>NC_141685.1:499415240-501896062 GCF_964263255.1 Lissotriton vulgaris
GTGCCTAGCTTCTCTCTCCCTTCATACCAGCATTCCAAAAAGTGAACAGTCACCCAGCCGAGCCAGTGGTCAGAGCCAGGCAGAAGACACCAAATGGCTATAAGCAAGAAAATGTCCAACTTTCTAAAAGTGGCATTGTCAGAATGGTAACTACAATTCCAACGTTACCATTACAGAGAATTTGCCATTTCCATCCCAGCGGTACTAAACATGATAACTCAACCTTCTCTCAATTAGGAGTTACAGTGTATTAAGTGTAATAAGGAATCTCAAATGCTAACCTATGAGAAGAGTAGGCCACTCAGTAATGAAAAAGAGTTTTTCACTTCTACGACATGTAAAACTTAAAAGTACATGTCCTTTCTTTTGGTTACATAGTACCCTGCCCTACAGGCTACCTAGGGCCTACCTTAGAGTTGACTTACATGTAATAAAAGTGTAGTTTAAGGCTTGGTGAGGGTTTTTTAAATGTAAGTCGACATGGTAGTGCAAACTGTACACACAGGCTCTGCAGTGGCAGGCTTGAGCCTACAAGGTCCTATATGTGCTACTTGAGTGGGTGGCACAAGCAGTGCTTCAGTCCAATTAGCAGCAATCAGTTTACAGGCCGTGGCCACATGGAGTGCACTATCCTAGGGACTTAAAGGTAAAATAAGTGTGCCAATTGTAGATAAGTCAGTCTAACCATGTTTTGGAGGTGAAGGACATGCACTTTAGCACTGGTTGGCAGTGGTAAAGTGCTCAGAATCCTAAGGCAAACAAAATTAATCAACAAAAATATGAGGCAAGCAGGCAGAAAGTTTGGGAAGACCACCCTAAAGCTGTCAGGTCCAACAGTCAGCACCTACTGCAAGGTTGGCACTCTTCTTTCCTTGTCTTCATAAGCTGGTCAGTCTCCAGGAGCTTCCATGCAGGGTGATTACTCTTTCTTTCAGACTCCAGGTACTGTCGTCTCAGGTCTAGGACTCTGGCTGTGAGGCAGACACCAACTCTGGTTGTACAGCAGTCATTCGGGTATTCTGGAGAGCACCCTCTTCCAAGGACAACTTGGTGACGTGGAGTTTCTATCTGCACTCTCAGAATGCTTTATGTTGGTTCTTCTTTCATGTTTCCTTTTCATTGTGTCTCGAAGACATAGCCTTTGTCGGTAGCGGTCGGTGGTGTGAATGCTGCCGGGCGGTGTAGGGGATGGGGAAGGGGCAGGGTGGGGGTTAGTAAACTACGGAATACGGCCACTACAGGTAAGTAAACATAAATAAATAAAATGCATTTCGTTGTGGCCACTGCTTCACCAAATGCGATGCAGTGAGCGCAATGATTTTTTTTAATTTATTTATATGTTTACTTACCTGTATTTGGCCATATTCCGTTGCTTACTACCCCCATCCTGCCCCTCCCCCACGACACGTCACCGCCCGGCAGCACTCCCACCACTGACCGCTACTGGCCTTTGTGTAGAGTTATGCTCCACACAGTAGGGTTGTCTCCAGTTTGGAGCACCCACAAAAGAGGTACTAAGAGGGATGAGGTTTCTGCACATGGGTATTGATAGCCACTCTGAACAATAATCAGGAAGAGAGACAGAAGGACGTCCTCCAAAGGTCCCTTCACACGCTCAACACAGTGACTGCAATATCATCCTTCCTACACACCATCTACCATATGGTAGTGCTCAGATAGATTACTCAGCAGTACTTTTCAGCAAAAAAGACAAATTTAATTTTTAAAGGGAGCAGTGACTGCTACTTCCCTACTTCGGTATCTAGGTTCCTCCATTTGGGTTCAAGAATGTCAGGAATACACTTCTGACTCGGAAAACAACCTCACCTCTGTCCAGTGCACATGAGCAGGCCAGGCACTTCTGTAATGGAACCCACACGCCTTCATTAATTTGGTTCACTCATACACACAATGTATGCACCTCACAGGGAACATACACACATGCACTGGGTTGTTAGTACTAGGTTCTTGGTTATCAAATAACAGTAGAACTGTATACAAGTGGACCAGGAGGGCTCCACTCTCATATCACAGAGGTCTGGTCACAACTAATGATTCACAAAACACTGTATGCTGCCACCTCCTCTCTACATGCTAAACTTAGGACATGGATGGTAAGCTACTGTCAAACAAATGAGAGCATGCATTATGCCGCTCTGGTATCCAGGACCTCACTCATGCCAAGAGACAAGCTCAAGCCTTTGTGCACATGCTAGATAAGCATGACGCTGGGGCCAAAATCTGACGCAGAATGTTTTCAATCAGTCACACATGGCAGGGGACACACCCATACACCTTGCAGGGGACATTCTCGTCTCAACAGTGGGGATGAGACTTGTTCAGCCCTCCAATGCCCACTTAAAGGCAGCAGATCAAGCAGCACTAAATCACTGAAGTTTGAAACCCTTCTGAGTGGAGGACTGTCCAGCCCTGTATGAGCCAAGAAGAGGAACCATGGTACAAGAGCTGCCTTTCACTCTGCTCTCCCTCCTTGTATCACAAGCTGAAGTATGGGTAAAGTTCTGATGATGTCACCCACAGTCGTTGAAAAAAGGGAAAGGATAACGTTGGAGAATTATCTAACGACCCTTTCTTATCTTGTCTCTGTCTGTGTGTGGGTCCCAGCAAATGTGACAGCACTCCACCCTGTGACGTAAGGAGAGAGGGCAAGTTGAAAGTCAGTTGCAAGTTTATACTTGCTAAACTCCAAAACTACTGATAAATCTTTAAATGTAGGCTGGGGGCAGCATCAACCTGCTGAATTTAAGATGATCCGAGTCTTTAGTAGGCAACTACATATTCCGGGCGAGTTTATCAGTTACAATGTAAGCCTTTCACCAGATTTTACACTGGTGCTGTAATGTCGGTTAGTGAACAGCATGCTTGCCTCTGCCATGTTATTGTTTTTGATGAAAGAGGCAGAGCTGATTACTGGCGAGGGAGGTGAGGGAAGTGATGGTGAGGGAGGATTTGGAATGTGAAACAACTTGAAAAGGGTTCCATCAATAAATGCATATCTGGCAAGAAAAAATGCATATTGCTTATGGTGCTCTTTAAAGCCCTCTATTTCTGGTCCCTGTCTGTTAGAGGAAAACAAAACCTCTGCATTTCATTCACTTTAAATTCAGAAAACAAGTTAGCAATCAGCGACTTAACTCCTCCATCATGCTGCCATTTTACTCAGTGCCTGCCCAGAATAGCAAACCAGAGCATTGGGCTCCATCCCCAGCAGAAGAGGAGGAAAGACGAGTGACCATGACAAAGTGGAATGGGTACAAAAAAGAAAACATATGGAGTTGTTTTTTTGGTATGCTGGTTACTGGTGTCTAGGTAAGAGAATGCCATGGGCTCAAAGGGGATTCTAGAATGTGGGATGAGGGCGACAGTTGGAGGCAGTTACCATGAAGGATGGTTAGTTCCTACTTGCTCGAATAAAGTGCTTAACTTCACCTGGTGTCTATTGAAGTCTTCTCATTTGACGACGATTTGAATTGGTGGTGTGCTGGAGGCTGCTTCTGGTCCAGCAAGCTTCCTCCACCAACTCGGTTTTCATTGAGTTTAGTCAACATGGAAAGCAGGGAAGAGGAGAAGAGCTGGTGTATATTATGCAGTGGGCCTATGTTCTAGGATCCTGTGAGCGCCCTTCTGAATCTTCATCGTGTTACAGATTGATTTGGACTCTATCAGTAAAAAACGGCTGCTTAGGCAGAGAGGCTATGGGAGACCGAGGATCATCACGTGAGGACATGCGTGAGGCAGCAAGCTTGGGGCTGTGGTGCTCTTGGTCTGCAGGTGCGCAGTGACACGAGCGCTGCGGCATAAAGAACACACGGGACACGCTATTTGGTTTCTGCGAGGTCCGGACTGCCTTCGCCGGCCAAGCCCCCTTTATTATATTCCCTCACGCGTTACGTCACGCGCTCGAGTATGCGCACCTTCTGGTGTGCGGGAGACTAGACCCCTAACCTGCGGTCTCGAAGATTACATTTCTTCTAACCTTTGTTTAATCAAAAACACACTCAACTAACAGGAGCGTTAGGGGGATGAGAAGCAGGCCGCCCCCCACTCAAGTTACTCTCAAACAAAAATGGCCTGCCCCTTGTAAGCTCTATGGCTAAAGACATTTTTTTTCTATTTTAATATGGCAGAGGATATGTATAAACCTTCTGTCTACATAGATTGCACTCTGTTGCAAGTTCGACCCGGCAGAATTGCCTATATGTGTGTGTCTAAGAGGTCCACCACCCAACTGTATGTGCCCGCTATCTTCCAATCGTGAAAAAAAGGGGGAGGGAAGGTTGACAGTGCCTCACAGAAGCAACACCAGGGGGAGGATTCTACCAGGCTGGTACTCGCCTGATTCCTCACTTCTCATCATCGGCTACTGTCAACCCCGAAATGAAATGGGAGAAAAAGAGATAAAGAAAGTGCATTCAAATCATAAAACCATCAAGTGTTGTATGTGATAGGACCCAAAGTGATATGCCTGTTTCCCAAATGGTGAAGTACAAATATATCACAATTAAAAAGAGCAAGGCTAACTGGCAGCTACTGCCTTTATTCTGTGCTGTTAGCTCACTCTGTTAAAAGTCAACCGACATGTTTCATCACTGTATCTTACTTTACCAGTGATTTCTTCAGGGTTTTGGGTCAGCATGTGAATTGCACCTTTCTGATTCCTCCCTTATTGTACCAGGTGGCCTCCTCTGACAAGCCTACCCGGCCCCCGTGGAAGAATATATTGTCGTCTACAGGCCCCTAACTCGGTAGTGGGTCCTTGTTAACCGCCAAATGGTCGGTATCGCTAACGCGTCCAGGTGCGGTCTGTGCTCACCCCTCGTTAATCAAAAACACAAACAAAAATCCCAAAGAGTCATAGTAATTGAAAACAGGGCCATCCGGCCGATCACCAGTCCGATGGGTAGGTAGTTCAGGTTCAACCCACCGCGAAGTCCGCTAGCTGGGAGGACGGAGCTGGATTCCTCCGCAGACTGTACCCCGCCGTTTCTCCTCTGGTGGGGGCTCTCAGCGGGGTCACCTGTGGGGAAGCTCGGGTGTCTCGCGAGCGTCCTGAGGCCGTGGGTGCTGAGTCTGGGGGTCCCGGATGTCGAGGGACTCACCTAAGCGTTTTCGCCCTGAACATTCCGATCATCTCCCTCGGGTCCGTCCGGACCCTCTGGTTGGCTTGAGGTTTCCTCTCCACAATCCAGTTCCTATGGACAAACGGTGTCGGGTGAGCCTTCTTGAAGAAAGACACATTGCGGGTTACCGTTTCAGGTCCTCATTGGGCGGTCACCATGGTGCCAGTACGGCGCAGGACCGTCCACGGCCTGGGCTCGAATGGGAGTCAAAATTTGCTTCCCGGATATCTGTCCTTCACGTACACTCGGTCCCTTTCCTGGATTTCTGATTCTTTGGCTCTGCGCCGGAAGCTGGCATAGTTGTTGGACCGGGCTCTTTTGGAGAGGGTCCTCTGCGGGTCCACGCGGTTCGGAGCCCAGTCGGGGTGACTGGGGATGGTGTCCCTGACCACTCGTCCTATGGCAGAGGGACCTGGCGCTGCTTCTGTGGTTCGATGCGGGGTTACGCGATATTCTCGCAAGAAACTGTAGATCGCCATTTCCAGGGGTTCCTCAGCATGGGCTATCCTTATGACCTTGTTCAGTGTGCGCATGAATCTCTCCACCTCCCCGTTGGCTTGAGGCCAGCGGTAGGTTACTTTACGGTGATGGATTCCCTAGCTTTGGAGGTATTTAGCAAACTCTTGTCCCTGAAAAGGGGGTCCATTGTCAGTTTTGACGATCTCAAAGATGCCATGAGTAGCTATTGTCTTCTCGAACTTTGCAATGACTTCCTTGGCTGTTTGAATTTCCATGACTTCAACTTCTGGGTATTTGGTGAAGTCGTCAATGATGACGAGTACGTATCTTTCATCTGGTAGGTGCCCGAAATCTGCACTGACACACTCCCACGGTCTCTGAGGGCTATCTTCTGTGACGCCCGGGGGGGGCACTCGGGTTACCCAGCAGCTTGGCACCATCTGCATGTCCTGACTAAGCATGGGCGGAAAATCCGTTACGCTCGCGGATTTTGCGGATTTTCGGTAAATTCGCAATCCGCGATTGCTCGCAAATTTACCGAAAATCCGCAAATTCGCACGCAGCCGATTTTTTTTTCTTGGTGATACAATTTTGCGGCGTGCGGTGTAAGTTCGCAATTACGAACTGGTACAAAACCCTCGCGAACTGGCAGAAATCCTTGCGAACTGGCAGAATTCCTTGCGAACACAAAAAAAGCATTCAGCAGGTTCAAAAGTTCAAACTCATCATTAGCAACCATTCCCTGTAGTGCTTCCTGACAAGGGCCTCTCCAGAGTTCAGTTGCTAGTTGCAACAATTGTATGACCCTGCTCTGACCCTCACAGTAGGCTCATAGAATAGCTACAAATAGGCCACAAAGGTCCTGGAAAAAAAAATTGCACTGCAACAGAAAGCAAATTACAGATAAGGAAGCAGGTGCCAGACTGGAATTTTAAAACAGTGACACATTAATAAATCAACCCCAAATTAATTCATGTCAGTTGAAGCAGGCAGGTGTGCTTGCTTTTCCCCCCATAATCTACAGTGATGATGAACCAGAGGGTGGCATTGATGTACCAGAGGGTGGCATGGGTGAAACAGAGGGTGGCAGGGGTGAAACAGAGGGTGCTGGGAACCTGTGATGATGAACCAGACGTAGAAACAACATAATCGTGACCGTTGCGAGCCGACATGTAAGTTCGCAATTGCGAACTGGTACAAAACCCTTGCGAACTGGCAGAAATCCTTGCAAACTGGCAGAAATCCTTGCGAACACAAAAAAAATAAAAAATCCGCAAATTCGCGAGAATTCGCGTATTTTGCGGATTGCGAGTTCGCAAATTCGCAAAATTCGCGAACGCCAGATTCGCAAAATTCGCCCATGCTTAGTCCTGCCTACCTGCTCCACCATGGTGTCCATTTCCGGGAACCATACCTTGGCTCGGAGTCTTCTCTTGGTCTTGACCATGCCCTGGTGTCCTCAGTGAGCTAGCTCCACGGCTTGCTGGGTCAGGCTTGCCGGCATCACTATCCGCGGTCCTCTCAGTAGGCATCCCTGGTTGTCAAAAGACAATTCCTCTTTTACCCTCAGAAGTGTCTCTAGTGAGGCTTTGGCTGGCGGTGTTCGTTTGCTCAGTGAGGCTTGAATCGGCCGCCAGTTGTTGGATCGTAGGGCATTCTCCACCAGTTGTAACACCTCGTCATTCCGTGTGGCCTCGGTGATCATCTCCAGACTCATGGGTAGGGGTCTTGACCTTTCCAGCACGACCCTCAAGTACTCTTCGGTCTCCTCGGCATCTTCCTTCTCCACCTTGGTGGCAGCGCAGGGGTGCCTGGAGAGATAGTCTGCTGGGTTTGTCGCCCCCGGTCTGTATTCTACTTGGTAATCGTACTCTTGTAGTTGGAGGATCCACTTTTCGATCCTTGGAGGTGGTTTTGATACTGATCCCTGGAATAGGGGGATCAGGGGCTTGTGATCCGTCGACACCGTGAAGGGGTGTCCGTACACGTAGACGTGGAAGTGTCTGCATGCCCAGTGAATCACAATTGCCTCCCGCTCTATCTGTGAGTACCTTTGCTCTGTGTCCGTTAGGAAGCGACTGGCCTAGGCGATGGGGGCCCACTCGTCATTGCCCTGACGTTGGGTTAGTACAGCCCCCAGGCCATACGGGCTGGCATCGACTGGTATGTTTGTGGGCTTGGCTGGGTCAAAGTACGACAGTGTCCTATCCGCGGATAGGCCCCCTTTGGTGTCTCGGAACGCCTTCTCTTGCTCCTCGCCCCACTGCCAGGGGGTAGCGGTTTTCGTCAGCTCTCAGAGAGGCCTGGTGAGGTTCGATAGGCCAGGCACGAACCTCTCACAGAAATTCACCATGCCCAGGAAGCTCCTCATCTCGGATATGTTAGAGGGGGCAGGTGAATCTTGTATATCCCTTACTTTGTCTGGGTCTGGGGCTATCCCTTGATCTGAAAAGGTATAGCCGAAAAAACTAATTTTGTTTTGTAGGAATTGGCACTTCTCAGGGTGCAATGTCAGGCCTGCATCCTTGATTCTCTGCAGCACGCCTCTCAGTCTTTGGTGATGTTCTTCGATGGAGTTGGCATAGATCAGCAGGTCATCACTGACGTTTAAGACACCCGGGAGCCCACTGTGAACCTCCCTGATAGTGTTCTGAAAGACCTCGGCAGCACTTGAGATGCCGAAGTTGAGACGTCGGTAGCGTCTGAGGCCCACGTGGGTGGAGAACATAGATATATAGAGGGAATCCAGATGGAGGGGCAGTTGATAGCCCGAGCGGAGGTCCATCTTAGAGAACCACTGGGCTGCGTTTAATTCTCCTAAGATGTCGTCGATCGTGGGGGTCAAATGCCTCTCCCTCTTGACTGCTGCGTTAACTAAGCGCATATCCACGCATATGCAGACTTGCCCTGGCTGCTCCGGTTTGCGCGCTACCACGATTGGAGATACTAGGGGTGGGCGGCCAGCTACGCTCCGTGCACGGAGTGTGCGTAGTGCCGCCTACTCCGCATTTTGCGGAGCGGGCGTAGCCAGGCGGCACTACGCACGCTCCGCAGACGGAGCGTAGCTGGCCGCCACCTGCCTCCCTCCCGCCCTCCCTAAATACTTTAAATTAAAGGAGACAAATAATTTAAAATGCACTTACCTTGCCCGCCGCTGCCCGCCGTGTCCCCGGGGCTCGCTATCTTCCGTCTTCCGTCTTCTTTATTAATGCGCATGCGCGGGCGGCCGCGCATGCGCATTTTCTCGTGAGAAATGCGCATGCGCGGCCGCCCGCGCATGCGCATTAATAAAGAAGACGGAAGACGGAAGATAGCGAGCCCCGGGGACGCGGCGGGCAGCGGCGGGCAAGGTAAGTGCATTTTAAATTGTTTGTCTCCTTTAATTTAAAGTATTTAGGGAGGGCGGGAGGGAGGCGGGTGGCGGGGCTGGCGGCCAGTAGTGTTTGCGGAGTGGGGCTACGCGGAGTGCGGAGGTGGGCGTAGTTTCTCGCCCACTTCGCGTAGCTCCGCGAAGCCCCACTCCGCCAACTCCGCCCAGGGTTAGGAGATACCCACTGGGTGGGCCCGTAAACCTTTTTGATGATGCCTTGCCTCTCAAGGGCTTCCAGTTCTTCCTCAACTTACTTCCTAAGGTAGAACGCTATTCTTCTGTGCCTGAGGGCTACTGGTTGGATCGACTGATCGATGTGGAGGTACACCTCATTCCCTTTTAGGCACCCAATGCCTCGGAATGTATCCTCGAATTCTTCCAGTATGGTGTCTAACTCTTCTGTCAGCACGGCCATGGCAAATGATATCAGTCTGAGTTCTTCTGCGGCCTGCCCACTGATCAGCATGCCACTGCCCTCTTTGGTAACATAGACAGTCATCTGGACTTTCAGGTCCTGGTGCTGGAGTTCAGTCTGGAAACATCCTATTAGTGGAATCGGCGTTTTCTGCCCATATGCGAACACTCTAATCTTCGCCCCCCGCAACGGTGGCTTGGCGCTTAGCTGGTTGTATATGTTTGCCGCCATTAATTCAATGGATGCTCCTGTGTCAATTGTGGCCCTGACCTCTTGTTGGTGGATCTTAATGTGACACTTCGGGAGACACCGCTTCTTCCGCTGTGGTTGGTCAATGGCAAATACGTAATGGACGGGATAGTCACTGGTATCGTCGTCCATGTCTTCGCTGTCTCGATCCTCCACTATGGCATGTGCCGCCTCTTTCTTTGACATGGTCGACCTGCATACGCCTGCGAAGTGGTTCATCCATCCACATGAACTGCATCTTTTCCCTCGTGCTGGGCAGTCCTGGGCGTGGTGGGGGTGGCCTCCGCAGTATCCACATTCTCTGCGGTTTTCTTGCGGCTTCTTCCCACATTACTGGCGTGCTTTCGGTTTGACGACGTTGACTTGTTCCGCCGTGTTAACCTGCTCCGCCTTGATGGGTCGGTGGAGAGCAGCCTCCATGTGCGAGGCTCTGGCCTGCGAAAGTTCTTTGGAGTGCCCCAGCTTGAGGATGTCCGCCAAAGGCTTGCCATCTTCTTGTAGGATCGTGACTCTCAGCTTAGAGGAGTAGCACCCCTGAATTATCTGTCCACGTATCTCCTCTTGTTCGTCGCAGAAGCCGCACATGCCGCTAGTTCTTTCAGCCTACCGTGGAATGCATCCAGCGACTCTTCTGCTTCTTGCCTTGCTTGACAGAAAATGAACCTTTCATAGTCTTTGCTGGCCATGGGCTCGAAATGTGCATTGAGAGCATTGAGGAGCATGAGGTAAGTCTTTGGGGTGGCCTCCACGATAGTTTTGTAGATCCTGTGGATGTCCTTCCCACCCAATTGCAAAAGTAAGGCTCTGCGGCGTTCCCTGGCTGTGCCTGCACCCTCAAGATATATCTGCAACCGATCCGTCCAGTCCTTCCACCGAGGCGCAAGGGACGCTGGGGCGCCGTCCACAACAAACGGTTCAATCGCAGGTATGCACAAAGTGGGGCTTGGCTTTCAGCCCATGGCCTTCCTCAGCAATCTTGACGAGCGTGGCCCTGTTCTGGGCCACGCTCTGTATCTTGAGGTAAAGGTAGGAATTTGTCAACATTTTACCCTTTTTGTGTGTAAGATGGCCTCTAAGAGTTTTGGTCTGGTACCTCCAGTACCCTTACGGGCACATGCATCATTGTGAATTGCATTCATAAACGGTGCGAATCGCAATTTTCGGCCGTTTGCAAATGCAATTGACAAAATTGGGATGCATCATGTTTCTCGCAATTTTAGAAATCGCAATCATGTTGCGATTTCTAAAATTGCGATTGCATTTAAGAAATTGCAATTTTAGATTTCTTAAATGCAATGCATCAACATTTAAAAAAATTTGAATTCGCAAATAGGTAGAGGTAAATTACCATGAAGTTGACCTTCATGGTAATTTGCGAAAACTTTCAAAAATGCACAAAAGTGCATTTTTGAAAGTTTCATTTTACACACACACATGCCCTTGGGGCATGTGTGTGTAAAATGCACTTAAAGTTAAATTTCAGGGGTAGAAGGGGGGGTCCTTTGGACCCCCCCTGCACCCTTGAAATTGCATTTTCAATTTGCGATTCGCAAATTGCTATTCGCAAATTGAAAATGACTTCCCATTGATTCCTATGGGCCTCTAGGCCCATAGGAATCAATGGGAAAGAATTCCAATTGTGAATCGCAATTAGGAAATTTAAGAAATCGCAAAAATAATTGCGAATTCTTAATGCATAGCCTTTTGCGATTTCTTAATTGCGATTCCTTAATTTTCGCAATTAAGAAATCGCAAACGGCAACAATGATGACAATGATGCATGTGGCCGTTAATTCCTTGTCCAGGTTATCCATTACTCAACTGTTCCGATTGGAAAGAGTACTTTTTAAACTACATAGCGGCACTGGAAGAGGAGAATGAAGATGAGATTACACCTTCAAGGAAGAGGAAAATTCTCGTAGACAGTTTAGGTCTGGAAGGGTCATGAGTGTATAAATAGATGGAGAAAAAATAAGGCCCACCAAGAACACAAATGATTTTTGGAAGCATTGGAAGACTTAGACATACATTATCATGCAACATTGTGCGTAGACAAGTATTCTTTTTATTCAAAAAAGCAATCTAAAATTGAATCTGTAGAGGACTATGTGGTGGCGCTAAAGAAATTAGCTGTGACTGGTAAGTTTGAGGTTTTGCATGACGATTTTATCAGAGATCTCAACTATTTATGCATTCCATTAATTCAGCAATTCAAGAAAAACTGAGGGTGTGTGGAGATGCTCCCTTGAATAAAATTATAGCTATTGTAAAGTAGGGTGAAATGTCCGAAAAGATGTGCTAAAGTGGCTTTAAAAAGCAATTGTGAGGTGGTGACTATTGGTAATGTTTCAAATCCTAAAGTAGACAGAGGCACGTACAAGGATGTGAGCAAGAAAGGTATAGGTATGAACAAATCGGAAGTTGCCCCTCTTGTTTCAGGTGTGGTAACAGGGTCACATGGACAGAGATAAGTGTTGCCCAGCAAAAAAGACTTAATCTACATTTTGTGAGATTGTTGGTCATTTCGCTAAAGTTTGCAGGAGGAAGTTCAATGAAGGAAAGAAGAAATATGTGAAGTGTGTGGAGGACAAAGATGATGAAGAAGAGAATAACCAGTTCTCTAATGAGGAAGGGATTTTATGTATTGAGGATATGTGGAATGGTGAGAATGTGGTGGTAAGTCGAAGAAGTAAAGCCAATGTCGGACATAAATATTGGTGGTGTACAACTATAAATAGTTCCAGATTCAGGGCCTCCTTACAACATAATACAACGTTCAGTGTGGGAGAATACATTTGAGAAAGTGATTGGTAAAGGGCTGGAACCTATGGACTTTCATCCTGTAACATTTACTGGAGAAGAGATTCCCATGGTCGGGTTTGTCGAGGAGGAGGTCCAATTTAAAGACAGACAAGCTCAAGGGAAAATATATGTGACAGAGAATGGGCCATCTGGGTTAGAATGGGTTGATGAAGGAGCTCTAGGGATTATTCTTTATCCCAGAAGGAAGGATCAAGTAATGCTATTGAATAAGCGGGACAAGAGTATAATGAAGGAGGTCAAAGAATGTTTTCCTGGTTTTTTTTCTGGCAAGATTGGGAAGTTGTGTGGGTTTCTTTACAAAATAGTGCTGAAAAAGGGTGTGGTACCAATAAGTTATTAAGCCAGGAACATTTCTATTGGCGTGCATGAGGGTGTGATGGCTGACTTGGATGCATTGGAGAGCAAGGGCATAAATGAACTGGTGGAAAGTGCAGAATGGTTGGCTCCCTTGGTTGTTGTACCAAGTCAGATAGTCGGTTGCACTTATGCATTGATCTCAGAGACCTGAACAAAAACATAGTGGTGGATAAATTCCCCTTACTCAGGATTGATGAGCTTCTCACCGAATCCAAAGGTGTGGAATGGTTTTCCACCATTGATTTAACATCGGCCTATCACCAGGTTCAATTAAATGCTAGTAGTAAGAACTTGATAGCATTCATTACTCCCTTTGGTTGCGACAGGTTCGTATGTATGCCCTGTGGTCTCGCATTTGCTTTTGCTGAATTCCAAAGATTACTGCATAAGTTGTTTAGAGACATGAAAAGCGTCTCCTATTTCCAAGATTATATTCTGGTGATGGGTCAAGACAAATTTGAACATGATGACAGGCTAAAGCAATTTTAATCAGACTGTCAGAGAAAGGATTAACTGCAGAATGTAAAAAATACAAGTTTGACATGAAATTGGTTACGTACTTAGGCCATGAAGTAGGAGGCTATGGTATTTCTCCCAAGAAAGGTTTGATTGAATCCATCAGTAAGGCATCTGCTCCTAGATCCAAGAAAGATGTTAGTTTCTTCTGAGGACTACCAGACTTTTACTCTAAATGTGTGCAAAAGTTTGAGATGAAAATTCATGGTCTTAGGCAATTACTGAAAACCAAACAAGTGTTTATTTGGAACAATAACTTACTAAAAGATTTCAAAGGGATCAAGCATGACTTAACCACAGCTCTTCCTTTATAAAGATTCAACATTATGGCACATAGTATCATAACCATGGATGCAAGTGGGAAGGGTTTAGGCGCAGTCCTGACACAAGTAACTGATGTAGGTGAGGAAATCACGTTGCATTTGCTTATCGGTCTGTGAAACCGGCAGAGGAAAAGGTTTCCGCGATTGAGAAGGAAATGTTTACAACAGTTTGGGCCATGGAGAAATTGAGACAATTTGTGTGGGGCTCCCAAGTCATCCATCGGACTGACCACAAACCTTTAGTCAAAGTACTGACTTCTGAAGGAATAATTAAAGCTACACACAGGATATCAAAGATTACTTTAAATGTACTTGACTTTAGGTATGAGGAGGAACCAGGTAGCTGATTACCTCGGTGGATCCCCTTTACCAAGTAGTGAGGTAATTGGAAAGGATTGGGAGGATTTTAGTGTAGATGTTATCTTGGAAAAGAAGGATGCAGGAAGATTGGGATCTAGAATTCCGGGGATACACCATGTTGTCTAAAGTGTCACATGTTATTGCTAAAGGATGGGCAATTAAAAAGGAGCTACAGGAAGAGTTAAGAGCATTGTGGGAGATCAAAGAGGAATTGTCCATTGACAAATCAAATTATTTTTTCAGGGGTGACTGATTAGTGGTTCCAAAGAACTTGCGAAGCCAAGGAGAAACAAATGAGTAGGAATATTTGTGTATGTGTATGTGTAAATGTATACAAGTTTTTCTCAGAGACCAATACCAATGTAGATGCACACTCTAAAAACCCCTTTCTTGTGATCATGAGGTGCATATGATCAAGACCATAGTAATTATGGGGAAATTATATGGCTGGATTGACAAAATTAAGCTGAAAGTAAATTAATATTAGGCCGTATTATATGGCCCAACCTGTGACATTAATATATCGCTATTTTGTTATTTAAATACCTACAAAAACTGTCTGGACAGAGTTCACCTCGTTAATGCCAGATTAACAAACATTTGCAGTGGGTCTCATTTGCGTTTGTTTGTAACTTTTAATTGGTTTAGCTATAAAAAAAAAAAAAAATGTTGTTAAATTTGCGGAATATGCAGCACATTGTGGGTTATGTAGTGAATGAGGTACACCGATAATTATGCAGAAAATGTAGCGAACGCAGAATCGCATTTTTCTTTGCCTGTGCATGACATGTATACAATTGTCAACTGACAGCTGAGTTAATGTTTCTTTAAAATCAGAAGCAGTATGGAAAAGCGAGTAGCCAAATACAAAAAATTGTTGGCCAGTGAAGGCATTCTGTCAGTAGAGATAAGAAAACCTACTCGGATTGTCTGGGCAGAGACATGCGGGAGGCTCTACAGAGTGGTAGACGTGCATAGTCGTGTCCTCCATGGTGACAAATTTCAACTTCATTAATATGTAAACAAGCAGATTTCTCAGTTCAAGGACAGTTGATTTTGAATCAATGCAACTTGCTACAAACACCACGGAATGATTTCCCGTCGTTGTATAAAGACTGGAATTAAATTTTCACAAAAGTCGAGCGAAAGATCCAGAGAGATTCTGCAACAGAACCCTTGGTCCTGTTCACAGAGGCATCCTTTCAGTTTTCTATCTTATACAAGGACCGCCTGATACATATGTCAGATGTGGTTCATCGTCAGCAGCGCTGAAGTAAGGGGGAAAAGCTAGACCAGTGTGGCGTGCTCCAATAACCAAGGCAAATGGTTTAATTTTTATTAATGACAAGAGCGGTGCCTTTAATAACACATTTGCCTGCAAACCAAGTCACTCGCACAGGCAATTAGAACTTCAGCCTGAAGTTTAGGCGCAGTCCTGACACAAGTAACTGATGTTGGTGAGGAAATCACGTTGCATTTGCTTATCGATCTGTGAAACCAGCAGAGGCAAAGGATTCCGTGATAGAGTTGGAAATGTTTACAACTGTTTGGGCCATGGAGAAATTTAGAAAATGTATGTGGGGCTCCCAATTCACCATGCGGACTGACCACAAACCTTTAGTCACAGTACTGGCTTCTGAAGGGATAATTAAAGCTACACCGAGGATAGCAAAAATTACTTTAAAATTACTTCACTTTTTAGGTATGAGGAGAAACCAGGTAGCTGATTACCTCAGTAGATCCCCTTTACCGAGTAGTGAGGTAATTGGAAAGGATTGGGATGATTTTAGTGTAGCTGTTATCTTGGAAAAGGAGGAAGCAGGAAGATTGGGATCTAGAATTCTGGGGATACACCATGTTGTGTAAAGTGTCAAATTTCATTGTTAAAGGATGGGCAATTAAAATGGAGCCACAGGAAGAGTTAATAGTGTTGTGGGAGATCAAAGAGGAATTGTCCATTGACAAATCAAATTATCTTTTCAGGGGTGAAAGATTAGTTTTTCCAAAGAACTTGCAAACAAAGATATTTGTGTTAAATACCCATGGACATCTAGGCATTGTCAAGGTAAAGAAGAGGGTCAAGTCAACATATTGGTGGCCAGACATGGACAATGATGTGGATCCATTTGTAAAACAGTGTGCAACTTGTGCCAATTCAAACAAAACACAACATGTTCTAAGACCTAAACTAGGCTCCAAACAAATTGCTGAACATCCTTGGGAGGAACTAAGCATGGATTTGTTAGGTCCTATTGAGGATGACGATGGAGTTTGCAAGCATGTTATAGTTCCGATAGACAACTAATCTAAATAGGCTGAAATAGAAATTACTGACAATTGTTACAGCAATCATGTAGTGATTTTTTTGGAAAGTTTATTCTTAGACAATGGAATTTCTACATCCATCCTTAGTGATAATGGCCCTCAATTTATTTCAGAGAAATTTGAGAAATGTTTAAATAGGAATGGCATATGGGGGAAAAGGACGCACATTTATCATCCTGCAGGCAATGGAATAGTAGAATGCTTAAACAGAGTAATAATGGGGAGCGTCCAGGCAGCCTTAAATGCAGGGAAAGATTGGATCAAAGATCTCCATAGCACCATTTGGACATACAGAATTGCTCCCACAGGTACTGGTTATAGTCCATTTAGGATTCTGGCCAGCAGAGAACCGTTTATTAAGGACAATGTGGCTTGGAATGATATGGGAGTGTGTGGCAATCGTCACCTTCTGTGGTGAGATCAAATTTGAGGAAAATGCATGATTTATACAAATCCTATTTTACACGGTATAAAGGATGTATATTTGAAGCCAGGAGAATGGGTTAGAATACAATTAGGATCCAAAACAAGAAAGGGAGACTGCTAATTTTCCGCACTGTTGCAAGTGATTGAGGCATATTCCAGATCAGCAAAATTGAGTGACAACAAGATATGGCACTATGGCAAAATGGCAAAGTGGGATAAAATTCAAGATTGTAAGAGTGTAAAGGGAGTTAAAGTTGACATGGATGTGGGATGAGGTGACAAACGCTCATTTAGATGATGTTCCTACACCAGTGTCTGCTTCAACGAGGGAAGGTCTTCCTCATCTCCATGACCTTTTGGAGTGGGGATTACAATCTCCTGGTCATTCTAAAGATGTAACTATGGCATGCAAGTGCAGACGGGTAATCTTACTAAAGAAATATAGAAGTTTTGTTATGTGATGATTTTGTGAGGAAGAGGATATTGGTGTATCTACAGCATACTATGTGTGTATTCATGCCATGTATATTTAACCTTATATCGTTACATTTTAACCAACATTATGCATTCCCATATGGAATACCTGGTTGTATTTTGAATTTTCTAAGTTGTATGTGAAGGTTTTTGGTAATGCTCTACCCGTGTAATTGTGAACAAAATGTTATATAATTTTCATCACTTGTTGCGCTCCGTAATTGAGTGTTATGTTCTGTGAGGTTGGAATGATTTTAACATTTTCTTCTATAAAGAAGGGAAATGTGGTATCCTGGTTACCGGTGTCTAGGTAAGAGGATGCCATAGGCTCGAGTGGGATTCTAGAATGAGGGGATAAGGGCCACATTTGGAGGCACTTTGAAGGATTGCTGGTATTTCTAGCACAATAAAGGTTACTGCTTACCTTTACCTGGTGTCTATTGAAGTCTTTACATTGGTAAGGGAGAAAGGATAAAGAAAAGAAAGACATCTTATTTCAGAAGTGAGATATTGACAAAGCGAGAAAGTGAAGATTCTAGGAAATTAAAAGATATCATGTTAATGATGGGGGGCGCAAAGTGATGGAAAGGCAGATAAAGAGACAGAGTAAGATAAAGAGTGAAACAGAGAGGTAGAGCATCAATGGGAGGATGCAAGAGCTGGGAGGAAAATGATGAGTTAGATACAGAAGTAGAAGCCGGGTGGTAAAGAGTGAGTGGGAGGCAGTGAGTGGACAAGCATGAAAAAGAGAAAATATGTAAGAGACAAAATGAAAGCAAAACATGGGCTTACAACTGATAAGGTGGTTGAAAAATGAGGCAAAAAAGAGGACAGAGAATGAGAGATGGTGAAAGCTAGGAAGAGAGTAGTAGTGACACTGGAAGCCAAGGAGAAACAAATGAGTAGGAATATTTGTGTATATGTATGTGTAAATGTATACAAGTTTTCTCAGGGACCAATCCCAATGTAATCGATGCACACTCTAAACACACTTTCTTGTGATCATCAGGTGCATATGATCAAGACCATAAGAATTATGGGGAAATTATGCAGCTGGATTGACAAAATTAAGCTGCAAGTAAATTAATATAAGGCGGTATTATATGGCCCAATCTGTGACATTAATATATCGTTATTTTGTTATTTAAATACCTACAAATAATGTCTGGACAGAGTTGCACCTCGTTAATACCAGATTAACAAACATTTGCAGTGGGTCTCATTTGCGTTTCTTTGTAATTTTTGATTGGGTAAGCTACAAAAAAAATATGTTGTGAAATTTGCAGATTATGCAGCACATTGTGGGTTATGTAGTGAATGAGGTACACCGATAATTATGCAGAAAATGTAGCTAATGCAGAATCGCATTTTTCTTTGCTTGTGTATGACATGTAGACAATTGTCAACTGACAGCTGAGTTAATGTTTCTATAAAATCAGAAGCAGTATGGAAAAGCGACTAGCCAAATATAAAAAGTTGTTGGCCAGTGAAGGCATTCTGTCAGTAGAGATAAGAAAACTTACTCGGATTGTGTGGGCAGAGACATGCAGGAGGCTCTACAGAGTGGTAGACGTGCATAGCCATGTTCTGGGCGCCTGGCCCGCGCCCAGCGCCAAACCCCCTGGCCCCCGCAAAATCCACACCACCCTGCATAACGTACGACGCTGCAACCCTCTCAGCACTTAACCCCGGCCGACTCCCAAACTGCTACCAAGCCGCCCCAGGACACACACATGGACCCTTCACCTGCCTTTCCTGCAAGTTCGACTGCATCAGGACCTACACCAAATCCACAAACTCCAAGCAGAGCTCCGACACTAACCACCTAAAGTGCATCCTGCTCAACACCGGCTCGGTCCACAGACACGCCATTGAACTCTGGAACCTACTCGACACCACATCACCGGACATCGCCTTTCTTATAGAAACCTGGATGAACGCCTCATCAACGCCCGACATCACCATAGCCATCCCAGACGGCTACAAGATCATCCGAAAGGACTGCATCAACCAAACAGGAGGAGGCATCGCCATCGTCCATAAGAACACCATCCGCATCACGACCAGTTCCGACGATAACCTCGCAGCCGCCGAACACCTTCACTTCCAGATCCACACCGACCCCAAGACCACACTCAGAGGCACCCTCATCTACAGGCCACCAGGACCCCGCACACAATTCAGCGAAGACATCACGGACTTCATCAGCCCACACGCCCTCCCCTCCAAGGACTACATTCTACTGAGGGACCTCAACTTCCACCTGGAAAAGAACAACGACAGCAACACCACCACCCTTCTGGACAACCTCGCCAACCTCAGACTCAAACAACTTGTTGACACCCCCACCCACTATGCCGGGCACACGCTCGACCCAATCTTCACCTCCAGCAAACACTTCTCCTTCAATCACACCACAGCTCTCCCTTGGACGGACCACAGCTGCTTTCACTTCAACTACAAAATGACTACGACCCACAACCACCCACAACCAATTCCCCGCAGAAACTGGAACAAAATTACCACCAACCAGCTCTTCACATCGCTTCACCAAAACCCTCCTGTCAAATCATCAGACCCAAACCAGGCAGCCATCAACCTCACACAATGGATCGCCCACAGCGCTGACGTATTAGCACCCTTGAAAAACCATCAAATTAAGCAAGGTAGCAAAAAAGCCCCCTGGTTCAATGATGACCTTAAGAAATCCAAGAAGATCTGTCGCACCCTCGAGAAAGCCTGGCGAAAAAACCCAACCACTGACAACCTGGCCACCTTCAAGAATGCCACCCGCAAACACCACCAACTGATCCGATCCACCAAGAAATCAGCTTTCAAGGATCGACTCGACAACAACGCCCACAACAGCAAGGAACTATTCAACATCGTCAAAGAGTTTACCAACCCCACTGCCAGCACCAACGACATCACTCCCTCCCAAGACCTCTGCGACTCTCTAGCCTCGTTCTTCCACAACAAAATCGCTGACTTACATAACAGCTTTGGAGACCAGTCCACCCCACCCACCTCCTAACTAAAACCCCCCTCCAACAACCTCTGCGCCTGGAACCCAATCACCACTGAAGACACCATCCACCTGATGAACTCCATCCACTCAGGATCGCCGACCGACCCATGTCCCCACCACATTTTCAACAAAGCAGACTCCATTTTCGCACCCCATCTCCGAGACGTCATCAACTGCTCCCTCAACTCCGCTACCTTCCCGGAAAGCTGGAAACATGCCGAACTCAGAGCCCTCCTGAAGAAAACCACAGCAGACCCCACTGAACTTAAGAACTACCCATTTCGCTCCTCCCATTCCCTGCCAAAGTCATTGAGAAAGCAGTCAACAGTCAGCTCGCCGCCTTCCTCGAATCCAACAAATCCCTCGACCCTTCACAGTCCGGCTTCCGAGCCAAACACAGCACCGAGACCGCCCTCATCGCAGCAACAGACAACATTCGAACTCTACTGGACAACGGAGAAACAGCTGCCCTCATCCTACTGGACCTCTCCGCAGCCTTCGACACAGTCTGTCATAACACCCTTATACAACGCCTCAGCAATGTCGGAATACAAGGAAAAGCACTGGACTGGATCATCTTGTTCCTCGCCGGAAGATCCCAAAGAGTCTGCCTCCCCCTTTAGGATCAGAGGCCACCAAAGTCATCTGCGGCGTACCAAAAGGATCATCACTCAGTCCCACCCTCTTCAAAGTATACATGAGTCCCCTCGCATCCATCGCGCGCCAACACAACCTCAACATCATCTCCTACGCAGACGACACCCAGCTAATCCTCTCCCTCACCAAAGACCCAAACACCGCCAAAACCAACCTACACGAAGGGATGAAAGAAGTAGCCGAGTGGATGAAAAACAGCCGTTTAAAACTGAACTCAGACAAAACGGAAGTCCTCATCTTAGGATCAACCTCCTCCGCCTGGGACGACTCATGGTGGCCACCGGCCCTGGGAAACGCACCCATACCAACGGACCACGCACGTAACCTGGGCTTCATCCTGTACTCCTCCCTCTCGATGACCAGACAAGTCAACGCCGTCTCATCATCATGCTTCAACATCCTACGAATACTCAAAAAAATCTTCCGCTGGATCCCCACCGAAACAAGAAAGACGGTCACCCATGCACTGTTCACAAGCAGACTGGACTACGGAAACACCCTTTACGCTGGAACCACAGCCAAACTACAAAAAAAACTCCAACGCATCCAAAACGCCTCAGCCAGACTCATCCTAGACATCCCCTGCCAAGCTCACATATCCGGTCACCTAAAAGACCTCCACTGGCTCCCCGTCAACAAGAGAATAACGTTCCGTCTCCTCACCCACGCACACAAAGCCCTCTACGACCTAGGACCCGAATACCTCAACACGCGCCTGTCCTTTTACATCCCCTCCCGCCAACTACGATCGTCCAATCAAGCCCTCGCCGCGATTCCACGCATCCAAAGATCCACCATGGGGGGAAGATCCTTCTCCTACTTAGCAGCCAAGACTTGGAAATCTCTCCCCACCCACCTCCGCCTCACACAGAACCACCTCTCATTCAGAAAACAACTAAAAACTTGGATATTCGATAAGTAAGTACCCCCCCTCCCTCAAGCGCCTTGAGACCCTCTGGGTGAGTAGTGCGCTATACAAATTTTAAACTTGAACTTGAACTTGAACTCCATGGTGACAAATTTCAACTTCATTAATATGTAAACAAGCAGCCTTCACAGTTCAAGGACAGTTGATTTTGAATCAATGCAACTTGCTACACACACCACGGAATGAGTTCCCCTCGTTGTATATAGCCTGGAATTACATTTTCACAAAAGTCAAGCAAAAGATCCAGAGATATTCTGCTGCAGAACCCTTGGTCCTGTTCACAGAGGCATTTATGCTGATCCCGAGGTCTACACAGGGCATACCTCAACGTCAATTACGCTTTCCCAGGGGTCACTGACTCCTGTTCACCGCGGTGTCTCAGTGCGACCTCATTATCCTTCCAGTTGTCTATCTTATACCAGGACCGCCTGATACATATGTCAGACTTGGTTCATCATCAGCAGCCCTGAAGTAAGGGAGAAAAGCTAGACCAGTGTGGCGTGCTCCAATAACCAAGGCAAATGGTTTAATTTTTATTAATGACAAGAGAGGAAAATGCACAGTGCCTTTAATAACGCCCTTGCCTGCAAACCAAGTCCCTCGCACAGGCAATTAGAGCTTCAGTCTTCAGAGTGACGTCACAGATATAGGCACCCATAATCGCTGAAGTTCAAAGCAGCTTGGAAACTGACACCCAGGCCTCTGTAGCGTCTGTGACATCACCAGACCTTTGACCCAATGATATCGCTTGACCTGCGACCTAAGGGTACCCCTGAGAAAACCTAGGGGCATATAATCAAGACAGGTGATGAAATTAACGGAGATAATTGGCTCGATAATATGCTCTATGGAATTCCAATTGAAGGCCATGTTAGATGTGAAGGTCATCTAACATGGGCTTCCATTAGAATTCCATAGAGCATGTTATCAAGCCCATTAACGCAGTTTTAGCTGCAGTGTTCTGTCGTCAAAGCAGCAACCATGTTATCGCCTGTCTTGATAATATGCCCCTCAGTCCTCAAATTTATCCACAAGTCAACAGGAAACTAGCTAGCTACAATACAACAGCAACTAGCATAAGTTGCACATCAATTCTAAAAATAAATGTAGATTCCTCTAAAGTAGTGCCACAGTATTCCCATCTAAAATTCCCCCCCCCCCCCCTTCCCAGTCATCGTTTCCAAGGTTGGTAAATTGAGCCCCTTTACAGTGGACAACAGTAACACGTGTTAATTATAGCGATTAGAAAAGGTGGAAGCAGTGTTTGGAATGAAACACAACTCCGTGAACCATAACATAGTGAGAGCACAAGAGAGGGGCTAAAGGGGGTGGTTCAGGGAGCAGAGTTAGGCAGAATAGCATCAGAAGGTGACAGACAGACTTATGTGGAAGGTCTGCTAGAACATAAGAAGATACATGCCAACATTTTAGAAGAGTAAAGTGGGAGATTTAAAAATAATAATCAGGACAATGTATTCTCCCATTGCCTTGTATTAAGGCCTGAATCGGGTCTATTGGCATGTATGGGACTTTCAAGTGTGCTGCTGAAGGACTCAATATGAAAAATGCAAATATAAGTTTTTCCTCACCTGTCAGGAAGAAGCACAGAGACAGCGCTATGGCAGGCAGAGAGAGCGTGACAAATGTGCACTCGCCTGCAGGTCCAGGTTACTGTCATTGCATACTCAGAGTTGCACAAAAGCTGTAGCCTGCCGAGCAATCAGGTTTTCCTATGCAGGAGTTGGGTGACAAACCTAGACATTGGTAGTCTCCCATCTGAATCAGGAGGGTTAGCATGTATATAAGAATCAGAGTTCGAATTGCATCAAAAAGAAGTATGTGAAATGTGATGGTGCATGCAATAGGGGTGGGGTCAGTGAGCGTGGGGGCCAGGTCAAAGGTCTGGCTAAAATAACAAAATATTCTGTACTTTTTGGGGGGTCCTTTTCTATCAGGTAGATAACTATTAAATATATATATCTTTATTTGATCAAAAATATGACCATTCATATTGTAAAAAAAAACTATTTATAAGGATAAAAACAGTTAAAATTACAATTAAATATTTCTGTTAAAAAGTTCATATGATAAAGTACACAAGAGGCCATGAGGCAACATTAGGATAAATTAACAAGTCTAATTTTCAGAAACAGTTTTAACCATGTTTGACCTCCTCCACCAAAGAGCAGAAATCTAGAGATAGCAAACACAAGCCATCTTGTGGTGTCTGATCTAAAAATACTCATGGCTTCACAAGGGTGATTAAAAGATAGTATACGGCAAACTGGAGTTATCCAGGTTTTCCTAAAATCAGCATAGGAGGGACAACAAAAGTGGAAATGCTCAAGGGTCTCAGGAAAGGTGACATGTAGGGCACAATGGAGTAACATACGCATTTCCCCAGGTACTTCGTCTTGCATTCAAAGGGAGAGCAATGTATCTAAATTGTGTATACAGTTTTCGTGCCTGGGTGGGTCGATGCCATCCAGAAACATTTCAAAGCCAACCCCTTTTTTAAAGTTTTAAAAACTGGCAGTTAGAGTGCCATGTGCAGTATATTCTAAACTTTCAGAGTCCATTAACTCCCAATACCTTTTTTTAAAAGGGGAACCATTGATTAAGTACTGGACCCTGGCTCCTCCCAGAAATGCCCCAACCCTAGTTTTAAAAGCCAATCCTTGATCTTGCTGAATCACTTAATGCGACCTGTTTGTTTAATCAGAGCCATCCGCTCGACCAGGGCCTCCTTCACCGAGGCCTGTGTGTTACTAGTACATACCTTAATCCAGAACAGAAGTGCCCTGAGGATAGCAAAGTGGTCAATCGGTTTTAATCCAAGAGCAAGTCTTACGGCAAGAGGGGAGTATTCACTGGCAAGTTCAGGATGGCTCTAATACATTTATTTGCAGCAAGGATTAGGTCCGACAGATTTTCCAGCCCCCATCACTCAGCCCCATATAGGGCCACACCTAGACCTTTTTCCCTGTGAAGTTCTAAAATAGGAGAAATTGTCCGATAGGGAGACACCCTGGCCCTGCGCACTTTTGCACAATCAGCATGTTGGAGGGTCGGTGTGCTATTTTATATTTGCGGTGTCCTTTCCAGCCTATCGCTGATACGTACTCCCAGATAATCAAAGGACTTAACCTGCTCAAGGGTTTGCCTGCCCAGCATGAGTTTACCCTTGTGGTATTTATAGGGATTACAGGTCATGTATTTGGTTTTGGAGCACTTTATTTCCAAACCCCTCTCTTTGCAGGCTTTATCAAATGTATTGAAGAGGTTTTGATTCCCTCCCTGTGTTCTGGAAATGAGTAGTGTGTCGTCTGCAAAAAGCAGACAGGGCACTAAACTGCCTGCCAGTTTCAGGGGGTCACCACCACAATTATACAGTTCTCCTATTAGGCCATTAATGTAAATGGTAAATAATACTGGGGCAAGGGCACAACCTTGGCGAACACCTTTCCGGACTGATATGTAATTTGTGAGATACCATCGGAGTTCCACCTGACCTTTGCATAAGTGTCATGGTGTAACCGAATCAGGATTTTAAGTATGTAAGGTGGTAGTCCTAGTTCGCTCAGGGCTAGCCAGAGTTGGGACCGATCTATAGCATCAAAGGCCGTTTTTAGGTCCACAAATACAACATAAAATAATGAGCTTAAATGAAAAAAATATTCAGTGGGAAATGCACTATAAGACATTATGAAACCTCTATTAGATAATGCACTGCAGATGGCTATGTGTAACCAGAAAGCCACAGAATTAAATCTTGATTGGTGCAGTGGAGAATAGTGACTTTTGTAATT
Source organism: Lissotriton vulgaris (assembly GCF_964263255.1). NCBI lineage: Eukaryota > Metazoa > Chordata > Amphibia > Caudata > Salamandridae > Lissotriton > Lissotriton vulgaris. The sequence continues at coordinate 499,440,901 of NC_141685.1, forward strand.
TTTGTGCTACAAGGTCACAGCCAGTGACAGAAAGCACTGTGAATATGTAAGGCAATATTTTAAACTTGCATTACTCCTGATTTAAAATAGATTGCTATAAAATACACAAAAAGGTTCAAGATAAAATTGGGTTACCAAAATATAGATGTTATTACTACCCAGACTGTACATAATGCAATTTGTTTTTTACATACCTGTCTCTTAAACACCTCACCAGGGGTAAATAGTAGAAACGTTGTTCTTAGAGAAATTAGAAATGCAATATTAAAAAAGTACTGGCATATTTTATTTGTCTCATTTAGACCACATTTTTAAAACCCCATCACTTCACTTAACAGGAATATCCAACTCTGGTGGAAACAATCTCAGGCATGTCGATGGCATAAAACAATGAAACCTTTTCCAGGGTAGCCCAAACATGACTTGTCTGATCATTGTCATCTTTGCCTTCCCATGTCTTGGAAGCTATGCAATTAGCACCATGCCACTCCTGGAGTAGCCAAATTTGCACATCATTTTCTGGTCACAACTTAGTTCAGGGGAGGGTCATTGCAGTGCACAGACAGCACGGTGCTTACTCGGTTGATATTGTGTGCTTTCCCAACAGGACCCAAAGATCCTGTGTATTGTAACTCAGGAGGCAGGCTCAGAGTGTTTATTGAACCATACCGTGATCTGGCGGTCCCGTGTTCGAATCCTGGTAAATCCAGTCGTCCTTCCACGGTGAGTAACATTAGCACGATAAAGGTGAATACTAGTAATAGTTGTCATTCATTTGAAATACTGCCTCTTCGTTCACAGCCCATTCAACCCCTGCCTCTATGCCCCTTTAACTGGCTACTTCAATAAGTAAGGGTCAATGCATATTTCCACATTGCCATCATGGTGAGCAAAAACAAGAGGCCAAATTAACAAAGAAGCCACTTAAAGCAGAGCAGGACCCACAGTTGGTGTGCTATGTTGAGTGAAAGGGAGAGAGCTGAACAGTACAATATTCAGTGGATTGGTGCACTTTAAGTAAGCTACCTTGTGCCGACGCACACACCCTTGCACCAGAATGCAAGGGTGTATGCGTAATGCCAAGCACAGGTTTTGTAGTGAAGGGAATCCTTCTTGTAAAAAATACTGGGGCAGATTTATGAAGGGTTTACGCCGCCGTTGCGTGACGCAACGGCGCGGAAACGTGGCGCATCCCAGCACCCTATTTACAACGTGACGCATCTATGAGATGCGTCACGTTGTACAGCACTGCGCCATGAGGAGGCGTTCCTGCGCAGGGGGGGGCGTTCCTGTGCAGGAACGCCTCTCGAAAGTGGCTGAGTGAAATCTATGAGATTTCACTCAGTCACTTTCAGGGCAATGCTGCGTCAAAACCCTGCGCCTGCTTGAAGCAGGCGTAAGGCTTGAGGCAGCATTTAAAGAATAGGCCCCCCCAGAGCATTGCTGGAGCTGCGTCGCATTAGCGACGCAACTCCAGCAATGCGCCACATTTCCGGCACAGATGCGTCACTCATCTGTGCCGTTTTTGCCCCATGGTGCGCCGCATCATAAATACGGCGCACCATGGGTGGCGTAGCTGCGGTGCACTGTGGCGCATGTTAACTGGCGCATCCCTCGGGATGCGCCAGTTAACATAAATCTGCCCCACTATGCCTTGACATAGTTTAACACTTCTTTCAACTTTCCATATCTGATTCTGCACACATGTGAAGATAGAAATGTTATGAGTTAAAAATGGGATAACTATAATTTGTGCTGAAAAATAAATCCCAAATTCAACACTTTGCGCCACTTTAAATCACTTTTGCAAGTACCCGGCGTAAAGTGTTGATTCATTTGACCCCAAATTGTGCATTGTGTAAAATTAAGTGTAACTCGACATGTATCATTATAGATAATGTGTTTCTGGGTTAGTTGCTTAATTTACAGCAGTAAAAATACTGTTTTATAATACATTATTTGGTGTAGTGCCTTATCGTGGTGAGAAGCGTTACATAAATGTATTCACACTACATTACAATACTTAACGTAAAATCTTTAGGGTAACCTTGACTACTGTATGACGCAAATACAGACCCAAACAACGAAAAGTACCACAAAAGTACACTTCAATGTAATATTAACTGATACACTGCAGATTAACTGATACTGCCTCACGGGTCCTCGGCACCTGTGCCAAGCCAGGCACGACCTATTAATGAGGAATTAATTGTCTGTGAACTATGCAGACCTGGAGGGCCTGGGAATGACACGGCCCAGACGTTAACAATGCTTGAATCTGAAAAGAAGGTCATAATCTGTTAACATTGGTGCCATTAAATTCAGCAATTACTTCAGCAACAACTCCTCCTTCTTAAAAAAAAATATATATATTCGCCCACAATGGACCACACCTGATGAAGAGAAGGAAAATAGCCCCACACTACATATGAGACTGATGTAGTGCTTTCATCCAGGACAGTACCCGGATGTCATTGATGAGAGGATCAGAGGATCATGGGTCCTTATCAGTAATACCAGCCCGAACACTTCTCTATTAAAAAAACTGTTTTTTGTACTGTATCTGGCCTAGTTGTACTTGAGAACAATATTAATAGAGCTCTGTGTGAAAGCCTCATTCTGTCTCAGAGCCCAGCAGAGGTGACAGACAACACACAAGTTTATCATGGGCCATGAGAACACTATGGGGCATATTATCTAGGGGGTTTATCTCCGCTTTTTTGGGTTTAAAAGCCAAGAAAGCGGAGATAAAATTATCTCCCTATTACCTAGCTGTCGCTAACACCAGTTAGCGACAGCTAGTAGGAGATAGCGACCATCTTGGGCCCCACTTTGCATGTCAGTGATATTTATCACTAATGACATGCAAAGTGGGCGTGCCAAGATGTTAGCAACTGGAAACAGTCGCTAACATCGCTATCTCCTATTACCAACTTATGGAGATATTCGCGCTAAGCGCGAATATCTCCAAAAGGTAACACCTGCCCTGAGCAGTTCTTAGCCATGGTATCCAATGGGAGGTGGATAACATGGCTAAGAGCATTAGCTCAGTAATGCATGAATATCGCTGACTTTTCAGCAATATTCATGCATTGCGGACGATTTTTATCGCATTTGCGATAAACCTTGGTAATACCAAGGTTTATCTGCGATAAAAATCGCCGCAGTTGAGCGGTAAATCTTTGTCTCTAACCAAGCAATAGCGATAATTATCGCTATTGCTTGGTAATATGCCCCTAGATTAGTTGAGCAGAGCAGGACCCGGCAGGAAGGACTGAGGACTGAAAACCAGTCTACAAAGGAGTAATAGTACTCAGGAATCTGCTCGCAGGATGAGTTTAGATGGAATACCACACTGAGGTATCATGGAGCCAGGTGTGAAGGTTTGGGTTCATCCATCTTTCCGGGTTTCACAGCTGAGAGCTATCGCCACCATGCTGTGTTTACAGGCCATGCATAATAATATTTTAAATGCCAGGACTATGAAAAACATGGAAAGAGAGCGCATTGAATGCAGGATCTTGTTATCAGTGGTTTGACTTCAGTCAACATTTTCTTTTGTCCAGAGAACAATTTAATGGAAACGTAAGATTCATGGACATCAATTCACCAACATCCCTGGGGTAGTGGAAGCCACATCACCTACTCTTTACCCCCCCCCCCCACCCATTACATTACAAGAAGAGACATCATACACACATTTACCCAATCTCAACCTAGGAAGTCATGTCTCATGACATTTTACTCTTATTACATTAGAAGAAGGTACATAACTGCAGTTACACATCATGCAATAAATGCAAGGCTGATAAAAAGAAAAGATGCAGCAGTTACAAAAGCATATACATCTCTATTTTTCTGCCACCTATATACCAAATAGGATTCCATCAAGCTAGACTAGAGGCATAGTTATAATCTCCTCAGCTACAACTGGTGGTCATTTACAAAGTTATACAAAGTGTCGAACGCAGACCAAATGACTATAACCTTACTCACACCTATAGAATCTATTGCAACCCACATAACTTTAAACATAGCTCCAAAAGATCCCCAGGTAAGGCCTCAACTATGGGGTGAAACACATGTTGGCTGTCACTTTATTGCCACTGTTCAGAACTTAGTCCGCCTCAACTGAATAACATCATAAACATTTTTCACACTTAGGGACTATCTAGTGAGCTAATCTTCCATCAGTTGAAAATCAATTCCTTAAAACAGTATTGGTTCAGCAATCTATCTAATACAAACATTTTCGGAGAAGGGCTGCCTCTCTGCAGCTGGATTTTCTTTTTAGTGAGGCCTTGTATACTAAGGGACCTTTGGTTCCCTTAGTAGATGGAAATATTAGAGACCTACATTAGGCCAAAACCATGTGCTATGTAAGTGGTAGGAATAAATATGAAACCCTCAAAAGAAAGTGCAGTTAGTATTCTCTGTAGGACCCTTTCTGTATCTATCACTCAACAGGCATCTATTTACTGATGCACTCACAAGATGTGCCCTTTTTGTATGGTCACCACTGCACCTTTTTCCCAACTGCTGATGGTTATGACTCTGAAAGTGAACTGGAGCCTGCTAACCAGGCCCAAATCCAGTGCTCTCCCCCTAAGTATGATATATGAGAATTGGTAACCCCAATTGGCAATTGACTTTAACCCCCTTAGAGGTCCCTGGTAAGGGATGTATGACGTTACCACGCATACTTTTACATCGCATACCATTACAACGCGATTTTTACAACGCATGTCATTACATAGCAGATGCTATTACAACGCATGCCATTACAACGTAAGTATAGGTAAGTATATCTTTTTTTTATAAATTGTAATTAATTTAATTTAATTAATTTAATTTAATTTAATTAACTTAATTTATTTAAAGTCGTTTTTTAAAAAAACTGAACACTTAAAATACCCCTGTACCCCATAACCCAAACCTAGCCCTGAACCCTAAAAATACTCCTGTACCCCATAACCCAAACCTAGCCCTGAACCCTAAAAATACCCCTGTACCCCATAACCCAAACCTAGACCTGAACCCTAAAAATACCCCTGTACCCCATAACCTAAACCTAGCCCTGAACCCTACAAATACCCCTGTACCCCATAACCCAAACCTAGCCCTGAACCCTAAAAATACCCCTGTACCCCATTACCCAAACCTAGCCCTGAACCTTAAAAATACCCCTGTACCCCATAACCCAAACCTAGCCCTGAACCCTACAAATACCCCTGTACCCCATAACCCAAACCTAGCCCTGAACCCTAAAAATACCCCTGTACCCTATAAGCCAAACCTAGCCCTGAACCCTAAAAATACCCCTGTACCCCATAACCCAAACCTAGCCCTGAACCATAAAAATGCCCCTGTACCCCAAAACCCAAACCTAGCCCTGAACCCTAAAAATACCCTATACTCATACTTATTTTTTTAAATTACTTAAATTATTATATTTAATTTATTTTATAAAAATGCATAAATTAATATATATATTTATTTTTAATATTAATGAAATTAATTAAATAATGTTAAATAAAATATAAAATAAAATTATATACTTACCTATACTTACGTTGTAATGGCATGCGTTGTAATAGCATCTGCTATGTAATGTCATGCGTTGTAAAGGCATGCGTTGTAAAGGCATGTGTTGTAATGGATCCTGCGTTGTAAAAGTAGCGTTGTAATGGTAGTGTGCTGTAAAAGTTGCGTTGTAACGGTTGTATACCCTGGTAAGTGGTACCACTAGTACTCAGAGCATGGGAGTTAAAGGGGTCACCGGGGCCTGAAGCACTGATTGTGCTACCCTGACTGGTCCAAGAAAACAGATGACAGCAGTCCAGCACGAGCAGTGCAAACTGCTCCAACTCAACGTTGCTCTCACCATGAGTAGGTCATAGCACTATTTTTAATATATGTCAGTTGCCCCTAATGTGGGCCTCCTGAGCGCAGGAGGCAGGGTGCATTATATAAATATGCAGACATATAAGTGCAAGTTTATATCTCCCTATTGTGGCCGCTTACCATTATTGGCTACTATAGGTGTTTAGGGGGCCACAGGATAACATTAGCTGGCACCCGGGCATCCCGAATTGGCAGCTCCATTATGGTCCCGCAGACAAGTGTCATGTTTGGTATCAAAAAACGTGTCTCACCAAATCCTACTTTTTTCTAAAGTCAGATTTAATGTGACGTGCACCTAGGTGACTACCTTACAGGTTGCCCACGTGGTTTCCCAGCCTTTCCTGTGCCCTAGTTAATAGCCTGAAGCTGCAAGACAGGAAACAGACCCCATACCAGGAGATGTGCATACTCCTTGGAGTCAGAAAGAAAGGCTTCCTTGGGAAGGAGGTGATACCCCCTCCTTGACAGGCTGGCTAGTGAAGTGGCACATCAAGGCAGTGAGCTTCAAAGCTTCCACCATCTCTGATATGCCAGCAGGCTAGCTCCCAAAGGGAGAAGCAGCCGGCACCCTGCCTCCAGGCTGATTCTCTCGAGGGAAAGTGGGAAAATGAGGTCGCCAGAAGCAAAAGCACGATAACCTGCACCTGTGACATCCACCCTGCTACTGTACAACTGAGACTTGTGACGTACCACAGACCAGTTTCAAAAGAAACAGGAACCCCTCTGAGAGCCAAAGGCAACTCCAGAACTCCCTTGAAGAGGACTAGTTCCCTGCAGCCAGCAAGTAAAGACCACTCTTGGACCCATGGAATCACTGGCTTTTGAGCCCTCTGAGGTATTTCCCCCCTCTGAAGGATCACTCAAAAGAAAATGGTCTAGTGCATTTTAGGAAATGTAGCCCTAACCACCAGCAAATTTCAGATGGCGACTCGGGCTCCAGGACATTAAACTAACCCAAGGTGGAGCTTGATGCTGCCAAGGCTTGTTGGTGGCTAGTCCAGCTAGCGCTACCTTAGTTCGACGCTGTGCTTAAAAAGGAACTCTGTAGCATCTTCAACCAACATCTCAGTGGCCCCGTTGTTGAGATTTTGCACCAGTTTTCTTACCAACTCTGTCTAAGTCATAAAACTAGAATACCCGCAGCTCCCGCTTAAGCACTCAGGACAGCAAGGCTAACTCTGTACCCGGGCCTTTAGAACCAGGTAAAATTCAACTGACTTTCATGGCCTGATCCTGGGATTCGCATCACCTTGACACCCAGTGGTTTCCACTGAACTCGACCTGCAAGTGACTGATTGTCACTAGTGTTTTACCCCATTGACTGCAATGTTCACACTTTGCAATAATGAAAAGCACAGATTTATTTTTGTTGTAAAAATCTATAACTCCGGTAATACTCGTCCAATTATCTTCATTTGGGAGTCATAAATTCATATAAAATCTGCTTTATTTTTATAAATTGGTGTTGGATGTCTTTCGAGTCGCGACAGTTACTTATCCTTCATGTTTGTACTCTGCAATGCCTAACACATGTTCCTCTAGTAAAGTCTGACTGCTTTGTACCTCACTACCAGGAGGGGGCAGGGAATTATTAGTGTGAATCCAAAAGACCTATTTGGGGTATTGTGCGGGTATTATATACTAAAGCCTAACTAGCCTCACTACATAATGTTAGAATATAAAAAATAATAATAAAATATGCCTTTTCTCTGTTTATGTAAAGTTAGCATTTACGGCTCCATTTTATGTACAGCTGCCAATTTAAGACATAACCGAAATGGCCTTCTCTAAGTTATGTTTCTTCAGAGGAGAGTTTTGCTACACTAATGAATACACTGTTCTTATTAGCGCATAACTTTCTTGTTAGATGTAGGCTTTCTCCCACTTGTCTAGCGGCGGGCACAGGCAGAATGACCTTGAACACCAGATAATGCGTGCCCGGCCGCAGAATCGGAACTCACTCCTTTGTAATTTATTGTCCAGCTGCATCTGCTTGGAAAATTCCATGGTGGGCGTGTTTTCTTTGATTCTAAAATGTACATAATGTATTGTTATGTTTGCTGATGTCAGTCCCTCTGCAGCACTCCTAAGTGGCTGGGCAGACTGGGCCCCACTCTGAGTGTGTTTGAATCAACAGTTATTGGTTTGTATTCTCTACTGTCTGACCGACTCTTCATTTAGTATGGAAGGCTGAGAGGTGCTCGTGAGTGACCGGGTGACCCTAATTAGGTAATTTCCTTCAGTTTGCACCTGGACATGGACTCCATCGGGTGAGTGATCCATCCCCTTCCGGGAACGGGGGGAGGTCGCGGTCATTGTCGGGTTGGATGAACGGATCAGGGATCCCTGCACGAAGAGCCTCTGGTACTCGCAGCTGACCCTTCTGTCCTTCTAGACGGTGCCTTGCCCAGCGGTCATCCCAACTGGAGTACTGAACGGCCAAAGCCTTGGATCTGACCTTTTGATCTGAAGAGTCGGCAGTGGAGAATTAATTTGCTTGACCTGCATATACCAGGTGAGTTTGTTTTGGTTCTCTGCAGATATGGTACCATTTTGGTTTGTAGTTGGTATGGTCTAAAGACCGTCTTTTGGATCAAAACAATTGCAATTGTTTTGCTAGGCATAAAATAGCAAGTTTGTTTTCTTTTGAGAATGTCTAGCTTGAGTACGCTGTTTTCTTTGTGCTGTCGTTGCTGTCCTAAGAAAGTCAGCCGGCGCCTCCAGAAGGCACTCCAAATTTTGATATGTATGTGAAGCATTGTAATTGCCCTATTTTGTTTAGAACTTTATGGCACAAATATATTTGATGTAAAATGCTGAGTTGCAATGGCCACTAACAGGTACTTTCAATGAGCAGAAGATTGAGTATTTAAGTAGGCAGTCTATGCTTGATTCTTTAAGGACGTTGCAGAAAGCAGCTAGATAGAAGAGATTGAAGGCAGAGAAGGAAGCTCGAAAGGGGAGAATGCAGACATTGACCCAGAAATCGATTGCCGATGACAGGGAGAAACAAGTGAAAGGCGTTGAATGTGGTTCTGGTTACAAATCAATAAATCATATGGGGCTCAGGCAGAAGATGATGTTTTTGTGGATGTATTGTTAGATACTCGACCCCACCTCCGTTGCCCCACAAAAAATATACCCCACTGCCCTCACAGCCGCCTGTTACTGTTGAGTCTACCTTTTCTGTCCCTGTATCTACTGCTGTTGTTTCAATGGCTGTGGCTTCAGCTCCTCCTCCTCTTGCTTCTTTTTCCTAGCCGTCTATGGCGACTGTGATTGTTAGTACTCCTGCCACGCCTGTTGTTTCTGCGTCACTTTCGCCAGCTCCTTCTGCTGTGACGCAATCAATAGCAACATTAATGCCTGTTACTTCTGTTACTTCTCCTACTATGGTTTTTCATCCCACAACATTAGCAAGTAGAGGAACAGTGAGACGAAGATTTGAGGATAGGGATTGGATTAAATTTAAGGAAGGTATGGGGCCGTTAGTCCAATCTGATGTGGGAGATGATGAGAAGCAGGTAATAGCTAACCAGGCTGCAGAGTGGGCTCGTAATCCTATTTACAGTGTGGAGGATGTTTGGGCGACAATGAGAGATTTTGATCCCTTCATACAACAGCATACCCTTGAAAACATGTGCACAACGTTAATTGGTCTTTGGCAACAGTGCTTTGAAGCAGAAGCACTCCAATTTGTATGTGACATTAGAGATCGGGTATATATTAGTGATTTGGGGTCAACACAGTTTTTTTCAAATATTTCCACAGTAATAGCTTATAGGGGGAGATTGCTCGAGAAAAGCCCCAGGTCAGTGTCTCAGTTTCCGATGCGGGACGTCCATCCTATATATCATCCAGAGATAACGGAGTTACAAGATAGCCGTGGTAATGTTACCAGGGCAAGGGAGGCAGCCCATTTTCAGGAACAATAGGTTTATACTCTATGGAAAAGAAGTGAAGACTTGTCTTTTTAGACTCATTTGCCTCACCCTAGGGAAAACCCTACTGAATATTATAAAGAATTGACTGAAGCTGCCTCTTCCACTGTGATGTCTCTTGCTGATTTTGAGATTTTTTTCGGCTTATTGATTCCAGTTGATATTTGCAGGCAGGTGTATACCTGGGATCACGTTGCGGAGTTGGGAGGTACATGGGATCAGATTAAAACATGGGATCAGGAATGAATGAATGAAAATGGATTTCTAGAGCGCGAATTGCTGCCCTGAGGTGTCCAAGCGCTAGAGGAACCTGATGGGAGTATGAGTGAGGTTTGCAGATTGGGAAGAGGGAAGTAAAGCTGAGTTATTAAAGAGATTTGAACAGGTGTGTTTTTAATTGTTTGCGGAAAGAAGTGAGGTCAGGGTTGGATCTCAAATGGAAAGGAAGGGAGTTCCAGATCTTAGCAGCGTTCAGGAAAGGAAGCAAGGAGATAAACCCAGACCTGAGATCCTTGCTTTGCCTGGTTGCAATATTACATATATCAATTCTCTCATTCTGCAGAGAAAAGTAGATTGGGATAAGCTGTCAGCCTGTAGACAAAAGAAATATAAGAGTGTGTCTGATTTTTTCACCCACTTTGAAGACACGTTTTTGGATTACAGTGGACAGGATTTGTCTATTGAGGGAGGTGTTCGGTTGTTTGTTAATAGATGTGTTTCCAATGGCTTCCTGAAATAGCGACTCGATTGCAGGCTTCTGAGCGCACCTGGTCCACTTCTTCCTCTTCTGTTATTTTGAATATGGCACAGTATTACGAACACATGGATAATGAGGAGAAGCAAAGGACAGAGAAAAAGAATAAGGATTTGAAGACAAAGTGTTGTTGCAGCAAGCTTTTAGAGGGAATGGTAGAGGACGTGGTGGTCTTGCCCGACAGCTTGTCTAAAGATGCGCCCCTTCCTGTTGAATTTAAAGACATCCCACCCACGTTGTGGGTGACAGGTGGTACAGATGTGAGACTATTGCAAATACCGCCAGTTTCGATACAGGTTAAGGATGGTGCTAATTTGCCTCGTATTCCTCAGTATAAAATACCACAAGCAGGGGAGCAATCCTTATTACAAAATATTCAGGTCCTGATTGGGAAAGGGGTGGTTGAGGAGACATCTGCTAACATTTTCAAGAGCCCTATTCTCCCCATTCCTAAATGGACACTGTTGGGTTTCTCTGACGATCATGAAGATGTTTACCGTTTCGTGATTGATTTGCATGAGGTTAATAAGATAGTGGTTCCTCAGTTTCCAGTGGTCCCTGACATTACTGCCCTTTTGAATATGATTCCTTCTACTGCTAAATTCTTCTCCGTCATTGATTTGAAAAATGCATTCTCTAGAATTCCTATTCATGGTATCTGTTTGGGTTTACTAGCTGGTAGGAGCTTCAGTTTCTGTTGAGCTCCTCATGGGTATACTGAAAGTCCTAGTATATATAGTCAGGGCTTAAAGTTGCAACTAGATTCTATTTCGGTTCCCCCAGGTAATGTATTGGTGCAGTATGTTGATGATTTTCTTTTCTACTCTGATACTGAGCAGGGTTGCAAAGATAGCACTGTTCAGCTGCTCTTGGATTTCACTATTGTTGACAGGAGTTCACCTATCTAGGTCACCTGCTGTTGAAGGAGGGTAAGAGGCTGATCCCAGGGCATATCAGTACAGGTGGAGGTAAAACCCCTTCTCAAGATGGGCGGAGGCAGGGCTTTAAGTGGGCCGGGTCTCAAGGGGTCTGAGCACCGGGAGTTTTTTAAAGGAGGCCTCGAAACGGGTCTCTATCGGGCTCTGTTTTGAGCCCTGGCACAGGAGGTCCGTTTTTTTCCAGACTGCAGAGACAGCAGTTTACTGTCACTGCAGTCCGGAAAAAAGTGCGCAAAACAGCCAGATAGAGGCCCGTTTCGAGACAACAAGCACATGGATGTGCACTGCCCACACTGCTCACATCTCACAAATGGAGAAGTTACGGCATGACGTGATGCCAGGTGAGCTTTGTAGGGGAAGGGGAATCCTTTAGAGAGAGTCATTTTCTCTCTGGATTTCCCTTCTTTTTCTGAAACGCAAGAGCAGCAACATTGTGGTAGGGTCACCAGGGCTTCAATTTGAAGCTTTTTCAATATTATATATAACAAGATATAGTTGCAGCTTATTTATCTTATGCAACTAATAACCCTTGACAAATCCAATAGTCCTTACTTGTTGTAAGTATGATGTTACTTGTTGTATCACATATCTGGATGCAATGACAGAAACAGCAAAATACAAGTTGGGCGGCACAATACTAAACACAGATTTTTAGTGCAAGTGTTTAAAAGCCACGCCCATAATTAGTGGCCATGCCCCTTTGAGAGACCCCCCAGTTTTTTCATCCCACTTAAAGCCCTGGGCGGAGGTAAAACCCCTCCTCAAGACTGGCGGAGGTAAAACCCCTTCTCAAGAAACCATCAACTGACCCAACAGACCTGAAAAACTACTGGCCCATCTCTCTCTTCCAATTTGTGGCAAAAAGTCACCAAGAGACTCATAAACACCTGTCTGACCGTATTCATGGAAGAGAACTTCATACTGGATGTCTCTCCATCTGGATTCTGCAGAAACCACAGCACTGAGAGCACCATCCTCGCCGCCACTAACAACATCCCCATGCTACTCAGCCAGGGACACACCGCTGCCCTCATACTTCTAGACCTCTCCACAGCCTTTGACACCATTTCACATTGCACTCTCGCATCCAGACTACATGACACATGAATACAAGGAGCCACCCTCGACTTGATCGAATCCTTCCTCTCTGGCAGAAGCAAGAGGATCCGACTCATTCCCTTCCTCCCCAAACCCATGGAAGTCAACTTTGGAGTACCCAAGGGATCTTCATTCAGCCCCAGGCTCTTCAACATCTACATGGCCCCCCTCACCACCATCGTCAAACAACATGGGCTCAGCATTGTATCCAACGCTGATGATACCCAGCTCATCCTCTCATTCATGAAGAACCCCGAAGACACGAGACTCTGTTTCCAGGAAGCTATGAAGAACGTGACAGCCTGGATGAAGGACAGCTGCCTGAAGCTAAACTCAGAGAAGACCGAGGTCCTCATCCTCGGTCCCTGCACCTCCGCCTGGGACAACACCTTCGAGGACTCCACTGACTCCCCGTCGAGAAGAGGGTCACCTTCAAACTTCTCACCCACGCCTACAAATCCCTCCACAACATCATACCCAAATAACTCAATGAGAGAGTATCCATCCATGCACCCAAGAGGAACCTCTGCTCCGCCAACCTCGCTCTGGCAGAGGTCCCGCGCATCCGCAGAAACAGAACCAGCGGGAGAGCTTTCGCCTACATCACAGCCAAAACCAGGAATGACCTCCCTGTGAACATCAGAGCTCACCAACCCTGCAAACGTTCAGGGAGGACCTCAAGACCGGGCTCTTTGACTCATCCGGAGCTGCCCCATGCCTTGAGACCCTCACAGGTGAGTAGCTCGCTATAAAAACCCCTGATTGATTGAATGATGGTTAAAATGCACATCCCACAGTCTCGGAAATATGCGCGTGCTTTTATAGGTATCACTTCCTACTGCAGGCAGTGGATACCTAAATTTTCTTAACTAATCAAACCCTTGCTTGCTTTAACCACCAAAGATGTGCATGAGCCCCTGCCTTGGGCACTTGAATGTCAGCAGTCTTTTGAGCATTTAAAAACTGCATTTTGGTCAGCTCCTGTGCTTGGTACTCCGAATTATACTAAAGCATTTGTATTGTTTGTTGGTGAGGTGGCTGGTTGCGCGCTTTCTGTTTTAATTCAAAGCAACTGCAGTGTGCTTATTTCTCTGCTGTTCTTGACCCTGTCACAGCTGTGGCCATCTCGATAAGACAATCAGCTGGACTTGTACATGGTACCGATCTCACAGTTGTGGTACCCCCTGCTGTGGACACACTTCTGAAGAAGACAAAGACACAGCACCTCACCAGTGCACGTCTAAGTGGTTACAAATTAAAATTGCTTGCCAAACACATTACTATTAAACGATGTGTCACTCTGAATCCTGCCACATTAATACCCCTCCCTTCTGAGAGTGATGAGGTTAACAACCTTGATTGTATCTTCCGGACGGCAGAAGAGACGAAAGGACGGGTAGACCTAACTGATGTTCCCTTATCTGACCATCAAGCGGAACTATATGTTGATGGCTTTTGTTTTAAGTTACCAGATGGTACAACAACTGATGTGTACACAAATATTACACTGCGTACAGTAATTGAGACATCCTTAGTCCCTTATCAGTTAGCCCAAGCTGATGAGCTTGTTGCCTTGATACAGGCTTCGAATTGAGTGAGGGAATGGTTGTCAATATTTATACTGACAGCCAGTACACCTTGGAAGTCGCACATAACTTTGAGCGACTCTGGGTAGAGAGAGGGTTTCTTACTTTGCATGGCACCAAGAACCAACTTGGGCACCTTATATTGAGGCTTTTGTCTGCACTGACACTCCTATAGTGAAGTACAGTGTCCACTGGAAGGTTACTGATGATGTGGGAAGGGGTAATGCATTTGCAGATCAGGTAGCTAAGGAAACAGCCCGGACTAAAAGTAAAAGAATGTTTGTAGCAGGCCCCGCGAGAAAAGTGCCTGAAGTTACCATGTTTAAAGACACACTTGAGAATGTGAGGATAATACAAAGTGAAGCCACTATGGAAGAAATAGCAGTGTGGCAGGAAAGTCCAGCGCAGTTGAATGATGAGGGATGTTGGATTGATAAGCGAGAAAAACAGAGGTGAATGTTACCAGATGCATATGTCCTTCCTGTAGCCAACATGGTTAATGGCCCAGCCCACATTAGTGCTTAAGGAATTTGTAAATTGTTAGACCCAGTATGGCAAAATGATAACATCTGAAACCCTACTGCACACTTAGTGAAGTTTTGTATGGTGTGGATGATGCAGAATCCTGGTAGAGGTACCCCTACACCACTTGATAATTTTGTACCACCTACTTTTCCTTTTGAGGTTCTCCAGATGAACTATATTGAACTGGAGAGGTGTAATAATTTGAAATATATTTGGTGATTTGTGCTTTCAGTAAATGGGTTGAGGCTTAACCCATTAAAGATAATACAGCTGTTACGACTTCAAAGGCACTCCTGAAGGAGTTCTTTCCTCGTTCCGGCTCGCCCTGTTTGATTTGGAGTAATAATGGTAGTCATTTCAATGTCAGAATGATCCAGATGATTTCTGAGGGGTTGTGTATCAAGCAGAAGTTCCATGCTGCCAATCATCCACAGTCAACAGGTTTAGTTGAAAAGTACAATGGTAATCTCAAACTGAAATTGGCAAAGATTCAGGAGACAACAGAATTACAGTGGCCAGATGCTTTACCATTACCTCTTTTGTCAGCTAGAATGACAGCTCATTCTAGGACAGGATTGTCACCGTACAAGGTCATGTTTGGATGCCCGGCAAATGTCTGGGGCGTCCCACACCCTTGGTGGTCCTCTGACATTGAGTACCCATTGTTAATAGATTACCTTTGCCAGTTAACTGAAAATTTGCATTCTATTCACCAACAGGTCCGGGACTTTGTGTTGCTGTGTTTGGAGCCACAAAGGAAAGGGCCGGAACAGGTCCTCCTGTCCACGCATACAGCTGTTAAAGTCGGTGTCCAGAAGACCTGGATGCAGGCCACACACTGTCGCAAGGTCTCTCTTCCTCTGCCCTATGACCAATGGGTGAAGGATGGAGTTGGGGACTCTGAGTTTGAGGTAGTGCCCAGGTTCGTCCCCTTCAGAGACTCAAGGTTAACGTGCACCAAAACAAATGAGGAAAATTATGAAGTGTTGAATGCAGGGGTTCCTACAGATATACGAGCCATTCAAGAACTCCACTTGTTGATCCTGTTGTGCCTGGAGTTACTAGGTACAATTTGCACCCCAAGGAAGTATAGTGCACCATAAGAGAAGTTAGAATAATTAGGGATGGACTGTGTAAGTTAGGGTGTACTTTGTTACAGAACCAACAGAGTAAGTTTAGGGTGATGTGAGATTTGTGCACTTTTAGAACATTGGACAGGATAGCCTAAAAGTATCCCCTGGGAGGGGGGGGGTACCTTATCCTGATCAACGTGTGTACCTGAGCTTAGGACAGAGCAAGCTCCACCGCCAGTGCTCAAAAGCACCAATGTATTACGGACAATAGGAGCCGGTATCAATGAGGTTCTGGTGGACACTGCAAACTTGTATAGTCCCCTTGCTCGCATTTTTGTTCCCCTTAGTCCCATTATTTGCTATGCACCCCTTTGACAGAATGGTTGCTGGCAAAGAGCAGTCAGTGATTGCTCGTATTCAGTCACGTATAGTTTGGTCTACCAATAGGAAAATATTATGCATTGTTTTTGCGACCTTGCTGTTATTGATTGTGGGTGGGGTGTCCTGGGTTTTGGAATGTGGTCAAGATACACCATCATTTATGAAGAATAAGGTTACTTCACAGGTTCGCACAAAAAGGACAGCCCGAGTAATGTATTTTTAGATACACATAAAAGGTTATTTGGAAAAGGTACCGCTTGCTACCCTACTGAATAGTTACTAGTTTGTGGACAGCATATCCATTGTCAAGTCTTAATTACACTTACAATAGACCGTCTGATTTTGTAGAAGTCCAAGGAGTGTTTAGTTTTGGTTATTCGGGTCCTTGTCTGTATCATTAGAAACCTCGAGGCACAGGTTATCCAGGGTGTAACAACAACACGTACTGTGACAATTTCCATATGGAAAAACAGAATGTAACATTGGTGGGTTGGCATTATAAGGAGCTGACAGTACCCCGGGAAGCTGGATCTTACCCTACATGTTGTCCAATTGTCAATTTTACTGATCTTATGCTGTTTGTCAATTGTTCAGGTATAATGTTGTCAAAGGGCACATATTCTATTGTAGATCCAAAAGACCCCAGACCTATTGGGTGGAATTCTTGATACACTGCTACAGATTATGATAGGCCCATTTATGCACACCCAGGGTTTTTCTTTCTGTCTAATGGGACTTATTCTAATATGCACTATGGTATGCATGATTTGGTCCTTGGAATGGTAATGCCTTTAGGTGTGCCTTGTAAAAATGCAAAGCCCAAGAAAAGATGGATTAAAAGAATGCTTACAAAGGAGTTCTGTGGGGGAGTGACAGACCTCGAAGTCAATATTAAAGTAATGGCCTAATATTTGGGTACATTCTTTCCTCCATTATTACCTTTGGAAGTATGGCAATTGCCAGGGGTAAAAAGGCTAGGGAATACTTTGGATGTAAGCTGCAGATACTGTCCAACTCTACAGTGGCAGCTTTGCATGGCATTACCACGCAAATGGAAAGCATGCAGATATATTCTGAGCAGACTAGATATGCTGTTGACTTCATCCTAGCTAAGAGCAGTGGTGTGTGCACAGTAGTAGGCAACCCGTGTGTAGTTGAGATCATTAATATGGAAAAAAATATCACCCAGCATATTCTGGACATCCTGGAGAATGTTAAAGGAATGGAGAGCGGGAATTGGAGTTAGTCACTCTTTGGTAGTTGGGGTTTGATCCTTGAAAAGGTGATTTACTTAATTGTAATTCTAGTGTCTTGTTGTGTTTTAGTCCAGTGTGGACTCATCTGTTGCTCTTACTGCACCACCCTTCTTGCCCTTAAGAAGGTATCAATTCATGATACAAATACAACAATAATGATACAGAAGGAGCTGGACGATCTTATGAACATAGATGAGGGTATTTTTAAAACTTCTTCCCTCCTTACTGTTTCCCTTTTTGAAGCCAAAAACATGGAGTGCTCTTGAAAGGGGTTTGAATATAAACCCCTGTTTTATATCCTTATATACTTCTCTTGATATCATTAGTAAAATAATAATAAAATATGTCTTTTCTCTGTTTATGTAAAGTTAGCATTCACTGCACCATTTTATGTAGAGCCGCCATTTAAGACATAATCAAAACAAATGCTTTGCCATTTCTGAGAAACATCCTTCTCTAGGTTATGTTTTTTCAGAGCAGAGTTTTGCTACACTAATGGATACACTGTTCTTATTAGCGTTTACCTTTCTTGTTAGATGTAGGCCTTCTCCCATCTATCCAGTTGTGGGCACAGGTAGAATGACCTTGAACACCAGATAATGTGTGCCCCGCCTCAGAATCGAAACTCACTCCTTTGTAATTTTCTGTCCAGCTGCATCTGCTTGGAAAATTCCATGGTGGCCGTGTTTTCTTTGGTTCTAAAATGTACATAATGTATTGTCATGCTTGCTGATGTCAATCCCTCTGCAGCACTCAAAGTGGCTGGACAGACCGGGCTCTACTCTGAATGAGTTTGAATAAACAGTTATTGGTTTGTATTCTCTACTGTCTGACCGACTCTTCATTTATTATGGAGGGCTGAGAGGTGGTCCTGAGTGAACTGGGTGACCCTAATTGGGTCACTTCCTTAAATAATACTCCACTTTCCTACGCAAGGTGTCCCAAAAAACCCAAGAATGCAAGGCAGGCCTGGCAAAACACAGAGTACAATTTCCAACCGAGGTACGATCCCCTACACATATGTAGAATCAAGGCCTGCATACCAACGTGCATCATACAAAACATGGCTCTTTTATTGAAACAACTTTAATAAAATGGTAACACCCAAACAGCATATTTGGTCAAACTGCCAAAGGAAATGTCACTCATTTTATCACAGAATATTCACCAATCGTTTTTCTATAATACTGGGTTCACCCAGACCCTTATTTTATATAGAAGGGGTTGCAGATGCATGAAAATCCCCTCGTGCATCCATAGCTTAGGTGTACATTCCACTCCTGAGTAATGATAAACGAGCACCCCCTCATTTCAATGGAGACATGGTCCATACAAATGAGGGAAAACATTTGACCATCTGCAAACACCATACTGATGATTGTGCCACATGGGCAAAGAGACTCTCAAATGGTGCATTTTTAATATATGTCAGTTGCCCCTAATATGGGCCTCCTGAGCTCAGGAGGCAGGGTGCAATATTTAAAGATGCGGACATATAAGTGCAAGTTTATATCTCCCTATCGTGGCCGCTTACCATTATTGGCTACTATACGAACAGAGGAGCGCCCCCCTCCCCACAATGCTGTGCAGAAAGCTGGAAAAATCAAATGGTGGTAAAAGGATTTACTACCATTATATTGTTCCTGCTTTCTGCCGATGGAGAGGGCAGGGCAAGGGAGGAAGAAGGCCTACAATTTTCCTTCAACTCCGCGCACAGAATGATAGTGCTCCTTAGCAGAGAATTGCTAAAGAGGCAGTCAGAACCTACATAAAATTCCATTTATAAAGCGAGAAGCATGCCTGTTAATCAAAGTGCTTTCCAGTAACAGCTGCTAACTATCCCTGCTTTGTAAAGCGTTATCCTACTGTTTTCCCCCAACCCGCTCTAAAATCCGGGACATGAGCTTAATTTCATGAAATCTGCTGGGACAGCTGGCGAAAACCTGGGACTGTCCGGGCAAATCCGGGACGCCTGGTCACCTACTTCAGTATGAATTGCGCATGTCGATTTGTCCGACAACCATGATATGGCCAAACCCACATGTGCGACTCAAACTCTCCAACCCAGCTGTCTTAGATAGCCGGGTTGGAGAGCAGGCACACACCTCCAGTGCTCTTGGGAGCGCTGAGGCTGCCTGCTCCAGACAATCCAGACACTTCACTCTTGCCGCTTAATAGCATGAGAACAGCGTCTGGATTTGATAAGGAACTGTTGCAGCCGTGGGACCTCGCACTCAGAAGATTTCTGGAGCCCGGGACTTGACGTGCCGCAGGCTAAGGTAAGTTTCTTTTTTTACATTTTAAATGTTGCTTTATTTGTATGTATTTTTGCATTATGGTTATGACGCTGTATGAATGATTGTATGCACGAAAGAATGTACAAATGTAAAGTGCTGATTAGCATTATGCCTGCGAACTGTACACAACAGTCAGCCCACCATTTGTGCCTGTCACCAACTCCACTGCAGCCCAGTCGACACTCTGCACAAGATGTTCTGTGCCCATTGCTGGGGTGGAGCAGAAACAATTACCATCGGAGCCCGACCTGCATGGAACAGGACAGAGGATACAGGGCCTGTAATGTAACCAAGTCAAAGAAACAACTTAGCTGGACCCAGGTGGAGAGATCACCATAGCAACCAGTCCCCTCAAAGCCTGGGCCCAGCTCACACACTTCCATTAGCAGGATGCTAATTAAACACACTCAAACACGATTCAGAGTTGCAGCGCTGCTCCTCGGTGCGCTTAACAGGAGCTAGGAATGCCTATAAAGCGTGACGCGACATGTTAGTGCGGTGAAGAGGACACCAGCACTAAATTGCGTTATATTATCCCGAAATGCATGGTACTGGGCAGAGCTTTCCCACTCACACACACACACACACGCACACACCGAACTTTGCCTTTGTGTCTCACCTGTGTGTTGTCTTCTTCCTCGCTTCTATTCTCTCTCCTGCTCCCTCGTTCCTCCCTTAACACCTGTTTTCTCTCTCCTCTAATAGCAGAGCATATCCAGTGGGGCTATCGAGTCATCGATGAGAAAATGACGGGCTGTAAAAATGCTGGTATTGCCCCCCCCCGAAATGCCCAGAGTCAGCCAGAGACATGAGGTTCCCTTTTTCCGATCTTCTCAATCAGCAACAATAAATTATGTTGGACAGTTTGTTATTTTCAGTTTACACATCCAGCGCTGGGTTCTTGCTGGAGATGCAGGCTTTGAAAGAAGCTCAGCCCTTATCCCACAGGTAACAAAAAATAACATTTTGCTTCAGTGCAGTGCACTTTCACTGCTGAAATGTTTTATGTCAGCCAAAATGTTAATGTTGGCCACGAGACTTGCGAGTTAAATATAAAAGTTCATGAAAGCCCTGTTTAATGCTCCGACACTATTTTAGCTCTCTTAGGACCGGGTCACTAGGGCAGTGCCAGGAATCGCAGGGGGCAAGCCACGATTTTGTCCATGGTAAGATTCAGAGTTGTGTTTTTCCATTGAGTTATTTTTTTTACCTTGTCTTGTTCGTCTAGTTATTATTTATTACATGCCTTCGCCGAGCTTTGCAATTTAATTGTCTTATGTGTTGTCTGCGCTTGTAATATTAGTTCATATATTTGCTGTGCATGCAGTCTGGATTCGGAGTGTGCTTTCGGTGACCTCAGGCATGCAGCTGGCTCATCATGCTAAAGAACCACCGGCTGTGCTTCTAACATCCCCGACACCAATTTATTTAGTTATTGGAGACAACTTCAGAGGTGTTATTTGTACTGTCTGGAAAGGCAATGACTTGCCATCTACAAAGGCTACCCTTTGAGATTTGGATTGCAGAGATCCATACGTCGTAACATAACAAAAATAGCCATAGTGCATGGAGAGTGAACATGCCTATTGCCCAATCCTTCCCCGTTGATGGGTTGGAAATCCCTGGTAATCTAAAATAGCAGTAAACAGTGTTAAAATGGCCATCAGCCTCAACAGATTTTGTTTTGTTCTGTTTGCTTGATGGGAACTAAGGGGCATATTACCAAGGCGGGCGATATGTGATTATCGCCGCTTTAGCGGCCGTTTTTGGCCGCTAAGCGGCGATAATTCTATCGCCCTATTAGCAAGCTGTCACTTACAGCAGTTAGCGACAGCTTGTAGGCGATAGCGAGCAGTTTGGGGCCCGCTTTGCATGTCAGCGATATTTATCGTTAATGACATGCAAAGTGGGCATACCCAACCTGTTAGCGACTGAAAGTAGTCACTAACGTCGCTATCGCCTATTAGCAAGGCAGGCGTAGCGATGGAAATATTTGCGCTAAGCTCGAATATCTCCAAAAACTAACGCCTGCTCACACCAGTTCCTAGCCATTATACCCAATGGGAGTTGGATATTATGGCTAAGCCCTCTTTAGCGATAATGCATGAATATCGCTGGATTATCAGCAATATTTACGCATTTTGCCACTAACGCTGGATATTATATCGCTTTAGAGATAAACGTTGCTAATAGCACGTTATCTCTGTGATAATATCCGGTGATGCTTGGCGTTAAAAAAACACTCGCTAAGCCCATTTAGAGATAAATATCGCTAATTGTTGGTAATACGCCCCTAAGTTTCTCTGATGTATTGTTAGCGGAATTTAATATGTGCTGCATCATCTTCGGGGGCCGAGCCGCAGACATGATGGCCGCACGGACCTGATGCTCCGTGATAAACCCGCACACCGGCATCCAGAGCAGCGTTTTGCCGTGTCATAACTTCTTCAAAATCAACAATTCTGCAATCGGAGCACTGGCAGATGATTCAAGTCACAAAGCTGCATCGCTGTGATCCCGCCATAACAAGATATGACCTGAGACATCCCCGCATGGAAATGGACTAAGATGGCACCCGGGGAATTGTGAGTAGACACCCGGAGGCAGAGAGAGGTGGACTGTGATGTCGCCTGCTGCTGCTTTGATATCAGATGACAGCCTCCTCGCCCCATCCTCTTCTTGAAGCAGGGTTCTGCCAGCTGACTTCACTGGGGGAGAGAACTCCTTGACAGTAAACTTGTCCGTTGACACCATCAGTGAGGTGCGAATGCGGCTGGAGGGGGAGGGGCCCGCAAGTTTAAGTCTGCTCCTTGTTCAGGGTATATATTGTTACCCATTTGCCTGATTCACTATATATGTGATTGAGTTGGACACAAGCGGGCTGCTGCATCTGTCCGGTGTCAGGAGAGACCGCGTATGTGTCTGGTGCTCTGCAGTGCATTCACACCCCCCCATGCCGCCAGAGCACGAGCAGGACTACCCCGGCCCGGGTTGAACCGTTTCTCTTAAAGTGTACCAACCTCCACCGGGGTATTTGAGAGCAATTGTAGATGTGGTGGGTTGCGGGTTTGTGCCTGTGGCTCTGGAACAGTGTGGTGGTTGCCTGGCAGTTAAGAACAAAAGGTGCATTGGACAGCGTTTTTCAGGATCGCATCTCAGGGCAGCGACCCCCCTGTAAAAGCACATGTACTACTTCCCACACAGAGGAGACAAGCTATGAAGAGGTAAGCCCTCCCTCCGCCCTCCCTATTACCACCTGTTAATCCCTTGCCTGACCCCAAGATGGGTGCCACTGGGTTCCCTACCACATCGCGCTACTCCTCTGAAAAACAAACGGACTTCGACCAGACCTCGAACACTTCCCCTACCCTTCAGGACACCGAATCTGTGAACCTACCTGTTGAGACCAAGCTTTTTGGCTGCTGCCCGGTGGAGCTACTTGATAGCTATGGAGGAGATGGGCTTTGGACTCCTCCTTTGGCCATCACCAACGCAGCCAGACATTGAGCAGACCTTATTTCGTCTCTCTGTCGTACTTTCCCTCCTACCCCTTTACTCCACCCACTTTTTCCTTTACACTTCATTTATCCCTCCTCTTTGCTCTCTAATTGTTTTCTCATTGAGACCTAGCCGCTTGACTGATGCCCGGTGGAGCTACCTGATAGGAGATGGGCTGTGGACGTCCTCTCAGGCGTCACCTACCCAGCCAGATTTTGGGCATACTCTCCTTCGTCTCTCCATTCATCCTATCTCCATCCTTCTCCCTCCTATACCTTTACCCACCCCCTTACTTTTCTAAGACCCACGTATTCCTTCTTCTGAAGCTCTTGAAATGTTTTCTTGTAACTGATGTAACTTGTAACTGATGTAATGTTGTGGATCCTTATGTATAGCGCTCTGATACCTCCAGGTCTAGTCAGCGGTATATAAAAGTCAAATACATAAAAATGAAAGAATTATGCAGGTGAGATCTGGTGCAACCACTTTTTCTTAGATTCCATTGGGAATACATTTTCCAGACCTCAAATGCTAACACCCAAACGTTACCAGTAAAAAAAATCTATCCACCACAAACCTTCAAATAACTCCCACCCATTAAATGAACATACTGGTTCTCTACCAACCTTTCATGATTAATCAGAGGCACCCATTTACATTTCCTAGAGGTAACAGACACCCTACCGAGAAGGCTTGTTTCTTCTTTGTCTGTCTGCCTCTCCCTTGACTTCACAACACAGAAGGGCTCCTCCCTTCCTTTTCGGCCAAAGTCACCCAAAGGTCTACATTAACAGTCCAAGGATGGTAGTTGTTCAACAAAAAGTATGAGCATTGTTTTTGGAAATAGTGTTCCCATTATATCCTCCCATGTAATGCCC
Source organism: Lissotriton vulgaris (assembly GCF_964263255.1). Lineage (NCBI taxonomy): Eukaryota > Metazoa > Chordata > Amphibia > Caudata > Salamandridae > Lissotriton > Lissotriton vulgaris. The sequence continues at coordinate 499,465,030 of NC_141685.1, forward strand.
TGGATAGGTTCTGTTCACAGTCTCACTTATGTACTCAGTCACCCATTTATGTAGAGGTACACCTTCATATTCACTGGTGCACTAATTTAGTCACAAACTCACCTACATTCAGTAACACATTCAGATACACACCCAAAGAGGAAAGGAGAGAGTGCAAGAGAAGAGTAGAAGTCTGCAGAGGGAGAGGAGATTAGGGGTAACTGAAAATTGGGAGGGCCAAGGAACAAAAGAGAAGATGAGAGACATAATAGATTTAAAGGAGGAAAAAGTACAGAGAATGGGCAATAGAGTGGGGCAATATGGAATATACATTTAAAAAGCAAAAATACAAACTCTTGAAAAGTCAGGCATGCACATATGTTATTTATGTGCATCAGCACATTAGACCAGACATATTGACTTTGCTAAATGTATTAGAATCACTCATTTCGGAAAGGAAAATGAGCAGATTAGTAATAACAGTGTGTATATAGATAGATATAGATATAAATATATATAGCTATAAATAAATATATATACAGGTAACTATAACTGGTGTGAAACCTATGGTTTTTTCAGTGAATATATATATATATATATTCACTGAAAAAACCATAGGTTTCACACCAGTTATAGTTACCTGTATATATATTTATTTATAGCTATATATATTTATATCTATATCTATCTATATACACACTGTTATTACTAATCTGCTCATTTTCCTTTCCGAAATGAGTGATTCTAATACATTTAACATATATATATATATATATATATATATATATATATATATATATATATATATATATATATATATATATATATATATATATATATATATATATATATATATATCACTGAAAAAACCATAGGTTTCACACCAGTTATAGTTACCTGGAAATTTTACTGATATAAAACCATTGCAATTCCCACGTTATAGTTAGTTGGACTCACTATAACTTGCGCGTGTAATGCACTTCTGATGACATCACATATTACATCACTCATGACATGGTCAGTGACATCACTCATGACATCACTGATGACACCATCCAGTGAATGTGTGTCTTTCAGATAAATAAATATGTTTTATATATGTATGTTAAGGTCGATGGAAGAATATTTGTTTAAATTATTGTCTTAATGGATGTTTTTTTTTTAAAAAATGATTGGATAACTGCCTTATTAAGTGTATCTTAGTGAATACATATATTAGCGAGTAATGTTTAAATATTTAAATATATGTATCAGTGTTTCACTTTGTGTATAAGTGGCTGCATGGGTTGGTGAGTAGCTACATGTGTGTGTATATGGGTTATTAGATTTTTTTTAGTATCTTTATAATTGTCTGTTTGATTTGGTGGGGGTGTTACTTAGCACAAAGATGCATCAATGACTGACTCACTGTTTGTATGTGTTTTGAAGACAGCATATGTGTAGGATTGTAAGGGTGAATGAGTGTGTATATGTATGTGTTAGTAAGTGAATGACTGTCTCACTAGTGTCTTTATCAGTAACTACATATGTTTTAATGTAGTATTTGTGAGTATTGGTGTATATAATTGAGTATATGTGAGAGTGAGAGATTGAAAGAGTTCTTGTTTTAATAAGTATGTGTTTCTATAAGTGATTGTTTAAGAGAGTAAGTATGTGTAAGTTTTCTTAGAAGTAAGGTGGTAGTGTATGTATAGCTGTATATGCAAATAAATGGATGTTCAATAGTTTATTTGCATGTGGGAGTATGTGTGTGAGCAACTTTTTGAAGACTGTCAGTGTGTTAACGGATATATAGGTGTCTCACTACATATGATGAGTTAGTATATGTATGAGTGACTAAATAGAAGTGTTGGTGAGCGAGTGGATGTGTATATAAATGGTGGAATTACTGAATTGGTTGTTGTATCTGGTATAGGTATGTCCACTTTTTTTTAAATGTTATTTTTTATTTTTCAAAATGTGTTTTAAGGGTTACTTTACAGTGAAAGTAGGTCAGTCTCTCTGTCACAAGGATGGTGTCATCAGTGATGTCATGAGTGATGTCACTGACCATGTCATGAGTGATGTAATATGTGATGTCATCAGCAGTGCATTACACGCGCAAGTTATAGTGAGTCCAACTAACTATAACGTGGGAATTTCAATGGTTTTATGTCAGTAAAATTTCCAGGTAACTATAACTGGTGTGAAACCTATGGTTTTTTCAGTGAATTTGATAGGTTTTTTAAATGCTAATTCCTAACTATAACTGGTGTGAAACCTATGGTTTTTTCAGTGAATTTCATAGGTTTTTTAAATGCTAATTCCTTTCTATATCGAGTTTCTAACCTTTTTTTTCTTTTTACAATTTGCTGTTTTTTGTAAGTATTCTTTTTTTTTATATAATTTTTTTCTTTTGCGCTCTGGGTGCGCGCTCCGGGAAGCTTTCAGGTAAGCTCTCCGGTAAGCTTTCCGGTAAGCTAACCGGTGAGCTCACCTGAAAGCGCACCCAGAGCGCTACTTTCATTCGTGAAAAAAAATATGAATGAAAAGTTAATAATAATGCAAAACATTTCGTACCATACAAATAAAAGAATTTTTTTTTTAAGGAAAATGATTATGCATATCTGTAAAAGTTTGATGACGTCACTTCGGTGCGCAACGTAAGTGCCCTCGGAAGCGCCTACGTTCGCGCCGCGTAAACGCACCCGGAAGCGCCTACGTTCGCGCCACGTTTGCGCCCCGGAAGCGCCTACCTTCGCGCCGCGTAAACGCACCCGGAAGCACTCCGGAGCACGCAGCGTAAGCGCGTCGGGTCATGTGACCTTAAAATAACACTTTTCATTGGTTGCCAACAGTTTTTTTTACAAAGAATGAAATCCCCACCCATTTCCTTCACTTCTTCTTTCACTTTTGTGACTGAAAGACCTGCCTTTTTGCTCCAGGATATTTCTTGCTTTTACAATGGCTGCCAGACAATCCAGCAGTGAGGATGACCAAGAATTCATCAATGAAGAGCCTCCACAACGTAAAGTAAAGGAACATTTCATTTGGACATTTTTTGAAATCCCACCTGGACAAAAAAAGGTAAATGCTCCAAAAGTGCAGTGCAGGATCTGCAAAGAAGAGCTGTCAAGAGGTAACCCTTTGAAAAAGTACTCTTTTGGGAACTTCACAATGATCCGGCATGTGCAGAGGAAGCACCCCCAGAATTTTGCCAGAGAAAGTGTCAGGGCTCTGGCACGAGAGGTTCCCAGTGATGGGGCCTCTACATCCACCGGAGGAGCAACTTCTTCTGGGAGGGGGCAATCACAGGGGCAGGTGCCAAACATTCAACCTGCATTTAACCATGGTGTCCTCAGATGCAGATACTGCAATCAACTCCTCACCTAAGGGGAGCAAAGTGTCCATCTCATGGTTCGAGCATTGGAGAACCATCACTGCCCTTCCCACCCCTAATTTTTTTTGGTTTTTTTGCTCCTGTTGAGCAGTTTCCATTCCCTGTTTTTGTTCCTGTTTAGAAAAAAGAAGAAAACCAAAAGTTCTTTTCAGAACTACCTCCAATTCTCATCAAAGAGCTATATTCATAAAAAAATGAAAAAGAGTAAGTGAAATAGAGTGCATTGATAATGGAAAGGAGAATGAGTAAGAAAGAACATAAAGGTATGAGAGGAAAAAGGAAGTGAAGTAGGAGGACTGAAAGAAGGTGAGTGTTAGGAAAGAAAGTTATGAGAAGAAGAGTGAATATGGGGAATGTTGATATTCAATGAAAATGTTGAAAAGGAACAGGAGTGTTGAAGGTTAAGAAAAGATGCATTGCTGGAGTTGAAGGTAGAAGGCCTCATTTATGAAGCCATGCGTCACTTTAACGCCACCAAAGCATCACTTTTTGTGACACAACAGTCCAATAAAAAATGCACCTTATTTATTCATATTTACAAAGTGGCGTTTCTAGGTAAATACATCACTTTGTAAACCCCTGTGCCACATTATTCCTACGTCAGGTATAATGTATGCAAAAGGGACGTATTGATGCAAGAAAGGGTCGTAGAGGTGACACAGTGAATAAACTGGAGGCCTCATTTCTGAAAAGTGACGCATCGCTACGTGAAAACAGCGATGCGTCACTTTTCTGGGCGCACTCCTTATGACATTCCAGACATGTCATATTTAATTTATGACTAATCAATTCGCAAGGAGTTACAGATACGTCAGTATTTCTGACGTACCTGTAAACACAAAATTGACACATTACTGGAGTGCGTCACAAAAGTGACGCAACTCCAGTAATGCGTCCTTTCACATGGGGAAAGCACCATGTGAAAGGTCTTGCGTCAGTCTTACACCTGCTGTGAGGCAGGCGCAAGATTTTGACGCAACAGCATACTAAAAGTGACGCAGTGAAATCTCATAGATTTCACGGCGTCGCTATTACCAAGCTTTTTGCAGGGGAACGTCCCCTCTGCATACATTATACCTGAGCCAGGTATAATGTGGTGCAGGGTTTTAAAAAGTGACCCATCTTCCTAGATGCGTCACTTTTTAAATATAGCGCAACAAGGCGCATTTTTTTACACCGCTGGTGCGATGCGTCACTTTTCTGTGCGCACTCCTTACGACATTCCAGATGTGTCATATTTAATGTATGACGAATCATGTCGCAAGGAGTTACAGATACATCAGTATTTCTGACGTATCTGTAAACACAAAAGTGACGCATTGCTGGAGTGCGTCACAAAAGTCACGCAACTCCAGTAATGCGTCCTTTCACATGGGGAAAGCCCCATGTGAAAGGGCTTGGGTCAGTCTTACGCCTGCTGTGAGGCAGTATTTCTGACGTATCTGTAAACACAAAAGTGACGCATTGCTGGAGTGCGTCACAAAAGTCACCCAACTCCAGTAATGCGTCCTTTCACATGGGGAAAGCACCATGTGAAAGGGCTTGGGTCAGTCTTACGCCTGCTGTGAGGCAGGCACAAGATTTTGACGCAACAGCATCCTAAAAGTGACACAGTGAAATCTCATAGATTTCACTGCGTCGCTATTACCAAGCTTTTTGCAGGGGAACGCCCCCTCTGCATACATTATACCTAACGCAGATATAATGTGGTGCACGGTTTAAAAAGTGACCCATCTTCCTAGATGCGTCACTTTTTAAATATAGCGCAACAAGGCGCATTTTTTTACACCTCTGGTGCGATGTGTCACTTTTCTGTGCGCACTCCTTACGACATTCCAGATGTGTCATATTTAATGTATGACGAATCATGTCGCAAGGAGTTACAGATACGTCAGTATTTCTGACGTATCTGTAAACACAAAAGTGACGCGGAGTGCGTCACAAAAGTGACGCAACTCCTGTAATGCGTCCTTTCACATGGGGAAAGCACCATGTGAAAGGTCTTGCGTCAGTCTTACACCTGCTGTGAGGCAGGTGCAAGATTTTGACGCAACAGCATCCTAAAAGTGACTCAGTGAAATCTCATAGATTTCACTGCGTCGCTATTACCAAGCTTTTTGCGGGGGAACGCCCCCTCTGCATACATTATACCTGACGCAGGTATAATGTGGCGCAGGGTTTTAAAAAGTGACCTATCTACCTAGATGCGTCACTTTTTAAATATAGCGCAACGAGGCGCATTTCTTTTCACCGCTGGTGCGATGCGTCACTTTTCTGTGCGCACTCCTTACGACATTCCAGATGTGTCATATTTAATGTATGACGAATCATGTCGCAAGGAGTTACAGATACGTCAGTATTTCTGACGTATCTGTAAACACAAAAGTGACGCATTGCTGGAGTGCGTCACAAAAGTCACGCAACTCCAGTAATGCGTCCTTTCACATGGGGAGAGCCCCACGTTAAAGGGCTTGGGTCAGTCTTACGCCTGCTGTGAGGCAGGCGCAAGATTTTGACGCAACAGCATCCTAAAAGTGATGCAGTGAAATCTCATAGATTTCACTGCGTCGCTATTACCAAGCTTTTTGCGGGGGAACGCCCCCTCTGCATACATTATACCTGACGCAGGTATAATGTGGCGCAGGGTTTTAAAAAGTGACCCATCTACCTAGATGCGTCACTTTTTAAATATAGCGCAACAAGGCGCATTTTTTTACACCGCTGGTGCGATGCGTCACTTTTCTGTGCGCACTCTTTACGACATTCCAGATGTGTCATATTTAATGTATGACGAATCATGTCGCAAGGAGTTACAGATACGTCAGTATTTCTGACGTATCTGTAAACACTAAAGTGACGCATTGCTGGAGTGCGTCACAAAAGTCATGCAACTCCAGTAATGCGTCCTTTCACATGGGGAAAGCCCCATGTGAAAGGTCTTGGGTCAGTCTTACGCCTGCTGTGAGGCAGGCGCAAGATTTGGACGCAACAGCATCCTAAAAGTGACGCAGTGAAATCTCATAAATTTCACTGCGTCGCTATTACCAAGCTTTTTGCGGGGGAACGCCCCCTCTGCATACATTATACCGCACGCAGGTATAATGTGGCGCAGGGTTTTAAAAAGTGACCCATCTACCTAGATGCGTCACTTTTCAAATATAGCGTAACAAGGCGCTTTTTTTTTACACCGCTGGTGCGTCACAAAAAGTGACGCACAGGCGGCGCTGAACTGGCAGCGCAAGGCCTTCATAAATATGATCCTGGATTTTCCCCTTACTTCGCTCCCCGGTGCGCTTCCCGGTGCGCGTACCGAGCGCTTCCCCCGCGAAAATCGAAAAAAAAAAAATTGAGACCCTGCGGGGCCCTTTAATGGCCTTCACATCAAACCTAGGGGAACAGGGGGTGTCTACTCTGCCCCCTTATGGTCTTTTACCCCTTTGTTTTGGCCACCTCTCATGTCTCGATCCTACCGAGACACAAGATGGCGGCCGCTCCGGACTGTTTAGAATGTTTACAGACAACCGACAGCCAATCAGCTTTCTGCGCCCGGTGCGCTCCCCGGTACGCGCACCGGAGCGCACCTATAGATATATATATTTTTTTGAACCTAAATTACTCAAAATCCACTGGAGCACATATCTTGAGACATAGCAAAGGCACATCGGGCTACCAGTCCCTACAATTTTGCGAAGTTTGGTGGAAATCCATTCAGCCGTTCGGGCTAAAAGTGAAATCGACCGCCCTATGGAAATTAACATGGGGAAAACGCGTTTTGGGACCCCCCTTTTATCTCGGCCCCCGCTTGACATATCCCCCCCAAACTTTTAGGGAAGGACCGGGGCGCCGCGAGGCCATTTTCAGGAAATTTCCAGGCAGATTCGTCAACCGGCGCCAAAGTTATTCCAAATAGAATTTTGAGATTTAACATTGAAAAAAATCCTAACTATAACTACCTACTGGCGACCGCCAGTAGGTAATATATATATATATATATATATATATCTGTGACCAAGGGCGGACGCCCGAAACGCGTCAGATTTGATGAACTTGCCTTTCCATTAAATATTGCCAAATGAAGATTGGGACTCGCGTGGTTTTTCTGCTCAGCTGCCTTGCCGGTGGTTTGTGATGAAAAATTGCTTTTGTTTTATATATATATATATATATATATATATATATTTTTTTTTTTTTTAACAATGACTTAAAATTCTTTATCCCTTTACATTTCTCCATACAAAGGCAGCACTTCTAGCAGAGAGACTTAAATACATTATTTTAATGGTATAACACAAACTCCCAATTAAAGCTAGTGTTGAACAGGCCATTAGGGCAGTCTGGTAGCCTGCCACCGCCAGATGGGCCACCTTGCAAGGGCCACTCTTTGGGACGCTATTTTTCAGTTCTATGGATCTCAACGAGGCCCCAAAAAGTCCAAACACTGGCCTTTTCAAGCTGCCCCGTTTGCCGGTGTCAGAATGCCACATTGCCAGAAAGGCCAGTCCAATACTAATTGAAATAAAAAATCATTTAGGCATCAAATATCATGTTTCCTGATTTTCAACTATTCCCAAATACAAAAAGACGATGCTTCATTAAAAAAGCTTTCCCTGGATCCTATTTGCTGGGAAGGAATATTACAATGCATCATTAATGATTCGCACCAAACAGAAGCGCTGTCCAGAATTATTGTTTACCATGCTCGTCACAGGGAGATTTATCAGTCATGTCTGAAATTGAAAAGATTATGTTATTGAAAGCAATGTTAAGGAAGTTATTTTACAAATTACAGGATTACATATGCTGTCAATTGTAAGCAAGAAATTAAAAAAAATGCTACAATGCACAATCTTTTCATGAAGGGAGTAACTGTTCTTATGTGCCCCAATGCTGACAAATTGACTGGTAGAGATTGGTGTATTAGGGCGGTGTTTATTTGCTGCATGTGTGGGGCAAATGCTAATATAAAGATCACGGTTTTAGTTACTTGTAGTGTAGAATAAGAATAATGCAACATTTGCTCTCGACCAGGACGCACAAGACTGTTTTGAAAAAGCTTTTACTGCTATTCGTCGCTGACTGCCGCTGTCTTTTATTATATCACCCCCTTTTTCCTGTCAAGAAATAAGGGGTTTCACGTGAAGGAGCCTGGAAAGTGCTTCCCTTATCCTGCTGTCTGACTTAACAAGAAGCTTGACATGCCTTGCTATTTAACGTACATAAAGAATGGAAGGAAAGTGTATTCTTGCTGCAATGTAAACGATTGATTACAGACTATTTAATAGCCATTTTTTGTATTTATATTGGGTAGCAAAATGAAGCTTGGTAATTGTCCTTTCACAATATACGCCAAATATAAGCTAATAAAACTAGCAAATGTGTGCATCCACTTCAAAGTCTTGCTTATGACATTTTAGATTGAATGTAAAAAAAGTGTTGTCCCTCTTCGAAATCCTCGTCTTTATTATATATTTTAACAGCCCAGAATTTATACAAAGAAGACCCTGTAAATGTTTTGCTCTGTGCCCTCATTAAGGAAATTCAACTTCTTGCATTTTCATTACTGTCTAATACAATTTATTAGGAATATTGTTGATAAATTATGTGATTGATGTCCATTTCATCAAACGACTTGCATGTTACTTTTCATGTAACTTTTTTTGCACAAAAAATAACAACTTGCAATAGATATCTGTGGTGTCTTCAGCAAAGAAGGTGACACAAGAATCAGTTAAGATAAGATCCACAATGGCTTTATTCACCTCAGTCATCAACAGTTAGAGCTCAACTGCCAGAAAACAAAACCAAGAATCTACAGTCACATTACAAGGATTACGTGGAATGAAGGAGCAGGAAGGTTCTTTACAATGTAAAACATAGGAAATTGTTGCACAATAGAATATATAATACAATATCACACATCTTCCGCCTTTTCAACAACAACAAAATATGAATAAAAGAAAGTTAGAATAATAAGAAAACATTAAAATACATAACTATACATAGTCCTTCATGTAGACAGGAAGTCTGCGCACTCTCTGACTCATTTCCCGAACATTAGTCAACACACCTAAAGACCTACCTGAAAAAGGAATTAAATTAGTTGAAGATGGAAAAGAATTGTTGTCTACACCATGACCTTCAGAAGAGGATGAATTAGGAGTAACCACAACAACTCGGTTTTTATTCCAAATTCTACATTCTTCAGTCTTGACAGCATTTAGAATAACCTAATCACATATCTGCTCTTTGAAAACTTGGACCATGATTGACACCAACAGGAGTTTTAATTCTAACAAGATCTCCTACTTAAACATCATTAAACTGAGCACATTTCTTTTTGTCGAAATATACTTTTCTATTCATCTGTTTGTTCACCTCTCTACTTCTCCAAACACCTATTATGTTGTCAACTATACCTTTGTTTAAGTTCATCCAACCAGGACATAATTTTGAATTGGGAACTCTACCCTTGAGAAGTTCAAAATGATTTTTACCCGTAGTCAAATGTGGAGACATGCGATAAGCTGTGATCCTCTCTTGAAGAACATTTTTCCAGTTCAGCCCATTTTCCCTTGCTAGTTGTATACTTTATTTAAGAGTTTTATTAACTCTTTCCACTGCACCATTGGTTTCAGGATGATAAATTGCACTTCTTTTTTTAAAAATGCCACAGTCACTCAGAAAACTTAAGAACTCATTGGAACAGAATTGTGGCCCATTATCTGAGAGAATACTATTGGGAAAGCTCTCTCTCTTAATAATTTCTTCCAAGAATTTAATGACACATTTTGAAGAAATATCTCTAACGGCTCCCACCTCAATCCACCTAGAATATAAATCAAGTACAACAATAACATAGGGGTGTAAGTCACTCCACGTAGTGGACCAACTATGTCAATAGCAAGCTCATCCCAAGGATAGTTTGATAATTTCCTAGACACCATGGGAATTTGTTTAGTTTTCAAAATCGTATCACTCGCACAACATTCCACACACTCACAAACTAACCTTTCAACTTCTAAATCCATACCAGGCCACCAACATTGTAATCTCAAATAATCTTTTGTTTTTACAATCCCAAGATGATCACAGTGAGCAAAACTCAGAAGTTTATTCCTTACTCCTATTGGAGGCACAAGCTTGGTGCCACGGGCAAGATCTCCATTAACAACCGATAACTCCTCAGCAATCAATGCCCATGGTTTTTCCAAACGCTTCTTGTTCTTTAACATTTCCACTATGCTCTTAATTTCTTGATCTTTCTCTATTTCATCCTTCCACTCAGCTTCACCAACTGCACCAGAAGTGACTTCACAAAAATTCACAGTCAGCATCTTCTTCATTAGAGTTGTCCTCATCTAAGTCAAACACATCAGGATTAACCAATCTAGAAATACAATCCGCTGCTTTATTGCTGACCCCAAGAATATAATCAACATCAAAATTAAATTTTTGAAGTGAAATAATCCATGTTCTTATTCTCGAGGAGATTGAGTCTAGACCTTTTTTTGAAAATATTTCTTTAAGTGGCTTATGATCAGACAACACTCTTACTTTAGTTCCCCAAATTAGATTCTCAAACTTCCTTAACACCCAAAAGATGGCTAAACATTCTTTCTCAATAATAAAATTGTTATTTTCTGAACCTCTCAGACACCTAGAGGCACAAGCAATTCATCTTTCTACACCTTCACTCTTTTGGATCAACACAGCTCCTAATCCCTTAATGCTAACATCCGTTAGTAGATAAGTAGTATCTCCTGGAGCAAATGCCTGTAATGATGGTGCCTTCTTCAATTCTTCCTTAACAGAACAAAATTCATTAGTACATTCATCTGACCAATCAAAAACAACACTTTTTGCTGTGAGTTTCCTTAAATTTTGAGTCTTGTCAGCATAGCCTGTAATAAATGTATTGTAAAACTTCACCATACCTAGGAAAGATAGAATTTCCTCTTTGTTCTCTGGTTTATTTATATTCACAATTGATTCGACCAGTTCTTTCTCTGGAAAAACAACATGCCCAGTAATACAATGACCAAGATAATTTACTTGTTCTAACCCAAACTTGCATTTCTCTTTACTTAATGTCAACCCAGACTCCCTTAAGGGTTTCAAGACCGCACATATTCTAGAATAATGTTCTGATTTAGTGTTATCAAAAATCAAGAAATCATCTTGATAACACCTCACCACTGACAGCCCTCTCAAAATTTTAGACATGATTCATTGAAAGACCGCAGCCGCTGGGACAAGTCCAAATGGCATTCCACGAAATTTGTAGGTGCCCATGGGTGTCACAAAAGCAGGCAACTCCTGCGAAGACTCATCTAATTCAACCTGATGATAGGCTGAAGCCAAATCAAGTGTACTGAAAAATTTTGCACCAACCATCTCATCAATATTTGGTAGAGGAAATCTGTCTACAATTACTTCTTTATTAAGAGAACATAAGTCTATGCAAAGATGAAGTTCTCCACTGGCCTTCTTCACAACGACTATAGGAGCCAACCATTCCATCCCTTCAACAGGCTCAATCACACCCACATCTATTAATCGCTCAATTTCCTTTTGAACACCAACCTGTTCATTTACAGGAATTCTCACTTTGGCAACTACTGGAACTGCATCAAATCTCAACTTGATATGGTGTTTGTAACCTTTGAGACATCCAAGTTTGTCTGTAAACACATCTTCAAACTGTTCTTCAAACATTGAGCCTAAATCACTTACTTCTTGTATTTGTACTTGTGGGACAGAATTGGGATTAAGACTAACACCAAGAAGGCATTGTTGTGGCCATCCTATAAGAGCATCACCTCCCTTGGCTACATACACTTTTCCAGCAATCATACGTCCACTCAACTCAATAGTTGCTACAAAATATCCCAATATTCTAATAGGTATGCCACCATAACCCTGTGGAGAAACATCATTTCTCATAAGTTTTACTTTGGTGCTGAAATGTTCACGAAAAATATCTTCATTAATCATGGTTAAGTGTGAACAAGAATCAAATTTGAACTCAAGTTGTACACCTTCTATCTCAATTCCATGAGACACACGTGTAGCTTGTAATTCATTCACTTGAAAAGTAACAACTTGTAGTTGATCTTTTGTTCTAGGTTGATATACGTCTGCCATCGTCTGGACTCTGGATGTATGTGCCTGGAACAACGTGTGTGTACACACATCTGAGCAAGATGATGCAGGTCCATGCTCGGATCAACACAGCGTTGTTTTGCCATTTTGCCAATTCGGACACACAGCTGGGGACACCACATACAGGGCAATCTAGAACAACATGTGAACCTGTCAGACCCTTTCACCTGATCACTGTCAGCAGAGCAGACAATCGGTGCACTTCGGTGTCAGAGCACTATGCAGATACCATTGGCAGTGAGTCATGCCCCCCACACAGGGCAATGGGCAGAAGCCAAACAACACCTGCCTCATCCAGCAAGGCAAGGTGGGCTGGGAGCGTTGCCATCCATGATGATTTTCTGCCATTGTTGCAACAACAATGTATGAATCTCAACATGTACCCATGATGCAGGCAAGTGTCTTAAGCATGTCCCTGCATGTTGTGGCTGTTGCCTTGTCTGTACTGGCGCGCACATGCCAATAAAGTCTATGTCATCCCACTGGTGTCTAACTGTGAGGTGTGTTGATTAGATTGTCCACTCCTGTGCCACAATGAGCATCGTACCTACACAGGGAGGGACTGACTGACGCATGTGCAATGGTGGTGTGTCCCTTTTGCAAATTCAACCTCTGTGAGCCAGACATTGTTTTGGGATAGGTGCGGGCTTACATGTGCACTTACCTGACTTCAGCAATGTGAGTATGGTGTGCAACCTATGACCATGTGGAGCAATGTCATACATTATAACAGAATGTGTCCACACAGATGTGTGTAAGTGAGTATGTGACGTGCTGTTTTGTTATCAACTGTGATGTAGTACACCACTCTAGGCCTGCTTTTGATTTGGTCAAGCCTACCCACAGCCCTATTCAACACATGGACGTGTGCCTAGTTTGGGGGGTCATGAGATTATTGTTGATGTGCAATGAGGACACAGCTGGTACTCACCTTCACAGTCAACCAATTTGACATGTGTCTCAGGGATACACATGCGCATTGATCTAAGTTACTATGGTTTACCTTCATGTGCAATCATTGTCCCTGCATCAAGCCATACTTCCATACGTGAGTGAACATAGTAATGACACATTTGTGTGATTTAAAATGTTTTATTCACGTTCAGGTGAGTGACAGAGCTTGGTGCTGTACATGGCCATCCAAGCCCACATCACATGGAAGCACAGTGGTGAGCCAAACACAGTCCTTTGGGGATTGAGAAGTGATTAGGAAGTGGAGAGTGCAGCCTGCAGCAGGATTGCTGTGTAATTGGCCAGCAGTGATGAAATGGCAGTCCGATTCGGGCTCCGGGTGCATGTCGCAGATTGTTCTGGGGGTCAGTTTGAGGTGTTTCCCAGGGCATGATGCATAAGTCATAACCAGGCAGGGACCGGGCATATGGCTGTGATGGATGCTACTGCCTCCTTCCTCACAAAGTAAATCCCATCCCATTCTTAATCCCCAATATGGGTTCTGTGTCCGGTGTATCTGGTGTGCGTGGCGGGGTGATGGCTGCATCAATGTGTGCCACTGACACAACAGACTATAAAGGTGATGGTGCAGCATCACTGTGAGCAACAGACATATCAATACTCGGGGCTGTGTGTGTCGTTGTTCCCGCTGCAGTCACCTGGGACTGGCTCAGTGGCAGCAATGGCAAGATGAAGTACTGCAGGGCATTGAGGTTCCCAGTTACTACTTGCTGGTGTCCAGCCATTGCAGACAGACTTCCAGCCTACATCTGCTCCATGGTCTCCATTGACTTCTGCATCTGTGGCAACTCTGTGCTCTGATCGTTGGTGCCTGTCTGACCACACAGCTCCTGTATTAATTCATTGCCCCAGGAAGGTCAGCCAAGGTCTGCGGTAGGGCATTGTGTGTACAGGGGTTGTCTGATAGGGACTGTACGAGGTCCCCGATGGGACTCAGATACCCACGTATGGCATCGAGTTTGGCTGCCACAAGTTCGAAGCCCACCCGCAGCTGGTCAGTCAAATCCACCTGGCAACGCCACATACATTGTTGGAAATCCATAAATTGGTCGGGGTGCCGAGAGACAGCCATGGTGATGCGTGTGTCCTGCTGTGTGGTCTGTGCAGGTGGTGGTCTCACTTTGGGGCAGCTGGCCTGCCCTGCCTCTGAGGATGGGGTGAAGAGGATATCTATGATCCATTGAGGGTGTCGGTGCAGATGACCAGGGGGGTCCTCTTCATCGTCACTGAAGATATGTCTGGTCTGCTCTGCAGGAGGTGTTGTTTGTCCCTCGGCAATGAGAAAGGGGAGATGAAGGTTAACAGAGTTGTACATGTTTGTTGGAGATGTTTACGTTCAGACTGCATGCCAATGTACATTGTGACTGTTTTGGTGTAGCTGGCTTTTTGATGGCAGTCAGTGTGTTTTTCGACTACATGACGGATGTGTGGTAGTACCCGTGCATTGTCATCACACAGTGTCATGAAATTCCTGGTATGAGTGGACAGTTACTATGCACGTACAGGACCTGTTGTGAGTCGTGTCCTATGGTGCTGGTGTTGCACTTTGTGCCTCATTGCCGTCATTGCTAATGTTCTGTGATTGCTGTGTGTGTGTGTGCTGCATTGTGGGGAAGTTGCCTCTGCAGCTCTGATTCCATGTAGCCTTCTCCCTTTAAGGCGGAGTGCCTTTGAATTGTGTGCTTTTCTGGGCCTGCTTTGTTTTTGACTTGGGTCATATGTGCTCTCGGACAGATTTTGTGGCCTGGTGCATTGTTCGTCTGCGGCGTGTATTGTACAGCATGGGTTGTGTGTGCAAGTGGATATGTCGGAGTGTGACCTGCTCCTTTACGAAAGTCATCCGCACTGGGCTACCTCCATATCCATTTGTGAGCCATCTCGTGTTTTTGTACAGCTTCCATGCTACAGGTCATGCAGTGTTACTTGCATGGCCAGTGTGGGTCACAGAGCCGCTGCTTTGCTGGATTCTGCACATGTGCATGGGTCGGTTGTGTTATTGGTGATCTGGAGGGCGCCCCTTTGTGCACATTGTGGATGGGGGCCTACTTGGCGTTTGTATGTGTGCTGCAGTATGCCAAGGCTGTCAGTGGCAGGATCCAGGGCCATTTTAAGTGTGCAGTGTGCTACACATAATTGTACATGTGTAACATTGTGCTCATCTCCCCCCATTCCCCAGACCCTGGTCGTTACTCACCCTGTTGCTGTTAGGACAGGTAGAATTGTGCTGTGCCCAGGCCCCCAATTCCTTGCCACCGTCTCCACACTGCTGACTGTGGCCACCGTTTCCTACAGGTCATCAATCACCTCCTGTATCACAGGACTCCCACCTCCAGTCACCCTTGCTACCTTCCTCTTGGAGGAGAGCTTCTCCTTGGTTTGGCTGTGCACTTCATGCCAGTGCCACTTGACCGCCTCTAGTGACTTCCTCGCTACTCCGACTGAAGTGACGTTCTTGACGATGGCCTGCCATATTTCCGTTTGGGTTTCCAGTGCCACATTGGAGGTAGTGGCTAGTTGTTGGTAGTTTCCTATGATCTCCGTGACGATGATCTGGTCTCCTGCAGACTGAACCCTGTCTTCCTCTTGTCCTTGCTCTTCTCTGAAAACGGGGTTCCATGCTAGTCCTCTGTGGGGATAGTGGGGTCTGGCTTGTCCTCTGCACTTGGTCCGGGTGCATCCATGGTGCTACGCAGTTTGAAATGTGTTTTTTTTCCTGTTTTTTTTTTTTATAGATCATTTTCCCACCAGACGCATGGGATTTGCAGGCCTGTGGCTGGTTTTCTCAGATTTTTGCCCCGCCATTAGCCTCATTGCATGTTTTTTTGCGTTTGCTTTTTGCATTTTTGCGGCGTGGTGTTAATTTTCTCGCTGATTTTTTTGCGCGGTATTTGATGACTATCGCATGCTTCCGCATTGTTGTGAATTCCACATTGACACAGGGTTATTTTCCTGCGATGGGCTGCGATGGTGAAAGTTCTTGTGAATATACCCCTTAATCCTGTGTCAGCGCGATGCTAACACTCGTTAGGACTTGCAATG
Source organism: Lissotriton vulgaris (assembly GCF_964263255.1). NCBI lineage: Eukaryota > Metazoa > Chordata > Amphibia > Caudata > Salamandridae > Lissotriton > Lissotriton vulgaris. The sequence continues at coordinate 499,481,561 of NC_141685.1, forward strand.
CCATTGTCATACTGGAAAGTGTGTCTGTGTAGGGGAGGGGCCGGATAATTTGGACGAAGTCAAAGCAAAAATGAAAACTACACAAAAGCTCATAACTTGAAATCTCACAAAATGTTCACCCAGTTCCTCTTCCACTGACTGATATGTTCTGTGACTCACAGTGCTTGTAAGTGTATTCAATGTATGAAGTATTCTGCTTTTTATTAAGCATTCTATGAAATGACTAGGTACATTTTACAGTATATCAAATACATGTTTGCAAAACTTCCTTATGTTATGCTCAGACTTGTGGCTATCGGCCCTTTTTTTGTATATATTGTGTATTTATTATGTAGCGCTTACTAGCGATATACACTTGGTTTACCTTAAGCACTTTAATACTGCATATGTCATACACCTGGGGAGATTATAGACAGTGTACATTTACACGGATTAAGCTGCTTGAACACATCTGCACAGTCAAGGCTTAAATTGTTGAACTAGCTTAAAAGACATCCCAATACCCATTATTTTTATTAAATGCTATATGTTATGCTTGTTGTTTAGAAAATCGATTTGTCATTGGGTGCTCATAAAGGAATCAAGGTGTACGGATGCAAACTGGACAATAGAATGAGAGCACCATAGTCCACACACTGCAGTTATCTCGAGTTCTTTCTTGTTTGAATATTGGAAAAAGGGGACAAAGTTATTGTGCCAAATGATAAAACCCTGGTGCTTTTGGTGACGGGAAATGAGCTAGATCAATATGAAGATGTTTTATGTGTTGGTGTTATGATTGGCAGGGCCGAAGGAATTGTGCGATTGCGCGGGCGTGGCGATTTTCGCTTAATTATAATTTTGCTGATTTCGCCACTTAATCATCTGCCGCATAAACTGCAGATTTTAGCAATTTTTTTTATCTTAAACGATTCAAAAGTTGCAAAAATTGTGATCACACGTATCGACCCTCAGTGAAAGGAGCTGTGCAAAGCTGGACGGGTCTCCTTTTTGTTGCTTATTGATATATTTGAGTGTTAAATTGGTACTAAAGCCCAGAAACTGTTACCAAGTTTAAAATGATGACGAAATAAAGTAATACTATTACAAAATGTGTCGCATTATGCCGCATAATTTGACATTTCTTGCTGATTAATTTACTCAACCCTGCTGTATAATTTGGCCCTCTCCTGCCTTATAATTCCAGCTGCACTTTATGGAGATAATCATGGTTATTGTTAATGAGCGGGAAAGGCTTTCTCTAGACATACACGTACAATCTTGATGTCTTAGGGGATAGATATGATTTTTTTATTGAAGAATGTGTGACTGTGAATGAGAGTGTGTGTTTTTGTTTTGCGGGCAGTATGATACAATGCTTAATTTGCGAACGAAAAAGTGACGCAGGTGTCCACATTTTCAACGTTTTTTTCTCTTACTAAACTTCAACGAATTATCCGAGAGAGACTCCATGGCCTCCCTTCCAGATCCTGCTTCTGAGCCCTCTTCAGGCAGCACGACTGCTAGATTGGTTCCATGTGACACAGAGACAGGCCTAGATGTGGCCCTGGGAGGAGCTGGAAATCAAGATAAAGGTGTCTGTGACAAAGGAGTGAGTTTACAGAGACAAATGGAGGAGAATCCCTTCCCTCCAGGGAGCACACTCAGGCAAATGAAAAATTCGTGGTTCTCTCTGCTCAGACCCAGACTTTTTAAAGCTACTGCCCAGGGAGAGGAAAGAAATGACACTGCTAATGGAGAGCAGAGGAAAGAATTGGCCCCGAATGCTTGATATTCTTGCTCTGACCGATTTCCTCACGGCATTTGTTTTTTGCCCTGCACACATCAGACATCAACCAGTGAACAGCAGTATTCAGTCAAAAGCTCCATGTGTATTTTGATTCATCCCGGGCTGCTGTGAAGATGTCTATTTCACAGGCGCATGGCAACGCAGGCAGTGCTGCTTTCCATACGGTTGCTCTTCTATCTGGGGTTCAAATAATGGATGCTACCAGTAATCTGCAGATCGAACATGCACAATACACCAAATTAGCTCTATAGACCAGCCCTAGAAATCTATGCTGCTGTACTTCTTCCCGTTGCATAATGGCCTTTACAATATTGCAGGGAGCCTATTTTGAGTGAGGTGAAAGGCACCTTCCCTGCCAAGTGACGCTCACCATCTCAGTATTTGGGCCCACTATTTAGAGTTTCCATAAGTTTCACTGTGTTTTAAAATGTATTCAGGAAGGATTCCACCCCACAAGATGAAACCTTTATTACTTAATTTAGTTGCTATGCAAGAGCTGTGGAGCACAAGAAAGCCTTATGGCCGTTTTTCTAGGATTATTTCCTTCTGAGTAGATTTATTTTCATTTTCAAAATATCTAGATCAGGTTATTTTCACCCAAATATGTTTCAAAGTCTTTGGTGCTGTAATGGTGATTTAGTTTTCTGGGACAATAATTTAAATGTCAATAATAAAAGTTAACACTTCCTGTCCCTTGACTTTAACCAAACAGTGCCAAGACAGCTTTTGGCCATTTTGGACAGGTCGTTTTCTTACAGGTTTGCATAGGCAGAAGACACCATTTAGTTGCAGAACTAGGGACACTGGTGAGGGGTGAAGATCAACATTTCAACAAGGGGCTAATGTTCCTATGAGGAATAGAAAGAAAGGCACTACATCTCCAGGGATGAGAATGCATTGGATCGGACTACTGGATAGAGACAGTCAACTGGACTGTTCATCATGCTCTCACACATCCCCTAGAGGATGTCATAGGGCAGTGCTCCTTGTCGGGCCGGCACTGCAATGCCCTATGGGTTCCCTGACGGGTTACTTTAGTGTAGATCTTTTAAGAGGATGCTGTATGATGAGTGAGGGTGAGGTGATTTGTGAAGAGGTGGGGTGTGAACTGGTAAGGGAGATCCTACACTATACTTTAATGGGGAGGTCGCCCTTCCAGAATAAAAACCTGTTGGCAGGTGAATGCTACCTTAAGAGTTTCCAAGGAACCCTGGTAGCCTGGCTGCTGAGACATAGTAGGAGGAGTCTCCTTATTGTCTCAGGGAAGGGACCTAAATCTGGTCATTCCTTCACATGAAAAAGGTTGACATGTTTCACACCTAAAATGGTCATAGGGATCCACTGCGCTTCTTCAGGATGACAAAAGAGAGTGTAGGGGACAAACTACCCCACACTAGAATTGGTGCCCATATGTGCTGCCTACTGTGTGTTTACGTTGTTCTGTATCCAACCTATAGAGAAGGAAGACAAAAAAGAATGTTAAAAAGTGAAGATAGTACAGGCAGGAATATACTTGTGGTGTCCCTCATTCATGTGCTCATGGCGTGGTGTACCAAGCTATATCAAGCTGGAGGGTATTTCAGAAGGCATGTGGAAATTGACCTGTAGGATCAAAGTGTTGAGGCCTTATATCAAGAATGCAATTCTTGGATCTGAAATGAGTAGGACATGGGTGAGTACTGCTGGGTAGTCACAGGGATGTCCGCAGGAGACAATGTCACTGCGACCATAGTACCCATTGTTGGCGAATAAAATCACTCCTTAGTACCAGGGATATGTATCTACGGTGTGAACGTCATCAGGATGACTCCAAAATCTATTAAGACTATTGTTATTACTAGTCTCAATGTCTGCAAGTTGGTATGTGTGCTTAATTAATATGGCTTGCGGCATCTTACTGTTACTGGAAGATTGTGAAATTGAAAACCCATTTCTTAAGCATGTAGTCTTAGCTATGCCATTGCAGATAGAGTAGCGTGTTCTGCATATATGTTTGGGTGGATGTTTGATTTCCCAGTAGATCCCAATAATAGGGCTTTATGACTTTGATGGAGCAAAGTTTCACATATACAGAAACTTGCTTGTACTCAGCCCTCTCTAAATAACCTGTAATATATAGACCAACATGTTTTGTTTACTAATATTTACATTTCACAACATTTCTAGTATCTAGGGGAAGCTCGCCTATGTGCTTTTACTAACATTAACTCAAATGTCCTAAAATGGCCGCGGCAACGCGGGAATTTAGCTGCGCATGCGTCTGCCACACTCACGTGAAGTGACGTCCTTTCTGCTTTGGTGGGAAATCTTTGCTTCTGCGCACTGCTATGCTTGTTCGTTCTGCTTAACTATTAATGCACAAGTTAAAATAAAGTAATGGGGTTAGAGTAGTGATAAGTGGTATACAGTGCATTCATTTATTTATGTATTCTAATATGTTTCTTTTTGACTTTGCTTTTAGCCCGTATTTTGGGCCTGAATACTGTCACATACTCCATCTTGGATGATGCCGCTCACGGCCACTCTGACTCTGAAATTGCTGAAGCATTGGCATTGAACCTCGGCCAAGAAGCAGCATCTTGCCCACGATGTGCATGAGAACCTCACCCCATGACCTGGGAAAAGGAAGAAGACTTACCAAATGTGTTAACATTGTATGCAAAAATGAAATAATGTTGGTGGGCGGAATAAAGACGTGAGAAAGTAAATTGTGGGTGGGGATTCAATCAATATGAATTTAATTGAAATTACATCATCTTAGTGTGGTGTGATGACCTCTCCTAGTCTTTCCAACCAATCATTGAAGGGGAACACATAGATTTGCAACATTTAGGGGTGGTACATTGCCCTCAAAATGGTATAACTAAGTTAGGTTTAGATAGAAAAATTGTCTGACTTGTCCGAATAGCTGACCTGTCACTGACCCAATGCACTCAATAGGTGATCGAGAACAGAGGTGCTGGCGGAGCACTCTGTCAGAAGAATCGATTACCCAGTTAGGGTATCAAGTTTGCTAGAGAGGGATGTGACGCTGGCATTGCACTTAGAGGAGGTCACCTATCCTGATCTGCACCTGTCTTGTTCTGTGGGCACCTGATTAGTCGGGAACATAGCACTGGTCTTTTTGCCCCAGCCCGTGACCAGGATTGGTCATTGCACCATTCTAGGTAAATATAACCTATATGGTATGTCCTTGTGATATTTCCCTTTCTCACCAATGTCTAAAGGTGTTGCTGTGACTTCTTACAAACGTTATGTCCTACTGGTTATATTCTTTCTTGTAAAATTCATAGTCACAAGATTGTGGCTTTATCAATTTGACTCAGAAAATCTCTCTCATAGATAAAGGTTTGAAAACTTTCCCCGAGTCTGTGGTTTATTACAGGAAAAGTAAACGTGTTTTAAATACTGCCTATTCAAACTCAATTCCCTTTCGATCCCTAGGACTTATAGCACAGGTGACAAGGATTGGTAAGTCATGGTTTACAGGTATAAGTCCTAAAAGGACTAAAAACACTGATAGGGTGAATAAATTAGCAATTAGTTAGACAGGACTACTCGTTCAAAGTGTGAATGTTATATGGGCCCAGGTGAGTATGGTAATATTGTGCTAGGTGATCCCTGTACGCTCTCTCAACTTCATAGGTACGTTGTGTGGAGGTGGGAGTCACCCTCCCAATTATGGTCATGTCACTGGCACTATTATGCTAGACAGTACTGATGTAAAGAATCTAATTTGTCAATTTGCAAGATTGTTTCGCACATTCTCTGACCCCTGTACTAAGACATAGTGCCCCTTGCAAACACGGTGTGCGGTAAGTGTGTCCGTCTCAGCATTGACTATGGCTGTTAAACTTGTCATGCATAGATGATACACAGGTACATGGGAGAGTCTGAAAAGTATGAAAAGTGTCCCGGACAAACATGGCTCAACAGTTCTGATGGTAACTGACAGACAGACAATACATGAACATTCAATATATTGTAAGGACATAAGAGACATGTAAGCCAAGTGACGCTCACCATCGTGCTCACATCACACACGTATGGTACACATCATCGTACCCGTCCCCCAAACTCTAAATAAGGTTCAGTCTTTGCTCATTGCCCTTGTAAATTAGAGATTCTAATCTTGGCAGGGCTGATGTAATCTTTCAAGCTCCTGAGGTTGATTGTTTTAGAATGGTAACCCAAACCTCAGCTGTTTTTAGCGACTTGAGTCGATTTAGTATGTTGTCAGCGCTACCTGGCTAACAGAAAAGAATATGACAATACCTCTTAGAATTGCAAATAAGAAAACCTGCATTAAAATAGTAATTTATCAGTCCCCAAAAGCAGGACAGTCCTTCATAAAAGAAGGGCGATGGCGAATTAGGACATTATAAAACAATGCTTGAGGTTCGAGTTGCTGTTTCCCTTTTCTTTTGCAGAATAGAAGTCAATGCATTTTTCTGAATTTCAAAGTGCAAAATTATACATCTAGCTAGGGAGCAGGTTGAGTTTGCAGGATGGAAAAATCAGCCCGGGTGTTCTTGTGGAGATGACCATAGCTGCCAAAGTTTCAAAATGCTTATGTGTGACATTTTCATAATTTCCGTGTAAATATGAGTGACATTCAACGACTATGAGTATTTCGTGAGCAAAATCAAGCTATGAAGATGAGGGAAATATATAAATTACACCCATTTGAGCAATGAGTAGGCTAAGAAGCCATCCTTGTACCTCCTATAAGTCCTACACAGAGGGATTCCTGAGAGCTGGTTGGAGGCCCATCCACCTTTCTCCACCACTCTGCAAACGCCATTACTGCTTAAAAAACTATAGACATTGGCTGAAAAAAATAAAGTTACAGGGGTATTATAGCTAGGAAACGGAGATTGAAAATGTTTTAGTAGTTCAATGAAAAAACCAAAGGTCACAGGGACGTTTTAGCTAGGCTCAGGTTTCACTTGAACAAAACCCATGAAATTCAGCTGTTATAGTTAGCTGAGCTATATATAACTTACGCCCCCGCAATGCACCACCTATGACCTCATGTATTACATCACTCATAATATGGTCAGTGACATCACTGATGACGATCCACAAAATCACTAACGCATCCAATCACATCCCCATAGAACCTTTCATACACCCACTCCCACATGATAATTCACAAACCCATTTACAGACAGATACCACTACTTACACACCCACTCACAAATTCATATATCTACACACACAACCACTCACCCATACATACACTCACTCATTCATACAGTCACTAATATATTCACTCATACACCCATATTATCCCCCACACACTGGGTTAGTCAGCTGTGGAGCTACTGACACTTACTCACTCAACATACAGTCAATCACACAGCCACTTACTCACCCATACAATTACACCCCCCCCCCACTTCATATGCATACAGATACTAACAGGGACTCACTCACATACAGTTGCTGACACAAGCACACACTCACCCATACAGCCAATTACATACCCCACTGCTCACCTATACTGCCCTTTACATACCCAGGTACTCACCCATATATCACTGGCACATCCATTCACTCACCCTCAAAGCCAAACACACACTCACCCATACAGCCCCTCACACATGCATTCACTAACCCATACAGCTACTGACTCACCCACGCATTCATCAATACAGGCAGTCGCACACACCCTCACCCAGATAGGTACTCAGACAACTAATCAATCGCCCATACAGCCACTCGTGTACCCACTCACACCCCCATACAACCACTTAGACACCAACTGACAGACCTATACAGTCAATCACACACTCACTGAATCATCCAGACAGCCACTCATACACCCAACAATTCACCATATACACCTTGGTATTTATATTTAACACTTAAACTCTATAAAAACAGTCAGCCACTGAGTGATGTGGTGGCGTGCAGCAGTGTGTGGCGTGCAGCAGTGTGTGGCGTGCAGCAGTGTGTGGCATGCAGCAGTGTGTGGCGTGCAGCAGTGTGTGGCGTGCAGCAGTGTGTGGCGTGCAGCAGTGTGAGGCGTGCAGCAGTGTGAGGCGTGCAGCAGTGTGAGGCGTGCAGCAGTGTGAGGCGTGCAGCAGTGTGAGGCGTGCAGCAGAGTGAGGCGTGCAGCAGAGTGTGGCGTGCAGCAGAGTGTGGCGTGCAGCAGTGTGTGGCGTGCACCAGAGTGTGGCGTGCACCAGAGTGTGGCGTGCACCAGAGTGTGGCGTGCACCAGAGTGTGGCGTGCACCAGAGTGTGGCGTGCACCAGAGTGTGGCATGCAGCAGTGTGAGGCGTGCAGCAGTGTTTGGCGCGCAGCATGCAGCAGTGTTTGGCGTGCAGCATGCAGCAGTGTTTGGCGTGCAGCATGCAGCAGTGTGTGGCGCGCAGCAGTGTGTGGTGTGCAGCATGGTGCCAGCCATGTGCTTGAATTCAGACTAGGAGTGATTCTTTAATATAATTTCAATTACAGAACACACAAACAGAGCCCATCACATGTAACAGTGCAGAGATGTTGGTTATCAGTGGCTCTTGATTGAACATTTTTAACCAATTAATTTTACACATGCTAATGTGTATACTTTCAACCTCGTAAATTTCAGATTACTAACAAAGTAAATCGTGTTTAACATGATTTGCAGCTGGATTTAATTCCAACCTTACTCTAGTGCCTTGTTTTTAGAGGGACAGAGAGCACTGTCAGTTTGGTGTTTTAAGAATTAACGTCAGCAGGGCACACTGCTATTGGCAAATGACAGCTATTCATTTCGCTATTTTCAAAACCAACAAATAAATAAAAAAATTGTCATTTAAAATACCAATAGCTCAAACTTTCCTAATGCGAGACCTATTGCATTGCAAATGCTTGTTCCTCTACCTTTCTCTCCCATGTGCTATGCATTAGCTGGCTATCCCTTTACTGCCATGATTCCCTCCTCTCCACTAGGCTCTTCCTTGCTTTTGGAAATGGACAGGGGCGGGTGTTCACCTTCCTCCCCTCGTGCCGTGGGGATCCTAATAAAAGTGGAAATGTCTGGGAAGCAGCATTAGAACCTGAACCATTCAGGGGATCACAGCGAGGAGCAGCTGATTCCATCCATCAACGGCCAGCAGTGCAGGACGCGGCCATATTGATGCGGGGGCGGACATCAGTTCTTCATAGTTAGTCAAGTCACAACTCACCTGTACAACGGACCCGGGAGAGTGACCTTTAGAACCACGCTATGCGAGAAGCTGTTATGATTTGTGTGATGTGGCAATACACCTTAATATGCTGTTACTCTAATGCTGGATTTGTGACACTTGGCAAGGCAGCTTTCCTTTTATGTGGAGAACTCCAATGTGACTTTAATATACAAAGAAAAAAAAAAGGAAAAAAAGAACATTTCAAAGCAAGGCGCAAGAGTTGCTTAGAAAGCTCATGGTACTTCTAAAAACTCGAAGTATAACACATACGAACTCCCTTGTATTAAGCAACTGAAATAATGTAGCAGGCGTGAACAGTCATTATTCTTGCAATACCAATCTAAAAGTGAAAAACATTCATCACGGTGCATCAGGTCATATAAAAATAAAGGCTAAAACTTTAGCCAGACGACAATATAATTTTTTTAAGGGGGCACATTTTACACCAACTTTAAATATCTGCCCTGAAAACACTGTAAAGAGCGGTCAAGGCAGAGGCCCGAAACAAAGAGGTTGCCATAACTGAACGAACTTCAAATGGCAAAATATAAACATTGAGTTGGCTAAAAGTCTTTCTTGGCATCTTGGTTTTCCCAACTCATAATACCGTGGGACGCCGTCGAACCCCATACATCTAGGAAATGGTGGATGACGTCCGAAGGAAGGGTCACGGCACTAATGAAATCTCGTATCTGGCACAAGGTATTATGAGACATGTAGTATACGTCCCTGCACTTAGAAAACAAACTAAAACTACAACTGAGAGAAATCTAGACGCTTGGGGAAGTGACCTAGACGGATTCAAAAAAGCATCCCGCAATTGCAGACAGACAATGGACGTCATACTGAATTAACGGACTGTCCCTGAAATTGACAAAGGGTTGGTCAGCCTATATCAGAGCGTCTCACAGAGGTTATCGAAGGCGCTACATAAATACAGAGGCAATACAAATCCATTATAGCTCACACGGTGAGCTAGTTAAAAACTGCAGATAAAGCAAATAAAACCCTTTAGGCTACACAGTGAACAGCACGCATCCTATTCCACGCGCTCTCCGTTGCCCAGTCAAGAATATCACACATCTTTCATTCTGTGTGAAGGGAGCGCTCTAGTGAAACAGTGTTCGAGGGCTGCAATTTAAATGGCGGGCTTCCGTTTTTCAAATGAAGCACCGCATTGTAAAGAACCCCAAAGAGCGATGAGAGGCGGGAAATCACACCCCTTGCTTTCCGTCTCTGCTCATTCTCGACTCCACAACACCACTAACAAGCATTAGAAATGCAATAGGTCTCGCAGCATTAGAGTTAGTGCTTTTAGAATTGTTAATGGTTTTTTTGTAAATCTTTAGCATGAGGTTGAGGGTGAGTGAGGGTGAGTGAGGGTGAGTGAGGGTGAGTGAGGGTGAGGGTGAGTGAGGGTGAGTGAGGGTGGGTGAGTGTGAGTGAGGGTGGGTGAGTGTGAGTGGGGGTGAGTGGGGGTGAGTGGGGGTGAGTGTGGGTGAGTGTGGGTGAGGGTGAGGGATTGAGGGTGAGTGAGGGTGAGGGGTTGAGGGTGAGTGAGGGTGAGGGGTTGAGGGTGAGTGAGGGTGAGGGGTTGAGGGTGAATGAGGGTGAGGGAGGGTGAGGGGTTGAGGGTGAGGGGTTGAGGGTGAGTGGGGGTGAGTGAGGGTGAGGGGTTGAGGGTGAGTGAGGGTGAAGGTGAGTGAGGGTGAAGGTGAGTGAGGGTGAAGGTGAGTGAGGGTGGGTGAGGGTGAGTGAGGGTGAGTGTGGGTGAGTGTGGGTGAGTGAGGGTGAGTGTGGGTGAGTGTGGGTGAGTGTGGGTGAGTGTGGGTGAGTGAGGGTGAGGGATTGAGGGTGAGGGGTTGAGGGTGGGTGAGGGGTTGAGGGTGAGTGAGGGTGAGTGAGGGTGAGGGGTTGAGGGTGAGGGGTTGAGGGTGAGTGGGGGTGAGTGAGGGTGAGGGGTTGAGGGTGAGTGAGGGTGAGGTGTTGAGGGTGAGTGAGGGTGAGGTGTTGAGGGTGGGTGAGGGTGAGGGGTTGAGGGTGAGTGAGGGTGAGGGTAGGTGAGGGGTTGAGGGTGAGTGAGGGGTTGAGGGTGAGTGAGGGTGAGGGTGAGTGAGGGTGAGGGTGAGTGTGGGTGAGGGTGAGTGTGGGTGAGGGTGAGTGAGTGCCATTACCCTATATAGAAAAAATAACAAAATTAGCCTTAGTCTTTGTTGTGAAGCGCTCTTATGTCCATGGGAAAGGTTTGCACTATTTAAAACTGCCCAACATTAAATGTGGATTCTACCAGTCACCCACCTCTTGTCTCAACCTCCAAAATTTGAGGACAAAGCAATAACATTTGATACAAGAAAGAATTAAACCAGGTAGCAGCTAAATTACACAGTGAGAAAAAAGAATGTGGAATTAATATAGCCTTTATTGCTGGAGTAAACTGTGTGATCTTAGGCAAATACCTTATTTCACTGAGGGCCCTTCATATGAGAGTACCTTTAAATAAGTGAGCTGTTCAAAAACCTCTTTTGTGTTTAATAGCTTATAACTTTGCTCCACCTATAATACGAATCTAGGCAACATTTAAGGTATACGTGACAACTGGTTTGCCTCTTCGTTACTTGTACGCAACGTCACCTGACGGGGCACAGGAAGGCTTCTCAGTCCATAGTTAAAAACTCACTTTTAATAAATAATTTTCAAATAAACTAGTGTACCTAAGGTGAAACGCTTACATGCGTTAAAAACATACAGTTCAGCCCTGCCACCCCCCCCTCCCCTCCCCATCTCCAATATTTCAGAAGCCCCGTTTCAGCTCAAGGCTAATGAATATCTGTGAGACACGGAGCCTCTGAGGCTCCTAATCACATTTTGGAGCGAGGGGGGCAACACCAGTTCGTGTCAGGCCACTGGTCAGACAATGTTTGTGGGAGAAACAACTGAAAACACTGTAGGAGCCACAGTGTAGGATAATCGATTGGAGCAAAGATTGAGAAGGAAGGCTGAGCTATGCAGTCCTGCGGGGAGGGAAGAGTTTAAACTGCAGAAGGCGCGGCCAGGACGAACTTCAACCGTAGACCGATGACCCAAGACTTTGAAAACGAGCCTCGTCACGGGCCAACTTGTGTCGCCGGAGAGACGAGACAGGAATGCAAATTCGGCAGACAAATGCAAACCAGTACACCCCTGAGAAGGGCGGGATAAATATTTGATGCTGTCCAAATGGGAAGTCACGGATGCAGAGGACTAATCCTGAAACAGAAAGCAGGCCCTTCAAGGGAAGTCTGGCCGCTTTTCATGCATGCGGCGCGAGGCTCCTTTCCTCTGCAGAGCGCGAGCTGCGGCCGTTATTACAACACAACTCACATGCCGAGCACGAGCAAGCGCTTGGATACTGTGTGTGCAAACACCGCACTGTGGAGAGCGGGGCTGCGGCCGTTATTACAACACAACTCACATGCCGAGCACGAGCAAGCGCTTGGATACTGTGTGTGCAAACACCGCACTGTGGAGAGCGGGAGAGACATCTTTTTTTAAATAATACAACTTTAGAAGCTAAAAAAACATTTTAACCAAGTCAAAACAGCTCACTTGTAAACAACCAAATTGCTCAACAAGCCTTTCACCGTAACACGGCGGGCAGGGGAGGGGGCGGAGAGGGGAGAGGTGCGACACGGCAGGCAGGCAGGGGAGGAGAGTAGGAGGAGGAGGGGGGAGGAGAGTAGGGGAGGCACGGCCTAGCGGCAGGCAGGCAGGCAGGGGAGGAGAGGAGGAGGGGGGAGGAGAGTAGGGGAGGCACGGCCTAGCGGCCGTGCAATCAAGTAGTGAGGGGGCGGAGTTGTGGGAAGGCTGAGAGAGAGAGTAGGCGGCTGGGGGCATGTGCACGCGCATTTAAGCTCAATGCGCATGCGCATTGAGCTTAAATTTATCGTGCACTGCAAGGAATCGCCACGATTCCTTGCAGTGTGGATAAAGAGTGGATAACTCGCAATAGTCTCGCTTGCTCGATGCGCATGCGCATCAACAGGCGAGACCTAAAAATACAGAGTGAAATAGAACACTGATTTCTCCTTCCCTCTTGTATGCAGCACCAGATCCAAGCGTGGCTCGCCCCAGCAGCAATTCTCTTTTGTCTCGTCCTCACTCAATCGCTCACACTGCACTTCCGCTTCCGCTTCCGCTCCCGCTCCAATTCAAACGCCATGCACATTTGCATAAAAGAAACAGACAAAGGACTACAGCAAATGCACAGTGCAATACACAGTAGTGGCAATGTCCCCATTTAAAACAAGCATTGAAAATGCAATAGTTCGCACCTTTGATTAACTTAAAGCCATTTGCTTTGCTAATGGCAATGTAAAGCAAAGCAATTGGCTTTGACTTAATAAAAGGCAAGACCAATTGCATTTTTAATGCTTGTTCACTGTGGAATCAATTTCAATAGCAAAGGTTTGTGGTAGAATATGACACATGAATAGTACTTTAAATAATGACTGTCCATTAATTAGTTAGCAGGCTTGCCTTTCCCAACTTTCAAACAACGTACAAGACATTTCTGCAATTTCCCATCCAGCAGGTTTGTATTTGATGTAGGTGCCTAGAGAAATCCAAAAATCACAGCGCCTGGCTGGCAATTATAATTTCAAGTGGAAACCCTTCTCCAAATTAACAGGAGAATCTGCCTCCCTTTAGTGGCGTAACAAAACTTGAGGGGGGCCCCCCTGCAAAACACAAGGAGAGCCCCCTCCACCGCACCCCCGTGGCCCAGCCCACAACCTACCACTTTGCCCCACTTTGGATGAATGGATGGACAGATGGGTGGGTGGGTGGCTAGACGGACGGATAGATGGATGGATCAATGAATGTGTGTTTTGCCATTGCCAAGGATGGACAGATGGATAGGTGGCTGGAGATGGATAGACGGGTGGACTGAGGTACGGATGGATGGATGGATGAAAGGATGGATGTGTGGCTAGGGATGAATGCAGGATGTATGGATGAAAGGATAGGTGTCTGGGGATGGTTGCATGGGCGGACGAATGGATGGGTGGGTGGATGGATGGGTGTGAGGCTGGGGAATGGGCGGACAGATGTATGGATGTATGGATGGATGAACGGATGTGTGTGGCTAGGGATGGATATGTGGCTGGGGATGGATGGATGGATGGACAGACGGATGCATGGACTGAGGTACGGCTGGATGGATGAAATGGATTGATGGATGGATGGATGGATGGATGGATGGATGGATGGATGGATGGATGGATGGATGGATGGATGGATGGATGCAGCAGTGGGTGATGCAGTTAAGCTCGGCGGGCGGGGTGATGTTGACTGACGTTGGAATAGGATTTATTTATTTAATTAATTTACTATATTTTATCGTCTATAGATCCCCCCTCCGGCGCTTAACTGCACCGGCTGTTGCTGGATGGATGAATGGATAGTTGAATGGATGGATGGATGGACGGGTGGATGGATGGATGGGTGGATGGAAGGATGGGTGTGTGGCAGGGTATGGAGAAGTGTGGCTCAATGGTTAGAGCGGCAGACCCTGATGCAGAGGTCTAGCCCGGGACAAGGGTTCAATTCCCCGCCTCGGTGGGTCTTGGGCTCAAAATTCCACAGACCTGATAATTCTTGCCTCTGTGCCTATTCCAATCATGGAGTCCCACTCTGCAACTCTGGGCAACAGCTTGCTTGATCTCCACAACGGCCCCCACAACGCTAAGGATGCCTGGCCTTCACCTTGGGGGTGCCCAGGAGTGGATGCCTCACAGGGAAAGCCATGATGGGTTCCACAGCGGTCTTCGTACAAGCGCCTTGAGACCCTTGCGGGTGAGAAGTGCGCTATACAAGTATCAATTTACATTTACATTTACAATTTACAGTGATTGGTTGGGTGGTTGGTTGGTTGGATGGATGTATATTTGGGTGAGTGGACTGGATTTGAAGGTTAGAATGCACATGACGTTGTAGACAGTGGGATGCGACAGGACACTAGGGCCAGCTGGGGTCTGATTTCAGAAGTAGGCATGCGGCACTGGTGGCTGGGAGGCAAAGTGGTGCCAGTCACAGACCCTCCTCTCCCCAGGTATGTAAGGGGTGCCACAGTAAGCAGACCCTTCCTTAAGCTTCTCTCTTGAGTCTTGACACCCCAAAGGGACCACTGGACTTTGCCAGACTGTCCCCAACTCATCTGTGAGTGGGGGCCCCATGCCACCCAGACTGCGGCCTGAGATTCCCTGCCCCTAAAGGCCTCTCCACAATCTCTCTCCAGCGCTCCTTTGAGCCGCCATTGTGGTGAACAGCCCCCCCATGCCCACAGTCAATGCCCCAATGTTTACAATCAGCCTCTCCCAGTCCCCGGGCACCTGGCCCTACCTCGTAAACACACTTGCTTGCCATGCCAGCACTCTAGTGTTCCTTGTTAGCCCTCCCCAGCGAGCCCTTTAGGAACCCTCAAACCGCCTGTTATTCGTCGAGCACGTACCTGACCTCGAACTCCTAGTGCATGGAGTCAGCATCCCCCTTCCACCCCACCAGTGCCCTCTACAAGCCACATCACTTGCCCGTAACCACCGGCTCTTGTGCAATCCCCCACCCCCAGCTCCAGGGTCCGTCAACATCGCACAGTGCCCTCAGCAGAACCATCACCCCAAAACCGTGAGCTGGTTCTGCATACCTCGCTTACCTCCCTTAAGTGAATTGCCATCGGCGGCAACCCTTCCCCCACACAGGCAACACAACACTCTGCCATGAAGAGCACACAGCGAGCACTCTGGCAGCTCTGCTCAACAGTGCTTGCTCTTGCTGGGTGAGGGGGCCCCTGGAGCATGGGCCACCCCAGAATGCGGGGGCTGCGGGGGCTGCGGGGGCTGCGGGTGCCTGTGTTACGCCCCTGGGCTCAGACGGCAAGGTCCATCTGGCTGGGTCCTCATCCCCAGCTTTGGGGCCCGGCCCACAGGTTGACGGATTTGCTATCCCCTACACCCATCTGACCACAAGCAGCCCCAGCACTCGCTCACCCGGGGGGAGCCTAAGGAGGAAGGCGTCAGCGTGATGGAGCAGTGGAAGAGCACGTACAGCAGCACGTTGCAGCAAGATGGGTGTGGGAATGACGATAGGGGCGGAGCCAATAGAAACCAGTAACAGAGACACCACTAAATGAAGAATGAATTACTCTGCGGCCTACTGCAAGTATTTATTTTTTATTTTTTTATAAAGCACGGACATTACCCGAAGGTGTCAGAGCGCTGCACAATAGAGCCAGATACATTACAAAAGAACCATGGAATGAATGAATGAATTTATTAAGTAATTTGTCACCGCGTGATGCAGAATGAATTAATCAATTAATTAATTAAGTAATTCATCACCGCGTGATGCAGGTGCATAGCTGCCAAGGTTTCAGACTGCTATGTGTGACATTTTCATAATTTTGGTGTAATTATGAGTGACATTTCAAGGAGTATAAGTGAGACTTTCTTGTGTGAGAAATCAAGTAATAAAGACTAGGGAAATATATTAAATTACACCCATTTGAGCAAGGAGAAGCTCTATATCTTACCCCCAGAATACATTGTCCTACATAGAATCTGGAAACCTCATTGTTATTTATAAGCGTGGTCGGTCTTTCCACTTATTAGTATTGTGTGATCCTTGTTCAATCACCAGACCTTCATGTACTCCACTCCGTTACCAACAAAACAGGATTGCTTGAACACATGTGCCTGTCCGTATTAGATGCTGTGTAAAAAACAAAAACAGCCACCTCGCTTAGTGATTATTATTTTTGAAACAATCGGCTTTCTAGAGCCGCTTCTGTGGTACTGTATGCATGCAAATATTTAAAATGGGCAACAGGTGAAACATTTCTGAGATTGACTATTTCACCAGATGTCAAGATGTGTTTTCAGTGAGCTATTTCATGACTGACCTGTGTTTTGCCTTAGTACGCAAGAGTGTAAAAACAGCCCAGGACAGAAGAACTTCAGCTAATTATACGATTGGCACTGCAGGCAGCTTATCTTAGGCTGCCACTAAAAAGCAAATTCAATTAACACACTCGGCTGCACTCACTATGTTGCGGGCCGCAAGCCACGGCAATGGGGCCAGACCTGGCCATTCCAATTCCACCGCGGCGAGGTGACTGTCAGGGACTGCTCAGCTACCAGTTGAGGTGCACTGCAGTGTTTTGCCCGGCTGCCCGCCGCAATCGACATTCATGCCTCTTACACGGCAGCCGGCCATTAGAGACTCATCTCGTGCTGCACACTCCGATGTGTCCCCCGCAGTTCCACTTCCTCTGGACGTGACGCGGCTTTGACTCTACCGGCACACTATTTGCCGCATTGTTTCAAGGAAACAGCAGGCAGCTGGGAGTGGATACATTGTAGCGGCTAGCGCTCTCAGCCACTCCTCAGAGCTGAGAGCAGAGATCGGTTTAAATATTTAGGAGCTCAGCAAGCAAGCAGCACGTCTCTCAGAGCACTAGAGAGCCCGTGCACAGGCGCCGTTGGTGGCGTGCTCTGGCAGGTGGAAAAATGCGTGACAATGCATTTCAGTGCGTTGATGCGGATCATCGCATTGAAATGCTTGAGCGTCATGGCTGATGCGTGATACTTGGCAGGACTGCAGGTGCGGCGGGTCTATCTTGGCAAAATCACGCCCTACAGCATACCTTCAGAATACAGCTAGTCTCACTTGCACTCCAACCCAAAAAAATACCAACAAAAGGAGCAATTTTCTTTTTTCCTCTCAGCCCAATCCATGTGCACACACTGCGGTGCAGCAGCACATTACTCTCCTCACTCGGCCTCAGACTAGTACAACTCAGCTTCCGCTTCCGTTCCATCCAATGTTAGGAATGGCTGAAGCATGGTTGCCTGGATCCTACCAAAAGTAGCCGAAATGTGGCCCATTGTTCTACTCCGAAGCAGGGGCTGGGCACTTGATACAGCCAGACCTCCCAAATTGAACAGCCTACGTCCACATCAGAACCAGTGTGCAAAGGCTCTGGGCAATTATCTTAAAATGTCAAAACAACATTATTAAATCAGTCCAATATTTTCTATTGCTTATTCATCTGCAAATAGTTAAATCTCTCCCTAAAATGTCAATCAAGTATTATATCATGAAAAAACAAGTATATAGAATAATGCAAACAGTGTTAAAACAAGCCTCGGTGACTTACATATCAGGAACAAAAAAAACACAAAGCAAGAAGTTGGATTCCGTCTATAATGCACCTTTCAAGAAGCACTGAAAATGCAATTAGTAGTGCATTTGTTGGTGTTAGAGCTATTTGCATTATAAATGGCAATACCTTTTACCTTTGTGTTATGAAATGAGGAGTATAGCGGAGTGGTGTGGAATGGAGAGGAGTCAAGCAGAGTAGTGTGGAGTTAAGTAGAGTGGTGAGTGGAGTAATGCGGAGTGAAGTAAAGCAGAGTTGTGTTGAGTGGAGTGGTGTGGTGTGGTGTGGAGAAAAGTGGAGTGGAGTGAAGCTGAGTGGAGTGGAGTAAACCAGAGTGGTGTGGAGTGGAGTAAAACAGAGTGGAGTAAAGCACAGCAGAGCGGAGTAAAGCAGTGTGACGTTGATTGAAGTGGAGTACAGCAGAGTAGCGTGGAGTGGTCAAGCAGAGGGCCGTGGAGTGGACAAGCAGAGCGGCGTTGAGTGTGGCAGAATGGCATTGAGTGGAGTAAAGCAGAGCGGAGTAAAGCAGCGTGGCATGGAGTGGTGTGGAGTAAAGCAGTATGAAGTGGAGTAGAGCGAAGTGGAGTAAAGCAGAGTGGAGTGGAGTTGTGTGGAGTAAAGCTGAGTGATCTTGAGTGGAGTAAAGCAGAGTGGAGTGGAGTAAAGCAGATTGGCAATCAGTGGAGTAAAGAAGAGTGGCGTTGAGTAGAGTGGAGTGGAGTAAAACAGAATGTAATTGAGCAGAGTGAGTGGAGTAAAGCATAGTGGTGTTGAGTGGAGTGAAATAAAGCAGTGGCATGGAGTAAAGCAGAGCGGTGTTAAGTGGAGTAAAGCAGAGTGGCGTTGAGTGGAGTAAAGCAGCGTGGAGTTGTGTGGAGTAAAGCACTGGAGTGGAGGAAAGCAGAGTGGTGTTAAATGGAGTAAAGCAGAGTGGCATTGAGTGGAGTACCACACCACAACACTACCCAAAATCCTGAAACACTACCCCAGCAAGACCCTCCCTCAACCCCCAGTCTGGTCCCTACACTCAATCACTGCCCTGCACGACCCCCCAGCACTACCCTAAAGCAATAAAACACTACAAAAACACCACAACACTACCCTAAACCCTACCCCCAGCACGACCCTCCCCAGACCTCCAGTCCGGTCCCTACACTCAATCACTGCCCTGCATGACTCCCTAGCACTACCTTAAAACCTAAAACACTACCCTAATCTACACCGACACCACAATAGTATAATACATAAGGCATAAAAATAGTAAAATAAATAAGGCACCATACTACCATTCAGCATGCAGCTTGAATAGAATGTTAATAGTAGTCTGGATAAAGTCCAGTAGTATTCAAATTGTTTGTATTCACTAAATATTCTGCATTGTAAATGAAGACTATGCGATTACAAATAAGTATGTGCTTAGTATTCTGTTAGTATTCAAGACGTACCACTCAAATATCAGTAGTCTTCATGCACTAGCCTTCCCAAAAAGAATACTACTGAATACTAAAATTGGCATAAATTAGTCTTCAAATGCTCTAAAAAGACAGGTTAACCACTAAATGTAGTATTCCACTTCGGTAAGGGAATAGAATGAGTGCACCATAGTCCACACACTGCAGTTATCTCAAGTTCTTTCTTGTTTGAATATTGGAAAAAGGGGACAAAGTTATTGTGCCAAATGATAAAACCCTGGTGCTTTTGGTGACGGGAAATGAGCTAGATCAATATGAAGATGTTTTATGTGTTGGTGTTATCATTGGCAGAGCCGAAGGGATTGTGCGATTGCGCGGGCGTGGCGATTTTAGCTTATTTATAATTTTGCCGATTTCGCCACTTAATCATCTGCCGCATAAACTGCAGATTTTAGCAATTTTTTTTAATCTTAAACGATTCAAAAGTTGCAAAAATTGTGATCACGCGTATCGACCCGCAGTGAAAGGAGCTGTGAAAAGCTGGACTGGTCTCCTTTTTGTTGGTTATTGATATATTTGAGTCTAAAAGTGGTGCTAAAGCCCAGAAACTGTTACAAGTTTAAAATGATGACGAAATAAAGTAATACTATTACAAAATGTGTCGCATTATGCCGCATAATTTGACTTTTCTTGCTGATTAATTTACTCAACCCTGCTGTATAATTTTGCCCTCTCCTGCCTTATAATTCCAGCTGCATTTTATGGAGATAATCATGGTTATTGTTAATGAGCGGGAAAGGCTTTCTCTGGACATACACGTACAAGGTTGATAATCTTGATGTCTTAGGGGGTAGATAGGATTTTTTTTATTGAAGAATGTGTGACTGTGAATGAGAGTGTGTGTGTTTGTTTTGCGGGCAGTATGATACAATGCTTAATTTGAGAACGAAAAAGTGACGCAGGTGGCCACATTTTCAACGTTTTTCCCTCTTGCTAAACTTCACCGAATTATCCGAGAGAGAC
The DNA here is from genome assembly GCF_964263255.1 of Lissotriton vulgaris. Lineage (NCBI taxonomy): Eukaryota > Metazoa > Chordata > Amphibia > Caudata > Salamandridae > Lissotriton > Lissotriton vulgaris. The sequence goes on from NC_141685.1 coordinate 499,502,155, forward strand.
TCCATGGCCTCCCTTCCAGATCCTGCTTCTGAGCCCTCTTCAGGCAGCACGACTGCTAGATTGGTTCCATGTGACACAGAGACAGGCCTAGATGTGGCCCTGGGAGGAGCTGGAAATCAAGATAAAGGTGTCTGTCTGTGACAAAGGAGTGAGTTTACATAGACAAATGGAGGAGAATCCCTTCCCTCCAGGGAGCACACTCAGGCAAATGAAAAATTCGTGTTCTCTCTGCTCAGACCCAGACTTTTAAAAGCTACTGCCCAGGGAGAGGAAAGAAATGACACTGCTAATGGGGAGCAGCGGAAGCAATTGGCCCCGAATGCTTGATATTCTTGCTCTGACAGATTTCCTCACGGCATTTGTTTTTTGCCCTGCACACATCAGACATCAACCAGTGAACAGCAGTATTCAGTCAAAAGCTCCATGTGTATTTTGATTCATCCCGGGCTGCTGTGAAGATGTCTCTTTCACAGGCGCATGGCAGCGCAGGCAGTGCTGCTTTCCATACGGTTGATCTTCTATCTGAGGTTCAAATAATGGATGCTACCATTAATCTGCAGATCGAACATGCACAATACACCAAATTAGCTCTAAAGACCAGCCCTAGAAATCTATGCTGCTGTACTTCTTCCCGTTGCATAATGACCTCTACAATATTACAAGGAGCCTATTTTGAGTGAGTTGAAAGGCACCTTCCCTGCCAAGTGACGCTCACCATCATAAGTTTCACTGTGTTTTGAAATGTATTCAGGAAGGATTCTACCCCCACAAGATGAAACCTTCATTACTTAATTTAGTTGCTATGCAAGAGCTGTGGGGCACAAGAAAGCCTTATGGCCGTTTTCTAGGATTATTTCCTTCTGAGTAGATTTATTTTCATTTTCAAAATATCTAGATCAGGTTATTTTCGCCCAAATATGTTTCAAAGTCTTTGTTTTCTGGGACAATAATTTAAATATCAATAATAAAAGTTAACACTTCCTGTCCCTTGACTTTAACCAAACAGTGCCAAGACAGCTTGTGGCCATTTTGCACAGGTCGTTTTCTTACAGGTTTGCATAGGCAGAATACACCATTTAGTTGCAGAACTAGGGACACTGGAGAGGGGTGAAGATCAACATTTCAACAAGGGGCTAATGTTCCTATGAGGAATAGAAAGAAAGGCACTATATCTCCAGAGATGAGAATGCCTTGGATCGGAGTACTGGATAGAGACAGTCAACTGGACTGTTCATCATGCCCTCACACATCCCCTAGAGGATGTCATAGGGCAGTGCTCCTTGTCGGGCCGGCACTGCAATGCCCTATGGGTTCCCTGAAGGGTTACTTTAGCGTAGATCTTTTAAGAGGATGCTGTATGATGAGTGAGGGTGAGGTGATGTGTGAAGAGGTGGGGTGTGAACTGGTAAGGGAGATCCCACACTATGCTTTAATGGGGAGGTCGCCCTTCCAGAATAAAAACCTGTTGGCAGGTGAATGCTACCTTAAGGGTTTCCAAGGAACCATGGTAGCCTGCGTGCTGAGACATAGTAGGAGGAGTCTCCTTATTGTCTCAGGGGAGGGACCTAAATCTGGTCATTCCTTCACATGAAAAAGGTTGACATGTTTCACACCTGAAATGGTCATAGGGATCCACTGCGCTTCTTCAGGATGACAAAAGAGTGTAGTGGACAAACTACCCCACACTAGAATTGGTGCCCATAGGTGCTACCTACTGTGTGTATATGTTGTTCTGTATCCAACCTATAGAGGAGGAAGACAAAAAAGAAGGTTAAAAAGTCAAGATAGTACAGGCAGGAATATACTTGTGGTGTCCCTCATTCATGTGCTCATGGCGTGGTGTACCAAGCTATATCAAGCTGGAGGGTATTTCAGAAGGCATGTGGAAATTGACCTGTAGGATCAAAGTGTTGAGGCCTTATATCAAGAATGCAATTCTTGGATCTGAAATGAGTAGGACATGGGTGAGTACCGCTGGATAGTCACAGGGATGTCCGCGGGAGACAATGTCACTGCGACCATGGTACCCATTGTTGGCGAATAAAATCACTCCTTAGTACCAGGGATATGTATCTAAGGTGCCAACATCATCAGGATGACTCCAAAATCTATTAAGACTATCGTTATTACTAGTCTCAATGTCTGCAAGTTGGTATGTGTTCTTAATTAATATGGCTTGCTGCATCTTACTGTTACTGGAAGATTGTGAAATTGAAAACCCATTTCTTAAGCGTGTAGTCTTAGCTATGCCATTGCAGATAGAGTAGCGGGTTCCGCATATATGTTTGGGTGGATGTTTGATTTCCCAGTAGATCCCAATAATAGGGCATTATGACTTTGATGGAGCAAGGTTTCACATATACAGAAACTTGCTTGTACTCAGCCCTCTCTAAATAACCTGTTATATATTGACCAACATGTTTTGTTTACTAATATTTACATTTCACAACATTTCTAGTATCTAGGGGAAGCTCGCCTATGTGCCTTTACTAACATTAACTTGAATGTCCTAAAATGGCCGCTGCAACGCAGGAATTTCACTGCGCATGCGTCTGCCACACTCACATGATGTGACGTCCTTTCTGCTTTGGTGGGAAATCTTTGCTTCTGCGCACTACTATGCTTGTTAGTTCTGCTTAACTATTAATGCACAAGTTAAAATAAAGTAATGGGGTTAGAGTAGTGATAAGTGGTATACAGTGCATTCATTTATTTATGTATTCTAATATGTTTCTTTTTGACTTTGCTATTAGCTCGTATTTTGGGCCTGAATACTGTCAAATCCTCCATCTTGGACGATGCCGCGCACGCGCACTCTGGCTCTGAAATTGCAGAAACATTGGCATTGAACCTCTGCCAAGAAGCATCTTGCCCACGATCTGCATGAGAACCTCACCCCATGACCTGGGAAAAGGAGGAAGACTAACCAAATGTGTTAGCATTGTATGCAAAAATGAAATAATATTGGTCGGCGGAATAAAGACGTGAGAAAGTGAATTGTGGGTGGAGATCAATCAATATGAATCGAATTGAAATTACATCATCTCAGTATGGTGTGATGACCTCTCCTCGTCTTTCCAATCAATCACTGAAGGGGAACACTTAGATTTGCAACATTTAGGGTGTGATACATTGCCCTCAAAATGGTATAACTAAGGTAGGTTTAGATCAGGGGTCTCCAACCTTTTCTGTAGTGAGAGCTACTTCTGGTCAATCAAATTCGTCGTGAGCTACTAAAGGCCCAGCAACTCGCGCATTTTTCCGAGAGACCCCCCACGTCCAGCGGTAAGGATACTACAGTGTTGAACTACAGTTGGCTGAGTGTAGTTTGTGTATTGATGACGGCAGGAGGTTTATATTTGTACTGACATTAATATAATAATATCCGGCCTAGCCAAGTGACTTCATATCGGTTGAAACACTTTCAGACAGTTCAGGCTTTTAGATAAAATTTTGCATTGCGACATTTTTAGCCCAACATTCCAATCCAAAAAGCACATACACAAGGTCCACTATGCAATGTTTTATTGAGCAGAAAGCCAGGATAAGATGAGAGTTGCATGTGACGTGTCCACGGGCTTCTCTGGAAATGGAAGATGGACATTTATTTTTATTAAGACACATTTACACGTTGCTCTTCCAGTGTTTCCTTTGTGTGTTACTTAAATTACATTATTTGTGATTCAAAACTTTCCTAATTAAAGAAAAAAAGTATCCCTCTTCCAAACTGTGTTTTGTGCTTTGTGCATTATCACGCTTGGCCAGCTACCCTCACTGCAGAGAATGGGCACGTTTTTGTGAATTTGACAGGACAAACTGCCAGCATATGTAACCCACTTTGACAGTCTTCTGTTTTGACAGCCGAGAACACTGTTCATCTGCTGTGTCAAGATGTTTAATTTGTAATATAATAGTGGGGCAGAGTGCGGCCTTTGGACCTCATACCTCTGCTGCTTACAGTAAGGGTGTAGGACAGGTAATGCATGTGCTGTGCATTGTACACCCTGTTAGCACACACACTTGGTGCATAATGGATGCAGAGAGAACACCCACTGGCATCAAGAACACTTGGTACATAATGAATCATGATGCAACTTCCCTCCACGTGATGGACACTTTTTGACGTTCTGACAAGCATCGCATCACAAAATGATCTGCCATGAGACTGAATGCCAACACGGCAGCAAGCAATCACACTGCTAGATCCAGGAACATATCCTTAATTTTTAAACACATTCTTCTTTTTAAGTTTAGGCAATCATCCTTAAACAATCCTAAAATACAAAAACGAATCCCATCCCTCCAGCAGTGTAATCTCGCATGTGCTTAAAAGTAAACCCAAAACCTGTTCTCTCAGTTATTACTGAGGTCCGCTTTAAACCAGGTACTAGATCACTTTTTTGCAGATAACAGTCACTTTTCTTGCCCGTAATATCTGAACAAATGAATAAACACATAAATCACTTACAAAGATGCAACCGGCAACCTCATCATCATGTGCACTTCCATTCCCTGCTGCCAGCATTACGTTTTGTTCAAACCACTACCGTGAGTCATTTTAAAGCACGTACACGCCAAAAAAACTGGTGTAATTCTAATCCCGTGACCAGACCAGCTAGAGAAGTTTAAACATTTGGGTGACAGCTTTCAAAATGATTTACGTGCACTGCAAACACTGCAAGAAACAGCTTCATATTCATTGCGCCACCTGCACGCTTTCCTGCACCGGCCGCTCCGCTCTGCCATGCCTGCTGCTGTGCACTGGCACTCGACGCGTGGGATGAAAAGCACGGTGCCAGGTTTTGAATGGCAGGTGGCAGTGGCGAAGACACTACTGGAGGAACAACGTAATCCTCTTGATTGTCTCACCAGTGCCCGCTAGGTATGAAGATGAAGTGTCCCAATCGATCCTTGGGGACCCACTTGCGGGACTGCACGGGATCCTCACACGGGCCTGGAATAATTAAGATGTTAGCAGACTGGTGGGACAGTGCATCCTAGACGGGCAATAGACCAGTTTACCAACGCATCCCCCGGAGGCAATCCTGACACGATCTTCCCAGGCATGATGCCCCCGCGATGCAAGCTGACCCCCAGCCTAAGTAACTGCCCCTCTGGGGCAAGCAGGCCCCCATGTGCCAGCCTTGCACTTCCCTTCGGCCAGACCCCCGGTGCGGCGGGCACTCTTATGAAACTCGTCCCGCCCTAAATTTGACCTGAACCCTGTCCCCTTGCTGGCCCGACGGCCCAACTTCTGGTCGACCTGCTCCTGAAACACAATGAGACCATTTAATATTACCAACAAACCGCCTTCCGCGGTGACACTCAAACACCAAACCTGTGTCATATTACCTTTTGAGAAACACACTTACAAGTCAGCATGGGGAAAAGAATAACATTGCCATGTTCATAGCGCTAACAACACCGTCCATGCCAATAACCGCTTAATAATCGGCAAATAAACGTCCTTTACCTCGCGGTATGAGGGTCGGGAGAGAGGGCTGAGGCTGTCCGTTAAGTGAACAGCTTCAACCACTCGGTTCTCGCGGAGAAGCACACACCCCCAGCCTCACAATGAGCGATGCAAGTACTGCTGTATTTGTACCGCACCTAACCAATTGCCCCCCAGGAGCTTGCGAAGGCCGACTTGACGGCGGGGGACCCGAGACAGGACCCCCCAGCGATTCATCCGCTGGGTCGGGCCGACAACACCAGGATTAAAGGGGGGCGGGGGTGGTTGGATGGAAGGGCCGACTCACCTCGCTATACGAAGTTCTCCCGACAACAAAACTTTTAACATCCCCCGAGCGCCCGCCCGGTAATAACCCTTCATAACTGGCAACCGTTGGCAGGTGGCAGTGGCAAAGACACTACTGGTGGAACAACGTAATCCTCTTTGGCCCGCCCCTCCCCAGCTAAACTCAATTTGAGCAGCAGGTTTGGGTGAGGGCGGGCAATGCCGCCATAAAAAGGCCTAAATGTTATAACGATGTTAATGGGCTACAAAATTTTGATGCAACCAGCGCGAGCTACTTCCGGGGTCTTGGCGAGCTACCAGTAGCTCGCGATCGACCGGTTGGAGACCGCTGCTTTAGATAGTGAAATTGTCCGAATAGCTGACCTGTCACTGACCCAACGCACTCAATAGGTGATCGAGAACAGAGGTGCTGGTCGAGCACTCTGTAGAAGAATCGATTACCCAGTCGGGGTACCAAAATTGCTAGAGAGGGGTGTAACGCTGGCGTTGCACTTAGGGGTGGACACCTGTCCTGATCTGCACCTGTCTTGTCCCCTGGGCACCTGATTAGTCGGGAGCCTAGCCCTAGTCTTTTTGCCCCAGCCCATGTCCAGGATTGTTCATTGCACCATTCTTGGTAAATATAATCTATGTGGTATGTCCTTGTGCTATTTCCCTTTCTCACCCTTCCCAGGTGCCAATGTCTAAAGGTGTTGCTGTGATTTCGTACAAACTTTATGTCCTACTGGTTATATTCTTGCTTGCAAAATTAATAGTCACGAGATTGTGGCTTTATCCATTTGACTCAGAACATCTCTCATAGATAAAGGTTTTAAAACTTTCCCCCCGAGTCTGTGTTTTATTACAGGAAAAGTAAATTTGTTTTAAATACTGCCTATTTAAAGTCAACTCCCTTTCGATCTTTCGATCCCTAGGACTTATAGTAAAGGTGACAAGGATTGGTAAGTCATGGTTTACAGGTATAATTCCTAAAAGGACTCAAAGCACTGATAGGTTGATTAAATTAGTAATTAGTTAGACAGGACTACTAGTTCAAAGTGGGAATGTGATATGGGCCCAGGTGAGTATGGTAATATTGAGCTAGTTGGTCCCTGCACGCTCTATCAGTATACTTTTCTGGCAGCAGAGCTATGGTTAGGGATTAGTTAAAATTAGGTAGTTAGTTGTGTATCGAGTATTGATTATTGATTTTATGTACTAACCAAAACCTGCTTGTGTTAAATGTTGTCTGGAATATCCCGGGATAAAGAAAGCAGGTGGTAAATAGAAGCCATGCTGCTGAGAGGTTACTTGCCTTGAGGAATAGGTGTGTAAAGTTAGGAAAAACTTGAAGCACTAGTTAGGGTTATTTTCTTAGTATAAAAGTGAGAGTGATTGGTAGCAAAGGAGTTCACTGGTGAAACTTTGGTCTTATATCACCTAGAAAGGGTAATTCTGAAGGAGTAGCAGGTTCTTTTTGCTTAAATGAAGAGTTAACTGAAAGTTGTTTTACTCGCAGTGTTTGAAGAGTAGACGGGATTAGGTTTACTCGTTGTGAAAGAAAAATTGTCTTTTCTTTTGAATTTAGTCAATCAGGCACAGTAGCAAGTGTTTTCATGTTGTCAATTAATGAAATGCATATTTGAATATGTAAAGAAATTGAATTGTCGTATTACCTTGCAAAGGAGGGAGTCAGTCGTGGGTGCTGCACTGGCGTCATAAGGAGCCGCGCTGGGATTTTTAGAAACAGCAGGTGTGTAGCCGTGAGAAAATTGTAAAGAAGGGGTGCATGCAGAGAGTAAGATTCACGTCACAGAAAAGCCGCGCAATCATTGATTAACGCTGATTGTAAGTCTAAACCTTATTGGTCTTTAAAATTAAGAAACGCGCTGGTATTGGAGAACTATTTCTGCAAAGTAAACAAACCGAATCAATTGAAATAATTGACATTCTGTGCAAATTAAAATAGCGGTATATGTGGCATTTAGATCCAGCAGTTTTTGGAAACCGTCCTGATAGAAGATATATAGGATTCGCGAGAGAACAACAAATTTGAGGAAGACCTTATATCATGTACGGAGAACAAAGAAAGATGTCACTTTTCAGTAGAATAAAGAATTATTTAAAAAAAGACAAAGCTATTAAAACCAGAGAAGGGATTATTATTCAACCACCTAATATGCCTGCATCATACATGATAGTAGAAAGGGGCTTTCACACATGTGTGTGGTTAGAGAACTGGGTAGAGTACACTAAAGAAGATGGTATTTTGGCATTTCCAGAACATGGTACCTTTAATGGTAGAATTTTAAATAATTTAAGAAATCGTATGAACAAGTTAGACCCCAGACCAAGATTAACGCATTATAAAGCTCTTGAGGAGTTGGAGACAGAGGCATTTGAGCGGGACAGGTCCAGAAGTAATGGAAATTGGAGTAAGTTTTGCCCTAAATTTCCAAAAGAGACAAAAGATAAGCAAATGAAAAGGTGGAGACAATCTATGTTAGTTGAAGGATTATATCCTGTTTTTACCACAGAAGAACTGTCAGTAAGTAAAAGTACAGGGAAAACGAGAAATGTAATGACTAGTGGTGATTCAGATGATGATTACTTAGATGACTTGTTAATGAAAAATCTGCCACCATACCAAGAAGAAACTCAGAGGGTTACTTCTAGTGCTCCGTTCTTACAATCACCTTTAGTTCCGTAGGTTATACATGAAACCTCATTACAAAAGGTACTCCAAGAAAGAGAAAAGGAACAACATAGTGAATTAATTCAGAAAATCTCCCAATGAAATACAAGTCCTGAAGCTTTGACAATACCTGTAACAATAGGGCCTGTAGTTTGTTTATATGGAGATAAGCAAGCTAATCCTAAAGCTCCCGTTCTGACTACACCCATAGTTCAGCCGAGAAAAGAAACCCCAATAATTGATGATCAAGCAAGTGAATGTGAGTTGGTAATTTCCCTAATGGATTTACCTATACGAGAACCAGTAATTGACTCAGTCAGGAAAATTACACCCCCAAGTTCAAATGAGTTACAGATTGAAGCATCCTCAGGAACGAGGCATGCAACTGTAGTAAGTCCAGAAGAATTAGACAGATGGAACCAAAACATAGAGAAGCCAAAATCACAGTCAAAGGTATTAGACATATTCAAATTGAGGGTGGAATTAGAGGAAATGGTAGCAGCAAATGTGGGACTGGACAGAATGAACTCATTCAATGAAGATGAATCATTGTTTATATGCAGAAGTATTACTCAAAATATAAAAAATATATCATGAAAAATTAATGAATTTGGCTTTGGAAATGGGAATTGATATTGACAAATCAAAGGTACTGCAGAAACCATATAGAGCTGAATTTTCTGATAAAGATTGGGAAACATGAATGTGTCAGGTCGTAAATTGCAGATAAAAGAATTGTTGTCATAGTTGCTGTTAGAACTGGGGGTCTCTAGTTGGCAGAGGTAGGTACCACTGTCTAAATAGGGACCCTTGCTTCTAGTCAGGGCAAGGAGATAACCCTCTTAGATAACCCCTGCTCGCCCTCTAGGTAGCTTGGCCTGAGCAGTCTAGGCTAACCAGAGGCAATGCGTAAAGTATTTGTACCAACACTCACAGCAACACAGTGAAAACACCACAAACTGATTCCACAACAGTTTAGGAAAATAAAGATATTTATTCTAAACTACACAAGACCAAAATGACAAAAATCCAACATACACAGTTCAGGAATATGGTTTCAAAAGTGTTCTTCAGGTTGTAATCAAAGTTCTTTTAGTTGCGTTAAAATAATCCACAGATGCGTGAAAAGTTCACAGTTGCGTCACGTTTACTCACAGTACCTTTTAGATGCAACAAAGTTCCACAAGCAGGAAGCTGGTGTGGTGGAAACAAGCGATGCGTTACCCATGAGACTCTGGGGAGGCGATGCGACAGTCCCGCTGCAGCAGCGGGCGTGTTGCGACGAATCCGGTCTGTATGGGGAGGAAGGCTGCTTGCGTGGATTCCGGTGCGTAGGTTCCGTAGGAAGTCTGTTCTCGCAAAGGCACGATGCGATGATCTCGTAGGGGCTGCGACGATCTCCGGGGCGACGATGCGCGGTCCAGCGGTGATCCTCTCTCTCGCAGCTCCTCGATGCGATGGTTCTGCGACGATGCTCGCAGCGACGTGATGCGGTCCGCAAGCAAGCGGTGCGGCGATCTCACCCAGCGACGACAGGCTCTGCGACGACACTCGCAGCGATGTTTGATTCTCCCGCACCGGTCTGGTGCGTCCCGCAAACGAAGGATGCGACGGCTCTGGCAGCGGCGTCAGGCGCTGCGCCGATCTCGACCTTCGTAGCGGCGGGAAACTTCTCGCACTGTCGGGGATGCGCTCCGCAAGCGAGCGATGCGACACTTTTCGGACTCAAAAGTCTCTCAAGCTTAGTTTCAAGCTTCCCAGCTCAGGTTCAACTTCCAGAGGCCCCACAACTGGATCAAGCACTCTAGGAAGGACAGAACTCTCTCAGCAGAGTTCAGGGAAACTGGGGGTGAAGTCCTTTTGTTCCTGGGACTTCAAAAACAGGGAGCCAGCTCTTCTCAGGCCCTTGGAGATTCCTTCAAGACAGGGGACACAGCTCACAGCAAAGTCCTTCCCCTCTCCTTGGCAGCAAAGCACCAGCAGGTCAGTCCAGCAGAGCAACAGCAGGACAGTCTTCCTTCTTCAGAGTCAGCTTTCTCCTTGGCAGAGGTTCTTTCTTGATTCCAGGATGATCTAATTTTCTGTTGTCAGGGGTCCTGTACTTATACCCCTAAAGTCTTTGTTCTCTCTGTGCATGTGGGCCCTGAGCCCGGTCTGCACCAGTTCTGGGTGGATCCTGAGCACTTTGTTTTGCTGGCTGCATCTTTCCTTTCAGAGTGAGGGGCAGGGTCCTCAGCCGCCCAGCAGGAGGTGGAGCCAGCATTGTGGCAGGCAGGCACAGCCCTATTCAGCCCAGGTGCTAACTCCTCCCACCACTCAGGTTGCAATTGCAGTCATTCAGCCTAGTGCTGACTCATCCAGCCTCTGGGGGAATTCCCCAGCCCCTGTCACTCACAAACCAGACAGTCAATACACAAACAGGCCCAGGCACACAGAAGGGTCAGACAAGAGAACAGCAACTTTCTAAAAGTGCTGTTCTCAAACACAGGATTTAAAAACCACCTTTCCTAAAAGATGTGTTATTAAATTCTGAGTTCAGGGATACTAGATACTTATGTCCTATCTTGTTCCTATGGGAAGAAATGCTGTTAACCACTGTAGCCAGCATCCCCCATGTCAACCTATCGAGCAAGATAGCCTTACAATAGTGAAAAACGAAAATGGCTGTAATTCACTACCAGAGCATGTCACCTGCACTAGTACATGCTCTACCTTTCACATACACTGCACCCTGCCCAGGGGGGTACCTTGGGCCTTCCATAGGGGTGACTGATGTGCACGAAAAGGGAAGGGTTAGGCCTGGTCAGTGGGGACACTGACCAGGAGGACATGGCAGTTCTAAACTGCCCGTAGGCACTGCAGTGGCAGGCCTGAGACACCATTTTTAGAGCTACTCCTGTGGGTGGCACAATCAGTGCCGCAGGCCCACTAGTAGCATTTGTCATCACCAGCCCTGGCACACCCAGTGCACTTTACTAGGGACTTCATGGTGATACAAATATGCCAAACATGTATATCCAATCAGAATAACAATTTACATAGGGAGCACTTACACTCTGGCACTGATCAGCAGTGGCAGAGTGTCTAAAGCATCTAAACCAGCAAAAACGAATCCAGCACAGCATCAAAAAATACAGGATGTAGAGGCCAAAATATAGGGGTAATCACGCCAAAGATGCCAGGTCTAACAGTTGCAAAAATGGGGAGATATGGACAAATGGAAAGTAAGATGGACAAAGAAAAAGGAAGAGGCACAGGCAAATAAAACGTCTTCTGAGTATTTACTAAAAGAAGCAGAAAAAGTCTAACGGTTGTGTCCAATGAGAGGGGTGCCAGGAGGAGGTTATGTACATGTTCCATGATCGCGACAGGATATTTTATCATTTACTAATGATTTTCCAAAACTCAGAGAAAAACCTGTAGAATGGTACCGACAATTTGAAAGGTTTGTAAAGTGTCGAATGTACTATTATTTAGATGGATTATTTGACATTGTTGTTTCAGCTGATTTGTGGTCCGAGTGTAAAATCACAGTAGATTGGCCTAATGGTGAATACCCTAGACAGGAGCCCTGTCAGGGGAAGTGTTGAAGAAATACAATCAGGTGATAACTTACTTAAAGGGAAAGCTTCCTCTAAAAGAAACTGATTGGTCTAAAATAGACAGAACCACCCAAAATAAAGATGAATCTGTACATTCATATTATGAATGTCTCTTGCAGTTATTTAAACAGTACAGTGGTTTAGAAAACATTGATAATAAGGACATGACACATTTTATTTATCGTTTTGTGTCCGAATTAAAACCTGAAATCACCCTGACAAATAAAGAGCATAAACTGTGTTGGCAAGCAAAGCCTGGCAACAAAATTCTCAAGTATGCAAAATACTGTGAGAATGAAATTGATAACAAACGAAAGAAATTAGAAGAAAAGGTAATGTGGGCTAAAGTTAAAATGGCAGAACATCTGTTAAGTCAACAGGCAAATCATCAGAAAAGAGGGGAAGGCCAAAGTGAAGGAAGTGGGGGCAAACCAAGAGGGAAATTGAGCAAAGAAGAGGCAAAGAAAACGTTTCCTTGTCATGGGTGCGGAAAATTCGGACATTGGAGAAACTAGTATAAATTAATTCAGAATAATAATGTCCAAAATCAAAATTTAAATCCACAGACACAGAATGAGGTGTCAATGAGACAGCTGCAACAGGTAATACAGAATCATTTACCTCAAGCCCTATGCCAGATTTTGTGAGTCAACCCAAATACAGTGTGGACACCACCGTATTTCGGGAGGGAAGTGGTAAGAAAAATACGGTAACACCACAGTTTCTTTTACAGGACACATTTTTTGAGGATGATATATACTGAAGGTGCCTGAGAGGGGGGGAAGAGGATTGCGTACTTGGCGCATCCTTATCGGTAGATCAGTCAGGTCCTTACATTGAAGGGAGAGTGGAGGGAAATTATGTAACCTTTTTGTTGGACACCGGTGCTACCCGTTCTACTGTGAGAACAGCAGACATTCCAAACCTACCCCTCTCAGGAGAAGTGATCTAAGTAGTGGGCGTTTCTAAGAAACAAATTAGGACCCCTGTCACAGAACCTATGGAAGTTTGTATTGGCAACTCCCAAGAAATGCACAAATTAGTAGTGTGCAATTCTAGCCCTGTAAACTTGCTAGGTAGGGTTCTACTGTGCAAAATGAACTGCGCAATCTTTTGTACACTAAATGGTGTTGAAATTCAGACTCCAGATGAAGACAGAGTGTATAAAATGATGCTAGCCAGACTAGAAACCGAAGTTAAAAAGATGTCCTTAGAAGATTTACCAGGAGAATTGAAAACCTTTGTGAATCCTGATGTATGGGATTTTTCAGGAAAAGAAGTAGGTTGAATGGCAGATGTCGATCCCATAACAGTGACAGTGAAAGAAGGTGCAGTTTACCCAAACATTCGACAGTACAAAATGAGTCCCAAAATAAAAGCAGGAGTTGCACAAGAAATAGGGCGTTTGTTTGAATAAGGCTTTCTAGAAGAAATAATTAACAGTCCTTGTAATTCACCTATAATTGGCATAAAGAAACCAAACGGAAAGTACAGGGTGGTCCAATACCTTCGTAAAATTAATAAGATTGTCGTCCCATGTTGCCCAGTAGTACCAAATCCAGCTGTGATTCTGTATCAAATACCATGGGGAGCCAGATGGTTCACAGTAATTGATTTATGCCATGCCTTCTTTTCCATCCCGCTGCATCCAAATAGCATGTTTTTATTTTCATTCAAATTTAGCAACCATGTTTACGTTTGGAATCGTGTTCCTCAGGGGTACACGGAAAGTCCATCCATTTTTAATCAGATTCTGAAAAAGTGCCTTGAATCACGGGTGCTGCCCGCAAAATCTGTCCTGGTGTAGTATATCGATGACCTATTGTTGGCATTGAGAACAAGAAATTACTGTGTGATCGATTCCATTGCATTACAGAACCATTTAGCAAAAGGTGGACATAAAGTATCCACAGAGAAATGGCAATACTGTACAACCTCAGTAACGTATCTGGGACACCAGATAGAAAGAGGGGTCAGGAGAGTGACATCTGAAAGACTCAGGATAATTCAATACATGAAATAACCCCAAACTCAGAAAAAAATCTGAATGTTTCTCAGAGCTGCAGGTTACTGCAAGCAGTGGATTGTGGGATTTGCAGTACTTGCAAAGCCATTGATTCAAATGACAAAGAAAATAGCAAGAGACCCAGTCGAGGGGCATGATGAAAGTATGACTTCCTTTTTAAAATTGTGTAACAGTCTGTGTGAAGCTCCAGCATTTGGGATGCCAGATTATTCAAAAGAGTTTGCACTATTTTGTGACACAAGAGACAATTGTGCTCTTTCAGTTCTAACCTAGACCCATGGGTTAATGTGAAAACATGTAGCATATTTTTCTGCCACAATGGACCCAGTGGCATCAGCACTGCCAGGTTGTTTGAAAGCGGTAGCCGCAACGTGCATGAGTCTTGAGCAAAGTGAATCAATTGTCATGGGACATCCTGTAACAGTGTATGTTCCACATTCAGTCGTGATGCTGCTAACCAGAACACGTACTCAGCACCTAACACCTAGTCGCATGACAAAATATGAAAGAATTATCCTTGGTTCAGAAAATGTGACAATAGTGAGATGCACTACTTTAAATCCAGCGACATTATTGCCAAATTCTCACTTTGAGGAAGTAAGAGAGGAAGTCGAACATGACTGTATCGACTTAACTGAATTCAGTACTAAACCTTGCGCAGACATACAGGAAGAACCTTTAAAAGACCTACAGCATGAGTTATTTGTAGATGGCTCGTGTATGCTCCATGAGGAAGGAGGATTCAGCGCTGCTTTTGCTGTATGCACACTATCGTATATAGTCAAAGCATCCTATTTACCAGGAGTGAAGTCAGCACAAGTAGCCGAATTAATTGCTTTAATTGCTTTAATAAAAGCGTGCAAAATTGGAAAAAATTGGAGAGTAACCATTTACACTGATAGCCAGTATTGGTTACGGGGTTGTGTATGACTTTGGCCAATTATGGATGCAAAGGGAGTTCATGACTTCTTCTGTAACCCCAATTTAAAATGGACAGTTTATAAAAGAATTACTTGAAGCAATTCAATTACCTAAAGAATTGGCCATGGTCAAGTGGGCTGCTCACCAATCTGGACATGACAAAGTGAGAGCCGGTAATCATTATGCTGGCCAAGTGGACCAACATTGTGCCAGATATAAAATGGCAAGAAACAAGAAAATTGAAGCATGTGGAAACAGTTGCCAACTTATGCTACTGAGTGGTGTGAATAAATGGGAGGAAGTGAGAGCTTTACAAGGTGAGGCAGAGCCCAAAGGAAACGAAGACTGGCAGAAAATAGGGCATCAGGCAAGACCTGAAGATGGCATAATAGTCTACCTAGATGGGATACCAGTGTTACCTGACTGTATGCTTGCACCAATGGCCAGAATATACCATGGGGACACACACATAGGGAGAGATGCAATGGTGTTGTTGTTTAGAAGGGACTCTTTGCCAGAGATGCCTAGCAAGTCAGCGATTAAACCCTGGTAAGAAACCTATAGTATGCCCTCGGAAAATTTGGAAAGCAGAAGGCCCTTTTATTAGATTACAAATTGATTTCATTCAGTTACCTGCTTGTCAAGGATTGAAGTATATTTTTGTCATTGTCTGCCTACTTTCAAAATGGGTGGAAGCATACCCTACCCGCAGAAATGATAGCTTAACTGTAGCCAAACTCTTTTTAAGAGAACTCATTCCTAGATTCGGTTTTCCAGTAACGATTGAGTCAGACCGAGGAAGACATTTTAATAATAAAATAATTGGTCTGATCTGTGAAGCATTCAACATTGAGCAAAAATTGCACTGTGCATGCCGCCCAGAGGCTTCTGGAGTGGTAGAACAATTGAATGGCACGATTAAAGCAAGATTGGAAAAGATTTGCAAATCTACCCAATTAGAATGGCCTGAATCTTTACCTCTGGTTCTGATGGGACTCAGAAGCATTCCAGACAAGAAAACAGGCTTGAGTCCCCATGAGATACTCATGGGAAGAGCAATGAGACAAGCATGCGTGCCAGGACATCAGCTGTTAACTTTATCTGATAATTTAGTGTTGGAGTACTGCAAAGAGTTGGCTGACCAAGTGCGTTCTATCTCTCACCAGGTTGGGGAAGACGCTGAAGCCAGACATTCAACTTCAGCACATTATTTGAACCCAGGAGATTGGGTAGTGATAAAGAATCACACCCGAGAATCTTGCCTAGCACCAAGGTTTTGAAAAACCAGAACAAGTAATATTGGTCACCACCACAGCTGTAAAGTGCAAGGGAATCCCCAACTGGATCCACACCAGCCACAAGATACCAGAACCTGACGAAGTTGAGGCTGAAGTTGTGCAGCCGAAGGGTCTCAAGAAGTTGATCCTGAAGTAGTTGACGAAGAGCAACCGAGCACCAGTCAGGATGAATGGGTCCCAGTGGTTGACATACCTGCAATCAGAGTGAGAACAAAAAGTCAAACATATTTAGATAGTCAGACTGATAGTGAGGACGAGATAGGTATAGAACTTCGAAGAACGTATTCAGATTACAGAAATACAAGCTAATGGTAATCATGAGGAGGGCCAGATAAGGAAAGAGCAATATACTCAGACCAACAAAACCCCTACCAGAGCTCCATTGTCTGAGGAGGGACAGATAGGTACTAGTCAAAACGCACAGGCAGAAAGCAATCAAGAATCAGCAAGACCTGTGCAGAGCCAGACAGGATAAGTCAAAACTGGTTCAGGACGAAGAAAAAACTCCAGGCCCAACAAAGTCATATCCTGAATCAGGTCAGATCAGTATAGAAGAATCCATCCAGATGGAACAGTCAACAGTAATAAGCCCTGGACAAGGTGAGTTGGAGAGGAAACCTGAAGTTGACGAAAAAGATCAAGTTGTGCCACAACTTAAAGAAAACAAAAGAACATTTGAAGAATCAAAAAGCACTGTGCCAGCTAAAAGACTCAGAAAAGGTGATAAATGGCCTGGTGTTGTTAAAAGACTAAAATATCGCCTTGTCACAATAGATGAAGAACCAGAACAAGTAGATGAAGTGACAAGTAAATCTGAACCGGCTACAAGCAATCAAAGAAGGAGAAGCCCACTCCTGAAAATGCTGAACCATAAATTCAAAGGCCCTGAATGGACATACATCATCCTTGAAGATTTCGAAAATCTAGAAATCAGTGATTACAGTGATGAAGAATTGATTGGCGATCAAGATAATGAAGAAGTGAGGCCAACTTGAGATAAACACAGGTGTACTCTGTGTAAAATTCTCAGAGGGTTTTAGCCTCCTTAGTCAAAAATAGCTGATAAAAGAGTTGCTTGAAACTCGAAAATAGGCTGTATAAAGACATGCTGTAGGATATGTATATGTAGTGTACTCATAATACTTGTAGTATGGCTAGGACTGTCGATAGCAATACCGTACTTGATGGCTGCTAAGCAAAATGACACTAGTGTACACGGAAAGATAGCGCACCACAAACAAGATAGAGTAGACTTAGAAGCACCGAGTGAGATAGAATTACATCACGTTAGAAACAGAAATGAAACTGAGATGATTGTATTTGCTAGTCTATTAGTACATTATGTAGAGACTATCCAGATTAGTGATTGTTATGTCTGTATGAAACTACCCACTTCTGTAGCTGAAGGTGTTACCTACCATCATTTGCCTCTGACCTATGGCATTTCCTGTAGCATATTAACTAGTTTGTTTTATAAAACTCGAAGGTTGCAGTAATATTATTCTAGCATAGATGTTATTTTTCCTGATATTCCTATACGTAGAAGAATGAATCCTCTCCTTAGTGCTGAAGATGCCCAGTTCTTTGGTGAATTTCTCCTAACATTGAAAGAAATAGATATAGCTAATGCACACAACGACAATCTAACATGTAATTTACACGAAGAAGAAAAGGTATTTTTTAAATTTAGTAGAGAAAAGGAGGCAGAATTTCTGTAGAAAAGCCACTGAAACGAAACCCCAGCTACCCAAATGGGCTGATAGGGAGGAATTTATGGCAACTGGCAAACCTCATGCTGCTATGTCTTTGGACTTTGAAAAGATGGGGAAAATCTGCCTCCATAGAAAGAAAACTGAATATGACAATGTATTCATTGGTTCCAGTGAAAGTGAACACAATTTCCTTATAATTGGGGGTTGGGGACTAAAAGGGGGAACTGATCCAGTATTTCCTGGAGTCTATTACATTTGTGGGAACAAAGCTTACTTTAAGCTGCCTGATCATTGGTATGGGAGTTGCTATTTCGGAATAGTATTCCCAAAGTTATGCCATGTAAAAAGAATCACTGGAAGCAATGAACACGAAAATGAACTAATACGATATAAAAGAGCTAGTTTTGCAGAAATTGTAGGTGATATATGTAGTGCACTGATACCTTCAGTGGGAGTAATTCTGAATACTCAAAGAATCTGTAAATTACCTACAGTGGTGGATCGCTTATCGACTGACACTGCTCGAGGATTCTTATGGATCAATACCTAATTGGTTGAGATCAGATCAATGGTTATACAAAATCGACTTGCTCTTGGCATATTATTGGCAAAAGATGGTGGAGTCTGTAGACTGTTGAAAGCGCAACATTATTGCACTTACATACCAGATAAAAGTGTTGAAATTGGGAGTTATGTAAGGAACAGTACTCACTTGAGAACTGAAACCACTGGAAGTTGATAGTGCATGGAAGAGACTAACTGATGGTCTCTCTTCTGTTGGTAATTGGATTTCTAATGTAGGTAGAAGTACTGTAGGTAAAGTACTGATGCCAATAATGGGAATATCACTAATAATATTAGTGATAATGATTCGGTGCAAATGCTGCAGAAATAGAAAAAGGTACACTATGAATGAGAAAATGAGGAAAAGGAAAATTGATGAGATTCAAATGGAAGAGTTAAAGGGGGACATAAACAAAATAATGAAAGTTTATCAGAATAATGGTGAAAAGAAAAATCCCAAAGTAATTGAAGAAATTGAACTGGGAGAAAGTGGAAGTTGGCATCTGGTTCCTTAATTTGTGATGATATAAAATATCTCCAAAGAGGGGATTGATGGAGCAAGGTTTCACATATACAGAAACTTGCTTGTACTCAGCCCTCTCTAAATAACCTGTAATATATTAACCAACATGTTTTGTTTACTAAAATTTACATTTCACAGCATGTCTAGTATCTAGGGGAAGCTCGCCTATGTTCTTTTACTAACATTAACTTGAATGTCCTAAAATGGCATCTGCAATGCCGGAATTTCACTGCGCATGCGTCTGCCACACTCACGTGGTGTGATGTCTTTTCTGCTTTGGTGGGAAATCTTTGCTTCTGCGCACTAGTGCCGGAAATGGCCGCTTTAAATCTCACATGCTAATGCTGCAGCTTGTACTAAGCTTGTTTGTTCTGCTTAACTATTAATGCACAAGTTAAAATAAAGTAATGGGGTTAGAGTAGTGATGCGTGGTATACAGTGCATTCATTTATTTTTGTATTCTAATATGTTTCTTTTTGACTTTTCTATTAGCTCGTACTTTGGGCCTGAATACTGTCACATACTCCATCTTGGATGATGCCGCTCACGCCCACTCTGACTCTGAAATTGCTGAAGCATTGGCATTGAACCTCGGCCAAGAAGCAGCATCTTCCCCACGATGTGCATGAGAACCTCACCCCATGACCTGGGAAAAGGAAGAAGACTTACCAAATGTGTTAACATTGTATGCAAGTTGGTGGGCGGAATAAAGACGTGAGAAAGTAAATTGTGGGTATGGATTCAATCAATATGAATTTAATTGAAATTACATCATCTTAGTATGGTGTGATGACCTCTCCTTGTATTTCCAACCAATCACTGAAGGGGAACACATAGATTTGCAACATTTAGGGGTGGTACATTGCCCTCAAAATGGTATAACTAAGTTAGGTTTAGATAGAGAAATTGTGTGACTTGTCTGAATAGCTGACCTGTCACTGACCCAATGCACTCAATAGGTGATCGAGAAGAGAGGTGCTGGCGGAGCACTCAGTCAGAAGAATCGATTACCCAGTTAGGGTATCAAAATTGCTAGAGAGGGGTGTAACGCTGGTGTTGCACTTAGGGGTGGTCACCTGTCCTGATCTGCACCTGTCTTGTCCCGTGGGCACCTGATTAGTCGGGAGCCTAGCCCTAGTCTTTTTGCCCCAGCCCATGTCCAGGATTGGGTGTGGGATGAAAGTCGTCGGATATAGACGATTTTGGTGTCAGTGGACCGCAAATCACGAGTGCGGTATGTGCGAGTGTTTTCGTAATAAACGATCAATGGGAACACTACGTATTCATGGATTCCGTTTGAACCTTTGGGTTCCATTTTGTGTACGGCAGCCATTTTGTGTGGTTGCCCTCACATAGGCCGATGACTATGGCCGAACGAGTCTTTGGGACACGTACACCTTAGTTGACTCCTGAGTGACCTGACCGAACTGACTCCCTTGCCCGAGGCTGACTTCGTTGAGCCAGTTCCTTGTTAGGCAGCTGGTCAGATAGAGATCAAAGAGCAGGACATTGCTGAGTTTATGGTACACGCACACGCCCTTCTATCTTGCTTCTCATCTGCTCCTGTTCATTCCTTTATGGCTTAATTATTGATTTGGGTTGAGGTCTTTTATGATAGGTCCGTCCGGCCTGTTCGAGCAGGAATGTTGAATTTTGCCTTGTCATGTCTGGTGGGCTGGACAACGGAAAGTGGGATTGTCGTCATGCGATATGTTTGAAATGTCACCCTCCAATTGGTCAGTTTGTATGTAATCCCGTGATACAGAGAGCCTCCGCACCTTTTCCATCTCAATCCTTGTCCTGTGGGCTGCTCAATGTTCGGTCGCTTTGCAAGCACCACACTGAGATTGCCTTTCTGATTGACTCCTCTGGGTTGGACTTGCTGTTCCTAACTGAAACGTGGACTCGGGAGGACTGCTTAGTTGAACTGGGTTTGGCTTGCCCCCCAGGTTTTAAAATCATCCACACCCCTCGACCTAAGAACCGGGGTGGAGGGATTGGCATTATCTATCGTGAATGGCTGGGTCTCTCCCAGCTTAAAATCAGTGAGGTACCGGGCTTTGAATTAATGGGGTTTTCCATCAAAGACTCGGAGAAAGCACTGATTTCTGGTGTGCTGTGTTACCGGCCAACTGGATTGGCTTCCTCTCTACCAGAGTTCCTCGACCTAGTGTATGACTTATCCAACACCCACTCCAAGTTGTTAGTCCTGGGTGACTTCAACCTATGGCAGGGGGGCCCTGCAGACGGAGCATTCACGTCTCTTTGCCAGGCTCTCGCTGACATCCAACTGCAGCAACTGGTCCGCTCGGCGACACATAGGGGTGGTCACGTCTTGGACTTGATTTTCGCTGACGGTGAATCGGCAGTGATTAATGACATCTTAGCCCAGTGCTGGACCGATCATGCGCTTGTGGCGTTTTCTCTATGCTTAGGGGATTATTCCTCTGACGGCGCCGGGATAGGACTTGCGAAATGGGGCAGATCCTAGTCCCGACTGCTCAGCTCATCCCCTAGGCCTTCCCTAATACCCGCTAACTTCCGCTTGAGTAATTCGGCGGAGGAAAGCTACTCCTTGTTATGCCGGTCGATTACTGACACGCTTGACAAGGTTGTACCCCTCCGTAAATCTAGAGGGAGAGTGAACAGGGCTTTTCCCTGGTACACGGAAGAACTACGGCAACTGAAGCTGAGCTGTAAACGTGCTGAGAGAGAGTGGAGGAAGCAGTACTCCGTCCCGGCAAAAAACTCGTACAGGCTCGCCTTGCGTGACTACAAGGCCCAGATTAAGAGGACCAAAGCGACCTTCTTAGAAGCTTCCTTGACTCAGGCATCTAATAAATCCCAAGCCCTGTTTAAAATTGTCAGGGACTTGTCCCACCCTGTTTGTGCGGCTAATACGGTTCGTGCGTCGCAGGCACTTTGTGATTCCCTGGCTATCGCTTTTGAGGAGAAGACTGCTAAGATCTTGGAGGGCCTAACGCACCCCTGACCCACTACCCCCGGCTCGGGAGCTCCGGTTGGCTCGTTCAGTCAACCCCAGCCAACTGCCTTCAGCACTGGTTTGGGAGCTCCGACTGTGCCACCCAGTCGACCCCGGTCGCCTGTCCCTCCTCCAAGAGTGTCGGAGATGGGATCTCCGGTTGATCTGCCCAGTCGACCCCGGACTGTTGCCTTCGGCCCGAGTCTGGGAGCTCCGGGTAGCTCATCCAGTCGACCCCAGCCGACTGGCTCTGTTGGCACCTTGGTAGCCCTGGACGTGGGAGCTCCGGTGGGTCTGCCCAGTCGACCCCAGACGGGTGGTGATGACCTTTGTCTGGGAGCTCCGGGCAGTCCATCCAGTCGACCCCAGATCAATGCCCCTGACCTTTGTTTGGGAGCTCCGGTTACCCCCCCAGTCGACCCCAACTAAGGTTTTTTCCTTCCCCTTCCTTCGAGGAATTTTGTAAGGTGGCACACACGGTGTCCTCGGGGTCCCCGCTTGACCCACTGCCCCCCAAATTATGGAAGGCTTTCCATGCAGACCTTTTCTTGCCTTTGTTCTCGATCTGTCTCCAATCTTTAGAGTCGTCATCGGTGCCAGAATGTTGGAAATTAGCAGTAGTGTCACCTCTGCTTAAAAAGCCCACTTTGGATCCTGCCTGTCTCTCCGACTACAGGCCCATATCCTTGCTCCCTTTTCCTATCAAGATTCTGGAAAAATGGGTGACTCGTTCACTCTCAGGTTTCCTGGAAAACATCGGCTGGTTCGATGAGGACCAGTTCGGCTTCCGCCCCGGCCACGGGACGGAGTCCGCGCTGGTGACCGTGTTGGACAATCTTCGCTCGCGTGTCGACAGTGGTCGGGCAGCCTTTCTAGTGCTGCTCGACATGTCGGCTGCGTTCGACACGGTCTGCCATCGGACCCTTGTCAGGAGACTTGAGGAGTGCGGGGTCACTGAGGGGGCAAGAGACTGGCTGACATCCTATCTTGACGGCAGGCAACAGTTGGTTTCACTTCCACCATTCACCTCTGAGCCAAGGAGGGTTGGGTAGGGGGTCCCACAGGGCTCGGCCATCAGCCCTATACTTTTTAATTTGTACCTCCGTCCCTTAGTCCAGCTAATAAAATCTTTTGGTGTCTCGGCATTAAATTATGCCGACGACACCCAGCTGGTCTTTTCACTGGAAGGGAATAACGCGGTCTCGCTGGATACCTTCCATCGCTGCATGGCAGCCACAGCAGACTGGCTACGAGCTAATTCTCTACAATTTAATAGCTCCAAGACGGAGGTACTCCATTGTTCCACCGACAGGATTCCGCGGGCACTCCCAGACAACTTTTGGCCTAGTAACTTTCTTGAGCCAGTACTGGCGGCGGAATCAGCCCGTAATATGGGGGTGATTTTTGGCCCTAACCTACAGCTTGACATACACGTCAATAAAACCACCTCTACGTGTATGATGCTGTTGCGCATGTTGCGCAAGGTTTTGCCCCTTCTCCCCGCTCAAGCAAGGCCGGAAGTAGTTCGTGGGACCATATTAAGTCGCCTCGACTACTGCAATGGGCTTCTTTTGGAGGCCCCAAAAAATCTGACCGGTAAGCTACAGCGGGTGCAAAACATGGCCGCCAAGCTGGCTCTCTCCCGCCCCAGGTCCAGTTCCTCCACCCTTGCCTTAAGAGACCTACATTGGCTCCCGGTTCATCTGCGGGTACAATACAAAGCTGCGTGCCTTGTGTTTAAAGCTGTTCACCAACAGGGCCCCATCCCTTTGCAAAAGATGTTTGCATGGTACTCTGCATCGCGACCCCTCCGCTCTTTTTCGGCGCATCTTCTTGTAGTTCCGAGGTTTCACAGAGTGAGGATGGGTGGCCGCTCCTTTAGTGTCGCAGCGGCCAAACTTTGGAACTCCCTGCCACTCTCTCTGAGAAGCCACAAGGACTACTTACCCTTTAGGAAAGCGTTAAAAACCCACCTATTTCCATAAAAGGCCTGAGCTGTTAAGTCTATGGTTCCTGATCAAAGCGCCAGGATGCCCTCTGGGTGACAGGTTTCGCGCTCTACAAATACACTAAATAAATAAATAAATAATCGATGCTAGCCAGGAATGTGATTTTTAGCATAAAAGACAATGCTCCGCTCTATGAATTTGTGCAGTCTCTAGCGAACCACCCGTGTTGTGCTTCGTAGACCTCTGTTCCTGGTTGCAGCCAATAAATTTGGTCTTTGACGTCACCGAGAAGTATCCCGTGTCTCTGTATTCTAAGACAGGTGGACCCGAAGACATCGGGCGTTTCCCCTGGCGCTGCTGGGTTCTAAAACCCGGTTCTTCAACTGATAGGGTGAATAAATTAGTAATTAGTTAGAAAGGACTACTAGTTCAAAGTGTGAATGTTATATGGGCCCAGGTGAGTATGGTAATATTGTGCTAGGTGGACCCTGTGCGCTCTATCAACTTCATAGGTACGTTGTGTGGAGTTGGGAGTCACCCTCCCAATTATGGTCATGTCACTGGCACTATTATGCTAGACAGTACCAATGTAAAGAATCTAATTTGTCAATTTGCAAGATTGTGTTGCACATTTTCTGACCCCTGTACTAAGACACAGTGCCCCTTGCGAACACGGTGTGCGGTAAGTGTGTCCGTCTCAGCATTGACTATGGCTGTTGAACTTGTCATGCATAGATGATACACAGGTACATGGGAGAGTCTGAAAAGTATGAAAAGTGTCCCGGACAAACATGGCTCAACAGTGCTGATGGTAACTGACAGATAGACAATACATGAACATTCAATATATTGTAAAGACATATGAGACATGTAAGCCAAGTGACGCTCACCATCGTGCTCACATCACAGACGTATGGTACACATCATCGTAATGCTGCGTTAAAATGCAGCGAAAGAACATATATACTGGGCCCGGGTAATGGCGCTTACCTAAATAAAGTAAATTTGTAGCAACATCAGGTGGCACGGAGAAGCCGCATTGAAGCATGCTATCTGAAAGAAATGAAGTTATTGAGTGTGAGAGGTTGTGTTTAATGTAGATCTCTTATGTATGCTGGCTTCCATAGGCGAGACAAGTATAGAGGGAGTCTCCTGCAATCTCAGGAGCGTTGGATGGTTTGTAAGAGAAAGGATATTGGGAAGTTGGTCTCATATCGTTGATTCCGACCAGAAGAGCCAGAAAGAACGATTCCTTCATATACATGTGTATGGGCGGGAATATTATTTTTGAGAGAGACTTCATTTTGCCACTTGTGTGGATTAATTTTGGAGCCATCTGCAGCATCTCACATCCCATGTCATGGGGGGACCTCTGATACGGTTGGGTCCCGTCATGGTGCTTGTGGTGTTTGTGGGTAAGAAAGGAAATCTTGTCCATAGAGGCATCAAAATGGGGTAGAGCAAGGTTTGACCTTTTGGTGTGTTAATATACAGCCCCCTAGCATCAGGGAACATGGAGTAAACACGCTATTTCTCCTCCCCAATGCGTTGGGTGCTCTTGCGACCAGCTGTGTGAGGACAGGGAGGCATGTAGGTTTTATTATTGTTACCAAATTGGCTGCCGTCCCAGTTTTTATTGAAGAAACAGAACAAAGTGGCTTGCCAGGGAACTTTTGAATCCTACTTGAAACCCACACAGCCCATAAGTACTGCGTGGCCAGGCTATTTGTTTAGCAAAACATTTATTTAGTTTTATAATCAAATTTCAAAATTCATGAAAACATGTCATCCAAAAAGAAAACGCTGTCGCAAAACAGCCAAATCAAATACAAAAACCAGCAAATGTGTGCACAATAGGTCCAGAAAATACAAATATGAATACTAAATCATCAAAAATATCACATGACACCAAAAAGCAACTTAGAATACATTACATACATTTCAAATAAATTGCAATCAAAAAACATTCAACATATACAAAACAAGCCAGTCCAATAAACTGAAACACCAGTGGACAGGCGAAATTAAGAATGAAAGACAACTGCCTGCCTGTCTCACAAAACCTGTGACAGGGTATTCAGTCTGGTTGCCCGCAAGGGCCCACACAGGTGGACTTAATTTAATCCCTAGCGGCACCCCTCTCTTTTATCACAGGCTGGGAGTCAACGCATTTCGAACCAGGATAAATGACGGTTCTCCTCAGGACGGGGACTAAATACAATCTTCACTGAAAAGAAATTAAAACAGGGGGGTGGTGTCAAACCAATAGTGTCACAAGTGAAGTTGTTACAAGGAATGTGAACCTTGTCTCCTCCCCACGGCGCACCGCATAGCGGGCGCTCTGCTGTTGGACACCTTTACAATGTGATCCAGGTACCTACTTTGTAATTTTCAACACAGGAACTCGGTGAGGGTGCCTAAATCACTAACCGCCCAGCCACCCATTCATTTTTGCTATTCATTTCCCTTACAGAATTACTTTTCTGCTCTTCAGTTTCTCTCCATTCCTGCAACCCCCCTTGTTCGTGGTGCAGGTAATTTTCCGTTTTATGCACTTGTGGTCAGACAGAGAGGTCCCTTCACTTGTGACACTATTGGTTTGACGCCACCCCCCTGTTTTAATTTCTTTTCAGTGAAGATTGTATCCAGTCCCCGTCCTGAGGAGAACCGTCATTTATCCTGGTTCGAAACGCGTTGACTCCCAGCCTGTGATAAAAGAGAGGGGTGCCGCTAGGGATTAAATTAAGTCCACCTGTGTGGGCCCTTGCGGGCAACCAGACTGAATACAATGTCACAGGTTTTGTGAGACAGGCAGGCAGTTGTGTTTCATTCTTAATTCCGCCTGCCCACTGGTGTTTCAGTTTATTGGACTGGCTTGTTTTGTATATGTTGAATGTTTTTTGATTGCAATTTATTTGAAATGTATGTAATGTATTCTAAGTTGCTTTTTGGTGTCATGTGATTTTTTTGATGATTTAGTATTCATGTTTGTATTTTCTGGACCTATTGTGCACATATTTGCTGGTTTTTGTATTTGATTTGGCTGTTTTGCGACAGCGTTTTCTTTTTGGATGACATGTTTTCATGAATTTTGAAATTTTATTATAAAACTAAATAAATGTTTTGCTAAACAAATAGCCTGGCCACGCAGTACTTATGGGCTGTGTGGGTTTCAATTAGGATTCAAAGGTTCCCTGGCAACCCACTTTGTTCTGTTTCTTCAATTATTGAGGTCCAGGCTGGCCAGTTGTTAGGACCCTAACCTTTTTGTGTACACGTCCCGGTTTTTATGGCATCGGTGTTATACCTGTCTATTTATGATCAGGAGGTGACTCTAATGGGGAATGGGGAGTCTACACCTCCTTCCATGGGATTTCATCATTGAGCCCTTTTACGTTGGTCTGGAGGCAAACACCCACTGTTGGTCCCGTCTAAAGGGTGTATTAGTATTCCAGGAAGGATCTGCTTCTAATATGATGCATTTTAGATCTGTGGTGGAGAGATTCGCCTCTCTGTAGTGATTATTCATTTTCCTCGCACTTCGGCCACATTTGATGGTACTTTTGTATTCTCCTATTCTAATCTTCACTGGTCGAGTCGTCATGCCTACATAGTCCATGGGCAGGTAATCAGGTAAATGCAATTTTTTGTTTTGCAGTTGTTGTGTCTTTTTTGAGACTACCAAAAAGTACTTAGCTGGGGGATGGTGGAGTGGGCAGTGGAGTCGCATACAGTCCAACTATCACAGGGGTGGTGTCCTGTTACAGGTGGGAGATTCCGGAGCGTAGCCTGTGTGTTGTTGTGTTTCTTTACACGGGGTCTGCTGTGTATCAGATGGTCCCTCAGGTGAGACGTTCTCTTAAACGCAAAGTGTGGGTGTTCCAGATTTAGATTAACAGAATCTAAGATCCTCCAATGTTTTAAAATGTGGACCTTTGACTCCGATCATGTGTGTGTGGGTGGATTGCTCAAATTGAGCCCTTTGTTGTAATGAATTTTAACTTGCACTCATGCTGACCACCTACTTCCTTACGTTTATATTATTAGGTCAAGCCTCGGCAGGACATGCACTACTCTGTGAGCCATGCTGTATTGGAGTATGGACTTTAAGCCCCGCCCACTCTCCAGCCATATTTGTCATTGGCTTGTGTCATTGTCCTTCATAAACGCTGGCTTATGATTTAATATTAGGCTTGTTAGTCATTTCTTAGTACCACCTTGTCTTCATTTGTAACCTCCATTAGGACAGGCCCTATTATTGATTGTTACACGGTATGTCTTATTTACTTTGCCTGTAGCACTGATTGTGCCATCCACACAAGCAGTGTTGCAAAAGGTTCTCAGACCTGCCACTGCAGTGTCTGCACGCAGACTCTACTGCCATGGCGATCTGGCAAGTGTACCCACTTTCCAGGCCCTAACTTTCCCTTTTATTACACGTGAGTCACCCCCTAAGGTAGGCCCAAGGAACCCCTGTGGGCAGGGTGTGTAGTAAGTGAAAGGTAGAACATGTACTGATGTTTTTGACATGTCCTGATAGTGAACTACAGTGTATTTCGTTTTTCACCATTGAAAGGCCTTTCCTTAATGAGTTATTGCTGAGCTGAAAAGACCTGAGCTGCATTTAGAGTAGGGCAAGGAGATTTCCTTGCCTCTGAATGGGTCTGGTCTTCCTTACACAAGCTGTCTCCACCTACTGCTGGGAAGCTGGACAAGCGAGGAGAGAACTGGTTTTGACTGAGCACAGAGTCTCTCCACCACAAGAGAACAAAGAGCAATGTTGTATAAATATTGGGGCCTAGACCCCAGAACTTTAGATTACTTCTGGAATTCAAGAGGAACATCTGCCAAGGAGAACTGCTGGGGAAGCTAAAGGTGAGGTATTGCCCCTTTGCTGTGTGCAGTCTGGGGTTGGCCTGCAGAAGCTGTTTCTTCCAAGGAGAGGAACTGTGTGTGTATCGTGCTTGAAAAGTATCTCCACGGGCTTGAGGTAGATCTTGCCCCCTGTTCAAGAATTCTCAGGAACAGCAAAGACTTCACCATTCCTCTGGGCTCCGTATCTGAAACCGCAGGTTTCAGTCCCCACAGAGTAGAAGAGCAGCTGACTCTGTCACTGGTTCCATGTCCTGAAGGCAAGGCAGAAGGCACCACCTCACTCCGCATCGCAGCCCTGATCTCACCAATGCCGCTGGACGACTGTCTCCGTGCCGCTGCCTGCACTGCACCTTGAGGGCACCGCATGCCGCACCACTTCACTTCACAGTGCAACCACAATGGTTGCCCTGACCGACTGGTTGCAATGGGATT
The DNA here is from genome assembly GCF_964263255.1 of Lissotriton vulgaris. NCBI lineage: Eukaryota > Metazoa > Chordata > Amphibia > Caudata > Salamandridae > Lissotriton > Lissotriton vulgaris. The sequence goes on from NC_141685.1 coordinate 499,531,472, forward strand.
GGTAGCAATGAAAAAGGTACTGTCTATTATTCTGTCGCCGCTACAGCCGACCCGTACGGACGTGGTCGGCTGAAACTTCTAGACTCTGTTGTTTTGAGCATCGCAGTAGTCATGGATGGGCCTACCAACATGGTAGAACCGGGCTCTTGTCATATTTCTGCAATTTAAAGGTTTTCTTGCAAAATACCTATTTTTCAGTATTGTATGTAGGATTTTTGTTGTTTTTGGGCTAGTATGGTTTAGATAAAGATTTGCTATTTTTCTGAAATGGTGTGGTATCCATTTGTAGTGTTTTCACTGTGTTACTGTGTACAGGCACACATGCTTTGCACACTGTGTCTGAGATAAGCTTGACAGTGGCAGGTCTGGAACCTTTTGCAAGGCTGCTTGTGTGGGTGGCACAATCATTGCTGCAGGCCCACTAGCAGCATTTGACTTACAGGCCCTGTGCACACACAGTGCACTGGACTAGGGACTTAGTAGTATTTCAAACCAGCCAATCATGGAAACACCAATCCATAATAACAATTTACACAGAGAGCATATGTACTTTAGCACGGATTAGCAGTAGTAAAGTGCCCAGAGTCATAAAACCAACAGAAATAGGGTCGAAAGCAGGAGGCCAAAAAGCAAAAAGTCTGGGGATAACCCTGCTGAAAAATTCAGCTCTAACAGTATTGTAAATGGCAATGCCTTTTCTTATTGCAGGTTTTTAAACACACATAAAGGGCAAGGTCATTTACAATGCCAATAGCTCAAAATCTCGCAATTGTGAGATCTATTGCAATGGAAATACTTGTTTATTGACCTTCTTGAAAATGTCTGTAAAATTAATCTTGTTTCCAGAATTTTGTCCTGAATGTTGGTCCTTTGTCCTGAATTGTTACTGTCGCTGCCCAGAAACTGCCTCTGTGTCGGGTGGTCACTGTGAACTTACTACCATGGTGCACTGCATGGTTAAGGAGAAAGGATGCTTTCCAACGTCGAAGACAGTTTTGCTGAATTTTAAAACCAGTAGATTTGGCGTTAAACCCTGACCTGCCAGCTTACATGAGTCCAATATTGTATTTACCACAAGTAATTGCAAAATTACTAATGACGAAAACTACTAACGCAGTCTCAGCGGCTTGTCTTTGAGGCTGGACCGCAGCACCCTGGAGCGCTGCGCATCGGCAGGCACTGCTGCTCCAGCAGTATTTGTTTGGAAAAGAGGTCTAATGTTTGTGAAGCTGAGCTGCAGGCAGCCCCATGCTATGTTTGATTTGCACGTCTCTCGCTTTAGAGGGAAGCAAATAAGGCTTATTGATTGGAGGGAAGAATTCTCTGGGGACCTCCAAGGCCAAGTTCAGATAGTAGTAAAAAGATTCGCTAGAAAACTACACAACATGCAGGAATCTTTGAAAAAAATATTAACTCTTGCTCTGGTTATTCTAGCATCGTTCGTTTTCAATTTGCAGTGGAAATTCTAGGTACTTATCAACAGCAACCTTTATCACTCCCAGTAGTGTGCTTGCTGCCATTTACTTCATTGAGTAAGATAACTGATATAATTAAATCCTAAAGGGCTAGATGTTCAAACCATTGCGTACCACTTAAATATATGGGGAAGTAACACCATTATTTTGTTAAATGTTTAAGATAAAAGAAGAAAGCAGATAAATCAAAAAACAAGTCGAATTGAGAGAAAAGATTGATTTCGTATGCAGAGGTGTAAAACCATTCATTATCTGTGCACAATGCAACCATTGTAGAAATGGAGAAAAAAGCTTGAGAGAGAAGTGAGCTGAAGAAATTGATTAGCAGGCGCCAAACCTTTATGATAAAACAATTATACCACTAGTATATTGATGTATACATTGCTACGACAAAACTCTATACAACATTATAAATATAGCTTGTCTTTAAATTGTGAGAAGAATCAATTTATGAAATATGTTTTCTTCTTGTTTTGAATCCCTTTGAGATTTGCAGCACATATTTAATCACAATGTATAAATTCATGTATTCGTGCAGTGTGGAATATTTTATACGTATAGGTCTTGCGTGCTCCTGCCTCAGCATAAGATGAAAGTCAATGAACAATAAATTCGCACTGTGGAGAATGGCTCAACCAGGGATTAGCTGTAGCACAAAAGGAAAATCCTAAAGAGGGACCGTGTGATGTATATTTGTTTTGATATAGTAATGCCTACGCCGTCATGTTTGGTTCTGTTCTGACCACAGTCAAATGCAAATTTGGATATTAATTAGGTTCCTACATCCTGTGAAATTAGTTATCACAAAGAAATTTGCTTAAGATGAATACAATTTTTTCATGTGCCATAAATATGTATACTCTAAATTATTAACTTCAATTTTAAAAGTTACATCCCTGTTGGCCTCATTGCTGAGCTTCAGCCTTCTACAAGAGTTAGCGCTTTGAGGTTCCCTGCCCTCTAAATGGCAATATTGTGTTCTACATAGAATAACGCACATAATTTTATCAATATTCAACAAGTGTAGCATTAAGTAATATTGGCTGTGACACCCTACCCATAGACCACTGGCTATACCATTGCATCTTTCAATTTTAGCAAATGAAAAATTGAATCAGCTCTTCTCACCCAAGAGTCAAAGTCCTGATCATAGGAAAAGGCTCTCTGGACAATTAGAACATTGGAATGTTGGGAGCTCCAGTGCAGACAATGGAGTGCTCCCTGCTTCTACGGGCCGGTAAAGCCCCGCAGAGCAACATTCCAATGTTCTACAAAGGCTTCTCGAAGCTCAAGGGGATTTATATCCCCTCGAGCTTTGAGAACCCTTTGTTTAATTTGTTAGAACATTCTGCCCTCTAGTGGCAGAATGTTCTAATAGCCTTATAGCCCTTCGTAGCAGGGCTATACCGGCAATTAAAGTCCAGCTGTCTCGTTAAAGTCCCTCGCCTTCGGCTCGGGCCTTTAACGATTCAGCGGGCCTTTAATAGCCGGTATAGCCCGCTACAGCGGGCTATAAGGCTATATTAGAACATTGAAATGATGAGAGCTCCATTGAAGACAATGGAGTAGCTTCTGGCTTATAATGGCTGGTATAAGCCTGGATCTCCAACATTCCATTGTTTGTCGTGCAATTTCTCCCTTTTTAATTCAGAACATTCTACACGTAGTGGGTAGAGTGTTCTAATAGCCTAATAGCCCTTCTGCCTCAGGCTATACATGCTGTAAAACGCCCTTTCCCTCGTTACAGGCCCTCAGCGCTGACTTGGGCCCGTAACTCGGCTTCAGGGACTTTAGAAACTTCTGATAGTCCTCGGCAGCAGGTGATAAAGCTATATTAACCCATTGGCTGCTGCCGTCGACCAACGGTCGCCGCAAGCACTACCTCAGTAGTGCTGCGCACGTCCGTTGGCCGACGCTGCCCCACCCGTTTTTCGAACGTTCAGCACTGGCGATGGAGCAAGGATTCGCACGGTATGCGACTTGCTTGAATTCAAACCCCATGCCTAACCTTTAATATAGTAACCAACTTGTTTCGTGTATTAATCTTGCACTTTTACACTACACGCGGGTGACCCAGAGATGCTTGCCTATGTATTTATTAATCATAACTACGCTTGCAAGCTGACATGGTCGCTGCTATGCGGGATTCCAGTCTGCGCATGCGTCGGTCATACCCATGTGATGTGACGCACTCGTAGTTCTGGAGGGATTTTTCGCTCATGTGGAGTATTGCTAAAATGGCCGCTTTGTCTTTAACATGCTTTCTGCTTGCTACCGCTGCTCTGGCTCAGCTGTTTATTTCTACCTAACTCCTAATGCTATAGATATTATAAAGTAAGGGGTGTAGTGCAGCTATTCATGGTATACAGTGTATTCATTTTTTCTGTGTTTCTAAATTGTTTTCGCTTACTTTTCATGTAACATTCTCCGGGGCCTGGGAGGAGAGGTGCTGCTCCATCTTGGAAGCCCAATGTGTCACCAATCACGTGATAGGGGAAGAGCGAGGCTCGCAGCAGTGGAACTCAGCCAACTGGCTGCTGAAGCTAAGTTGCCCCTGGGAACGTGAACCCTGCTCCAGGAGAAAACTTCGACTTGTACCTGAAAATGTTACATTTCATGATAATGTTTGTGTGCCCTATTGTCTTCATATTCTTATGCCATGGGAACTGGAATGTAAGGGGTGGATTCAAGTAAATGAATATTAATTGTGGGAACACCAAATTCTAGGTGGTGACAATGACCTAACCACCTCTCTTGTCCAATCAGAAATCGGGGATCCTTGCACTTGCAACATTTGTGGGTGGTCTGCTGACCCAAAAACAGTATAACTGGCCTAGGTTTAGCTAGGGAAATTGTCCGACTTGTCTGAGTAGCTGACCTGTCACTGACCCTACGAACTCTATAGGTGATTGATACAAAGTGCTGCGGAGCACTCTGTCCGTAATTTCCACAAACTTAGTTTAGGGTGGGGAAACCTTTAAGTGCTGGCGAAGCACTTTGCTGGAGATTCGAGAACCCAATCGGGGTTATTGGCGGATTCCTTGCAGAGAGGGCGTAGCGCAGGCGTTGCATCCGAAGATGCAGGTGTTGGTCGTACCCTTAGATGAGTCCAGTCCTGATCCATATCCCGGGGTGATCCTGTCCTGACTGTCCATGAGCTGTACCTACTCGCCTACTGGCATTCCAAGTCCTTGAGGGTCCTTTCCCGTCTTTCCTAACTGACCCGTGGCCAGGGTTAGTCCTCATTCTGTCCTAGGTAAATATAAATTTATGTGGGTGTTTGTCCATCTGAATCTTTCTTTCCTATTTTTTCCTAATAAAGCAAATCTTGCCTGTGAAATTACCTTTGACACTTAAACTCTTATGAAAGTATTTTACTAGCATGTTCCTTATCTTCCCCGTACCCTTACTTTAATGCTGAATTGTTTACATATTTAGTATGTTCCACTGTTACCCTTCCTATAGAAATTGCATTTATTCTGAAACACTTGTTTCCCAAATTCCTTAGTATATTCCTATTAGCATTTAGTAGTATGTTCCCTTGTTCTTACCTATCCTTTAGCAACGTCAATACAGATCAGTTAGATTAAATTCAGAGTGTTCCCTTTTTTCTTCTCCGTTATATTTTTCTAATGATAAATGATCCTTACATTGATCAATAGTTATATCATTTTTCTAATATTGGTCATAGATGTTTTGATCTGTGTGAATTTCATTCTCATGGCATATTAGATAAAGGTTTTTAAAACTTCTTGCGTTTGTGGTTATTACAAAGTATAGACAAATTATAAATGTATATGGAGTTGGTGTTATCTGCCTGAAAGCCTCTAATAATAGCTCCTGATTCATCGTGGTCTTAGGTACCTGTTTCTCGAGGATTGGTAAGTCAGGTACAAGAGAAATATATAGAAAGTAAGAACCCCGAATTATTAATAGCGCTGTGAAGGTTACCTGATTCATGATAAAGTTATTGACGGGCCCAGTAACGTATATCATTTGGTAAAATAAGGATCGGGTGACCTGCGCACTCTATCGGTAATTTTCTGGTAGCGAGAAGATGGTTAGGACTAATTGAGACAGGTAGATAAGTCAATTGTTGATAAACTGTGAAAATTTAAATTGCGCTGCTAAAATATTTTTCCTTTAAGATCGATCGACTGAAAATGTATTGGTTTGGAAATGTTATGAAATGTTTAAACTGTTTTATTAAATGCTGCTATATTGAATGTTTATTAACAAACTGTTAGTGATTGTTATATGTTGTCTGGAAATTCCCCGGGGGTAGAATAGCGGGTGGTGAGTAGAATCCACTCCGCAGCGAGGTCACTTACTGTGAGGAAGATTAGTGCATGGTTAGGCAGAACTGGAAGCGCTAATTAGGGTTTTCTGAATGAACAGCTGAATAAATGGTAGCAACGAGTCAGTTTATGAAACTTCAGTTGTGATATTACCTAGTAAGGGTCACACGAGGAAGGAGTAGTAGGTTCATCGGAGCTTGAGTGATAGCCAAAGAGTACATTGGTGAAACTTTAGACTTATTATATATCCCGGAAAGAGTGGATAAGTCAAAAGAAGTAACAGGTTCTCTAAGGCTTCTGTGAAGGGTAGGCAGAAGGGTCTATCCGTAGTGTATGAAAAGTAGACAGAAGAGGTTTACTTGCAGTGAAACAAAGCATGCTTTATAGACACTCGAGTACAGTGGCGAATGTTATACGTTGGTAACTAAATTTAGCACTTGCACTTTAAGAAAAATTCAAAGTTTCCGTTACCTTGTGAAGGAGGGAGTCGGTTGCGAAGCTGCGCTGACGTCACTCCGTGCCGCGCTGGTATTAGTTGAAACCGCGGGCGTGTAATGAAGCTAGTATTGTAAAGGAGGGGTGAGTGCCGGAGCGTGAGACCGCGTCTCACGGAAAAGGCCGCTCACCCATTGGTGGAAATTGTTTGCAATCACAGTGCTGATTGGTTGGTGTAATTGGTAAAAGACGCACTGGTATTGGAAGAGGATTTGTAAACAAAAGACGTAGTTAACCACGGAACTTCTGGTTACGCAGTCTGTGTGGTATCCTGAATTCTTACCTGATCCACAACATTTAGGGTTTCGCAAGGATCAGATGCTAAGAGGCAGACCTTACAACATGTACGGAAGCAAGAGAAAAATGTCATTTGCTGATAAGATCAAGAATTACTTTAAGAAAGACAAGCCCATTAGAACGAGAGAAGGTGTAATTATTCCACCACCTAATACTCCTGAATCATTCATGATGTTTGACAAAGGGTATCATACCTGTGTATGGCTGGAGAACTGGGTAAAATACACTGAAGATGACGGAATCCTAGCATTTCCCTTAGATGGTACCTTTAACAGTAGAATTTTGTTTAATTTGAGGACCCGAATAAATAACTTACATCCCAGACCGAGATTGACTCAATATGAGGCTTTAGAAGAATGGGAGATTGAGGCTTTAGAGCGAGACAGACCCAGAATGGATAAGGGAGTGAGTAAATGATACCCGAAATTGCAGCGAGATGCTAAAGAGAAAAAGATGAAACAGTGGAGACAGAATATGATGGTCGAGGGACTATTTCCAGTATTTGGGATAGACGCACCTAAGGGAGGAAAAAGCACTGAGAAAGCCCGACACTTAATGTCTACAGGTGATTCAGAAGATGAATACCTGGAGGATTTATTAATGAAAAATCCACCACCATATGATGAGGAATCTAGATCCCTGAGCTCGAAAAACCTGTTTTTCCGACACCCTAGAGAAAGGAGGGCCAGGGAAACAGATGTAGCAGGTAAAGAGGGATTTTGTAGGCCTGATACAACCTTCCCGAATTATAGGCCATTTGGTGATGAAAGACCAGGGACGACAGCCCCAACTGCCCCGAGTTTGTATCCTCCTTTAGTTCCACAAGTAATACATGAAACACTGATTGAAAAGGTTTTACAGGAACAAGAAAGGGAAGCTTTAATTAAACAGAGAAATGAACTCATTCAGAAAATATCCCTGTTAAATCCTAGTCCTGAAGCTCTGACAATTCCAGTGACTATTGGTCCAGTTGTTCCACTCTATGGGGATAGACAGGCTAGTCCAAAAACGCCAGTTATTACACCAACTGTAGCACCACCCAGAAAAGAGCCTCTCATAGTTGATGATCAAGCAAGTGAATGCGAATCTGTGGTCTCCCTGTTGGATCTACCCATAAGGGAACCAGAGAGCAGTGTACCTCGAACAAGAACACAGACTAGTGCAAAGGAAGTCCTAATAGAAACAGCTTCAGGTACTCGAAGTGCCACAGTGGTGACTCCGGAAGAAATAGATCAATGGATCAGAGAATTAGAAAAAACCACTCCCCAGTCAAAACCGTTAGACATTTGCAAACTAAGGATAGAAATAGAAGAACTGATGGCTAGGAATGTGGGACTGGACAGGTTAAATACTCTAAGTGAAGAGGAGTTGTTGTTCATATGCAAAAGCCTTACCCGAAACACCAGAGTGTTCCATGAGAAACTGATGGATACAGCAGCTAATATGGGAATAGATGTTAGTCGATCCAAAGTATTACAAAAACATTATAGAGCAGAATTTTCTGACAAGGATCTAGAAAATATGAATGTGTCAGGGAAAAAGGTACAAATACGAGAATTGCTGAACCTGTTACAGAAATGGGGAGACTTAGACAAATGGAAAGCCAGATGGGCAAAGAAAAAGGAAGACAGTAAGGCTAGACCGAAGACTATTGAATATGTCCTGAAAGAGGTCAATCAAGCAAAAACTTTGTACCCCATGAGAGAAGTGCCCGGAGGAAAATATGTACATGTTCCATGGTCCCGACAGGATATTGTGTCCTTCACCAATGATTTCCCAAAGTTAAGAGAGAAGCCTGCTGAGTGGTATAGGCAGGTCGAGAGATTTGTAAAAGTCCAAAAGTGCCTCCTGAAGGACCTAGATGGGTTCTTCAACATTGTAGTTCCTGTAGATTTATGGACAGAATGTAAAATTGCAGTTGATTGGCCTAGTGAGGAGTATGAAAGGGACTCAAGAACAGGAGCTCCCTCTCCGAATGTAATGAGGCAGTATGACAAGGTAATACAATACTTGAAAGGGAAAGTGCCAGCCAAAGAAACTGATTGGACCCGAATAGATAGAACTACCCAAAATCGTGATGAAACTGTTCATTCCTATTATGAACGACTGTTACAGGTGTTCAAGACCTACAGTAGAATCGATAACATTGAAATGAAGGATATGACCCATTTCATTTATCGATTCGTGTTGGGATTGAGACCTGAGATCTCCCAGTGGATTAGAGATAACAAGATCTGTTGGCAGGGTAAACCCGTAGATGAGGTCCTGAAGTACGCCAAGTACTGCGAGGATGAGATGGAGAATAAGAGAAAGGCCCTGAAGGAGAAAGTCATGTGGGCTCAAGTGAAATTGGCAGAACAACAAGAAAAACAGTAAAGTAAAATGAATAATAGTACCCCGAACACAAGTGCTGGGGGAGGAGGGAAGCCTCGAGTTAAAATGAGTCGTGAAGAGGTCATAAAGAAATTTCCCTGCCACGGGTGCAGTCAGATAGGGCACTCTAGAGACGAATGTCCGAATTTACAGACTGGTAATACCCCAAATAATGATTTAAATCCACAGGTGCAGAAAGAGGGGCCCCGAAAGACACAGCAACAGGTAAAACAGAGTCAGTTGCCTTGTGCACCTAGGCCTAATTACAAGAACAAAAATCAGCGAAATGAGACAGTCGAGGTATGGGAAGGAAGGGAGGATAGAAATGCAGCAACCTCGCAATTCCTGTTGAATGATACATTCCTCTGTGATGAACCTTACTGACGGGCCTGAGGGGGGAGGACGAGGAGTGCGTACTTGGCGCCTCTTTGCCGGTAGACCAGACTGGACCATACATTGAAGGAAAGGTTGAAGGAAATGATGTCACCTTTCTATTGGACACTGGTGCTACCCATTCTACTGTGAGAACAGCAGACGTCCCAAACCTACCCCACTCGGGAGAAGCAATCCAAGTAGTGGGCGTGTCAAATCAGATAATTAGTACCCCAGTAACTGAACCAATGGAGATTTCCATAGGAAATTTTAAAGAGATGCACAGATTTGTCGTCTGTGATTCCAGTCCTGTGAACTTATTGGGACGTGATTTGTTGTGCAAAATGAACTGTACCATCTTTTGCACACCAAAGGGCGTTGAAATTCAGACCCCAGATGAAGATGGATTGTACAAATTAATGTTATTAAGGCCTGACTCCGAAATTAAGAAATTAACCATACAAGATTTACCTGAAGAGCTCCAACAGACAGTGATACCAGAGGTGTGGGATTTCACTGGAAAAGATGTAGGACTAATGGCAAATGTAGACTCGATTCAAATAGCCATAAAACCAAATGCTGTTTACCCAAATACCAGGCAGTATAAAATGAGTGCAGAAGTGAAAGCTGGAGTTGCCATTGAAATAAAAAGATTGCTAGAAGCCAACATCATACAGGAAGTAATGAGCAGTCCTTGTAATTCACCCATAATTGAGATCAAAAAGCCTAGAGGGAAGTACAGGGTAGTACAGGACCTGCGCAAGGTAAACACGATTGTTGTCCCTTGTTGTCCTATTGTGCCAAACCCTGCAGTGATTTTGTACCAAATTCCATGGAATGCTGGATGGTTTACCGTCATTGACTTATGTCACACATTCTTTTCCATCCCATTGCATCCAGACAGCAAGTTTCTTTTCTCATTTGAATTTGACAGTCACGTCTACGTCTGGAATCGTGTCCCTCATGGTTACACAGAGAGTCCTTCCATTTTTAATCAGATTTTGAAAAGATGCCTTGAATCATTAGTCTTACCTGGAGAATCAGTTTTGGTCCAGTACATAGACGACCTTTTGGTAGCGTCTAAAAGTCGGAACAACTGTGTTACTGATACCATTGCATTATTGAATCACTTAGGTAGGGGAGGACATAAAGTATCACCAGACAAGTTACAATTCTGTAAAAATTCAGTGAAATATCTGGGGCACCAGATAGAAAAAGGTATTCGGAAAGTAACTTCAGAAAGAATTAGGATCATTCGAGACATGGAATTGCCACACACTCAGAAAGAAGTCAGAATGTTTCTAGGAGTAGTGGGATACTGTAGACAGTCGATTGTGGGATTTGCAGTCCTAGCAAAACCATTAATAAAAATGACCAAGAAAGGAGCTAAGGATCCAGTTGAGTGGGATGATGAAACCATGACCTCCTGGATAAAATTACGAAATTGCCTGTGCTCAGCTCCTGCATCGGGAATGCCTGACTATTCCAAAGATTTTGTTTGTTTTGTGACACACGAGACAATTGTGCACTTTCAGTCCTGACTCAGATCCATGGTATGACCGGACGTCCGGTAGCGTATTTCTCTGCCACCTTAGATCCAGTGGCTGCTGGATTGCCTGGATGTCTGAAGGCAGTAGCTGCAACTTGTACGAGTCTTGAACAGAGTGAGTCCATTGTCATGGGACATCCGGTAACTGTGTATGTCCCACACACTGTTGTAATCTTACTGACCAGAACGAAAACCCAGTACCTCACACCTAGTCGGCTGACTAAGTATGAAAGAATCCTGGTGGGTGCAGCAAATGTAACAATTGCCCGGTGTAACATACTGAATCCAGCTACCTTGTTACCTAATACACAGGGTGCAGAGGTTGAGGGAGAGATCGAGCATAACTGCATTGATCTGACTGAATTTAGCACTAAACCACGCCCAGACATTAAGGAAACAGCATTGCCAATAGAAGATCTTGAATATTTTGCAGATGGGTCATGCTTAAGACATGAGTATGGAGGTTTAAGTGCTGCATATGCTATGGTCACTCTAGAAAAGACAATATAAGCATCCTACCTAATTGGAGTAAAATCTGCACAAGTAGCCGAATTGGTTGCATTGGCGAGAGCGTGCAAGAATGGCAAAAACAAAAGAGTGACCATATATACCGACAGCCAGTATGGTTACGGGGTTGTGCATGACTTCGGCCAAATATGGCTGCAAAGAGAATTCATGACTTCCTCGGGTACCCCTATCAGAAATGGAAAGGTGGTACAGAACCTACTGGAAGCAATTCAGTTACCAAAAGAATTGGCAGTGGTCAAGTGTGCTGCTCACAAATCTGGCAATGACAATGTGACAGCTGGTAATCGATATGTTGACCAAATAGCCCAATATTGTGCCCGAAACAAAATGTCATTGAACATCAAATTGGGGGAGTCGGAAACAGCTGCCAACTTATGGTGTTTGAGGATGTATCAACTTGGGAGGAACTGAAAGGGTTGCAACAGGCTGCAGAACAAGATGAAAAAGACAGATGGGAGAAAGATGGTTGTCAACCGAGGGAGAGAGATGGTATCATTGTCTGTGATAAAGGTATGCCTGTGTTGCCAGACAGTATGATCGCTTCCATGGCCAGATTGATACATGGAGACTCACACATAGGGAGAGATGCGATGGTCCGTGTTTTCCAACAGATGTGGTACAATTCGAAGTTCAGGAACATTGCAGAGGCGCTCTGCCAGAGGTGCTTAACTTGTCAGCAGTTTAATCCTGGGAAGAAGACAGTAGTGTTACCAAGTACAATTGGAAAGGCAGAAGATCCTTTTATCAGACTACAGGCTGACTTTATTCAGTTACCCATGTGTAGAGGATATAGATACGTATTGATCATAGTCTGCCTGTTCTCAAGATGGGTGGAGGCTTACCCAGCCAAGAAAAATGATGCTATCACTGTAGCTAAGTTGTTACTAAGGGAACTGATGGTTTTCCAGTAACAATTGAATCAGACAGAGGTGGGCATTTTGCCAATGACGTATTAACTCAGCTTTATGAGGCATTCAAAATTACCCAAAAACTGCATTGTGCATATCATCCGGAGGCTTCTGGAGTAGTTGAACAGGTGAATGGCACTATAAAGTCAAGGCTGGAAAAAATGTGTAACTCTACTGGATTGAATTGGATAGACGCTTTACCCCTTGTCCTAATGGGACTGAGAAGCATTCCAGACCGAAAGACAGGCCTGAGCCCCCATGAGATACTAATGGGAAGAGTGATGCAGCAGGCATGGGTTCCTGGACACAAACTGCTAAGTATTACTGATGATTTGGTACTAGAATACTGCAAGCAGCTGTGTGACCAAGTGCGTTCTATCTCTCACCAGATTGGGGAGGACGCCGTCGCTTGGCCAACAACTCCAGTCCATAATCTGAAACCAGGCGATTGGGTTGCGTTAAAGAAACACACCCGGAAGAGTTGCCTTGGACAAAAATGGGGAAAGCCTAGACAAGTGATTCTTGTCACGACAACTGCAGTAAAGTGTGCTGGCGTGCCAAAGTGGATACATGCCAGCCATACCAAGAGGGTGACGGAAGAAGAAGCAACTGAGGCTGAAGGTTGTGCAGCTGAAGGGTCGCCAGACGATGGTCCTGAACTAGCGGATGACGAACAACCGAGCACCAGTCAAGACGAATGGATCCCAGCAGATGATCTGATTCTTGATCCAATAAGAACCAGAAAATACTCTTACCTAGATAGAGAGTGGGATAGTGAGGACGAGACAGGAATAGACGGAAATAATCAGGTTATCGAAATCCATGTCAATCCTGATGAAGAGAGGGGTCAGATAGGGACAGAACAAGTTATCGACACCCCTCCAAAGACTCCAGAGGCCGAAAAGGGACAGTTAAAAATTAGGGCTGAAGTTCAGGCGGAAGAAAATCAAGGGTTCGAAGTGCATGAACAGGAACAGATAGAAATAGACGAACGTGTTCAGGAGACCGAACTTGGGACAAACGAAATTCAAATTCAGCATACACCAGAACCAGGCCAGCTTAGAAACCAGGCGGAAGAAACTGAAGTAAGACCTGGAACTAGTCAGACAGGAAGGGACGAAGATACTGTTGAAACAAATGTGCCACCACTGAATGAAAATAAAAGAGCATGTGAAGAAAGCCAGATCACAGTGCCAATTAAAAGACTCAAAAGGAAGAAAAATGTACCCAGGTACATAAAAAGACTGAAACTAAGATTGAAAACTGTAGAGGAAAAACTAGAAGACCGGAAAAAGGCTGTCAGTGAAAGAGAGAGAACTGGAGTCCAACCTAAAAGAAAGAGTAGCAGAATAAAAAGACAAAACGAAAACTATCGAGGTCCCGAATGGACTTACTTAGTGCTTGAAGAATTTGAAGGCCTCGAAATAAGTGACGAAAGTGACGGAGAATTGGTCACTGATCAGGGTTCCGAAGAAGAAGACCCAACCTGAAGGTTAACTTGCGTAAGCTACCTGTGTAAAGTTACAAAGAGGGGTTGGAAAAACTTCTTTTAAGCCACAATGTCTGATTCAAATGTAAATGGAAGACCTAGACAGAATTGCTGTAAAACATGCTGTAAAATATGCTTATGTAGTGTAGCAATAGTATTGATAAGATGGATAGGACTAACAGTTTTAATACCTTTCATGATAAGCAAAGACTCTAACCTGTACCCTACTCAACCAATGACAAAGGACTTAGAAATTCTGCAAACAGAAGAAACACCATGAAGTGTAGAAGGACGTGAGAAAATAGTTAGCCTGAAACAGACAAAATTGGACTTAGATGCATCAGATGAGGGAGAACTACATTATCACAGAATCAAAAACAGAACACATTTAAATGTATTTGCAAACCTTTTAGTACACTATGTAGAAGCTATGGAAATAGAAGACTGTTATGCAGCGACGGCTCGTGGAGGGAGTTACGGTGGGGCAGGAGGGCGGGGAGGGGGAGGGGCAGGGTGGAGGTTGCTAAAAACCGGCATATGGATAATTGCAGGTAAGTAAACAATTTAATTAATAAAACGAATTTCGTAGCTCGCACTGCATTGCATTTTGCGATGCAAGGCGCGCTACGAAATTCGTTTGATTAATTAAATTGTTTACTTACCTGCAATTATCCATATGCCGGTTTTTAGCAACCTCCACCCTGCCCCTCCCCCTCCCCGCCCTCCTGCCCCACCGTAACTCCCTCCACGAGCCGTCGCTGCTGTTATGTCTGCATGAAGCTACCCACTTCTGTAGCTGAAAGTGTGACATATCACCATTTACCCCTAACCTATGGAATTTCCTGTAGTATTTTAGCAAGCTTATTTTACAGAAGCACCCAACAGTATTACTATTCAAACTCTGACGTAGTTTTTTCAGAACTTCCTATTCGGGGAAACCTGAATATTGTACATACCAAAAGCGATGTGACTCGTTATATGGGAGAATACTTTCTGACTATAGGTGACATAGATTTAAGTGAAGCACACAGAAATAATTTGACCTGTTTACTACAGGAACAAGAGAAACTGTTTTTGAAAATGGCAGAGAAAGGAAGGGACAGTTTCCAAAGAAAGGCAAATGATAAAAGACAGAGAACTCCAAAATGGGCAGAAAACATGGAAAGCACCTCAAATGGTGAAGCTAATCCTGCATTGTTACTGGATTTCGAAAGAAAGGGGAAACTGTGTCTTCACAGAGAAAAGACTAGCTATTATAACAATGTATTCATCGGTTCCAGTGAATGCGAACACAATTATAAGGTAATTGGAGGTTGGGGTTTCAAAAATGGGTCAGAACCTGTGTTTCCCGGAATTTATTATATATGTGGAAACAAGGCTTATTTCTAATAGCCGGATCACTGGTATGGAAGCTGCTATTTTGGCATTGTCTTCCCGAAAATATACCATGTGAATGACGCCGCTGGAAGCAATGAAAATACTAATGGTTTAGTGCGTAGTAAAAGAGAAAGTGTAGGAGAAATAATAGGTGATATATTTAGTGCATTGATACCTGGAGTGGGAGTGGTTCTGAATACACACCGAATTTGCAAATTGTCTACAGTAGTGGATCGGTTATCTACTGACACTGCTGCTGGATTCCTACTGGTCAATACTGAAATGGTTGCGATCAGATCAATGGTTTTACAAAATAGACTTGCTCTTGACAACTTATTGGCGAAAGAGGGCGGAGTCTGTAGAATGTTGAAAGCGCAACATTGTTGCACTTACATTCCTGATAAAAGTGTTGAAATTAAGAAATATGTGAGAAACATAACTAATTTGGAAAAAGAGCTCAAACCACTGGAGGTTGACAGTGCCTGGAAGAGACTAACTGATGGTCTCTCCTCTGTAGGTAGTTGGCTTTCTAACATAGGTAAAAGTCTTGTGAGTAAAATACTGATGCCAATAGCTGGAATTAGTTTAATTGTGCTAATAATAATAATTTGTTGCAAATGTCAAAAATGCAGAAAAAAGTATGCTGTGAATAAGAGAGGAGTGAAAAGGAATGTTGATGAACTTGAATTAGAAGAGCTGAAAAATCAAATTTACAAAAGAGCCAAAAGTTTCCATCCTAATAAGGATGCAGAAAAGAGGATTAATAACAAATTTGTGGAAATTGAGATGAATGAGATGTGAAAGAGAAAGTTGGCATCTGGTTCCATTAATAGTGATGATAGTAAATATCATCAAAGAGGGATTGATGGAGCAAGGATTCGCACGTTATGCGACTTGCTTGAATTCAAACCCCTCGCCTAACCTTTAATATAGTAACCAACTTGTTTCGTGTAATAATTTTGCACTTTTACACTACACGCGGGTGTCCCAGGGATGCTTGCCTATGTGTTTATTAATCATAACTACGCTTGCAAGCTTACATGGTCGCTGCTATGCGGGATTCCAGTCTGCGCATGCGTCGGTCATACCCATGTGCTGTGACGCACTCGTAGATCTGGAGGGATTTTTGGCTCATGCGCAGTATTGCTAAAATGGCCGCTTTGTCTTTAACATGCTTTCTGCTTGCTACCGCTGCTCTGGCTCAGCTGTTTATTTCTGCCTAACTCCTAATGCTATAGATATTATAAAGTAAAGGGTGTAGTGCAGCTATTCATGGTATATAGTGTATTAATTTTTTCTGTGTTTCTAAATTGTTTTCGCTTACTTTTCATGTAACATTCTCCGGGGCCTGGGAGGAGAGGTGCTGCTCCATCTTGGAAGCCCAATGTGTCACCAATCACGTGATAGGGGAAGAGCGAGGCTCGCAGCAGTGGAACTCAGCCAGCTGGCTGCTGAAGCTAAGATGCCCCTGGGAACGTGAACCCTGCTCCAGGAGAAAACTTCGCCTTGTACCTGAAAATGTTACATTTCATGATAATGTTTGTGTGCCCTATTGTCTTCATATTCTTATGCCATGGGAACTGGAATGTAAGGGGTGGATTCAAGTAAATGAATATTAATTGTGGGAACACCAAATTCTAGGTGGTGACAATGACCTAACCACCTCTCTTGTCCAATCAGAAATCGGGGATCCTTGCACTTGCAACATTTGTGGGTGGTCTGCTGACCCGAAAACAGTATAACTGGCCTAGGTTTAGCTAGAGAAATTGTCCGACTTGTCCGAGTAGCTGACCTGTCCCTGACCCTACGAACTCCATAGGTGATTGATACAGAGAGCTGCGGAGCACTCTGTCCGTAATTTCCACAAACTTAGTTTAGGGTGGGGAAACCTTTAAGTGCTGGCGAAGCACTTTGCCGGAGATTCGAGAACCCAATCGGGGTTATTGGCGGATTCCTTGCAGAGAGGGCATAGCGCAGGCGTTGCATCCGAAGCTGCAGGTGTTGGTCGTACCCTTAGATGAGTCCAGTCCTGATCCATATCCCGGGGTGATCCTGTCCTGACTGTGCATGAGCTGTACCTACTCGCCTACTGGCATTCCAAGTCCTTGAGGGTCCTTTCCCACCTTTCCTAACTGACCCGTGGCCAGGGTTAGTCCTCATTCTGTCCTAGGTAAAAATAAATTTATGTGGGTGTTTGTCCATCTGAATCTTTCTTTCCTATTTTTTCCTAATAAAGCAAATCTTGCCTGTGAAATTACCTTTGACACTTAAACTCTTATGAAAGTATTTTACTAGCATGTTCCTTATCTTCCCCGTACCCTTACTTTAATGCTGAATTGTTTACACATTTAGTATGTTCCACTGTTACCCTTCCTATATAAATTGCATTTATTCTGAAACACTTGTTTCCCAAATTCCTTAGTATATTCCTATTAGCATTTAGTAGTATGTTCCCTTGTTCTTACCTATCCTTTAGCAACGTCAATACAGATCTGTTAGATTAAATTCAGAGTGTTCCCTTTTTTCTTCTCCGTTATATTTTTCTAATGATAAATGATCCTTACATTGATTCATAGTTATATCATTTTTCTAATATTGGTCATAGATGTTTTGATCTGTGGGAATTTCATTCTCATGGCATATTAGATAAAGGTTTTTAAAACTTCTTGCATTTGTGGTTATTACAAAGTATAGACAAATTATAAATGTATATGGAGTTGGTGTTATCTGCCTGAAAGCCTCTAATAATAGCTCCTGATTCATCGTGGTCTTAGGTACCTGTTTCTCGAGGATTGGTAAGTCAGGTACACGAGAAATATATAGGAAGTAAGAACCCTGAATTATTGATAGCGCTGTGAAGGTTACCTGATTCATGATAAAATTATTGACGGGCCCAGTAACGTATATAATTTGGTAAAATAAGGATCGGGTGACCTGCGCGCTCTATCACTGGCGCAGAACCTTCCAAGCAGCCAACGGGTTAACCCTCCTGGAGAATATAAACACAAGAAGGAAACAAACATGGAAGCAGTCTGTGTTCCTGGCTTTAATGTGCTAACACATTTAAACACAGGCACTAACAAATGCGCACAAAAACATTTTCAGCCATGTATCTGGGCAACATGACACTTTCGGTGCCTCCTACCTCCCTGCCTTAGGTGTATTTCCAAAGCGTGTAGTGCTGCACCACAACAATACAAAGAGCTTGGAGAATAGAAAACAAGTGAAGGGATCACTTGCGCACAGGCCCTGCATCATTATTTTCAAACTGAAAATCTTGTGGACTGAAGCATTCTGAACGCCTTTTGATAGCTGTAGCTAGGAAACTAGGAGAGACAGCTATGAACCCTGTGCAGTTCCGACATATTTAACCTCCACCTGCAGCTGATTAGTAAGACCAAATGTTCAGATACAAATAAGTTGATAAACATTGGAATACAGCTCGGCACAACGTAGATGAGGTACAAATTCACACTCATCCCAGGAACCCACAAGAAGGCAATTTTTTTCTTTGTTGGAATTTGATTCCTCGTGGTGAATCGGCAAGGGGGGTAGCAAGGCTTTTCCTTCCTTTAGTACCCTGCAATGAATGCTGAGACTGGCCAAGACAGTCAGAACGTTGAGAATCCAGGAACCGCAACTTCTGTTGTTTTCCTACAATCCAGTTTCTGCGCCAGGGACATGGAACTGACACAGACAGTAGTTGTTTTTTGCCTGTGTTAGGTGATATTAGAGGAACAGGTGCTGAATCTCGATACTGCATTGATCGTTATTTGCTGGTAATTTCCATTGTTCTCATTTATGCCCTTACCATCTGCTCTGTCTATGGTTGTGGGACGTACATTATTCATGTAAACAATTTTTTTCCAGAGATACTGTTCTCACTAGGAATAGCTGTTATTTCCAAAAATGAAAAGGAGAACAGAAGTATCGAAAACATTGTTCTCGTTAAAGTTTGATGTCTTTTTTTTTTTTTACGTCTATTCACAATGCTTCACACATCGCAAATGCTTTGTCAAAGTCTGAGGATTTATTCTATTGACCTGAATCAAAATGCAGTAATCACTATCATTGATATATTATCACTTCCTTAAAACAATGTGTTGAAGTAGAAAGGTCCACAAATATCCAAGTAGTAGGTTCCAAAGATGATGATTTATTAGGTTCCAGTTACACAAGATGTAGAATAGTAAATAAGATGTTAAGTTGGTATAACGTATCCCCACCAGGGGCAGCCTCCCTGCTGCTCAGCCTCCAATCTTCAACTGACACTCTCACCAAGCCCAAGCACTCAAATATTAGGTGACATCATCCTACGTTCTACAGTCATTCAGGCTGAACAGAAGAGAGAACATCAATGCAAAGAAAGAAGGGAAGAAATTACGCTATAACATATCCTCTTTCTTTACATCAACAAAATAAATATAATGAAGAAAGGAACAATGGATGAAGAAAGTCAAAGATGAAAATTAAACAATTGAAAGAAAATTAAACAGGGTAAAAGATAGAAAGAAGTATTATCCAAAACGCAAAAGTACAATGGCATGAAAATATAATAATACAATGGCATAAAATTGCAAAAACACAATTGCAGGAAAATTGCCTAAACGCAATAAAACAATGGCATGAAAATGCAATAATACAATGGCAGGAAATTGCAGTAATACAATGGCATGAAAATTGACAGTCACCATATAAATAGAAAACACGGACACCATGGCCTTTTCTCACAAAAGAAAGGAATAACTCAGAAAACGAAATGTAAGCCAAGAAATACTCACATCTGAAGGGACCAACAGTCTCAGGCAAAGCATGAAGTAAACCACAAGTAAAAGCGTAAGGCTGCGCTGTAAAGCACACTGCACACAAAGTAGAATGTTTGCCCTGAAATACTACTGAAAACAACATACATACGCACAAAAGCAACTTCATTAAAGCAAGCACACAAAACTGAATGTTAAACAAAAAGCATGGCAAGTAAGACACGTACAACACTCGTATGCCTGACTTCTCAGGCACACCTACAATCCATAGATTCCATCACCGGCAACACAAAAATAGACGTAGACAAGGATGTGCCGTGAAGTAAACAGCAAACCAGCGCTGAAAAAAACTGACAAGACCAAAACACAGAACATAGAAAAGTACATACGTGGCAAATAGTACTCACCCATGAAAACAGAATAAAGTGTACCCGGATGCACATACCTACGAAACAGAATAAAATGTACTGGGATATACTCACCCATGAAAACAGAATAGGAATGTACTGGGAAACATTCACCCGCCAAAACAACAGAAAAATGTACTGGGATACACTCACCTACCAAAACAGCAGGAGGAACTGTACAACAAGCCAAACAGGAAAATGCTTAAAACTGTACTGAGGTACACGCAGACTAATAAAATATGTCAAGCATAACAATTAATAGAAAGGCTTAAACACCAGTGAGCGATCTCTCACCCGAGGTCTCGACCCAAGGCTCCACACAGCTGCCAGCATCCAATGCGGTGTAGTGAAGATATAACACCTCAGTTCCTTCTGTGTGCACTCGCTGAACTCTACCGTTCAAATGAAGTGCCACACTGTGTGAAGATCTACCCTGGGATGAAACACCTGATCGTGAGCCAAAAGGTTCCATGTCCTCTTCCACCAAATGCACAACGTCCTCTCCTTCTCTTACCACATCGGCCATTCACCAGTGGAGAAACTGTGGGGCTAACAATGCAGGCCAAACTGGAGCCGATCGGATGATTTTGTTGTTCGCAAAACTTTATTGGCAAGTAGTTGGCAAAGGGTATACACCACAATGAAGATGGCCAAGTAGAAGGGAAGCTCCAAACAAAAGATGGCGGCACGCATCCATGACGGCGCGCCGGATGGCTTGCGGCAACAGCGTGCGCCAAAAGGTTCTCCACAGCACGGAGCTTGAAGAGTGTGCACATGTCATAGGGAACAGCATTGAGGCATCGCAGGTTCGGTAAGGCTGAGCGCGATGAGAGTGTGTGCACGGTGTGGGCTCGAGAGGTATTTCAATGGTAGCATTTGAAAAGCAGCGGTTTAACTGCCATGGTGCAGAGTGGACCACTTTAGGCAAACAAAACTGCAAAAATAAAGTGCGCCCACTCACCGGACAACACATAGACTCTGCCCCCGCCAACATGCGCAAATGCTCACCAAAGATGCCGCTCCTCATACAACAAGTCACACCGCCAGTTCCTCTGGGAAAGTCCCTCTGGTGAAGTGCTTAGACCCGCAGGTGGTGCCTCTCTTCTGTCGAAAGTTCACATCCTGAGCATACAAATGACTAGTCCCGATACACTATGGTGCCCAATCCATAGAAAGCACAATTTATATAGCCAGGAGCTGCTGTCGGGCTCGAAGTGGGTAGACTCACCAGCGTGGCCGCTTTCCTCAAGACTAGTAGCTGTGAAAATTCAGGTTCCTCAATGTCCAATAGACTAGTCTTGCTCAAGACACAGCAGTTCCAAACAGCTGTCCAGTTAATAGAAAGTACACGCCCAAGGCAACAACGTACTTGCGCTTCAAACACACAGGCCAGTAATAGAAGATTGTCGAACACCTTTGGCAGGCTTCGTGGTATGAAACACAGCTGTCAAACATAAGTAGTGAATAACTCACAAGATGTGTGATGTAGAATCTGCACGCCCAGGTTGAGGCTGACCGATATTGAGGTCACTGGTGAGACTGCCAGTTTCTTTAATTAAGTGGAGTACACGTTGATACTTCAAGCTTGAATTTCCTTAAGTTGCAGTTTCTTTGGTAGATGCATTAATACCAGTTTCAAAGTTCCTTGTATAAAATAGACACAATTTGTAGGTTCTGAGTCCAAATCGTCACCAAAATGTTGAAGCAGAAAGGTCCACAAATAGCCAAGTAGTAGGTTCCAAAGATGATCCTTTATTAGGTTCCAGTTACACAAGATTTAGAATACTACATATTATGGTAAGTTGATATAATGTAACCTCACCAGGAGCAGCCTCCCTTCCGCCCAGCCTCCAGTATTCAACTGACACTCTCACCAAGACCAAGCACTCAAACATTCCGTGACTCCTTCTACATTCTACAGTCATTCAGGCTGAACAGAGAAGGGAATATCAATGTAAAGAAAAAGGGGGGAAATCACGCTATAACACAATGAATACTCCATCTTCCCTAGAACAGTACTATTTACCACATGGTTTTGTGGCAAACACACTATGATGCCTCTATGAGCCCAAATCAGCTAGTGAGGATGGTTGATGTGAACCAGGGCAGGAATGGGTTCAGACTGAATGCCAATTGCGCAAGGCAATGTTGTGCAGCATACAAAAGGCCACAATGTTCTTACACACAATGTCAGTGGAAAATAGAATGACCTCATCTGTGTGATCTAAATAATGAAAGCAGACTTTCAACAAGCCAATTGTGAGCTCAGTAATGGCCCATGTGGCAATGTGTGTTATGATATTTTGCAGCTGGGAAATCATTCTTATTTGCCAAACTGGTGTTAGGAGACATAGTTGTAGTGCATATACTCCTAGCACTGTAAAAAGCAAACCCCAAAATACTACATGTATTTCCCTGACTGTGTGTTACCATTCTCCCATAGCACATATGATTAAGTAAACGTACGGTGTCTTAGGTAAGGATAGGTAAGGATGCATTTTTGAAGTATATTCATTAAAACAGAGCATGCAAGATATCTGATTACTCTTTCACCTTCATGTCACCATACCTATCAAGAACTCAGACGAACAACCTACCACTACCCTGTAGCTTACACCTGCCTGAAGGTTACCCTGTCATATGTAGACCAGAGGAATTTGCAATGATATTCATTATGTTCCTACTCGCATCATGTATCTGCTGTGTTTGTATGGTCTGGCATGCCAGCGCAGCTGTCACCAGACAATTATGTGAGAATCACCAGGAGAGGGTCTTTGGCTCCAGCCAGATGTTGGGACTCAGAAGTACGTGGTTTTGATTGGGCAGAAGTTGTGTGATTCCACAAAAAAGTGATTGCCCTCCTCACAGCTGTGATCATTTTGTTTATTAATCCAGCTGCCTGTGCTTGAACTTTCAGGGATGCACACATGACATGATAATGTTATTAAAGCGTTGTTAGACCTGACATGTTTGGCGTGGTTTCCCCTGTCTTTTTGGCATCTACCTCCTGTATTTTTTGATGCTGTGCTGGATTTCGTTTTTGCTGGTTTAGATGCTTTGGACACTCTGCCACTGCTGATCAGTGCCAGAGTGTAAGTGCTCCCTGTGTAAATTGTTATTATGATTGGGTGTACATGATTGGCATTTTTGTATCACCATGAAGTCCACAGTAAAGTGCACTGGGTGTACCAGGGCTGGTGATGACAAATGCTACTAGTGGGTCTGCAGCACTGATTGTGCCACCCACATGAGTAGCCCTAAAATGGTGTCTCAGGCCTGCCACTGCAGTGCCTGTGTGCAGTCTGTGAACTGCCATGTCCTCCTGGTCAGTGTGCCCACTGGCCAGGCCTAACCCTTCCCTTTTTGTGCACATTGGTTACCCCTATGGAAGGCCCCGGGCACCCCCCTGGGCAGGGTGCAGTGTATGTGAAAGGTAGAGCATGTACTGGTGCAGGTGACATGCTCTGGTAGTGAATTACAGCCATTTTCGTTTTTCACTATTGTAAGGCTATCTTGCTCCATAGGTTAACATGGAGGATGCTGGCTACAGTGGCTACCAGCATTTCTTCCCACAGGAACAAGATAGGACATAAGAGTCTAGTATCCCTGAATTCAGAATGTAATAACACATCTTTTAGGAAAGGTTGTTTTTAAATCCTGTGTTTGAGAACAGCAATTTTAGACAGTTGCTGTTCTCTTGTCTGACTTTCCTGTGTGCCTTGGCCTGCTTGTGTACTGACTGTCTGGTTTGAGAGTGACAGGGGCTGGGGATTCCCCAGGAGGCTGGCTGAGTCAGCCCTAGGCTGAAAGACTGCATTTGCAACTTGAGTGGTGGGAGGAGATAGCACCTGAGCCTGAGTAGGGCTGTGCCTGCCTTCCACAATGCCGGCTCTACTTCCTGCTGGGCGGCTGAGGACCCTGCCCCTCACTCTGAAAGGAAAGGAGAAGCCAGGAAAACAAAGTGCTAAAGAAACACCCAGAACTGGTTCAGTTTGGGCTCAGGGCCCACATGCACAAAGAGAACAAAGACTTTTAGGGGTATAAGTACAGGACCCCTGACAACAGAAAATTAGATCATCCTGGAATCAAGAAGGAACCTCTGCCAAGGAGAAAGCTGAAACTGAAGAAGGAAGATTTTCCAGCTGTTGCTCTGCTGGATTGCCCTGCTGTTGCTTTGCTGCCAAGGAGAGGGGAAGGACTTTGCTGTGCTGTGTCCCCTTGCTTGAAGGAATCTCCAAGGGCCTGAGAAGAGCTGGCTCCCTGTTCTGAAGTCCCAGGAACAAAAAGGCTTCACCCCCAGCTTCCCCTGAGCTCTACTGAGAGTGTTCTGTCCTTCCTGGAGTGCGTGGCCCATGTGTGGTGCCTCTGGAAGTTGTACCTGTGCTGGGAAGCTGGAAACCAAGATTTGAGAGACTTTGTAACAGAAAGGTTATCACATCGCTCGCTGCAGAGCGCATCCCCGACAGTGCAAGGAAATTCCCGCCGCTACGAAGGTCGAGATCGTCGCAGCGCCTGTTGCCGCTGTCAGAGTCGTCACATCCTTCATTTGTGGGACGCACCCGATCGGTGCGGGAAGCCTAACATCCCTGCGAGTGTCGTCGCAAAGCCTGTCGTCGCTGGGTGAGATCACCGCACCGCCTGCTTGCGGACCGCATCACGTCGATGCAAGACTCCTCACCGAAGCCATCACATCGAGGAGCTGCGAGAGAGAAGATCACCGCTGGTCCGTACATCGTCGCCCCAGAGATCATCGCAACTCCAAAGATTGTCGCATCGTGCCTTTGCGAGAACAAACTTCCTACAGAACCTACGCACCGGAATCCATACAAGTGGCCTTCCTCCCCATACAGACCGGATTCGTCGCAACACGCCTGCTGCTGCAGCAGGGCTGTTGCATCGCCTCCCCAGGGTCTCAGGAGCAACGCATCGATTGTTTTCCACCGCATCAGCTTCTGCTTTTGGAACTTTGTCGCAACTAAAGGTACTATGTCTGAAACGAGACGCAACTGTGAACTTTTCATGCAACTGTGGATTATTTTATCGCAACCTAAAGAACTTTTTATTGCACCCTTAAGAACTCTTTTGAAACCATATTCTTGAACTGTGTATGTTGGATTTTTGTCGTTTTGGTCTTGTGTAGTTTAGATTAAATACCTTTATTTTTCTAAACTGTTGTGGAGTCAGTTTGTGGTGTTTTCACTGTGTTACTGTGAGTGTTGGTACAAATACTTTACACATTGCCTTCTGATTAGCCTAGACTGCTCATGCCAAGCTACCTAGAGGGTGAGCAGGGGTCATCTCAGAGGGTTTCTTCCTTGTCCTGACTAGAAGCAAGGGTCCCTATTTGGACAGTGTTACCTATCTCTGCCATCTAGAGACCCCCAGATCTAACAAGCGCCTTAGCTAACCTGATACATTATGATGATTTTCTCTGTAGCAGAACAAATTGGAGGAGGGCAGTCATTAACCTACATGGATTTTTGTGTCTGGCGTGATAGTGTAACTGCCACCTGATCTTGTACCTACACCAATATTATTCTCTAGTTCTTTGCTTCAATGCTCATACACACACATTCCAATACTAACCACTTGTAATGCTTCGCATTGCCATACAGCATTCCCTTAGAGCCAGACCTATTCTCATTGCCACTGCTTGCCATAGAAAGCCAGTGGGTGCACTTGCAATATAAATGCTGTATTACACATGGTGGCTGCAATGCAACATGTTTATAATGTGGGGCATTTAACACTTATGGAAAATGTGCTTTTGCAAAAAAAGGATAATATGGATAGCATGCGTGTGCCCGTGGACAGTATGTGACTTGTAGATGTATTAAGGGATGCTCTTCATTATGTCTTCCATTACTTGGCTTGAACATCATGCTTGGCTGGCTGGTACATGCTTGCAACTATTCCACTTGTCCACTTAAATCCTCAAGTGACCAATAAATGTAGGGTGTGAAAGTATCTTCACAAAAAGCAGACATGGGTTCTGACTCAAATTATAAAATGTTGAATTCTGTTCAATCTCACTTACTGTAACATCTATTATATCAGCAAGAAAATGATCGCAACTGAGAAGCTACTTCTCTGATGTGTCACATAGAGGCAGCCCCCACCCAAAGCCCACTCTCCCTCTCTTTTGCTCTGCGATTCCATCCTCTACTCCCACTATCTTTTCGCTCATTTAGGCACATGGAAACACAACTACTCCAGCAGCCTTCATGCTGCTAACTCCGATGCTTCTGAGAAGATTATTAGTATTGATGCCTCACAGCTAACAAAATCTTAATAGAATTTGGCATAAATGTGACAAAATGGTCAAAGATTGTGTATTCTATGTATTTTTCCCATTTGGCCTCTAAGGTGAAGCATTCGCGTTGGAATTTTCCATCTATCTTCTATGCTATGTCAAAAACCACATATACGTGGATTCTTCAAAGAGATGCCTTTGAAGTGCGTAACGGTCCCTCCTTCCTGCTCTGGCCCCAGACTCAGTACAGGGGGTATGCCGCCCTTTTTGTGTGGAAAAGGCACAGCCTATTCAGGTGTAAGTAAAGCTGGGCCCAGCTCCTCCCTCCCATCCTGCCAGAAATGGCCCAATAAGATACCTAAGCTCCCTTTGTGTCAACTACACCCAGTCATGTGATCAGCGGCACCAAATAGCTAACACAAGAAATGACAACATTCTGAAAGTCAAATGAAGGGGGTAGGCCCAAACACCAGCAGCTAGATAGGGCCTAGTTAAAGTAGCATTTCATTGGTCCTGATTATTTATTCAACCATTCATTCATTATTTCGTTATATCATTTTCATAACATATATGTCTGAAATGGAGATAACACTTTTTGTTTCAAACGAGTGCAAAAACATAAATTGTGAACGTGAAAAATAACAATCAATCTGAACCACTTTTCTGATAATACATAAAGACAACTTCAAAGTGATACAACAAAATGATACACCAGTCAATTACTTCAAAAACATAATGCATATAGCACTCCCATTATGTGTGGTTGTACAATCTTTAAGGGGTGTTGTATAGCATTTTAGGACCATAGTGTAATTTTCCTGATTCATGTCCTTATAGCGGCATAGAAATCATAACTGTATTTAGACATAGCTCATGCAGTCCAAATACGGCATGGCTTCTTCCACTAGTTCCGAAATTCCACAATGATATATTGGAAAACTCGGCTTCATCAGTTTGGGACTTCCCCTTGCTTGAATATTGATTTGTCCAAGAACTCATGGAGTTTTCAAAGAACATGCAGCCTGATTCATCAAGCAGAAATGGGCTCGCAAAGGGCCAGATTCTGAGAATCTGGCCCTTTGCGAGCTCTATTTTTGCATTTGGGATTCATCATCCCAAATGCAAAAATCGGTAATAGCGATTTCGCTATTTTGCGATGAATTACATTTAAGGAATCTCAATTTGAGATTCCTTAAATGCAATTCATCATCCATTTTAAAATTGCGAATTCGCAATTTCGGCCCGCTATTTACCGCGAGGTCAAACCTCGTGGTAAATAGCGAAAACTTAGAAAAATGCTTTTAAAAGCATTTTTCTAAGTTGCATGTTGCACACACACATGTCCTTTGGACATGTGTCTGCGCAACACCTGTTCGTATTTACTTTTAAGGGGTGCTACATGGTGTCCTTTGGACACCCCTGGCACCCTTTAAATCGCAATCTTATTTGCGATTAGCAAAT
The DNA here is from genome assembly GCF_964263255.1 of Lissotriton vulgaris. Taxonomy (NCBI): domain Eukaryota; kingdom Metazoa; phylum Chordata; class Amphibia; order Caudata; family Salamandridae; genus Lissotriton; species Lissotriton vulgaris. Next base: position 499,559,517 of record NC_141685.1, read on the forward strand.
TGCTAATCGCAAATAAGGAATACTCCCCATTCATTCCTATGGGCCTTTTGGCCCATAGGAATGCATGGGGAGTTATTCCTTATTTGCGATTAGCAATTTGCTAATCGCAAATAAGGAATATGTAGGAATCGCTTTTGTTTTTGCGATTCCTACATGAATACCGCTTTGCGAGTCTGGAATAGCGATTCCTTATGATTCGCTATTTCAAACTCGCAAAAGGGCACTATGATGAATCAGGCTGTAACAGCCTTATTCATCAAGGCCAAATCGGCTCGCAAAGGGCCAGATTCTGAGAATCTGGCCCTTTGCGAGTGCGATTTTTGCATTTGGGATTCAACATCCAAAATGCAAAAATCGCTATTTGCTAATTCGCATATTTGCGAGGATTTACATTTAAGGAATCTCTATTTGAGATTCCTTAAATGTAATTCATCATCCATTTTACAATTGCGAAATCGCAATTTCAGGCCGCAATTTACCGCGAGGTCATACCTCGTGGTAAATTGCGAAAACTCAAAAAAATGCATTTAAATGCATTTTTCTGAGTTGGACGTTACACACACATGTCCTTTGGACATGTGTGTGTGCAACACCTGTGTTGATTTCCATTGCAGGGGTGCTACAGGGTGTCCTTTGGACACCCCTGGCACCCTTGTACTCGCAATCTCATTTGCGATTAGCTAATTGCTAATCGCAAATGAGGAATGACTCCCCATGCATTCCTATGGGCCTTTTGGCCCATAGGAATGCATGGGGAGTTATTCCTTATTTGCGATTAGCAATTAGCTAATCGCAAATAAGGAATCAGTGGGAATCGCAATTAATATTGCGATTCCTACATGATTACCGTTTTGCGAGTCTCAAATAGCGATTCCTTATGATTCGCTATTTGAGCCTTGCAAAACTGCCCGTTCATGAATCAGGCTGTAAGACTCTTTGATGACGTTATTATGTCCACCTTCACGTCAAACTCGGCACCTTCAAGGTATAAATATGCCCACACTTGCCAGAGCAAACACACAGTGGTTCGGAGCAGTTCGACTATCTACTTGCCCGACGCATCTCGCTACAGCAAGTGCCAAAGGAAGCCGACCCTCCAGCAGACACACTGAGGGAGACGCTGTCTTTTCTCTTGCCGAGAAATCCAGCTCCAGTGTTTCCAAGCTCCCCTTGCGGGGTATTGAGAAATCGAGTACTGAGACTGACCTCCTTCATTCTAAACCAAGGTTAGAACTGATTAGAACCTAAAAGAAATCTTGGACAGATTCTTGGCAAAAAAATACGCTACACCCACTTACTTCTTCCATCGTACTAGACTTAGGTTAGGTACCTCGGGGTAGGTGTATTTTAGAAGCACCAGTTGAGTACTTTTTAGTCTTTATTTATTTATGTATGTATGTTATGACTTAGAAACCATACCATGCTTTTACAGTATTATTTTATAATACTCTTCCTGCTGTATGCATTATACTTTACAGCCAGTATCGCAATTGTAGCAGTTCATTTCTTCTGCATGAGAAAGAAGACTGTTCAATAAATACTTTTATTGAAAACGCCCATCTCTCTATTTCTATGCAACTCTGGTGAAACGAAGCATGCACGACTGACTGAGTAAAACATCTTTCTATTGTTTCCACGACTCTGAAGATCAGTTTTATCTTGAGGAAACAAAGTTATCCTGTTCATGCGGTTGTCAGAAACTAATCCCTTCTTGTGAATTTGAGAAAGTTTCTAGTGACCTCTGAGCTAGCTGGCACTCACAATTAAGTCTAATATATTCAATAGAGACCTAGTAGACATAAGTCTTACGTCACATCTGTAGGATATATTATTCTAATGTGCAGAGCCTATTGGGAAAATAGGAACTACACTACATTGTGCCCAATGTTTGGTAAGGCACTAATTTAACGTTAGATACTAGAGTAACTCAATTGTGACCCCTTTTTTGCGTAAAAGACTCCAATAGACTTCTGGAGTCGGTTAAAGGATAAAATATCCGCCATAACTGAGTAGGACGAAAAATCCTATGTATTAGTTTTTGGTTTGATTCAACTTTGAAGGATACAGTGTTCCAAAATATTGTGCACCTTATCTTTGTCTCCTTGAAACTTGCTCTGCAAAAATTGTTCAACAAAATGGCCGACGAGGATAATCACGGGGCCAGTGGAACTGCAGCGTCTGCAAACTGACCGGGTTTAGAGGTTACAGGTTTCCTACAAAATGACCCGGATGCTATAATCATCCCAGAAAACCTTAGGAAAACAATAGCTATAGCTATAAAGCTTATAGAAAATGGCCTATCACCAAGAGTTGGTAGGGTTATATTTGTCATAGAGGCACATGAATATCGGCAGACAGAGGTATTCTATTCATGTATTATCTTCCCTGAAGCAAATCCAACAACACATGTGTTCCACTTCTACAAGACAGAGGAACCTCCAGTGGAACACGTTCCTTTCGAGGACATTGAAATTCCACTAACTTACTTGGTTTAAAGGCGCCCTACAACATCAAAATCACATTACCAGGCTCGGTCTACTAGGTAGACGAGGAGCAACATGGCCGGTACTAGTCAGCTATACACCACATCCTGACATTGATAGAATGACAGATGTAGAACTACTAGCTCAGCTAAAACAATTAATTAAAATACATAGACAATTGGTACAATATGTCATGTGGACTCTAACAGTCTAACCTGCTATAAGAATTCCACAGCAAACCCTTCATCAAGGGAACACGAACAAAATACACCACTGACTATACAATCAGTCATTGGTAAATTACCCACTAAAAGGGAACAAATTCCATTCTGGTTAGCTCAAAAAATTACTCAGATCGAGGCAGTATTTCCCGATAGTACACCTCAAGAGAAACACAGGATTCTAACAATCTGTTTACCAATGGGGATCGCACCACACCTGGAGGACTGTGACACTTGGGGTACAGTCTTTGCTGCAATCTACAATCATGGTGTACCATCTATTGCGGTGATACCAGACGTCCTGAAACAGATTCAAAATAATACGGGGCAGTGCCTGCATTAAATCTCGGTATGAAATTACTGAAGGATTTCAAACAGGTCTCAGCTATAATATTAGCTACTATTAAAGGTGAAGCAGTATCTGTGGCAATCTGCCAAAAACTAAAAGAACTTGATGTAACTGAGCAACCATATGAACTGGCTAGAATAAATGAAAAATCCTATGAAGAACTAGGTAGAGATAGTTTGGGAGGGAAACCAGGAAAGCCCGAACTGACAGAAAATCCTGAAAAAGTTTTTATCAAAAACACACTCACTACTCCTAAAAAGAAGTGGGAAAATACTATACAGACACTTCCTAAAGAGAAGCGTTCCCAATCCAGAGGTAGGTCTCCTCAAAAGGAGCTATCTGAAAAGAGATATAATCTCAGAAATAGGGATAATTTGAGAAAACCTGATAGATATCAAGATACTGATACACGTTCCTCTTGTACCTTTCAGACCTTCTCGCAGAAATCCGAAAGAAGAGGATGATCAGAACACAAGGAAGAACGCGTGAAGTCCAAAGACGATCGACACGTTCCAAAAAATAAGAAAACTCAATTCACAAAGAAAAAGGAAGCAAGTCTAAAAATCAGACATGCAGAGGATCTTGAGGACACAACTCAAGAATGGGGACTAGGCCCAGACAATGCTGGATAGCGCAGCAGAAGTTACCATAGCTCGCAAAATCCTGAAGGATCATCTGGAGACAGTGGACTTGAATGAGTACATTCAAGTTGAAACTGCCGATACCAGGGTTAACAGGGGGGACATAACTAGAAAAATAAAAGCACTCTTTTGGGAAAAACTATCTAACGGTTATGACATCTTTCTGACTGAAAAAGACTGGCCATCTGAATTTGTCAGGGAGTGCCCACATGGTGAAGCGATCATTATGCCAGCCTTCTCCAATCATATTCCTATTTATAAAAAAACACCATGCAAGAAAATGGGCTGTGGTCCAGGATCCAGCATTATATAAAAATCATGTAGGATGGGATGAGGGCTCTCCTCACCATAAGATCCAGTTAAAAAAATCAACAGACTGCTCAGAGGCAGTATCCAGTGAGGCAAGAAGTTAAAAAACAGGCCATGGAGATCCTATATCAACTTGAAAACCAAGGGGTGATGAAAACATGCACCTCGTCCATGAACAATCCTTTGTTTCCTGTCCCCAAACCAGACACTACATATCGTCTAGTTTTAGACTACAAACATTTAAATTCTTGTTGCAAAACTTTTGCAGTACAAAATGCACAACGTTGTAGCACTAATGAACAATATTGTGCGCAAAAAATATAAAACATCATTAGATATTTCAAACAGTTTCTTCTGTCAAAATATCGCACCTGAAAGCAAGTACTTGCCCGCTTTCTCAATTATGGGGACACAGGAAACTTCCATCGTCTCCCCCAGGGATTCAAGAATAGCCCAGGGTTATTTTCAGCCAGAGTAACAGAGTTACTGCAAAGGTATGATGATGAGGCATTATCGTATGTCGATGACATCTATCTTTCAGACGATGATTTGGACAGGCACTTGAACAGGGTGAACATCATAATACTTGGCTTCGCCTCTGAAGGGTACAAATTCAATTTTAAAAAATCAAGGATTGCTCACCTCTTTTTTTTTTTTAACTTTTTTTATTGAATAGAGCAACAGGTGAGCCAAAGGTACAAAACATGATATACTTTAGAATTCAAAATTCACAAATTTCCAATACATTTCCAATACATTTCTCAAATAACAAACAAGAGATAAAAAGTTAAAAAGTTAAAAACGATATGCAAAGATAAAAGGAAGGTTCATCGAGATAGAAAAAGTCAGCCTACTACAGCGTTAAAAGTTTTCCCAGGACATTGAGTGCAAAATATGCAACTTATAAGGTGCATCAGCAAAAACATGCAAAACTGCAATAAAGTGCAAGTGCAAAAGTGCCAAAAGTACAAAAAAGTACTATCTTAAAAAGTGCAAAGTGCGATCTGATATAGGAAAAAGTGCTAGTAAATGTAAATGTCCTGGAAATCAGATAGAAGGCTATAAAAGAAGAATCATCTCCTCACAATTTTCTTCACGAATCATCCTCTCTTAATTATTTCTAGAGTCTCAAAATATTTCCAGTTCCTCTCAAATCTCCCAACAGCTCCCACTCTACCCGCATAAGCCTTTTCAAAATAACATGTTCTCCTCATTTTGTTGAACCAATTTAAGTGTGATGGGATCTCGCTGGACTTCCAGTTTTGAAGAATTAAGGAACGAGCAACTGCGCAAGAAATAAATATAAATACCTCTTCTGCTTTATTAAACCTGCTCCTATCTTTGCATATACCGAACAGGGCTACTTCTGCTGTTGGTAGAAGAGATTTCCCAATAGCCTGTTCGATATCGGCAAATATTCCCTTCCAGAAAGTTTCTAACTGGTGGCAAGAAAAAAAAATGTGATGCCATCCTCCCTGGCTACTAGCCATACATCTGAAGCATTTATTCTCAGCTCCGGGAAACATCCTTTCCAAAGCCTCCGGTGTATAATATGCTAACCAACGAGACAGAAAGCACATCCTTTTATAGTTGGCAGCTCGCAATGATCTATTCCCCAACTCACAAATGACCTCCCAATCCTTTGTGGAAAAGTTACATTGTGTAGCGAGATTTATTTTCTCAAGATGACTGTCTATTAAAACATTTTGATTTGAGCAATGAAGCATCTTATACCAGTATCCGATACCATCACTCATTCCGTCGTACAGGGCTGTTAGTATGATATTAGGGGGATTAAACAGGCCACTTATCTCTTTTCTAATAAAATAAAGATCTGCATATATTCAAAAAAAGTCGGGTGTAATGAACCATTTATTCTAGCGGCTACCTCCTGCCAGCTAATTACCCTGTTTTGGATTACAAAATGTCTTAGCTCTCGGAAGCCACAAAGTTCCCAAGATTTAATTCGATTCAGGCTTAGTGGGAGGCCTATTTGAATACATTCTTTTAAGCTTAGATAATGAGAACTATCAGTACCATATTTTCTGAAAAGGAGCGACATTCTTGAGGCATATTCTCTTAATGTTTTATATCTTGACCTCTTTGGGAGCTTTGCGATTTTTTAAAAAACTGGAATTTGAGAGCCTACCTCTTGTAGCATTCTTGTAAGAAAAAAACTTATCTCTTGTTTGATTATTCCTCAATAATCCTGCCACTATATCGAAAAATGCGGCTTCATAGTAGGTCCTTAAATGGGGTAGTGCTAAGCCTCCTTGTTCAGCTGGAAGTTGTAATACTGGAAGTTTAACTTTTGAAGCTTTGTTACCCCATATAAAGCCTCTCAGCATTGTTTTGAGTTCTTTAAAAAATGTTAAAATAAATTTAATGGGCACGTTACTGAATAAAAAGATAAGCAAAGGCAACACCGACATCTTGATCAATGAGACCCTACCTATAATTGATAATGGAAGAAGAAGCCAGTGATCTAAAAGGTTCTGAATTTTATTCTTCATCCTGATATAATTCATAGAATAGAGCATATCATATTCGGTGGTGACATATATACCCAGATATCTTATTGGGTCGCTTCTTACAGCTTGGGCCTGCAGATCATCAGGGAGAAAATGAGGATCAGTGTTTAATGCAAGGACCTCAGTTTTTTTTGGATTTACTTTATAACCCCCTATCTTTTCATAATTATTGAACTCTCTCATCAAATTTTCAATATTTTCTTTTATGGGTGATAGATATAAAATAATATCGTCGGCAAACAGTTTTAATTTAGACATACCGACTAAAGGGGGCTGAATAGCCACGTTGTCCCTAATCTTAATTACTAAAGGTTCGATAAAGAAAGTAAAAAGCAGTGGGGACAACGGGCAGCCCTGCCTTGTGCCCCTGTTTACCTTGATCTTACCAGCCTGTTTCATATTGATTATTACTTGGGTCGATGCTCCCTCGTAGATGTTATAAAGCATCTTAATAATTGAGGCTGGGAAACCAAATTGACCGAGAGAGTAAAATAATGCAGCCCAATTCACTAAGTCAAACGCTTTTTTCGCGTCCATCATCAATATACAGGCTAGGGTCAAATTAATATTAAAGTAGTCCAATGCCTGGATTAGGAACTCGGTGTTTGCTGCCATATAACGACCTGCAATAAACCCAGACTGGTCCTGATGAATGACCACCTGGGCAGCAAAGACAAATCTCTCAGCCCATATTTTCATAAGGATTTTGTAATCCGAATTTAGTAGGCTAATCGGCCTGTATGAGTTGACATCATACTGATTTTATCTTTTTTAAGAAAACATATAATTGTAGATTCCTTAAACTCAGCAGGGACGTACCCGCCTAGCCTTACATGATTATATAACTTTTTCAAGGGAGTTGCTAATTCTCTAAAAAAGACCTTATAAAATTCTATTGGGAATCTGTCCTGACCGGAAGCTTTTCCCCCTGAGGTTGCCTTTATGCAGTTTTGTATTTCAGGGGTATTTATTTCCAAACTAATTTGATTTACCCGACTTTCGGAAATTTTAGGGATTTGTATGTCTGCAAAATAGTCCTGGATCATGACATCCTCTACCTGATACTCCGTTGAGTAAATTTTTTCAAAATGATCCAGGAAGATTTTTGAGATCTTGTCTCTATCCTCCTCCTCCATCCCACTCTGAGGATCGCGAATTTTCACTATCAGTGATGACTCCTGCTTTTTTCTGGTAGAGTTAGCTAGTAGTTTCCCCACCAACTGGCTGTCTTCATAGACCTTTTTTTGGAAGGCTTTCGAGCTGTTAATCTCTTCCGCTACAAAATAATCCCGAAGAAGAGTTTTAGCCTGCTCTAGTTTGCTTGAATGATGTTGAAGCTGCAATGCATATTCCCTCTCTACGTCTGATTGAAGCTTAGCTATTTTTAACTTTCTTTCGTTTGCCTTAGCGCTAGTATATGCAATAATCTGGGCGCGTGCTGATGCTTTGAATCCGCCCCAAACAGAGAAGGGTTCCGCTGAATTATCATTTATTACAAAGTATTGTGTAATCCAATCTCTGAATTGTGAAACCCATTCCTGGTTCTGTAAGAGGGTGCGATCCAGCTGCCACCTGGGGCGCATCTCATCCACTCCTCCCAATTCTAATTCTAATTCAATTCTAGCATGGTCCGAAAACGGATTGCATCCAATCACAGCTCTTAAGATCAAAAAAGATCTAGATATTAAAAAAAATCTATTCTGGATGCAGTCTGAAACCGGTGGGAATAGCATGTAAAAGATTCAATTTCAGCATTTCTATAACGCCATGGATCCCTTAATTGATATTCATGTAAGAGTGCTTCAAAAAAACATTTTGTTTTGGGCTTTAGCTGTTTCTTTTTCTTGTTAGAAGTATCTCTTGACAAGTCTTGAATAAAATTAAAATCTCCTCCTAGTATTATCTGTCCTGGGACGCCCCTCAAAGATTCATAAATTTCTGACAGACCGGAAATATCATCGTTGATGGGGCCATACTAGTTGACAAAGTTTATAATTTTATTTTGCAGTTTGGCCACCACCCAAATCCACCTGCCCTTATCATCTCTATGAACCTGATGAATTTCCCAGGCAAGATCCCTTGAGAAGTAAATAGCATCCCCTCTCTGGGCCACCCCTGCTGATGAGAAAAATACCTTAGAAAAGTAATTAGGAATAAACAACTTCGGACTATTAGACTTCAAATGAGTCTCCTGAAAGAAGACCACCTGAGGTCTAATAAAAATTATCCATTTCAGCAACGCCCCATACTTCTGTTTGTTTAACATTACATTTGCATTAATTGACAGGATATTACAAGTATTACTTTTCATCTGATAGAATATTTTATCACAGCTGCGTACCTATTAGAGAAACTAAGACTAGAGAAATAACCATTGCTCACCTCAACGTGCTATTCTTAGAATACGAACTTTCAAGTGAAGGCAAAAGCCTGGCAGTAAACTTTTTAGAGAAATGTGCGCTGCTACAACCTTCAAAAACACTGAAAAACCTACAGTCAGTTCTAGGATTCCCGAATTTCAGAAGAACTTACATTCTAAACTACGCAGAAAGGATTAAACCTCTCTACAAATTAATCAAACCTGATTTCAAATCTACTAATTGGACTCAACAACACACAGAACTTTTGTGTTCAGTACAAACAGACATGTTAGCAACAACACATTTACAGACATGCATAAACGAACACAACCTTGTAATCCGAATCATCTTAGGGAGATGCGGACTCACATACCTAACCTTTAATGAAGGTGAAAAGGTACCAATAGGTTACACATCACACAAACTGAAATGTAATTCACTTCAACAGAAAAAATTCTGACAGCGGTTCAAACTGCAGTAGCAAAAGAGAGAGCCCTCGCGCAGGGAAAACGCATAAAGGTTGTTACTCCTGTACCTGCCTTAGAGGCAGTGACAAAAGCGAGAATTTGGAATGCAAAAGCTTTCCATCCGAGATGGATACAATGGGTTAATTCTCTTGCTGCAACAGGCGTTGAATACGATTTTGACCCCTACTTGAAAACTCAAGAATTTCTACAATACGAACAAGAATGTCCTCTGCCCACTGAGATTCTGCATCTAGAACATTACGGATGTATACTTTATACAGACGGATCAGCACAACCCGCAATTGGGGGAAAACAAGCGCCTTATAGTGCTGCGTACGCAATTGTTAAAGGTCGCTGGCGCGAGGGTAAATTCAGACCTATGGTCATAAAAACTCAATCTCTAAGAGACTGCACAGCTCAGCGAGCTGAACTACAGGCTTTCAAGATGGTGCTTGAAAATACAGATCGCGAATTCCCCACACTCATAGTGTGCGATTCGTATTACTGCGTCCAATCTTACAACGAATACTTGCAGAACTGGGTTCAAAACGGTTTCAAAGATGCAAAAGGTGGCACAATCAAGCATAAATTGCTTTGGGAACAAGTAGTTTTATTACAGAAAGGACTACAAAAGACTCACGTGATCCATACACTGAGACATCAATCTAATGGCGTTCACGTTGCAGGGAATTCATTGGCTGATGGAGCCGCAAAGGCATCTGTGCAAACGGCTTTCGTAGCTGCAATCACTCATTCAAAAACAAACATAGACAGCAAAATATTTGATATATGTTATAGATTGCTTCATGTCAATTTTTTTCTTTCCACAACCGAGTTTCCCTCAGGATGGAATGGAATGGAATAGAGTACCGCAATGCAATGCCCAAGCTGGCCATGGCCTCCTTGTAAGCTCGAGAGCTAAACGCAGAACCCTGGTGCTATAGCATGGGACAGAACTGATTATGACATTTATGGTCCTGTCGAGCTGCTGAAGATTCCTCACCAGTTTAAGGTTTCCTTGAGTGACTTTGTTTCACCCAGTACATTTTCTGATGATTGGGACTTTGAGACTGTTAATAACATGATGACCGATTTAGAAATGTCAGCAACATTTACAAAACATGAATACTGAGAAGGTTCATCAGATTATGAACAAATGTATTGTTTTAACCATTATGGTCATCATTATTTGCACAAATCTGCAAACCCTAAAAATGTTTTAACTTATTATTAATGGGAGCATTGTCCAACTCCACCAAAGGGTAGCTCTAAAACATTTTATGAAAAATGTCCATACTTCTCAGGCTTTAATGTCACAAATCCAGGAACATTTTACTTTAAAAATGTTAATAAGACAGTCATGAAAAGTATGTTGACTAATACTAAGCACATTTTTTCTGGGGCCTTTTATGCTTGATTGTCCACATTCGGTTTTGACTTTTGGAAAGACAACATTGAGACAAACACTGTCTGGGGCACAAAAGACTGGCAGGTGCAAGGTTTAGCAGCCTTATTTAGAGCCTGCATAATCTCAGAACAAATAATGTTCTTAAATGAAACTGTTCAATAGACATCTTGTCTTGGCCTAGCTAAGATAAAAGATTTAAACAAACCGTCCGTACCCAAGCCCAAACCTGATAGTAATAGAACTACAGATGAGAAGGTAGACATAATTTATATTTTACAACAAAACAGAACTAATCCTGATTTGAAAAAATGGTTAATCTGGCCCACAGACACAAATAACTATCAAGACAGATTCCTGAACAAGACACAAGGGTTTACAGTAACTCGGCTAGATCAAAGATATAGCCGGGAACAACATCCAGAGATAATAACAACTTACAGTGAAGGAAAACTGTGCCTTGAGTGGCTACAAAAATCTGCACTCCCAGATATAAAACAACACTTAACTTTATTTAAAGATGGCATTGATTTGAGAGAATTCTTACTAGGGCCTCCCAAACAATGTCATAAATGTTTAATATACGCCAGTGTTTACGCTGCTTACAATAAAGCATGGAAAGTCACGCAAATAAAAAAACTGCAGAACGAATACGAGAAATTGATTGTATTAATTTACAGAAAGCTCTCTCTGTAGTTGACAATGGGTTAACGACTCTGTCATCCAGAATGTATTCTTTGGACAGCATTGTATCCTCTGCCAATGACATAATGGAACAAGACTTGCTCATGTTACAACATGGACAGTCTAAATTGCGTTCTATAATGCTACTAGGCTTAACGTTACAAAACCTTCATTCAAGCTATGTGCCTTGGCGTCTAATCAACACCACGTCATTGTTTACTGGATTTAAACTTACAGATAAACAAGTCTATTTGGCACAGAGGGGAACAGACTCGACGGTTCTGAGAATAGAAAAACTGGAGAGATTGCCATTAACCATTTCTGAGAAACCAGCCGTTGAATGGATAATACATGGCACCATCACAATACCAGTGACGATTTTCCAGTTTCAGTATTGCTTGAAACACATACCAGCAGGCCTGTATGAAAAGTTGGTTAAAGAATACACAAAGTCGACCTGGAATTTATCATACACACACAAATGTTAGAGTGGGGAAAAGGAGGCATTTCTTAGTGGTAAAAATTTCAAAACCACATTGAGCGGTACACTTCTGTGTCAGGGTATTAATTTACATGGAGCCTGCAATGGTTCTTCAACCAACTTATCATGCCACCTGCAGGGTTCCCCAGCAGCAGTGATAGATCCAATTTTTAGGCAGCTTTCCAATGGGAGTTACATAATGTTGAATGATCACAGCTGTTGTGGAATGATGCCAGGAATAGAATATCTAGTTAGTGTGTAAGCCAGGGTCACTTGCTGTATGCAAGTATTGTTTCCAAAAACCAAGACAGACGGGGAGTCGCCACTATGGCCTTCACTGAACATCTCTTCTATACGAATTGATACTTTAAGCAGAATGAAAGCCATTCTTTTACAAAAAACTGTGCCACTGACCTCGTCCAGAGAGACGTTTGATCTGCAAGTTGCAAGGTCCTCTGCGGAGATACATGCCTTATTATCAGCTAACTGCCCCATACATTTCGTAGAAATTATAGGTCATATCTTAAACATGTCTGATACCAATGGTATTGTACATGTACTTAAGACAATTTTTTCGGGACTGTTAGCACCCTTTGAAGCAGTCCTAGACATTTTTCTAAACTTCGTGCACTCTGTGTTCGGCGGCCTGCCTCTTGTTTTTGGACTCGTAGCAGGGATACTATTTTTATTCCTCCTGCTCCGTTATGGCAAGTCCAGTCACCAGTGATACCCAGATTACCGTGGAGAACACTCTTCTGGCAATTTCGGGATGGCAATTTCGGGACTGTTAGCACCCTTTTAAGCAGTCCTAGGCATTTTTCTAAACTTCGTGCACTCTGTGTTCGGCGGCCTGCCTCTTGTTTTGGGACTCATAGCAGGGATACTATTTTTATTCCTCCTGCTCCGTTATGGCAAGTCCAGTCACCAGCGAAACCCAGATTACCGTGGAGAAATCTGTTCTGGCAATGCAGTATCGTGAGCGCATAACACAGATTCTTGGCTTGGCTCGTATGAGAGATCCGAATACCACGTGGTTCCTGACATTCAGACCAATCTGGCAAGATTGCATCTTACCTGTTCTACGAGGCCTGCTTTGTGGAGAGGAATGCGTGTTGGATATTTGTCTGACACTTCCATCAGCGCTGCCAACAGATGTTGCGCTTTACTTGGTTCGGTAACGGCTCATGCATTGTGTTGTCCCCAGCGGCTACCAATCCTGATGGCGGCAATCATTGAGGTCTCACCAGCAAATCCAGCTGACGGTGAGATACGTGGACCAACAGGTACACAGGTACCATCTAGCAAGCATTGCTAATACCACTGACGCTGACGGCGATGCTTCTCATCTGTGTACGATTGATCTACTTAATGAACTGGTTCAACTTTCACCTACTGTGGTAGACGATTTCTTTGCCAGCTTAGAAGATTTAATGTTTTCTCCTAACACCGAGAATAACTTTTGAAATTAGCACACAGCGTTCTATCAACTTTGGATTAGACCTTCGTTTTTCAAAACAAAAACTTCTAACTTTTGGAACTCTATTTTTCTACGAATTGATTTGACTTTTTCCAAAACTGAACTTTGGCACAAAGTAATCTGCTATAACTATTCTTAGAGAACAAGAATTCTTTGAATACTTCGTAGAAACAATATTGACCTTATCCACAAAGAAAACCAGTTTATATATTATGCTATGGGCTGGTCTCAACCTTTTTCTTCTGTACTTAAGAGCAATTTCATAAATGTGATTTTTCATGATTCATTCAGTTAGCATTACCAATATCATACTATATGCTTAAAATAAAATCATTGCTTTTAAATGCGTACAGTACGAATGCTCATTTTATGTGTACAACTATTTTCAAAAGCATTTTATGCATTTTTTGGGTGGGATTGTAATCACATGCTTTAGATATGTTTTAGTGCTTACATTTTAGTAATGTCGAACATAATAAAGTGGAGTGGGTGTTGTATAGCATTTTAGGACCCTAGTGTAATTTTCCTGATTCATGCCCTTATATAGGTATATATCACCATGTCCTTATATAAGCATAGAAATCATAACCATATTTAGACATAGCTCATGCAGTCCAAATACGGCATGGCTCTTCCACTAGTTCCGAAAATCCACAACAATTTCTTGGAAAACTCGGCTTCAGTAGTTAGTTGCTTGAATATTGATTTGTCCAAGAACTCACAGAGTTTTCAAAGAACAAAGACTCTTTGATGATGTTATTATGTCCACCTTTATGTCAAACTCGGCACCTTCAAGGTATAAATAGGCCCACACTTGCCCAAGCAAACACACTGCGGTTTGGAGCAGTTCGACTATCTACTTGCCTGACACATCTCGCTACAGCAAGTGCCGAAGGAAGCGGACTCTCCAGCAGATGCACTGAGATAGACGCTGTCTTTTCTCTTGCTGAGAAATCCAGCTCCAGTGTTTCCAAGCTCCCCTTGCAGGGTTTTGGTAAATTGAGTCCTGAGACTGACCTCCTTCATTCTAAACCAAGGTACAGAGCTGATTAGACCCTAAGAGAAATCTTGGATAGATTCTTGGCAAAAGAATTCTAAACTTATGCTACACCACACTTACTTCTTCCCTCGTACTAGACTTAGGTTAGGTACATCGGGGTAGGCGTATTTAGAAGCACCAGTTGAGTACTTTTTAGTCTTTATTTATTTATGTATGTATTTTATGGCTTAAAAACCAGACCATGCTTTTACAGTATTATTTTATAATACTCTTCTTGCTGTACGCAATATACTTTACAGCCAGTATCGCGATTGTAGCAGTTCATTTCTACTGCATGAGAAAGAAGACTGTTCAATAAATACTTTTAGTGAAAACGCCAGTTTCTCTGTTTCTCTGCACCTCTGGTGAAACGAGGCATGAACGAATGACTGAGTAAAATATCTATCTATTGTTTCCACGACTCTGAAGATCAGTTTTATCTTTAAAAAGTTGTCATGTTTATGCGGTTGTCTGAAACTAATCCCTTCTTGTGAATTCAAGAAAGTTTCTAGTGACATCTGAGCTAGCTGGCACTCACAATTAAGTCTAATATATTCGATAGAGACCTAGTAGACATAAGTCCTACGTCACATCTATAGGATATATTATTCCAATGTGCAGAGCCTATTGGGAATATAGGAACTACACTACAGGGGATGCTTACCATTGGGACCAACCATAAAGACATCATATTGTTTTGTAAAGGATAACTGGAGCACCCAATGTGATCAGATCTATTATTGATGAATTACCACTGAAACACTTATTTGGGAATCCCAAATGCAATCCTGTGAGAGGGCAGCCTCACAGCAGTGAGACACCGAACTGGCTGTTTGTCACTACCAGGACATGTCACACATTTAAGGTACATGTCCTACTTTTTACCTACGATGCACCCTGCCCATAGGGCTAGCTAGGGCTTTCCTTAGGGGTGACTGACATGCAGTAAAAGAGGGGTCAGAGACATGGCACACACTTTAGGTGCCACGTTACAGCGGCAGTAACACTGCGTGCATAAGCCCTGCAATGGCAGAGGCCTGGGATAGGTTTCAAAGGCTACTTTGGTGGGTGGCGCAGTCAGTGCTGCAAACCCACCAGTAGCATTTAATTTACCAGCCACGGGGTATATGAGATACCACTTTACAAGGGACTGACAGGTAAATTAAATATACCAAACAGGTGTTGACAAATCTTACCATGTTTACCACTGAGAGCACACACAATTTACACTGAACAGCAGCAGTGCTCAAGTGCCCAGAGTCCTAAAACCACCAACACCATGTCAGAAAAAAGGCAAGGAGGAAGGCAAAAAGTTCATGAAAGACCCTGCAAAAAGGGCTAAGTCCAACACCTGGTATCAGCCTTTGATCGGCGGGATTCCCTGTTCTAGCCCACACTTCTGGTTCTGAAAAGTTCTTCCACATCAAGATTCCAAACTTTCTGGGGGTGACAAAATGCAGGGCATGTTTGGTGTCAGGTTGCTTTGTGTGTGCAGGAGGAAATGCCTCTCAAAATGTAAGTGGGGCTGGGTACAGACCCTCCTCAGTCATCCTGCCAGGATGGCCCATCTTGTCGACACCTAAGCCCCCTTTGTGTGACTGTCTGGAAGGAATACACAGCCCATCAGTGCCATTCATAATCATGTGACCCAGGATACTGGCAGAAGGAGCAGATGGTTGGGACAAGAAAATGGCAACTTTGTGAAAGCTGCATTTTCAAAGTTGTGACTTGAAATTGGACTTTAGTATTAAAGAGGATTTTAAATTACAATTTAACAGCATATCTCAAACTGCTCCCAATCCAAGTTAGCACATATTAAATGTAATAAAGTAACATAGTGTTTGACTATGGGAGATATAGGCCTTACAACCGTGCCAGGACATGTAAACCTTAAGTACACATGCTCTAATATTTATATACAATGCACCCAGACCGATTAGCCTTCAGAGCCTATCCTAGGGGTGACTTATAAGTATTTAAAAGGAAGGGTTAGGCCTGGCGAAAGGTTTCTTTTCTAGGTCAAAACGGCAATTAAAATGTGAATTGGGAATTATTGAATGTACTAAAGCCTGCAGTAGCAAGCCTGATTTTAGTGGATGGCACAGGAAATGTTGCTGCCACTAGTTGTATTTAGCTAACATACCGGGAGTACATGTGATACAATTTACTAGGGACTTACAAATAGGTATATGCTAATTGCACTACATTGTGGGAAAAGAGCGCAAGCAATTTACCACTGGTTATCAGTGGACAAGTGCACTGAAACTTAATGCAAACAAAAATGTGTCCAGCAACGGAAGGCAAAAATCTTTGAGGGTTGACCCTGCCTAGATGAATAGGTTCAATAGTCACCTCGTATTTCATCCTTTGCCATTGACACTATCCTCGTGGCCATATTAATATCCCTACCATAGCTATTGTTGACACAGTGAGCATAAGCTTAATTTTGTCAATGAAGGCTCCTACTTCTTTATTTTCAAGTCTAGACTTCTTTTATATACCTGCTTTGATGCATATGTTTTACATGTACAACAGTTCTCTGAGCACATGGACTATCAACATTCATCATATCAGTGACTCTTATAATTTTAATTGAAACTACAGTCTATAAGCCACTCAAAGGTCTTTTATCACATATTTAGGAACCAATTATCTAAAGTACAGAAAGACTTTTTCTATGGGCCAATGTCACAGCCAGGTTTCTTGGAGCACTACAAGAGGAAATGGTTTAACATTGAGATAATAGTACATTCTTTCATTATCAAACTTTATTCTGTGTTCCTTAACCATAGAAGTACAAGACAAATAAACAAATATATATATTACCTACTGGTGGTCGCCAGTAGGTAGTTATAGTTAGGACCTAGTTTCCATAGGAAATTTGCAACATTCTATTTGGAATAACTTTAGCGCCGGTTAACGAATCTTTGCAAATTTCTCCAAGAAATTGGCCTGCTACGCTCCGCTCCTTCCCTGAAAGTTTAGGGGTGATTCGTGAAGCGGGGGCTGAGAAAAAAGGGGGGTCCAAAAACATGTTTCCCCATGCAATTTTCCATGGGACCTTTAGTCAGGGCTAAAGCCCGAACGGCTGAACGGAATTACACCAAATTTGGCAGCGAGGTAGAGTTCGGTTCGTAGATCACCCTTTTTGTTGAATGGTGTAAATCCGTTCAGTAGTTCCTGAGAAAATCAAAAGTAAAATCATAGAAATATTTGCGAAGTTGTACCGTACGAGTACTATCAGAGGACAGTACGCGTTCCATTACGAGCACAAGCTGCTTGGTCATTGGCTGTCAACTGTCTGTCAACACTGCAAACCAGGAAGTGTTGGCAGCCATCTTGTGCCTTGGTAAACCGAGGCACAAGAAAGCTGTGAAACAAATGTGTAAAACACGCACAGGGGGAAAGGTAGAAACACCCTGACCCCCTAGGCCTGCTCAGTGATGTCATTAAGATTTCATGAGTGAAGTCACTGACCATGTCATGAGTGATATAATATGTGACGTCATCAGCAGTGCATTGCGGGCGCTTGAGGTATAGTTAGCTGAACTCACTATAACAGGGAAATTTCAAAGGTTTTGTATGAGTGAAATGTCCAGTTAACTATACCATGTGTGAAACCTATGGTTTTTTCAATGAATTTGCAAGGTTTTTTTAATGCTAATTCCTAACTATGGTTTTTTCAGTGAATATATATATAAAAAACTACAAAACGGCACCCATGTTCCCTTACCTGTTAATGTGGTGCAGTAGTCCTATGTGTTTGTTGATTCTTTTTGATGTCCACACTTATTTTTTTTTATATATACTTTATTGAAACAAGAAAAAAATGACCCGTGACCAAGGAACTGGGCCTCGAAACACGTCGGGCAGGATTGCCGATTTATGATTAAATAAACCCTTTTCACACGCAAAACGGAGTTTGGGCTCAGTTCTTTCGTTCTTTCTTCAAAGAAGTTCACAAAGGAAGTTGGTGCTATATATATATATATATATATATATATATATATATATATATATATATATATATATATATATATATATATATATACATATATATATATATATATATATATATATATATATATATATATATATATATATATATATATATACAGTGCACTACTTTAAAAAGACAGTAAAAACATATACAAGACTTTATAGCTAGCCTTATCACATGCTGCAGGTCCAGTACAATCAAGGAATATATAATAATGGAAGCTAAAAGTCCAATATGTCAGAAGTAGACTAAAAAAGAGGGCACCGTTAAGAGGCAGGCGACAGTCATAGAAAATCAAAAAACATGTTATCTCATAATATTAGAAACAAAAATACTCTCATTAGAAATACAATCTATGTAAATAATGAGTCAATATAGAGGAGGCACCAGAATGGAAAGGGGCGACCACTCGGTCCCCCCGAACGTATGGCAGAGTGCCTCGATCCCCCCGGGAAGACATTTTTGGGCGGGAGGCGCGTCTCGGCTGGTATGCCCGAAGCGGCGTAGCCGGGGCGCGCTTTTTTCCCGCCCTTGAGTGGGCTGGCCTAGACACGGACGCCGCCAGCCACGCCCTCGGGGCAGGCAGGGGCGGGTTTACGCCCGCCCTGAAGATGGATAAAAAGAGACGCAAGACCAGAAGACATCCTCTTGTTCCTGTGCTCTGAAGCTGCACCTCCCCGCTGCACGTGAGCTCGAGACGGAACGAAGAGCCAATTTTGAGCGTTTTAATCGTTCTTGTTTGTTTTTCAGTTACTTTGTTGGAGAATGCCGAAGAAGGTTGGAAAGCGCATGAATACCGACCAGATGCTGCGTGTTCTCATGAAGGAGATGTCCGAGCTAAGGAAGCGGGTGGACAAGAATGAGGAAAGGGGTCCAAAACGTCCTTTGGCGGGAGCAGCCCCGGGAGGGAAAAACAAGAGGCCCAGGAGGGGGGCAGCGGGAGAGGAGATCCCCGGTCCCAGTGCCCCGCTCGAGGCTCCAACTCCCGTGCCAGAGGAGGGGAATCCGATCACCCCCGTGTCCGAGGATGATATGCCGCCCGAGTTGGCAGCACAATTGGCAGCGTGGTTGGGAAAAGGTAACGAGGGCGCCACGGCTGTCGAAGCGCAGGAGCTGATTAAGCAATTGCGTGAGAAACGGGAAGCAGCCAAGGTGCCCGTGCCGGCTGCAGTGGGGGACAAGACACCAGGGACGGTTGCGACCACAGAGGCAGCGTCAGGTGCAGGTAAGCGGCCATTGCCGATCGCGAGGGATGAGTCAACACCCTCTCGGAGAGAAAAGTTGGGGCAACATGTTCCTTTGGCAATTAAGGAAAAGATTTGGGCGGGGGAGTATGTGAACATTTTTTCGTTACTTGTTGATCATTATGAGGTGGAGCATGTAAAGAGTCAGAAGGACCTAATGCATCCGAGTGTTTGGCGCGCAAAAATGGCCGCCTTTAAAGTGAATGAGAATATCGCCAATTGGGGCAATGCCTGGGGAATCTTTACATCAATCCTGGGGGAACGTAGGCCTGAGTTGCTTTCCGAGTTCCCAATCTACCAATCACGAATCATGGGGTACTCGACATCGCATCAGGGGAATCATTGGTTTTGTTACGATAATATGTTCAGAAAGGAAAAGGAGCATAATAAAAGTTTAACCTGGGATTGTTATGATGCCTTGACCTGGGATAAAATGAAGGAGTCAGGGATGTTAAAAATGCCGTTGGTGGGAAGTAATGTGGGTGAATCCTCCCGACAATATGCGGGGACGCCCTTTCGATCAGGCTCGGGGACCGACGATCACTCGAAACCTGCCGGCAATACCGGAAGAAAGGGTTTCTGTTTTAATTACAACAGAGGAAAATGTACGAGACCGCAGGGATCGTGTAAATTCAAACATGAATGTAGTGGTTGTGGGTCGTCCCATCCTGAGGCCTCGTGCAGAGCCAGAACGGGTGATAACGGGGGGAGAGGAGGTGCCAAACAGGTCTAATATAGTCCGAGGGGCGCCTTTACCCACTCCCATTGATACCCTGGCAATGATCCCTTGGCTCAGTGATTACCTGGATCGTACTTCTGCTGGGGTGCTGCGAAACGGTTTTTCGTATGGTTTCCGCATCCCGGTAGGGGACTTTCAGGGTGTGGATAAGTGTAAAAACCAACTTTCCGTCCTGCAGCATACAACCGTAGTACAGGATAAGATCCGAAAAGAGGTGACTCGAGGTCGGGTCGCTGGCCCGTTTAGTGTACCCCCAGTCCAGAATTTTGTTTGTTCTCCCTTAGGGGTAGTCCCCAAGAAAGACCCTGGAGAGTTCCGACTAATTCATAACTTATCAGCTCCACGAGGTCTTTCCGTAAATGAGGCAATCAATCCAGAAGTGTGTTCGGTGCGGTACGCATCCTTCGATGAGGCCGTAGCCATTTTGAATCGCCTGGGGCCCGGGGCGCTGATGGCGAAGTCAGATATCGAGTCAGCGTTCCGATTGCTCCCGGTACACCCAGACGACCAGCGTCTCCTAGGTTTCATGTTTCAGGGTTGTTATTACATGGATAGGTGTATGCCAATGGGGTGTTCTATATCCTGTGCTTATTTCGAGAAATTCAGTTGTTTTCTACAATGGGTCTTCACAAAGAAAACGGGTTTCCAAGATGTAATGCACTACCTTGATGATTTCTTATTTCTTGGGGCAGCCGGGGGTCTTGAATGTGGCCGGGCCTTGGCTGAATTTTGTGTGTTGATGAAACAGTTAGGCGTGCCATTGACGCCGGGTAAAACAGTGGGTCCTACGACTTGCCTCGAGTTTCTGGGGATCGAGTTGGACTCCATTGAGGGGTGTTTCCGTTTGCCAGCCGAGAAAGTGTTGAAGTTCAGGGCTGCGCTGCAACTGTGTATAAATGCATCAAAAGTTACGCTGCAACAATTACAGCAGGTGGTGGGACAGTTGAATTTTGCCCTGAGGGTGATACCAATGGCCCGCCCTTTTTCCCGTTCAATTGCCCAAGCGATGGTCGGCCTTAAAGAAGGCCATCATCGCACGAGACTATCGGCCGAGATCCGCCAGGACATGCGTATTTGGTTGGCATTCTTGGCGGATTTCAATGGTAGGATCGTCTGGAATAAACCAGCCGTGTCTTCTGAGGAGCTGGGGCTATGGACAGATTCGGCGGGAAGCATAGGTTTTGGCGCCATCTTCGGCACAAAATGGTCGGCACAAAGATGGCCGACTTGGTGGCATGAGAAGGGTCTGACGAGTAATATTGCTTTCCTCGAACTGTTTCCCATCTTGGTGGCCTTGAGAACATGGCCCGATGGGTTCAAAAATCACTCGGTCATATTTTGGTCGGACAATATGACTGTGGTCGAGTGCATCAATAGTCAGGCAGCACGTTGTAAACTGATCTTAAGACTGCTTAAAGAAATTGTTTTACTATGTATGCAATTGAACGTGCTATTCA
Organism: Lissotriton vulgaris; assembly: GCF_964263255.1. Classification (NCBI taxonomy): domain Eukaryota; kingdom Metazoa; phylum Chordata; class Amphibia; order Caudata; family Salamandridae; genus Lissotriton; species Lissotriton vulgaris. The sequence continues at coordinate 499,581,404 of NC_141685.1, forward strand.
GAGCAAAACATGTGCCAGGGGTGATGAATCAGGCAGCTGACGCACTGTCTCGTTTTCAAATGCAGGCTTTTTCGGGTTTCCTTCCCTCAGCGGACCCGGAGCCGGCACCCTTTACCGAAGCTCTCTGGTCTCTCGGTGCCCCGAACTTCGTCACCTCGTGGGAGAGAGTCTAGCACCAAGGACGAGGAAGGCATATGAAGGGGCGTTTCGGGCCTATTTAGCCTTTTTGGGGAGTGATAGAGAGCGACTTTGGGGTCATGAGGAATGGGTGGTGAATTTCCTGATGTCCTTACGTAGGGCTGGGAAATCGGTGGCTACGGCCCAGAGGCATCGTGCTGCCATTTCCTTTATTGCCAGAGCACACGCTATCCAGGACCCAACAGCGTCTTTCGTTGTACAGAAAGCGCTGCGTGGGTGGCAACGCCTTGAGGGTCGCAGAGTAGATGAAAGGCGCCCGATAGGTTTGGATAGATTGTCCCAGTTGTTAGCTACACTTCCTGCCACATGTTCATCTCAGTTTGAGGCAGTGCTGTTCCGAGCCGCGTTTACGCTAGCATTTCACGGAGCAATGCGAGTAAGCGAACTAGTTGCAAGGAACAGACTGGATGTGGCGGGGGGTTTGTGCCGGGAACACGTTCAGATCAGGGGAGAAACAATGACTGTCTCCTTTGTAAGGTCTAAAACTGACCAAGATGGGATGGGTGACTGCGTCATCATACGCAGGATTCCTGGGTCCTCCATATGTCCGGTAAAGTGTTTAGAGGATTACCTAGCACGAAGGGTGGCATCATGGGGGGGGACTTTGTTAAGACACGCGGACGCCACCCCACTGACGAAATTTCAGTTTCAGCGGGTGCTTGCGATGTCAGTTGCCGCTGCGGGCTTGAACCCTGGCGAATTTGGGACCCATTCCTTTCGGATAGGGGCTGCTACGGAAGCTACAGCCAGGGGTCTTAATGTGGAGCAAGTGAAACGAATGGGGCGTTGGTCCTCCAATTGTTATAAAAGATATGTGCGGTTGCACATGTTGTGAAGCTGTAATTACGTACTCTGTACTCACGCTTCTTGTTTTTGTTTGGTTTCAGTTACGCAAGCCTACGAGGCGGGGCGGACTATGCAGTCGACCTTACACCGGGCCAGCGGTCAGACATCACCGGCTGTGAAAAAGGAGGTGTGGGTCGTGGGCCACTCATACGTGAGGCGTGCCGCAGACGTATTCAAAGCAGGTGACATGATTCACGTAGCTGGGGAATACGGGTACAGGATGTCCTTCTACGGAAGGGGCGGTCTCTGTATTGACCAGTTTCAAACAATTTTTGAGGGTTTGTTAGGGCGGACAAGGTCACCGCCGTCTATAGTTATAGTGCATGTTGGGGGCAATGATTTGGTCACCATCGGTAGACGACTACTCCTGGAGGCAATGCTTTCCACTGTAAGTTGGTTAGCGAGGAGAGTTCCGGGGTGCACGATTGCATGGTCCCATTTGATTCCACGAAAGGTGTGGCGGGGGGCTATCTCTATACCTGCTTTGAATCACTCTGTTAGAAAGCTTAACAATAAAGTGAGTAGGTTGTTCCGTTCCAGGACATTGCATTCTATTTCTCATAGCTGTATTAATGATGACAGGATGTATTCGGGGGATGGTGTGCATTTGTCTTGGGTGGGGAATGAGTTGTTCTTAGGAGACCTCTTAGCATGGTTGAAATCTTTGAAACATGACCTTTAGGTAGGAGCTTTGTGGGGGGTCCGGATAGCCGGTCAACTATCCGGCCTGTGGCGGTAAGGTCATGATCGGTGAGCACTAATTGGAAGATCCCTATGAGTGGGCGTCACCCAACACGGATGGGAGCGCTCGGGGGAGGTGGCCTTTGGCCCCTCAACGGGGAGGCGGTCCCTTCTAAGGATGGGTCGCCGGAAGAAGAGGAAAGGCGGTCAAGGCCCCTTCCTGTGTAGGAGGGGTTACAGCCCCCTCCTGGGGAATTTCCCGGGGCCAGGGACATCTGCGACGGCAGATGCGGTAAGTTGTGTGGGGTTGGGGGGAGGTCTACGATACCTTCTAGATACCTCACACGAGTCTTCGAACGACCTTTAACTGGCGTCGAGTTGATAAGTGCCCCCGTCAAGACAAGGGAAATTGTAGTAGTTGCACGTGAGTACGCCTCAGTGCTGTCGCCCCTCCCAAGTGGGGGGGGGTATGTCTGGTTAGGGATCTTGACACCGGTTACGACCTTGCCGTTGGCCCTTAAACGTTAGGATGTACAATTTCAATATTTCAAGTAAATGTTTTGTAGGATGTTAGATCGGCTAGGAGAACCTCTGTATTAGAGAATCTGTTAAGGTTAGCCAAACATCGCAGTGTGGTATGAAATTGTACATTAATGTTTAAATGTTTTAATTTTTTGTTTTTAATAAATACGGCCGGGAGGGTCACTCCCTCCCACTTCCAAAAACTTCAAGAACTGTTTCCGGTTTCCCTCATTTGGGGATTGTGTTGAGAGGGGGTGGCGGGTATCTCAGCCATATGGAAAGGGGCGACCACTCGGTCCCCCCGAACGTATGGCAGAGTGCCTCGATCCCCCCGGGAAGACATTTTTGGGCGGGAGGCGCGTCTCGGCTGGTATGCCCGAAGCGGCGTAGCCGGGGCGCGCTTTTTTCCCGCCCTTGAGTGGGCTGGCCTAGACACGGACGCCGCCAGCCACGCCCTCGGGGCAGGCAGGGGCGGGTTTACGCCCGCCCTGAAGATGGATAAAAAGAGACGCAAGACCAGAAGACATCCTCTTGTTCCTGTGCTCTGAAGCTGCACCTCCCCGCTGCACGTGAGCTCGAGACGGAACGAAGAGCCAATTTTGACCCACCCACCAGCCCCTGAGGACAGCTAGTTGTTTTAATAAAGTTGATCAGTTATTCTATTTCGTTTTCAGGTTGTTTTGGTGTTATGTTGATATTTAATGTGTAATAAAGATTGGTATAATGTTACAAGTTGGTGATTAAAGAATATCGGATTTAAGGTCCATTTAGACACAGGTTTTTCGGTCATAATGGCCAATGTAGTTTCGTTTAGTTAGCACTTGTCGTATTTATTTCGGTCAGGCGGTAGGCGGTAAGGTCATGATCGGTGAGCACTAATTGGAAGATCCCTATGAGTGGGCGTCACCCAACACGGATGGGAGCGCTCGGGGGAGGTGGCCTTTGGCCCCTCAACGGGGAGGCGGTCCCTTCTAAGGATGGGTCGCCGGAAGAAGAGGAAAGGCGGTCAAGGCCCCTTCCTGTGTAGGAGGGGTTACAGCCCCCTCCTGGGGAATTTCCCGGGGCCAGGGACATCTGCGACGGCAGATGCGGTAAGTTGTGTGGGGTTGGGGGGAGGTCTACGATACCTTCTAGATACCTCACACGAGTCTTCGAACGACCTTTAACTGGCGTCGAGTTGATAAGTGCCCCCGTCAAGACAAGGGAAATTGTAGTAGTTGCACGTGAGTACGCCTCAGTGCTGTCGCCCCTCCCAAGTGGGGGGGGGTATGTCTGGTTAGGGATCTTGACACCGGTTACGACCTTGCCGTTGGCCCTTAAACGTTAGGATGTACAATTTCAATATTTCAAGTAAATGTTTTGTAGGATGTTAGATCGGCTAGGAGAACCTCTGTATTAGAGAATCTGTTAAGGTTAGCCAAACATCGCAGTGTGGTATGAAATTGTACATTAATGTTTAAATGTTTTAATTTTTTGTTTTTAATAAATACGGCCGGGAGGGTCACTCCCTCCCACTTCCAAAAACTTCAAGAACTGTTTCCGGTTTCCCTCATTTGGGGATTGTGTTGAGAGGGGGTGGCGGGTATCTCAGCCATATAGAAAACATGAGAGATTTTGCGTATTATCAGAGCTCTGTATCATCCAATCTTTTGGGGGTGGAGATTCATTCCAACACTTTGGATGTAATGCACCAACTCCATTACAAGCATTTGGACACTCTGCAAACAATCGCCAGTTTAGACTCAGTGCACCACAACAGTTGAGCGTCCTGGTCTACATCCAAATTGCTTACATGTAGGAATGATCTAGGATTTTCTAGGATGCACATGTGGTAAGCAGAAAAGACCAAGTGTGCTAGAGATTCCTCAGCATGCTGGCACGTTGGGCATATGGTGCTCACAATTGCACTGGAGTTCCATTTCACTTGAAGTGACTGCAAAGAAAGAGTGCCATATCAGAATTTGCGATATATACTTATAACAACTAGCAGGGTTATGTAATCTTCATTAGTCAATCAAATCCATGATAGTTCCAGCTCACCAACTTAAGGCCACAGGAGAGTATCTCCTACTATTCAACATTGCTTCACTGTGAAACCAGTGAACAATCATCAAACTGGGACAAGATGTCATAGTGATCTAGACTTGTATTATTATGTGGTATTCTCAGCCACTCAATTTAAATTCCATTACTTATTACAATAGGAAGAATACTTTGATTTGGACAGATATAATGCATCTTTTGGTTTGCTTGCCATTTCCTAAAAGCAGATTTGATTCCCTGAAATGACACTTGTATGGATAACATCCCTGCATGTTTTTTTAAATAAATGATTTTCTTTCTGCTTGATGTTTTCCCTGTTTATTATAGGCTCGGGGTTTGAATTTAATTGTTAGCCAAATGCATTGATCAGCTCATGGTTTTGTAAACATACCCTTTATGGATGAAGAGAGGGATTTTTGTTAAGTCTCCTCCATGAGTATTAGTGACAAATCCCACTGAGCTGCTGTATTTTTATTCATTTCAGCAATGTCAGGGACTTTTTTAAGTAATAAGAAGATTTTATGTCTGTTCAATGGGTGAAGTTTCTTGTTTTTGTGTTTTTTACCTCTTCAGGAGACATCAAAAACAAAGATCCAGTTTTGATCATTATTGTGTTGAAAATTATCTATTTGGGGTAGTCATCACCTCAACTTCACCTAAATCAACTTTTCCATGTATCCACAATGACTGTTGCCCTCATTTTTGCTTTTCAGCTAATGTATCATAACAATTCTTTACTTACCAAGTCGACACTTGGGAAGTATAGGAGTCTGGTTTAGTATATGGTGCTCACTTATGTAAGTCTAGCACCCTGCAATAATCTGGACAACCCTTATGGTGATTTTAGTGGTCTTCGAAAATCTTAGAAAGCTCTCAAAGTGGTAGCTGCGGAGAGCAGCATTCAGGCTTAACTCTTCAATGCTCATGACGATCTCAGCTCATCATGAGGTACACCTCTCGTGTGCTCATGATGAGCTGAGCTCGTCATGAACAATGGGAATCAATAATTTTCAGCATACAGGGAGAATCCCAACAGCAGCGATGGTGTTAATCCAGAAGGAGTGTAAAGCAGCTTGTTTTACCAGATCTAATTCTTATTGGTCTAGGTTATTTGAAAAAGAACCACACAGTTTATCTATAAATATATGTATTTATTGAGAGATATTAACATATAATAATATCTCCTACCCGGGGATATAACACAATGCACACAATTTTTTGCAATAAAAACATGGAAAATATCACAAATATACAGTGGTCACCAGGGGGAGATCAAACCATATACTAAAATAGCGGGATGCAAACCACGACTGAAGTCAAGACTGTACCCAAAAGATGTAGAAGTGCTGGGGACCCAAGAAACCACACAAGGTTAGTACCCAGGAACTCCACAGAGGCTGTAACATAGCATAACATGTGTATTTGTAAAGCGCACATTCACCCAGGGGTATCTTGGCGCTGAATAACAGATGTTTATTGTTACCCAACTCAATGGTACTCATTTTATCGAACTCAGATGGATGAAAGGCTGAGTGCACCTTCCGGGATTTTTACCGGTGACCATGATGCCTAACACAGGCCCCTGAAGTGGACGCATTAGTCCACTGAGCCACCAGACCCGGCATTGTGCAGAGTGGGAACACAACCACATGCTCAATTGAAGTCAATAGGTAAGTCGCTGTTGTAGTTTTAAAGAAGAAGGACCCTTCCCAGTGGACCCTGAAGAAACCCCGTGGAAGACAGAGGTTGAACAGCCATTCCACCTATGGATACCCTAGGAACCAAGATACCTGCACCAGGGAAACTGGGTACGTAGATGTGAAGTGGCGTCGGAAACCACCTTCAAACTCAATGGTGGACTTTAGTGGAAGCAATAAAGTGGCCAAAAGAAGTTGCTGTAGTCAAGTGTGCTGCCCATAAAGCTAGAAAAGATATGGTCAAGCGTGGAAACAAATATGCAGACTAGGTGAGCAGACATTGTGCACTTGAAAACGAAACTGTGAGATTAAATTAAAACATTATGATTAAAGGAATTGAACAAAAGGTTTCAAAAGAAATACTAGTGGAAAGTACAGAAACTGTAAGTTGTTTCCAAAATCATAGTTCAGAGGAGGAAGCCCCAGGCGATGAGAAAAGCAAATATGAAATACTGGCTTACCAAAAGAATTATCAAGATATTTACATCACTAAATATGAATTGTACAGCTAGGTATTTATATAATATGTAGGGAGAGATGCTAAGAGGAGCACATTTAATAAATACTGTTCAAATTCCAAGTTTAGATGTGTAGAAGATTTGTTTTAGCAGTGGGTAATTTGTCAGCGAAATAATCATTTTAAAATGACATTTTGAAATGATTTTTTACAGCTCTTTGTTAGAACTGGCTATTTCTTGTTGGCTAAGGCTGACGCCAAAGCTAGGCAGAAACCTCCATTCTAGTCAGGGCAAGGGAGTCACACGCCAAGATCACCCCTGCTCACCCCTTGGTAGCTTGGCACGAGCAAACAGGCTTATCCCGGAGGCAATGTGTAAAGCATTTGCGCCAGCACACAACAGCAACAACATCCTAGGCACACCACAAAAGGAACTCCACACAAGGTTACATAAAAATAACTTCTGTATTTTCAAAACACATCAGATAGAATCACACATGTACATTGTGCCAACTGGCATGGGCAATATTCACAAGGGATTATTTACACAGGACAGGGCCACGTGGGCACCTGTCAGAATCAGCACTTAGTAGAAAATAGAATATAGGATATAAAATCACTGTAGCACAAATTAGCAAATATAAATCACAACCAGTAACTACTGGTAACCGGTAAGTACCACCTACACAACCCTAAACAAATTAGGAGAATGTCACGCAGGGAACCAGGACCTCACTAGGACCACCTGTACTAGAAAGAACAACCACCTAAGACTAAAATACATTTAGGGGTATAGGTGAGAACACATTACACATGATGCAAAACCAACATTCAGAGGTGTAGGGAAGGAAAAACACATGATGCATAAAACATACATTCAGCGGTGTCAGAACAAGGCACATGATGCATCAAAATCACATTCAGAGGTACCGGAGAAAACACATGATGCCTAAAACATTCAGAGGTGTAAGGAAGGAAAAACACATGATGCATAAACCAACACATTCAGATGTGTAAAATCAAGGAAGACACATGATGCATAATAACATTCAGGGGTGCCAGAACATAACTCAATAGCGCAAAAACACATGATGCCCAAAAACATTCAGAGGTGTAAGATCACAGTGCGTAATCATATTAAATGCATTACATTTCCTAGCACCACATCACATTGCGCAAAACTCTCATTAGGCAATTACCATCACATAGATAATCACATTACGCCTAAATAAACTTACATACCAGCCCCTATCTAATAAAGGGACTAAAGAGCCCTGTGTCCAGAATGTCAGGGCGTGCTGCCAATGCAGCGCCAGTCAGGGGTGCGCCACTGGCGCAAAACTTAAACGTTGCAGCTGCCCACTACTTGCTGGGCACCTGGGAACAATCACATAACCTAAACGGTGCAGCTGCCCACTAATTGCTGGGCAGCTGAGAATCATCAAAACTGCGACCGGGTCCTCACTGACCCTAGAACAGAACTGCACCAACTGTTGGAGCCACACAGGCTCTGAAAACACTTGTGTCACATTGCGCAGAATGTTGGAGCCACACAGGCTCTGACACCACATATGTCCAAAACGTTGGGGTCCCCCCTCTGGGGACTCGTGATCAAAAGCAATGCCCCGTAAATACTATGGAGTGTTGTGAGGGCCATGGGCATTTTAAATAAAGGGTGCCCCAGTCAGAGCCACACAGGCTCTCTAGACAAATACAAAGTGCCCCCTGAGCCTCACTGGGCTCGCGCACAAATATGCGGCGTCGTTGGAGTCCCTCGGCAGGGACTCAGAAACCCATAAATGCCCCGGAGCCCTCTCAGGGCTCTACACACAAATGTGGGCATTGGAGCCTCAGGCTCCGTTGAAACGTTGGGGTGGCCCACTGCCATCTGGGGCCACCCTACCTCCACTCTCACCCTTGTGCCTCTCTCCGGCACCAACAGCAGCCGCACGGAGCCCCCCCAGCCCTTCCTACTCACCGGGCTGTCTCTCTGGCGGGGGCTCCTGCTTCACTCGCGGCAGCGTGCGTGGGGCTCTCTCACTCGGGAGAGCCCTGCTGGGGGAACCAGGCAACTCCGAAGGCTTCTCCTGTGGGCGGCGCGGGCTCCTCTTCCACAATGGAGCCCCGCCTGCACCTTCAGCCGCCGAGCTCCTCTTCCCTCCCCGGACTGCGGGCGGGACTTCCGGCCGGGCCACGCCACCATTGGCTGGCCGGCCAACCACTTCCGGGTCGTCGCGGGCAGCGCGGCGGCCCTCTTCAGTGGGCTCCCTCGAGTTTAAAATATAAAAATAACGGCCAGGTCCCTGACAGGGTGGGCACCTGCCAGGGGACGAAATAATCGCAAATAAGCGAGGTGGGCACTCGCTAGGGCCACCATAAGCAGGGTGGGCACCTGCAAGGCAAATAAAGCGCTCCCAGCGCTAAAAGTTAAATAAAGCGCCTTTCAGCGCTAAAGGGACAAGAGAAAGCACCCTCCAGCGCTATAAGTAACATAAAGCGCTCTCAAGGCGCTTGGGGGACTCAGACAATGCTAGGCCCCTCAGAAAGGACCCCAATAGCAAGGAGGGTCCCAGCAACAAGTAGGACATCACAGGCAAAGGTTTCCAGGGCCAACACAAAGTCTCCCATCACCCCAGGCAAGGCAGAGGGGTCCCAGGAAGTCCTTCAGCAGTCCAGTCATCCAGGAAAGTCCATCAGGTGTCCAGGGGCTGGGCAGGGCTCAGGGAGGCAAGCCTTCCCCTGAGCCCAAGCAGCAGCACGCCCCTGGCAGGATTCAGGTCAGAAACAAGAACATTTTTAGAGTGTCTCAGCACCCTTTTTATACCCAAAATCTTTTGTCTAAAGGGTGAAGGCAGAGTGAGAACCAGCTAGAACTGGTTATAGGGAATTCCTTTCACTGGCCAGGCTAGGGACATCAGACGCACCCCAGGGGGTGGAGCCAGCATTGTGTGGGGAAAACCCAGCCTCATTCAGGACCCTCAAACCAGATGGTCAATCCACAAGCAGGCCAAGGCTCACTCCTCCCCTCACATCAGCATGCTAAACACTCCATTCACCACCGGGGCAGACCCTCCCAGACTCTTGGAGCCAGGCTCACCAGCCAGCCTCAGCCAATCACACGCCAGACACAAATTATACAAATATGGCAACTTCTAAAAGTGGCACTTCTACACTAGACACATTCATGCCGCATATATCATTACGCAGCATTCAATCTCACGAGTTCGCACATACCAAACTCGACCCTGCACTCCCCACACATCAGGATCTACCATCGGCATACATATTCCCCATTCATTCCTATGGGAGGGCAGGTCACTCACCACACATACACAGAGAGCTCACACACTTTACACTGTACCACAGTGAAAACGTGCGCAGAGGCCTAAAATCACCACCACCAGGTTCCAGAAACAGGCTAGGAAAAAGCAAAAAGTCTCGGGGTGAACCTGCCAAAAGGGCCGGGTCCAACACTCTTCAATTTGATTAAAAGCATTATTGTAGCTGCTACAAATGGGGTTTCTGGTTGGCTAGGTTATGCCCACCACTCCAGTCAGGGGAGGCAAGCTACACACCAAAGATAACCCCTAATCATCTCCTTGGTAGCTTGGCAGAGAAGTCAGGCTTATAACAGAGGCAATGTGTAAAGCGTTTGCGCAACACACAAACACACACACACCAGTGACACACTGGGCACACCACAAAAGAGAATCCACACAAGGTTATATAAAAATCTTTTTTATTATTTATAAAAACACACATTAGATCACAATCACATATATCACTGTGCCACTAGGTACTTGTCTTGACTTCACACAGACTCACAAATCCCTTGGCCAATTAGGCCATTGTCATGACATTACAATTGGGTGCATACCAGTACACATTTTCAGGTTGCATGCCATCCACATGCATCACAATGTCAGGGCATAGGCATCAAGCAGTTGGGAAATGCTGCATACAGCGGAATTACCCACAACATATCCATAGCACTCTATGTTTACCATAAACATCTTTGAACACAGCGCCTTGAGCTTCTGCTACATCCATTGTGGCTCATCCAGGACATTTATGTAGGGCATTGAGATCTCTGGGTTTCTCCCTAATTAAAGAGGGGGCAGGTCCCACAGCTGGGGCTCTGTCACTGACTTGCCCTCAATGGCCAGCACCGAACTAGTGTTCCCCCAACAGGTACACACAGGAGGGGATACCAATAACACAGTTGAAAATCCAGCGGGAGACAGGGCAGCATCCCTGGCATCAGGAGTTATGAAAGAGGGGCAGCGCCACCCACGTTCCTCCCACCACGTTGGAGGGTTGCCAAGGGCAGTACCTCTCACAGTCACAGCAATTGGCCTCTCCGTGGCTCTCTTGCCGGTCAGGACAGGCCCGGCTCAGGTGCTCTACTTCCCAGTGATACTCAGTCGGCCGGCCAACTTTTGTAGTGGTGTTGATGCCAACCAGGTTGCGTCAGGCAGGGTCCACAGCACTCACCTCCAGACTGTTCCTGGTGCAGATCCCAGCAATACAGGTGCCACAAGACTCCGTCCGGTGGCCTCCCTGTGTGTCCTACCCAGCCAGGCTGCTCCAGGACAAATCAGCATGAACCACGCGCTGCTATCAGAATCACCGGGATCTCCCAGCAGATGCCTGCTTGTGCCCCGGGGGCATCAGGGTGTGCCCAGCTCACTGTTTCACTAGTCCCAAGGAGAAGAAGTGGGATTTTGAGTACCACACGCAAATCCCAGCCATTACCTGATACCGTCCCGACAACAGGAATGGTCAGCAAGATCACCACAGTAGTGTTCACCATGCACTCTTTGCAAACAGGGAGGGCACTAGAGCAGGTAACAACCAGCAGGCCGGCTCATCAGGGTCCATTTCTTACAGCAAGTGGCAGTCTATCTGGTGACCTAGCAGGCCACAGGTGAGCACCAAGAAGAAACCATCTTCTGATGGTGGTATCTCCTGGCAGTTCCCTGGCCAGGAGGAGTCTGGAGAGCCAGCAATGGCTGGATCCACCTCCATACAGTGTCTTCTCCTCCATCATGGGGTCATAGCCCCTGTAGTTATAAAGCCAATGTCTTTGTTCGGGGGGCACTTCAAACACTATATTGAAGTGCACACCATCCCCCATTCACCTTGTAAAACTTGGCCCTATACATACTACAGGGGGTTGGAGCCCGCATTGTAGAAGGCAGGCACAGCCCTATTCAGGTGCAAGTCAACTCATCTAACCACTCCAAATGCTGACTAGGCCAATTTAGGTGCTAGGGAAACTTCTCTCACTACCCTAAATTCAGTCAAGGTCTATTCAGCCTAGCACTGAGTCATCCAGGAAAGGCAGGTCACACCTTAACCCCCCCTTGTGACCCCTTGTGACAGTCTACAGTAAATACACATCCACTCTCTCATGTCAGTCACAACCATGCGGTCAACACACATCCAGGCAGGGCACAAAGACACATAGCACACAGAAAGGCCCACTTCTAAAAGTGCATTTCTAAAATAGTAATAATAAATCAGCTTTCACCAATAAGCTGGATTTATCACTACTATTCCAAACATACCAAACATAGTCATGATACCCCTCTCGGATCAGAAATTACCGCTGAAGCACATATCAGGGAATCCTCCAATGCAAACATATGAGAAGGCAGCCTTCCAGCAGTGAGAAACCGAAAAGGCTGTTTGTCACTACCAGGACTTGCCACACAGTTAAGGTACATGCCCTACCTTTTACCTACACCGCACCCTGCACATAGGGCTAACTAGGGGCTACCTTAGGGTTGATTTATATGTAGTAAAAGGGGAGTTTCAGGCATGGCAATCACTTGCCAAGCCAGGTCACTGTGGCAGTAAACTTCTTGTGCAGGCCCGTAGTGGCAGAGGCCTGAAACAGGTTTGAAAGGCTACTTTGGTAGGTGGTGCAAGCAGCACTGTAAGCCCACTGGTAACATTTAATTTTACAGACCGTGGGTATATGGGATACCGCTATACAAGGGATTACAGGTAAATTAAATACACCAAACAGGTATAGACCAAACTTACCAAGGTAGCTAGAGAGAGCACATGCACTTTACCACTGATCAGCAGTGGTAAAGTGCTCAGAGTAGGAAAACCACCAACATCAAGTCAAAATAAATACAAGAGAAAGGCAAAAAGTTCTGGGATGACCCTGCATAAAGGGCCAAGCCCAACAGTAGATATCATCCTTAATTTTCTTGAATTGTTGAGAAAAGCTGTTCAAAGTATGTGTATTTACCACACTGAAATGGTATGATGCTCTTCTTCTTGTCCTAATGATCATTAGAAGTAGCTCAGACAAAAATACTGGTCTCTTTCCCATTAAGTGCTAATAAACTTGAATTCGAATTTTTGAATGTATAAAGCTTATAAAACCAATAGGAATTGAAGCGCTGTCACCAAGTAATGAACCAGAGGGAAGGTGAACAACCCTAACGAAGAGGATGCAAGATTTAATAAGCAGCACCCTTAACTCCTCAGAAAGAATTGGAAGAATTTTCTTCAAGGTCTCCATGCTCCAAAAACAAGAGCTCTCTGTTATATTGACCTGGATGTCAAATGCCAAAGTATTGTCAAAATCAACCCCAGATTTTTTGCAGCAACCACTGAAACATGTAGAGTGCTACAGGTTTCCGGCCACCCACGGTTGGTCTAGATTTATTTTTTCGCCCCCAAAACCACAATCTCAGTCATACAGGACCTAAACCTGTCTCCCACATCTTCCCAATCATCGCAGATGGAAACAATGATTTGGGAGTCATCTGCATAGTAGAGCACCTGGAAACTGAAAGAGTGCACCAGTTTTGCCAGAGGGGAGACATTCACTTTAAATAAGGTAGGATTGAAGGAAGAACCCTACAGGACTCCACAGGGAAGTTGGAAAGGTTCAGCCTTAAAATCCCCAAGATGATGGTAAGAGTCCTGTTCATTGAAAAGATTCCAGCAGGTTTAAAGCAACTTCCCTCAGCCCAGCCTGATGCAGCCTTTGCATCAACAGAGATGAAGATATGGTGGCAAAGGCTGCAAACAAATCAAGCATAACTAAAATTGTCACACCTCCCTGATATTTGCAGATTTTGGGATATGGTTCTTCCTAAAACCATTTTGGGAGGGGTCCACGAGTTTGTGGTCAATGAAGAGCTGAGCTAATTCCTGGTTAATGTGTTTCTTTAGAGTTTTAGCTGGGGCCGGCAGCAAGGAAATTGGAAGGACATTTTTATTCACCTTTTTCTCAAGGGGGATGACAATCACCTCCTTTCAGCAGAGAAGATACACTCCAGACTCCAAGAACTGAGATTACATTTTCTCTAAAGATTCGACAATCTGATCTGAGGCCAATTTGTAGTACCCTAGGTGGACAAGGGTCATCTGGTGATCCCAAAGTGGTTTGCCATAAATGGGTTTTAATTTCTGGCACTGGAATGGGAGAGAACCTGGCTAAACTGCTTATAGTAGGCTGTCCAGCTGTAATGCCTTCCAAGAATGAAACAACTGACCTGCCAGTCGGTTCTTAAAATTCTGCAAAAATCATTTTCTTTTCCCTAAAGAACTCAGCTACCTTATTACAAAAGTCTTCAAGGAGAACATGACATTGCTAACCATCTTGAAAAGTTCCCAGGAAGAATTAATAACAGATCTTATCTTCAGAGAAAAATCAGACAATTCAGCCTCATTAATGGCACTTTTACATTTTTTAATTAACTTTCTGTTCGTTAAGAATAACAGCACAGATGCACCACAAAAGTCAAACATGAAACAAGTTAAGATTTGGACTGCAATTACAATGAATCAAAGAAGATCAAAGTTCTTCAGTTTGGTTTCTTTTTATTTCAAAGTGGAACATTGAGACACAATACAGCCGACGTGTTTCGTCCTTTTAGAGAGATTTCTTCAGGGCTTATCACAGGTCAAGAGCGTCTTCAGGAAAGAGGTGCGGTGGATGAAGTGATCTGAAGCGAGGGTGTACTTCTCATTGGAAAGGATCGTCTAATCAGGTTAGGAACCAGAGATCCAATAGTTAATGGAGAGAATTGATATCCATACGAGATGAAAATATTGTCAATCTTTAGATATGCAAACCGGTAGATCTAGATAATATCCATATTACAAGTATAGTCCCACCGCATGGAGACACTAATCTCAAATGGGGAGAAATGTGTACGAGGCTCAGATCGTGGTGTAAATTTGCCAGATCCCAAATAACAGGAGGTCCATCCTGCAGCGACCGCGATGAGTCCTTCTGTTTGTTCTTCACTTCCAAATTGAGAACCAGTCCCCACCTCTGTTCTTGCCTCTGACATTGCCTTTGGAGTTCTTTAAGTGCTTCTGAAAACCACAATGCTGAGGTTTTCCTCCTGCCAATGTGTTTAGTTCTGACAGGAGCAAGCTCCCGAATGGCTGACAACAAAACTTATTAACATTCTTTGATAATGTTCCCTAGTCGCTTAAGTCTTTTTCTGGAAATTTGGCAAGTGCTTTGCCTAATTCCTTTCCTGAGATTTTACTCCAATTTCTGAAACAGATAAAGTTACTCTGTGTACTTTTCTCTAATCCTGGGTGCTATGCAGAACTCCGAGAAGTGCAAAAAACACTCCGCCATGCTACGCCGAGCTCTGCAAGTCGCAGAGTGCATTAGATAAATACTGTTCGGTGTGATTTGAAGTGCCAAGTGTTTGTCCACACTCTGCAATTATTGCGAATGGCACCATGCACTGCCCAAGTGGGTGCTTCTTCCTTTCTGCCGCTCAAGTAGATTTTTTACTCAAGCAGCAGCTCTCTCAAGGCAAATGGATGGTTTCTCAATGCGAGCGGGTGGTCACAAGAATACACGACCACTCACAATGAGAAATCCGACCACTCGCTTTGAGAAATCTCACAGGGAGATTGATTTCCCATGCTCGTCAACTAGACATTGACGATCGTGAACAAGGAAAACTCTTGCCGGGAGGTATATTTTCCTAGCTCTCTATTGCAAACTTGACATTGATAAATGCGAACGAGGTAAAAAACTCTGCTCTTCGAGTTTTTCTGAACTCCTTGAGCTCCGAATAATGCAGAGAGCAGACAAATCTGCAAACTATATTGGAGCTGACAAAAACTGCCTTCTTGGACCGGGTGGATGATAAACCAACAACCCAGGCAGAGTCTGCCAATGGTTGTTCATTTTGAAATTCCCTACCTATCATCCCTCAGTGGCAGAGGTAGTGACCGGGTATAGGGTACAGTTCAACTGGTCCCTAAAAATGATGGCTAAACCCCTACATTTCTGGTCACCCCTATCTAGCCTCAGAATTGCATAACCCAGTGGAGTAGCTGCCACTAGTTCACTGAATCTCCCTTCGCCCAGGTCTCCATGCTAAACAGGCAACCTAATTGTGAGGTGTCAGTCAGCGGGCTAATTTTAGTGCAATGTTTTTTCAAAGAGCGAGCGTTAACCAAGCTACTGTAATATTTTCTTTCCTGCCTTATCCCCCCTGACCACTTTTTCCCTGTTATCATGAGTTGGCTCTGTAGTTATCTCCAGGCTCTTAAATGCAAACAGCACCACTGCCCAGCGTATCCGGGGACCATAGTATCACAAACCTCTCTACTCACTTTTTGCTCAGAGTTCATTAGGTCCAGCCTAGAGTAAGCCAAGCATTCTTCAACTGGATCTGATCAGGCAGCATCTCTGACCCATGGCACCATCCAGGAATGGACTGGAGGAGACAGGCTTGCCTTAGTCAAGCCTTTGGCATCCGCATCTGCGTGCTTATTTTCTGTAGGAAAACACATGAGTAGCACTAGAGTGCTGACACTCCTTCATGGTGACATGTGCAAAATGACCCCCAAACACAAAGTGCCCCTATCAGAATTGCTCTGTACACAACAACAAAAAGTGTCCACAAAGAGCTACGGCAGCATAGAATCACTCTTTAGGATCAAGTAAAAGTTCCAAAGCAACAGTTAAAAAGCAACATTCACATGAAAGAAGGAGTCCCTTTCACATGACCTGACGGGGCCCGCATCCGTATATAGGTGCGCTTATACTCTGTGGTAATACACATGTGATTAGCACTGTGCTAACATTCAGGCATGAGGGTATGTCCAAAATGACTGCAAAACATGAGAAAAACTGGCTCTAACAGGTCTGTAAAACAAAGTAATCCTCCTAGAAACAATCAATAGTCAGCAAAAGTGCCCACAAATTCTCGACCTAGGATCAAGCAAAAGATCCAATATTAAAAACAAAGTTCATCTGAATAAAGTAGTCCCCTTCAGGTAACCTTACCAGGTTGAATGGGCAGAGCAATGAGATAGGTTTATACTCCCTCAGCTACCCTTGTTTGTATAACTGCTGACATTGTTCTTCATTGCTGCAAAGATCAAGCTAACATGATGAAATCGGTATCTCCTCAGGTGAACTTGACAACAGAACTGACCACCCATTGGCGACACCCATTGAATCCAGTTGACTGGGTGGCCATCAAGAATCATGGCAACAAATGTTGCTAGGAGGAACACTGACCTAAACCATTTTATGTCCTACTTCTGACTACCACTGCTGGGAAGTGTGCTGGAGTTCCACAGTGGATCCACAATACTCACAGAGGACAGTGAAGATGGTGGATGAAGAGGAGGTAATAATCATTGAATCACAGAGGGAAGCTTAACTTCACAGTGTGGATTCAGAGGGCGGTGAACAATTTGAAAGTGAGACTGATGTAGATTGTATTGTATTGCATTGTAAATGTATTTATTTAGAGCTCTTGACACCTAATAAAGCATTGAACTATTATTTCGGTGAGTAGCACTCTACTCCGGAAACCAGGATTAGTAATTAATATGTTAGTACAATTGTTTTTCTTTTTTTCTTGTTCATTAGTTGTGTTTTTGCTTTTGATTTCATGTGCGTTTAGTAGAGTTTGGAATAGGAATGGATTGGAAAAGGGGAAATGTGGAGTAGGAATAAAATGATAGGAAAGGATTTGAAGAGGGGAAGTAGTAAGTTTTTATTGGTGGTGGTCATGTGTGCTTGTTAGTTGGGTGGCATGACTAATAAGTAGGTTTGACAGTTTGAGAAGGGTGTTTGGGAGTTCACAGTAGTCAAAAAGGTTTGGAGTGCTTTACCACCCTCTTGAAGAGGGTGGTAAATTGCGAGTATTTTGCGACCAGAATTGCAGTTGCAAAACATTCTAACATAAGGTAGCAAGTCGCTATTAGGAAGTGACGCCCTTGGAATGACCCTTCCTAATAGCGAGGTGCAAATCCTATTTAGCGAGTTGCAAATAAATTGTGACATGCTAAATAGGGTTTGTAGATCGCCCAATAGTATTTTGCATAAGCAAACGGGTGGCTAACCTGTTTGCTAATGCAAAATAGGGTCGTACATATGGCCCTAAATGTCCAGAACGTGTTAGTTGATAAAAAAGACTCAAAGTTGTGCTATGCAGGAGCCCATGCCATCTATGCATTAAAGATCTGGAACAACATTGCTGCATTCATCAGGACCACCCCAATTCTGCTCCAATTTAGGAACGAAATGAAGGTGCACCTCTTTGAAGAACACTACATCTGTTGTCATACTACCCAACTGCCCCCAGGACTTTAGTTTTGAGAAATGTTTTGGGGGCAGGTTTTTTTGGCTGCTTGTGCACCTGGGCTCAAATAGCATCAAAAAGTCTATCTTATTGAAACAGAATGTCATCTCTTGACATGTTTATGTTGTTGAGCCTTACATGCCCAATTCAATAGGGCCAATTACAGGTGTAGGGTCCCATATGTTTGGGAAGAAGTATAGAAACACAGAAAGCTAGGACATTTGTTAATTTCTAGGAGATGGTCTAACGGCTAGGGTGGTTGACCTTGAATTTGAGGAACTGGGTTTGAGTCTCGGCAACGACGCTGAACATGCTTTGCTTCTGGGCAATACTGAATATGGCAAATTACTTATTGACTGGAGAGAGAAAGGACTTTTAGAGTGGGAGGAGCACAATTATCTTAAGCGTGCTCATCCCTGTATTCCCATCTTGTACCTCCTGCCCAAATTACATAAGAACGTAGTGGACCCCCTGGGAGACCTATTGTCTCGGCAATGGGCTCCCTGTTAGAAAACACCTCACGATTTATGGCTCACTACCTGAGACCCTTTGTAATTGCTCTGCCAGCATATTGAAAGATACAACACACTTTTTAACCATCATTGATGGTTTTCAATGGGAAACAGCTTAGACGCTTGTTACGTTGGATGTAAGTAGCTTATACACAAGCAATCGACATGACCTGGGGATACAGGCTGTACAACACTACCTCAAAACACAGTCTATTTCCTTACATCTACACTCACAGATGCTGGTTGACATGATCCTTTTCTGTCTCAAGAAGAACTGTTTTATTTTTGATGATGTGGTGTACCGGCAGTCACAGGGCACGGCGACGGGCACCTGCTTCGCCCCCAGTTATGCCAATCTATTCATGGGCTGGCGAGAGGAGCAGGTGTCCACGCAACTTAAAGAGTTTGACAACAATGTAGTCCTGTGGCTGCGGTACATAGATGATGTTTTTATGGTGTGGAGAGGAAGCATTGAAGCGGCCAAAACCTTTGCGGGGAAACTCAATGATAACAACTTTAATTTGGTGTTTTCTGAACAAATGAGCAAAACAGAAAAAGAGTTCCTTGATGTAAAGGTCACAATGCAAGATAATATAGTGACAACAAGTCTGTTTCGTAAGAAAACTTTGGGAAACAGCATCCTGATAGCCAACAGTGCACATCCTCGGAACCTGGTTGACAGCATCCCCTATGGGGAGCTGCTCTGGGCGAAGAGAAATTGTAGCACTGAAGCAACATTTCAGAACGAAAAATAAACAATGTGCAAACACTTTAAAGAGCATGGGTACAGAAGTTCTACTATTGAGAAGGCATGCATTCGTGTTGATTCCCAACAAGATAGATGAGACAGATGATACCATCAGATTTGTAACTACTTTCTTAGGACAAGCAAACAAGATTAAAAGGATTTTAAAAAAACACTGGCATGTTCTAGTCACAGATGAACATCTTAAAAAACATATCAGTAGCAATCCCCAATTCACGTCTAGAAAGTGTAAATCCTTAAGAGACGTCCTTAGTGGAAATCATGTCACTAACAAGACCACAAACAAGGATAAAGCAGCTTTAAATGTTGTAGGGATTGCAAAGCTTGTAGAAAAAGTGTGGATTGTGAGTTTTTGGAAATTCCTAACTCTGACAGAAGGTTTGAAAGACGTAAAATGCTAAGCTGTAACACCATGTATTGTGTTTACGTATTAATTTGCTCATGCAACAAATTGTATGTGGGTAGCACAATACACCGTGCTAAAAAACGAGTGATGGAGCATGTGCGTGCTATCAGAAATAACAACCCACAATATCCAGTAGCACGCCATTTTTTCGATTGTCATTTCCAAAAAGAAACCCTCTTGAGGATGGTGGTTATAGACATGGTTGAGTTGGGCGCAAGAGGAGGGAATAGAGAACTAACCCTGCGCAAACTAGAGTCCAGATACATCATTTTTGACTGTAGGACCCCAAATGGGTTAAACTCTAGTGAAGAGTTAGCTGTGCATTTAAGAGAATGAAATGTGAAAATTTGAAATTGAAAAACAATCAATCTGCGGTCCTAGATTTTAATTGACAATATGTTTTTAATTTGTAGGTAAGTTAAGGGCGGACCATCGTATATGGCAGCAATGAGATAAGAAAGTACATAGCTCTGCAGTGGATGAAATGATACATCACAGAAGCGTTTAATATACAGATGTAAATGTACTGTGCAGAATTTGCCCACTTGGGCGTTACTGTGGTATAATTATGAGTCATGGCCCACTTGGGCACAACCATCGGTGTACCTCATTGAAGGATACTATATGACTTTGAAAAGTTTATTTAAACAGTTTGCTTACATACAACGCAGCAGCTATGTAATGAAATAATGCACAACATGACATTATTTATGTTCATTCTATAAATGTAGGTCTCTCTCTGCCCTAAAAATGCTGCAAAATGATCTAAAACAATATGGATTATGTGTTAAATATTGCCGCTATATAGCATTCGGTGAGTTTATATTTTTGAATAGTGAGCGACAAATAATTATTGAACACCATATTTCTGTGATATTTATTTAAACTGTATTTATGAATGTAATAATGCAATTTGAGTGACAGACTACGATACAAATGTACCACCGCTATTGAATGAATAGTATGATTATACATTACAAAATGGCTGCCATTTTCGTTATCCCGCTGACAGCACTCAGCGGTGAGATTTCACTATATATAAAAAAGCAGGTAGCATCATGGCGTTTGAAATGTGAACAAGTCGAAAGGTGAAACGCGTTGTTTCCTGCCATTAAAATGTACTTTTTGAATCAACAATCCTGTGGTGTCCGGGTACGTTTTTTCATATAACGAAGAAGTTGTGGAACATGAATTTAGGGCTACCAGTGGCCCCAACCTGGACCGTCCGCAAACTAGCCTGGCATTATCCTCATACCGGAGTTGCTGTTTTATATATGAATTTGTTTTAGGGGGCTGGAATGTCTGGGGACTGGAGGAAGCCCTTTATGATTTTATTCACTGGGAATTGACTTTGTTTTTGCCGCAACTTTGCCGCATATCGCAGAAATCCACATGGACTCACCCCGCGCAGCACTTACCTGGGAGATGTATTCTGGGGCTTGCAGACCCTATGAACTACAGGCAGTGAGCAGCAATTCATGAAGGGGTGTGGCGAATTCCAGCCAAGGGAAATGCGGCAAGGACATTTTAAACGGCAAAAAAGTCTCCAGAAATGTTTGTTGGCATCTGACGAGGCCGATGAGCGGCCGAAATGCATTATGCCTTTTCATCAAATTAAAAGCTTCCACGAGATTCCCCGCTGTGGCCTCTGCTTCTTTGCCTGTCGGAGGAGTTTGCTGATATATATATATCATATATATATATATCAGCAAATATATATATATATATATATATATATATATATATATATATATATATATATATATATATATATATATATATATATTCACTGAAAAAACCATAGGTTTCAGCCAAGTTATAGTTAGGTATTAGCATTTAAAAAACCTTAGAAATTCACTGAAAAAACCATATTTTTCACACATGTTATAGTTAGCTGGACATTTCACTGACACAAAACCATTGAAATTCCCCCATTATAGTTAGTTCAGCTAACTATAACTCACGCGCCCACAATGCACTGCTGATGACGTCACATATTACATCACTCAAGACATGGTCAGTGACATCACTCATGACATCACTGATGACATCTCAAATGACATCAGTGATGGCATCACTGATGACATCATCCAGTGAATGTGTGTCTTTCTGAAAAATAAATACTTTTTATATATGTATATCTAAAGGTCAATGGAAGAATAAATGGGTAAATAGGTGTCTAAATGGATTTTATTTGTAAAATTGATTGTATAACTGACTTATTAAGTATATCCTAGTGAATA
This sequence comes from Lissotriton vulgaris, assembly GCF_964263255.1. Classification (NCBI taxonomy): domain Eukaryota; kingdom Metazoa; phylum Chordata; class Amphibia; order Caudata; family Salamandridae; genus Lissotriton; species Lissotriton vulgaris. The sequence continues at coordinate 499,603,381 of NC_141685.1, forward strand.
CATATATTAGCGAGTAATGTTTAAATATGTAAATATCTGTATCAGTGTCTCACTTTGTGTATAAGTGACTGCATGGGTTGATGAGTAGCTACATGAGTGTCCATATGGGTTATTAGTTGGTTTTATGAGTATCAGAATGAGTGTCTGTATGGTTTGGTGGGGGGTATTACTTAGCGCACAGATGCATGAATGACTGACTCTCTCTTTGTATGTTTTTTGGAGACAGCATGCGTGCAGGACTGTATGGGTGGATGAGTGTGCGAATGGGTGTGTTAGTGAGTGAAAGACTGTCTCAATAGTATCTCTATGAGTAACTACATATATTTTAAACTAGTATATGTGAGTATTGATGTATATAAGTGAGTATATTTGAGAGTGAGAGATTTGAAGAGTTCCTGTGTAAATAAGTATGTGTTTCTATAAGTGATTGTTTAAGAGTGTAAGTATGTGTACGTTTCTGAAGAAGTAAATGTAGTGGTGTGTGTATAGCTGTATATGCAAGTAAATGGATGTTTGCATGTGTGAGTATGTGTGTGAGTAACTCTATGGATGAGTATCGGTGTGTAACAGGATGTATAGGTTATGAGTACATATGATGAGTGAGTACATGTATGAGTGACTATATAGAACTGTTGGTGAATGAGTGGTTGTGTATGTAGATGTTGGAATTACCAGTTAATAACTTTATTTTGGCCAACTCGGGCCATAAAAGTACATTAATACAATCATAACACCACAGGAAAACGAATAAAAATTAGATAACCAGACAATACAATCATATTCCTACATTTGTTACAGTATAAAAATATTGGCTATCCATTATCCTAAAATCAGGTAAAAAACAACTGTAAAATTAATTTACGATTGTTAATTAAAAAAAAAAGAATTGGTGGATAGTGCAAATGTCCCCATTGTATAAGCCTCCATAAATTAGTTTGTTTAAAAAGGGCACACTTAGGGCTCTCCATACAATCACTTCAGAAAGCCCCTGCTCTTATACCACATACCATTCAGGAAGAGCGAGACAGCAAAAACAATAGGGGGATAGGTGTTGTGTTTCAATATCCTGTAGGCCTGAAGACAGTGCCTGAACCCTAGGTTTCTGCATACTGGGGCTAGCCAACGTTTGCTTGATACAGAATATGCAGGGCAGAGGAAAAACACCTGAATTTCAGACTCTACCTTGTGTTTACATTCCTTCTTCTTTTCTTTATCCCATTTACTAGTGAACGTCATAAGTGGAAGAGTCACCAGTCCATATTGGATATAGAGTTTCCTAGCCATAGGAGGATAGATCACATCCAGGTACTCTTCTTTTGTATAATCAGCCTTTATTTGTAGAAACTCTAGTGTCAGCCGGCCACCAGTTGACCTTTCTTGGAGAGTTGTCAAATTATGGTGCCTGTATAGCCGCACAAGATCTACCCTAGTTATTAGTGGGCACGATAATTCAGGTGTTTTCCAGAGGTCCTGCCTTCCTAACTTTGGGCCTCATTAGGATGGCAGACTGACCTGCGTCCGTCCGCCACCCCGAGGTGGAGGGACCGTCCGCAGGGGCAGCGGCGGCCCCTCCGGTGCAATTAGGATGTGACCGCCTCCCTGGCGGTCACATCCTGTATCTTTAACCTTGCGGTGGGTGCTGCTGGAAGCAGCAGCCACCGCAAGATTAAAAATGCATGTTTAACATTTACATGCACAAAGCGGCAGGTACTTGGCGGTGCATGCCGCTTTGTGCATGTAAATGCTAGTCGGTACCATAGCTACCCCCCATGTGCACCCCCCACCCCTGACACCATGGGGGCCTGCAACAGGCCCTCAAACACCAAAGACCACATGCTTTTCCATGGCGGAAAAGCAGCCGTGGAAAAGCATGTGACGATGCACATCTTAATTTGGCTGACGGTGTCTTGCAGACACCGCCACCAAATGTCCCTCCACACCCGCGGATCAGCAGCGGAAGGACCTGCCGTCCGCTGCTGGTCCCACCGCCATCCTAATCTGGCGGTGGGTGAATTATGTGGCCGCGGCGGTGAATTCGCATCCTCCTGGCCATCCTAATGAGGCCCTTAGTGCTGAAATCCCTTATGTGGTTAAGCCACGGGATTTTCTTGTTGGTTAGGCTATGTAGAACATCCCTAAGTTTGGCCTGTAGCAGGACAGCTCTGGTGTTGCCCAAAGCCTACGCCAGAATGTAATAGGCCTTAAGGTGATCTCCTCGTCGATGGGTAGCAAGCCCAAATGCAAACGGAGGGGGACTAAGGGGGTACTACGAGGAAGGCCCACCAATTCCCTCATGAAATTGTGTTCTATTTTCATGAGGTTAGGGGGCCTGCAGTGTCCCCACAATTCAGCCCCATAAAGGGTAGCCCCCCTGGCCTGTGCTTTGTATATTTCAATACCAGGGTCAGCTGGCTTGAATGTGGCAGTTCTATGCATTTTCATAATCCCCCCAATGTCTATGTTAACTTCAGACGTGCCTTGGCCAGTTGGGTATCCCACTCAATATGTTCTGTTAATGTGATGCCCAACTACTCAAATGTCCTCCCTCTCTCCAAGGGTGTGCCATCTAGGGATGGGTTTGGATGGGTGATTTTAGGGGGATTGAAGATCATAATTTTGGCCTTAGTTAAATTGATCTCCAAGCCCCTCAAACTACAAAAATCAGCAAAACCATCCAGGATGTGTTGTATGCCCGATGATGTTTTGTACAATAACAAAGTGTTGTCCGCGAACATCAGCGCAGGCACCCTCCCTGAGACTAGCCTTGGTGTATCACTATCTTTGACACTAGTTAGATGCTCAATGAGTCCATTGACGTAAAGGAAGAATAGAGTAGGGGCAAGGACGCACCCCTGGTGAACCCCCTTTTTAACAGGGAAGCATGCAGAGAGCTCCCCATGTTTTCCACACCTTACTTAGGCAAAGGTCCCCGTATGTAGCCTCACTAGCACATCCAGAAGGTAAGGTGGGATCCCAAGGTCGCACAGTACTTTCCATAGTTTTTCCCTGGGAACTAAGTCGAAGGCAGACTTCAGGTCGATGAAAATGTGATAAAACGCTGCCACCCTCCATACTCACCGTCTTCCAGTAAAGCACCTGAAGTCTAAATATCTGGTCACTGGTTGATGTACTCGACCTGAAGCCTGCCTAATAGGTTGTTGTAACTGGTATTGGTATCTCCATTTTTTTGAAAATGTTAGTTTCTATTTTTGAATGTGTGTATCAAAGGTTATATTAGGGTGAGAGGTGGTCTGCCACTCTTTCACAAGGATGATGTCAGCAGTGATGTCATCAGTGATGTCATTTGAGATGTCATCAGTGATGTCATGAGTGATGTCACTGACCATGTAATGAGTGAAGTAATATGTGACGTCATCAGAAGTGCATTGTGGGCACGCGAGTTATAGTTACCTGAACTAACTATAACGGGGGAATTTCAATGGTTTTGTATGAGTGAAATGTCCAGCTAACTAGAACATGTGTGAAACCTATGTTTTTTTCTGTGAATTTCTAAGGTTTTTCAAATACTAATTCCTAACTATAACGTGGCTGAAACCTATGGTTTTTTGCAGTGAATTTCTAAGATTTTTTAAACGCTAATTCCTAACTATAACATGGCTGAAACCTTTGGTTTTTTCAGTGAATTTCAAAAGTTTTGTAAATGATCATTTTTAAATGTATTGTTAGATTTTTTTATACTGATTTACTACATTGTTGTAAAGTATTTATTGTTAGATATTTTATTTTTTAAATTACATTACATATTTTTAATATAAATTGAAAAAAAATGTTTTAATAAATATTAAAATTGTAATATATATTTTTTTATTTTATATATTTTTTTATTTATATATATTTTATATAGCAGGCAATGATATCCTATGGAAGGAAATTCAAGTTACTGGTAAGTATGGTTAAAAGTACTTTTCAGGATCAGTACTGGGCTGAAAGATGCAGCACTGAGGTCTCTCATGATAACCGGTGAGTAAATCGGAATTCGTAGTTCGGCTGATTTTAGAGGAATTTTTTTAAGTACCAAAACTCCACATGTAGAAGAATTTCCAAGTGAAACCAGTCAATGTTAGCCTATGGAAGGAAATTCAAGTTACTGTAACTACGATTAGAATTACTTTTCAGGATCAGTAGTGGGCTGAAAGATGCAGCACTGAGGTCTCTCCTGATAACAGGTGAGTAAATCGAAATTCGTAGTTAGGCTGATTTTAGAGGAATATTTGTACGTTTTCAAAAATAGACACTTTTCTGGTGAAAACCACGCAATAGATTCCTATGGAAGGAAATACAAGTTACTGGTAAGTACGCTTATATTTACTTTTCAGGGTCCGTACTGGGCTCAAAGATGCAGCACTGACGTCTCTCGTGATAACAGGTGAGTAAATCGGAATTCGTATTTCGGCTGTTTTTAGAGGAATATTATGCTCAATAGTGAAGGAAGGGGGTGACATATGTGCAAACACGCCCTGTGGTGCATTTTAGGTTAGGGAAATAATTCTCCTTCAATCCTGAGGTCCCCTGTGGGCCAACTAGCCCACCAGGTACCTCCAGTATGCGCCAGGGAGTAGTGTTGCAGAGAGGTGTTCAGAGGGCTCGCCCCCTTTTTACAACACTCTGCAACGCAGCTCCGTGGTGCTTACTGGAGGTACCTGTTGGGCTAGTTGGCCTCTAGGGGACCTCTGGATTGAAGAGGAATTAATTCCCCAACTTAAAACGCACCACAGGGCATGTTTGCACACATATCACCTCAAGCCCGCTCCCTACCTTCTCCACTGTGCAAACGCGGCCGTAGCACGTTTTAAAATGGGGGATTAAGTCCCCTTGCATACTGGGGGTCCCTGAGGGCCAACTAGCCCACCAAGAAGCTCCAGTATGCGCCAGGGGGCTGTGTTGCAGAGAGGTGTAAAAAGGGGCGTGGCCTCATTACACCTCTCTGCAATGGAGCCCCCTGGCGTGTTTCCAGAGTGGGAGTTAAATCCCCTTGAATACTGAGATCCCTGGGGGCCAAGTAGCCCACCAGGAACCTCCAGTATGCGCCAGGGGGCTGCACTGCAGAGAGGTGTAAAAAGGGGTGTGGCCTCTTTACACCTCTCTGCAACGCAGCCTCCTGGCACGTTTCCAGAGTGGGAATTAAATTCCCTCGAATACTCGGGGTCCCTGGGGGCCAACTAGCCCACCAGGAACCTCCAGTATGCGCCAGGGGGCTGTATTGCAGAGAGGTGTAAAAAGGGCCATGGCCTCTTTACACCTCTCTGCAATGCAACCACCTGGTGCTTTCTCAGAGGGGGGACTAAATTCCCTTGAATACTGGGGGTCCCTGGGGGCCAACTAGCCCACCAAGAACCTCCAGTATGCACCAGAGGGCTGTGTTGCAGAGAGGTGTAAAAAGGGGCATGGCCTCATTACACCTCTCTGAAACGCAGCCCCCTGGCATGTTTCCAGAGGGGGAACTAAGACCCCTTGGATACTGGGGGTCCCTGGGGGCCAAGTAGCCCACAGGAATATCCAGTATGCGCCAGGGGGCTGCGTTGCAGAGAGGTGTAATGAGGCCATGCCCCTTTTGAAACCTCTCTGCAACGCTTCCCCCTGGCGAACGCCAGTAGGTAATATATATATATATATATATATTCATTGAAAAAACCATAGGTTTCACACACGTTATAGTTAGAATTTAGCATTTAAAAAACCATGCAAATTCATTGAAAAACCCCTAGTTTTCACACGTTATAGTTAGCTGAACATTTCTCACATACAAAACCTTTGAAATGCCTCCGTTATAGTTAGCTCAGCTAACTATAACTTGCGCGCCCGCAATGCACTGCTGATGACGTCACATATAACATCACTCATGACATGGTCAGTGACATCACTGATGACATCACTGATGACATCTCAAATGGCATCACTGATGACATCATCCTTGTGAAAGAATAGAAGACCTCTTTTTGGCGTAATATAACCTTTAATACACATCTTCAGAAATAGAAGGTAAAAATTAAAAACCATATTTGCTGTGCCAAAGGAGTATTTTTTACAATGATCACCCCTTGAAAGAGTTGTTTGGCAAATGTTACAGGTTACTTTTGCAGCATTAACCTTTTTTTGACCTTCTGGAAAAGTAAAAAACTCCCAAATTAGAGCTTCTTTCGTCTTCTTTGGAGGATCTTCACCAATGAAATCTTCCTCTGAAGAACTGCTGGAAGATGACTTTATTGCTCTTATTATAGTGATCTTCTTTCTATTTGAGAAGATTCTCACAACAAATGCTTCTTCTTAGAAAGTCAAAGTCGAATAATTATAATGAGATAGAACTTTTAACACTCGCAATAGGAAAAGTTATGAACCAATCAAATCTCTACTTTTAAAGTCACATGGCAGCAATTCTTTCAATACAAGTACTCATGATCTTCCACCGCGATTTGTGTATTCTTTTTTAAAGTAATATAGGATTATTAAAAGTATTTTTTAAAAATCATAGTTATCCCAAATGTCTGCCCTTAGTATCTACATTAAATACATAAATAAATGTTTTACACCAAGTAGAAACATTGCCCCCTTTCGCGTACAGAACGCCGGACATGACATCACACTGAAGCTTTAATGCGACGCGTAACGTCAAAGCATATTCGTACTGTATGCGCGGGTACACGAGTATGATAAGCATTACAAAATATGGTGCGATCACCCTCTCAGTGACAAATCAGAGCTCAGGGCGAGCTCAGGAGAATGATTAGAAGTGCTGACTCATTGCAGATCCGATTCTGGGCCTGCCTCTGCGTACATTATAACACCACCCCCATCTCTCTGTTGTAAATTTTTAGTGCACACACTCATACTTGCACATGCACGGTGCACGCAGGCCCACACTACCCACATGCCACCACCAAGCATGCGTGCTATCATTTAGTCTAGAAACCAATACATTAGCCATTGTGATCTCCCCCAGGGCCATCATTCTTATAGACCGCAAAAACGCTACCAATGACGGCCCTGGGCTTGGTTTGGTCAGCCCCCGCCTCTCTACTTTTAAAGTCACATGGCAGCAATTCTTTCAATACAAGTACTCATGATCTTCCACCGCGATTTGTGTATTCTTTTTTAAAGTAATATAGGATTATTAAAAGTATTTTTTAAAAATCATAGTTATCCCAAATGTCTGCCCTTAGTATCTACATTAAATACATAAATAAATGTTTTACACCAAGTAGAAACATTGCCCCCTTTCGCGTACAGAACGCCGGACATGACATCACACTGAAGCTTTAATGCGACGCGTAACGTCAAAGCATATTCGTACTGTATGCGCGGGTACACGAGTATGATAAGCATTACAAAATATGGTGCGATCACCCTCTCAGTGACAAATCAGAGCTCAGGGCGAGCTCAGGAGAATGATTAGAAGTGCTGACTCATTGCAGATCCGATTCTGGGCCTGCCTCTGCGTACATTATAACACCACCCCCATCTCTCTGTTGTAAATTTTTAGTGCACACACTCATACTTGCACATGCACGGTGCACGCAGGCCCACACTACCCACATGCCACCACCAAGCATGCGTGCTATCATTTAGTCTAGAAACCAATACATTAGCCATTGTGATCTCCCCCAGGGCCATCATTCTTATAGACCGCAAAAACGCTACCAATGACGGCCCTGGGCTTGGTTTGGTCAGCCCCCGCAGTCCCCATATAATGCGGGCACTGACGTGAGCACGCTCTCTTTTGCCTGCCTCTGCTGCGATGAGACACAGACTGTCGAAAACACCCCAGACTCAGCAAAACCACAGCCTTTCAAGACACGACAAAAGACGACAGAAACAAAGGTAAGAGAAGACGTCACAACATCAGCCTCCACTGTAAATTGTATATGCATAATATTTTTTTATCCTTCATATGGCTTTACTACCCCCTCAATGGTTTTAAATTGTACTTACATAATTGAAATATTTCTTTATAAGTCACGAGGTCCTATATACCTCTAATCTTAAAAATCGTGCATGCATAAATTTCTGTGTCGTATTTCTGTACTGCGCCACGTGCTTAGGCCTCTATTATTATTAATTATGCATCCATGATAGTATTTTTTTTTCTGCGTCACAGGCCTTTATTACCTTATTGATCTCCCTTTGTTTGCTGGAACGTAATATTAAGAACCCACATTAAAATTCACTTTTGATAGTAGTTACGCAACTCAGTTTCAATAACTAATCAAAATCTCCTTTTGTTTCCTTCACCAAACATCGTTCAGAAGCAACTACGGCCTATCGAGCAACAGCAATGGAATTGTCCGCAACTTTTTGAATATACTTTGACGTATAGAAGCAGAGTTCAAGTGGAGTGGTGAACTCCGGTGGCCACACTCTTTATACAAGGCAAGCACAGCAGCCTAGATCTCCAAAGCCTTCATAGGAATGCATTAGAAATAAGTCGGCATAACGGGCGCCAGTAACGCAGTAGGCACTTCCATATAGACACCACTTGAACGCGGCACTATAACAAGTAAAATGTACCAGGTACACTGCACTCCTAAAACTGTAGTTTAACTTTTATTTATGAAAGGAGAGAGGGCCATATTATCAAACCTTGGCAACAGAATTATCGCCACTTCATCGTCAGGAAAGTGGTGATAATGGGTTTGATAATATACTCTATGGAATTCCAATCAAAGCTCATGTTAGATGTGAAGGAAATCTGAAATGAGCTTCGATTGGAATTCCATAGAGCATATTATCAAACCCATTATCGCCACTTTAGCGACACTTTCCTGCCGATAAAATGGCAATAATTTTTGTCGTCCAAGCTTGATATTATGGCCCAGAGTGCGTAGTTTACAGCAGCTTCTCTGTAAAATGTTTAATTACCTCCGAGCAGTGACAACAGATAGGTTACAACTGTCAGTTAAACAGATCATCAACCTTATTACCCCACTTTTGAGTCACTTTTAACATAGGTAAACTGATGCAAAGAGCTAGTAAATCTACGTCTGGTTCAACAAAAAATCTCAACTCCAGACTCTGCGACACAGTTTTAATGTTGTTTTCTCTCTCTCTCACTCTCTGTGACATCATTTCTCTTTCTCTCTTAAACTTAGACACGGCTGTCTGCTTCGTCGTGTAGAACATCTGCACAACTAAAGTTGTGAACTCCACTTCCTAATGTGTTTGGCGCAAAGTTTACACAACGGTAAGCGCAGAGGCCTAGATCTACAAATACTTCATAGGAATACATTAGAAATAATTTGGCATAACGGGCGTCAGTAACGCAGTAGGCACTTCCATATAGACACCACTTGAACGCAGCACTATAACAAGTAAAATGTACTAGGTACACTGCACTCGTAAAACTGTAGAGTTAGCTTTATTTCTGAAACGAGAGAGGGCCATATTATCAACTCTTGGCAACATAATTATCGCCACTTTATAAGCAGCAAACTGCCGCTAAAGTGGCCTTAATAGGTTTGATATTATGCTCTATGGAATTCCAATCAAAACTTATGTTAGATATGAAGGACATCTGACATGAGCTTCGATTGGAATTCCATAGAGCATATTATCAAACCTATTATGGCCACTTTAGCGGCACTTTCCAGCCGATAAAGTGGCAATAATTTTTGTCGCCCAGGCTTGATATTATTTCCCAGAGTGCGTAGTGTACAGCAGCTTCTCTTTAAAATGTATAATTACCTCCGAGCATTGACAACAGATAGGTTACAACAGTTTGACAAACAGATCATCAACCTTAATATGCCACTTTTGAGTCACTTTTAACATGGGTAACGTGATCCAAAGAGCTAGTAAATCTACGTGTGGTTCAACAAAAAATCTCAACTCCAGACTCTGCGACACAGTTTTAATGTTTTCTCTCTCACTCTCTGTGACATCATTTCTCTATCTCTCTTAAACTTAGACACTGCTGTCTGCTTGGAGGTCTAGAAGATCAGCCCACCTGAAGTTGTCCATCCCAGTGCCTGCAGTGTTTGGCCGCAAGATTTATACAACGGTAAGCACTCAGGCCTACATCTACAAATCCTTCGTAGGAATGCATTAGAAATAAGTCGCCATAATGGGCTTCATTAACACAGTAGGCACTTTCATATAGACACCACTTGAACGCAGCTCTATAACAGAACTGGAATGCACGAGTCACACTGCACACGTAAAACTGTAGAGTTACCACAACTTGTAATGCTTCAGCTCATTTACTCACATCTACATAATTCTAAACTCTAATTTTCTTTTTTCTTTTGCAGATTACCAATCGGACACCTTTTGGAATCCATTTTACAATTTCTTTATAACATTGTTTAACTTATTTTGCCAGTCCTAATAAAGTTATAATTGAGTTTCGTTTATATTTATTGTTTAATAAAAGTTAAGAAAAACAAACTACATACTTCTGGGGGAGGGGTATGATGGACCACAATATAAATAATGTTGAAATACAATAGTAAGATATTCAAGAATAGGATTGAAAACGACTGAGTTTTAACTAACTGATATAATAAATACAACGGTGAGAAACTACTAAAATGGCTGTGGACGGAGTACGTAATCAACGTTTTTGCGCCTCGGCACTACTGTTCAAATAAATATATAAAAAATATAACTATTAATACTGCACAAAAGTACAGCACCAGATGAACCGGGAAAAGAAAGCAACAGATTTACTAACTGATATAAAGAAAGGTTTGCTTGTTGAACTTGAAGAAAAAAACGTGAACTTCGAAACGACGCTGATCATGCGAAGAGAGTACAACTGCTACACCAAAAAAAGAAAAGCTTTACATACAATAAGTGATACATTATCGCCGCTTTTATCGACAGGAAACTACAGATAAAGCGGCGATAATGTGCTTGATAATAGACCCTTGTAACTTCTCATAGGGGCCCAGGTTCTGATCCTAACCTAGGCTGCTATGGTTATTCACAAGTACATATTATCAAGCCCATTATCTCCGCTTTATCGGCAGTTTCCTGCCAATAAATGCGACGATAATGTATCGCCTTTTGTTGATAATATGGACCATTGCTCTTTTTTTTTACCAGTAAACTTAGGTGCATATTATCAAGGACCGGTGTTAAAATTCAGCACCGGTTGAATCACACGAACCGGGAAAAGAAAGCGTCAGATTTACTAACTGATATAAAGAAAGGTTTCCTTGTTGAACTTGAAGAAAAGGAAAACGTGGCCTTCAAAACGGCGCCGAGCATGCAAAGAGAGTACAACTGTTACACCAAAAACAAAACAAAAAAGCTTTACATACAAAATGTGATACATTATCGCTGCTTTTATCAACAGAAAACTGCTGCTAAAGCGGCGATAATGTGCTTGATAATAGGCACTTGTAACTTCCCATAGCAGCCCAGGTTCTGATCCTAACCTAGGCTGCTATGGTTATTCACAAGTACATATTATCAAGCCCATTATCTCCGCTTTATTGGCAGTTTCCTGCCAATAAATGTGACGATAATGTATCGCCTTTTGTTGATAATATGGACCATTGCTTTTTTTGTTTACCAGTAAACTTAGGTGCATATTATCAAGGTCAGGTGTTTAAATTATCGCCGTTTTATTGGCAAGAAACTGCTGATAAAATGGCAATAATGAGGTTCATAATACGGCCTAGTTATTTCCCATAGAACCCCATGATAGCACCAGAATATATGCTTCCATGGGACTTAACAAGGACGTATTATCAAGCCCACCCTCCCAACATTAATAAAAAACTCCAGACAATGCAGATACCAGGAGCTAGAAGGTCATTTTACATATCACTACCACAGAAATGTGGCGTTCCCCGCGACGTGTACGGGGACAGAGAGAGAGAGCTCAAAACATATATTTTTTTTAAAAAGACCCAAAGGGTGCCGCTCCCCAAGACTGCGGGGAGTAGGACCGTAACCCCCCCTGCATACTTCAAAATAAAACCAGAGGAGTGCCGTTCCCCAGTGCTCGGGGCACCTTACAAGCCCCCATTATGCAGAAAAATTGCCCCCGTAATTTACCCCCCCAGGACCTAATGAATAATACAGACTTCTACTTTTTTTTTCACCTTTTCCACCGAGTACAAGTACTGCATGGGTACCACACCATTTTTTTATTTAAAAATCAAAATTGACCCTAAAGATCCATGTACCACCCCCTGACCAAGACAATAGGCTCAGAATGTTTCTACCCTGCCCCCTTTCCTAATTTCTCAACTTTGTTTTACTGTTTTCTTGTGAATCTGCTCTTCCGACAAACAACCTGGCTGCCAATACTTCCTGGTTTGGAGTATTGACAGCCAATCAGCATGCAGATCCTGCTCGTAATTGTGGGTATTTACGCGACTTTTCTTTAAAAAAAACTAAAATAAAAAATAGAGCCTAAACATCCATATACGACCCCCTAAGCAAGCCTAGAGGGTCAGAATATCTCTACCCTACCCCCTTCCCTTATTTCTCAACTTTGTTTTACTGTTTTCTTCTGACTCGGTTCTAGTGAGGGACAACATGGCCGCCCACACTTCCTGGTTTTGAGTGTTGACAGACAGTTTACAGCCAATCAGCATGCAGCTCGCGCTCGTAATTGAACAGATTTCAGTACCCGTACTGAACTCCGACTCTAGATATTGCTATGATTTTACTTGCAATTTTCTAAAAAACTACTGAACGGATTTACATCATTTAACAAAAAGCACAATTTACGAACAGAACTCTACCTCTCTGCCAATTTCGTGTAATTCCGTTCAGCCGTTCGGGCTGTAGCCCTGGCTAAAGCTCCCTATGGAAAATTGCATGGGGAAAACATGTTTTGGGTCTTTCTCGGCCCCCGCTTGATGAATCACCCAAACTTTCAGGAAAGGAGCGGAACTGAGCAGGCCATTTTTTTGGAGAAATTCGCGAAGATTCGTCCACCGATGCCAAAGTTATTCCAAATAGAATGTTGTGGATTTCCTATGGAAACTAGGTCCTAACTATAACTACCTACTGGCGACTGCCAGTAGGTAATATATATATATTACCTACTGGCGGCCACCAGTAGGTAGTTATAGTTAGGACCTATGTAATATATCCACCGCAAAAAAAATAAAAACCAAGCGCCGGCTCCTGTGCTTGTTTAAAAATTAGCTACCTGGGAAGGAGAAATCCTGCGGTCTAAAATATTGCATTTGAAGCGGGGGCTGAGAAAAAAGGGGGACCCAAAACGTGTTTTCCCCATGCAATTTTCCATTGGAATCATTCATCACGGCTACAGTCCGAACAGCTGAACGGAATTACACCAAATTTGGCAAAGTGGTATTCCTTGGTTCAGATTCATGCCTTTTGCTTAAATGGTGTAAATCCGTTCAGTAGTTCCTGAGAAAATTACAATTAATACTACATATATATCAATGAACTCGGTGGATCCGCGCATCTTGCGCGCACTCTAAGCGCACCGTCCCGATCACGCGCTGAATGCTAATTGGATGTCAAGTGGTTGTTAACATTCGAAACCAGGAATTGTTGGCAGCCATTTTGTGCCTTGGTAGAAGCGAGGATCTAGAAAATAGTGGAACAAGTGTTCAAAACGTATAAAGGGGGCAAGTAAGAAATATTTTCATCATCTAGACCTGATTATGGGGCCCCACAAGGACCTCTAGGGTACAAAAAAAATATTTTTTTTTTGGGGGGGGGGGAAACTGAGAAATGTGTGTTTGGTGCATGCATCCGCTGTAATGAAAATAAAAACGAAGCGTGGGCTCCTGTGCTTGTTTAAGCATTAGCTAACTGGGAGGGGCAATTCCCGGGGTCTAAAATATTAAATTTGATGGAGGTCCAGAGGGTCCCTGTAGCCCAGGGACCGTCATTCCTTGGTGCTACAAAATGAATGGGTGAGGGAGCTCAAAGGTTTGTCTAAGCCCCGAGGATTACCACCCTCTGGGGCTTTTTATATTTTGAGAGGGTGGCCGCGTGGTCTCCATTCAGGAGCACTCGAAAGCCTTGGGGATCTGTTACTGTTTGATATGGCAAGGCGGGAGTCGAGGTTCCCGCTGTGTCATAGCAAACTTGAGGGCATATTAACAAGTGCCATATTGCCGCAATTTTTGTAAAAAAGCCAAAAATGCGTTGAAAATTATATCGCCCTATTACTAGGTGACGCTAAGATGCATTAATACAGGTTAGCAGCCGGTTTGGTAAGGGCTAGCCTCGTATCTCCAATGAGTTGCAATGTAGGTGTTCTCAGTGGGAAGGTAGGTGTTTCTATGAGAATATAAAAAAAGAAATGTGAGGTATGACAATGGCGTTGTATTTACAAGGCGCCTCTGGATTTGAGGACCGATAGGAAAACTCTTGCTAATTGCGGTTTATGTTGGTTCCTAACATCTGTTCTGAAGTAGACTTAAGCATGTTTAATATGCGAGGTGGATTGATATGTTAAGTCCACAGTCTTATATTAACAAGCTTTTCACTTGCAAACATAAATTATCGCTGTATTTCTCGCGATATTGGGGGCATATTTACAAGGACAGGGTTAAAGTTATTGTTGCTTTAGCGTTAAGAAAGTGTTGTTAAATCCGCCATAATGGCTTAATAATAGGCTTTTGAGAATTCGTGAGAATTCCAATAGAAGCCTAGGTTTACACCAGAACATGTTAACTTTGTCCTTGATAATATACTCCCAAGTTTGCTATGGCAGTGCCAGAGCCTCGGCTCTCACTCTTGCATAGCAAACAGCAACGTTGAAAAAATATTCCGGTAAGATAACAAAGGATTTTGAAGTCCATTATCGCTATTTTAGTTGTAGTTTGCTGCTGTTAAAGCAGCGACAATTTTAACACCGTCCTTGTAAATATGCCCCTAAGTTTTGTAATGTCGATAATCCTGTCTCCCATTTAAATAGGCAGGAAGTATTTAGTGAAGTGTATTGTGAATCATGAAGCAACACTGTCTAATTGTGATCGATAAAGAATTCCTAGATTTGTATACTTCTTTTGCTCGTAATGTGCATAGGGGCAGATTTACCAGTTCCTTGCGTCACTATTGCGTCACTTTTAAAATGGGAAAAGTGACGCAAAAGTGGCACAAAGGGCTTCTAAATCTGCTACACAGTTTTCTGTCTTAGTTTGCATTCCTTTCTGTCAAGTAGAGGATCCTGGGTAAATATAATGGTTTCTGTACAGCCAGTACCTTTGAACCGTACCCCCAAACTGCTTACTGTCTGTTACCATAGTAACAGTTCATGGAACACTTATGTGAGCACACAGGTTTCAAGTTCACCACACAATGTTGCTAATCCAAACAGTTAGTGTGCTGGAGTGTTTAAAATGTTCCATAGGAACCGTTAATCGCAGATACAGACTCTGGTAAAGAGCTAGCCTCAGTATTATACTTCTAGTTGTAAACATAATTTCTATTTTAATTGTTCAATGTTTCCTAAGCATATGATTATCACACTAAATAATAGTGAAATATTGTCAGAAAAAGAATACGTATATACTTTTTTGCATTAACTTTTATTAAAACAACAATAAATAACTAGAAATGTAACTTTAAAATAACAATATAATAAATACCTAGAAACATAACTTTAATATAACAATATAATAAACTAAATGTGAGATGGACTCCAATGGAAGGAGGGTTGGTAACCTGCAAAACAAAAATGATCGATGTGACTGAATGAGGTCAAAGATCACAAATTGGCAATATTTGTTAATTTGCACGTCTGAAGTGTGCCTGATACATTCCACTTCTCTTATAGGCCCGCATTCAAGAGGTGTCTGTACAGAAGTACCTACTGCGACAGATTTACAGTATGGACCAACAGGTCTTTAAAATGATTCAGAGTTGAGACAGAATTAGGTGAGAGATCCCGTCATTATGCAGGACAATATTCTTTATTTCGAACTCATTTAATTGGAGGCGTGTATCTAGGCCGCTCTGCTTACCTTGTGTAAACACTGTGACTAACAGTGTTCACAACTTAATTTTTGCTTTGGTTCTACACTCCAGACTGTATTACATCCAGCCTTGATTTTTATATCGGCAGAGTGGACAGCAGAGTCCACTTAAAAGAGAAAGAGAAACAATGTGAGATAGAATGAGAGAGGGAAAGAGAGAAAAAAACGACATTGAAAATGTGAGATAGAGAAAATAATAGATGGAGCAGGAGAGGTAGTGTTAATACTGAGAAAATCTTCATAGCTTACCTTTTTGCCTCCGTTGTGTGTCCAAGCACATGCGGTTCATAGTGCATCCTCAAGTTTAGTGATCTGAAAGATAGTATAGAGTTAGTAATAGCAGAGTACATATAACTGCACATGTATATTTCTGCTTTATGTCTTCACACACTCAGGATACTGTATTACATCAACGTCCACTGCAAGGAGGTGTCTGTGCACTCTTTTTCTCCCAAAGTACTATATCACATGCACTCCCATTACATAGGGGTGAGTTCTCATTGCTGCGTACCCAGACTGTGGCCCCCCATTGGCTCCCAGAGTCTGAAGGTGAGTCCCTTTTCTTGCGCCATCAGGGGCAGATTTACAAGCTCCTTGTGCCACTTTTGCGTCACTTTTCCCATGTTAAAAGTGACGCAAAAGTGTTGGAAGGGGCTTGTAAATCAGCCCCTCAGACTGTTGCAACCTATCTATTCTCACTGCCCGGAGGTAATTATACATTCCTATGCAGTCAAGCTGCTGCACATTACCCATCTCTCTTCCCACAGGTGACTTCTTGTTGCTTCGGAAACAAGCTTCTTTGCTCACCTTGTGCCATTGGTGTGATTCAAAGAAGGTGCACCACTTGTCAAAGCAGTCTTCTCAGACGTTGTTACGATGGCCAGGCATCATCCCAGAATCCTCGAACGTTGAACTTTGGAGGTGTTGTAAAACACAACCTGTTAGATAAAAAGGTACACGTGGTTACAATCATCACGAGCGACGGACATTTGACCGATTTTAAAAACTTTCCTGCTATTGGAAAAAAAAAATACAAAGGCAATTAGATACGTTATATAGGACTGCGTACGCTTAACTCGCTGCGTCGCCTTTTTGTATCCAGTCTGTTGCACCCCATCTACTCCCCCTGCTGCGCACCCAGGCCTCACTGCTCACCGTCTCGTGGACAGGGTACGTTCTACATTATGCAGTCCTGCTCTGCCATCAAGAAATCTCCCATTTGGTACTGAGTCTTGATTTCACTACGGCAAAGGACATACTTGTGCACCTACCTTCATCGCCAGTTCCTCACCGGCTCAGTCCTTGCTGTACCACTAACTCAGTGACCAAAGAGGTCTCACACGTAGTGGTGGGACCCCCTGCTCTGTGGTTCAGGCCTACATGAGGCGACCGAACCACTAGGACGGGTCATCACATCGCCTGCGATGGGAACAACTCTAAAATGGCATAGAGCTTGTGCGCCCCATCTTTTTTATTGGTAGAGTCACGTGTGTAGGGGCGTATGTGCTGGCTGGGTGTGGTGTGGGTGTATACCAGCCATGAGGGAGTCTGAGTGTGCTGTTCTGACCACTGGACCTGGAAGTAAGACATCACTACATTGGAAATCTGGGCCATGTACGTACCATTGTTGTGTTTTCGTGGAAGTGTAAGTGGCGTGGGCTGAACTGACGTATGCCAGTGCTGCGCGAGGCTGTGAACGATCACTCCAGAGCAATGGGCATGGTTCGGTCGTTAGCTATATGAAAAATGTACTGATTTGGGTGTCCGTGTCAGAGTGCTGCCGTCTCCCGGGTCTTACACGCAAATGTGTCATTATGTCTGTAAAGTGACACAATATGGCTAACATGGAAGGTACGGGGTATCACTGACCGTATATTCATCCATAGTTGCACACATAAAAGATGGTGGACATGACCCATTTCGCAAATATGAATGTTTGTTGTACATTCAGTGGAGTGTTGTAGCTGTAGTAATACAGGGCTGTGAGAGGTTTAGGTTGCAGTGTTTGGCACATGAAGGACAGATAATATATATACGTATGTGGTCATTGAGGTATACTGTCGAACTTGGTGCTGGAATTCATTGTTCGAGATCTTCCCCTGTGTCTGAGATAATATGGCTGTGTCCACTGTGCAGTACACTACAGGTATCAATACGATATTTTCACATGGAAAAGTTTTTTGTTTCTATAGTGAGTTGTGTATAGCATATCACAGGTACACTTGGGATTCTGTAAATTATTGTTGATGTGCAAATTTACTCCCTTATACACAGTTGGTTGTCACATCTCTGAACATTCAACTATGGTGCGTTTGAGGGGATATGGTATCTTTGGAAGGTCCGTTGTCCTGTTTTGGGCTGCCTCTGAGCTAGTAGGGGGAGGGAACCCGGGGGTTGGTTGTGGTGGTGGTGGCACTGGGTGTTATGATTCTGTTGGGTGTCGGAGGTGCATGATTAGTACCTCTATCACATATTCGTCTTTAAATATGGGTTTGAGTTGGGTGTAATTTACGCAATAGATAGTCGACCTCCTTACACCAGTTAAATGTTGATGTTAATTTGTTACTTGTAGATGGAGCTATTGCCTGTTTATTTCGTGGTTTATGGCGATTTTGTTGGCCGAAGGAAACAATTGAAGAGTGGTGATAGTTGCAGTTTTTACTAGGTTAAGATTGGGATGATAATTAAAAAAGATAGAAAAAAATAGATATGCTTAATTAACATTATAATTAAGAATTATCATTTTAAAAACCTTTGAAATTCACTGAAAAAAACATAGGTTTCAGGCAGGTTATAGTAGGGAATTATCATTTAAAAAACCTTAGAAATTCATTAAAAAAAACATAGGTTTCAGATGTGTTATAGTTAGCATTGACATTTCACTCATACAAAACCATTGAAATTCCTCTGTTATAGTTAGTTGTACTAACTGTAACTCTTGCGCCCACAATACACTGGTGATGATGTCACATATAACATCATTCATGACATTGTCAGTGACATCACTGATGACATCACTGATGACACCCCTGAAACCTATGGTGTTTCCAATTAATTTTATTAACAAGCAAAAGATCCATGTAACAAAATTATACAGTGAATAAAAATAATTAGTCACAGGTTACAAATCATACAGCCCCAAGGTGTGAACCCTTTAAAATAAAAATGTTTAGTGCACCAGTGTACCATATTAGCATGTTGCTCTAAACAGAATGCTATAATAAGCATAACCCAAAATATTGTGCACATCTTCAAAGATCATTATACATCAAATGGTCAAAAAAAATGCCTGATAATTTGAAGGATAAACTTATCCAATTATCATGATACAACCCAAGTGGGTGAAAACTAACAATCGTAGTTGCTGTTGCCTGGCTGCTGGCTATTTAGGAAACATGCCGTAAAATAATTGCTATGACAAACATTCAGTGATCTCAAGTGTTATGTGTTATTACGCCCAAGTGGGCTACTATGAACTAAAAAAAGTCCATATGAATAATGTAATCAATAGAAGGTGGAGTATTAGACACCTACACTTCTCTTGCCTGTATTGATATCTGTAAAAATCAGAGATGGAGATGGTATAATAAAATCAAAAAAGTGCACAACTAAAAATATATGGAAACACAAATTCAAAAATTCAGCATTACGAATAATGTATGGGAGATACAAAGCAGCAATGAATCTACATAGCAGTCTACAAATGTACAGCCATTTCTTCATCCAGATTAAGCCCATTCGGGCCCATAGTGTTGAATCTAATAATGAGTACATACATTATTCGTAATGCTGTATTTTAGATTTTGTGTTTCATTGTATAATAAGTTGTGCTCTTATTTGATTTTATTATACCATCTCCATCTCTGATTTTTTACAGATATCAATACAGGGTAGAGAAGTGTAGGTGTCTCCTCCTTGCCTCATGCGACGACGTTCCGTGGCGAGGCAGGCAAACCTCAAATATCAAACCAAATGTTGTCGCTCTTTTCTCCCAGCACAGCAACCACGGACAACAAAAAGGACTTTTCAGAAGCAAAAATGTATTGTGCAAATGAATGGCAATCTGGCGGCCACTCATGGTGTGGTCAGAGAGTGGTCACCAGATTGCCATTCTTTTGCACAATACATTTTTGCTGCTGAAAAGTCCTTTTTGTTGTCCTTGGTTGCTGTGCTGGGAGAAAAGATATATATATGGTTTGATATATATATAAAATATATATATATATATATATATATATATATATATATATATATATATATATATATTCCAAACGAAGCTGTTCAACAGAGAAAACACCATACGCGATTTCCCGATTTCACCTTTTATTGTTTGGCAAGCAGCTGCAGAAGCCGTGTCAGTGAGCACAGGATTCTACCTGAAACGCGTTTGACAAGTTGGCCTAATTTACGCTGAAAAGTCATGATTCAACTTGCAGCTGCTTGCCAAACAATAAAAGGTGAAATCTCTGTTGAGCAGCTTCGTTTGCAATATTGAGTGGCCTTGCTCTGGCCACGAAAAAAATGCCCCACTGCGGTCAGCAGGTCCTCGCGCTTTGCAAAATGAAGCGCAACAGAAGAGCGATGTTGCCTGTTTGGGAAGCACAAGACAAGCTGCATGTTATCCATGAACTGTACAGTGACTTACTGGATTTTATTGTTGGAGGAAAATATAGCGACGCCACTATGGCTTATGAATGGACTTCAATACCCAGTATGCACTAAGAACAAGCCCGGATGAGCGGGACTATTTAATCTGAACATCCCCAGTGCGAGGTAACTTGGAAAGCAGCATGTCACCAGAAGCCGTGTCAGTGAGCAAGGAATTCTACCTGAAACGCGTTTGACAAGTCAGCCTAATTTACACTAGAAAGCCATGATTCAACTTGCAGCTGCTTGCCAAACAATAAAAGGTGAAATCTGGACATTGTGTGTGGTGTTTTCTCTGTTGAGCAGCTTTGTTTGGAATATTGAGTGGCCTTGCTCTGGCCATGAAAACACCCCATTGTGGTCAGCATTTCCTCGCGCTTTGTCAAATTTAGCGCAACAAAGAAGCGATGTTGCCTGTTTGGGGAGAACAAGACAAGCCGCATGTTAACCATGAACTGTATAGCGACCTAATGGATTTTATTGTTAGAGGAAAATGCAGCGACGCCACAATGGCTTATGAATGGACTTCAATACCCAGTATGCACTGAGAACTAGCCCGGATGGGCGTGATTATTTAACCTGAACATCGCGAGAGCGAGGTGACTTGGAAAGCAGCATTTCACCAGAAGCCGTGTCAGTGAGCAAGGGATTCTACCTGAAACACGTTTGACAAGTCGGCCTAATTTACGCTGGAAAGCCATGATTCAACTTGCAGCTGCTTGCCAAAAAATAAAAGGTGAAATCTGGACATCGCGTGTGGCGTTTTCTCACTTGAGCAGCTTTGTTTGGAATATATATAAATATATATATATCATGCTCGTTGGGGGTCCAGAAATTGAGCCTCACTCGAACAAAGGACAGCCGTTTCCCCATTAACAGCTTTTATTACTGGTACAGACAGCTTCACTATCCATCAATTAAAAGCATTGACTGAAACCCTGACGCGTTTCGAGAAGTACTCTTTATCAAAGGGTGAACAACAGTCTCATGGCGCAAACACGTCTCCACCTTCCTTTCTTTTAGCATTTATCGCAGGCCCTGATTGGACGCCTCTCAATGAGATAATGTTGTAATCTGGTACATTCCTCCCCCCCTGTCCCCTTCCTGATGGTATGTTCCACTGGAGTCTACTGTAGAATGTTGACAGCCACCAGGCAGTCTTGGAGAGTGGGTGACAGAATAAACACAGTTCTTATACTTCCTGCCTCAAGTACTTTCTTTGCAACACTGGCGACGACGGGAAACGGCGCAGGGGGCCATACTGTCACCTCCCCTTTCAGTACTCTCTCCGATCAGTGCTCGAGTGCTGTGGTGATATTTGTGCTGTTCACAGATGAAAAGGAAGTTCCTTCAGTGGACTCTGCTCGACGGTGAAACTGACAAGATTTCCAAAGGTCTGTTAATTGAAGTTTGTTTGGGAATTTCTTGTAGAAGGAGCCGTGTATAAGTTGAGCAGACATCGTTCCCTTCACTAATCTGAACTGTTTAGTGTGCGGACAGCCTGGTAGCTCCACTGCTGCTGTTGACAAGAAATAAGCATCGTCAAGGAGGAGAATATCATTTTACTACAGTCACACTGAGGGAGAGTGAGGAAGTGTGCGCTAATACGGGGAGCTGGTTGTGTTGTTAAAAGCCATTTGTACATGACTGCTGGGTCCCAGGATGTATTGTGACTGATTTTGACAGTTTCGAATTGCCACGCCGATATCGTGTGGGGAAGTGTGCACTGCTGACTGGATCTCAGCTTCTTGGAGAGTGTCATCGGGAGGCGCGCTGCTGGTGTCCTTCCCTCAGCAGGGTTCCTTAATTGCCACCTACTTCTAACCT
The DNA here is from genome assembly GCF_964263255.1 of Lissotriton vulgaris. NCBI lineage: Eukaryota > Metazoa > Chordata > Amphibia > Caudata > Salamandridae > Lissotriton > Lissotriton vulgaris. Next base: position 499,625,790 of record NC_141685.1, read on the forward strand.
CTAGTTGCAGCTGTGGAGTTAACGCAGCTGCTGCCTTTTCCGAGTATCCTGTCAGTAAGAAGACAGGCTCAGGCTGGCGCTGTACTAAGACACTTTCCTCAGGTTGGTGAAGTGTCTGTGTTCCGTGTACTTTTCGAGCCTACGCAGTGCCCTGCCGGTGGAGTTTCTGCCAGCTGAGGCAGGCGCTGCACTGCATCCCTGTCAAGAAGAAGAAGGGCTTTGGCAGGCGCTGTACTGAGACGCTTTCCTCAGGTCTGGGAAGTGTCTGTGTTCCGTGTACTTTTCGAGCCTGCGCAGTGCCCTTCCGGTGAGATCCTGTCAGGATATCCTTCAGCTGAGGCAGACGCTGCACAAAGACACTTCTTCAGGCCAGGGAAGTGTTTGTTTTCCGTGTGTTGAGTCTGCGCAGTCTCGCCGTCTGTATTCCTGTCATAAGCATCAGCAGTTTTGTTTAAGCGTGAATTCTGGCGCACTCCTCCCTCAGGGCCGTTATTTCTGACGGAAAATCCCGCCATTATTGTTATCAGTTCCACCCACTGCAAGGCGCAAAAGCCTTGTCAGGACCGCAATACACTTTTCATCAGGCTTTCATCTTTGCAGTGCAGCCTTACAGTTCATGGACGGTGTGCTGGAAGTGTTCAGTTGGTGCTATTGAGTGACAGTTGATTCCGGATTCATCCTGGAAGTCCTATGCAGCGATTTTCCGGTGACTGAAAGTTCCTACAGTAAGACTGCTCATTCTTTTACGCCTTTCTGGAACAGGAAGTGCCTTTTAGAGACTGTTCCGTTTTTTTGTTTTTCCTTTCCCTTTGACTTATAACAGCCAAGGTGTAGTTATATGGTTCTATGGTTCACCCAGCATTGACAATAATTTGTACCACAAGTGATAGTGACCTGTATCACTTCAAAAAGGGTAATTTTTAAGCGTAGGGTGTTGATCGGGGTGGGGGATGATTTAGCCCTTGGTATAGACGTGCCCTGTTTCATGTGATGAAGTGCATTTGTGACGTTAATTTTATTGTGACATTCTGGTACACTAGGTACATTTTTGCAGGCCTGTAGAGTGCGGTGGTTCTATCATTCTATAATTGAGAGTAACCTGTGTCCCCATTACATCCAGCTGTACGCTAGTACTATTTCAGAGCTAATTAGCACTTTTAGGAATTCCCTTAGTTCATATTCAGACCCTTATGCACTTTGTAATTAGTCAATTGTGACTAAGTAAAATACAGTTACGGTCCAGCTGTTCCTTATATAGAGTGATTCTGTGCTTTTAGGGGCCCGGATTATGTTTTATCGTGCATTGGGGACAGGTCCCCTCCCCCAGTAAGGTGCATTTTACCATATCCAGCTATTGTAGTTGTGGGCTCTACCTTTGTGATGAAATATTTACCACAGGATTCTCCGTTCCTGTTTTCAGAGCCCGCCCTGCAGAGTCGGTGGCCCCCCGGAAAAATGGAGATGTTTTGAAACTGTGTTTACTGAGGGGGCATGTCACGCTCTTCATCCACACCAGTCAGCGGACTTCCATGAATATTTGGTGCTGGTATAAGAGAAAGGGAGAAGGGGGAGGAGCGGTCCTCTCCTGGGCAATCTTCGTGTTTCTGTGCCAAGCAAGTATCAACGTGTGGCAGCCAAGAGCACTTGCTATATATACTTTCCTGCAAGCATCATGAACTGAGAATAAGAATGATTTATTGATGCATTCTGGGACTCGCAGTTGCGAATCAAGATCACATGATCACTTGAACACTCACCTGTGACCAAGGCGCACTTTCGCGCCGAAACGTGTAGGGATTTAATGAGTTGTTGAATGCTGCCGCACTAGACGCATTAAAGTCAGCTTGACACGAAGCCGTAGTTGTGGGCTCTACCATATATATATATATATATATATATATATATATATATATATATATATATATATATATATATATATATATATATATATATATATATGTGTGTGTGTTTTTATCATAATTGTTTTGGAAAACATGAGGCTGCGAGGCAGCAGAACCTGAGGGGTGAAGAGAAACTAAAGCAATTCGGTGTTGAAGAAATGAGAGTATAATATCTTCATGCCTTATTTAAACGGATTTGCTCCTCCGTTGGTGCTAATCTGTGAAGCTTTATTATCGCATTATTTCATTTTTTGTGAAGGGTTGAATTTCTAAAAGAGTGTCATAAAAATCTAATAAATGAGTGATCAAATGGAAAGTCTTACTGCAGACATTATGACAAACCCCTGATGAATAGGGCTGGACATTGGTGAGTTCAACTTCCACTGCAACTTTCCACACATTTCTTTAAAATAAGAGGAGCCGTATTTGAATAATGTTGTCAATAATGCTGCATGTGAGCGGAAGTTCGTCGTAAGGCCGGCAACCCTGTTGTAAGCATCATCCCCAAAAGGCAGTTTTTAACCATGGGAATTGCTTGAGAGTCAATATCAACTTTTTCGTAGAGCATTACAGGTTTAATAAGGGAAATATTTCTTGGCAGTAAAATGGGCTTATGCTTCATCGACTCATGGGAATTACGTCTCTGTGCAAGATTTAATTGTGACATTAAACTCTATGGCATTTGCGAATACAAGGGCCATAAACAGAGGCCTTGTTAGCCTTTAACTGCACAGACTCGGAGGAAAAAGCCTGCTCTAGCCTGCACAATTGACATCTTGGTTTCCGCTCCCATAATTAGCCAATATTACAAGTGTCCATAAGTTAGCCAAAAAAGATACAAAATTACTAAATACATCTCACTGTGAACGTAGTCAACCACGCTTAGAATGATAGGGGCATCTCCACCTTTTTAAGAAACAGAATTGCGGAAGAGTGAAAACCCAAACAGGTCCCCGCCACCAAATAAACAAGCAATGGCAACTCCAAAAGGTCTTCCTTTGGCAAGCGTGCATTTTTTTTTTAAAGCATAAGCACTGGGAATAAGAAGATTAAAGGGAAAATTGCTACCGTGTGGTGAGCGTTGGCTTTCAAAGAAAATACTGTAAAAAAAGATATATTGCAGCGTGTGTCCCACCAGCCTCGGCACTGAAGAGCACTATTTTTTATGTACATACACGTGATTCGGTGATATTTTGTCGCTCAAAGTGCAATACAGCCAGTGGGTCATGCGGCTGACTCACACCCATTATGTATGCAGTCATGGGAAGGAGAGCTAACCCAAAGCCCCTCTATGCATTTATATGCATTCATTTTTGGTTATGTTTTTGATTACATCTTTTGTATTGCCTATGTCGCTGCCACTTTAAAAGAGTTAGCCACTTGGGGGGTTTTCAGCCGTCGCCTCTTATACGCACAGAAGATAAAATGGCAGCTAAATCCCTTTTCGCAGAGACTAGACGTGCTAAAAGCGAGCGCACTGAGTACAGAAACGTTTTATCTTAAGTTAAAAGAAATTGTTGAAATGTAGCCCAAGCTGTCATGGGCCGTTGTGGGGTGGGAAAGGTCGATTATTCTTTCGTTTCAGGACAGGAACTGCCCTTTGTTAAGTTTTTGGAAATATTTCTTCACTGCGCTCTTGGCCTTTGACGTCACTGCAGAGTCCCAACTTCGTATGAGGGTTTATGGAATTTTACTTACGTGATGTCTTACAGGCTCTATACTTTGAACATGATGTGTTGTCGACCTGCAAGCACTGTTAACGTGTGATATTATGTTTATTTTTTATTAGGTTTTATTTATTGAATGTATTGTTTCTTTGTATTGCCTTTATTGTTTACCGTGAATTTATGCATTCCTCTAGTTTGCGAATAAGGAAAGAATACCATGATGATGTTGATTACATGAGGTTGGTGAAACAACCAAAGCTGTTTCTGGGTCAAATCCAAAAGCAATCTTGGATTTGCAATACCACAAGATGAAAGGGCGAACAAGCATTGGCAAAGCCAATAAGTTTCGCCTATGCAAGATCTACTGACTTTGTCGATTTTTTTCACATGATTTGCAGCAGCACGGGATACAGTACAACATGGGTTAAAGTTAAAAAAAAAAGTGCTGTGGCCTTGCCAGTATTGGCCGTGCCATAGCACTTTGTTGTCTTTTAAGCCATATTGCACCACAGACCACGGAAAAAAGCACAGTCAGCGGAAGGTTAAAGGAACCACAAACAGCATGAGAAGGGTGAGGTTGGGGAAACAAACTATGGACAGTGGAAGGAGGGCAGGAGTTGGGGAAATAAACAACGGCAAGCACTGTGCAGGTGTAACCTAAAAAGAGTACCCCTCTTCATGATGAGCAGGATATGTCCTGAACTCTTGCAAAAATGATACAGTTTAGAATAAAAACATTTGCAGTGGTGCTATGACTTTGATGCTAAAGGAGACGAGTTTTTGAACCATATTTGGTTCAGTTATAATCAGAGTTTAACATCAGATTTTCGGCATTGAGCATTCTTTCTAACTCACACCATCTGATACTTTGAATTTGATTAACCGCATCATTGCTGCAGAAATTCCTGTGCTGTGCTGCAATTTTAAAAATCCCACATTATGTGACAAGGTCAACTCGTCACACGCACAGCGCAGGTAACGCCCATGACGAGCTGACCTTGTCACACGCATCGAAGGGGATAAAGAGATTGCCATTTGAATACTCCCCCCCCATGACTTACAAGCTGACACCCTAGGTATTTTTGAGAAGATGAGAAAGTGTCTATGAAGTGGGAAGAAGGCAGGCTCAACTTCACCATGGGTAACAACCTTTACAACACAGTCATTACATCGCACTACATTAACATAGCAGTCATTACATCGCAACATTATTTACATCGCATGTCATTGCAATGCAGCCATTACATTGCATGTCACTACAAACATGTTATTACAATGCATGTCACTACAACGCAGGCATTACATCGCAAATCATTACAACGCATACCAATACAACACATAGTACCCTTACACTATCCAACACTTACCCTACTGTTGCACTCACTGAAGTTAGAATAGTAATTTGTACCGTTACACTATCCAACACTTACCCTACTGTTGCACTCACTGAAGTTAGAATAGTAATTTGTACCCCTACACTATCCAACACTTACCCTACTGTTGCACTCACTGGAGTTAGAATACTAATTATTACCCCTATACTATTCAACACTTTCCTTAAATTCAATGTAATGGTATGCATTGTAATGGTATGCGTTGTAAAGGTATAATGCAATGTAATGTAATGCGTTGTGAAGGTAGTTTCTGAAAATGCTATGTAATGGCATGCGATGTAAAAAAATTCATTGTAAAGGATGTTTTATGTTAAAACTGCGTTGTAAAGGTGATAGGTTGCGCAGGTCACCCGACTATAAATTTACCATACTCACCTGGGCCCATAATCAATAACACATTTTCCTAATCAGGTAACCTATGCGCTGACTACCAGATATTTTATTCTACTAGGTCCTATACCATTGACTTACCAATCCTTGTCACTGGTACCTATAACCTATTGGATCAGGGAGTTAGTTTTAAAGATAGTTCAATAAACAAATAGCATTTGCACTGATATAATAACCACAGACTCTGGAAGTTTTAAAACTCTTTATCTAAATTTCATCAAAGGTCATGATCCAAAGAATGAAAGCAATAAGACTATCAATAATCAAGATCAGAAATATAATTTATACGTTATAATAAAATGCACAACGTGTTCTGACACTTTTTATACTTCACTTTTAATAATATCTTCATTTCTGTCAGCAATAACACACTCGCTATGTGGGAATACCAAGATAATACCGCTAAAAGATGGCGACCGCATTTCGGGATCGAAAATGCAAATGAGCTGTTTACTCTAATCACTTCCGGCTCATAGAACGCCAGTCTCACCAATCGCGCGTACTTGTGACTATTTAATGCATGGGTTTGAGGAACCCTGGTCTACATCATTTTGTACGAGCGGCATGAGGCAAGACGACCGAACGGATTAGAAATAACATCACAGCAAGGTACGTTGAGCTGACAGCGCACATCGTAGGTGGCGAGTGCTGCCCCTGTTAAGTAATTGTATCTCCTAGGGCTCGGCACCGGTAGCCAGTAGTTAAAATAATTTTAAACAATAGTTTAGTGATAGTGTGGCACTGCAGAGTGAGAATACTGCCGATAATATTATGTTTGACTTGTAGTTGGCTTTCACGGGGCAGGACAGTTGTCTGTGATTACATCAGGCTGGCACTGGGTCCGTGACATTTAACAAATACTGTATACGGTAGACTTGGCAAAGTGTGTCCACCAGCTGGGGATTTATTACAATAAATCCGTATCTTTACTGTTGGCTGGCATGCGACTTTTTTACATACATGTCAGTAAATATAGCCACAACTGGAGATAGAGGACGTATAGGAAAGGGAATGTAGATATGGGATCGTAGAATAACTAGCTAGGTAGAACTTGAGATGACTGTTTATTAATACATAGTTTTATTTATAGATTGCAGCTACTAAGGAAGAAAGGAACTAAATCAGTTTGAAAAAGGCATCATTTACATTTATAAAATAAAGGACTGAGAAGTACATCTTCCCGTTTTAAATATCAGGTCAGTTTACAAATGTAATTTCAGGCAAAATATATGTATACAACAGATATACAGGTCAATATGACTCAGTCTGAATTTACCCTGTTTAGGACGTCTCTCCAAGAAAGCTAAACAACGAAATGCTTGCCTCCCCTCTACAACTCAAGATAAGGAACCTTCCCTGAGTGAGGTACTCATGATGTAACTCGTGGGTAAGAATGCTTTCTATGTTATTACCTGCGCCCATTAGTTAAATAAAGTTGTGAATAGAGGCTCCAACCCTTATAATCTCTTTCTCCCTTTTAGGTCTTCTCACTGAATTGACTCTGAAAATAAGCTTAAACTTATTTATATAAGAACCCAGATAGTTCAGGCTACCATCTTAACTTAAGGTGAGATTCTATCTGCAAATAACCTCTGTTTTGTGTGATATGCCCCTAGTCACCCCAACAGTATTAATGCCACGCCCCAAGGTGATTGGTGCACCTGACTGCAAACAACTAAGTCTAAGTACTTGGTTCACCACTTTTCAAACTCATTAGGAGCCATACAAACCCGGATAATATAATATCTTTTCACACTCAGCCACCCCAGATGTAATGTGGTGTTTCACAGCTTATGTAAAAATGTAATGATTGTATTAAGTGTTGGTGATTAAATCATATGTCCTTCTTGTCTAGTTCAAGGCATGGGTATATTATATTTTGTTTGTAATTTCAGGTACCCTGCACACACTTAAGGAAGAGAGAGTAAATACTCTTTCTTGTCTGGTCCTGAGGAAGGTGGTCTCAACCCACCGAAACGCGCGTAGACCTGGCGTGGACAAGACACAAATAACATCTGTGTCACTCGAACCTTAGAATCAGCCTTTTTGTTGGGATTGGAATAAATGTGGAAAATGTTTGAATGTGTCAGTGTGATTGTTGGTTGATGTGTGGATGGCAGGGTTATATTGTTTTTGCTTTTTATTAAGGATTGAATTCTAATAACACTGTGAAGATCAAGGCACTTTGCATTATAATTGTAATTGAATTGAATTTAAAATGATATTTATGAACTTGATGTATATACAAAAAATGATTCAAAAAAGTAAAAATATATATATCTTTTGATACACTTTATAAAAAAAAGAAAATAAATAAAATATATAAAATGAAATTCTTGTTGTTGCCTTACCTATGCTATTAAGAAGGTAAATAAACTTGCTTGATGAAACTAGCTATGTAAGTAGGAACTGGCCGAGGGGGGACTTTTGTATGTTCATATTGCTGTTTTTCTCTCTTTCCCCTGGTCATTAATCTAAACATAGAGAGGGTCCCATTTTTCATGTTACATGATCCAAAGAATGAAAGCAATAAGACTATCAATAATCAAGATCAGAAATAGTTTATAACTATGCAAAAGATTTATTATGCCAATCATTTAGTAATTGCTAAAGGGAAGGTAAGAACAAGGAACAAGATATTATATTTAAAACACATTTGCACAATTGTCTAAGGGTGGGTAAAGAAAAAGGAACATACTAAAATAACACAGTTTATGCAATTATAAAAGGTTGGGAAAAAAGGGAACATAATATGCAACAACCAAACCAAATTTTAGCATGTAACTATAGGGAAGGTAAGAAATGGAACATTCTATCAGTCAAATAACCACGTTTAATTACTTTAAAGGGAGGGTTAACTTTAAAGGAAACATTTATGCAATCATGAAAAGCGTTTTAGCATTTAACTACAAGGAGGGTAAGCAAGTGGAACACGCTACTAAACAGCAAAAACACATATTTATCATTTATCCAAGGGATGGTGGGAAAAAGGAACATATGCAATTAAAGCTTTAGCAAAATTAGGGAGGGTAAAGAAAAGGTCCTAAATTATACTGACAATTACCCACACAGATTTATATTTACCTACAATGGTGTGAAGACCAACCCTGGCCACGGGTCAGTTGAAAGGACAGAAGAACCCCAAAGATTACAGTGCCAGTAGGCCAGCAGGTGCAGATCAGAATCAGGACAGGAAACCCCAGATTTGGATCAGGACCGGACCTCCAAAGGTTAAGACCAGCACCCGCAGTTCAGTTGCAACGCCTGCGCTACTCCCTTTCTGCAAGGAATTTGCCAAAACCCCGAGTGGTTTACAGCATTTACCAGCAAAGTGCATCGCCAGCACTTCAGCTTCCCAGAACCCCGATTGGGTCAGCAAATCTTCTGGCAGAGTGCTTCGCATCACCACTGCTCTTAATCACATATTGAGTGTATTGGGTCAATGACAGGTCAGCTATTCGGACAAGTCGGACAAATTAACTAGCTAAGCCTACTCTAGTTATACCATTTTCAAGGGCAGTGTACCACCCCCCAATGTTGCAAGTGTAAGTATCCCCAATTTCGATTGGACAAAAGTGGAGGAGAGGTCATCACACCACCCCAACTTCTGCTACTTCAGTGTTGAATATTAATTTTCCGTTCCCGCCCCATCACTTTCTTTTCACATGACGACTGCATTTCACCTAACAATGGTTGTTCTATTGACAAATACATTGTATGCAATTTAGCCTCTTCTAGCAGGGTCAGATGTCATCTTCCCAGGCGCATCTTGGCTGTGACTGTGACTGTCTTCTGGCTCGATTTCAATGACAACAAATTCAGCTTCTCTCTGTAGCTTGTCATGCGCAGAAGGACTTTCAAAATGGAGTAATAGCACCTCCCAGGCCTAAAGATTGCGATACATGAAAAGTAAAAAGAAACAGTTTTCGAACACAGAATAAAATTAATACACTGTATACCATGAATTTCTACTCTATACCCATTATCTTAATTTTAAATATAGCATTAGGATTAGGCAGAAAGAACAGCTTAGCAAAAGCAGCAGTGCAAGCTTCTCGCATGTGAGAACATAGACAGCCATATAAGCACCAGTGCGCAGAAGCGACAGTTTCCCACCAAATCTCAGAGTATGTCATGTCACGTATGACAGAAGCATGCGCAGTAGAAAATCCCGCGTAGCAGCAGCCATATTAGTTGCATTAAGGTTTAGTAAACACATAAGCAAGCTTCTCTCGGACACCCGATGTCAATGTAAAAGGTGCAAAATTAGTAAAACAAACATGTTGGTTACATAATTAACGTTATTCGAGGTTCATGAATTCGGGCAAGTCGCTTCTAATGTGAATCCTTGCTCCATCAAAGGAATGCATTATACATGTATGCGTTGTAACGTCATACATTCCTCCATCACCAGCTTCATGGCCCAGCAAAAGTGCATACACCTAAAGATGTCTAGCTATCTATTTTTTTAAAAACATTTTATTGAGCAGACCCGTCACATTGCAGTTGGAGATCAGGGTTCATATCAATAAATAATAAAGGGAGATGGATATACCTATAAAGTACATTTAAAGTTTTCCATAAAAAGTCACATTTCATTACAGATATATATCTTACACAAGGAGAATGACAACAGGTAATAAGGCATAACATTATTACAGCAGCTTAACTGCCATCCACATAAAAGTTTACATATGATTAATTAAGAGAACCTTACTATAAAGTGCAAGAGATTGAATAACGTACCTTACTATACGTTAAAGTACTTTAAGAACTGCAAAGTGCTTTAGATTGAATAAACTGCCTTTTTTTTAAGTGCTTTGCTAAGTACCTCAATTGATAAAAAACTATTATTTCACGAGAATATATCTAAGCCTATGGGTTCAGGTTTCCCAGTAGAACTGCACCTTCTATGACCAAAGAACCCTACAGTATAGTACAATCTAGACTTATTCTTCACCATAGCAGCCCTCGCTCTCCTAGATACTAATTGAATAGAATTATTGTCAGGAGGCATTAAAGCACTTAAAACCCTCTATCTGTTAAGGATTTGCTTCCTCAAATTGTTCTGTTGTGATCATTTTGCTAAACAACTCTTGATACTCTGGAACCCTAAAGGTTTGCCACTTTTGAAGAATCAGCAAGCGAATCACAACAAAGGAAATAGCCAAAAGCTTCAGACCAAATTTAGATACTCTCCAAGATTGTCCATTATGTAAAAAACCGAAGAGTACCAATGCAGGATCAAATTTAGGACACAGACAAATAGCCATATTTAAAGCTGCTACGAGCTTAGACCAGAAGGCGCTTAATTGTGGACAGGAATAAAAGATATGAAATCAGCCCTCCTCACCCTGCTGCTTACACTGGAAGCAGCAGTTATCAAGAGCCAGGAACATTTTCTTTAAAGCCTCAGGTGTAAAATAGGCCATCCAGTGAGGGAAAATTACATTCTTTGTTGCTCTCAAAGACTTATGGCTTATTCGCGATATTGTCTGCCAATCCCTGACTGCAAAATTACAGTGCGTTGTTAAGGGTATTTTACCTAAAATAGTATTAATGCCATTAAGATGTGAAATTTGATCATGTTTTAGCCGATACCAATTCCCTATTCCATCCATCCTTACCCTAAACATGGCTTGGTATAAATGTTGGCTCTCCTGATCAAAATCAAAGCAACAATCTTTAAAAAATTAGATTATGTTATAATAAGAAGGAAAAGCTGTAGATCCACTTTACTATAATGAACTGACATTTCGAGCCATGTCATACATCTACCCTGGAGAAAATAGTGGCCAACCTCACTGAACCCAGCTTGCTCCCACAATGTAACAATAACAGATGGGATTATCACAACTAACTATCCTAACTCCCGAGGTGTAGGAAACTCCCAACCCAAAGAAAATGTAATATGACCATATAAGCTCAGAAGCCTTGTACTTAGCTCTGCTAAAGCCTTTTTGAAAATTTAGGAACCCTCATAAAACTAGTAAGTGGATGCCAGCATCCTGTTTTATATTATTCTATCTAAAAAAAAGAATCCATTACTCCCTTAATGTTCAAAACTCTAGCACAGAAATCAAGGAGTGCTGCTTTGATAATAATCTTGAAAATGCGGAAGAGCAAGCCCTACATGGAGAATATCGAGCTGAAGGGCCTCATATTTTACCCTAGGTGCTTTACAATTCCATATAAAACACCTAGGAAGCACATCCAAATCTGTAAAAAATAATTCTTGACTTCAATAGGGATGTTCGAAAATAAGAACATTAAAAGTGGAAGGACAGACATCTTGTTAAGGGCTACTCTACCTACTAAGGTCAAAGGAAGCAGAGTCCATCTTTTGAGCAGACCCTTTCCATTAAAAAACATTGGAATGTAATTTAACTGACATAGCTTAGAGTAATTGTGACTTACATATACCTCCCAAGTAAATAATGGGAGCCTGAAGCCCTGCCTGTTACTGGAGAATTAATGGAAGGACCTCTGTAGGAGTATTGAAAAGCAGAACCTCTGTTTTTGTTGGGTTAATCTTATACCCCCTAAATCATTGAAATGATGAAACTCAACTTACACCTGCTGAATATTTCCCCTTTCTGGTTTCAAATATAAGATGATATCATCTGCAAAGAGCTTCAATTTAGTCATACCAAAAATAGGTGGCTCTAAAGCTCAAGAAACCCTAATCTTAACTGCTAACAGCTCTATAAAAAAAGTGAACAATATAGGAGAGAGGGAACAACCCTGTCGGGCCCCCCTCTTAATTAGGACCATGTTGGCTAAATTTGAATTAACAAAAATGTGTGCCTTTGCTCCCTGATAAAGTTTAGAGAGCATAGTAACAAAGCCTACCAGGATGCCAAACTTTCGCAGAGCAAAAAACAAGGGTTCCCAGTCAACCAGATCGAAAGCTTTCTCAGCATGAACCATGATGAACGCAGCCTTTGTCTGGTTAACTGAATAAAAAGCCAATGCCTGAAGTAAGAAACTTGTATTAGCAGCCATTAGGCGTCCAGTGAAAAAGCCTGTTTGATCTCTGTGGAATACATCCAGAGGGAGCTGTGCTATCCAAATGGCCCAAAGCTTCATCAATAGCTTAAAATCGGCATTGAGCAGACATAGGGGCCCATACAAGTTAACGTCCTCAGGATTTTTCCATTTCTTTAAAAAGCTTACAATCATACATTCCCTAAAGTAAGAAGATCATTTAACCCCATCTTTAAAATTGTTGCATATATCAGCTAGAAATGGGAGTAATTCCCCAGCAAAGGTTGAATAAAATTTGGCTGGAGAGCCATCATTGCCAGCCGCCTTGCTGCAAGACATTAAAGCTAAAATATCCTTCAATTCACTCTCTGTGATAGTTGACATTAATTGCTGGCCCTGGGAAGCCTCGATGGAGGGTACTCTAACAGACTGAAAGTACTGCTCTATACTTATCAAAGAGATGGAGTAGCTGGTCTCATATACAGACTTTTAATGTTTAAGGAAAACATGGGATACATGTAGAGTGGCTCACTGGTTAGAGGCGGCAGACCCGAGAGCAGAGGATGGCCCGGGACCAGGGTTCGATTCCCGGCGCGGCAGGTTTCTGGACCAGGGTCAGCGGACTCGATAATTCTCTCGCCTCGGTGCCCACTCTGATCAGCGATCACACTCGGCAACTCTGGGCATTAGCTTGCCTCATCTTCACTAACGGCCCCACCAGACCGCCGGGGATGCCTGGTCTCACCCTGGAGATACCCATTAAGGGACCATCTCTCAGGGAAGCCAGGAAGGGTTTCGCAGCGGTCGAAGCGCCTTGGGACCCTACGGGTAAGTAGTGCGCTATATAAATGCCTATACATTTACATTTACAATCTTTATCCGTAACAAAATTACCCAACTTAGGGTCTATACTAAGCATGGGCAAAATTTGCGAATTCGCGTTCCGCGAATTCGTGGATTTTCCCGTGAAATCGCAAAAAAATCCGCAAATTAGCAAATTTTCCCACGAAACCGCTTTTTTTTTTGCGATTTGCCCTGGAGTACTTTCTACTGGCTAATCCAGTAAGTGCTCCCTCATTGGGTAAATGTATAGTGCTTTTACTACACTGCAGCCGCGTAAAGGGCCAGAAGACGTGTCTCCAGTGACCATGTGTGCCTGTAACTCAGGCACAGGCACACATGGTCACTGGAGACACATCATCTGGCCCTTTAGGCAGCTACAGTGTAGTAAAAGCACTACGGGGCAGATTTACAAGCCGCTTGCGCCTCTTTTGCGCAGCAGTTGCATCATGGTTCTGGGTATTAACAACGTGACGCATCTGAGAGATGCGTCACATTGTTAGCCCTGCGCCATCAGGAGGCGCTCCGGCGCAGGGGAGGGCGTTCCTGCGCAGGAACGCCTCCTAAAAATGGCTGAGTGAAATCTACAAGATTTCACTCAGTTACTTTTAGGCCAATGCTGCGTCAAAACCCTGCGGCTGATTGAAGCAGGACCAAGGCTTGACACAGCATTGGGGAGATAGGGCCCCCAGAGCATTGCTGGAGCTGCGTCCAGCAATGCTGAGAGATGCGTCATGTTGTAAAGCCCTGCGTCATCAGGAGGTGTTCCGGGGCAGGGGAGGGCGTTCCTGCGCAGGAACGCCTCCTAAAAGTGGCTGAGTGAAATCTACAAGATTTCACTCAGTCACTTTTAGGCCAATGCTGCGTCAAAACCCTGCGCCTGCTTGAAGCAGGAGCAAGGCTTGACACAGCATTGGGGAGATAGGGCCCCCAGAGCATTGCTGGAGCTGCATCGCGCAAGCGGCGCAGCTCCAGCAATGCGCTGGTTTTACGGCACAGATGCGTGATGCATCTGTGCTGTTTTTGCCACATGGTGCGCCGCATTGTACATGCGACGGACCACGGGTGGCGGAGCTGCGGCGCACAATAACTACAGTTATTGTAAATCTGCCCCAATACATTTAGCCAACGAGGGAGCACTTACTGATTAGACAGTAGAAAGTACTCCAGTTGAGCAGAGGTATTGCACAAAACGGTGGCATCTTCGTGGACAAACACGCAGGTCGGGATTCATTCTGACCCCTGTTAGACTCGTTTTTTGTGCCCTTATGCCCTGTTAGACTCGTTTTTCCCTTGTTTTTCTGCCTTTCTGCCCTCTGTTAGACTCAATTTTCCCTTGTTTTTCTGCCCTTCTGTCCTCTGTTAGACTGTTTTTTTGTGCCCTTCTGCCCTCTGTTAGACTCGTTTTTCCCTTGTTTTTCTGCCCTTCTCCCCTTTGGTAGACTGCTTTTGGTGCCTTTCTGCCCACTGTATCACCACATCATCACTCAGAGCTACCCCTGCATCACTCAGCACCACCACATAATCACTCAGCACCACCACATTATCACTCAGCACCACCACATTTTCACTCAGCACCACCACAGCACCACTCAGCACCACAACAGCATCACTCAGCACCACCACATTATCACTCAACACCACCACAGCACCACTCAGCACCACCACAGCATCACTCAGCACCACCACAGCAACACTCAGCACCACCACAGCACCACTCAGCACCACCACGGCATCACTCAGCATCACCACAGCACCACTCATCACCACCACAGCACCACTCAGCGCCACCACAGCATCACTCAGCGCCACCACAGCATCACTCAGCGCCACCACATTATCACTCAGCACCACCACAGCACCACCAAAACAGCATCGCTCAGCGCCACCACAGCATCACTCAGCACCACCACAGCACCACTCAGCACCACCACAGCACCACTCAGTACCACCATAGCATCACTCAGCACCACCACAGCATCACTCAGCACCACCACATTATCATTCAGCACCACCACAGCACCACTCAGCACCATCACAGCACCACTCAGCACCACCACAGCATCACTCAGCGCCACCACAGCATCACTTAGCGCCACCACAGCATCACTCAGCGCCACCACAGCATCACTCAGCACCACCACAGCATCACTCAGCAACACCACAGCACCACCCAGCACCACCCCAGCATCCCTCAGCACTATCCCAGTATCACTCAGCACCACCACTGCACCACTCAGCATCACTACAGCACCACTCAGCACCAGCACAGCACCACTCAGCGCCACCCCAGCATCAATCTGTGCAACCATTCAACAACTGGTTCAAATATGTTCTCTCAATGTTTCAAGCTTTATTACAAATGTCACAAAAATATGTTAATATTTCACTTCTGTTCTTGGATTTTCGTCACGATAAAATACACTGAACATAATCTTCACAAAAGTTATTTACAAAAGTTTAAGCTGTTGCCATTATAAATTAATATCACTTTTATTTAAGTAATAAATATTTAAAAAAATTAAAAGACATTGTAATTTGTAATATCAATACATCTAAGTCACGTAAATACAAAACATGTTGCATTACAAATGCTATAGGTGTCACATTTGCGAAAGTTATAACTATTGGCATTGTTACACCTATTGGCAATAGCTCAAACTTTCCTAATGCGAGACCCATTGCATTGCAAATGCTTGTTTTTATATCTGTCAGTGCTTCCTGTTGAGGTTTAACTTTCGTGACAGGCGCCTCATTGACTACTTGTAACTATTCTCTGACCCTGCTTCAAGGGTCATAGCAGGGTCAGAGAATAGTTGCAAGTAGGCAACAAGGCGCCAGGAAGCACTTTCAGGCTTACAGCAGCCGGTGCCCAAGTTGAAGTTAATTTCTTTGTAACCCTTTGTAAAAGGTTACAAAAAATTAGCTTCAACCTTTGCACCTGCTGCTGTAACGCTGTAAGTGCTTAGCAGAAAATGTGTCCCCGCTGATTCGCGGACTTTACCGCAATTTCGTGAGATTCGCGGATTGGAAAATCCGCAAATTCTGCGAGCGGAACGAATTTTCAGCCCATGCATGATTCATCAGAAAGCAGTATCCTTTATTTTGAACCGAATAAGCCCTTTTTCAAGGGTTACTGCAAAAATCAATAAAACATTCATAATTACTATATTATTCTGTATTTAACATACATACCTATCCGAGCTAATCAATAAAATATTAATTAAACCCAAATACCAAACTGCAATGAAACCTCTGTTATGTAATTCAATTGTAATCACTTTTCTTTAAAAAAATGAAAAGACGTCCCCCAAGTGATTTTACATCGACAACTGACATTTCACCTCTACTCTGTAATCACTCCGGGCTCGATTCACAGAATGAACGTAAGACTCAATCCTAAAATTACTACTATTTTGGTATTCACAGAATTCACTCAATACTTTTGGCATTCACAGAATGAACGTACATCTTTCGGTATTCACAGAATGAACTTACTACTTTTGGTATTCACAGAATAGACTTACGACTACTAACTTTACGTCCACACCTGGGCCGTAATTTCGGCCTCCGGGTCAGAATTTACGGCTCTGCGGCGGAACTTACGATTCCAGGCCGGAATTTACGTCTCTGCGCCGGAATTTCCGATTTTGGGCCGGAATTCCCGATTCCGGGCAGGAAGATATGAATTGTGGCAGTTGATCATGTTAGCCACAGGTAAACACCTGTCCAAGTGCCTACCATCCCCCACCATGGATCAGCTGACACACTGCAGCCAATAGCTCCATTTTGCCATGATGAATGTTGCAAGTGCCTACCATCTCCCACCATGCTTCAGCTGAAGCCAATTAACACTAATTGACCAGCACCACAAAACACATAAAAGCAGCACACATTGAAGGAACAGGTTTGGCCACAGAGAGTTTGTGGCCACAACGCTCACATTGCCTGAGAAAAATTGAACTAATGAGGAGAAAGAGGAAATTCACTGCAGAGGAGACCACCATGCTTGTGGAGTTCATAGTCAGGCACCACAAACGCCTATATGGACTCCCACCCTACTGCACCAGTGGGGCACAGAAGGCAGCCCTATGGCAGCAATTAGCCACTGCTGTCTCAGCATATGGGCAGGAGAGGGGCACAGTACAGTACATCAAGAAAAAGTGGCAAGATGAAAGGCAGGGGGTGAAGGAAAAGTACACCAGGATCAAATTAAGCATGATCCTCCCTGCTGCATACCCTGGACCCCTCATCCTTCTCACCCCACTGGAGCAGGATATCATTACCACAATACACCCTACTTGGTCCATGGGCTGCCTGTCAGTGACGTCCACTACCTGGTACCAGGTAAATGGAATGAAAAGAAAAAGTGCATGAAAAGAGTGTCTGTGTTGCACTGTCAATGTGAGTAAGGAACTTGTCCAAAGTGTATATAAAAATATAGTCAGTCAGAGACTAATGTGTCACCCTCCGTATGTAGCACCACAAGTCCCAGAATCCTTTGCATTAGAAATGGCAAATCCCATCCCTGTGCCAGAAATTGAGTGCATCACATGTGCCAGCAGAAATGTAAAGTTGCAAAACACACTTATCATTGTAGGTACAATGTGGTCCTCCCAGAATCAAAGACACACACTGACTTCTGCTACAAGGTTGGACGTGACATCTGTTCAGGGACCACACACTGCTCCGGTGCTGGGCCAAGGTAAGCCAACCTTAGAATAAATCTGGCTGAATGCTCATTAATTGGGCCTTTCACCTCCACCGTATGTTGTATGTGTTATACAACACTGTTATCCTGCATCACAATGTGCTCACAAATGGCATTTGAACACATGGTAGATCAGACCCTGGTGGCAAATGAGAGGCTGACACAAAATGTATGCCAAGTGGTGTTTGGTGAAAGTTTGCCTAGTAAAAAAGGAAGGCTCCTAAAGGATCCCACAGCAGAAATTTATTGAGAGACAGGTGAAATAGTGGGATTACCAAATCCATTGACCCCACAAAAGACAGTAACATCTAAATTTGAGGATCCGATTATGAAAAATTCACAGGATATGGAAAAAGATCCATTAACCAGTAAGCAGATAACAATTCAAGCACAAATTCATGGCCTGATCGCTCACATTTAACCCCCAAATGCATACTAAGAGAGGAATCTTCTAGCGCCTTGCAAAAACAGGAGGAATATCATTGTGACGTCTCAAATATTGTCTCAAATAATACCCATGGCCCACAGGAAGAGCAGAACAAATCATGGCTTTACTCACTATCTCTTTCAGAAAATAGGGATCTCCTTCAAGCATTGGATGTAAAAACCATAAACCTATCAAATAAGCAGATGGAAAATTCAAAGAGCTTAATATCTCATGAACATAGTCAGCCGATAATAGAAATTTCTAGCACGCTGGAGCATCTTGCACAAGGGATAGAGACAGTGCTACAGTTGAAAGCAAACAAGTAATACAGGGTCAGAAACAAGAGAAAATATAAAGGAAAATGAAATATCAAAACATAAACTCTGGGAGGAGGGCCCCGTAAAAAGGGGAGCTACAAAGAGAGAACACTACATAGCTGCGTCTTCCTCACTGCTAAAAATGCTAGAAACAGCAATAATTACGTTTAACATGCAGTCTGACAAATTAGACATTCAAATCGATCTAATGAATATAATAGCCACCTACATCGCTGGAATAAATTCCAAATTGGAAAATCTTACAAATCTAATAACTGCTGGAAAAAGTTCAAAGGCAGAAATGTTCAGCGAGTGTGCGAGTGGTCCAATAATCGACAAATTGAGCACCATACCAGCAATTTTACAAAACAACTTAATAGCAAGACAAACTAATGACCTGGAGCTACCTAAAAACGCGAGCCATAAAGATGAAGCCGCTAAAAATATCCAGCGAACTTCAATCGATGAGCAATCAAAACCATGGGAGTCAAATAAAGTACATAAGCTCCCCAAGAGGGATCTAAAAGCCATAAACAATAATATGAAACACTTATAACAAAATAAATCAATGACAATTGTCAAAGAGACATCAAAGTTAAGTAAACTAACAAAGAGGCAAAAAAACAGGCAAGGAAAGCCAGGAAGAGCAATAATGGCGAAAAAAGATTGTTCCACATCTTCGATAAAAAACAATTAGTACAAATAAATAAATCTACAAACCACGAAAGGGAATATGGGAATGATTTAATCAAAGGAGCCATACCCGTTGTGCAGTACAACAAGTCATAGTATAAATTTAGAGGAATCTAAGATCTCAAGCAAAACAAATCAGGAAATATTAACTAAAAAAAAAACTACAACAATTAAAAAGAAGAAGCTTATAAAGCAAACAAAGTATACAGATATTACACACACAACTGTGACAGCAACTGCAAAAAAAGATCAAAGGGTAGTACAAGCGGAAAAAGATCAAAGAGTATTACAAGTAGCTTCACAAGACAATATAGTAATGAGTCAGAAACTTTAACAAGAGTTAAGCCGAGAATTAAACATCTCTAGTGGCCAACCGCGATTAGCTAATAATGATAGGACAGAACAAAATAATGGCTTGCCTATCTCTTAAGATATAAGATCAAGACAGACAGTAACAAACAATGATCCTCAAGATTTAAATGTCCCAGATGAAGTTTCACAAAGGTATATACAAATGGAAGACGAATCAAAAGAACAACTGCAAATAAAAATGAATATACGAAATACAAATGAAGCAGGGGCTAGTTGCAGAATGGTAATAACAGTGCCACAACATAGAACAAACCATATGTCATCATATACAGAGTTAAACCAAGAGGATAGTTGGAGCAAGCAGATTATCCTAACACCGAAATACATCTCACAAGGGCAGCAAGATATTCTCAATAGAGTAAATATAATGCGATTACTGGTGGAAATTCCGGCACTAAAAAACTTGTCCCAATGTGATTTATTGTCCATTAAATTTATCCCACAAGAAGAAAGGATCCAGACTGAAAGAATGTATAATGAAGAGAAACAGATGGCAAGAACACTTGTGACGTGGAGAAATGAGGAAATAGTGGAAGCCATTATGAATGCCAGACATCAGTTCGAAGCATGGGGTATCTTATTGGACAAACCCCTAGGACCTTGTTACCCATCACCGTTGATGAAGCTTATGAAGTGTCGCTCTCCGAGAGTGAAAAAAGTCAGGTGTTTTCAGTATTACAAAATGCTAGAGGTAAACAGGATGTCTTAGGTAATGGTACTATTAACCAATCATGGGGTCAGGGTCCAATGCAATGGAGATGGTTAGCAGCGACACTCGATGCACCGACAAGAGAATGACTTTTCACTCAAGATAATAGTCCCCGTCATGATTGTATAAAGCTTCTGTCTTGGAATATAGCGGGGGGGAAAGTGAAATTCAGGGGGATGTTGCACCAACATATTGGAGTAAATATGACATTGTTGTATTACAAGAGACCTGGTTGTTAACACCGCAGGAAGTAGCGAATTATAAACTCCATTACGCCAATGCTGTAAGATCAAACCACTTTGGGAGAGCAAAGGGAGGCCTAGCAGTATATATTTCAACAGCAATTGCCATAGGCTAGGAGCAACTCAATACAACCACTCCAGAAATACAGGTTATCAAATTAAACAATTTGGCAACACATGATTTAACAACAATATTATTAATAAATGTCTATTTTCCCCCAAATGTAGGGGAAAAAAAACTAGCAGTTGGATAACCTTTTCTCGATAATCACAGAATACAGATTGATGCACCCAGAGTGGGAAATCATAATAACAGGGGATTTTAATACCAACCTTATTTATACCATGGAGGAAGATGAGTTAACAACTGCACAAAACTGTTTTTGGTCGGTACCAGTACAAACATCTTCAATGGCAAAATGCAGGGATTTAATTGGCCTAAAAACAGTTATGGCCCTGGAACATCTAGGTCTAAGAACAATAAATGGAAGAACACAAGATGATAGGCCTCCATCTTGGACATATCAAGGAGTAAATGCCCTGTCAACAATGGACTTCACAATTCTGTCTTTACCTTTACTGAATAAAGTGAGGAAATTCATGATTAAGTTTACAACACAAAGTGACCATTCACAACAGCATCTGGAAATAATAATCAATTTTAATAAACATCAAGAAGCCCCTCCAAGGATAGGTAATCTATCAACTACTAATTTGAAGCGCATAAGATGTACGGCAGGTAATCTAGTTGCGATAACAAAGCTAGCGAAGGAGGTAATGGAATCAAATACAGCTACAGAAAACAACCAAGTTGAAAATTGGACAACTTTTACTACAAAATTGTTGAGTCTCGCACCGAAACAGGGTCACATAAAATATAAAAGAAGTAGGGAGACGGTGAAACTGTCAAATAAGGCACTAACATTAAGGAAAGAAATTAGGTAGGCGGTTAGAAAGAACAAGTCAAGTCAAGTCAAGTCTGAGAATTTATATAGCGCGCTACATACCCAGAGGGTCTCAAGGCGCTTGAGGAGGGGTGGGGAATTACTTGTCAAATATCCACGTTTTAAGTTGCTTTCTGAATGCTAGGTGGTTCTGGGTAAGGCGAAGGTAAGTGGGAAGTGAGTTCCAGGTTTTAGCCGCCAGGTAGGAGAAGGATCTGCCTCCCATAGTGGTTTTGTTGATGCGAGGTACCGTGGCGAAGGCTTGGTTGGATGATCGTAGCTGGCGGGAGGGGGTGTAGAAGGACAGTCGTGTGTTGAGGCATTCTGGTCCGATTTCGTAGAGTGATTTGTGTGCGTGGGTTAGGAGTCGGAAAGTGATCCTCTTATTGACGGGAAGCCAGTGGAGGTTCTTCAGGTGACCAGAGATATGTTCTTTACGTGGGATGTCTAATATGAGCCTGGCTGAGGCGTTCTGGATTCGTTGGAATTTTTTCAGGAGTTTAGCGGTAGTACCGGCGTAGAGTGTGTTTCCATAGTCCAGTCGGCTTGTGACCAGAGCGTGGGTGACCGTTTTCCTAGTTTCGGTGGGGATCCAACGAAATGTTTTTTTGAGCATGCGAAGAATGTTGAAGCAGGATGAGGAGACGGTGTTGACTTGTCTGTTCATCGAAAGTGAGGAATCCAGGATGACGCCCAGGTTCCGTGCGTGGTCTGTCGGGATGGGTGCTTTTCCAAGGGCTTCTGGCCACCACGAGTCGTCCCATGCAGAGGGGGAGGTACCTAAGATGAGGACTTCTGTTTTATCTGAGTTCAGTTTCAGACGGCTGTCTTTCATCCATTCGGCTACTTCTTTCATTCCTTAGTGTAGGTTAGTTTTGGCGGTGCTAGGGTCATTGGTGAGTGATAGGATCAGTTGAGTGTCATCCGCGTAGGAGATGATGTTGAGGTTGTGTTGGCGTGCGATGGCCGCGAGGGGGCTCATGTATACGTTGAAGAGGGTGGGGCTGAGTGAAGATCCTTGTGGTACGCCGCAGATGACTTCAGTGGCCTCTGACTTGAATGGTGGAAGGCGGACTCTCTGGGTTCTTCCGGTGAGGAACGAGGTGATCCATTCTAGTGCTTTTCCTTGGATTCCGATGTTTCTGAGGCGCTGTATGAGGGTGCTATGGCAGACTGTGTCGAAGGCTGCGGAGAGGTCGAGGAGGATGAGGGCGACTGTGTCTCCATTGTCCAGTAGAGTTCGAATGTCGTCCGTTGCTGCGATGAGGGCGGTCTCCGTGCTGTGTTTTGTTCGAAAGCCAGACTGTGAGGAGTCGAGGGAGTTGTTGGCTTCGAGGAAGGCGGCGAGTTGGTTGTTGACAGCTTTCTCGATGACTTTGGCCGGGAATGGAAGGAGCGAGATGGGACGGTAGTTTTTGAGTTCGGTGGGGTCCGCTGTGGGTTTTTTCAGAAGGGCGCTGAGTTTAGCGTGTTTCCAGCTTTCCGGGAAGGTGGCGGAGTTGAGGGAGCAGTTGATGACATCTCGGAGGTGCCGTGCTATGATGGAGTCTGCTTTGTTGAAGATGTGGTGAGGGCATGGGTCTGTGGGGGATCCTGAGTGGATAGAGTTCATCAGGCGGATGGTGTCCTCAGTGGAGATTGGGTTCCAGTCGTTAAGGGTGTTCGAGGGGGGTGAAGGTCCAGCATGTGGTTCGGTGGGTTGGTCTCCGGGTTGGTTGTCGAAGCTGTTGTGGATGTCTGCAATTTTGTTGTGGAAGAATGAGGCTAGGGAGTCGCAGAGGGCTTGAGAGGGGGTGATGTCGTTAGAGTTGGCCGGGGGATTGGTAAATTCCTTGACGATGTTGAAAAGTTCCTTGCTGTTGTGGGCGTTGTTATCTAATCGGTCCTTGAAGGCGGTTTTCTTGGCCTTTCGGATCAGTTGGTGGTGTATGCGGGTGGCGTTCTTGAAGGCGTCCTTGGTGCTGGAGGTTGGGTCTTTTTTCCAGGCCTTCTCAAGGGAGCGGCAGAGTTTCTTGGATTTCTTAAGATCCTCGTTGAACCAGGAGGCCTTCTTGCTGCCAAGTTTGATTTGTCGTTTTTTCAGTGGTGCTAGGATGTTGGCGCTGTTGGATAACCAGAGTGTGAGGTTGGTGGCGGCTTGGTCGGGGTTTGAGGAGTGGGCTGGGGGGTTTAGAAGAAGCGATGAGGAGATCTGGTCGATGGTGATTTTGTTCCAGTTTCTTTGTAGAGTTGGTTGGGGGTGGTTGTTGGGTTTGGGCTTGTTGTAGGTAAAGTGAACGCAGCTGTGGTCGGTTCAGAGGAGAGTCGTAGTGTGTCTGAAGGAGACATGATTGCTGGAGGTGAAGATTGGGTCGAGTGTGTGACCTGCGATGTGGGTGGGGGAAGTGACCAGTTGTTTAAGTCCGAGGTTGGCGAGGTTGTCCAGAAGGGTGGTGGAGTTGTGGTCGTTGTTCTTTTCAAGGTGAAAATTGAGGTCTCCCAGAAGGATGTAATCTTTGGAGGGGAGCGCGTGTGGGGTGATGAAGTCCGTGATGTCCTCACTAAATTGTGCGCGGGGTCCAGGGGGTCTGTAAAGGAGGGTGCCTCTGAGTGTGGTCTTGGGGTCAATGTAGATCTGGAAGTGAAGGTGTTCAGAGTTGCCGAGATTGGCGTCTGAGCTGGGTGAGATGCGGATGGATTTTTTATGGACGATAGCGATGCCTACTCCTGTGTGGCCGGTACGGTCCTTGCGAATGATCTTATAGCCTTCCGGGATGGCAATGGTGATGTCTGGGGCTGAAGAGGCATTCATCCATGTTTCTGTTAGGAAGGCGACGTCCGGAGAGATGGTGCCGAGTAGATTCCAGAGGTCAATGGCGTGTCTGTGGACCGAGCGGGTGTTGAGCACGATGCATTGTAGGTGGTTGGGATCGGATATCTGTTGTGTGTTCGTAGATGAGGAATTGTTCTTGGTGCCGTCGAACTTGCAGGAGTAGCAGGAGAAGGGTCCATGAGTGTGTCCAGGAGCGGCTTGGACGCAGTTGGGGAAGCGGCCGGGGTTAAGGGCTAGGAGGGTGGTGGCATCGTAGGTAATGCGGGAGGGCTGGGCAGTGTGAGGGCCAGGGAGTCTGGCGCTGGGCGCGGTCCGGGCACGGACGGGCGTAGACGGGCTTACCTTTGGCGCACCTTCGGCGCCGATTGGGCGCGTTCGCTGCGCGTGGACGCTGCGCGCGAATGTGACGGTCATATATGGATAGTGGGAAGGGGGAGGGGCGAGGGCGGCTCAGCTGGGAGGCGGGGCGGGCTCAAGTGACCGCAAACGGAGCACAACAACAACAGCAACAAAATGGAGGGGGGAGCAGAGCAGTGCGCCGGGGAATATCGCGCAATGAACTGCAGGTCACAAATAAATAAATAAACAACGTTAAGCACAATGCAGCGAGTGCTATGAACAGCAGGACACAAATAAATAAATAAACAACGTTAAGCACAATGCAGCGAGCGCTATGAACAGCAGGACACAAATAAATAAATAAACAACGTTAAGCACAATGCAGCGAGCGCTATGAACAACAGGACACAAATAATCAGGTTAATCACAGTTAAGCACAATGCAGCGCAGTGTACGATACCGTGTCTCTGCAGAGAGACAGGGGAGCGACCACTCAGGGCAAGAGCGATGAGGGAAGACAAATAACAATGCGACTCCATGGAATGATATAAAAAAATCTGTAAATATTATACAAAAAACAAATCAAACCAGGAGCAGTTCTGCACAAGGCTTCTTTTTTGCACCAAAAATCTAATAATCAAGCATTTTGGAAAATAATAAATGGAATATCCTGACCCTCTGAAACCATAAATGGTACATGTGTGACAGAGTCGGATTGGATACACTATTTGAGAAGTACTTTTAAGAAAGATATAGGTGGTGAAAATAAAAATAGTTATATTGGTTTGGGATCTAAGCTGCAAGATACACCTAAGGAACAGTGTATAATTAAGGTCACCCAATTAACGCCGGATAGTCAGGTAGCAGACAGGATAATGAAAATAATAAAATCAGGTTGAAGGGATGGGGCCCCGGGGCCTTATGGAATACTGTAATCCATCTTCTCTGGGGACCACGAATATTGGGTGAGCCCATTGTCAGGTCTGTTCTTGGAGGCAAAATTAACAAATAACCTGCCGATGAGTTGGAAAGGTGCTATAATCAACCCAATATTCAAGGGCGGAGACAGATCGGATCCTGCAAGTTATATGCTCATAGCTCTAATGGACGTGGAAGCGAAATACTATGCTTCACTAATCCTGGAGGACCTAATAGAATGCTCTATTCAAAATAAGCTGATTCCTATGAATCAAACCGGATTTCGCAAGAGGTTTGGTACAACTACTAACAAACTTGCTTTGACCATGATTTCAGAAAGGTGCAATCATTTGAATTTAAAATTACAGCTCTGCTTTATTGATTTTAAAGCAACTTTTGACAGCATAGAGCGAGGTCTATTGTGGTGTATATTGAAGAAATTGGGTATCCTAGAGGTCTTACTGCGTGCCAATTTTCAATTGTATATGGGAACATGGATACGAATAAAAATTGCAAATGGTACGAGAATTTCAAGGAAAATCCACACTGCAATAGGGCTAAAGCAAGGCTGCGTATTAGCCCCCCACTTATTCAATCTTTTGATCGTGGATCGTTCAATAAAACTAAATGAGATAAATGCTCATCCCCCTCATCCAGGTCAATTGCCGATATCACATCTTTATTACGCTGATGATATAGTCCTACTCAGACAGACACGAGTTGGCTTACAAAGATCACTAAACGAGCTAGCGTCATTTGTGACGGTCAACGCCTTGGAAATCAATATAAAGAAAACAAAGACGATGACTATTGCAAAGCGGGCAGGACGCAAATTCCCTGTCAGACTGGGAGAAATAACATTAAGGGTAGTTAATAACTACAAATATATAGGTTTCTGCATTGATGATCATTTAAATTTCAAAAAACATAAACAATATTTGGAAGCAAAAGGGAATGGTCTAATATACGCATTTTGTACCCTCTCAAAAAAGTTAAAGGGTCCATCTTTAAAGCCCCTACTTGATGTAATGGCCGCCAAATTGATGCCGACAGTGGAGTACGCAAGCGTTGTTTTACATGGAACAGATGCTGAACTATCGGATAAGATACCACAGAATGCATCACCAGCACAGGTGAGGTTTGGATTTGGCCTTATCCATCAAGGGATTGGAAGAAATTATGCATATGCCAAGAGTTGGTATAGAATCTGGTTGAGTCGAGCGAACGTTTTACACAATGCTGTGTGGCGAGCCCAGGAAGAAGATCAGCACTCCATTTATGGCAAGTTATTGAAATCGGCCACGGAAGAAACAAAGTCTAAAGAACTTTGGGCACTGTCCCCCTTCTTTTCCGTTTTTCGTAACAGGGTAAATAAAATGGTGAAAATACATGCATTAATAGAGGATAAAAATAAATTTGCAAAGAGGTCGCACGCTTGGATGGTAATATAGTCCTATACCAAATTACATCCGGCGGAATACTTGAGTACAACATACTCATACTATCTAAAAAGGAAATTCTTGGCCACCAGGTTACATTATTACCAATTTTAGCGGATCAGCCCAAATGGAGATATAATGGGTCCACATCATGTACACTATGTGGCACCACGAAGCAAGACCTTATTCATCTTATTTGTATATGCTCTGGCTTAAGGCAGACCCGGTGTGGCTTTTGAAAAGGATATTTATTGAGAGAGGCATTAGGTCTTGTAGAGCCGCAATAATCAAGGGTTTGGACACAACGGATTCCCGTCTAAATTGTAAGATTATGAAATGTTTGATACAATATGAACAGATAATAATATAAAAGGATAACAAAATCAACATGCCATTGCTGGGGTAGTATTTGACAAATATTAATATGAACTTTTAGTAGGGACAGCATCATTGACTATAATAGTGGGACTAAAACAAGCAGCAATGGAAGCCCTGCTTTTTCGGTAAACATATATTGGGTTGGGTACATCGGTTTTTATAGATTAGATAGGTTTTAAAAAGAATTGTTTTATTTTAGCCAAAAATTCATTAACACTGTATATTTATGAGATCATTTTTATATAATCTGTTGAAAACTTTTGCAAAATTTAAAGGAATAGAGAATATAAATTCTTTCAATATTGTATGGGTTTTATTAACTGAAACAATAAAGATTGATTCAGTATGCCAAGTGAGTGAAGAATGGACATACAATAGAACAACGTGTCATATGAACTGACCAAAACACAACAGGCTTGCAATTCAATGATAGGATAAATCCCTAGCAAAATATACGTGGTTAAATCAAAATGAAATTGGTATGGCTGAGGCACACACTGATGCCCGTTGTGTACCTTTGAGATGGGTGTAGGGGCTGCTAAGGTGAATCTTCATGCAGTTACGCCTGCAAAATGACTTGGCTGAAGAGCAACACGATAATCCAGTGCAGGCGAGAAGCCTCAAAGCTTCTCACCTCATCTGTAATCTGTGATCATAACCAAATGTTGTTTTCTGCTTGCCTCCCTTCTATCATATTCACATGTATAGGTGAGTGTTTGATATATGAGGTTTGGATGGCTGGTCCACAAGACACCATCCGTTGTCAGCTAAGTAGTACCATGATTTTGGAAATAGAGTAGGAGACACTCAAAGGATGGACATAAGAAATCTGTGTTCTCCCTTTCAAAAATGAGCTGTGTGACCTCATGGTTAGGGAAGCACAAATGAGCAACATCATGTCCCTGACTACTGCACATCTAACACATGAACTCCTTTCTGACTTGTCAAGAGACTACATTACACTCAAGAAAAATTTTAGTCTCAATGGTAAAGGTGAAATCAGTGTGATGCGGATGAGTCCGGGTCATTTATCCCCTTCCTTGAAATATCAGTAACCTTCTCATACAAGTTTGTCAGTTGATGTGTCATCTTATTGATGTCAGTGCTGCATGGAGGTACAAGCTGGCAAATGCTGCATGTGAGCAGGTGCCCACATGTAAAGTTCATGAGGTAAGCATGCTGCACATTGTCCTGGATTATCCGCGAATAGTTATTGAGAATGACATGTTGGCTCATAGTTACCATCTGTTGTACTAAAATATGGACATGTGTGTCTCATCAAGGCTGCTGATAGGATGATACCACTGCAGTGGACAACATCCCGGGGGATGCATGACATCATGGCTGCAGCAGTGAAACCCTTGTGGGCCTGTTCTTCAGGTAAATGTGGCATGAGGTTTGTCACTAGCTTAGATTACTAGGCCATGACAGAGATCAAGATTAAGTATGGGTGACTTTTGCGAATCTGGCGTTCGCAAATTTTGCGAATTTGCGAACTCGCAATCCGCAAAATCCGCGAATTCTCGCGAATTTTTTTTTTGTGTGTTCGCAAGGGTTTCTGCCAGTTCGCGTGGGTTTGGTGGTAAATGGCAATTGCGAACTTACTTGTCGGCTCGCAACGGTCGCGACTATGTTGTTTCTACGTCTGGTTCATCCTCACAGCCTCCCAGCACCCTCTGTTTCACCACTGCCACCCTCTGTTTCACCCATGCCACCCTCTGTTACATCAATGCCACCCTCTGGTTCATCATCACTGTAGATTATGATGGGGAAAAGCAAGCACACCTGCCCTGCTTCAACTGACATGAATTAATTTGGGGTTAGTTTATTAATGTGTCACTGTTTTAAAATTCCAGGTCTGGCACCTGCTTCCTTATCACTAATTTGCTTTCTGTTGCAGTGCAATTTTTTTTTCCAGGACCTTTGTGGCCTACTTCTAGCTACTCTATGAGCCTGCTGTGAGGGTCAGAGCAGGGTCATACAATTGTTGCAACTAGCAACTGAACTCTGGAGGGGCCCCAGTCAGGAAGCACTACAGGGAATGGTTACTAATGATGAGTTTGAACTCTTGCACCTGCCGAGTGCTTTCAGTTTTGCAAAAATCGTTTTTCTGCAATTTCGCGGGATTCGCGGGGCGCGAACACGCGTGAGATCGGATTCGGAAGCCGCGAATTCGTGCGAATATGAGATTTCTTTTTCTGCGGCGTGTTAGTTCGCAAGGTTTTGTGCATTTTCGCGAGCCGCTTGTAGCGCAAGGTGCGAAGTTACCCTCGCGGTCGTCCAAGGGCGCGGCCATCTTGTTTGCATGACGTATTTCTGTTTCCGGGCGCAAAGTGTAATCTCGCAAAGTGTGCGGCTCGCCAGTACAATTTCGCGAGTGTTCGCGAGGAACATCTCGCGCGAACTTACCTGCGCAGTCGTGAACGGGCGCGGCCATCTTGTTTCTCATTCATTGCTATGGTTCTGGGCATGCTTCTTGTATCCTCTCTAAATCTCTGCCATCCTTTGCTTGTTTGAAGTTTTTTTTAATCTATTTTACTTATTATCTATCCCTCTATTTTTCTAGCCCTATATTTTTGTGTTTACTGCTACTTTTTGTTAATTTTAAACTACTTTTTTAAACTCTTTTCTTTTCTTCTCTTCCCTATTCTATTTTCTTTATTCCTTTCCGCCCAGACCATGGTGAAGGGAGCCGGGAAGCAACCCGAGAAGGGGAAGGGTCCCGCACCCCGTGCCCGGCTCCCGTGCGGGCGTTTGAGGGGGACACAGTCGCACCCGGGAGATTTTCAGCCCGGAGGAGGTAGGTGCACTAGTGTTCTATGTACAGCGCCACCTCCCCAGGACCATAATGGCAGGCGGCAAGATCGGAGGCGGGTACGGGATGCGGGATCCCCGGAAGCGGTGGGATAAGGTGTGCCGGGCCATGTACCACCACTCTCGGGTCCGGCGCACCTACAACCAGGCCACCCACCGCTGGACGGATGTCCTGACCCGTGAACGAGATCTGCTCGACCTGCTTGGCCTCGAGATCCCCGGGCTTGGTGAGTAGTAGTAGTAGCTATTTCTTTACTACTCTGTTTTCTCCTGCTGTGTTATTATATTGCAATTTTTTTTTTTACCAAGAGCAATAATGCTGCTCATTACATTGTAGGTATATTATATTTCAGAATCTTCTGTGCATTTCAGGTGCACTGCTCTCCTTCTCAGTAGTGTTGCTACTATGCTTATTTGTTTTCAATTTTGTGTTAATTTCATTGGCCTGTGAAATTATGTATGAGTGTAGTTTAAAGAACTGCGTAATGCTACACACTAAGGCTCAGATGTTTAATTACCAGCGCATCCCTGCAAAGTAGCAGGGATGCACCAGTAATTGTGCGCCACGCCACTATCACCCATGGTGCACCGTATTTACAATGCGTCGCACCATGGGCCCAAAACGTCACAAAAGCGTTACGCATCTGTGCCGTAAGGGTGGCGCATTGCTGGAGTTGCGTCGCAACGATGGCGCAGCTCCATCAATGCTCTGGGGTGCCCTATCTCCCCAATGCTGTGTCAAGCTGTACGTCTGCTTCAAGCAGGCGCAGGGTTTGAGTCACGCATCATTGTCGTTAAAGTGAGTGATTGAAATCTTGTAGATTTCCCTCAGCCACTTTTAGGATGCGTTCCTGAGCAGGAACGCCCTCCCTTGCACCGGAATGCCCCCTGATGGCGCAGGGCTTTACAACGTGATGTATCTCCCATCTGCGTCACGTTGTTAATATACGCCGCACCATTGCGCCTCTTTTGTGCTGCCGCTGCATCACAAAAGTCACGCAACAATGGAGCAAAAGAGCCGCAAGGGGCTTCTAAATCAGCCCCTACAGACTCAAGTCCAGTCCTTCCTTTGTACACATGGCAATAAGAAGAAATAGTGGTGGTGGATTGATAGTTTGAGTATTTTAATGACTGGTTAATGTAGTAGGAAACTTTACTGTTGTCGCTGATCTGCAATCACAATGGACTTTGGCTGTCACTTCGCGTGCTGCGGACTGCTGCCTGCCAATCCTAGGCAAACCTTTGTAGTACTTTGTGTAGTGAGTTACATAAGAAGTTTCCAATTCGACGGACCGCAAATCAAGCAATACTAATAACGTAGTAGACCACATGATATTGGTCAATATTATATCCCGTGGAATAGTTGTCTATTTGCTATCTATTTCGCCAAAATATTTTGTTAGTTCTTTTGAAATGTTTGATTTGGTTGACAAATATCATCCATGTTTTCTGTTTTTCTTTCTTTCATGTTGTACATCAGCTTCCTCCAGGGGCAAGAGGAGGACACAGGAGGAGGAGGAGGAGGAGGGTGCTGTTGAGGATGCAGGCCAGGATCGGGCAGGCGAGGGCTCCTTTGCTGGCCCCAGTAAGTTTTAATTTTAATATAGACTACTTATTTTTTCCCAGCGTTCCTCATTCGATTTTTTCTAAATCGTCTTTGATATTCTTGTAGACTGGATCTAAATTCTTATCCTGCCTTGACTATGACTCCGTGTGGTATTACTAGATTATTCTTATTAGTCTGTCTGTGTAGCTAACTAAGATTGCACATTTGGCAATTCCATTGGACTCCCATTCTAGTCAGCAATAGCTCTATGCACAGAGTGCAGTCCTCAGGGATTGTCCATAATGTCTTTTCAAGTCTTCTAAATGTTTATGCTTTGACAATTGCCAACAATAAAAAGGTGAATGACCACCAAGAAAGAATAAGATACTACTTTACTTTTGGTTTGGATAGAAGGACAATCAATTCTACTACTGTTGCAGGGACAAATCTGCACAAACAGAACTATGGACACTAAATAATGCATTGCTTAGCTTATCAATTATAATAGGTGCTGTTAGACTTTCCACATACCTCAGTGATAACAGACTTTGTAGTTGAACCCCCAATATCCTTACTGACTAGATAGTGTGGCAAAGTCATTTAGCTCCCAAAGTCACCAATGATTATGATTATTCCCCAATGATGTCAGAGGCACGGACTCATGCTTGCAAAAATTGCAAAACCTTTAGCTCATCCACTCTAGTCTGGAGGACCAAAAACCACAGAGTCTATTTAAGTTTAAAAGCTTTATTAAAAGTAAACACATTTATTAAAATCAAGTTTGTCATAAAAGTAAACGTTTAACTGAAAATGGAAAAGTGCATAGTGATTGACGATTAATTGGACACATTTCTTGTGGTCGAGCCGAGCTCTCACCTGGTTTGAACTTGATCCTGCTCGTGTTCTTAGAAGTCAAGCTTCTGTCTGTTAGGAGAAAAAGTGGTGCGTGTTAAAAATAAAAAGTAAGCATTCATCAGTTGTGCCAAAAAGTGCAGCAAGCCAACAGCCTTCCCTAGAAAAAGGGACATTTTTACTTTAGAGTAGACAGTCACAAATTATTACATTGTATACTGTTCTTTTCACATTTCTTTCTTCCTCCTAGACCAAATATTATATAGTAGTGAGTGGTATATTCTAACATTATTAAATGTACTTTGTAGGTGGAACATCTGGAGGCGGGGCCAGCGCGGAGGTGGTGGCGGCATTGGACGAGGAGGACAACTCTGGGGAGGAGGCGGTGTAAGTGCCGGACAAGGACATGCCTGTGAGGGATAACACGGTGGTGGTGGGCAGAGGTAAGCTATTTATTCCTTACTCATTGAGATTGAAGACTGCAGAGTGTGCTTTCTGCACGGGTGTATTATAAATAAACCAGGTAGTAGCCTCCTCTAAATGTACTTCGACTTAGCTGTGAAGTTTTTGGCAAGAAGAATCCCAATCAGATCTGAGATGAACTTGATGGATGGGATGAACGAAAAGCGAAAGAAGAGTGTAAGTAAGTGTGGAAGGATGAGAAATGTAATGATGACTGGCAAAGAAGAGTGATATGTGTTTGCTTGGTCCCCGAGGTGGCTGGGAAGGTAAGAATATGGTATGGTGCATGGCTGGGTGAATGATGAAGCAAGGATGGGTGGAAGGAGAACAGCCTGGGTGGGTGAAACAGAAACTGTATGTGTGCATATACTTTGAATGGATGGATGCCTGGATCATTCATGGTACTATCTGACTTTTAGATAGCATATGTGTATCTAGAGAGAGTAGACGGTCACTGGATGAACTAAGTGTTACTTTGAAGAGCATGTAACACCGCACCCGCACGTCCGTTCCAGTGTAGGAAAGGCAAGGAAAAGAAGTTGTAATTGTGTCCAAATACTACCATGAATAGTAGCAGTAGTTTGTATTGCAACTGCAAGAACAGCATATATCCGGTTATTACGGTGGACACTCCCTACCTCTCTTAATAACTTTAGTTTTGTAGTAGTACGTCATTCATGTGTGGGTGTATCACTGTTCACTCAATATTAAGCAAAGCACCTAAAGTCATCCCATATGTCATCAAATACATCCCATGTGAAGTGATAGATAATCAGATTATTTAGCTTCTTCATTTTCCTTTTCTAATACTCATTTGCACTGTAGGGTGAAAGCTAAATTAATCAAGCAGTAGCCCTTTTATCAGAGTATTCTCAGTGCCACCCATAATAGAAAAGTAAGAGCTTCACCACCTGCATGTACTGGACTGGTATAGTAACGCAAGTGTGTCTCCCTCACCATGGTGTGCGTCTGTTTTTCTCGGGTGCAAGTTCACTGCCCTGGCATTATGCCGGCTTGCATAAGATAACATACCAATTTTCCTAAACAAGAGAGAAGAAGAAGAATAAGACTGGTGTACTGTCATAGTCGGCTGTAATGGAAGTCCATAGTGCTCGTAGAATTTGTTCCTTAAACTCCCACTAATGTTAGAGCAAGGATAAAGAAGTCGGAGGTTACATAGATACTGTCCTCAATAGTTATGTACTGTGCTTTCAATTTGCTACTTGTACTGTGACAACTTTCTGCTCAATCATTTTGTGTTAATCCTAAGGAGCATTGGTTACAGACTATGTCTTTCTTTCTTCATGTAGTTGCTCCTTCCAAATCCAAGAGACCATCAAGGAGGAAGGAGCTGGCTCGAATGGCCCGGCAACGGAGGCTGGATGCCACTGTCGCTGGATATCGGCGGCTGGTGGCCCTGGAGGAGGAGGAGACGCAGTCTGGTACTACAACAACGTCCACTGGGACAGCTGCATCCTCCTCCGTGCGGGCTGCCAGCCAGCGCAGTGCTCCAGCGGTACGGAGCCGGGCTGCCAAAGCCAAACGCCACCGCCGAGCAGCAAAGACAGCAGCTGCCCCCCACAGGATTTGCAAGGCACGCCGGCGCCGCTTATCCCTCAGACTGTCCTACCTGGAGCAGGAGGTCCTGAACTATAAGAACTTGGTGGAGGGCCTCCGCTTCGAACATGCCACCCTCCGCAAGGAGCATGATGCCCTGGCTGCTAAAGTCAACAGCACCCTGCCATAGTGTCCCTTGCCCCTTTTTTAGAGACTTTTGGGGGGTTGGAATTGGGAGTTGGGTTTTTTGGGGACTTTTGAAGGACAATCGTTGGGGTTAGGGAGGGTCTTGCGGGAGATTATTTTGTTAGGGCTATAAAAATATACTTTTTGAAACTTTATCTGACCATACCTGTCTTTTTTACTGCTTTTGAGTCTGGTGGGTGGGGGTTTAACAGTAAGTTTGTTTTCCTGAATAGTCCTAGGACTTTAGTAGTACTACCGTCAATCTCTCGTCTCTCCTAATACTCCATTATACTACCTCCAACCAAACGCTTATCTTACCTGTAATTTCTGTTTGAAAGTAGGGCTAGGCCCAGGGCTGGCTCCACGGGAAATGGCGATTAAGGTTGTAATCCAGGGCGGCTGAAATTTCCTCCTCATTGCGGTGGTACTAGTGGTGTGACACAGTGGCAGTTGCATGGCTATGGAAAAAAAGAAAATGAAACCTGGTTTGTCCTTACTGTAGCATTACAACGGTACGATAGAGAATATAGCAGGTGACAGTACACTAGACTACAACAGTGCCACAATGTAGCCTAACAAATGGTAAAGTATTTATAGTATAACTTGTACTTGTGTAGGATTTCTTTGACATTGGCTAATACTACAAGAAATAGTACTGAAGCTGAGTAAGTCTAGAATATATCATCGGATTCCTTCACCAGCCTGTTGCTATGACCTTATCCTCTCCAGCAAGTGTGTGGAAGTACTGATGTCATTTAGTCACACATCAAGCAAAACCACACAACCCAGGGGAAGAGGATTAGGGTTTGTAAAATGGATAGGAATGGGGGTTTCTTTTTGGGTAGGTTTTGTTGAGAGAAAAAAAAAAAGCACAGCATGGACAAACATTAATTGAACATAAAGAAATTTTTGGGTATAAAGCTAACCATAAATGTTTTACGTGACATAAAGGAAGTGCATGCACTACTGAATGCATTGTTACAGAAAAGTAAGTAGTACTTTCGACAACCGTGAATGACAGAATGCGACAGTACAGGGCTACATTAAATTAGGTTTAAAAAATAGCCGAAGTAAAACCTATAGAATGGCTGTAGGGATCAATTTAGAAGCAGAGAGAGATCCAAGAAATGCAGTCACACACACTCATTGAATAAAAGAATGGATACTGTATCTGTATTGTTGTAGTTGTCCTGTTGAATTTGGTAAGTAAGTTGCATGCAGCAAACAATTCCTCTTATTAGCGGCACTCCTCCATTCCAGCTGACGCTTCGTCCATCAATGTTGGTGACCAGAAGACACCCTGTCCACTACCTGCCTGGCGGATGCTGAATTGCGGCTCGCTAATGTGAAGCCTGACTCCATCCTTTTTTCCCCATTGCAGACTGAAACCCGGCCTGTAATTATTGAACGAAAAACAGCACTGATAAATAAATATAAGGTATATACGCTGTGTAGTGGAAAAAGTCACACTTTGATTTTCCTAATAGACAGTACAACATTTTTGAAAGTGTGTACTCTGTCTGAGTCACCTTTTCAAGGATAAATAAGTATCGGCAAATTAATTTAGCGGATCTTTCCCCTCAAGCTAGGTGTACTGTAAACTGTGTTTTAGAACAAAATTAGACCTTACCAGCAGTGCTTCCACCCAGACCCTTACTAAAGCCAGTTGCAAAAATGTAGAAGACCCCCAATCAGATCTCAAAAAACGAGGCCTAGCAGAAAACTGGTGACAAAACGTACTTCGAAAGTAAAAGTAGGCCCAAATACCCCCTTACCCACCGTGGATTGTATTCAAACCACTTGCAAGCAAGCAAAAGTATCCATAGCCAGCATCGCTCCAAGACTCGAAAACCCCCCCCACCCAAACACTTGCAATAGAAATACTGCTAACCCTAACGAGCCCTAAGTTAAGAATAGTGGCAGAGGCTTTCTTTAACTATGCCAAATCCCCCCTTTCCCACCATGGATTTTCTTCAAATGACTTGCAACCAAAATTACACATTCTCACGAGTGCTCTAAGACCCCAGAACTCAGTTGCAAAAATCTAGAACACCCCAAAACACATGCAATCCTGCTGCTAGGGCTAACCCTAACGAACCCTAAGTTACAAAAAGTGCCAAAAAGGCTTTTCCTTATGGATTTTGTCCCAACCACTTCTATCCGGTATTAGACCTTCCCAGGAATGCCCCAAGACCCGCCAACCCACCCGCCAAAAAGCACAACACCCCCAAACAGCCCAAAAGCAAAATCTCATACTTACAATATTTCTCGGCCTTCGGTCCAAACGCGCTGTGTTGCTAGGCCATAACTCCAGTTTACTACCACGGATTTCCTGAAAAGCAAATGCAATCAAGATTAGAGTGTACCAGCAGTGCTTCCAGACCCCGAAACCCACCCACAAACAGCCGGAACCCCCCCAAAGTGCTCCTCAAAGGCGAGCAAGTCAGCAAAAACACAAAAAAATTTCCGCCTCCGATTTGGTCCAAACCACTTTTATCCGGTATTAGAGCTTCCCAGCAATGGGCCCAGAGCCGTCAACCCAGGAGAAAACGAGTAGAAGACCCCCAAACAGCCAAAGAGCAAAAGTACAAAAATGGGGACTTAGTCATGTTTTTGCCAATTTCCCAAATTACTCCGCGCGCGCTCTGCAGCTAGGCCCTAACTCCCCTCTGCCACCATGGATTTGCTTCAAACCTCTTGCAAAGTAAAGTATCCATAGCCAGCAGTGCTCCCAGACCCCGAAACCCACCCACAAACACCAGGAAGCCCCCCAAACAGGCCCCCGAAAACGCTACATTGAGCAAAATGTCAGAAATAGCAACAAAAAAAATCAGCGTGGATTTTGTCCCAACCACTTCTATCCGGTATTAGACCTTCCCAGGAATGCCCCAAGACCCGCCAACCACCCACCAAAAAGCACAACACCCCCAAACAGCCCAAAAGCAAAATCTCATACTTACAATATTTCTCGGCCTTCGGTCCAAACGCGCTGTGTAGCTAGGCCATAACTCCAGTTTACCACCACGGATTTCCTGAAAAGCAAATGCAATCAAGATTAGAGTGTCCCAGCAGTGCTCCCAGACCCCGAAACTCACCCGCAAACAGCTGGAACCCCCCCAAAGAGCTCCTCAAAGGCAAGCAAGTCAGCAAAAACACAAAAACATTTC
Source organism: Lissotriton vulgaris (assembly GCF_964263255.1). NCBI lineage: Eukaryota > Metazoa > Chordata > Amphibia > Caudata > Salamandridae > Lissotriton > Lissotriton vulgaris. Next base: position 499,663,854 of record NC_141685.1, read on the forward strand.
CGCCTCCGATTTGATCCAAACCACTTTTATCCGGTATTAGAGCTTCCCAGCAATGGCCCCAGAGCCGTCAACCCAGTAGAAAACGAGTAGAAGACCCCCAAACAGCCAAAGAGCAAAAGTACAAAAATAGGGACAGTCATTTTTTTGCCAATTTCCCAAATCACTCCGCTCGCGCTCTGCAGCTAGGCCCTAACTCCCCTCTGCCACCATGGATTTGCTTCAAACCTCTTGCAAAGTAAGGTATCCATAGCCAGCAGTGCTCCCAGACCCCGAAACCCACCCACAAACACCAGGAAGCCCCCCAAACAGGCCCCCGAAAACGCTACATTGAGCAAAATGTCAGAAATAGCAAAAAACAAAATCAGCGTGGATTTTGTCCCAACCACTTCTATCCCATATTAGACCTTCCCAGGAATGCCCCAAGACCAGCCAACCCACCCGCCAAAAAGCACAACACCCCCAAACAGCCCAAAATCAAAATCTCATACTTACAATATTTCTCGGCCTTCGGTCCAAACGCGCTGTGTAGCTAGGCCATAACTCCGGTTTACCACCACGGATTTCCTGAAAAGCAAATGCAATCAAGATTAGAGTGTCCCAGCAATGCTCCCAGACCCCGAAACCCACCCACAAACACCAGGAAGCCCCCCAAACAGGCCCCCGAAAATGCTACATTGAGCAAAATGTCAGAAATAGCAACAAAAAAAATCTGTGTGTATTTTGTCCCAACCACTTCTATCCGGTATTAGACCTTCCCAGGAATGCCCCAAGACCCACCAACCCACCCGCCAAAAAGCACAACACCTCCAAACAGCCCAAAAGCAAAATCTCATACTTACAATATTTCTCGGCCTTCGGTCCAAACGCGCAGTGCAGTTAGGCCATAACTCCAGTTTTCTACCACAGATTTCCTTCAAAGCAAATGCAATCAAGATTAGAGTGTCCCAGCAGTGCTCCCAGACCCCAAAACTCACCCACAAACAGCCGGAACCCCCCCAAAGAGCACCTCAAAGGCAAGCAAGTCAGCAAAAACACACAAAAAAATTCTGCGTCCGATTTGGTCCAAACCACTTTTATCCGGTATTGGAGCATCCCAGCAATGGCCCCAGAGCCGTCAACTCACCCGCAAAGAAGTGGAACACCCCCACAAGTGCTGAGTCTTTCTTCATTGGGCGTAATCCAGCCCTCTGCTTTGATGGAAATAGGAGTCTGGAGGAGGAGGATAGAGGAGCATGTTCTTCTGAACTTGTGAACCTGAGGAATGCAGACTGCGGCACCTTCAAATCAATAAGCAAACAAGTGAAGACAGTTTTGCTGATGGGCTTGTTTTTGTGATTAGGTGATTAAAGTTTGAATTACATTAGCTGTGCACAACAAAGAAAGACAGACACACAGGAATGAAAGTGAATAAGGACGAAAAAGAAAGTTATTGATTCATTGTCTCATTTTCAGGGCTCGGTGTTAAGGTCCAGGAATAAGAATAAGGCTTCGTCATCATACTCTGCGAATTCAGGCAGGGTGAGCTCAGTGTTACCTGACAGAGTAGAAATTCCTTCATCTACGTTGCTGTCCACCTTGTCTTCATCCGGCACGCTTTCTCGTACTCTGTAATCTGGTTGTATAAGGTGCTAATTCATCTTGATCATTGTTAACCTCTCCACATTTTTGGGCGAGAGGCGGCTCCGTTTGGGAGTTACAATGGCACCAGCAGCATTGAAAACACGTTCAGAAGACACGCTTGCGAGTGGGCAAGACAAGTAGTTTAAAGCCAGGTTGGAGAGCTGTGGCCACAATTCTTTTTTCCCATGCCAATACGCCAATGGGTCAGCATTAACATAGACCTCTGTTGAGTCATTCAGATAGTCCTTCACCATCGACTCAAGTTCCTCCTCCAAGGTTCCTCCACTTTGCTTAGCTGTTGCTGTGACTTTTGAGAACCAAACCCAAGCCGAGCTAGCCAATCCTCTTCAGCCTCCAATGTTTCTGTTGTGTCTGGTGCAGATGATCCGGTTGCCGGTGTCTTTAACGGCTGAGAGGTCACTTGTGCCACAGCCACAGGTGCAGAAGTGGATTGTTTTGACTGGGGATGGCCTGCTGATGCTGATGTACTGCCTTTTCCTTCAATTTTCTGCCGTTCTCTTTCAACCTCTTGGCTGACAAGGCTAGCCAACGTTTGTACTTTGGAACATGTTCATCATCAAAAGGAAAGAATGCTTGGCCTGCCAGCGCCTTTTTGTAGCGTGGATCCAGAATAGTAGCACAAATATAATGCTGGTTTGAGTGGATCATTTTAAGACGTTCATCGCCTTGTAGGCGCTCTAATAATTTCTCCGCCAAAACAAAAGGGTCTTTGTTTTTTTCATCTTTTTGAAACACAGAACACACCTCCTTCAGTTGGTGCTCCAGCATGTACAACAATGGATCTGGGACCAGTACCCACCCCATGGATCTGGGACCAGTACCCACCCCAAAACTAACAGTAAAGAATCTGGGGGTGAAGTTAGATCAAAATCTGACCTTGAAGGAACACGTGAGTGCAGTTGCTGGGGCATGTTTCCACACAATCGGTCTGTTAAGACGAATCTTCCCATACCTACCAGATAACTACAGAAAGACCCTTGTGCAGACAATGGTGATAAGCAAAATTGATTACTGCAACAGGCTCCTGATACAAGCCAACGAGGATGCCATAAACCGCCTCCAGGTAGTCCAAAATACAGCGGCAAGACTGATTTTGAATGCCCCCCCCAGAACCCCCTCCAAGCCTCTGCTGCGAGAACTTCATTGGTTGCCAATACGACAACGGATCAAATTTAAAATCTGCTGCATTGTTCACAAATGCCTGTTCGGAAAAGCCCCCAACTACCTGACCCAAAAGTTACCCCTCTACAAACCTGACAGAGCACTACGGTCAAGCAATCAATTGCTAATAAAAACTCCTCTTGTAAAAAAAGCCAGACAAGGTGGCAGAGCTTTCTCTCTGGTAGGGCCCAACCTATGGAACAACTTACCCCCCTGCATTAGACAAACCCCCAACCACTCCGCCTTCAGGAAAAAATTAAAAACCAACCTGTTCCTGGAAAACTAAACTATCAGCCGATAACTACAACTTATCTGTAACACCTTGCCATGCCACATTGCGAGCAAAAGCGCGGAGATACCCCGTACGGGGTCGATTCTTGCGCTATACAAGAAATTAAATAAATGGGATAGCTTTTCCCAAATTACAGTCCTCCTTGCTGACTGCACGCATGAAGATCTCAAAAGGACGAAGCATGCATGTCAGGCTTTTAACTATGTCCCATTGCGCCGCACCCATCCTCAGGTCCTTCTGAGCTGTACCCTGTGTTAAGAAATAGTGATCGAGTACCGTATACTGCTCATACAGACGCTCAAGCATGTAGAAGGTTGAGTTCCAACGTGTTGCCACCTCCTGGATGAGTGCTTTCACTGGCATTCGACGTTCATGTAGCAGGCTCCTCAGATGCTTCCGGGCCTTAAAAGAATGGCTGAAATGGTTGCACATTTTTCGGCAGGTCTCCACTACCTCGTACGCTGGACTGTCTTTATCACTCAAGAATTTTTTGACAACCAGGTTTATACAGTGCGCCAAACACGGCACTCTGAAATACTGACCCAGCTCCATGGCCTTAACTACATTGGCGCCATTATCCGTGGAAACATAACCAATCTGGCGTTTTTTTGGGGACAGCCAGTGAAGGACCTTTGTGTTAAACTCATCCAAAATGTTTTGTGCTGTGTGACGTTTCTCCAAACCAAACATGGCTAGTGTTGCATGTTTCCTAACAGCTTTAAAAACTTGGTCCGGGTAAACACCTACGTTTAGCTTTGCTTTAACCCCTGAAAAAGAGACCCAGTGTGCAGTGATGCACATGTAATCAGCGCCTGCGCCACTGGTCTACATATCTGTTGTCAGATGTATAGTGTGAACAGCACTCTTCTGCAAAGCTGCCCCAATCACCTCCAGCCCATCTTCATGTAGTGCTGGAACCGCAACTCTGGCAAAATAGAACCGGCTAGGAACCTTCCATTTAGGGCAGAGCGCTGCCACTAATTCTAGAAAACCAAACCCCTTCTACAAAAGAAAAAGGGAGAAGGTCCAGAGCTAGCATTTTAGCCAGCTTAGTGTTATACAGACGCGTCAGTGGGTGGTTGCGTTCATATTGCGCTTCTGTAAACAACATCTTTTTAATGTTGCCCAGGATCAAGCATTTACGGGATGATGATGATATCTTCGACCCAGTTACGCTCGCTGATGAACTTTTTCGCATTGGTGTTTCACTCTCTCCCACACTCTTAGTGTGGCTCACATGGGGTGTGCTGCTGACAGGGGTACTGGGTGTAAGTGAAGTGTTTGACACGTCTTCTTCCTCCTCGTCATCATCAGATGAAACAGCATTACGTGCAATTCGGGCTTCCTTGATCGCCTGTAGGTGCGCAAACCATTTGACAGCGTGCTTTCTTTCAAGATGACCTCTCTGGCCTCCGGTACCATAGTTTGAACCAAACTTACCACGACTAACTGCCAACTTACAAATGCTACAAATGGCAAAGTTTTCCTTTTTTGGGCAAACACTAAAGAAGTCCCAAACTGCGGACTTGAAATGTCTTTGGGAGCCGAAGAAGGCGGTGATACTGGTGGTGGTGGTCCTGCTGCTAATGCCAGATGAAGTGGAGGATGTGGATTGCCGAACTTCAGTACGTTTTGCACTTTCACCACCACTAATTGAGGTCGAGGTGGATGGAGGTCCCTTCTGGCGACTAAGAAATATGGAAGCGGTAGGTGTTGGTGTACTAGTTAACTCCAATGATTGTGGTGTTTCTTCCATTGCCTCCTCGTCGACAACATCATCACGCTCAGCAGCTTCTCGGGCTAGGGTCAAAATGTCTTTTTGCTGCATGCCCGCTGGGGCTGCAGTGACCTTTATGATGACTGCGTCGTCGTCGTGACAGTCTTCATCAGCAGGAGTATCCGCCACTTCTTGTTGAGCCTCATCACACTCCATAACTATGAGTTTTTCGACGACCTTCCTTTTATGCTTAAGTACCTTTGTCAGATCATGGTGTGCCTCACTCTCAGACGGCAGTGGTGCTGGTTCCCAATTGGGATCCGTATCATCAGAAGGAGGTGGGCTTGAAGAAGATGTAGACACCAACCTTGATCTTTTTCTTGCTAGGGATGTGGAAGACAATGAATGATCATCAGGAGGAGTGGCTTCCAATGATACCTCGGCTTGATTGTCGATATCCTGATGTGCCCCTACTTTGGGAGGAACAACTATTGTGGGCACTTGTGACCCTCCATGCACCTCTGCTTGCGCATCTCCTGGCGCTGCCTCTCCTTCCACATGTACTTGGGCTTGTACGTGCACATGTGGTTGTTGTTGCGGCTGTGGTTGTTCAACACTTATCAGATGAGTTACAACAACCTGTGTTGATTCAGGGACATTGCTTCTACTTTCTTGCGATGAGCCAACATCACTGGTCGATGGTGATTGAAGAAGTACACTGACTGCCTCTGCAGCACTCAAGGGCTTGGACTTAAAATGGCGTGGTGGTGGTGGTGGAGGCACTGAGCCCAATGGAGCGGGGGTGCTGCTCCCAGCTTGGTCCCCAGCAGATCCCGCTGCTGCTGCAGGCGTACTTTTCTTTTTACTCCCAAAAAACGTGGCGGCCGGCACATCAGCCTCCCTGGTAACTTGCTTCTTCTGCTCCTTACTGGCAACTTTCTTGCTAGAGGAGCTACGGAGAACTTTTTTGGGGGTTATCTTCTTCAGAGCAGGTCAGAACAGCAGGCCGCAGTTGCACGAGTTGCAGAGTTGTCTGTGGCCAGACGTGACATCGCGTGACGTTATGCTGCACACACACACCGCTGCAGGACTTCTTCCTGGCACTGGTGGTTCTCTTGAGTCTTGTGCACCTAAAAGCAATGGAAGACAGAGGAACATCAGTTCAGGTATAAACCCCAAAAAAATCGAAAAAAAACCTGAAAAATCAGCACAATCCCATGCCCTCCATGATGTTTAAATTCAAGACACCCCACAGAAAGACTAGGCCCATCCAACACTCACTAGTCACTGCCCCTGGTGAAAAGGCCACAACAACAGGCCAAAAAAACGAAAATCACAGAAAAATCAGGACAATCGCAAGCCATCCAGCCCCTCCATGATGTTTACATTCAAGACAACCCACAGAAAGACTAGGCCCATGCAACACTCACTACCCCTGGGCATAAAGGTTGAAAACTAGGCAAAATGGTTGCAGGCCTAACAACACTGCCTGCATTCAAAATGGCCCCCTCCCTCCCAGCACATGGCAAGGGCCTGTAGCAGCACTCAAAATGGCCCCCACCCACATGGTCTGTCCCCATGAACACCCCAAAAGAACGAAAATCACAGAAAAATCAGCACAATCCCAAGCCATCCAGCCCCTCCATGAAGTTTAAATTCAAGACAACCCACAGAAAGACTAGGCCCATGCAACAATCACTACCCCTTGGCATAAAGGTTGAAAACTAGGCAAAATGGTTGCAGGCCTAACAACACTGCCTGTATTCAAAATGGCCCCCTCCCTCCCAGCACATGGCCAGGGCCTGTAGCAGCACTCAAAATGGCCCCCACCCACATGGCCTGTCCCCATGAACAACCCAAAAAAACGAAAATCACAGAAAAATCAGCACAATCCCAAGCCATCCATCCCCTCCATGATGTTTAAATTCAAGACAACCCACAGAAAGACTAGGCCCATGCAACACTCACTACCCCTGGGCATAAAGGTTAAAAACTAGGCAAAATGGTTGCAGGCCTAACAACACTACCTGTATTCAAAATGGCCCCCTCCCTCCCAGCACATGGCCAGGGCCTGTAGCAGCACTCAAAATGGCCCCCACCCACATGGCCTGTCCCCAAGAACACCCCAAAAAAACGAAAATCACAGAAAAATCAGCACAATCCCAAGCCATCCAGCCCCTCCATGATGTTTAAATTCAAGACAACCCACAGAAAGACTAGGCCCATGCAACACTCACTACCCCTGGGCATAAAGGTTGAAAACTAGGCAAAATGGTTGCAGGCCTAACAACACTGCCTGTATTCAAAATGCCCCCTCCCTCCCAGCACATGGCCAGGGCATGTAGCAGCACTCAAAATAGCCCCCACCCACATGGCCTGTCCCCATGAACACCCCAAAAAAACGTAAATCACAGAAAAATCAGCACAATCCCAAGCCATCCAGCCCCTCCATGATGTTTAAATTCAAGACAACCCACAGAAAGACTAGGCCCATGCAACACTCACTACCCCTGGGCATAAAGGTTGAAAACTAGGCAAAATGGTTGCAGGCCTAACAACACTGCCTGTATTCAAAATGCCCCCCTCCCTCCCAGCACATGGCCAGGGCATGTAGCAGCACTCAAAATAGCCCCCACCCACATGGCCTGTCCCCATGAACACCCCAAAAAAACGTAAATCACAGAAAAATCAGCACAATCCCAAGCCATCCAGCCCCTCCATGATGTTTAAATTCAAGACAACCCACAGAAAGACTAGGCCCATGCAACACTCACTACCCCTGGTGAAAAGGCCACAGCAGGCCAAAAAAACAAAAATCACAGAAAAATCAGCACAATCCCAAGCCATCCAGCCCCTCCATGATGTTTAAATTCAAAACACCCCACAGAAAACCCGACCTCTAGACCCTTCTGACATTATCACCGGAGCCACGAAGGGATCGATCGGGAGGAATTTCCTCGCTGAAATCGTGAGTAATACACGGGGTAAAACAAGCGCAGTCAGTATCTACACGACATGGACGTAAGAACTATGGATATCTGAATATTCTTTTTTCCCACACAGGTGCTAAGTAGCACACCAGATCCGTTTGTAGGACTCATGAAGCCTCTTTCATCCTTTTAAGCAGTATGTTAATAAAAACTTAAAAGCATGAAACTTTTTCCTTTTACAGGACTACGTTACTGTTCAACCATAAGTGGTGTTTTACTCTTAAAATCTTACTAAAAACACCACTAACTACAATCCGATAATGTGTGTTTCATGTTGTTTTATCAGAGTGTCTGGTTTATCCTTTCCTTTTATCCCACTATAGGCACAATTGGCACCTATAGTAATAGTCGTAATCACGATTGTATCACCTGTAACCACTGGCCATTTTGCCTATGGATGTAGAAAAGTAGACCACCAGAAAAAATTCTTTATCTTCTTTTCTTTTACAGGTTGATTGAAAAACAACAACGTTTTTTTGCTAGGTACATTGTCTGACCCTGCACTATATTTTCTCACTTTTATTAAGATAATCCTGAATACGAGTTAGAGAAACGTGAGTAAGGTGGGGATTTGTGTACCCCATCCTGAAGAAGTTGTTTTACACCGAAACATGTCAACACACACAGAAAGGAGGTAACGCACATTGACTGCTGCACAACCTCCGACTTTTTGATTTTATTAGCACCAGCCTGGGGGCTTATTAAATAATTTTTATTCACCCCTCGAGCCAGGTCCATTTTAAATTTTCTCTCAGTTTTAATAACCCCACCACACACTCACATAATCAACCCCTCATGTACACCACACATAGTCCATCAAGTGCTCCCACGCAGCCGTAGGTCGCAGCACGCCGTACCCCGTAGAGGGGTACGATGACCCCGATGATGAAGCATGACACCAAGGGGCCTGTTGGTGTGTGATGGGACCTTAAAACCAGTAGGGTGCTCCCCACAGCGGAGACCACACCTACAACACGAGGAGTGGATTCTTTTTGTTTATTTACATTAGTCTAGTGAGAACGAATCCATCTCAAATTAATTTTTCTCTCTCTCCCCTTTTTGTTATTGACAGTATACAGGCAGCGCAAAGCTGAGGGAGTTCCCCTATTCCCACCAGTATCACTGACTCACTCCATTGAAACACACACATAAGACGGAACACACACAATAGCACGATGGAGTCTGAACACGGACTGACGTTTGGTGAGGACGATATAGACGAAATTTTGGCTGTGGTCAACCCGTTTGAAGGCCTCAGCAGTACGGACCCAGGACCCAGTGTGGCAGATTGGGATGAGCTGATGAACCTGAGAAGAACCCAGATAAAAGCAGCTCTCCATGGCCTCCTCATGACTGAGTATCTGCGTAATAAGATCGCACCACAAGGGCTCCTGGTCAAAAATGAACCTTTTATTTTTCAATCAGATAACGTCTTTAAGAAGGAATGGTCACTAATCTCGTGGCACTGTACACGGGATTGGTTAGTGCTGATCGTTAAAACTGCAAAACGGATCACACAAGAATTGAAAATAGATTTCCAAAAAATTGAGGTACAATTAAAGACTTATATAAAACCGGCTGAACTGAAAAAAAGACTGGATGAGTTAAACCAACAGATGTCGGAATATGAAGCCACATTGAAGCAAAGTAAATTGAAGAAACTTGGAAAGGACAAAGATCGCTTTACCCCAGAAACTGCATACCCGTACACAAAGGATGACTATGTCCCCTGCAACACAAATAGTGACTGTGATAGCGACGGCTCAGGCACTGGATCATCAGGGTCCAGTACAAACAGCAATCCAAGCTACAATGGCACACAAAGACCAAGAGGCCAACAATGCCCAAGACAAAGAGGATGGCGGAGTTACCAACCGCAACCCTTTTACTCTCAATATGGGTGACCAACACCTTTCCCACCTTTTAACTATGGCCCTCCACCACCAGGCCACATGTACCAACAATGGGGGAATAAGTTCGATAATGGATTCTACCAAAACCAGTCTTTTTTAGCCTCACGCCCAGAACTACGCCTAGGACAGAACAGAAAAGGCAACACGGTGGCCTGGCAAGACCCGGTCCATACAGACCCACGTATGAACACCAGGAGCATGACGGGGGCCCTACCAGAGAACCCATCCACCAGCCGGCGAGGGACCTAGTAATAAATATCACTTCATTGGAACTAACAGATACCCAAAAATATGTCCTAAACAAAGGATGCTGCCCATTGAGGTCCTTGCCTATGAGAAGGCCGTGATGACAGAGCTCAAGACATTGGATAGACAGAATCATCAAGTGTTCCACAATACTAACGGCCATGAACACGAAGCTATTCGCGAATTGGCCAACAATCATGACATAACTATCAAGTCAGCTGACAAAGGGGGAGCGATAGTAATCCAAACCACAGAAGCATCTCAACAAGAATGCCTCAGACTGGTATCGGACCAACGCAATTACACCATCCTACCCCAAGATCCAACAGAATCAATCAGGATCACCATTGGAGGTATGGTGGAAGAGGCACTGGCACACAATTGGTTATCGAAAAAGGAGGCTGAATTTCTAGTCCAGAAAACACCTAGGACCCCCTACTTTTACTGCATCCTGAAAGTTCACAAAAACCTGGAAAACCCGCCAGGCAGACCAATCGTCTCAGGGATAGGCTCAATCCTGGAGCCTCTGTCTAAGTTTTTGGATGCTTTTCTACGCCCCTTAGTACAGGGAACCGATACCTATCTGAAGGACACTAAATCCATCCTACAACTTTTGCAAAACCTGCCTTACAATCCGGACAACCAACTATTGCTCAGTCTAGACGTTGAAAGTCTATACACAAGCCTACCTCACGATGAGGCCATAGCGATCATCGAGGAGGTACTGTAGAGCGCGCACTGGAAATACCAGACACCCAGAGGTGTGGTTATGGAATGCATCACACTGGCTCAAACCAAGAACTTTTTTGAATTTGAGGGGACCCTCTACCTCCAACGCCATGGCACTAGTATGGGCAGTACTTTCGCTCCGAGCCTAGCGGGTTTGTACGTACACCATCTAGAAAGTACCAAAATCCTACACAACAACAACCCATACAGACATCACATAAACACGTGGAAGAGGTACATCGACGATGTGCTTGTGATATGGGAGGGCAATCAAGAATCTGTGTCAGAGTTTATGGAATGGCTGAATCAGCAGAACCGCTTCCTAAAATTCACCCACACAGTTTCAAAAGAGAAACTGGTGTTCCAGGACCTCAACATTTTCCCAAAGGATGGCCAACTGCATACCAATACCCATTTCAAACCGACGGCGAGGAACTGCCTCCTCCGTTTTGACAGTTTCCATCCGCGACATTTACGAACTAACCTACCGTATGGACAATTTCTACGGTTGAGACGGAACTGTACGGAGATCCAGGACTACTGGGCACAAGCAAAGGACCTAAAGGACAAATTACGAAAAAGACAGTACCCTGAAAGGATCACCAACAACGCCATGAAGAGGGCGAGAAAAAATCACCGGGAAGCCTTACTGGAAGACAAAATCCAGACTGACCGGGCAGCCGCCAGGCCAATCTGTGTGGTTTTCCCGTGTGAATTGCTACCCGGATTGCGAAACTTGGTGTACCGCTGTTGCAGTACCTCCAGCGCTGTGCTGTGCTGTGAGTGGAAAGTAAACCAGCGCTTTGCTCGCCCGCCTCCCGCTCCTGGAATTCCTCACCTGCTGGTATCAAACTGACGAGCGGAGTGCGGCGCGTGGGCTGACACTACAACTCCCAGCATCTCTTGCGGCATCGGCCGCGTCATCATTTTCGCGCCAGGAGGCGCAGAAATACGGCGGCACCCCGGTCGAGGGTGTTTCCCGTGTGAATTGCTACCCGGATTGCGAAACTTGGTGTAACGCTGTTGCAGTACCTCCAGCGCTGTGCTGTGCTGTGAGTGGAAAGTAAACCAGCGCTTTGCTCGCCCGCCTCCCGCTCCTGGAATTCCTCACCTGCTGGTATCAAACTGACGAGCGGAGTGCGGCGCGTGGGCTGACACTACAACTCCCAGCATCTCTTGCGGCATCGGCCGCGTCATCATTTTCGCGCCAGGAGGCGCAGAAATACGGCGGCGCCCCGGTCGAGGGTGTTTCCCGTGTGAATTACTACCCGGATTGCGAAACTTGGTGTAACGCTGTTGCAGTACCTCCAGCGCTGTGCTGTGCTGTGAATGGAAAGTAAACCAGCGCTTTGCTCGCCCGCCTCCCGCTCCTGGAATTCCTTACCTGCTGGTATCAAACTGACGAGCGGAGTGCGGCGCGTGGGCTGACACTACAACTCCCAGCATCTCTTGCGGCATCGGCCGCGTCATCATTTTCGCGCCAGGAGGCGCAGAAATACGGCGGCGCCCTGGTCGAGGGTGTTTCCCGTGTGAATTGCTACCCGGATTGCGAAACTTGGTGTAACGCTGTTGCAGTACCTCCAGCGCTGTGCTGTGCTGTGAGTGGAAAGTAAACCAGCGCTTTGCTCGCCCGCCTCCCGCTCCTGGAATTCCTCACCTGCTGGTATCAAACTGACGAGCGGAGTGCGGCGCGTGGGCTGACACTACAACTCCCAGCATCTCTTGCGGCATCGGCCGCGTCATCATTTTCGCGCCAGGAGGCGCAGAAATACGGCGGCGCCCCGGTCGAGGGTGTTTCCCGTGTGAATTGCTACCCGGATTGCGAAACTTGGTGTAACGCTGTTGCAGTACCTTCAGCGCTGTGCTGTGCTGTGAGTGGAAAGTAAACCAGCGCTTTGCTCGCCCGCCTCCCGCTCCTGGAATTCCTCACCTGCTGGTATCAAACTGACGAGCGGAGTGCGGCGCGTGGGCTGACACTACAACTCCCAGCATCTCTTGCGGCATCGGCCGCGTCATCATTTTCGCGCCAGGAGGCGCAGAAATACGGCGGCGCCCCGGTCGAGGGTGTTTCCCGTGTGAATTGCTACCCGGATTGCGAAACTTGGTGTAACGCTGTTGCAGTACCTCCAGCGCTGTGCTGTGCTGTGAGTGGAAAGTAAACCAGCGCTTTGCTCGCCCGCCTCCCGCTCCTGGAATTCCTCACCTGCTGGTATCAAACTGACGAGCGGAGTGCGGCGCGTGGGCTGACACTACAACTCCCAGCATCTCTTGCGGCATCGGCCGCGTCATCATTTTCGCGCCAGGAGGCGCAGAAATACGGCGGCGCCCCGGTCGAGGGTGTTTCCCGTGTGAATTGCTACCCGGATTGCGAAACTTGGTGTAACGCTGTTGCAGTACCTCCAGCGCTGTGCTGTGCTGTGAATGGAAAGTAAACCAGCGCTTTGCTCGCCCGCCTCCCGCTCCTGGAATTCCTTACCTGCTGGTATCAAACTGACGAGTGCGGCGCGTGGGCTAACACTACAACTCCCAGCATCTCTTGCGGCATCGGCCGCGTCATCATTTTCGCGCCAGGAGGCGCAGAAATACGGCGGCACCCCGTCTCGCGGGACACGAGCGGGACGCCGGGCGAAGCCCGGGCAAAGGGCGGGCCCTCTGTGGCCCTCAGTGGCTGAGGTAGGCTGGGCTGGGCCCGGTTACTTTCATTTCATGTACGTTGTCACTGGACGCTATTCATATTAAATACTGTCAGTGGAAGGGACACAGGGCTACATTAATAAGTCGTCTCTTGTCTATCTTCCACCGGTGAGTTATTGTGGCATCTCCAGAGCTTTATTTATATTTTTACGGACAGTGTAGTATCCCGTGATTTCTTCTTCTGGAGGAACACTCTTTGAATAACTACGAACTGTGGGAAGAGTCTGCAAAAGATGTCAAAAAAATTACGCTCAGGAAGACTAGTGGGAGGAAGATCTAGTGCTAAAACTGCTCCCAATCCCACGCGAAATAAATCTGTAAATAATCCCCCGCTGAAGGGCCAATGCCAACTCTTTGAGTTATGGGACAAACCGGTGGAAAAGAAGTATAATACCGCGGTAAAGGAAGCCCTATTTCAAGCGGGTCGGGAGGACTCTAGTCAAGTCATCACTAACTCTATGTTACCAGCCTTGATGTCCGTGCCAGCGCAAACAGCAGCGCTGGTGAATTCCTGTCTTGTTCAGCTTGAAGGAAAGGGGGAGAGTAAGCTTGGTGCTCTCGTTACAGAAGGAAAATTAGAGAACCAACCCCTAATACCTCAAGCTCCTGCTGTGAATGACAGGTTAGGTGGTGAAGCTTCATCACTATCTATTGATCTTGAACTATGCGGCCGTTATGTAGATGCAGCCAGTTTGGAGGCTTTAGAACCCAATAAGCCATCTGGGGGTGCTACTCCATCTGGGCTAATTCTTTATAGCAGTACTCCCTCGTTAAATGGACAGGACATGTCTGACCTGCTGAAAGCCTCTAGGAGTCCAGATCTTAATCTATCTGAGATTTGTCCTACAATTGAAGCTGGTAATAAACCTATATCGGAATCCTTAATTGCTCTGGAACAATTATTAGCCTCTATACTGTTTCTTTTGGGGAAATTCGTAGGCAGCTCGGATTGTATCCTGGATTCAGTTACCCAAATACTGAAGACATTACTTCAAAAAACATCTGAAACAATGAGTGTTCCCTCCCCTAAAGCCGAATCTGGCTCTCCCAAGGGGAAAATAAACGAGCCTATAGTAAATTCCGGTACAAAAGCTGCAGTAATTGATCATGAAATGCATATTCCAGTATTGGCTTCGACTGCTGTTCCCAACTGTGTAATGAACTCTGTTCTCGAGATTGAGGAAGAAAATAAATCTATATCTGGCTCCAAAGTGGTTCAAGATCTATTTCCAATCTTCTTGTCGGAAAATAAAAAAGAACAATCTGAAGCTAAACAAGAAGCGAAGGTAAAAAATGGAAAACATAGAAATAACAAAGGGAATAAAAGGAAACCGATCCGCAAATATAGGAAGAAAAGACAACGACAAATAATCTTTCAAAACTCTATAGTCTTGTCTGAGAAGGAAGAAAGAGTCGCAGAGCAAACTTCTATGTCTTTAAAGGTGGGCAGTGAATGTGGTACACCAACGGCTGTGGAAGATTTACTACAAAAGGAGGGCCCGGCCCCTAACACTATTGTATCGGTGGCGACAAGAGCCTCTGATGCACACCAACTTGGGCCACTTAATCCTCTGGCCTCTCCTTTCTCCCTGGTACCTGAGGTTGGAGATCGCCCTCCGCCCTCCCTCCAGCCAAAAAACTTAAAGGCTTACGTGGACACTCGCGTGCTAGACTTTGTACCACTATTCGATGCTGACTTACCCTTAAATAGAACATGGCTGCTTAAGCGTTTTAGTGAGATGGAAAATCTTCACCCTATTCAATCTAGGGACATTGAACTTGTCTCTTTGTTTGGTGGAGACAAGGTTTCTTGTTTAAGGGTTAAATTTTACTCCACAATTATTGTGAATTTGATATTGCAGCAAGCAGAGAACTTCCAACGAACCGGCATTGACGTTCTTCCTATTTTTAGCTCCGGTAACACTTACCCGGTACATGGGTTAACATTTAAGGGTGATAAACAAAACGGGACAGCCTCTCCACTTAGAGACCTGAAGATCTGGGTCTCTAATGGGAAACGTTCGGTCTCCCAGGTTAAGCCACTTCCACTAATCCAGAATTCCACCTCAATAGAGGATAATAATCGGTGGAATTGGCTGCATAGTGCTTTATCTACTAAGATCACAGATAACCCCAAATTGTTTCACCATCTTTAACACACCTTTGAAAATTATTTCTTGGAATGCGGCAGGGATTCATAATAGCCCAGAGAAATTTGACCTTTTATTTTCTATGGGAGCAAATGTGATCTGCATCCAGGAAACGTGGTGTATTAATGTGTTAGACGTTTTAAAAGATTTCTATGTACTGGAAGTTCCTGCCGCCCCTTCCAAGAAAGGTCACGCTAGGGGGGGAATTGCCTGTTTATTAGCTAATAATCTGCAGTGGAGGTTTGCCCACTACATTGACCCTAGTAATCTCTTTCAAGCTATAACAATAGCAAACCTGTCGGGTAACCTAAAAAAGTCTTCCGTTGTAATTATTAATGTGTACATTCCTCCTGAAGAGCGTTTTAATCTTATATTGAAGCAGGTTGTTCGATATATTGGCCAAATTAAAAATGTACCATCTCCTCCGGAAGTTATCCTAGTAGGAGATTTGAATTGCAAAATTTCCAACACTAGTTTGAAGCTGTTCAGAAATAAACCCAAAGAAGAAGTGCATTTTGTACCCCAATCCCTCTTCCCAGATAAAATAGTGACTAATAAAAGAGGGAAGATTCTGCTAGAAGAACTTGTGGCAGTCGACAGACTTATATTAAATGGGAGACTCCCCCGTCTGATGTGCCTGCTAAATTTACACACAAGTCCCCTTTCGGATCTTCTATTCTTGATTATGCTATATCGGATTATGGTTTGTTCTCATGTATTCAGGATCTTAAGATAATCCCAACTACTCTGAGCGATCACTGTATAATGCTCATAACTATTTCCTTAAACCCAACACCCACTATGCCATGGGCCCTTAATGGCAGTGAGGTAGCTTTTCATGCTTCTTCGGGAAGATGTTTTTGGAATCCTTCTGCCATTAATAGGGTCCTTGACAAACTATGTAAGACTCTACTAGAACTTCATGAGTGGTGTGGTTTGGAAATAGTTAATTTCGAAAAGCTTTTGCAGAATATCATTCTAGATGTAAAAAAGACCACTCGCCCTAGAAAAGGGGCAGTTGTGCCTAGTGTAATACGTATCCTGAACAAAGAAATAAATAAACTAGTCCGTGAGCAATATCTAGACAGAGTTATGGAACGCGAAAAAGAAATCGCTAGGTTAAAAAGAAAGAGATGTAGATTAAAGGCGAAAATAAAAACGAAGATACAGTCTGGATCAACTTAAGGGAATCAGTTGTGCATGGTAGGATTAGAGATTTTTGGGCAATAATTGGGAGGGGATGCGGTACTAGAACAAGCCCCTGCCCCATCCCTATAGCTGAAGAGGTTTGGATCACATATATTCGGGACCTCTATGCTGGGAATGGTATATCCGGGGAGGATATTGTCCTAGCTACAACGCCTGAGGAATTCATTACCTACCCTGCTGAAGAATCTATTGAAATAGCCATAAGGAACATGCGGTCCTCTGGTGCAATGGGTCCCGATGAACTCCCTATGACAGTCCTAAAACAGGATCCCCTAACGTGGAGCAAAATCCTGTATCCATTGTTTAAAGCCTGCTTCATGTCAAACACGGTTCCTGCCTCCTGGAGGGGAAGTATTTTGGTCCCTATTTTTAAGAAGGGAACTAGGGACTGTCCCAGTAATTATCGATTGATCGCCCTCCTCGACTCTATCGGAAAACGTTTTTGCGAATGCCTTTTAAGTTTTCTTTCCGATTGGGTCGAGGAGAACAACATCCTGCCTCTTGAACAAACTTGCTTCCGTAGGGGGCATGGTACGTTAGACAATCTCACCACTCTCCAGGTGGTAACTGATAAATATGTGCAGGTGAGAGGGGGGGTCGTCTATGCGGCTTTTATCGATTTCTCCACAGCGTTCGATAAAGTGGATCGTAGAACGCTGTGGAGGAAGTTGGCAGAGCTTGGTGTCCCATCCTACTTATTGGAGCTTGTCCGCACGCTCCATTCAGAGACCTGGTGCAGGGTCTTGCAAGGGGGTGAAAAGGGGCTGTCCCATCGTATTCCGTCCCTGAATGGCCTAAAACAAGGCTGCTTATTGACCCCCCTTTTGTTCTCCTTGTATACGGTTGATCTGCCTGTTGCCTTGTCTGCTAGTGAAGGTATTGCTCCGGTGATCGGGGGGTCCCCAATATCTTGTTTGATGTACGCTGATGACGTCCTCATTTTGGATCTGACCCCCAAAGGCCTTGCAAATCGACTACAAGCCCTCCATGATTTTTCTGTTGCGCATTGCATGAAGATCAACATCTCCAAGAGTAAAATTATGTGCATAGTTGGAAAAAAGAAGTGCCGATCGGAAAATTATGGTTGGTATATCGGTGGTCAAAAATTGGAGGTGGTAAAAACCTATACTTTTCTGGGGAAAATCATTGCTGCTAACTTGAGCGAGAGGCCTCACATCGAGCATAGTTCATGGAAAGCCCTCGCTCATGGCAAAGGTCTAAATTCCCTGTATCAGGCCACTGGGAAAAGGCATTTCTCGTGTTTATTGGAGGCATTTAGATCCAAAATTCCTGCAACGATACTATATGGTATAGAACTTATTGAGATGAAACATTGGGACTTCTGTCATAAGATTGAGGGGAAACTTTTAAGATCCCTATCTTCCCTGAACACTGCATGTCCTTTGGCCGCTTGCAGGCTCGACTACGGACTCAGGAGCAGCTGTGTACAGGGTCTATGTGCCCTGGTAAGATGGGTGGCTTGCCTGGCTAGAGCTGAACTGGGGACGTTGAGAGCTCTCCTTAAAACTGAATTGCTGGGCAATTTTAGGGAGTTTTCACAAATTGTAAGGAATTTCAGAATAGCTGTAACCCTGTTGAAGTTAGATGAAAACTCTTTGTTTCTGCAATCTCCTTGTCAGTTAAAACTCCTATTAAAACAGGCCTCGTGGGAACTGTGTTTTCAGGCAGATAAGAAGATAATTCATGAAAAAAGGGGAGTAGACTATCTCCTTAATTCTTATTTAATTAAATTGGCTCAACCTTATGTTACATGGAACTTGCCACATGGTATCCGTAGATTATGGTTTTTGTTACGTTATGACCTATTACCCTTAAATCTACTTTTATCAAAATGGCATGGCTCTTCCCCTATGTGCAATCTATGTAACCTGAGTACTCAGGATCGGACGCATGTTCTGTTGATCTGTCCTGCGCTTCGTATATTGCGTCTCAAATGGTTAAAACCTGTTTGTCTTTGTTTGGGCATTTCTAATTTGAACCGTTTTTTGCAAGCACTTTATCGGCCTCCCAATGAAATGTTCTGTTTCTATATTTTTTAATTTTTTAAAGGTTTTTTAGCTATTTATTAATATGTTTCTGGAGATGTTTGACAATGCTTCCTGTTGTAGATTTGTCATTGTATGTTATTTTTATTCAAATATGCGTCTGAATGTCATTTTTCCTGCGATTCTAACATGTCTTTTCTTTTATTGTTGTGAATTTTTATGTGGCCCTCTATTGAGAGACAAAACATAATAAATAATTGAATTGAATTGAATTGAATTGAATTCATTAATCTGTGTGACTACCTATAGTTCCCAAACCAATGAAGTGTCGAAACTCCTAAATAAACATTGGTGCATCCTAACAAGTGGGAGTCTGAACATTGAGAAACCACTGTTTGCCCACAAACGAGGTAGGAATCTCAAGGACATGCTGGTGCACACACGCCCGAAACAACAACAAACACAACCCCCTCAGCATGGTCTGGTAGGTCACTACCCATGTGGTAATTGTGCAAGTTGCCACCTTACTCAAAAGAGTAAACATCTGACCTTTGCAAACGGTACCAGATGGGAACAATGGAAACTAACGAATTGCAACAGCAGGAATGTGATCTATATGATCACCTGCCCCTGTAATTTGGAGTACATTGGCATGACCAAAAGACCAGTAAAAACACGAATTGGGGAACACAAGAGCAATGTACGGTGCTAAAAGATCACAACGAAAATGGCCACGCATTTCTTGGAAAATCATCACTGTGTCAACGATATCAAGTGGACAGTGGTGGAACAACTACCATCGGCGCAAGGACTCTTCGAGAAGGAACAAAGGTAGGTTTTCAGGCTTGGGACCAGTACCGTTGGCCTAAAAGACAATATTCCCTGGGGTCAGTTAACCTAGACTAATCTCTTTTATGATCCATATGGGAGGTACAATACAAAGAGGATAGTATCAACACTGTGTCCCATCACGCATGCGCTGTCCGGTAGTACTACCTTTAAAAACCTCAATCATGAAAATGATACGAAAGCTTCGAATACGCATGCGCATAAAAGAGTGAAAGTATCACGCCTGTATGCGCATGCTCAAGCCTAAAGCACTTACTCAATGAGTCGCGAGTAGAACCGGCAAATACCCTAATAGGAGCATAAGGAAACATCAATTAACGATTTGCGCCATTTACACAACCTCTGGCAGGGGTATAAAAACCCGACCTCTAGACCCTTCTGACATTATCACCGGAGCCACGAAGAGATCGATCGGGAGGAATTTCCTCGCTGAAATCGTGAGTAATACACGGGGTAAAACAAGCGCAGTCATTATCTACACAACATGGACGTAAGAACTATGGATATCTGAATATTCTTTTTTTCCCACACAGGTGCTAAGTAGCACACCAGATCCGTTCGTAGGACTCATGAAGCCTCTTTCATCCTTTTAAGCAGTATGTTGATAAAAACTTAAAAGCATGAAACTTTTTTCTTTTACAGGACTACGTTACTGTTCAACCATAAGTGGTGTTTTACTCTTAAAATCTTACTAAAAACACCACTAACTACAATCCGAAAATGTGTGTTTCATGTTGTTTTGTCAGTGTGTCTGGTTTATCCTTTCTTTTTATCCCACTATAGGCACAATTGGCAACTATAGTAATAGTCGTAATCACGATTGTATCACCTGTAACCACTGGCCATATTGCCTATGGATGTAGAAAAGTATACCACCAGAAAAAAATCTTTATCTTGTTTTCTTTTACAGGTTGATTGAAAAACAACGTTTTTTTGCTAGGTACATTGTCTGACCCTGCACTATATTTTCTCACTTTTATTAAGATAATCCTGAATACGAGTTAGAAAAACGTGAGTAAGGTGGGGATTTGTGTACCCCGTCCTGAAGAAGGTGTTTTACACCGAAACATGTTGACACACACAGAAAGGAGGTAACGCACATTGACTGCGGCACAACCTCCGATTTTTTTATTTTAATAGCACCAGCCCGGGGGCTTATTAAATCATTTTTAGTCACCCCACGAGCCAGGTCCTTTTTAAATTTTCACTCAGTTTTAATAACCCCACCACACACTCACATAATCAACCCCTCACGTACACCACACATAGTCCATCAAGTGCTCCCACGCAGCCGTAGGTCACAGCACGCCGTCCCCCGTAGAGGAGTACGATGACCCCGATGATGAAGTATGACACCAAGGGGCCTGTTGGTGTGTGAGGGGACCTAAAAACCAGTAGGGTGCTCCCCACTGCGGATACCACACCTACAACACGAGGAGTGGATTCTTTTTGTTTATTTACATTAGTCTAGGGAGAACAAATCCATCTCGATTTAATTTTTCTCTCTCTCCCCTTTTTGTTATTGACAGTTCACAAAATAAGTGTCCATATTTGGAAACAGACATTCAAAATGAAGTCCAACAAGTTAAACTAAGTAGAATTCCTCAAAGATATTTATGTAGGAACAGAAAATAACCATCCGTTTGGAAGTGAGAAAGGAAAACAAATGATGATCTTAATGCAGAAGGAGAAGGGAACTTGGATTGGGGTTGGGCAAAAAAAGGAGCGTCAGGGAAACTAGTCGATTTACAAGGGAGAAATTAAATCTTTGTCCACAAGAACATCTCAGTCAAAAAGTCAAGTGTCCTTCTGGTCATCCTCCAGGACCACAATGTCCTGATCCTCAGAGTCCGATGTAGGCACATTGCTGGCTGGTGCAGGAACAGGCACCACATGGGATCGTGACACAAGAGGAGTACAGGGGAAACAGTGTGGGGCAACGGACAGGGGGAGACATTGACGGTGGTATGGGAAGGGATTTGGGAGACAACAGACGACATGGCGGTGGTCAAGAAATGGATGTTGGTGGCGAGGTTGTCCAGAGATTGGAGAATGTCCGCTCGCATTGTACATATCTCTAGACACACTTGTACCATGATGCGAGCGGACATGTCTGTTTGACCCTCAACCATCCAACTCAAGTCCCCTGGCACAGCCACAGGAGGAACAACACCAGGAGGGGCCTGGGGGGGGACAGGAGGGATGTGGTGCCTCAGTTCCAGGGCAGATGTGTTTGGCTTGGTGGCTACAAGGAGAGGGACAGGTTGCAGGGGATGGAGCTGGAGCCCCTGATGGCATGGGGGACTCTAGAGGTAGAGAGGGGCTGATGGCAGGCCCAGATTGAATGTTGGCCTGCCCCGGGGACACCTCTTCGGGACCCACTTGTGAAAAGCATGGGGGAGAGTCACTCCCCACCACAGCATGGTCAGAGGTGTCGGGTCCTTCCCCCCTTCCTTCAATGTCCACAACCTCCACCCAGAACGTAGCACCAGAGTTGTGTTTTTCCTCATCCCGGGTGGGCGCAATCCCCTTGCCTCCTAATGTTGAGGTCCCCTCCTCTTCTTCCTCCCTGGTGGAACAGATGCCCTCTTGCTCCGGACCTGTTCCAACAATTCTTCTGTCTCACCACCAGTGCCTACTGAAATGTAAGCAAAATCCTGATGTGGTGGTTGTTTCATGCAGGACGAGACACATACATAGATGAGCCAAGGTCAGAATTTGTTTTCCTCTGATCACACTCTACAGATGTCAGGGTCCGATTTACGACTTCTGGCGCATCTATGCTAATCAGCAGAGATGTGCCAGAAGAGTTGCGACACATCTGCCCACCCGTGCGCCACCACTAATGCGCCACATTTACAATGTGGCGCACCGTGGTGCTTGGGTAAGCAGATGCTTGATGCATCCCCTGAAGAAAAGTGTCGCATTGCTGGAGTTGCATCGGAAGTGTGACGCTGCTCCAGCAAGGCTCGGGGTTCCCTATCTCTAACATGCTTCATCAATCCTTATGCCTACTTCATGCAGGCACAGGGTCTTGTAGATTTCACTCAGCCACTTTTAGGAGGGGTTCCTGCACCGGAACCCGCCCCTCCCCTCCCCCCCAGTGCCAGAACGCCTAGATGTGGTGCAGGACTGTACAACATGATGCATCTCCCAGAGTTGTAATTACCCTGTAGCATGAAGCTTGGTTTGCGCCTCAGCTGCGTCACAAAAGTAACGCAACGGTAGTGTAAAAGAGGCACAAGGGCTTTGTAAATCTGCCCCTTAGTGTTGATGAACTTACATTACATGTATGTTCACTGTCATTTACTGAATTGAGTC
This sequence comes from Lissotriton vulgaris, assembly GCF_964263255.1. Taxonomy (NCBI): domain Eukaryota; kingdom Metazoa; phylum Chordata; class Amphibia; order Caudata; family Salamandridae; genus Lissotriton; species Lissotriton vulgaris. The sequence goes on from NC_141685.1 coordinate 499,686,772, forward strand.
TGACATGGGCACCTCATGCGTATTATTGTGGCTTACGCAACTGTATTGGCCGACCCTCAACCTTGGTATTCTTGTGATCTGTGTGTCGTGTCACTGCTACATGTGCCAGTTCCAAAACCAGTCCACCAAAGGAGAACATGAAGAGTCCAGATTTAATTGAATTTGGCTATTGATATGGAGTTGCATCTATTTAACGTCTGGACAAGTGTCATCTGCTTTGTAACATTGTGGGGGACAAGACAAATGCCGAATGTGAATCACACTTCCACATAGGGTCCGGGCTGCTTCTCTAGCTACATTGTGAGTCTAGCCTTTTGCCGTCCCCACACATCATTGGACAATCCAGTGCCACATATTAGCTTTGTTGACATACACGGTAGTGCAGTGTACCGGTGAACAGTGGTGGGTGGTTGTGACAGCTACCTGTACATGTGAAATGTCATACATGCCACTGAGGGTGAGACGTCTGTCAGTGGACACACCTTGCAAATTTAGGAAAACGTAAGAGTGATGCAAGGATCACAAAGTCTGTCTTGACTCCATTGCACATGATGATCTGTCTCAATTGCAACCCAAACTCTACAAATGCAATGCAAGTCACAGCATCCAATACCCTTTGGTCTGCCATGCACACACTGGACAGTGTCTGTACCATTGCTCATCCAATGCACACATCAGTTATGATTTCCTTGGTTCAATGGTAGTGGTTCTGGCAGAGCAGAATTCAATATGAATGCACAAGTGTGGCTCATCTACACAGTTGTCATGAAGAAACTACAACTCCCAAAATGCACTCTGCCCTGTGAAGTCCATATGCCACAGTGTGCCTTTTTAATCTTGGTGACTGCTGCATGGACACAGAATTAGTGAATGGAGGCATGGGACACACAATGGTACAGCACTGTTTCACTCACATCCTACTCCCAGACACATATTGCATATAATGCACTTACTAGGTCCCTGCTGCTCATGCTCCTCCAGCTGAGCATGGAGGGTCCGCCAAGCTGCTTGCATGACTCTCCTGTACGGTGGGGAGAGGCGAGGATGATGAACATGGTGCTGGGAAGACAAGCCCACCTGCTCCGTAGCCTTATGCCCTAGCATTTGCCGATGTTGGCCTATAGCCTGGACCGGGCCGCAGTGCTCAGCTGGTACTCAGGGTCCCCATATAGCTGAGGAAATTTGCCCAGCACCTCTACCAAGATGTCCAATTCCCTTTCGGAGAAAGGGGGTGCTCTCTCTTCATACTCCTCAGCCATTTTGGGAGAAATAAGTGTTATGAGAGCAGCAGGATGACTGAGGAACTGATCAGTGATAGAGGATGACTCAGAATTAACATAAAATGGCTGACAACTACTTTATTTACTGTCTACCACTTCCTGTATAAAATTGTCTGTATGAAATGATGTGTTCCAGTTTAATTTCGGATATTACGGCCCAAAATCGTAGTTTATGGATCCGGAGCATCGTTTCCGTGAACGTGCATTACGCCGCAAAACCGGAAATGAGGTTTTTGGGCCGTAACCTCTGAAAATTACCCTGAACACATAATTTCACACAGGAAATGTATACAGGAAGTGGGAGACAGGAAATACATCACAGGAAGTAGTTGGCAGCTATTTTTTATTCATCCTGATCCATCACAATCAGTAATCAAATCCACTGCCATCCTGATGCTCTGTTGTAGAAAAAACTGAAATGACAGTGCAGGTGAGAATAATGAATATGTAACAAAAGGGGGAACAGACCATTTAATGAAATTTCTGCACGGACAAGAGGGGGTGCTGACACAACATCAAACACCAGTTTCATTTTCTCCCACTTTGCATTATGGTACTTGTAGTCCATATTGAGTGCTCATTATCAGAGTTATGTGATGTGTTAAGTAACATTGGGGTGGAGCAGTGTGGATATATCATAGACACATGGGGGCAGATTTACAAGCCCCGTATGCCACATTTGCGCCACAGTTGTGTCCCTTTTGTGAGGGAGGGGCAGCGCAAAACCAGCGCCATGTTGTGGGGTATTTTCGACGTGACGCATCTGGGAGATATGTCACATTGTAAAGCCCTGCACCACAGTTGGGCGTTCCGGCGCAGGTGGGGGGGGGGCATTTCAACGCAGGGATACCTCCTAAAAGTGGCTGAGTGAAATCTACAAGATTTCACTCAGTCACTTTTATGGCCATGCTGCGCCAAAACCCTGCACCTGCTTGAAGCAGGCGTAAGGATTGACGCAGCATGTTAGGCATAGGGTCACCCCGAGCCTTGCTGGAGCTGCGTTGCGCTTGCGAAGCGACTCCAGCACCACGTCACCTTTATGGCAGCAGATGCGTCACGCATCTGTCTATTCTTGCGCCATAGTGCGCCGCATTGTAAAAGCGGCACATCCATGATGGCACAAGGGGTGTCTGCCGTGACGCAAAATAACTGGGGCATCCCTGCTGATATGCAGGGATGCATCAGTTATTGTGAATCTGCCCCCGGGTGCCTGATTCACCCATAACATCATCACTCACATTCTGGGCCCATCATTTGTGGGGGAGTCAAATCTGTTGAGGTCACAGGTCTGAGTATGCAAGGTTATGGCCTTTTGTGATTAAGTGACCCATCCTCATGAGGTCCAGGTATGTCTCTCAGGACATGTATTGTTTCTCATCAGCATGAATAGTTGTTTTTAGGGATGTCCACTACACTGATCGCTGACATGGGCACATTACCTGAGGCACACTCCACCTTTTGACTACTGTCAGCAGCTGTGATTTACTTGCAGTTAGTGTGGCTTGCAAAGACATCTCAGGTTGGAATTTATTGACACAGTTGTGTCTTTCCAAGTTTCATCATTGACAACAGACAGAAAAACACATTTTGTCCATGACACTACAGGTTACTCATGTGAAAAAAGTGACAACGAGCTGCTCACGGACTTGCATGCCCTGACGTCGGTGCAATGGCCCAGTTTCCCAGATTCACAGCTAGCCGAGGTTCCAGAGGTATGTGTAAGCCATGTGTTACAGCAATGTTGTGCAAAACACAACCGGCTAATATGATCTTGCACACGACTTCTAGGGAGTACAGCAGCACACCCCCTGTATGGTCGAGACATCTGAATCGCGACTTCAACAGACCAAAAGTGCACTTTATGATGGCTCAAGTCTGTATGTGTGCCCTGTTGTACCTATGTTCAGGTACAGTGTTTGCACGCTTGTAAGGGGTGAGGAGATATGGGGAGAGTGCATACCCAGCGTCACCTGAGGAGGGAAGAAAGGGCAGTTGTTTACATTTCCCTCTTTGACCTGCACAGAACATGATCTATACGTTAGTACATGCAGTGTCTGTTGGGCCATGATTCTTATTGTACAATGGTTAATATTGAGGGGGGCATTCAGACATTTCAATGACACATATCACTAATTTTTAGTGCTTGGTACTTACCCAGTAGCCACATGTTGCCAAATTCTCCAGCAGCCATCTGCCGGGCAAGAGGTGACATGCGGACTATGAAGCTGGCATGGGTACTGCCTAAGGACACTGCATGCACATTGATGAACCTCCCTCTGGCATCACAGACAGCTTGCACATTGATGGAATACCATCTGTGTCTGTTGCAGAAGATGTGTGCAATGTGGTGGGGTGGCTGAAGGGCCACATGGGTGCAATCAATTGCACCCAGCACACATGGGAATTGTGCAAGGAGATAGAAATCTCTTGCTGCCCTTTGTCTCATGGCCAGTGTATGTGGCATTTGCATGTGGTTGGGGGCTCTAGCAGTGATGCAGCTCAGTACCTGATGCAGGCACCGCAACTGGCTCACCAGGGAAATGCCCACATGGTCACTGAAGACCCTTTGGAAAGACCCAGTGGCAAAGAAATGGAGAGCAAAAAGGATCTTGAGATATGTTGGTATTACATGTGAGCAGCAGGTCACAGTCAAGTTCCTGCTCCCACTCACATACCATATCCAAGATGACTTCTGGAGGAAAACGGTACCTGGCCCTTACATCTTGGCTGGACATTCCAAATAGGTTGATCCTCTGTCTGAAGATCCTCTCTGCTCTCCTCCCCCTCCTCAAGTAGTTTTGCCGTATGGCAAGGGGCAGTGCTACAAACACAGTGACATCTTGAAAGAGTTTGTTTGTGTCTGCTCTGCATTTATATATGCTACAGGGCTAGGATTGGCTGCAGTGTGTCAGCTGATCCATGGTGGGGGATGGTAGGCACTTGGACAGGTGTTTACCCTTGGCTAGCATGATCAACTGCCATAATTCGTACCTTCCGACCCGGAATCGGGAATTACGCCTCAAATTCGAAAATTCCGACGTAGAGCTGGAAATTCTGCTCCGAAATCGTAAATCGTAAATCCCGCTGCAGAGCCGTAAATACCGGCCCGGGGGGGGAAATTAAGGCCCGGATTCGGACGTAAAGTTAGTAGTAAGTTCATTCTGTGAATGCCAAAGTAGTAAGTGCATTCTGTAAATACCAAAATAGTGGTAATTTTAGGATTGAGTCTTAAGTTCATTCTGTGAATTGGGCATGGTAGTATTTCTCTTGGTCTTGCATGTGTGATCTGTGACAACTTTCGTTTACGGAGAGCACAAAGTGTGGGAATTAATGCATAGTGTGTTGCTTTACCCCTTGCCCCTGAGTTAAAGGGCTTAGAGGGGTGTCTCCCAAGTTAGCTCGTAACAGAGCCCACATTACATTACATTGCGGTAGAGAGAAACATGTTGATTTCAATTTGATCCTAATCCGGCCACACATCCAACTCGTGCTCATCATTCATACCCCTGATAGATAATAGTTTAATCAATACACAGTGTGGTTTTCATTCAAAGGGTTGGTCGTAAAACCCAGATTACATTTCTCACTCACTAGGTTAAAAAAACACCTAAGCTCACTGCTGTAATGTGAAACAACACTATATCAAATCAAACATTTCCAGAGGTAGCCGCCTTAGTGTGTTTGTGTGCATCAGAGAAGCGGGAACAAGTCTCATGGGTGCAAAGTTTGTGCAGCACTGTCACATGTCAAACAGACTGAGGAGCTTTGATAGAGTTGGACTAGCACATTATAACAGAGCTGTTACAATGCGAAAGGGACAGCCTAACAGCAGCTCTCAAACAGTATTGATAACCATTTTCAGGTCTACCGGTCTTTTTAATGGAACAGTTCTGGTTTTCCAGTCACACTGCGTTTTCCTGTTGCGCTCCATGAATGTGGCTCAGCTTTGTAACTGTACCTGTGCATGTGAAGCTCTTAGCACAGAGAAACAGTGACAACTAATGGCCAGACAGGCTAATGGAGGACATTAATTTGAATTTCTTTCGGCTGTTGACTATTGTAATGGCTGAGTGTAATGCTTTAGGAGGGGGGGGAGCTCCCCAGAATCTCGCGGAATTTTTTTCTGCAACTCAGCGGATTTCCTCAAAGTAAAACTGTGAGTTCCTCCCACCCCAAATGTCTCTCCGATAACACTTCTTTTCAGTGTTTCATAGTAAATTGTAATGTAGTCTGTGGGGCCATGTACTTTAATAAGATGGAGAGGTGGTTCCAGTGGAATCTGGTGAAGCATAGAAAGCCTCTCTGGAAAAGCTTGATTTCCATTTCTTTTAATGATGATATGGTTTGGTTGGTTTCTCGGGTCTAAAATTAGTGAGTGCCATAGGTGGATGCCTTTGAGTTATAATAGACCTATTGCTCATCCTTCATGTGTCTTTAAAGTAAATCTGGTTAGGCAATTTGATTTGCTTTGTTTGATCCAATGCTGAAATGGAGAATGTATGGTAAACTTTTTCAGGTAATTTAGTTTTGACCTTACCTCAATTTGGCCAGTTTTCAAAAGAGGCTAAAGCAGTTTTCATCTAATCCTCTGAGCCAAGTGGAAGCAGTTGAGTTCTTTGAATGATGAAATGATGTGATCAACCCTTTTGTTTTGAGGCATTATCTAACTACTTGATTATACAGTATCAAAATCTAGTTTGAGGAGAGGGAGGCTCTGGAATCGGAGCTTGCGGTCCTGGAGCAGGCACACAAGTCGAACCCCTCTAGGGTGACCCTCCTCCCGCTTACGGCGGTACGAGGGAAATTGAAAGCCCACTACAACAACTGGGCTGAATTTACCCTCCTGAGTCTCAGACGTGTCTCCTACTCCCAGGGGAATAAGGTTGGGCGCCACCTTGCTCGTCAGCTTCGAGATAAGCGCGAGAGAGATTACATCGGGGGCATACGGGACCATACAGGTTCTATTCAGCATAAGGATGTAGACAAGGCGGCCATTTTTAGTCGTTTCTACGCGGATCTCTACTCGAGCGACGCCCTAGGTCCAGAGGCCCAATCTGCATTTTTGGGTGGTCTTCCTATCCCACAGGTCTCCAGGGAATGGAACGAGTTGCTGTCTTCCCCCATCTCTAGAGAGGAGGTACTGGATGCCATCAAGGCTCTTAAACTACACAAGGCCCCGGGTCCTGACGGTTACACGGCCCTGTTTTACAAAACATTCGCATCAGACATCTGCGACTACCTGGTTTCCCTTTTCAACGCGATGGCTTCTGAGGGTAGAACCTCGGACACCATGGCTGAGGCCCTGATCACTATTATCCCCAAACCAGGGAAGGATCTTACCAACTGCGCATCTTATCGCCCGATAGCGCTCCTTAACCTGAACGCTAAGTTGTACTCGTTTATTCTTGTTAGCAGGCTGCAGGACTTGATGCCGGCTCTGATCCACCCAGACCAGTCCGGGTTTATAAAAGGTCGACAGACTCACGACAACTTGCGGCGCGTAATCCATTTGATAGAGAAGGCTGAGCGGATTCACATACCGGCGGTGTTAGTAGGGCTTGACGCGGAAAAAGCCTTTGATCGCGTTGATTGGGGTTTTTTACATCGCACGTTGGTAGCCTTCGGGTTCTCACCCCGATTCATAAGAATGCTTGAGGCCAATTACAACGGTCCCACCTCTCGGGTGTTGGTTAACGGTCACAGGTCCAGGAGTTTCCACCACTCCCGCGGAACACGTCAGGGCTGTCCGCTCTCGCCACTTCTCTTTGCGCTTAGCATAGAACCGTTGGCATTAGTGATTCGGGAGAACGAGCGGATCTTGGGCCTCCCCTTTACGGGTGAGCAACATAAGATTTCACTCTTCGCTGATGACGTACTACTGTCAATTCGGGATCCGGCGTTGTCGTTACCCCATATCCATGCAGTGCTCTCTGAGTTTGAAACGGTGGCGGTGTTCAAAGTTAACTTTGATAAATCGTACATTTTGAACTTAAGCCTACCGCCTGGTGAGGTGCACCGGATCCGGTCGCTTACCCCACTCTCATGGTCAACCTCCTCTCTGTTATATCTGGGCGTATGGCTGACCTCTACCATAGGCGCACTATTTCAGGCCAACTTCCCTCCGATGCTGGCGTCGATACGTGCGGAATTGGAGCGGTGGAAACCGAAATATATCTCGTGGTTGGGTAGGATTCATGCGCTTAAAATGGTCCTCCTGCCTAAATTCCTATACCTCTTCCAAGCCCTACCCATTCCGATAGGAGTGGATTACTTCCGTCGGCTTAAGACCTTGATGTTGAAATACGTCTGGCAAGGTGGTCGGGCGCGACTCTCATATGCGGTTCTCCGACGCCCAAGAATGGAGGGGGGGGTGGGGTTCCCGGACATGCACTTGTATTATAAGGCAGCCCAATTGAGAGTCCTGGTGGAATGGTCCCAGCAGCTTTCGGAGAAGCACTGGCTCCATATGGATCGGAGCGTTGCGGGGTGAATCATCTGGGATCTAGCTTGGAAACCTAAGGTGGACCGGCCCAGAAGCGTGTACATTAGCACCCCCACCAGCACGGTGTTAAAGGTCTGGGACACGGTCAGTGGCGATGATCGGTGGACCACATTCCCATCCCCTTTCACCCCTATCCATTTCAACCCGGCCTTCCCTCCGGCGTTGACGGAGGGGCCCTTTGGTGTCTGGAGGGAGGGTGGCTGTAGGGCCCTCACCCATCTGTTTCACAGTGCCGCACCCCTTACTTTCCATAATTGTATGAGGGACTACGGTGTTCTGCCAACCGAACGCTTTCGTCATCTTCAGCTCCTTCATTGGGCGACGTCCCCTGGAGTGGTGGATGCAGCTACTAGACCTTTGACGAAATTTGAAACCTTTATTCTTCGCACATCCACCATGAAGGGGGCGATTTCTTTTTTGTATGGGATGCTATTAGACACCGCAATGTCCCCTAGGCCTCGATATATGGATCACTGGGAGAGTACACTTGGGAGGGACATTTCCGACAGCGAATGGAGGAGCTTATGGCGGGATGTGACGGCACATAATCACTCTACTGATCTCAGAGAGGCTCATATGAAGCTTTTATTAGATTGGTATTTGTATCCGTCCAAGTTGCACCGAATATTCCTGACTACCTCAGATAGGTGTTGGCGAGGCTGCGGGATGTTGGGTGACTTCAGCCACATCTGGTGGGACTGCCCCACCATCCGGCCATTTTGGTCCGAGATCCTCTCCCACATCAAAGATGTGCTGGGATACCCACTCCCGGACTCAATGGACTTTGTCTTGTTGGGCCTCAGGGATCCGCAGCTTGAACATCAAACTAGAGCTGATAAGCGCATCATGTGGCTGTGTCTGGGGGCGGCCAAGCTGACTTTGTCAGCCGCTTGGAAAAGCCTGACTGCTCCTGCCATTTCTTTATAGCATGCACGGCTATGGCGACTACTGAGTATGGAGCGACTTTCAGATATCTTCCTGGGGAACTTTAAAAATTTCATGTGCAATTGGGGCCCCTTGGTGAGGTTTTTGTCACGTGGTTTGCCTTCGGCAGTTTGCCCTTCGGCGCTACGTGCGCTTCACCTCTTTCAAATTTAATCACCTGTGTGTATGATGCTGTTCTGAATGCGTGATGGTCGCCACCACTGGGGGGGTGGGGGGTGGGGGGGTGGGGTGTTGGTTGGGGTTGTTGTTCTTCTCTTAGTTGCGACCCGATGCGCCCTTACAGGCGAACGGCCTGGCCCCTATTTTCCTCTATGATTATGATCGAGATTGGAACACCCTTCTTCTTCTGAGAACTTTGCACTAGCCGCTGGGACATGGGTGCGCACTTCGGACAATGTAGACTGGAGTTCCATATCATTAGCACTCCTATTGACTCTGCTCACTGCCATCCCTTTTGATGTGCTTTTGGGTTTCCTTTTATCTTTTTTGTAATAATGTTCTTCAGCACCCCCTGTGTGGGGTTATATGGCAGAATGTCGCCTGTTCCTTTTTTTCTCCTTCTCTTTCCTTCTTGTCCTTCTTTTCTACTCCTCTCTTTTTCTACTTTTAACTTTGCAAAATACAAATAAAAATTTTACCAAAAAAAATCTAGTTTGAGGATGTACATCTTCTGCCATCCCAAGTAAATTATGCATCAGTAAACCGGCCATGATATTGCAATAGGACTTAATGAATTAGGTCCAATGTTCTAATGGGAGGGTTGGTATGACTTTTGGAAGTATGATAAGTAGATGATGCTTATTTTGGAGACTGCTACAATCCAGTGTGCAAAGGTGGGTGGTGTTAAAACCAGCTGCTCTGCACCCTGACCAGGCGCTGCTCGTAGGGGTAGGTTTACTGTTCTTGGACCACGCGCCACCTGAGGTACCATACCCATATTGCCAGTCCCACTGGGGCAGTCTGCGGGGCACCTTAGGGAACTTCCCAGGGTCGCATTACTAAAGCAGGACCAATGGGCCTGCCCACCCACAGACCTATTAAATAAGGTTGTAATTTACACTTTCTATTTTTCACTGTGTAGTACCCAACACCTAGGTCCTGAAGAATTGCCATTAAGGCAAGAAACATGTCGACCTGACCTGAGGGTAGTAGATATTTTGCTCTGGACCTTCTCTGCATATATCTCATCTCCCACCCCTTTTAATCAAGGGAGTCAACCATGCTGATAAAGTACATTGTGGACTGACCCACCTTTTTTACCCACCTTCACTTCACGACTACACTTTTCCTGCCCTCTCACATGCATGCACCATATGGCTGGAACTAAAGATCTCCAATAAAGAGCCCCGGTTTCGGGAGCCCGTCAGACATTGCAGCGCCAGTCTGACGAGGAGCAGAACCCATATGATGAAGCATGACACCTAGTTTACTGGGTGTGTGAGGGTTTTAGTTCCAACAAGGGAATTCCCCCCTTCTTTTTGCTCTACTCTACTACACTCACACGGTCTTTTTCTTTCCCGGGGAACTTTGTACCCTCTTTGTGCTACTAGGTGTTAAAACATACCCCCAACATTTTGTACAGGTTGAGCTGTGTTTGAGGCAAATACCAATAAGTAAGATATTCACACTGGAGATTACTTGTCAGAATATTGCAATTTATTAAGAATGTTATGTTTGTTTTATTCAAGTAAAGATAACTCTCCTTTATCTGTGGGTGAGTTTAGTTTCAATTTCAGATCTGTAAGTTTGGTCAGACGAAGTTGTATTTAAGTATCGACTGAATACATTTGTAATTTCTAACTGGAGGTAATCTGTGCAACAGAGTCTTATGTAAATGCTAAAAAATATTGGAGAAGAAGGACAGTCTGAGGGGTATCCCTTATACATTGAGTTTCAATGTTGGGGATAGTAATACTACTTTTATTTCTTTGCTATACTGTGAGAGGAACAACTCCCACCACTCCCAACATTTGTCCTAGCACAGTTTTCCAAGTATAAAATAAGAATTTTGTGATTGTCCTGTGTCAAAGGCTACAGATAGACCAGATAGGTTAAGTGGAGACCAAAACAAGGCTTTCCCTGAAATCAGAAGATGTAATTTACATACAACTGCCACCTGTAAAGCATGACGATATTTTATCTAAAAAGACATTGGATTCAATCCAATGTGTGAGAGCTAATGTCTTCTTTGGAGTTCAAAGGCTAGCTAGTTCTTTAAGTGTGAAGGGGAAATATAGATGCTTCCTTTTCCACTGTTTTGGTGATACAGGTTCCATTTGTAATGGCTGCCACATCATGGTTAAGCAACATTGCTGTACGTCTTCTGTACAGCACTTGGCTAATCCTAAAGGTGCCAGGTATCCTGACCTGGAATCACTTTCTAGCAGTCTCCCCTAACACTATCCACAGGCCCCTTATTAGTCTCTCCGAATTCTCACTTGGCTGACAGTTGCACCTCTGTCTTGCATTGCAAGCATGTCATTATTATGTACTGGTGTCCATCTTTCCCTTTTGGCCTTTGGTGATGAATACTTTATTGTAATATTCATGTATCAGTAGATTGTTTCTAATATGATGGTGTGTTTTCCTTCTTTAGTTCAAATATCTATATTACAGTATAGTGGTTATTCAGGCATAGTGGTGTTTGCACATATCCAGCTTTATGAGGTTGAACCTATTTTCATTGAATTCTTCACACAGAATTTCAGTATCATGAGGACATCTTTTCATGGTCCTTGCACAAAAAGAATATACATAGTATGGAATGTATGTTTCAGACAGAGAGGGCATTCTTTTCTTGCCCATCAGGTCCAGCTCCAAGGACACTGCAGGTGAATCAGACTGTCGCAGACTGTGTGCTGTGATCCAAGGGCTGCTTGCCTCTGGTATAAGGTATTCAAATGCTGTATTCCACCTTTCAAAATTGCATTTCTTTAGGCTGCTAATGATAGTAGCAGAGACCTTGATTGAAAACGAATTACAAGGAATGCCATGTTATCATTCCTCTTAATTTTTGGATTCTTTTTTATTTTGCCTAGCTTTGATACCTATGATATTTGCTACCATTTTCTCATACATGCAGTGAACTAGTTTGCTTCTAATTACACCATTCAAGATGAATTGGGTGTGTTCTCTTAGAGGGGAATAGGTGAGTGCAACCCAGAAAAACTTGACCTGTGGTCTCTAGAAAGTTTATCTGCTCCTAAAGTGGATCTTTACCATATAAGCAAAGAAAGTGCTCCACATTACACCTGTCTATTATTCCTGCCCTAAGATGGTATACCCTCACTACCTGGATGGTAAGGTAAATCCACTAAGTGTGGCCAAGATTGCTTGGGTGCACAACACCTAGACCGATAGGGCAGACCACAGAGTTTCTGTCATTCTGTCATTGTTGCCTGAGCAGGTAGGTTATTGCCTGGTAGAATTTGGTTGGGGTCATTCTAGGCCACTTCACATCACATTACACTGCATGGGTGATATCTACATACATGGAAATTCCCTGTTCTGAAACCAGATGCCAGAAGGCCATCCAAGGGGATCTGGTAGGAGTGGGTGCAAGAGGTAAAGTTGTCTCTGGACTTCCAAAAATGTACACATACTTCCAGGGAGGTGTGTGTGGTATTGGAGCTGGGTTATGAAGGTGTACTTCAAGTTAAAGTGCGTAGGGGAGCTCCATGAAGAAGGTCTCTACCCAGCATCATCTTTTAATTATAAATTGTCCTCAGTGACAATTCTGAATAGTACAAAAATAAACATCTGGAGAACTCCTTTGCATATGTAATTTAGGTTTATGTGTCTGTTTATTTTTTTGTGGAACACATCTATCACCCCGCTGGAGTATCAAGGTGCTTAAAATAGGTCATAACTTAATTTACCGCTACTGCCTGAAACAAGTACCTCATTAAGCCTAGGGAAAGAGCCAGGACTTTAGTTTTTTTTTTATTTCAGAAGACCTAATTCTCCTTTTACACTTTTGAGAATGCTCTGGGCTGTTCCTCCAATGTAACGCTGATCAATAGACCTTGATAGTAGCCTGAGAGGAAAAGAGGTTAGTAACAAATGTTAATCTTAAGGTACAGTGCGATCTTTAGGACCACACAATAAAAGTCAGTGTCAGTAATTTGAAGTTAAAACAAATCTTACATACTTCAACATCTACTAAACGCTACAATAACATAAAGATAGGGGAAACCCTACGGAATCAAGTTCAAGTAGAAGATCTATAGGTAAGGAGTCATGTATAGCATTAAGACACACAATCAGAGATGACAAGAGAGGAATTAAGCTCTCCAAGCCTGAAGGGAAAGTGACTAATCCAAAGGTGGGGTTTCTAATCAAAATGCACAAAGAATATTTGAGAAAAATTACTTCATCCATATCACAGTTTTTTACCAGTTCCAAAGAAACAAATTGGTGCCTTGAACCCTACTCCCATATTCCAGTCTCCACTTCCAAAGCCTGCATGGATCCCGCCCTTCGACTGACTGTATCAACTGGAAACACTCCCTTTGTTCTTCATTAAAATTATTCAACCTTGCCAGTTCTTCCCCCTCTCACTGTCTCTGAAATACAATGTGCTTTTTACTAACTAATGAAAGCCTTTAGAGGGGGAGAAAAAAGTACGGAAAAACAACTTTCATGTTAGAATTAAATATCTCTGAGCTTAAGGCCCACACTCATGCTAACTTAACAGTTTTCTTTAAATGTATTTTAATTCTACAACCTACATATAAACGATGCTGTACTCTTATATGCGACACAATAAACTATTATGTGTATTGTTAAACAAAACAACATTGGTAAAAATGTGAAAAGTAAGCATTAAACACACATATGATTCATTCTCACTAATCATTGGTGAATGCACTGCATTAAATGCATTTGAGCACTCCACTTTACATTTTAAACCTATAGAAGAATAATATTGACAATCCTGGTGCCTCAGAAAAGGGAAAAACGTTAATATCCGCACACAAAAATTTCAAAAGCCACAACACTTTCTATATCTTTGGTGCACTACATCCCATTGGTATTATTGCATCAAGCTATTACATAAGGATACATGTAAATATATATGTTGCCTAGCCACACGTAAAAAGGATGGCGCCAAAAGTGTGCTAATCAACTTTCCAGGAGCAGGTCTTGAATTGCCATTATCATCAATGCTCTGTGTTCTATTCTCTTGTGTTTAACCTGTGGTATTACCAAAGTAGAATTAAACTGCAGATCTCAAGGTGATTTAGGATAGAATAGCTTAAAGCGAGATTCAAGAAGTGACAGGCTTGGTTGGTGTACTGCTTTGCGGACTAAGCAATGGAATTGAACTTTCACTCTTCACTTTATTGGTAACCAGTGATGTTTTGCCAATTCTGGAGTTATGTGGAAACAGTGCTGTGTCCTTGCGGCCAGTCTTGATACAAAAGACTGACTGAACCAGTTCTCATTTTTTAATGAGAAAAATTAGGTAAATGGGAATTGCAATAATCCAAACGTGATGACACAAATGCATTTGGATAGGAATCTACGGAATCCGTGAAAAGAAATGAGGAATGAGCTTCAGTGAATACAGCTGAAAAAAGGTACGTGTTACTCACAGTTGATACTTAGTCTGCCATAAATTCTTCAGAATCAGTTTTGATACGCAAGTTCTTAACTACTGTCAGTGGAGGTAAACCCAGGATCTAAGGCCAGAACATGGATGGAGATGGACAGGTCAGTTTTACTCGGCCTAGAATCACCATTTTGGAGTCATTTCATTTTAGACTATTTGTCCTCATCAAGCTTTGCACTTGCTCAAGAAAATTGAGCAGATTTACTCCGTCTTCTGGGACACTCTCTCAACAACTTGCTATTATCCGAGTGTTATCAGCGCATAGAAAGAACTTCATAATCTCAGTTTGCTCAAAGATCACTAATAACTTGAGGCTCTTTTCAAAGCAGCACTGTAGTATTTTTAAACAACATTCTCTGTCTTTTTCTTTAATTTCTAATATAGATGCAGTATGAATATTCTTTAAAAGGGGTTCTTAAACGTTTTGTATTTCCACTCACCACAATACCTATTTAAAATTATTTGGATTCTGAGAGGTCTGATTCACCATCTCTTCGATAGTTTGACTTTGTTTTCTCCTCTCACCAATAAGCACATCAATAAGGAGCACATTAACGTATTTTACAGACCTATATTTTTACCTTCTGTTTATATATTGTATATTATGTCATTGGTGGTTACTATCAGGCTACGGTAGGAATGTGTACGTTTATATTACTACATAGTACAGGTGCTGTTTCTTGGTTGATCTTTGAAATGCAGTGTATTTGTGAAGTGTCCTTGATTATTGCTGGATTATCATTTACAAATTGCTACCAGTATGTGGTTGAGCACACCAGTGAACAGAGGACCTGAGTAGGCATGGCTCTTCTCTTAACTAAATGGTGTTAAAATCACCACTTTTATATGAATCTATCTTTCTTGATATGGTCACTTATACCACCCTATTCCTTGACAGATCATTATCACTAACAATTGTCTATAATTCTCTCTTCATGCAATGACAAGTGATATCACACACTGTCACCAACACTCCAGAAAAATGTGTTTGGCTGTGAAAAGAATCATGGTGGCTGTGTCACATTTAATAGTGTTAGTACAATGATCACAATCGGAGGGTGCTGACTAGTGCATATACAATGTTCCTAATATTCAGACCTCTTGCTTTGTAAATAATATGAGTGTTAATGAAAAAATAAGTGTACTTGTGCAAGAATGATTAAGATTGCATTAGACCTAATCCAGTCTCTCCACCACCAGGGTTAACGCAGACTTAACTGAAGAAGATGTTGCCATTAGAGTATTAGAATTTATGGTTTTCCTGCAAGACACATTGTAGGACACTCCCCTAACATATTCACCCCATCACCCGATATTGACCAGTTGTACCTATTGCACACTCTCCATGCTATAAGAGGGAATGTCAGCAACACACATATGGTCAAAGGGAAAACAGGTAATTGTTTGAAATAAACATGTGAAGGATGTGCAGGTACAAACGAAATGCAATGAAAGAAGACGTGAAGGCTGAAGCATCATCATCATTTCTTCAACCCCTTGATTTGAAGGAGAGTGTCCTTTATGTATTTCCACTGCTTAGTTCGTAAAACAATGAAAGGCAGTACCCAAAGCTCTTTGCATAAGCAAAACCAAAGGGGATGATGAACGGAGTGTTGAACAATGCAAGAACTCACCCCCAGTCAACTGATCTGGGTTTAATCCATCATCATTCTTTAGCTCGCTCCGCCACCCCAGTTCAGACATGGCCATATGCAAATCAGTCTGACCCTGTGCCTCATGGGAACAGTCCAGCCGGAACTGCCAAGCCATGTCTTCCCTGGACCAGAAACAAGCATCCTGGGGCCAGTTTTGGATTCATGATCCTCATCAGCCAGGCTACCTTGAATTCAATGGCAAAGTGAGCAAGGGACTCACGTCTGAGCATACCCTGCCAACTTAGGGCGAACAAAGCAAAACCAAACGGAATGAAGGACGGAGTGTTGAACAATGCAAGCACTCACCTCCAGTCAACTGATCTGGGTTTAATCCATCATCATTCTTTAGCTCACTCCGCCCCCCAGTTCAGACTTGGCCATATGAAAATCAGTCTGACCCTGTGCCTCATGGGAACAGTCCAGCCCAAACTGCCAAGTCATGCCCTAGACCGGAAACAAGCATCCTGGGACCGGTTTTTGGCTAATCAGCCTTCATCAGCCAGGCTAGCTTGAATACAGTGGCAAAGTGAGCAAGGGACTCACATCTTAGTATACCCTGCCAACTTAGGGCGAACAAAGCAAAACCAAAGGGGATGATGGTTGGAGTGTTGAACAATGCAAGCACTCACCCCCAGTCAACTGATCTGGGTTTAAACTCAGATCTGTGACTGGGGGTGAATGTTTTGCCAATGTGCAACATTCCGTACATCATCGTATGTTTTGCTGTTCGCTCTCTGTGGGAAGGGTGTGCCCAGACATAGGTCCCTTGCTCACTATGCCAGTGGAGTTAAGCCATCCTGGCTGATGACGGCTGATAGCCAGAAACCGGTCCGATGACGCTTGATTCCGGTCCAGGTAAGAAATGGATTTTCAGTTTGGGCTGGACTGTTCCCATTAGGCACAGGGTCATGAATGATTTGTATATGGCCATGTCTGAACTGGGATGGCGTGCTGAGCAAAATAACGATGGATTAAACCCAGATCTGTGACTGGGGCTGAATGTTTTGCCAACGTGCAACATTCCGTCCATCATCATGTGTTTTGAAAGCTCTTCTCCAGCAGTCTTTTAAAAGTCAGTGTGCCAAATATGAAAGCTGCATAGTGCTGAATTCATGTTCAGTCTAAATATTCCACTGCCAGATACTACTCCCACTTCTTCTCACTCTTGTCAGTTTCTGTTTTCTCACTTTGTACCCATTTGTCCATCTTTCTCTTCTTTCTTTCCTTTCCTATGTGTCTGTTTTTCTCTCACTAGCTCTCGGGAAACGTATGATGATGAAAAATAAGTGATTGTCCCCAAAAATGCGTTGCAGTGGTCCACACAGGCTCAAATTAAACAATGTGGGGCCCATTTATAAGTTAGATTTGTCAAGCCACGCAAGGCTAGAGTAGCGCAACGTATTGCAAATCACTGCATTGCGTTACTCTACCCCAGGGCGGCGTTCCATGTGTGGAGCGTGGGTATTCCCAAACATCCACCCATGGATTCCGGTGGGTTTCCAGATTTACCATTACTGGTAGACCTGGGAATGCATCAAAATGCAGTATAACTAGGAGAAATATATTTTTCTCCTCCGTTTTTCCTCTTTCTATATGTGCTGCATTCTGCAGCACACAAAAATATAAAAATGCCTCCGAGGATTGTTTATGTGCAGGAAGGTACCCCTTCCTGCACAGCAAACAATTGTGCTAACAACGCAGGCATCCTTGCACTATGGTGCAAGGATGCCTGCGTTGGCTCTAGGCAGCACATTGTGCACCAGCGCAAGAAAAAGACATGACTGTGCCTTATATTGTTAAATACAGAGAATTCTTGCCCTTTCCCCATCATGCAGCTCAACGCAGCAAGGTGGCTTGCTGCGCTGCACTGCACTGCATGATTTTTTGATAAATGTGCCCATGTATTTCTCTTTTTCCTAGTTTTCAAAGAAACCCTGTGAGGTAATGCCCACCAACCACTGCTTATGAATCATGGTCTGATTGTTATGAGTAATGGCTTAGTAGTTAAGTAGCCCTTGACTCTTAACTGTGCAATCCCTGCAAGTTAATATATATCCGCCTGATGCTTTCGTGGTTTGTCAGAACTGGAAACACTAACAAGTGATTCAGGGGCTTATTTATGAGAGCCCTGCGTCACATTTGCTTCAAGTCAAGTGGTACATCCATGACGCAGGGCTCTCATTTTGATTTATGAAGCCACACAAAGTCACAGTGCGTGGCTCCATAAATAATGAGGAAAGTGACATAGCGCAAATTGGGAGAAAACCACCTCTTAGAAACAACCCTGCCTGCAATGGAGGCACCCTGGCACCATGGTGCAAGTGTGCCTACATTGAAGCTTGCCTGCTGTAACAGAAAAGGACAGGACACTCCTGCCCTTTCACTTTGGCATAGTGCAGCACAGCAAGGCGCCTTGCTGCACAGCCCTAAACCAAATGTCCAGAAATGAGTCCCTCAGCTTGCAGTTTGCAGTTTTTGCAGGAATATTTCAATGAGCCAGAGAGGCAATTTGTTTTCAAGGTGCTTAGAGCAATACAGGTACCTTTTCATTGCTTAGCTTGTTCATATATTCATTTATAACGAGGAAAACAACATTTTCACATTCATAACATTAATGAAGTGAATAAGCTATACCTACGTCATGGGTGAGGAATAAAAATGCAACTGAATAGAAATGGTGACATGGACAACATTTCAGCCAAGGTTTTTTTTTGCATAACATCATTTTTCAAAGAAATAAGTTATCTCTAGGTTCTCCAGACCGTTCTAAATGGGAATTCTAAGAATAGTCCATTTTTTCATTGTTCCTCTTTGTATTATTTCCTGGCCACTGCAAACAACATGCCTATCTGAAACAACAAACACGAGTTTGTGCCAAAAGAGATATGGTTCTTGAAACGTTGTGTCCATTTTTGTTCCAGTGCCACTTATTTGCTTGTCAAAATGTTTGTGCCAGAAAATAAAATCGCATCAGATTGTTGATAAGCTATAATAGCAGCAGAATTGGTGCGACTGTGTTATATGGCAGACGTGCTAGCATCCTATGCCAGAGTACTTCTAATATATGTGCATGCGCGTGGTTGAACATTAGCCCTGCTAACAAACATTCCAGTGCTGATGGAGATGGCATTTACCTGTTATCAAAGAGGTAGAATTACTGCAATGCCCCAGAGTGGTATGGCTATTAAGTATGCATTTGTTTCTCAGGCACACTGACATCTCTGTACAAACACATGGTTCATGCAAAGGCTCTGTACCATTACGCATCTGAATTCTAAGCGGGACAGGCATTCATATTTCAGTATTGGTCGTCCAACTGCTTCCAATGATCCCCATTCATGACTGGAATGCCTCTGTGTACTGCAGTGTTAGGATCCAACAGTTAGCTCCACGAAAGCTCCTCATTCCTAACTAGAAATTTTATGCACGCACTCCTGCATTCCGAATGCTGAGATCCCACACAGAGCTCTGGTACTCAGGTAACTGGAACAATGACCAGTACCATCCTGAAAATTCCGGTGCTCAGTTCCACACATTACATTTTCACTGTACCTCATTCCTGACCTGTGGATATACTGCTAGTCCAATAAAGGAACTCCAGACCTAGTTCTGGCAAGTCACTTTTAAGATAAACTGCACCTCGAAGGCTGGGGCTCTCACATCGGATGGTTTGGCCCGCTTGAGAGAACTCGCCTCCTAGATCTTTGGCGCGCATTCCACCCAGGTGGGAAGGACTACACGTACTATTCAAATGCACACAAGTCATATGCACGCTTAGATTATTTGCTAGTCTCTGCATCCATCCAGGCGCATGTTACTAGGGTTGACATAGGTACAGCCTCCCTTTCCAATCACGCACCTGTGACACTGGTCCTCCCTATGCCAACAGCGCAGAGTTTTCGCAGGGTGTGGCGACTGCGGGAGTCGTTGCTGTACAGGGAAGAGGTGGTCTCTAAAATTCAGCGCACAATCGGGGACTATCTTTCCCATAACAGCAATGCTGAAACTACGCTGGCTATGCAGTGGGCCGCGCTGAAAGTGGTTCTTAGGGGGGTGTTCATCTCCATTTTGGAGGCAGAGAATGTGGAGAGGCAGGCTAAAAGGGAGGAAATCACACAGCATACCAGGGAACTGGAACAAATACATAGGAGGACGGGAGACCCGAGAATCTTGAGGCAGTTTAAAGGGACGCGTCAGCAGCTAGCGGCATTAGATCTAGACCGGGCGGAATTCACGGCCTTGCGGTTACGCAATACAAACTATACCGGAGGGGACAGATGTGGGCGCCTACTGGCACACAAACTACAAGAAGTGACGCAGCGGTGGGAGGTCCGGGAGATACCTAGAGGAGACTGTAAGCGAGCCACAGAGGACCACAATGTCGCTAGTTCCTTCAGCTCTTTTTAAGCAGGTCTTTACTCCGCGGATCCTCCGGCGGCCAAAGAGGAAGCGGAATTCCTGGCTTCTGTTCCCCTGCCGACCCTATTGCGGGACCAGGTGGAGTACCTAGAGAGAGATATCCATCCAGAGGAGGTAATTTCGGCCATCTCCCGTCTCAAGGTGGCAAAAGCTCCAGATCCGGATAGCTTTCCGGTGAGTTTCTACAAGACATTCTGTGCCCAAGTGGCCCCGCTGCTTGCTCGCCTCTTGTGGTATCCTCGTGTGTGTGCTCGTGTCTGCTGCGTGTCTCTGGAACTCGGAACCCTCTGTCTAGCGGGTTCCGAGTACACCAGTGCGGCGGTTGGCGTGGGCTCCTGTCCATGTTATCTTTCCTTACAGAATAAACCTACATAAGTACCATGTCTTCCGTGTACCTCGTTCCTTCCTGATTAGGATTTCTCACTGGTGACAAGGGAGAAGTGTACCCACGCGATCCAGGAGCCTACAGCCACGGTAACTCCGGACCAAGATTACCGTTGCGAAATTGAATGATTAAATCCCTGTCACGAACCTTTCGGAAGCTTTATTATCAGCTGCTTTGTGTATTCATGAAAATCCCGCATCTTCAAGTCAAGAGGTGAGACTTTTATCCTTTTTTCCATAATTTTTCTAAAGACGCTTTAATTTCCTTTTGCGCGAGTTAACGCATGCGCACAAACGCGTGCTCAGTATTCTAAATAGAACGCGCAAGCAATGTCAACGCGTGCGC
The DNA here is from genome assembly GCF_964263255.1 of Lissotriton vulgaris. Classification (NCBI taxonomy): domain Eukaryota; kingdom Metazoa; phylum Chordata; class Amphibia; order Caudata; family Salamandridae; genus Lissotriton; species Lissotriton vulgaris. Next base: position 499,707,917 of record NC_141685.1, read on the forward strand.
ATATCTAAGCTTCCAGATTACCATCTCTACAAAGCGCCACCCGCCTTTATGACGTCACAAGGGGCAATTTCACAGAGATTTCGTGTCTACTTAATAAAAGCTTGTGTCTACATCATAATATGCTACATTCTCTCAATGCAATTTTAAAGGAATTGACTTTATCAGAACTTTATAATTATTTTGCTGCCACTGTTGTTTATGACATCATAATAATTGCTGCAAATATAGTTATTCCATCAAAGCCAATTTAGCAAAACTAATTTTATTTTCTTTTATTTATTTTGTTATTATGGAAGTTTCAACGCTCCTCCTCCAATTTTGGCAAGCCCAGGCGAACCACCTTTAGAGTGGAAACAGTGGCGTGAAGGCTTTGAGGCATATCTGGAGGCTATAGGTGGTGAGAATTATACAGATAAACGTAAACTCGCCATTCTTAAACATTCTCTTGGCGCTGAAGGCAGACAAGTTCTTTCTCACCTTCCTCCTCTAGCTTTAGACAATTCCTCCGAAGAAGAAACTGATGTCTATGAAAACGCCATTATGCAGCTTGACAAACAATTTATCAAAAAAGTCAATGTAGTTGTGGCACGTCATACATTTCTTAGTAGACAACAACTACCCATTGAACCTATCGATTCTTTTGTGAAAGACTTAAGAATTCTTGCAGCCAAATGCAATTACCAACATTTCCATGATCAGAAAAATTACTTGATGCAAAAGATTTATCTCTTTCTAAAGCTCTTGACATTGCACATCGTTTTGAAGATATGAGATTAGGCATCAAGGAGTTGTCTGATAAGAAGCCAAAAGAATCTTCTATAGAAAGATCTAATGTTTCGGAAGTTCAAGCTGTCAGAAAGAAACAAACGGAATCTGTTTCCAATAAACCGACGTTTTCTTCTTCTTCTATGAGCCATGGTTTTAAGAAAGATGTAGTGTGCTTCAAGTGTGGTTTTCCTGGCCATGTTGCAACTGACAAAAGATGTCCTGCAATCGGACAGTTTTGCAATTATTGCAAATCTAGAGGCCATTTTGCAAGAATGTGCAAAAATCGCAACAAACCTAAAAACTTTTCATCAGATCCCAGACGCACCAGATACTCGGATGTCCAAGCTGTGGACAGTGATAATGATGACTATGATGACATTTGTGCTATATATGAAATTGGGGAAGAAAAGAAAGATTCACCGTTCTGTATGCTACAGATTGGTTCCAAATTTATAAAGGTCATGGCAGATTTGGGTGCAAACCACTCCTTAATTGGTGACGATGTTATGATGAAAGAATTTCCTGATGTGTCCTCCTTATTTCCTTCTGACATTAGGTTGCTAGGGTGTGGTAAAAAACCGATTGAAATACTTGGGTATTTTTGCTCTACTCTATCATTTAAGGGAAAATCTATTTCATCTAAAGTTTATGTGGCCAAAGATGGTTCATGTTTGTTGGGTTGGCCACAACAAAGAGAATTGATGATTAAGCTTGATCCCAACCATCCTGATCAAGTTCTTGGGTATTCTGATTTTGTCAATTCTATTGATGTGCCTTCTAGTAACAAATGGGAAACACTCTTTCCTCAAGTTTTCTCTTCTAACTTAGGTTTGCTAAAAAGATTTAAGCATAAGATCATTTTGAAACATAATGCAACTCCTAAAGTACATAACGTACGCAACATTCCCTTAGCTTTAAGAGAATCTGTTAAAAAAGAACTTCAGAGATTGTGTGACCTTGATGTAATTGAAGAAATTGAATCTTCTGAGTGGCTTTCACCTGTTGTCGTTGCCCACAAACGGAATGGGAAGATTCGTCTTTGTGTTGATATGCGTGACTTAAATTCTAACGTGTGGGTTGATAGACATCCTCTCCCAAACATTGGAGAGATGTTCTCTAAACTTAAAGATGCATCTGTTTTCACTACGTTGGATTTATCTAACGCATATCATCAGATAGCTCTCCACGATGATAGTAAACATCTTACGTCTTTTATAACCACTGAGGGAGCATACAGGTACAAAAGGATGCCTTTTGGCTTAGTGTCTGCTTCCTCAGTGTTCCAGCGTGTCATGCATAATATGTTCAAAAATGTATCTAATGTTCTGTACTTTCAAGACGACATCTTGGTTTTCGGCAAAGATGATTGTGAACATTCTGAAATCTTATTTAAAGTTTTGTCAATCCTGCAAGACAATGGTCTTACTCTTACCAAAGAAAAATTTAAATTTGGCAGGGATTCTGTAGATTACTTAGGTCTTTCCATCAGCAAAAAGGGCATTTCTCCCAAGATGAGTTTAGTCAAAGCTATTGAGAATGCACCTGAACCTGCCAACAAAGACCAGCTCAGGTCCTTTCTAGGACTAGCCGAATATTATGCCAAATTCATTCCTTCTTTTGCTGACAAAACTTCTCATTTAAGGAATTTGATGAAAAATCAACAACAATTTGTTTGGGATGTCAATTGTAAAAATCAATTTGATTTTGTTAAAAAATGCATTATTTCTGCTCCTGCTCTATCCCCTTTTGACACCAATTGTAAATCGTTCATTGTCACTGACGCAAGCAATGTCGGCATTGGGGCGGTGTTGATGCAAAAGCAAAAAAGTGGTTTTGTTACTATTGCTTTTGCATCAAGACCGTTACGTGGTGCCGAGATAAAGTATTCCACTTTAGAGAAAGAAACTTTGGCTTGTTGGTGGGGCATTGAATATTTTCGCAAGTATGTGTACGGCACAGATTTTGTTGTACGGTCTGATCATCGTCCCCTTGTAGATCTTTTCACAACTAAAGGTTGTGGAAAAGCTACTTCTAGAATTGCGAGATGGCAATGTAAATTACAAGATTTTCACTTTCTAGTTGAATACATTCCTGGTGCAAAAAATGTTCTAGCTACTTTCTCTCAAGGTTGCCTGTGGAAGATGAAAATCATGTTGCCCCAGATGATGATCCAGATAAGGTTGAATCAATTTGTGAGGTATCCAATGGTTGTATCAAAGAGGACGAATGGAGAGTTGCTTGTGGTAATGATCACGATTATTTAGATGTTTTGTCTTTTGTTAAGAATGGTTGGCCTTCCAAAACAAATTTGTCTCAAGGTGTTTTGCCTTATTTCCATGTTGCTCAAGAGTTATCAATCCAAGGTGAAATTTTGTTAAGAGGCCTACTTTTAGTTGTTCCTCAGGGTTTAAGAGAAACAGTTTTGGACATGGCTCATGAAGGTCACCCCGGCATGTCCAGCATGAAGAGGAGAATAAGAAGTGAATTTTGGTGGCCTGGGGTTGACAGATTTGTTGAAAGAAATGTAAGATCTTGTGTAGAATGTTGTGTAAGTGACAAGTCTCAAAAAGTTGTGAAATGCCAACGTGACTCTGTTACTAGACCTTCCAGGCCCTGGGAGTGTGTCTCTCTGGACATTGCTGGTCCAATGAGTTTTGGTCGTAGTCCTGTTTATGCAATTGTTTCAATAGATCAATTCTCAAATTGGCCTGAGGTGAAATTTGTTCCTCATGTGTCAACTAGGGTCATCATCGAATTTCTAAATTCTATTTTTGAGAAAGAAGGTTTCCCTACTTCCATTCTATCCGATAATGGTACACAATTCACCTCTATTGAGATGAAGTCTTTTTGTTGCAACCATGGTATATTACACAAACGTTCTTCTTTATATTATCCTCAAGGTAATGGCATGGTAGAAAGGTGGATCAGGGTCCTTAAGGAAGGTTTACAACTGGCTGTGTGTAACGGTGAGAATTTCTATGATGCTGTTAAGAAACTCGTATGGAGTTATAGAAACACTCCTAGATTTGAAGGTGATTTGTCTCCCTTTGAAAAAATGAGGGGGAGAAAGGGTGTTTGTAACATGAGTCAACTGTGGATGAGGGATCTCATTAATGGTAAGTGCAGGAAACGTGATTCTCCTTTGGTCTGTTCTAGTGTCGGTAACCCGTGCAAGGTTGGAGATTGGGTACATGTGAGGAAGTCTGGTTTCGTTAGATCTGGCGAGTCACATTTCTCTGATCCCATGTTAGTTGTCAGAGTAGGCAGACAGGTGGTGGAGTTGTCGCACGGAAATGTATGGAGTCTTTCCAAGGTTGTTAAGGTTCCTTCTCTGAGTGAAAGGTCTTCTCCATCTACTAGTGGTCTTTCCCATAACAGGTCTGGGATCTCTCCCTTTCCCTATTCTGGGCATTCCTCTACAACTGTTCCTGTGCCCCCGACTGTCCCCGTTCCTCCTGTTAACAAGAATAATTCTCGGCTAAGAAAGCCTCCTTCTTGGTTCAAAGATTACAAAGTTGGTAAATAGCTCAGTGTTATCAAATTGTAATGTGTAACTTTTGTTTACTGTATTCTAATTATTTATTCTTGCAGATGTATTATTCTTTTTCTAGGAAGGAGGATGTGTGGTATCCTCGTGTGTGTGCTCGTGTCTGCTGCGTGTCTCTGGAACTCGGAACCCTCTGTCTAGCGCATTCCGAGTACACCAGTGCGGCGGTTGGCGTGGGCTCCTGTCCATGTTATCTTTCCTTACAGAATAAACCTACATAAGTACCATCTCTTCCGTGTACCTCGTTCCTTCCTGATTAGGATTTCTCACCTCTTTACTTCCTACTCGGAGATGGGAGCGATTCCTGGGGGTCTGCTTGAGGCATCCATCACTGTGATACCCAAACCGGGCAAAGATCACGCCGACTGTGGGGCATACGGACCTATCTCCCTTCTAAACGTTGATCTTAAGCTCTATACCGGGATCTTGGCCTCTCGTTTGGGCCAATTTATGGGTGGTTTAGTGAAGCCGGACCAATCGGGGTTCATCCCGGAGCGTCAGACCTCTGATAATACTAAAAGGACGTTCCATATCCTTGAAAAGGCCACTCGCACGGAGGGGGAGTATATGCTGTCGGCCATAGATGCCGAGAAGGCTTTCGATAGGGTCCACTGGCCCTATTTGGAGAAGGTCCTGGAGAAGGCAGGTATGGGCCCGAAGTTTTTCGAACTCGAGTGATGAACTGTTACAAGTTCCCCACGGTCATGTCCGGGTTAACAGGTTTACGTCCCCTCGATTTGCGATTGAACGGGGTACGAGGCAGGGGTGCCCCTTGTCCCCCCTGTTATTCGCCGGTTACATGGAGCCCCTTGCGCAGCTTCTGACCCGAGGGTGCAGGGGATTAAGTTCAGGGGCGATGTCCATACAATCAGCCTCTATGCCGACGATGTTCTGATCTCGCTTTCAAACCCTAGGGACTCACGGCATGTTTTGAGGACCTCACAAACTTCGGCCGGGTCTCGGGCTTCAAGGTTAATATGGCCAAATCGGTGGCCCTTGATTTGTCGCTTGCAGTGCCCACTCGGGCCCTCCTGCAGGAGGCGTTTCCCATTCAGTGGGCCTCGGAGGCAGTATTTTACCTCGGGATACAGCCGGCCCCTTCCCCATCGGCCTCAGTACACATCAACTACTCTCAGCTGCAACAGAAAATTAGGTGTGAGCTGGGACAATGGAAACACTACCCGCTGTCTTGGTTGGGTAGGGTTGCAGCGATTAAGATGACGGTCCTCCCCCAGATCTTGTATGATTTCCGCACGATCCCCCTTCGTCCCCCTCCGGGCTGGATAACACAGGTGCGATCTGAGCTGTCACAGTTCATATGGAACGGAAGGAAACCACGTCTGAAACTGCGCTTGGCGATGTTGGCCCCTGAACAGGGCGGGATAGGAGTCCCAGACCTGGCTGCATACTTCCAAGCAGCGCAACTACGCTTCCTGGTGGAGTGGAGTAGGTGGGAGTCCGGAAAGCATTGGTTATTCCAAGACCAAGCCGTCGCTGGGAGAACTCTGCAGGAAGTTCCCTTCATACATGGAGAACATAGGCCCCCTAATATGTACGCCTCCTTCGTTTGGCGGGTTCCACTGGAGATTTGGGACCGTATCAATGTGAGTCATGATCTTACGACTCTCTGTTGCCACTTACCCCCATTGTAGGGAATCCGGACTTCCAGCCGGGATTGGATGAACTGGCCTTCGCACGGTGGAAACCTGCTGGCTGCCGGTTTCTCTACTATATGTACACCCCTGAGGGCGTCATTCCCTTTTTGCAGTTCCGTCAGGAGTTCGGACTGCCGGAATCTGAAAGACTTTGGTATTTACAAGTGAGGCACTGGGCTCTCAGTGATAGTGTATGGCCCTCAACGGATAGACACTTAACGCCATATCTACGCTGGGTGATTACTTGCCAAACGGATAAACAATTGATTATAGATCTCTATAAGATGCTCCTGAGTAGACACACTTACACGTACAACGCAGGCAGGGTGCGATGGGAGCGGGAATTAGGGAGGACACTTACACACAAGGTATGGGAGGCGATATATTATAGGGTGGGCGGCATTCAGCGTATCATATGGGACTCACTGACACCCTCACGAATGTAGCGACCTATTGGTACTACACTCCTGAACGCCTGCACGAGATGGACCAAACCAAAGAGGCCCTGTATTTGGCACGGCTGCCTTCAGGTGGGCACACTGGTTCATTTTCTCTGGGAGTGTACACAGCTTCAGGGGTATTGGAGCCAGATTCTGGAGGATGTAGATACCCATTTTGACACAGAGATCCCTGGCTTTCCCTCGTATGTCCTTTTGGGACTCCCCGACACACTGACTTACCCGTTGCGGTCCCATAGGGGTTGCCTAATAGCCATTGCATTAGGGTCAGCGATGCAGAACATTCTGGCACTCTGGCGCTCCACGTAGACTCCCACATATCAAGGCTGGCTTCACCGCCTTTGGATGGTACTTGGAATGGAAAAGCTCTTGTTGTCTAGGACAGAGGAGGGTGCAATATATGCTGAGTTGTGGCAGCCCTTCTTGTCCCTACTGGCCTCTCAGTTTAAAGAAGTGACTTGTCCTAAATATCTCCGATTGCTACGACTTACGGACATGGGGGAGGGGGTCGTGGATGGGAAAGGCTAAGGAAAACTGGGTAGAGATGGCAGGAAGAAGAATACTGTGGACATGGACCATGGGGAGGGGGAGGAGAGGGGGTGCAGGGAGAGGGTTGGGGGTGTGAGTGGGGTTTGTTGGGCCAGGGGGAGGGGGTTTGTTCAGGGGTTCTTTTTTCTAGTTTATTCTGACTGACAAGGTTGAGCATCTAGGCCAGGTTGGCTGGGCGGGTTTTGTAGCAGAAGTTCTGTTTCAGGGGGCGGTGAGGGGCTGCCTCTTTGGGTCCAGATGGGGCGTTTGGCCTATGTCTATTCCAGGGAAGTGATAATACAGCAGGGCCTCCTATCGCTTCCCCATTGCTTATGACGCAGCCGGCCCAAAGTAGGTTGTAGGCGGTTTGCTGTGTTTAGTAATGATCCCCCCTCTTGATTTGCGATTTGCATGTGCACTACCCCTTCCATGCCGGCCTGTTGGGTTGTAGGCGTTCTGGACAGTGGTCCTTTCTTTTGCTATCCTTTCTGTGTCAACAAAAATATTTAATACCAAAGATAAGCAGCAGCATTCCGAGTACATAGATCAGACAGAGTACCTCACTTTAATCTGCAGCTATGCCTTGTATTGTAATACTGAGACCAGGACACAGCTTCACCAATGTATCCTATTCAAGACCTGAAACATTGTCTACTTTGCTAGATTTACTAATAACGAGACCACATATTATTCAGTCAAGGCACCACAATCCCAGTCTTTTGCAAATGTTTTAAACATCAGAATTCACACACAACAATCAGAAAACACATCAATTATGACCTAATCTATAACAGTAGAAACTGTCATCAAAACTAAAGGAGCTATTAGCAAAGGTAACTTACACTTGTTAGTAATTTACGTGTGTAATTTACTTCTGAGTAACGTTACTACTTTTGTCTATTCACAAGATCTGAGGGTCAAGTTACTCAAAAGTGTAGACTTACACATCTCCACTCCCTGAGAAAGGAGTGGAATCAAACCTGTGTATGTTACTATTGCCAAAAAGAAGCAGTGGTAAGTCCAGGACCACAAACGGCCAACCACTGATGCCGCAACACTCTACCATAGAAAATAATGGTGGTAGGGACTTTATTTAAAATATTTATGGAAACAAAAAAATATAATTTCATTTTTAGAAACTAAAAAAACTAATATAATTATAAAATGTTTTCATAACCTCATTGAATTAAAACAATAATCTAGTATATATCTCCAATAAATAAGCTTTAACTTACTTTTGTATTCAATATACACAAAACTTTAAAGAAATATTAGTGCATTTCGAAAACGTTTTTACCTCAGGTGAGAATTAATTTTTTATTGTAAGTATCAGAACAAATATTTTTAAGTCTCTCTCCATTCATATGCGATTAAACAAATAATTATCTACTTAAATCATTGCAAAATAGTTGAAACTTGCTGAAAATGAATATTCCTTGGCTTAAATGAGTTCCTTGTGAACAATTGTGCTTAAAATGATTAGGATTGTGTTAAAGCATCATATGTGAAATAGGGGCCACTTGACTGCTTTCTGTTAATTCAATAACAATGGGAAAGATGCCTAGCAACATTCTTTAAACTTTAAGAGCATGCAGTCACTACCAGTGTCATCACATGCAGTTTGAGTTTAATTTTGAATTCTCAAAATTACATAAATTACGCCAGTGTATTTAAAATGTTCTCCCTACTATTAAACAAGTTATATAATAAGGGATTGTTTGCCATATGACTGATGTTTAGTGTACCAAGTTAATCTATTATTTCTACTTCTGTATGCAGTGACAAAATTGACAACATATGTTGTATATTATGGCATTTAACTGATTAGGTATAGAAATGTGCAAACTATTTTAATCTGAAAAAACTTGAACTATGTTTATGGTTTGTAAGTGATATAAATCCTTGTTATTTTCAAAGAAATTACTTACTTACTAACGGGGTCATTAGCATGACGAGCAGATCACCACCGCCGGGCAGCAGTGGTAACTGCCCGCCCACCAAAGGCGTTCGGCCCGCCAGATGGCCTGGTATCACCCCCACCATACTTGAATGGCATGGGGCACCGCGGCGGACCGAGAGACCGTCCACAGCTTTTCCGCCGGTTGGATTCCTGACCAGGCTGAAAAGGCCCTTAACATGGTGGCGGTGTCTTGCAGGCACATCCATATTAGCCTGTGGCTTCTTCAATGCTTTTACATGGCGGAGACTCTTCCCTGGAAAGGCATGCAGATTTCGCTTTGGGCCCATTGTGGGCCCCCAGGCGGTTGAGGGGTGGGGTGTTGCACTTGGGGGGTACCTATGGTACCCCCAACATTGGCATGGACAAGGTGTCAGGCACCACGTGGTGCCTGTCACGTTGTGCATGCAAATGCACAACATGCATTATTGACATTGCGGCAGGTGCTGCTTACAGCACCGCCCGCCGCTATGCTAATAATGCAGGATGCGACTGCCAGGGATGCAGTCACATCATGATCGCCATGGTGGGACCGCCGCGCCTCTTGTGGGTGGTCCAGTTTGCTGTTGCGTTGTCCACCCGCCATCGTAATGGACCTCTAGTTTACCTCTTGGTTAAAAATCAATGAGTTCTTCAAAATGCTTGCTAGTTGCATCTGCTGGGTTGCTTGCTAGTTGCACTTGCTGGATTTCACCATTAGAAATATGTCTTTGACTATATGATGTGCAATGTCAAATAGATAGATAACACTGTGTATCGTCTTTCAATTAGTTTTTACAAGGGCCATATCAATCATCTGTGCCAATCCAGACTTTCTGAAGGAGAGCATTTCCATGCAGACAGTAGTTAGCGCTTAAGTTGGAGTGATAGCATATTTTGTGAACAGCTTTCTTTTTTTACCCTAAAACGTCTAAATAATATAGGGGCTATTCACAATGGAACATTTACATGTGTTGATTTTTTCATGTGCTGATATACTCTTGCACTTATGTTTATATCTCCACTTTTGTGTCATTCGCCAATTCTAAGGGGCATATTATCAAGGGACTTTCACCGCTTCAGCGGTCTTTTTTTGCCGCTAAAGCGGCGATAATTTTATCTCACTATTAGCAAGCTGCAGTAAACGGGCCTTAGCATGCGTTTTTGGGCAATAGCAGCCGTTTCTTTTGCCTCGAAGCATGTTAGCAATATTTATCGCTAATTACATGCAAAGAAGGCGTTCCCGTGCAAAAAGGCATGCAAACAGCACTACTCCATTTAATCAAGGGGCTCCTTGAAATTCTGAAGAGCCAAAAGACACAGCAGTTAGAGCCAGGTACTTAAGACCAGAAAATAGGCAGTCTTAAAAATGGTGATACAACTTGGGCCCATATCTCTCCAGGTTTTGCCGCTGGCTAGCTCTGCAAGCAATATTGCAAGTGCTGCCCTGCGACAAAACTACAGTGCACGAATGCGCACAATAAATAAGATAGTGCACATACCTGTACCCCAGTCATGAAAAGTGTTGCTGCGCTGCAACAAGACCGCATTGCAACACTTCTCACTACGTCCTTCTTGTGACAGCATGGATACACTGTAATCACTGGACAGGGCTCCATGATGCAAGTAATGACAGATAAAGTCAAGCATTGCTGCAGTTGTGTCACAATCATGATGCAAATACAGCAATGCATTGGGCCAGCCAATCCCTCTGGCACTGCCTCACCCTCACGCCGGCCATTAGGCAGGCAGAAGGTACTGACACAGTGCTGTTCAGAAGGGATGCCCTAATGTCGGCGCTATTGGAGATCCATCGGTAGTGGTTGTGTGCTGCGACGTCATCGTTTGTAAGTATTGGTGGAGTGTTGGTGCGGAGGGATTTGACAAGATGTTCTTCACTGGCCTTAATCCAGCTGTGAGGGAGTGCGATGATGGTGGTGGCGTCCGTTGGGCAAGGTGAGGACGTGATGTTACCAATGATGGCCGGTCCAGGAGAGTCCGGTGTTGTAGCTGTAGTGAAATTACCCGCTGGCGGAGGTGACGTGTTCGACCATGTGTCCTGCTATGAGGCCTCTTGAGGTGACTTGCTGCTTTAATCAATCAATCAGTTGTTTGTTAAGCTAGACTACTCACCTGTAGGGGTCTCAAGGTGCTGGTGGGTGGGGGAGTCGCAGGTTCCAGTCCATTAAGGAGGGGGTCTGTCAAAGAGCCAGGTTTTGAGTTTTCTTGCAAAGATGGGAAGCAATGTTATCTGTCTGAGATGGAGTGGAAGGTCGTTCCAGACTCTGGCCGCGTGGAAGGAGAAGGAGCGGCTTCCCGATCTGGTCTTTCTGGTGTGGGGGACCACAGCATAGGAGAGCTGGGCTGATCATAGGGTGCTTTGGGGTGCGTGAAATTTGAGTCCGCTGTTTAGTTATGCTGGTCCGGTGTCGTGGAGGGCCTTGTGAGCGTGGGTTAGCATCTTGAAGGTGACTCTAGCTTCGATGGGGAGCCATTGGAGTATGCGCAGGTGCTGGGAGATGTGGTAGTGTCTTGGCAGGTTGAGGACCAGTCTTGTGGTGGCATTTTGGATGTTCTGTAGCTTGCAGGTGAGGTTTTGGTTTATTGCCATAGATGAGCCTACTGGTGACCAGGGCGTGAGTGACTGTCTTTCTGTGTTCACGGGGGATACATTTGAAGATCTTACATAGGAGGCGGAGGGTGTGGAAGCAGGAGGACGAGACAGAGTTGATCTGGTGGTCCATTTTGAGGTCTGAGTCCAGGATGATTTGCAGGTTGCGTGCGTGGTCCATTGGGGTGACGGGCTTCCGAGGGCAGGGGCCATCAGGTGTCATTCCAGGCATCGGGGTTTGGGCCCAAGATGAGAACTTCCGTTTTGTTGGTGTTTAGTTGTAGGCAGCTTTTTTTCATCCATTTTGCGACGGCTTCCATGCCTTCTCAAAAGTTGTGTCTGGCTGTGTTGGGTTCATTGGATAGGGAGAGGATGAGTTGGGTGACGTCTGCGTATGACACAATGTTGAGTTTGTAGGTTCTGACAATGGTGGTGAGCGGAGCCATGTAGTCGTTGAAGAGTGTAGGGCTGAGTGAGGACCCCTGGGGGACTCCGCAGGTGGTAGGTGTAGGGTCCGAGAGGAAAGGGGGGAGTCTGACAAGGTGAGTTCTGCCAGAGAGGAAGGAGCGGATCCAGTTGAGTGCCTTGTCTTGGATCCTCACGTCGTGGAGTCTGCGTATTGGGGTGCTGTTAGAGACTGTGTCGAATGCTGCTGAGAGGTCAAGGAGGATGAGGGCTGCTGTTTCTCCTTTGTCCAGTAAGGTAAGGATGTTGTCTGCTGCGGCGAGGAGGGCGGTTTCCGTACTGTGGATTTTTCTGAAGCTGGATTGGGAGGAGTCGAGGATTTTGTGCTCTTCGATGAATGTGGCGAGTTGGCTGTTTGTATTTGTATTTGGTATTGAAAGAGTGCATATATCACCACAAAGGTCTCATAGTCCTTGCTAGTATTCAGGACAGACAGGAGAATGCGGCAACCAGATGGAGAAGACTGGGCTAGAATAGTCAAGTTTTGAGGAGTCTCTGGAACTTCTTGTGGTCTGTTTCCAGGCAGAGGGATAAAGGCAGTGTATTCCAAGTTTCGGGTGCTACCCGGGAGAAAGATCTACCACCATTTATGACAGTGCGGACCTTCGGCACTGTCAGAAGGTATTTGCTGTTGGACCTAAGAGTTCTTGCCTGTTGGTGTATAGTGAGTTTTTTTAGCTAGGTAGTGAGGTCCTTTGTTGTTGAACATCTTATGCACCAGACAGCACAGTTTGAAGTGGATCCTCTTTTTAATTGGAAGCCAGTGCAGGGTCCTTAGACTGGGAATGGAGGGCGAACACAGGGGCAGATTAAGGACCAGTCTGGCCGCTGTATTCTGCATGACCTGGAGCTTGGCCGGGAGTTCTACATTAGTAGAGGCAAGGAGAGAGTTACTGTAGTCCAGGTGACTAATAATTAGTCCCTGCACCAGGGGCATGCGGGAGGAGAGTGGGATCCACTTGAATATTTTTCTGAGACTGCGTATAAGTCCGTAGCAAATGCAGACCAGATTGTTAATGTGGTCGGACAAGGAAAGTTTGGAGTCTAGAATTACACCAAGGTTGCGTGCAGCTGTCTTGGGAGGGGAACATCCATTACCATGCGGTTTTTACACCGCACTACCATCACGCCGCGTGCTTTACAACGCTGGAGGGCGCTCTAGGCTAAGGAATAGTAGATTTACTATTCCAACACCTTCCCTACTGTATGTAGGCTGGTGTTGGAATAGTAAATCTTACCATTCCTAAATCCAGCACCTTACAGAGCAAGTTGTGGTAACGACTTGCGTTGTAAAGCCCGCGTTGTAATGGCACGCGGGGTAAAAGCCCACGTTGTGTTGACATACAACCGTCTTGGGAGGAGGACAAGGTCCTAGAATAGGGGGCCACCAGTCGTTGTTCCATAGTTTGTCTGCGTCCCCAAAAAGCAGAATATCGGTTTTGTTGACATTAAGGAGAAGGTGATTGTTTGTCATCCAGTTATTTATGGCTATCACACAGAGTTTGAAACGTTTTTTGGTCTCTGTGACATCTGAACCCATGGTAATTATCAGCTGAGTGTCATCTGCGTAAGACACTGTTTGAAACCCAAAGGATTTGATAAGTTTGGCTACGAGGGACAGGTACAGGTTGAATAACGTGAGGCTCAGAATGGAGCCCTGGGGAACACCTTTGTTGATACTTTGGCTATCTGAGGGGAAGTCTCCTATTTGAACTTTAGAGGAGCGGTCTGTCAGATAGCTCCTGAGCCAATTCCAGGCTGCGCCTTCGATACTGGATTCGCGTAGGCGATGGAGAAGGATGTGGATGTGTACAATAGTGTAAAGTTTCTTCTGCCAATTAACTGCAAGGGTGATTCTGTTGCCTAAGTATTCTTTTTTGGCCTCGGCTATGTGAATCATATATAGCCGATGAGTAGTTTTATAGTGCTGTTTGTCACTACTATCCTTAGAGCGCCTCCGCTTACATTCCGCCTTCCTAACTGCAAGTTTGCTTCTTGGGGGCAATAAGATCAAGAGTAGTGGTGATGGCAAGGTCGAAACCTCTGGCGCCATGATTGGGATTGGCCAGCTCAGACAAAGGGATGGGGGAGAACTTGGCGGTAAAGGAATCTGTATTGATCATGTTCCAAGGTCGACTTAATTTGATTTTATTCAAGGGTAGGGGTACACGTTATGAATCCTGCAGGCGGAACCTTATCACATAATGGTCCGACCATAGAATAGGGAAAGGTAGGTCGGATTCTAGTAGGGGGGAGTTGGTCAGGAGTAGATCCAGGGTATGACCTGCCGAGTGAGTAGGGCCCACAACACGTTGAGAGAGTCCTAAAGTGTTAAGACTGTTTATAAGGTCACTTGTGTGAGTGTCGGATAGAAGCTCAACAGGGAAATTACAGTCCCCTACTAAGAGGAAATTGTCTGCAGCCAAGAAATGGGGGGCAATAACCTCTATGAGATTGATGGAAAAATAAGCTCTGTTGCAAGGGGGGTGATAGATTAGAGCGCCCCTCCAAGATTTATGATTGGTACTCTCTATGGAGAAAATGCAAATCTCACCCCATTCTGCCTGAGATGTCTCAATGACATGGATTTTAATGTTTGCCCTGAAAGCAATGGCGATCCCACCCCCTCTTTTATCTTTTCTGTCCAGCCTGGATAGTTCATACTCCTGCGGGATGGCAATGGCTATATCAGGTTGTGAGGTTTCATGTAGCCAGGTCTCTGTAAAGAGAAATAAGTCAGGCTTCTCAATGTCCAATAAGGACCAGATTTCTATGGCATGCTTTGGGAGAGAACCGGCATTACAACAGAGCCCTGTCAGATGTTTATTATTGGATGCTGCCTGGTTAGTATGGCTACGTTTGGTTGCATCTCTAGTTGGTGAGAGTTTGCTATAACGTGGGGATTTGAGGAAGGGGGATCCATCATTAGCAGACGCAGGGAGAGAGGCTATCTTACTTTGGTCAGGTGCTGTGTTTAAAGAATGTAACTCAGACTGGAGTATTGTATGATAGCAATGGGGAAAAGAACCTCCACAAAAATGGGCAGTGTGGCTGGCGGTGGTCTGGCGTGGACGGGCGCAGACGGGCTTGCCTTTGGCGCGCCGCCGCCATGCCACTGCACGCGTCCTCTCGGCACACTTCACTAAGTGAGGCAGGAAGTGGGCGGGACCGCTGCTGCGAGAGTGACCTCCAGTGTTTGTGCTGATGGAATGGCGATGCTGGCTCCCTCCGCTCAAACAGCACTTGCCGCAGCAGACCAGGGAAGCATGCCTCAATCGGTGAGTAACACAGAAAACAATTTTAAAAACCAGTGAAACAGTAGTGATGTTCCGAGTTTTTAAAAAGCAGGAAAACAGTCTTAAAAAGCAAGGAGACTAACTTTAGCAGGTGTGCTCAGGTTGACCTGTACTGCCGTTTGAGGATAACTAGCTGCACGCGTCCGCTTCGTGCACTTCCCTAAGTGAGGCAGGAAGTGTGCAGGACAACTGCAGCGAGAGTGACCTCCGGTGTTTGTGTCCAAGAGGAATGCTCCTTGGTGCTGAGCATGGTCCAGGGGCAGAAGGACGCAAATGGTGTAAACAATGGGCTGCCTTTGGCACGGGAGACGATCATTACAATGTAGGCAGTACATCGTTAACAACGCAATTCCGACAACGCGGGTGCCTTAACATCGCATTTGATCACAACACATTGTGAGGTCAGTAATGGGGTAAATTAAAGTTTCTCAAGTGTGTGTGGGTTTTGGGGTAAAACTTGAAAAATGTAATTTTTTTGGGGATACAAATTGGAAAATGGGGGTTTTGGGGGTAAAATATGAAAAAAGGGGTGAATTTTGGAGTCAAATATGAAAAACGGGGTGGGCATTTGTTTCAAATGAGATTTTTATGTGTGTTTTGGGGACTCAAAAAAGGAATTCCAGGGTCCACGGTTGGGTTTGTGGTGCAAAGGTCAGTTTTGAGTTGCACTCACTGAAGTGGGAACAGTGATCTTCATGTCTCCGCTATGCAACACCCACTCTACTGTTGCAATGTGCCCAGTATTAGTATGCATTGGAATGGAATGCGACGTTATGGCATGCGTCGCAACTACGTATGTGCCTTTTGCACACAAATGGTACGCCAGCTGTGCATGGGCACACAGCGGCCACCATTGAGTAGTACGAGGGGGCTGGACAGCTGTGAGGTGATAAACGCAGGAAAGAACACTGGATGGTGCATGGACGCGGGATGTGCTTGTGAGCAGGTGTTGCTAAAAATGTATTGAGGGAAGTCTTACCTTGAAGCCCTGTCCCATGTTTTCATAGCTCCTGTTCTCCTGTGTCTGCTTTCAGGAAAAGGAAGTATGCAGCCAGGCTCCCTCCCCTGAGTCAATCACAACACTGTGATGTGGCAGTGGTATTGGAAATTGGCAACGGGACACATCATGCAGCCAGGGTCCGGAGGGATGGGCATGATCTCCTTGCAGCCTGTAATGTAACTGCATTGCAAACAAGGAAGTGCACATGACTGCTTTAGGCGGCCTGAGTGGGCCGAATAAACAATCATTGCGCACTTGAGTGGGCATGCCAATCCGCCCATGCCCTGCTCCGTGTTTGGAGCTGTCCTGCCCACCCTCCCACCCCCTGAGGATACATAGCATGATTACATCACTTAGTTATCCCTTGTTTTTCACTTTTCAAACTATTTTTTGGGCTTCTCTGAGCCTAAACTTCCCGCCGCAGCTGCCCCTGAAGCACACACCCATGTCCTTGCTCATTCCCGCTTCCCAGCTGATCATCCCTCCCCTACTTAATGGTGGCCGCTGAGTAGAAGCGCAGCAGATGAGCACCGCTTGTGCATTTAAGGCATGCCTAAGGCAAGCTCATCTGCGTTCTTCCATGTCCCGCCTGCGACCAGCGCCCGCGCCCAAAGTTTGCTGAAAAAAAACATGGCTGGTCCGACAAATATCGGGGATGTAGCATCGGTTGAGTAATCTTGATTCCACCTCATGCCTTTTTCAGGCACCACAGGAAACCCTTTCTTTTAATATTGCTGGTTCTTTTTTATGTTTGAAAAGCTTTATTTAATGATTAATAGAGAAGACACAACAAACCTGCAACTGGAATAAAAAATGTGGTCAGTCTGACCCTGTGCCTCATGAGACCAGTCCAGCCCGAACTGCCAAGCCATGCCTTCCCTGGACCAGAAACAAGCTTCCGAGGACCGGTTTCTGTTTTTTCAAGCGGCTTCAGCCCGGCTTGCTTCAATCCAGTGGCAAAGTGAGAAAGGGACTCACGTCTGAGCATACCCTGCCAACTTATGGCGAACAAAGCGGTACAAAAGGGGGTGGTGATGGACTGAGCATCTAAACCAATCAAACACTCACACCCAGTCAACAGATCTGGGTTTAATCCATCACTGTTCTTTAGCCCACTCTGCCACGCCAGTTCAGACATGGCCATATGCAAATCAGTCTGACCCTGTGCCTCATGGAAACAGTCCAGCCCGAACTGCCAAGCCATGCCTTCCCTGGACCGGAAACAAGCTTCCGAGGACCGGTTTCTGGCATTTCAACCATCTTCAGCCCGGCTTGCTTGAATCCAGTGGCAAAGTGAGCAAGGGACTCACGTTTGAGCATACCCTGCCACACTTATGGTGGCCAAAAGCGGTACAAAAGGGGGTGGTGATGGACGGAGCATCTGCATCAATCAAACACTCACACCCAGTCAACAGATCTGGGTTTAATCCATCACTGTTCTTTAGCCCACTCTGCCACGCAAGTTCAGACATGGCCATATGCAAATCAGTTAGACCCTGTGCCTCATGGGAACAGTCCGGCCCAAACTGCCAAGCCATGCCTTCCCTGGACCGGAAACAAGCTTCCGAGGACCGGTTTCTGACATTCGAGCCATCTTCAGCCCGGCTTGCTTGAATCCAGTGGCAAAGTGAGCTAGGGACTAACGTTAGAGCATACCCTGCCAACTTATGGCCAACTAAGCGGTACAAAAGGGGGTTGTTATGGACGGAGCATCTAAACCAATCAAACACTTACACCCAGTAATTAGATCTGGGTTTAATTCATCACCGTTCTTTAGCCTACTCTGCCACCCCAGTTCAGACATGGCCATATGAAAATCAGTCTTACCCTGTGCCTCATGGGAACAGTCCAGGCCAAACTGCCATGCCATGCCTTCCCTGGACCGGAAACAAGCTTCCGAGGACCGGTTTCTGGCATTTCAGCCGTCTTCAGCCCAGCTTGCTTGAATCCAGTGGCAAAGTGAGCAAGGGACTCACGTCTGAGCATACCCTGCCAACTTATGGTGAACACAGCGGAACAAAAGGGGGTGGTGATGAAGGAGCATCTAAACCAATCAAAAACTCACACCCAGTCAACAGATCTGGGTTTAATCCATCACCGTTCTTTAGCCCAATCTGCCACCCCAGTTCAGACATGGCCAAATTCAAATCAGTCTGACCCTGTGCCTCATGGGAACAATCCAGCCCGAACTGCCAAGCCATGCCTTCCCTGGACCGGAAACAAGCTTCAGAGGACTGGTTTCTGGCATTTCAGCCATCTTCAGCCGGCTTGCTTGAATCCAGTGGCAAAGTGAGCAAGGGACTCTTGTCTGAGCATACCCTGCCAACCTATGGCAACCAAAGCGGTACAAAAGCGGGTGGTGATGGAGGGAGCATCTAAACCAATCAAACACTCACACCCAGTCAACAGATCTGGGTTTAATCCATCACCGTTCTTTAGCCCACTCTGCCACCCCAGTTCAGACATGACCATATGCAAATCAGTCTGACACTGTGCCTCATGGGAACAGTCCAGCCCGAACTGCCAAGCTATGACTTCCCTGGACCGGAAACAAGCTTCAGAGGACCTGTTTCTGGCATTTCAGCCGTCTTCAGCTCGGCTTGCTTGAATCCAGTGGCACAGTGAGCAAGGGACTCACATCTGAGCATACCCTGCCAACTTATGGCGAACAAAGCGGTACAAAAGGGGGTGGTGATGGACGGAGCATCTAAACCAATCAAACACTCACACCCAGTCAACAGATCTAGGTTTAATCCATCACCGTTCTTTAGCCCACTCTGCCACTCCAGTTCAGACATTGCCATATGCAAATCAGTCTGACCCTGTGCCTCATGGGAACAGTCCAGCCCGATGGAATGGTAATGCTGGCTCCCTCCGCTCTAATGGCACTTGCCGCGGCGGACCAGGGAAGCATGCCTCAATCGGTGAGTAACACAGAAAACAATTAAAAAAACTGTGAAACAGTGGGTATGTTACGAGTTTTTAAAAAGCAGGGGGACAGTCTAAAAAAGCAAGGAGACAGTCTTTAGCAGGTGTGCGTAGGCTGACCAGTACTGCCATTTGAGGATCCCTAGCCATTGATGGCTTTCTCAATGACTTTCACTGGGAACGGGAGCAGGGAGATGGGTCTGTAGTTTTTGAGGTGGGTGGGGTCCACCGAGGGTTTCTTCAGAAGGGGGGTTATCCCAGTGTGTTTCCAGTCATCAGGGAACGAGGCAGTTGCCAGGGAGCGGTTGATGGTGTGGCAGAGCATGGGTGCGATGGTACTGGCGGGTCTGTTGGAAATGTGGTGGGGGCAGGGGTCTGTGGGGGCCCCGGAGTCGATTGACTTCATCATCTTCAGTGTGTCTTTGGTGTTGAGGGCTGTCCAGTTGTTGATCGCTGGCATTAGGGTGTCGGGTGATTGGGTTGGTGAGGGTTCAGTGTGTTGGTTGTCTTCGTCGATGTTGTTGTAGATGCTCTTGATTTTGTGGTGAAAAATGTGCTGATTTTGTCACAGAGGTCTTGTGAGGGAGGGATGTCGGTGGACTCGCTGGTGGGTTGGGCGAACTACTTGATGATGTTGTAGAGTTCTATGCTGTTGGGTGCATGAGTGGAGATTCTGTCTCCAATCTGTTTTTTCCTTGTTTTTCTGATGAGCTGGTGGTGGCCGTTAGTGGCAGCTCTGAAGTGGTTGTGAGCTTCTGTGGATTTGGTGTTCCTCTAAGCCTTTGCGAGGCAGCAGCAAGGGCATCTGATGTTGGTGACCCACCCCAAGAGGGGGTGGCACTCTGGTCACTGGTGTTGTCCAGGTGGAACTTGAGTACACCAAGTCGGATGTTGTTGGTGGATGGGAGACCCTGGGGTACAATTAGGTCTACAATGGCATTGGAGAATGGGGGCCATGGCCCGGGGGGCCTGCACATGAGGGTGCCACAGAAGATGTTGTTGGGCTTGGACCGGATCTGAGAGTTGACGTGGTCCATGGTCATCGTTGGCACATTAGAGTGCATTTTCTGTCATAGTGTGCCTTTGTAGGTGACCGCAATGCCTCCTCCTTGAAGGTCGGGGTGCTCCTTGCGGGTGATACTGCAGCCGTCAGTGATGGTGAAGGCGATGCCCGGCATGGAGCAGAGGTTGGTCCTGGCAGGCGAGGTGGCATCCACGGTTGATGACAAGAAGGGTAATGGTGTTAAAGCAGTGAAGTGTCCAAGAGGAATGCTCCTTGGTACTGAGCACGGTCCAGGGGCAGACAGACGCAAATGGTGTAAAGAATGGGCTGCCTTTGGTACGGGAGACGATCATTACAATGTAGGCGGTACATCGTTAACAACGCAATTCCGAAAACACGGGTGCCTTAACATCGCATTTGATCACAACACATTGTGAGGTCAGTAATGGGGTAAATTAAAGTTTCTCATGTGTGTATGGGTTTTGGGGTAAAATTTGAAAATTTAAATTTTTTGGGGATAAAATATGAAAAATTGGGTATTTTGGGGGGTAAAATACGAAAAATGGGGTGAATTTTGGAGTCAAATATGAAAAATGGGTTGGGCATTTGTTTCAAATGAGATTTTTATGTGTGTTTTGGGGACTCAAAAAAGGAATTCCAGGGTCCACGGTTGGGTTTGTGGTGCAAAGGTCAGTTTTTGGTTGCACTCACTGAAGTGGGAACAGTGATCTTCATGTCTCCGCTATGCAACACCCACTCTACTGTTTCAATGTGCCTAGTATTAGTATGCATTGGAATGGAATGCCATGTAATGGCATGCGTCGCAACTATGAATGTGCCTTTGGCACACGAATGGTACGTCGCTGTGCATGGGCACACAGCGGCCACCATTGAGAAGTGCGAGGGGGCTGGACAGCTGTGAGGTGGTAAACGCAGGAAAGAACATTGGATGGTGCATGGACACGGGATGTGCTTGTGAGCAGGTGTTAAAAATGTATTGAGGGAAGTCTTACCTATCCCATGTTTTCGTAGCTCCTGTTCTCCTGCATCTGCTTTCAGGAAAAGGAAGTATGCAGCCAGGCTCCCTCCCCTGAGTCAATCACAACACTGTGATGTGGTGGTGGTATTGGAAATTGGCAACGGGACACATCATGCAGCCAGGGTCCGGAGGGATGGGCATGATCTCCTTACAGGCTGTAATGCAGCCTGCATTGCAAGCAAGGAATTGCACATGACTGCTTTGGGCGGCCTGAGTGGGCCAAATAAACAGTCATTGCGCACTTGAGTGGGGATGCCAATCCGCCCATGCCCTGCTCCGTGTTTGGAGCAGTCCTGCCCACCCTCCCACCCCCTGAGGATACATAGCATGATTACATCACTTAGTTATCCCTTGTTTTTCACTTTTCAAACTATTTTTTGGGCTTCTCTGAGCCCACACTTCCAGCTTCCCGCCGCAGCTGCCCCTGCAACCCACACCCCTCTCCTCGCTCATTCCCGCATCTCAGCTGATCATCCCTCCCCTACTTAATGGTGGCCGCTGAGTGGAAGCGTAGCAGATGAGCACCACTTGTGCATTTAAGGCATGCCTAAGGCAAGCTTGTCTCCGTCCGTACGTGTCCCGACTGCGACCAGCACCCGTGCCCAAAGTTTTGCTGAAAAAAACATGGCCGGTCCGACAAATATCGGGGGATGTAACATCGGTTGTATAATCTTGATTCCACCTCATGCCTTTTTCAGGCACCACAGGCAACCCTTTCTTTTAATATTGCTGGTTCTTTTTTTATGTTTGAAAAGCTTTATTCAATGATCAGTAGAGAAGACACAACATACCTGCAACTGGAACAAAAAAATTTTAAGTAAAGGAATAACAAGAGACTTGGCTAGTACATGTATTGAAGCATAAACGCAATTTTGGATTTTATATGAGGTAGGGAGGAGAGGAATAGGAAAAGGGGGGGAAGGGTAAGCAATACCATAACGTAAAGAAAGTTGCATATAACATTGCATATTACATATCAATACAAGTGGATAATTGATCAATGAAGTCCATAAATGTGGTCAGCATAGGTAGGAAAAATAAGGAACAGAGATGACATATTTCAAAGGGGTTTAAAATTTTCTGAGGGCAGAGGTGAATTATTTTTTTAAGCAATCTGATTTAAGTAAGTAGTAAGGGGTAGCCAGAAGGATCTCTATTAACTAATGGTTTACATGAGGAGGCGAAGGCAACATCAAGTCTATGAAAATAACAGAGGCTATTCCACCCACCAATGTTGAATGGAGAGTTTTGTGAGGGATTTCCAATTGAGGGATATGTGTTGGAAGGCTAGAGCAAGCATGAGATCAAAAAGACCATGATTGTGTGAAGGAAGATCTACGGAGTGAGAGAGACAGCCGGCAAACAGGAGGGGTATAGAGTGGGAGGTGGAGATCTTAAACGTTTGGGAGATATATGACCAGACTCTTTCCCAAAAATTGGAAACTGAAGGACAGAGGAAAAGAAGATGTATGAGATCAGCGTCCAAGTCCAACGGTTAGAATCATTAGAAGAAGAGAATCGAGCTATTGAAGCAGGGCTAAGAAAAAGTCTATAATAGAGAAAGAACATAGATTGGATAAGGGAAGCAGAACAAGAGATTTTTAAAGATCTAGACCACAGTTTATACCAGAAGTTTATAGGCATTCGCATCCGTCAGATTCCCAAGAAAGTTCCAATTTAGTTTTTGTTCGATTAGGGTTAGGGGCTAAGAAATAATTATATATAAGTGAGGCTCTGGGTTGAGAAAGAAGCATTTTAAGAAGAGACTTTTGATCGTTAAGAGAGGATGAAGAGGGAAGGGAGTAATAAACATCAAGAAATATCGCCATAAGAATAGTAAATTTCTGTAAGAAGGAACGGGGACAATAAAATAAAGCTTGAAATTGGGGAAAGGAACATGGAGAAAGGCCATTGAAGAAATGTTTAACCCAGATGATACCCTTTAATCTCCACGGTTTCCACAATGCAGGTCTGTTTTTAAGTAAAATAAGGGAATTATGTCAAATAGAGGAGTCTAAGAAGGATTCCCATGAAATAGAGTTGGGATGGACTAAAGGTTTCAAAAGGGAGCAGGTGTGTCTAAAGAGAGGGAGGGAGGTGTGGGACGTTTTTGAAGAAAAAGACATAACTTCCTTAAAAGAAAAAGGTAATAACAAAGTTTGTTCAATGGAGAGCCAGAGAGGGGTAAGAGGGGAAGGATCAGGTATGAGCCATTTCGAGGCTTGACGGAGGGAAAACGATTTGCGATAGAGACGGAAATCTGGGAAGTTTACACCACCATTAGATTTTGGTTGCGAAGAGAGGACAAGGCCATTATAGTATGTTTATTCTTCCAAAGAAACTTAGAGAGGCAGGAATCAATACGCTTAAAATAGAGGACTGGGATATGAATGGGGAGCATGGAGAGTGTATAAATTAAAATCGGAGCAATCATAATCCTAATTGAATTTAATCGGCCCCACCAAGAAAGAAAAAGGGGATTCCAAGAAGAGAACAACTTTTCAATTCGGGACAGAACTGTGGACATATTTAGTTTGACTGAAGAGGCAATGGATTTGGAAAACCATATACCCAGATATTTTATTTTGGAGCTATTCCAAGCAAATCCAGTGGAAGAAAAGGCATGAGGGAGACAACTTTTTGTGAGAGGAAGAATTTCTGAGTAAATTTTGTAGCCAGAAACCTGCAAAAAAGGAATCAGATTCAAGCAATAAAGGGGGGAAAGAGGATTCAGGATTTGAAATAAATAATAGAATATTGTCCACGTAGGCAGAAACTTTTAACCGTTGGTCCCCATAAGGAAAGCCAGAAATGGAATCATTATTATGAATAGAGGATAAAAAGGGTTCAAGAGCGAGAACAAAAAGAAGAGGGGATAATGGACATCCCTGACGGACACCTCGTTGGAGAGGAAAATAAGATGAAACTCGATCATTGACTAATACCGAGGCTTTAGGAGCGGAGTATAATAAGGAGGTAAGGGAGATCAATTTGGGGGTCAAAACCATTCCATTGTAGTGAGGCAAATAAAAAGGACCAATCTACTCTGTCAAAAGCGTTCTCAGCATCGACAGAGATAGCTGCCAGAGAAATGGAAAGGGAAGCATTTTTATTTAAAACATTAAGGAAAAGACGGGAATTGTCAGATGTAAGTCTACCCTTGACAAAATCGCATTGTTCTTTACTGATAAGATGAGGCATGAGGAGGTCTAAATGTAATGCAAGCGATTTAGCAAATAATTTAAAGTCAACATTAACAAAGGATATCAGACGGTAGTTCTTACAAAATTTAGGGTCGTGGCCTTCTTTATGAATGAGGCAGATTGTGGCTTCTTGAAAAGTACCATCAGTCTTGCCAGTTAGGAAAAATGAATAAAAAATTGTTAAATGTTTCGGGAGTAATAATTCAGAAAAGTGTAAATAAAATTAGACAGAAAAGCTATCTGGGCCGGGAGTTTTACCTTTAGTGAGAGAATTTAAGGCAGTCGATCATTCGTTGAGGGATAAATCGGCTTGAAGACCAGACAGATTGAGATGAGAGATAGACGGAGGAGGCAGTTTATTAAGATAGGCCTTAATGAGGGTAGAGGAGGGAGGGGATTCCGGAGTGTAAAAATTTTGATAGAAAAGTTTAAATTCATTAAGAATATCTTGATCTTTATGTAAAAGGGAATTAGTAGAAGAATAAATAGAGTCTATGAGGGTGCATTCTTTGTGCGTATTGAGATAATTTGCCAAGAGTTTCTCTGTTTTATTATGGCCCCCATAGTAATGGGCACAACTACGAAGGAGCACAGAGGAGGCATTGTCAGTGAAAGTTTTATTAAAAGCGTGTTTTGCGCGTATCAAGTCAGTTGAGATTGAGTCTTTCGAAGAAGTATAACATTTATGCTCAAGGAGCTTAATGTGTGCTAAAGTGGCTTTCCGTTGCTGAAGAACTAGTTTCTTTTTTTTAAAACAAAATCTATGATAAAGCCTCTCACGGTAGCCTTAAAAGAGTCCCAAATGATATGAGGGGATTAATTGGGGTCAGAGTTACGTTCAAAGAATTCATTAGCAAAGGAATGGAAAGAGGAAGAGAAAAGAGGGTCTGAGAGAAGGAAGTTATTAAAACGCAATTGAGAAGACTTGGGATGTGGAGGGTGCTAATCAAAATCAGTTACAATTGGAGCGTGGTCAGAAATAATTATAGGTTCAATAGAAGAAGATAGAAGATTTTGAGATACGGATTGAGAGAGAAAGATATAGTCTAGGTGAGAAAGGGATGAGTGAGGAGGGGAGAAAAAAGAAAAATCTAGAGTGTCGGAATAAGAGAGTCTCCAAGAGTCAATGAGGTGTGCTTGCCATAGAGTTTTTAGGGAGTGTTTGTGGGTCTTATGGGGGACAAAACGGACCTGAGATTGACGATTGAGAAAGGGATCTACAACTTGATTACAATCATCACCTAGCATGAAGATATCATCTTGAAATTGAATACATTTTTGTCTAATTAAAGGCCAAAAAGAGCAATCGGGATGTGTTGGGCCAAAGATATTAAAAAGAGTTAAAGCAACATTGTTAATCAACAGTTTAACTAGTATCCATCTACCTTCTGTGTCAGTTTCTTGTAATAACACTTTACAGTTTAACTTCTTATGACATAAAATTACAACACCATTCTTTTTATTAATAGAAGGAGCAAATACGACTGTACCCACCCAACTTCTTTTTAATTTTAATGCTTCATTGTCTGTTAGATGAGTGTTTTGTAACAGAACCAGATCAGGGTTATAAGAGGCAAGGTGTGAAAAGATTCTCTGTCTTTTATTTGGATTAATAAAACCTTTTATATTCCAGGAAATAACTCTGAATTCAAAAATATTAAAAAGTTACATAAAACAAAATATGCAATGAAGAGAGAGTGAAAAAGGAGATCAATGATGAAGGGGAAAAAAGAAAAGAGGGAAGGAAAAGGGAAAGACAGAAGGAAAAGAAAGAATATAAGGAGAGACTGTACAAATCCAAAGGACGACTCAAGAGACATACCTGAGGAAAATGAGGACGAAATAAGACTGGGGCAAAGGCGACGTACTGAGGATGAACAACCCAACCAGGAAGTCTGAACCACATCAGAACAAGAGAGACATCTAGCCGGACCAAAAAGGTTTAAAAATGAGAGAGACAAATTAACCCGTGAAATATAAAGAGGAATCAAGAAAACTTAGAAAACAAGAAGAAAAAATTAGAAGATGCACATAAGAAGATAAAGACACAAAGACAAATATAAATAATATAACATAACAATTAACAGTGAAAAATATTAATACTAACTATATTGTTAACCATGCTATGCCATAGAAATAGTACACAAAGAAATGACCCATACTAATAAATGTAAAAATAAGTAAATAAAAAAAGAGGGGAGGGAGAATAAAAACAGAAGTAGAGATAAAGATGAACATATTCACATCATACATTAACAGTATGAAAGTTGTGTGCAGAATACAAGGATGAATATAACATATCAACCATTGGAAGGACTAGCAGTATTCATGTTGGTTGAAGTATGGGAGTGTATGAACTTCCTAAGATCTGCAGGATCTTCAAAGGAGAGAGTATGATTTTGGAAGGTCACTTTGAAAATGCAGGGATGGAGCTCCCTACGTGCGGAGAGGTGGTCGAAGACTTAGGAATTCTTTGTGTCTGGCTGTTGTAACATTAGAAACATCTTGGGATAGAAACACTTTCTGACCAAGCCAAGAGAGATGTTGTTTAACTCTAGCTGCAGAGAGGACTGAGAGTAGGTCAGTAAATTTCAAAAAGATGATAATGACTCCTCGGGATATGACTGGAGAAGAAGAAAGCGAAGGGCGAAGGCCTGTGGGCTCTTTAAATATTGGGAGATGTTGATGAAGGCATATCCAGTAGTTTTGGCAAGAAGGAGGTGAAAAGGCAACAGGATCTTCCCCTTCCAATGCTTCAGGTAGTCCATAAATTCGTAGGTTATTCCTCCTGTTGCGATTTTCCAAATCATCAGTGTGTTGCAGGAGTTTGCGAACCTCTTTCTCCAGAGAAGAAATTCTTTGAGAGTCAGCTTGAAAAGTCGAGAGTTGTTGTTCAACTGTAGAGATTCTACCTTCCATTGAAGACAATTTTTCCTCCAGAAACTGCATTTTATTGTTCGTCCCCTCCACAAACGGGCGCAAGGCACAATTTCATCCAAGAGCAGCTCCAAGGAGATGGTAGAAGATGTCTTATCTGGTATTGGAGGATCCTGTTTCAGTCTTTTAGGTGTTGAGGCAGGTGGGGAGGGTTTCAGCGGAGTTGAATGCGACGATTGATTGAGAACAGAAGACACTCCAGCCATATCTATAGTGGATGAAGGAGCAGTAGACACTGAGGAAACCGGAGATGGACACTTTGCTGAGGGGAAAGCTTTTCGAACAAAGATACATTGAGGTTTGCGTATTCTGCCCAAATGCAAATGACAACCCAAAAACAAAAAAAAAGTATGAACATTGTGATAGGGGGGGAAGTAAAACTGTAGGTGTGATGCTCCAAGAATCAGATTTCCCATAGAAAATAATCTCAGGATGTAGGTTAAGGAGAGGAGGAGACCAGATTATTATAAGTGATGCAAAGTTTTCATAACAGACATCGCTAGAACAGAAATATCAAAATGAGAAGTCCATTGAATGATGATAGAGTGTGTTATTTAGGCATGAAAAACACACAGGCAGGTCATATTGTGCTCTTCCAGGTTGCCAAATGGCTTCAAATCATTAAAAGCCATTGAGGAAAAACATAGACAGCAGCAGACTAGTTTGCATGCATAACATTAGCCAGCAGGGGAGAACGGATAGCTGACGAGCTGATCTGAGGTAAATGTCATAACAAGTCTGGCTATCAAAGGCAGAATTCTTCTTACTGTGATAGATAGACTCTTCAAAGGACCTGAATGCTGCCGTTTGTTTCTGCACTCGCTAAGAAGGAGAGTCGACTTCAATTCCCTTCATGAGAGTGCGTCGCACAGGAATGCAGTGCATTCAAAATAACGGGGGCTCTGCAGAAAAGATGTCTAGTACATAAATAACGGAAAGCGCAACGCGCTCAGGCTAGAAAAAACCCTCACCAAGTTCGCAGCATCTTCCAATATTGAACTCCGTGAAGACCGAATACAAAAGGTACGAATTAACGCATTTGTAGCTTGTATTGCATTCCGGTGTGGCGGAGCCTCCAGCTCAAGCGGCCATCCTGCGCGGCGACGAAACCATGACCCCATTGCTGGTTCTTTTTAATCTTTGTTTTCTTCCATTGTTTCTGCTTTCTCTTTTCCGCTTCCTCTTTCGCTTCCTTTTTGTGTTTTTCGGTTTCTTACTCTGGGTAAGGATCCGATGAGGAAAAATAAGCGCCAGTCTCCAATTAATGAGTGCCTGTGGGCCGCACCTGCTACCACCAGTTCAAATTAAGCACAGCTGTAATGAGAGGCAAAGATTCGCTCTAAACCAGGTTGCACCACTGAGTACAAAGGTTTCAAAAAATGTTTTATATTGGCACTGTTTCTCTAAATCGTTATAAATCCTTTTTGATTCACATGCAAGGGATGTTACATTTTACAAACTCATTAGTGATACTGTTCACCCCCTTGTCTGCCGATTGACTATATACACACAAACACATTTTGTAAAAAAATACAAATGCGGCCTACAACAAAAAATAGGCACTTTAATTCTGAATCAATGTACTTTAAGGCACCAGTATTAATCTAAACATGAAAACTAAACTTACATTATCCTTGGCTACCCTCCATTCTGCATATCCCAATCATTAAAGGCCTAGAGCATGCATCGTTGCCTGCAATAGTTTGTAACATATGCAGAATTCACATTTTGTGGTTGGTTCCTGAATGAGTAGTTGAAAAAAAGTTAGAGATTGGTAATATTTTTGTCAATTCAACATAGCTATATATCGAACGACAATTTTATGATATATTCACCCAATCTGTACATTCAGACCCTAGTCTTTTGTTCGTTCCAGCGGTGCTGCTGTCAGACATCTGGGTATTTGTTTCAAAGGGCCAGATGAAGTGCATTTGATCTGAGTTAGCTACCGACTAGTTAGAAGTACATTTCCGATGAAGTTCCACCATGAAACAGCAAAGGCCGCATACGTCTTCTAATCTCATATTTAAGGGGCATGTAAAAAAGAATCTATTATTGAAAGAGAAGAGATGAAAGTGTAAGCCAATGGAGAACGCTCTCTATTTGGTAGTGAAGTGAGTTTGAGTGTGAGGTTTCCTGTTCTCAGGACACCCCCGCGCCGCACGCCCCCCCATCTGTGTGTGTGCCCCTCGCTGCTGCTCACTGCCACTATCTGCAGTTTTTTGCCTGTTTTCCCTAGCTCGTTTTCCTGGTACTGCCTCACTGTTTCCCCTGCCATCTCATTGTAATATTTGGTCATTTGTAACTTGTATTGCCTGATTCCCCTGGTGTTAGCCCCGCTCCCCGCTTCCCGCCGCTGTGATCTTGCGGCCCGCCCCCTTTTTCTCTGTGTCCTCCCCGCTCCCACCTCCCAGCTGCTCCTCCCTCCCACTTCACCTTAAATGGAGACCGCGCGGATGCGCAGTGGTCACGCGCAGCGGGTGCGCCAATTGTGCGCAGAAGGCACGCCAAAGGCAAGCCCGTCTGCGTCCGTCCGTGCCTGGACTGCGCCCAGCGCCATGACCCCTGGCCCGTAGATGCCAGCCCACACGACGGACTTACGACTCCACCACCCTCAACGCACTCAACGCCAGCCGAAACCCCGCCTGTTACCGAGCCACCCCAAAACGCACCCAAGGACCCTTCACCTGCCATGCATGCAAGTTCTCCTGCCTCCGGACCTGCACCGCTCCCGCCAAACCGAGCCCCAGCAACAACCACCTGAAGTGCATCCTGCTCAACACCCGCTCCGTCCACAGGCACGCCGTAGAACTCTGGAACCTGCTCGACATAACAGCACCAGACATCACCTTCCTCACGGAAACCT
The DNA here is from genome assembly GCF_964263255.1 of Lissotriton vulgaris. Taxonomy (NCBI): domain Eukaryota; kingdom Metazoa; phylum Chordata; class Amphibia; order Caudata; family Salamandridae; genus Lissotriton; species Lissotriton vulgaris. The sequence continues at coordinate 499,738,157 of NC_141685.1, forward strand.
GGATGAACGCCTCCTCAGTGCCCGACATCGCCATCGCCATCCCGGACTGATACAAGATCACCCGCAGGGACCGCGCCAACCAGACGGTAGGAGGCATCGCCATCGTACACAAGAACACCATCCGCATCTCGACCAACTCCGACAACACCTTCACCGCCGCCGAACACCTCCACTTCCAGATGCACACCGAACCCAAGATGACCCTAAGAGGCACTCTCATCTACAGACCCCCGGGACCTCGCACGCAATTCAGCGAAGACATCGCAGACTTCATCAGCCCGCACGCCCTCCCCTCTGCTGACTACATCCTCCTAGGGGACCTCAACTTCCACCTGGAGAACAACAATGACAACAACACCATCACCCTGCTGGAAAACCTCGCCAACCTCGGACTCAAGCAACTGGTGAACACCCCGACCCACTACGCCGGCCACACGCTTGACCCCATCTTCTCATCCAGCAAGCACATCTCCTTCAGCCACTCCACCGGACTTCATTGGACTGACCACAGCTGCGTCCACTTCAGCTTCAGAAGAACGACGACCCACCACCACCCGCAACAGGTTCCTCGCTGGAGCTGGAGCAAGATCACCGCCGAGCAGCTCACAGCCTCCCTCGACCAGAACCCTCCCACCAGCACAACGGACCCCAACGAAGCAGCCAGTAACCTCACACAGTGGCTGACCGCCTGCGCCGATGACCTCGCACCACTAAAGAACCCTCCCAGCAGACTCGGATGCAAGAAAACCCCCTGGTTCACCAATGAACTCAAGGACTCCAAGAAGAACTGCTGCACCCTCGAGAAAGCCTGGGGCCACGACCAGACCACAGACAACAGGACCACCCTCAAGCACGCCACCTGCAAGCACCACCAGCTGATCCGTGCCACCAAGAAGACAGCACTCAAGGAATGACTGGACAACAATGCCCACGACAGCAAGGAACTCTTCAGCATCATCAAAGAGTTCTCCAACCCCAGCGCCGGAAACAACTACATCACCCCCTCGCAAGACCTCTGCGACTCACTCGCCTCCTTCTTCCACCGCAAGATCGCCGACATACACAACAGCTTCGGTGTACAGACCACGCACCCAACCACTGAACCAACGCCCGCCACCACCACCCTCTGCAACTGGACCCCTGCCCCCACTCCATCTTCAACAAGGCCGACGCCATCATCGCACCCCATCTCCGGGACATCATCAACGCCTCCTTCCTCACCGCCACCTTCCCAGAGAGCTGGAAGCACGCCGAGCTCAGCGCCCTCCTGAAGAAACCCACAGCGGACCCCACCGACCTCAAGAACTTCCGCCCCATCTCGCTCCTCCCTTTTCCTGCCAAAGTCATCGAGAAGACCGTCAACAGACAGCTCGCCGCCTTCCTTGAGATGAACGGATCCCTCGACCCCTCACAGTCCGGGTTCCGAGCCAACCACAGAACCGAGACCGCCCTGATCGCAGCCACCGATGACATCAGATCCCTTCTCTACAACGGGGAAACAGCGGCCCTCATCCTCCTGGACCTCTCCGCAGCATTCGGCACTGTCTGCCACTGCACAGTAGTACAACACCTCAGGAACATTGGAATCCAAGAGAAGGCACTGGAGTGGATCATCTCGTTCCTCGCCGGAAGAACCCAGAGAGTCCGCCTCCCCCCGTTCAGATCCAAAGCCACCGAAGTCATCTGCGGCGTACCACAAGGATCATCTCTCAGCCCAACCCTCTTCAACATCTACATGAGCCCCCTCACAGACATCGCACGCCAACACAGCCTCAACATCATCTCCTACCCCGACGATACCCAGCTGATCCTCTCCCTCACCAACGACCCCGCCACCGCCAGAGCTAGTCTACACAAGGAGATGAAAGACGTCACCGAGTGGATGAAGAACAGCCGCCTGAAACTGAACTCAGACAAGACGGAGGTCCTCATCCTGGGATCATCGCCCTCCGCCTGGAACGATTCCTGGGGGCCCCCTGCCCTGGGCACCACTCCCAAACCAACGGACCATGCATGCAACCTCGGCTTCATCCTGGACTCCTCCCTCTCGATGACCTGACAAGTCAACGTCGTCTCCTCATCATGCTTCAACACCCTGAGCATGCGCCGCAAAATCTTCCGATGGATCCCCACCGAAATCAGGAAGACCGTCACCCAGGCACTCGTCACCAGCTGACTGGACTACGGGAACACCCTCTACGCCGGAACCACAGCCAAACTTCAAAAAAGACTCCAACGCATCCAGAATGCCTCCGCACGACTCATCCTGGACATCCCACGACACAGCCACATCTCCGGCCACCTGAGAGACCTGCACTGGCTCCCCATCAGCAAGAGAATCACATTCAGGCTCCTCACCCACGCACACAAAGCTCTCCACAACCTGGGCCCAAAGTACCTCAACGACCGCCTGACCTTCTACACACCCACCCGCCAGCTACGCTCAACCATCCACGCCCTCGCCTCCGTACCACGCATCCGCCGAGCCACCGCCGGAGGAAGATCCTTCTCCTACCTTGCAGCCAAGACTTGGAACTCCCTCCCCATCCACCTTCGGCTGACCCAGGACCACCTCTCCGTCAGAAAGCAGCTCAAGACCTGGCTGTTCGAGCATTGACGAACCTTCTCCCCCATCGCCTTGAGACCCTCCCGGGTGAGTAGCATGCTATACAAATGCCGTGATTGATTGATTGATTGAAATGCATTCACTTAGGTTACTTCCATTCGGCTCAAGACTAGTAGTAAATGGATGGATGTGCCTGTGTGACACATATACGGCATGTATGAGAGAGACGACCTGACACATCCATGGCATTCGTGAGAGAGGACGGGACACGCACCAGGTAAGGGCTGCGTACATCCTTGCTTCGCCTCCAGGTGCTTGCTGTTTACCATGCTTTGGGGCAATCACAGGGCCAAGAAGCAGGAGCAGGCTTCACAGGCGGCACAGTTGTACTGGTCACTGTGACTGGTCTCAGGGAAATGTTTGATTGACTTCAACTTTTTGGGGGGTGACGGCACTACAGAATATGAGATACAGACTTCATATACTTCTGCATACCTCCCACACTGCACAGCTCGCTTGGCTTTGAGTTGCCGGTATGGCCCCTGTGTGGAAGTCTCAGGTCAGTTTCATGGAGGGTCAGGAAGTAAAATGCCACACACATCTCTGCACCCCTTGCACAGAGCACACCTGCATTAGGGCAGCCACTTCTATGAGAGTTGTATAGCCAGTAGGCACAAGGAATACACACATACCTTGAGACTGCATCTCCATCCTGTTAGTTTTGACGCTGTGGCCATGTTATTTAGTTACTTTTTGGAAGTCACACACGTGCCTGCACCATCCGCCCTGCACAGTTAGCATGCTTTAGATTCGCCAATGTGAACCTTGCTCCTGGGTGGCAGTCACTGGTGGGAGACATATATGCGATATACACATGTGCCCTTTAGGCTCGCGAGACTTTGGGACATATTTTAAAGCCCATTACTGCTGCATTAGCGGGACTTTTCCTACCGGTAATGCGGTGATCGCTAGGTATTGCCCACTACCGCCTAAATAACTATCGCCATCGCGCATATGTTAGCGGGAGTTTTTACCACCCTTTCCTGAAACTATCGCCTGTTATCGACATGTTGGCAATACGTCGATAACGAGGAGATACATTTCAGGGAAAGACGGCGATAATAAAACTCTCTCTAACTGGCGTTGGCGATAGTTATCACTAGGCATTGATAATACGCCCCCATGTGTAGATTTACACATTAGTGTAGACTTAGATGTATCCACCCCCTGAATTAGGTGCTTGGAGACATCCTAATAGTATATTTGTGGGTGTATAGATACACATGGAGGTATGACCAATGTTATTAGGATCTCCATATGGGAAAATTCAGGGTGAATTATTAAAGTGTAATTTTTAAAACAATTATCCAAAATATTTAATATAAAATATAAATGTAGAATAAATTATTATATTTAGTGTTAAGATAGAAGTAATAAAATCAAATGCTATAGTATATTAACTCATCAAATTAAATATGTATTCATCAATAAATTAATGTATTTATATATGGATATTTCATTTATTAAACATTCTGTATACAGTTACATTTTTATTTTTATTAAATATGCATTACATTATGATAAAAGGTATGTGGCTAATTAGTATTATTTCAATGTATTTGTTCATTTGTAACAACATTTCTAAATAATTAAATATGTGTTCAATATTATATATATTTTTTACATTTAAAAATGTCTGTTTTTAAAAAAGTCAAATAAATTGTATTTATTTGACATTATTTCACATAGGGTGTTATTTTAGGTTCCTGCCTCTATTGTTTTCTATGGAAGTGTAATGTAGTTGCCATGTGTGGTGTGTGTTTTACTCTAAGGCCCGGCTGGGGTGTATTCACTACTTCTTTGTCAGCTGCAGAAACCATAGAAGCATAGGGGCATATTACCAAGCAATACCGATAATTATCGCTATTGCTTGGTTAGAGACAAAAATTTACCGCTGAGCTGCGGCGATTTTTATCGCAGATAAACCTTGGTATTACCAAGGTTTATCGCAAATGCGATAAAAATCGGGCGCAATGCATGAATATCGCTGAAAAGTCAGCGATATTCATGCATTACTGAGCTAATGCTCTTAGCCATGTTATCCACCTCCCATTGGATAACATGGCTAAGAACTGCTCAGGGCAGGTGTTAGCTTTTGGAGATATTCGCGCTTAGCGCGAATATCTCTAAAAGTTGGTAATAGGAGATAGCGATGTTAGCGACTGTTTCCAGTCGCTAACATCTTGGCACGCCCACTTTGCATGTCATTAGTGATAAATATCACTGACATGCAAAGTGGGGCCCCAGATGGTCGCTATCTCCTACTAGCTGTCGCTAACTGGTGTTCAACCCCTCAACCCCTCTTTACTTTCCCAAAACCCCTCCCATTTTGCCAACAATCCCCTGCTAACTCCCACAATTACTTCTAAGTAGTAAACTCACAGATATGGAGATTTCTCCATAGAAAGGATGGGACAGGTGGTGATGGAGATTTCAACTCACAGGTTTGTGAATTGCATTTTGTAGAAAGTTAGTGTGTGGTAATAGTAATTCTTAACCTACTAACAAATGCAGTTTGCGAATGGGGCCTCCCACATTGTGTAGTTTAGAATTTTCCTTCATCATCCGGGGATATCAATTCTTAATTATTCAATTCTTCTTGTTTATGGCTGTTAGTCCATATTTTAAAAGTCAAATAAATGTTATTTATTTATCATTTTTTTTACGTCCCAGCCTTTGTTGTTTTCTATGGGAGTGTAATGCTTTACCTGTGACTGACTGTGTGTGGAGCTTGACTTACTCTAAGATGATTAGGGTACATTCCCTACTACAATATATGAATCGGGCCCATATGAATTGCGCCAGGAACTGAGGCAGATACCAGTAGTGGACTTCCTTTAACCAAGCACACCTTGGTCTTCGGCCAAATGATGAATGGACCAATCACGTATCTTCATCCACAACTCAAACCTGCTTTAATGAACTACCCACACAGAAGATGACTTCCACAATCAATCACTATCAAGCACTACAGCCTCCTTAACACCAAGAAGCTTATGACAATGTTCAGAGAAGTCCAAGTCAACATTCCCTGTTTTGTAGGTCCTAATGCTTCACTACAAAACCTCCAATGCAACAGATCCTCCACTTTGGAAAATATAGACCCACCCAAGACAAGTAAAGTAAAATCTGGCATCAATTACTATCATAGGAGCTAAAGATCCACAGATAGCCATAGCAAGGAACAACAATGGAACACGTTATTTATGGATGATGGCAAGACCCTCTTCAAGAGATCTTGTATAATTACTAAAAAACATCAAAAGATCAAAAAGACAAATCATTCCAAATGCATCCAAGGGGCTAAGTTTAAACAAGGATGGCAGTAAATAGTGCTATCAACTGTCCAGATAAAACACACTAAAACATTGTTGAGCTTCCCAAGTATGCTGCAAAGATGTGCTAGTGTTTCTTTGAGACCAAAATGTTCATAACCCATGGCTCCATACCATAGAACCTAGAAATCTCACATTACCACCCCACCATCCTATACAAACTGGAGCCCGTATTTGAAATGAATAAACTTTTGTAGCAGGATGGCCCTCCAAACTAAAGCATACAACTTGCATCTGAAGTTTTACCAAGCCTTTAGAATGAAAATATTTTTCCCTTGTTCACAGTGAACATTAAATTAATTATTTGTTTCTCTCTCCTGAAGAGAACCATTTTTTCTCTCCTAAAACATCATAACTTCCATTCTGATGTCTCCTTGACAGATTATTGGCCTAGAGTACTGCACTATGTTACCTACATCAGGGATCAGCGATTACCCCTTACCCAATTGGTGTGTCTGTTGGTTTTAGAACTAGGGTTTAAAAGGCTGGGTCTTAGACTTGACATTAATACTGGATATGCACCAGATTTCTATGAGCTGAAATAATGCAGGAGGCCCTTACTTAGCAAGATGAGTGAGTGAACCTAACAAATTGGTCAGTTGTGAACATACTTTATTAAAGAAAGAAGGCCACTAGGGAATTACATACATATGCAATGGTGCAAGCCAGGGATGCAATATTGATGTCATGCCCCTTTCAATGATGGCCAAATAGTATTGGTGCAGGATACTAGGAATATCTGGAATGGTATCCTGGTGAGAAGTGGGGCTACTTATGTACTTGGATTGAAAGTTCAATAAAGAGGCATGTATATTGGGAGTCCCCTTAACTTCCTAATTCCTCATATATAATCGAAAATCCTGCTTTATAGTTGGGACTATGGAGCTCTTATTTCATTCCTGAAGTTGTTAACTTTTTTCTTCTTCCTTATACTTTTTTGTATGGGTTGTTTGTCACACTGGAGACTGGATGTGCATCACTTGGTGCTGCCCAGCTAGCTTTTATTTATGATACATTTCTTTTTCTTTTAAAAAAAATCTTTTTATTAACAAAACCAAAAAGAAAAGGCATCAGGTGACATATATCGCTTCTACATTTTTCATATAACCATCACCATATTACAAAATAATACATACAGAATCGCATTTAGGGATCATAGGAACTAGTGTTTACTGCTTCGTCCCGAACAACTGGAGGAACACAGATATCCCCCGATAACTATTCCAGGCTCCCTAAATCTTCCCCCACTTCGCAGGACAGCCCCTAGAGACGTAGACCGATCTTTCCCTGTACATGCACTAGTCCAGGTCCTCCATCCACCTCCCGATCTGGGGCGGTTGGCTGGCGCCCCACTACTGAGCAATGGTACGCTTATCAATCATACACGCTAGGGTCATCCACTGTCTCTCATATGCACTCAAATCCGTAGGCTCCCAGACATTTAAGACACACCTTTGAGCCTCCAATACAATCTCCATCCCCAGCATGGCTCGCATCTTTTCATGAATTTTGACCCAATATTCCTGTATGTCTACACAATGCCACAAAATATGCATGAAGGTTCCAAGCTCTCCGCACCCCCTGCGACACTCCCCACTTTCCGCCCGACCCATGTGTACCAGCCAGGACCCCGTGAAGTACAACCTATGGAGAATCTTTAGTTGCACAAGCCTAAGTCTCATTTGAATAGCCACTACCTTTGGGGAAGAGACTGCCTCCCTCCAGTCCTCATCATCTAGTTCCAAGCCATCAGCGCCCCTTTGCGTCTTAATGGCTGCCAGTGTGTCTCCCATGTTGTTAATAAGTTTTTTGTATATCAACGAAATGGTCTTTTCCGGAAGGTGTCCGTCTAACACTCGATCTTCCAGGGGGGAGGCGACCGGGAGTGCGGTGCCTCTGGGAATATGTGCAAGGAGGGCATGTCTAACTTGAAGGTATCGGTAAAGCTCACTCTCCTGTAGATGGTACTTTTCTTGGAGGGCACTGAATGGAAGAACTGCGTCCTTTCCCCCGATATCTGTAATCTGGGAGATCCCAATGAGATCCCACTTGTCGAATCCTTTTGTTTTCCACAGGCTGCCCAGTGTCTCCGAGTTCCATAATGGGGTCGCAAGGGCGAGCTTTCCGTCCCACTTAAGATGTCGAGTTGCTGCGTGTCACACCTGCACTGTGTGAGTCGACGGTCCGGAGAGGGGAAATCGGCCGGCCATGGCATTTAACGCCCTCAATCTCCCCCAGGCACCTGTCCACGATCCATCGCATATCCAGGGTCTACGGGAGACCCGTAAACAGCGTGGTTCACCACCGCTAGTTGGGAGGCCCAGTAGTATTTCCGCAGATACGGCAAGCCGATCCCCCCATCATACCAGGGGAGAGAAGCCTTAGTGAAGGCAATGCGAGGCTTGCCCTCCCATAAAAGCTGCCATTGAAGGGTCTCAATTTCTTTAAAGAAGGACGATGGCACCGGGTCCATTGTATTCTGGAAAGCATACAGGAATTGGGGAAGGGCCATCATCTTAAAGAGCACTGCCCTACCCAAAATGGAGAGCGGTAACGCCTTCCACCTCAACACATCTTTCCTAAGCGGGGTCAGCAGGGGGCCCAGGTTATTGGCGTATGTCAACTTCGGGTCTAACGACACATAGATGCCGAAGTATCGGAATCCTACTGGTTGAATTTGTATTGGGCAGGAATTTGGGACCACCGGAGGGTCTCCCCTAAGGACAAAAAGCACCTCCCAAATATAGTAAGCACATCTAGAAAACAGATTAGAGATTCCCTGGGAGTGGTGAGGTAAAGCAGGATATCATCCTCCCAGTCCGGCGTCCACCGCAGCCCTCTAATCGACTGGTCCCATTGGACCCACGCCGCCAACGGCTCGAGAGCCAGGGCAAAAAGAAGTGGGGACAGGGGACATCCCTGCCTCGTGCCTCTGCCCAGGGAAACGTCTGCGGATTTTCGATTGTTCACTACAACCCTGGCAAGTGGATCTGCATATAAGAGATGGACCCAATTGATAAACTCAGGGCCGATGCCCATCTTCCCTAAAACTGCGAATAAGTAGGGCCACTCAACCCTATCAAATGCCATGGGGGCATCCAATGACACCAACACTGCCAGCTCATGTATCTTCAGGGCACAGCCTAGTATCCTGTGCAGCCTTCATAGGTTAAGGACCGTATTTCGACATGGCATAAATCCAGATTGGTCCGGGTGTATCAGAGTGGTGATGACTTTAGCTAGTGTCATTGCCAGGAGCATCACAAGTATCTTAGGCTCAGCATTTAATAACTAAATGGGCCTGTAGGAGGAGCAGAGTTCCCTGGGTGTTCCCGCTTTGTAAATAACAACAATATTTGCTACTCACTGATCATAGGGAAGCTGCCCCCATCTTTACTCTCTACAAACATGGCTCGAAGAAATGGAGCAAGCCTGTTAGCGCTTAATTTATACAGCGCTACAGGGGTCCCGTTTAGGCCCGTGGCCTTCCCGGAGTGTACACTTCTAAAGGCCTGTGCCACTTCATCATTTGTGAGAGGGGAGTCTAAGTAGTTCTGATCATCTTCCGATAGTGTGGGCATACGAATGTTGTGTATCATGGCCTCGCTATCTGCCTCTGTATAGCCTCCTGCGGACGTATAAACTGAACAATAAGGTTCCGCTAACTCATTTACTATACTTTGCGGGTCAGTTATCCTATCTGAGTCGCTTTTCTGCAACTCTGGCACTAGCCTAGCCGCTCACTCCCCTCTCTCAAGCCAAGCAATCAGTTTACCAGCTTTGTCACCTTGTTCAGATATCCTGCTCTGGGTGTCTGCGTGCTGTGCTGTGGCCCTAATCCTAGCTAATCCCCTGTATTCATCTTGGAGTAGTTTCAACCGGTGGGTACCCTCTGGGTCGGATCCCTGGACACCTCAACCTCCATTTTGGTCACTTCCACATCCGCCCGGTCTACTATGGCTCGACTCCTCTTCTTTTTTCCCGCGACTAATGATAAAACCTCCCCTCGAATAACTGTCTTACAGGCCTCCCATAGGGTCAATGCCGAGTCGACAGATCCCGAGTTTTCATGAAAGTACCTTTCAGTGCTTGATACAACCTACTTCTTGGTTGCTGGATCTCTAAAGTGCCATGCATTTATAGGGGCTATTCTACTTACGTCAAGTTGGCCAACCTCTACCAGGAGCCAAACCGGCGAGTGATCAGAGATTCCCCTACCCAAGTGCCGCACCTCTCACACCATCGCCGCCTGAGCCACAGGTATCAGTACATAGTCTATTCTGGATTGGGTATGATGTGCAGCAGATGCGTGTGTGTGGTGTACCCCACTTGTGTTTTTTAACCTCCAACCATCGGCGAGCCCTGTTGTTTCTAAGAAGTCGGGAAGCTACCTCTGAGATGGCTTCAGTATTCGGGCTGGGTGTCTCTCTACTTCACCATCTATCACTGCATTGAAATCCCCGCCCATCACCAGTAAACCCACGGGCAGAGTTAGGAAAATCGCACCCAAGTCCCGGAAAGTGTCAGTCTGCAGGCCTGGTGGAACATAAACAGACATGAAAGTTACAGTTCTCCCCTCACACAACCCCGATATGCCGATATACCTCCCTCGCTGAACAGCACATGTGGCATGGATGGCCAGGGGAAAGGAGTTTCTCACCAAGATACCCGTCCCTTTGGACCCCATAGTGAATCCGGCATGAGCCACTAACTTATATCCCACCCTGTGCAAGGCCATTCAACGATTACCAACTAGATGTGTCTCCTGCAGCGACACCACATCTGGGGAGTGTCTCCTAATCAATTGGCTTGCCATCCCCCTTTCAATTTTATCCCCTAGACCATATGGCCAGGATACCCGTCACCCCCTCCCAACACAATCCCCAAGGATGGGAAGAAAGGAAGGGAAGACGGACACAGTTCTCGACTTTTGGAAGGCGGGAGGGAGTTACCCTCCCAGCCGTATTTATTAAAATATGAAACAAAATTAAAACATTAAAATAACAGTTTCATATCATGTACAATTTCATTTTCACATTACGATGTTTATTGGCTAACCTTAACACAGTTCTAATACAAAGGTTCTCCTAGCCGATTCTAAACATCCTGCAAATGCATATACTCAAAATTAAATTGTACATCCTAACATTACGGGCCAACGGCAAGGTCGTAACCAGTGTCAGATCCCTAATACCAGAACTTCCCCCCTTACTTGTAAGGGGCGGGCGCACAGAGGACTGTACCTCTGTGCCAACTTCCAATTTCCCTTGTCTTAACGGGGGCCCCATATTTACTCAACGCCATCTTAGTGGTCGTCCGAGGACTCGTGTGAGGTGTCTAGAAGGTAGCGTAGACCCCCCTACCACCCCACACTGCTTACCACATCCGCCCTTGCGGCTGTCCTGGCCCCGGGAAATTCCCAGGATGGGCCCGTAGCCCCTCCTCCCCAGGGAGGGGCCTATGACCGCCTTCCCTTTCGGCGGCCCCATCCTTAGAGGGGTACCGCCTCCCCTTGTGAGGGGCCAATGGCCGCCTCCCCCCGGGCGCTCCCATCCATAATGGGTGGCGCCCCACCTCTAGGGATCTTCCAATTACTGCTCACCGATCATGACCTTACCGCCACAGGCCGGATAGTTGACCGGCTATCCGGACCCCCCACAAACTCCTACTAAAGGTCATGGCTACACAAACTCTTTAACCAGGCTATGAAGTCTCCTATGAGTAAGACATTCCCCTCCCGGGACAAATGGACCCCATCTTCAAGATACATATGGTCCCCCCGAATACATCCATGTGGAATACAATGCAACTGGCCTGAACGAAACAACCTACTAAGTTTGTTATTAACTTTCTTTACCGACTGATTCAAAGCTGGCACAGAGAGGGCCCCCCGCCACACCCTTCTAGGAATCATGTGTGACCATGCAATCGTGCACCCCGGAACCCTTCTTGCCAACCAACTCACTGTGGATAAAATTAACTCGAGAAGTACTCGTCGACCAATGGTTACCAAATCATTGCCCCCAAGATGTACTATGATTACAGACGGCGGTGACCTCGTCCGCCCTAGCAGTCCCTCCATAAAAGTTTTAAACTGGTCAATACAGAGTCCGCCCCTTCCGTGGAAGGTCACCCTGCACCCGTATTCCCCAGCCACGTGAATCATGTCACCTGCTTTGAATACGTTCGCGGCACGCCTCACGTATGAGTGGCCAACGACCCACACCACTCTTCCCTCAGCCGGTGATCTTTGACCGCTGGTCCCCAGGTGTCGGGTCAACTGCACAGTCCGCCCCGCAAAGCCTGCTCGCGAAACTGTAAACCAAACAGAAAACAAGAAGCGTGAGTGCATGACATTAGCTTCACAACATGTGCAACCGCACATACCTCTTATAACAATTCGAGGACCAACGCCCCAACTGTTTCACCTTTTCAACACTCAGACCCCTGGCTGTAGCCTCTGTAGCAGCCCCTATCCGGAAGGAATGGGTCCCAAAATCGCTCGGGTTCAAGCCCGCTGCTGCGATTGCCATTGTTAACACCCGCTGGAACTGAAACCTGGTCAGTGGGGTGGCGTTGGTGTGCCTCAGCAAGCTTCCCCCCCATGATGCCGACCTCTGTGCTAAATACTCCTCCACGCATTTTACCGGGCACATGGGAGACCCTGGAATCCGCTGGACTACCACACAGTCCCCGATCGCTCCCTGATCGGTCTTGGACCTGGCTATTGAGACTACCATCGTCTCACCCTTAATTTGAATGTGTTCTCGACACAGACCTCCCCCCGTATCCTGCTTATTCCTCGCTACCAGTTCGCTTACCCGCATAGCCCCATGGAATGCTAATGCAAAAGCGGCCCGGAACAGCACTGTCTCTGATTGAGATGAACATGTCGCAGGGAGTACGGACATTAACAGGGACAACCTTTCTAAACCTATCGGGTGCCTCTCATCCACCCTACGACCCTCAAGGCGTTGCCACCCATGCAGAGCCTTCTTTACAAGAAAGGACGATGTGGGGTCCTGGATGCCATGAGCCTGCGCCATGAAAGCAATGGCGGCCCTGTGCCTATTGGCCGTTGCCAGTGATCGGCCTGCCTGATGTAGTCATACCAAAAATTTCAGGACATACTCCTCCTGCCCCCAATGCTCCCCCCTAGCTGAACCCAAAGATTCCCAATAGGAACGGAACGCCCCTTCATATGCCTTCCTTGTCCTGGGTGCTAGACTCTCTCCCACGAGGTTTTGTAATCCGGGGCACCGAGAGACCAGAGAGCTTAGGGAAATGGTGCCGCCATCAGGTCCACTGAGGGCAGAAAACCCCGGAAGGCCTGCATGTGGGAACGAGAGAGCGCATCAGCCGCCTGGTTCAGTACCCCAGGCACGTGTCTTGCCCTAAAGTGGACGTTTAGTCTCATACATAGCAGGACAATTTCTTTCAGCAATCTCAAAATCCATTTGCAGTGTGCTGCCTGATTATTGATACATTCAACAACGGTCATATTATCAGACCAGAACACCACAGTGCGATCACGAAACCCCTCTGGCCATGTTTCCAATGCCACCAGAATGGGGAACAGCTCAAGAAACCCAATGTTACCTGTGAGCCCGCTATCGTGCCACCACGCCGGCCATGTTCGTGCCGACCATCGATTATCAAAGATGGCGCCAAAGCCCACGCTCCCTGCCGAGTCAGTCCACAACCCCAGCTCCTCGGAGGAAGCTGGCAGTTTGTTCCACACGACACGACCGTTGAAATCCGCCAGAAATGCCAGCCATATGCACATATCCTGGCGAACCTCTGCTGACAGTCTTGTGCGGTGGTGCCCCTCCTTGAGGCCGACCATGGCTTGGGCGATAGAGCGGGAAAAGGGGCGTGCCATCGGTATCACTCTAAGGGCAAAGTTAAGCTGACCCACAGCTTGTTGTAACTGATGGAGAGTTACTTTCTTCTCGCCGAGGCACATTTTAAGTGAGGCTTTAAATTTCACTACCTTCTCTTTGGGCAAACGGAAGCACCCCTCTACCGAATCGAGCTCAATTCCCAGAAACTCGAGTGAAGTAGATGGCCCTACCGTCTTGCCCGGTGCCAGTAGCACGCCAAAACGTTTCATGAGATTACAGAATTCCCTCAAAGCCTGTGCACATTCCGTGTCCCCAGCTGCCCCCAGAAACAGGAAATCATCAAGGTAATGCATAACCTGCGTAAAGCCCGTGGCTCTGGTGAACGCCCATTGCAAAAAAGTACTGAACTTCTCAAAATATGCACAAGAGATAGAGCAACCCATCGGCATACATTTATCCATGTAGTAACGTCCTTGAAACACAAAACCTAAGAGACGCTGATCGTGTGGGTGTACCGGGAGCAACCGGAACGCTGACTCGATATCTGATTTAGCCATCAGCGCTCCGGGCCCCAGGCGATTCAACATGGCGACGGCCTCATCAAAGGATGCATACCGCACCGAACAAACTCCCGGGTCAATCGCATCGTTCACCGAAAGACCCCTAGGAGCGGACAAATTATGGATTAACCTGAACTGACCCGGGTCCTTCTTGGGGACCACTCCCAACGGTGAACAAACAAAGTTAACAACCGGCGGGTTTTCATATGGACCCGTAACCCGACCTCGGGCCACCTCCTTTGCAATTTTTGCCTGTACCACCGCCGTATTTTGTTGAACTGATAGTTGGTTCTTACACTGTGCTTCCCCCCGAAAATCCCCCGCCGGGATGCGGAAACCATATGAGAAACCGTCTCGCAACACCCCGGCAGAGACATGATCAGGATATTCGTTCAGCCAAGGGATCATTGCCATGATATCAACGGGAGTAGGTAACGGTGCCCCTCGGTCGATGTCAGACCTGTTTGGCCCCCCCTCTACCTCCTGTATCACCATTCTTGGCTCTGCACGAACTCTCGGGGTGTGAAGACTGTCCGCACCCTGCACACTCATGCCTGAACTTGCATGTCCCTTGTGGCCTCGTGCACTTACCCCTGTTAAAGCTCCAACAAACCCCTTTTCTACTCGAGTTCCCGTTATTCTTTGTGTGCTGATCGCTGTTGGCGCCCACCCGAAAGGGCGCCGCCACAAGAAAGAAGACGACTTCGTCGTGTTCGGCATAACCTGCTTCTGCCAAGAAAGGGAGTCGAAACAATCCCACGTCAGGGATGAGTCGTGCTCCTTGGCCTTACGAAATTTGTTATCATAACCCATCCATTGATTGCCTTCATACGTTTCATAGAATTCCATTATATGTGTCTGGTAACAAGCTAATCCTGACAATACTTCAGGCCTACGTTCCCCCATGATTGCAGTAAACATTCCAAACGCTCTGGCCCAATTAGCGATCGTTTCATCTACTCTGAAACCCGCCATTTTGGCACGCCATACACTCGGATGCAACAACTGCTTCTGATTTCTAACGTGCTCAATCTCGTAATGATCAGTCAACAGCGAAAACATGTTCACATATTTATCCGCCCAAATCCTTTCTTTCACATCCATCGGGATATGTTGCACCACCTTTTCCCTCCTTGAGGGTAAGGATCCCTCCCCCGCCATTGGCAACGGCTGCTTATCCGAACCA
The DNA here is from genome assembly GCF_964263255.1 of Lissotriton vulgaris. Lineage (NCBI taxonomy): Eukaryota > Metazoa > Chordata > Amphibia > Caudata > Salamandridae > Lissotriton > Lissotriton vulgaris. The sequence goes on from NC_141685.1 coordinate 499,753,708, forward strand.
GTAGCTGGACTTGTTGTTGCCGTTGTTCCAACGCTCGACGCCGGTTGTTCCGAGGGATTCTGCGGGGAAACAAGAGGACAAGGTGCCTTCGCAGCATCTCTCGATTGCCACAACTGCTTCATTATTAACCTGGCCTCCTCGGCCGTGTCTCCCGGTGCCACAGCACCCTCGTTGCTCTTGCCTAACCACGCCGCCAACTGGGCGGCCAGTTCGGGAGGCATATCCCCCTCGTTCACGGGTGTAACTACCACAGGGATCGGCTGTCCCGCGTTCGGGATCGGAACTGGGGCCTCAACTGGACTGACCGGGCTCGCCGGAGGTGACTCGGGCACCGGGGCCTCCTCCCCTGCCGCCCTATTCCTGGCCCTTTTACCTCTCCCGGCAGGGACTACTCCCGGCAATGCTGGCCCAATGACTCTCTTCGGTCTACCCGTACCATTCATTGCCGCCATTTGCTTCTTCATGTTCGCCATGTCCTTCACCAGCATGCGAAGCATTTGGTCGGTCCCGACCTTCTTTCCGACCTTCTTGCCAGGCATCGTTCCAATCTATTGTAAATGTAAATGTAAATGTGTAGGCATTTATATAGCGCACTGCTACCCGTAGGCGTCCTGGCGCTTCGACCGCCGCGAAACCCTTCCTGGCTTCCCTGAGAGATGGTCCCTTAATGGGTATCTCCAGGGTGAGACCAGGCATCCCCGGCGGTCTGGGGGGCCGTTAGTGAAGATGAGGCAAGCTAATGCCCAGAGTTGCCGAGTGTGATCGCTGATCAGAGTGGGCACCGAGGCGAGAGAATTATCGAGTCCGCTGACCCTGGTCCAGAAACCTGCCGCGCCGGGAATCGAACCCTGGTCCCGGGCCGTCCTCTGCTCTCGGGTCTGCCGCCTCTAACCAGTGAGCCACACTACTTCACTATTCGATTCGAGGTCCTGGATCCAAGATTCGGAATTCCTGAAATGAGAAACACAAAAATTACAAGTTCTCAAAATTGGCTCCTTGTTCCGTCTCGGGCTCACGTGCAACGAGGAGGTGCAGCATCCAAGCACAGGAACAAGAGGATGCTTCCTTAGATTGTTGCTCTTTTATTCTTCCTCGGGAGGGCGTGTACCCTCCTCCGATCCGCCTACGGGGCGTGGCCAACGGTGTAGGTGTCTAGGACAACCCCTCCTGGGCGGGAAAAGGCGCACCCCGGCTACGCCGCTTCGGGCATACCAGCCGGGACACGCCCCCCGCCCAAAATGGTTTCCCGGGGGGGTCAGGGCACCCTATCATACGTTCGGGGGGACCGAGTGGTCGCCCCTTTCCATTCACATTCCAACTGAGCAAATTTATCTAAGCAAGGGCTGAAAATTTGTTCCGCTCGCGGAATTTGGGGATTTTCCGCGATTTAGCGATCCGTGAATCTCGCGAAATCGCGGTAAAATCCGCGAATCATGGGGGACGAATTTTCAGCCAAGCACTTACAGGGTTACAGCAGCAGGTGCAAAGGTTCAAGCTAATTTTTTATAACCTTTTACAAAAGGGTTACAAAGAAATTAACTTCAACTTGGGCACCTGCTGCTGTAAGCCTGTAAGTGCTTCCTGGCGCCTTGTTGCCTACTTGCAACTATTCTCTGACCCTGCTCTGACCCTTGAAGCAGGGTCAGAGAAAAGTTACAAGTAGGCAACGAGGCGCCTGTCACGAAAATTAAACCTCAACAGGAAGCACTGACAGATAAAAAAAACAAGCATTTGCAATGCAATAGGTCTCGCATTAGGAAAGTTTGAGCTATTGGCCTTGTAAGTGACAAATTTGTGTATTTATGTGTTGGTTTTGAAAATAGCTAAATTAATAGCTTTGTCATTTACAATGCTAATAGTTATAACTTTCGCAAATGTGACACCTATAGCATTTGTAATGCAACATGTGACATGTAACATATTTACGTGACTTAGATGTATTGATATTACAAATTACAATGGCTTTTAATTTTTTTATATAATTAATACTTAAATAAAAGTGATTTTAATTTATAATGGCAATAGCTTAAACTTTTGTAAATAACTTTTGTCAAGATTATGTTCAGTGTATTTTATTGTGACGAAAATCCAAGAACAGAAGTGAAATATTAACATCTTTTTGTGACATTTGTAATAAAGCTTGAAACATTGAGAGAACATATTTGAACCAGTTGTTGTTGAATGGCAGCGCAGATTGATGCTGGGGTGGCACTGAGTGGTGCTGTAGTGGTGCTAAGTGGTGCTGGGGTGATGCTGAGTGGTGCTGTGGTGGTGCTGAGTGATGCTGTGGTGGTGCTGAGTGATGCTATGGTGGTGCTGAGTGGTGCTGTGGTGGTGCTGAGTGATAATGTGGTGGTGCTGAGTGATGCTGTGGTGGTGCTGAGTGATGCTGTGGTGGAGCTGAGTGGTGCTGTGGTGGTGCTGGTTGGTGCTATGGTGGTGCTGAGTGATGCTGTGGTGGTGCTGAGTGGTGCTGTGGTGGTGCTGATTGGTGCTGTGGTGGTGCTGAGTGATAATGTGGTGGCACTGAGTGATGCTGTGGTGGCACTGAGTGGTGCTGTGTTGGTGCTGAATGGTGCCGTGGTGGTGCTGATTGATGCTGTGGTGGTGCTGAGTGGTGCTGTGGTAGTGCTGAGTGATACTGTGGTGGTGCTGAGTGATGTTGTGGTGGTGCTGAGTGGTGCTGTGGTGGCGCTGAGTGATAATGTGGTGGTGCTGAGTGATGCTGTGATGGTGCTGAGTGATGCTGTGGTGTCACTGAGTGGTGCTGTGGTGGTGCTGAGTGGTGCCTTGGTGGTGCTGAGTGATGCTGTGGTGGTGCTGAGTGATTCTGTGGTGGTGCTGAGTGATAATGTGGTGGTGCTGAGTGATAATGTGGTGGTGCTGAGTGATGCTGGGGTAGCGCTGAGTGATGATGTGGTGATGCAGAGGACAGAAAGGCACAAAAAGCAGTCTAACAAAGGGCAGAAGGGCAGAAAAACAAGGGGAAAACGAGTCTAACAGAGGGCAGAAGGGCACAAAAAAACAGTCCAACAGAGGACAGAAGGGCAGAAAAACATGGGAAAAACGAGTCTAACAGAGGGCAGAAGGGCAAAATAAACGAGTCTAACAGGGGGCAGAAAGGCACAAAAACGAGTCTAACAGAGGGCAGAAGGGCACAAGAAACAAGTCTAACAGAGGGCAAAAGGGCACAAAAACAAGGGAATAACAGGGGGCAGAAGGGCACAAGAAACGAGTCTAACAGAGGGCAGAAGGGCAGAAAAACAAGGGAAAAAAGAGTCTAACAGAGGGCAGAAGGGCACAAAAAACGAATCTAACAGGGGGCAGAAGGGCAGAAAAACAAGGGAAAAACGAGTCTAACAGAGGGCAGAAGGGCACAAAAACAAGGGAAAAACGAGTCTAACAGAGGGCAGAAGGGTACAAAAAACGAGTCTAACAGGGGGCAGAATGAATCCCGCCCTGCGTGTTTGTCCACGAAGATGCCTTTTTGTGCAATACCTCTACTCAACTGGAGTACTTTCTACTGTCTAATCAGTAAGTGCTCCCTCGTTGGCTAAATGTATAGGGGCAGATTTACAATAACTGGCGCATCCCCAGGGATGCCCCAGTTATTGTGCTCGCAGCTCCGCCACCCATGGTGCGCCGCATTTACAATGCGGCGCACCATGTGGCAAAAACGGCACAGATGCGTCACGCATCTGTGCCGTAAAAGCAGCGCATTGCTGGAGCTGCTTCGCAAGCGCGACGCAGCTCCAGCAATGCTCTGGGGGGCCCTATCTCCCCAATGCTGCGTCAAGCCTTGCGCCTGCTTCAAGCAGGCGCAGGGTTTTGACGCAGCATTGGCCTAAAAGTGACTGAGTGAAATCTTGTAGATTTCACTCAGCCACTTTTAGGAGGCGTTCCTGCGCAGGAACGCCCTCCCCTGCGCCGGAACGCCTCCTGATGGCGCAGGGCTTTACAACGTGACGCATCTCTCAGATGCGTCACGTTGTTAATACCCAGGACCATGGCGCATCTTTTGTGCTGCCGCTGCGTCACAAAAGTGACGCAACTGCGGCGCAAAAGAGGCACAAGCGGCTTGTAAATCTGCCCATAGTGCTTTTACTACACTGTAGCTGCGTAAAGGGCCAGAAGATGTGTCTCCAGTGACCATGTGTGCCTGTGCCTGTGCCTGTGGGCATTGGAGACACATCTTCTGGCCCTTTACGCAGCTGCAGTGTAGTAAAAGCACTATACATTTACCCAGTGAGGGAGCACTTACTGGATTAGCCAGTAGAAAGTACTCCAGGGCAAATCGCAAAAAAATCAGCGATTTCATGGGCAAATTCGCAAAGTCACTGATTTTTTTTGCGATTTCACGGAGAAATCCGAAAATTTGCGGAACGCGAATTCGCAAATTTCACCCATGTTTACAATTATCCCAGATCCCCATCTAACGGCCGACATTGTAGTGGTGAGGAATCAGATCAATCCTACCTATGTTACCAGGTGCAATAAAAAAATAAAAACAAATTGCAAATACAATTGCACACAATACAATTCCAATTCCCCAAAAAACCCTCACTCTCAACCCCCCTCCCTGCAACCCTGAATATGGCTAACCCCCATCCCTAACTAGCAGTGTACCTGTCGCCCAAACATTAATATACAAACTAACTAAAAGTAGAAAAACTGAAGGAGTACCAGGAGCCCCTAACGCCCCTCCACAGCCTCCCTAAACATTTCTTTGGTTCCATGGCGGTCCACAGTACTTTACAATTAAGCAATTCTATGCAGGATAGTGGCCGTGGAGGCACCCCACCCCCCGCCCGTACAATACGACACTCTAAATCCCACGGCATTCTTTATGCTTGTTCCAGTTATTCATCCGCTCCACCTCGGTCTTCCGGCTCGCTCGGATGCACACCTTCCAACCAGACCGACACCACCTCAGGGTTATCAAAGAACCAGGCCTTCCCATTAAGTTCCACCCACAGGTGGGCCGTGAACATCATAGCGTACTTCAGACCCTTGTCCCTAAGCTTCTTCTTCACCGGCAGAAAGCTCTGTCGTTGTTTCTGCACCATTTGAGTAAAGTCAGAGAAAAAGGAGAGCATTGTGTTTTCAAACCGCAGGGGGATCCCTGTAAGATCACATCTCTGTCTCGGTAATTCAGGACCCTTGCAATCATTGGGCGAGGGGGGGCTCCGGGCCTGGGCCTTTCACCCCGGCACTCTGTGCACGCACTGGACTGTTGAAAAGTTGCTCAGTCCCTTGGGCTTGAGGTGATTGAGGACAATGTCTTCGACGAATAGATCCGGTGTTTGGCCCTCTGCTTTTTTGGGCACCCCAAGGATGCAAATGTTGTTAGGCCTGTCCCTCCCCTCATAATCATCAAGCTTGCGATCTGTAAGGGTTCTTGAGGTCTTCAGGTCTCTTACCTCCTTCTGCAGCAATTCCAAGTCATCCATTAGGCTGGCCCTCATAATTTGAAATGATTTAACGTTCTCGCTTGCTTTGGTTAGATCCGCTCGTAACAATCCTACCTCAATTGTGACCGTGTCCACCTTGTTATATAAAGCTTCCATTTTCTGGCCTAGGGATGCCTGGACCCCATTTATGGCTGCCATAAGATCCGTCAAGGTTGGTTCAGTGGGAGTGACTGTTCAGTCTGCGCTGCCGCATTCCTAGGAGTTTCTGCAAGGCAATACATGGGTTTCCCAGCCAGTCTGCGGGCGGGGTGGCCCCCACAGCCACCGGCCATCCAATTGCCCAAAGGACAGAGTGCTAGTCTTTAGTGCCCGCACCTCTGCCCACAACGTTGGCAGCTGGACTCACATATCCTGTTGCCAGACACAGAAATCCCAGTAGCGGCCAGGCCACTCTGCTTCAAATGATCCGCTGTCCCCGCATCAGATAGACCCTCCACCTGTCACCCCAATCAGCATGAAGGATCTGCTGAGGGCTGCACCTGGGTCGCTGAGCCAGATGAAAGTCCACTGCACCCCGCACCTGTTTTAGCCGGGCCAAGTGCAGTCAATCAAGGCGCCTCCGGGGCCGGTCCTCACCCAATCCTCATGGACCCCCCCCTCCAACACAAGGCGTCTGTACCCTCACTGCTGCTCCTCACACTGTGTGGGTAATGGGCACTCCCCCTCCACCACTTGTTCACCTCACCAGCTCTTCATGTGTGGCGCAGAGCAGGCACAGGGATCCCGAGGGGGCCAGTTCCACCAAGTGACTACTTCCAGGGACGTGCTCTGGGCTCCCAGCTGTTGCTCAGGCCACTGCCTTACTCCTCAAGCTGCCGTCCGTAGCTCAGCACCTCTTATGTTTGCCGGGCCGGCCCACTCTCATACTCCACGGGGCTGCCCATATAGGTCGCTCAAAGCGATACAAAAGGGGATGATGGACGGAGCGCTTGAGCGAATCAAACACTCACCCCCAGTCAACTGATCTGGGTTTAATCCACCACCATTATTTAGCTCACTCAGCCACCCCAGACATGGCCATATGCAATCAGTCTGACCCTGTGCCTCATATGAACAGTCCAGCCCGAACTGCCAAGCCATGTCTTTCCTGGACCGGAAACAAGCATCCTGGGACCGGTTTCGGATTCATAATCCTCATCAGCCAGGCTATCTTGAATCCAGTGGCCAAGTGAGCAAGGGACTCGCGTCTGAGCATACCCTGCCAACTTAGGGCGAACAAAGCGATACAAAAGGGGATGATGAACGGAGCGCTTGAGCAAATCAAACCCTCACCCCCAGTCAACTGATCTGAGTTTAATCCACCACCATTCTTTAGCTCACTCAGCCACCCCAGTTCAGACATGGGCATATGCAAATCAGTCTGACCCTGTGCCTCTTGGAAACAGTCCAGTCATGTCTTCCCTGGACCAGAAACAAGCATCCTGGGACCGGTTTCGGATTCATAATCCTCATCAGCCAGGCTATCTTGAATCCAGTAACCAAGTGAGCAAGGGACTCACTGCCGTCCCCCTCTTCCCATACGTACTCCGGAGAGTCTTTTACGGGGCTGCACCGATGTCTTCCTGTTTGCGGCCCGATGTTTAGCAACTCGGCCTCGGACTCCCACAGTACTCGAGCCCGCGGTTTCAGATGTGCGAAGGCCACAGTCCGCCGGACGACACAGCTCCGGGGTCGAGCATCATAGGCGAACCGGAAAAGCGTCCGGGGTCGTCGGTTTTGCTGCTTCTTCTGGGAGTGGGGCTTCAGTGCAGGATTTCCGCCAGGATATTAGGGCTGGAGAGGGAGGTCGTCGGAGCCGAGCTCTTACGTGGCCATCTTGGTCTCGCGCTTGGCTTCTCCTATGATACATTAGTATTAGTTTGATACAACAGACAAGGTGAAAACTAATATGCAGCTTCTAGATTTATTTATATAAGAATAACTGTTATCTAAGCTACAAATTCCATTGTACATTTCAGACGTAAATATTATGAGCAGATATCCCACAACTGTGTGGTACTATCACATTTTCCGGGAGAAAATAGACAAAATACACAAATTACTTTTGAAGTCCAACAATTCAGAGAACAACCTCCCAATGTATTCCAGTTTTTCACGTATGTTTATGCTAATGCAATCCATGAAATCAGACTCCCTTTAGATACATGTCATGCGCATACCCTTACTATATTACTAAAGATATTTTGTCCCTCATACAGAATCTACAAAATGCAGGAATGGACCGGGCTGTAGTTGCTGAAGGTTTGACGAAAGCATTGGTTGAAAAACCCCCAGTGACCAAGCAATAACAGATTAACTTCTCAACTGCCATTCATAGGGAAAATGTTGGGGAAAGAAGTAAATTCCTAACTTAATGAACTTTCGGAACTAGAAAATCTATTGGAGTATTGCAAATCCGTTCTAAGCACAGTATGGAATTTGCTCTAGTTCCAGATGATTTTCAATTTAATGCCATTTCACATCAAATATTATTAGATTGCCTACATAAAAAATAGGTGATCAGAGAATATTTAGAAATAAATATCAAGCAGTTACTTTTCCAGCCTTCATGGCATCATTCCACACTATTACATCAGTACTACAACAGGGGTTATATCTGAGGTGAACATGCCTTCCCTCTAGTAAGAATGATCCTGTCTTTTGGTTTCAATTTTAAAATGCTCTCAGGTGACAGGCAGAACATGGTATGTCGGGATGACTCGACATTGTCAAAAACGGATTTATTTTGTGCCTGTCTTAGTTCATCAAAATTATGGATCTCAACAAACTCTCTAAACGTTAACACAGAAAGAACAGAAATGTTGTTGGTTGGTATATTAATGCCCCCAGTTAAAATTGACTACTGACTGGCCACAATGTGGGCGGTCACCAAACCAACTTAAGGAGTTCGAAACTTCGGCTTTCACTTTGATGACCAACTTAAACTGGCTCTACAAGCTATTCAATTTCATCATCTTGTTTATTCATTTTAGGTTGTAGAAATAATTGTCACCTACCTCTTGTCAGCTCTTAATCCAAGCTGTAATCCTATCTAGGTTGAATTACTGTAATGCTGTATTACTTGGTCTTTCCACAAGTCCAAAAAAGAGACTAAGACAAATGAAAAATGTTGCTATTACATTAATCTTTAAACTGTAAAAACAATCCCATTTTTCTCCCTACATAAAAAACGTAAAATGGTCGCCTGTGACTGAGCGAATCACTTAAAAAAATATATATGCATAGTGCATCTGGCTTATTACAAGCACGGTCCCAAATTCCTACAAGAAAAGTTTAAACATTATTGCACTATCCGACAACTTAGATCTGCAGGAAAAAACGTTTTCTTCAATCTGTTAAAAAAGGCAGAACAGGTGAAAGGAGAATTTTCCTTTTTTGTTTAAAAAATTTGACAAATCATCCCTCTTTCACTAAGATAAATGGAAAGTTGTGTATTCTTTAGAAAACAGCTGAAAATTCTGCTATATATGTTGCAATACTTTATAAAATTCCAATTGGACATTTTAGCTCGTTAGAAATCTCTATATGAATTTCTCTTGACTATTTTTGTCTTTAGGTTTTGTTTATATATTTCTTTTTGATGTGCTTTTCAACACAATGATTGGTAGAATTACTTAGACGTTTGAGTCGCCTTTGTGTCACACAAGGCGACACACAGCAACATAAAGGCTTATTTATGATTCACAAATTCACGCATGGCGTGATGGGTGTGCTTGTGCTGCTTTTGCTACATTTATTAGTGGTATCCATTCCATTGGTGGAGCAGAGGCGCTCTCATGCATCCAACCATGGATCTCAAGCAATTTCAGATTTCCTATGGCTTGTAAAGCTGAAAGAGTGTGAAATTGGTATGCCTACCGCACAGAGGCATAACGAGGAGCAAGACCTTTCTTTTTCTCCTCATTATTGCCTCTTTCTATTGGTGAGGTATTCTGCATCACACATAAAAAGAGCAAAATGCCTCTTTGGATTGTTTTTGTGGTAGAAGTTATACCTTCTTGCACAAACACAATTCTGCCCATTGGCAGCCTGAAATGCGCGAGCTCAGGGAGAGAGCTGAAGAGCACCATATTTTAATGCATATGGCGCTCTTCAGCTCTCTCCCATTCACGGAATGCAGCAGGAGCCATTTGTCTTGCTGCTATGCATTGGGCGAATTCTTAATACATCTGCCCCTAAGTATATGAAAGAAAACTCTTATGGTCCATGATTCTCAACTGGGTAAGTTTCACCGTCTACAATTTTTAAAAGCAATCAGGCAGCAATTACTGACAGATCAGTAACTCGCTTTAAATTGGAATCAAGAGAAGTAGTGAGACAGATCCAACCATACGTGGACCTTATTCACCTCTTTCAGAACCACTTCACTGGATTTAGGATCGTGAAAGCAATACATTCAACCTAGTCAACACATGGAAATCACGCATTGCTTTGCTTGCCCACTCTTCAGCAGCTGTGTTGAAATATTGAGTCGGCTTCTTAATTCATACTGGATAACTTTTCTTAACGTAGTCACATTACACTCAAGTCACCGTTTGGTTAGAAATAATGGAGATAAACAAGCCAACATCGCCTCATTCTGTGACCAATCATTTAATTCACTGGATTGAAAGAAGGTTCAATTGAAGAAGGGTGGCAAGAGTCTGAATTATCACTCAAATATATTGAAATACCTATTTTCATCTCACAGTAAGTAGAAAAACTTGGAGATCTACATCGATAAAAAATGTACAATGTGGAAATGATAGTCAATTTGTAACTCGCCTTACTCCATACAATCCCCCACTGCTCCAAACAGAGTGGTCAATAAAACTGCCAAGAGCCCTCATGATAGAATGCCTAGACTACTGCAGCATCATTAATGCCAGGATCCCATAGAATTGGATTGGTTAGTTCGAAATGTTACAACACCAGGCTACACAATGTGGAGTTTTACTTTGCCATTTTTACCATATTAAAGAAGCAGTGCAACTCCTCGACTGGCTGCCTATGGGAACATGGATCAAGTCCATGATCCGCTGCACAATGCACAGCAGAGGTTCAAAATACTTACAGAAACTGACATTACACTACACCTCATACAGAACCTGTGCTCAATGTATGCACCTCTATTGTACCATAAATACAATGTAATTTGTTTTCAAATCCCAGTAAAATCGTTGCATTCCACTTTTATCATTTCTGTCCTAATAATATATTGTTTATATGTATCTCATATATGGCACAATTAAATAAAAAATACCACAAGACCTTTCTCTTTCAAGAATATATACAACAAATCTAACATTTATAATATACTAAACAACAAATAAGCAACATCAATTGGCATTACCAATGCTTGTTACATATATTTATTCGGATTGCACATATTCTCTACCACTTCATACTTCCTAGATCTTCAAATGTCTATTTATAGATATTTTTGAAGACAGAGAAGGACATGTTCAGCAGCACATTTTATTCCTCAGAGTCTTATTATTGAAGCAGAGGAACCTGTTTTCCAAACCATGTTAAAATTATCCACTTCGAGTTGAGGTGAAAGAATTTTAGGTTTTTATTCCCAAAAATAATTTATTGTCCCTGTTATAGGAGCCTCTAGCTATGAGCATAGCATCATATGAAAAATATATTTTTCAGACTAATTAATAAGAACAGGAAGCATTTGTCTCCACATAGAATCCAGTTTTCATGCACAGCATGAACAGATAAAAGGTAGCTCTAGCACTCCTCTGGCTTCTGATCAATAAGGAGCTTGGACCGCCAATCTATCCTTTGTTGTTTCTGTAATATATTGCACTTTTTCTAATGCTGATTGTAGTGGAGTTAATGGTATTTACCAGCAAGATATTGGTAGTGTTTAAGCCTCATTGTACAGTACTGGGTACATATATTAATAGGTATTAAAGTATGTTCCTGATTATTGCCTTGGCAATTTAATACAAAAGGTTCTTGTGGCTTTAAAACATATTACCCCTCAACCTCCATCCGAATGTATGGTAAGCTGACTTGCGCTTAGTACTAGAATAAAATGTTCACCTCAGGGATATATCGTTTATTGGGGGAGAGAATAACAAATTATCATTATCTCTTGCTATGTGTGGTTGTACTGAACATAATATTGCAAATCTGCTAAATGTGGCTGTGTCTTTAAAACAGTAACAACTGTAAGGGATTGCATGTTTAAAAAACTCGTTGTACAGGTTGAAAAATAAATGTAAATATTTGTGACTAGCAAATAAGGATAAATGTTATTTTAGACTCATCCTCTATTTGTCATTTCAACTGGCCAGGGTTCCTGCTAGAAAATGGTCTGTTCAAAGTAAGGGGGTCATTAGGATGGCGGACGGACCTGCGTCGGTCCACCACCCCGAGGTGGAGGGACCGTCCGCAAGGGCAGCGGCGGTCCCTCCTTGCCAATTAGGATGTGACCGCCACCCTGGTGGTCACATCCTATATCTTTAACATTGCAGCGGGTGCTGTTTTAAGCAGCACCCGCCGCAATGTTACAAATGCATGCATTGCATTGCATGTACCCCCCATGTGCACCCCAACCCCCCATTCACTCTGGGGGCCCGCAAGGGCCCCCCACAAGCAAAGGTCCACATGCTTTTCCACGGCGGAAAAACCGCTGCGGAAAAGCATGTTTACACATGCTTCCTAATTTGGCTGGCGGTGTCTTGCAGACACCGCCACCAAATAGCAGGATACACCCCGCGGATCAGCGGCGGACGGACCTACCGTCTGTTGCTGATCCTACTGCCATCCTGATTTGGCGGGTGGTGTTCACAGGGACTGCGGCGGTGAATCCGCATCCTCCGGGCCAGTGGTGGCTTCCACCGGCCCGGAGGATGCGGTTTCACCGCCAACCTAATCGAGTCCTAAGAGCTAAAATTCATGTAAAATCTACCTACTATGCATTAAATCTCTCCAGTGGTAAATTTGTAAAAAACAGAAGTGCCGGGGCTCTCGTCAGGAAGTGTCTTGCAGCAGGCCATGTCACCTAAAACCGAGTCAACTACTAACCATGAAGGTGGTGAGAGGATGTGGGTAATGGCTAGAACTGCCGACTGGGGTGCCAGGTTAGAATCTCAGCGTTCCTAACTCCTGCAATTCTGGGCAAATCACTTAATCTCCCTATAAACCTATTTCACTATAACGAATGTGCCCTTAACGAAAAGCGCCAGTGTTTATGATTAAGGACCAATGAGGCTGACAAATGAAAATATTGCTGACACGACATGTCGAGATAAAATGCAGTGTTATTTCAAAATTAGAATGAGCTCTGAAAACAAGGCACATGATAGAACAATAAAGCTGAAGGACAGCCATCGCCACAAGTTCTCAAGGACTGTGGAAAGAAATAATGGACCATCTTACTCTGAGAAAGCCATTACTTAGTGTGCTTCTGTTAACTTGATGAAACCTGCATTGAGGTGGAAGAGGGATTCACTTGCTGCATATATTTTGGCGGGAGTGCTGTATGGGGAAGAAGATTTTTAAAGTGTCATAACTACTGTAGGAAACCCAATTTCATAAGGGGACAGTTAGGAGCATAATGGAAGCCACAAGACAACTAAGCACAGAGCAGTAGTCGTGCACATCAAACTAAGGAAGGGCTAAGTTGATGCTAAGCTGCCAGCGTTCGGCAAGCTAAGATTTGCCACAAGTATGAGGCTGGCCTGAACAAAGCAGACACAGAAAGTGGGCAACTCAGTCTAGGAAACCATCCAGGGAAAATTACAGTGGGAAAAGTACAAACAGGAAAGTCAACAAAGTGCCATCACCATCTCCAAATCTTTCCCTCTGAGAATTTATATGTCTTGCTTTTCCTGCCCAAAAGACAATCAGTATTCCTGTATTTTATTATTTAAGGTTGGGCAAATGTCTTGTTTTTATATCTTTAATCCATGAAAAGTATCCGTATCCATCTTCTCCATCTTCTGTGAACTAAAAGTTTTAAGTCCAGCATTGACAACCCATCCTTCCATCTGTTTGTAAATTGAGTATCATAACATCATAACAGATTCGAATTACAATGCTTGTATATGCATGAAAACATAGGGGCATACTTTTTTTTAGCGCTAAAGCGGTGATAATTTTATCTCACTATTAGCAAGCTGTAGCAAACGGGCCTTAGCGTGAGTTTTTCAGCAATAGCGGCCCTTTTTTTTATCTCAAAGCTTGTTAGTGATCTTTATCGCTAATTACATGCAAAGAAGGCATTCATGTGCACAAAGGCACACAAACACCACTACTCCATATTATCAAGGTGCTCCTTGAAATTCTGAAGAGCCAAACAACTGGCTTTAACAGCAGTTAGAGCCAGTTACTTAAGACCAGAAAATAGCTGGTGTTAAAAATGGTGATAAAACTTGGGCCCATATTTCTGCAGGGTTTGGCACTGGCCAGCGCTGCAAGCAATGATGCAGCTCTGCCCTGCGACAAAACTACAGTGCAGGAATGCACACAATCAATAAGATAATGCGCATACCTGTGCCCCAGTCATGAAAAGTGTTGCTGCGCTGCGACAAGACAGCGTTGCAACACTTCTCACTATGCCCTTCTTGCGACAGCATGGATGTGCAGTAATAACTGGATAGCGCTTCATGACGCAAGTAATAACAGGTACCTCAGGAATGCTAAAGTCAAGCATTGCTGCAGTCGTGTCACAACCATGATGCAACTCCAGCAATGCATGGGGCCAGCCTATCCCTGTGGCACTGCCTCACCATCACGCCTGCCATTATGCAGGCGGAAGGTACTGTAGCAGTGCTGTTAAGGAGGGGTGCCCTAATGTCAGCTCTGTTGGAGATCCATCAGTGGTCATTGTGAGCTGCGGTGTCATCGTTTGGAATCATTTGTGGAGTGTCGTTGGGGAGGGAGTTGACGAGACGTTCTGCGGTGGCCTTGATCCAGATGCGAGGGGATGCAATGATTGCACTGGCATCCGGTGGTCAAGGTGAAGACGTAAATCATCCAATGATGGTAGTGCCAGGAGAGTCCGGTGTTGTGGCTGTAGTGGAAGTACTCGCTGGAGTAGGTGGCGTGCTCGACCGTGTGTCTTGCTATGTGGCCTGTTGAGGTGCCTTGCTGCTTGCGTCAGATGTTGGTGACCTTTCCCAGGAGGGGTGGTGCTCTGGTCACTCGGGTTGCCCAGGTAAAACTTAAGTTGGATGTCATCTGTGGATAGGAGACGCTGGATTGCAATGAGGTCTACAATGGGAGAATGGGTGGCCATGACCCGTGGGGCCCGGACTTGAGGGTGCCGCAGAGGATATTCATGGGCCTGGTCCGGATCTTGAAGTTGCCATTGTCCAGGGTCACCCTTGGGTCATTAGAGTGCGTGGTCAGTTGGAGTATGCTTCTGTAGGTGAAATTTCGTCAGCGGTCAAGTATGACGATATGGAAAACCAAAGATTTGGTTTTCCGTGTCGTCAAACTTGACCGCTGATGACATTTCCCTGTGAAATACCTTTGAGTAACTACGTACTCTGAGAGTATACCAACAATTGACGCTGGGTCCCTTAACCATAAAACGTTCTTGGTAGACCGCCAGTGATTATAACGTGGTCTGGATTGTCATCTCAAACTTAGGCCACATTTATTGTGTTTGCCTAAATCAACTTTGATTTTAACAGAAGGGTCTCATTTTGCAAAGATATATTTGTCCTGATGAAGGTCTAACGGACTGATGCCACAAAGACCGAAACGTCGACCTCTCCATCAACTCCAAAGAAATTTACTGTCGTTTATTCATTTGTGGATAATAGTTGCTTTTTGATTATGTTAGGAGCTGATGTTTTGTTATAAACTGTTTGTCTAATTCATTTGCACATCTTTTCATGACATTGATTGCTGATTTTTTCCAATGTACCCCTTTTTATTTTGATATAAATTAAAAGAAACAAACTTTTTCTATATAAATAGGATTTTCCGTATGCTCTGTACTTTCTAAGTTACATTTGGTGTGGTTGTCTTGTAGACACCTTTGAGTTTGTTCTTACATGACTTACTCCCTGAATTGAAGTGAAAAATTACAAATGTATTAGAACCAAAATCCCTTGTAGACATCTTTTACCTTGAAATTGAATGTATTTAGTCCAGTTGTTTTTAGAAAGTTGTATTTCCAATGCAGAAACGGCTCTCTGCCAATCCGAGCCTTTACGAGTAAGTGGTGTCTATCCTCTCTCAAAAATTGACTTGGTTGTACCTCGGAGCAGGAAAATGAATTGCATGTTGTGTTTTTTTGCCCTGCTTACCAAAATGCTGGAAAGAAGTGGATCATTCCCCTCTGTAAAAATCTGGGGACTGTCCATTGATTGCAAGCTCATAGAATACTTAAAACGGATCTCTCTTCTCTAATTGTTTTTGCTGTAACCAAATTTTTAGCAGCCATGTGGAACATTAGAAGGAAACATTGTTTGAAATAGGATCCAGTAGCAACATCTGTATAGCTGCTAGGGAGCTTGACCTGTAATTTCAGATGGGCAAGGCATACAAGTCGACCATGCATTTATTTATTTATGTTTTTTCTCATCTACTACGTTGTGATGAAATAGATCCTAGGACATGTGATGATTTTAGTTTTAAGGCTTATCTGAATCCAATGTATTAATTTTTAATAGTTCAATCTAATGTGCTCTCTTTTATGACAACATGTATTAATTTTCAACTGCTCAATGTAATGTGATCTCTTTTATGACTGTAGTGAATAGGGTTCCGCTGCACTCCTAGGTTAACTGTAGTTCCTCTAATAAGTAATGGGAAAGTAAAGTATTTTAGGGTGCTCAGGATGATGCTCTTACTGTCCAAGAAGAGCCAGGTGAGAAACTGTGTGAAGAAACCCTGTAGGCACAGGGTGGTTACCCTGAGCACACCTGTAAGCTATAATGAGCAATGTAATCCGGAGTTCTTGTTCAAAAAAGTTTTATTCACTTTTTCTCTTTCATGATAATGTTCAAAAAATGTTTTTCAAATGTTACACAAATGTTGAGCAAATTTTCATTTGTTGGATAAAGCTTGTCCAAAATATTTACATCAATATTCACGTCCTCTATACATGTCCTCACCCCGATGCATTTCGAGCCCCGAGGCTCTTCGTCAGGGGGTATTAGCGAGAATTGACATGCAAGGAAGGGGGAATTCCGCGGGAAAACCCGTGATAAAGACGCTCAGCAGTCCCGCTTCCTTGCATGTCAATTCTCGCTAATACCCCCTGACGAAGAGCCTCGGGGCTCGAAATGCATCGGGGTGAGGACATGTATAGAGGACGTTACCGTATTGAATGTGAATATTTTGAACAAGCTTTATCCAACAAATGAAAATTTGCTCATCTCTTTTATGACAACATTGTCGAAATAAAGATGAAATGAATGAATGAATGTAATATGACACAATTGCCAAGCTGCACAAACAAAAGTGGCAGAGGGGAATGGATCTTTTCAATAACGTGAAAGGAAAAGAAGTTAATCATGCCCATTAGTGCCCAGGACACAAAAGGATGGTTTCATAACCTGATTGCCACTGTCCTCTAGCTGGCTGTCCTGACTTCGGCGTAATCGTGGGAGGGGTAGGTGCATAGATGCCTGCCATCAGCGACTTGTGAGGATCTCCTCACTCGCTGCTGGCCCCACCTGGACAGCTCGTGAGACCTTCAGGAGGAACCAAACGGTTCCCAGGAGGTCCCTCGCAAGGAACCATTTTTCTGTGCGATACTATACAGGTTGTATACCGGAGTCCTCGTATTTGAGAGGACCCCAGCAATCATATGAGCACTTAGGTCCTGACGAATTGCCCTTATGGCAAGAAACATGTCGACCGCATTCACATCAAGGGTTGAATAAGGATTGGTCCCATTGCCCATCACTCCTTAATACCCCTTTATTTTAATGAAGCAGTGAGCCTGACTATTAAAATAATCCTTAATGGACTCTACTGACTTTTTTTAACACACACACCCTCACGCTCACTATTGCACTTTTTTAGGGCCCTCACACACACACACCCGCTGGCTCGGAATAAAAGATCTCCGCCAAAGTGCAGCTCCCCTTGCTGCCCGACGGGCATTGCACCGCCAGCCTGTCGTAGGAGCAGGATACCGATGATGACGCTGGACGGCCATCGGTTGGGAGAACAGTTGTTATCCTGCCGATAACCTGTGTGAGGTATCCTTATATTCTGAAAAGGGTCTACACCATACACTCACCCTTTTATAATCTGTGAGAGAATAGTCACCCTGAGCTAAACCACTGGCTCCCACCGGGGAACTCTGTACAATACTCTTTGTTTACTGCCACTGTCCTCTACCCAGACAGACCGGGTGTAACTTGCCCCTTGTATGCCAGTGAGATGGTGAAACCATGCCAGCAATCAATTAAACCAATTTACGGGCCTATTCACAAGGGGACATCGCCGTGATTGAAGATGAGACTTTTCTTGCGCTAATGTGCAGATCGCCAGGTTTCTCTGGCTAACGCAGGAATCTGTATCGCCAACGCGCATGTGTTATCGGGAGTTTTCACTGCCTGATCCTGGTACTATCGCCATGTAGCGTCGGCTTGCTAATATGGTGCTGACATGGCGATAGATTTCAGGGTTGGGCGGCGATAACATAACTGCTGATAACTTGCGCTGGCGATAGTTATCGCCCGTACTTGATAATATGCTCCATAGTTTCAAGGGCTACGTGAAAACTAGGCCTGGAAGAAAGAAATGTGTGTAATTTCATTTGAGAAAATTAAACAAAATGCAAATAAAGTCACACATTATTACATGAAATGCTGATCTGGTATTTTGTGCTATTTATTTAACAGGAAATTCATCTTCATATCTATTTTGGACTTACGGGTACATTTTGTGCTAATAAAATAGCACAAAATCATCAGTGGCATGAACAAGGCAGCTTGAAGTCTGCTTGTTCTTGTTGATATCTGCTCCCATACGACTCAGAATTACAGAGAGTTTGTGTTTGGGTTTGCGTTACTTCTTAAACATGACCTGATACAAGCCATTCTGCAGCACACATATTAAGGGGAAAATGTGTAGAAGTATAGTTTTTGTGCAATAAGTTGGAAAATAGCCCTCTCTAAAGGGTCACCCCAAACTATTTGCCTTCCTCCTTCTGTTTGTCTGACCTTCTTTTTGCTGGCCTTAGTACTCTGAGCACCTTACCACTGCTGGCCATGCTAAAGTGCATGTGCCCTAAACATGGTAACATTGGTGCATACACAATTTACATATTTGTTTTCCCTGTAGACAGCCACAAACACCAAAAGGGTATATGTGATAAAGAACTCATCTGAATTCATCTGAATCTGATAGATCTTCCTGGGAAGGAAGAGAGGGGGGGAGGCGACATTCCTGAATGGGCAGTGTCCTGTTTCCCACACAAAGGGCTGATTACCCGCTTCTGATAGTATGGAGCCAGGACTGAGAAAAAAAGGGGACATGTGCACTTCAGGAGCCTGCTTTGAAGTCACCCCACTTCAAAGTTACAACTGGCTATAAGTATTAGGCCTCTGACCCTAATAGGACAGTACACTACTGGACCTGCAAAGAACTCTGTCAGGAGTAAAGACTACTGTGCTCCAAGGCTTGTCACTCTGCTTGACTGCTGCTCTGGAAGAGCTGCTTTCTGATCTCTGTCCTGCTGAAGACAAGGACTGGACCCATCTCACTTGAACCCAGAGTGACTCCAAGGGCGTACTGGCTTGTCACCTGTTCTGGAGTGTCAGGGACATCAAGATTTATTTCAACCCTGCAAAAGCTCCTGGACTCTGCCATTTGTGAGTCCTGCGCTGCTAAGTGGTGCCAATACAGTTCTTGGCCCTTGAAAGTGAGGTTCTGCTATACTGAACTATAAAAACCGATACAGTGACAACTTTGCTCTGATCGGTACTAACGCATTGCCTTTTGACTCTAACGCATAAGCTGGTTGACGACATTATTTCGATGGGCTACGCGGCTCGATGATGATGGGCTGCGTGGCTCGATAATAACGCATGATCTGCATGGGAAAGGGGTTTATCGGTGAAGCCTTCATCGCCTGCGTGTATCAGAACCGATGCATTGAGTCTTTGACACTTCCTCCATCCCTGGTAACTTTTTAGCAGGACCTGCGGGAGTCCTGTAGCCAACCTGCCTTTCATTGTGGTCAGTGTGAACTTTGGATTCAACCCAGTCCAGCATGACCTCGTGTAGCCCCTAAGCGATATTTGCTTTCAAATACTACATTTTGATTTAATCTTTAAAAATTAATAACTCCGGTTCTACTTTTGGAGTTTTGTCGGTTTGGTCTTGTGAACATATAATTCATTTGTCTTACTCTGTATGGAGTATTCTTGTGGTGTTTTCATTGTGTTACAGTGTGTGTGTTGCAAAAATACTTGACAAATTGTCTCTTTAGAAAATCCTAACTGCTTTGTGTTAAGCTACTAGAGGGTGAACGCAGGTTATCTTTTAGTGTCTATGCAGCTCACCCTGAATAGAGTGGTAGTTCTACCTTGTACAGGATGCATACTCGGACAACCAGAAGCCCAATTTCTAACAGACACCTCTTGCACAAAAACTATGCTGAGTACAGCACAGACACCTTTGCACTGTGGCGCATGGGTGCCTGAGTTGATCCATGGCATCAGCAAGTGTGCCAACTCAGGGAGAAAGGAGTACTCTGCCACTTCTAAATAGCTATGTCACTGTTGTGCTCTCTCCCATTAATGCAATGCAACACAGTAACTTAACTTTATGCGCCGCCTTACATGAACTCATTCTAATATGTCCCTGTAGCTCAATTACACAATATGGTGTAATGATGCAATCTTGTGAAATTAACAATTCAAATTTAACTTGAAATGGTGCAAATTACACATAATTATTCTGGTTTAAAACGAAAACAAGACATTCATCAATTGTTAGCAAAGGAAAAACAAAAGAAGATACATGAAAATAACTAGTAGATAAGTAGTTCCTATCACGTGTGAGCCACCAGTTAGTATGCATAATTGCAAAGATAATTATACATTCCAAAGAATCAATAAGTGAAATTAATTTGCTATGGAAATGCATTCTGAAATACTGGTATATTACTTCAAGGTTTGTCTTTTATTTCTTAGGACTACAAGTGGAAACTGCACACTGGGAAATTTAGAATGACTAAAGTGCAAATGTGTCACTAAATTAGTAAGAGTAGCTGATATGTAGGTGGATTAAATTGCTATAGAAAACTTTTTGTTCTGTATTTTAAAAGTCTAGAAATAGCTGATTATATGACTTTTATATTTTCCTGCACTCACTTTACTAAATGAACTGAGCAAATCAAACATTCACCCCCTGTCACAGACCTGGGTTAAAGCCATTTTTTTTTGCTCGTCATGCCATTCCAGTTTGGACCAGCCATATGCAAATCAGTCTTAACCATGCTCGCCATGGGAATAGTCCAGTCTGAATTGCCAGGCCAGGTTCTCCCAGGAACAGAAACAAGCAACCGGGGACCCATTTCGGGGTATCACCCCTCATCAGCCAAGCTAGCTGGAATCCAGTGACATAGCGAGCACAGGACCCATGTCTGGACATATTCTTTCCAGTTAGGGCATTAAATGCAAAAAGAACAGATGATGGACGGAATGCTGAACAAATCAAGCATTCACCCCCAGTCACAGTTCTGGGTTAAATCCATAATTATTTTGCTCACCATGCCATGCCAGTGTGGACCTAGACATATGTAAATCAATCTTGACTCTGCTCCCCATGGGAATAGTCAAGCCCGCACTGCCAGGCCAGGTTCTCTCTGAACAAGATACAAGCGTTCTGCGACTGGTTTCAGGGCATCACCCTCCATCAGCCAGGCTAGCTTAAATCCAGTGGCATAGTGAGCACGGGACCCATGTCTAGTCATGCCCTTCCCACTTAGGCCAACAAATGCAAAAAGAACAGATCATGAACGGAATGCTGAAAAAATCAAACACTAACCCTCATTCACAGATTTGGGTTAAATCCATATTTTTGTTGCTCAACAGCCCATCCCAGTTCGGAACAAGCCATATGCAAATCACTTTTGCCCAGCTCCCCGTGGGAACAGACCAGCCCGAAAAGCCAGGTCCTGTTCTCCCTGGACCTGAAACAAGCATTCTGGGACTGGTTGCGGACCAATGTCTCTGCATACCTGTTGTATTCCTACACTATGTCATTCCTAGAACTTTTATATGTCATCTAGAATGCTCCTGTGTCAGCAGTCCATTCTGCTGTTGGATCTTGCTGTGTCAACTACTCTTTTCTTCTTGTGGATGTCAAGTTGTCATTTCCTTGATTAAAACTACTTGCTACTTACCTACGCGTTGGTTCCTCACTACATAATTTCTGGCGACGACTGGGTAACTACAGCTTCTAGCAAGAAGGATTCCATGACAACGTTCACGTTTCATTTTACGAAAATTTCTGAGACTGCCTTTCTACTTTGAAGCACGGACGACGTTTTCCTTGTCGTGCCCTGGAATAACCATCTCTAGTGTTCAAACCGTGAGTTTTCTGTACTTTTTTCCAACTCAGTAAAGGTAGTCATTCCTACCGTGTACCCATTTCCGTTAGACGCTGCATTCTTCAAATCGTGTGGAACTCACGCTCGCTCATTTCTGCACCCGCTGCGTCTTGGCAACACGGAGGAATCTCCATTGCGGTGCTTAGCAACGCCGGAGAGCTCCCACTTCTACGTGGAGGTCTACACTCGTCTATGACGACGCTTCAATTCCGGATTACAGGTGCATCCTGGGTAATACCCTTTCACCTCTACTACGTCTTACGTCAACAACGTGCCGCCATTTTGTTTATTTGCTTCGTGACTCTCGAAAAAGCAAATTTCACGAAGCAACTCTTCTTTTCATCACCACTTCGTTATTTTGCCTCGTTTTTCAACCGGATTTATTATTTGGCACTCTACCAACAATAAGGTACTTGAATCCTTTTATTGTTTTTATTTTTTTTATTTTTATGTTAAATTTAATTTCTTAAAAAAAAATAACAAGCGTGTCTAACATTTCTGCTCCACCTCATTTTTTACAAACTGCTGGTGAGCCAAACATTGAATGGGATCTATGGTACCCAATGTTCTTAGCTTATGTTGATGTTTTAGAGAAAGATGGGTGTTCAGCCAAACGCAAGTTAGCTCTTCTCAGACATTGTCTTGGTGGAGTTGGTATTAAAGAATTTGACAATCTTCCACCTATTGATGATGCTGGAGATATGGATGTTTTTGAGAAAGCTTGTGCACAGATGAAAATTTGTTTCGGAAGGAAGATAAATACTGTTATGGAACGTTTCAAATTTTATTCCCGCGTCCAGAAACAGGATGAATCAATTGAGAATTATGTTTCTGCCTTACGATCCTTGGCTTGTTCGTGTGCTTTTGAAACTATTTCTTACGAACAAGTTCTCAGGGATCAGATAATGATGCGCACTAAGAGTAAGAAAATCCAAGAAAGACTTTGGTTGGGTACAGAATCTTCTTTGAGCGCCGTTATCAACATTGCTAAAGGTATTGAGCAATCCGAATTGTTTGTTTCTGAAATCAGAGGTCAAACATCCAAGCCTCAAGTTCCTGAGACTGAAGTCTTGTTGGTGAAAAGTCAAAACACTTCATTTAATTCAAATAGAGTACCTCCTAGAAAGGACAATGAGAAAAATTTTTCTGAAAATAAGAATATTGTTGATAATAAGTTTTCTTACAGGAAAAATGTTTATTGTTACAGATGTGGCAGTTCTAACCATTTAGGAAATTACAGGGGATGTCCAGCTTGGGATAGAGTATGTGTCAAATGTAAAAGGAAAGGGCATTTTGCTAATGTTTGTCGTTCTTCCCAAAGGGTCAATTATATTTCTCAGGAAGAGGAAGAAGTTTTACATAGTTTCAATTGCATTTTATCTGTGGATGATTCTGAGCAAAAAGAGTTCCCCTCCTACACTATTTTAATTGACAACCAACCTATTCTTTTAATGATGGATTCATGCTCATGGTATTCCATTATTGGTTTGAATCTGTTTAAAAATCTTTGGGGCGACAGAAAATTATTAACGTCTGATATATCTCCAGGTGGTTACACTGGGCAGAAAATAAATATGGAAGGTTTCTTTTGGGCTGACATTCAGGTTGCGGATAGATATACCAAAGGGAAAGTTTATGTCGCCACCAAAGGTGTTGCCATCTTAAGTTGGCCACATCAACGTTTGCTTGGCATTAAACTTGACCCTAATGCCAATCCTCCAGTTTATTTAGGTGATCCTTGTGTTTTGAGTATTTGCGAATTGGGAGATAATTCTCTGTTTGTGGAAAACACAAAAAAAATTCCTGATGTTTTTAAGGACACTTTAGGAAAATTCGCTGATTTTAAGCACAGGATCATCCTGAATGACAATGCCATTCCAGTCAGGCACAGGGTCAGGAATGTTCCATTAGCCTATCGTGAGAAACTAAAGGATATTCTTGTTGATCTTGTATCAAAACAGATCATTGAACCTATAGAATCCTCTCCTTGGGTTTCTCCCATTGTTTTATCACTCAAAAGTTCTGGCGAGCTCCGTCTGTGTGTGGATCTCCGCAGTTTAAACAAGGAGATCTGGGTAGATAAACATCCTCTCCCTAACATCCACGAATTAATTTCGTCTCTCACAAGTGCCACTGTTTTTTCAACGATTGATTTAGCTAGTGCCTACCACCAGGTTGAGCTACACGAGGAATCAAAAAGACTTACGGCTTTTGTGACTCCAGAAGGCATGTTCCAGTATTTGCGAATGCCTTTTGGACTCGCCAGTGCTGCGTCTGTTTTTCAACGCCTGATGAAAGAGGTTCTTTTTGACTGTAAAGGAGCCATTGCGTTTCAAGATGATATCCTGATTTTTGGATAAGATGTTAAGGAACATGATCACAATTTGCATTGTGTGTTGTCCAATGTGCAAAAGAAGGGTCTTACTTTAAAGTTCAACAAGTGTAAATTTAGACAACCTAAAGTTGAATATCTAGGGCATGAAATTTCTAAAGATGGCATAAAACCTAAACTCAATCATGTTAAAAGTATTACCGATGCTCCCATTCCTTCCTCCAAGGAACAATTGTTGTCCTTCTTAGGACTTACTGAATTTTATGGTAAATTTGTCAAAGATTACTCTACCATTGTACACCCCTTGCGGTCTTTGCTGAAAAAACAAGCTAAATTTATTTGGGGTAAAGAACAGCAAATTTCTTTTGATTCTTTAAAAAGCAAAATTATCAATGCTCCTTTTCTTAAACCTTTTTCTGTCCACAAAGACTGCATTGTTTGTGTGGATGCTAGTAATGTAGGGCTAGGTGCCGTTCTGATGCAAAAGGATCGTTTGGGGGAAAATGTGGTATCTTATGCTTCCAGGACATTACGTGATGCTGAGTTTAATTATTCCACTATAGAGAAAGAGCTTCTCGCTTGTACTTGGGCTACTCAGCATTTTCGTCAATTTCTTTGGGGTACGAAATTTACTTTGAGGACTGATCATAAACCTCTTGTCAACATGTTGTCAGCTGGTGGTGGTAGAACTCTCACTGCTCGTCTTGCACGTCTCGCTGCTAAGTTGCAGGAGTACCGTTGTGAAGTTGTCTACGTCCCTGGACGTTTTAATGTACATGCAGACTGTATGTCACGCTTTCCCGTTTGTGATACCTCAAACATGGATATTTGTGATGAGTGTGATGTAGCCTTTACTCTTTGTGATGTTAACCTAATTGGTGGTAAGGATTTAGGAAACTCCATCACTGAAAGTGTTTGGTCTGCTGCTATGCTTCACGATGAGGTTCTTGCTAAGGTCAAAATTTTCTTGAGTGCTGGTTGGCCTGAAGAGAGGAAATTGAGTGGTGACTTAGCTTCGTTCTTCAAAGTCAGAGATGAATTGACAGTAATTGACGACATGGTTTACAGAGATGATAAAATTGTTCCTCCTCATAATGTTCGAGAATCCATTTGTAATTTGGCTCATGAGGGTCACATGGGCATGTCCACAACTAAAAGGAGGATCCAAGAGTTTTATTGTTGGGCCAGTATGGATGCTATGATTGACAGGTGGGTAAGAAATTGTTCTCCGTGTTCTCTGAGCGACAAATCCGTGAAACCCGTTTCTACTGGGTTTTCTCCTGTTGAGTTTGCTTTTGGACCTTGGAGAAAGTTGGGAATTGACATCATAGGTCCTTTTAACTATCAGTCAGGGAAAGACATGTTTGCTTTGGTGCTTGTGGATTATTTCTCTAAGTGGCCCGAATTGAAAATCGTAGAAAAGGTTAATTCTGAAGTTGTTGTTGAGTTTTTAAATGAAGTTTTCTGTAGAGAAGGTTTACCTGAAGAAATTGTTTCCGACAACGGACCGCAGTTTGTAAGGGAGGTTTTTTCTGCATTTTTGGAAACTTGTGGTATCCATCATAAAAGAGTTTCGAATTATTCCCCACAATCTAATGGCCAGGTGGAACGTTTTAACAGAGTGATTAAGGAGTCCTGCCAATTAGCCTTGCGAAGTGGATTGAAGTGGAGGAAAGCTTTACAGGCTACTTTGTTCACCTATCGGATGTCTCCCAACTCTGTTACTGGTTTATCCCCCTTTGAGATGTTGCGTTGCAGGAAGCCAGGTACCAAGATTTTTCCTTGGTGGTTGAAGACGAAAGACACTGAGTATCTAGAGTTAGATATGAAAAGCGTTAGAGACCGGGTTGGTAAATATCAAGACAAAATGCTTAAGAGTTCTTCCCCAAGACCTGTTTCCCCTAAAATCTCTGTTGGTGACTTGGTGAGGGTGAAGTTTGGTGGTATCATTCCTAAAGGTATCTCCAGGTGGTCTTCTCCAGTCAAAGTCACGGAGGTCTTCAGTAAGGCCGTTAGAGTAGAGGGTGGTAAAATTTGGAATTTCAGGGGGGGCGTGGCTTGGCGGGCGAAGATGGCGGTCGCAGCCTTGTAGAGCTCCCGCCGGCCCGGACTTAATTCGATCATTTATCCTGACCCCCGAGCCCACTGTTGGTACCCAGTGATTGCTTTCGATCTAGTGAAGTCTCCTGTCTACTTTGGTGTGTCGATCCTGCATTTCTTCCCTTCCTGCGATCGGAGGGAGGCGGCGGCGGAGTGCGGCCTGGTGGCCGGCCGGAGACCGGGGTCCTCGAGTTTCGCGACGCCTGGTGGCAGTTGCGATCTGGCGGGTGCGGGTGGCATCCGCTACGCCGCCCTTGGCTCATTTCTTTGGCCGCGATCGTCTGGAGATCGGGACGGTGCCAACAGCTCCTACCCATCGGCTCTCCCCCTGTGTGACCAACGAGCGGTGGCGGTGACGGACTGGCGGACGGTAGTGGCATCCGATCTGCCTCTCCTGGCCCGGCCCGCTGGATACAGCTGCCCACAGACCACGGACCCACAGATTCTTCCTTTTGTACCTTGGACGGCTGCTTGTGGGACGAGTGCGGGTGCGGCCTGTCCCGCCTGGGTGACGCCGGGACCTCGATTTTCGCGACACCCGATTACGGCGGCCGGCCCGCATTCCTCTCTGGGACCTCATCTGGGCCGTCCCGCTCAGGACTTGTGACAGTGCCCGAAGGTTCGGGGGTGGTGTCCGCCCTGCCCAGCGTTTGCCATGACCAGGGACAGAGGAGGTGGCCCGCCTAAACATGGCCCCATCGATAAATTCACCGGGCCGAGTGGTGGCGCCGGGGCGGCCGGTGGCAGCGGTGGCCCCGGGCCGGACAATGCAGCTATACTGGCGGCCATCACCCAATCCCGAGACATGCTCGATGCCAAGATTGGAGCGGTTGGGGCGGATGTCACGCTCCTGCGCCAGGACCTCCGCAACGCGGTGGAGCGGAACGCTGGGGCTGAGACCCGTATCACGGAGACTGAGGCGGACATTGGTGGCCTAAAGAAGCGACTGGCGGAGGTGGAAAGCATCCAAAAGACACTGGCGGCCCGCGTGGAAGATGCAGAAGGGCGCGTGCGGCGCAACAACCTCCGCTTCATTGGCTTTCCAGAGCGGTGCGAGAAGGACAACATGGAGCGGTTCCTAACCGGGTGGCTGGAAAGCTGGCTCCCCGAAGGGGCACTGTCTACGTGCTTCGTGATTGAGAGGGCCCACAGGGCTCTGACCCAGCGGCCGCCGGAGGGTGAGCGCCCACGGCCAGTTATCGCTCGCCTGCTGAACTATCATGACCGGGATGTTATCCTGCGGGAGGCGAGGAACAAGGGCTCACTCGCCTTCGAGAATCATACTATCATGATTTTCCCAGACTACACGAAGATGGTGCAGCAACAGAGGCAATCCTTCATGGACGCTAAGGCTAAGCTTAGGGGCCTCAAGCTCCAATACTCGCTCCTGTATCCGGCTCGCCTGCGAGTAATATATCAGTCTCGGACCCATTTCTTCGATTCGCCGGAGGAGGTGTTCCGCTGGACCGATGAGGCGGTGCGACTCAGGCCCCATGCCCAGCCGGGGCTGGACCCGGGCAGGTCCCAGGGATCGTCGCCGGAGCGGACGGATCGCCCGAACAGGAAGGGCCGCCATCGGAGGTCTCGCTCCAAGAAAAGATCGGCTTCCGCCAGTGCATCACAATCGGGTGGTGCCAGGGACTCGGAACACTCCGATGCGGGCAGCTGAACATTGCTGGGCCTGCACGCACTTTGTATGCTGCATACTGAACTGCTCTGCTTTGGCTGGTGAGACTGTTTCATTCTGTCCTTGATGTGCCAGTCGGTTCCCATGTGAAGACTTCAGTTATTGCCATGGGGACGCAGTGGGGCTCGGGGGGTACCGTTTGTGGGCCTCAGACCCTCACGGATGTGAGTGTTGTTGGGGGGGTGGTGTGTGTGTGTCATTGTGGGGTTGTTGGGATCCATTGGTATGGCGGGCCCTGGGTCCTCTGTTTTGGACCCGGGTCTCTCCATGCCGCGACAGATACTTCAATGTTTTCTGAGGTATTGGGGTGGTGGGTGTGGGGCGTGGGGGGGAGTTCTGGTGTTGCGCTTGTTGGGGGGGTTCTGGGTTGGGAAGGGGGCGCTGAGTTTGCGGGCTGGGGGGGTGGGTCCACACATGTCTGAGGCTTTGATTCCTGTCGATTTGCGGGTTGCACCAGGGTGGGAGGGAGGGCCGGATTCTGGACTGTGTATTGACAATGGCTGATACTGCGCTTATGTCTCCTTCGAAGACCCTGTGGGTGGTGACATGGAATGTGCGGGGTATCCTGGATAAGATCAAGCGTGGGGCTGTGCTGCGGTGGGGGAAGAGGGAGATGGTGGATGTACTCCTGCTCCAGGAAACTCACCTGCTGGGCTCCAAGGCCCTTAGCCTTCAGAGGTTCGGTTATCAACAGGTCTATCATGCTGGCTTTACGAGGGGATCACGGGGAGTGGCCATATTGATACATCGTAGGGTGGCCTATGTTCATGAGAAGCAATGGATTGATCCTCAGGGCAGGTTTGTCTTTATTAAAGGCCTACTGGGTTCCGAGCCGGTGGTCTTTGGAAGTGTTTACGCCCCTCCCCCCCTGCAATGGGCATTGTCTGAGCGGCTGTTTGCGCTGTGGGACGAAATCCCCGAGGTCCTGACCGTGGTGGGGGGTGATTGGAATGAGGTCATGGATGTGGGCCTGGACCGCCTGAGGTGAGCACATGTAGTGTCTGACCCCCCCCCCGCGGCTGCTCCCACCCGCTTGTGTGCGACTGTGCGTAGTCTGGGCTCGATTGATGTGTGGCGGCATTTTCATCCCGCAGTGCAGGCCTTCACGTATGTATCGGCGGTGCATGGGTCCTTCTCGAGACTCGACTATCTGTTTGTACCGGGTGCCTGTCTGAGCCGTGTCAGGGATGCCGCGATACTCCCCAGGGGCCTCTCGGATCATTCCCCTGTCCTGCCCACCGTGACCCTCCCCTCTAAACGGCAACCCTTTCGCTGGCGTATGTCCGCCTGGCAGCTGCAGCGGCCGGAGTACGTGACGCATTTACGCGAAGAGATCGATCACTTCTGGCGCGAGAACTTAGTGGGGGGTGTCGATGCCATTGTTGTGTGGGAGGCGCTGAAGCCTACGATCCGGGGCATTGATATAACTTGGTGTGCGGCCGCTCGGCGGGAGCGTCGGGAAGCCATTGTGACTGCCGCGGCCCGCGTGGAGGAGCTGGAGCAGCGTGGTCGACTCGGGGGTGACGAGGGCGTCGTGCGACAGCTCCTGCAGGCCCAGCAGACGTATGCCTCGGTCCTGTACGAGGAGGCCCGACAGGCGTGGCTCGCCACGCGCAGCAGGGTGTACCAGTGGGGCGATAAGTCCTGCACCATGTTGCATAGGCTTTGCCAGGCGACTTTCCAGCCCCTAGAGCTGCCCGGCCTTACGGCGGAGGACGGCTCGGTCATGACCGACCCGGGTCTGTTGGCGGCTAGCTTTGCCCGCTACTACGAGGCACAATACGCTCCTCGTGACCCCTTGGTGGAGGGCGAGATTGCCTCATACTTGGACGACCTACTCCCACAGGCAGTCCCGGATGAGACTAGAACGGCCTTGGAGGTCCCGCTTACGTTCGAGGAACTTGGGGAGGCCCTTGGCCAGTTGAATACTGGGAAGGCGCCCGGCCCGAGCGGTTATCCTGCCGAATTTTATAAAAAGTTCCATGTCCAGCTGGGACCCCACTTTCGCAACGCCCTGGAGGCAGCGCGGACTAGAGGCGAGCTGCCACCTGACTGGCGTCATGCCGAGATTGTGGTCTTTTTGAAGCCAGGCAGGGCGCCGGACCGGCACGACTCTTA
This sequence comes from Lissotriton vulgaris, assembly GCF_964263255.1. Taxonomy (NCBI): domain Eukaryota; kingdom Metazoa; phylum Chordata; class Amphibia; order Caudata; family Salamandridae; genus Lissotriton; species Lissotriton vulgaris. The sequence continues at coordinate 499,783,947 of NC_141685.1, forward strand.
CAGGCCGATCTCCCTTCTCAACATCGAGGCCAAGATTTTGGCGAAAGCCCTGGCGAACCGCCTTCTGCCCCACATCGCCGACCTGGTCCACCCTGACCAGGCCGGGTTCATGCCGCGCAGGGCCACCCGGCATAATATCCGGCGGGCACAGGCAGCGATCGACGCCATGGGTGCTAGGGATGAACAGGCCGCACTCCTCCTTGCGGACATGGACCGAGCCTTTGATTCGGTGAGTTGGGCGTATTTGTTCACCTTGTTGGCCCGCCTCAATCTAGGGCCTGTCTTCTTGTCCTATATCCGTCTCCTATACACCAATGTTACGGCGTCGGTCCGTGTAGCCGGTGCGGTCTCTGGGCGCTTCCAAATCGGACGTGGTACTCGGCAGGGTTGCCCGCTGTCCCCCTACCTGTTCGCCCTGGCTATGGAGCCCCTGGCGTCGCGGATACGAATGGATGCCCATCTACGTGGCTTTGTCTGGAACGATACCCTAACAGATAGGATTGCACTCTATGCGGACGACGTCCTCCTGTTCCTTACCGACCTGCGGCGCTCGGGCCCTCGAGTGTTGGAGATCATGCGGGGGTTTGGCGAAGTCTCAGGGCTTCACCTTAATCTGTCTAAATCGACCCTGTGGATTTTACATGGCGGAGTGGTTGCCGACCCTTGGGCCGCCGACCTGCGCGTGGCGACGGACGGCCTGAAGTATCTGGGTGTCTTCCTCTCGACCTCGCGAGCCGTGGCCTGGACACGCAGTGTCTTGCCGGTGTGGGAACGGGTCCAGACAGATGTCAAAACATGGTCCAGGATGCCCCTTACAATCTTTGGGAGGTCGGCCATCTTTAAGATGGTGGCGCTGCCGAGGCTGTTGTACCAACTCCAACACTTCCCGCACCCTATTGGCATGGAGTGGTTCCGCCAGGTGAACTCTGTGCTGAGCCGCTTCCTGTGGGATGGCGGTGCAGCCAGGGTGGCCCTGAGGACGTGCTTTCTGTCCACATACTGTGGTGGTTTGGCCACATCCGACCTCCTCTCCTACTACCAGGCGTCACACCTACTTGTCCTCAATGACTGGTGGTACGGGGATAGGAGTGACCCGGCCTATGCCCTGGAGAGACATCTCATGGGAGATCGTACGCTCCACACCATTCTTTATTCGGCCCGTATACGCCGTGGGTTGCCGTCGGTAACTAAGGTGGTCTTTGCAGTGTGGCGGCAGTCTCTGCGCCGCATGGGTTGGTGGGGCAAATTAACGGCTGAAACGCCGCTGTGGCACAATGGCATGCTCCCGGAACTGGCGGCCCTGGCCGGGTTCGAGGGTTGGGAGGCTATTGGAATTACACAACTGGGCCAGGTCGTATCAGGCGCCACCCTCAAGTCCTTTGAGGAACTCCGGGTGGAGTTCCAGATGCCTCAGTCCCAGTTCTTCCGTTACCTTCAGCTGAGGCATGCCCTTGCCCCGAGCATTGCCGGCCTCGACTCCCTGCCGGAGTTCAGCCCGATTGAGGCGAAAGTGTTTATGGGAGACTTGGGAGACAAGAAGGTCTCTAGGATCTATCAGTCACTTGTTACTCACTGCTCATCCACTCTCAGCTCCCTTCGGGAGGCGTGGGAGGTAGACGTGGGCGCCCTGGATGAGGACGATTGGAGGGAGGCGCTAGAGTACCCGCGCGGCACCGCTATTGCGGTTCGGCTCCGCCTGATACAATTCAAATACCTGCATCGTGCCTATTATACACGTGAACGTCTGTGGAAGGCTGGTTTGATTGCGTCATCGGAGTGCCTGCGCTGTGGGGAAGTGCCTGGCTCCCTGCTACATACGGTGTGGTCGTGTGGTCGCCTGGCTGGATTCTGGAGGGGCGTATGGAGTTGCCTGGCTGTGGTCCTGGGCTGGGATCTTCCTCGAACCCACCGGCTAGGCCTGCTGCATATTATGGAAGGGGTTGGGGGCAACATGTATAAGCGCCATCTGTTGCTCCTGGGCCTGGTGGTTGCTAAGCGTGACCTGGCTCGGGCCTGGAAATCTGTGAGGGCCCCCCCCCCTGTCTGCATGGAAGGCTGGGCTGGACTACTTTATGGGTCTTGAAAAACCGGTCTTTGAGGCGCGGGGCTGCCCACGCAAACATTTCAAGATCTGGAAGCGGTGGGCCGACTACCGTGGCCTGTCCTTGGAACCCCCGGCGGAGCAGGAGGAGGACATTTGATCGCAGTGACTCTTCTGGCCCGAATGGCAAAACCCTGGTTGCATTATACCTGCTTCTTCTATGTATATCGTCTTTGTGTTGCTTCTGTACATGTGTGGCGGGGGGGGGTGTTGGGTACGGGTGGGGGTGTAGTTGGGGTTGGGGTGGGCTGTTAGGGCATTTTTAAAGCTGAGCTTCATTGACACTTGCTTCATGGATTACTATGTATGTCACCATTGCATTGATACTGTTGTGGGGATCTTGGAGTGTGAAGATACCACATTCTTGATACTCTTCTGCTCAATAAAATTGGTTGTGAAAAAATTTGGAATTTCAGGCGTATTTCAGTTTGCAAGTCTAATGTTTTGGATAAAAACTATGTTCGTTTGGATGCCAGTTCTTCTGAAAGCCTGTCTGTTCCTGATCTTAATTCAGGTTTTCACGGTTCTCATGAAGTTTTTGATAATTTGCATCCTCCTCTAGTACTTTTTCCTCAAGTTTGTCCTAACAATTCTTCTTCACAGGTTGTTTCCTCCAATGCCCATGATGTTTCTCAAAATGCTGACGCAGTAGTTATCGTGTAAAACATGTTCCTGCAAAATTTAAAGATTATGTCTTCTCTTAATGTTTTTTTTTTGTTTTGTTTCTTTTTATTTTTTATTTTTGGGTTTATCGTTTTTTTTTTTTTTTTCGGAGGGAGGTGTGTTGTATTCCTACACTATGTCATTCCTAGAACTTTTATATGTCATCTAGAATGCTCCTGTGTCAGCAGTCCATTCTGCTGTTGGATCTTGCTGTGTCAACTACTCTTTTCTTCTTGTGGATGTCAAGTTGTCATTTCCTTGATTAAAACTACTTGCTACCTACCTACGCGTTGGTTCCTCACTACAATACCCTTCCCACTTAGGGTGACAAATGCAAAAAGAACAGCTCATGGACGGAATGCTGAACAAATCAAATATTCACCCCCAGTCACAGATCTGGGTTTCATCCATCATTTTTTCCGTCCCTATGCAATTTCAGTTTAGACCCAGCCATATACAAAGTAGCCTTGACCCTGCTCCTCATGGGAACAGTCCAGCCTGGAATGGCAGGCCAGTACCTCTCTGGACCAGAAATAAGCATTCTGGGACTATTTTCGGGGTATCACCCCGTATCAGTCAAAGTGGCTTGAATCCAGTGGCACAGTGAGCATGGGAGCCATGTCTGGGCATAATCTTCCCACTACTGGTTACAAATGCAAAAAGAACAGATGATGGACGGCATGGTGAACCAATCAAACATTCCCCACCCAACCACAGATATGGGTCAAATCCATAATTTTGTTGCTCACCATGCAATTCCAGTTTGGACTCAGCCATATCATAATCAATCTTGACCCAGCTCCCCCGTGAGAACAGTTCAGCCCAAACTGAAAGCCCAGGTCCTCCCTGGACCAGAAACTAGCATCCTGTGACCGGATTCATGGTATCTTCCCTCATCAGCCAAACTAGCTTCAATCAGGTGGCATAGCGAGCATGTTTGTATTTTAAAAGTTAGAGCTAGCTGAATATATGACTTGTATATTTCCCTGCGTTTACTTTACTAAATACCTGTCATACTAATGCCCCGATATTATGCCTTAAATCTAACTAGGGCATCTATTCTTCATGGAACTGTTTCAGTATTCATAAAATTAATAACATTATGTATGCACGTGCAAAGCTATGTTTCCGTGCTACATTTATAAAGGAAGCTTCCTATAAAATGACCATCAGTTCATGTGCACAGCTCCATACACTGCTCACGAGTTTGCCTCTCAAGATGTACAAATTCTTAAATTTGGGCAAGGCAGTAATCTGTTAGCTAGAAAGCATAATCAAAGCCATTAGCACTGCCACAATAAAAAAAGAGAAATTGGAAAAAACAAGTTGCCAATAAAATTAAAATGATTTGGTCGTTCCTGATCATAGCTCAGAGTTTGAAGGGCTTAGCAGAAGAGAAATAGGTAGAAGGCGAAGGCTGAGGTAAACAGGGACTCAGTGGAATACAGCTGTAACCCAAAGAGGAGACTTTGTAAAGTTTGATGTTCATTGCGGGGAAAGTCGCAGTTCACATCTCATCATTTCCATAATACAAAGCAGAATTGAGCATTCTTGCTGAGAAAAAAACGCAATTGAGAGAGAATGTTAAAAACCCTCTATTTTCTGTGAATTAATGGGCATTCTTAGTGTTCTGTGCCAACAACTATACTAATATTTTGCAAACTAGATTTTTTCAAATTTTTCCTTCTCTTCTAATGTAACCCTGTAACCAAAATCACAAAAAACACTAATTACATATTAAAATATTAAGCAATTCAATTTAACATAGAGAATAAAGTAATTCTATTAATCTGGTAATTGTAGCAAAGAGGTATTCACGGTGGTTAACTCCTTTCACAAACCTAGAGAATTAGAGATTGATGTGCAATCCTCCATAGTTCTGTGTGAAAGTATTTCCGACTTTTTCATAGTAAAATTCTGAAGGTTTACAATTCCTTCTCAACGGCACTAGAGACAGAGAAAACTAATAGGAGTGGGGCTTGCATGCCTGAGCCTTCCCTTAAGAAATGTCTTCCCATCTCTCAGCAGGAAGCTCTGGCGAAATCCAGACATGTAAGTCAGGGGCACCGGATGACACCTGCCCCCCTACACTATGGAAAGTCATGGCTCACTCTCTTAACCATGTGCTGTCTCACATATGGAATTCATCCCTTCCATATGGCATTTTACCCGGCATATGGAAACATGCCACACTACTCCTCCTGAAGAAAAAATTGAATTGGGATTCTGGGGATTTGAATAACTATCGGCTGATCTCTTTGTTAATGTTAATGTTAATGTTAATATGTATTTATTAAGCGCTCGTACGCCCAAGGGCTTCATGGCGCTGTAGGAGAGAACACAGCACAACAGTTAAAAAAAATAGTGATAATACAACTCAGCAGTAAGCCTGTGAGAATAGCCAGGTTTTGAGGCAGTGTCTAAAGCTAAGAATATTACCGCTCAATTTCAATTGTAGAGGAAGGGAATTCCAGAAGGTGGCTGCAAGATGATCAAAGCAGCAACCTCCTAGACGCTTCCTTTTGTAAGAAGGGACACTCAAAAGGGATTTGTGAGCGGACCGAAGATTACGGGAAGGATCGTATCTGAGGAACAGTTCTCTTATGAACTTTGGGCCAGAATCATGTAAGGACTTAAATAAAATACACCCTGTTTTAACTGCAACTCGCTGCGCAACAGGCAGCCAATGTAAATGTTTCAACCCAGGTCTAATAGACTGCCTTTTAGGAAGGCTCAGAATAAGTCTGGCAGCCTGGTTTTGGACTAGCTGAATGCGTTTTAACTCTCCAATTTGGAGCCCCAAATAGAGACTGTTGGAGAAGTCTAGTCGCCACAAAACCAAGGCAATTACAATCTGGGTGAGGGCAGCCTGTGAAAAAAAGCAAGCAATTTTCCTAATTTTCTTTAATTGAAAGAAGCTGGATGACACCACCGCGCCTACCTGTCTTTTCAAGGACAGATCCTCACTAATTAGTACTCCCAGACTTTTAACTGAGGATGACCTGGAAGGTGGAGTCCCCATGCCAGATGGCCAAAAGCATGGGCTCCAACTTAGTACGCTCTGCCCAGGCAAGACCAATTCAGTCTTGCCTGGGTTGAGTTTCAGATGGTTGCAACTCATCCAACCCTGAATGTGTGACATGGTGTTTTGGAATTCCACCACTGAGTCCTTGGTGTTCAAAGGGAAGATGAGTTGCAGATCGTCTGGTAATTAAAGATGGTAACTATCGCTTTTCTTAGGGAGTACAGTAGGGGGCATAGGTACAAATTAAAAAGTAAAGGTGACAGGGATGAGCCCTGAGGTACTCCACATGTGGTGGAAATAGTGGGAGCTGTAAAAGGGCCCAATCTTACAGATTGAGTGCGGCCAGTGATGAATGAGCGGATCCAACTCAACGCAGGTCCTCTAAGACCAGCTTGTTCGACACGGTTGACCAAGATGGTATAATCAACCGTGTCGAACGCTGCCGAAAGGTCCAATAACACCAGGGCCTGGTGAAAACCGTTGTCCGCGTTCCACCTCAGGGTATTTTGTACCGCCAGGATAACTGCCTCAGTCGAGTGACATGGGCGAAAACCAGCTTGATTAGGTTCTAGGTATTCTGTTTCTTCTATAAATTTGGACATGTTGTCACAAACGTGAGCCTCCAATAGCTTAGCACAGTACGGCAACAGTGATATAGGCCTGTAATTAAGTGGGTCAAGCGGGTTTGCTCCGACCTTCTTTATCAAAGGGATGAGTAGGGCCTTTTTGAGGTTATTGGGGACTTTACCCTGTAGAAGAGATCCGTTCAACAGAGAAAGCATGCCCTCGGGAATGGCTGTTCCCACCTCTCTCAAGATGTACGGGGGGCAGATATCATCAGGTGAGCCCGATTTGACCCTGGCGAACAACTTAGATAGGATATCACCATCAATGAGGGGAAATGATTCCAACATCAAAGAGTTATAATACGCATCATCCAGGAGAGGGGAGGGCAGAGTAGTGGAGATGCTTTGTTTTATAGTACAGATTTTATCGAAGAAAAAAGAGTTTAGTGAGTTGCAGAGGTCCTGAGTAGGAGCGACAGATGGAGTTATTCTGTCACTGCCACTAAGAACTTCTACAATATTAAACAGTTCTTTTGATTTATTGTGGGAATTCAGAATTCTCTCCGAAAAATAATCAGTTTTATGTCTTAGGACAAGTTTCTGATAGTCCTTACGGGCCTTGCGGTAGTTGGCTTTATCTTGTGCCGAATAATCAGTTCGCCACTTCCGCTCTTTTTGACGAACTTCAAGTTTTTGAGACTTCAAGTGAGGTGTAAACCACTTATGGGCGTCATTAGGGCGGGAGCGGGGAATATTAGAACAAGTGGCATGTACGTCAGCTGCTTGACGTAGCCAGTTGGTATAGGCTTCTTCAATGCCATCAATGTCCTGAGCCAGAGGGAGGAGAGATGACGTCAAAGTGTCCATAAAAGCTGGGATGTCAGTGTTCTTCCATATTCTGACTTTCCCACCTTTCTGGAAAGGCTGCTTTCTACTCTTCGCAATAGCGAGAGTAAAGTGTATCAGAAAGTGGTCCGTCCAAATACAAGGAGTAATGGAGCAAATAGCCAGGGGGATATTCTGAGACCATATTTGATCAAGGCTATGCTCTTTGTTGCCTGCACCAGCAAGAATATTGGAATAACTGGTGCAACGTCGTCAGTGACGGTCGCTCAACCCGCCGCGTGGCTCCTCCTGAGGTCACCCGGTCCCCCTGTTGCCGCCACCCGCTCGCCGCTGCCCCTGCAGTCGAGGTTCTCCTCTTCCCCTTGGTCTCTCCCCTGTTAGTACCAGTTTTGTCTGCTGTGCCCCTGATTTTTGTACTTCTGTATTTCGGCTGTGCCCCAGATTTTTTGTATTTCTCTATCTCTCGCTTCAGCCGCCTTTTCCCGCTGTGCCCCTGATTTTTGTATTTCTGTATTTCTGCTTTGCCCCTGATTTTGTATTTCTGTATTTCTGCTGTGCCCCTGATTTTGTATTTCTGTATTTCTGCTGTGCCCCTGATTTTGTATTTCTGTATTTCGCACTTCTGCCGCCTTTTCCCGCTATTCCACCCCGCTCCCTGCCGCTGCTCCCCCGTGGCCCACCCCATTCCTTCTGTTCTGTCTCCCCTCTCCCATTCGCCACCCCTCTCCCACCTCCCAGCTGCTCCTCCCTCCATCCTCCCCTCCACTCTCCATTTATGGTAGAGTCCGCACGTACACGCAGCGTTCACGCGCAGCGGGTGCGCCGATTGTGCACCGAAGGCGCGCCAAAGGCAAGCCCGTCTGTGCCCGTCCACGCCTGGACCGTGTCCAGCGCCAGGATCCCTGGCTCCGTCGAGGCCAGACCACACGACGGACCTACGACGCGCCACCCTCAACGCACTCAACGCCGGCCGGACCCCCGCCTGCGGCCGAGCCACCCCGAGACGCACCCACGGACCCTTCAGCTGCCAAGCCTGCAAGTTCACCTGCCTCCGGGCCTGCACCGCACCCAAAAGTCCGGGCACCAGAAACAACCACCTCAGGTGCATCCTGCTCAACACTCGCTCCGTCCACAGACACGCCGTCGAACTCTGGAACCTGCTCGACCCAACAGCACCAGACCTAGCCTTCCTCAAGGAAACCTGGAGGAACGCCTCCTCAGCGCCCGACATCGCCATAGCCATCCCGGATGGATACAAGATCACCCGGAGGGACCGCGTCAACCAGACCGGAGGAGGCATCGCCATCGTCCACAGGAACACCATCGGCATCATCATTACCAACTCCGACGACACCTTCACCGCCGCCGAGCACCTCCACTTCCAGATACACACCAACCCCAAGACCACCCTCAGAGGCACCCTCATCTACAGACCCCCGGGACCACGCACACAATTCAGCGAAGACATCAGCCCCCACGCCCTCCCCTCCGCTGACTACATCCTCCTAGGGGACCTCAACTTCCACCTGGAGAACAACAAGGACTGCAACACCACCGCCCTGCTGGATAACCTTGCCAACCTCGGACTCAAGCAACTGGTGGACGCCCCCACTCACTATGCCGGCCACACGCTTGACCCCGTCTTCTCCTACAGCAAGCACATCTCCTTCAGCCACTCCACCGGACTCCATTGGACGGATCACAGCTGCGTCCACTTCAGCTTAAAAAAAACCACGACCCACCACCACCCGCAACAGGTTCCACGCAGGAGCTGGAGCAAGATCACCACCGACCAGCTCACTACCTCCCTCAGCCAGAACCCTCCAGCCAGCGCAACAGACCCCAATAAAGCAGCCCGCACACTCACACAGTGGCTCACCAACTGCGCAGATGACCTCGCACCACTGAAAAACCCTCCCAGCGGACGCGGCAGCAGGAAAGCCTCCTGCTTCACCGACGAACTCAAAACATCCAAGAAAAACTGCGGCACCCTTGAAAAAGCCTGGCGCCACGGCCAAACCACAGAAAACATGACTGCCCTCAAGAACGCCACCCGCAAACACCACCAGCTTATCCACACCACCAAAAGGACAACTTTCAAGGACCGACTGGACAACAACACCCACAACAGCAAGGAACTCTTCAGCATCGTCAAGGAGTTCTCCAACCCCAACGCCGGAAACAACGACATCGCACCCTCGCAACACCTCTGCGACTTACACGCCACCTTCTTCCACCGCAAACGCAAGATCGATGACATACACAACAGCTTCGGCGCACAGACCACGCACCCAACCACTGAACCAACGCCCCCCACCACCACCCTCTGCAACTGGACCCTGGTCCGCAGCGAAGACACCACCCGCACAATGAACACCATCCACTCTGGATCACCAACCGACCCCTGCCCCCACCACGTCTTCAACAAGGCCGACTCCATCATCGCACCCCAACTCCGGGACGTCATCAACATCTCCTTCAACACCGCCACCTTCCCGGAGAGCTGGAAGCATGCCGAGCTCAGCGCCCTCCTGAAGAAACCAACAGCCGAACCCACCGACCTCAAGAACTTCCGCCCGATCTCGCTCCTCCCTTTTCCTGCCAAAGTCATCGAGAAGATCGTCAACACACAGCTCACCGCCTCCCTCGAGACAAACGGATCCCTGGACCCTTCGCAGTCCGGCTTCCGAGCCAACCACAGCACCGAGACCGCCCTCATCGCAGCCACCGAGGACATCAGATCCCTGCTCGACAACGGGGAAACAGCGGCCCTCATCCTCCTGGACCTCTCCGCAGCATTCAACACTGTCTGCCACCGCACCCTAGTAGTCCCCCTCCCCCGTTCAGATCCGAGGCCACCGAAGTCATCTGCGGCGTACCACAAGAATACTCACTCAGCCCCACCCTCTTCAACGTCTACATGAGCCCCCTCGCAGCCATCGCACGCCAACACAACCGTAACATCATCTCCTACGCCAACGACACCCAGCTGATCCTCTCCCTCACCAATGACCCCGCCACCGCCAGAGCTAGCCTACACGAAGGGATGAAAGACGTCGTCGAGTGGATGAAGAACAGCCGCCTGAAACTGAACTCAGACAAGACGGAAGCCCTAATCCTGGGATCATCGCCCTCCGCCTGGGACGACTCCTGGTGGCCCCCTGCCCTGGGCACCACCCCCAAGCCAACGGACCACGCACGCAACCTGGGCTTCATCCTGGGCTCCTCCCTCTCGATGATCAGACAAGTCTACGCCATTTCGTCATCATGCTTCAACACCCTGCGCATACTCCGGAATATCTTCTGATGGATCCCCACCGAAACCAGGAAGACAGTCACCCAGGCACTCGTCACCAACCGACTGGACTACGGGAACACCCTCTACGCGGGAACCACTGCCAAACTACAGAAAAGACTCCAGCGCATACAGAACTCCTCCGCATGACTCATCCTGGACATCCCACGCCACAGCCACATCTTGACCCACCTGAGAGACCTGCACTGGCTCCCCGTCAACAAGAGGATCACGTTCAGACTCCTCACCGACGCACACATGGCTCTCCGCGACATGGGCCCAAAGTACCTCAACAACCGCCTTACTTTCTACGCCCAATTAATAAACCCAAGCCACCGGTCAGCAGAGACCTCAAAGCGGGACTACTGAACTGTAGATCCCTGGCTAAGCACGCAGACGACATTTGGCTGCTACTGGAAGGACATCAGTGGGATGCGCTGTTTCTTACAGAAACCTGGCTCAATGAGGACAATATGACCGCCATTGCATTGGCAATTCCCCCTGGGTATAAAATATGTTTCTCCAATCGGGTAGGTGACAAAAGAGGTGGCGGTGTGGCTGTTATATTTAATGAGCAGCTTACACTCACCGCCTCTGCCCCCACACTCATTCAGGGACTTGAGGGACTACATTTTTGTTTTCAAGTGGGCCCCCAGCTATCACTAGCGGGACTAGTCATCTATCGCCCCCTGGGGGAGAGGAGCCCCATCTGACTACTCTGTTGGATATCATTATCCAGAGCTCCCTCCTTCACCCTCAGTTTCTTGTCGTTGGGGATTTCAATGTTCATATGGATAGGGAGGATTGTATCCCTGCAGAGATATTGAGGTCCACATTGAATTCAGCCAACTTGAGGCTCATTAATGAGGGCCCTACGCACAGAGCGGGCCATACGCTCGATCTAATTTTTTCCAACATTAATAATGTGGTGGCAGAGACACCGCTTCCAATGATATGGTCAGATCATTCTATGATTCAATTTCAACTAAAATTAGCAGTTGACAAATCTGTGTCAAATAAGTGCTCTTTTATGAAGAGACAATGGAATAAATTAGTCCCCGCTACTATGGGTCCAATCCTTGCTCAGAACTTACCTACCCTTACCTCAAACGTCAACACTGACGCGAAGCTGCTTAATGATTGGATCGGGAATATGGTTTCTTCCATTGCCCCCGCAAAACCTGCAATTTCTAAACGTGATTCCCCATCCGCTCCCTGGTTCTCCCAGGATCTTAGATCACAAAAATCGGACTGTAAAAGGCTTGAGCGGCTTTGGAGACTAAACTACGACCCTTTAGAGAAAGTCCGCTATAAAGAAGCATCCAAACAACTGCATAAAGCCATTAGAAAGGCAAAAAAACTGTTCTATGCGAACTCTATTCAACAAGCCGAAAACTCGGGTAAAGAAAGCTTTAAAATAGTACAGTCCTTCTTCAAACCAATATGTGTCGAGAGGGAAGTCCCCCCGTCGATCTCGCTGTGCAACAGTATCTCTGACTTGTTTGACTTCAAAATTAAAAAAGTCTATGAGTCCTTCGGGCCAACGAAGTCAACGGTAAAAAAGGATCTAGCCAACAAAATATCGAGCGGCTCTACTTTGACACAATTTGATCCGATAGCCTTAAAGACAGTTATGCAAAGAATTACATTGCTACAAGTCAGGATCACCTGACGATCCCTGCCCCCCCAAACTTTGGAATCTCATGGCTGACTTCGTGGCCCCTGTCATTCAGCTAATATGGAACAAGTCCATCTCATCCGGGGTATTCCCGAACATTTGGAAACATGCTACTCTCCTCCCATTAAAGAAAAAACCTAACGGGGACCCCAAGGATCTGAGTAATCTCCGCCCGATTTCTTTGCTGGCAGCACCGGGCAAAATGCTGGAGAAAGCAATCCAGCGTCAATTAAATCAGTTTATTGAAGACAACAAAATACTACACGAGACGCAATCAGGCTTTAGACCCGGCTTTAGCACTGAAACAGCACTAATTGAGGTGGCAGAGTCAGTGAGGTGGTCGATGGATTCAGGAGACTCTGCAATGCTGGTGCTCCTGGATCTATCGGCCGCTTTTGATACGGTTGACCACGCGATACTGCTGTCGTGACTGGCAGAGATAGGCATCCAGGACCAGGCCCTGGAGTGGTTACAATCATATCTGACCCAGAGATCACAGAAGGTGGCGCTGGGAGCTGTTTCTTCAACACCTAAAGCCCTTACCTGCGGGGTTCCACAGGGTTCGGCTCTTAGCCCACTTTTATTCAACATTTACCTGGCCCCGCTCTTCACGCTGATCGCCAACTGGGGGATTAAGGCAATATCATATGCCGACGACACCCAATTGGTGTTCCCATATTCAGAAGTGTCGGAGGCATCTTTTTTGAGCTTCAAGGGCTGTCTCCAAGACGTGGCCAGCTGGATGAACACAAATAAACTAAAACTTAACGCCAATAAGACGGAAGTGATCTTCTTTGGCAAAGGCCCCCCCCCCTCCATCTAAATTCTGGTGTCCGACAGGGTGAACAACCTTTACAACTAAACTTTTACAACGCACTACCATTACAACGCGGTCATTACAACGCAAACTATTACAACGCATTGCGCTGGGGGGCGCTCTAGGATAGGGAATAAGTTTAATTTTCTATCCAACACCTTCCCTAGTGTCCACGGGGACTGGAGTTGGAATATAAAATTAAACTTTTCACTATCCAGCACCTCTAAGCGCTATGCGTTGTAAAGGTATGCGATGTAAAAACCGCGTTGTAAAGGCAGGCGTTGTAATAGCCTGCGTTGTAACGTCATACATCAGGCCGACAGAGATGGGTCAAGCCCCCTCACCTAGCCACTCGGCTAAAAATTTAGGGGTACGATGGGATGATAATCTGTCCTTTGCATCTCACATCCAGCAAGTATCGGGCTGCTGTTTGAGTAAGCTGAGGCATCTTCGTAAGATCCTGCGACTTTTACCAGCAAGCTGCGGAAAAACCGTAATCCATGCCACAGTGACATCTAGGCTGGACTACGCCAATGGCTTATATGTGGGCTTACTAAAGTACCTTTTACAGCAATTGCAACTGGTCCAAAACGCGGCTGCAAGACTATTAATGCGGATCCCCTTTAAGCATTCAGTCTCTCCGCATCTTCTCTCCCTTCATTGGCTGCCAGTAGCAAGCAGAATAATATTTAAGGCACTTACACTGGCCTTTAGATCTCTGTACGGCAACTGTCCTAACTATTTGAAAGCACGACTGCCAAGGTACACTCAAGCTCGCTCCCTCAGATCCAACAATCGTGTTCAGATTGTAGTTCCTAGAGCAAAAAGAGTTTGGCTAGGAGGACGAACTTTTTCGGCCAATGTGGCGACACTTTGGAACTCCCTGCCCCCAGCTCTCCAACAGGCTCCCTCCGAATTATGTTTTAGGCGTTTGCTGAAAACCTGGCTATTTGCCCAACCGCGCTACTAGTCCGCATGGTCAAAAACTACCTTGTTCATCTAGCGCCGGGACACCTCCTCGCGAGGTAGCTGTTCGCGCTTTACAAAATTCCGTATTATTATTATTATTAATACACACCTACCCGCCAGCTCCGATCCGCCAACCTCGCCCTCGCCGCCGTACCATGCATTCGCAGAGCCACCGTTGGAGGAAGGTCCTTCTCCTACCTGGCGGCCAAGACATGGAACTCCCTCCCCATCCACCTACGACTGACCCAGGATCATCTCACCTTCAGGAAGCAACTCAGGACCTGGCTCTTCGAGCAGTAACGATCCACCCCCCAGCGCCTTGAGACCCTCCTGGGTGAGTAGCACGCTATACAAGTTGCCGATTGATCGATTGAACGACAATTGACCAAATTTATTGAGAGTAAGGGCATTTTAAATGATACCCAATCCGGATTTCGGTCTGGTTTTAGTACAGAGACAGCCCTCTTGGAGGTGGCTGGGTCAGTAAGATTGTTGGTAGATTCAGAAGCATCGGCAATGCTGGTGCTCCTGGAACTCTCTGCTCCATTCGACACAGTTGACCACACCTTGCTGGCTCAGAGACTGCAGGATATGGGCATTGGGGCATGGCTCTGGCATGGCTGAAGTCTTAATAATCATTCACAGAAGCTCGCTTTGCAACCCTATCTGTCTGAACTGAAACATCTTTGGTGCAGAGTCCTTCAAGGGGTCAGCGTTTTTTTTTGTTTTGTTTTTTTAGTTGAGTCTACTTCTGTTTAATCTCTTTTTGGCTGTACTGTTCTCTCTGATAGCTAACGGGGGGGGGGGGGGGGGTGAAGGCGATTTCATACGCAAATTACATCCAGCTGTTTTTTTCCTATAAAGAGCACACTGAGGACTTCTTCAAAAGTTTTAAGGGCTGCCTGAGAGACATTGTGCTGTGGATGAACAGTAATAAACTCAAACACAACACTGGAAAAATGGAGGTGATGTTTTTCGGGAAGGAGTTGCCTCCAGCGCCGGATCTCTGGTGGCTGCTGGAAATGGGACCATCCCCATGCTCCTGCAACTATTCTAAAAAATCTAGACATGAAGTGGGAGGTTGATCGTAGATCTTTAATTCTGGGCTCAAATATGGCAGGTGACAGCAAATTAAGAAATGTACTGAAATTTCTGCGTCTGCTGCCAGAGGATTGCTGCAAAATCATTGTCCACACCATGGTGACATAGGCTGGACTATGCAAATGGCCTCTATGTGTGCCTGCCAAAGTACTTATTTAGACAACTGCAGATGGTACAAAACACAACTGCGAGACTGATTAGACGTGTACAATTCTGTCATCTAGGGTCTCTACACATAAAAGAGCTCCACTGGCTACAGGTGGCAAAAATAATTGAGTTCAAGGCTCTGATCTGACTTTGGCATTTCGAGCTATGCATGGTAACTGCCCCAGCTACCTGAAACAAATGTTATGCTGCTATTAGCAGACATGCTCATTGAGGTCTAATTCACAAAAGCTGCTCTGTACCCCTCGCTTTAGGAAGGCTAGCCTAGGCGGCTGATCTTTCATTATCGGAGCTGTCAAATTGTGGAACTCCTTGCCAAGCAACATTCACCACATTGATTCAGAGCCTCTTTTTTGGAAAGCGGTTAAGACTTAGGGGCAGATTTATGAAGGGCTTGCGCCACGTTTACGCCGCCGTTGCGTGACGCAACGGCACGGAAACATGGCGCATCCCTGCGCCCTATTTACAACGTGACGCATCTAGGAGATGCGTCACGTTTTACAGCACTGCGCCATGAGGAGGCGTTCCTGCGCAGGGGGGGTGTTCCTGCACAGGAACGCCTACTGAAAGTGGCTGAGTGAAATCTATGAGATTTCACTCAGTCACTTTCAGGGCAATGCTGCGTCAAAACCCTGCGCCTGCTTGAAGCAGGCGTAAGGCTTGAGGCAGCATTGAAAGAATAGGACCCCCCAGAGCATTGCTGGAGCTGCGTCGCGCTTGCGACGCAACTCCAGCAATGCGCCACATTTCCGGCACAGATGCGTCACGCATCTGTGCCGTTTTTGCCCCATGGTGCGCCGCATCATAAATGCGGCGCACAATGGGTGGCGTAGCTGTGGCGCACTGTGGCGCATGTTAACTAGCGCATCCCTCGGGATGCGCCAGTTAACATAAATCTGCCCCTTGGTGCTTTAGGTCAGCGTAGTGGTTTGGGGTCTTTGCTAGGAGCTTTTCGTCTGCACACTGCCTACTACTAGAGCGCCAGGACACCTCTGTTTGAGGTAGCTGTTGATGCTTTGCAAGTGAGGGTATTATTATTATTATTATTGTTATTAAAGCAGACTTAAGCGTAGGGAAGCATGAGAAACAAAAGTTATCTACATACTGTGATGTAAAGAGGATTATGTGTATATGGGAGCGTATGTAAAGTTGAAAACTGCAGACGCAAACTCTGGGGTGTCACTGGCATGTCCGCGCTTTTGACTGATTTTTTGTTTTCTTTTGTTTGTTTTGGATGGTCTGCCTCTGACATTTTCCATCCTCAAACTGGACAAAAATTTCTTTCAATAAAAAGTAGAGTCAAATCCCTTCCAAGATGGGGAAGGGAAATGGAAGACAGAAAACGTAATGGACGTGAAGAGTAATAAATTAGATAAACAAGCTTTTGCAATGCAATCGGTCTTGCATTTGCAAGAGTATAAGCTATTGGCATTGTAAATGACAATGCCTTTTTTATGTTTTAAAAGCCAAACATGTAAATAGAAGGCATTGTCATTTACTTTAGGAGCAAAACAAATAAGAACACTTTACTTGATGATGTGCAAATGACACATATTTGTAGAAACTCGATTTACAAACATTATTGGTTTAAACTACATAGTTTTATCAGTAAAGCAGCAAGTCTATATGAAATGTTGTCCCTATTTTAATGTTAAATCTGCTAATTGCAAATAGCAGTCAGTTTGCTGCCACTTCCTGCTTTAGTTATGTATGTATTAAACATGGCTTGAGAAAAATCCCCCCGATGGCAATGCTGTCAATGAACTAAGAGACAAGTCAGGAGTCATGCGTATCCTATATGTAGCTAGATCTGTATTATATATGGAGTAAAAGTTTAGTCTATTAAATCAACCAAAAGAGCTTTTCTACAGCACACATGCTGAACTCAAATAGTTGAAGGTACTCAATGCACAAGATGAGTGACGTAAGACAGGGTTACAAGGTGAAGGAGTCACATGCCCATATTTCACGGTGCTATATTCGAGGGATTACAATTTGGGAACTGCAGGTAACAAAAGGATATCTGTGTTAAAAGCAGTAACCCACTTACCTATCTACGTAAAATAAATATCTGTCATCTGCATGTTACATGATGTGCTTAGCAGAAGACACATTAACATCTACACTACTGTGATTAAAATATGGGACTTCACAAAACACAGATCTCTCCCACAAATATGTTAACCTCCAGAGTTATCTCACCATTAACATAACATAAGTATTTGTAAAGCGCACGTTTACTCAGAGGTATCTTGGCGCTGAATAACAGATGTTTCTTGTTACCCAACTCAATGGTACTCATTTTATCGACCTCAGATGCATGAAAGGCTGAGTGGACCCACCGGGATTTGAACCTGTGACCATGACCATAAGGTCAAATGCAGGCGCCTGCAGTGGAGGCATTAGTCCTCTGAGCCACCAGACTCTGCATTACTACTATTCCCAGAGATTTACAGGGCATCTTTGCAGCAGATGTCCTAAACCAATCAAATATTTTAAATTGCCGATTTTGCAACCAATTAAGCAGAACAGATCTACTGCCATGCTTCTCCTTGTTGTCAATATCTTTGCAGTAGGGTTAAGTAAAAAAAATTTATGAGTTGAGGCCCAGATTTTGCCTCAGGATTCGGCCACTTTTTTTGCCACAACCCTTACACAAAATGTAATTTGTTAAGTCTCATAATGCGCTTAAATGTACTCATAATTTACCTAATAAACACATGTGTGAAGGTCTTGATTTCGGATGTCACTTCTTGTTATGTCACTCTCTGTGATGTCATGTGCAGTGACACGAGCCATGACATCATGCGCTTTGATGGCACATCTCATGCTTTCACTTCCATACTACCTAACATTGTTAGTTACCCTACTTCTTTATTTAGGACCTGTGGCCTGCCCTCACATATTGTGTGCAAAGAAGGGCAATGGTAGAGCGTAGGACACAACGTGTCTATAAACGTTTTAAGTTTATACAGTGAATTACCTCAAGGTGCACATTTCAGATTGAAGCAATCTGTAACATAATTTGTTAATAGTCTACCCTAATTTGATTTGAAATTATTTTTCAAATGTATTTGTATACTTTTCTATAATTTTATGTGGCACCTTGTGTGATGTAACCAGTGTTCATATGTGATAGTAATCAAAGAATTCTGAAAACCTTTGAACTCTGCAAGTTACATTAGTCACAAACGTCTGACCTCACAATCTATGGGCCTCCAGTAGGCCACTGTATTGTCCTGACTGCTAACACTGCTCCCAAACTGTTTCGCCACTTCACCTGACACTTTAGGGCTGGACATCTCAATCTATAACAATGGTACTGTCAGGATCCAAGGTAAAGACACCTGTCTCTCTCTCTCTTTGACTACCTCTTCCCCTCCCTACTTCCCTCCTCTGCGACCGGGATTTTCCCTTACTCTCCATCTAGCTCCACCCATTACTCCCTTTCTTCTCCCCTGACCCCCCTACACTCCAATAGGCTGCACCCTCTGGAGGCACAGGTCGGCCCTCTTCCCTCCCCCTCCCTTGTGCCCTCTTCTCCCTTTCCTCCCACTTCACAGTATGCCCCCCTTCATCACATCAGCCTTAGCACTAGCTAATACACTCCTCTTCCAATCTGCACCGTCCCGGTACTCCAATCTCATCTCCTCCCCCTATTCCTACCTGCTTCTCCTTTTTTTAGGCCACCCCTTCTCCAACCTCCTCCCCAGCTAACTTTCCTTATGCTCCCCTCATTCCTCCCTCTCCCCCTCTTCACTACCTCCTCCTCCCCTCGCTTCTTACCCCGATTTCTCCAATCCCATTGCCTCCCTCTCCTTCCCCCCACTCCACCAGCATTGCTGTGCTAGCCCTTTCCCCCCTTGGTAACCCTTTCCATCTCCCTCCATCGGGCCCAGCAGAACCTTTTCCTTTCTTCAACTTCAACTTCCCCTTCTCCCAACCCCCCTCACTCTGCCAGATGCCCGTTCCCTCACAGCCACCTCTCCTAGCCAACAGGACCTCTCCAACCACCTCCC
The DNA here is from genome assembly GCF_964263255.1 of Lissotriton vulgaris. Classification (NCBI taxonomy): domain Eukaryota; kingdom Metazoa; phylum Chordata; class Amphibia; order Caudata; family Salamandridae; genus Lissotriton; species Lissotriton vulgaris. Next base: position 499,803,192 of record NC_141685.1, read on the forward strand.
CTCTTTTCCTCCCAAACCTCCTGCACTCCTATGACACCTCACAGTCCTCCCCTCTCCCTCTCCTTTTACCACACCGCCTTGATCCGCACCCATCTCCCCCTAACTATGTCCTTAATTCCTTTCCTTCGTGCAACACCAACAAAGACAACTCTCCCTTCACCTCTGATACACCAACCCCGCTCTCAACCTCCACCTTTCCCCACCTATGAACCCTATACCCCAACTCTCCTCCTGTCCCCCCACCTCTCCCTGCCTTCCACCACCAATTTCACCCCCTCCTTTTGCCATTGAGACACCCAACCTTCCGTGCTCTGCCCTACTCTCTCTTGAAAATAAGCTAGGCTCTCTTATCACCTCCATCTCCCAGCTTGTAGCTTCCATTTCACTTTTAAGCTCCAAGATTTCCACTTTCTCATTCACCTCAACTCCTTTGGAAAACTCTCACCTTCCCACGAGATGCACCCTATCACCCTTCTAAGCCGAAGTGACCCGCCACCAAAAACAGTCTCAACAGAGCTGCGCTGTCTGCTCCACAACTGCAGATCTGCAATAAAACACAAACTCGAAATCTCTGATACCATCACCCTTCACAATATTGACATGTTCTTCCGAATAGAGACCTGGTTCAAAGATACCTATCACTCTATGTTTGGTCTCCTATTACCCACAGGCTATTCTATTTTTAGGAATGACAGACCTATCAAAGTCGGGGGAGGTGTTGCAGTCATCTTTAGAAACTCCCTTCAACTTAAGGTTTCTCCCATCAGAGCCATCCGCACTTTTGAATGCCTATATCTTGAGCTTCAACTACACCACCGCTCACCGCTCAGATTCCATGTCATTTACCTGGCAGCGGCCCTTCGTTTATGGAGGAACTCACTGGCTTCATCAGCGACCAATACTCGCAAAGTGACAATCAGACCTTCGTGGGTGACTTCAATCTCCACTGGGGCTCTCTGCAAGACTCTTCCGCGAACTTGCTGGCCACCTTCCTCTCTACAAACGATCTTATCCAACACTGCACAGAATCAACACACTCTAAGGGCTCAATCCTGGACCTTGTTATTTCTAAAGCAGGCATGCTTTGAGGTTCCGTGACAATTGTAAGTGGTGTTTTCGACTCGCACGAATATGGTCGAGTCTGGTATCTATGAACCGCAAATGACGAGTTTAATAAGTGTGCGCAGTTTCGCTGTGCTAACTTAAACCGTTCGTTTGTTATGTGGGTTTTTCGTCTGTACCCACGGGTTCCATCTTAGATACGGCATCCATTTTGTCTCTTGCCCTCAAGTAGCCAGCGAACGGACGATGTCCGCTTCGCGACCCTGGGACTCCTAAGATATTTGCGGAAGACACATGTTCTTTGTAAGTGTCTTTATGACAAGGGGGATGATACTGTAAGGCAGATGGCCCCGCTCGAGGCTCATCTTGCCGTGCCGGTTTATTGTCTCAGCCGTGCATCTCATTAGGCACGTCCCTTTGATGCCTGTATCTCGATGTTTCCCGATACCTCCCCTTTTACACCCTTTCCGATCTCCCCACTGTCTCCGTCTTCCTCTGCACCTGTCTTTGTTCCTATTTCGATCTGTTTTACTTCCGATTGGAATGCACTAATGTTGGGAAGATGGGTTTTTACAGTTGGGAACCGCCAAATGTTTCCGCACTTATGTTCCGGACCTTATGTGTATCAAAGTGACCAAAGCGACCCCTCTGGGGGATAATTGTGGGAACCGGGTTGTAAACCTTTGTGTACCATGTTGTCCTATGGGTAAAATCTGTATAAAAGGAGCGATCCACAGAACCAATTTGAAGCAGTCTCCCCAAGTTGCACGTGTTGTACTTGTCGTGACTTCTGTGTTCCCTGCAGTAAATAAACCTTGAATCTTTGACGCCGAAGGAAGTGTCCCGTGTCTCTGTCATTCGTACGCCGGAGCAGGTTACCCACGAAAGTTTCAGGTGTTGTGCCCTGGCACCGCTGGGTCTTAAAGAACCCAGTCCTTCAGTTGGCGCCCAACGTGGGGCTGCATCAGTGGTACCGGTCCAAGCCCGACGATCGTGAGGAACTTCGTGTGAAATCTCCGAGGGAAGGTGCACTCCGCTTCATCGATCCTGTTGTCGAAACAAGTGGCCCGAAGACTTTTCCCGCGAAGATTCCCGCCTCCTGACGGCTGCGACGGACTGCTGCCCTGACTGTAGACCTGTTTTGGCGCCTGGCGTAGACCTTGGTATAGCGAGACGATTGACGGGCCTTCCTGGTGACGCCATCGATCTTTGAGTTAAGTATTTGTGGGTCGCTCCCAGAGTTCTTGGTTGTTGACACTTTAGCGAGTGTTTTTGTTGTTGACGCTGTGTGAGTGTTTTTGTCGGTGACACTTTGCTAGCGTACTTTGTTGTGTTATTTGACGACTGCAGCCGCCAAAAACCGAGGGTTTTAGCTCTTTGCTGGGACTTGGTAAATCCCGTAACCCTTGAAGTTTGTGAAACTCGGCTAGTGTGCAAGATGCCTGGTCGTAGTACTTTGTTCAGTTGTTTCAGACCTTGTGGTGTGGATTCCCGACTGGAGGACTCGTGTCCGATACCTCCGGTTGGAACTCCGACTTATGAACTGTACAGTAAACATGGGCTAGGCCCGATTACTTTTAATGAATACTGGATCAAATACACGAAGAAGGACGGTGACCTTCGCTGGCCACCACATGGTAGCTTCGAGGCCCCGATCTTAGATAATCTAGAGGTTAAATTGTTCGAAAGAAAGTCAAGGCCGGCCATGTTTGATGCCTTTCGGTTGTGGCGTAAAGAAGCCCGACGGAAAGAAATCAGACAGACTAAACGAAATCAGAGAGATAATGTTGCTACCATCGTAAAGAAAGCAGAGCAATTTCAGCATGATAAGGAGGTTAAGGAAAAGGAAGTGTTTGACAGATTGCAGCGTATGACTATAGATAAGTGCTATCCTGCTTTGCCTACGGAGTCGGACAAGAAGGATGAGTCAGTTGAGGATCCCTTAATGTCCTATCTTATGAAATCGCCACCTCCGTACGTACAGGGTACCACAGCCCCTGTGATTCCCCCTGTACCTGTTCCCGCACCTATTCTTCCTTTGCCTGTTCCTCAACCTGCACCCGTTCTTCCGACTGTTCCTGCTCCTTTGGCTGTTGCTATTCCTACTGCTCCTCCGCTTCCACATACTCCTGCTCACGCTACTGCTCCTGCTCTGTTAACCCCTGCTGTTGTTTCTGTCTCTACTCCTTCACTTGTTAGTCCTGTGTCCTATACTTCTCCCTCTACTCGTAGTCGTAATTCTCCTCTTGCGGCTAGTTTCTTTCATTCGCTCGGGCCTGTTCTTGGGTCCGCTGGTTCAGATGGTCCTCAGAGACGTAGTCAGCTTCCTGGTAACAGGGAACGTGCTTCGCTATATAATATGGCGATGGGTTGGATGACGCACCCCCTTAGAAATCCACCGCGTATTGTACTCGACACGTTTTGTCAGTTCAATATTCCAACCCAAAGATTTGTGTTCGAGGAAATGTGTAAGGTCCTTCGTGATCAGATATCGGCCGACGCACCTGACGAGGTGCTGACCGCTTTGTCTGATCTACAACTTCAGTTCTCGGCTGGACTGATAGTAGACACCAATGTTCGACGTGCTGTCGAACGGTTGCTATCTTTCCGTCCCACTCCTATACCTCAAGCCTTGTTTGTTGAGGATATTGAAAGACAGCCAGATGAGTCTGGTCAATTTCCTATGCGAGAAGTTCCACCAGTGTGGATGCCAGGTAATCCTGGGGCAAATCCCCCGATCCCGCCGTTCTTCCAGAGAGTATGGATACATCTCCCATGGAAAAGATCAGAAGTGTTACAGGTGTAGCAATCTTTGCCTGACCCTCGTAAAAATCCTACAGGGTATTATAAGAAATTATCGCAGCTCGTAGACGCTACGATAATGAATCTTGCTGATATCGATATGCTGTTTGGTAATGTTGTACCGCAACCGGTATGGGCTAAGATTCGTCAGGAAAATCATGCAAATGAATTAGGTGGTGATTGGGCGGCCATTATAGCGGCGGATGGGTTGCAAACTGGTGGTGCTAAACCCGACCAGTTGATTACTGCTCTCCCTCAAAGAATAATCACGTTAATGAAAACTCTAAAGCCAGCTATGAGGGTAAATTGGGACAAATTGTCAGCTTGTAAACAGAAAAAGGACGAGAGTGTCTCCGACTTCTTTACGAGGTTCGAGGAGGCATTCATCGACCATAGTGGACAGGATATGGGTACCGAGGGTGGTCAACGATTGTTTGTGGATAAATTTGTTTCGAACTTATTGCCCGATTTGAGCAATAAATTGAAGAATTCAGAGAGTGCGTGGGCCGTTTCTACCTCAGCTCAGATATTGGCTACAGCGCAATATTATGAGAATAGAGAGAAAGAGGAGAACGACCGTGCTGATAAAAAGACGAAAGAGCTTAAAACTAAAGTGCTGCTTCAGCAAGCGTATCCTCCACGTTCGAATCAGAATACTTCGCAACAAAATAGATCGCAATCGAACCGATCACAATCTCGTAATGACTCCTCTTCCCAAAGATCCTCGTTGGGGTACAATCAATGTGCCTATTGTAGACAGGAGCGTCATATCAAATTCAATTGTCCTGTTCTAAACGAACGTAATAGTGGTAACTCATCTAGAGGAGGTCGTGGTGGTTCACAGCAGGCACCACGTGGTAGAGGTCGTGGTGCTCAGAATGATCGTTCAGATAACTCATCAAATTCCGATAATTGTTTTGATCAACGTGGATCGTCGCAGGGACGATCTGCGCAGTACAATGTAGACGATTATTACGTCGATCAGGGAACTGACGACAGTAATTACTAGGACAGCCATAGACAAGGAGAGGGAGTGGTATCAGTTCCGGTTGATCAGAGAGGGCCTTACGTCGCAGTTGCTACATCGGGCGTCGTTGAGCCTTTTCTGTTGGACACTGGTGCAGCGAAAAGTTCCCTTAAGCATTCGAAACTCCCTGGCGCACCTTTGTCTGGCTTAACAAATGTTTCCGTTGGATTCTCTGGCGCCCCCGTTAGCAATCCAGTTTCGCGCCCTTTGCCCCTTACAATTGGGCCTCGTGAGCTAGAAGCTCCGTTGATTTTGACTACTGGTTGTGGTGAAAATCTTTTGGGCCTGGATCTGCTTAAACGTTTGTATGCAACTTTGTATTGTTCTCCTGCGGGCGTAAAGCTTACGTTGGGAGAGAGGGTTGTCTCTCCCATGTACTTGTCTCTCGATAAGCTTCCACCGGAATTGAGTTCTCTTCCTGCATCTTTGTGGGCAACAGGTCCCAATGATGTGGGCCTACTTGATATCTCACCTTATGTTGTTCAGTTGAAATCCAATGTGCGATTGCCACGTATTCCCCAATATCGTATCTCCCTTGATGGGGAACGAGCATTGTTAGCAATCATCTATGATTTGATCGAGAAAGATGTTATTGAGGAAACACGGGGAAACGTGTGCAACAGCCCTGTACTACCCATTCTAAAACGTACTGATCCTTCAAAACCACCTGTTTATCGTTTTGTTATCGATTTACGGGAGGTGAATAAAATTGTGATTCCTCAGTTCCCCGTTGTGCCTGACATCACGGCGCTACTGACTCTGATTCCAGCTTCTGCATCGTGGTTTTCGGTGATTGATTTGAAGAATGCGTTCTTCAGCATCCCGATTGCAGAAGAGAGCAGAGACCTTTTGGGTTTCTCTCTTGGTGGACGCAGCTTCCGGTTTAAACGCGCTCCTCAGGGCTACTGTGAAAGTCCATCGATTTACAGCCAAGCCTTGAAGGGTCAACTGGATGCGTTTAGGTTGCCGGCTGGTGCGGCCTTAATCCAATACGTCGATGACCTATTGGTGGCTGCTGATACTCAGGACATTTGCAAAATTGCTACGGTATCGCTGCTGCAACATCTCTGCGAGTTAAATCACAAGGTGTCACCTTCTAAACTCCAATATTGTTGCCAAGAAGTAACCTATCTAGGTCACTTATTGTCAAAGGAGGGAAGGCGGTTGACCCCAGAGAGAATTGCAGCAATTGCGCGAATGGCTGTGCCAACAACCCAAAGAGATGTGCGTGCCTTTTTAGGTATTACGTCGTACTGCAGGCAATGGATTCCTAATTTTTCATTGCTAGCGAAACCATTGGTGGCTCTTACGTGCAAGGATGTTTCAACTCCTTTACCATGGACGGAGGAATGTCAGAAAAGTTTTTCTGAATTACGTGATTCATTGTGTTCGGCTCCTGTGTTAGGTACTCCTGACTATAGCAAGCCGTTTACATTATATGTTCACGAGAGAGAAGGTTGTGCGTTGAGTGTCTTAACGCAACCTTTTGGTGGTAAGCAACGTCCATGTGCATATTTTTCCTCGACCTTGGACCCGGTAGCTAGAGCATTGCCGAGTTGTTTGAGAGCAACAGCGGCAGCCGCGGTCTCCATCCGACAATCAGCAGGATTGGTCATGGATAATATGCTTACGGTGATGGTTCCGCATGCAGTCGATACTCTTTTGAATCGTACGAAAACTCAGCACTTGACGAGTGCGAGGTTGTCTGGGTACGAGTTGACGCTGTTGGCAAGCCACATTCAAATAAAACGTTGCAATGTTCTGAACCCGGCGACTTTGTTACCAATTAGCTCAGAGTCAGATGAAATAACAGAACACGATTGTTATTTGAGGACAGAGGAGGAAACGAAAGGTCGAGTGGACCTTAAAAACACCCCATTGGAAGACCCAGATGGTACACTGTATGTGGATGGTTCATGTTTCAAGTTGCCGAATGGTGATGTGACTACTGCTTATGCTGTTGTAACGTTGAATACTGTTGTTGAGACTGCAAGATTAAATCAGAATTCTGCCCAAGCTGCAGAGCTGATCGCTCTCACTAGAGCGTGTGTGTTAGCGAAAGGGAAACGTGTGAATGTGTTTACCGACAGCCAATATGCATTTGGCGTCGCACATAGTTTTGGACGGTTGTGGAGAGAGAGAGGTTTTTTAACATCGCATGGTACGAAGATTCAGCATGGTCAGCTTGTGAATGATCTTTTGGATGCACTTACGTTGCCTAAGCAAGTGGCGATTGTCAAATGTAGTGCGCATCGTAAGGTGACGGATGATGTTGGTCGAGGTAATGCGTTTGCGGATGAGACTGCTAAGGAGACTGCCCGGAACCTTAGCACTCGAATGTATGTGACGAGTTCGGTTAGGTGGCCTACAGAATCGAGTATGTGTGAGGACACTATCGAGAGTGTAAAGGCAATTCAGAATGAGGCCACTGAAACTGAAAAGACGAAGTGGAAAGAAAGTACGGGAAAGTTGGATGCGAATGGTTGTTGGATTGATTTGTCGGAACAGAAAAGATGGATGTTGCCAGATGCGTATGTGCTGGCCGTTGTGACAATGGCGCATGAGTTAGCACATATTAGCGCGAAAGGTATTTGTAAGTTGCTGTCTCCTGTGTGGAAGAATGATGGTATTACGAAATGTGCTGAACGCTTGGTTAAGAACTGTATGGTGTGTATGATGTACAATCCTGGCAAGGGAACCCCAACTCCTCCTGGCAGTTTTGCTCCCCCTTCATGTCCCTTTGAGGTGATTCAATTGGACTTCATCCATATGGAGCGATGCAATAACCTGAAATACGTTTTAGTTGTGGTTTGCGCATTCTCCCGATGGATCGAGGCCTATCCACTCAAAGACAATACTGCCTTGTCTACTGCGAAAATCCTACTGAAGGAATACTTTCCTCGGTATGGAATGCCTAGAGTCGTGTGGTCAGATAACGGAAGTGAGTGTGTGGGGAGTGTGATGAAGAGTGTATGCAAGGGCCTTGGAATTAATCAGAAATTCCATAGGGCCAACCATCCCCAGTCAGCTGGTTTGGTTGAGGGGTATAACGGCACCCTTAAACTAAAGCTAGCAAAGATTCAGGCTACGACTGGTCTTTCGTGGCCTGACGCTTTACCCTTAGCATTACTGTCAACAAGGGCAACTGTACACTCCCGAGTAGGGCTCAGTCCCTATGAAATAGTGTTCGGTCGTCCTGCCAATGTTTGGGGGGTCCCTAGACCGGGTATTTTCTGTGATCTTGAGTATCCAATGTTGATCGATTATCTTCATGACTTGACTGCTAAACTGAGGTTAATTCACCAACAGGTTCACGAAGCATTGCCGACGCAGACGGAGGGTCCAGGCCACCAGCTCCAGCCCGGAGATTGGGTGGTGACGCGCAACTTCTCGCGCAAGAACAATTTGGATCCCAGGTTCACTGGACCCTACCAGGTCCTCCTTGCCACGAGAACTGCAGTTCGTCTTGAGGGGCGGAAGAATTGGGTGCACGCCACCCATACCAAGAAAGTCCCTATCCCGTTGCCAGCAGACTCGTGGGTGAGGAAAGGCATTGCATCAACTGAAACCAAAGGATTGCCGGCGTTTGTACCTTTCAGCGACGCACAACCTGTCGGAGAATCCTCAGTGCAGCAGAGAGACACTGTTGAACATTTGTCAGCAAAAGACTCAAGACCAGAACATTCAGCTGATCAACAGGACATTGTCCCTTCAACGGATCCTTTGTTTGACGAACAGACACGTCCTGGGAAAACCCGATACTTTTTGCGATCCAGCACTAAAGACTAATAAAAGATCCTGTTCTGTCCCTTGATAATTGCATTATCCCGTTTTCCACGATCAGTCTGAACATTCGTATCATTGTAATTGTTTTGTACATATTCATTGAGCTTCGTTCCTTACACTTTTGCTTCCACAGCTGAGAAACATTGTTTTCGCATATATACACTTGTGAAATAAAGGCCGTAGGGCCGCGCGCGTACTTCCTTCTGGTTAGTAGGTCTTGACGCTAGGTTAAAGACCGTCGGTTCCTGGGAACTCCTAGGGATTGACTGTTGCTACACAGAACGAAGTGCGTCAAGAAACGTTGCGGACGGTCATAGGGAATGGCATTTTCGAAGCTGACGGATTTGGAAGGAGCTCAAGCACAAAGATGCAGCAACTCAGTCGTACCAAAGGTTTTATATTCCAAATATTCGTGTTGTTTTTGACTGTTTCTGCATTATTGGCGGGTGGGGTGTATTACACGATGTTTTACTTTTTACCTTCTGCTATACCTACTCCTACCCCTGACCCTAAACTTACCTCCACTGCTTCTCCTCATTCTTTTCATATCTTACCTGAACACGAGCAGGCTAGACGTGCAGAATTCCGCAACAATTCCTTTATTCAGCTCCTTCATCAGCATCAGTTAGTGGTTAACACTACTAATTGTTGGGTGTGTGGGTTGATGCCACATACTACGGATAAGGGAATTCCATATCTGGTGCTACCGTATAGTTCCCAAGGGTCTGCTCGAGCATTTCAGACAATGTTTCGTAGCGCACTGGGTTTCCACCCCATTCGAGAACCACGTTCCCCCTACTCTGGTCCTACCTCGTACCAAAAACCTTTGTCTATAGCAATAGAGGATTTAGATAGCGATATCTATGATCCCTCGCTTATTCCTGAAGAAGAAGTACAAGCCTATAGGGTCCTAAGTAGAGGCGAATATAGTGTGTTCACCAGTGAAAAGCAGCTTAAAAGCTCGCCTCCGATATGGGTCGTACCCCACATTGGTAATTTTTGTCTAATAGGTCGCGGCCGAAGATCGAAAGCCCGACTTGGAGAGAGTGCTTGCACTGAAAATTACATTCTGCCGATGGTCTCGTCCCCTGTGTTCCTGGCTGCCAAGGGTACCTACTTTATCTGTCATGATCGTGCATATGCATGGTTGCCCTCTGACTTCATGGGCTCATGCTTCATCGCAAACTTGTTGCCTCCGACGTTCACTGTAGATGCAGATTATCACAAGACTAGAGTTGTGAGAGGCGTAATTAGCGAAGAGGATACTGCCGGTCAAGAGGCAGGAGACTTTTTCAAGGGTTTCCTCCCGTTTTGGGGACCTATGGTTAATAGTAGGAACCTGAGACAGCTGACACGAGTGGTAGAATCGACAGCTAATATTACTGCCAGTGCCCTTGGTAACATCACCACTGAACTTCAGGCGGATAGGCTTATGACGTTACAAAACCGTATGGTTTTAGACGTGATCTTAGCAGATCGAGGTGGGGTATGTAAGGTGATCCATTCGAGCTGCTGTATTTTCATTCCTGATAATGCTCCGACTGTCTATCAAGCCATCTCGAAGTTGCATAAGATCTCCGAATCCATACACGTGGATGTAGGGGATTGGACGCTACTTGGGTGGTTTTGGGGCCTGATGTCGACTTGGGGTTGGAAGATTCTGATGATCATCGGAGTCGTTGTGGTGTTCCTGTTCACGTGTTGCCTTTGTGTGCAGTGCGGTCCTGCCTTATGTGGCCTCTGTGCTACAACGTGTATGAGACAGCCACCTGTTACCAAGGGGACTCGATTGGACAGAGCTATGCTACAGCAACATCTCGATGGTCTGATGAATATCGAATATGATTCAGACTAGTGCTTGCCTACATGAGGGCAAAAGGAGCGTCTGAGGTTCCGTGACAATTGTAAGTGGTGTTTTCGACTCGCACGAATATGGTCGAGTCTGGTATCTATGAACCGCAAATGACGAGTTTAATAAGTGTGCGCAGTTTCGCTGTGCTAACTTAAACCGTTCGTTTGTTATGTGGGTTTTTCGTCTGTACCCACGGGTTCCATCTTAGATACGGCATCCATTTTGTCTCTTGCCCTCAAGTAGCCAGCGAACGGACGATGTCCGCTTCGCGACCCTGGGACTCCTAAGATATTTGCGGAAGACACATGTTCTTTGTAAGTGTCTTTATGACAAGGGGGATGATACTGTAAGGCAGATGGCCCCGCTCGAGGCTCATCTTGCCGTGCCGGTTTATTGTCTCAGCCGTGCATCTCATTAGGCACGTCCCTTTGATGCCTGTATCTCGTGTTTCCCGATACCTCCCCTTTTACAGCCTTTCCGATCTCCCCACTGTCTCCGTCTTCCTCTGCACCTGTCTTTGTTCCTATTTCGATCTGTTTTACTGCCGATTGGAATGCACTAATGTTGGGAAGATGGGTTTTTACAGTTGGGAACCGCCAAATGTTTCCGCACTTATGTTCCGGACCTTATGTGTATCAAAGTGACCAAAGCGACCCCTCTGGGGGATAATTGTGGGAACCGGGTTGTAAACCTTTGTGTACCATGTTGTCCTATGGGTAAAATCTGTATAAAAGGAGCGATCCACAGAACCAATTTGAAGCAGTCTCCCCAAGTTGCACGTGTTGTACTTGTCGTGACTTCTGTGTTCCCTGCAGTAAATAAACCTTGAATCTTTGACGCCGAAGGAAGTGTCCCGTGTCTCTGTCATTCGTACGCCGGAGCAGGTTACCCACGAAGGTTTCAGGTGTTGTGCCCTGGCACCGCCGGGTCTTAAAGAACCCAGTCCTTCAGCTTTCCATCGCTACCCCTATTCACGTAGACTGCTCTGACCACCTCCTCATCCCATTCTCTCTTCATCTAGCACACTCTATAACTCTTGGCCAACCTAAGAGGGCTACCTCCTGGTTCCGTGACACTAAAAATATTGACACAGTTTCACTCTGTGAATCAGCTTTGCTGTCACTTCCAAGGCTAGATCCAAACCTAGATATTGACGATCTCACCTCCCAATACCTCTCAGTACTTGCAGTCGAAATCAATAACATCGCTCCTCTCCAAAGCAAAAAGAAAAGGCCCATTCCCTCAGCACCTTGGTTCAACAAATCCCTCTATGAAGAAAGGAAACACCTAAGACTCTTGGAGAAACAATGAAGGCAAGCGCCCTCCACCGATAATTTGGCCACTCTTTGTTCAGCAAGATCCAAGTACCACAAGCACATCTTCCTTGGGAAAGCATCGCACTTCAGAACCCTCCTTGACTCAGCCAAAAATAGACCCAAAAAACTATTTGAACTCATCAAGAATACTAACTGCTCTCCCCCAACCTCCAAGTTGGAGGATTCTTCAAAGAAAGCTGCGGATTTCGCTGTATTCTTTGATGAAAAAGTGAAATCACTTGTGGATCAGGTAGATCATCCTACCCCTCCAGAGGAGCGCAAATCACTAGTCATTTGGCAGAACTTCGACCTCATCTCTGAAGATGTCCTCCTCAAGTGCATCCTCGAAACAAAGCCCTCCAACCATTCTCATGACCCCATCCCTAGTGCCATTGCCATTGACTTCTATACCCATTCTCTTCCCTATTGGACCACTCTGGTCAACCTCTCCCTCTGTCAAGGCTCCCTTCCTGTTCCCTTCAAAACTGGGCAGGTCACCACTCTGCTTAAAAAACCCACTGCTGATGCGAATGACCTCAACAACTTCCGTCCCATCACTAACCTACCTTTTCTTGCGAAGATCACAGAAAGATGAGTTGTGAAACAACTCTCTCGTCATATCCAGGACATGATCTTCTTGACAATTTTCAGTCCGGCTTCATCCAAAACTGCAGCACTGAAATAGCCCTGCTGCAAGTGATTGATGACACGCTGCGGATACTTGATTCGGGGGGGGTCTTGTCTTCTAATTCTCTTGACCTTTCAGAAGCCTTGACACTGTCAATCACAACACCCTCCTCAACACTCTTCAACAGAGAATGGGCATGGAGGGCACTGTGCTTAAATGGTTTGATTCCTTCCTCTCTGATAGATCTCAAATTATCAAAACAGCAGACAGTCTTTCATCTCCTTTGGCGGTGGGTCAAGGTGTTCTTCAGGGCTCTATACTTGCACCTACATTGTTCAATCTCTATTTGGAACCACTGGGAAATCTCCTAAGTAAATCCGGGGTCCACCATCATCTCTACGCAGACGACACTCAAATCTACCTCAAGTTTGCCTCCACTCAAGATCTCTCCTTCCTAAGCTCTACTCTGGACTTCATTCAAAACTGGATGTCAACACATCAACTGGTTCTGAATCCCTCCAAAACTTAATTCCTCCTCCTCTCCTCCTCACTTTCTCCTACCCTGGTTCAATCATGCATGGACCAGATGAATCTACTGAACAATAAACCCATCATTGTTGACAGCGCAAAATCCCTTGCTATCATACTCAACACAAAACTCAATCTACTCTCCCACATTAATTTAATTGCAAAGTCTGCTCGATACCAACTGCACCGTCTTTTCGGGATTCGTCACTTTTTCCTGGAGCATAACCCTAAAACCCTGGTCCAGTCGCTGGTCCTCTCCAGACCGGACTACTGCAATTCTCTTCTTACTGGCCTCCCCAAATCCCATCAGTCCCCCCTTAATTCTGTTCTCCATTCAGCAGCTCGTTTCATTTATGGGGCCAAAAGAAGCGACCACATCACACCCATGTTATCCACCCTCCGCTGGCTTCCCATCGAGGCAAGATCTATCTACAAGACTGCCTGCATCACCCACAAAGCCTTGCACTCCTCCTCTCCTCGCTACCTGGTGAATAAACTGAAACTCTCTGGAGGCTCTAGACCTTCACGAAATGCGGAAAATCTACTGCTTGAACCTCCCACTTTCAAGAAGGAAAGATCGATGGCCCAATCCTTTTCAGGCAACGCAGTGAGAATCTGGAACTCACTTCCGCCTCAGCTCGGGACCACCACTTCCTCCCAGGAGTTCAAAACTGACCTCCTTCAAAGACACTTCCAAAGTTAATTCATGCCCTCTCTATTATCTAAATGAAGACCTTTTAGTACAGACAATTTCTATTCTCCATGACTATGGAAGTGCCTTCCCAGTGTGTTCTTGTGGTTTGAGAGTCTGCCATTTATTTCAGTATTACCCTTTTACCTGTGTTTGGTAATCTTTTCTCTTGTAACACACTGTTTGCTACCTCTTACATGTTGTTTGCTTTCAATACTTGTTCAAGTGCCACCATTGCCTACGTAACGATTGTTCTTGTGTTTGAGTGTCCTCCATTTATTGCAGTATTATACCTCTACTTGTACTTTGAACGCTTTTGTAACCTGCACACATGTCACTTTTTCCTCCTGTAATGCACCGTTTGCTACCTCTTGTATTTTGTTTGTTCACGATTGTTACTTTTGCCTCATGTAATGTAACGTTTGCTTTTGTAATTTGTTCACTTGTAATGTTCTCATGTATCAGTTCTGTTCCTATTGTGAAGTGCTCTGACACCTTCGGGTAAAGTCTGCGCTATATAAAAACACATAAATAAATAAATGAATAAATAAATAAACAAACATCTAGGGTTACACATCTGAGCAGCGCAGATTTGGTCTTTCTCCGTTTAGTCACACAGGGTGGCACAACCTCGGAACCAATCTCCTATGATAAGCACCAACCAACTATTTTTGTCCCTTCTCTGTCACATCCATAATGTCCCTCTTTACCATGGTTACATCCCAACTCCTCCCGTGAATCCACTCTCCTGCCAGTGGTCCCTCGCCTGGGCACTATCGTTCCTCTCACACCACATGTCCCCTCAGTCAACCTTTGACCGCAGCCTTTCGCTGTCTTCCTACCACTCACCTGAGCAGCCAGTGCAGAGTCTCCCTCGGACATACTGCCGCAAAATCCCTGCAGACTGTCTATTGTGCCAGAGGAAATCATTGAGCGGCCTCTGTGGCCCCCAGGGCTACAAGAGGCCGTGGTCTCTGCTTCACAGACCAGCCCCCTGCTCCAGCAGGGGCCTGCTCTAGCAGGGACGCATCTGGCCCCCTTGGCCAGATGCGTCAGGGGCTGGAGAAGCGCCCCCTCTGCCAGTGGCGTCATACACGACAGGTAGGCCTCCTCCGTCAGAACGTCATGGGAGATCAGCCCACAACAGTAATGTAATCCAAACGTGGCAATTGAGGGTAATTTCTTGCCCGGCCATTCCTTAAAATGCGAAGTCTACCCTCTGGATAAAGTCTGTTCCGTCAGTTCGGAATACTTCATCTGTACTTGAAATGAGAGAAACAATCTTGCCATCTATCAGTTAGCGATGATGTCATTAGTCACTCAAAGCCCAGCTGTAGATTATGGAATGTCAGTCAGTACAGTACGTGCCATTACAATAGAAGAAAGACTACAAACAAGCATTTGCAAAGCAATAGAACTCGCATACAAGTGAGATCTATTGCATTGCAAACGGGAGTGCGGAAGGCATGAACAAGGGGGGCCGGCGAGAAGGCACGGACTGCTGGGGGGGGGAGGTGTTGGGGGGGGGTCGAATGGCACGGGATGAATATAGGGCTGAAGTAAAGGGGCCAGTAGCAATGAAAGGACATAAATTATAACATGGCCATCATAAGGAGGGACTAACAAGCTATAGGCTCGACATAAAAATCAGAAATTGCACAGCCGGCATGCCTGTGCCCAATGGTGAATTATACTTTGCCTATAATTACACTTGGAGGAAATCGCAGCAAAAAAAAAATAAAAGACAACATTATCAGCTCTAGGCATAGAATATTTGAGTGGCACCTTTTCCAGGTGTACTACTTTAATGTATGTGAAATGCAAAAGAAGTAAATCTACAACCGTTCATAGGGCTACTATTATGAGTGAAGATTTTTTATTTTTTTGTGAATTTGGCACATGGTTCAAATAAAACTCTTCTTTTTCCCAAGTTTTTTCATTGCAATTTCAGATGATTGATGCAATATCGTTATACCGCGTAATTAAATTACAGATACATCAGTAATGATATTTATTGCCTCATTCAGCTAACAGAGTACAGAGGATACAAAAAATGTGGGACGTTCTTCCTGCTATGGAGAAGGTGCATTGGTTGAGCCTGTCCCCATGCCAATAGGAAAGATCACCTCAGTTACCTGAGCTTAGATGAAGGTTGAATGGTGTCTACACACTTTAACCCACTGCCTTTCGAGTAAATGGTCTGAGGATGCTGACTCGATAGAGGTAACGACCTCTATGATCACATCAGTTTCCATGGTAGGTAAGGTGGTGATGATGGCTCGGTAAGGAGTTGTTCCTTCCATCCCATCTCAAATTCCCCTATGCTAATACCTTAAACATCCAGGGCAAAAGGAGCACCTGGGAATATTGAGCACAGTGAGGGACATCATGCTGTCCATACACAAGTCCACTGGAACTGGAAGGCAGGTCCTAGTTTATAAAGAGGTGGAGGCTAGCAGCAGCCATTGCAGGTCAAGGCCAATCAATAGTTGGAAATGCCAGTCCTAGTGGAATCTCTGATTGTGATGGCCATTAGGAATAGGAATAGGAGATGGGGTGAGGACCATGTAGGACAAACGTCCCCTCTGCTAGTTCTCAAGATATTATGAGACTTTTACCTTCTGCACTGCAGAGAATTGGGCAATAGTTTTAATAGGGCCTTGGGGACATACAGCACAAACCTTTATTTTGAAGAATTGGGAAGGGAAATGGCATGGAACTGTCAAATGGAGAGCTGAATTTCACCTTTTGTCAGAGGGAGAGCTGACTTTCATCTTCCAGCCACACCGCGCCTTCCCTCAGTGTGGTCCACTAAGAAAGGTGCAGTATTGACAAAAGTGCAGGGGGCTGGTGATTACAAAAAATTTGTAAAATAAAGTAATTTCGAAATCAGAACCTGAGGATGATGTTAGTTTGAAACTACAATTGGACATGATGTAATGCCTGAGAAAGTGGCAGGTAGGCATTGCTATATTAAATATTAATAAGAATTTCAGTGTGATTGCCTGTTCCTCAAGAGTGACCTCCACAGATGAAATTGGCACGAAAATACAGAAAAGCAACTGTTCTATGGAGAAGATAAATTACAATTGGAGGACTATCTGATCAAATAGCATAGACTTCTTGCTCAGATCTGCATGTGAAATATTTGCCTAACGTTAGCGGCCATGAGCAATGAGAGATATCCCTCTAAGACAAAAAAGTGAGTTAACACAATAGAATCCCAGATACTAATGAGGCAGATAATGTGACACACTGTGTAAATTAACAGTTTCATTTAAAAATCTGGAAGAGTGTTTGAGTCTTGTGTGAGGATGAATTGTATTTCATATATTACGGTGCCATGGAATTTCTTGAACCTATATAGGATGTACACATTTACACAACATAGACTGTGGGATTGGTGTCCAGACTGATTCTAGACACCCCCACCGCGTGTGTTCGCCTGTATACCAGCTAGCTCACAGTGACACGGTAAACTCGTCTTACCAAGGAGAGAATAGTTCTTGGCAACTATCGAACATGACAACATGACATGGAACAGGGTTGTCATGTTGTCATGTTCGATAGTTGCCAAGGGAATGCCCTTCTAATCAAGCATAAAATATTGTTAAAATGGCTTTGAAAAAGTCCTTTAAAATATGTTTATATCTGATCATGAAATCCATGGAGCTCAGTAATAGCGCTGGGACGCATTCGGGTAGCCATGCGCTCTATAAATATATCCTTATTATAACATAACATAATAGCATAGAAAGAAAAAGTTTTCAATTTTTTTGACAAAAAGGCCGATTTCTTCCCAGCACACAGAGAGCCAAAGGTTTATGTGGGAGATGCAACATCACTGCTGCTTGCCTTCTCAGACGACGGTCCCTGTAACACCTCACAGATCAGGTCAATTGAGCAAAGATGATCTTCCACAGTTCCCACAGCCGATGCTGGGGAAGCAGTTGAAATATCCAAAGCCTGTGTGCCTGTAGTAGAGCCAGTATCCGATCTAACAGGAGCTGAAGCGTCCTGTGGTGGCTCTAAGAATGGTGACATCAACATTGGAATACGCTGGGGACAATGCAGTACGTGGGCTGTTAAAGGGTCCAGCAATGCATCAGCGTCCTGTGGCACAACTGATGGAAATGAGAGGTCGAACATGCGTTAATAGCTGCAGAATAAAAAGTGGAGGACAGCTAAAACCCAGTCAATCCAATCTGGTTGAACCAATAGGAACCAAGACGTGCTGAGCTCCTGGAGTGGAGGCGTGCCAAGATGGAGTACAATGCCATCATGGTAATGTCGCTCAAAGAGTGCTTTTTCCATTTCCTTGGTGATTGGGACGTCAATTGAGTAGCATAAAAATTTAAATCAGGATACCTGCTGCTAGTAGCAGGATTAGCGGAAGTCCTTCAAAAATTCTTCTGAATACGGAGTGTACGAAAGCTGAAATCACCCTGAAGACTGTCTGAAAGGTGCTTAACAGTCCAGAACCTATGGTCTTAAATAGGTTTACTATGCCCTTTGTATCAGACATGTTAAAGATATGCTGTACCATTTCTCTGAAATGAAAAGGGCAGTTAGTCCATACCAGTGCCTGTATCTCAGCGGAGGACCATGCAACCTGAAGATCAAACATTTCTCGGGCTGAGGTTAAGTGCACATCTTTCTGTAGAAGCATCACTTTCATTTGGCTCAGAGTATCAAACCGTATAAAGGAAACTTTCAGCGAAGGCCATAAGGGCCCCTACCTGACTGTGTGGATTGGTAGAAATAATACTTGCATACAACAAGTGGCCCTGGAACCTACAGTGACAAGATATGCAATGCCAGGAAGCATCCGTCAACAACCTTGATCATTCAGTATTAAGTAACTCCCATTTGAGAGCAGTCTGAACACTGGATTAATCACAGCAGCTGGGGAACCTTTCAAATGGTTGGATAAGTTAGGTACTGAACCATCGTAAAAATTATAAACAGATCCATTCAATCTATTTGAAAAACATAAGGGAAGCTAAATCCAGCTATCTCACCCAAAGAATCAACAAAGCATCCCACTCCTCGAAATAACTATTCAAAATATTAAATGAGTTCAATGCACCTCAGGTGGAACAATCATCTTTCATCCCCACCATGGAGTGGGTAAACGCATTAGCTGCGCATTTTAATAATAAAATCAAGTCTATCTACTCCACGTTGGCAACCTCCGGACCCAACATCGTCCAAGTTGGTGAAGTCTCTTCCTGTAGCTCTCTGATCCCTCCCATACCATACTGAGTGTCCCTTGCTTATGGAGTTTGAGCCTACCACGGTTGCCGAAGTGTTAGTTGCTCTTGGGAAAGTGAAATCGGGTTCACCCACAGACTCACTGACCCCCCGAAAGTGCAATGAAATATTTCCACTTTTGGCCTGCTCTCTATCTAACATCTTTAACACCTCCTTTAAGCTTGCATCTATGCCCAGCAGCTGGAAGGTGGCTCAGGTAAAACCTATCCTCAATAAGCCCTCCAGTGACCCTACGATTGTCTCCAACTATAGGCCTATATCGTTACTGCCCTACTTTGGAAAGGTACGGGAACACCTAATTAATAAACGTATCTCCAGTTTTGTAGAATCCCATTCACTTTTAGACCCCTCACAATCAGGCTTCCGTGCTGCCCATGGCACAGAAACGGCAGTAACGGAAGTGGTGGATAACATTCTTCTCACCTTGGACAGAGGTGATTCTGCATTTTTGATCTTGTTGGATCTCTCAGCAGCCTTTGACACCATCTCCCACAGCATTATTTATCAACGGCTGTGGGAGATTGGTGTCAGAGGCAAGGCTTTGGCCTGGTTCAAGAGTTATCTTGCGGACCGGCATACTTACATTAAGGTAAACTCCTTGGAATCCAGTAGGACGCCTCTCCCTGTTGGGGTACCTCAAGGGTCCATTTTGAACCCCATGTTATTCAACATTTATCTGACCCCTTTAGCCAGAATTATAAAATCTTATGGTTTTACCACAGCATTCTATGCGGATGATACTCAGGTGCTTATCACCTGTAGTTTAGATGTTCTTGACACCCGCATTAGATTTAAGAGGTGTATGATTCAGATTAGTGAATGGATGACTGGAAATAAACTCCAACTTAACTATAGTAAGACAGAAAGTATGCTATTTGGCAAGGCAAAGACACTATGGTCGCATGATTGGTGGCCTTCAGAACCAGGACCATGCCCGAGCCCAAAGAAGTGGTTTGTGACCAGGGAATAATGATTGAATGTGCCCTTTCTATGAAGGCTCAGGTCACCCAAGTATCAGGCTTCTGGTATGGCATACTGCGAAAACTGCGGGAGATTTTCCGATGGCTACCCATCGAGTCCAGAAAACCTTTAGTTCAAGGACTGGTCGTCAGCCGTCTTCATTATGGCAACGCAATGTATACTTCCATCAATGAGGGCTTGTTGACTAAGCTTCAAACCCTCCAAAACGCCGCTGCACGCCTGGTGCTAGGCATGCCCCCAAGGTCCCCCTCCTTGCCCTGTCTTAGACAATTGCACTGGCTCCCAATGCGACAAAGAAGCCAGTTTAAGATCCATAGTCTTACACATAAAATTCTCCATGGGATAGGACCCTCTTACCTTGCTGAGAAATTGGTCTGGTACAAACCCTCTAGAACCTTAAGATCTAGCAACAAGTCCCTCCTGGTACAGCCAAGGGCCAGAACATCGAGAATTGGATGTAGAGCCTTTTCCTATATAGCCCCCCAACTTTGGAACAAGTTACCTGCACATCTACTGTCTCTATCCAATCATTAGGCTTTTCGTAGGGGCTTAAAAACCTGGCTTTTTCCCAAGTAATTCCTCCCCTACCCCCCATACACTTGGTTGTCGTTTTGTTGCCAAGCGCCTTGAGACTCCGGTGAACTGTGCGCTATACAAGAAATAATGACTATGACTATGACCCTTACAGGCCCCGTGAATCATGATATCCTGGCTTATTAGAGATCCACTCAAAGAATTCTTGCAGTATGTACCACCAAGAAACACTTCAGCATCCCGATTCCTGCATCAAAATCTATAAGATAATTCCCAAGGTTTGTGGATGAATTCCCTACCCATTGCTTCTTACCTGCCTCCCTGGTGGTGTTCTAGGCAATATTGAAACTAGAAGTTGTTACTGGCAATGCTATATGGCCATAAATTAACCATTCCGTGGATGGTGCCTCTGCCACAATGAAAGGTAATTGGTCAAATTTTTCAATGTACAGCACTGTAAATTTTGCATCCCTTTGTGCCATTGTTGTCTGCTTTTCAGTTAAATTATATGCAGAGATCATAGAGATATACTGTTGATAAATCGCCAGGGCTCATAATCAGAGCACAGTGATTGTAGCGTCCAGCTTAATGACATGATAGAATATAACTGTGATTGTCCGTGTTGTGAGAAGGACAGTTCTTGCTCCATTATATCTACTGAAGAAGATACAATGTTACAAAGTTCGGAGGGGAACAATCCAGTGCACAACAAGTGGACCGTGGTCTTATTCAATAAATAGATGAATCAAAAGTCTAAATGAATCATTTCACAGTTTAATCAGTAAGTTGTGAATATTCTCATATATTCATGTCCCAAATTAGAACAAAAACCAAAAACGTGTCACTGCACAGTTTTAGATCAACCATAGTAATCCTCAAAAAGATCCTGATGCATTTCGGGCCAGAGCCCTTTGTCAAGGGATAACTCTACAAAGAAAAATAAACATAACCAGAGTCAATCTACTGTCTAAAATAAAGTATCTACAATTGAACTAAATCATCCGTTTTTTGTGTTCACCAGCTCTGGTTCCCTACCCCTCGTTTATGTTTATGTCCATCCGCTATACTTACACGAGAACACACACTATCTGCACCACTGTCCCATAGGCATGCCGCGAGGCACCTCGTAAACCTCTCTGAGTAAGTACCTCTCGGGAGATTTCTCTTGTGCTCTTTGAAGCGTTCGCTATATATTTTTCACTTAAACACGCATTTTCGGTGTGGCACCCTTTGCAGGTATCTGTGCTCACAGCGTTTCCGCTCATCTTTTATCTAACGGCACGCTCTCTTTCCATTTTCACGATGGGAGTCCTTAGATCACCTGGTCGATTTCTGTATTTCTCACACTCGTCTAGTTTTCGTCACCGCTCTTTAGGCACTTAATCTCCGTTTAATGCATGATTTAGTTCAATTGTAGATACTTTATTTTAGACAGTAGATTGACTCTGGTTATGTTTATTTTTCTTTGTAGAGTTATCCCTTGACAAAGGGCTCTGGCCCGAAATGCATCGGGATCTTTTTGAGGATTACTATGGTTGATCTAAAACTGTGCAGTGACACGTTTTTGGTTTTTGTTCTAATTTGGGACATGAATATATGAGAATATTCACAATTTACTGATTAAACTGTGAAATGATTCATATAGACTTTTGATTCATCTATTTATTGAATAAGACCACGGTCCACTTGTTGTGCACTGGATTGTTCCCCTCCGTGTAGGGGGACCCTCGAACTTTGTTGCTTTTGCGTTCACTGCCTGGCCAGACAGTGTTCTAATCCGGTTGCACACTACAATCCATTACAACACTCAACTCTGGAGTAACTTACGCTGTGCGAGCTCCCACTCTATTTGAAGATACAATGTTGCCAGTGAATAAATCCTGGATCTTAGTGTGATCATGCAATTGTCAACCACAGCCAAAGCCTTTTCTAAGTTTATTCTGTCAATTTCACGCAATCTCTCCACAGCTTCCTGTTGAGAGATTTTCCAAATTTCATCATAAACAGCATATAAGAAGTGTTTCTGATGTTGCTTTTGGGGACTTAGTAAAAGATCCTCGAGATCCATGTCATCTGACAGTAGGGACAAATGTTGCTTTACCTTTGACAGTGTTGAGGTTCTTAGCCAATCTAGACATAACTTCCCAACATTGTATGATGTCACCACCCCTGGATGTTCTCGTTTTACATACCGTACGTCGGGCCTACTGATACTAAACCCTTCAGTGGTACCCCTGAATCTTAACTGACATCTATTTGTGTTGATAGGCTAAACTAACCATCACTTCCAATTGGGGTCTGTTGAATTGTATGAAATGTCCTGCTTGATGTCATCTAGTGTACCCTCGCCATTTTCTGTATAATTTTGCCAATCCTCAAAGTGTGAACTTGAGAGAATATGTGGTGTGTTCAAATCCTTAATCTTGGCTAACCCAAGACAGGAAGTTTGTTGCACAGAATCATTCAGGAAGATGATTTGTTGCGGTATCAGGCATGCTCTAAATAGTCCCTCTATTCCCTGAAAATGCCAGTCCTTGGTACCCCAGACAGATTTCATGTTTATAGTGTCCTTCTATAAGTCGAAACTAGGCATGGGCGGAAAATCCGTTCCGCTCGCGGATTTTGCGGATTTTCGGGAAATCCGCAATCCGCGAGATTTGCGAATTTCCTGCAAAATCCGCAAATCCGCGAGCAGCGGATTTTGCTCGCACTGCTCGCACTGTTCGCGTGAGTTCGCGCCCCGCGAATAAGTGCGAAATTGCAGAAATACGATCTAAGCAAAACTGAAAGTAACTACTTACCAGGTTCAAAAGTTCAGGCACATCATTAGTAGCCATTTCCTGTAGTGCTTCCTGAGGGGCCCCTCCAGAGTTCAGTTGCCAGTTGAAACTATTATGTGACCCTGCTCTGAACTGGAGTTCTGGACTTTTTGGTTCCGTCCAGAGGTGTCAGGGTACAACACCCAAAGACCCCGGAGTCCCACCTGCCTTGGTGCACAAATGAACAGAAACACGGGCTTCTCGATGGTGGCGTCAAAGACCAAAGGTTTATTACTGCAGGGACACAGAAGTCACAGAATCTACACACGGGCAGAATCTAGGAGACTGTTCGATTTGTACAAAGTGGGTTGCTCCTTATATACTAAAAATTGTGCTCTAGGCAAATATTTCACATGTCGGTACATTCCCAAACCTTTGTGTCTCTAAACAATAAATATTTGGCGTTACACAGGAACTGTCGATAATATCTGATACCAAACATCACGAAGAGGGGTTCCCACCAGTTCATCACAATCCCTTGTCAATATTGCATTCAAGACCCGGACCGCCTCATCGTAAAGTTCGCTACCTCCCCCTAATAAAGGCCCAGAAGGAAAGGAGCAGAGCCAGGTGCAGAAGATAGAAAAGCGGGATAAGAGATGTTTGTGGGTTGTAAATGGGCAAGGCTACCGGCTTCGGCCGCCTAATCATGATCAGGTACAATGGACAGGAAAACCAGTTCAGGTGGGCTGGCCTCGGGCAGAGGAGGCAGCCTTTGTCGAGTCATGCAGCTTCAGCGTGATCTGGTTTAAGGTGCACGTGTCATGTAAGAGGTGAATCTCCGGCTAAGGCTACGTGTCCTTAATCAAAGTGAAGTGAATGAAATGATCAGAGGCTATTGCATATGTGAGGGCAAGGAAACACAAAATGGCGGTCATGATCTAAGATGGATGCCGTGTGTATATCAGAAATGTGTCAGTGGAAGGAGTGCTCTTGCTCGTAGCGTAGCGAAAACACTAGGATATACTAAATGGATCATTTGCGGTTCGCTGATACTAATTTTATGTATTTCCGACAAACTTGAAAACACGGGTTCAAGTCGTCACGGAACCGTCACGGAACCTCAGACCCTCCTTTTGCCCTTACATAGGCAATTACTCAATCTATGTCTGAATCTAGTTCTATGCTCATCAGGTCAGTGACATGCTGTTGTATCATCATCCTTTCTCGTGTCTTTTCTCCAAATGCAGGTGGTTTCCTAAAACAGGTTGTAGCACAAAGACTACACAGAGCAGGACCACACTGGATAATCAGACAACATGAGAATAGTAATATTAAGATGACACCAATGACCATTAGAACCTTCCATCCCCACGCTGAGATCAGAGTCCAAACCCACTCCATAAAGGACCAGTTTCCCTCATCTACATGTATGGAGTCCGAAATCTTGTGCAACTTAGAGATCGCCTCGTAAACTGTTGGAGCATTATTAGGAATAAAGACACAGCAGCTCGATTGGATCATTCTGCATACCCCACCTCGATCTGCAAGTATAACATCTAGAACCATACGGTTCTGCAATGTCATGAGCCTATCCGCCTGAAGCTCAGCTGTCAGATTGCTAAGGGCACCAGCAGTTTCGGTAATAGTAGATTCAACTACCCGTGTTAGCTGACGTATGTTTCTACTATTGGCCATAGGCCCCCAGAACGGAAGGAAGCCTTTGAAGAAGTCTCCAGCTTCCTGACCAGCTGTATCTTCCTTGCTGAAGACACCTCTCGCTACTCTTGTTCTGTGGTAATCAGGTGAAGCAGTGTATGTCGGAGGCAATAATCGAGCAATATAACATGATCCTGAGAAGTCGGCAGGCAACCATGTATAAGCTCTGTCTCGACAAATGAAATAGGTACCCCTAGCAGTAAGAAAGGCAGGGGAAGAGTTAGCCGGAAACACATAAGTCTCTACGCACTCACTCCTCCCTAGCTGAGCTCTCGGATTTCTCCCATTACCTTGCAAACAGACCTGACCTCGGTGAGGTACGACCCAGATTGGAGTTGAGCTTTTACGCTTGCTTTCTCCTAAACTAAGGCGATACTCTGAAGTATTCCAACTTAAATATACTCGCAATTCGTCTCTAGGGTATGATGGAGTATTATTGACGTCTTTGACCATGTCAATAATTCCCTGGACTAAAGCTTTGTTGGCAGAGTTATATTTAGTGGAGCGTGGTGGACGTGGAGGATAGGTCTCAAGAGCATAAGCAAAGATGGTTTGAAGGGCCTGAAATGATCCATTGTAGCTGAAAGGCAAAACCAGATAGGGAATACCTTTATCCATAGTGTGGGGTATCAAGCCACACACCCAACAGTCTGTCGTGTTAACTACCAGTTGGTGTTGGTGCAAGAGCTGTACAAAAGTATTATTAATGAATTCTGAGCGTCGAGCTTGCTCATGTTCCGGAAACGAGTGAAAAGAGTGTATAGAAGAAACAGTAGAAATAGCAGGATCAAGGGGAGGTACTGTAGATACTGGCACAAAAATCAAATTTATGCTAAAGACAATTCCACCCACCAGTGTTGCTAAAACAATCAAAAATGTAATGGCACATTGCATCAAGAAACATTTGCTATGAAGAATTCTATTTAGTCTGTTTCTGCGAACGTAAATCACATTTTCTCGTTGCAGCGCAGGAAGTTCCATCTTCTACAATCCGCTCGCGACCACTGATGATGTGTACGTAGATGAAAATGCCTCTGTCAGCCCTGGGAGTTCCCAGTACTAACAGAAAGATCGACCTTGTGTCAGACCCCTGCAAATTCAAACTAGGCACACAGCCACGACCCTACGGCTACCCAGACGGCAAGGCAATTTTAAAAACAATAAACAATAACAAACTTCCTGGCTGAAGGCAAAAGTTCAAAATATATATATATATATCAAAATCACAGTATGCAGTTGCCTGCTTTATTAGTCCTTTTTATGGCTTCTAAGGTTGTATCTTTTCTTCGCTGGTACTGTTTGATCGGAAAATAGTGTATCACTAGCAGCTGTTGCAGAGTTTACGTTCGCAGATGGCAAAGTTTCTTCTGATGCTGGAGACAAATTTTCAATGTTCAAAGCAGTCTTTTCAAGAGGAGAGTCACGTTTCAAAGTGTCAGAAATCAAATCGGCATCGCTGAAAGGGACAAATTTTGGAGTTATTTCAGATTCGGAGGCACCAATTCCCTTCTTCACCCAGTCGTCGTAGGGCAGCGGCAGTGGAACACGCTTTACGTGAGAAGCGTGGATCCAGTGCTTGCGACCAGCAACACGTACAGCTGTCCTCGTCGCCAGCAGGATTTGGAAGGGGCCGATGTAGCGAGGCTGAAGATTCTTTGTCCTCGCAAAATTTCTGACCACCACGTGGTCGCCGGGTTTCAGCTGATGCCCTGGACTCTCCGGAGGTTTTGGCAAAGCATCAAAGACCTGTTGATGAATAAGACTTAATTTAGCAGTCAAGTCGTAAAGATAGTCTATCAACATAGGATATTCAATGGAGCAGAATTGTTTAGGCCTTGGCACACCCCAGACATTTGCCGGGCGGCCAAATACAATCTCATATGGAGAAAGCCCTATTCTAGAATGCACTGTTGCTCTCGTTGATAACAAGGCCAAAGGAAGTGCGTCTGGCCAAGCCAAACCTGTGGATGCTTGAATTTTGGCTATTTTAAGCTTGAGGGTGCCATTGTAACCCTCGACTAAACCAGCAGACTGGGGATGGTTCGCACTATGAAATTTTTGTTTCAATCCTAGACCAGCACACACACTCTGCATAACTTTCCCTATAAACTCACTTCCGTTATCTGACCATACAATCCGTGGCATTCCAAACCTAGGGAAAAATTCTTTGAGAAGAATTTTGGCAGTTGATAAAGCAGTGTTGTCCTTTAGTGGGTATGCTTCTATCCACCTGGAAAAAGCACAAACCACCACCAGGACGTATTTTAAATTGTTGCAGCGTTCCATGTGAATGAAGTCTAACTGTATTACTTCAAAGGGACAGGAAGGAGGAGCAAAATGACCAGCTGGAGTTGGAGTTCCCTTGCCAGGATTATGCATCAAGCACACCATACAATTTTTCACCACTCTCTCTGCACACTTACTGATTCCCTCATTCTTCCAAACCGGAGCTAACATCTTACATATCCCTTTAGAACTTATGTGCGCCACTCCATGCGCCATCGTCACTACTGCAAGCACATACGCATCAGGCAACATCCAACGCTGCTGTTCTGTCAAATCGATCCAACATCCATTCGAGTCCAATTTGCCCGTACTTTCTCTCCATACGCGTTTCTCTTCCTCAGTCGCTTCTTTCTGAATCTCTTTTACACTTTCCATTGTGTCTTCACACATTCCAGACTCAGCAATCCATCTTGCAGACGTAGCAACATACATTCTACTCATCATGTCTCTAGCTGTCTGTTTAGCGGTTTCATCAGCAAAGGCATTTCCCCGACCAACATCATCCGTGATTGCTTTATGAGCACTGCACTTCACAATCGCAACTTCAGTCGGTAAGGTTAGAGATTCTAACAAGTCGTTAACTAGCTGACCATGTTGAATCTTAGTCCCATGGGACGTAATGAAACCCCTTTCTCTCCACAACCGGCCAAAACTATGGGCCACGCCAAATGCGTACTGACTATCTGTAAACACATTCACTCTCTTTCCCTCAGCTAAAACACACGCTCTCGTAAGAGCTATTAACTCTGCAGCTTGGGCAGAATTCTGACTCACTCTTGCAGTCTCCACAATCGTCTTCAAAGTCGTTACCGCGTAGGCAGCAGTCACATCACCATTCTCCAATTTAAAACATGACCCGTCCACATACAGCGTACCATCTGGGTCGGATAGAGGAGTATCTCTCAAGTCGATACGACCTTTTGTCTCTTCCTCCGTTTTGAAATAACAGTCATGTGGCTCAGAATCACTCGACTCTTGATCAGTCGGCAACAATGTTGCTGGGTTCAATACATTGCATCTTTTGATCTGAATATGACTCGCTAATAACGTCAGCTCGTAACCAGATAATCTCGCACTAGTAAGGTGTTGTGTCTTCGTTCGGTTCATGAGTGTGTCCACTGCATGAGGAACCATGACCACTAGCATATTGTTCATCACCAAACCAGCAGATTGTCGAATGGAAGCTGCAGCTGCCGCTGTAGCCCTCAAACAACTAGGCAATGCTCTAGCTACCGGATCTAATGTTGATGAGAAATACGCACAAGGGCGTTGTTTGTCACCAAACTTCTGTGTCAAGACACTCAACGCGCAACCTTCTCTTTCATGAACGTAGAGCGTGAATGGCTTACTGTAATCAGGTGTACCCAATACAGGAGCTGAACACAAAGCTTTTCGTAATTCAGCAAAACTCTCTTGACATTCATCAGACCATGGCACCGGACTCGGAACATTTTTCCCAGTCAAAGCTACCAACGGTTTTGCTAAAAGTGAAAAATTTGGGATCCATTGCCTACAGTAAGAGGTAATACCTAGAAAGGCACGTACTTCCCTCTGTGTGCGTGGAACACTCATTTGCATAATTGCTTTTATTCTTTCTGGGGTCAACTTCCTTCCCTCCTTTGACAAGAGATGACCTAAGTAGGTTACTTCTTGGCAGCAATATTGCATTTTGGAAGGTGACACCTTATGATTCAAATTAGACAAATGATGCAATAGTGAAATTGTAGCTGCTTTGCAAGTTTCCTTGTCATCGGCAGCCACCAAAAGATCATCTACGTATTGTACTAGGGCAGAACCTGGAGGAAGGACAAAAGAATCTAACTGACTTTTTAAAGCTTGACTGTAAATAGATGGACTTTCACAGTAGCCTTGTGGAGCGCGTTTAAATCTGAAGCTTCGACCTCCTAGACAGAAGCCAAAAATATCTCTGCTTTCCTCGGCTATCGGAATGCTGAAAAAGGCATTCTTCAAGTCGATGACTGAGAACCATGTAGCTGTAGCAGGAATCAATGTTAACAAAGCAGTAATGTCTGGCACTACAGGAAACTGCGGAATTACAATCTTATTAACTTCTCTAAGGTCTATGACAAACCTATAGACTGGAGGCTTTGTAGGATCTGTTCGTTTCAAAATCGGCAATACAGGACTATTACAAACATTTCCTCGCGTTTCTTCAACCACACCTTTTTTAATCAAATCTTGCACAATCAATAAGAGTGCACGCTCACCTTCATTCGATATTTTATATTGAGGAATTCTTGGAAATTTCACATTCGCTTTCAAAGTTACTACATACGGTGGAATCTCTAGTAGACCTACATCATTGGGACCAGTCGCCCAAAGAGAATCAGGGAGTGAACGTAGCTCCGGCGGGAGTTTGTCCATTGACAAGTACATCGGAGAGGTGAGTCTTTTACCCAAAGTAAGCTGTACTCCTTCCGGAGAACAGTACAATGTCGCATATAGTCGTTTTAACAAATCTAAACCAAGCAGATTTTCATTACAACCTGTCGTCAAAATTAAGGGTGCTTTCAATTGACACGGTCCAACAGAAATAGACAAAGGACCAGATATCGGGTTGTACACAGGGGCGCCTGAAAAACCTACGGAAACATTTGTTGAGCCAGACAAAGGTGCGCCAGGGAGTTTCGCATGCATGATAGAACTTTTTGCGGCACCAGTATCCAACAGAAACGGTTCGACTACACCTGATGTTGCTACTGCGACATAAGGCCCACTCTGATCCACTGGAACTGATACTACTCCCTCTCTCTGTCTATGGCTGTCCTAGTACCCATTTTGTTGAAATCCCTCTTCAACTTCACAATAATCCTCAACAAGATATTGCTGAGATCTATTCTGTTGAGCTGACTGTACATTTCGCTGATCAAAGTGATTAGAAGGACGATCATTAGCTTGTGGAGGCATAGCACCTCGTCCCCGACCTCTAGAATTCTGTGCAAAACCACCACGACCTCTCTGAGCTGCTGCCGCATTATTTTGCGCTAAAATCTGACAATCATTTTTATAGTGACCCTCTTTCTTACAGTA
The DNA here is from genome assembly GCF_964263255.1 of Lissotriton vulgaris. NCBI lineage: Eukaryota > Metazoa > Chordata > Amphibia > Caudata > Salamandridae > Lissotriton > Lissotriton vulgaris. The sequence goes on from NC_141685.1 coordinate 499,833,488, forward strand.
CGCACACTGATTCCACTGGTATTGAGGCCTGGTCGAATTATAATCTGTCTTTTGATACGAATTCTGTTGCATATTAGTCTGATTCGTGCGAGGCGGATACGCCTGCTGTAAAAGAACTTTAGTCTTTAAATCTTTCGTTTTCTTCTCTGATTTCTCCCTTTCCTCTTTATCCCTATTTTCATAGTACTGTGCAGTCGCAAGTATTTGCGCTGTCGTAGATACAGCCCACGCACTTTCTGAGTCTTTCAATTTATTGCATAATTCGGGTAACAAATTATGCACAAATTTATCGACAAACAATCTCTGTCCTCCTTCAGTGCTCATATCCTGACCACTATGGTCTACAAAAGTCTCTTCGAACCTCGTGAAGAAGTCGGAGACACTTTCGTCTTTCTTCTGCTTGCATGCGGATAATTTATCCCAATTAACACGCAATGCTGGCATCAGAGTCTTCATTAAATCTATTATTCTGCCAGGAAGATTAGCAATTAGGGGTTCGGGTTTCGCACCACCTGTTTGTTGAGCATCTGCTGCAGTGATAGCTGCCCAATCACCACCTAAAGCAGCCTGATGATCCTCTCTACGAATTTTAGCCCACACTGGTTGTGGAACTACATTACCAAACAACATATCAATGTCGGCTAAGTTCATTATACAAGCCTCAACTGTCTGTGTCAATTCCTTGTAATATCCGGCTGGATTCTTACGTGGATCTGGCAAGGCCTGTTTCACTGCTAACACTTCTGCTCGCTTCCACGGAATATGTATCCATACTCTTTGGAACTGTGCTGGAGCAGCTGCAATACCCGCATTATCATCACGTTGTACTGCTTCGCGCCAAATTGGAGGAACTTCCCTCATAGGATATTGGCGACTTAGCTTCATTCTACCTTTCTCTAAATCTCTCGGCGAACGAAGAGATGGATCATTCCTAAAACTCAAAATGAGTTCCATCGCTTCCTTTATATTATCGCCCACTATCATTCCAGCAGCAAACTCCTTTTGAATCTTAATTAAATCTTCCAAATCTGATTCGACATCGTCTTCTTCTATTTCCTCACGCAACAACGAGCACATCTCGTCGAAGACGTATCGCTGTGTTGGCTCTCCCCATTGCATAAATGTCTCTAACACATCTTTCGTACTATATCTTCTAACTTTTGTAATCCATCTGAGAGCCGTGGAGTCTAAAACTCCCCGTTCTTCAGTACTTGGAAGCTGACTCCGTCTCTGAACAGAGTCAGGAGTAGGAGTCTTAATCAAGGTTTTATATATAGGAGACAGCATATTAGTAACAGAATCAGTAATTCTTCGACGAACAGAAAGTGGAGTTAGTACACTCGCAGACATAGAGAACGCAGTAGAGGTAGGAATAGATGACGAAACAGTAGGAGTATCGAGGAAAATAGTTTCTGGAGCAGTAGGTACAGGGGTAGGTATAGGGGTTGGCAGTGTAGGAAGAGGAGGAGCTGTAGGAACATTTACATTCACCACAGGAAGTATAGGAACTTGATTCTGAGGAACAAGAACACCAGGTTGTCCAGCAACCGGCAATTGAACATCCGGGATCAGTGGAGCCGTAGCACCTTGTGCATACGGTGGAGGCGACCGTAACAGATAAGATAGCAGAGGATCGTTTTCGGAATCCTCCAGTATCTTAGCCATTTTCGATGGCAAGGCAGGATAGCACTTGTCAATCGCTAAGTTACGCTCTCTAATGGCTACATCTATGGCTTTCTCACACTCGTTAGCCTGCAACTGTTTAGTCGCTTGCTCTAGAGTTAACTCTTCTAGTTCTTTTTGCTCTTTTTTCAACCTTTTCATTTCTCTCTGTTTGGATTCTTTCCGCCAATAACGAAAAGAGTCAAACATTGCCGGCCGGGCTTTCTTCCTAAACAATTTCGCTTCTAAATTGTCGAGAATCTCTTGTTCAAAACTACCATGCAGTGGCCAACTAAGGACACCATCCTTCTTACAATAACGGACCCATATCTCATTATAAGTTATAGGACCCACACCATACTTACAATATAGGTCATATAGGGGAGTCCCAATCGGAGGAACCAGACATGAATCCTCTAATTGTGAGTCACTGTTGCAACTAAAACAAGACAACATTTTCCGACTTACCATTCTCAGTCCGGAACACAAAACAAACAAAACACGGAACAAATTTGTGCACTTGAACCAAGAACTTAGGCCTACCAAAACGAACTGATGTATCGATACCCAAAACTGAACCAAATAGATTATCGTAACTAGAACAACCAAAGATAATCTTACAAAACCAAACCAAACCAAGAACCGATCAAGGATTTTTAACAATCCTCACAAAAGTAACCAGCTAGCTATCACTAAATACTTAACTGAGGCACTGAAGACGTCACCAAGGAGAAACCCGTCACGTTTCGCTGTACTAAGGACTGCACCACTTCGGGTCCAAGACAGGGCGACGGTCAAGGCAACGGCCCACTGCAGCCGTCCTGAACGGGAACCCTCGTGGAAGAGAACTTCAGGGCCACTTTTGCGATATGCCGGGATCGATGAAGTGGGGCGCCTCCCTCAGGAATCTTCACACGAAGCTTCTTGAACTCTTCAGGCTTTTGGACCGGTACCGAATGACGTCGCCCCACGTTGGGCGCCAATTGGAGTTCTGGACTTTTTGGTTCCGTCCAGAGGTGTCAGGGTACAACACCCAAAGACCCCGGAGTCCCACCTGCCTTGGTGCACAAATGAACAGAAACACGGGCTTCTCGATGGTGGCGTCAAAGACCAAAGGTTTATTACTGCAGGGACACAGAAGTCACAGAATCTACACACGGGCAGAATCTAGGAGACTGTTCGATTTGTACAAAGTGGGTTGCTCCTTATATACTAAAAATTGTGCTCTAGGCAAATATTTCACATGTCGGTACATTCCCAAACCTTTGTGTCTCTAAACAATAAATATTTGGCGTTACACAGGAACTGTCGATAATATCTGATACCAAACATCACGAAGAGGGGTTCCCACCAGTTCATCACAATCCCTTGTCAATATTGCATTCAAGACCCGGACCGCCTCATCGTAAAGTTCGCTACCTCCCCCTAATAAAGGCCCAGAAGGAAAGGAGCAGAGCCAGGTGCAGAAGATAGAAAAGCGGGATAAGAGATGTTTGTGGGTTGTAAATGGGCAAGGCTACCGGCTTCGGCCGCCTAATCATGATCAGGTACAATGGACAGGAAAACCAGTTCAGGTGGGCTGGCCTCGGGCAGAGGAGGCAGCCTTTGTCGAGTCATGCAGCTTCAGCGTGATCTGGTTTAAGGTGCACGTGTCATGTAAGAGGTGAATCTCCGGCTAAGGCTACGTGTCCTTAATCAAAGTGAAGTGAATGAAATGATCAGAGGCTATTGCATATGTGAGGGCAAGGAAACACAAAATGGCGGTCATGATCTAAGATGGATGCCGTGTGTATATCAGAAATGTGTCAGTGGAAGGAGTGCTCTTGCTCGTAGCGTAGCGAAAACACTAGGATATACTAAATGGATCATTTGCGGTTCGCTGATACTAATTTTATGTATTTCCGACAAACTTGAAAACACGGGTTCAAGTCGTCACGGAACCGTCACGGAACCTCAGAACCTCAGAATAGTTACACATATGCCACAAAGGTCATGAATTACAGCTAAGGGAGACAAGCAGGAGCCAGGCTGGAAGTTAAAATCCATTAATCAGCCCCTAATTCATTATTGTCAGTTGGGGCAGGGCAGGTGTTGTAACTAATTTTGCAACAATGAAAGCACTTAGCAAGTGCAAAAGATCACTAATCAGGGCGCACTAAGGAAGCAGGTGCCAGCTAAAAAAATATTCTGTGACACATTAATCAGCCCCAAATTAATTCAGGTCACTTGAGGCAGGGAAGGTGTGCTTTGCTTTGCCGAAAATAATGTACACTGGACAACCAGAGGGTGTGGTGATGAAACAGAGGGTGGCATGGGTGGGCCAGAGGGTGGCATGAGTAGTCAGAGAGTGGCAGTGGTGACAGAGAGTGGCAGTGATGAAGAAGAGTGTCCCAAACAGGTTGGACACGTAGAAACAACAAGTTCGCAAAACTTGCGACCCGACAGGTAAGTTCGCAAATTGCGAAATTGTAAAAACCCTCGCGAACTGGCAGAAACACGGGCGAACACAAAAAAAAAAAAAAATCCGCAAATTCGCGGGAATTCGCGGATTTTGCGGATTGCGAGTTCGCAAATCCGCAAATTCGCGGATTGCCAATCCGCAAAATCCGCTCATGCCTAGTCGAAACCCTGTTCAGACAGTTGGGCTATAAAGGGTACAGAGTATATATGTTTTGTGTTAGTGAGCATACTTTTCTTTGCAGATGTAGGTGCAAGCTTATATAAATATGAACATGTATCTCATGTATTTAACCCAGAAAAATAAGCAAACGTTTGTGCAAACATGTTTAACCCCTTCGATGCGGCCGCTTTTTTTCCCGTGTGCGGCCGCCGGCCGAACACGGGCGGGCCATGACGAACCCCAGCCGTCATCAGCACACGAGCACCGTAGTGCATGACGGCTGGGGTTCGTCACCAGCATGGAAGGGGTTAAACTACCTTTTGGTAGTGTTGGGCAATGTTCCCATTGGTGGTATATGAAAACATTACGTTGTGCTCTTGTTTTATAGAAAGTGATGACCACAATGTTGGTAACAGTACATGGTATAAAAATCAGAAGAGCCATAAAACATTTCATTTTTCGAAAACGCTGCAGACATATCTAAATCAGACAAAATATTATTTACAGTTTCAAAATCCCATTCGTCAGAATATGAACTTGAGGTGATGATATCATTTAAAGAAAATTTAAATACATATGATATTTTTAAAAGTTCATTGAGACCAAATACATCATAAGGAACGGTATCCCAAACTATTCCATCAAGAAACAGAACTGTTGTAATGTTTACATTGGACAGGTCTCTTTGTTCACAATGAGATGATGTCTAAGGTTTCAATGTCAAGTTCACTTTTAATACTGTAGAGCATTCTGGGAGATAGTGTCCATTCATGATCAAGGAAAAGACAGTCACTAAACCTATCCAGAAAAGTGTGAATAGTATTCCTGTTAATATACAGAGCTGTAGCCATGGTGTCACTAGGTATGTAATTTTCAGAAAAATGTAAAAATCATGAAGTTGTTTTTTGCTGGAAACTGGAGCTGGCGGTGACTCAGGTTCTTTTGGATCCAGAAAAAATGTGTTGAAATTGATAAAGTAGCCAGATGCAGTTCGATCTATCTTTGGTAGCTCCGCAGGTTTTGTTGAACTGGCAAATGTCTCCTGTAGAGGCATTTTTATGTAGATATCTGTGGTAGGCTGATATGATATTTGTGTTTCATTTGAGTTTTGATGTTCAATTTCAATAGGAACAAGTTTTATTTCATTGTTGGTAACTCCATTACTTCGAACTGTAAACTCTTCAAATGTTATAAGTCTTTCTGTCTGAACTTCCTGTACGGTAGTGAGAGAAGAGCAGCGGCTACCCAGGATCCCACATGGCCTCCTATTTAGGATCGGCCACATAGTGTGGTTTGATCAGATCAATGAAGACAAATCTCTTTCCTTTTTTACCGGCAAGAGGCGGGAGAATACTGTTCTTGTTCCTTTGACTGCCAAGACAGGTACAGCCTCCTGTATGATGGCCCAAATTCTTTCTTGTCCGCAATCTTTTCTCTGACCAGATCGCCGACTTTTGGGATCCAGGCAGGTCTTGCTGCTACTGTTTTAACTTCCCCAGTTGCAGTGTGTTTTACTTGCACGTTGCTCTGTAGTGCCCGGAATTCATTGAGATCCTGCAAAACAGCCAAACATTTATCGATATCAAAAGATTTTCTTTTCACCCCTGTGCTTTCATAATCGAGATCAGGTACCCACATTCTTATCCTAAATAGGACTTTGTAATGGGTTACACCTCCTAAGGGACTTCTTGGCATAATATTTAGTGGCATCTGGACCCCATATTGGTGATAGACCAAACTACCCCCCAAATCTAATGCCGTTGCTGTTAAAGACTGCTTTAAGTTCCGGGTTTTCTTCTCCACAACCAAATTTTCCTCTGGATGGTACAGAGAGGAGTACTGCAATGCAATACCCAAACATGTTATGTTATGTTATGTTATGTTATGTTATGTTATGTTATGTTATGTTATGTTATCGGTATTTGTTATGCGCACAGCTGCTCCAGCGAAGGAGCGTCCTGGCGCAGTGACAAGGTAGGACATAGCATAACAAGAACAGAACAGTGAAAGACCACTAAAAAGAATGACTAAAACAAGAATGTTTTAATAGCTTTCCGAAAAAGCATAAGATCCTCCAGCAGGCGGATTTCAACCGGGAGAGAATTCCAAATGGTTGCAGCTTTGACACTAAAGGAGCGTTCACCCGCACGACAGAGCCTGAATCTAGGGACCACGGCAAGAGCCTGGCCCTGGGAACGCAGAGTGCGTGTAGGAACATAAAAGGACAAGAAGCTAGACATGATCTGGGGGCTGATTCCCTTCAAGATTTTAAAGGTCAGACAAAGGACCTTAAAATGGATTCGCTTCCTCACTGGGAGCCAGTGCAAGGAGCGGAGGACGTTTGAGACAGGACAAAATCTGGGCAGGCCGACATCCCATAGCTTCCTTGTGAGCCCTAGAGCTAAACAAAGGGCCATAGTGAGACTGTAATGTGCCAACGGCGTATGTCCCTATGAAGACTCGCAAATCTTTTATAACAGTTTGAGAGTCTGCTGATCACTGAGGCCAAGCCCACTGGAATCTAGAACATGAATCCACTGCCACCAAGATGTATTTGTAAGCCCCGTCAAATTGTAAGGGGCCACACTGTTCCAAATAAACACATGCGAGAGGTCTGTCTGATATTAGTAATGGTGTTTGTGGTGGGCATACTACGGTTGAACCCTTCATCTGCTGACAGCTGTTGCACTTAAGTACACATGCTTTCATCTGTTTTGTTAGAGCCGGCCACCAAAAGCGTTGTCTCAGCAATGAACAGTCGTAGTAACTTCTGCGTGTGCAGAACCTAGACCCTTGTGTGCAGCTAGAATTAAACCTAACCTGTGATCCATGTTTGTTATTACTCTATCCCCCACTCCTGGAATTTGAGCATACAGTATATTTTTTTTTAGGAAGGGTCTGAAGACCTGGCTTTTTGGTCTTTAGTCTGTCTGTGTTTTCGGGTCTCCTCTACAGATCTACATTGCCCCGGGACACTCTGCCCGAGTAGCCGCGCGCTCTATAAGACACTCTATAGCATAACATAACATACCATTTTTTGCATCTAACTTGTGGGAGTACTTGAGTGGAAACCCTTTTGGTACCGCTGAGCTGTTTTTGTGTGAAAGGATGACAGCTACCATTATCTGTACATTTATTCTCGTACTAGAACAAGTGATTGCAGCTACGGCAGCAGTTTGTACTGCCCCTTTTGTGGCTTTATCAGCCAATGAATTCCCTTCAATGTGAACGCAATCAGGTTGATTACTCAGCCTTTGTATCACATGAACTTTCGGCAAGTCTTTTTTCAACTCTGCCACTTGTTCTCAAAGCATTTTGTGTTTTATTGTGCAACATTCTGAGTCTTTAAACCCATTCTGAACTCAATAGTGAAGATAATAATTGTACGACTGGAAACAGTAAAACAAATCGAACACTATAAGTGGGGGGAGTTCCCGATCCGCTGGCATCAGTGCCAGTAATAGGGCTTTGAATTCTGCCAGCTAAGCTGTACATCTCCTAGAGATTGCTTCACCATACTGCTAGGATTGGAACTTGCCATCCTGCATATGATATGTTCATTTAACGCCTCGGTCATCAGAAATTCCATCAGGTTCTGGTGAGATATTGTTACTTCCGCTGCACTTTCTAGCATAGTCGGAGCTCATTCCCATGGCAGAAGTTGAGTCCTCAGAATTCTGGGCATTTCTAACTTTAAGACCTTCTACTTCAAACCAATTTATGTGCTCCCGGCAGGAGAGCGGAACTTCAATGTGCTCATACGGACAGTATTCCTCTGGTGTTTCATCTTCAGTGTAAGAATGAAATGTATTTGTGTGTGCATCTGCTTGTGGGAATTTAACCCATGAATAGAATACATCAGTTCAATATGATTTGTGTACCTCAATCATGAATGTTACTGTCCCATCTCTAGCTCTGACTCCATAGTCTACTGGTTTTAAAGTAAGGGCAGTTCTGTAATGTTCTGAAATGTGTATTTCGCTTTCTCATTCTCCTTCCTCCCGTGCATTTGCACGTAGTGTTGGTTCAGCAAGGTCGTCGTCAGGAACTATTTGTCCTTCAAGCTTGAAAAAACCTACAGCAAATACATAAGATATGCCTACTCAGCTCTGGCGTATATTTTCCCTTCCCCAGCTAGATATCTCTGGGTAAATGTGAGTAGGGGTCTCTGAGAAAAGCATGAGTGAACTACTCAGATGTGACCCTTAAATAAGTACCAAATCAATGTTGGTAGCACCGTGTCGTGTATTTCCTGTAAACCTATATTGGATCTGCGCGTTTAGACAACATACACTGTGGGATAGGTGTCCAGACTGATTCCAAACACTGCCACTGGGTATGTTCGCCTGTATACCAGCTAGCTCACAGTGCCACTGTAAACTCCTCTTACCAAGAAGAGAACAGTTCTTGGCAAGTAACTAACAAGCCAACTTTGTCCCATCAGGGAACGTGGAAACAGTACAGTACTTTTGGCTCAGTTCCTCATGCTCACTTTGCCTCATAGAAATACACAGAGTAAACTGTGGGATGTTTCCAATAAGTATTTATTGAACCAGCATCATTCAAGTGTAAAATAGGTGTGCTGAAACAACTATAATACACAAACAGATATAAACGATATTAAGCGCCAACAAAGTAAATTTCTACCATAGTGCTAAAATAATGAATATATGCAAGCATATGAATACATGGCAATAATAATGTGTACTCCTATGCTGCAACCCTAACTAGACATACCCAAGAGTACCTAGCATGTGTCTAGGTGCAGCGCCAAGAATCCCTCTAGTCTGAAGCCAATCCCATTACCTGAAGTGAGAGACTGTGGGACCTCGTCTTGGTCTCGAGATGGACACCCTGCGAGGGATGTCAGACCAATGCAAGCTGGAGTGTCTGTGTGCAGGAACCTGAGTGTCTCATGTCAGTGTGTCAGCATAGAAGTCGTTCCCCTCTGCTTGCCCAGGCACAGATATGGTGTACATATACCCAAAAGGTACCCTCAGAGGACTCTACCTTGCTGTGTCATGTTGGCCGAGGATGACGGAAGGGATGACACTTATGCATAGTTATTATGCAGAATATGGTAATCCTGCTGTGATTCTGAGAATCTTCATGCATAGTTAATGAGGCTAGTTTCCGGGGTAAACTACACAACTTTCATGCAGTGCTAAACTTGGTAAAAGGTCAATACCAAAACCTGTTATGTAGTGTAATGGTATGGTTAATGTAGGTGAAGGGTTAGGGGACTACATAACATTGGGCATTGCTTGAAAAGGATTGTTTGAGGTTGTCTTTTTCTTAAATCATGGAGTCTTGAGAAAAACCAGCTCTCAGGTTTTATGTTGGAGCTGATGATGCTGGGAAAGGCAGATGCGATATATCATCTGACCCTGCTGCAACACCAAATATTTGAGTAAATCATTTTGATTCCTCTCAAGAGATGCAGAGAGACACAGTTGCAGTCATAAGCTTGAAAACAGTTTTAGATCCACTCATAAAGCATACCTTGTGTCTGATAGGAGGAGGAACCTATTTTATTTTAGTATTACACCTTAGTTTCATCAAGAGACTCCAAAATGCAATAACATATTAGCAAGTGGGGATAATATCAATGTATGAACCAAAGATAACTAGGTAAATCTTTGTTAAATCAGAGTAGTGTTGAAAGAAATGTTTTAATTAATAGAGGCATGGCATAGAGGCTTCAATGTAGGGAGCGAAGATGGAACCCTGGAGGGGAATCTGAAAGCCACCCCTTAGGTAAAGTATATTTACATCCTTACTATACTCTGATCTTTTGTTCATATAAGTTCAGCTAGGACATGCAGAAGAAAGATTGAGGATTTGCCTTTGAGAAAGACTGAGTGAGTGATGTCTATGAATGTTTGTGTTATGGCCTGGTCTGAACCCAAATTTAAATTATCCCAGTAACTGGACCGCTTGGGTGCATTTTTCTAGTTAAGTGGTTATGTATTTCTCTGGAATCTTATCAAATAATAGTAGATTACTGATTGTTCTATAACTCTCCAGGATTTTAGGGTCAGCATTGTGTTTCTTCAACAGATGATCAGTGTTAAAGCAACTAACTTGTAACCTGGAGAGACGAGATCATTGAGCAAAACAGATTCTTGTCAATCAATGTTTCTAATGGTCATTTGGACTTTGGGGTTCTCCTTCAGCTGGATGGGATTTTAAGAGAATGGCAAAGCAGATAAAGAGCTGATCACACCAATCAACAGAGTATGCAATGTAAATCGAGCATTCATTTTATTGGTGATCACAAGACCACATATGGAACCTTTGGAGAGCGCAGACAATATAAACAATTGCATTGGTTCCTCCTTCAAGAAACACATATTCAGGTGGTGAGTGTAGGAAATGATCATCGTTTGTGTGGTATACACCAAGAATTTAGCTCTATCTGTTTTTGCTGGCTGTAGGTGTCTGTGTTCTTTACCCCTGCTAACAAGTAGTAAAGTGTCTGAGCTTTCCTTTTTAATATGGTTGAATTAGTATACTCCTATATTGCATATTTGACTTACCTATAAGCCCCTAGTATATGATGCAATGGATCTGTAAGTGAAATACAGCAAGTGGACAGTAGCACCTATTGTGCCATCCACTACAGCGACAGTATAAACATAGCTCCAGGCCTACGATTCTACCAGTATAACAACTGCAATTCCACCTATCAAAAGAAATCATTTTCACAGGTGAAAATTTTCTTCTTAAATATTCATGTCACCTCTGTGTAGCTTGTATATACTATAAGGCAGGGTGCATGGTATCTAAAGGTAGGACACGTGGAAAGTTATGTTAAGCATGTCCTCACAGTGACTAGCATCTAGAAGCGATTTTCACTGTAGCAAGGCTGGAACAACCTAAAAATATCATTTGTGGGCTCTTTGTAATATTTGTTAGAAGCCCATTTCGCCAGTGAAGTCAGATTTTGAATACATATTGAGGAAAAGGTACTTCAACAAAGTCTAATTTTCCCTGCTTAAAGCCTCTGTAGGATAATTTTCATTAGCCTTTACCTGCAGCCCTCTGAGTGCTGAAGCCCTGAATGAAGTGTGAAAACTACTCCAAGAGTAGCCCAAAGCTGGGTGTGGGGAGGAATTTATTTTTCTCGAGCAGATTGATCATTTGCAAAATGTCCAGGAACGTAGCTACCTTCAAAGGGGCCTCCACTGTCACAGGCAGTTGTCAGATGACAGTTGGAATGTCCTCTCTTCTGTTCCTCCAGTTGGGTAGGCACCAATCCCAGTGGGTAGGGAGCTGTCCCAGAACTGCTTTGAATTGGCCACAGAAGAGAGGTTGTCCTTTCCAAGGGCATACCTCTGAGGTGAGCTCACAGGTTCTGCACCAGTGGAGAAAGATTTCAGAATCTAGGATTTAGGCAGATAGGCACATTGTAGGATTGTCTATAGCAGAGCACAAGGGGAATAGGGAAATGCTGCAAAAGGTGGTAGATAACCTCTGGTACGCTTTTACCCCATTAGTTAGGTTAGAGCTACCCCCACCCACAGGTTGGCACCATGAAAAAAATGTGGCAACCTCACCCCCTCCACAGAACACTGCCAGAAGATCAGAATAGTACTGAACCTGCTGTCTGAGTCCTGAGAAAATGCCTGAAGTACTATGCCTGATCTCTCTTGTACGCAGAATAAAGAAGTGAACTCCAAGGCCTATAACACTGACCTCAAGTTCAAGCTACAGGGACACAACAAACTACAAGAGGTATTTCCTGATGATTTCCAGCTAACCATTTCCAACTGGACCTCACCTGAATCCTGCTGTTGACCTTTGTAGGAGTGCGTCCTGATCCCACATGTCCTGTTTCTGAGGTCCTGGAGCCATAGGCAGAGTCTGGCTTGACTGCATGTACCACTCCTAAATACCTGGGAAATGTTTTGGCTCCAAAGATCTCTGGAGGACTGGGACAGACCTGCCTAGTTGGTTCAAACTTTTCTGGGGTTGCTTAGTGGGGTTGCTCAATGTAGGCCCCACAACTCCAAACTCAATAATTGACTCTCATTACTGGATTCATCAGTGAAAGTGATGAATAGAATTTTACTGATGAGGCTTGAGGAATGGGCTGAGGAGAATTCTGTCCTATCCCCCGTACAGTTCAGCTTTAGAAAGGCTGTAGGGATGATTGAGCAATGCGTAAACCTAGATCTGCTGATAGGGAAATATACTCGGGCCAAAACAGGGACCCTATATCTTTGTTGTACGGATCTAAGTACTGCATTCGACTTAGTCAATTGTTCCTTAATATCATTAACATTGATTTCTCTTGGAGCTCCTGCTACAATTTTTAATTTCCTTGCATGTCTCTACTGGAAGTTATCAAGTAAAGTGCACTATAGACCACAGGGAGAATGCTGACCCACTTTTAAAGTGGAACTGGGTATTTGGCAAAGATGTGTTCTGGCCCGCTGTCATTGTCCCTTTTTGATAATAGGTTTTACTATTTCCTACAGGACATAAAAGCTGGTTCCCCCAGTGTAGCAGGGCATCCCATACCAGTGTTAATATATGCTGAAGACTCTGTGTTGATATCCAGGATCCAGGTTGGCCTCAAAAAATTGATGAATGCCTTTGCTGAGTTCATGGCTGAGGAAAGTATGAAGATTAATACATCGAAAATGTCCTTTTTATGAGCAATGGTTGTTGGTCCCAATAGGTTATCAATGCTAAAATGTAAATGGGTAGAAACATGAATGGAATTTTTAAATTGTCATCCAAGTTGGGGAGATATATAAAGGCCCAAGGGGTGGCGACCACTACTCATGGGCCGGCCTTTGGGCAGATTCCCCTAGTAAGCCGTTACAACTCGAGAACAACTGTTTTATCAAATGTTTACTTTGTCTCCCCTCCTCTGCTTCCAATTTTATTGCTCACCAATTGCTTGGACTACAATATATAGAAGACTTACTCTTGGTCAAAATTTGATCCTTTGGTTTTCTATTTGATCCAATGTGGAGACTAATTTTATTAAATTAATCGTTATAGACTGTCTAAAATTGAATAACACTTTTTTCATTACATGGCTGTTGTATATTCATTCATCTTTTAGTACCCTCTTTAAATTGCCAGTGCTCAGTGACCCTTTAATGGTGCTGAAACTCACCAAGAATCTGATTAAAACTACCTTTTTTAGGCATAGGGAAGTTCTGAAAAGATGAAAAGATGAAATCTACAGTCTGCATGTATATGTCTCTTTACTTGGAGGAGGGTTATCAATATTATTTGTCTTGCTATAGGCTGTACTATCTGAGGTTCATTTTTGAAGCCAGGCTATTAGGAAGTATGATGTGGCCTTGCAGTTTTTGCTACTTTTAAATAAACCTTTTGCATGTTTTAAGGTGGCTACTTTTATTTTTAAGGCAATTAATCTAAGGAAGATTATTATGTTCTAGATTTTACTAGCTGACAATTTATCAAACATGTATTATGTTGGATTGTGGATTTTATGTATTATTTGGAACTGTGCATATTATCTCTTTTTATGCCATATATTGATGTTTTATATATTTATGCACTTTTATGGTTGTAAACCAGCCAAATAAAGATGAATTGATGATTATAACTATCACACTCTTAGCTGCACTGTGGGCATAAGAACACAAGCGGTCTACTCCCATTTATTTAAATCCTCTGGCCACGCCTAGCCAGAGGATGTTATGCCTTTACATCTGGGTGACATTTCAGAGAAGGACCGTTAACCTGCTACATCCCTTCCCAACTCGGTTTTGAAGCACACAGTTAATTTGACGCACCATCCAAAGTCTTTGTGCCACTGGCTGGGTCAGGGATTGGGCTGGAGGCTGTATCGCGGGTGTTGATTGCGACTAAGTGGTTCATGGACGTGAGACCAAGACTGAGTGACATCAGCTAGAGTCCCCCCGGCACCCAATGGGCACTGGCCAAAAGGACTCCCTGCACCTCGTTGTTTTCTGCACACTTTGGACAGTCAGCTTCTTCTTCTCCGTCAGATAGACTTGGGTGTTTGGGTGGGATTTGAACCTTCTTGAATCAAGATATATTTATGGCCACAGTTTCTTGTCCTTTCCTGGTGGTCCCCATAGTTCCATCGCTTGTTAGGACTGTTCAGATTCCTGGTTCATACAGCATCCTGAATTTTCACCTAGGATTGCGGTCCTTGATGATGGTTTGGTTCCTGGGTAGGAGAGAGTGTGTCTTGGCTCCTTGGCTCTTTCTAGTGAGTGTATTGATTCGTTCTCATTGTGCTTGAGCATTGTGAGGTGGAGGCACCCACACTGGGCACGTGGTAATGGAATCTTGGTGAGGCATATTGAACATCAGAGTCCAAGGGGTTTGCTGAGTCGTACAGTGAGACATTTCTTGATACTCCTGTAGGCAGGACTGGAGGTGGTGCTCTGTATTGGCTTTTCCGCGATGGCAATGCGGGGTGGCTTGTTCAGAATGCACATAAATCTTTTAATCTCTCCATTGACTTGTGGCCACTGTGGAGTGTTGTGGTGATGACATATCCCTTGGTGTTTGAGGGAGTCTCAAAATTCCGTGCCCTGAAAGGATGGGCCGTTGTCACTCCTAATTTTGGTGGGTAAGCCTAAGATGGTGAATGTTTTCTCCAGGATGGGGGCCACATGAGTGAATGCCATTGAATCAACCACCTCGTCAATGGGATATTTGGAATAGGAGTCCATCAGGACTAGGGTGGATCTCCCATCTGGGAAATTCTCAAATCCAGACTCAGTTTAGACCACGGTACTGTGTATGGCTCTTCGGTTAGTATCAGTGCTGGTTTTACAGGTGCGCTGATCAGCTGGTGCACAGGACACTTGCAGACAACATCCTTGACCATGTCTTAAAGTCCAGGGAACCACACCTTTTCTCTTATCAGTGACTTCATCCTTGTGGTGCCTTGGTGTCCTTCAAGCGCCAATAGTGTCACATGGTGTCTCAGAGTGACCGGAATGAGGTTGTGAGACCCTTATAAAAGTATTCCATCCTGGGTCACGCTGAACTCATCTCGAACCCTCCAAATTCTCATCACGCTCTCTTTGTCTTCCCCAGGCCAGTCATTAGTGGTGTGAGGGAAATCCCACCACGTCCTGTTCTAGACGGCAGTCCACACTCAGTGAATGATGGGATCTGCTTCGGCTGCCTCTTTGATCTCTTCAAGGCTCAGAGCTCGGGGACATGCAGCACTCACGATCATGTGAACATTGTCCACCACCACGTCAGTGCCGTGGTGTCAACGTGAGTGCTCGGGTGCATCGGGGTGTCAGAGAGAGAATCAGCAGGGTTTTTGGCTCCTGGATGGTAGACCACCTTCATTTTGTAATCCTGGAGCAGGATGGCTCATCTCTCAATCCTCGGATGGATAAGGTGCTGATCCCCCCGAACAGCGAAATGACAGGCTGGTTGTCTGTGACAACTTTGAATTGCTGGCCGCTCAAATGCAAGTGAAATTGTCTGCACGGCCACTTGATCGCCAGGGCCTCCTGCTCGATTTGAGCAAAGAGTGCTTCAGCGGGAGTCAGTGCTTTGCTGAGTAACGCCAACACTGCCCATTGACCTGGTTCCTGCTCTTGAGTGAGTGCTGCTCCCAAGTCTACCGGACTGGCGTCAACTAGTAGGGCGTGTGCTTGTTTGGGTCAAAGTAAACCAGTGTAGCTTTGTTAAGGAGGGCATCTTTGATCCTTCAGAAGGCCTCTTCCTCTTGGCTGCCCCAGGCCCACTTGGCATCCATCTTGGTGAGGGGTCTTAATGGCTCCCCCAGGGTGGCAAGAGCAGAAATTAATTTTCTGCAATATGTGGCCATTCCTAGGAAGTGTTGCGTTTCCGACACTGTGGTTGGTGCCGGTGCTTGCTTAATTGCCTGCAACCTGAGAGGATTAATTTGGATTCCATCCTGATTAAATATGTATCCAAAGAATTCAATAGTCAACTAAAAGAACAGGCATTTGCCCTTATGCAGCGTGAGTCCATGCTCCCATAGGCCCCTCAGGGCTCCTAAGTGTTTGTGGTGCGCTGCAGCTGTGGTAGAATGTATGAGAATGTTGTCACTAAGCATGGGCGAATTTTGAGAATTCGCAATACGCAAATTTGCGGATTTGCAAATTCGCAATCTGCAAAATTCGCGAATTCGTGTGAATTTGCGGATTTTTTAATTTTTGCGAGTTCGCGGCTGTTGCGGGGCACTTTGCGTGTTCGCGGGTGTTCTCGAGGCGCTTTGCGTTTTCGCTGGGGTTTTTTTGCCTGGTTAATCCCTGCCACCCTCTCGTTTTTTATGCCCATCTGCCCTCTGTACCCCTCGTTTCTGTGCCCTTCTGCCCTCTGCCCCACTCATTTTTTGTCCCCTTCTGCCCTCTGTCCCACTTTTGTGCCCTTCTGCCCTCAGCCCCACTTAGAATGGCGCCGGCAAGCTGACAGCGCCATTCTAAAATAGCTACAAATAGCTTCAACAGGAAGCACTAATAGATAAAGTAAAGCTGGGGCTCGAGTTGAAGGTCAAATTAAGCTACACAATCATTAATCACCCCAAGTTTGGGGTGATTAATGATTGTGTAACTGAATTTGAGCAGCCCCTGCTTTACTTTATCTATTAGAGCTTCCTGTTGAAGCTGACTTTTGTAACTATTTAAAATGGCTCTGGCAGCTTGCCGGCGCCATTCTAAAAGAGTTACAAAAGTCAGCTTGAACTTTTGACTCAATCCGTTCCGCTCGCGGATTTTGCGGGAAATTCGCGAAATTGGCGGATTGCGAATTTACCAAAAATCTACAAAATCCGCAAGCGGAACGGATTTTCCGCCCATGCTTAGTTGTCACTGACAATCAGGATGCCTGGTAGTCCAGATAAGGTCTCTCATATGCATTTTGGAATACTTCGGTAGCCAATGATATGCCGAAATGTAGACATTTGTAGCATCACAGACCCATATGTGTGCTGGAAGTGGTAATGTGCTTACTTTCCTCGGCTTATAGTAGTTGATGGTAGCCGGCATTGAAGTCCAACTTTGAGAACCACTGGGCGCCACTGACATTAGCTATTATGTCATCCATGGTGGGTGTTATTTAGTGCTCTCGCCTGATGGCGGGATTAGGGAGTTGCATGTGGATGCACAGGTGCATTTTTCCGGGCTGTTTCAGTTTCTCCGCAATTCCCATCAGGGAGACCTAGAGTGTTGGCCTGACACCTTTGCTATCACTCCTTGCTCCTCAAGCTTTTCAAATTCTTACTCCACCAGTGGTCAGAGATGAAACGGGATGCAGCGGTAACAAAGTGCCACTGGTGCGATGGCTGGGTCAATGTGTAGTTTCACTAGACGGTACTTGAGGGACCATAGCCCTTTAAATAGTACAGAAAATTGATCTAGAATGTCACCAACTTGATGCAACCTCAAGCGTTTGGCAAAAGACACGAGGCCAAGATCTTCTGCTGTGTGGCTGCTGATCAAGGAGTCTGCTTCTTTATGGATGATATGAAATGTTGTTGTGACTTCTTGATTGCTGGACTGCACTGATATGGACTTGTGTTCTTGAAGGGGTAACTGCCTTTGACTTCTGTATGCAAAGATCTTGGTATGTGATGGAACCAGCCGGGTTTTTGGTCGAAGACGATTCTACTGTGGAACTCTCTGCTTGTACTTTTGAACTTAACTGAGGCCCCAATGTCGATGATGGCTTTTACTTTAGACCCAGCAATCCGGACAATGCACGTGGGTTGTGGCCTCAGGTGGTGTTTTAATTCTCTTGTGAACGAGATGGGGAGGAGGTCATGCAAAGTCTTGGTGTGGCTTTCGTCAGTGGCCTACTTTCCTTGGAGCTCTTGTTTTCAGTCTCCTTTGGCAAGCTGACGAAAAGCAATTGTTGATCCTGCAGTAAGAGCATGTGCGGCCTTGAGCTGAGCACCCGCATGGTGGGTGTTCTTCTTGGCCCCATTACCCACATCTTGGCATTGTGAGTGGAAACCTGCGTCCCTTGGAGGTAAAACCCTTGCTTTTTGTCCGGACAGCATTGTCTCATTTAGTTTTGATGGTTGTGGCCTTCTCTGACATTTGCGTGATGGCTAAATCCATTTCTTTGGCTCGGCCATGGACAAATCGTGCAATCTTGCCAGGATTAGGATATCGTCTAGACTGATGTTCAGTTGCGTCTGGATCAAACTGCATAACATCATATTGCGAAAACCTTGGACTATTTGGGCCCCAATTTCTTTAAGTTGGTCATTTGCTGTGTAGATCCGTGCCAACTATCTCAGCCTGGCATAGAACACATCAATAGACTCCTTCCAGCTGGGGGGGCTTGGCGTAATTTAAACCTTTTAAAGTCCTTGTTCAATTGCAGATCAAACTGAGTGTTGAGTGCCCTCATGGTTGAATCATAGTGTGTGGCTAGGCCGGTGTCCGGTAAGTGTTCAAACAGCTTGTAGATTTCTTCTCCAGGGAGATGACCTGAGGTTTAAGTGTGTTGCAAGAATCTTGTGTAAAGTGCTAAAGTAGACTCTCTAAAATCAGTACATATATTTGGCTACACAAAATCTGGAAATATGGTGATCCAGAAGATGTTGTCATAGGGTTATTACCTCTGATTTCTTACTATGAGTTTGTTTCCACTAGTGCCGGCTCGTGTAGGGCGTTCCATCGGGCGGTGACGTGGGGTGGGGGAGGGGCAGGGTGGGGGGTTGTAAAATATGGGAATGGACGATTACAGGTAAGTAACGTAAAAAATAAATAAAACAAATTTTGTTGCGCGCGCTACAGCGCCAAATGCGATCCAGCGCGCACAACAAAATTAGTTTTATTTATTTTTACTCTACTTACCTGTAATCGTCCGTTTCCCGTATTTTCACCCCCCACCTTGCCCCTCCCCCGCCCCATGTCACCGCCCGGTGGAACGCCCTACACGAGCCGGCACTGGTTTCCACAGATATTAGCTGAGCGCTTATAGATAGAGCCTTGAACTCACAGTTTTGGTTGCACATTTTGGGTGAAACCAGAAAGATTTTCTAATTCCAACATATTGTTGCCTGTATCTGAATGGTTTGATAAAGGATGGGTAGATTTAGAGTTGATGGTAATAATGATGAGTATGAAGGCCCAGATGCAGTTGGAAGGGAGGAGTGCAGGGTTTGGGGAATTTGAAAAAAGTTCTCAAGGGCACAGCTCAGTAGCCATTTCTATGCTAATATGTGGCTTTATTAATTAAAACAGAATTATCTCATTAAAATAGTGTTGCCCTGGAGTGATATCAGTAATTAAACTGATAGTATGATTAAATGATTCAACAGGGTTTTGAAACAAACTTCAGGGCTATGATATAAAACTGGAGATTGCCTTTTAGAGACTGCATGAATGCATCATATAGAAAAAATATTTAAATGGCTGGTGAATAGAATCCAAATTCTGTATCTCATGCATAGTAGTTCATATCAAAGGACAGCGGTTTAATGAATTGTCTATATCCCACAATATTTGGGTTTGATAACTGAGATATTAATTCAGCACACATCTTCTACACAAGGAAACACTCATTTCTTCAAGACAATCACATAACTCTACTAATTTAGGAGATTAGAATTGTAATCAATATGTACATCAGGGTATGTGTATTTCAAAATGTAGAAACATTTTATGATTTTACTCTGTATTATTATTGGTGATGCTGCATAGTGATGGCTTGTACTCAAAAGAGGACACTTACAGGACTATTTAGACCCTGGCCACAAGCAAGCAAAGATGATGGCCTCCATTCCACTGGTGGACGCTCACCAGCCATATGAGGAGATCCCTGCCTGGAGTTGAATTATACAAAGTGCCCCGTGGGTGCAATGGGTGTTTGTGCCTGTTTTTTGTGCCCTTAGGACACTTTGGCATTGCAAAAGGACGCTTTTGCAACCCATTTTGTAATACAGATAGCACTGGTGCACATGTAGAGCCTGCATTATCATCAGATGGTGTTTCCTATTGTGCATGGGAGCGTGGCCCCATGCAAATGAGGAAATCTTTTTCTCTCTGTGCCCGCGCCATATAAAGATGTGGGCACAGAAGCAAAGAAGCTGTCAGGAGGCGCACTAACAGTCCTCAGACATCCACTTACAGGTGGGTGCAGTCACGCATTGCACCCGCTTACAAGGGGATCTCTCACCCCTCTTTAAAGCGCAGACAGGTTGCCGCCTGTACAGTAAAACACAGAGCAGCTGCTTTAAAGCCACTCCTTATTATACCTGAATGCCCTGCTCCCAGGGTAGCACAAGTTCACGGCTGCCCTGGGGCAGTGCATTCAATCTAATATGGCCCACTCTTCTTGTTAACGCCAAGTGCACCTTTGTGTGCCCGGCGCTAACAAAGAAAATGCACTGCATTGTATAACACGGTCCCTAGAGACTCTAAACCTGAAGAGCACCTGACAATATATGCCAATTGCTTGGAAAACTGAAAAGTCTGCTCAGCTGGTGTTATATTTTTTTAACTCACCATAGTTTAGGTACAACTTCAAAACATGCGTCTCAGCAGTACAGTCTTCAACTTGTTTAAGAATAATTACATGGTTCCTAGGTTTTAGTTCAGCTTTCCTCATTTGTACTGTCATTTAATGGCAGTCATAATTCCTTCGATCCTCTGTCTTCTATTGAGAGAGGACATTTCATTAGGCTAGGGCATAAATCTAGTTACACTGGCATAATCAAGCGTAATTCATATATTTTTCATTGTTCTTGTTATACGAAGGGGCATATTATCAAGAACTGCGGTAAAATTATCGCCGCTTTAGCGGCAGGAAACTGCTGCTAAAACTGCGCTAATGGGCTTGATAATATGTCCTTGTAAATTCCCAGAGCAGCCCAGGTTCTGGTGTTAACCTGGGCTGCTATGGGAATTCTCAAGGGCATATTATCAAGCCCCTTATCGCCGTTTTAGCTCCAGTTTCCTGCCGCTAAAGAGGCAATAATTTAATCGCCGGTCTTGATAATATGGCCCCTAATTCCCCAAATTACACCATGAAACCAGGTCACATAATTACATGCCATTTGTGGTACAAATGCACTGCGAAGTCTACATTACTGCAAACACTCAGAAACAACGCGAACAGAACACGGGCAGCATCTGTTGGAGGTGCTTTGTATTTTTCCACTATACTTTTTAGAACAAAAAGAATCCTCACATCAGAAGTGGCCCTCAGGGCCCATTTCTCTCTAAAATACAGTGCCATTTGCCAGTTTTGCACTTCATGCACTTAGCATACTTTTTCTGAAATTTCACCTAATTACACAAAAGCTAATTATGCAAGTTTCCCACACCCCTTCATTACATGAGGATAGTCTTAAACGACTGGTTTGCTATTTAAGGGGCCTTTACAATAGCTTCTCTTTGTAGCTGCATGATTAGGCGTGCATTTTTACAGAACATGAGTGTGGAGAATCCAACTTACATTTAAGGGGGAAAGAGTTCACAGTCTTGGTGTAAAGTGATCCGTGAATGAACGCCAACACGGTGCAATATAGAGACCAACCGGTTTTTCATAGTGTATTTGGCTCATTTCTGGTAGTTGTGCAGCAAGACAAATGTACAGAGAAATGTGAGTATGTGAAGGGAAAATAAATAACGTAAAACATATTGTAATGGTCACTAAAGGTTATGCTAAAAAAAAGAATAACAAATTAAAAGAAATTAAGTATCTACGTGTCATAATAAAAATAAAGGAATGCGATCCAAGGAAAAGAGAGGGAAATAGTCCTTGGTAAACATTAAATGCAACAGAACATCAGCAAACAAACATTGACAAATGCTTTGCCCTGCGCTGCATTAAAATACCCAAGCAGCTTCAAAGATTATCCAACTGGCCATCAGGCAGAAGGTTGGCTGAACATACAAACGAGTGAGCGCATGTTACATCTTTTCATTTACACTGGTCCTTTTTTCTCTTATTTGAGGCTTCCTCATAAACTGACTCAAAACAGAGAGAGGCTGGTGATTAGGCAGCATATATCCAAGACTCCTTCCTGAAATAGTATCAATTTTCTCATACATTGTTTTGTCAGTACTCTTAATACCAACTGCATCACTAACTTGGGCAAAACACACACATTAGTGGTTACAGATAGCATATGGCGTGTGCATCAGTGTTCGTAGGCAGTCTATGCATCAATTACCCCAGCTATAAATTGCCTCAGCAGCCCCAGACAGTATTTGAATCAGTGACCCCAAACAGTAATCAGCTTTTAAGCCCCACATGTAGTAATCGTTTGTAACTCTACTCCAGCAGACTCCAGATTTGCTCAGACTGGTGGACTTCTGCCAGGATATCATGAGGGAGAATGGGGGTTGGGATAGAGTATGCTGATCTCACTTTTATGGAGAATGGGTCAGTGAATTCTTTTAAGTGCTTCTAAGGGGGCCTGAAGGGGAGAGTCAGTGGTGCTAGTGAGTGCTTTCGGGAGGGTCCTTCTTCAGCTCGCAATGAGCCACCACTGAGGATCCAGCTCTGTGGTCAACTTTTCGCAGTGAGTCTGATGGACTGAATAAAGTAGTTTACACTTTACACACATATTGAGTGCACCCCACATTCTAAATAAAGTGCACCAAGGGGCTTGGAGGGGTCCATCACTAGCATCTAAAGTGACGCTCCAGACCATGAAAGTCAGCCAGCAGAGCATTAACTCGATACCAGGATGGACAACATGCCAACCATGCCTTGTAAAGTGCGCATTGTACTGCAAGGTATGAGCTTATACGATGGTGTGTTGCTGATGTCACAGACAGTCAAACTTAGTGCTGTTTCCTTTACACGGTGGAGAGGTGTGGTGCAGCGGCCAGTGCAGCTGACATCGGAGCACAGGGTTCACGGTTCGATCCCCGGTGGCAGCGCAGCTCAGCACCATGTGACTCTGGGGGCAAAAGCTCACTTAATTTCCACGGGGGCCCCCAGCACCTTGATTTACCCTGCACCTGTCTACCTGCAATACTCATGGGAGAGGCAGGGGTATTTTTGAAGTTGCCCAGCCCCAGTGACATGTTTAGTGTGATTGGTCTCCTCCTCTTCTTTTGGCTGCCAAGTAGGATTGGTGGATAGAGCTGCCTGTGGATCTCCTCATGTCGTTGCTTTCCGCTTCGGCCATAGTGTTTCTGACTGTGGAGATTGCTAGTACTGGGCTCAATGCCCATGCCACCTAAAGCAATTATACTGCATCTCCTTCGCACTAGGATGCTAGAGCTTGCAGAAACAATGGGCACTATTGTACCGATAAAGTGGTGCCTTTTGTCTGTGTGTTTGCAATATCTCAAAATCTGCGTCTTGGTCCTCCGGCTCCCCATGGAAGTTACACTACTTTTAGAAGGTGGACAGGCTAGACTCAGAACTCCGAGCCTCAGACACCACATAGGCCGGATTCAGCCAGAGGTTTAGTTGAACTTATTGTTGCAAATGTAGATTCCAGCACAGTTTGCACTGTAGGACTGGCCATTTTTTAAGCCAATAGGCTAAACAGCAAAATAGATTCCCATAATGTGCTATAGGAAATGTGAAAACTATTTTTATTGACTGGATTTCATTTAAATATTGTAAACCATCTAGTTGCTTTTATATATTCTCACACATCAGGAATGCACTTACTGCCTTGCCCATGCGACAATTTCTCAAAGCAAAGCACTCTTCACTTTTGCTTCTTTTGCCAATTTTATTTTAAATCAAGAACAGTTTATTGTACCACTTTTGAGATATGTAGTTTTGATATAGTAAAGACCAGAGCTGATGTACCTGCAGCAATTGTTTCATCCCCTCATTTGCTATTCTTTAGCCAGCCCTTTACGGAGGGCGAGGAAATCGTGAAAAATCTATCAGCGGTCTGGTATTTTTCCATAACCTTATATTAGATTCAGTGGCATAACAAAACCTTAGAGGTCCCCCTGCAAGGTATGATGAGGAGGGCCCCCACAATGCCCATTTCTTCACAGTAACCCACCCTGTAGAAGTACTTCACCTTTGCACCTGCATCTCTGCATCTACATGACTTCAGCAGGAGTTTTCCCTGATACATTTAGTGTCAAAGAGAAAAAAATGATCCTTGTCGGATGATCATGCTCTTGATACATGAACACTAAAAACCGAGTCATGTTCACATTTTTTGTTATAATATTATGATTTATATTCTTAAACTCTAATTTTACAGGCAGAGTGAATGTTGCCGGGACATGGACCACTGCAGCAGATCCTACATCTTGAGCCTGGTAGGTGGAGTTGCACGATAGCTGAGGGGATCGGAGGACAGGGACTCCCCATCAGACTACTATACTGCTTCATGGACCATTGGTAACTGTATGATGTTACTTGGGGGACTGGCGCTGTGCCCCGGGTGTCCACAGTCTCTTAAGTGTTAATAGTTGGTTTGGGGCTAGAGGCACTCTGCAGAGTTGGGGTTGTGGGCAATTTTAGGTCTGCAAGGCAATGAAGTGGGCGGGGGATTTTGTTATTGTTAGTGCTGAGCAGATGTTTTCAGGGTGGGAAGAAGTGTGGAAGGTGATTGAAAGAAGGGTACAACTTAGACTATTATTTTTCAATTGAATGACAAACAACAACTGTCTTACAAGTGACTGTCCCCAATAGATTGTCACACACACACAGCTTCCACTACCTTCCTGTTTATCTGGAGCCACCACAGCAGTCGGAGTGCATATACATCACTAAGTATTAGACAGTTATGAAGACTACATTGACCACTTCAGATATTAGAATGATGTCATGGATTGACAACGGCCTGGGTGACTAGATTGAGTGTGGAGATGTACTCCAATAGATAAAAAGGCCCTCTCCCAATGTGATCTTGCTACAGGAGACACACCCCATGGGTAATAACTGCAAGGCTTTAAATCGCTAGGGCTACACAATGGTAGTTCACGCAGTGTTCACCTCCGGTTTCAGGAGGACAGAGATTCTTGTTAAGAAGCGATTACCACTTGAAATTTCCCAGACTTAATCTGATACTCTGGGTAGATAAACAGACCTAATCTGATACTCTGGGTAGATAAGCAGACCTAATCTGATACTTTGGGTAGATAAGCAGCCCTGTCTAGGACATGGGAGTGCGCGACAATCAATATCCTTTCAGTGTATGCTCCATCGGCCATGTAGGGTGTCACCCTCCTGAATCTAGGTGACCTCTTGTTGGGAGTACTGGATTGCAAGCTCTTAATGGGTGGAGACTTCAATATGGCACTCTGTGACAACATGGACCGACTGCCCCCGAGATAAACGTTGCCCTCTAGCTCCTCACTAATAGAATTTATCACAGCCCTCGGGTTTGGCAGATGTGCACAGAACACTTAATTCTACTTTATAACAGTATACATTTGACTCGGACGCCCATGGCAGCTTTTCCCGCCTGGACTATATCCTCAAATTGGCCTGCCGTTTCCCCAGCTTTCGTTATGTCCGACATTTAGCATGGGGCATCTCGGATCACTCTTCACTGTGGGCAATCTATAGCCTTAATAAATTGAATGGTTGAAAAACTATCACTCTCAACCGCTGGCATTTAAAAATCCCAGGTCTTAGGGAATGATTAACAGAGGCCACTGAAAACTACTTTGCAGATGATAAATCTTCAGTGTAATCTCCCCACGTTTTGTGGGAGGCATACAAAAAAGTAATAACATGTCAGGCACTTTACCTTATGGTTGGACACAAAAAAGAGAAATGGGTCGCAGTGGAGAGGGTCGAGCGCAACATCCTTGACCTTGAGACAGATGAGAGTGGAGACACGACAGAAGCTGGGTCTGAAACAAATGGAATATAGGGACATGACATTGGAGGCGGCCAAAGCCAGGTATCATGCACTGCAATATCAAATATATGTAGTTGATGTTAAAACTCGGAAACTAATAGCATTGTTAGATAGATTTGACTGGGTAACTCGATGGGTTACTGACATCAGCACGGAAGCAGGAGATTGTGAGTGCAATTCCCAGGAGATCATCAATGTATTTGCCACTTATTATTCCCATCTGTAATATCCTGTTATTACAGCTACTACAGAAGACTCATGTGACCTCTTGGATAATTTAGCTCTTCTTGCTCTTTCTACTGAAGACACAGCACTTATGAAGAGTGACCCTACTGAGAATGAAGTGGTCAAGGTGACACAGAGCTTGTGATCAGACAAAGTAATGAGGACCAAATGGTTTACCAACCGAGTTTTCAAACTCACTACAGATACTATAGCCCCCTACCTACCAAAGATGTATAGAGAATGCCAATGGCAGGGCGTTCTTCCCAGAGCCCAACTATTAGACTCAATAGTAGTTTCACATAATGAGGGGAAACCGCCAGTGATTTGCACCTCCTACCGACCAATATCACCAATCAATGCAGAAATCAAAATACTGGCAGAACTCCTGGCATCCCAACTCATTCAAATAATCACCAAATAGGTACATAGTGCCCAATCATTGGCTTATATTGTGTTGCTCTTATGGCTGAATAATGCAGACTAAAGTGTTATTGTTCGGTTAACAGATTGACAAAACTATACTATTCATTTAAATATTCATTATTTGACTGATTAGGGGATTGTCGGTCTGACTTCAGAGACATATCGCAGATTGAAAGAGGAGAAGTGGCTGCAACCTTGAAGCAAAAGTGCTATCACGTGAAGAGTTACAAAAACATACGTTAAAGACACCTTCGCAAAGCAGAATCCAAGTGTTCAATAATTAATTTTAAGCAAATATCTTCACATGTGAAACATTAGCAAAACAAAATTAATTGCACATGAATTATGCATTCTGCATTCTGGTAAAAAAAATGCACCAAGAAAGTTGATAAACTGATCTGAAAAACTGTCATAAACCAAGCAGTTGACCGCGGGGTTTTTGCGGAACGCTGAATGACAAGGTACTGTGATAATCAGACTGTCCAACTGAACCGGTTTGGAGTTTCACATGCGGTCAAGACATACTCATTTTAATTATATTATACCTTTTATAAACTGCACTGCATTACTAATAACTAGTCACTTTCCCACGTTCATTTCACATTTTCTCCTATATGCCATAGAGTACAGGAACTCCATTCTGCTCCCCTACTCCATAGGCTACAGGGCTGCACCCTCCCTCCAGTCCCAGATACATATAGGGGCATATTAGCAAGAACCTCGTTAAAATTATCGCAGCGATAATGGGCTTGCTAATATGAAGGACATCTAACCTGGGCTTCTATTGGAATTTATAACGCATATTAGCAAGCCCATTATCACCATTTTAGCTACAGTTTCCCGCCGCTAAAACAGTGATAATTTTAACAAGTGTCTTGCTAATATGCCCCAGAGTTCCTTGTTTCAAACCAGTTCTCTTGTTCTAAAGGCTGTGGGATTTTGCTGGATTTCCCTCTGCTTTATGAGGGGGTTATAGGGATGCTGGAAAGTATTTGCACTTCTAGACTTTCTCACAATCCCCTAGTTATGTTGGTGCTACACTGCTTCCACTGTCACTGTCCTCTCAGGGTCCAGTCAACACCATCCCCAGCCTTGTGTCTGGTTGGGCATTGATGAATATGGTAGATCTCCAGACTATTGTGGTCCAATTTCTCCCTCCAATAAGATCCATAGGTTTCGACTGCACATCTCTGGCTCTGCCTCGCCCTCTCACAAACTTTCTCTTTTGGACATGAAGTGGGCAATTTTTAATGCAACTAAAGCATCCTGTTGTTTACAGACAGTACGGTTTCGACTGAAATGGGCATGAAATGTGAACAGATATTTTACAGATAAAACTATGTTACATACAAATGATAACATGTGGAAATTAGAGTTCAGTGAACATTAGTCATAGGTGATTCACCAAGTAAAGTGTCTTGATTGTTTGATCCCATTAAAATCTTTGTTTCCATCAAACTTCAGAATTACAAAAAAAAGAATTGCTTCATTTTTGCTTTCTAACTGCTGGATGCATACAGTTTATTTACAGGTATTTACATTTTGTTGTGTATTGCAAAAAAATAACATCCTGCAGTCTTTCCTTTCATACTACTTGTCTCCAGCAAGATTATCCCATAATAACATTTTATAAACTCTTCTCACTTAGCAGTGAGGGGAAGAAAAGCAAACACCAATCTCCAAGTTAAAAGAATAAGCAGCAATTTGTTTGAAGACATAGTCGGATATTTGACCTCTCTCTTTAACCCCTCCCCTGCTGGTGACGGAACCGCTCCGTCATCAGCCGCGGTCGTGCTGTGCTGATGACGGAGCGGTTCCGTCATGGCACGCTCTGCACACCTGCGCGGCGCGGTTTCCGCACCTGCGCTGAGCGTTCCATTAAGCGGGTGGGCCGTGACGGAACCACTCCGTCATGAGCACAGGGTGACCACGGCTGGTGACAGAGCGGTTCCGTCACCAGCATGGGCCCTCCCCCGGCCCCTCTGCCTCCTTAGCGCTGCAGCGGAATAGCCGCCGCAGCGAAGGGGTTGAAGCACTGCTAATGTGACAAGATAAACACAGAATTTAAATGCATCATTATTTATTGTTTGGACTCTCCAGACCCTCCAAAAATCGACATGCATCTCAGAGTATAGGAAAAGCTGTTGTAGAGAAGGTCCTGGAGTGCTGCAGCCACTGACACTTGTGGGAGTTCCTGTTCACTTCGTCCAGCTGTGGTAGCCCTCTAGTTTCAAGCTGGGCCATTGGTTCTGTCTGCAGGTCACCTTGCAGTAACCCTGGATACCGAGCCCCTGTCAGGGAGTGGCAGTGTGGGCTGGGCTGCTCATACTGAAGCAAAGTCAAGATTGATATGCTTATGGCAAGGTCTAAACTAAGGTGGCAGTGTGGGTGAAAAATGATTAACTGGAGTGTGGCCCTTAGCAATCGCCAGTGGCTGAAATTAATTCAAACACTGTATCCACCACCTTGCTTTTGTTGCAGCTGACAGTGAGGGCAGCAAGATGAATGACTGTTATCTGAGGTGACCACTAGGTGGTACCCAAATCAGCTGTGATCTAAAGTGCTTCATTCCTTTCACCCATGCTGCAGTACCTGAAAAGAGATTCTCTTTTGCCTTGAAATGTTGCCAGAGGTCTTTATTTTCTCCCTGCTACTTTTGGGAACAATATTTAGTTTTCCATGGTAACACATTTGAGCAAAATGTGACTTTGCTGGTAGATTTCAAAGAAAATAGCACTGTAGCATTCTACTTTAATGATACAACTGAATTGCACCATTAAGGTAATGCTAAAAAGAACCCATTTGGGGTAAGAATTCCATAATTCTATTTTAACCGGTAAAAGTGAAAAATATAAAATCTCGCCTCCACAGTCATCTTCAACCAAATGTATCCGCTTAGGGCAGCAGAAAAACAAGAATATTCATCAGAGGGCTTCAGTGTCCAAGATTGTTTACAGTATTTGGAGGTACAGGGGTGAATTTGGGGACAACGATGATGCACACAGTTCCTCTGCGGTGATGTAACTGGGTTTGTAGAAGAGTTACATGCATGTTCTGTATTACTACTTGCACCATTTGAGAATATTGGGAAATGGAAAAATAAAGCCATTCAAATAAGTGCTAGCGAATCCCAGCTGTGCAAACTCATAGCCAGACGTAATGGGCTACACCAGCCATTAAAGGACCACTCCAGCATTAAAGGCCCAAGCCAAAGGCGAGAGCCTTTACCAAGGAAGAGGGACTTTAATGCCGGTATGGCAGGGGGACAGAGGGCTATAAAGCTATTAGAACATTCCGCCGCTTGTGGGCTGAATGTTCTAACAGATAAAACAAAGGCCCACTGAGGGGATTGAAATCCCTTTGGTCTCTGTGAGGCCTTTGATCATAGAACTGCTGTGAATGACAACATTGAAATATTGGAGCTCAAAAACTACTACCGGCCATTAGAAGCCTGGAGCACTCATTGTTTTCAAAGGAGCTCACAACATTCCAATGTTCTAATGTATGCATTAGGTCATATAAGCGAGCCTGCATCACCATGCAGCAACATGCATTTCATAGAAAATAAAAGCATAGTGTACTGTCCATGTTGTGGTAAATACCACAAGATTTTTTACCAAAATTCAAGTAGCCCTGGGCGTGTAGCCAACATGTGCATCATGTTTGCTCCACCACAACACGTCTTAAATGTTTAAACTCTCACCACTAAATATGTTTAATCTCAAGTAGGTGTAAAATAAATATATAATGGTGTCAGGATGATTAGCTTCAGCTGTCTAGAGCTTTTAAGAAGATCTTGAGTGATCCTCAACCCTTCCTTAGCCCAAGCCACACACCACACATCATCTTCTTTTAGAAGATCTGCAAACTTCACTCTATCCAGGGAGCGCCCACCGTTGCACTTGTTCTCATTTTAAATAAGGGTCTCCAATTTCAGGGCTGATGTATTCTGTTCTTGTGTGTCCCATTCCTGCGATTGTGGCTCAGTGGCAATGTTTCTCTACATGGCTATCTAACATAGGTCAAAGAAAGGCTGTGTAACTCTCCAATGTCAGGTTTTTTTAATACTCTGACTCTGATGCATTGTATATCACGTCCCGTATAAAATGTATTTCCTGTTGCTATGTAAGGGTATTATGACAAGTAAAGGCCATCCATATTCTCTAAGAGATGTACCCTAAAAGAAAAGACAAAATGGCACCTGACCAGTTCTTTGGCGGGATCCAAAGGTTAATGTGAACCTCATTTACAATGCCAATTAGTATCGGCTTTAAAGGGATGAGCTACTGGGTTGCCAGTGCTCTTTGTTGCCTGCCTGAAAATGCATTCACTTTACAATGGGTTTTCTGGTAAAGAAACCCATTCTAAAATTGCTGCAAATTGTGTGTATGTCTCATGATGCCAGTGCACACATCATAGTGAGCGTGGCAGCCATAATCATTTTATCTATCTAACATAGCAGATGGCCATGTTAGACTTGTAAATTTTACTACGGGAACAAAATTGTGTGCAAGTGCAAAAAAATGAAGCGAGTAACCCAGCAGTTTGCAGTTTTTTGACCTTTGGAAAAAAATATTATTAAAATTGTAAAAATGAAAGTGAGACACAGCTGGGCCAGGAGCATCAGCGAGTGAGGTGGATTACAAATAGAACTCTAGGGAGCAAAGGGCACAAAAAAAAAGGAATGAATAAAAGTCAAGACAGAAGTACTCTGCAGCTGTGGTACCCTCTTAAAACAAATACATAAATACTAATGAATTGGAAAACATGACAAGAGGTAAAGAGCAAGAAAAGACATACACCCTTCTGAGTACTAAACGCAAAACTAAATAGTCTCACCAAATCAATAGTGGAAGGGTTCAACCCATCTAATCAGAATGCTGTGGAGGGGATTGGTTCTGAGGAAGGAGTAAACCAAAGAATAGGGAGGAACCAAAACCAGATGCCTCTCATAGACACCAACACCATCCAATCATGAGGCTTAGCCAGAGGCCACTCTATGTGGTACATTAGAAACAATGGATGAGCATAATATGTAGATTTAAACAGTGTACTAATCACCCGTGAAGGTCTCCAGTCGCTTCAGCGAGTGTGTGGGCGTGTGGTACCAGTGGAGTTATTAAAAGAGCCAGGTTGTCAATCTCTTGCAGAACTAAAGAAGTGAGGAAGAGGCCTTCATCTTTTCAGGGAGGTCATTGCATCTTTTGGGTGCAATGTAGGAGAACTAGCAACCTCCTGCTCTGGTTTGAGTATGCGGGGGAGTATGTGAGTAAGAGGGAAGCAGATCATAGATGTATCTCTGGCACATGATAAATAAAATTGCAGATGAACTGGGTGCCCGATTCTCAGAACTAATTTAAGACAAAATCCTAAACTTACTACCATATTGGTATTAACAGAAGGCACTTACTCATTTTGGTATTCACAATAGGCACTTACTCATTTCGGTATTCACAGAAGTTAGGAGTCCTAACTATAGGACTCCTAAATGCCTTCTGTGAATACCTAAAGTCTTAAGGTTAGGATTTTTCTCAGTTTAGGAGTAGTAACGTTAGGACTCCTAACTTTAGTCCTAGAGCTAACTACTCCTAAACTAAGAAAAATCCTAACTTTAAGACTTTAGGTATTCACAGAAGGCATTTAGGAGTCCTAAAGTTAGGACTCCTACCTTCTGTGAATACCGAAATGAGTAAGTGCCTTCTGTGAATTCCAAAATGAGTAAGTGCCTTCTGTGAATACCAACATGGTAGTAAGTTTAGGATTTTGTCTTAAGTTAGTTCTGTGAATCGGGCCCATAGTCTTTCACTATGAGGGGCCAGTTTTGTGTAGGGGATTTGGGCATCCTCTAATGAGAAAGACAGCATTGTTTACATAACTTGAATTAACAATGTTAATTGCTTTACGAATATCAATGTATTTCTAAGAGGTGAGGTTGACTCCATTAATGCTCGGAACCATACCGACAATACAAATCCTTCCATGTTATGCATATGGCAGGCATTGCATTGAGCACCGAGCCAACTTGTCTGTGGTCAGTTAAATAAATCTGCTGCGCTCGTTAAAAGGAACTCGTCTGCAGGCTTTCTCCTATTTACATGTTCACGGCTGCGTCGTTGAACCTCAGTAAAGAAAGGGACTCAGAATAAAACAGCCAGTTGTGGAGCCTGGAAGTAATACACGCTCACCAAGAATTGTTAGCCCCAGAATATTAATATTAATATGCACATTCGAAATCCAATTATCACTTGATCATTTCCGAGAACAAATGCATTCCACACATAGCATTTTACCAACAGCGAGTTCTTTACCAAACGGAATAACTCTCCTTGCATTGCAATGAATCGAGCCCCGCTGTCTCTACAGGGCAGTGAACACCGAATGAGTATGTGCACAGGTGACTGAGAGAAGCGACTACAAATTATGCAGTTCTGTAGCTTCATAATTAGGGGGTGCCAGATTTAACAGAGTGCGGTATGAAGCATGAAGACACCACACCAGCCCACCGTGATGTGCACCCAACAGTGCAAAATCTATTAACTTGAACATGTGTGGAAGTGTCGAGCACTTCAGAAGAAAGAATTACACGCACTCCATTACCTCTCACCGCTGCTCTGTGTTATTCATACAGGAGATCTTAGCCAATCATCCGGAGCGGAACATTATTTGTTACGGTGCTGCGAGATATCTCCTCCTAAGAAAAGAAAGCCCTTCAACCGCATTTGAGAAAGACACAGTATCAGAGGTGAGGCACTGAAGTTTCTTCAAAAGACATTGGGTTAATACAAAAGGTAATACGCTCTCATGGAGAAAATAAATATTTCACTTATGTGTAATAGCGATGCTATACAGCCGCATTTCTTGAAGAAAAATATTTAATGAGGTTGACCATGGAACAAGATATTGAAAGTGCCTTTGTGAGACAGAAGCAGCATGCCAACACCACTTCCGCCAATTATTTGCTAATGTTTATTTTCCAAACATACATTTACTTCCCACGAATACGTAACATTAAGCTGCAAAATAACCTCTGTTATCTTTGAGTACTTCACAATCTTAGGTATGAATGAATTATTACATTATTAGATGTGATTTTGTACATAATGCATCCAAACCAGAGTAATCAGAGGAAAGGTAATATGTGCCATTTTAATCTACTTTGCTTGATACTGGATTGTTATATGTTGTAGCTGTCAGAAATAAACAATGTTTGCAGAAATCTACCAATTTTTTCAGCTTTTCAACGTGTGCATATCAATACAAATATCTAATTTTCTATCAGACAATTCAAAATGTAATGTAAAATCCGTTTATTTACTGATTATAGGAAAATTGAAGCCTGATTCTACATTTAAATGTTTTTATTCTTGATGGAAAGTCCACGTTCTCTATGCCACAGACCACACGCAATGAATCAAACAAGCATTTGCAATGCAATCGGTCTCACCTTTGGTACCTTATATGTATTTAGCTATGCAGCACATTAGCCTGGGTGCTGAAACATCTACTGTTCTTTAACATGGATGGAAAGTAAGAACCAAACTGCATGACATGCCTGGTATGGGAACATATGGAGAAAAATATTGCCTTACAGCTGGAAATGGTATAGTCCACAGCTCTGTTTTTAATATAAAATCAGGGCCTTCAATGGTCATATCACTGAAAGTACAAGATTTGAAAAAAATATTATTGGGTACGGGTGCTCGTGGAAGACAATTTCTATGGACTTGAATTTAGAGAAGGCTAAAGTGATTCTGGTATTTTACTGACCTCTGCCGTTCGTTTTCTATTAAGAAAGTTAAATAGAGGCAGTTGCCAGAAATATCAAAAAAGGAAAGTCCTTCAGTAGAAAGCAATTCTGGTATTTTACTGACCTCTGCTGGTTGTTTTTCATTACAACAGATAAATAGAGGCAGTTGAACAGCAAAAAAGTCCCTAAGCGGAAGCAGTCAAGTCCTAGGACTGATCTCCAGAGCCCACAAAGTACATACACATATAGGTATACACTAAAGTATATACAAGAAGTCTTGAATGCTCAACCTAAAAATAATTTTCATTATGTATAAGAAATAGTATATGTCATGATTTAGAAACGGGTAATAAACAAATTATTTTCATTAAGATGTATACCTGATGTGTTCGGTGACACAAACAATTCTGAAACAATACAAAATGTAATAATTGTTTGTAGGACCTAGTTTCCATACAACAAGCGTTTTGTGTTTTGCTAATAACTTTGGGGCCATTTTCTACTCACTTCAGCTGCTGTCTGAAATGTTTTGGGGTGAACCGTCAAGCGGGGAATGAAAAAAAATATCACACTCACCAATCCTATCACAACACTTCTGGTTTTCTTTTTGCCAATTGGGAGAGGAGAGTCATCTTCCCCTTGATCTTCTTTTGGCACCGTTTTTCTATCTTTATAAAGGTCTCCCCAACCTTTGTGTTTGACATCATCCTTTCTGGAGTTTCCTGGTTTTGATTCCTGGCACTTAGTTCTGATTGATCTCTGTCTGATTCTTCAGCCACGGCGGTACATATTCTAGGTTTTCTTTTGCCATTTTCCTCTTTACCCCTTTCAGGGACAACTTTGTAAACCACATAGACTAACTTCTGAAATGGGTCACATTTATATATGTACTCTTCGTAGAAGGGTAATTGGATGATAGTTGTGTCCAGTATTGAACAGATTATAATTCCAATGTCTTTGTTATGCTCCACAAACACTGATCTCCATTATTCACTCCTAAATATTGAATTGCCACTAACTCGTAATGAAAACACTTTATTGAGGCAACCCTCTGCTCTTCAGTATCCTATGACGTGATTTGCTTAATGTGTGCGCAAGCATACTTAGCTTTAGTGGAGAAAAAGTCCCTAAATGCTCTGTGAAATAACATAGAAACTTCCTATGTATGCGGCATTGTCTTTATTTTGTAACTTACAGCATCATCGATATCGGCTCTCAAAACCTCACTTCCAGCTGACAGGATAGAATCTTTTCTGGGGGTATAGAATATGTTACTATATTTGGGATACGTCAACTTTCTCACCGCTGCCTAACGGTCTGAGGGAACAATGCAATTAAATTGAACTTTCTCGCTGTCGCAGGTAAGCAATCAAGGCTGCTCAGCAAGTGTGAACTGACCACCACGACTGAGGGTCCATCTAGACTGGAGCATCTGTCCCTGGCCGAGCGGAGGGGCTCCCTGGGCGTCACACCACATACTGCAAACTGACAGGCAAGGTGCACAGTGTTGTGTCCTGCGTGACACATTCTAGTTGATCACAGGAAGTGATCACACACTTTACACCCACCCACCACTGTGTCACGAGTCACGTGACACAGTCAATAAAAGGAGCCGAGCGCACGTGCTCGTGGCTCATTAACCCACCATACATCCTGGTGTCCGTGTCTAGTGATTACTACAATGAGGGCATAGGGCCCCACGACACAACATTTGGCGACGAGGAGTAGCATAAATTCCATCTGTACTAAATTCTTATCGAATGATAAACGTCTCCGTATTGCCTTACAGAAACTGATACGTCCTAAAAATGAAGGTGGCGTTCGCTTTCCCAACTTCAAAATGTATCATTCTGCATTCCAGATTAAACAATCCTTTTCATTAGCATATGACTTTTTAGATAATCCAGTGCCCAGATGGGTTGTGTTGGAACACCCCTTTTTGAAAGATTTTTCATTCCAACATACTGTATTTATGTCTAATTGCTCTTTTTTGTCCAAATACCCTATTTTAAAGTACTCCCAATCTCTTCTACATGATGTTTTTTCTTCCAATTTCTCACCTCTTCAAGATTTGTTATCTTCTGTGGTGTAGTATAACAAATTCCTTAAATATAAAGGCAAACCGTTTTACTTCAAATATTGGAAGGAGAAGGGTGTTGTATTTGTCTATCAATTTTTTGATGCTAATTCCATCATTTCTTTCCCTGCACTGCAAGATTTATATCAATTGCCTTCATCCTTTCTACATGAATACCCCATTGTAACTTCTGCCATTCAATCACACTTATCCTCTCTCACCATCACTGATACATTACCGTTTTATGCCCCGTCCACCCCTCTATACCCCTTATTCTCCATGAACCAACCTAAAGCTGCGGTTGTTTATACAATGTTGTTAACTAATGTTGTAGACCGACCTAAAACAAACATTGAGATTGCTTGGGAAACGGACCTCTCCGCTTCTCTCCCTATTGCGTTGTGGGATCGTTTGTGGTCTAAACTGTTCAAAGTGTCCATTGCTGCACGTATTACTCAATCTTTGTTCTTTATATATCACAGAGTTGACATTACGCCTGCTAGTATTCACAAGTTTTCATAGTTCTCCTCCCCATTATGTTGGTATTGCTCCAAAGAACCAGGAACGCTTAAACACCTACTGTACGAATGTCCCTCTGTTTTATCTTTTTGGGAATCTGTCTGGAATATATGCATCTCTAATCTACAAGGGGCCTCAGGGGGAAAGAAAGAGGATTTATAGAGGCCGCCCACCACTCAATACATCGTAGACAATCAGTTGCCTGCCCTCACACACTATGAGGTCGGGGACCCCTACTTGTTTGTATGTTAATCGGGTGGACAGAGGATGTAGTACAACCTCCTACATACATGTGCTAAATGAAGTCACCATTTTACAAATAAAAAGGATAAAACTCTAAAACAAGTAATGTGTGTGCATGAAACCCACGTGCTTATCCCTCACCTCACTAGACCTTTCTCCGAGGAAAAAAGGGGAGGGAAGTTGGCAGA
Organism: Lissotriton vulgaris; assembly: GCF_964263255.1. NCBI lineage: Eukaryota > Metazoa > Chordata > Amphibia > Caudata > Salamandridae > Lissotriton > Lissotriton vulgaris. Next base: position 499,870,961 of record NC_141685.1, read on the forward strand.
GCCTCACGGGAGCTTGTACTCGCCTGTACCCTCACGCTCTCATCATCAATGTCTGCCAACTGGTAAAAGAACGGGAATAAAAACTGTGCAAAGAAAAGAAAAAACCTGTATGTGTTCTATGTGTTAGTGGCCCACTGTGGTATGCCAAAAACTCCTGTGCTCGAGATCTGGTCCCACCACCATAAAAAGAGCTGGGCTACACTGGCAAATCCAACTTTATTCCGTGGTGTGTGCCCGCTCTAATTAAAAACAAGCAACATCTTTCATCGCCGAATTTCCTTTACCGGAAATTTCGTCAGGGTTTTGGCTCAGCGTAAATATTGCACGTCTAGATTCTCCCTTTATTGTACCAGGTGGCCTTATGAGATCGAGCCTACCAGGCTCCTATATTAGAATCTGGGATGGTTGGACCCTTTAACTTACATTGGGTTCCATGGACCGCTCTTCGGTCGGTATCGGTATTATGCGCAGAGATGGCCTCCGCTCACCCTCCGTGCCAATGTTTTGCTGTTCCACCACCTTGTCGCTAATGAATATTTTTCTATGTTCTTTATCGGATGATATTGATATTGTTTCTTCCTCTGCTAAATTATTGGACTTGTTTATTGCTCTTGCATTTAAAGTCATTTTGTCCTGTTGGAAGGATAATTCTAGACTTGCTGTACATACTTGGTGGAACTTCATTTGTGACGCACATTGCTATCGCCTCTTCTTCATCTATTCCCCAAAAAATCAAATCTGACCTACTTTGGCTTCCCTTTACTACATATCTTTCCTCGCACTCTCCCAGCTAATTGCTCTTCCTTTCATTCCCACGCGCTTATATCTTCTTTTTTTTATCTCTCCTTTTCTTTTCTTTTCTCCCCTGTTTCTTCTCTCTCTCTCCTTTCCTCTGTATTTCCCCTTCTCTTTTCTCTTTTTCTACTTTCACCCATCAAGTATTACATTTGTCACATGCTTCTTGTAAAACTGTAGTTCAACGTCATTTTTTATTTTTTTTATTTTATGACTTATGTACTGTTTTTCTTTTAAATTTGTCAATAAAAATCTAGTTAACAAAAAAAAAAAGAAGAAGATCATTATTCTGATACTGTGGACGTTGCAAACCATAAGCACACACAGACATTACAAAGGTAACCATCATTTGGAAACCTTTTTTTATCAAAAGTACAGTTGCAAAAGTTTACGTTTTTATATATTACGTTATTATGAATTTGGAATAATGTCAAGTTGATATATTTGTAAATGTTGTTGTATGATGATGTTTAATGGTTAATGGAATGTTTCAACAATATCTCCCCAAATAAACTTTCATTGATTTATGGAAAAATAATTGTTCGTAGGAGTACCTGGCAATTTGATTGAGAAATGCATTGCCATTTATCTGATAAAAATCAATTGCAGAACATACACTACAAAGATGTTTGGTAAGCTTCTACAAATCTAGCCACTAATGAGTGCTTTATTTATAGCACCAGTATTGCTATGTAAAGTAGATTCCATCCTCATTGCCAGTTCAAAAAAAGGACTACAAGTGCAGCTAACGGCCTTAGAAAAATAGTGGAGCAGATTTACAAGCCCCCTGCGCCACTTTTGCGTCATTTTTCCCATGTTAAAAATTATGCAAAAGTGGCGAAGGAGCTGATAAATCTGCCCCACTGTGTGTAAGAAATTAGGTTACTGGTTGTGGAGGGAGATCGGTGATTTTTTTTGCATATGTCACACTATGTCACTCTAAATGGGAAGAGTATGCCCAGACGTGGGTCCCATGCTCACTACACCACTGGATTCAAGCTTGCCTGGCTGATGAAGGATGATGCCCTGAAACCGGTCCCAGGATGCTTGTTTCTGGTCCAGGGGGGACCTGACTGGACTGTTCCCACAAGGAACACGGTCAAGACTGATTTGCATATGGCTGGGTCCAAACATGGGTGGGGTGGTGAGCAAAATAATGATGGATTAAACCCAGCTCCTTGTTACTGGGGTGAATGTTTGCATTGTCCAGCATTCCATCCATCAACTGATTCTTTTGCAAATGTCACTCTCAGTGGGAAGGGTATGACCATAAATGGGTCCCATGCTCACTTCACCACTGGATTCAAGCTAGCCTCGCTGATGGAGGGTGATGCCCTGAAACCAATACCAGGATGCTTATTTCCGTTCCTGGGAGGACCTGGCTTGGCAGTTTGGGCTGGACTGTTCCCACAAGGAACAGGGTCAAGACTGATTTGCATATGGCTGGGATCGAACTGGGGGGTTTGTGATGAGCAAAAGAACGATGGATTTCACCCAGATCCTTCGGACTGGGGGTGAATGTTTGCATTGTCCAGCATTCTGTTCATCGACTGTTCTTGTCCATATGTCACCCTAAGTGGGAAGGGTATGCCCAAACGTGGGTCCCCTGATCACTACACCACTGTATTCAAGCCAGCCTGGCTGATGAAGGGTGATACCCTGAGACCGGTTCCAGGATTCTTGTTTCCGGTCCAGGGAGGACCTGGCTTGGCAGTTCAGGATGGATTGTTCCCACAAGGAACAGGGTCAAGACTGATTTGCATATGGCTGGGTCCAAACGGGGGTGGGGTGGGGTGTTGTGGTGAGCAAAAGAATGATGGAATAAACCCAGATCCTTGTGACTGGGGGTGAATGTTTTCATTGTCCAGCTTCCATCCACAGCTGTTTCTTTTCCAAAAGAAGGCAGAAAGAGATAGTTTCAGAAATATACGCACTTTGAATTTTAAAATGAACTGGGCACTTGCCCTTTCCTACGTCTCAGCAGGCTTCGGAGAACTTACCGATCCTAGGAATGTAAGAGTGATGTTACAAATCCCATGCACAATGCCACAAATGCCATGAGCATTGGGATGAATAGGAAACCATATCAGTTGGCAAACAAATATGTCGAATTGGAGATTGTACTCCAAGTAAAAGTTACTAACTTGTCTACATAGGAATCGGGGGGAGGGGGTCATAAGAGTGTAATTATCTTATCTCCTGGCATAGAAATGTAAGTTTGGATAATGGGTCCACACACCATCCTTATTCATTGTTAAAAGACAGACGTAGCTTGTGTGTAAGGTACCCTTTTTCATCCCCGGACCCCAGAGACCTTGCATTTATTTTAATAATAGCTACGTTTATGAGTTGTAGGTGGGTGAGACACTTTCTGGAAATTTGTGTCAAGTGAAACATTATAAAGTTAACTAGCCACTAACATTGTCCACAACTTAAAAATATTTTAACACATTTTAATTTTAGCTCTCAGACTTATCCAGTAAAAAGGTTTTAGTGTAAATTATTGGAAAATTCTGTTCTTATATTGGCAGAAGCAAGAGCGTCCGACGATATGCCTGCATGTAATTATAGCAGACTCATAGTCCCACAAGCCATGTGTGCTATTAGGTATCAGTTCAGAGGAAACGAGCAGAGTTTGGTCAATTTCAACGTTGCTCTACGGCCCTCCACCCAGTCAGAGACCGGTCTGTCCAGATCCAGATAATCAAGTAGAGTGATTTTCTCAGCAGATATTTTGAATGCTTAGGCGGTCATTACGATGGTGGTTAACCCGCCACAGGCAGCTTACTGGTGGCGGATTCACCGCAATCGCAAAGCACTTTTACACCTGCCAGATTATGATGGTGGGTGGTGTGGATGGCGGACGGATAGTCTGTCCGTTACAGGTATGAACCAGACAATCTTTACAATTGTCTGGTGGACCCACCCTGCAGCAACAAAATGGTGGTGGTACCTAGCAGGCACCGTCCGCCATATTATGATGCTGCTTTCAGCCAGCCTTTCAATGGCTGGCTGAAAGCACTTCCACCATTCAAAGGTTGGCAGATATTGACTTTGGGGTCCCATTGTGGGCCCCCCTGTGCAGTAACACTTCCTTGTAGCACTTGGGGTGCACCATTGGTGCCCCCTCACATTTACCTTCACCATGTGGCAGGCACCGCGTGGTGCCTGCCACGTAGTGCAGGGAAATATAAAATGTGCATCTTTAAAATTGCAGCGGGTGCTGCAGCTAGAAGCACCCGCTGCAATATTAAAGATAATAGATGCGACCGCCACGGTGGGGGTGGCATTGTAATACCCCCCGTGCACCTATCGCCTTGTAGACGACTGGTCCCACTCCCCGACACGATGGCAGATGGACTGAAGCCTGTTCACCATCGCAACCACCCCCAACGTTTTTTGCTGAGACCCCCAAGCTGCATGATAGAGATTGAAGGAGGAATTGTGGTCCCAAGCACTACAAGAAGCAGTTACAGACATTAAAGTTCATTATTAAGGCTCCCCCTCTTGACTAGGTGCAATGCTAGCTAATGGCACAGAAGAAGCAGCTTTCTCCCAATGACCATCTCCTGCCTTCTGCACACAAAATATACGTTCTTCTGGACTATGATGACCTCTCCAATGACCCATTTCACAAAAGCAGTCCTGCAAGATTAAGTTGCAGATCTTGGATCAATTCTCAGTGAAAGCACACAGTGAAGGGGACAGAAAGTTTCAATTCATTGAATGCTTGTGCAACACCCCCCACCTTGATTGGACCTACAGGAGTAACAGGACATTATATTCACCACAGTTGGGGACAATAAAATGGCGGCCGCCTCGCCTTGACTGGTGTCTTTGGCTCGAACACGATCCAGTGTGTCACAAATGTAAAGTAACACACACATAATGAGCTGGACTTTAGTGAGGATGGGAAAACATAATGCCACTAGAGACCACACACATGCTAAAGAAATGCAGCCCCAGTTGTTGGGCTGTGCATTGCCTATACCAGCATCACAACCACCTGAAATTGAGAATGCTTCCACAACATGGCAAACATGAAAGCTTTATTTTCCATTAGACCTACATTCCTCATACTGTTTCTTCTGTTTCTTCCTATTATTCCAGAAGACTGGTTATGTCTAATTTGTTGCTGACTTGACCTCAAATATTTTAAATACTTGTTAGAGACACTTTATTTTGCCCACACTACCACACTTCCCAAATGTTTTGAAGTCCTCTGCAAATCAAACATTATTGTGTTCACGTAATCACCAATAGTATCACAGCAAATGCTAATCAACTGCATCTCACAGTCTAAAGGATCTCTCACCGTTTTGAATCAACAGAAACACCAGTACCGGCTTCCCTCTGCTAGTCACCTAAGGAGGCAGTTTCTGTATTTAGCTGTTCTCTGTGCCCATATTCCTTACAGTCTTGGAACCTCACATTTCATGCACCAAAAAGGGCACTCACAACACAGCTTTTCTTCATGAGAACTTCATGACAGATTGGTGAACATTACTCATTCGTCCTGAATGCAAGCCTCACTCGTCAGGTATGCACTGGTTCAAAACTACTTAAAGATACACATTTTGCACTTTAAACTTTGATCAAGAAAGGATCATTAGCAGCAAGATATTTTAGGAAAAGTGGGAATGCTGCAAGACAAATTTTACATCCTTGCTTCTCCAAATTCATTCACATCCCTTTGGAGGACAAGATCATCAACAGGGAAAGTAGTAGAAAGACATGCAATGTGGGAAAGTGGGAATACATTGATTACCAGAAAATTAAGAAGACCAATAGTCCAATGCTAAATATTTATCAACGACATATTCCGACAAATGTTTGAGTTAACTTTGCTCTGTGTTGACAGATTTCTCATAATGTACAGGAAAGAAGCAACAGGAAATTAGAGTGATGCAGAGGTTTGAAAAATGTACTGAATGTTGTCGCAAATAAAGCCTACCTAATACAGGGAACACAGCTGGCTTCTCCTCCTGCATTGTCTCTCCTCCTGGAGGGCCAGGCATTCTCCTTCCCTCTATGAGCAGGCAGTTATGCATACTTTTGGATGTTAGGCAGGCATTCAGCTTCTTCAGCAAGCTATGTAGACTGCAGATGACGTCCCCTTGCACCCAGTCACAGTCCAGCACCGTCCCTGCTGTAAGTACCTGGCAGAGTTAGAATAGTAATTTCGGCACCTTAGTCACTGTCCAGCACCTTCCCTGAGATAAGTAGCTTGTGGAGTTTGAATGGAAACTTTGCCCCCAGTCACCGTCCTGCGCCTTCCCTAAGGAAAGTACTTGGGGGAGTTAAAATAGTAATTTTGACCCCCGTCACTGTCCAGCACCTTTCCTGAGCAAATTACTTGGCAGAGTTTAAATAGTAACTGTGCTGCCAATAACTGCCCAGCTCCTTCCCTGACGTAAGTTCCTAGCTGAGTTCGAATAGTAATTTTGCCCTCCCAGTCATTGTCCAATGCCTTCCCTGAGGTAAGTATCTGGGGGAGTTATAATAGTAATTTGCCCTCAGTCACTGTCCAGTGCCGTACCTGGGTAAGTACCTGGCTGAATTAGAGTAGCAGCTTTGACCCCACTCACTGTCCAGTGCCTTCCCTGAGGTAAGTATTTGTTGGAGTTAGAATAGTAATTTTGCCCTCCAATCACTGTCCAGCACCTTCCATGAGCTAAGTACTCGGCTGAGTTAGACTAGTAATTTTGGCCCCCTCAGCCAGTTTCTTGAGGTAAGTACCTGGTGGAGTAATGTTAGTAATATTTCCCTCAGTCCTTGTCCAGCACCTTCCTGGAGGTAAGTATTTGGCTGTTGTAGAATAGGAAATAACACCCTCCCTGACACTGGCCATTACCTTTCCTGAGTAGGTTATAGGTTTTACCTAATGTATTAGTGCTATTATTATGTACATAAAAAAGGGGTGAAAGGTACTGTTGCAACATCGGGAAATGGATCAACGGTGGTGTTTATGTTTATGGGATTTATAAAGCGCATGGCTGCCGGGGGCTTCCCAGCACTACAGAGAGGAAGCAGGGTGTGGAGGAAGAGACATTAAGGAAACAACTACATCTTGAGTTTTTTCCTGAAACTCCTTTCTCCTCTGGTCAGTCACCATTCCGTGGTCATTGAGTTCAAAAGCTTTGGGTCAAGGTATGAAAAGGATCTCCCTTCCCATCTTGATCTCTTTGTCCGTAGAGTGTTCAGAAGGAAGTTAGATGAGGACCTGAGAGATCTATTGGGGACATATGGTGTGACAATGTTCTTTAGCGGCGCTGGACCCCTGTCAAACATGGCTCTATGATCTAGGCATAGGGCTTTGAATCTGACCCTGGATTGAATAGGTAACCAGTGCAGATTTTTTAGCGAGTTGCCAGTATCTTGAGAGTCGTAGACACGTCCTAGGTACAACCTATAGAGAGGATGATGCAGGTGAGGAGGCGAAGGTCGTCTAAGTGGAAGCAAGGTTCATGTGAGTCCGGTGACTTGCGTGTGCATAAAAGGGCGGGTGTGCCAAAGACCGGGAGGACGTCAGAAGCCTGAGTACACGGCAAACTGGTCCGTGGAGAGTGGGAAAGTGGGTGTCCTGTACTTAGTATCGTCAGGAGCCATGGTGCATTGCGGTCATGTCCATGCAGGGTGTAGGGGGGAGCGGGAAGGCGTGTACGCCCAAATGCTGGAGGCAGTCTGTTTTGGAGGGCAAAACCCTGGTTCCGCCGTGAATTCTGGATGGTCATTGAGTTCAAGGGCTTTGAATTTTACCATTGATTGAATAGGTAAACAGTGCAGTTTTTTTAGCGAGGATCTCACTGACTCTGGTATCTTCAGGAGGATCATGGCCGTGGCGTTCTGGACAACCTGTAGCCTTTCAACCACATATTTAGGGGACCCCAGATACAGAGAATTGCCGTAGTCCAATCTTTAGACCACTAGGGCCTGGATCACAGTTTTCTGTGCCTGTTCTTGGATGTGGTCTATAATCTTACGGATCATGTGCAACATGCCGAAACAGTTTGCGGGAAGTTTTGTAGCTTGAGTTTCCATAGAAAGGTTGAGGTCTAACCACATCCCCAGGTTTTTATGGATGGATGCGGAGCAGGGGGCACCAGTCCTATGGCAGCTGATACTAGCCCATGGACCTGGGCAGTTACATCAGGTCTGTTTTGTCGCCAATCAGTTTTAGATTGGAGTTTGCCATCCATTTAGCTATCTTTTCAGGCATGGTACCAGCTGAAGAAGCTTAGAGTTCATCTTCTCAGACACTGAGACTATCACTTGCCTTTTCGGCATAGGACACAATGTGTCTGAAAAGTTGGCCGATTTCATTCATTGAAAGAATCTGTCTCTTACTCTATATTTTAGGATATTATGATCCATGGTATCAAAAGCCACACTTAGACCGAGGAGAAGAATGGCAGTGGATCCCCCTGGTCCAGTATCATTTTCAGCTTACCGGTTATCATTAGGAGGGCTGACTCTGAGCTATGTCCTGGGTGGAAAGCCATTTGCATTTGATGCATGATGTTATTCTCCTCCAGGACCTATGAGATACCAGTGACAGATTTTTCCACTACTTTACCAAAGATGGGTAGTAGTGAGATGGGAGGGGAATTCTCCAATACTGTGGGATCAAGTTGTGGTTTCTTAAGCAAAGGCTTGACGATGGCATGTTTCCACCTCTTGGGGACTATTGCAGTGTCCAGAGTTAGCAAGAGAATGTCTGCCATCATGGAGAGGGTGGAAATTCTGCCCTGAAGTAAGATGTGAGGGGGCAGGATCAAGTGGCGAGCCTGACTTAATGTTGTTCAGTAGTAGTCTTGTGTGTTATTTGCTCAATATCGGGAAGGTACCCAATACCGGAGGTGAAGGCAGCCTAGGTTTGTCTAGGTTGGATGGTTGGCTTTTTCTATCTTAGGTGACTTGCCTCACTTTGGGCTCATCCATAGGGCTCATGTGCAGCGAGTTAAGTTTACTTTCTACTGTGTTTTTGAAAAAAGTGGCTATCTCATTGCATCTGTCCTTGGGGGAATGAAGCATGTGAGCACCTTGCTTCAAGTTAGGTCGTAGTAAGCAGCTTAAAAAATGTAAATAGTTATTTGTGGGAGTTGGAGGCCATGTTTATCCTCTCCTCATAAACTTTTGCCTGCACTAGCGTATTGTCATCATGATATTGTCTGATGCCTCTTTTATATACCAGCTTAAGGTTTGGGGAAAAAGCTTTTATTCCAGTTCCTTTCATGTTTCTTGCAGTTTTGTTTTTTGAGATGCTAGCTGGCTACTGAACCAAGTGGCTCTTTTTGGGTTCTGTTGTGCTGTCTTTCTGGGTTTCTGAAAGCATTTGTCTACCGAATGATTAGTCCAGTCTAATCACTGTTTGTGTGCCTCATTAGGTTCTCTTGTTAGAGAGTGGGTAGTGGACTCAAGACAGTTTATCCAATTTTCTGGTGCAACCCTGGGCCATTTCCTGCCTAGATTTTTGTAACCCACAAAGGCGTTTGTGTGAGCGGATCTGCATACAGAAAAGGGATGTAAAAATTGTCACACCATAAAATTTGGACTGGAGTGAGGTCCTGTATTCTAGAGTCATTAGGAAAAATGGGGTCAGGAATATGCCATTTTTCATGTGTGGCCACAAGCTGGGGAAGTTGCAGGGCCTCCAAATCTGATGGAAGTCTGTTTGCAGATGAATTGTTGGTATCGTCAAGGTGAATGTTAAAGTCACCAAGCGCTGTAATAGCACCTTTCCCTATAGTAAGACTAGTAAGGAGGTCAGGAAAAGCCTCGAGAAATGTCATACACAACTCAGGGGGCCTCTAGACAAGAGTTCCAGAGAAAGAGGAAATGGGGGCATAGCATCGCAGTTGATTAATCTCATGGGTGTGGTGGAACGCTAAACTGTACTTGGTAAATGATGGCCACCCCTCCTCCTAACTTCCGTGCCCAGTCCTGTCTGCTGATGCCAAATCCCAGGGGTAGGGTCCTGATAATATCAGGCGTTGAGCTTTCTTTAAGCCAGGTTTCTGTGATAAACAGAATGTCAAAAGCTTCTTCCTCTAGAAGCAGCCCAATTTCTATTTTGTGTCCTGGTAGGGATCTACAGTTTATCAGTCTCTTTTTCCAGTGGGATTTATAGTCTGGAGTGCCTTGTATGCTGCCATGGTTAGGCGAGCTCCTGTATGTAGTAAAATAGCAATATTGACACAACACTCTACTTCCTAAGTGATTGACCAACTCTAGATAGTGTGCACAGAGTGGGGACAGGGCAAGGCTGAGTTGCCATAGTTCATCATCAGTGTACTTTATATGGCTTGGTGCCTCTATGGGGTTCGGCAGGGTTCCTGGCCCATGGCCACGGTCGGGCACGAACAGGCATGGATGAGCACAGACGGGCTTTCCTTTGGCGCACCAGCGGGGCGCCTGTTGCACATCCACGCTGCTGCCGCCATTAATAGATGAGTCTGAGAAGCAGGAACACTAACCTGGCCACTCTGTGACCTGTAGGCGGAGAGGTCCTCTCTCTTGTCAAGTGGAGTGGTACGCTCCTCTCTATGGTAGGGTGAGTGACCCCACAGGAAAATCAGGTTTAGGCAAATCAGAGAATTTTAAAACAAAAGGAAGCAGTGATTAAAAGGTGAGGCAGTCAAATTCAACTACAGTACATGTGAAATACACTTAAAGTGCAAGATGCAGGAGATGCATAAAAATACCTCCCACGAGAGTACTGACACCAGGAGCGCCCCCTTTCAGCCTCTGGTGATTGACATGACAGAGGGGCTTAATATGATGTCGGGCAGAATCATTTATGGTCCCAGACACTGGCCATAACACAATCTTCCATTGAGGAAAGGGAGGCGCATTTCATCCCTGCACCTTGTGACAAGCACCTCAAGGTGCCGGCCACAAGGTGCAAGGATCAACAAGGGGGCACTCGGCCTCCAACCGGAGGCAGTGCACCAAAGGGGGCCCCCAAAAATGCTTTCCGACTTCTTTCCCATGTTGGACAGGCAGGCATGGAAACCATGTTGGAAAACTGTGCATTGTTATCTCAAGGGCGGAAAGGCTTGCCCTTGAGATTACAGACTGGCTTCCAACTGGCGGATGGACTCACGGAGCCTGTCGGAAGCTAGCCGAAATGACCAGCCGGTTTACTTTCCGAACTGCTCCAACAGAATGAAGCAGTCCGAAAGTAAATCAACCTGCCCATTACAATGCACCCCTAAAGGCTCCGACAGCAGGTGTAGATGTAGACCGCAGCTAGACCTAACGGTGCAAGGGGCTCGCCCTTCTGTGCACTAGTCCTCAAACCAATAAGTAGAGATTGGCACGGAAGCTGAAATATCAAGAAAACACTTTAATAAACCTCATGAGGTGGAACTACATTCACACAACATCCTTCGGCCGTGTATCAAGTAGCACAAGGAGTAGACGAACCATGGGTCTTTTATACTCACACAGGAGCTCAAAAGGAGGCGGTGCAAGCACACATAAGAAGAGTTACATACATAAATGGTCATACAGAGAATGCCCAGTCAACAGCAAAGGAGGCGCCAACAGTTGCTGACTTTGGTAAAGACATCCTGACAGTGACAAACCTAAGCAGGTACATGGGCAGCTACAGACTCTTCTGAGCATGTGCAGAGTAGCAGAAGCTAAGTATAGCCAGTTCTAGAGCACAGCACACGGGCAAGCAACAGTGAAGAAGGAAAAAGCACATGGTGAGCACATGGTTGGGCAAGATGGCTTCCGAAAACAAGATGGCTTCAGCTAAATGCCAAATTTCCACAGACAACGCTTTTAGCATTAGCTGAAGACATCTATAATCTAGAAGAGTCTAAATATACATCATGTATGTCGATTCTCATCATTTCATCAATCTCTTTATCTAGTACACGTTGGGCATTAATTTGCTTAGCATCACGTCTGGTAGGTAGCAGTGATACAGATGGAGCAAAGCATTGGACCACATTGTATACATAGGCAGCATGTCAGTAGAATTGCAAGAAATATACACAACACTGTCAATAGTTTCCAGCCCCAGTTAGAGAACTATGTCCAAAACCAGCTGGCCAAAGTCCATGTTCCAGTATCAGGGTGAATCTCAGCAGCTATTTTGTATAGCTTGGATTTTGCATCAAAAACTGAAGGGGCATGATCTGGAATGTACATGCAACAACTACTTCTGATGATGCGACATGCACCACCTCGATCAGCCAGAACCACGTCCAGGACCATACGGTTTTGGAGCACCACAATTCTTGCAATCTTTAGTTCCTCTGTGATGTTTTCAAGTGCCATAGCTGTCTGGTTAGTTACAACTTCCACGACACGAGTCAAACGTCTGATTTGCCTACTGTTCAAGGCAGCACCAACAAAGAAGATCAGCCCCAAATTAAAATCAACATATTGCTGCAGTGCGGTGTCAGTCTGATCCACCTCATCATTACTTATTGTTCTTTTGTAGCTGTTCTTGGAAATGTCATTAACCACTTCCGCGCGGATGACAAAGCCAGCTCGTCATGGGCGTTACCTGCGTTACGCGCATGACGAGCTGGCTTTGTCACGTAACCCGCGATTTTTGAAAATCCAGCCCACAGCGGGAAAACGCGGTAGCGCTGACGCGGTTAAACAGTCGATAGTCCTTGTGATATGATGCAGGTGCCAGAAACACAGGAGGTAACAAAAAGAACACATAACAAATTCCAGACCATCCAGCAGGTAGATGGTAGTATTGCTTATTTCCGCAGATAAAATACGTGTTATGTGAAGACGTGAAGCTACTGTTGTTGGTGCCAGCAATGTTCCAAACCAGGTTACAGTCTCTTTTTCCCACTGGAATTTTCCCAACACTACTCACACATAAATCTGCTCGGGCTCTAGCGACAGCTATAACAGGAGGTCCATTACCCTTTGCAGTTCGAGTATTTGGGTAAAAATAATATGTAGAAGCATTTCCTTGTCGGTACTCCTCCATCTCCCACATATACCCTGCAGCTTGTGGATCACCTTCTTCATCAGGATAACATGCTTTACTAAGATAGTAGTTTAATCTCCCTACACCCATATCAGTAATATTAGCCACTTGAGAAGCCAATAAAAGTGCAAACCAGGCTTGACAAGAACCATTGTGAGAAAATGGAAGAGGAATGAAAGGTGTTCCTCCCTTTTTCTGATGAGCTGGCATCATTCCACACACTCAACAGTCAGCAATGTTCGTAGCATTGTGCGTGTTATGCAACATCTGAATGAATGTGTTGTTCGGATAAGACTGCCTATGCTCTGCTCATGATAAGGGAGGGTAAAATAGTGGTGTTCAATGGGTGCTGGAGAAGGGCAGTCAGTATTTGTCGAGCAGGAGGTACTTCCTCTACAAGTTATCGCTGCCATAGTGATCACATTGACAGTAAACCCAACAATGCACATAATCTTGTCACAGATTCTCACAGCAGTCGAGGTCTCTTTCACAGGCATAGTCTCTTGATGCTGAAACAAAGCAGTTGGAGCTCTAAAGTCCTGGGCAGCCGTTGGTGTCTTCACTGAGGGTTGAGACGGGTGTCACTACACAAAAGATCCCCCCCCCCCTCTGTAGCTCAGCTTCTCACTAACCCAGGACGGTTACTCAACCAGTCTTTTTCAGCAATAAAGTTTCTTTCCGGGGCCGCAGTTGATATTGAGATGCACCAGGAATCGTATAGTCCAGGAATAATTCCTCAGGTTTTTCAGGTGATATGGCTTGGCCTATCTCCGTATCCAGGATTTATCGATGGTCAACCAGGGCAGCCGGTTCCACCAGGGTAGATGGCTCCTTCTTGCAGTGGGTGGCGTGCACCCTGTTCCTCCTGTTTATCACTCAGACTGCAGTTCTTGTCGCCAGGAGGACCTGCTCTGGGATGCACCACCTAGGTTCCAAGCTGCTTGATCTCTGGAAAGACCGGATCATCACTTGATCTCCAGACCGTAGTTAATGGCCTGCACCTTCCGACCTGTGAGGAAGAGCTTCTTGAACCTGTTGATGAATAGGAATCAAGCTGTCAGTCATCTGTGATAGGTAGTCACTCATCAAGACACAAGATACATCATGTATGGGGTGTGGCTTAGGAATTCCCCAAATACTCATATGCCTTCCAAATACCACCTCAGACAGTGTAAGGCCAGATCGTAAATGTGGCACTGATCTAATAGACAACAATGCCAAGGGTAGTGCGTCAGGCCATTTCAAGGATGTGGAAGCCTGATCCTTAGCTAGCTAAAGCTTGAGGGTAGCATTGTATCTCTCCACTAGCCCTGCTGATTGTGGGTAGAAGGCAGCATGACATCTCTGTTTAATCCCTATTCCTTTCAGAATGTACTCGACAACTTGCCCAATAAAATGGGGTCCGTTATCACTCCACAAAAGTTTGTAAACACCAATTCTGGGGAAGAATTCCTTTAGAAGCACCTTTGCTGTAGTAAGAGCTGGATTATCTTCCGGAGGGTATGCCACTATTCACTTACTGAAGGCACATACCATCACTAGAATATATTTCAGATTAATACAGCGTTCAACCTGGATGTAATCCATTTGGGAAACTTCAAAAGGTGTACTTTGTGTGGCAAACCCTCCTGTGGGAGTTTGTGTCCCTTTTCTAGTATTGTATTGAAGACAAATCAAGCAGGACAGCACTATCTTTTTAGCTGTGCCGGTAATCTCTCGATGCTCCCAAACCTGCGTGAGCAGTTTCGTTATTGAGGAGGCTCCAATATGTGCTGGCCCATGTGCCATATGAATGATAGAATGTAAGTAGGCAATGGTCCCTCTTTAGACCATTGCTCAAGTTCTTCTGGAGAGGCAGATCTTTGCATGTCTAGGACTTACTTCCTGGTATCATGCCAACGTTCAGCCTGTGACTTCACCACATACATAGATGGGGGGCTTTCCTGCATTGCTGTCTCATGGGCTATGTGATCTGCGAAGGCATTACCTTGTCCTATTTTGTCAGTCACTGTCTTATGTGAACTACACTTAACAATCGCTATTTTCTTCGGGTATGTCAAAGCACTCAGAAGATTGCGTACCAATTCTTCATGCATTATTTGCATCCCATGGGATGTAAGAAAGCCTCTTTCCTTCAGGAGTAACCCAAAATCGTGAGCCACTCCAAAAGCATTGGGGCTATTGGTATAGATGTTCACAGACAAGTCAATACTAAGTTCACATGCTCTTGTCAGGGCTATTAGCTCAGCTGCCTGAGCTGATTTCTGTGGAATACGAGCTGTCTCAACTACCCTCTAAAGTGTTGTGATTGCATATGCAGCTGATGTTGTGCCATCTGGTAATTTCAAACAGGACCCATCAACCCACAGTTCTCCATCAACATTTGAGAGGGGCGTATCTTGCAAGTCGACACAACCCTTTGTCTGTTCCTCAGTAAGGAATATACAATCATGAGGCTCTTGTGAGTGGGACTGAGTCGCTGGATATGGCAACAGAGTAGCCAGATTCAGAGTTGAACACCTTTTCAGAGTGATGTGAGGAGCCAAAAGTGTCAATTCATATCCTGTCAAACGAGTACTAGTTAAATGCTGTGTTTTTGGTTGGTTCAAAAGAGCATCAACTGCATGGGGTACCAACGCAAGCAATCTATTTGACAAGACTATCCCTTCACTCTGACGTGTGGACACAGCTACCGCTGCAACAGCACAGAAACACCCAGGCAACGCATGAGCGACTGGATCAAGGACAGCTGAAAAATATGCACAAGGACGCTGCTTATCACCGTGTGTCTGTACTAAAACTGAAAGCGTACAACCATCCCTCTCGTGTGCATAGAGTGTGAAAGTCTTAGTGTAGTCTGAGGTGCCTAATACTTGTGCAGAACAGAGAGCTTGTCGCAACTGTTGAAAAGCATTCTGGCTTTCAGTCGTCCATAGAAGGGGCATTGGAGTGTCTTTAGTCAGAAGAGCCAACAAGGGTTTTGTGGTAAATAAATTTACCGTACTATTTTTCCATACAATTAATTATCAATAAAGGACAGCTCAATCAAATGAGAGGCAGAGTCTGTGGTATCTGAGTCATACAGGCTTTAATTATGCTCCTCGAGTAGCAGGATATCATGTTCCATCACCACTAAGGTTCAGGAAGGGACATTCAACGTTTTATTAGCATTACACATTATATATAGTAAAACAGTATAATTGAAATGAATGCAGTAGGCGTAACAGGTGAAAAGAGAGAGATAAGAACACAAGTGCGTAACAGAAAGTGTGTAAAAAGGCGTACACATGGGCGTGCACTGGACATGTCAGAGAAACGTCACAAGAAACGTCACAAGTGGGTGGATGCATAGAGAAAGTTGCAGAATCAGCAGAAACCTATGACTTGGATGCGCGCGCAACTGAGCATGACGTGTGACTGGGGAGAACTGGGGCTTTGACTTTAGCACTAGTAGAGGAGACTGATTTCCGGGATGTCAGGGCAACCTGTACCTGTAGCATATCTGGTATCTCATGTCTGGAGGATGTAGTGTCTGAAGTAAAAGGTCTCTCGGGCAGAGGCCGTTCAATACTGAATGCTAGTGCGTGCATACGTGTCTTGGTGCAATGCGCGGGGCCATGGGCCTACCATGGTAACGGGTTCAGTAAATCACTTGCAAGGAGGACAGGAAGGCCGGGCCCTTTCCTCTGTAGCCGGGAATATGTTTACCTATTTCACTAGACTGGAATGTGTTTTCGAGGAGGCTGAGCAGATAACTGTAGGCAAAATACGATTTTGGCAGGCAGGCCAGGCCGAGCCGGGCACCGCTTTGCTGGGCAGGAAGTAAGGCAGAGGTCAGGGATGCATACAGCTTTCGGAGACAGGAGAGACTTGGGGCCTCGTTTAAGGGCCTAGCTCGACTGAGCCAGGAAACATGGAGAAAACGTGTGCGAGATTCAAAAGTGTACCATGTAAAGACGTTGGCACCATAGGCCTAGAAACCTAATTAACGGGATTCTTGCAGGACTGGATAGCTGACATGTTAAGGATGGACGCAAATGCATATGCGTCTTTCTAGCATGTACGGGAAGGAAGTTACACGACATACAAGGAACATGGGTGCGAGTGGGGGACACATTGGCTACCTAAAAATTTCTATTACCTCATTCCCTCCTTGGACCCTACTACACCCTTTAGGATATATCTATATTCATGAGACCATCTATCTGTTCGTAAAGCATCATTTGTTCTTCTTTCTTTATTCGGGAACGGGAACGTGTACTTGGACGGGGAATACAAGCTGTGGCACACAAGCCGCAAATCGCTGGCCCACATTGCAGACAGAGACAACAACTGAATACTATGACCAATATTATTCCTAGGAATGATAACAATTTCCATCCCCAGGCGGATATCACACTCCAGAGCCAACCGGACCAAGTCCAGGAGCCTGGATTCTGGTGCATCTGATGAGCTATGTTATGGAGCCTTGCTATGGCTTTATACACGGATGGCGCGTTATTAGGAATAAACACGCAACAACTGGATCCGATGACTCTACAAGCCCCGCCCCTATCTGCCAGGATGACGTCAAGGACAAGGCGATTTTGAAGAACAACAAGTCTCATAGCAGACTGCTCCTCGGTCAGGTTACCTAAAGCAAAAGTAGTTTCGTTCACTACTGCTTCCAATGTTCTGGTCAATCTTCGAATTATCTTACTGTTTTGGACAGGACCTATGAACCAGAAGTACCCTTTAATATAATCCTTATACTGATCCCATGCTGACTCAGAATAATCAATAACGGGAGGAAGGTCTCTCTTATGTCTTACATGTACAAGATGTGGATTTCGATGATAATCAGGCGGGGCTAGGAAAACAGGTGGCAATAGGAACGCAATATAACACGTCCCATCCCAATCTAATGGCAGACGTACATAGGCTGTCTGACCACATATAAAATAAGAATGGCGGGAAGCTTTGAAAGTAGACTTTCCTTTATCACTGAATTCGACCACAGTATTACAATCACTGTGTCCTAGATGTACTGAACCATTCTTTCTGACGCATAATTCGCCTTTCACTGGCAAAACTGTAATAAACGGCAAGTCCGAATTAGTCTCAGACTGCACATTCAGAATCATGAGGTTAAGTGTAAAATTACCTAATCCATACACTTCATTTTCTAGATCGGTCCCTGTCCTTTGGGGAAGACCTTCCTGGTCTGGAAAACATATTTTATTCATAACCGTATTCAGGTTCCCCCATATCCAATTGCCTTGGGAAACCTTGGACTTACTATCTAAGGAAGACATTAAAGTAAACCATGCACCACACGAACCATTATGTGTGAACGGATAAGGAAAGAGGGGCAGAGCTCCCTTGTATTTCTGATAGGGAGGGAGTCGGCCACATACCCAGCAATTGGTGGCATTGCTGGTCTGGTGAGAATGATGTAACATACGGATGAATGTATTGTTGCGCATTGCTAGACGATAGGATAATTCGTGGGGAGGCAGGTCGCTGAAAGTGTGCTCTACAGTGTCATTAGAGGAAGCATGTACATGAGAATCAAGAGGAAAGAAAACATGTAGCATTAAACCTATGCATATGATCGTAAGACTCAGAAGAAACATGAAAATTAATGCGATGACGCATCGGCTGTGCAAACTTTTACAATAATGTTTTCTCTTTTCGATTCGCCTATCTCTCTGACTACTTGGGTCTATCTTATACATGTCAGAAACCTGTCTAACCGCTTCACCCGAGGGGGACTTAAACAATTAAACGATGTCTGACTTACTAGACCTCAATTTGGAACGGTACTCCTGTTGAGGAGTTTTCTCAAGCAGGGGGAGTTTAGAGTCAGTGTCTGAAAGGGGGCAGTCCTTAATTGAAGTCTCTGGACACAGTCCGTGAAATTTCTTAATATGACTGGAGTGAAGCCATCCCTTGCGACCTTCTAGCTTTACGGCGGTCCTCGTTGTCATCAACACCAGCTTTGGCTGCTTCCATCTGGGTTCCAGCTGACTTGTTCTGTCGAAGTTTCTCACATATACGAATTCTCCTGGAACGACTTCATGCGGTTTTACTTGGGTGTTGTCTGGGAAGGCAGCCGCGACCTGTGAACGACAAGATTGTAGTGCAGACATCAAGGAAGCCAAGTAATCTGTCAGCATATTACTTTCAACATCAGTGATATTTCTGGGCATAGGCGTACCCCACATGTTCGGGGGACGTCCAAAAATTATCTCATACGGGGACAATCCTGTTCTAAAATGAGCTACCATTCGCATGTAAAAGAGGGCAACTGGCAGGGCTACTATCCAATCTACACCTTTTTCTGCACAGACCTTCGCTAAGCGTGTTTTCAGGGTTTGATTATGTCTCTCAACGAGACCAGCGGCTTCAGGATGTCGTACGCAGTGGAACTTCCACTGGTAACCTAACAGGAGTGATACCTGTTTCATAAGCTCGGACGAGAATGGCTGTCCATTATCAGAGTACACGACACGGGGCAAACCATATCGCGGGAAAAATTCACGGACCAGTTGTTTGGCAGTGGTTACAGCAGTGTAATCGGGGACTGGATATGCTTCTGTCCATCGGGAAAGAGCACATACGACTACGAGGACATACTTGAATCCTCGGCATCTGTCCATCTGGATATAATCCATCTGGAGGACTTCAAAAGGATGGTCAGGAGGATGAAATCCACCTTGTTCCACGGGAATACCTTTGCCTGGATTGAACTGACAACAGATCATGCAAGTACGCACTTTCTGTTTCGCTGCTGCTCGTAAATGTTTGTTGAACCAAAGATTCTGTAAACTGTCTAACATGGCTTTCTCTCCTAAGTGTGCTGGACTATGTGCTGTGTTAATGATAACTTGAACCATGGAGTCGGGCAGGAACCATGTGGCTCTTCCCTGATCTATCTGGATCCCTCCTTGTTCAGTCCATTTCTTGATTTCATCTGGAGTTGCATGTGTCTGTATGTCGAGTACATCTAGTGTGGGATCCTTAACTGTCATACAATGTGTCAGTGAAGTTACTTCAGTCTTTGTCATGTCAGTCGGTATGTCTGTCTGAGCTGTGAGTTTGGCTGTTCGATCTGCCAGGTCGTTACCCTGGGAAATAGTGTCAGTGACTTTAGTATGCGCTTTGCACTTCATAATGGCTATGGCTGTAGGCAAGTGTATTGCTTCTAACAGGGCTTGAATGAGGGGACCGTGTTGGATCTTGGCACCGTGAGAAGTTAAAAAACCTCTCTCTTCCCAAAGAACAACGAAGTCGTGAACGACTCCGAATGCGTACTGTGAATCTGTGTATATGTTTACTTTCTTGTTCTTGGCTAGTATACAGGCTTGGGTCAGAGCGATGAGCTCTGCAGCTTGTGCAGATAATGTGTCAATACGATGTGTTTCTATGACTTCAGTTTCAGTGGTCACTGCATATGCGGCCACTAACTCTCCGGTGCTTGTTCTCATACATGAACCGTCCACATACTGTCAGGTCTGGGTCGGGCAATGCAATGTCTGTCAAGTCTTGTCGGGGCTTTGTCACTGTATTAATGACTTCTACACAGTCATGTGGTGCTGGATCAATTGTACTTGAGGGTAACAATGTGGCAGGGTTGAGTATGTTGCAGTGTCTGATATCTATGTGTGGCTGGAACAGTGTCAGTTCATAACCTGTCAGTCGTGCTATGGTCAAGTGCTGAGTCTGGGTTCGGTTCAGAAGAACTTCCACGGAGTGTGGAACCTGTACTGTCAAGGGATGTCCCAACACTATTGAATCGCTCTGTCTGATAGCTAGAGCTGTTGCTGCAACTGATTTTAGGCACGCAGGCAGAGCCTGGGCTACTGGATCCAATGTACTAGAAAAATAAGTACAAGGCTTATGGTGTCCTGCTTGATCTTGTGTGGGAACAGATAACGCTGTGCCATCGCGTTCTGTGACAAAAAGCGTAAAAGGTTTACTGTAACATGGTGTCGCTAAAACTGGTGCTTGACATAAAGCTTTCTTCAAGTCATTAAAAGCTTGTGTATGTTCCGGAGTCCAAGGGAGGACAGTCGAAGTCGCTGCCTCCTGTGTTGTCAATTGTATGAGTGGTTTGGCTAGATATGCATACTGAGGAATCCATTGTCTGCAGTAAGAAGTGAGGCCAATGAAGGCCCGTACTTCCTTTTGTGTCTTGGGTTGTGGCAGATGTGCAATTAACTGGATACGATCTGGTGTCAACTGTCTACCCCTCTTGGACAGCAAGTGTCCAAGGTATACCACTTGCTGGGCACAGAATTGTAGCTTCGAAGGGGACACTTTATGCTCCTTTTCGGCCAGAAAATACAAGACTGTCAGTGATGCGCGTTCGCAGTCACGTTCGGTCCGTGCTGTAATTAACAAGTCACCAACATATTGCAGCAGAGCAGTGTCAGTAGGCATGTGAATACTGTCTAGTTGTCGTTTCAGTGCTTGGCTGTAAATACTAGGACTTTCCGTGAGCCCTTGAGGTGCACGTGCAAATTTGAAGCTTCGGCCATTTAAACAGAATCCGAAAAGGTACTGGCTTTCCGGATGAATGGGGACACTAAAGAAGGCGTTCTTGAGATCAATTACAGTGAAGAACGCAGCTTCGGAATCAATGGCAGTCAATAGTGATGAAATATCTGGGACTACCGGGTACTGTGGTATTATACATTTATTGAGTTCGCGAAGGTCAATCACCAGTCTGTAGACTGGAGGCGCATTTGGGTCAGTTCTTTTAAGAATCGGAATGATTGGAGAATTACATACATTGGAGTCAGTTTCTACAACTACTCCTTGGGCAATGAGTTCGTCAATAATTTTCAGTAAGGCTGCTACAGCCTCGGGGGGCAATTTGTATTGTCGGATTCGGGGCAGTACAACACCTTGCTTGAGAGTGACACGATAGGGAGTAATGTGCATACAACCTACATCAGTTGGACCTTGCGCCCATAAATGCTGTGGAACATTTTTCAATCTCGGATCAAAATCTCTCAACACATAATGACCCTTAAAGTCACGTAAAAACAATCTCACTCCTTCTGGAGAACAACATATTACTGCTCCTAGAGCTTTCAACGTTTTAATACCAAGCAAGTTTTCAGGACATGATTTCGTAAGTAACAAGTCTGTAGTACGAGACAATGGACCAACTGCAAGGGGAACTGGCTTTGACACTTCGTTAACAATAGGCTTTCCTGAAAATCCAAGGGAAACATTCTGTGAGCCTGAGAGGGGTGCCCCTGGAACCTCGTCATGACTAATGGTAGTTCTGCTCGCCCCTGTGTCAATCAAAAATTTTCTGTCTTTCCCTAATACCTGACTATGTACATAGGGACCATCTCGATCTACAGGAACCTTGATAAGGGGCAAGCCAACCTCCCTCTCTAGGCTGTTTCATGTATACTGCTGATAATCGGGGTAATCTGACTGTGCATACTGGTACATTTGCTGTGTGACATGTTGCGTTGCGGCAATGGGTTGGGGCTGGGGTAAAGCTACTGCCTGTTGCTGTGCATTCTGGGGAGGTTGCGTATTCTGTGGAATATTCTGTGGAACGTGTTCTGGTCTAGGCGGACGCGGTCTTTCTTTCGTTTTGCCTGTAGCAATATTGTGTCTTAGAACGGCACATTCATTTATGAAGTGACCTGGCTGTTTACAGTAATTGCAATTCCCTTTAACAGGAGCTGCAGAATGACTAGTCTGTGTGTTACCCCTCTTCTGACCATCTGCTGGGACGGACTGGGCAACTAGTACTTTCATTTCCAATAATTCCATTTTGGTCAAAGGAGTGTATACGAATACTCGTTGGAGCTCACCCCCTAGGGTCAGGACGGGATGAACTTCTCGTAAGGGATTCTGTCTGTCTATGTAAAATGGTTGTCTTACTGGGGGTGGAACAGAAACAAGATGTGGAGTCAGGAAAGTTCTGTATTTGTGACGTTGTTCTAGAAGGTATTAATTAAATCGGTACCTAGGCCTCTCCATCTTTTCAGGAGTAATTCTTCCAATATATTATATAAGGGACCTGGATCAGAGTGCTGACTTTCATATAGTGTAATGAGATGTTGGATCATGTACATACCAGCTAATCGCTGTTCGTCTGGGGTAAGACTCAAAAATGTTTGCGCTACTGAATCATCTTTATATATACTATAATTTCCAGCCCATTGGACTGCTGACCGTGCTAGTTCCTGATCACGCATGGTACTAAGTTCACTGTAACCTATTCTTTCTTTCAGTATTTTATCGGTGTCTTGGAATAAATGTTCAAGAGAACATTGTTCTGGTATGGGGGAAAGGAAACGTTTCTTGTTTTCTAGACGAATGGGTCTGTCAAAAGGTCTGTCAAAAGAATACTGTTTAGGAAGCCTCGCTTTACCTACGTACGCTATTCTGTCTGGGTCTTCTACTGTATTATCTATTTCTTCCTCCTCTGAGGATTCATTCTTGTCTGTATCGGCTTCTCTAGCCGCATTTTCTTTTTCGTGTATTATTACAATTTCTTTACGGATCTTCCTGTACATGGCTTCTACGCAATTTTGTTTATCATGTTTACAATCTGCTATATTATTACTCCAATTCATCAGTACGTCCATCTCTTCTTTGCTAGCACCTGGCCGATCTCGTTCCCTTATCAAACAATTTAACCGTAAGATCATTCTTTGTGTCTCAACCTTGTGATGTGCCATGGCCTCGCGAATGCATTCTGGTCTCCCCCCCGTTCTAATAAAATGGTATATATTGTCTAGATGGTTTGTCATTTCTGGTAAAAGCATCAAATAATTTGCAACACGACGTAAACGTAACGAAATTAACATCATTTCGCCTTCACCTGGTACTGGGTCATATCTGCAATCTGTAATGTACGGTCTTAGGGATGCGAAAGTCGCAGCTTTCGGTGTGCGTTGTAATGCTGCTTCTCTGTATGTTATTCTTTTTACTTGAGGCGGGGTGATAGGCTGACCCCCTACGGCGCCTCCTGAAGCGGAAGCGTAACCATCAATTAGATGTGTTGATACTGCTGGCGTCATAGTTTGAAAAACAGGTGCAGGTAATGTAGGCATACTCTGGGTTGTCGGTATAGCGAAAGGATTGTAAGGACTGACAGTAGGAGGAACAGTAGTAGTAGTAGTAGTGACAGGAATAGTTGTGACCGGGACAGTGGTGACAGGATGCGAAGTGACAACGGATGGAGAAGTCGAGTCTGGAGGGGGAGGTAACGCGTCTTGAGCAGACTGAACGGGCTGAGTAGGCTGCTGTACGTTTTGAACAGGCGGGATAGGTTGCTGTACATTATTAGCTAGTTGTACGCGTACATTGGTATATGCTGGAGCTACATCATCTAAATAGGAAGAAAGGAAAATGTTTGCTGCGGTCTGTTTGTGACGGAGTTTAGTCGGGACCAATGGTGGTGGCAAGTTACGGGGTACTTCCGGGGTCGCCTTGGGCAGGCCCTCGGCAAGAACAGGATACATGCCTGTAATGAGTGCATTTCTTTGACGGTCTAATTGTTCTAATCTGACTTGTTCTCCTTCTTCTAGTAACTCTTTTTCTCTGGCTTTTTCGGATTCTTCTCTACTTTTCTCTGCTTTTCTGATTGCTTTCTCTGTTCTTCTATGTGATTCTTTACGCCACAATTCTATGGCATCTTTCTGGGATTGTCTGGCTTTCTTTTTCCACAATGCTTCTTCTACTCTCATGATGCAATCAGCATCCCATGTCCCTGAGACAGGCCATCTATACTTCTCTTCCAGATCCCTTGTGTAGTCTACCCACAAATCTAGATACAGTACGGCATCTAAGCCGTGCTTATGGTACATAAAATATCCCGGAGTGTCCCTAGGCGGGACGGGAACTGCTTCTTCAAGTATCCCTTTCCTAGTTCCTATCTGACGTAATTTCGAGAACAATGGCATTTTCGGGCTGATTTGAACGTGAGCACAATAAACACAGTAATGAATAGCAAACAATCATTCATACCACAACATTAAAACACATTGAAACATGTCAGACTGAAATTACCTGGTACATAGAAAACACAAATTCTGAAAATCTCGAGATACAATACTAGAATACTGGATAACTAGATGCACTGCTAAAACAGTACAGACAATACCGGTCCCATAAAGAGACACGTCGGACCGTATTCACCTAAGTGAACACGTCTGGACCAGGTCTGTGTACCCAGACCTGTCTTGACCGGGCACAAATTAATGAACCCGTCTAGATGCGTTCCCAACAACGGTACTCACCGGGAAGCAAGAAACTGAAGGCCTCGGAAACTGGACTGGACTGGACTGCTACGACATCTGGCTGCTACGCATCACGCTACCACGCATGCGCTTCGGAACAGGTGGGCCTCCGGATACCTCAGACCTTGCTCTCTCGACTTGGGGCTCTGGTCGGGATCCTCCGCATTCCTCACCGCCTCGTCTGGATGCTGGACCGCAGTCTCCGTCTCCTCCGTGGGCCCGAGGGAGATAGCAGGAAAAACCCGCAGGCGTGCGCGGTTTCCGTCGCGGCTGTAGAAGGGGTCAAGGCCTGCGTAACATCGCCGGCGAGTGGGGAAGGGGGGGTCCCTGTTCGGGCGCCAGATTATGTGGTAAATAAATTTACCGTACTATTTTTCCATACAATTAATTATCAATAAAGGACAGCTCAATCAAATGAGAGGCAGAGTCCGTGGTATCTGAGTCATACGGGCTTTAATTATGCTCCTCGAGTAGCAGGATATCATGTTCCATCACCACTAAGGTTCAGGAAGGGACATTCAACGTTTTATTAGCAGTACACATTATATATAGTAAAACAGTATAATTGAAATGAATGCAGTAGGCGTAACAGGTGAAAAGAGAGAGATAAGAACACAAGTGCGTAACAGAAGGTGTGTAAAAAGGCGTACACATGGGCGTGCACTGGACATGTCAGAGAAACGTCACAAGAAACGTCACAAGTGGGTGCATGCATAGAGAAAGTTGCAGAATCAGCAGAAACCTATGACCTGGATGCGCGCGCAACTGAGCATGATGTGTGACTGGGGAGAACTGGGGCTTTGACTTTCGCACTAGTAGAGGAGACTGATTTCCGGGATGTCAGGGCAACCTGTACCTGTAGCATATCTGGTATCTCATGTTTGGAGGATGTAGTGTCTGAAGTAAAAGGTCTCTCAGGCAGAGGCCGTTCAATAATGAATGCTAGTGCGTGCATACGTGTCTTGGTGCAATGCGCTGGGCCATGGGCCTACCATGGTAACGGGTTCAGTAAATCACTTGCAAGGAGGACAGGAAGGCCGGGCCCTTTGCTCTGTAGCCGGGAATATGTTTACCTATTTCACTAGACTGGAATGTGTTTTCGAGGACGCTGAGCAGATAACTGTAGGCAAAATACGACTTTGGCAGGCAGGCCAGGCCGAGCCGGGCACCGCTTCGCTGGGCAGGAAGTAAGGCAGAGGTCAGGGATGCATACAGCTTTCGGAGACAGGAGAGACTTGGGGCCTCGTTTAAGGGCCTAGCTCGACTGAGCCAGGAAACATGGAGAAAACGTGTGCGAGATTCAAAAGTGTACCATGTAAAGACGTTGGCACCATAGGCCTAGAAGCCTAATTAACGGGATTCTTGCAGGACTGGATAGCTGACATGTTAAGGATGGACGCAAATGCATATGCGTCTTTCTAGCATGTACGGGAAGGAAGTTACACGACATACAAGGAACATGGGTGCATGGATAGGGTGCGAGTGGGGGACACATTGGCTACCTAAAAATTTCTATTACCTCAGTTTAACAATGTGCGAGAAGCTGGTGTCGATTGCCTACAAAAAGAAGTGAGGCCAATGAATGCACAAACATCTTTCTGAGTACAAGGCACAGGCGTGTCTAAAATAGCTTGAATGCGATCTGGTGTAAGTGCACGTCCCTCCTTAGACAGAAGGTGACCTAAATAGGTAACCTTCTGTCTACAATACTGCCATTTCCTCCGAGAAATTTTGTGATGGTGCTATGTAAGGAATGAAAGTAATGACAGTGTACCTTCTTCACACTATTCAGGCGTATCAGCTGCCAACAAGATATCTTCGACATATTGTATTAGAGCCACCCCAGTTGGCACAGGGAAAGCATCCAGCTGTCTTTTCAATACTTGACTGTAAATACAAGGACTCTCTGTATACCCTTGGGGAACCCAACAGAATCTGAAAGATCTATTATCCAAAGTGAAGCCGAACAAATATCGGCTATCAGGATGGATGGGATCGAAAAGAAGCGTTTTTCAGATCTATCAATGAAAATGTAGTAGCAGATGGAGGAACCATGGTAAAGAGTACCGTGATGTTGGAGACTATGGGGTATTGGGGTACTACGATCTTATTGACCTCTCGCAAGTCAATGATAAACCTGTAGATTTTAGTATCCGTGTCTTTCTTCAAAATGGGGAGGATAGGGCTATTGCAAATATTGTAAGGGACCTCTTCCACAACCCCCACTTCAATCAAATCCTGAACCACTCGTATTATTGCCTCCTCGAGAAGTTTTGCATTGAGGTATTGAGGTAACCAAGGCAATGAAGCACCTTCCCTCACGTGGTTACTAACTGGTGGTATAACCATTTGTCCTACAGCTGTGTCTGACGTAGCCCACAAAGTACTAGGAAGTGAAGCTAGTGCTATATCTTCTCTAACAAGACAAGATTTTTCAACAACGGGATAGTTGTCATTCAAGATAACATGCACACCTTCTGAGGAACAGCATATTGTAGCCCTAAAATGCTTGAGCATGTCAAGACCCACAATATTGTCCGGCGTGTTAGGGGAAGGCAAAAATAGACATGGAGCAGAACATTTATCAACATGAAATGCAAGTGATTGTGACAGTGGGCTAAGGGAAGGTGTCCCATTGAAACCTATTGATGTAATGGTTAAGCCAGACAGGGGAACCCTTGGAACCAATTGTTTAGACAGAGCGCTATGAGTAGCTCCTGTGTCAACCAAAAACCGATCAGTAGAACCCAAAACACGGGCATTAACATAAGGGCCCTTCTGATCTACTGGGACTTCAACTGATTCCTTACCCCATCCTGTTCATAAGCAGAATCCTTAAAATCAGCGATTGGATAATCAGACATCTGATATTGGTTACGTCGATCAAATGTAATAGAAGGATTCTGAGTATGCTCAACAGCCTCAACCCTGGTACGATCGTTTTTAGCCCCCTTATATCCTAAATTCCCAGGGCGGCATCTCATTTGTCCTTGGCCATACTGGTATCGCTGAGCATGCAATTGCATAAACTTGAGCTAGCATAACCTTAGTATTTAGATTCTTAACCTTTTAATCCTCGTTGCCCTTGGCTTCCAATTCCTGTCGTTCGTAATACTGAGAAATAGTCAAGGGAGAGACTAGTGAAGATGTAGTCCATGAACTCTTGCTGGCCTTTAGGTGACTAGCTATTCCTGGCAACATGTTTGCGACAAATTTATCGACAAATATGCCTGCCTGCCTGTGTCATCTGTCAATGAGTGGCCACTAAAGTCATGGTATGTCTCCTCAAAACGTGAAAAAAAGTCAGAGACCGATTCGTCTGAATTTTACTTACAGGACCCCAACATAGTCCAATTTATCTTTTTAGGAGGAATAAGAGTTTTCAATTGAACTATTATAGCCTTTGGAAGGTCTAAACTTTCTTGGCGCTGCTTCTGTGCTGGTTCTCGATCTGCATCTATCCTCTCTAGTTCCTTCCAAACATCCCCAAAAGCTGCATGATCATCGACTTTACGAATAGACCTCCACATATCAGGGGGTAGAATAAGCCTAAAAAACATATCAATATCAGATAAAGTCATAGTATAAGAACTAATGGCCCCTTCAACTTCTTCATAAAAAGCGGCCGGATTCTTCCAAGGATCAGGCAAAGCAGCTTTAAGAGCCATGACATCTGCTCTACTCCAAGGAGTATAGACCCAATCATAAATAAAATAACCCTTTGCATCAGTGGAATCTTTATTATCATCCGTTCCCGCACCCTTAGGAGGGACATATAAAGGTGCAGTTTCCCGCATGGGTTTCGCATGAACTATAATATTCTTATCTGTCCCTGGAGTGTTATTCCCCGGAACGGTGGTCTGAATTGTTTGTTCAGCTGTTGCAGCTGACTTTTTCTCCTCTCTCAAATGGAGTGCATCAGCTCATAGTTTAAGCACGCATCTAATTAAGTCAGCCACCTGGGAAGGGAGAAAAAGACCATCACGCAATTGGTTATAATCTTTTGCTATTTCAACAGGCTCTAACCCTGTGGAATGGTTTCTAAACCGTTCAATTACTTCTGTGGTAAAAATCTCCACAAAATATGACTGCTCTCTATCCTGCCATTGTTGTACCTCACTACATGATCCGAATCAGAAATGTTATCAAAGGCTGCTTTATGAGCAGCAGATCTAAGAGTGGCCGCAGATCAGCTCTCAGAAAAGAGTGAGTCTGTCGCTAAGCATCCGATCCTAACTTATCCTGATCCGAAGGAGAAATATCATCATCAGAATCAAGGACAGGGGCAGAGGGAAAAGTATATGGAGGCGGAGAGCGATCCGACAAAATCGAATCATCCTGGAGTTTATTAAGGTGACGGTAGAGGGGGAGCCTGACAGGGTATTGGCCATTTACCTGTAAACGACGCTCCCTATCCTCTCTCTCTTTTATCTTCTTAACTTCTTTATTTTTCATCTCCAATGCTTTTGCACAGATATTTTTCTGTTGTTCTTTTTCTAACAAAGCTTGCTCTCTTTTCACACGATCACGAGCTTCTTTCTCCTACATTTATACACAGTCAAACATATCTTGTCTACTCTTGTGCTTAAACATACATTGTTCCACAAACTTAATTTTTCTAAGAACAATTGACCAATTTATAGGCCAACACAACTCAGGATCCTTGCTGGTATATTTATTCCATAATGTGCTGTACATTATAGAAGAAATACTGTTTTTAATATACATGTCCCTATTTGGTGTCCCCTCAGGGGAAGCCGGCTGAGCTTGTTCAAAATGCACATTGGCACCTCGAAGAAAGCAGCACATTCTACGAAGTGCGCTTTAAACAGGATGCCAAGAATATTGTAGTATATACAATATTATATACAAAGTAGCACTTAGCTTAGAGTGTGCCGTTTAAGTATACACAATTTAGAAGAAAAATCTCCTCATTACCTGCCTATGTAAATTGCAATTTACATATATTCACACAAATCACGATAATCACATTATAGGCCAATACAAGTCAAGCACATGTTGACGACTTTACCAAGCACAAATCTCCAGCCTCTCCCTGCCAAGTTCTGAATTGAACAAACGGTCTCCACACAGCGAACACCAGAAAGTATTTCAGTTGAGGACTGGTGCCACCTAAGGGTCAGATCATGAAGACAAGAAAAACATCCTGGGTGCCAAGACGCAAGTTTCCTCGGGCAGTGATCGACTGTAGCGACTGTAGCAAGATCACTCCTTCGGGCATCCGAGTCGCCGTGAGCCCCACTTGGTTGGGCGCCAATGTGTAGAAGTAGACCTCAGCAAGGCCTAATGGTGCAAGGGATTCGCCCTTCTATGCACTAGTCCTCAGACCAATAAGTAGAGATTGGCAAAGAAGCTGAAATATAAAGAAAACACTTTAATAAACCTTATGAGGTGGAACTACATTCACACAACACCCTTCGGCAGTGTATGAAGTAGCACAAGGAGTAGAAGAACCATGGGTCTTTTATACCCACACAGGAGCTCAAAAGGAGGCAGTACAAGCACGCATAGGAAGAGTTACATGCATAAATGTTCATACAGAGAATGCACCGTCAACAGTAAAGGAGGAGCCAACAGTTGCTGACTTTGGCAAAGACATCCTGACAGTGACAAACCTAAGCAGGTGCATGGGCAACTACAGACTTTTCTGAGCATGTGCAGAGTAGCAGAGGCTAAGTATAGCCAGTTTTTGAGCACAGCACAAAGGCAAGTAACAGTGAAGAAGGAAAAAGCACATGGTGAGCACATGGTTGGGCAAGATGGCTGCCAAAAACAAGATGGCTTCAGCTAAATGCTAACAGTGTTCTTTGCCAAATTTCCACACAGGTCTGTATTGTAATTGTGGTAATGGCATGCATGGTAAAAACATGCGCAGTACTGGTTTATGCATGGTAATAACAGACTGGAAAAGGCATGCATGGTAAAGGTATGCATTATTCCATCATGCATCTGGTTACAGGGACCCAGCTAGGATCACTGAACAAAAGTACCTTCAATCCTAGTTTCCTCAGTGTTGCGGGGATCAGCGGTGAAGATGTGCTGCACAGCCAAGGCAATGCATCGGTTCCAATATGCATCAAGGCTGTGGTCAAGGTCCATGTTGCTTTGACTTTGAGGATCCCATCGATATGCTTGTGATGCAAAGTCCAGAGTCAGGAATGTGTGACACAGTTGGGACAAGGTTTCAGTCCTGAGGAACTGTGGGGCTGAGAAGCGAAGTCTGGCGTTGTGTTCGAGGCTGCCGTCTACGAGAGATATGAGGGCCTATGCTGAGGATGCGTTGCACAGCAGCAGTTTTGAAGGTAATGCCAGCTGTGGCGGGGATGCGAGTCTTTGCGATGGTCAAATCCACACAGCAGTGTTGGTGTCAGTTTTGCTCAGGCTGTAACTTTGTAGCTGAGAAGATACGTTGGTCCTGCTGGATCAACAGGCTTTCGAAGATCATGAAGCCCACTTCTAAGTGTCCAAGACTGGGGTGGCATCTCTCAGCAAGGTAGACTAACAGATGGCAGAGTCCAGGTGCAGATGCAAGGTTGTTGGAAGCCTGTTATGTCCCTGAGGCTTCAGATCAGGAGGTCAACCAACTAGTCCTAGGAGTCACTCTGGGTTCTGGGTTCAAACAATGCAGGTCCATTCGTTCTCATGAGGTAATAGAAATTTTCAGGTAGCCAATGTGTCCCCCACTCACACCCTATCCATGCACCCATGTTCCTTGTATGTCATGTAACTTCCTTCCCGTACATGCTAGAAAGACGCATATGCATTTGCGTCCATCGTTAACATGTCAGCTATTCAGTTCTCCAAGAAAACCACGTAAATTTGGCTTCTAGGCCTATGGTGCCAAAGTCTTTACATGGTGCACTTTTGAATCTCGCACACGTTTTCTCCATGTTTCCTGGCTCAGTCGAGCTAGGCCCTTAATTGAGGCTCCGAGTCTCTTCTGTCTCTGAAAGCTGTAGTTTAGGTATGCATCCCTGACCGCTGCCTTACTTCCTGCTCAGCGAAGCAGTGCCCGGCTCAGCCTGGCCTGCCTGCCAAGATTGTATTTTGCCTACAGTTATCAGCTCAGCCTCTTCGAAAACACATTCCAGTCTAGTGAAATGGGTAAACATATTCCCGGCTGCAGAGCAAAGGGCCCGGCCTTCCTGTCCTCCTTGCAAGTGATTTACAGAACCCGTTACCATGGTAGGTCCATGGCCCCGCGCATTGCACCAAGACACGTATGCACGCACTAGCATTCAGTATTGAACGGCCTCTGTCCGAGAGACCTTTTACTTCAGACAACACATCCTCCAAACATGAGATACCAGATATGCTATAGGTACAGGTCGTTCTGACATCCCAGACACCAGACTCCTCTACTAGTGCTAAAGTCAAAGCCCCCAGTTCTCCCCGGTTACACGTCATGCTCAGTTGCGCGCGCATCTAGGCCAAAAGTTTCTGCTGATTCCGCAAACTTTCTCTAAGCATCCACCCACTTGTGACGTTTCTTGGGACGTTTCTCTGACATGTCAAGTGTACGCCCATGTGTACGCCTTCTTACACGCCTCCTGTTACACACATGTGTTCTTATCTCTCTCTTTTCACCTGTTACGCCTACTGCATTCATTTCAATTATACTGTTTCACTATATATAATGTGTACTGCTAATAAAACGTTGAATGTCCCTTCCTGAACCTTAGTGGTGATGGAACATGATATCCTGCTACTCGAGGAGCATAATTAAAGCCCGTATGACTCAGATACCACGGACTTTGCCTCTCATTTGATTGAGCTGTCCTTTATTGATAATTAATTGTATGGAAAAATAGTACGGTAAATTTATTTACCACATAATCTGGCGCCCGAACAAGGACCCCCCCTTCCCCACTTGCCAGCGATGTTACGTAGGCCTTGACCCCTTCTACAGCCGCGACGGAAACCGTGCACGCCTGCGGGTTTTTCCTGCTATCTCCCTCGGGCCCACGGAGGAGACGGAGACTGCGGTCCGGCATCCAGACGAGGCGGTGAGGAATGCGGAGGATCCCGACCAGAGCCCCAAGTCGAGAGAGCAAGGTCCGAGGTATCCGGAGGCCCACCTGTTCCGAAGCGCATGCGTAGTAGCAGCCAGACGCCGTAGCAGTCCAGTCCAGTCCAGTCCAGTTTCCGAGGCCTTCAGTTTCTGCTTCCCGGTGAGTACCGTTGTTGGGAACGCATCTAGACGGGTTCATTAATTTGTGCCCGGTCAAGGCAGGTCTGGGTACACAGACCTGGTCCAGACGTGTTCACTTAGGTGAACGCGGTATGACGTGTCTCTTAGTGGGACCGGTATTGTCTGTACTGTTTTAGCAGTGCATCTAGTGATTCAGTATTCAGAATTTGTGTTTTCTATGTACCAGGTAATATCAGTCTGAAATGTTTCAATGTGTTTTAATGTCGTGGTATGAATGATTGTTTGCTATTCATTACTGTGTTTACTGTGTTCACGTTCAAGTCAGTTCAAAAATGCCGCTGTTTTCGAAATTACATCAGATAGGAACTAGGAAAGGGATACTCGAAGAAGCAGTTCCCGTCCCGCCTAGGGACACTCCCGGACATTTTATGTACCACAAGCACGGCTTAGATGCCATACTGTACCTAGATTTGTGGGTGGATTATACTAAAGATCTGGAAGAGAAGTATAGATGGCCTGTCTCAGGGACATGGGATGCTGATTGCATCATGAGAGTAGAAGAAGCATTATGGAAGAAGAAAGCCAGACAATCCCAGAAAGATGCCATAGAATTGTGGCGTAAAGAAGCGCATAGAAGAACAGAGAAAGAAATCAGGAAAGCAGAGAAAAGTAGAGAAGAATCTGAAAAAGCTGAAGAAAGGGAGTTACTAGAAGAAGGAGAACGAGTCAGAATAGAGCAATTAGACCGACAAAGAAATGCCCTTATTACAGGCATGTATCCTGTTCTTGCCGAGGGCCTGCCCAAGGCGACCCCGGAAGTACCCCGTAACTTGCCACCACCATTGGTCCCGACTAAACTCCGTCACAAACAGACCGCAGCGGACATTTTCCTTTCTTCCCATTTAGACGATGTAGCTCCAGCATATACCAATGTACGCGTACCACCTGCTAATAATATACATCAACCTGTTCAGCCTGTTCAAGATATACATCAGCCTATTCAGCCTGTTCAAGACGCGTTACCACCACTCCCTCAAGACTCGACTCCCCCACCCGTTGTTATTTCCCATCCTGTCACAACTACTGCTACTGTCCCTCCTGCTATCGGTCCTAACAATCCTTTTTCTACACTTACAACCCAGAGTCTGCCTACATTACCTGCACCTACTTTTCAAGCTATGTCACCAGTAGTAACATCACAGCTAGTTGATGGTTCCGCTTCCGCTTCAGGAGGCGCCGTAGGAGGTCGCCCTGTCACCCCGCCTCAAGTAAAACGAATGACGCTTAGAGAAGCAGCATTACAACGTACACCCAGAGCTGCGACATTCTCAACCCTTAGACAGTACATTACAGATTGTAGATATGATCCAGTACCAGGCGAAGACGAGATGATGTTATATTCATTACGTTTACGACGTGTTACAAACTATTTGGTCCTTTTACCAGAAATGATTGACCATTTAGACAACATATATCATTTATTAGAACAGGGGAGAGATCAGAAAGCATTCAGGAGGCCATGGCACATCACAAGGTTGAGACACAAAAAATGATCTTACAGTTTTTGATAAATTGTTTGATAAGGGAACGTGATCGGCCAGGTACAAGCAAAGAAGAGATGGACTTACTGATAAATTGGAGTAACAATATACCTGATGGTAAACATAATAAACAAAGTTGTATAGAATCCATGTACAGAAAGATCCGTAAAGAAATTGTACTAATACACGAAAAAGAAAAAGCAGCTAGGGAAGACGAGAAAGAGAATGACACCACAGAAGAGGATGACGATATAGATGATACAGAAGAAGACCCAGATAGATTAGCGTAGGTAGGTAGAGCAAGACCTTTTGACAGACCCATTTGCCTAGAAAACAAGAAACGTTTCCTTTCTCCCATACCAGAACAATGTTCTCTTGAACATTTATTCCAAGCCACCGATAAAATACTGAAAGAAAGAATAGGTTACAGTGAACTTAGTACAATGCGTGATCAGGAATTAGCACGGTCAGCAGTACAATGGGCTGGAAATACTAGTATATATAAAGATGATTCAGTAGCGCAAACATTTTTGAGTCTTTCCCCAGACGAACAGCGATTAGCTGGTATGTACATGATCCAGCATCTCATTACACTATATGAAAGTCAGCATTCTGATCCAGGTCCCCTATATAATATACTGGAAGAATTACTCCTAAAAAGATGGAGAGGCCTAGGTACCGATTTAATTAATACCATTCTAGAACAACGCCACAAATATAGAACTTTCCTGACTCCACATTTCGTTCCTGTTCCACCCCCAGTAAGACAACCATTTTATAGACAGAATCCCTTACGAGAAGTTCATCCAGTCCAGACCGCAGGGGGTGCGCTCCAGCGAGTATTCGTATACACCCCCCTGACTAAAGTGGAATTATTGGAAATGAAGAAATTAGTGCCCTGTCATGATAAAGATCCAGCAGGATTCCACCGTGAATTAAAAGACATGTTACTCATGGGGGATTATACGTATCCCGACATTCTTAAAATGCTAAAGGTATTGTTGCCTGCCGGCATTTACGAAAAACTTAAAGAGAAAGAATGGGAGGTGGGAGATAAAAAGATTATTTGGACTGAATTAGAAGACGAAGAAAATAGGCGAATCCCAGGTACAGGTCTTGGGGACAAAGCCAAAGCATTACCAGGATTATTAGTACAAGTCTTGCCTAGGTTATTGACAGTTAAAAAGGAAGACTGGGATGCAATCTCAGCCTGCAAACAGAAACAAGACGAAGACACTAGTGATTTTTATTCCAGATTCGAGAAATGTTTCATTATTAATAGCGGCCTGAAAACAAGTAGTGAATCTTATCCACATCTTTTTGTGACCAAACTAGTCGAGAATTCCTTACCACAGGTTAAAAACAGAGTATTAAAAGTCGAGAGTACATGGCAAGCAAATACCCCTTCCCAAATGCTACAAATGTTACAGTACCACCAGAACCGAATCAGAGAGGAACACGAACATGAACAGAGGCGTATGAAAGATACGAAAATGAAAGTACTAGTTGCCCAGTCCGTCCCAGCAGATGGTCAGAAGAGGGGTACGACACAGTCTAGTCATCCTGCAGCTCCTGTTAAAGGGAATTGCAACTACTGTAAACAGCCAGGTCACTGTATAAACGAATGTCCGGTTCTGAAATACAATATTGCTACAGGCAGGACGAAATAAAGACCGCGTCCACCTAGACCAGAACATGTTCCACGGAATATTCCACAGAACACGCAACCTACCCAGAATGCACAACAACAGACAGTAGCTGTACCCCAGCCCCAACCCATTGCTGCCACGCAACATGTCACACAGAAAATATACCAGTATGCACAGTCAGATTACCCCGATTATCAGCAGTATTCATGAAACAGCCTAGAGAGGGAGGTTGGCTTGCCCCTTATCGAGGTTCCTGTAGATCAAGATGGTCCCTATGTACATAGTCAGGTATTAGGGAAAGACAGAAAATTTTTGATTGACACAGGGGCGAGCAGAACTACCATTAGTCATGACGAGGTTCCAGGGGCACCCCTCTCAGGCTCACAGAATGTTTCCCTTGGATTTTCAGGAAAGCCTATTGTTAACGAAGTGTCAAAACCAGTTCCCCTTGCAGTTGGTCCATTGTCCCGTACTACAGATTTGTTACTTACGAAATCATGTCCTGAAAACTTGCTTGGTATTAAAACGTTAAAAGCACTAGGAGCAGTGATATGTTGTTCTCCGGAAGGAGTGAGATTGTTTTTACGTGACTTTAAAGGTCATTATGTGTTGAGAGATTTTGATCCAAGATTGCAGAATGTACCACAGCATTTATGGGCGCAAGGTCCAACTGATGTAGGTTGTATGCACATTACACCCTATCGTGTCACTCTCAAGCAAGGTGTTGTACTGCCCCGAATCCGACAATACAAATTGCCACCCGAGGCTGTAGCAGCCTTACTGAAAATGATTGACGAGCTCATTGCACAAGGAGTAGTTGTAGAAACTGACTCCAATGTATGTAATTCTCCAATCATTCCGATTCTTAAACGAACAGACCCAAATGCACCTCTAGTCTACAGACTGGTGATCGACCTTTGAGAACTGAATAAATGCATAATACCACAGTACCCAGTAGTCCCAGATATTTCTTCCCTATTGACTGCCATTGATTCCGAAGCTGCGTTTTTTACCGTAATAGATCTCAAAAACGCCTTCTTTAGTGTCCCCATTCATCCTGAAAGCCAGTACCTTTTCGGATTCTGTTTAAACGGCCAAAGCTTCAAATTTGCACGTGCACCTCAAGGGTTCCCAGAGAGTCCTAGTATCTACAGTCAAGCACTGAAACGACAACTAGACAGTATTCACATGCCTACTGACACTGCACTGCTGCAATACGTTGATGACTTGTTAATTACAGCACGGACTGTACGTGACTGCGAACGCGCATCACTGACAGTCTTGTATTTTCTGGCCGAAAAGGGGCATAAAGTGTCCCCTTCGAAGCTACAATTCTGTGCCCAGCAAGTGGTATACCTTGGACACTTGCTGTCCAAGAGGGGTAGACAGTTGACATCAGATCGTATCCAGTTAATTGCACATCTGCCACAACCCAAGACACAAAAGGAAGTACGGGCCTTCATTGGCCTCACTTCTTACTGCAGACAATGGATCCCTCAGTATGCATATCTAGCCAAACCACTCATACAGTTGACAACACAGGAGGCAGCGACTTCGACTGTCCTCCCTTGGACTCAGGAACATACACAAGCTTTTGATGAACTGAAGAAAGCTTTATGTCAAGCACCTGGTTTAGCGACACCATGTTACAGCAAACCTTTTACACTTTTTGTCACAGAACGCGATGGCACAGCATTATCTGTTCTCACACAAGATCAAGCAGGACACCATAAGCCTTGTGCTTATTTTTCGAGTACATTGGATCCAGTGGCCCAGGCTCTGCCTGCGTGCTTAAAATCAGTTGCAGCAACAGCTCTAGCTATCAGACAAAGCGATTCAATAGTCTTAGGACATCTACTGACAGTATAAGTTCCACATTCCGTGGAAGTTCTCCTAAACCGAACCCAGACTCAACACTTGACCATAGCACGACTGACAGGTTATGAACTGACACTGTTCCAACCACACATAGAAATCAGACGTTGCAACATACTCAACCCTGCTACATTGTTACCATCGAGTACAATTGATCCAGCATTACATGACTGTGTGGAAGTCATTAATACCGTGACAAAGCCCAGACAAGACTTGACAGACATTGCATTGCCCGACCCAGACCTGACACTTTACGTGGATGGTTCATGTATGAGAACAAGCACAGGAGAGTTAGTAGCCGCATATGCAGTGACCACTGAAACTGAAGTCATAGAAACACATTGTATTGATACACTGTCCGCTCAAGCAGCAGAGCTCATTGCTCTGACCCAAGCCTGTATACTAGCCAAGAACAAGAAAGTAAACATATACACAGATTCACAGTATGCATTCGGAGTCGTTCACGACTTCGGTGTTCTCTGGCAGGAAAGAGGTTTTTTAACTTCTCACGGTGCCAAGATACAACATGGTCCCCTCATTCAAGCCCTGTTAGAAGCAATACATTTGCCTACAGCCATAGCCATCATGAAGTGCAAAGCACATACTAAAGTCACCAACACTATTTCCCAGGGTAACGACCTAGCAGATCGAACAGCCAAACTCACAGCTCAGACTCAAACAGACATACCGACTGACACGACAAAGACTGAAGTAACTTCGCTGACACATTGCATGACAGTTAAGGATCCCACACTAGATGTACTTGATATACAGACACATGCGACTCCAGATGAAATCAAGAAATGGACTGAACAAGGAGGGATCCAGACAGATCAGGGATGGATGACGAAGGGAAGAGCCACATGGTTCCTCCCCGACTCTATGGTTCAAGTTATCATTGACACAGCACATAGTCCAGCACACTTAGGAGAGAAAGCCATGTTAGACAGTTTACAGAATCTTTGGTTCAACAAGCATTTACGTGCAGCAGCGAAACAGAAAGTGCGTACCTGCATGATCTGTTGTCAGTTCAATCCAGGTAAAGGTATCCCCGTGGAACAAGGTGGATTTCATCCTCCTGACCATCCTTTTGAAGTCCTCCAGATGGATTATATCCAGATGGACAGATGCCGAGGATTCAAGTAAGTCCTCGTAGTTGTATGTGCCCTTTCCCGATGGACAGAAGCATATCCAGTCCCCGATTACACTGCTGTAACCACTGCCAAACAACTGGTCCGTGAATTTTTCCCGCGATACGGCTTGCCCCGTGTCGTGTACTGAAACAGGTATCACTCCTGTTAGGATACCAGTGGAAATTCCACTGCGTACGACACCCCGAAGTCGCTGGTCTCGTTGAGAGACATAATCAAACCCTGAAAACACGGTTAGCAAAGGTCTGTGCAGAAAAAGGTGCGAATTGGATAGTAGCCCTGCCAGTTGCCCTCTTTTACATGTGAATGGTAGCCCATTCTAGAACCGGATTGTCTCCGTATGAAATAGTCTTTGGACGTCCCCCAAATATGTGGGGTATGCCTATGCCCCGAAAAATTACAGATGTTGAAAGTACTATGCTGACAGATTACCTAGCTTCCTTGATGTCTGCACTACTATCTTGTCGTTCACAGGTCGCGGCTGCCTTCCCGGACAACACCCAAGTAAAACCGCATGAAATCGTTCCAGGGGATTACGTCTACGTCCGTAACTTTGACAGATCAAGCCCTCTGGAACCGAGGTGGAAGCGGCCAAAGCTGGTGTTGATGACCACGAGTACCGCAGTGAAACTGGAAGGACGTAAAGGCTGGTTGCATTCCAGCCATATAAAACGCTTTCATGGACTGTGTCCAGAAACTGTAATCAAGGACTGCCCCCTTTCGGACACTGACTCTAAACTCCCCCTGTTAGAGAAAACTCCGCAGCAGGAGTACCGAGCCAAGTTGAGGTCTAGTAAGTCAGACAGCGTTTAATTGTTTAAGTCCCCCTCGGGTGAAGCGGTTAGACAGGTTTCTGACATGTATAAGATAGACCCAAGTAGTCAGAGAGATAGGCGAATTGAAAAGAGAGAAAAATATTGCAAGAATCTGCATAGTCGATGCGTTATCGCATACATTTTTATGTTTCTTCTGAGTCTTACGATCATATGCATAAGTTTAATGCTACATGTTTTCTTTCCTCTTAGTTCTCATGTACATACTTCCTTTAATGACACTGTAGAGCACACTTTCAGCGACCTGCCCCCCCACAAACTGTCCTATCGATTAGCAATGCGCAACAATACTTTTATCCGTATGTTACACCATTCTCACCAGACCAGCAATGCCACCAATTGCTGGGTATGTGGCCGACTCCCTCCCTATCAGAAATACAAGGGAGCTCTGCCCCTCTTTCCTTATCCGTTTACACATAATGGTTCGTGTGGTGCATGGTTTACTTTAATGTCCTCCCTAGATAGTAAGTCCACAGTTTCCCAAGGCAATTGGATATGGGGGAACCTGAATACAGTTATGAATAAAATATGTTTCCCAGACAAGGAAGGTCTTCCCCGAAGGACAGGGACCGATCTAGAAAATGAAGTGTATGGATTAGGTAATTTTACACTTAACCTCATGATTCTGAATGTCCAGTCTGAGACTAATTCGGACTTGCCGTTTATTACAGTTTTGCCAGTGAAAGGCGAATTATGCGTCAGAAAGAATGGTTCAGTACATCTAGGACACAGTGATTGTAATACTGTGGTCGAGTTCAGTGATAAAGGAAAGTCTACTTTCAAAGCTTCCCGCCATTCTTATTTTATATGTGGTCAGACAGCCTATGTACGTCTGCCATTGGATTGGGATGGAATGTGTTATATCGCGTTCCTATTGCCACCTGTTTTTCTAGCCCCACCTGATTATCATCGAAATCCACATCTTGTGCATGTAAGACATAGAAGGGAGATCAAGACCCCGATTGTCGACCAGACTGAAACAACATGGGAGCAATATACAGATTTCAATAAAGGATTCTTTTTCTTTGTAGGTCCTGTCCAAAACAGTAAACTGATACGCAAATTAACCAGAACTTTGGAAGCAGTAGTGAATGAGACTACTTCTGCTTTAGGTAACCTGACCGAGGAGCAGTCTGCTATGAGACTTGTTGTTCTTCAAAATCGCCTTGTCCTTGACGTCATCCTGGCCGATAGGGGCGGGGCTTGTAGAGTCATCGGATCCAGTTGTTGCGTGTTTATTCCCAATAACGCGCCATCCGTGTATAAGGCCATAACACGGCTCCATGAAATTGCTCATCTGATACACCAGAATCCAGGCTCCTGGACTTGGTCCGGTTAGCTCTGGAGTGTGATATCTGCCTGGGGATGGAAACTGTTATCATTCCTAGGAATAATACTGCTCATAGTATTCAGTTGTTGTCTCTGTCTGCAATGTGGGCGAGCGATTTGCAGCTTGTGCGCCACAGCTTGTATTCCCCATCCAAGTGCACGTTCCCGTTCCCGAATGAAAAAAGATGAACAAATGATGCTATATGAACAGATAGATGGTCTCATGAATATAGATATATCCTAAAGGGTGTAGTAGGGGCCAAGAAGGGAATGAGGTAATAGAAATTTTCAGGTAGCCAATGTGTCCCCCACTCGCACCCTATCCATGCACCCATGTTCCTTGTATGTCATGTAACTTCCTTCCTGTACATGCTAGAAAGACGCATATGCATTTGCGTCCAACGTTAACATGTCAGCTATTCAGTTCTCCAAGAAAACCACGTAAATTTGGCTTCTAGGCCTATGGTGCCAACGTCTTTACATGGTGCACTTTTGAATCTCGCACACGTTTTCTCCATGTTTCCTGGCTCAGTCGAGCTAGGCCCTTAATTGAGGCTCCGAGTCTCTTCTGTCTCTGAAAGCTGTAGTTTAGGTATGCATCCCTGACCTCTGCCTTACTTCCTGCTCAGCGAAGCGGTGCCCGGCTCAGCCTGGCCTGCCTGCCAAGATTGTATTTTGCCTACAGTTATCAGCTCAGCCTCCTCGAAAACACATTCCAGTCTAGTGAAATGGGTAAAAATATTCCCGGCTGCAGAGCAAAGAGCCCGGCCTTCCTGTCCTCCTTGCAAGTGATTTACAGAACCTGTTACCATGGTAGGCCCATGGCCCCGCGCATTGCACCAAGACACTTATGCACGCACTAGCATTCAGTATTAAACGGCCTCTGTCCGAGAGACCTTTTACTTCAGACGACACATCCGCCAAACATGAGATACCAGATATGCTATAGGTACAGGTCGTTCTGACATCCCAGACACCAGACTCCTCTACTAGTGCTAAAGTCAAAGCCCCCAGTTCTCCCCGGTTACACGTCATGCTCAGTTGCGCGCGCATCTAGGCCAAAAGTTTCTGCTGATTCCGCAAACTTTCTCTAAGCATCCACCCACTTGTGACGTTTCTTGTGAC
Organism: Lissotriton vulgaris; assembly: GCF_964263255.1. Lineage (NCBI taxonomy): Eukaryota > Metazoa > Chordata > Amphibia > Caudata > Salamandridae > Lissotriton > Lissotriton vulgaris. The sequence continues at coordinate 499,913,660 of NC_141685.1, forward strand.
GTTTCTCTGACATGTCAAGTGTACGCCCATGTGTACGCCTTCTTACACGCCTCCTGTTACGCACATGTGTTATTATCTCTCTCTTTTCACCTGTTACGCCCACTGTATTCATTTCAATTATACTGTTTTACTATATATAATGTGTGATGTTAATAAAATGTTGAATATCCCTTCCTGAACCTTAGTGGTGATGGAACATGATGTCCTGTTCCTCGAGGATCATAATTAAAGCCCATATGACTCAGATACCACGGACTCTGCCTCTCATTTGACTGAGCTATCCTTATTGATATCTTCTAATGTATGGAAAAATAGTCCGGTAATTTTATTTACCACACTCAGCCAAGCAGGAGGGTAGTAGGCAGCAGGTAAGCAGTGCAGAGCAGGAGTTCAGCAGAGTGGCAATCCTTGTAGCAACATAGCAGTCATTCATCCTGGCAGAGTATCCACAGTTCCAGAAGTGTACTGAAGTGGTGGTGTCTGAGGTCCTTCTTTTATAAACATTTGTGCCTTTGAAGTGGGAAGAAGTTTCTAGACATTATGACACACGAAAATCGTGCCCCAGATGAGTTGCACAGCCTTGTACACATTTGAGAAACATATTCACTCGTACTCCATAGTGTTAACCAAGTTCATCCAATTCTATTTCCAATTTTCAATCCATTTTCATCTGTCATGTCAAAGAAATTAAGTTCAAAGTTTTCATCATTTTAGTTGCTCAGGAATTGCCCATCTGGAACTATTCACAGGCATGTAAACAAACTAAATTTTTCCAATACATTTAAATAACCCAATGCATTTCGGTCTGATTTTGACTTTCCTCAGGGGTCTCTAAAAAGATTAAAAAATGATCATCAGCTCCACTCATTTTTAACACAGAGAAAATATTCAATAATTGATCTAGAACCGAAAATTGTGTCTACAACGCAACTTTTTAAATCAATCATAATAAGCCCCAAATGTATTGTCCAAATCATGCCACACGTGTTTAACTACAAACAAACTCTGTGATCATTCATTCAAACGAAACAAATATTCCCATCCATTACCATACATCCCAAGCCCACCTTCCCTCTAGACCTTCCCCACGATTTACCTCCACTGCAAGGCTTCCCATATCAAAATAACCATTGTGCCACTTATGCTCCATCCCTCGATCCCACCATCGTTTTACACCACAGCTGTACCGCTCGCCTGGCTCCCACCAACACCCCAGTTTGTACTTGCAATTGTGTGGTTATAAACGGCCTGTACAACCAGAAATTTAAAACACCATCAAGTCCAAATGTCATGGCTCCAAACCCGTGATCACAGTCTTCCCGGTTTTCTAACTGTTTTTAAGCCGGCGTGTGAATAGGTCCGGATGGGCAATTCCTGAGCAACTAAAATGCTGAAAACATTGCATTTCAATTATTTGACTTGACGGATGAAAATGGATTGAAAATTGGAAATAAAATTGGATGAACTTGGTTAACACTATGGAGTACGAGTGAATATGTTTCTCAAATGTGTACAAGGCTGTGCAACTCATCTGGGGCACGATTTTCGTGTGTCACAATGTCTGGATACAATGTTAAAGTTTGCACTAAGGAAAGGAGCGCATAATGAGTATATGCACGCCAAACTGGATTACAACATGATGAACAAAAAGTGTGATAAACTAAGGGTGTGCTTCAGACTGTCTTAATGTGAAGAATTTTCGAGAGGCACATCTTTGAAGTGCACGGATGTCCTGCCTTCCCTGCCCTAGTTCTAGACTAGCTACCGGGGGTATGCAGCCCTGTGTTTGGAGACAGGATACCGCCTATTCAGGTGTAAGTGAATAGGCGGTATTCTCCCTTCCATTCTGCCAGTGATGGTCTATCCAGCCACACCTAAGCTCCCATTGAGTGGGGCTATTTAGGAGAAATACACTAAGCCCAACTGCCAACTACACCCAGTCATGTGACCAAGGACGGGCAGCAAGCACCAAATACCCAAGGCAAGAAATGTACAACTTTTTAAAAGTGGTATTTTCAGAACTGTAACTTAAAATCAGACCTCATCATGAATTAGGATTTTAAATTAGGATTCCAGAGACACCAAACATGAAACAGTCATCTCATCCCATTTGGAAATTCCCATTATGAAATGTAATAAGGCAACTCCGATGTTATCCTATGGGGAGAGTTTGGCCTTGCAGTACTGAAAAATGAATATAAGAGTTTTTCACCACTAAGATATATAAAAATTAAAGTACATGTCCAACCTTATAAATACACTGCACCCTGCCCTACGGCCTTTCCAGGGTCTGCCCTAGGGGTGACGTATATATGTAGTAAAAAGGGAAGGTTTGGGCCTGGCAAAAGTTTTGTTTTGCCAAGTTGATGAGGCATTTTAAAACTGCATATCCAAGCTCTGCAATGGCAGGCCTGAGCCATGTTTAAAGGGCTACTTAAGTGGTTTGCACAATCAATTAAATATTCCAATTGAGTATAAGCTAATGTTACCATGTTTTGAGCTGGGAACACAAGCACTTTAGCACTAGTTAGCAGTGGTAAAACGTATCGAGTCCTAAGGCCAGTAAAAACAAAGCTAGCAAAAACAGCAGGTCTGAAGGCAAAAAGCTAGGGAGAAAATGCAAAGGATGCCGGATCTAATAGTCTTGCAATGCAACTTCCCTGTTTCTTCATTCCAGTGTATGCATGCGAGCAGCAACAACCACATTTTACACATGTCTTACTTGTGTTCTTTGTGTACATTTTAAATATTTTTCAATGCACATATATTTGTTTTGTCCAAAGCATATTTTCTCCAAAGGTAATTATTAATTTTAAAAATGTAGTATTGTGCTTGTTTACACATTAAAATGTGCAGGTGTACCACATTGCACTGTTGTTATAAACAGAACCCACTCAACCTCAAGTGTTTTAAATATTTTACGCATAATTGCCCAAACTCATTTTAGCAGTTACAGGTAAATAAAAACATTTGATAATCTTCAATTGAAATTTCAGGTTGTGGATAGAAGCACGTTGCACCATCAAGAAAGTAATAGCCTTTACACTGCTCACAAACAAAAGCACAGTTTTGCAGTTCTGGATAAAAGTCTCCTCAAAGTGTTGTAGAGCATTAACTGGGTTGTAAATGGAACTCTGCTGTGGACTAATAAGGAAAGTGCAGAATTTTCAAGTAAACCACTGTCAGTTTGGTGACTATTAAATAGTAAATCTTTTCAGGAGTAGAAAAAGCAAATATATTTAACACATTTCTTTTATCTCCACTGTCATAATCTCTGTGATTAAACGTTTTGTTGCTTTCTTTACATAGGTAAATCCCCTCCCTGGTTCAGATGTACTATTGTTAAATTTAGCAATTTGAAATTTCTGATTGTTAAGAAATCACATTTTGTGACTCACTAAATGAAACATACTATAGAGTAAATGATTACAGTACTGATTTCTTAAGATTCTCTTTCCTAAAATATCAGACTGCAAATTGAGATCCAGTAGCGCTCACAAACTGTGAGTGTCTGAGAGACACACATTGACGATATCACAATCAGGAAAAACATTGTTTAAAATCACATTTAAAGTCACAGGAGCTTCAAGGAGAGATGGAGAGAAGTGCTAGGCAAGCAATCTACATCAATTCATAAGAGTGGCAAGGATCAATGATATAATATTGATTCACACAATATCTTTCACAAAATTATCACCTTACTAAATGTAAAAATTAACTAATATAAACACAAATATTGAGAACATAATGATCACTGTTCAAAATATCAATTTTCTCACTAATATTGATAACAAAAGTATCGGAAACAAAAATATAGTCACTTTTAAAGAACCATAAAAATAGTCGAAAATTTTGCTTAACACAATATCGACTACAATAATATCGCAAAATATATATATAAATACAAAACAAATATAACAATGTTAAAATAGATAACGATTAAAAATATTTATGCATATTTTAACCACATTATAATAATTTCGCAGAACTAAAATAAACATAAATCAAAGAATAAGCCTTAATACTTCAGAAAATGAGTAAAATATTTGTTTTACAATAAATACAAATATTTAATCATTATTTAAAATAATTATATATATATATATATGTATGTATATATATATATATATATATATATATATATATATATATATATATATATATATATATATATATATATCACAGCAGCTTCTCCCACGAAGAAAGAAGAAAAGGGACACAGCGGGGCTCGTCAGGACGCTTTATTCAAAAGAAAATCGGCATGACCGGTTTCGGCGCTCAGCCTTTCTCAAATGCCTCAGTCCATGTGAAAAGAATCCCTTCAATTTATTCAGAGTGCTCCTCCCACCAACATAGTGAAGGGCTCAGCTGCAACTCGTTGTGCTGACGTCCAGTAGTTCCACCTCACAAACTACCAGTCCCATCATGCACCAGACTGGATTTTCACGAGCTGCAGAGGAAGTCTTTTGCGGAAAATACTGCGGGAATAAGCGTCCTTGGGTCCCCAACTTCCCACCTCCTCACCCAGCCGCACATCAGCTGGAGACACAACGTCTTGAATGTGCCTCTCCACACAGTGTTGAACCGCAAGTCAGCGGCAGCAATTCGATGACACCAGGTGAGTAGGGAATCATGGATATTCCGATACCTCGGACACAAACTTCAGCTTCCACACGTAGTTTCCACTTTGCCGGTGTTTCCATGACCGCTTTACAGGAAGGATCCCTTTTAGCGCACCACAGGCAGTGCGCAGAACATCACAGCAGCTTCTCCCACGAAGAAAGAAGAAAAGGGACACAGCGGGGCTCGTCAGGACGCTTTATTCAAAAGAAAATCGGCATGACCGGTTTCGGCGCTCAGCCTTTCTCAAATGCCTCAGTCCATGTGAAAAGAATCCCTTCAATTTATTCAGAGTGCTCCTCCCACCAACATAGTGAAGGGCTCAGCTGCAACTCGTTGTGCTGACGTCCAGTAGTTCCACCTCACAAACTACCAGTCCCATCATGCACCAGACTGGATTTTCACGAGCTGCAGAGGAAGTCTTTTGCGGAAAATACTGCGGGAATAAGCGTCCTTGGGTCCCCAACTTCCCACCTCCTCACCCAGCCGCACATCAGCTGGAGACACAACGTCTTGAATGTGCCTCTCCACACAGTGTTGAACCGCAAGTCAGCGGCAGCAATTCGATGACACCAGGTGAGTAGGGAATCATGGATATTCCGATACCTCGGACACAAACTTCAGCTTCCATACGTAGTTTCCACTTTGCCGGTGTTTCCATGACCGCTTTACAGGAAGGATCCCTTTTAGCGCACCACAGGCAGTGCGCAGAACATCACAGCAGCTTCTCCCACGAAGAAAGAAGAAAAGGGACACAGCGGGGCTCGTCAGGACGCTTTATTCAAAAGAAAATCGGCATGACCGGTTTCGGCGCTCAGCCTTTCTCAAATGCCTCAGTCCATGTGAAAAGAATCCCTTCAATTTATTCAGAGTGCTCCTCCCACCAACATAGTGAAGGGCTCAGCTGCAACTCGTTGTGCTGACGTCCAGTAGTTCCACCTCACAAACTACCAGTCCCATCATGCACCAGACTGGATTTTCACGAGCTGCAGAGGAAGTCTTTTGCGGAAAATACTGCGGGAATAAGCGTCCTTGGGTCCCCAACTTCCCACCTCCTCACCCAGCCGCACATCAGCTGGAGACACAACGTCTTGAATGTGCCTCTCCACACAGTGTTGAACCGCAAGTCAGCGGCAGCAATTCGATGACACCAGGTGAGTAGGGAATCATGGATATTCCGATACCTCGGACACAAACTTCAGCTTCCACACGTAGTTTCCACTTTGCCGGTGTTTCCATGACCGCTTTACAGGAAGGATCCCTTTTAGCGCACCACAGGCAGTGCGCAGAACATCACAGCAGCTTCTCCCACGAAGAAAGAAGAAAAGGGACACAGCGGGGCTCGTCAGGACGCTTTATTCAAAAGAAAATCGGCATGACCGGTTTCGGCGCTCAGCCTTTCTCAAATGCCTCAGTCCATGTGAAAAGAATCCCTTCAATTTATTCAGAGTGCTCCTCCCACCAACATAGTGAAGGGCTCAGCTGCAACTCGTTGTGCTGACGTCCAGTAGTTCCACCTCACAAACTACCAGTCCCATCATGCACCAGACTGGATTTTCACGAGCTGCAGAGGAAGTCTTTTGCGGAAAATACTGCGGGAATAAGCGTCCTTGGGTCCCCAACTTCCCACCTCCTCACCCAGCCGCACATCAGCTGGAGACACAACGTCTTGAATGTGCCTCTCCACACAGTGTTGAACCGCAAGTCAGCGGCAGCAATTCGATGACACCAGGTGAGTAGGGAATCATGGATATTCCGATACCTCGGACACAAACTTCAGCTTCCACACGTAGTTTCCACTTTGCCGGTGTTTCCATGACCGCTTTACAGGAAGGATCCCTTTTAGCGCACCACAGGCAGTGCGCAGAACATCACAGCAGCTTCTCCCACGAAGAAAGAAGAAAAGGGACACAGCGGGGCTCGTCAGGACGCTTTATTCAAAAGAAAATCGGCATGACCGGTTTCGGCGCTCAGCCTTTCTCAAATGCCTCAGTCCATGTGAAAAGAATCCCTTCAATTTATTCAGAGTGCTCCTCCCACCAACATAGTGAAGGGCTCAGCTGCAACTCGTTGTGCTGACGTCCAGTAGTTCCACCTCACAAACTACCAGTCCCATCATGCACCAGACTGGATTTTCACGAGCTGCAGAGGAAGTCTTTTGCGGAAAATACTGCGGGAATAAGCGTCCTTGGGTCCCCAACTTCCCACCTCCTCACCCAGCCGCACATCAGCTGGAGACACAACGTCTTGAATGTGCCTCTCCACACAGTGTTGAACCGCAAGTCAGCGGCAGCAATTCGATGACACCAGGTGAGTAGGGAATCATGGATATTCCGATACCTCGGACACAAACTTCAGCTTCCACACGTAGTTTCCACTTTGCCGGTGTTTCCATGACCGCTTTACAGGAAGGATCCCTTTTAGCGCACCACAGGCAGTGCGCAGAACATCACAGCAGCTTCTCCCACGAAGAAAGAAGAAAAGGGACACAGCGGGGCTCGTCAGGACGCTTTATTCAAAAGAAAATCGGCATGACCGGTTTCGGCGCTCAGCCTTTCTCAAATGCCTCAGTCCATGTGAAAAGAATCCCTTCAATTTATTCAGAGTGCTCCTCCCACCAACATAGTGAAGGGCTCAGCTGCAACTCGTTGTGCTGACGTCCAGTAGTTCCACCTCACAAACTACCAGTCCCATCATGCACCAGACTGGATTTTATCGAGCTGCAGAGGAAGTCTTTTGCGGAAAATACTGCGGGAATAAGCGTCCTTGGGTCCCCAACTTCCCACCTCCTCACCCAGCCGCACATCAGCTGGAGACACAACGTCTTGAATGTGCCTCTCCACACAGTGTTGAACCGCAAGTCAGCGGCAGCAATTCGATGACACCAGGTGAGTAGGGAAACATGGATATTCCGATACCTCGGACACAAACTTCAGCTTCCACACGTAGTTTCCACTTTGCCGGTGTTTCCATGACCGCTTTACAGGAAGGATCCCTTTTAGCGCACCACAGGCAGTGCGCAGAACATCACAGCAGCTTCTCCCACGAAGAAAGAAGAAAAGGGACACAGCGGGGCTCGTCAGGACGCTTTATTCAAAAGAAAATCGGCATGACCGGTTTCGGTGCTCAGCCTTTCTCAAATGCCTCAGTCCATGTGAAAAGAATCCCTTCAATTTATTCAGAGTGCTCCTCCCACCAACATAGTGAAGGGCTCAGCTGCAACTCGTTGTGCTGACGTCCAGTAGTTCCACCTCACAAACTACCAGTCCCATCATGCACCAGACTGGATTTTCACGAGCTGCAGAGGAAGTCTTTTGCGGAAAATACTGCGGGAATAAGCGTCCTTGGGTCCCCAACTTCCCACCTCCTCACCCAGCCGCACATCAGCTGGAGACACAACGTCTTGAATGTGCCTCTCCACACAGTGTTGAACCGCAAGTCAGCGGCAGCAATTCGATGACACCAGGTGAGTAGGGAATCATGGATATTCCGATACCTCGGACACAAACTTCAGCTTCCACACGTAGTTTCCACTTTGCCGGTGTTTCCATGACCGCTTTACAGGAAGGATCCCTTTTAGCGCACCACAGGCAGTGCGCAGAACATCACAGCAGCTTCTCTCACGAAGAAAGAAGAAAAGGGACACAGCGGGGCTCGTCAGGACGCTTTATTCAAAAGAAAATCGGCATGACCGGTTTCGGCGCTCAGCCTTTCTCAAATGCCTCAGTCCATGTGAAAAGAATCCCTTCAATTTATTCAGAGTGCTCCTCCCACCAACATATATATATATACATAAGAATAAAAAAAAATATCAAAATACATATTAAACACTCTAAAACAAACATTAATTAGTGATCACCATAAATGGGTATAACTAGACAAAAAAAAATTATAACCAAAACAAAACTAAAAGAGTAAAAATAAACCACAAACAAATTTAGCAAATAAAATCACACAAACAATTGAACTAACAATATAAAACAAATACACATTTTATTAATTTGCTACTCCAAAAAAGACAAAAGTTGCAAGAAGAGGAGGCGCTGGTGGATTTCTTAAGCGGAGCTTGAAAACAGAAGGTGATATATGTACCTTCCAAAGTAACTAAAACATATACTTTGAAATGAAAGTAGAACATTTAAAATAACAACTAAATATCAAAGCACCCTACTACTTCTATCTCTTTACACTTCATTACTAAGAAGAAATTGCTATTAGAAGCCCAGTTAAATACCTGGAAAATGCATGCAAAAAGAAAGAAAATGTAAAATATGACTAAAGAGGAACTCAGCCTAAAACGTTTAAAAAATAAAACCCCACTGCCTCAACCCCTACTAGCTACCTACAAATTATGTTTCAAAATCAAACGAATGCACTTTTTTCAACCCAGAAGAAAAGAAACCAGCTGTTCCACATTGCAGCACCTCCTAATAAAACATCCAGCATAAACATACATGTAAGTATTAAATAGAAAGCGAGTATCATAAGTTTGCATGTCAAATGTTTTAAGCACTTTTAAAATGTACCTCTTTATATTATTACACTATTTTCAGACAAAATGACAGAAAGAGGAAAATACATAACATCACAGAAAGGAAAGCAATAATGATCTCACATGGGCTACACTTACAGCCTACAATTTAGAAGCACAGAAACTATCAATTAGAAATGTACTACATTTTGCTCTAGTGTGTGCTATGGGAGGGCCACTACAAAAGATGACAATGTAACTAATGAAAAGGACCACAACCACTCCTAAAAAGTGACAGTCATAGGATGCACATATTTCAAGACATGAGAGAAGCAAGCACTAGCCCCCAAAAGGTCAAAACTAAAATACTGAAAGATATACTCACTAACCTCTTGCATGCTGAGGACGTAATGGTTACATCCTCAGTAGCAGTGCTGCAGTGCCAAGGACGTAACTATTACATCCTCCACACAGCAGTCAGAAATGACTCTACTTTAAACAGCAAAGGGATTTCTTTTTTGCTTTTCCAACCTCTGGATCTGGGGACAATTGGCGCGCTATAGTCATTACATTGAAACTGAAAGTGAAATGAGCCAATCGGCGCGTTTCACTTTCACAGCCTACTTGGGGCTATCCCAGCCCCCGAGCATGTAGGCAGATGGAAGCGGTCCCACTACAAAGGGGAGAATCTCCCCTTTACAATGGTACTCCTCCCTGGTAGATCCCTGGCAGGGGCTCACCCCATGAGGGTGATCCCCAAGCAGGGATCCACTCATTGGGCACGAGGGACGGGTGCAGCCCCTTGGGCAAGGGCCTTTGCTCCCCCACCACTAGCCCTTGATCAGTCCCCCGTGGGGGGAGAAAGCATACTAGGCACCAGGGATAATTTGTATTTCAATATGTAGGGAGTGGCTGCCCACAATGCGCATGCAAATGCCCCCACCCTCCAAAAACTAAATGGACAGTCTTCCTGTCCCCCCAAGGGGGCAAATGAAGGTAATAGCCCCGAATCTGCCACCCAGGGGAGTAGAAAGCACACTAGGCACACCAGGGATTATTGTTATGTTAGTATGTAGGGGTAGGAGCATGCCAAGGCCCCCACCTGCAAAAAAGCTAAAGGGACAGTCTGTCTGCTCCACCTGGGATTAGATCGGAGCAAGAACCCCTAATCTGCCACTCCCCTATAAAAAATGTAGGTGTGGGGCTGCCCAGAATCGGAATTTCAATGCCCCCACCCCCCTAAATCAGGCCACTGGGGGGGAAGAAAGCCCATTAGGAACCAGGGATTTCAAAAGATGTAAATTTAGGGGTGGGGGCTGCCCAGAATGTACATTGTAATTCCCCTACCCACAAATAGGTACAGTCGTTCTGCCCCCTGGGGCAGATGGTGACAATAGCCCCTGAACTGTCCGCATGGGGAAGCAGAAAGCTCACTAGGAACAAGGACTACTTTTTTATGTAAATTTAGGGGTGGGGCTGCCCAGAATGGGCACACCAATGTCCTCCCCGAAACAAAATAGCCACAGTCTTTCTGCCCCCTCTGAGGCAGATTAGCAATATTTTTAGGCTCATCTGCCTCCAGGGGACAGAAAGCCACTAGACACTAGCGAAAGTTTCTGTGTGTGTGAACTGGAGTTCGGCCAATGGTCTGTGTGTACTGGTGTTTCACTGGCTATGAGTGAACCTGCATTTTGCGGGTGGTGTGCGTGGACTTGCGCTTACGTCGCAGTGTGTGTGGAATAGTACATGGCTGTCAGTATACATTGATGGTGCTTGACTGGTGATGTGCATGGATGGAGCTTGGCTGGTGGTATGGCTTGAGTGGATTCTCCATCATTTTATTACCCAAAATCTCCTGCAAACCTCAAATATAGCTAACAATTCATGTTTTCCTCACATGTCTTAGTCGAAAGATTTTCACCACCAGCACAAATTTCTTCTACCTAGCATTTCTCTCAGTGCCCTGAAAAAAATTATACCTCAGTTGTGTGGGTGCCCAAAGCAGAGAACCTGAAAATGCATAATATGAAGAACTGAGGGTCCAAAAGAGCAGTTTTATTTCAGACATTTTTAGGCTGACATTGCTTTAGGCCCCCACACAGGTGAGAAGTAGCATTTTTATTAGTAGACTGAGGGGAATGCTGGGTGGTGAGAAAGTTGTGCCGGCGTGGAGATCTCACAACCTTCCCACACAGAAATGTGAGGAAAATGTGACCTTTTGGCGAAATTCTAGGTTTGCTGGAAATTCTAGGTAAGAAATTGTTGGGGGATCCACATAAGCCACCCATCGCTGGAATCCCCTGGGTGTTTAGTTTGGTAGGTTTCCCAGGATGGCTGCCAAGCCCTATACCAAACAGTAAGGTGCCCCTTATCTATGACAATACAACCTGTTTTTGCAAGGTAGGCGCCTGCGCATTTGGTCCTGGGCTAAGCAGCCATAGAGGTAAACCTTCCAAACCCAAACATTTCTGAAAATTAGACACCTGGGGGAAGCCATGGAAGTTTGGCTTGCATGGATTCCCTAATATTCTTTCACCCAGAATCCCCGGCAAACCCCAAATTTAGCTAAAATAAATCAAATGTTTCTTCATTTCTCTCTGGGATCACTATGCCGGCACAGATTTCCTACCACCCAGCATTCCCTTCAGTCTCCCAAGTAAAATTATACTTTACTTGTGTAGGTGGGCTAGGGGTTGCGACCATGAAAGACCAAAACATAGAGCTGAGGGTGATAGCACAGCGATCTCTAAGTGCTATTTTTTATATATACTTTTTTAGGCGATTCTGCATTGGACACCCAAACAAGTGGGTTTTAATTTTTTTCAGGAGACCAAGGGGAACGCTGGATGGTAGGAAATTTGTGCTGGAACTGTGATCCCAGGCAGATTTGTAAGGAAAATGTGATGTTTTTAACTAAATATGAGATTTGCAGAGGATTCTGAGTAGGAAAACATTGGGGATCCACGCCTCAAACCTCCTTGGACTCCTCCAGGTGTCTAGTTTAAAAACAATTCTGGGTTTGGTAGGTTTCCCTAGATGGCCGTCTAGACCGGTACAAAAAACGCCGGTGCCTCCTTGCAAAACCAGATCTTTTTTTAATACATAATTTTGATTTCTCCACTATATGTTTTAGGCCCTTCCAAGTTGCAGGAACATGGCCCACCCACACAAGTGAGGCACCATTTTTATTGGGAGACCTGGGGAAATTGGAGGTAGGAAACTTGTGTCAGTCTGGTGTTCCCACAACTTTCCCACACAGAAATGTGATGAAAATGTGATTTATTAAAAGTTAAATTTGAGGTTTGCAGGGGATTCTGGGTAAGAAAACATTGGGGGATCGATGCAAAATATACCTCAGCGCACTTAGGATGCGAAAGCAAAAGACACAGAGATGACAAAAACCAGTCCTAGGATGCTTGTTTCCAGTCCAGAGAGCACCTATCCTGGTAGGTTGGGCTGGACTGTTCCCATAGGGAGCAGGGTCAAGACTGATTTGCATATGGCTGTGTTCAAACTGGAATGGCATAGGGAGCATACAAACGATTTATTTAGGCCCAGAACTCTGTATTGCAGTGAGTGTATGATAGTGTTCTACATTGTGTCCATCAATTGTTCTTTTTGCATTTGTCACCCTGAGTGGGAAGGGTATGCCCGGGCGTGGGTCCCATGCTCTCCATGCCACTGGAATCAAGCTTGCCTGGCTGATGATGGGTGAAACCCCAAAACCAGTCCTAGGATGCTTATTTACAGTTCAGAGAGGACCTAGACTGGAAATTAGGGCTGGACTGTTCCCATAGGGAGCAGGGTCAAAACTGATGTGAATATGGTTGTGTTCAAACTGGAATGGCATTGGGAGCAAAATAAAACGATGGATTTAGGCCCAGATCTCTGTACTGTGGTGAATTTATGACATTGTTCTGCATTCTGTCCATCAATTATTCTTTGTGCATTTGTCACCCTGAGTGGGACGGGTATGCCCAGATGTGGGTCCAGTGCTCTCCATGCAACTGCAATCAAGCTAGCCTGGCTGATGAGGGGTGCAACCCTGAAACTGGTCCTAGGATGCTTGTTTCTCATTCAGGGAGGACCTAGCTTGGCAGTTCGGGCTGGACTGTTCCCATCGGGATCAGGGTCAAGACTGATTTGCATATGCCTGTGTTCAAATTGAAATGGCATGGGAGCAAAAAATCCAATTGATTTAGGCCCAGCTCTCTGTACTGGTGTGAAAGTATGACATTCTTCTGCATTCTGTTCATCAATTGTTCTTTTTGATTTGGTCCCAGGCTCAGTATCCATCTAGGGAAACCTACCAAATCCGGACATTTCTGAAAAATAGATATCTGGAGGAGTCCTCCAATATTTATTTGACCAGATCCCCTGCCAACTTTAATTAAAGCTAAACAAAATCATGTTTTCCTCACAGTTTTGTATGGGAAAAGTGTTGAATCACTGATTCCACACACATTTCCTACCACACAGCATTCCCACAGGTCTCTCGATAAAAATTTCACCTCACTTGTGTGGGTGGGCAGAGTGCTCGCGAAAGGGAAGAGCCCAAAATGTATTGTGGTTGCATCAAAATGATTGATCACAGAAGGAACTGGTTTTGCAAGGGGTTCACCTGCGTTTTTTTCCCGTGCTCGGTGGCCATATAGGGAAACCTACCAAACCCAAACATTTCTGAAAACTAGCCACTTGGAGGAGTCTAGAGATGTACTTTGTGTAGATACACCAATGTTTTCTTACCCAGAATTGCCTGCAAACCTCAAATTTTGCGAAAGAAATCACATTTTCCACACGCTTCTTTGTGGGAAAGTTGTAGGATCAGTAGGGTGTCATAAATTTCCTTCCACCCGTCATTCCCATAGGTCTCCCGATAAAAATGGTACCTCACTTGTGTGGGTGGGCCAAGTACCTGTGACAAGGAAGGGCCCAAAACATATTGTGGAGACATCAGAATTATCTATCACAAAACAACCTGGTTCTAAAAGGGGAGATTTGGGGGAATGCTGGGTGGGTGGATGTGTGTGGCTCCCAGCAAATTCCAGAACTTTCTATCACATAATTGTAATGAAAAGGTGTATTTTTGGACAGTTATATATTTGCCAGGCAGTCTGGGTAACAGAATGTAGTGAGAGTCACACATGCTACCTCATCCTGGATTCCCCTGGGTGTATAGTTTTCAAAAATATACATGCTTGCTAGATTTTTCTCAATGCCGGCAGCCCTAGGGACAACATCCACTGTTAGGCACACTGCAAAAAAAGGGTCAGTTTTTTCAGTAGAAAATTGTGATGTGTCCACGTTATATTTTTGGCCATTTCCTGTTGCGGGCACTAGTCCTACTCACACAAGTGAGCTACCACTTGTATTGGAAATCTTGTGGAAATTCTGTGTGGGTGGAAGTTTGTCACTCCCTGTAGATTCCAGAACTTTCCATCACAGAAATATGAGTAACATATTTTTTTTAAATAAAGTTTGAGGTATGAAAGGGTTTCAGGGTAACAGAACCTGATGAAAGCCACACAAGTCACTCCCTACGGAATTCCCTTGGGTATCCAGTTGAAAAATTTTTACAGGTTTTCTAGGTTTTCCTAGGTTCCAGTTGAGCTAGTGCCTAAAATCCACAACTAGGCACATTGCAAAAAAAGGGATCAGTTTTCACCGTAAAAATGCTAGGTGTACATGTTGTGTTTTGGGACATTTTCTGTTGTGGGCACAAGACCTATCCACACAAGTGAGAAACTATTGTTAACATCAGACCTGTAGGAATGCTGGGTGGATGGAAGTTTGTGGCTCCCTGCAGATTCCAGAACTTTCCATCACTGAAATGTGAGGAAAAGATTTTGTTTTTTTACAAAGTGAGAGGTTTGCAAAAGGATACTGGGTAACAGAACCAGGTGAGAGTCACACAAGTCACCCCATCTTGGATTTCCATGGGTGTCTAGTTTTCAAAAATATACAGGTTTGCTAGGTTTCCCTAAGTGCCGACTGAGCTAGGGCCCAAACTCCACAGCAGGGCACGTTTTCAATGTTAAAATGTGATGTGTCCTTGTTGCGTTTTGGGTCACTTCATGTCGCAGACACTATGTCTACCCACACAAGTGAGGTATAATTTTCATCAGGAGACTTAGGGTAACACAGAATGATCAAACAAATGTTATTACTGTTTATCTTCCTCTGGATTTCTGCCTTCCAAATGTAAGACAGTGTGCAAAAAAGAAGTCATTTTGAACAATAACCTCTAATTCACATGCTAATATGGGTACCCACAAATTCAGAAATGCACAAATACCCACTGCTAATAAACTCAATATCTTGTTCCCATTTCAAATATACATAGGTTTCCTTGATACATATTTTTCACTCTTTATATTTTAGCAATTGAATTACTGTATACCTAATACACAATGAAAAACAAGTTGCAACTCATTTTTTGGCTCTGGATACCTCAGGTTCCACGAGAACCTACAAGCCTCATATAACTTTGTAACCACAAGGGTACCGTGGACGTAACAGGATATAGGGGCATATTATCAAGGGGGTTTATCTCCGCTTTTTTGGCTTTAAAAGCCAAGAAAGCGGAGATAAAATTATCTCCCTATTACCTAGCAGTTGCTAACACCAGTTAGCGACAGCTAGTAGGAGATAGCGACCACCTTGGGCCCCACTTTGCATGTCAGAGAAATGTATCACTAATGACATGCAAAGTGGCCGTGCCAAGATGTTAGTGACTGGAAACAGTCGCTAACATCGCTATCTCCTATTACCAACTTTTGGAGATATTTGCATTAAGCGCGAATATCTCCAAAAGCTAACACCTGCCCTGAGCAGTTCTTAGCCATGTTATCCAATGGGAGGTGGATAACATGGCTAAGAGCATTAGCTTGGTAATGCATGAATATCGCTGACTTTTCAGCTATATTCATGCATTGCGGCCGATTTTTATCGCATTTGCGATAAACATTGGTAATACCAATGTTTATCTGCGATAAAAATCGCCGCAGGTCGGCGATAATTTTTTGTCTCTAACCAAGCAATAGGGATAATTATCGCTATTGCTTGGTAATATGCCCCACAGCTCTCAAAAATCTACCATAGTTAGAAGCAGTTATAGGTGAAAATGTAGGCAGAGATGGCTGTCTGTTTCGACTAAATTTCAATATTCTTTTATTTCAACTGTTATTTTCTATTGGAAAACCTTGAAGGATCTACACAAATGATCCCTTGCTGAATTCAGAATTGTATTTACGTTTCAGAAATGTATAGCTATTGGAGATCCATTATTGGTTTTATATCCATTTCATCCACTAACTTGAAGGAGGTTGGAAGCACAAAAAATAGTAACATTAGTCTATGTTCCAGTAAAATGCCAAAACTGTGTAGAAAATGTTGGTTTTTGACAACAATCTGCCTGTTCCTGAAAGCTGGGAAGATGGTGGTTTCAGCACCACAAACCCTTTGTTGACACCATTTGCAGGGCAAAAACAACACGCTTTCTTCTGCAGCACTTTTTTCCCATGTTTCCTCAAAAACCCCAAACTTTGCTGTATTTGACCTAATTTCTCAATCTTCCCCAGGGGAATCAATAAACCCTGGGTACCTTTAGAATTCCAAGCATGTTGGAAGAAAAGGATGGCAATTTGGCATGGATACCTTAGGTCAAAAAGGTATGGGGACCTAAGCACGAGCTACCCCAAATAGCCAAAAAAGGGCATGGCACGGGGAGGCCTGGCAGTGAAGGGGCTAAGGCCCACAAACACATTTCAGGCCAGCTATACCCACCTTAAAACACTTAATTGAATGAACTAAGAAATCCACCAGTGATACCTCTCCTGCCTCTAGAAGATACCAAGATACCCAAATGCCTACACACTTAACAACCACACATAATTGCTTGAAACTGCAATTGCTTGAAACTGAACTCCGAAAAAACTGAGGTTATCATCTTCGGAAAGCTCTCCCCGCAATGGTCCGGCTGCTGGTGGCCTTCACCACTGGGTACCTTACCCAGCCCGGTACATAAGGCTAGGAACTTAGGAGTCATATTTGACGACAGTTTGAATTTTTTATCTCACACTAACCAAGTAGTCACAACTGCTTTTTATAAACTCAAATTGATTAAAAAATTGATTCCCTATCTTCCAGAATCTGCAGGAAAAACGTTGGTCAGCACTTTGGTGATGTTCTCCTTGGATTATTGTAATGGGCTATTTGCCAATGCACAATGTAGGGTGATTAGTAAATTGCAAACGGTCCAGAATGCTGCCGCTAGACTGTTATCAGGGACCTCCAAATTTAAATCCATAACCCATGTCATCAGGAAGTACCATTGATTAACAGTCAAGAACCGGGTTAAATTTAAAGCTCTATGTATAGCATTCAAAGCTGCACATCAACTGGGCCCTCAGTTCCTGAAAGATCATTTATCATTCTTCTGTCCCAATAGGCAACTCCGCTCAATGACTGCCTTTCAGTTATAGGTCCCAAGAGTAAAGACAGTATCTTGGGGAGATCGGCGTTTCGTAGTTACAGCGGCCAGACTGTGGAACGCTTTGCCCCCACAGATCCGTTCATGCCAGACATTACTGCATTTCCGCAAGTTGATAAAAACGTGGCTGTTTATCCAATAAGCCGTTGCTCTCCTGTAAGCTGAAGTGTATTATGGTCATCTATCCTTCAGCTAGCTCTTGATCCTGCTCAGTTCATAGCGCAGAGATGTCCAAGGGCATTTGTTGTGCTCTACAAGTTTCAAAAATAAATAAATAAATAAATAATGAGGAACCCTTCTACATGATAACCTAAACAGTGAAAATCAAATTCAAATGTTTTCCACCACAGATAACTTGTTACAACTATACCAATGTCAAACATGAATGATGAATGGGACCTCCAAAATTTGACCCAAACCATTAAGTCATAGATAGATTACATAGTAGATATCACAACACAAATATACCATATTAAAAATAAACAAACAATTACAGGCCACATAAAATGGTAACAGATTTTAGACAAGCTGAGATTCAACCATTTTAAAACTTTACCTACACACAGCCATAATAGGCTGTTACTACCATTTTAATCAAAGCATTTAGAGACAACTCAAACAAAATACACTAGGGCGCCGATTAGGATCTCGCTATGAAAACCCTGCATACGACTCAGCTCCATGAGTCCGAGCAACCGATTCCGTTGCACCTGTATGGTGACGGACTCGGTTCGCTTGGACTCCCATTTAACTCTATGGAAGCCAGTATACCGAATGCATACACAGGCTCCCATAGCAAAAAGATATGGGTGGGGAAAAGTGTACACCCTGTGGTGGGCACCCCATGGTGCACACCACACTGTGCATTCATGGGAATGGGGGCCCAAAGGCTACCCCCATGGGAACTATTTGGAGGGCACCCCCGTGAAGGGGGGCCTGCTACAGCCCCCTGAAGTCTGATTCCTACAGCCATTTCATCTGACTGAGACTGAGTCAATACGGCTGTCCGAACCGTGCATCGTACTTGCTTGTTTGAAAGCCGGCTCCATTGCGTGGCACAATTCGGCTGCAAACGAGTCAGACAGACAAGATCGGGTATGGAAACAATGCGTTCGATGCAGATGAGATCTATGCAGCGTACTTGGTCTTTCGGAACAGGGAAGATTCAGTCGGAAACATAGGCTCCGAATTGGATTTGATCTTACACAGACCCTTCTGGAGGCCTTCTTAACGAGATCATAATCAGCCCTAAAGTGTGGAATATGCAACAAACAAACAATGCTTGTCAAAAATGCTTGCAGTAGCCTATGTCGCTGTCACAGAGGTTACTAGCCACTACAATTTATGTATAGAAAGTCCTATATATCAAAACACAGAACGAACACCAAGCTAGTCCCCTAATGGATTATTTTGAAGACTACACCGTTCTGTTACAGATGCCAACCCAAATTTAAAATACTGTGTTGGAATTTCTGTGACAGTACCATGGCTCAAGAAGCCAAAATCAACAATGTTGTAGAAGAAAGGCATAATGCCTTCCAATCCTTTTAGGTATAACCCAACCTACACTTTATAAATGTATACAAGCCCTATAAAAGGAGCAAAGATAACAACGACTATGAATAAAACAATCAGTAGGCCAAATTAAGCCTAACGATAACAATCAAACCAATTAAATATTGATATGCTACAATGTAAAGTAAAACTCTTTATTAACAAATGATTACACAACCTGGTGTGCCTGCCAAGTTGTGCAGGGATGAACACAACCTCCCATTTCCCTAAGGGATCTTGTGGTACGGCCTGTTTAAAGTCGTAGGACAAGCTCCCAAAGGAAAATGTGATTATGCGACCGTACCATGTGGAATTGAATCGTAATTAGGCAGTCGGGACCGCCGACTGGAGGTCGGTCGGTCCCGATTCCGTGATGATATTGTTCGAAGGCAACACCTATCAACATCAGAATCAGCCCCTTAGAATCAATAGCTAAAACCCTATTATAAACTACATATTAACCTACTGAAGCGGCATAACAAAAATATTTTTACATCAATAATAACCTTATTATTTTTATAAATCAGACAAAAAATATACAAAACTAAACTTTCAGAAAAGACTATAGATAATTTATAATAAACATTCTCACCAGGCACAAACCTCACATTACAACTAAAATTGATTAAAAAATGTAATATGTCACAAAAAATATAATTTAATATGTAGCAATCACATACAATTCACATAATTCATAAAATATATTGAGGCAATAGAATGTTTACTGCCCTGCATTGATGGTGGTTGCTAGTGATCTCAAGCTGTCACTGTCCCAATAGGTCATAGCTCCTACACAGGATACAGGAAGGAGCTCAAGCGACTTCTGTATGTTCGGACTTAGCACCATGTCTAAACCGGGACCAAAAACGCAGGTGCCCCCCTTGCAAAAAAAGATCATTTTTTGATATATAATTTTGATTTTTCCACAATATGTTTTAGGCCCTTCCCTGTCGCGGGAACTTGGCCCACCCACAAAAGTAAGGCACCATTTTTATTGGGAGACCTGGGGATATTGGAGGTAGGAAACTTGTGTCAGTCTGGTGTTCCCACACATTTCCCACACAGAAATGTGATGAAAATGTGATTTTTTAGAGTTAAATTTGAGGTTTGCAGAGGATCCTGGGTAAGAAAACGGGATCATTGCAAAATATACCTCAGCGCACTGAGGGCGAGAAAGCAAAAGACTCAGAGATTACCAAAACCAGTCCTAGGATGCTTGTTTCTAGTCCAGGGAGGACCTAGCTTGGCAGTTTGAGCTGGACTGTTACCCTAGGGAGCAGGGTCAAGACTGATTTGCATATGGCTGTGTTCAAACTGGAATGGCATAGGGAGCATAAAAACCATTGACTTAGGCACAGATCTCTGAATTGCGGTGAGTGTCTGATATTGTTCTACAAGTCATGCTCTCAGTGTGGTCTCTCTATTCTCCATTCTTGGTTCTGTGGCATGGCAGGCAGGCAGGAAAGTAGGCTTTCAGATGCCTTCTCCAGTGCTGTGCAGGAAGGCCTGCTTGTTCCGGCAAAGCCCTGAGAGCCGCGTGCTTTCCAGTCCACTTTATTGCCCACATTACCCCACTCACATTGCCAGTCTCAGCAGAAGCAGAGATGTTCCAGCAACATCAGCCATCCAATGCCCTCACAGCCTCATAGTAGTCAGGGAGGAAAAGTGAGGACCAGGATCTGGAGCTGCTTGTGGAGGGAGAGCCCTAAAAGTACAGTGAGCAGTGGGGTGCACAGGGGCTTTGGCAGTAGCAACAAAAACAACATCAACAAAATAACAACCGGCAGAGGGCACTAGTCAGCTGGGGGCATTGGCAAGGATATGGCCAAGCGTGCAAATATTGGGGGTAATTAATGGGTCACAGCCAGTTATGATCGGTAGCACTCCATGACTTGAAGTAGTGACAAGGGGTTTGGAGGCTGCTATCGAAGGTCAAGCTGGGATTGGCGCAGAAGTGGCCCAGCTAGGTCCGGGTGTGGCTTGCACCTTTCCGAGAAGCTCCCCCACCCTCTCACTGCCAGCTTGTCTAGCCCACCCAGCAATCTCATGCCAGACAGTGCTCTAAGTTTCATTATCTCCACCACCTCTATCACCACAAGCTGCAACAGTAACAGCTCACATTGAGGCCTCTCTTACAGGCCATCATGAGATTAGGAAAAGTCATCAGGGCAACGAAGATGGCAGAAAAACATGGGGGCGCTGGGAAGGCACAGCCCATGGCTAACCCCAATATCCCAGCCTTCAAAGGGGACAATATGCCAACAACAATTAGGAGCACTAATCTCTTGGGTCCAAGAAATGCAAAGATAACCGGCTATTTAAAATCTGCCTTAGAAATGCACAATACCTGTTAATACACCAACGGATCTTTCAGGCAGATTTTTCAGTAAATCTCTCCCTCCAGGTCACCCCGAGGGCTAGGGCAAGAAAAGGAACAGACCCACTGATTGAGTCCTACAGCCACACTGCCAAGACATCCCCTGTCTTCATCACATGCCTCACTAATCTGGTCAAGTTGTGAGAAGGGAATGGAACATGATATTGTGCAACAACCTTCGTGCTCCCTCAATTTTGCAACCACGTTAAGCCTGGGCACGCATTCCTAAGAACCAGCTTTTGATCCAGACCCAGGTCCATGCCCCAGAGCAGGCATCAAACCATCAAAGACTCTCAACAGGAAGTTCAAGCACTCCGCACATGGGGTCTCTCAGCAACCTACAGCTTCAGTCTCAGACAACTTTAAAAGTCAATCCCCCAACATATTAAACAATGCACTGTGGAGATAAAACGGTACAGCACTACAACATCTTAGCAAAATAAAGCACACAATAACCTCAAAGAGAAAAATGACTCTCCCACAGAACAGGATAATTCTTTACTTTATCTGATATTATGCCTCCCAGTTAGCCACATCAAAGCAATTCAGCCAGTTAGGACTCTTTCTGACATTTGAATGCTCACATCACAAGATCTAGTAGCACCCAAGCCAAAAGATCCACCACAGGTGACCTTTCCAGACAAAACAACACCACCAGCACCTATTTGGGGCTCAGAATCTACAACTGCATCATCATTATTAGCCAGAGCCTTAATCCCGAGTGTCATCTTGTTGGAGTTTTTATATGGACCGAACTTGACCCGAAGGTATCAGAGTGCTTTACATGAGCACCAGTTGCATTACAGACAGACACAGTAATTTCTGCTAGCCACAGGGAGATTTAGGGGCTAAATAGGATGTTGGGGGGGGGGGGGGGGGGGAACCCACTGGTCGAAGGCTTTCCGACCGACATACTTGGTTTGACTTCCGACGGGCGTATTGCAATTACGGCAGTCAGAATTCAAACTGGCCAGTCAATCTGGGGGACTTCTGATGGGCTCTAGGAGCCATGAGGAAGGTGTTTTTACCTTCGGGATTACCATGCACTTTCCAGCATGGATTTGCTGTTGGAAAGTGCCTTTGGATGCCCCTAGCAAGGCCGTCTTGCCCCCTGGCCCTCTGGTTGGAGGTCACCTAGGGTGCCACCCTGTAAATCCCTGCACTCTGTGACATGCACCTTGTGGTGCCTGCCACAGGGTACAGGGATTTACACATACTCCCATTTTTATATGAGAGTTTGAGCTAAGGCTGGTTTATGACTGCAGTACAGGCTCCCATAGAGAAATGAAAGTATGCGACCACACCATGTGCAATTGCATTGTAATTGCGGTGTCAGGACCACTGACCGGAGGTCGACCTGTCCCGAGATCGCAACGGTGTCGGGCAGACGTGAGTCCGCCCGATATCATAATCATGCCCTAAGTGTTTTGCCGAGTATCACAGGATGTTGAGCGTCTGTGCAGAAACTCAAACCCGGTTCCTCAGCTCTGAGGTCGACCGCCCTGGGCATTAGGCCCTCATCTCGCTCGCCTAAATGATCACCAATGCAGCAATCCACTTATCTCGCTGCAAAACATCAATCACAGATTGGTGTCCCTTGTGAGTCACCATCCAGCAAATCAGAGTCCCCCGACCTCGTTTCCAACTATCGTGCTGCGCTGCCCATAGCAGCTCTTCCGTGTCGACCCGTAGCCTTTTGCGCACGCCCCTCCTGCATTCTCCTGTCAGCGGGTGAAGGCGGCGCTTGAGGACTACATAAGGGAGGAGTCTGTGAGGAAAACAAGCTTCTATTCCTTCACGGACTCTCGCCAGGCCTCCCTTGCATTCCCCACTTACTTGTATTCTTGATTCCATGTCGGAGTGAGAAGATGTCTTTGGCATTCTTTTCCCGGCGTTCCTCTGTGCACTGCTGTTTCCGGGTTACCGCTTCTTCTTCCTGGGGCATAGTCCAGCCTCGGAGCTCCCTTGTCTGCCAGATTCAGTGTTTTGTCTTGGTGCAGCTTTTTCTAATGCTGCCATCTTTCTGGTACCTGCATTGTGAAAATAAAGGAGGTATTTAATGAATCTTAGTTCTAGGTTCAAGGTAGGACACAAGCTATTTCTAAGTATTTGTTGGCAATCATGATACTTTTCTGATTTTGTGCTCCTTCGCTTATTGTGTAGTATATTCTCAGCCCTGATCTTGCTTTGAAACATGATTTCTTTAAATCTCTTGCTGCTAAATATAAATAAGCTATTAATTTGTAACCATTTATCCCTGAACGTAATTACGCACTTGACTGTGCACCTTTTAGGGCCACATTTTGTTTTCCTTCTTGGCTTCCTGACTAAGAAAATATATTTTCCTCGTTTTCAGGCAATGGAATGTTTTTTGTCTTATGGGTCCTTTGACTTCTACTAATGGTTTACATTAAGGTTGGTATGTTTCACCCTTATCATTGTTTAATGTTCAAATGCTGCAGTCCTTATGAATAGTAAGTGTATGTTTGCTTTTTAGATACACTGTATGAGTTAATACTCTATTCGTTTGATACCTCCCAGATACACCTGGCAGATCGTTCAGCAGGTAGAATACTAGAGTAACCAAACATAATTCATCAGTCTCTTAGTTCACAAAATCCTACGTATGCTTGTGCCTTTTCCATTTAGGAAACCTTGCAACACCACATTGGACAGACCGACGGACTCCTTTTCCCTTCCCTTGTTTTGTTTCGCCTCTTCCCCTGCATTTCTCTTATGCTTTGACTTTGTTGGGTGAAGGAGGTGGGTGAGGGAAGTTGTGACCTAGCAGCGGTTCCATCCATTTCGCCTGTGCGGAAAACCAGAAGAGCCTCACACCCGCCACTCAAGACTCACCTCAACAGGCAAAGGGGCATATTATCAAGGGGGTTTATCTCCGCTTTTTTGGCTTTAAAAGCCAAGAAAGCGGAGATAAAATTATCTCCCTATTACCTAGCTGCCGCTAACACCAGTTAGCGACAGCTAGTAGGAGATAGCGACCATCTTGGGCCCCACTTTGCATGTCAGTGATATTTATCACTAATGAGATGCAAAGTGGGTGTGCCAAGATGTTAGAGACTGAAAACGGTCGCTAACATCGCTATCTCCTATTACCAACTTTTGGAGATATTCACGCTAAGCGGGAATATCTCCAAAAGCTAACACCTGCCCTGAGCAGTTCTTAGCCATGTTATCCAATGGGAGGTGGATAACATGGCTAAGAGCATTAGCTCGCTAATGCATGAATATCGCTGACTTTTCAGCGATATTCATGATTTGCGGCGATTTTTACCGCATTTGCGTTAAACCTTGGTAATACCAAGGTTTATCTGCGATAAAAATCGCCGATGTGCGGCGATAATTTTTGTCCCTAAACAAGTTAGAGACAAAAATTATCGCTAGTTGTTGGTAATATGCCCCAAAGTTGTTTGTGCTACCACCACAAAATATCTGTAACCATAGAACAGCTATCAGGGGCTGGCAGTTTGAAGCAGCAAATGGCAAGTCGGGAGTTGATATTTTTTGCTTATAAATCTAGAGGGCACCATAATATTTTAAACAGGAGCGTCATCCTAAAGCTGACTGATACACTACAAGGGCTGGATCATTTAAGATCCACCAACATAGAAGCAGTCAAATTTAAACTTAACCTGCTGATATCAGGAAATTGAATCACCACCATCGCCTAGACAGACAAAGGTATTGCAACCCAGGTCTGGCAGCACAGGGAACCATTTTCAGCATGGGGCATTGACATGAGGAAACCTGAACCCGCTATGTTAACCAAGTCCAATATTTCCGGGTCTGCCTGTGCCGCCAGAAATATCCTGCAACCAACGGAGGCTGATAAAGAGGGGAAATTGGTCTTGCTCATCCAGTTGCAGTCAGAAAGGGTCTCCAAATAACTAAATCCCAGCAGTCAGGCTATGAAGTACAATTCATAGCAAATCCAGGCATCTTGCTGCCATTGTCACATCCTAACATTGGGACCATAAGGGACGAATGTGACACACTGTGCAAAGCCACCTCTTCAGCTCAGCCTCTACATTTCTACTCAAGGAACCTGAAAGGTCTCAGTATCAAGGTGGGGGAGGAAGAATTGCCAAGTTTCCTATGTTATTTAAATCTCCTTTTGGTACAGGAAACCTGGACGCAGACAACAGCTCCAATTTAGGCTTTGAAGAATACCAGATCAAAGCCACAAAAGCCTACAGGTTGGGCAGAGCGAAGGGGAGCTCTCGCTCTACATTGGCACTGATCTTCTGTGGGATCATGAACACCTATATCTGGGCTTATTCTGGATACAATGTGTTAAACTTTCTACCTCATCCTGAGAAGCACTTCACATTATTATTCTTGAACCTATACGTTCATCCAGGCAAGATGAATTTACCCACAAAGATTGAGACCCTGATAGGCCTACTTAAAACCCTACAATCCATCCATTCATAAGCATAAAATATACTACAAGGCCCACATGAGAAGTCTCCCTTGCAAATTCAGCAGATAATCTGTAACCAGGCTAGAACAGGTAATTTAATGTAAAATATTTATAAGATATTTAACACTTGTACAAAAAGTGTTGCAAAAGTATAGTAAATAATGTAACGCATAAATGAAATAATACTATAAAGAAGATAATATTATTTAATGTTATTTTATTATTATTATTTCAATATTATTTATTATATACTAAAAAATATATGTAATTTTTAATTCAAGAAAGTAATGGAAACTAAAGTATTACTGTTTAAAACATGTTTTTACACAATGGAAAAAATACAGAAAATTGCAGGCTTTATTTATTAATACATCTGTATTAAATTATTGTTTATAAAACTTTATGAACATGTTTTTGTATAAGTAATAATATTCTTAAATATATATGAGACAATTACTTACTGTGTTATGTACCTTTATTATAATCAAATATGTAAATATCAATAATGTATATGAAAGTGCACAAGGGTCAGGTAGTTCAATGAACAATAGAAATGTATAGTACTAGAAGCATTAGGTATTGTGATATGCTTTCCTTATTTTCATAGAAATCAATATAAAAAGTGCAACATTGTTACACACAAATTGGGTCATGTAGTGTCTCCAAAAAATGTATTGCAGCTTTATGAGTTCTAATATTCTGAATTACAAATATAGGTTTTAAGTAGCGGATCCTCAAATTTTGGTAAAATTTATAGAACAATAAAAAGTGCAGAGTGCTTTGTTTGCTGTGACCATCACAGGGGCAGGGGGTCTCATCATTGGGGTAGGATCTCATGTGCAAAAAGGCAACTAGATGATGCCCAGTACCACATCTCAGCCTTATCAGCACAAAATGGTGTAGAATATTAGTAACATATACCAACTAATGATTATCCCCCTCCTTATTCAAGGACTTGTAGTCGATTACACACCATTTTTCCCATCTTGAAGCTCACGTTTATCAAGCCATGTTTTGAAAAATATACTTTTATTCCTATTCTTGGTTAGTGATGTAAACTTGGTAATGTCGGACCAGATAGACAAATCAAACAGTTTACCAAGAATAGAGCTAATATAGGCTAGCCAAGGTATATGTAAAGCTTCATCCAGAGCTAGACACTCAAGGATAATGGTTCTAGTAAAGCTAATTCCTTCCTTGGCCCAAAGCGAGATCTATAACAACAGGGGTCTAACCAAAAGGAGATCTTCTAGAAACTGCAAGATAACCTCATTATGAACTATGGTATTTTTTGTACAGGGTGGTAAACATAGAAACTGTTTTAAAAATGTATTTTCCTCTATTTACAGGGCATAACTGTTAACATGGCCCCAGAGTCCAGCACCATGCCGAGTGGTAGTCACACCCTTCGCTTTATTTATAGCTACCATTTCCTTAATCGGTCGGCTACCCAATTTAGAGGCAAACTTAAAAATCCCTTGGGAAACCCGGCTTATTTTCACTCTGGTGTTTAATACATGCATTGACCTCGTGCCATCGCCCTCAAACTGAAAACCTGGATAGCAGAAAGAGTTCACTGAAACTATTGGAGTATTTTCAATGAAAAAGGTTCTACAGTATTTCTTTTTTTGGTCACAGACCACGTTAAAAAGTTTGGTTTTATTAAGAACCATTTTCTTGGGGGCTATATATTCACTAAATGCATTCATCAGTGTCTACAGGCCTACCAGTGTTCTAGCTAAAAGTACTGCATCGCCTGCATAAAGCAGCACTGGTATTGGATATCCTGCAGCCTTAGGGACATCGGGCTGCAGAGACTATCGATGGTTATCCACCCTGTTAATAAAAAGTGAAAATAATAGAGGTGCCAATACACAGCCCTTGAGAATACCACACCCTACTATAAATCTTTGTGTGCATTCTCCTTGAGGGGCGAAATGTACTTGACTAAATAGCTCCTCATAAGGGCGTGAGAGAACACCCACAATAGGTCTGTGTGCACCTAAGGATATCAGGGACGTCCATAATAAATTACAGCCAACAAGGTCAAAAGCGCTACTCAAGTCTGCAAAGCATAATTATAACGGGCCCATCTTGGCCCTTGTATATTTTCCAATTAGGAGCTCAACATTAATGCATTGCTCAACAGTTCCTGAAACCATATTGTACCAAGGTCAGAAATTGATTGTTCAAATGCCCATGCCTCTCACCGTGACAGTAATACTCTACTCATTACCTTCATTGAGGAGTCTAAAAGTGAAATTGGGTAACACTTTTTAGGGTCTGCTTTAGCCTCATTTTTGTGTATAGGTATAATGATCGATGTCTCCCAGGAGGCTGGAATACTATTCATCGATGCAACATTAAAAACATTAGTCATGATAGGTCCCCAGAGGTCGGGGAAGGTTTAAATGGGTCAACTGACACCCTGTCTGGTCAAGGAGCTGGTACCCTTGCACTAGTTTGAATGGCCAGCTTGACTTCCTCAAGGATAATTTCTAGCTTTCCATATCCCCATTCCCCTTCTGACCTCCATGCATGCATTACTGCATGCTCAGTGTTCTCACTAAAGGTATCAGAGAAATGTGCCACCCATCTATCACAGGGAACAAAATAACTAAACTCAGGAATATCATCCTTTTTTAGAAATGGTGCATTCACTTTATCGCAGAAGAGCTTAGTGTTCTTTTTCTCTGCTGCAAGGGCGAGGTTATCCCATGCTTTACTCGGGAGTGTTTTTATCCTTGTGACCCGAGCCTGTTTGTATTGGATACACCGGGTGTTAACGGCCAAAGAATCCTGTGGTATAATATGCAAGGCATGTTTGAGAGACTGAAGTCCTTTAGTGCAGATGGTATCAAGCCATCCTCTTTTGTTGTTCTCTTCCCTCTGATAGGATGTCAGGTCAGCAGTAGTCTAAGGAGCTAGTAATATGGTTAAAAATGTTTACTAACAGATAAGGTACAGTAGACTCCTGGAGGCAACAATCAATTTTCCTATTGTTTTTCTCAACTATTCTTTGTAACATAATGGAGGGGTCAAAGCCTTACCATTTAATTCTTACCCCATTTGGCCTACTTGTTGTAATGTTATTTATTATGGAGAATGGTTTGTGTCTCATGCCCCAAAAAAAAAAAAATAACAATGAAATCAGATTATGGTCACTTAAGGTCGCCATTACTGTGATGGGTGTGCTGCACATGGCATTTGCTGACACATATATTATTATGTAGTTAATATTAGAGGTTGAATTCCTACCACTTAGGGCCTGATTCTGATGCGGTTAGAAAAGCATTCCCACCAAGTGCCTGATGCTGATGCGGTTAGGAAGGCCTTATAATGGCATTTGCTCCTTGCAAATCGGATCAGGAACGTATCTTCCCGACCCAAGACCCAATTATTATGCGGTTAGGAACATGTGCTCCCATTGAATTCAATGAGAGTTCAACCAAATCATATCTAGAAGTATCCGAATACATCATACTCCGTCGGTCGGACTCTCCCTATCCGAGTGGGTCGGAAACCATTTCCAAACCAATTCAATCAGGAAGCTTTCCAACCCGCATCAGAATCAGGCCCTAAATTTGGACTGACTCTCCATTAATATCAAAATCACACCTCAAAAGCTGTAGATCGTGTTTGACATTAATAGAGTTCAAGGCTTCACCATACTTGTTGTGGCAAAAATGGTAACTTTCCATCCCAACCTGATTAATGAATGACCGTGTATCTGATAGAGCACAAATGTCAGGAAAAAATTCCCTTTTGGGTACACTTTAAGATCACAAAGCTAATAGCTGTCACATCACATTCATCCCAGAGCAATGAAGAAAAGTTAATTAAAACAAAGACAATTTATTTAATACAGTAAAATTCATTAAAAAAGACTATTCATGTTCTTATAACAGTCACAAATAAAAATCACATTAAAAAATCATTGCATAGACCATTAAAATCTTACAGGTGGGAAGCAAAGCTTAAGGAAAAAATGTATCCTATTCGCATGAGGTAAGTACGTTGACCATAATCAGAATTACACTCTGATCTCAAATTGTTTCTTCCTTTTTCCAGAGTTACTGACACTGAAGTCTAAAGTACTTAAGCTCAATAAAAAGGGCATCAACGCGTTTCGGTGGGCATAATGTTTTTTAGAAGCCAGCACCTTCTTCAGGATTTAGTGATTGGTTTCCACAAGAAAAGTATAATATCTTCGTATAGGTTACTATTTCATTAAGACGATATCACACGGTGATTATCTTTCAATGAAGTGCAACCTCTTCTTCACGTTGTCGCCAGGCTTGTCATACGCCAGATATAATTCGATTTATTTGGGCTTGCATAGTATTGCAAGGGATACATTTATGTGGTCTTGGAACATATAGGGTAAATCCGTTTGCAGCTCCACGACGCCTTGGGTAACTTTGTACTCCCAGGTTATGAATGCCTGTGATCTCAATCATACAGATGAAATTCTCGTCAGGGCATACGCTGCGTAGGTGGATTTTAAAATCTCCTCCCCATAATAAAATATAATTTGTATATATGGGCTTAAAAAGGATTCCAAACAATGATCAAGTGCTGTTGCCACCCTAATCAAATCTTTCCAGGGCCGGACTGTCTACCAGGCGTTGTGGTGTGCTGCCAAGCTGGGGGCTGATTTCACTGCGGTGGGGGCTGATTTTGTTGACCAGGTCCTCATCAACGAAATTAGCCCCCAGCTTGGCAGCACACCAAAACGCCTGGTAGGCAGTCCGGCCCTGCATCTTTATCACCCTTTTCCTTCAGCCACAGAAATTGGAAGTGAGGTTCTGGGTTTCACATCTTTTTGACATTTACTGACATTTTTTTGTAATACGGGTCAAAAGCCTCCCTTTTGCTCGCCCTGCATGTAATGCTGTTGCTTCTAAAAAGTATGAGGAAAACCCTTCGACACACACTGGTTTCATGCACCATGTTTCTTGCATGCATATTATATCGTATTCAGATATACAATTATTCCAGTTAGGGTTCCTAATTTTATTCATAACCCTGTGCACATTCCATGTGGCAAACCTACATTTTCCACCCATAGGTCCATTAGTTGGATTCATGATTGTGGCTACAGTTGCTGTTATACTGGGGATGGGGTGATCGTCACAATTAGTATTGTTAGGCTTAGATATCACCCTACTATACTTGATGACTAGTCCAGGGCTGCAATTACTGCCATTAAGAGACAAACTACACTCCTGTGTTTTAGATACATCCTCTCTACAGGACATTACAGTATTGTCTTTCTATGTTCTTTGCCACTGAGTCAATCATTGTCTTTCATGAAACTCAGTGCTTGGTATCTATTTGACAGAGGTAAATCATAGGAATAAAAATAGGGTAGCCTTGTTCACTGTACAATTTGAAGATTAGCATGTGGGTGATTATGACTTTTTAAATGCTGGTAGAAAAAAAAAAATGTATATAAAGCCACATTGCGGCCAACCGGGTGCAATAGTGCTGCCTTTGCATCAATATCCACAGCTATACTAGGATTTTGAAAATTAACAATAATACAGTCCCCCTCAAATCTACTTTTGTGGGCCGATCCACCTCACTTTTAGTGTGAATAAGATGTGTTCCTCATTAGCTGGTGAAAACAATCATTTAGTGATAAGCCGGTGAACTACTTCATTCTTTAAACCTTCAGCAAACTCTCTATTATCGGTTGTCAATGGGGGAACATTTACCAAAACAGTCATGTATGGGCAGCATACAGGGGGAAGGTGAATAGATGCTAGCTCTTGGGAGTGATTTTAAGAGTGATTATGTCTATTGTATGTATCGTTATATATTCGGGCTACATGATTTTGGGTTACTGTAGGAGTCTGGGTAGTGATCATATTATTAAGCCCTATAGTTTGATTAACCTTAAAGTTCGGCTGGGTGTTTGCGAGGGGGCTGAACTCATGCCATGTTGATCATCAATCCCCACTGATGTATTATCATCAAGCATCTTTGTATTTTTGGATCGTACCTCCTTATTAATCAGGGGGCTGTATACTAGATATACTGGGTAAGTTGTTGCAGCAGGAGATAACGGTTTCCAGTTCCACTCCAATTTAGCCATTTTATTTTTAAGTGGCACTAATAGCTCATTTACAATAACTGTTAGTTTGACCCAAAAAGGTTTCCAATAAAGGTTATCCATGTCCTTATCATTGTAGTGATCAATCAGCCCCGTGAAAATGTAGCCGGCCTTGAAGGTCTTGTCTA
This sequence comes from Lissotriton vulgaris, assembly GCF_964263255.1. Taxonomy (NCBI): domain Eukaryota; kingdom Metazoa; phylum Chordata; class Amphibia; order Caudata; family Salamandridae; genus Lissotriton; species Lissotriton vulgaris. The sequence continues at coordinate 499,945,860 of NC_141685.1, forward strand.
TGGTTGTTTTTATATTATTCCTGGACTTACCTTAGCATTTTGCAGCATGCGGGAGGGTTGGCGTCAAAGTTGTGGAGGTTGGTGATGGCAAAGATGTGTTCTGAAGTTGATTATTAGAAAGACCCCCTGACCGGCCCGCAGCAGTTTTATTGTTCAGGCACTCCTGATCGTTTGGTGACCCCAAAACGTGATCCACAGTAGGTACCACCTCTGCACCTTCCCCATTTGGCCCTGGTGCGCACAGCGATAAGCATTGTTCAGCCTGGTCTATCTCCTTAGCTAAAGCACTCACCGCATGAAAAAGAGTCTATGGTGGTCCACTTAGTAGCAACCCTTGGCTCAACAGGAGATTTAGTGCCACCAGCCTTACGTTTAACTATTTTACCTTTAGGCCTCCAGGCACCTAAAAACAAGTCAACAGCAATATCACTTACTTGCAGGGTGGCAACTCCGTTGTCTGCAGGGCTGGGTTTCCTCTTTCGGGGTTATTTCAAGCCCTGCTCCATGATGGTCTTGTATAAATACAAAAAAGAGCCAAGAGAACCAGCCCAGCCTCTTCCTGCCACTAACAGGCAGAGACGGGCCAGCTCCTGGCCCCAATGCCATAAGAAGGACTCCCGGGCTGTGGACAGAACAATTTATTCAGTGACGTGGTGGCGGTGTGTGGCTGCTCCTGAGATGCTTCCTGCGGCTTGAGGTCTACCGTCAATGCTGCAACAAGGATGCAATTATTAAATAAAGAAATATTATCTTTTTATAAAACAACAAAATGGAAAATATTTACATAACTATTTAGATTACATTTAAAAAACATACTTTAATTTCAGAATTATTTTTTTCTAAATAGTTTTAAAATTATCTAAACAAAATATATAAAATATTCAGTTAAAACAAATAAATATACATTTATTTTGTTAATTTAGCAAATTTTCAAGAAATTGTTTTATTTAATTATAAACTTGTATTAAAAAATAACAAACATAATTTTCCAAAATATTAAATATTACATTTGAATGTTTATAAAAATGTAACATAAAATTCAATTGAAATTTTATTTTCACGGTTTAAAAATCTCCCTACCCTTATCCCCTAAGAACCCAAAACCCACTCCTCTAACATGATACAATATAACATAACATAAACATTAATTATACACGTTTCTAAAAACCAAAAAATACAATTTTACATATACATATAGATTTATTTGCAAAACACATCAACGAAAAACAAAGAACAAAAATGAAAAACAGTACAATAAAATACATATAAAATAAAATATAAATGCAATTGTGCACATTGATATTTTTCCTAACTATACTTTTTGCAACAAAATAAAAACAGCACTTTCTCCATCCCGATATTCTTGGCATGATATTTATGTATCCCAACATTTTTTATCCTATATTTGGTCCAAAAACCTAATGGGATATCATGAATGTCAACAAAAGCAGGCAGGACAGAAAAAAAAGCCAAAGAACTAGAGACAGCGGTAAAAGAATGTGTGTGCAACAATGGTCAGCTTTTTAGAAATCAACAAAAAATAAACTGAAGCTGTATTCAAGAGTGCATCAATACTGTGTGTGTAACCACATGAAGTGTGCCAGAAATTGGAAAAAGGTAGTAAGGCATTTGCTTAAGAACAAAGGAGAAGGTTACAAGCCACAGGAAGGAAGCTGCTGGAACCGGAGGAGACCCATCCACACAAGCACCACCCTCACCTTTGGATGAGGCAACTATAAGTACTTTGTCATGAGAGAATGCATCAGGAATAATGTCAGTTGACACTTCTGAGTCTTCTCAGCCACCTTCAGGTTAGTCCTTAAAATAAATTTAAGAACCTGTATTATTTTGTGTAATTAATAATATTTTCATTTATTAGAACTATAACATGAAATTTCAAAATCAGATTTGAGTTTTTCAAAGTCAAATTAACACATATATAATAAATATTCTTTGTATTGAATGGTGAAATGCATTATATGATTTGCAGTACCTTAGAATTAATGGGATGTGGTTCATTTAAAAAATGTTGTGCTATGCTATTTTAAATGTGGAAAGGGGCGACCACTCGGTCCCCCCGAACGTATGGCGGAGTACCACGATCCCCACGGGAAGCCATCTTGGGCGGGAGGCGAGTCTCGGCTGGTATGCCCGAAGCGGCGTAGCCGGGGCACGCCTTTTTCCCGCCCTGGAGTGGGCTGGCCTAGACACTGACGCGGCCGGGCCACGCCCTCGGGGCAGGCCGGGGCGGGTTTACGCCCGCCCTGAAGACGGATAAAAGGAGCAACAAGCCAAGGAAGCATCCTCTTGTTCCTGTGCTCTGAAGCTGCACCACCTCGCTGCACGTGAGCTCGAGACGGAACGAAGAGCCAATTTTGAGCGTTGTAATCTTTCTTGTTTGTTTTGCAGATACTCTGTCGGAGAATGCCCAAGAAGGCGGGAAAGCGAATGACTACCGACCAGATGCTGCGTGTTCTCATGAAGGAGGTGACCGACCTAAAGAAGCGAATGGCGGAGAAAGACGAGGAAGGGGGGCCGAAACGTCCTCTGGCAGGAGCAGCTCCAGGAGGAAAAGGCAAGAGGCCCAGAAGGGGAGCAGCTGGGGGAGACGTCCCAGTTCCCTGTACTCCACTCGAGGCACCCACCCCTGTGCCGGAGGAAGGGAATCCGATTCCCGTGGTGGTCACCCCCGTGTCCGGGGAGGATATGCCGCCCGAGCTGGCAGCACAATTAGCAGCGTGGTTGGGTAAAGGTAGCAAGGGCGCCACGGCTGACGACGCGCAGGTGTTGATGAAGCAGCTGCGGGAAACAAGGGAAGCGACGAAGGCACCATCGCCGGCTGCGGCAGTAGAAAAACCACCTGGGTCAGGTCCAGTCGCAGATACAGCTTCCGGTTCAGGTAAGCGGCCATTGCCGATTGCGAGGGATGAGTCGGCACCCTCTCGAAGGGAAAAGTTGGGTCAACATGTCCCTCTGGCTATCAAAGAGAAGATATGGGCAGGGGAGTATATAAACATCTTCTCGTTGCTTACCGATCATTATGAGATGGAGCATGTTAAGAGCCAAAAGGAGCTCATGCATCCGAGTGTTTGGCGCGCAAAGATGGCCGCCTTTAAGGTAAATGAAAACATTGGTAATTGGGGCAAAGCATGGGGGGTTTTTACATCCATCTTGGGTGAACGTAGGCCCGAATTGCTGCCCGAATTGCCGATTTATCAGTCACGGATCATGGGCTATTCAGTATCTCACGAGGGCAACCATTGGTTTTGTTACGATAATATTTTCAGAAAAGCGAAAGAGCATGATAAAAACTTAACTTGGGATTGTTATGATTCTGTGTCCTGGTCCAAAATGGAGGATTCTGGTATGTTGAAGGTGCCATTGGTAGGGAGTAACGTTGGCGAATCCTCCCGCCAATATGCGGGGACGCCCTTTCGATCAGGTACGGGTAACGACAATCACTCGAGGCCAATCGGCAACACAGGTAAAAGGGGGGTTTGTTGGAACTTTAACAGGGGGAAATGTACTAGGCCCCAGGGGTCATGCAAATTTAGGCACGAATGTGGGGGGTGTGGGCAATCATCCCATCCTGAGTCCATGTGCAGAGCCAAAGCGGGTGATAACGGGGGTAGAGGAGGCGCCAAACAGGTCTGACATAGTCCGAGGGGCGCCTTTACCTACTCCGATTGATACCATGGCAATGATTCCCTGGCTCAGCGAATACCCGGATCACGCTTCCGCTGGGGTGTTGCGGAACGGATTTTCATATGGTTTCCGCATCCCAGTAGGGGAGTTTCAGGGTATAGCAAAATGTAAGAACCAGATATCGGTCTTACAGCATACGACTGTGGTACAGGAAAAGATCGGGAAGGAGGTGGCTCGAGGTCGAGTCGCCGGTCCATTTAATGTGCCACCAGTTGCCAACTTTGTTTGTTCCCCTTTAGGGGTGGTCCCCAAGAAGGACCCGGGTGAGTTTCGGCTGATACATAATTTATCAGCCCCACGTGGTCTTTCCGTAAACGATGCGATAGACCCGGAAGTGTGTTCGGTGCGGTACGCATCCTTCGATGAGGCCGTAGCCATATTGAATCGCCTGGGGCCCGGTGCGCTGATGGCAAAATCTGATATCGAGTCAGCGTTCCGGTTGCTCCCGGTACATCCAGACGATCAGCGTCTCCTTGGTTTCATGTTTCAGGGTCACTATTACATGGATAGGTGTATGCCGATGGGGTGCTCTATATCGTGTGCCTATTTCGAAAAGTTCAGTTGCTTCCTGCAATGGGTCTTCACAAAGAAGACGGGGTTTCAACATGTTATGCATTATCTCGATGACTTTTTGTTTCTGGGGGCAGCCGGGGATCCGGAATGTGGACAGGCTTTGAATGCATTTTGTGTCTTGATGAATCAGTTTGGCGTGCCATTGGCACCAGGTAAGACTGTGGGTCCCTCGACTTGCCTCGAGTTTCTGGGGATCGAGCTCGATTCCGAAGAAGGTTGTTTTCGTTTACCAGGTGACAAAGTGTTAAGATTCAGGGCATCCCTGCAAATGTGTATAAGTGAGTCTAAGGTTAAGCTACATCAATTACAGCAATTGGTGGGGCAGTTGAATTTTGCCCTAAGAGTTATACCGATGGCCCGCCCCTTTTCTCGCTCGATCGCTCAAGCCATGGTCGGCCTGAAGGAGGGTCATCATCGCACAAGGCTCTCGGCAGAGGTTCGCCAGGACATGCGCATTTGGTTGGCATTTCTGGCGGATTTCAATGGTCGAATTGTCTGGAACAAACCGGCCGTGTCCTCTGAGGAGCTGGGGCTGTGGACAGATTCGGCAGGGAGCATTGGTTTTGGTGCCATATTCGGCACTCAGTGGTCGGCACAAAGATGGCCGTCATGGTGGCATGATAGTGGTCTGACGAGTAACATTGCTTTCCTAGAACTTTTTCCCATTCTGGTGGCCCTGAGAACTTGGCCCGAGGGGTTCAGAGATCACTCTGTGGTATTCTGGTCTGATAACATGACCGTTGTTGAGTGTATCAATAGCCAGGCAGCACGCTGCAAATGGATTCTGAGATTGCTCAAGGAAATTGTGTTATTGTGTATGCAATTGAATGTACTATTTAAGGCAAGACATGTCCCGGGGGTGATGAACCAGGCGGCTGATGCGCTTTCTCGTTTTCGTATGCAGGCCTTCTGGGGTTTTCTGCCCACAGCGGACCCGGTGGCAGCACCCTTTCCCGAAGCTCTCTGGTCTCTCGGTGCCCCGAACTACAGAACCTCGTGGGAGAGAGTTTAGCACCCAGGACGAGGAAGGCATATGAAGGGGCGTTCCGTTCCTATTGGGCCTTTTTGGGGGCTGCTAGAGGGGAGCTTTGGGGCCAGGAGGAGTTGGTAGTGAAATTCCTGCTGTCTTTACGTCAGGCAGGCAAATCAGTGGCTACGGCCCAGAGGCATCGGGCCGCCATTTCCTTTGTGGCTAGGGCTCATGGGATCCAGGACCCGACAGCGTCTTTCGTTGTGCAAAAAGCGCTACGTGGGTGGCAACGCCTTGAGGGTTGCAGAGTAGATGAAAGGCGCCCGATAGGTTTCGATAGGTTGGCCCTGTTATTATCTAGACTCCTTGCAACATGTTCATCCCAGTATGAAACAGTGTTATTCCGAGCCGCTTTTACGCTGGCATTCCATGGGGCTATGCGGGTAAGCGAACTAGTGGCGAGGAACAAGCAGGACGTGATGGGGGGACTGTGCCAAGAGCACGTTCAGATCAGAGGGGAGACAATGACTGTCTCGTTCGTCAGGTCCAAGACCGATCAGGGTGCGATGGGTGATTGCATAATCATACAAAGGATCCCCGGGTCCTCCATGTGCCCGGTGAGTTGTGTAGAGGAATATTTAGCACAAAGGGTGGCATCATGGGGGGGACCTTGTTGAGACACGCTGACGCCACCCCACTGACGAGGTTTCAGTTTCAGCGGGTGCTTGCGATGTCGATTACTGCTGCGGGCTTGAACCCGGGCGAGTTTGGGACCCATTCCTTTCGGATAGGGGCTGCTACAGAGGCTACAGCCAGGGGTCTGAATGTCGAACAAGTTAAACGTGTGGGGCGTTGGTCCTCCAATTGTTATAAGAGGTATGTGCGGTTGCACATGTTGTGAAGCTGTAATGATGTACTCACGCTTCTTGTTTTTGTTTGGTTTCAGTTGCGCAAGCCTACGAGGCGGGGCGGACTATGCAGTCGACCCAACACCGGGCCAGCGGTCAGACTTCACCGGCTGTGAAAAAGGAGGTGTGGGTCGTGGGCCACTCATACGTGAGGCGTGCCGCGGACGTATTCAAAGCAGGTGACATGATTCACGTGGCTGGGGAATACGGATACAGTGTGTCCTTCTACGGAAAGGGCGGACTCTGTATTGACCAGTTTCAATCATTTTTTGAGGGTTTGCTAGGGCGGACGAGGTCACCGCCGTCTATAGTCATAGTACATCTTGGGGGCAATGATTTGGTCACCACTGGTAGACGACTTCTTCTTGAGGCGATGCTTTCCACTGTAAGTTGGTTGGCGAGGAGAGTTCCAGGGTGCACGATTGCATGGTCACATATGATCCCACGAAAAGTATGGCGGGGGGCTATTTCTGTTTCTGCTCTGAATCATTCAGTAAGAAAAATTAATAACAAAGTGAGTCGATTGTTCCGTTCCAATACACTGCATTCTATTTCGCATGGTTGTATTACTGGTGACAGTATGTATTTGGGGGATGGTGTTCATTTGTCCCGGGTGGGGAACGAGTTACTCATAGGAGACTGTATAGCTTGGCTGAAGACTTTAAGACATGACCTTTAGGTAGGAGTGTTGTGGGGGGTCCGGATAGCCGGTCAACTATCCGGCCTGTGGCGGTAAGGTCATGATCGGTGAGCACTAATTGGAAGATCCCTATGAGTGGGCGTCACCCATTACGGATGGGAGCGCTCGAGGGAGGTGGCCATTGGCCCCTCAACGGGGAAGGTGGTCCCTTCTAAGGATGGGACGCCGAAAGGAAAGGAAAGGCGGTCAAGGCCCCTTCCTGGGTAGGAGGGGCTACAGCCCCCTCCTGGAGAATTTCCCGGGGCCAGGTCATCTGCGACGGCAGATGTGGTAAGTTGTGTGGGGTTTGGGGGGGGTCTACGCTACCTTCTAGATTCCTCACACGAGTCCTCGGACGACCTTTAAGTGGCGTCGAGTTTATAGGGGCCCCCGTCAAGTCAAGGGAAATTGGTAGTTGCACTCGAGGTACACCTCTGTGCGGTCGCCCCTCACAAGTGAGGGGGATATTTCTGGTTAGGGATCTTGACACCGGTTACGACCTTGCCGTTGGCCCTTAAACGTTAGGATGTACAATTTCAAAATTTCAAGTTAGATGTTTTGTAGGATGTTAGTTCGGCTAGGAGAACCTTTGTATTAGAGAAAATGTTAAGGTTAGCCAAACATCGCAATGTGGTAATGAAATTGTACATAATATGAAACTGTTATTTTAATGTTTTAATTTTGTTTCATATTTTAATAAATACGGCCGGGAGGGTCACTCCCTCCCGTCTTCCAAAAGTTCAGAACTGTTTCCGGTTTCCCATCCTTGGGGATTGTGTTGAGAGGGGGTGGCGGGTATCTCAGCCATATGGAAAGGGGCGACCACTCGGTCCCCCCGAACGTATGGCGGAGTACCACGATCCCCCCGGGAAGCCATCTTGGGCGGGAGGCGAGTCTCGGCTGGTATGCCCGAAGCGGCGTAGCCGGGGCGCGCCTTTTTCCCGCCCTGGAGTGGGCTGGCCTAGACACTGACGCGGCCGGGCCACGCCCTCGGGGCAGGCCGGGGCGGGTTTACGCCCGCCCTGAAGACGGATAAAAGGAGCAACAAGCCAAGGAAGCATCCTCTTGTTCCTGTGCTCTGAAGCTGCACCACCTCGCTGCACGTGAGCTCGAGACGGAACGAAGAGCCAATTTTGAATTATTATATGATTTGCAGTACCTTAGAATTAATGGGATGTGGTTCATTTAAAAAATGTTGTGCTATGCTATTTTAAATGTGTGTATTACACAGCATGCATATCCATTAAAATACTGTCCTCTTCAAGTATTTCATATTGTAACAAATGAATTACCTCTATAAGTAGGAATATACATAATACATTGAAATCATTCTTCTTATGTCCATTTGTAAATGGAAATTATATAGTAATTTAAAAATTACAAAGTGCCTGGATATACAGCTGGTAACCCTGCATCAACTATGTAATGAAATATGTCATGAAGAATTATTTTAACTTCAACTTTTATACAAATATGGACTTACATAAACATATCTTTTATACAAAGAATACTACAATATAAAAAAAGAATAAAGATACATAATTCTTACATCCTTTCACTACAGTTATTGAGGCAACCATAATAGAGGACCCCTATGAAGGATAAGATTAATACTATTAAGAGTGCGGTCTACTGTAACACAGGATGTGCCAGGTGCAACACCATTAAGAGAGGAAATTATGCCTATTGAAAAATCTATTCTGGATGACCTAAATATTCCATTTAATGCTATAAAGTTAATTGTCCAAAAACATGGATGAAGGATTATCTTCCATTATTTATAGAATTGATAATTTAACTGATACCATAAAATCATTATGAGGGGCAATTCATGTGGAGACCCATTGACAAAATAAAAGATTGTGCCATATATTTTTGAGAATCCAAAATTATGATACACATTTTGAGATAATGGCTACTGCTACAGGAATGCTTACCAGAAGGACCATACACATTCATCAGCAAATGGCACACTATAGCAAGGATATATTTAGGGGCTTGAGGCAGGTTACATTCTCACTGGAATTGCTGCAGACTATGCAAGCACATTCCAGTGCTCAGCAAAGTGAGCAGGCTTCTAGCCGCAGTAGTTTATTGCTTTTCCGTTGGAATCTTAGTCTGCTTACTAGGCGGTTGCCCGCTCTATTTAGATGCTGGCTGGTAAATGGACGCCACCATGTTCATCAGAACTTTCCTCCCATGTCAAGAGCACCATAGGCAAAAGTGTCTGTCGGAGGTAGTCCAGCCAATATTTCCACTGGGCCAATTACAATGTGCCTTCCGGCCGACATAACTGTGATGGGTAAACCTCCACAACTGAGTTGGTAGTATCGTAGGTATATAAGATAGAAACCTACATTTTAGTCATTTTCCACTTCAGTTTCCGACATGAACCCGATCATCCCATTTTTCCTTTGCAGCTGCTACTTGATCATGAAGCTAATCAACCCCATCATTGCCGGAATCGAAGGTAAACTTTGTTTACTTGTTTCAATTTGCATTGTCTGTTTGCATTAGCTCTCGACTCGTGCATTTTGAAATCACTCTTACAAGCAATATTTTAGTAATGTGTAAAAAAATGTGTGTAATGTTGTCATTTAAGAAATTTAAAGAAGGACACTTGAATATTTTTATTTTTATTTTAAATTTGTTAGAAGCTGCCTTTATGATAATTGACACAGGTTTGTTTAATTATGTGATGTCATTTTAAAACTATTAACAAATGCATTACACATGATTGGAAACATTTAAATTTAATATAATATAATGTAGAAACAGCACTAGGCAAGTTAAAACTTCTTTTTAAATAACTGAAAAATCAATGTTAGTTCTAAACTTCATGTTATAAATGTATTAATATAACATTTCCCCTTGTCTGTACTTTATTGAATGTATTACATTGTATTTGTTCCTTTATATGTCTAAGGTGTAATGTATATGTGTTTATGTATGTCACTTTTCAAGTTCCTATAAACACACCTATATTAACACTTTAAAAAAATATATTTTAAAGTCTATTTTTGGGTAGTCATGACACACCGCCAACTAAGATGGCCGTACTCTAACCGAGCTCTGTAAAAGCAACCCATTTGAATCATGCAAATTTCACAGAATCTGCACAGCGCAACTGACTAAACCCCCAGCTCCGATGACGACTGTGCCTGTGGCTGAGTTGATGTGGTTTTGGGCTTCCTGGAGCCCAGAGGAGACAAGAAGAGGACCTGACTCATGAGATTATGAGGCAGTGGGAGCAAGGTTCGTGGGGTCTCGGATGCCTCTTGGACTACTGGTGCCTGAGACCCACGAACCGGTACAGTAACTGAGGTGGAGCAAAGCCTCTCATCCCCCTTTGAAGAACAGAGACAAAGACTAGGCTGCATTGCATGCCTGGTCTTGCCCAAGTGAGGACTGCTGGTGGGGCTAAATGAGGGCCATGCACGACTAGAAATACATGGAGATGTGACCCGCTCTTGACCGAGACTGGCAGTGAGTGATGACCCCTGTGCTAAGAGTGGGTCAGAATGGCAGTGCAGCAGCAATCCATGCCTAGAGTCAAGTGGCAGAGGAGGCTGGCTTGAGAACTTATCTGGGACCCGTGGACATCGCATATGGGTGCTGTGAGGTGGTGCCAAAATCCAACAGTGCGCTATATAGATCAAAGGACATTTAGGCCTGAGGCGGAGCAAGTTCAGGGTCTGATGGTGCCCTCACAGGAAACGAGGTGTAGCTCGGCCCTGAAACATCAAGAGTGTGCGCACACCAGGGGCTGTCCTCAGGGTGGACCCAGGACTGCTAAGATAAATTTGAAGTGGCAAACAACTGTGGTTGTGACGCAGTGGAGCCTTTGAATACCTCCTGGGAGGCAATAGTCAGGAATCGTGGGAGCAGACCAGCACAATCCAGTGCACTCTACCGGGGTGAGGTGGAAGGGGTGGGCCTATCCCCTCGGCAAGAGGAAGAATCCACATTGCGGGAAATCATGGCTGTCATAAGAGACCTGCGGGAGACGCTGGAACCATAACTGGACATGGTCACTGTCAGTCTTCTATGTGCAGATGTACATTAAATTTAAGAAAAGGTGAAAACCGCCAAATATCAAATTAACGGCCTACAGTCCACTACAAAATGCCTTTAAGATCAGGTATAGACACTCACCAGGAGTAACGCTGCACTTGTTGCTAAAGTCGGCAACCAGGAGGGGAGATTGAGAAGGATGTTGTGGGGGTACCTGAGGAAACAAAGGGACCTAGCTCAGACCTGTTCCTGAAAGATTTGATCCTCTCTTCCCAGATCGATTGTCCAAGTTTTCCTCTATTGAACGGGCGCAGAGGGCACTGGGCCCCAAGCTGAAACCCGGGGCCCGTCATGTCCAATCATTGCCGGAATCTTCAACTACAGAGACTGTGATACGATTCCAGGCAGCGCTCTCACACAGTGGTCTGCAACTTTTCAAGGTGATAATTAGATTTTTATCGGACTTCACCTTGTCGATACAGAGACGAAGGCAGGGCTTTGAGGTGGTCAAAAGGGCATGGCAAGATAAGAATATTCAATACATGATGCTCTACCTGAGGGAGGAGGTAGGAATATGAAAACTTTGAGTGGGTCATCTTTATTGCATGCTCGGAAACCTGGCACTGGTTATTAAACCCTTAAAGCGGCCCATAGTGAGATTGATATGTTTATCGTGTTATTCATTTGAGATATGCTTGTGTGGTCTGCCCTCCTTCACTAGTTAATGTTCTGTAATGGGTGACAGGCATTCTGCAAGTTGAGGGGAAGGGCTGGTTTTGGCTCTCCGCGCAGGATAGCAGGGAGGGGGGAGTTATAGGGTTTTTTAAGTATTGTTTGATAAGTTAGATTTTCGCTTTTTACGATGTGGCATCACTACAAGTAACTGAGACAGAGAATGAGGGGAAGATTTAGAGGACTTGTGGGATCCTAATTCCCTGATTTTATGTTGGCGTGCTTCCAATCTGAGGGGTGTTACCAACTGAATGGATACTCCTATTGTGCCACTGCATACTTGCAGTGAATTAAAGATATGGGCTTGGAATGGTAATGGTCTGGGCCATAAGATTAAGAGAACACTGATACTGCATCATCTGCAGAGACAGGGCCCAGATGTGATCCTCCTTCAAGAGATGCATCCGAAGGGCACACGTTATAGAGCCCTGGATAGATCTGAATACACAATGGTGGCGTACTTTGGTTGATTGAGAAGTGGGAATATTACTTTAAAAATCTGTCCCTCTCACAATCCAGCGTACATTGAATGAATCTCAGGGTAGCAATATCAGGTACATGGGAGAGTGGAGTTGTTAACCTCTGTTCCCTTAATGTTTCACCGCACCTTCCCACAAAGTCACTACCAGATATGGGTGCTCTTCTCCTTGCCCTATTGACTGAAACTTTGATTTTGGGTGGGATGGCAATTATGTTATGGATCCTGCCCTCAACAGGGCTGGGGGGAAAGAGTTTAGCTGAGGAGGGGGACCGCTGTCCTCTTTTATAGACGCATTGGAAATGGTGGACCTGAAGAGACAGCACCACCCTTGAGAACAGAAATACACATACTGCTCTTCTGCACATACTATCTTTTCCCATCTGGACTATCTCCTTACCCATGAAAGTACTGCAGATTTGTTTAGCGGGTCCATGATTCAGGCATGAGGGATATCGGATCACTCCCCTGTTATATTCCCGAGTCAGGCCCATGTAGTGATACAGCTTATTCTTTACATTGTCCTAGAAAACAGCATTTCAGTGGTGACCTTTTGCACACATTTGCATGTTGGATTAGTTTAATCTGAAACTACTTTGTTTTCAGATCCAGCTTCGCACAACATTATCATGATGCCTTGAACATCATGTACTAGGAATCGTTTCAGACTGTCTGAAAGTTCCAGACTGTCTGAAAGTGGGTCAAGTCACCCCACTGCTGAAAAAAACAGGCCTTGACATAAATGACCTAAACAGCTTCAGACCTGTCTCCAACCTTCCTCATCTCTCCAAAATCCTGGAAAGATGCGTACTCCAACAATTAACTCAACACTTTGACAATACCAACCTCCTCGACTCCCATCAGTTGGGTTTCAGGAAAGGATGTAGCACTGAAACCGCTATCCTCAACATAATTGATGATATTCACAAATCACTGGACTCAGACCAATGCAGCCTCCTTATTCTCCTGGACCTATCAGCAGCATTTGATACAGTTGACCACAAACTTCTCCTCAAAGGACTTGAAGAAAGGGCTGGTTTAAATGAGATTGTCCTTAAATAGTTCTCCTCATTCCTTCTCAACCGCTCCCAGAGAATCAAAATCAGATGCTTTGAATCTGACCTGCATCCAGTCTTGAGAAGAGTCCCCAAGGATCAGTGCTCTCCCCCCTACTCTTTAACATTTATATGGAACCCCTCGCCGCCTTACTCAGGAAAGCTAACATCCCTTTTCGCCTATATGCTGATGACACCCAAATCTACCTGGAAATCTCCTCTGCCAAAGACATACAAAGACTCAATGAAACACTAAGAGATCTGCAACATTGGCTATCAAGCAACCATTTAAATCTGAACACGGACAAAACCGAACTACTCCTCATCTCGAACAAAGAAGAGAACCCTAAAGTGGCTGAGTGGCTAAAGGGGATTGATGCGCTCAACGGGAACCTTTCCCTGGACGATTCTGTCAAATCATTAGGCATCACGCTAGACTCAAAACTGGACATGACCAAACACATTAGGATTTTGGCTAAGAGCTCCTTCCTTAATCTGAAGCTACTAAACAAAATAAAACCTTTCATTCCACCCAACGACCTCAAACAAGCCACTCAAGCATTGGTGCTGTCGAGACTGGACTATGGAAACACAATCCTCTCTGGAAGTGCGAAAACACACCTTGCTCCACTAAAAACAATCTCCAGCGATCAGATAGGATCTATCGGAGTGCTGAAAATGACACTCTACCTCTCCCGGCTGTGGGATAACAAGTCCTTGGTATGGACCCACTCATCATCTTCTTTACTACGACTCACACCCGGACTGTCTCACTGTTTTGCTATTTGTTATGCTCCCTTTTGCTCACTTTATTGTAATATGCTATGCTCTTGCATGTTTTGATATACAATTGATGTGAAGCACTCCGATACCCTCCGGTCAGGCTAGTGCTATACAAAACTTCATAAATAAAAAAAATAAAAAAATAAAAAATAAACTAGGTACACAAGTTGTTCCATCTTCATCAACTGGGCAACAGCGCTATCTACATATCCATAACATCACTAATTTCGCACGCACAGCACAAAGGCTGCTTTTTATTATAAATATTAGCCATCTGAATAGATTGGTAGAGGAGGCACTTTGCTGACACTGAAGGTCCCTGCATGCTGAAAAATCACCACGCACCAGTCTGGCATTTCATGTGGGATGTCCAACTCGAGACCAAAACAGGGTCCTACATTCTCTTGCATCAGGTAATGGGGTTGGATCGTCCCTGGGGGGGATTCTTGGCTCAACACTTACACACACTTTAGGTAGACTTAGAGTAGGGTCTACATTGTAGGAGTACGTTAAATATTAATTTTTGCAAATATGCCTGCATATATTCATTGCTTCTTCACCATGATAGAAATGTATCTATTGTTTATTCTTTTGCTGCTTGTAATTGCCTTTATTTGCTTCTGTCGCCTAATTAATGCAGCACATGTATTTTATGCAAGAACAACGTTGATTCAATAAACATTATTGACAACGTCCAACTGTGTATTCTCTGCAAATTTCTCTGAGAACAAGTGAGCACGAGTGACTGAGCAAAAGGTTCTCTACTGTTTCTATGATTCCTGAGGAATCAGGGTTGTCATGTTCAGTGGTTGGCAGAAACGGTTTGCTCCCTAATAGGTTAGGGGGGCTTACAGTGGCACTGTGAACTAGCTGGTCTATGGGCCAACATATCCTTCGGAGGTGTCTGGAATCAGACTTGACCAAGCCATTAGTTTATGTTGTACAAACAATGCGCAGATCCTATGGATTAGTGGGAACTACTAAACACCCTAGTTGAGTTGTGTCTGCAGGGCGCCTTGAGCAACTCTCCACTGTTTCCTAAGACAGACAGAATAGACAAAAACAGGGCAAAAGATTACCCTTTATTTTCAGGAAAAACAGGGCTTAGTGCCAACCACCTGCATCCTTTGAGGGGCCTACAAAACTGTAATTAGGGATTGGGTTTTGGCACTTATTGGTGGGGAAAAAAAAGAACAAAAACTTAAGTATGATTTTCTGGAGAAAGAAATATTGGCACTTGGAGAAAGGGCGGTGTCCAACTGCTCAGGGGAGCTGTGCTATCACCTCAAAAGGAAACAAGATTCGCTCTGAGCGGTAGCCGATAATAGGGCACGTACCCAATGCCTGGCAACACAGAGGTGCCTCTGTGAAATAGGTGACAAGGCTGGTGAGCTACTGGCCTGCCTGGACAGGAGGGACTGGGTGGTGGTGGTGCTAGAAGAAACAAGGGTGTTACAGAGAGCCAGCGTAGCCATAGCTGAGATATTTGCTACTTATTATGGTTCTTTTTTATTTCCCCAAGACATCTCGGTCTAATCTAGATCATGCCGCATTCTTACAATCAATTGAAGTTAATGTATTAACGCAAGATAACAGACTCGAAATAGAGGCTGAGCTGACCAAGGAGGAAGTGATATCTGAATTTCAGGGACTACAGTCCCTGTGGAACTAGATAAGATTTGTGCAGTGGGAGTGGCCACACCATTATTAGAAATGTTCTGTGTGCTTAAAGATGAGGGCCAGCTCCCAAGGGGCCAAATGATGGCTACGATAGCTGTTATCCATAAAGCAGGTAAGCCGCAGTTACAGTATGGCTCTTACAGACATAAATCCCTCCTAAACGCGTAGGTTAAGATCTTGAAGAAAGCCTTGGCAAATCAACTGCAAATGGTAATTACATCCCTGATAGACCGAGACCAATTGTGCTTTATGTCCCATTACAGCACCAGTCTTAATCTCCAATGCCTCTATAAGGATCTGAGCAAGACTGAGCCACCATATTCAGAACAATCTGCAGTCTTGGCCCTAGACGCTAAGATGGTTTTTGATAGTATCTCTTGGGACCATATTCTTGTGTTACTTACCAGAATGGGCTTTGGCCCTAAATTTTGTAGATTGCTCAGGTTGCTTTCTGAAGCACGGCTGGCCCAGGTCAGAGTGAATGGCACAATATCCCGAGAACACCATATTTTTAAGGGGGCGCGTCAAGGTTGCCCTTTGGCACCTTTCATTTTTGTGCTTGCCCTGGAACCGCTAGCACCATGGATATGTTAGGAACCAATGGTCAAGGGTGGTGATTGCACTAAGCAGACACTATTCTTCTCAACCTGACACATCTGTATTGCTCTGTGAGCCACCTACTGCAGATATTTGGAACTTTGGGGCAATACTCGTTATATTGTATTCATTGGTCAAAGTCACTTGTCTACCGGCTATCTGGGGGATCGCACTGGCTTCCTTCGGACTGTGAGACTCCGGTGGTGCGGGAAGGGTTTACAAATCTGGATGTGGTCAACTGTCAAGATCTGAAGGAATTTATATGCTTCAATGTACTCCTGCAAGTGGAAAGACTCAGAGGTGATGAGGCCCATTTGTGGAAACTACCTCTTTCACTAAATGGGAGGGCTGCGCTCTTCAAGATGATGACCCTCCCATGTCTATTATGTATATGGTTAAATACTCCATACAGCATCCCAAACTTGATATTTCAAAGGATTGACCATGTAGTGAAGGTGCTACTTTGGCAGGGCTCTACTGCTGGAATTGCATTATGAGAGTTACAGAATAGAGTACATGAAGGGGGATTTGGGGTCCCAGATGTCAGGCTCCATTACTGGTCATTACCTGATAGTAATAAATTATTGGATCTTTTCAGATCAATAAGAGCCTGCCTGTCACGTGGATAGACTAGTAATGGGCCAGGGGGATACAAGACACTTATCTACATGTGTAGGGAGGAGCAGGGTCTAATGTCCCACACACAATCAGTGGTCAGAGCATGGAGAGAAGCAGCACACTTTTTAGGGTGGTACGCCGAATTATGACACACACCCCATTGTAATACAGCATTTTACTTCAGGAAGTGGGAGATCTGAAGGCATTCTCCAACTGGGAGATGATTGGGATAGAGCACCTGGGTGATGACTGGAGAGGCCTTACCCTGATACTCCTTGGGGACTTTTGCCAGGAGTAGGGTATGGGGGAGACAGATATTTACGACTGGGACATGCACTCAGGCGACACATACAAGAAGGGGAGAACCCATCAGAATCGTTGTGCAAGAGGGCCTTGGTTGGTGGACTCTATGCCCACAAGGGCATCTAGATAGTATAGAAAAAGTTGCTTAATAATATCCCAGATGCACTAGTAAAATCGCATGAACAATGGTTGTATGCCTTGGGGTGGGGGGTGCATAGATGACGACGTGGGGACTGAAGCCATTCAGATCCCAAGAGAAGTTGAAATCAGGGCCTGCCACTGCCTGGTTCAATTAAGAATATTTCTTAGATCTTATTACTCTCAAATCGTGGGAAAAGATTTGCGGGTCTTGGAAGGAATAAAGGGGTTTTCTGAAGTAGTACATTGAGCATGAAATGAAATTGGGATTTGCTTTTGAGGGCGGTTTTTCGAATGGGGTTGTGCCTCATTCTATACCTTCAACACAAGGAGATGATAGATGGAGCGCTCAAACATTTCAGACACTGACCCCCAGTCACAGATCTGAGTTGAATCCTTCATCGTTCTTTAGCTCACTTCGCCACCACAGTTAAGATCCAGCCATATACAAATCAGTCTTGATTTTGCTCCTCACGTTCATCCCAAACTGCCAAGCCTGGTCTTGCCTCAACCAGAATCACGCATCTTGGGACTGGTTTCGGGGTAACACCCCCATCAGCCAGGCTATCTGGAATCCAGTAGCGAAGTGTACAAGGAACCCACGTATGGGCATACTCTGTGAATTTTTGGTGAACTAAGCAAACCTGTTCTGAAACCCATTACAATAATAATTTCTTCTCTAACTATAGTATTAATTCCAGAGGACATTTGGATATACTAGGTTCAATTACTATTCAGCGTGTATACATTCACCATGGGTTACCCCTGAGCCTTTTGCACTACTACAGACAGATGTCCTGCCTCAATTACATTGGAATATAAGGAATAGCGGAGCATGTTTTCCATTTAAGGTACTTTCATGTCATTTATACATCTGCCAATTACGCATGACACGGAAGACAGGTGGTCTCTAAACCAAAATAGTGTATCTTGCAATATGGCGTATTAAAGGTTTCCTACAAACTGCAATTATACCAATCAGGAGTACTAATTTTGGGTATATCTGTAAGAGATTAAACCGTACATGTGCATGGGTCTACAAATTATAAATTCTAGTTGCAACACATGAAAGGTGTGTTATTGTTATGGCAATTTAATACAAATGATATGAACTATGACCTTCTATATGTACTTTGCATATGTATTATATAGCAATGGTGGTTGTTTGCATTGCTTTTAGCCTTGATTAAGTCAAAGGGATACTTCCCCAAGAGAGCGAAACACGCGTTGGCCAAAGGAGGTCTAACAAAAAAGGAAAAGCCCGAAAATAAACCCACAAGTCAAGACAAGAAGCTCTCGTTCTTCATTATACTGTATACACTGAGGGGCACATGCATCAAGCATTTAATCGGCCCGTTTGCGACCAGTAAAATGCTATTTGCGATGCCTCAAGCCCAAAGGCATTTGCAATTAAGGATATCGCAATTTTTTGCAAATGCAGTTAGGGAATCACAAATTGCAATTCCCTAAATGCGATGCATCATGCTTTCGAAAATTGCGTTTTCGCAATTTGGAATTGCAAATTATCAACAACTTCAAGTTGATGATAATTTGCAATTCCTTAGAAAAAAACATACAATTGCCTTTTCTGAATGCCACGTGGCACACACATATGCCCTTAGAGCATATGTGTGCACTGAATGTGCACACATGTCTATTTTGGGAGTGCAGCAGGGTGGCCTTATGGCCCACTAGCACCCTTCAAACTCCATTGGCAATTTGCGAGAACCTATTTGGTACTCGCAAATTGCGAATAACTTCCCATTCCTATGGGCCTCTAAGCCCATAGGAATGAATGGAAAGGCATTCCTTAATAGTGAGTCACAATTTTCAAGACACTATTAAAGAATTTGTAGGAATCACAATTTTTTGGTCGATTCCTACATGTATAAGGAATTGCGATTCCTAAATATCGATTCCCTAAAAATCGCTATTTAGGAATCCCAATTCCATTCGTTGATGCATATGGCCCTGAATGAATTTGATGATAAGTATTGTGTGTGCTTCATGAGGTTAACCATTACTGCTCAATCCTAGGATTGTAATTAGGGGAATAGGGTGTATCTTAACTTGAGAGCACCGCAGGCAAAACATAAACCATGTGTGTATACAACTGTATGAGATGGTTTTATGAGCTCCTGAGATCTCACAAACACCCAATTGTTAGAGTCATCTGCAGATATACTTGATACCAATTTGAAATGAGCTGTTACCTCGCTGCGTGCCCAGATGGCCTGCAGACCTTGCCCTTGGCAGTCGCAGGCAGAGTGGCTCTGCTCAAGATGGCTATACTCCCTTGACTTTTACTATTTTGCCACCTTACCCTAAAAACATATGTGTCTTTTTTCCACTCTTTTCACGGAGTAGTCAGAAACTTCATTCTGACTACTCCGTGAATACATCTATGTGCAGTGAAACACTACATAGGCTTTTCCAGCATAAAATTACTGTGTTTTGGCGGTACCCAACTTTGAACAATATTACTTGGTGTCCCAACTTCAGTGGTGGTGTAGAGGCTCACTACTCTGCAGGTAGCAGCCACTGCTGCATTGTTGCCAGCCTAAACCTCAGCCAGAATCTTTCAGTGGTTCCACCCTTTGCCTGGCCACTACCGCCCAGACGTGCACTTCTGTTGGTGGTTCATCATTGCTTCAGAAGCAGCATCTACCTGATGGGGCTGACTACACCTTATGCACCAGCTCCGGCACTCTTGGGCACGTTGCACGGCCATTGATACACTACCAAACGAAAAGAGGACTGACCACATGGACTGTCGCAGGAGTCCAGTCAGTGGGTAAGCTCTACAGGGACAGTGATCTTTTGTCCTATGAGTTGCTGGTAGAAGAGGATGGTCTCCCTCTTGGCCAATTTCTCTACAAGTCTCAAGAGCCACGTAAGCACCTAACTATACAGTACCTGCATTTTATGGACCAGGATAGGCATTTGGTGTGCTGGCTGGTTGGATCTATACGCTCGCACACAGCTCCAACACTTACATCCCTCCGCACGGGATGGGAGGCTGACTTCACTCGACCCTGAATGGATAAGGAATGGTCCACACTGCTAGAGGGTCCTACATACATACCTCACAATGCCTATTTTTGCTTGATTCAGCTATGCATTGTGCACAGGTCCTGCCTTACTCCTGCCACCATCAATTGATACTTTCACTGCACAGATGCCGCCTGCCCTCAACGCGAATTTGCTTGCCCACCCTTGCACTGTACTGCTATTAGTGGGGTGTCCGGAGCCGCTTAGTGCATTGCAATGATAGAGCTCTCTCTTACACATGGGAGGTGTTCATGGCCAGACTGTATTGTTGGAGCAAAAAGCACAAAGTTGCTTTCTGCTTCATAGATATGACCCTCATAGCAGCCAAAATGCTGATCACATGCAGATGAAAATTCCCCAATTCCCACACCCCCTGGCCTGGGTGCAGTCATTCACCAACTGGGCACATGCAGAGACCATTGCCCTACACAGAGAGGATGCCATGGGGCTTCGCAAATACCCAATAGCAGATAGTTGGGACATGGTCATGTCATACCTACATATCTGATGCTCCCCACTTTCTGGATGCCTAGCTGTCCTGCGATGGTGCGACAGGAGTTGGGATATGAGATGCGCTGTCCCCTGTATCCATTTTCACTGCCAGGCCTGCTGCAGAGGACGGGCGTCTTTGCCTGATTCTGTCCCCACTGACGTGATCTACAGTAACAGGCATGAGCCATCTAATTTCAGACTTATTGGAATTTACTGTTTGTCAGCGGCGTGGGCCGCAGAGTCAGGGCTAGCATGACATTTACTACAAAAGTTCTTCTTTTTCATGCTTTCCCATCGTTTCTGGTTGGGATTCTAAAAAGTTTAGCACTGAAATTGCATATAATTGCTCATAGATAACAGTTCATGCCCTCATTCTGTGTAACTTTACAGTTGAATGGCAGTGTTCTTTTTTTAGGATCATATGTATGCATTCTGTCTGTTTACTTCCAATTTAGTCTTCAGGCACTGAACGAGATGCTTCTATCGCTATGCTAAAAGGCTAACAATACAACCTGTCCTGTCAATATTTTTCTTGTCAAGACTTAGGGCCTTATTACAACTTTGGCGGTCCTACAGCGGATGGTGTAATGTGCCATCCAATGTAGCACCACCAAAGTCATGTTGCTACTGCCTGCCAGATTGGGACTTCAATCTTAGTCTTGTTGGCAGTCAGGCAGCAATCTGACAGCATAGAGGAGCCTAACATGCAGACCGCCACTGTTGTGCATCAACTGAACCTTCCTACATGGTGCAGCATACATTTCACACCTTGTAGGAAAGTGGGGTGCAAAATCAGGGGAGCACTGCATGTGTCCCCCTGCAAGCCCCCCAGAGGTGCACAGAAGCTGCAGGGAGCCCTATTATGGCCCCCTTAGTTGCCTCACCGCCATTCTTTTCATGCAGAGCTCACCGCCATGGAAACGGTGGTGGTTTGTCAATTCATAATATGCTTGGTGGTGCTGCTATGCCTGACCACCACGCCATTCCCGGTTGAGACGGTGATCCAGGGGTGGTTCAACCACCACACTCGTAATGCGGTGCACGGTGCTGCAGTATGGTGGTGGTCAGAAAGCCACCTCAAGTACTACGGTCCTATGGACCACCATACTTGTAATAAGGCATTTAATGTGTACTTGTCAATTGGCATTGCTGTTTTATACTGTGTTCCTGTCATCTCTGTGATTTTAATGATACAAGAAAAAAATAAACAGATTTAAACAAAGAAATGGGTGTTGGTGCTCAGGTTGGGCAGGGGGAAATGGCAGAAAGGCTGGGAGTGATGGTGGGTAGCTCCCTCTGGGGTGTTACAGGTGGAAAGTCAGGAAGAGGAAGTGCTTGTGCCTTTAGCCCCTGCCCTCAGAAGTCACCAGCCAACAACTAAATTATGTTTTACCAGCTGCAGTACAGTACCAATAAAACCAAGTTCAGTGTTTCAGGACCCAATATTAAAAGGCATGTTTTCTGCAGACACCCAACTTTTGGGTCCAGAAACACCAGCCACTTGGCATCATACATAGTAGTATCTCGCCGAGAAATATTGATGCCTCTGCCTCATAATCGGGCCCATGTAATGAGTTCACCTGCCTTCTTGGTATTCTATAAATTGATACTTGTATAGTGCACTACTCACCTCAAGGCGCTTGTATGAATACCGCTGTGGAACCCATCCTGGCTTTCCCTGTGAGGCGTCCACTACTGGGCACCCCCAAGGTGGAGGCCAGGCATCCTTAGCGTTGTGGGGGCCGTTGTGGAGTTTAAGCAAGCTATTGCCCAGAGTTGCAGAGTGGGACTCCATGATTGCAATAGGCACGAGGCGAGATTTATCAGGTCCGTGGAATTTTTTAGCCCAAGACCCACCGAGGCGGGGAATTGAACCCTGGCTAGACCTCTGCATCAGGTTCTGCCGCTCTAACCATTGAGCCACACTTCTCCGCTATAAGCAGCAGCTATAAGCAGCAGAAGTGACTTCTCAACAATCTAGTTTTTATATATTGTGTGTTTTGAAATGTGACAGTTTTTTTTTCGCTCTGCCAATGGACAGCAAAAGTGAAATTATGCAACACCATTGAATCAAGAGCATTGCAGCCTTACATTCATTAACACTTGCAGGAGATCTGATATAGGTGGCATTGGCTGAAAAATCTCATGATCAAAATAGCGACCGTTTCTTGGAAATGTTCAATTGTTTGGTTTGCGTGCTGCTGGATAAACAGCAAAGCACAGGCATGGTTAGGTTATGAGCTGTTGCAGCATAATTTATGTTGATCCAGTCCTAACAAGCAGTGGACCTATCACATTCAACACAAGGTGCATTGAAGCCTTCACCCACTCAAAACACACATATCACTTCAGACAGTTAAAAGTCATACCTAACTAATTGCAAAACTCAGAAAATATTGAAACCTAATTAATAGACTTCACCCCTCAAAACCTACACATAGATGCGCATAATATTATCAACAATCACACACAAAAGCAATATTCGGAACAGTCGCAGAAGAATGTTCGATTTAGCTCACAAATCTTTGATTCAAAACTGCCTTTCACTTAGAAGCGACATTAAATACACATGTTTGTGTTAAACAGGGGCGGCCTTAGGCATGTGCACGCTGTGCACCTGCACAGGGCCACCAAACCCCAGGGGCTACCACGCCAATATATATCCTTAATATAATAATCCTCTGAGGATGGATACATATTTGCGTCGCGGCCCCAGACAGGGATTTGGCGGCCTCCGGCTCTGTTCCACTTCCTAACACCCTGATCCCCCCTCTTCACTGGCCTCCGCGCTCCGCCCCGCCCGGAACCACTCTTCTGGGGCCCCCTACCTACGCTCCCTGCCCAGGGCTGCCATGAGCCTAGAGCCGCCCCTGGTGTTAAAGGTTTGCGATGATATTTTTTAGTATAAATTAACCAGAGAAAATTTTTTTAAAGGAGCTGTAAGAAATGGGGGTTACCCAAATCTCCAAGGGGGTAGCATGGCATCAAGCGGGCAGGCCAAACTTCGAGGACATGTGAAGCATTCACGCAGTACCCACAGACGACACACCAGGCACACTACAAAAGAGACGCAACTCCACTTTTGGTTGGAAAAGAAGAAGTTTAGTGATATCTCCAACCTGGAAGGTAAAAAGGAAAAATACACTGGTAATCACAACAAGGCGCCAACTGGCACCCAAGCCAAGTACTTCAGTGGGGGATTATTTACATGGGACAAAAAGGGTTGAGTCCAAAGTCCATGCAGAAAGGAAAAAGGGTGGTTAATTAAACACTAGACCTGGGCCCAATCTGGCGGGGCCAACTCAGGCTCTCATCCTCGGGGTAGGCTGTAATTGTAAACTCTAACATTATGCATAAATACACCTCATGCGTTATAACGCCAAACCCCACCCGTGTAAGGGAAGTACAACAGAGCATCACAGCACATATTAGACAGGAGCACCTGTAAGAAATCAGTACTGCAGCTCACAAACTTGGGGCGTAGCCAGGGGCCTGGAATAACTCATCAGGCCAGCATAGGGCACACCTGTATTAAAAGGCACAACAAAGTTTCCTCTTTGGCAAGGGGAAATAACCACTGGCATGGAACCTTCTCCAAGCATCAGGCAGAACGTTGGCATCACTATAAACATAAACAGCAGGGTGTACACAACAGCCATTTGTCTGCATGAACATTAAGCTTACACATTATAGAGCGATGTTAGGCATTAACCCATGAGCATGAGCCTAACCCACACTGGTGCATCATCTAATAAAGGCTCCCTTAGGCATCTGTTCCCTCCCGACCCACTCAAGCCAACCTATATGGGGGCGTGCCCTAGGTCATAACCACACTGACACACTGGGCGTGAAATTCAGCGAAAGCACTGCCTTGCCACACTAACACAAATCCCAGGGCCTACACTAGCTGGCATTCACCTGGTCACCCCAGGCAGGGATTAACTAACGTCATGGCCCAGTTCAGAGGGCTGGCAATCCGGCTGGTACTTCTCACGGGGGGCTCTGGTGAAATTAGGGCCCACGAGCTCAATTACAATGTCTCCTGGGGGGGGGGGGGGGGAGGCGAGCACCGACACTGTGCCCCGTTGCCCTCTTTACTCCCCACACAGTTTAATTAAGTCCCCACTCACCGGGCTCTCCTCGATGGCTCCTGCGGGGTTCAATAGGTCCTGCGGGGTGTCCTTTGGGGTCTCCTCTGCAGGGGGGGGGTCACCAGGCACCGACAATGTGCCTCGAGTCGCAGGACTCCTTTCCAGAGGAGGGGGCAGGCACCGGCAATGTGCCTCGAGGCCCTGAGGTTCCGTGACGATTTGAACCCGTGTTTTTCAACATTGTCGTAAATACATAATTTTGGTATCAGCGAACCGCAAATGATCCATTTAGCATATCCTGGTGTTTTCGCTATGCTACAAGCAAGAGTACTCTTGTTACAAACACATTTCCGATCTACCCATGGCATCCATCTTAGATCATGGCAGCCATTTTGTGTTTCTTGCCCTCACATAGACAATGGACACGCAATGACCTCTGATTACTTCATTTCGATTAAGGACACGTAGGCTTAGCCGGCGATTCACCTCTCTAGTGACACGTGCACCTTAGAACAGAACATGCTGTGGCTGCATGACTCGACAAAGGCTGCCTCCTCTGCCTGAGGCCAGTCCTGCTATACTGGTTCTCGTGTTCGTTGGCTCGATCATGATTAGGCGGCCGAAGCTGGTAGCCTTGCCCATTTACGACCCACAAACATCTCTTATCCTGCTTTCCTATCTTCTGCACCTGGCTCTGCTCCTTTCCTTCTGGGCCTTTATTAGGGGGAGGTAACGAAATTTACGATGAGGCGGTCCGGCTCTTGAATGAAATGTTGACATGGGATTGTGATGGAATAGTGGGAACCCCTCTTCGTAATGTTTGACATCAGATATTATCGACGATTCCTGTGCAACGCCAAATATTTATTGTTTAGGACACAAAGGTTTGGGAATGTACTAACATGTGAAGAATTTGCCTGAAGGCCAATATTTAGTATATAAGGAGCAACCCTTCTTGTACAAATCGAACAGGCTCCTAGATACTGCCCGTGTGTAGTTTCTGTGACTTCTGTGTCCCTGCAGTAATAAACCTTTGGTCTTTGACGCCACCATCGAGAAGCCCGTGTTTCTGTTTATTTGTGCACCGAGACAGGTAGAACTCCGGGGTCTTCGGGTGTTATCCCTGACACCTCTGGACGGAACCAAAAAGTCCAGAACTCCAATTGGCGCCCAACGTGGGGCGACGTCATTCGGTACCGGTCCAAAAGCCTGAAGAGTTCGAGAAGCTTCGTGTGAAGATTCCTGAGGGAGGCGCCTAACTTCATCGATCCCGGCATATCGCAAAAGTGGCCCGACGTTCTCTTCCACGAGGGTTCCCGTTCAGGACGGCTGCAGTGGTCCGTTGCCTTGACCGTCGCCCTGTCTTGGACCCGAGGTGCAGTCCTTAGTACGGCGAGACGTGACGGGTTTCTCCTTGGTGACGTCTTCAGTGCCTCAGTTAAGTATTTAGTGGTTGCTAGTTGGTTACTTCGTAAGGGTTGTTAAAATCCTTTTAGTTCTTGGTTTGGTTTGGTTTCGTAAGATTATCACTGGTTGTTCTGGTTACGATAATCTATTGGTTTAGTTTGGATATCGATACATTAGTTCGCTTTTGGTAGGCCTAAGTTCTTGGTTCGAGTGCACATCCCTGTTTGTGTTTTTGTTCGTTCTGTGTTCCGGATTACAAAATGGTAAGTCGGAAAAATTGTATGTTGTCGTGTTTTGGTTGCAACAGTGATTCCCGGTTGGAGGACTCATGTCTGGTTCCTCCGATTGGAACTCCTCTATATGATCTTTATTGTAAACACGGTGTGGGTCCTATATCTTATAATGAGGTGTGGGTCCGATATACGGAAAAAGACGGTGTCCTTAGTTGGCCACTGCATGGTAGTTTTGAACCTGAAGTCCTTGACAATTTAGAAGTGAAATTGTTTAAGAAGAAAGCCCGGCCGGCAATGTTTGATTCTTTCCGTTACTGGCGAAAAGAATCTAAACTGAGAGAAATTAAAAGGTTGAAGAAAGAACAGAAAGAGCAAGAGTTGACTTTAGAACAGGCTGCTAAGCAGCTGCAAGTCAACGAGTCTGAGAAGGCAATAGAGGTAGCTACTAGAGAGCGTAATTTAGCGATAGACAAGTGCTATCCTGCCTTGCCATCGAGTACAACTAAGATAGTAGAGGACCCCGAAAACGATCCTCTGTTGTCTTACTTGTTACGGTCACCCCCACCGTATGCACAGGGTGCTACGGCTCCACCTGTACCGAATGTTCAATTGCCGGTTGCTGGACAACCTGGTATTCCTGCCCCTCAGAATCAAGCTCCTGTACCTCCTGTGGTTAATGTGAATGTTCCTTCGGCACCCCCTCTTCCTGGGTTGCCGACTTCTTTGCCTATACCTGTATCGCTTACACCTACTGTTTCACAAGCTACCTTACCTGATACTCCTACTGTTCCTGTCCTATCTGTTCCAACTGCTACTGTGTTCTCTACATCTGCTAGTATTATGACTCCGCTTTCTGTTCGTCGAAGAATCACTGATTCTGTCTCTAACATTCTGTCTCCCTTCTATAAAACTTTAATTAAGACTCCTACTTCTGACTCTGTACAGAGACGTAGTCAGCTCCCAAGTACTGAAGAACGGGGAATCTTAGATTCCACGGCTCTCAGATGGATTTCGAAGAGTAGGAGATATAGTACTAGAGATGTATTAGATACATTTATGCAGTGGAATGAACCAACACAACAATATGTGTTCGACGAGATGTGCTCCCTTTTACGTGAGGAATTAGAAGAAGATGACTCTGACTCGAATTTAGAAGAATTGATTAATGTTCAGAAAGAGTTTGCTGCAGGTACGATAGTTGGTCAGAATATAAAAGAAGCGATGGAACTAATTTTAAGTTATAGGAATGATCCATCACTCCGTTCACCAAGGGAGTTAGAGAAGAGTAGTACGAAGCAGAATCGCCAATATCCAATGAGGGAGGTTCCTCCAATTTGGCGCGACGCTGTACAAGCTGATGCTGTCAATGGTATTGCTGCCGCTCCGGCGCAATTCCAAAGAGTGTGGATATACATTCCGTGGAAGCGAGCCGAAGTGTTAGCAGTGAAACAGGCCTTGCCAGATCCACGTAAGAATCCTGCCGGATACTATAAGGAGTTAGCACAGACGGTTGAGGCTTGTGTGATGAATCTAGCGGACATTGACATGTTATTTGGGAATGTAGTTCCGCAACCAATTTGGGCTAAAATTAGTAAAGAGAATCATCCCATTGCTCTAGGTGGTGATTGGGCAGCTATCATTGCAGCAGATGGTCAGCAAATAGGTGGTTCCAAACCCGAACCTCTAATTGCTAATCTTCCAGGTAGGATAATTGACTTAATGAAGACTCTGATGCCAGCATTGCGCGTTAACTGGGACAAGTTGTCCGCATGCAGGCAGAAGAAGGACGAAAGTGTCTCCGACTTTTTCACCAGGTTCGAAGAGACTTTTGTAGATCACAGTGGTCAGGATATGAGCACAGAAGGAGGACAGAGATTGTTTGTCGATAAATTTGTACACAATCTGCTACCAGAGCTCTGCAATAAATTGAAAGATTCCGAGAGTGCGTGGGCTGTCTCTACAACTGCGCAAATACTTGCAACTGCACAGTATTATGAAAATAGGGATAAAGAGGAGAAAGAGAAATCAGATAAGAAGACGAAAGATTTAAAAACTAAAGTTCTTTTACAGCAAGCATATCCGCCTCGCATGAATCAGACCAATACACAGCAAGGGTCGTATCAAAGGACAGATTATGGTTCTCAGAGACCGCAATACCAGTGGAACCAGTGTGCGTGTTGTAAGAAAGAGGGTCATTATAAGAATGAGTGTCCAGTCTTAGCGCAGAATAATGCTGCAGCAGCTCAAAGAGGTCGTGGTGGTTTTGTGCAAAATTCTAGAGGTCGAGGACGAGGTGCTATGCCTCCACAAACGAACGATCGCCCTTCCAATCACTTTGATCAGCGAAATGGACAGTCTGCTCAACAGAATAGGTCGCAACAGTATCATGTTGAAGACTATTGTGAAAATGATGAGGGATTTCAGCAAAATGAGTACTAGGACAGCCATGGACAGAGAGAGGGAGTAGTATCAGTTCCAGTGGATCAGAGTGGGCCTTATGTCGCAGTAGCAACATCAGGTGTAGTCGAACCGTTTCTGTTGGACACTGGTGCCGCAAAAAGTTCTATCATTCATGCGAAACTCCCTGGCGCACCTTTGTCCGGCTTAACAAATGTTTCGGTAGGTTTTTCAGGCGCCCCTGTTTACAACCCTGTATCTGGTCCTTTGTCTATTTCTGTTGGACCGTGTCAATTGAAAGCACCCCTGATTTTGACGACAGGTTGTAATGAAAATCTGCTTGTTTTAGACTTGTTAAAACGCCTATATGCGACATTGTACTGTTCTCCGGAAGGAGTACAGCTTACGTTGGGTAAACGAATCACCTCTCCAATGTACTTGTCAATGGATGCACTCCCGCCAGAGCTGCGTTCACTCCCTGATACTCTTTGGGCGACTGGTCCTAACGATGTAGGCCTTTTGGAAATACCACCATATGTAGTCACTTTGAAAGCAAATGTCAAATTTCCACGAATTCCTCAATACAGAATCTCTAGTGAAGGTGAACGTGCACTCTTATTGATTGTGCAAGATTTGATTAAGAAAGGTGTGGTTGAAGAAACTAGAGGAAATGTCTGTAACAGTCCTGTATTACCAATTTTGAAACGTACCGATCCTTCAAAGCCTCCAGTGTATAGGTTTGTTATCGATCTCAGAGAGGTTAATAAAATTGTGGTTCCGCAGTTTCCTGTGGTTCCAGACATTACTGCATTGTTAACGTTGATTCCTGCCACAGCTACATGGTTTACAGTCATCGACTTGAAGAATGCCTTTTTCAGCATTCCGATAGCCGAGGAAAGCAGAGATATTTTCGGCTTCTCTCTAGGAGGTCGAAGCTTCAGGTTTAAACGTGCTCCACAAGGCTATTGTGAGAGTCCATCCATTTACAGTCAGGCATTAAAAAGTCAGTTAGATTCTTTTGTACTTCCTCCAGGTTCTGCTCTAGTGCAGTATGTAGACGACCTTCTGGTGGCTGCCGATGACAAGGAAACTTGCAAAGCAGCTACAATTTCGTTATTGCATCATTTGTCTAATTTGAATCACAAGGTGTCACCTTCGAAAATGCAATACTGCTGCCAAGAAGTGACCTACCTAGGTCATCTCTTGTCAAAGGAGGGAAGGAAGTTGACCCCAGAGAGAATAAAAGCAATTACGCAGATGAGTGTTCCTCGCACACAGAGAGAAGTACGTGCCTTTTTAGGTATTACCTCGTACTGTAGGCAGTGGATCCCAAATTTTTTTCTTTTGGCAAAACCATTGGTAGCTTTGACTGGAAAAAATGTTCCGAGTCCGGTGCCATGGTCTGCTGAATGTCAGGAGAGTTTTTCTGAGTTACGAAATGCACTATGTTCAGCTCCTGTATTGGGTACACCCGATTACAGTAAGCCATTTACGCTCTATGTTCACGAGAGAGAAGGTTGCGCGTTGAGTGTTCTGACACAGAGATTTGGTGATAAACAACGCCCTTGTGCGTATTTTTCATCAACATTAGATCCGGTAGCTAGAGCATTGCCTAGTTGTTTGAGAGCTACAGCGGCAGCTGCGGCTTCCATTCGACAATCTGCTGGTTTGGTGATGAACAACATGCTAGTGGTCATGGTTCCTCATGCTGTGGATACACTCATGAACCGAACCAAGACGCAACACCTTACCAGTGCTAGATTATCTGGCTACGAGCTGACACTGTTAGCTAGTCATATACAGATCAAAAGATGCAATGTATTGAATCCAGCAACATTGTTGCCGGCTAATCAAGAGTCGAGTGATTCTGAACCCCATGATTGCTGTTTCAGAACCGAGGAGGAGACAAAAGGACGAATTGATTTAAAAGACACTCCGTTGTCAGATCCAGATGGCACGTTGTATGTTGATGGGTCATGCTTTAAATTGGAGAATGGTGATGTGACTGCTGCTTATGCAGTAACGACTTTGAGTACGATTGTGGAGACTGCAAGAGTGAGTCAGAATTCTGCCCAAGCTGCAGAATTAATCGCTCTAACGAGAGCGTGTGTTTTAGCAAAGGGAAAGAGAGTGAATGTGTTCACAGATAGTCAGTACGCATTTGGCGTGGTCCATAGTTTTGGCCGTTTGTGGAAAGAAAGAGGTTTCATTACGTCCCATGGGACTAAGATTCAACATGGTCAGCTAGTTAACGACTTGTTGGAATCTCTAACCTTGCCGACTGAAGTTGCGATTGTGAAATGCAGTGCTCATAAAGCAATCACGGATGATGTTGGTCGTGGGAATGCTTTTGCTGACGAGACCGCTAAACAGACAGCTAGAAATATGATGAGTAGAATGTATGTTGCTACGTCCGCGAGATGGATTTCTGAGTCTGGAATGTGTGAGGATACAGTGGAAAGTGTGAAAGAGATTCAGAAAGAGGCGACTGAGGAGGAAAAGCGTGCATGGAAAGAGAGTACGGGTAAATTGGACTCAAGTGGATGTTGGATTGATTTGTCGGAACAACAGCGTTGGATGTTACCTGATGCGTACGTGCTTGCAGTGGTTACAATGGCGAATGGAGTAGCACACATTAGTTCTAAAGGGATCTGTAAGATGTTGGCTCCAGTCTGGAAGAATGATGGGATTAGTAAATGTGCGGAGAGAGTGGTGAGAAATTGTATGGTATGCCGGATGCATAATCCTGGCAAGGGAGTCCCCACGCCTGCTGGTCACTTCGCTCCTCCTTCTTGCCCCTTTGAAGTGATCCAGTTAGATTTCATTCACATGGATCGTTGCAACAACTTAAAATACGTCCTGGTGGTAGTTTGTGCTTTCTCCAGATGGATCGAAGCATATCCACTGAAGGACAACACTGCCTTATCTACTGCCAAAATCCTTCTCAAGGAATACTTCCCTAGGTATGGATTGCCACGGATTGTATGGTCAGATAACGGAAGTGAGTTTGTAGGGAAAGTTATGCAGAGTGTGTGTGCCGGTTTAGGGATCAAGCAGAAATTTCACAGTGCAAACCATCCCCAGTCTGCTGGTTTAGTTGAGGGTTACAATGGCACCCTCAAGCTAAAACTTGCTAAAATACAGGCATCCACAGGTTTGTCCTGGCCAGACGCACTACCCTTGGCTTTGTTATCCACGAGAGCAACTGTACATTCTAGAGTAGGGCTTAGTCCTTATGAGATAGTTTTTGGTCGTCCCGCTAACGTTTGGGGAGTGCCAAGACCAAAAGAATTCTGTTCTCTGGAATATCCAATGTTGATTGATTACCTTTACGACTTGACTGCTAAATTGAGTCTTATTCACCAACAGGTTTTCGATGCATTGCCAAAGCCACCGGAGAGTCCAGGTCATCAGCTGAAACCTGGGGACCACGTTGTTGTGCGCAACTTTGCAAGGACGAAGAATCTTCAGCCCAGATTTGTTGGCCCCTACCAAGTGCTGCTGGCGACGAGAACTGCTATTCGTGTGGCCGGCCGCAAGAACTGGATCCACACGACGCACGTCAAACGTGTGCCCCTGCCACTTCCTTATGATAACTGGGTAAAGAAGGGAATTGGCGCCT
The DNA here is from genome assembly GCF_964263255.1 of Lissotriton vulgaris. Taxonomy (NCBI): domain Eukaryota; kingdom Metazoa; phylum Chordata; class Amphibia; order Caudata; family Salamandridae; genus Lissotriton; species Lissotriton vulgaris. The sequence goes on from NC_141685.1 coordinate 499,978,386, forward strand.
CTGAGTTTGAACGAACACCCAGGTTTATCCCTTTCAGCGATGCCGAACTGATAACTGACACATCGAACTCTGGCTCTCCTCCTGAAACTACTTCTTTGACTCCTGAACACTTGCCCTCTGCATCAGAAGAAACTTTGCCAACTGCGAACTTGAATATTACAACCTCTGCTGATAATACACTGTTTCCAGATCAAACAGCTCCTGCAAAACTGAGATACAATTTACGATCTCGCAATATGGACAAATAAAGCAGGAAACTGCCTATTTTTACACATTTGAAATTTTGACACTTTGCCTCCAGCCAGGAAGTTTGCTATTGTTTTATTGTTTTAAAAAAAAATGCCTTGCCGTCTGGGTAGCCGTAGGGTCGTGGCTGTGTGCCTAGTTGAATCTGCGGGGGTCAGACACAAGGTCGATCTTTCTGTTAGTTCTGGGAACTCCCAAGGCTGATAGAGGCATTTTCATCTACGTACACATCATCAGTGGTCGCGAGCGGATTGTAGAAGATGGAGCTTCCTGAGCTGCAACGAGAAAATGTAATTTATGTTCGCAGAAACAGACTTTACAGAATTCTTCATAGCAAATGTTTTCTGATGCAATGTGCCATTACATTTTTAATTGTTTTGATAACGTTGGTGGGTGGAATCGTCTTTGGTGTTAATTTGATTTTTATGCCAGTAACTACAGTACCTACCCTTGATCCTACTGTTTCTACTGTTTCTTCTATGCACTCTTTTCACTCATTTCCTGAACATGAGCAAGCCCGACGCTCAGAATTTATCAATAACACATTTGTACAGCTCTTGATCAACACCAACTGGTAGTTAACACTACAGACTGCTGGGTGTGTGGCTTGATACCCCACACTATGGATAAAGGCATTCCCTACCTGGTTTTGCCTTTTAGCTATAATGGATCATTTCAGGCCCTTCAGACCATTTTTGCCTATGCCCTTGAAACCTATCCTCCGCGTCCACCACGTTCCACTAAATATAACTCTGCCAACAAAGCTTTAGTCCAGGGAATTATTGACATGATCAAGGACGTCAATAATACTCCATCTTACCCTAGAGACGAATTACGAGTATATTTGAGTTGGAACTCTACAGAGTATCGCCTTAGTTTGGGAGAAAGCAAGCGTAAAAGCTCCACTCCAATCTGGGTCGTGCCTCACCGAGGTCAAGTCTGTTTGCAAGGAAATGGGAGAAATCCGAGAGCTCAGCTAGGGAGGAGTGAGTGCGTTGAGACTTACGTGTTTCCGTCTAACTCCTCCCCTGCCTTCCCTACTGCTAGGGGTACCTATTTCATTTGTCAAGACAGAGCGTATACATGGTTGCCGGCTGACTTTTCAGGTTCATGTAATATTGCTTGACTGTTGCCTCCAACGTACACTGCTTCTTCAGACTATCACAAGACCAGAGTAGCAAGAGGTGTCTTCAGCAAGGAAGATACCGCTGGTCAGGAAGCTGGAGACTTCTTCAAAGGTTTCCTTCCGTTCTGGGGGCCTATGGCCAATAGTAGAAACATACGTCAGCTAACACGGGTAGTTGAATCTACTATTACCGAAACTGCTGGTGCCCTTAGCAACTTGACAGCTGAGCTTCAGGCGGATCGACTCATGACGTTGCAGAACCGTATGGTTCTAGACGTGATACTTGCAGATCGAGGTGGGGTATGCAGAATGATCCAATCGAGCTGCTGTGTCTTTATTCCCAATAATGCTCCAACAGTCTATGAGGCGATCTCTAAGCTACACAAGATTTCCGACACTATACACGTAGACAAGGGAAATTGGTCCTTCATGGAGTGGTTTTGGACTCTGATATCAGCGTGGGGATGGAAGGTTCTGATGGTCATTGGTGTCATCTTAGTATTCCTATTCTCATGCTGCCTGATTATCCAGTGTGGTCCCGCTTTGTGTAGTCTCTGTGCTGCAACCTGTTTCAGAAAACCACCTGCGTTTGGAGAAAAGGCGCGAGAAAGGATGATGATACAACAGCATGTCACTGACCTGATGAGCATAGAGTTAGACTCTGACATAGACTGAGTAATTGCCTATGTAAGGGCAAAAGGAGGCCCTGAGGTTCCGTGACGATTTGAACCCGTGTTTTTCAACATTGTCGTAAATACATAATTTTGGTATCAGCGAACCGCAAATGATCCATTTAGCATATCCTGGTGTTTTCGCTATGCTACAAGCAAGAGTACTCTTGTTACAAACACATTTCCGATCTACCCATGGCATCCATCTTAGATCATGTGTTTCTTGCCCTCACATAGACAATGGACACGCAATGACCTCTGATTACTTCATTTCGATTAAGGACACGTAGGCTTAGCCGGCGATTCACCTCTCTAGTGACACGTGCACCTTAGAACAGAACATGCTGTGGCTGCATGACTCGACAAAGGCTGCCTCCTCTGCCTGAGGCCAGTCCTGCTATACTGGTTCTCGTGTTCGTTGGCTCGATCATGATTAGGCGGCCGAAGCTGGTAGCCTTGCCCATTTATGACCCACAAACATCTCTTATCCTGCTTTCCTATCTTCTGCACCTGGCTCTGCTCCTTTCCTTCTGGGACTTTATTAGGGGGAGGTAACGAAATTTACGATGAGGCGGTCCGGCTCTTGAATGAAATGTTGACATGGGATTGTGATGGAATAGTGGGAACCCCTCTTCGTAATGTTTGACATCAGATATTATCGACGATTCCTGTGCAACGCCAAATATTTATTGTTTAGGACACAAAGGTTTGGGAATGTACTAACATGTGAAGAATTTGCCTGAAGGCCAATATTTAGTATATAAGGAGCAACCCTTCTTGTACAAATCGAACAGGCTCCTAGATACTGCCCGTGTGTAGTTTATGTGACTTCTGTGTCCCTGCAGTAATAAACCTTTGGTCTTTGACGCCACCATCGAGAAGCCCGTGTTTCTGTTTATTTGTGCACTGAGACAGGTAGAACTCCGGGGTCTTCGGGTGTTATCCCTGACACCTCTGGACGGAACCAAAAAGTCCAGAACTCCAGCCCCTCCTCTCTACGGCAACACTCAGGCCCCTCCTCCTCTTGGGGGCCTGGGGGGGCCACTATACTTCTGGGCAGCCACACTCGCCTCACCCGGGCCTTTTTTCCTCACAGGGGCCCGGGGTTACAATACAATCTCAGAGAGGCCTCAGGGGACACACGCAGTGTCTCAGCACACGTGGGGGGAAGCCTGCCTGGTTTTCCTCCCACCTCGCACGGCTCCCGCAGTACTCTCTGGGCACCCTTCTCCGGTCGCCTCTAGTCGGGAGGCGGGGCTGGCACCGACAGTGTGCCCCGGCCCCGCCTTCTTCACCGGCCCCTCGTGTGGGGCTCAGACCGGCGGGGTGGCCTCCCGCTCCGGTCGCTTCTCTTGGGGCTCCCTCCTTGGCACGGGGGCCCCGCAACGGAGCTTCACCCGGGTCCCCCTCCTACCTCACGGGGACCCGGGGCTTGGATTCCGCTTCTCCGGGCCTTCCCGGCCGACAGCCAATCCCTGCGCGGCGGGGGCGGGCCGATGACGCGGCCTAGCCCCCGTCACGTGATGCGGGAGTCGGCGGCCTCAGGGCCGAGCGCGGCCCTTCCTTCACTTCAGCGGCCCTCTCCTGGTACCGGGGGCCGCCGCAACGATCCCCACAGCAGTGGGGGGAATCCCCATGACAGCGCCGGGCCGCGGCGGTGATTTTCGGCGCTGCCACACAGCGCGAGGCCAGGACAAGGGGTAGGCTCCCCTTCTTGTTATAAAGTCCCCTCACAGTCTCCTCAGCGCCCGGGCTGCGACGGTGATCTCCGGCTGGGATAAGGGGTAGGCTCCCTTTTTCTATTTATTAAACAGATAGCAAGCGCGCCACAACGAGGGTAGGCTCCTCCAGCGCTATTTCCCTTCACAGTCTCCTCAGCACTATGGCGCTATTCACAGCACACTGCTTGTAAGGCAGTCTAGGGGCCGGGCGACTGAGGCAGGTCAGCAAGACAAAGTTCCTCAGGGGCACAATCCTCCGCGGGCAGCTCCTCCCAGTCCAGCGCTTCCACAGGGGCCACAACTTCCCAAGGGGGGCGGACAGTCCCAGTACAGAAGTTCCTCAGGGGCACACTCCTCACCTCCTGGGCGCCTCTTCACACAGCGCTGGCGTGGTACCCGGTCAAATAGCGTCAGTGATCTGGATAGGGGGCCTCCCTTGTCAGGGGCCCATGGGGACAGTAGAGGGGGGGTTTATAGGGGTGCAGGGCCCAGCTCACAGGCCCATGTTGCGGTAGCACCTTACAGCAGGTCCCCTCCCTTCCTTGTCCCAGCGCTGACTGACTCTCTGGTGACACTTCTCCCTATTTATACCCTCCTCCCAGGCAGTGCCAGGACCTTCTAGAATGTTGGCAAATCTGGCCTAAACTGGCTCAAGGGGAGGGGGTGAGCACCCTGGGTGCCAGGCTTTCCCTCCAAAAGCTAGGGGTAGCTGGGTAATATTAACTAGACCGCCAACCTAACGCAGTCAGGTGGCACTACCCAGGGCCATGGCATCCATTTTAAAATCACAGTACATTTTAGTCAGGTACATTTTCAAAATGGGGGATATTTTCTGTACACCATTTAACAACATGTAATTTTACATCATGGTAACTCTTACCACACATGGTCCTTATATGTTTAATACCATGGGGGAGACATTCAATTTAGGGGGGCAAAAAGCGAAAAATTTGGGGGAAAAAGGCCAAGTCCAACACAACTCCCCCCAGCCAAAAGCCAGGGTAGGCCAATCATTGCCTTGATGGACTTCCCTGCTTGGGGCGGAAAAAGGTGGATGCAGGCCTGCAACTACAGGAGCACCTGCAGTTTCTCCTCTATTCTGGAACCCAATGGTTCTCTCTCGCAACCCTCCCTTCACTAACAAAACCACCCCATGGGTGTTCCCTAGTGGGATGTTTCTCCTTCCTAGAGTGGGAGGCTCTAGCCTCAGGCTTGGAATTCTCTTGAACCACTCTCCTCTCTCCAAATTTCCACTGGTCCACCCACCTGGGGTCTACACCCTCAGACTGACCAGCCCTTAGGGGCGAGGCTCCCCTCCCCCTACTTCTCCTCCTAGGGTTCCTCCATCTCCTACGCCTGGGGACACCCTCACACAACCACTCTCTCCCCAACCTGGAGTCGAAACCCACAGGCTGAACCGGTGACAGGGGCGAGTCCTCCCTCTCCCTGCACCCCCTCCCAGAGTTCCGCACTCTCCTGCCCGGAGAAGTACCCCTGGGAGTCACTTCCGGGGGACTCTGGTTTCAGATATCCCTCCCACCAGGGCAGGCAACTCCTGTCCCTGGCCACCCAACCCGGGATTTATGCCCTGTGGCTGAGCCGGTGACAGAGAAGAGACCTTCCTCCCTCTGCACCCCCTCCCAGAGTTCCGCACCCTCCCACTGGGATTGGTACCCCTGGGAGTCAGTTTGGTAGGGACCTGCATTACAGGAACCCCACCCTCCAGGTCAGGCAACCCCTGAACCTGGAACCCCAGTCCAGGATCTAAACCCTGTGACTGGTCAGACCCCCGAACCACTGGAGCTCTGATTATTGATGCTCCGGGTTCTCCTGACGTAAGGGGATCCCTCCCTCTGGATGACACATCGGGGCAGCCTAGCCTCCCAAGCTGGGGTTCTCTTAAAGAACACTCCAGGCCCGGTGGCCGCAGCTGGGGCACCTTGGGACACCTCCCTGTCTCACTCCCTTCAGGATCACTCCCCTCAGCCTTCCCAGACACTCTGGCACTTACCCAGAGGTCTGCCTCCCGTGCAAGTTCCCTGGGGTCTGAGAACCCGCACTGCAACAGATGGTGACGCAGTCTTGGGAAACAACTCCTCAGCATGTGCTCCCGGATAACGGCATGGCACAGCCCTTCCCAATCCTCCACTGCTCTCCTCACCACCCAATCCTCCAGTACAGTCCAACACTCCTCCTCAAACTCTCCCCAGGACTGATGGGACAGCTTTCCCCTGCCCCTGAACACTAACCCGTCCTCCTCTTCCGGGGAATCAGGCACAGTCTCCTGGGCTTCGGGAGTGGGACTCCTTGCACTGGACCTACACTCGCTGCCACCACTGGATCCCACCCTCCTCGGTGAATCCAGACTCCTAAAACCACTCTCAGGGGACAACCTACCCACCTGAGCTGATCTCTCTCTTGCAAAGGCCCTCTCCGCCTCCGCCATCCTCTCCAGCGCTAGGACTTTTTCAGTCTCTAGTCGCTGCTCTTCTACCCTCAGCTGCGCTAAGCCCTCGGCATGCCTGAGCTTTGCCAGCGCCAGCTGATACTCCCTCTCCTCTCTCCTATCTACCCACTCTTCTGGGGACAGGGAAAGGGATGGGGCAGTGCCCCCGGGACTGGACCCAGTGTGAGACTCCCTATCTTCGGTGTCCTCCACAGCTACTGGCATCTCCGCCCTCTCAAATTCTTCCTCCTCCTCATCGGAGTAATTACCTCCCAGGGTTCTGGATGGGGAGCCCTCTCTCTGGTCTCTAACCCACTGACCCTTTAAAACCTCGGGGAGTAGTCAGACAAGTCCCCATCAATCTCTAAGGGCTCTCCCCTCTTGAGGGCCTCATAGAGAAACACATTCCTCCTAATGTTCCCTACTGGGGGTATCCCTCTCTCCAGGAGGAAGTCTATCACCTCCTGCTAGGTGTACTCCATCAGTTCCACTTCCTGGTAAATCAACCCCATCGTGGCGAGGTACACCCGGGACACACCCACAGTGGACCAAGGGGACACAGTTGTCAAACACTTTCAGGAGGAAGCAATTTAGCAAACAACAATAATCCCCACAACAAGGCTCGGATTACATCCAAACTCTATTTTCAGTGTAACCCGTGACCGCTGTGGTACTGCGCAAACACAAGTCCTATCCCACCGCTTGCCACCAATGTAAGAAATGGGGGTTACCCAAATCTCCAAGGGGGTAGCATGGCATTAAGCGGGCAGGCCAAACTTCGAGGAAATGTGAAGCATTCACGCAGTACCCACAGACGACACACCAGGCACACTACAAAAGAGACGCAACTCCACCTTTGGTTGGAAAAGAAGAAGTTTAGTGATATCTCCAACCTGGAAGGTAAAAAGGAAAAATACACTGGTAATCACAACAAGGCGCCAACTGGCACCCAAGCCAAGTACTTCAGTGGGGGATTATTTACATGGGACAAAAAGGGATGAGTCCAAAGTCCATGCAGAAAGGAAAAAGGGTGGTTAATTAAACACTAGACCTGGGGCCAATCTGGCGGGGCCAACTCAGGCTCTCATCCTCGGGGGTAGGCTGTAATTGCAAACTCTAACATTATGCATAAATACACCTCATGCGTTATAACGCCAAACCCCACCCCTGTAAGGGAAGTACAACAGAGCATCACAGCACATATTAGACAGGGGCACCTGTAAGAAATCAGTACTGCAGCTCACAAACTTGGGGCAAAGCCAGGGGCCTGGAATAACTCGTCAGGCCAGCATAGGGCACACCTGTATTAAAAGGCACAACAAAGTTTCCTCTTTGGCAAGGGGAAATAACCACTGGCATGGAACCTTCTCCAAGCATCAGGCAGAACGTTGGCATCACTATAAACAAAAACAGCAGGGTGTACACAACAGCCAATCCTCTGCATGAACATTAAGCTTACACATTATAGAGCGATGTTAGGCATTAACCCATGAGCATGAGCCTAACCCTCCTCACTGGTGCATCATCTAATGAAGGCTCCCTTAGGCATCTGTTCCCTCCCGGCCACTCAAGCCAACCTATATGGGGGCGTGCCCTAGGTCATAACCACACTGACACACTGGGCGTGAAATTCAGCGAAAGCACTGCCTTGCCACACTAACACAAATCCCAGGGCCTACACTAGCTGGCATTCACCTGGACACCCCAGGCAGGGAATAACTAACGTCATGGCCCAGTTCAGAGGGCTGGCAATCCGGCTGGTACTTCTCGCGGGGGCCTCTGGTGTAATTAGGGCCCACAAGCTCAATTACAATGTCTCCCGGGGGGGGGGGGCGAGCACCGACCCTGTGCCCCGTTGCCCTCTTCACTCCCCACACAGTTTAATTAAGTCCCCACTCACCGGGCTCTCCTCGATGGCTCCTGCGGGGTTCAATAGGTCCTGCGGGGCGTCCTTTGGGGTCTCCTCTGCAGGGGGGGGGGTCACCAGGCACCGACAATGTGCCTCGAGTCGCAGGACTCCTTTCCAGAGGAGGGGGCAGGCACCGGCAATGTGCCTCGAGGCCCCTCCTCTCTACGGCAACACTCGGGCCCCTCCTCCTCTTGGGGGCCTGGGGGGGCCACTATACTTCTGGGCAGCCACACTCGCCTCACCCGGGCCTCCTTTCCTCACAGGGGCCCGGGGTTACAATACAATCTCAGAGAGGCCTCAGGGGACACACGCAGTGTCTCAGCACACGTGGGGGGAAGCCTGCCTGGCTTTCCTCCCACCTCGCACGGCTCCCGCAGTACTCTCTGGGCTCCCTTCTCCGGTCGCCTCTAGTCGGGAGGCGGGGCTGGCACCGACAGTGTGCCCCGGCCCCGCCTTCTTCACCGGCCCCTCGCGTGGGGCTCAGACCGGCGGGGTGGCCTCCCGCTCCGGTCGCTTCTCTCGGGGCTCCCTCCTTGGCACGGGGGCCCCGCAACGGAGCTTCACCCGGGTCCCCCTCCTACCTCAAGGGGACCCGGGGCTTGGATTCCGCTTCTCCGGGCCTTCCCGGCCGACAGCCAATCCCTGCGCGGCCTTCAGAAGTCACGGCCGCGCAGGCCAATCCGTGTGCGGCGGGGGCGGGCCGATGACGCGGCCTAGCCCCCCGTCACGTGATGCGGGAGTCGGCGGCATCAGGGCCGAGCGCGGCCCTTCCTTCACTTCGGCGGCCCTCTCCTGGTACCGGGGGCCTCCGCAACGATCCCCACAGCAGTGGGGGGAATCCCCATGACAGCGCCGGGCCGCGGCGGTGATTTTCAGCGCTGCCACACAGCCCGAGGCCAGGACAAGGGGTAGGCTCCCTTTCTTGTTATAAAGTCCCCTCACAGTCTCCTCAGCGCCCGGGCTGCGACGGTGATCTCCGGCTGGGATAAGGGGTAGGCTCCCTTTTTCTATTTATTAAACAGATAGCAAGCACGCCACAACGAGGGTAGGCTCCTCCAGCGCTATTTCCCCTTACAGTCTCCTCAGCACTATGGCGCTATTCACAGCGCACTGCTTGTAAGGCAGTCTAGGGGCCGGGCGACTGAGGCAGGTCAGCAAGACACAGTTCCTCAGGGGCACAATCCTCCGCGGGTAGCTCCTCCCAGTCCAGCGCTTCCACAGGGGCCACAACTTCCCAAGGGGGGCGGACAGTCCCAGTACAGAAGTTCCTCAGGGGCACACTCCTCACCTCCTGGGCGCCTCTTCACACAGCGCTGGTGTGGTACCCGGTCAAATAGCGTCAGTGACCTGGATAGGGGGCCTCCCTTGTCAGGGGCCCATGGGGACAGTAGAGGGGGGGTTTATAGGGGTGCAGGGCCCAGCTCACAGGCCCATGTGGCGGTAACACCTTAAAGCAGGTCCCCTCCCTTCCTTGTCCCAGCGCTGACTGACTCTCTGGTGACACTTCTCCCTATTTATACCCTCCTCCCAGGCAGTGCCAGGACCTTCTAGAATGTTGGCAAATCTGGCCTAAACTGGCTCAAGGGGAGGGGGTGAGCACCCTGGGTGCCAGGCTTTCCCTCCAAAAGCTAGGGGTAGCTGGGTAATATTAACTAGACCGCCAACCTAACGCAGTCAGGTGGCACTACCCAGGGCCATGGCATCCATTTTAGAATCACTGTACATTTTAGTCAGGTACATTTTCAAAATGGGGGATATTTTCTGTACACCATTTAACAACATGTAATTTTACATCATGATAACTCTTACCACACATGGTCCTTATATGTTTAATACCATGGGGGAGACATTCAATTTAGGGGGGCAAAAAGCGAAAAATTTGGGGGAAAAAGGCCAAGTCCAACAGGAGCAAAATTAAATTTCGATCATCTTCCATGACTTGTGTTTCAAATTTTTTATTTATATTCATTGATATGTCATTCATAAAATTGAAATGAAAAATTAAATATGCCCTGAATTTAATAGACAAATAACGTTGAACAGATACAAAAAACACGTGTGGCAAAATACCATTGCCAACAAAATAACGATTGATTAAATTCAAACCTCTTAACCTAAATCAGTTCCTAGGTTGTCAATATCATTCATATCAAACTAATGCTTAAACATTGATTTTTTCCACATCAAAGCCAATTTAGAAGGGGACGTCAAACAAAATATTATGGGGTTGTTTAATTTTATACTTTTACAGTTCAAAAGAAACTTTTATACGAGAAAGAGCAATATAAAAAACTCATGATATATTACCTTTTGGAAGGCGATGGGTCCTGCTGTCAAAAGTCAAAAGGTGGAGAGCCTAGAGAATTGTAATTATTAAATTTAACTGGTCAAATGGATAAGTGGTTGGGTGCCACGAAAAGGATCTTATACCTTAGCTTTCATTCTCATTCCTCTATATGGTTATGGAACTCCGTGGTGACTTGCAATATCCCCATAATGTATGGCAGGGGGTACCTTAACCTATATAAAATGTGCTACATTTATTTGGGTAAGCTCATCATGTGTAATATTGCTGGAATTAACTAGTGCCATAAGGATAAATGTTAAGACTGTCATTGCTTGTCAATTCTTGTCTAATCTTAGTTGAGATGACCAAAACCCAGACACGTACACTTAGGTCATTAAACTATAATTTGGACTCTGGAAATGGAGATTACATCCATTTAATTTAAGGTTTTTTCGTTGAAAAATAAGTTAGTATCTTTTAATGTGCAGGGAGTGACAATGAATGTAAGGGCATAGCCACCTATCGCTACAGATCTGAGAGTGAGCATATGATGGGAAGCACCCCCAATAAAATTTACTTGAACCACTTACATCTGGCATAATAATAATACACAACTCCAGATATTGCATTTCTAATGGATGTCCTGTTCCAGAACTTCTTCAGGCTGACAGTGGCCCACCAGAATGACATTTCCTGCTCTTCGGGCAATGGTGATAGCAGCAACAGTTCACTGTGGTGACATCTACAAACACATTGTACAACATTCAAAGAAATATGTGATAACAACATCACCAAATCAAGTTTAATACAATGCATATTTAAGTATATACATCAAATCTATGTCAGATCATTTATCATAATACATTTAATTTGAATGACGAGCTAAACAACAATATGTTCTGAGGGTTGACATAAGTGAAAAGATGATGACATATGTATGTGTGTGTGTTTGCAACAAAATGACAAATGTTCATCCACAAGAACAGGCTGTATGATTTATTCTAGAATACTCCAAAATGTCTAATCTAGATAAACAAATCATAGGCTAAATTACAACAGTGTATCTATCACATTAAAAAATATTAAGTCATCTTTAGAGCAAAATGAGAGCCAACATTAGAGTGGGACCAGAGAGTTCTTTAAATGTACCCTAAAAAACAGCACGAAAGCAGAACACTAATGATTTGGCAAAATTATTGCTGCAGAATGTCGAAAACAGTATGTCAAATATGGCTAGGAATCTGCAGGACACGATTTAGCAGACCAACTGTAAGTCTGCACTTGCTGCCTAAATCGCAGACATCAGTAGGTTGGACATTGTTTCAACATTAGCCATTTCCATTCTAGCAACATTGTTACCAGCCACATTCTCCACACTGACTGTGTCCTAGCAGCAGGAGTTGCTAGTACATCTTTCACTGTTCTCTGTAGATTTCTGGAGACCCTTGCTTTGTTCTGTTGTGAGTTTTGGTTCAGGGTCAGATACAGGATCTGGCACAGGTATGAGAGAGCTTATTTGAATACCAGTCTGCAATCACTCTGCAATAGGGGAGTCTTTTGTCCCATTCAGGAAGTCCGATGAAACACTGGGGCAGCGTTGTAAGTATTTCAAAACCTGCCATCCAATTCTTGTTGCTGAGATCCTCTAGTGTGGTCCAGAATACTGCTGCAATCCCCTACCTCCATGTGGGCCTCTATGTATGTGCCTAGTACCAGGTATGAGGTTACAGCTACCACCACTGCCACCACTGCCTCTCAGGGCAACCATGCTTATGTTGATTAGGAGCACTATTCTAACTTCTAATGAGTGTCAAAATTGTTTATTCATTGGGACCACATAAAGAAATACCATTGTAAATATGTATGTTAATGTTAATGTTAATGTTATTGGGATTTATATAGCGCTCGGCTGCCCCAGCCAAGGGGCGTCCCGGCGCTGCGAGTGAGGCTGAAGGCTGAAAAAGAAGAAAGCATCAGAGGGGAGAAGGGGAGATTACTGAAAGAGGTGGGTTTTGATGGCTTTCCTGAATGCCAGAAGGTCCTGTATGCCACGGATTGTTTCCGGTAGGCTGTTCCAAAGCTAGGCAGCGAGCAGGCTGAAGGATCGGCCGCCCATTCTGGCCAGTTTGGTACGGGGAATGACCACAAGATGTTGTCCTTCTGAACGAAGTGACCTCCTAGTAATATACTCCGCCAGGAAGGGGCGCAACATCGGGGGGAGGCGGTTTTAAGGATTTTGAAGACTAAGCAGAGTGCCTTAAACTGAATCCTTTTTCCCACCGGGAGCCAGTGCAGTTTTTTCAGGACTCCAGCTACCGAGGAGTGGCGGGGGAGACCTACCAGAGCCCTGGCGGCAGCATTCTGGACTCTCTGAAGTCTGGTAGTTTCCGCTAGGTTAGCGCCCAGTAAAAGGGAGCTGGCGTAATCCAGCCTAGAAAGGATGGTAGCTTGGACAATTAACTGGTGGGTGTGACAGTCGAAGAACTTCAGGATGAGTCTTAGATTGCTCAGGATGCCAAAGCAGGTGGATGCCATTTTTTTGGTGTGGTGGGTGAATTTCAATGCCGAGTCTACCCAGACTCCCAGATTTTTAACACATTCCTTGGGCGTAGGAGGTTGGCCCAAGGTGTCGGGCCAACAGCTTTCGCCCCAGGATGCGGTGTTTTTCCCCAGGAGCAGTATCTCTGTTTTCCCCGCATTGAGCTGGAGGAAATTCGCCGTCATCCAATTGGTGATGTCAGTAAGGGTCTGTTTGAAGTGATGGGCCTCCAAACCGTTGTTGTCATTGAGAGCTACCACCAACTGGGTGTCGTCTGCGTAAGACACTAACGCCAGTCCACTCTTTTTAATCACTTCTGCTAGCGGTCGGACATAAACATTGAACAGGGTGGGGCTCAGTGATGACCCCTGAGGCACCCCCTGTCCAGTGCTGTGCTCTTTAGAGAGGTAAGGGGGGGTGGAGACTTTAAAGGATCTGTTGGAAAGAAAGTCTCTAAACCATCCCAGGGCAGTCCCTGTGATTCCAATTTCCTCCAGTCTCATCAGAAGGACCTCGTGTGACACCGTGTCAAAGGCAGCACTGAGATCCAACAGGATCAGTGCTGCCGTTCCGCCGGTGTCAAGAATGGCACGGAGGTCCTCTGTAACACTGAGCAAGGCTGTCTCGGTGCTATGACCACCTCTAAACCCGTGTTGAGAGTTATCCAGGATGTTATTGGTTAGGAGGAAATTGGTGAGGGTGGTGTTGACGTGTGTCTCTATAATTTTAGCTGGCCAGGGGAGAAGTGAGATAGGCCGAAAATTTTCAGGAAGAGTGGGATCTAGGGTGGGCTGTTTTTAAGATGGGAGATACTCATGCCTGCTTCCATTTATAGGGTATTTTGGCAGTGGAAAGAGACAGGTTAATGATATTCCGTATAGGTTCCGTGACAAGCTCATTGGCTTCACAAAATGTCTCGGGTTTTAGGGGGTCAGCCGGGGAGCCAGATTTGATTTTTTTACAGATTTTTTTAAAGCTCTCACGCTCTAGTGTAGGGAGGGAAGAGAGATAGGGTCTGGTGGGGTCCAAAGTGACAGAGATCTGGTGGGAATTGGGGAAGGTATCGTAAATTTTCTTTATTTTGTCGGTAAAGAAATTGGCCATATTATTACATAGGTCCGGGGAGGTGGCGGCAGTGATGGCGTTTTATTTTTGCAGTAAGGTCTTTTAAAATTTTAAAGACAGTTTTCGAAGCGTTGGTGCTACTGTTGATTTCGGTGGCATAATACGCCGCCCTTGTTCTGCAGACATGACGATGATAGGTTTTTTGAAGTTGAACGTATTTATGTTTGAGGTTGGTGTCATAATTTTTCCTCCATCCTCTTAAAATGTGCCTTTCTTAATCCATCTTGTGAGGTGAGTTCAAAGTGGGAGTAGCTCACTATGTGGCTTCTCCTCACCACAATATTTTTCTATCCAGTTGCCAAATTCCAAGAGAAAGAAAAAGGACTGAGGTGATTTCCCGATGTTGGACCATACTAAGGGGCCACCCATTACAGCAGGACATAAGTCTTATAAAAAAGCAAAGGTCTGATTCATATTTACAAAAGATCAATGCAAGGAACGGGAAGGCTCCTTCTTATTGTTGACCTGGAAAGATAAAAGAATATGTGGCGGCACACACTAAACGTGCAACAATTGGGTAATGGCTATTAAACTTACAAAAAACAAAGGAGCCAAATAATGTCTTATGATTTATAAAGCAATGTTGGACTACTAGGGAAAACTGGCCAGTTAGGCCCGTGAGGCTTAACGGATGTCAAAATTACCAAAATGTGCTTACAGCACTTGAGATCCATGACCCAGAACAAGCCTTGATCACTGAAGATCTTGCTGCCTCAGATAATATTGAGACAAATAGTATTGCTTCTATTATAATTCCTAATCTACAGTCTGAGAAGCAGTGCTCAGTGAACATTCCCAATATGACACTGATGAGAGAGCCCTCTCTCAGTAAAATATTTCAATTGATAAAAACATATAGAGATGAAGCTCAAGCACCTTACGTGGCAGTTAAGACAGTTTCAAAATGGAGCAGTACATATCAGATGTTGGGCAATATTCAGGCTTTCACAGAAAGAATTGGTGAGCTTAAAAAATGTATTGCCGACACTGAAGAAGACGCAACATTTATATACACTACAGTCCGTGGACATGTGAAACAAATTCAATATATTCAGTGGAGGGTTGAAATACTGGAAAATTAGAACCTCCGGAATAATTTGTGAATGTTAGTTATTACTAAGGGACCAGAAGAGGCTGGCCTTAAATTGTTTATTGTCAACCGGTTTTAGAAAGCTTTCCCTAAGTTAGCAGATTGGAGTTTTAAAAATCAACAACCATAGACTTACGAACTGTCCTAGATCTTGGTCTAATGCCTCCATGAAGATCAGACCTCAGCCATTCCTAATTTATATAGTGAATATTTTCTTGCAACAAGCAATACTTCTTAAGGCCCAC
The DNA here is from genome assembly GCF_964263255.1 of Lissotriton vulgaris. Taxonomy (NCBI): domain Eukaryota; kingdom Metazoa; phylum Chordata; class Amphibia; order Caudata; family Salamandridae; genus Lissotriton; species Lissotriton vulgaris. Next base: position 499,993,791 of record NC_141685.1, read on the forward strand.
CGAACAACGTCTGTCATGGAAGGTGCAACTTATTTTTTTGTCTGCTCTGACTTTTGTCATCAAACTATAGAACAGAGATGGCGGCTCCGTAAAATGAATGAACCATTGAAGGTAAGTAGGGCTTAAGTATACCATCACTTACCAGCTAGACATTGCATGCACTGGTAGGGAGAAACTTCCAAAGTCATGTTTCATTACTCCAAGTGCTATCTCTCTGATAGGGTAACATTGGTGTTGCAAGGATTCTGCACATACACAGAACTATGCGCAGGATTATGGGACCCCGGTGTATAGGAGTTAAGCCTTCCTACCACCTTAGTGCCCACAAGCCCAGGACTGACTAGCAATAGTGGCTTACTCACTCCCCTACTCACAAAGGGGGAAACCAATGATTAGAAACCCCAGAACACAACACTCTTGATCTCCAAGGAATCGCGGTAACAAGGCACACCTTTTCGCCCACACTCTCGTACTTGTCCACAATAAGATCTGACAGAGACATGAAGATAGTTTAAAATGTTCATTTTAACTAACATGTGCTAAAATGCAGTATGCATGCCACAACAAACATAATCTATCTTCTCCCGGACCAGATCATCAAATTTAAAAAGCCATCCTGTGACAGGGATCAGCACCACTGTGTCTTCGGACGAGCGCAACTCAGCTTTAGCAAGAGTGTCTTGAGTCTTTTGAAGATCCTGTAACATAGCACAATGGATATCTACGTCAAACGTTGCGGCCACCGCCGCAATGCCTAGACCATCGAGGTCTGGCACAAACATTTTGATACCAACAAGCATTTCGTCTGGGGTCCGCCTGCCCAGAGATCTTCTTGGGAGATTATGCAGTGCATGTTGAACCCCATATAGATGAGTCAGCCAACCCCTGCCAGTATCTACAACTCTAGCTGTCAAAATTCCTTTAAGTCATGGTTCATTCGTTCCACTATCAAATTGCCCTCAGGTCTATGGAGACGAAAATTGAAATAGCACCCTCAATGACCTCATCACATCCTTGTAAGCCTTAGAGGCGAGCGCAGGACCTTGGTCAGAATGAAAGGTAACGCAAGCAAATGTTCTGATAAAGACACGTAAATCTATAATGACATTTCGAGCGTCAGCACTACGTTGAAGCCAAACCCAAAGGAATCTAGTGCACAAATCCACTGCAAACAAAATATATTTATAGGCAGTGTCTGATGTCAAAGGACCACAGTGATCAAGATCAATACATCCAAATGGTCGATTTGAGATGTATAGCTGCATGTGAGGTGGGCGTGCAACCGTGGATGGTTTAATCTGTTATCAAATGTCATAAGAAACAACATGTTATGAGTCTGTCTATACACACTACGCCACCAATAAAGCTGCTGCAAAAAAGACACTGTGGCTGAAACTCTAGCATGAGCAGAAGCCATGCCTTCAATGGCTGCAATATCCAAAGGAAGCCTGCGGTCCTCGTTGGGGATCAGCCAATCCCAAATGGACAGAATGGAAGCAAATGGAACTTGTTCCGGTGATAAATGATAAGAATACCTAGAAGGGAAACCTTGTGGGAACGCCATTCCATCCTTCGTTGCAGCTTTAGCCGCAAGAATGTAATCATCAATTTTAGACATAGACCTTGTAACTGTTGCTACTGAACATGTGGCAACTGCAGATTTGGCCGCCTCATCAGCCAAAGAATTACCAGCAGCATGTGCTTCCACACGCTGATTGTCACACATGTGTGAGCAGCAAGCGTTCCTTAAGAGCTGCCACTCGAACTCAAAGCGTCTTATGTTTGATTGCGCTACCTTTAGAGTCTTGATAATTGTATTGATACCAAAAGAATTGGTTGTCATAAAAAGATTGTACATAATAGAAAGAATCGCACACTATAAGAGTAGGTGCATCTGGATCAGTGAATTTAAGAGCCAATACTAAAGCCCACAGCTCAGCCAACTGAGCCGTGTAATCTCCAAGAGACTGAGTGTGGACTAAGGAAGATTTAAACTCACTGCCAACCATAGAACCTGTCACACTAGCACAGGCAGCCAAGTAAGCATGTTTGGAACCAACGACTGGCTGTGCAGAACCATTGGTATAAACTATACACTTGTACTGGTCAAAAGGAAGTAGAAACTGTGGCGCAGGATGACCTTGTTCATACTATAAAAATGCCTGCATCTGCAAGGATGGGTCGAAGATAAAAGTTACATCAGTCAATGTAAAAGAACTTGCCCACTGAATCCAAAAGGCATAGAATTTGGCACACTCACCTTTGTGACCGCCTCTAGAGTAGGCACAGGTGACACCATAAGAATGTGTTTCCCCTGAGCCAAAAAGCGCTCCATCAGGATCGCCATCTGTAGTGCTGTAAGAACTTTCTCAATGGGGAAAAATCGCATCATTGTTGATGTGTACAACTGTGATTTGTAGGTATTGGGGACTGTATCCCCTTCATTGAAAGTCAGGTAAGTGAAACCCACTGTGCCAGATACAATCCGTATCACTAAGTTAGTTGGGTTTGTAACGAGTTAACAGGAAGTTGGTCACAAGCAGATCAGACTTCAAAGAATTTCTGTATGCTCCGGAAGCCAGCTGGAATATGAAAAAGAGGGTTATATCAAATCGTATAGCTGTTTGATACGCATATCAGGAATGTAGGTCCTCCCGAAATTCAAAAAACCCACCAAAGATTGTAATTTCTTAATAGTGGAAGGAGGTTGTTATTGAGCCCATTTCTCCAGAAAGTGTGAGGCTAAGCGCCTCCCTTCATTTTGATTTTTTAACCCAAAAAGATAACTGCCAAGTAGGCAATGTGAGACTTAGAAAAGTTGAATTTGTACCCTACGTCTGCAAAGGACCATATGATGCAGTCAACACGCACCAAATGGGGTATTCATTTGTCATCCCTCAAATAAATGTCATCCACGTAAGAGAAACATCAGGATCTATGTTGTGTAAAATTGACACATCCAGTTTCGATATTGGGAAAGAGGATTATTCATAGATGAAACACAGTGTTCAATTATACCCTGACATTCCAAATGGGCCACAATGTCACTAACGGATGTTTTCGCCTCTCCTTTGATTGGATATTGTGCATGTGGCTGTGATTGCTTGCAAAGGGATCTCATGTGCTGGTGAATCTCTATCCCAGCCCACCTGATTGCAAAACACAGCCGGCGCTAGGGCAGAAGCTCATTCTGATGCATAAGCCTGTTTAGCCTCCTCAGAGGTGTAGTGTGAAAATGTCAGAAGTATCACCTCTTCACAGGGGAAGAAGCCAAAACAAATGGAGGAGGCCAATCCACCCCACCACAAAATGTTGTATGACGAGGTAAAGTTATCCAAAAAGATACCCTTAATTGTACATTGTATACCACCTTCAATTTGCAGTACTATCTCATAAAGTCTATCACAAGGTGCAACTCTTGTATCAGCTGTTTCCACTGCAATGTATGTGTCTGTTGCTCTCGCCTCCAGACAAAGATGGAGTACCTCCCATACTATTGCAACTTCCGCCGTGCTGTTGAGGAGTGTCACAGCCCATCTCCAATCGAGGAGCAGGGTCCTCATCATATAAGGCATACTTTGCTGTCAAAGTGGCAACTTTTTTTCTTTTGAAATGGGGTACGATATGACGGTTGTCCCTCTAGATTGGCTTTTACGTCAAACTGGGGGGGCGGATCACAATGTTGGTGAGTGATCTCGCCTTGTCTACGACCTTGACGCTCCCCTCCACTGAACTGTTGATCTGACAGGTCCTGCAACGAACAAGGAGATTGAGGATCAGAAACTGAAACCTCTCTGGCGTCTTAATCTTAGAACGGTCTTGTAAATCATACCTACGCTCTGAAGCATCAGGTGTCAGTGAACCTGCATGCAAACACTGCTTCTGCTGTGGCTGTTGTTATTGTTTATTCTTGATCCAATTCTTTTTCAGAAAAAATGGATGCCCCTCCTTCTCAGGAGGGGGTTTATATTGCGGTTGAGCAAAAGATTTAATCCCCATAATATTATGCCCTAATGGTTTATAAACTTTAGCTATAATTTTAGGCAATTTGTGTCGTTTATCAATCAATCAACCAGAAATTTGAAGAGCGCGCTACTCACCTGTGAGGGTCTCAAGGCACCTGGGGGGATCAGCTACTGATCAAACAACCAGGTCTTGAGGACTCTCCTGAAGGTCAGCAGGTCCTGGGACTGTTGTAGATGGATGGGGAGGATGTTCCATGTCATGGCGGTGAGGAAGGATCAGCCACCGGAGGATTTCAGTGGATGCATGGAATGGTGGCAAGGGCATGGTCAGCACAGCAGAGCTGGCAGTTGGGGGTGTAGAAGGTGAGTCACTTGTTGAGGTATGCTGGTCCAGCGTCGTGGAGTGCTTTGTGAGTGTGGGTAAGGAACTTGATGCCAGAGCAGGTCATTCAGGTGGGCGGTGATGTGGCTGTGGCGGGGGATGTCGAGGATGAGGCGTGTGGAGGCATTTTGTATGCATTGGAATCTCTTCTGGAGTTTAGCCGTGGTTCCCGCATGCATGGCGTTGCCATAGTCCAGCCTGCTGGGGCAACGGCCTGGGTAGCCGTCCTTCTGGTTTCGGTGGGGATCCAATTGTAGATCTTGTGAAGCATACAGAGAGTGTTGAAGCAGGAGGAGGAGAGGGAGTTGACTTGTTGGGTCCTATTTCTGATTACAGCAAACTTATTTAATACTTATTTTAACCAATTTAAATATGTATTTAATAACTTGAAATTATTTTATATGAGCTGTTGTGCTTTTGTGGTCTCTTTACAAAAGATCGAATAAAGCTGTGTGACTGACTGGCTTGTTGGGTCATTGACAGAGGAGAGTCTAGGATGAACACAAGGTTGCTCTTGTGGTCGGTGGGTGTCTGCGCCATTCCTAGCGCAGCCGGCCACAAGGAGTCGTCCCAGGCAGATAGGGTGGGGCCAAGCATGAAGACCTCCGTCTTGTCCGAGTTCAGTTTCAGGCAACTGCTCTTCATCCATCCGACGACGGCCTTCATCCATGCCTGGAAGTTGGTTTTGGTGGTGGCGGGGTCTTTGGTGAGGGAGAGGATCAGCTGCGTGTTGTCGGCGTATGAGACTATGTTGAGGTCGTGCAATCGGATGAGGTTGGCGTATGGTGTCATGTAGATGTTGAAGAGGGTCCGGCTGAGGGATGATCCTTGGGGTACGCCGCAGGTGACCTTGGTGGCTTTGGATCAGAATGGAGGGAGGCAGACTCTGTGCGTTTTGTCGTTGAGGAAGGAGGTAATCCAGTCCAGGGCTTTGTTGCGGATCTCCGCATTGTAAAGGCGTGTGCGCAGGGTGCGGTGGCAGGCGGTGTCGTAGGCGGCTGAGGGGTCCAGGAGGATGAGGGCCATGGTTTTACCATTGTCCAGCAGGGCCCTGATGTCGTCAGTGGTGGTGATGAGGGTTGTTTTGGTGCTGTGGTTGCTGCGGAATCTGGATTGGGAAGAGTCCAAGGTGATGTTCTCTTCGAGGAATTGGGTCAGTTGTCTGTTGACGATCTGCTTGATGACTTTCGCCAGGAGCAGGGAGAAGGGCTGGACGTTCTTGAGGTCCTTTGGGTCTACCTTAGGTTTCCTGAGTAGGGCTTTGATCTCTGCGTGTTTCCAGCTTACGTGAAGGTGGCGGTTGCAAATAAGCTGATAAAGATCTTATGGAGTTGGGGTGCGATGATGGAGCTCACTTTGTTGAAGATGTGGTGGGGGCAGGGGTCAGATGGTGAGCCGGAGTCGATGGTGTTCATGGTGTTGAGGGTGTCTTCATTGCTAACGTGGTTCCAGGAGATCAGGTGGCCGGTGTGAATGGGGGAGGTGAGTCTCGGGTGTCGGCGGCTGTCGGAGAGGTCTGGGTGTTGAAGCTGTCGTGGATGTCTACGATCTTGCGGTGGAAAAAGGTAGCTTAGGAGTCGCAGAGGTCTTGTGACGGTGGGATTTCGTTGGAGCTGGAGCTGGGGTTGGCAAGTTCCATCACGATGTTGAAGAGCTCTTCGCTATTGTGTGCGCTGTTGTCGATGCGTTCCTTGAAGGAGGTCATTTTGGCCAATCAAATGAGTTGTTAGTGTCTGCGGCTGGCGTTCTTGAGGGCTGCATTGTTTTCCAGAGTTTGCTTGTGGTGACATTTCTTCTCTAGTCTCCGGCAGGTCTGCTTGGATGTTTGGAGGTCGGCAGTGAACCAGATGGCTCTTCTGTTGGTGTGTCTGTTTGTGGGTTTCTTGATCGGGGCAAGAGTGTTGGCGCAGGCCTCGATCCATTGCTTGAGGCTGCGGCGGCTGTGTAGTTGTCGGGGTGGTCGGTCGGTGGGTCTCCGGCAAGTGTGATGGTTAGCTGGTCTTTGGTGACCTTGTTCCAGCTGCGGTGGGGGATTCTTTGCTGGTGGTTGTGTGCGGTGGTTTTCTTGAAGGAGAAGTGGATGCAGCGGTGGTCGGTCCAGTGGAGTTCGGTGGTGTGGCTGATTGAGACGTGGCTGCTGGTGGAGAAAATGGGGTCGAGCGTGTGTCCGGTGGAGTGGGTGGATGTCATGACAAGCTGTTTGAGGCCGAGGTTGGTGAGGTTGTCCAGTAGTGTGGAGGAGTTGCTGTCATTGGTGTTCTTGAGGTGGAAGTTCAGGTCTCCGAGGAAGATGTAGTCTGTGGAGGTCATGGCGTGCGCGCTGACAGCATCTGTGATGGAGTCGATGAGCTGTGGCTAGGGTCCTGGGGGGTCTGTACACAAGGGTTCCTCTGAGGGTGGTGTTGGGATCGATGTGGATCTGGAAGTGCAGGTGTTCGGCAATACTGAGGGTGTCTTCATGTTGGTCGAGATTCTGAGGATATTTCTGTGGACGATGGCGATTCCTCCTCCTGGTCTGTTGGTGCGGTCCCTGCGGGTGATCGTGTAGCTACCTGGGATGGCTATAGCAACTTCGGGTGCCGATGAGGCGTTCATCCAGGTCTCCATCAGGAAAACGATGTCCGGGGAGCATGAGTCAAGTAGGTTGCAGAGTTCATCTGCTTGCCTGTGGATGGAGAGGGTGTTGAGCAGTATGCATCCGAGGTGGTTGTGGTCCACTTTGGTGGGGTGGGCAGGATGTGCAGGTGAGCGCTGGCAGGTGTAGCTGCAGCTTCGGCAGGTGAAGGGTCTGTGGGTGAGTTTCACTGTGGCCTGTAAGCAGGTGGAGGATCGGCCGGCATTGAGTGCACGGAGGGTGTTGGCGTCATAGAAGCGTCTAGCGCCATGGTGCTTGAGGGGGCTAGGAGTTCTGGTGCTGGATGCGGTCCTGCCGTGGGCAGGCGCAGACGGGCTTGCCTTAGGCACGCCTTTGGCGCGCCAGTGGCTCGGCGCCCTGCGGTTGACATATATACGGGAGGGGGCTGGAGCAGCGAAAGCGAGGCAGGAGCGGGCTTGGTCGAGGGGGCTGCAGGGGCAAAAGTGGCAGGAAAGGAGAGTGTGGTTGGCGGTAAATCAGGGGGGCACAAGGAATGACAAAGACAACAGTAACACAATCACAATAAGTAACACAGGAGAAAAAAACTGTGAAAACAATTAGGTTAAAACAATCATGGAAAAAGAAACCACAGACGCCGGAGGACCTGTGGCGCAGTCATCACAGCCGGCTTGAACCTAGCCAGGAGGGAACACAGAGCTGCGGACAGCTGATTGGGAGGAGCTGCTGCAGAGAGTGCTGGCCTTGGCCCTGGAGGTCAAGGAGTCATGTGCGCTCCCCTGCAGCGGTTGGCATATGGAGATGGGAGCAGCAGAAGGGAGGTGGGAGCGGACTCAGTCAGGGGGGTGGGGCCACAAGGGCAGCAGCGGCGGGAAAAGAGAGAGTGGGTGGTGGTAAACCAGGGGGGCACAAGGAATGAAAAGACAACAGTAACACAATCACAATAAGTAACATAGGAGAATGGTGAAAACAATTAGGTTAAAACAATCAGGGAAAAAGAAACCACAGACGCGTGAGGACCTGCGGTGCAGCCGCGGCAGCTGGCTTGAACCCAGCTGGGAGGGAGCAAAGAGCCAGGGGCAGCTGATCTGGTGGAGCTGCTGGGGAGAGTGCTGGCCTTGGTCCTTATTTTTAATGCACTCTAGAATATTTCAACTCTTATTCAAGATTTGGTATAATATGCAAACCTAAAGAAAGGACAGCTCCAAAACGGTAAAAAAAAAGAAAGAAATATATAAGCCCAAAATTGGAGGAGTGAAAACGGGCAGTTTGGACGAGTTTTACCTCCAATGGGACAAGTACGTATGTTTTTTAGATTGAGTCCCAACTCCACCCAATTGTGCAATGGCCTGTGATACACAGGGTTTTAAGTAAATTCCAGTATCAAGATGTCCACCTACATGTGTCCATGGGAGCCATCTCACCTATCCACTTCAGCTAATGCCTCAAGGCCCTGTCTCACCAGCAAACAAATGCTTCCCCCTTGACGTTAGCCAGTATCATATCGGAGACTATAGGGAATACCCCAACCAGTCTCATACCCTTCTCTAGGGCGGCCTTCAACTGTCGGAAGCACTGTCATGGAGGGGGTGCCAAAGCATAGTGAATACACCACTGGGAACACCTTCCCCCAAGTGGTGCAGTCTGCTACATTGGGAATAGGATGTTTTGGTAAATTCATCGTAAGTATGCTGTGTTTATCTGCAGGAGTAGTATTTGTAAATACAGGGGCATATATACAAGCCCATTGCACCACTTTTGCATCACTTTTCCCATGTTAAAACTGATGCAAAAGTAGCGCAAGGGTCTTGTAAATACGCATCACAGTTTTGAGTTGCTCAAATTTCTCTGCTAACCAGAATGGTAATGCATCCCTATTTTGAGGACGTTTCCCCATCACTGAATTAATAATAATAGGGTTGATTACCAAGCCTCCATTTCCTGGTTGCCGTGGAGGGCCTCCAGCCAGAGCCACTTGGACCGTGCGAGACATATATTGTATCACGCTTCTATGTACATGGACTAAATATTCATGTGATTAACGTGTGTAATACCACAATAATTTGGGTGTGGTGTAATCCCGCCAAAGTGGGCCATGTCGCTCCGTCAACTGATAAAGGGACTAAACGGACCATTGTCTTAGGGTGAGGTAGGGCACCATTAAACCAGATAGTGTGCTTCCAAGCTGACACTGGAACTTCAAGTAACTGATAAGGTTAATAATCCTGGGATAACGGCTGTATGTTTATATTCATGAAAGAAATTATCATTCCCATCCACCGCCGGAAATTTAGTTTACAAAACTCGAAGCGAAAAGCAGAGTTTGCTTTAACCACAAAAAAAACGTTTTCTTCTTCATACAGGACTCCATGTTGAATGAAATGAGCAGTTAGTGCTGTGTAATTAAGAGCAGGAAAACAAAAAACCTTTATCTAAAGAGAAGGATAACTAGGAAAACGGTAGCGCAACACTAGGTATTGAAGAAGAAAACCAAACCTTTTAAAATCCAAGCTTGTAAAACCTATAATCTCTAATATAGGAGGTAAATCCTATGCACCACCGATGTCTCTGGTAATTGGTGAGAGGGTATTGTGGACAAGCGCAAGTGCTACTCAGGGGTCTCGTGAATAAGTACCTGACCAAATGTTGGTGGCGCGATGTTGCAGGGATTCTGCACATACACAGAACTATGCGCAGGATTATGGGACCTCTGTGTATACTGGCTAAGCCTTCCTACCACCTTAATGCCCACGAACCCAGGACTGACTAGCTATAGTGTCTTACTCGCTCTCTTACTCACAAAGAGAGAAATCAATGATTAGACACTCCAGAATATAGCACTCTCGGATCTCTCAGGAATCGCAGTAACGAGACACACCTTTTCGCTCACACTCTCCTACTTGTCCACAATAAGATCTGACAGAGACACAAAGATAGTTTAAAATGTTTATTTTAACTAACAGGCTCTAAAATCCAGTATACTCGCCACAACAAGCATAAAGATGCATAACACCAAAATTGTTAGCATTGCAGTAAGGCCATATATCATGAAGGGAGATTATAAAAAAGACTCTGGAGAAAGGTTTACAGTGCATATGCACCCTCCCCTAGGCAAGTAGAAGTATTAATATATAATAGAAGATCTCTGGGCTTTGTCGGCAGACTCCATACCTCAGGCCTTAGATCGTATATCTACATCACACATGTGTATTGCTCTTCTCCCTGAAAAGGTCCCTCTCCAAGTGTGTGTTTCCTAAGCATGCATCCCCATAACATCAAAGAATGAGTCTCCAGCAAAAACAGCAGCATTTGTATGTTTCATCTATGTGCTAGGGCCTGACCAGAAGATAATAACAAGAGGCAATGTTTATCGACCTTGCTCACAATGTTCAGACTAAAAATGGGCAGAGAACGAGCACAGCAGAGAGTTCTCATGTAAAAGGCATAAACAGAGTCTTGCAAAAATAAAGGCATTTAGTAACAAGCGCAAAAACAGCATCATGGCTACAAGGCTCATGCTGGCTTAAAGATGTCGACAACGTCCCTATCGACCACGTGACACTGAGATCACCTTATTACATATTATAAGTGTACATGGCAATCTGGGAGGGATAAACTTTTCAAGTTTGCTGTCTCTGGAATCACAAAATTTAAATTCAGAACGTATAGTGAAGTTGGATTTTAAATTGCAATTCTGAAAATGCTACTTTTAGAAAACTAATAGGCAACAACTGGGCAACCCATTATCTCTAGGAACCTGAGTAGGTGTATAATAACATAATTGTGGTCCCAACTGAGGAAGCTAACAGCCTTTACTTCCTAGGCAATCGTAATGAAGTGATCTTAGGCAAAATGTAAGCTGGTAAAAGACCAGCTATTTAATTGGTACCCATATATTTAAATGCACAAGCCTGTGCAAGCATTTGGTATATACATTACATGTATACAATGATAGTATTTACAAACAAGTTTTGGAAAACAAGTACAATTGCAGTAAGTGCTCCTTGTGAATGGTGCTGCATTAGTGAATAGTGCAAAATGGTGAGCAATAGTGTTGTGATACATAAATAAAGCAATTGTTGGCTTAAATGTACGTCCATGCTTCAATACCTAATTAACAACTTGTAATGGAGTCTTTATCAGTACAAAAATGATAGCTACCTATAAGTATCAAATCGCAGACAAAAAATGATAATGAATATTAGAGCCGGTACAGAATGTTCATAGCTTGCTTAAAAATCATTTGTTAATCAATCAATCCCATCAACTGAGGTAATCTTACCTCTTCTGTAAGGTTACTTATATGTAGTACAAATATCCTGAATGTAACTGAATATAATGGCTGATCTGGAAAAACAGATACATATGCAAGGATGGTTGTAATCAGACTGTTGTGATGGGTATTTGAGAAGGTTGTAACCCAGAAAGAAGAAGGCCCACGAAAGTGTCACAATCATCATACTCAACATATATGGGTTACCATCTTTTAAGGACTGGAGTAATATAAAGCACAGGCAGAACCATCAGCTTGGTCATTCTCAGCCCCCTGGATTCTGTAGAGGGCACATGCCCCCTACTTTTTTGTGTTTGGGCAAGGTTTTTAATTTTCTGGCGATCCCTTTAAGTAGCCACAAGGCCACTGGTGCTAGAAAGTGTCTATGTTAATGGTGCCTTCCAGAAATAGCCACTTTCGGAGGAAAAAGTCAACTTGGCAAACATCCTCCAGATGGTGCAATAAATCAGGATACAGGAGGCGGTAGAGAAATAGGAAGTAGGACTCAGGAAACAGCAGGGAAGCCTGAAATTCCCAACAGGACTGATGAAGCATTGCAACGCAAGGACAAGGTAGTTATGACATCCTTTTATACAATAAACCCCAGGAAATTACATCAGAAAATGAGGAAGCCATGACAGATTAGGAAAATACTATTGCATGACTATGAATGACGTCAGATTTGATTGGGAAATTATATATATACCTCTGTACGTATTCTGGGTAGAAGAAACAAGGGGAAAGTGGGAGTACGAAAACATGAGGAGTGTGGCACTTGTCCAAGCCCGCATCGGGCACTGGTCCTGGGCGTGGCACAACAGCTTGCTTTGCATCTGGCATGGTTGATCTGTGAAAAGATATGACTAGTGATTTTATTTGAGTAATGCATTTGTTCTTAACCTTATATTTTCTGTGGATGCCAACTGCATCATTAATGGAATCTGGGGAGCCCATTGAATATGGGTACCCTGGCCTAAGCAATTTCTATGATTTGTACTGTAAAACAATACACAAAATTATGGAAGCATGAATTCATCAAACAAATGCACTAATGATGAAATACTGTGTTTAATTCACAAACAAATATAAAAAAATAAAAAATGTAATGTGAAGATATTTTCTGAACTCAATTTAGTCAGCTCATCAGCCATATTATATTTTGTTTGATGCACTTGCAAATCAATCTGTGGATACCAACATAAGTTTTGGTCTCCACTTTAAAATTCCTATATATTGACAGAAAGGTTTAAAAATGTAAATTTTGCATTTTAATTTACATACCCTTTAATCTCTTGATATTGTTTAATTTTTATTAGCAATGACAGACTCACTGAATAGGTGTTGCGGACTCCCAGGTGTACCCAGACCACAGGCTGAGAACCACTGGCATAGTGAATTACAAAACTGACTCCGCCAATCGCTTCACTCACCCTTGGATGCCAAAAAGCAAAAAAGCAATACAGAACCTAAAGCAGTTCCATGCTTTGTAGATTTATGAAGGACTCTTAAAGGGGATGAGCCAGGATTGACATTTTATTCTGGGATGCATAGGCATTATTGTCATATAGATATGCCGTTGGCAACACAAAAGGTGATGGCTCGAATTCAGATGGAAATTCATACTAAGATAACATTTGATCATAATCCTATGCTGTTAGTTATCATGGATGAAAGTGGGAGTTTGATGGTTGTATGAGTGTTCCTTGATTCTTAATGCTGAATACAGATCTTTATGACAACCACATTTCAGGATATTTGAGGATTAATGGTACAGCTCTATTGTTTTGGATTCCCTCAATGCCTATGTTAGATTTGTGAGTATTCATTTGGTTTCTAATATGAATAGGCTAGCATGTAATAGGGAAGAAGCCACTTTAGCAGAGCCATAAGAACTAAAAAGACATATGCTACATTAATAAAGAGTCAAGATACAGAGGAAAAAGATTTTTTCCTGTGTTTGGTAGAGGGCAGAAGCTGAGTCAGTAGAACAATGTGAGGAAAAGTGGTTATAGTATCATAAATTAGTGAATAGTCAAATTGTGAATCCAGGGAATCAATAGAGAACATTTTGGAATATAAAACATAGGAAAAGAAAAGTAAGAACTATCATTGTAATTTTAAGGATGGGGAGGGATGCAGGCTCACCCAAACTGAGGAAATTATCTTATGGTTATAATCATGAATTATGTAATCATGAGCTGGCTGAGACTTCTATTATTGTAACTCAATTATACCTTAGTAAAAGACAACATAACACATCTTTATGAGACACAGAAGAGCTTGCTAGAGGGAGATATTACAATCAAAGAAATTAAACAAGCAATGGTATCCTTACAAACTGGCAAAGCAGCTTGTGACAGTATCTCAGCAGAATTGTATAAGACATTTATAGGTCAACTAGTCCCCACTCCTTTTTAAATGTAATTAGGTTTTGATCATGGGCTAGTTATACGTGACTCCTGGAACTCAGTTATAATAGCCATCTTTTTGAAAAAATGGAAAACAGCTGATGAAAGAGGACTACATTGGTCAAACTTGTTTGTGAACTCTGATGCTGATATCTGTTCTAAAATATTACCCAATTGGATTTTGGCTGTTATTAAGTCACTCGTCTAACCTCAACAACATTATGTTACACCCTCATGGGACACTGCAATTCATATTAATTCAGCAATATTAGTATTTGATGCCTCATTAGAAAGCAAGCTGCTATGACCTTTATAGATGCGAAAAAAGCATTTGACAGAGTTTCATGACAGTTCTTATGGGTGACAATAGGTTTGGTTAAAGGTTTTGCAATTGAGGCTAAGTGCTTTATCAAAGATTAAATTGAATAGCACTACCTCCAATCTATTCACAATTCCCACCAAACTGCATCAAAATTAGATTAATATGGATGGAATTCTGGTTATCATCATTGGTACAGAGGTGAAAGGTACTGCTTATGCTGCTTATATTGCCATTTAAACCGGTGAAAATTACTGCTTATGCTGGTGATGTTGCCATGTTATGTTATGTTATGTTATCATTTTGGTAGAGCGCAAAAGCTGCCCCAGCAAAGAGGCGTCCCGGCGCTAAGGAACCACAGACACTATACTAAAGAAGAAAGGAGTGGGACAGACAAGAGTCCTAAGGAGAGGGGAACAGGTGGGTCTTGATGGCCTTCCGGAAAGTAGATAGGTTTTCCAAAGAACGGATGTTCAGTGGCAGAGCGTTCCAGAACTTGGCTCCCAAAACCCTAAAGGAGCGACCACCAGTGCGACAGAGCTTTGTACGGGGTACAATCAATAAGTGCTGGCCTAATGAGCGCAGGTTGCGCTGAGGCACATACGGTGTAAGGAGTGGACGCAGAAGTTCTGGGCATCCGGATTTGAGGATTTTGAATGTCATGATGAGGGTTTTGAACTGGATTCGGGATTCGATGGGTAACCAGTGCAACTTTCGAATAGTAGCTCTGACCGAGCATCTGCGGGGAAGACCAACCAAGGCTCTTGCCGCAGACTTCTGCACGCGTTGCAGTGGCGCTATCTCCCCTTTGTTGGCGCCCAGAAGTAAAACATTGGCGTAGTCCAAGCGGGAGAGAATTGTGGCTTGGACAATGAGTTGGCGAACCTTAGAGTCAAAAAAGCCGAGTATCGGGATGAGACTCCTCAGCAGGCCCATACAAGTAGCTGGCACTTTTTTTGTGTGGGTCTGAAAGCTGAGCGAGGAGTCCAATCAGATGCCTAGGTTTTTGACCAAGGATTTAGGTGGTGGAATAGTGCCCAGTGACGAGGGCCACCAGTGCTCATTCCAGTAGCTGGTATTCCTTCCGAGGAGCAGCACCTCCGTCTTGCCTGCATTAAGCTGCAGGCAGTTGTCTGTCATCCACTGGGCTACTGCAGCAAGGCCATCCCTAAATCTTGAGGCCGAAGTAGAAGGGCCTTCAGTGAGAGTGATGGCCAGCTGCGTGTCATCTGCGTATGACACCAGCGTTAGGTCCCACTCCTTAGCCACTACCGCAAGTGGCTGCACATAAAGATTGAAAAGGGATGGGCTTAGTGCAGAGCCCTGCGTGACTCCCTGTCCGATGGAATGGGGCTTTGAAAGAAATGGGGGAGCTGACACCCGGAAGGATCTGTCCTTCAGGAAGGAACGGAACCATTCCAGGGCAAGACCGAAAATCCCTACTGTCGCCAGACGATTTAACAGAATGTTATGGGATACCGTGTCAAAGGCTGCGCTGAGGTCTAATAGAATCAGCGCAGCACTCTGACCGGCATCGAGGATCGTCCGGAGATGTTCAGTCTTGGCCAGGAGGGCAGACTCAGTGCTGTGGCCCGGCCTGAACCCATTTTGAGATGGGTCCAAGATGTTGTTTTGATCCACATGTAGGGACAGGACGTTGTTAACATGAGCCTCTGCAAGTTTAGACAGTCATGGGAGCAGCGAGATAGGTCTGAAGTTTTCCAGTTTGGAAGGGTCTAGGGTGGGCTTCTTGATAATGGGGGAGACCCAAGCTTGTTTCCAAACAATCGGGACACTAGCAGAAGAAAAGGAAAGATTCAGTATAGAGGCCAGGGAAGGCAGAAAAAATTCAAGCGATTCCATAAATTGGGTCGGCTTCATCGGGTCTGCTGGAGAGCCAGACTTAACTTTCCTGGAGAGTTTAGTTAGGTCCTCATACGAGATTTCTGGTATGAGCATCATGGTGGTGCCATTAGTAATGGAGTTAGTGGAGTTAGGCGGGTTGGAAGAGTGCTGTGGAAATGATCTGTATATTCTTTGCACTTTCTCTACAAAGAACGTGGCAAGGTCCTCACAATACTGCGCGGAGGTGATACTGGAGGAAGGGGATCTGCTGCTCTGCAGTTCTTGTACCAGTTTAAAAATAACTTTAGCGGGATTCGAGCTAGAGTTAATTTCTTCTGCATAGAAGGAGGCGCGTGCAGAGCAAATAGCTTTATGGTAAAGTTTTTGTTTGGATAGGTAGAAAGCTTTATCCCTATCATTATATTCCCTTCTCCAGATTCGCTCGGCTTTTTTGCAATCTTTTCGCATGGATTTCAGGGTGTCGTTATACCATGGGTACCATGTATAACGCAGATGCCAAGCAATCTATCCAAAAATATTGAAGTATAGACAACACCTTTTTTGGCAAGGTTTTGGGTACCAATTAAATATTTTAAAATGGTCTTGAATTATAAACCAGAATGTCAAGATCCATGAATTTCTAATGTAGCAATGTATTTAGGCTTTACAATTCTTCTTGGATGTAGCATATTATTCATCTAAACTATGAGGAGTTAATATAGCAGTGCCCTAATGGCACAGTTTACCTATAATGCTAATAAGTTATTGCAATATTTTTTTTTTAAAGGACTATCCTTCCAAACGTCTTACATTTGTTTAGAGCCTTTGCATTATATGTTCCGAATTCCTCCTTCAGGAGAAGCTTTATCCGGGGAAGTGAAGGAGTCAGAAAACCCTTTTTTTTTTGGTCCAGCTACCCCAGGAAAAAGATGACTGTGGGTTATCCAATTTTAAATTGTCATATTGTACCACGATGGTACAACATATTTGCACTTTGCTTATAAATAAAAGCGATCCCAAAGTACTATATATTTATCAACTGGCCTTAGGGGTGGATGCTTGAGGGTTTCTAACTCTACATTCAGATCCTGATTATTTTAAAATGTTCAAAGTTTGTTATTATATGATTCTCACTAATGAAAGGTCAAGTGGTGTAAAATGTACCAAGTTACAGCTATAAATTAATGCTCAACCTTCTGAAAACACTCTTAATTTCTCTTGTTCTTCCACCATGCCACATGTTATATATCGGTCAAAAAATGGTCCGAGAATAGTTCACCTCTTCCTGAATAATGTACTTCACACATTTTTAGAACTTCAGAAAAACTTTTATCTACAGCAATATTGCGTTTTTCAACTATATCAGATTATGAACTATGTCCAACATATTACTCTATAAACCTTGAAAAACATGAGTAGTCAGAATTTTTTACTGAAGCTAAGACTAAAATTACTATACAAGAGACTCGTTGGGGGGACCAATAAAGTGAAATGGTTGCAGGCAGCAACAGGTCCGTTGCTAAATGAATTGCCATGAACCGCTGGTTTGTCTACTTCATTTAGTCTCTGGCCACGAGAGGGCTATGTTCATGCCAATTCATTTACCCTTGGTCCTGCTGCTGCCTGGAATGATTGCATTTCGTTGGTCCACTTGAGGTTGTCCTTTCTAGAATTAATCATCCAGTTGGATTTGCACATTGAGAATAATGAAAACGTGTATGCACTCATACGGACCAAGGATACAACTGAATAATTATTTTCAGGCTCCATCCAAGATCCAGAGGAGTTCCTTGTTACTTGTCCATCTATATGATTTTACATCTGTCCTGAAGAAGATCCACTCTGATGTTTTCATAATAACACATGCATCCTGGGTTGAAACGTCGATGCACAGTTACTTCACGTCCTTAAATCACTCCCCCTATTAAGCCAGTGCTAAATGAAAATAGGGTGGAAGTTGAACTGTATGCATTTGGAGAGGGACGGAACTCCATGATTATAAAATGATGTCTATATGTTGTTTTAACAGACAAATCGGGATTTAATTGTTGTAAGTTCTGTATTGAATCTTGTCACAATTCATGTAATGTTTGATTGTTAATTTTCTTTTGTGAATTTGATTGTTTGTAGCGGCCATATTTAACACAATACATTCCAGTGACATATACATGTGATATTAAGTATATTATGTGTGTGGTGGATCTTTGACTTCTCCTTCAATGTTGAAATTACTGATGAGATTGATTATGAATTTCTATCATTTAGGCTAAGCAATTGAATGACCCAACAGTAGACAGTAGACATTGTAGTACTTATCTCCCATTCCCAGGTTCTGTGGGATACAGGGTGGCCCCATTATACTTAATGAGGGTCCTGTTTCAGCAAAATGGTGTGCACATTTAAATTTTCTGGACAGGATTTACACGGTGAGGCTGATTTTGAAAGGAGAGCAAGTAAGGTGAAGTGAGACAGTAATAAAACCTCGAATGAGATTTTTTATGAAGTAGAAAAGAGCTTGTATGAGACTTGGAAAAATTAAGATTAGAGATTATGAAAATCAAAAGGAAAGGAAAGGGTCCGAATGGAAATGGTAAACCCAAGAGTTATAGAAGGTCAATATACAATTTTGGGGTTACAAAAGAAAGGGGTTGGGGGCTTTAGCTCCACAAGGGTTGTGTTGGGTTGTTTACAGGTGGAGGGGTTGTTAGTGTATGTCTATCAGTTCAATGCAAGGTCGTTTTAGTTTAGGCGAATTGGCTAAATGGTATGCTTCATGAGCTTGTCCTACTTTAGAAAAAACAGCCTTTTATAACATTAACATAACTCTGTTCTTTTCTGTCCACGCTGCACAGATGCTATGAGCTGGCGTGGAAGATTATGTGCATAGTGACTTGACTTCCTTGCGCTGTTGCACCCGCATGATACAATCAACGAGTACACAGAAGATGGAATGTATTATTCATTTGTGTTCATAAATGTCCACCTCCGTCCCTGGTATAAGAAACAGAGTTGGAGGATTTAGGTTTGTTAGCAGGGAGAGTGAGTTGGTGACTGGAGAAAGAGCTTGATAAAGTTCAAATGGCATGTCAGGGTAAACTTAAGGTAGAAGTGAAAGACAAAAGGTCAGGAACAAATAGAGTACTGAGCAGGTGAACTATCCAATATTTGGGGAAATTGCTCTCAGGGTGGTAAAGACCATAATTTAGGCCTGTAGAATTAAGACAGTTGGGGAAACAGTCGCTGACCAAAGTGGGGTGGGTTGCACAGATGTGTTGTTAGCGTTTGAATATTAGCTCACTACAAGGGCATATGTGAGCCTGTCTTGCATCAGAAAAAAAGCAACACACCAACAAGACTCTCACGATAGCATGGGAAACTATCTGATAAAGTCCACGTGCTTTCCTCTTGGAAATGGATTGCAAGCATTGATTGAACAAAATCTTTTGCAAGCTGTAACCAATGTTACTCGAACATTAGTTTTAATGTAATAGAAACATGGACTGTTTAGTTTATGATAAATAAGGTAAACAAGTGTATTTTCAAAGTGCATCTTTCTGATATCTTAAATTACATTTTAACCAGTTTAAAACCTTTTTTTCTTCCTCCCAGTTGCAAGATATTCAGTCTTCAAATGTAGTATGCATTATTAATAAGAATCTACCAAATCGTGACTATTCACATTACAAACAAGTTAACCCTTATGGGAAATGCATCATGTGAGCATCCCTAAAAGCCCTGCTCTTTTAGATGTGTAAATCTAATACAAGTGGTGAGGCAGGTGTTTTTCAGTAATTGCACCACATGCCTGGAAATCACTGCCAGAACCATTATGCATAATAGATAAGTTTATGTCTTTCAGAAAACAATTCAAAACTTTTTTTGCTTTGGCAAGCTTTTTCTGACTAATTCTAAGGAGTGATGTGTATTTAGTTATGCACTGCTGTAACTAAATCAGTTTAAAATCAATGACCATGTTCTAAATTGGCAATAATCATTTTTATGTATCTTGACTTTTACATTATTTATTTATCTTTCAAATATGTAGTAGGCCTAGTTTTATCATCATTTCTGTCTGTGTTAGAAACATCATCACTGCAAAGTCTTTATCACTGTTAGAAAATGCCCTTTTTTCCGTGGTCAGCTGAATTTTGTTGCTGGATTTAGAATCTGCACACTGGAGCACTACTGACCAGTGTATTTGCTCTGGCATCGAAAGCATGTAAAATATTTCTAATCTCTGACTAGCATATTTAATTCTCATGTAAGACCATAGTATGGTGTGTCAAAACTACACCTTTAGCATGGAAAGGTAAATGTCACCTGCGGACTGCAGCACTGTTTGTCCCTCCACTAGTGTGGCAAGGAAAACACGGCATCACGCACACCAGAGCAGCCTAACTGCGACAGTTTAAACCTCCAGCTACTGCTGTCAAAATAACCTTTTTGACAGGAATAAAGCCATTCCTATTAAGTAATAATAGCCTGTCACTATCTAGTCCTTCACAAAGTATGGTGCATGGTAATGATAAATGTGAAATGTAGAAATGTAATATTTCAATGTTGCGGCAGTGCATGCCAGTAATAACTATTTTCACTCTAGAAGGCTTTGGCTGTCCTATGAGAAAACTAGAATCCAGTGCACCAAAGTGGTACATTTCTTATGTGGAGTTAATTAGGACGTAGTGACCCTCCCACTGACTAAAAAACTCTATTTTCAGTTTCATACAGGCACTTTACACCTCAGAACGGTAACATCAGGCTGGAATGGTGAATGAGGCACCACTTGTCCCACTTGTAACCATCAGAACGAAAGTGTTTTGCATGTTTTGTTCGTCTTCCCAGGTAATTTATCTCTCGGCCACAATTGGGTGGTCCCGACTTGCAGGTTAATAGGTGTATGGAACCATCAAGACGCCCTACGTATTCTCAGATCAGACTCTTGCATAGTAATGGTTATTTCTATTGCAAAATGTTTCGGTGCAATGTGGGTGCTCCACAGAAACGTTCTTTGTCGCTAAACCACCTAGGGCCAGATGTAGGTGTCAAAATACCGGTCGGAATCGGCCGAAAATACCGATTTTTGTCCGTTTCCGACTGGTATTTTGACATTGGTATGTAGGGGCACTGAAAACATACAGATTCGGTAATTTTACCGAATCAGTAATTTTACAGATTCAGTAAAATTACCGATCGGTAAAATTACCGAATCTGTATTTTCCTATGTAGGTAGCACTTCTAACAGTGCTACAGGGACTTTAGAATTCGGTGTTTACCATGTAATACAATAGCATGGTAAATAACGAATTCTTGTGTACATGCACATCTGTGCATGTACACCTGTGCCATGTGGCACACAGACATGCCCTATGGGCATGTATGTGTGCCACAGTCATGTGACCTTATAATACCTCTTTTCATTGGTTGTTAACAGTTTTTTTTTACAACTAATGAAAACCCCACCCATTTCCTTCACTTCATCTTTCACTTTGGAGACAGCAAGACCTGTTCCTTTCTGTTCTTCTATTTAGTGAAAAGAATGGCTGCCAGACCACCCAGCAGCAGTGAGGACTCAGATGACTTCATTGAGGAGGAGCCTCCTCAGCCCAAGGTGAAGGAGCACTTTATATGGAAATTTTTTACCATACCACCAGGTGAAAAAAAGGTTAATGCTCCAAAGGTGGAGTGTAAAATTTGCCAAACAGTTCTTTCACGCGGTGACCCTAGAAGAAAGTACAGTTTTGGCAACTCCACAATGATTCGGCATGTTGAAGTTACGTGATTTTCGACTTCACTTCGTATCCAGCCACCATTTTGTATTTAACCGCCATTTTGTGTTGCCTCACTCAGGCAGCACGGCGGACGTGGTAAACGCGATGTTTTTGCTTTTGCAGCTGCTACGTGTCCTTCCCGTTAAAGAATAACTTCTGCCTATGTTTATGAAACCGATGTCAGGGTCTCCCGAGATTTCGCAAATCCATGTCGAGACTGATTAATCCATGTCTTACTCCACTGTTTGGGTCCCACCATTCTTCTTGACTTTATCTTGTTTAACTGGCCTTTGCTATTCTCTTTGTGTGTTCTCTTGTTACATAGACTGTCCTTTAAAGCATTCAACATGTTCTACCACCTGCAAAATTGAATTACGGGCACTAGTGTTGATTAACCTGGAGGGAAGAGGGCACACAGGGTCTGAAAGGAGGGTGTGTTTTAGACATTCGATATCTTGTTTTCGAACTATTCCTATTCGTCAGTTTTGTATGTTTTGGGAGTTGGCATTGTAAACATTGTAACTGGTGTGAAACTTATGGTTTTTTCAGTGAATATATTAGTAAAGTACTATAATAGTCTGTGTGTCACAGAATGAAGTGGCAGTCTCCTGATAACATACCCGTTGGTGTACTTACAGGACCACTGTGCTTAGCTGCAGCTAATAAATCTGCTTTTCTACACCAACAGAGTGTCACGTGTCTCTGTCTGCCAAAGCAGGTGAACCCGGAGATTTTACGCGTGCCCTGGGTGACCCTAGAAGAAAGTACAGTTTTGGCAATTCCACAATGATTCGGCATGTTGAAGTTACGTGATTTTCGACTTCACTTCGTATCCAGCCGCCATTTTGTATTTAACCGCCATTTTGTGTTGCCTCACTCAGGCAGCACGGCAGACATGGTAAACGCAATGTTTTTGCTTTTGCAGCTGCTACATGTCCTTCCCGTTAAAGAATAACTTCTGCCTATGTTTATGAAACCGATGTCAGGGTCTCCCGAGATTTCGTAAATCCATGTCGAGACTGATTAATCCATGTCTTACTCCACTGTTTGGGTCCCACCATTCTTCTTGACTTTATCTTGTTTAACTGGCCTTTGCTATTCTCTTTGTGTGTTCTCTTGTTACATAGACTGTCCTTTAAAGCATTCAACATGTTCTACCACCTGCAAAATTGAATTACGGGCACTAGTGTTGATTAACCTGGAGGGAAGAGAGCACACAGGGTCTGAAAGGAGGGTGTGTTTTAGACATTCGATATCTTGTTTTCGAACTATTCCTATTCGTCAGTTTTGTATGTTTTGGGAGTTGGCATTGTAAACATTGTAACTGGTGTGAAACTTATGGTTTTTTCAGTGAATATACTAGTAAAGTACTATAATAGTCTGTGTGTCACAGAATGAAGTGGCAGTCTCCTGATAACATACCCGTTGGTGTACTTACAGGACCACTGTGCTTAGCTGCAGCTAATAAATCTGCTTTTCTACACCAACAGAGTGTCACGTGTCTCTGTCTGCCAAAGCAGGTGAACCCGGAGATCTTAGGCATGCCCTGGGTGACCCTAGAAGAAAGTACAGTTTTGGCAACTCCACAATGATTCGGCAAGTCCAACGGAGGCACCCCCAGAACTATGCCCGGGAGAGTGTCAGGGACCTAGCACGTAATCCCCTAAGAGATGGCACCTCAACATCCACTGGAGGAGCAACAACATCATCCGTGAGAGGAAGACCTGAGCAGCTGATCCCCAATATTCAGCCTGTTTTCAATGATATCACTATCAAGTGTAAGCAGTGTGATAAACTGCTTTGCTACGGAGAACAAAGTATAATGTACATTGTACCCACAAGGGAAAACCGCTGCTGCCGTCCCCAGCCCTAATTTTTCCTCTTTTTTTGCTCCTGTTGAGTAGTTTGGCATTCCCTGTTTTTGTTTTTGTTCAGAAAAAAACATAAAAAGAAGAAAAAAAACAGTTCTTTTTAGAACTACCTCCAATTCTCCAAAAAGAGCTGTATTCTTTACAAATTCAAAAGGAGTGAGTGAAGTGGAGTGTAGTCAGAGAGCAAAGGAAAATGAGTGAGGGAGTAAAGAAAGGGACGAGAGGGGAAGGGAAGTGAACTAGGGGGGCTGAAAGAATGTGAGTGTGGGAGGTAAGTGAGGAGAAAGGGAGTGAACAAGGGGAATGTGGATAAGTGAAGAAAACGGAGTAAGGGAACGGGGGTGTGGAAGGGTAAGAGAAGAGCAATGATGTTGAGGAAAGAGTGGTGATAGAGAATGGATAACGGCAAGTGAGCATGAGACAAAGGGAGTAAGGAGTGAGGAGACAGAGGAAGTGAAGGAAAAAGTGACAGTAGAAGACTGAGTGAGGGAGGAAAGAAAGCAAAGTGATGGAGTGTGGCTGAGTTATAGGGAGTAAGCGTAACAGAAGAGGAGTGAGAGACTAAGAGGACGGAGAGAATAGGGGTAACAGAGAGAAAGTGAGGGAAGGGGAGTGAGTAAGTTATAGGACAGAGGGATTGAGAGAAGGAGTTACTGAAGTGGAGTAAGGAGAGTAAGGGTAGGGAAAAGAGTGAAAGAGCGAAAGAAGGGAAGAGAGAGGAAGAAAAGTAAAGGAGAAGGTCTGAAAGAAGGTGAGTGTGGGAATATGGCTGAGTTATACAGAGTGAGTGTGACATAAGAGGAGTGAGAGACTAAGGGGATGGAGACAATGAGGCTAACAGAGAGAATGAAGGAAAGGGAGTGTAGAAGTAAGAGGACAGAGGGAATAAGAGAAGGAGTTACTGAAGTGGAGTACAGAGAGTTAGGGAAGAAAAAAGAGTGAAGGAGCGAAGGAAGGGAAGAGAGAGGAAGGAAAGTAAAGGAGAAGGTCTGAAAGAAGGTGAGTGTGGAAGTATGGCTGAGTTATAGGGAGTGAGCGTGACAGAAGAGGAGTGAGAGACTAAGAGGACGGAGAGAATGAGACTAACAGAGAGAGAATGAGGGAAGGAGAGTGTAGAAGTAAGAGGAGAGAAGGAGTAAGAGAAGGAGTTAGTGAAGTGGAGTAAGGAGAGTAAGGGAAGGTAAAAGAGTAAAGGAGCGAAGAAAGGGAAGAGAGAGGAAGGTAAGTAAAGGAGAAGGTCTGAAAGAAGGTGAGTGTGGGAGTATGGCTGAGTTATAGGGAGTGAGCGTGACAGAAGAGGAGTGAGAGACTAAGGGGACGGAGAGAATGAGGCTAATAAAGAAAGAATGAGGGAAGGGAAGTGTAGAACTAAGATGACCAGAGGGAGTAAGAGAAGGAGTTAGTGAAGTAGAGTAAGAAGAGTAAGGGAAGGGAAAAGACTGAAGGAGCAAAAGAAGGGAAGAGAGAGGAAGGAAAGTAAAGGAGAAGGTCCTAAAGAAGGTGAGTGTGGGAGTATGGCTGAGTTATAGGGAGTGAGCGTGACAGAAGAGGAGTGAGAGACTAAGGGGACGGAGAGAATGAGGCTAATAAAGAAAGAATGAGGGAAGGGGAGTGTAGAACTAAGAGGACAGAGGGAGTAAGAGAAGGAGTTAGTGAAGTGGGGTAAGGAGAGTAAGGGAAAGGAAAAGACTGAAGGAGCAAAAGAAGGGAAGAGAGAGGAAGGAAAGTAAAGGAGAAGGTCTGAAAGAAGGTGAGTGTGGGAGTATGGCTGAGTTATAGGGAGTGAGCATGACAGAAGAGGAGTGAGAGACTCTGCATTGGTACCTACTTGTAGGTACAAAAAACACCCACATAACACAACAGCTCTTTTCAGAGCTAACTTACCTCTAAGCACTCAAAATTATTTTTTTACTCTATTTTTTTTACACTGTTTTTCCCCGTGGTGCGCTCAGGGTGCGCGTACCAGAGAGTGCACCTGGGAACGCACCCAGCTCTTACCCAGCAATTTTTTTTTTTTTAAATAGTTTTTTTGCCCTTCAGGGTCCTTCTAGGCCCCCCTCAGAAAACCTAGGGGGTCAGGGGGTGTCTACCCTGCCCCCTTTTAATCATTTCCCCCTTTTTATTTTCACCTCAGGTGTCTCGATTTTAACGTAACACAAGATTGCGGACTCTCCGGACTGTTTAGAATGTTGACAGACATCCGACAGCCAATCACCTTCTCCGCTCGCGCAATCCCGTAGCACGCCGGTTGCGCTCCCCGGTACGCGTACCGGTGAGCGCTCGGAGCGCGCCTATAGATATATATGTGTTTTTGAAGTTAATTTTCGTAAAAACCACTGGAGCAAATTTCACCAAATATAGCAAAGGCACATCTGCATACCAGTCCCTACAATTTTGCAAAGTTTGGCATAAATCCGTTCAGCGGTTCGAGCTGTAGCCGTGTCAGATCGTCCTTTAGAAACCCCCCTTTTTTCTCAGCCCCCCCTTCACAAATCCCCCCGAAACTGTCAGGGAAGGAGCGGAGCGGAGCTGGCCAACATTTTGGAAAATTAAACGCAAACAGGTAATATATATATTATTTTTTTTTCTTAACCTTTTAAATAATAATCAATATATTTGTATTATCTATTCTGTGATGTATGTGATGTATGTCGTTTAATGTGATGAATTGTACTTCATGGCCCTGGCGACCGAAATAAAGTGTTTTGACTGACTGACATTTCTTATCCCAATATTGTACGGTCTGTCAAGATTAGACCTGAGATGTATTGGGGCTGGCAAACCAATTCCTGATGCTCAAGACATGATCTACAAGCATATTTTAAATTTGCAGATAGTCCTGAGCCAGAGGGAATGGATACAAAAGCAATGTTATGCTATATCACCATCTGAGTTAAGGATGGCACAGACCTCCATATAAGCAACTGCCCTAGCTAAGGATGACCTACATTTTCTGATTAACAAAACACAGCCAGACATTGTTCAGACAAGGTCAGCCTATTGCTAAATAGTCTAATACAGGCTAAACGTTATATTGACACAGATATTGAGGATTCTGATCCAGGACACAAAAGCAAATTAATTCAGAAGGAAACTTGGAGGAACAACACAGTTACAACTGGTAGAATTTCAAGCTCTGTCTTGTTTCTGGGGGCACATAAAGCGGATAAAGTCCATGGACAATTTTACTGAATCAGGCTCAATACAAGCTCACAGGGCAAAGTGAAAAATTCTACTAAATCAATTTTCGTTCTTTTTCTTGAAAATGTGTTAATTCAGTTATTAAGAAAATACAAGACAAAAGGTGCAGCATAGCATCTTCAAGCGTGTTCACAATATTTATGTGTGGTTGGCACAGAATCGAGGATCTCCCAAGGGAGAGCAAGGAAAGAGGGGACAGATCAAAACCAGGCATCCACATACTGAGAGGCGCTTCATGAGGATCCTACTGAATCCATGATATGTGCAAAGATCATTCTTTCTGATACTTCTCGCATAGAGATGCTCTTTAGAAGAGGTAAACAGAAAAATAGCCAGAGAGCAACATAGTTACTTCAGAGAATTATTTTTCATATTCGCCAACTCTGCTGTCAAAAATCATTAAGAACTTCATCCTGGTTTTCGAATGGGTTACTACTAACTTTATGTAGCCCCACAACACATTACTACATCCATTGCAAATCACTCTTTGGAAGGGGCATGTTTAAGGCGTCCATTCCAAATATTGATTAGGTATGTACTTGTGAAATAGAACTATATTCAATAAAATGTGACTGGATTGCAATTTGGAATTTGCACATATAAAAAGTCCAGACTGCAAAATAGTTTTCTGCATAAGGCCCACTGTTTGTATAGATTAAAACCACACACATTGTCAATTGAACAGACATATTAGAAAATGAAATACATATTCAATTGTATATATTTCAAATATTTTAATGATAAATACAATCCATACATAAGTGTGCTAGATAAATTCATATTTTCTCAGGCATGGTGCACGTGACTCAATATGCACAAACTGAATAGGTTAACAAATACAAAGAAGTGCAAGCGAGTTGCCAGGCTGACAGTAATAAAAGTGCAATATAACAGAGTAATTGTTCAATACAAATTGCTTATTAATGTATTCCTATACTTAATCCTCAATTAAATTGTTAAAATTACGCCCCTATCAGTGGATACGTCCATGGTTCTCATCAAGGCAAAAGATAATGGTGTCGCTGACAATTTGTCAAGAATCATAAGGCAAAGACTTGCTATAATTGGTCCAGTAAATACAAAAAGTGTGTAGATAGCGTTTTGGTGATATATGCCGCCGCGGTCGGAAGTGGAAGTACCTGCCGGGCGGTGATATGGGGAGGGGTAGGGTGGGGGGTAGTAATCTATGGGGAGGACATGGCTTTTGTAGTTCGGACTGGACTGTTTCCATGGGGCAACAGGGTCAGAGCTGATTTGCATATCGCCATTGTCTAACCCAGGGTGGTGTGGAGTGCAAAAAAACGATGGATTTGGGCCCAGATCTTTTGACTGGGGGAATGTGTGACATTGATCCACATTCGGTCCATCACTTGTTGTTTTTGCAATTGCCGCCCTAAGTGCGCTGGGGATGCCCAGACGTGGGTCCCAGGCACTCCACACCACTTGGAGTCAAGCTAGCCGGGCTGATGAGAGGTGTTACCTCGAAACCGGTCCGGTCCTCGGATGCTTGATTCCGTTCTGGGAAGGACATGGCTTTTGTAGTTCGGACTGGACTGTTCCCATGGGGCAACAGGGTCAGAGCTGATTTGCATATCGCCATTGTCTAACCCAGGGTGGTGTGGAGTGCAAAAAAACGATGGATTTGGGCCCAGATCTTTTGACTGGGGGAATGTGTGATATTGATCCACATTCGGTCCATCACTTGTTGTTTTTGTGTTAACATAGCATTCACAACATGGTTATACCATGCGATAGGCTCACGATAACACGTCAAATGTCAGCGATAAAGTAAACACGAGCCCCAAAAATGTGAAACACAAACGCAAAAAAAGAGTTGCGTAGAGGCCAATCGCGATACAAAAATCAGTGAAAACCTGCGACAGGCCTGCAATTCTCCTAAGTCAGGCGGGAAAAATTACCACAAAAGAAGAAAAAAACAGACAAACAAATGCCTACTAACAGCGAAGCACAATGGATGTTGTAGGAGCAAGTACGGAGGACAACCAGAACCCCACAAGCCCCCCGGACGACCAGCCAGGGACCTCTGGGTCAGGGAAAGCCAAGGAGAAGAAGAGTAGGAAGAAGCGGTTCAGTCCGCGGGGGAAAAAAATCCTGATAACGGAGGTGGTAGAACACCATCAACAACTGTTTGTCACCTCCACTGTGTCATTGGCAACAACAAATGGACAATGGCAATCCATCGTGGACAAGGTGAATGCTGTCAGAGTGCTGAAGAAGACAATGGAAGAGGTCAAGAGGCGCTAAAGTGATGTCAAGCGGAAAACCAAGCTAAAGCTCGCCAACAACCGGAAGGCAGCAATGCAGACTGGAGGTGGGAGTCCTGCGCCACAGGAGGACCTGGACAAGAGGAAGGAAATGGTGTCCACAGTCATCAGTGGGGAGACGGTGGCAGGAGTTGGGGGACAGGGCACTGCTCAACATGACCGGACACAACTGCACCAGGTTGAGTAACAACCAGGGACTGGGGGGACGGGGGGAGATGGGCACTATGGCACACATGTACAATTAGGTAGAGCACATCTGCGGACAAACCATGTCCCAGCCCCCCAACTCCTAAGAGACCAATATACCCAAGTATGCGACATCTCAGCACTGTATGAGCGCCAAAGTCAAAGGAACACCACATGAAAGGGAGAAGGGGCGGTAAAAGTAAGTGCTGCAGGGGCAACAACCCCAAAATGCAGCACACACACATAACATGCAGAGCACATCAACACTGACAACAAGGTGGTACAAACCGCAACACCTCCACAACAGAACACAGGACACAACTGTTGCGGCTTGTGTGTAGAAAGTGGCTAATCACATTTGGCATTGCAGGGAAATGTGAGTCGATAATGTACATGTACAGACACACATGTGTTATGTTGTCAAAATGTCCACTGTCCCTCATTAAAAAGACAGCTCCTCCCAAACAGTCACAATGTACACATTCATGCCGTCAGTATGAAAATATGTACAATGCGACAACATACATGTGAACACATTGTTAAACTGCATCTCCCCTTCACATTGCAGAGGGAGAATCAACACCTCCTGCAGAGCAACCCAAACCTCTCTTCTCTGATGACAAAGAGGACCACCACAACTTCGACTCCGACACCCTCCAACAGCTATTGGAGAGGCACCGCAGCCCACCTCCAGGAGCAGGGCAGCCCAGGTGCTACCCGGAGACCCCACCTCCTGCACAGACCACACAGCAGGCAGCACCCACCACCACGGCTGCCTCCCAGGACCCCATGAAGAACACATGGCCTTCCAATGCGGTGTTTGGGTGCCAGGAGAATCTGGCTGAACAGGTGCAATGGGGTTCAACCGCAGGGCAGCCAAACTAGATCCCATACGTGGGTGTCTAAATCCCATCAGGTACCACTCACAGTCCCTAACAGATACCCACAGTCCACTCCATGCTCTCCAACGGACCAAGGCTGACATCACTGGAGCCCTGACTCAGAGACTAGACCAACTGTCTAGTCAGATTGGCTCTAGCAATGTCATCCGGGAGTTAGGGGCACATGTGGAGGTCAATGGAGACCATAGAGCGAAGGCAGTTGGAAAGAGCGGCTGCCACGGCTGCACCCCAGCGAGAGGTAGCTGGGTTTCTCAATTACCTCAGTACCATCCTCATGGCATTGCTGCCACAAAGCCTGGCGCTAATGCATGCTGCTGCTACCAATACCTCCACATCTCTGTCCCCTGAAGTGTCAATGCCACACAGTGTGGCAGACATTCTACCACCAGTCCTTGAGTTATCATTGTCACACAGTGCTGGAGACAGAACACTACCACCCACACATGAGGCACATGAAACTGCATAAACCAAAGATGCGGATAAAACCGCCTTACTGGTAAGAAGAAAACTGTAGCATACATCTCAGCCATATGGCCTGTTTCTGTTTGGTTCTGGACTATCATTCCCTGAAGGACTCTGGCTGGCCCTCCATGGGACAAAATTGTAAAGTGGGGTTTGCATGGCCCTGTACTGCTTCAGCTGCAACACTCCACTGAATGTGCATTAAACATTCATAATCACACAGATGTGTCACGTCTATGATCTTTCAAGTGTGAAAGTATGGATGAATGTAGGCTCAGTGATTTCACCTTACGTCCATGTTGCTCATGTCGTTGGACTTGGGTCAAAGAGTGACACATTGCCGATTGCGGTCTGGGTGGCGCCGACACCACAACAGGCACACATGCATTAGTTACTTCCTTGTTCAGCCCAGTACGGAACCACACCCAGAGTCCCATGGTCATTGTTCAAACCCTTACGCTGGACTGGCATACGCCAGGCCAGCCCACTCCGCTCACGCTCACAGGGGGGATGACAACGCCACATGTGCCAGGTCTTCCCTGTACTGATCTGCAGATCACAGATCTAGTTGTCAGCATGCCACAGCCACTCCTTCATGGCTAATTTACACTCACTACTATAACAACGAGTGTCCATGGGTCTCAAAAAAATACATATAAACTGTGTGTGACTTCAAAAGTGCAGAGAAAATATCTCTCAAGTATGAAAGATACCCATCAGTTGTTGTTCCGGTACCGCCCTTGTCATCACCTGGGCCTCCTTACACCAAGGAGATGTGATGTATAGTTGTATGAGCACTGTGATGTAAGGATGTAATGTGCGGTACTGTCAGACAATGCAACTGATTTGCAGTGCGTGAAAAAAGTGAAATATAAGTGATTTAAAAATGGAGAGGTTAGAGAAAAAACAACTTTAATAATACCTCTAGCACTTCCAATGGGTAAAAACAGTGCAAAAAAACTGGAGAGTAGTTTAAACGTATAGCTGCTACCTTATTACGAGGGTCAACATGTTTCAGCAGATGATCGACGGAGTCGTCCACTGCTTTCTTCAGGACCTGGTTTTCGCTAATGCAATATGTGAAATAACGTGAAAATAATGAGGTAAGCTAATCACTATGTCACCTGCTATTCTGGGACATCTGTTAGGTTCCTCCTGTTTTACTATCTAGCCGGAGTGTAAGGCATCGCCTCACCTGGCTGCGGCTCAGGTACGTGAAGCACCGCTCTGTATGTCGGTACTCCGATCCTCCCTCTGAGCCATCTGGGGAGGTTTACACTCACACCACACCCATCCAGCATATGTGTCACAGAACATGTGACCCTGCCAATAAAAAGGGCCAGGCGCACGTGCTCTACGCCATTTCCACTTTCCATCTGGGTGTATCCATGTGGTGTAAATGTAGGCATTAGGGCCTAAGGCCCTGCAACATCACATTCCCCAGGGCTGGAGGTGACATGCTGTCATCCGCACCACGATACTCAATCATAGAGGGTTCATGACTTGGGGGGCACAGACTTGGTGGCACAGGATACACTGCGGCTGACACAGGCACACCGCCACGGGACGGTGACTTTCAGTGCACTGAGGTAAGAACACCTTAAGTGCTGAGCGGGTGTGCAGCCTGCAATGATGCCCCGTCCTGCTCAACCGGACTGGTGACGATCGTTTTGAGCCCTACTAGACCGCAGTGGAGGCCTGAGCCAGCGGGAAGTGCATGTCTACTGCCACGTGGCATTGCCTTCCAGGTCACAGAGTTAGTGGCACCTCAGGGGCTGAACGGGTGTGCAGCCTGTGATGATGCTGTGTGCACTGGTATGTCCTCTGCCATAGCAAAATCAAGAACCAGAATCAAATGTGAGACCTAGTGGCCCGCAGAGAGGGGCTGCACGATGTGAAGGGTGCCATGTTCGTGGGCTTCGGGCTTGTGGCTTGCACCGGCACATGGTGGGCCCTCTTTGCGCCACACCAGTGTCAGAAGGTGAGCAGGGAGGTCTGGGTGCGCAGGGGTGGGAATGCACCACTGGGCAGCGAGAGGGGCTGGGGAGCAGTTGCCTGGGTGCACAGGGGTGGGCAAGCGATGATGGCGTGTGCAATTGTATGTACTTTGCCATTCATCTACTTGGACTCTGTTTCAGATGAGGGATATCTTTCAGATATGGGACCTGGTGAACTGCACTACATACCGGTACGTAGTTGGAGACACAATGGTGGCAGCAGGTGAGCAGTAAGGCCTGGGTGCGCAGTGTCGTCACTCTCTCTCCCTGTTCCTCTCTTCGTTTCTCTGTGTCTCTCTCCTCTCTTTCCGTCTTCCTCTCTCCCTCCCTCTCTCTCTATCTTTCTCTCTCCCTCCTTCTCTTTCTGTTTTTCTCTCTCCCTCCCTCTCTTTCGGTCTTCCTCTCTCCCGCCCTCTATTTCCGTCTTCCTCTCCCTCTCCCTCTCTCTCTGTATCTCTCTCTCTCCTTCGCTCTCTCTCTGTCCTTTGATGAGCACATGACACACCTTCTTATCTGGATTTTCGTCTTGCAGGCTGTGACGTACAGATTGTCCCGAGGAGAGTCGCCATGTGTCTTCATTTATGTTCTGAGTTTTTTTAAATACATTTTCGTTTGGTAATTCGAAGTTGAATGTGTGATGCTCATTTTTGTGACAACACATGCATGTTACCTGTTGTGATTGTGCGATATCAGGCAGATTCTTTGGTACATGATTTTGTGAAGTTGATGTGACATGTCTTTGCCTGTAGGGGTGCCGGGGGAGTGCCAAGGGGGTTCCTGGGGGTGGTAGCAGTGGGTATTGTGGCTCTGTTGGGGCTCCGAGCTGCATGATCAGTGGCTCCATGGCATCTGTTGTTCTGTGGCTCTGGGCTAGGCTCCCTTTCATGGTCCAGGCTGTCATCCGACTTCACGCCAGGTCAGAGCATGTGTTAATTTCCTGCTGCTAATCCGCCTTATCGGATGTTTTGGGTTCTTATCGCCGATCTGGCTGGTCATAGAGAATGTTGCGGAGTGATGTTGTTGCAGCTTTTAGCACGGCAATGCCTACTCTGCATCTCATTAGCGATAGTTGCCGGGGTCATCTGTGGCAATGTTTTTTGCGGCTGCTATCCCAGGTAAACCAGCTTGTGAATGGGGCGATAAATTTTTCGCCACTTTGGATGCGATAAAGTACTGTTATTTCGGCGATAAATCCTTGAGAATATGCCCCTAATGTGCTGTACAATGGACCACACATGCAACAATTCAACAATCCTCTAACTTTTCTCTTACCTCCAGAAGGCATGTTTTGTTAGTATATAAGGATTTGCATCAAATCAGGGGCTATCTCATGGAAAAGCCAGTGTACTACCCTTCCACTACTTTGCATTATTTTAGGACTACTTTCCAGGACATATTAATATTTTAGATGTAAAGTAAATGCCAAAAATAAATTCGCGCTGGTTTGTCTCTTTTTAGATGACACAGCACCGTCATAAAGTTTATGTAAATCAAGGCCATTGGGGCACATTTAACAAGTTTTCACGCAGCGCAGCAAGCCGCCGTGATGCGCTGCGCATAAGGGAAAAGGCAGGAATGTCCCGTATTTAACATTACGGGGACAAGCAAAATGTAGGAACTTTCTGATGTGTGTGTTGAGTAAAATCTGCAAAAGCAGCAGTGTACCTGTGACATATATAGGTGTAATAAAGTGTGCCAGTTTTATTTTGGTCGCAGTTTAGAAAACAAGCCTTTCCTAGTTATAACTGACGTTTTACCTTAGTTTGAGTGCATTACTCTTTCCCACTAATTTCTGTCTTAATTTCACGCTGACAAATATGAGCCGACAAACATAACCCGATACAATATACATATTGCCTTATAAAAGGACAAAATATGTTCAACATATCCTCAGCTGATAAAATGTAGTGCTTTTTTCCTTTAAGTGACTTTTATTAGAAATGCCCAGGTTCCATAGTCTCGTAGATTTGTGCCACGTTTTTATTTTGTTTAGGGGCTTTGCTTTATTTTCCCTCCTTTCTTCTCTCACTATTCTTTTCTATTTCTGAGGGATAACTTTTGGCACCTTCCGTCTCCGCTTTTGTTCTGGCATCCATTTCATTTCTTGTCTCTCTCTCCTCCCCATCAGTCCTCCATTCCTCCTTTGTTCCTGTCAACAGGGCGCTGCTGAGGCTTCCATGCCTCTCTGGCACACTCTTCAAATCCGCCTCCTCATAATGCTATGAACCTCTAGCAGACGTGGTAATGCTAGGGTTCTTGACTTCTCTCAGTGTGTCTGAATTTCTGCAGCACGACAGCTCTGAATTGCATTGCTGAAAGTTTTTCAGGTGAGCCTGCGCGAGCAAGAATGCTTCGAGTTTGTTTAGAAGGACTGTGTAGAAATACATTGAATGTAAAGTTACGTATAAGTTGCAATATATTTACACACAGGCAAAACTTACCACATGCTTGAAGCTCTCTTTTCTTTCAGTCCCTTGTATGAATCGGTTACTACTAAACAATAGATCTTCACCACGAGAGAGTTTTGATGAAATCACAATAACAATCTTTGATAAAACAAGAAATACAACTTTTGGCTAGAAAGTTTAAGTGAGAAATGGGTGAGATATATACAGCTTTTAGGAGTTCTGCTGAAATCCTAAGTACAATCTAGGTTGCAAGTTTGAAAAAAGAGAGACAACGTTGGCGATTAAGTGAGACAGTTAATGCATGTATTGAAAAATGCAAATAGTAAAAAATGAACGGAAAGCAGTGAAAAACAAAATATAAAAGAAATAGTAAATGTATGGAAATACAAGCCCCGATACAATACCTAATGCTAATTTTAAAAGGTCAACTTTCTTTTTAAATTAGCCCTTTTTAAGAGTGTGTTGACAGCACAGCTGTAAAGCAGACCTTTTCCTTAAATTATTCTTAGACTACATTTTGGGTTCACCCTCCTCAACCACTGGCTTTTGACCGGTCTGTTTCAGCCATTGGCTAACGACTTTATCAATCACAGCTTCACTCAATCCAAAAGAAATTTTCTCTTGCACCTGATGCTTCTGTATCTTTTTCTTCCAATGGAGTGCTTGCATAGCAGTGCATAAGAGACTACCTAACAGCTGTAACCCTCATTGTCCTCTTTTGCTGATCCTTGTCCTCTACCTACTTTCCCTATGTACTGTCTCCCAATGCCCCACACCCACCACCTCTCATATCATTCTCACACCCTATTCCCCCTTTATTCTGCCTATCACCTCTCATGTTGCAGAGCTCACCCTTCACACCTGGTGGCTTTTAATAAGTGCTACTGAGACTGGGTATTTTGTTTTATTTCATATCTATCTATCTATGTATCTATCTATCTATCTATCTATCTATCTATCTATCTATCTATCTATCTATCTATCTATCTATCTATCTATCCATCTATCTATCTATCCATCTATCTATCTGACTTTAGTGGAAGATCCCTTGCCGTAATTAGGATCCTCTTTTTGTTTCTATTCCATATCAACTGACAAAAGCCTTCATTATTGTCCTTCTTTTCTATATCATAAAAACGAAAGAAACACTAAAATGATGGTTCTCTTGCCATCCAAACTTTAGTTAACATACACACTAAAACATGACTGTATCAAAGGCAAGGGGACCCCCTCTGTATACAGTTCACCTTAAAGTTGTTTGCTGGATTTTGGGTGTCAACACTGCACGTATTAGCACATTAAAACCAGACATACTGGAAAGTCAATTTTTTTTAATATTTAAGTTTAATTCATGAGCATAAGTTGACCGACTATCCGGACCCCCCACTCCTCCTAAAGGTCATGCTTACTCAAACCCCTTAACCATGCTATGAAGTCTCCTATGAGTAAATCATTCCCCTCCCTGGACAGGTGAACCCCATCATTCAGATACATGTGATCACCCCGAATACACCCGTGAGGAATGCTATGCAACTGCGTGGAGCGAAACAATTTCCCAATTTTATTGTTGACCCTCTTCACTGAGTGGTTCAACGCTGATACTGAAAGACCCCCCTGCCAAATCTTTCTGGGGATCATGTGGGACCAGGCAATCGTGCACCCCGGGAGTTTCTTAGCCAACCAGCTAACTGCCGACAGGATGTGTTCTAATAACACTCGTCTTCCCAGCTTCACTAAGTCATTGCCCCCCAGGTGTACTATGACTACAGATGGCGGTGACCTTTGCCGCCCTAAAAGACCCCCAAAAAACGATTGAAATTGGTCAAAACAGAGGCCGCCCTTCCCATGGAAGGTCACTCTGTACCCGTATTCCCCAGATGCGTGAATCGCGTCACCTGCCTTGAATATGTCCCCGGCGCGCCTCACATATGAGTGGCCCACAACCCATACCACTCTCTCTCCAGTCGGTGATCCTCGACCGCTGGTCTCCTGATGTTGGGTCGACTTCCAATTCCGCCCCGTGTGACAGGCTTGCGAAACTGTAATTCAAACAAAAGACAAGAAGCGTGAGTGCATGTCAATTGACTTTTACAACATGTGCAATCGCACATGTCTTTTGAAGCAATTCGAGGACCAACGGCCTAGTTGTTTCACTTCCTCCGCACTCTGACCCCGGGCCGTAGCCTCAGTAGCAGCCCCTATCCTAAATGAGTGGGTCCCAAAATCGCACGGGTCCATGCCCGCGGCAGCGATTGTCAGTGCTAGCACCCTCTGAAACTGAAATCTCGTCAGTGGGGTGCCATCTTTGTGCCTAAGCAGGCTCCCCCCTCCATGTAGCCGTCCTCTGTGCCAAGTATTCCTCTAAACACTTTATCGGACAAGTGGGGGACCCTCGTGCGCGCTGCACGACAACACTATCTCCCATAGCTTCCTGGTCTGTCTTGGACCTGGCTATCGAGATTACCATCGAATCACCCCTTATTTGTACGTGATCCCTGCACAAGCCTCCCTCCATATCCTTCTTGTTCCTTGCCACGAGTTCGCTTACCCGCATAGCCTCATGGAATGCCAAGGCGAAAGCTGCCCGGAACAGAACTGCTTCAAAAGGGGAGGAGCACGTCTCATCCAGCTTTGCTAAAAGCAGAGACAATCTGTCTAAGCCAATCGGGCGCCTCGTATCCTGCTTGCGACCCTCGAGGCGTTGCCAGCCGCGGAGTGCCTTCCTAACCAAAAAGGAACCCGTCGGGTCACTTATGCCGTGCAGCTGTGCCATGAACGAAATGGCCGCCCTATGTCTATTGGCCGTTGCCGCTGACCGGCTTTCTCTGTGCAGCGCTACCAGGAACCCCAGGAAGGATTCCTCCTGACCCCAGCTCTGTCTCCCTGTCGGACCCAAAAATGTGCAGTAGGAACGAAATGCTCCTTCGTAAGCCTTCCTTGTCCTGAGAGCTAAGCTGGCTGCCACGAGGTCTTGTAATCCGGGGCACCGATTAGCCATAGCGCCTCGGGGAACGGTGCCGCCACTAGGTCCGCTGTGGGTAGATAGCCCCTGAAAGCCTGCATGTGTGAATGAGAGAGTGCATCAGCTGCATAATTCAGTACACCTGGCACATGTTTTGCCCTGAACTGTACATTCAATTTCATGCAACGTAAAACAATTTCTTTTAACAATCTCAAGATCCACTTGCAGCGGGCTGCCTGCTGATTAATGCACTCAACCACAGTCATATTGTCAGACCAAAACACCACCGAGCGGTCCCTAAAGTCGTCTGGCCATGCCATCAGAGCAACCCAAATGGGAAATAGCTCCAAGAACCCAATGTTACCTGTCAGACCGCTGGAGTGCCACCACGTCAGCCATACTTGCGCCGACCATCGGTTACCAAAGATGGCGCCAAATCCCACGCTCCCAGCTGAATCGGTCCACAAACCTAGTTCATCTGATGATGCTGGAGGTTTGTTCCACACAACTCGACGTTGAAGTCCGCCAGAAATGCCAACCAAATGCGCATATCCTGGCGAACCTCTGCCAACAGTCTCGTACGGTGGTGTCCCTCCTTGAGGCCAACCATAGCTTGTGCAATAGAGCGTGAGAAGGGGCGGGCCATTGGTATCACCCTTAAGGCAAAGTTAAGCTGACCCACTGTTTGCTGTAACTGGTGCAGGGTCACTTTCTCCTTGCCCAGGCATTGCGTCAAGGAAGCCCTAAACTTGGCCACCTTTTCCATTGGTAAACGGAAACATCCTTCCACAGAATCGAGCTCAATTCCCAGAAACTCCAGTGAAGTAGATGGTCCAACCGTCTTACCTGGTGCCAATGGGACCCCGAACTCCCGCATGAGGATGCAGAAGTCCTGCAGCGCCTGCGCACATTTCGTATTACCGGCCGGTCCTAAGAACAGGAAGTCATCTAGATAGTGCATAACGTGCCTATGCCCTGTGGTCTCGGTGAATGCCCACTCTAAAAAACAGCTGAACATTTCAAAATAGGCACAAGAAATGGAGCAACCCATAGGCATGCATTTATCCATGTAATAACTCCCTTGAAACGCAAAACCTAGCAAGCGCTGGTCCCGCGGGTGTACTGGGAGCAACCTGAATGCTGATTCGATGTCCGATTTCGCCATCAGCGCTCCGGGGCCCAGATGATTCAATATGGCAACGGCCTCATCAAACGATGCATACCGGACCGAACAAATATCCGGGTCAATGGCTTCGTTCACCGAGGAACCCCTTGGGGCAGACAAGTTGTGAATGAGTCTAAACTCCCCTGGGTCTTTCTTTGGAACCACTCCTAGCGGTGAACACACGAAATCCGCCACCGGCGGGCATTGAAAAGGCCCCGCCACCCGCCCCAAGCTGACTTCTTTGGAAATTTTCTTTGCTGCTACGCTTGGTTATGTTGGACAGATAACTGATTTTTACAAAAGGAGTCCCCCTGAAAATCCCCCGCCGGGATGTTGAAGCCATATAGGAATCCATTCCTCAAAACCCCGGCGGATACATGATCAGGGTATTTGTTCAACCAAGGAGTCAGAGCCATGATATCGACAGGTGTAGGCAATCCGTTCCCAAGCATCACCTCACTCTTGCTTCGACCCCCCTTTTCCTCCCGTTCTGCTGTTCTTTGATCTATAGCTACTCTCCGGGTGTGAGGAGTTCCCACAGCCTGCACACGCATGCCTGAACCTACATGTTCCCTGGGGCCTGTTACAGTTGCCTCTATTGAAGCCCCAACAAACCCCCCGCTTGCCGCCATATCTGCCGGTCTTGGGCTGAAATTCCCCACCGGCGCCTGCTCGAAAGGGCACCGCAGGCTTTTGGCGAACTGACCCCGGCCCACTCCCGCCCGGTGAGGACGTACCCACCGCACCAGGCAAGAGCTGCTTGTGCCATGACACCGAGTCGAGGCAGTCCCAGGTCAAAGTTGGATCAAACTCTTTCGCTTTTCGGAATTTCATGTCATATCCTTTCCACTCGTCCCCCTCATACATGGTATAAAAATCCATAATCCTATTCTGGTAACAGGACAACTCGGTCATCACTTCCGGCTTTCGTTCACCCATGACTGCCGTACATATCGAAAAGGCCTTTACCCAGTTCGCTACGGTCTCATCGACCCTAAATTCCGCCATCTTGGCCCGCCATACACTGGGGTGCCATAAATCTTTCTGGGATTTTGCATATTCCATCTCGCGATGGTCAGTCAATAATGAAAACATATTCACATATTTTTCCCCCCATATCATTTCCTTTGTGGCCGCAGGGATGTGCTGGGCCACCCTTTCGCGCCTTGACGGTAATGAACCTTCCCCTGCCATTGGCAATGGGTGCTTACCGGGTTCAACCGTCGTGTCTGCTGCCTTTTCCCGGCTAACCGTAGGTACTCCTGGCGTCACCTGTGGGGGAACAAAAGGAACATTCGCCGTCCCGGCTTCTCTCGACTGCCGTAACTGCTCGATTATTAATCTAGCCTCCTCGGCCGGGACCCCCGTGGCCACTGCCCCCCCGCTTTCTTCTTGAGCCAGGGTAACACTGCCGCTAACTGGATGGCCAGTTCTGGGGGCATCTCATCCTCATTAACAGGGGTAACTACTACCGGAATTGGTAGACCTATATCTGGACTTGGTACCGGGCTGTCAGCCGGTGTGATGGGGGGCGACTGGGGGCACCTCAGGAACCGGATCCTCCCCGGAAACCGCCCTCCTCTTAATACGCTTCCCCCTACCCTCAGGGACGACTCCCGGCAAGGCCGAGCCTATTACCTTCTTAGGACGGCCTGAGGGGTTGTTCTGGGCCGCTAACTGTTTTTTAACTTCGGCCAAACCTCGACCGATCGAATCAACTTTACTGAGTTTTCGGTCCATGATCGCCATTTGGTTCGACAAGGTGCGCAGTACCTTCTCAAGCTCGGAGCTCTTTCCTGCTTTTTTGCTGGCCATAGTTCACTCCGCTCTAGTCGATCAACGAGGTCCCAGATCCTTCATACTCCAGATAACTGAAAGAGAAACAACAAGATTACAAGTTCTCAAAATTGCCGCTTGTTCCATCGAGGGCTCACGAGCAACGAGTGGTGCAGCCTTCAGAGCACAGGAACAAGAGGACGCTTCTTCGGATTCCCGCTCTATTTATCCATCTGCGGGAGGGCGGGGACCCTCCTCAGGTACGCCTACTGGGCGCGGTCTCTCGTGCGGGTGTCTAGGACAATCCCTCCTGGGCGGGAAAGGGCGCGCCCCGGCTACGCCACTTTGGGCATACCAGCCGAGCCACGCCTCCCGCCCAAAATGGTTTCCCGGGGGGATCGGGGCACCCATCCATACGTTCGGGGGGACCGAGTGGTCGCCCCTTTCCAGACGCAGCGTTATTGTTTCAAAGAATGATATCTGTCGCTGCTTCCAATGTCATGCATTACGAGCTTGGTGCTTTCCCTCCTGCATTATTTGAATTTTGCAGTATATTAAGAAAGGCTTATAAGTCTCAATTAACACATTTGACTTGCCACCAGCTCCGGACTTGTTATTGAATGATACATTGTTCCTACACAACACACTGTGGAATGATGAGATGAACTTGGAAAAATAATGTGATGCCTTGTTCTTCTGTTTGTTCTGCTTCTTGTGGAGACTGCCAGGCCAGTGGCTGTGTTAACTGTGTTAAAAACGATTAGAAGAAAGCAGATGATTGATTTTTTTTTTGGGTTATCTGATGCAATTGGTTCTTCATATGTCATTGGCATTACATGTATTATTAAGTCATTTTTTAAATCTTTGTTTCTAGACATATTTTTTTTCCATTGAAACATTATTTTCATAGACAAAATAAAAAACAATCCATTATGGCATGGATGCCATTTTGAAATGTGTTTTTGGGGACTTTGCCGTAATCCAATTTAGTTGGATTTTGGCTATGTCAAACAGTACCTATTCCTGAGAAGACAACCACTTGAAACACTTCTGCTGCAATTTTACTCCGGTTTTATTGTTATTTTTCATAGTTTGACTGGGCTGTGCTTGAGGTTGCGCTAGACCAGGGTAAGCCGATCTTCTTCTAGGCAGAATGTCCTAGCAAACGTCTTATTTGATTGTGTTGGGGGTCCAGTACTTATACCCAAATATGCATTTGAAGTGGGGAGACTTCAAATAGGGCTTTGAAGATCATAAAGTCCCTGTCTTTCCTGCCCTGGCTCCATATCTAGTACATGGGGATGTGCAGCTCTTTGTGTGGAAACATGCATAGCCATATTAGGGTGTAAGTGTCATCTCCTTCCTCTCAATCTACCTCAGGCTGGTGATGGGCCTGTCTGTGACTGTCTAGAGGAATGCACAAAGCTCAGGTGTCACCCAACCCAAACATGTATTCAGAGACAGGCAGAGGCACAGAATGGTTAAAGTAAGAAAAAGACCACTTTCTAAAAGTGGCATTTTTAGATTCATAATTTAAAATCTGACTTCACCTTAAGTTGTGATTTTAAATTGTGGGTCAAGAGCCACCAAACTCCAAATCTACTTCTTTTCCCAATTGGAAATAACATCTAAACGGTATTTTAAGGCAATCCCAATGTTAACCATTGGGATAAATAGGCCTTGCAGCAGTGAATAACAAATGTAACAGTTTTTCATTACCAGGACATATACAGCTCAAATATGTATGTCCTACCTTTTAAATACAATACACCCTGCCCTTAGGTCTGCCTAGGGCCTGCTGTAGGAGTGACTTATATGTAAAAAAAGGGAAGGTCTGGGCCTCGCAAGTAGCTTAAGTTGCCAGGTCGAAATGGCAGTTTAAACTGCATATACAGGGTCTGCAGTGGTGGGCCTGAGCCATGTTTAATGGGCTACTGAAGTCGGTGGCACAATCGGTGCTGAAGACCCACGAGCAGCGTTTAATTTAAATGCCCTGGCCACATTTAGTTCCCTCTACTATGGACTTATAAGTAAATAAATATGCTAATTGTGGATAAGCCAATGTTACCATGTTTTAAGTAAGGGGCCCTTTGAAGTAAATAAATATTAAAATTGAAAATAAACCAATGCTACCATGTTGTAAGTACAGAACATATGCACTTTAGCACTGATTAGCAGTGTTTAAGTGTCTATAATCCTAGTGCCAACAAGTACCTGATGCTCCGAGATTTCTCTATGCTGATCTCTCCCTGACATTATTAGATCAATTAGAATGCACAATCAACTTAAGGAGACGGGTCATTATAAACCATAGTCTATGGTTAAGTTAAAAGTTAGTTTTCTCAAAAGTATTTAAAAGGACAAATACATCATAAGGAGGCGTGTCATGATAAACCAGGGTCTATGGTTTAGTTAAAAGTTAGTTTTATCAAAAGTATTTAAAAGGGCAAATACACCATTAATAAACATTTAGGAGCTCTTTAGCTCATGGACAGTCTAACTAGTTTGGACTTGCCATGAGATGACAAGGAGATTTGGAAAGATCAGCAAGGACCTGAGCCACAATAGCTCATGGGCGGTGTTC
Organism: Lissotriton vulgaris; assembly: GCF_964263255.1. Taxonomy (NCBI): domain Eukaryota; kingdom Metazoa; phylum Chordata; class Amphibia; order Caudata; family Salamandridae; genus Lissotriton; species Lissotriton vulgaris. The sequence goes on from NC_141685.1 coordinate 500,037,143, forward strand.
CATCAAGAAGAGTCCAGGAATGGCTCTCACTACATATGCGTTAGCCCAAAAAGCAAAGAGCAAATAGAGTCCGCAAAAAAGTTCCCAACTGAAGGGAGCAGGAAAAATCAAAGGTAGGATCTCCCCGGGTTCCGTCAAATCAATGTATAATATAATTCCCTAGTCCCGGGGTGACACCTCTTAGGTCAACTCTTAGGCCAACTCATCATGTCAGAGCACTCAGTCCATTGGTCAGTTTGTATAGGATGAGTAACGTGTTATAGAAAGTGGTGGTACTGATCATGTAATTTATCAGATAAACCGATATATGCGAACTTCCAAACAATGATCCTTTAGCAAAAGGCACATGAGTGAGTTCAAGAGAACAGTTTCCCATAGCATATGTTCCAAAAGTATCAACTTTTTGCAAACAGTCCTTGTAAGCGAGTGAAAACTCTTCTAGGAAGACACAGTTTCGCTTCCCAACTCTGAAAAAGCTCTCACGAATGCAAGACAATACAGAACAGGAAAATGCAGGCCTATAATAAAGTAAATTTAAGAATATGCAGAATACAAAGTAAAGGAAATATACATTTCTTAGGGGAAATAGATATTCTAATAATCTTTTCACCTTACAAGCGCTCAAAATATGTTAATTATTGGGTTGCAAAGATCACATGTAACTATGACACTTTCCTGCACTTCCAAAGTACCAATGTCTAAAAGTATTTCAAATCAAAAAATAATAATACAGTTTCAAATGTTCTATATTAGTACATATATGAAGATCATTGTTCAGAGCTTTCATGACATTTACACTCAATATAGCCATGCAGCACCATTTTTTCTTTTCTCATTTGGTGCACAATTTCATATACACAAATGATGGAATTGAGAATGAAACTCTTCAATATCAAGCTAAAATTATCTAGATCACTTAGACTTCATGAAGTCTTTACACGCATTATTATTTCAATGAGAATGATTCGATATTTCAAGACACATGTGAACATCCCTTTAACATTCTAATACACGTTGAAATAATATGCTAAGGCTGGTTAATAAAATATGAACCTATATTATTCAAATTACTCTGATTTCATCTATCCTTCAATTATCTGCATGCTTTTACGATGCAGTAACTAAGCTCACTCACATTTATTTCTCATGTTTCTTTAATGTGTAGTTGGTGCACGTTTATTCATAGGTTACTCAAAATGTCTCATAATCAGTTTATGTATCAAGTAATGGTTCTGACAGCTTTTCAGCTGCATCACAGTGAAAAGCAAAATTACTGGAGAATTATGCTTTGTTCCTTACCTGACTGTTGCCTTTCATATTTTTGTAATGGAAGCTCTTCACTCCTTCAACTGGCAAACATAAAAATATTAAACACAAAATAGAATAAATCTCAAATCAGTCACAGAATGTAATGGCTTCTTAACGGAATATTTTCATTGAAGCTTATTCTACCTGTGATCCATGCTCACAATTTTAAACAAAGCAGACCATACATTCTGATTTGTACAATCTCCCCTTAGATAAGTTCTTGAGAAAATAGAAATATAATTTTGAACATTGATAAATGGCTGACCAACATTTTCAGTGTGAATTCGAAACAGAGGAGGCTTCCCTTTGCTGTGAATTCATTATGTTATGCAGAAAAATCAAAATGTATAGTGTTTGTTGCTATATATCGTTTTTGTAACCTGATAAAAATTGCGTATAGAGCGCTAGGATCACTGGAGAAATTTATAGCTATTCAAAACCTGTGAGTGAGGCATCTATGCACTGAGGAGGAGGCTGCTCCATATAAACATAACTGTTTAGATATTATAGTCTGTGGGAAAATAAATGAAAATATCTGATTTTACACATTAGTAGGTCAGATATTAACAACCATATCTAATTGAGATCTTCTGCCCCCCTAATATTTGGAAGGAATGCTAAAACAAAACATATACACAGTTCTTAGATTTATACTTTTCTGGGATTTATTCATTCATCAGTTTAAAACTGGTTATATTGCAAAACTTAACATTGGAAAAGCATGGATATAACTTTTGTTTATACCTTATTGAGATTGCAGTGGCTGTACTTGTACATAGGTGTCTAAAGTTAATTGTTCAGTAGTCAACAGAACGAAGGTTATGGGTTTCATTTGGTCTTTCCGTTGTGATTGCGTGTGTGGGAATGTGTGGCAGGCTATTGTCACACCAGTTGTTAACAGTCTTTTTCTATTTCTTTGTGTGCTTTAAGTCTGGCATTCAAAGCTTTGGCTATCTGACTGTGTCTTGAAATCATAATTAACACTAATGCATAAAATATTAACACTTTACAAACATAGATGAGATTGGAGTCAGTGCCCGCTTAAGTCACTGCTCAGTTGATGTGTCATTTGTTGTAGTAGCCCACAGAATATGCCACAGTCCCCTTCTGCCGCTTGCTTTGATGCCTGTGTCCTTCATAGTTGGGTCAACCTACAGGACAGCTATACAGTGTTTGTGGTGTCAGGCAAGGTGAGTGATGTTACTTTGTATGTTTACTTCTCAATGTACATGGGCAGGGTCTGACATGACACGTGAAGAGGTCAAGAGAGGGTTTATTTTGAAACAAACACTGGTCATTACACTGCAAATGCACCTTGAGTAGTCAGTGACTGTGGTGATAGGGCTCCAGAAAAGAGACTTCAGTGTGGTGAAGACTAGACAGAAATATACAAAAGAATGTGACATCAGCCTATCCCTGCGTCTGTTAGACAGCCCCACTGTCTGCGAGACTCTGGCCCTGTCAATAGGAAGGCAGGGCTCCACACCCACTCCGGATCAGTATGTCTAAGAACACATTAGGTCCACCTCTTGAAACTCCATTCTTTTCGGATGATGTGATCCTGAGAGCCCATAACTGCCAGCTCCTGTCATGTAAATAGAAAGAGGAAAACAAAGACAGGTCTGCTATTTGCTTCACGGACTTGCACGCATCTTAGGTAGGACAGTATGTGCTATTGTCATTCCTTGATTCCTGTTTATATCTTGTTCTTTTTTCAGGGGAATGTTAGGGAGAAAACCATCCTCTACCCACAGCACTCCACTTATATCCATTATTTTTTACCTTCCTTAACGCAACCCCAAAGTGCAGATCTTCAAGGCCCACCACCCACTTGTTCCACAATTCGGTCAGGGAAATTAGATTCTCCACTAGAAATAAGCTGCAGGGAAGGAAGTTATGAATGTGCAAGCCATATCTGGAAATATTGCAGTATTTAAAGGAAACATTGTGACAGGACTTGGGCAATATCGTACAGCTTGCCCGCTCCTTCCTCCCCCCATTTGTAAGGTTTGTAAAAGTTACTGCAATGGCTGTAATTTTTCAAGATATACGTGGGAGAAAACGTTGTGACAGGAGATGGGCATTATCGTATAAAGTACCTGCTCCATCCTCCCTTCGCTTGTAAGAGTTGTAAAAGTTAAAGCGTCACTGTAAAGATATATGTAAAAGTAAAAGTTGTGACAGGAAATGGGCAATATCATATAAATCGGCCACTCATTCCTCCCTTTCGTTCAGGTAGCCACCCCGTTTACAATCCGGCCTCCTCCTCTTACTTCCAGAAAGGTCATCCTTGCAGGGACCTACTGATCCTTGAGCTTCCCAGGTTGCATGCATGCTGTCAAACCTCACAGCAGCTAAATGCTGGCATTTTTGCGCTTCCGGCTCATTGCGTCACCCCGTTGGACACGCCCATCGGGCTTGGTGCTAGACACTTACTGGTTGTTGCTAAGGACTCATTTTATGCGTATGTAGCAACGCTGTGATGGACACTACTTGTCATCTGACGTTTGCGTTTTACATAGCGTGTCGGTATTTTGCATATATTTCTCATCGGATTTTTCGCATGTCCCTATCTCATGATTCTTTCAACTGGCCAGATGTATTGCCACCTAATCATACTCTTGTAAACAACATCCACTGACCCACGGTCTTATCGTTATGATAAAGCATGTCACTTTTAGAGTCAGTGAGGGCTATTTAAAGAAAACGGTTTCTTTCCCTTCCCACCCATAACAATGGGTTGGACATATATAATTTGTTTCTCTCGTGATCTTTGTTCTGGAGAGGATCACCACTACACACTTAGGAACCCCCATCCAATATTGCTCACTCTTTCGTTGCTTGTCCTAACTGAAGAGAAAGCAACAATTAAACTACAGTAGGGACATTCTAGTGGTAAAAAGTATATAAAATAGGGAGGATGTGTCCTTTTGATCCTCTTGATTGAGGACCTCTCTACCAGCCCGGGAACTGTGGGTCCCAGGATTTTCGAACCAAATATAAGAAACTTCCCAGCATTTGTACTTGTTTGATCATAGTAAAATTGAAGTAGCACCTACTATTTAGCAATATACTAGACACATCATCTGATCCTAGACAGGAGTTTGCTTTTACCAGCTATGGGTACAAGTTCTCAACTGCATGCGCTCTGGAGCTGCGCTCATCTCACCCCGTACTGGTCGGCGGTCGCGGACATGCTGACGGCGGCAACAGGCGTCACCCTCCCCAAGACGTGGGACGTATGCTTACTGGGACTATACAAGAGAACCAAGCAGACTAAACTACGGGAGCGTTTCTGGGACCTGGGCCTCATTACGGCCAAACGCCTTATCACCAGACGATGGAAAAATGCTGCCCCGCCACACCCTGCGGACTGGCGCCGCTCTCTTAGCAACTGGGCTTGTGCGGAGAGTGTGTCTCTACACAGGGAGGAAACCGCTGGCCTACGGAAATACCCGATAGCCCAAGACTGGGATGCTACACTACTCGCTTACCACAGAGCGTGCACCCAGGCCGGCATTGAGTGCCGTCCCGACACAGAATAGCAAGGGCCCAATCACCTGCCACACACGCCTGACACAGACTCCGCCGCCATACCCCCCCCCCCGGCTCCTTGAGACCCCGCACGACAGAGATGTCCCCCTTCCGCTTCCCCCCTCCCACCCCTTTGCCCCCTCCCCCCCCCTCACCCTGCGGCTGCAGCGACACCACCTCTCCACTTGTCCCCGCCCCCGCACGACCCACATAGGATGCACCACACACAGCTAGAGCTTTAGATACACCACCATACACGCAAATACAAGTCCAACAGTTATTGACAGGTTTCCCCCCTCCCCTTGTATTATGCTCCCCCGTTATATCTTTTGGTTGACACAGAGGCTGTTCATACTGTACTCATGATACTGCTGGGCCCCCCCCTTCCCTGTTCACGTCTTGCATACAGCAGGCTGGGTGTATCCGTGGTCAGGGAACGGGCACCTGGCGACCCATACAACAGCGGAGGGAATGGCACCGCCTCTACCTGCTACAGTGCTGATCAGGGAACTCAACTCCGGACAATAACTATTGACCCCCGAGACCACGCTGGTCCTTCTGCAGTGCTACGACCCGCGAGCACTGCGTCATGAGACATTTCCTGGTACCGTCACTTATGGACTAATGCACTTCCATCAGCCAATGTTTATTTTCACTCATGCATAACCGAAATGTCACCATGTACTATTTGCTGTATACAATAATGCAATGTTATGACACTGTATGAATAACTACTGACTTATCTGTGAAACTGAATAAAGTTTGGGACCGTTGGTCTTAAAAAAAAAAAAATGGGTACAAGTTCTCAACTGGATGGCCAGATTTTTTCACAGTAAATGCAGCTAAAGTAGGGATGTTCTCTGGATGTGAATGAATTTGTTATGGTGCGATTAAAGCAGTACCTACAAAATAGATCTTTTACTGATTGTATACGATTGTGAAGGGCCACTGACAGAACAACATTTTTAGCCAGGGAAAAACCTTCAAACTGGCATTAGGGAGCAAATAGGTGTCCCATAGCAGTGATGGCAGACTTTTTGTAGCAGATTCCCTCAGTAGGCATTAGCGTAACCCTTCCTACTTTAGACTAATAAATTGAAAGCAACAGACATTGATATCATAATTCAAGCTTAATTCAGAATACCGCTCAGAGAGAACCTGTGGCTACTGAAAAGCGCTCAAGTATTTTTTTTCCGTTCTGTACAGACAAGTATCTAACTCATATGTTAAATGGATTTCCTAAGCTTACATTCCTAACAGAGACGGAAATGACTCATGACTTGGCAAGCGGTTGGTTAATTATGTCTGACGAGATATCTTTTTCATATGATGTCTCACTTTCTATTGAGCCGGCCACACTATTCAAACCACCCCTTGAGTCACGTTTATAGGAAAATTATGTTTCTGTTTCTTCTTTAGTAGCCTTTGATTCTTGCTTGCGGCTTCAGCTGGTGCTGTCTTCCTTTTGCTCTGGGGCCTTTGCCTTTTACACAGTGGATGCACCTTGCTTCCTCAGTAGATTGATGCCCCTTTCTTAGGGGTCGCTTAGTGAAAAATGCATTACTAGTTCTGCCAAAGTTTTTTCTGAGGTGCAATTTTGGGTGATAAATTATTTGTGTGAATTAGTATTTATAATACTGCATATGATTGTAATGAATGAATTCATGATTTTTCACTTGAAAATATATGATCTTTTCATTTAGCAGTGTTATTAACAATGTAGTGTAGTTCTGCTACCTTTTCAATGCTGGACAGCATTATTATAAAAGATGGATGCAGATTCTGGTCTTCTGCTCATCCAGCTCCTGCGCATTACCCCTCCAAATTAGTTACCTGCTTCAAGTCTTCTCCCCTACAGTGTCCAGGAAACACGAAAAGAAAAAGTAATGACGTAAATGTACTGTGGTTTTAGAAACATGTATTGTGAATTAAACTTTCAAATAGTTTACCTTATTTTGAAAGACTTGCTCCGCTATTTCCCATGTAGGTGCAAAGAACAAAATAATTCTATGACTCTTGTTTAGATATTGTTTCATGTTGGGTTGTACATCTCTGGAGTGCAGGTGCTGAGGAAGCAAGTGGAAGATTATTCTTACCTTAAAAAATGGGTTAAATGAAGAGTCTTCCAATGTTCTACAAAATTTTGTTTATCCAATGTTACATAACCATGATAATGCTATGCTGAGTTTCCAGTTTTATTAATTGTTGTAAATGGCCCTCTCTACAGGGTCACCCCAAACATTGTGCCTGCTTGCCTCCAGTTTTGCTGAATTTGTTTTTGTTGGCCTTGTGCACTTTTCAACTGCTGACCAGTTCTAAAATGCTTGTGCTCACTCCGCCAAACATGGTTTGATTGTCTTACACCTGATTGGCATATTTAATTTACCTACGAGTCCCTTATAGAGTGGTATACCATATGACCAGGGCCTGTAAATTAAATGATACCAGTTGGCCTGCAGCACATATTTTGCCACCTACTTAGGTAGCACTTTACAGCATGCCCCAGGCCTGCCATTGCAGCCTGAATGCAGTTTTACACTGCCATGTCGACTTAGCATTTAAAGCCCCCGGGGTTGGACACATACTTTTAGGTTTTACATGCCCTGTTAGTGAAAAACTCAGAAATGTATTTTTCACTACTGTGAGACTGACCCCTCTAATAGGATAACATTGGTGATTTCTTATTGCATTTAATAAGCTTTAAGTCCTAATTGGGAGCAGGTAGATATATCATGTTTGGTGCCTATATCATGTTTGGTGCCTATGAAATTGTAAAAATTAACCCTCTTTAATGGCAAGGTTGGATTTGATTACACTTTTGAAAATGTCACTTACAGAAAGTTGGCCCTTAGCTGTTTGAGTCTGCAGCCTTTCTTGGGTCACATGACTGGGTGTAGCTGACAGTTTCGTGAATTTCTTCCAGACAGTGATAAAATAGAGGGATTTGGCATGTCTCAATGGGCCAGCTGCTGGCAGGATAAGCGAGTTGAGCTAAGCCTGCTCCTACTTACACCTGAACAGCCTGTGGTCTGCCTTCACACAAAGGACCCAACAAACCAGCATTGTTACTTCAGCAAACTTGGAGCCAGGGCAGAGAAGGCAGGAAAATCCCATGCACTTCAAAGAAGCCTCTCCTAAAGCAAGGACACCAACGTCTATACAAAGGGCCTTCAGACCCATCTTCAGTTCACTATTGGACCTCTGGAAGGACTCTCAGAGGACTGCCTGCTGCTGTGACCTGCTGTGCACTCTGCCAGACTGTTGCTGTACCTGAAATGACTGTATGGCTGCCTGGATCCTGCCTTAAACCCTGAGAGGCCAGCCTTGCTATTGAGCCCTGTATCTTCGCTTGCACCCTGGACTCCCAGATGGGACTCTAAGGGCTTGTTTGCTGACCTCCTGTTCAAAGCTACAAGCTCATAAAAGGCTCACACCATCTTGAACCCATAAATGGGTCCAGCCTGAGTGAGTCCAAAACGCCCAAGAGGTGACCAATCAGTCCTAGACCCTTTGTCACGGTGCTAAAGGTATCCAAAACTGAGAACTTAGACAACATTTTGACAAAAAATTGCTATGAGAACCAGGAGAGACTATCACCAACCTGCTCACCTTTCCACCTGAGGTGCATCTCTGGTTGTATTGACTTTGCGGCTTCTCCAACCATGTTCTTTTTACGCAGCAGAAAATCTATTACAATTGTTCTTCGCCAAAGGGGTATCTGGCCTCCTAGATCTGTCTTCGGCTACAACCCTCTGCTTCGTCCCACCGGAGTTTTTTTATTTCCATTTGGCGACTAAGTTCAAACAGAAATGTTCACCATGGCTTTGACTCTAGGCGATCTGATGTTGACGCTTCATCCTTGGATACCTTCTGGGGTCTTGCCCCGCTTGGCTTTATCTTCTCATAACTTTTCCTTCAAGAACTTTTCCAAGTCCGAAGGTAAGCACTAACTAGGCTTAATCCACTTCTGTCTGAACCTCACTCTATCGAGGTCGGCCTTAACTTTCGACTTTGACCCAGTCCTGCACGACTAGATGTCCATTGTTGGCTCTTTGATCTTTTAGGCTCTAGATGCCACTTAAAATTTTAAAAATCCAAACCTTAATTTCTATTGATTGGATTTGTGTAATTTTGGTGTCAAATAATTTATGAAAGTGTTGTCAATTTTTCTAAATTGGTTTGGGTTTTTTACTTGTGTTGTGTTTTCACTTTATTACTGTTTGCATGCTGCATAAATACTTTACACATTGCCTCTAAGTTAATCATGGCTGCTTTTTGTGGCAAGCGGTTAATTTAGTGACTTTTTGTGGATCATCCTACAAGGAACTGTGGCTGTTGCTTGACCAGGGCTCACAGCCCGGTCAAGCAACAACCCAATTTCTCACATTACTTGAAATCTGACTTCTCCCTTAAAGAGAATTTTGAAATGACCATTAATTTGCCTGTAAACAACGTTTCCTGATCAGATCTCAATACAAAGTTAACACTTATTAAGTGTAATGAGGCAACCCAGTGTTTGTGAGAGATTGTCCTTGCAAAAGTCAAAAATAACTTTAGGAGTATTTCACTGCCTGGACATGTACAACTTAATCATGCGTGTCCTACATGTTATATTCCACGCACCTGGCACTATGAGCTTTTCGGGTCTACCTTAGGGTTATTTATAAATATTAAAAAGGAAAGTTTATATCTGCAAAATCTTTATTTTGCTAGGTTGGAATGGCAGTTTAAAACTGCACTACAAGCTGCAGTGGTAGGCCTGGGGGTTGTATGATGATCCAACACAATCATTTAGATTGTAGTACATTAAATCGCTGTTTTAACGATGCAAGTTGTAACGACGACTTGCGCTGGAGGGTGCTGGACTTAGGAATAGTGTGATTTACCATTCCAACTCCAGTCTATGTACAGTAGGGAAGGTGTTGGAATAGTAAATCACACTATTCCTTAGTCTAGAGCACCCTCCAGTGCAAGTTGTTGTAACGACTTGTGTTGTAAAAACAGCAATGTAAATGTATTGCAGTGTTTTGACCGGATTGTAAAGGTCGTTTTCCAGGCCTGAGACATGTTTTGCAGTGCTACTTTAGTGGCTGGCAGAATGAGTGCTGCGCCCACTGTTAGCATTTGAAGTACAGGCCCTTGGTACATGTAGCACCATATACTAGAGATTTAAATTTAAATTAAATGTACCATTAAGGTGTAGGCCAATTGTACAGGTTTCCAAGGTAGAGCACAAACACTTTACCATTGGTTAGATGGTAAAACGTCTAGAAACCAACAAAAAAAGGCTTAGAAAAGGAAGGCTGAAGAATGTAAATATCTGGACTGATCCTGCAGAAAGGTCAAGGTCCAATAAGGATAGCAAATTATCTGCATTTTTGGAACTTCACACAAAAGTCTGCCAATTCTTGAAAATGGGTAAAAGTAGATTCCCAAGACAAGCTAGTATACATTCCATGAAAATTCATATCATATTGGACATTTTATCTGGCCATTTTTAGTGCATTTCTGAAACTCCATATTGAAGAAGTAATTTGCACACCACCAAAAATGCAAAACATTCTAAATGAATCAGGAAACGGACCACCACTTTCAAATATTAACTGGTTTCCAAGAAAACTAAATGACATCTAAAATCATGCAATACCACTGCCATGTTAGGATTAGGCATAGTAGTTGTGCCACAAACGCAATCTTCCGTGCCTTGAACAACAATCGAAATGAGAAGAGGCATAAAAGGATGTCTCTCCTGCCCAGAGATGCTCATCCTTTACCAAATGTGTTACATGCCGGCCTGTTAAAACAAATCGCATGTCTGTACCAATTTATGACCCTCTTGTGCCTACTACTTTATATTTTAAAAAAAATAGGTCATTAGTTGGAAAGGATGTGGGTACTTCTACCGTAATACATTCACAACCTATCATCTACTTGAAACCAAGTACCACATTGTATCGCTTGATCCTCTCAAGGTAGCAAGGCAGAGCAGTCCAAGGCCTAATCAAGGTAGACAGTGTGGACTAGTACCCCAGTCTACAGCCCTGCAAGAAACAGCACCAATAAATCATTGTCAAGTCAGTGCTTCATTTATAAAAATATAAAATACTTTATTGCGCACACGCTTCACAATACGATGCATTCATTCATAAATATATAGGTTAGCTGGTGAAAATACCCCTAGGCTGTTACCCTCCTAGCAATTTACACCCTGAGCAACCCATGAATATTGACACCACAACACCCTCCCCCAGATACACTTATACTAGACACAATATAATAAGTTGTGGCTATCAAAAATCAGGCCCACTGGTTTGGTCAGGGATTCCCCTCATTAATAAATGCTGAAATAGTTCATGATAAACCTATCCAAAACCATTAAAATCACTAAAAACAGTACCTTCTTGCAATGGCATCTGCTTCCTAACACCATTAGGCTAAAAACAATAAGGGCCTGATTATGAGTTTGGTGGTGTGGAAGCGTGGTGTCACGCCACCGCCCTGCTACCACACCGGCAAACCTCAATGCCGGCCACCTGACACTCATTAAAAAGGCACTGCAATGGGAATGCCAAAGCCCATTCCTGCATTGCATGGACTGTGCCATCCATGTAAGGCAGGAAAGGGGGTGCATCCAGACAGGGGGGCCCACAGGCCATGAAGAAACAGTTTACTCATCGCGCAAACTTTCATGACGTGAGCACCACCATGAGGCTGCTGGCGATGAGGAAACTTGGAATATCCTTGCTGGCACTGTCAAGCATATTGCGACCTTAAACCGCTGCACTATCACCAGGGATCATGGATCCCTGGCAGATGCAGCAGTTTGATGGACTGTCAAACTCTTAATTAGGCTCTAGGTGTCAGGGTGTCTTTGAAGAGAAAGAAAACATCTCCTAGGGTTATCAAGTCGACCTCCTGGGAGGCTTTGGACAATTTTTTTAGACATTTATTTAGGGTTTCTTTGGTGGCTGCTGTACTCCTGGCAGCCCTTCAAGAACACTTTGCAAGACTTCAGTGGTGTCCCTGCCCTCTCTAGGGCACAACCGAAAGAGATATGCAAATTGTTAATATGTGCCCCTTAAAATTCTGGGGCACTCTTTTTGTCTCAGTCTGGGCATGCTTAAGGAGAGGACTCGTATCACAAAGGGGAATGCCCTTTCGTATATATATACTTTTTTCTTTTTGTTAAATGTGCTGCTTATATACAAAAAGGTGTTGGCACCCAAAACAGCTCCTTGTTGGGGAGTCTGGGGAGGCACCACAACCCTCACAATCCATGCCATCTTTTTGCACTTTCCTCATCTGTTTTGCAGCCACATGGGAGCTGGCTGACTCAAAACAGTGAATTCAAGTTGAAGGGGCACCTGATGTGACAAGGCCATCATTAAATCTTTGATTCCCTGAGGGATGGAGACTTCTGTGGAGGACATAAGCAGAAGAACACAGCAGACTCATCTGGTTTTCTTGAATCCTTTTATCTTCAAGCGCTGCGAGGCCCCAGGGCGGTTATGCGCTATACAAATGCAATTTTTCATTTCATTTCATTTCATTTCATTTCATTTCACTCCAAGGCCCCCCACCATGTCTTTCCCTCTACTTTCAATCAGAGTACTAAGGAGGCGTGTGTCATTGGTTCGGGATGTGTGAATCCACAAAGTTCTATTTAGCCCAAGTCCAGGGTGCCCCAGGTATCCAGTTGTCTTCAGGGTCCTGTGAAATACACAGTTTCACTCTCTTCCTCTTTGTGGTGTACAGTTTTGTTAAGTGGGGGGGGGGGGGCAAAGTCCTAAAAGGCAGGCATCTCCACCCATTTCTAGGAGGACACATCATCACTCCACCTCTACCCAACCCTCCTGCACAGCCTTTTGGGACCCTTTAACATGGCAACTTAAAGTGGCCTATTGAAAGACGTCTATGTGAGCCTGAGACCACCCTCCTTTTTTCCACAGTTGCTTGGTTCGTTTCCTCCAAAACCTCAAAGTGGATGGCCTGTGAATGGCTCTAGAGGTCTAGCCTTGTCCCCTATTTTCTGTTTAGCCTTCATTGACCATGTGAGGTTTATAAGGTAATATCCACATGCAGATTTGGTCCCTACCATTTCTTCGGCCAGGAACAAGTCTAATCACTGTCAAATGGCCCTGTTGTGAGGGGAAGCCTTTAAGCCTTATGCTGGCCAGCAGAGTAATTATTGCCCAGCAGGGTGAACAAATCCAGAAATGTAAGAAACCTTCAAGTACCAGAAGGAGTGCAAATCTGCAATCATGATCCCTGTTAACAATATGATTGGTGTGTCATCCTAGTCTCTAGGTCTAACTATTGCAAAACTACACATTGGAGCAGATTTTGACAATAATGAGAAATACAGTGAAGCACACACCTTTTTCAGGGATGTTTTACTCTATGAATGCCCACTCACATTAGAAAAGCTGTTTTCAGGTCAGTGCCAATTCCTGAAATGTTCCAATTGCACAGGGTACCAGTGTACAGATACCAGGCTGGATTGGACAGTAGTCCCACTTGCTCAGCCCACACAGAGCCTCTCAACCTAGCTGGCCAGCTGTAGATCTTGTTTTAAAGGTGACATTGGTAGCTAGCACTCCCAATCCATTTTAGGAGAGCTGACAGAGAGCGAGACTCAGTTAGTGAGGTTTACAGAAGAAGCTCAAAAACATGGTATTTTAGAAAAAGAAAATACAAGTGCTAATGGGTCAGAACCCATTTTTCCCCCAGGCTGACTTTAAATAATTTTACATTTTCCTCCCAGGACCACTAACACAGCACCCTTAAGAGTACCCAAAGTATAACAGAGTGATGCCATTGAAAAAATGGGTCAGGGATATGGACCACTGAGCAGCAATGGAGAAATTGGTATATAAGGCATGGGGGGTCCCGCAGAAATATGAGCGCATTTGGGCGCCATGGTCCCAGTACAGAGTCCCGTGGTCTGAATGGGATGCATAATGTGCAAAAGAGAAACTGTCTCTGCCTGATCATGGTTATATTAGGGTCCAGGAGGGAGCAACACACCAAGATTACTAATTTCATGTTAGTATTCTGTTCACTGCTTAGCGCTCGAACAGCTGGACAAATGAACAGAGTTATGTTCTGTGATTTTTTTGTAAACTTTGCAAAATCAATCAAATGTGTTAGAAATAAAAAAGAGCAATTAAAGGCTCATTCTGGCAGCTAGAGCACGGACAGAGGTCATACTTATCACAAAGTCAGAACTGAGACTGCTATAGCAGAGCTTAATGCAATAGAACATAAATACATAAACATATTCTTCCTTTAAACTTCGAAAGAGAAAGGAGATTACATCTTTTAGGATATCAGCAAGTGCAGAAGCCTATTTAGGGGTAATATTTAAAGTTGATTCCCCTTTGGAGAAATGATTTGTTTTGATAAGTGCATTATGCCTGTGCTGTGTGGAAACATCTAATTTCATTACATCTGTTATGAGGAACAATAGCACTAATAGGAGTAATGACGATTACTGGTAAGTAACTGGTTCACTTGTGATTCAGGTGTTTACAATGACACCTTTCAACTTTGCCCTAAAGCTTATTCTGCCACATGGTGCCTGCTCCACAAAGTGTTTCTTGGGAGCTGGCAGTTCTCATGTCTCTGTATTTTGTAGGGCAGGCAGGTGGTTGTATTGGGTGTAGTCTCTCTATTCCCACTCTGGGTCTGTTTTCGAAGTAGCAAGCACCACCATGATTCTGCAAATATTACAGATGCTAGTAATGGAACGTCTGCATGACAACCTTTTTGGTCTTGTCAATTAATGATCCCACCTGTGTTACCCCCCTTTTTAAGTTCAAATATTTTTATTGAAAACATACAACGTGACCATACAAAGTAAACAGAATGAATTTTGCAATGTAACAATCCAAATTAGTTGCTTAGAATGCAAATGAATTGGACTAATAAAATATTAATATATTGAAGAGACATAATAAATGTACAAAGAATGGATACATATGTATTCAAAGAAAATAAAAGAAGATAAAATGCAACAATCAGGAAATTAGGGTGGTTTGGGAACCTCCTGTTGAGACGGTGTAGTTACAGAACTTCTTTTAGCGCTAACATCGAAAAATGCTGTAACAGGTGACCTCAAGACAGCACGTTTTGTAGCCATTTGAGGAGGATATACAAAGTCAGTATCTAATCTATGATTAAGGCAAACATTGTATCACGAGGCTCTATGTGAGATTTTTGAGAAGTCTTTCCAATAGGCAGTAATTTGTTGAAAAGCGATTGCTAACAATAAGTCAACAATCTTGACATTGAGTGAAGCATCATCCCAGATGAAGAAAGACTACCCAAAAAGATATGAATGAAGGAAAAAGGAAACTTAGTACCAAAAATCTAATTAATTTGCAACCAAACCTGTTTCCAAAAAGTATGTACTAGGTGGCAGGTAAATAACATGTGGAAGAGGTCAGCGTTTGGGGAGGAATACGACCAACATGTATCAGGAGTAGTGGAGAAGCATTTACAAAGAATGGCTGGTGTGAATAAAAGTCTATTGTAGACAAAAAATAATGTTTGTGTGGTACTAGCTGCTCTGTGGGTTGTACATAATTTGGACCAAATATCTTTCTAAAGTGAGAGTGGCCAGCAAACCGCAAAATCCGCCTCCCATGCTTCCTCGGTCTTCGTTTTCTGTCTGCCATTAGTAGTGCTTTGTAGGTATTTTTAAATGGTTGAGGCACTGGGTATGATTTGTAACAGGGTATGTAGTCGTAAAGAGGGCCGCGAGTTAGTAGAAGCAGCAGGTATGATTGGAAGTTTTGAAAAAATCCCCAAGATAGTATTTTTAAGTAGAGTTTATTTATAAATCCAAAAAATAACTGATGGATCCAAATCAAGCCTCTTTCCCTCCAAGATTTCCAATAAAAGGGTCTAATATGGATTAATAAATGTTTATTGTGCCAACTTGTTGAGTGTAAAAAAAGATCTCTGGAGCTAAAAGCATAATCAAAAGGTGAGTCAAGCAATCTGGCCGTACATTTTAATATAGAGGTGGAGATGGAATGTGGCTTACGTGAGATAGAAAGATATTCCCGAAATGAATAAGGAAATAAGAATAAACGTTCAGTTGAAATCCAAAGAGGGCAATCTTCTTCAGAATCAAGCAAACACAGAGAAGCCTGCAGTAACAAAAAAGCTTTGTGATACACCAGAAAATCTAGAAAATTTACTCCGCCCCCTGTTTTGGAGCGAATCAATTTTAATAGGGACATTTGAGGTTTCTTTTTGTTCCAAAAAAGAAGGATAATGTAGAATTCATTTTTGTGATTAATTTAGAGGAAATAGGGATTGGTAAGGTTGAGAGCGTGTATAAAACTATGGGTGATAACATCATCTTTATGGTGTCTAAGCGGCCCCACCAAGACAAGTATAGGGGATGCCACTTGGAAGTGAGTTCGGTAATCTTTTGATGACAAGTACTCATACATAGTGCCACCATTTCAGAAATGGAAGGTTTAAATTGCAAACCTAAGTATTTAAAAAGGCTTGGACTCCATTGAACTTGAGAAGCCTGAAATTGTGAGCTGAAAGTATGTTTCGTTAATTGGAGCATTTCATACTTGTCATTATTTAATTTGTATCCGGATATTAGAGAATAGGATTCCACCTCCGCAAAAAAAGCCGAAATTGAAACTTCTGGTTTGGAAAGAAAAAGCAGAATATCGTCAGCGTATGCTGCTAGTTTAATGTGAACATTCGGAGTTTGGAAGCCATAGATGTTTGGATTTTGACGCAACTTAGACAGAAACGGCTCCAGGGCTAAGTTAAAAAGAAAAGGGGAAAGAGGACATCTCTTTCCTACCCAAGTTAAAAAATTAAGAAATCAAGCCATTAGCGCAAACTGCAGCTCTCAGATTAGAATAAAGGAGAGAAACGAAGTTAACAAATTTAGGGCCAAATCCAAACCATTTAAGGGTATAAAATAAATATTTCCACTCAACTCTAACAAAAGCCTTCTCTGCATCCAAAGCAATTGCTGCTAGTGGATGATCAAGGTGAGCAGACTTAGAAAGGATGTCAAAGAAGAGCCTTGTATTATCTGTGATGACTCACCCTTTGACGAAACCAGATTGCTCCTTTCCTAGAAATGTTGGTAAGTATGAGTCAAGGCGCATGGCCAAAGCTTTAGAAAAGATTTTATAGTCAATATTGACCAGCAAAATAGGTCTATAATTTTTACAATGTTTGGAATCTTTACCTTCTTTCGGAATAGGACAAATGTGGGCTTCAGAAAATGAACCAGAAGAATGTTTGGAATCACAAAAGAGATTTATGAGTGAGTGCAATGTGGGTATCAAAAATTTAAGAAATGAGTATAAAAACTCAACGGTGAAAGCCATCCGGTCCGGGAGCTTTATCTTTTTTAAGTTTCTGAAGGGCTGCTAGAAGGTCATTCTGAGAAAGGTCTGAATCTAAGGGGGATGGATCCAAAGGAACAAGTTGAGATTTTTGGATGTTTGAGAAAAAATGTGATAATTGATAATCTGTACGTTGAGTTTCTGAGGAATATAAAGATTTATAAAAAAGAGAGAATTCTTTTAAAATTTCAGCATCTTTAGATTTGAGGGCTAATTGCTCATTAAAGATAGACACAATATTTAGCTTCTTCTGGCGTATCTTTTAGTAATTAGCCAACATTTTCCCTGCTTTATTTTTGCCTCCATAGAATTTTGCACTTGATTTTAGTAAATAGAGGGAGGCATCCTCTGTAGACTTTTTGTTGAATTGTAACTTAGCATTAATTAGATTTTTTAAAGAATCCTCTGAATGTGATGTATAATATGAATGTTCTAATGCCTTAATGTCCTTAAGGAGGTCGTTGGTGGTCTTATGTGCAGTTCGTCGTTTTTTTGCAACATAACCTAAAATGAAGTCTCAGGCCGATGGTTTAAAGGCATCCCAAATGGTAACAGGAGACAAGAAGTCTGTAGAATTTCTTACAAAATACTCCGTAGAAAAGGAGGTAGAGGCGGTAGTAAAGTTGGGGTCTAAGAGGAGTGAATTATTAAACCACCATCTTCGAGGAGCATTATTCCTGGGGAGGATGTCGAAGCCAATTGAAACTGGTGCATGGTCCGAGAGGAGGATAGGGCCAATGTCTGCATATTTGAGGGATTGTGAAATGTTATGAGATATAAAAATGTAATCAATTCTGGATTGGGTATGGTGAGTTGGGGAATAAAAGGAACATTCTCTGGCAGTCGGGTTACAGAGACGCCAAGCGTCAAGCAGTTTATGTTGATGTATGGTGTGATGAAAGATTTGTTTGATTTGTTGGGTATAAAGGACACTTTTGAGTTCCTATCTTAGAAAGGGACAATCACTTGGTTACAGTCGCCCGCCATAGTAAAATTGTCTTCAATGCAATTAGAAATGTGATTGGCCAAGGTAGACCAAAAGGAGGAATTACCTCCTGTAGGTGCATAAACATTGAGAAGAGAGATCACAACACCCTTTAGTGACAATTTTACAATGACCCATCTCCCATCTTCATCCAATTCTTGTGATACAAACTTGAGTGGTAGAGATCAACGACAAAATATTGCCACTCTATTCTGTTTAACGTCCCCAGGAGAGAAGAAAGTCTTCCCTACCCAACCTCTCTTCAATTTCATAGACTCAGTATCAGTGAGGTGAGTTTCCTGTAAGAACACGATGTTAGCATTTAATTTTGCCAAATGTGATAAGACAACGGAATCCAATTTCCTGCATAAGGAATGATTTATGGTGAAAAATGTAGAATAGAGAAATAGGAAGAAAGAAAATTCATCACACGGAGAAAGGAAGGTAGCCAGAAGCAATGGAGTGAATAGCAAAAGGAGTATAAGATTGGATTGCAAGGTTTAAAACAGAAAACAGAAGAAATAATAAACCGGAAAATTGAAAACATGAAGGTAGAACAAAGTATTAAGGTCACTATATAGAAAATAAAGGAAAAACTGTAAAACAAAACAAAAAACAATAATAGGGATGAAAGAGACCGTATCTTGCTCCCATGGCCCGAAGATCAGATCTCATGTCGAGGAAAGCCTTGCCCCATGCTGCTGTTGCTTTTGAACAATCCTGCGCAAAAAATAATATACACCCAGACCACGAAATCCGGTGAATTGCCTTGGCAGCCGTCAAAACTCTTAGTAGCTCTGTGTATTCTAAGAAGTATAGGATGACACCTCTGGGTCTTTGCGAAGAAGATGAAGTATTGGAAATGCGACCAAGTCTATGAGCACATTGAATGTTCAAAGCTGTGTCCTCGGGCAAATGCAGGATTTTGGGGAGGAAATATTTTAAAAAGGCAATAGGGTCTGGTCCTTCAGCTCCTTCATTTAGACCATAAATACGTAGATTGTTTTTCCCTATTGAGATTTTCCAACTCCTCAACCTGCCTTTGGAATGTGGAAACTTGCGACTGCATGAAAGAAACTGTTTTGGAAGTTTCATCTACCGATAAAACCTTATGTTCCAGCAGTAAAATTCTAGAATCAAGTTGTGACCAACTATCTGAAGTACTTGCAACTTGGAATTAGTTTCCTCCATAAAGGGCCTCAGAGCTCTTATTTCTTGCAACTACAAATCCATGGATACTGGAGACTCTGCTTTGGGTGGAGATGGAGGGTCTTGCTTTAGGAAATTCACATTGGACTTTCCTGGTGTTGACTTTGAATGGTCCATCATGACAGAAGTATTGTGTGGCTCAAGAGATTCAAAATCTTCCAATTTTTAGAGTTCAGCAAAAAGTTTGGAATTTTTAATGAACACACGTTTAGGTTTAGCTGACAAGAAAAGGAGTTTTTTGTTCTGGCCATTAATTATTGATCAATTCCGTGGAATTGAAATGATGTGGCAGATAATCGTGGTGCATCAAAGGATCAAGCCAGCAGAGTGTGTGGTGTGAAAGAGACTGCAATTATACCACCTTCCAAAGAAGACTGGGCAACAGCATCATGCACAAAACATACTGAAACACCACTATGAATAAATCATACCAATGTTAGGGCAAGAGTAGTTTTCAAGTTTGACTTAGAAATGCACCTATTATATTGCTTAAAGAACAGGAAAGTCATCTGGGCTTATTATACACATATAAAAGTGCATGGAGATAGACAGTCTGGCTTATGTCACCTTTATATTATGTGACAATAAATGTGGTGCTACGAAAGGCCAACCCTATAAGATGCTTGGTAAAAATAAAGGGGGGCTGAGGAAAGGTGTTTTCAAATAGCACTTACCAGAATAGAAGAAGAGTTCTAACATGGTGGTTGTTGCTCTTGATCAGCAGTGTGTCTATGTTGGTCTGATGAACGCCATACCATCCTTGCTGATGGAAGCTATTTTGATTCCTGTGCTATGTTATCATACTTATGCCCATAATTGATGGCAATAATATTCTGTCTTGCTACCTAGCCAACAGCATGTATTTAGGTTTCCAAATGAGAATATCTAAGCGATGATGAGCTTTGCATGTGTCAACAAGATTTTCTGAAATCTCTGGAAGTCTGAATATTTATATATAAGATTAGCAGTCACTACTATCACCTACATTAAGACATTAGAACGGCTGAATTGATTTGATAGAAAAACGATTTCATGTAATACCATTACTGAGAAACGATTTCATCTAAACTGTTCAATGGACATTTTCAGGATGAGCGCCATTTGATATTTCATAGAAACCAATATACTTAAAGTCTTTTTTTTAAATTAATTCTGCATGCTTAATTTTTAAGGTGTAAATGACATGGCTGCAGGTCTTACTTAAAAAAATGTGTTCAAAGTATATATTTCAAAGCTTTACGTCAAGGCACATTATTTAACATTTATATCTTGTACATTGTCAAACAATTACTCTGGATGTTTTTAATTCACTGAACCCTCATCACCCCTAAAATCATGCATATCAACCCCCTAAAAATGCCTCCCCACTCATGAACTACACCCATCTCTCACCCCTAAACTCCAACCATTCCTGAACCCTTAAAACCCTTTCTACTCCTAAACTCTACCCATCTCTTAACCAAAAACCCCTCAATACTATTTAAACTCCACCCATTCCTGAACCCTAAAAAATCCTTTCTATGTCTAAACCCCACATATCCCTGATTCCTTCAAATTCTGCATCACCCCTTAACTCTATTCATCTCTGAACCCTAAAACCACTCACCAGCCCTAAAATCCTGTATACCTGAACCCTAAAATATCTTTCTACATTTAAGCTCCACCTACACCTGAACCCCCTAAAACACATCACCCTAAACTCTACCCATTCCTGAACACTAAAAACTCTTCACTACCCCACACTCTACCCTTCATTGTACCTTGAAAATACTCCCAGCCCTAAACTCCACCCATCTGTAAATCCTAAAAAACGTCAAATTGCCTACATGCAACCCATCCCTGAACCCTAAAAACCCCTCACCACGCTAAAATCCACCCACATCTGAATCATAAAGAAACCTCTCCCCACCCCTACACTTGAACCATTCCTGAAACCTAAAACCCCACATAACGCCTCATTGAGCCTTAATATCACCCATACCTGATACCAAACAACCCTCACTATACTTAATCTTAACCCAAGCGTATGATGTTGGATGTGTCCTTAAAATTATGTTTCTTTTTAAATGTTTCCTTTAATGTTTCATTATTTTTATTTTCTTAAAATTGGCTTTCCTTAAAATTGGCTTTCCATGATTTGGTTTCCTCCAATGTGGCTTCTCAATTTTAGTTCTTTCTATTAATTCACATATGTTAATTAGAACTACTGGATTGTTTGTGCCTGCATTCATTTTTACCATATTCACAATTTAATCGGACTATTGCAGAGCTTAATTTGTGAACAAATAGGTGCCAGGGCATTCGTCAGGAGGACACAGCGGCTTTCACCACCAATGAGCATTGCAAATGCCAGTACCTACACAAGTACTAACCATCACACAGTGCTACAAGTGTCACAATTCAGACTGTTCAAAACTAGAAGATTGGCTTTGGCAGCAGGTATTAGTTGTTTTTAAGGCATAATAAATTAATATTTCGACCATGTGGCAGCTATCATAAGTGCCAGTGATAACAATTAAGTGCCTGTGCTGAACACAGTAAACGAGCGGCTCAAATTAAGCACAGGGGCATTTACTGTTTCTCTTGGGATTATTAACAGCTTCAAGTTTAAGCCATATGAGAAGTTCTGCTTATTATAATATTTCTTAGGCATGGAGGGTCAAAGTTTTTTTTTTTAATTACCTGCATTTGAACCACATTTTTTAAGTGGTTAGAAAGATATTTTTGTAAACAAATAACAGCCTTGACGCACAGAGAGTTTTCTCCATGAGCGTGGGTGATATTAGATATTGTGCATTTTTCCTACCAGCGACTGCAAACGAAGGCATGGCATTTCTGGGTGGGGAAAACGAATAATGGTTGCCCACCCTAATACGATGGGGCAAGCTGCATTATGACCTGGTAGATGGACCGCCAGGTTGGGAGTTTATGCTGGCGGAGACAGATAAGGTTATTCCTGTGTAAACACAGTTAACCTGCCTGTAAATACAGTGTAGAACTGTGAGTTTTGTGTAGTGGCACTGCCAACCTCTAGAGAGCTCCTTAATCTGTAAGTAATCATGAATGTGATGCACAGTAACTCATGAGCTCAGGCGTGGATGGAGAAACTTTCACAAATAAATGTATGGATCATCTTGCTCTGTGACACTCTCAGATCCCACAAAATAATTAACTAATAAGGACACTGAGATGGTCCAACTGCATTGCATTCTACCATAGGATTCGGAGGTGCCTCTTCCTTCTTCAACATTGCCTGAATGGTCAAAAGTATTCAATGTAAGCACCAGTTACTCATATTTGATACTGCATAACTCTTCAGATATGATCTTCACCATGCTCATGAGTGAAGCATCTTTCCAAATGAAATCCACCTGCTCGAGAAACAAGTATGAGAACGCCACAACATGGATAAGAGCAGATTGAATCAGCTTCTCATTCTTATAGCTATTTTCTCCCTTCAGTCATCCTTCCCCAGCAACCCCATTAACCCAATTGAGACTTTACAGTTCACCTTAGACAGGAACTAAGAACTATTTTTCTATGTTTATAAGTATTGTTGTTTGGCACCTCATGTTCTTGACCTCTTTACATACTGCATAGTGCTTGTTATTTTTTTTTCTCTTGATTCGATTCGTGCAGGACCCTTCACTGCTTTTCAGTGACCAGATTCAACTGTTAGGCCCCAAGCTTGGCATAGATATACAAATGATAGTTAATTGGTGCCTCGGATACTGGCTACTCTATAATTATAAATGTTTTCTTGTAGTTGATTTGAAGGTTTCCTTAAAGCACAATTAAAGCAGGGCCAAGAGAAACCTTGTAGGTTGATCTGCAGGTTCTGTACCTTGCTATAGTTTCTGGCACCCATTTGTCTTGCCTGGAGATTCTTTTTTACTTGAAAGGGAGCAACTTCAGATTGTTAGAGTCCACGGTCTCCACTTTAGATTTGTCTGTGAGCCATTTATAACCCAGCCTGCCCCATAATTTTGGATCCTTAGAAAACTTTATTACTTTCCGTTAGGCATATAATTTGATAGATCAGATAGAAATAGTTATTGAAAGGTTAAGTACATTTTTTTTTAGGATCTCTAATATTCATATTTTCTCTCTTTCTCTGCACCTTCTCGAGCCTATAGTTTGTTCTTTGCTTCACGCCTACTTCTCCAAGGTTTACCACCAAGGCAATCAGAAGCCCCGAAATCCACTACAGACACCACCGCTGATACTTAGTATTTGACTTTTCATTTCACATATTATATAGATAATATTCTGAATCTTGGGTATTTATGTATTGATGAAATTGCACAAGCCTAGCTGAGTCAAGCATTTCCATTCACTGCTTCAGTCATTAAATCCTAGGCTTGTTTCATGCTAACGATTGTGAGTGACTAAATATCCTAGAGAGCCTTCAGCTGCACTCTACATTCCTTGTGAAAAGCTGCATTTGTACAATGTGTAAGCTCGATTAGAGTGCATTGGGGTTGTTCTATAACTGGTTAGGTGCATCAGGACGATTCATAAGTTGACCCATGTTTGCAGAGACTGGGAGATCACAGCGATTCATGCATACTGCTGCAAATTCATGGCACCTCGTGGAAAATCATAGGGATTCTCTAAATGCATTGGGTGCGCGATCTATATAACATGAGCATATACACTGTCTGTCACTTTCCTCTGATCTCAAAGTCTGCTATTGAGAGATAAATGTTAGAACTGGACCTCGGCATGAGAGCAGCCTAGCTGCTATTGCATGACACCATCTAATTTAGGAGGTTGGGCCAATATGACATTTGTTGGAGCAGAACCTTGGCCAAGGTGATGCTGCCTCCCAAGCCTTTGTAGGCTCTTAAAGCCCATGTGTATGGGGCTGCTTCTATCAAGAGAAATATGGTGACACGTGTAGTGTCCATGCTACACAGATCAAACAGTTTTCCTTTGGGTAAAACCATTTGAAATATCAAAATAACTATAATATGAAGAACCCCTACTGTTATTTAAATTGAATTGATGGATTTATTAAGACTATGCACCACTGCAAACATACAGATAAAGCCACAAAGGCTTAATAAAGTATTTCATTTTCAGTAAAAAATATTTTTGTACAAGGAGCTTGCCTCTAAACTAGAGCAAATCCTGCCCTGTGAGCTTAGCCATACTTTGCGTCATGACCTAGCTAGTACTTCAGTTTTCCAATGCTACCACCCAAGGATTTTAATGCAAAGCCAGAATTAGAAAGATTGTTAGACCTGGCTCTGTGTCACAAAAATAACACGTCTTTGAGGAAGGTGTTAAGTATGAGAAATGCATTTATTTCTCCATACATTTCAATCATGGCATGTGTGCCGCACTGAACAGAAGAGATTCAATGTGTGAAATATAAATAAATGTGCTTATTTTCAGATTGTAAATTATACATTATACAAGAATTAATTAATGTGGACCTGGCTGTTCGAGCAGTAGCGGCACCCCCCCCCCCCCCCCCCCCCCCCCCCAGCGCCTTGAGACCCTACGGGTATTTAGCGCGCTCTATAAGTGTCACTGATTGGTCAAAATCAATTGATCAATAAATCAGAGTGCAAAGTTCACTTAGAGTACTGCATCAATCAAAGAACTCAGTAAAGTTCATGTCAGGAAAATGGTA
The DNA here is from genome assembly GCF_964263255.1 of Lissotriton vulgaris. Lineage (NCBI taxonomy): Eukaryota > Metazoa > Chordata > Amphibia > Caudata > Salamandridae > Lissotriton > Lissotriton vulgaris. The sequence goes on from NC_141685.1 coordinate 500,062,215, forward strand.
TAAAATGGGTGAGCAATGCAGCATGAATTCAGCGCCTAAGGTCAGTAAGAAACGGGTCACATAAGACATCCCTGATAGGATTCTGAACAGAGGATTTCACACATTTGTACACAATAAACCAATCAGAATTGAACTGTAACAGGGTCAAGAAGTTACATTTTGAAAGTAACTCATAATTACAACATGGATCTTCTAATGAACACCAGCTGTACTGGAACAAATATTGCTACGTTGTATGTAATTCAACGAACATAACTAGGTGAAACCTTGAAAATTTAGGAGTCAGCTGAAACAAAATTTACATAGTGTTCAGATGGTCATAGTCGTACCTGAGAAAATTTGGTCGAATATTTATTCACTGAGATATGAAAATCGTAATTTGTCCGCATGATGCAGAACATTAATAGCAAACTACAAAATGGAATATGAGGCCTACAATTACTATGTTAACTAGAGGTCGATTTTCATTAGTGCAATGCAGTTTTTTTTTAAAGCAAAGTTAACAAAATCAGGCCCACACATTAGTACTATCATGCAGATGTGTCTGGGTGCCACTATGAAGCCTGTAGGTGCGCCAATGCAGGAAGAGAAAGCAGCAGCAAGGACTATTTAAGAAATATTGGGGCATATTATCAAGGACAGGCTATACATTATCGCCGCTTTTATCGGCAGGAAACTGCCGATAAAGCGGCGATAATGACCTTGATAATATGCTCTATGAATTCCAATCGAAGCCCATGTTAGATGTGAACACATCTAACATGGGCTTCGATTGGACTTCATAGAGCATATTATCAAGGCCATTATCGCCGCTTTATCGGCAGTTTCCTGCCGATAAAAGCGGCGATAATGTATCGCCTGTCCTTGATAATATGACCCATTATTCTGCGCTGCTTTCTTCCCCTTGTGCATCACTGCATACCAACTTTGCTTGCTGTGTTGCATTGCGGTATGAAATACTAAATGTGCCCATACATTTGTGCATATCAATATCCAAGAATGAATCAAACAAGCTGTAAAATTGGAAGGAACGGGGCTCTAAACAAGCATTGCCTTTGTGCCTGTCTGAGTTGGATTTTCCCCAAAACAACTATTTTGTGCTGCGTTTTGTACACCCCGTGGCATAGACTATTGCCGCGGTAGCAGGCCTCTCCGAGAAATCCAGAACTGGCCCACCAAGTAGAGTTGTATCAAGGATGTGAAAAAACATTGTTCCACCACAGCGCAGGCATTCGAAACTGAGCGGGACATCACAGCAGGATATAGAATAAAGTCTGAACCAAAGTATTTTTTTTCCCACGGGACTAGCCCAAACTCCACTTTGACAAGCTTAATTGTGCAGAAATCACATAATTAATAATATGTTCCATAGAGTTTTCGGAAGTCTCATCATTTAAATGCACTATATATTCATTTATGGAAATTACCATGATTTCTTGGTGACATTCATGGCAAAATTTCAAGCTAATTTATAATCTGATATGTCCACGAATGAAGAAGACCTTGTACACGTGACATTAGAATATCTATGAGCCATATTTAAAATAATAGCTGCACACCATCTAACTTTCCTTTCCGAGTGGATGTAAAAGTCCTGAACTCATTGAACTTAGAATAATATTAAAAATAATTCCCATTTCAGAAAGATTCATAGGCTTCTTTGTGGAATACTCTTTTGTTTTCTTTGTTGCAGTTCCACATAAATTGTCTTGTGTCATCTAGGGATCTAATGTACAACACTGCGGAGGGTGTTGGCATGATGATGAATTGCATTTAATATATTTTGTGTGCATTATATTCAGCAAAGCTTGGTGCCATTGTCGCTTGCATGGCCAGAGAGTAACGTTTCTAACACTGCATATATTGCAAGCTACTGCAACGATTGTCATATTTTATATGAACCTATATCGTCTGCAATTTTAGTTGAATCGTAATACTAATAAAATAAATATGTTAGCTGTGCCTATTTTTAATAAAATAACCAAGGAGGAATTGATCTTAACCAACATTAAATTGAAGAAATAATATGAGTTGTTTTCTGCTGCCCTGCAATGTACAAATCAAGGAAATGTTAATATCAAATTTATACGCAGCAAATTCATACTTAATTGAGCCGCAGAATTAAAACTCGAATTGTTCAAAGCCACACCAAGTAGACCCTAATGGCCCAGTGGAGTGCATGAGAACGGATTGGAAATGTGCAGCATTACCACATTTAGGGCTAGATTTAGAGTTTGGCAGACAGGATACTCTATTGCTGGTAGCCTGTACTCCAATTTCTCGATCTACCCGCCTCATTTAGAGACATGCGATTCCTAAGATTTCTGTCAACATAGCCCTAGTTGGAGTAGGAGCTGTGCATGAAGGGCATTACGCCGCCCCCCTGTTTAGGATTGATGGTGTAATGTCCTTCTTTCTGCCCCTCCCTGCTGGGTAGAGGGACAGAAAAAACACAATCATGAACCCCACACGGTGTTGGGTTCATTCGTTTTTTGCTTTTCAGAAGCAAACCCCCACTTTAGGAGGAAATGTTTATGCAACCCTGATGGACAGACTACCTTCTGGCGAGCCCACAATCAGGCACTTAGACTTTGCTTCAGATAACCGATTAGTGGCCATGTCACATGCCCTGCTCTCTACATTTAAACATCATTAGTTTTGCACATCCCTAGAGATGTGCATATTACATTTCAAAGTCAGTAACCATGTTGTAAAATTGGGTCCAAGTGAGAATATGACTAAAAGTGTTGCACCATAATTTCAATTAGAAACCACTGCATAAAAGAATTACCCTAGACCTCTAGCATAAATTGCTCAACACCATTCCATAACCCAAATTCCAATCCATACTTGAAGCAGATTTTCAAACGCAGACTTGGTTACCTCTTCCACAATGGAATTACCAGTAAGTAAAACCCTAATGGCTTGACTAATCCCACAGAGTCATCAAATTGAAATGTGAAAGGTCTGCTTCAACCTGGAGATTTCCAGTAAACACCAATCGTCAACAACATAAGGATCTGAAAACCGCTAAGGCATCTTGTTTGCCTAAAGCAATATGATATGATCTCCAAAGCTAATGTCATGAAAGCATCCCTTCAAAATATTGTCCTAGGCCAAAAACCTCATATATCTACGTCCAACAGCAAATTAATCCTAATGGATCTGTGGAAAATCCTTTGACAGCAGTTGACAGAAATATAATCCGACAAAACACCGGTAGAGGAGACCTAGACAGCCACGATACAAGATTAGTGCATGTACATTGAATATTATGCACATTATGAATTGTTGCGATTGCCCATGACATAACACCAATAAATACCTCCTCTACTGTGTCAGTAAATGCCATTTGAAGAGGGATTGTTCACCAAGTCGTATGTCCTAGACTTTGTTTTATAGTCAAGAAGTTTCGGAGCTGTTAGAAACAGGGTTTCCGGTAAGCTTGGGCAAGCGCCGAAGCCAGGCAGAAACCCCTGTTCTAGTCAGGGCAAGGGAGCTACACCCTGAGGATCACCCTTGCTCAACCCCTTGGTAGCTTGGCACGAGCAGTCAGGCTTATCCCAGAGGCAATGTGTAAAGTGTTTGTCCAACACAAACATAGCGGCGACACACTAGGCACACTACAAAAGAGATTCCACACAAGGTAAAATAGCCTTTGTATTATAGAAACACATTAAAATTACAATCTCCGATATATACACTGTGCCAACTGGCACCAGGTTGCAATTTACAGGGGACTATGTACATGGCAGCGCCAATCGGGTCGCTGCCAGAACCATCGCAAAAGTACAAGTGATCATCATAGAACACCCAGTACATACTGGCAAGATCATAAACGTAGCATGATATTACCATGAGGCATAAACACATTAGATCAGTCACGAACCTAATGACTTGAAGTCAGGCATCCCCCCTAAGCATAAATGCAACATAATAAGCCATGACCCCAATAGGCATAAATCACATTTAGACATGATAACCATGATGCATCCCATTAGGCTTAAAACACATAATTCATCAATGCATTAGGCATAATATGGGCCATCTCATTAGGCATAAACATATGCTTTAGGCATCATCTAAGCATAAAAGTATGACATTAGGCATCATCATCAGTGTAAAAGCATGAGGCATAATCATATGGGCATGGGGAATAAAACATAATCAGTAGTGCACACATAGCAACACCTAAATAATTGCCCCCGTTGTTGCAGCTGCCCGGTCTCTCGTGGTGCAGCTGTAGGAATAATCACTGGCACTATCGGCCTGGGAAGTCCCCCCTTTTAGGGACTCTCAAATTAAAAGAACTGTTGCCCACGTTGCCGCTGCCCGCAACGGCGGTGCAGCTGTGTTGCGAATGGAGGATTGGCACCACTGTACATGTAAGAGCCTCACTTCAGGGTTCTAGAGTTTGAACTTTCCTCCACGGTGCAGCTGCCCACAACTGCAGTGCAGCTGAAATGAGCAAAAAGAGAACTGAGCATGTTGGAGCCCCACTCAGAGACTCTGAAGTAAAAAATGCACAAATGTTGCAGCTGCCCGCAACTGCGGTGCTGCTGTGCAAATTAGCATGTGGCGCTATGGGACCTGGGGAGGCCCTACTCTGGGGCTCTCAAGAAAAAAAAAATGCTGCCCACAACGTTGCAGCTGTCCGCTCTTGTGTGGCGCAGCTGAGGAAGAAGACAGTGTGTACTGCGTCTCCGTCCCGTTCCCGCCTCACCACCACTCAGAGCCCAGCCCCACTCACCACTCCTTGGTGGCTAGGCCAGTGAGGTCACAGTCGGTCTCGTCCTCCGTTGTCACTGCAGCTTTGAGGGGCTCTCCCTAGGCACATTGGAGCCCCACTTGGTGTATGCAGGCTTACGGGTTGCCTTCCCCTGGACGGGGAAAGCGGAAGTGCACCCGCGAGGCTCCTCTCACTCCAGGGCCCGCGAGCTAAGCTGGTGCGCTCTGCTCACTTCCGCACTGCTTCTTGACAATGCTCCCATTGCTGAGGCAACTCTCCAGCCGGCACCAATCTCAGCGCCGCTTCCCTGATGTCACGGGGGAAGCCCTCACTGTCCTTCTTGCTGCTCCTGGGCTGGTGGCAGTAAATAAGGCAGCACTTCTCAGGTCCCAGGACCAGCGGCGGTGATACCAGGAGCAAATGAGACAGCACCTCCGGTGTGATTTGTGGGGTGGGCACCCGCTTTCAAGTAAAAAAATTGCAGGGTGGGCACGCGCTTGCATGGGCACAATGCGGGATAGGCACCCGCTCGAGGGCAGGAATGCGGAGTGGACACCCACTTGCCAAATCAGCATGAATGTGGGGTAGGAACCAGCGAAAGGTTGCAAAAATGTGGGGTAGGCACCGGCTCTTCCGCAGGCAGCCCCCACACACTGGGATTCCCTCGGGTAATTAGAATGTAGTGCTCACCAGGTGCAAGGACCCAAAACAAATGTTGAGGCAAGGCTGGGAAAAGGTCAGCAGACCAGGGGACGGCACAACCAAGCAGAGCAGCAGTTCCTGGTCACAGTCAGGAACAGCAAAGAGGCAATCCTTCCAGTACAGCAGCCTTTACTCCTGCAGAGTCTCTCCTTGCTCCAGTAGAAGGTACAGGGGCAGAGTTGAGCACATGGACTAGTACGCAGGGTCCCGCAGTGGTTCTTCCTGGCAGAGTGTCCCCTCCAAGTCAGCACAAGCACACCACATGGGGTCACAGCCCCTGTATTTATACACCTTACTGTCCTGCGTCTAGAAGAGGGAAGAAGCTTCTCGAAGGGTCTAGGGGTAGGGGTGTCTGGAAGGGTCTTGGATGTTCCAGCCCCAATTGGCACTGGGAGGCGTGTTAGTAGGGGGCAGAGCTAGCATTGCACAGAGCAGGCACAGACCTATTCAGGGACAGGGGTTTCTCCTCAAACTACTCCAGATGCAGACCTCCCACTCACCCTGACCATGCCTCCCTGAAGCCACCCACTCCTCACCAGCCCCGGTCACTTCTAGAAACAGACATCCAGGCATGCACACAGCACACAGAAATGCCAACTTCTAAAAGTGGCATTCCTAAAATAGTAAAAATAAATCTGCGCACACCATTGCACAGCATTTCTGATTTCCATTCCACACATACCAAACATGCCATGCTTATTTTGTTTTATTTAGGAGTTAACCCCTAAGGGGGGGGGGGGGGGGTTCCCAATGTTAGTCTATGGAGGGCAGAGAGCACATGCACTCTGCACCGCTAACCAGTACTAAAGTGGCCAGAGTCCTAAAACCACCAACACCATGTTAGATAAAAGGCTACAAGGCTACAAGGAAGGCAAAAAGTTTAGGGATGACCCCGCACAAGTGCCAAGTTCAACAGGAGCAATAAAGAACTCAGAATACAACCCCAACATAACACAACTTTAGTCAAAATGTGAGCTCAGCCAATGTATTTTTGCTCATAGAATGGGCAAAAATGTAAAGATTTCAAATGTACAGGGGCAGATAAATAGTGCTACTTGGATTTCTTTTAGCACAGTGGTTATCTTATTATTACACTCCACTGCAATAGGTACATGCATAATGAGGGGAGACTGGCATTTGGATTTTTGTGTGTTTGAGTTTTTTAGTACTGTTATAATCACTACATTCTAAGTATCAATGTGTGATGTTTTCACCTCTGTGAGGTGTCTGCTGTTGTATCGAACAGGCAGAGTGAGAGGTATTAAACATGTGGGGGTATATTCTCAAGAATGTGTGATAACTACCGCAAGAGTAGTGTAATGCAACTTTCAACATCACAGCCTATAACCCTGTGTCAACGTGGAATTCACAACGCGGCAGTAGCATGCAATAGTCTGCTGAAACAACGGACAATGTCTGCGATATAACCACCTTGATGGAGACAAAAACACAAACCACAACACCAAAAAACCTGCGATGGGGCAAAGCGTGATGAGGAAATCAGCGATAAGCATGGCCAGGTCTGCAACACACACCTGGCAGGTGGGAAAAATCACCATAAAAATAGAAAAACACCCAAACAGAAACTGACCAACACCCAAGCACCAGGGAGGCAGCCAGAGCAGGTGCAGAGGATGAACCCAACCCCAAAAGCACCTTGGATAACCAGGCTGGGACATTGGGGACTGGGAAGGGCAATGACAAGAAGAAGAGGAAGACAAAGTTCAGTCCGCAGGAGAACAGGATCATAGTCACAGAAGTGATAGAACACCATCAACAACTGTTCCTCACCTCCAACGTGTCATTGGGCACCAAAAATGGAATATGGCGGGATATCGTGGACAAGGTGAATGCCGTCAGAGAGCACAAGAGGACAATGGACGAGGTCAAGAGTCAAGCGGAGGACCAAGGAGAAACTCTCTGCCAACCAGAAGGAAGCAACACAGACTCGAGATGGGGCACAGGGCCACAGCTCATGCTGGATGACATGGAGGAGCTGGTGTTGACAGTCATCAGTGTAGGACTGTGGCTGGAGTCGGGGGATCGGACACTGCTCAACATGGCACAACACAACCGCAACAGGGTGAGTGGCCACCAGGTACTGGGGGGAGCGGTGGAGATAGGCACAATGGCGCACATGCACGATCAAGCAGAGCACAGTGCACACCCACAATGACTCTGGGTCCTCGCACAGATCTACAGACTGTCACAATGTGCAATGTCATGCTGTCTGAATGTCAACATGTACCATGCGGCTACATACATGTGGACACATTGTAATACACCATCTCCCCTTCACATCACAGGGGCATCGTCAACACATCCTGCAGAGCAGTCCCTGCCACTCTTCACTGATGACGAGGAAAACAACACCAGCATCGACACCCAAACCATCCAAGACATCATTGACCTCATCTGCCACTCACCTCCAGGATCAGGGCATCAGGGCAGCCCAGCCACCTACCCAAAGCACACCACAGTAGGCACCCACAGCCCTGGCACCCCCCAGGACCCCCTGGAACAACACATGGCCTTCGAACGCCATGTGCTGGAGTCCCAGAGAGAGACTGCAGAGCAGGTGCGGTTAGACTTAGGCATCATGGCATCCAAACTTGATGCCATCCTTGGGTGTTTCCGCCCTCTCCATAGTCTCCAAAAAGCCCTGACTGACATCGCTGGAGTCATGATGCAGAGAGAAGAACACTTGGCCGCTCAGAGAGGCTCCAGCGATACCAGCCATGAGCTGGCACACATGCAGAGGCTCATGGAGGACATGGTGCGGATGGAGGCGGAAAGGATGGCAGCCACCGCCGCATATCAGCGGAATGTAGCTGGGATCTACAATGCCCTGCAGATCCTCATAGTGGCATTTCTGCCACAAGGTGTGGCGATGATGAATGCTGCTGCCCCCACACCATCCACATCTCCGTTCCCTGGTGTGTCTTTGCCTCCCAGTGCGACAGGTCTAACCACTCAGGCACCTGATGTGTCAGTGGGACATAGTGCAGCCACCAATCCAACTCAAGCCCCTGATGTGTCAGTGACACACAGTGCCGCAGCCGGTAAAGCAACACCCACAGGTTGGGCAGAGCACTCATCCGGGGATGAGGATGTGGATGTGCCTGTGATCAGGAGGACTCATTAGCATTCATTTCCGCCACCTGGCCTGTTTCTGCTTGGTCCCACACATGGCCTCATGACCTTCCACTGACCCCAGATTCACTCAGATGCACTCACCTTGGACAATGACATGGACTGCCACATGCTGTTTGATGACCAATGACACGGCAACCAGACTGCGGACTGTACCCTTTCTCTTCTGCAGTACTTGTCATCCCCGGATGTAGTGTGCTCGGCGTTGCCCTGTACCGCTCCAGCTGCAGAACAGCACTGGATGTGTAATAAACATCCAGTGATGCACTGCTGTCTAATGTCTTTCATCATTCATGTATGTATGTGTAGATGAATGTAGGGACAGTGATTTCCCTGGAGTCAATGATGCTTGTCCTGTGGGATGCCAGTCAGAGGGTACTACATAGCAATTTGTGTCACGGGTCCCGTGGACACCACAACAGGGACACCCGCATCAGCCACTTCCTTGTCCGGACATGGACTGACCCTTGCCCAGTGCCCAAGTGTCATTTTTGCAAGCCCTGCGCTGTTCTCGCGTACGGCAGGCCAGACCACTCCACTAACACTCCGAGCGGGGGTGGGCCACATTGCTACCCGTCACAGCGGTACTGGTTGGGGGTGTGAAGGTCACTGGCCTAGGTGTCAGCATGTCACAGCCACTCCCTGAGGGCAGCTTTGGAAGCACACCACACCCATCTGGGACAGGCGTCACAGGACATGTGACCTTGCAAATATAAGGGGCAGACAACGTCACATACCCATCTGCCGGTGGTGACTGGATGACGGACCCAAGGCCTTGAAGCTGGCACGGGCCTACCACCACGTGGTGCTGACTGGGGTTGAACAGGGTTTGTGGCACACAGTGCATTGCAGCAGGCACAGGCACCCCGCCACGGAACGGTGACTTTGGGCGCACTGAGTCATTGGCACCTTCAGCTGCTGAGCAGGTGTGAAGCCTGCAATCATGTCCCATCCGGGCGGTCCGGACTGCTCAGGACTTGTTGTGCCTTGCTGGACCACAGTGTAGGCCGAGCCAGTGAGCAGCGCGGGCGTACCGCCACGTGGCCTCGCTTCCATGGATCACAGAGTTAGTGGCACTCATTGGGCTGAGCAGCTGTGCAGGCTGGAATGTTGCCGGGTGCTCTGGTATGTCCTATGCCATGGAGTATTCAAGAACCAGCACCTGACATGAGACCTAGAGGCCAGCACAGCGTGGCTGAATGGTGTGGAGGGTGCCATGTCCGTGGGCCCCAGGCATGTGGCTTGCAGCGGCATGTGGTGGGACCTCCTGTCTACATACCGGTGGCAGAAGATTAACAGTGAGGCCCGGGTGTGCATGGGCGGGCATGCTCCCATGGGCGGCCGGAGGGGTTGGGGAGCCTCTGCCAGGGTGTGCATGGGCAGGCGGGTGATGTTGTCCTGTGCAAGTGTGTGCCAGTCATGTATCTGGACACTATTTCAGATGATGGCTCTGACTCTGATGTGTGACCTGGTGTACTGCTATACATACCAGAAAGTGGTTGAAGACACACCGGTGGCAGCAGGTGAGCAGTGTGGCCTGGGTGCGCAGGGGCGCACTTTCTCTCTCTTCCCCCTCTCCTCTTCTCTCTCTCTCTCTCTTGCTCTCTTCTTCTCTCTCTATCTCTCTTCTCTCTCTTTCTCTCTTCTCTCTCTCTCTCTCTCTCTTCTCTCTCTATCTCTTTCTCACTCTCTCTTCTCTGTCTCTTTCTCTCTCTTCTTCTCTCTCTCACTCTTCTCTCTCTCTCTCTTCTCTCTCTCTCTTCTTTGCTCTCTCTCTCTCTCTCTCCCTGTTCTTCTCTCTCTCTCTCTCTTCTCTCTCTCTCTTCTCTCTCTCTCTTCTTCTCTCTCATTCGCTCTTCTTCTCTCTCTCTCTTCTTAGCTCTCTCTCTCTCCCCGTTCTTCTCTCTCTCTCTTTCTCTTTTCTTCTCTCTCTCTCTCGCTCTCTATCTCTCTTCTTCTCGCTCTCTCTCCTCTCTCTCTCTCTCTTCTCTCTCTCCTTCTCTCTCCCTCGCTCTCTTCTACTCTCTCTCTCCCTCTTCTTCTCTCTCTCTCTTCTTCTATCTCTTCTTCTCTCTCTGTCTTCTTCTCTTTCTCTCTCTCTATCTTCTTCTCTATCTCTCTGTCCCTTGATGTGCACAGGACACACCTTCTCATCATGTTTTTGGTCTTGCAGGCTGTGACCTACGGATTGTCCTGAGGGGAGCCGCCATGTGTCTTCATTTCATTTTAGTGTTAATTTCAATAAAGTTTCATTAGTTGCTTAGAAAGTGAATGTGTGATGCTCATTTCTGTGACGAAGCATGCATGTCATCAGTTTCAATTGTGCGACATCAGGCAAATTCTTTCGTTCATGTTTCTGTGTAGCTGATGTGGCATGTCTTTGGTCGGGGTGCCAGGGAGTGGTGGTCCTCGGTGTGGTGTTGGTGGGTGTTGTGGCCCTCTTGGGTGTCTGTGCTGCATGTTCAGTTGCTCCAGGGCATCTATTTGTCATCAGGTGTGGAGCTGGGCTGGGCTCCCTTTTGTGGTGCAGGCTGTGGTCCGACTTCACACCAGGTTAGAGCAGGTGTTAATTTTCTGCTGCTAATGCGCCTTATCTTGTGTTTTGTGTTCTTATCGCTGAGCTGGCTGGTCGTTGTGAATGTTGAGGTGTCTTGTTGTCGCGGCTTTTTGCACGGGAATGCCTACTGTGCATCTCATTAGCGATATTTGCGGGGATCCTCTGTGGTGATGTTTTTTGCGGCTGCTGTCACGGGTAAACTGGTGTTGTGGGCTGTTATCACCAGCTTGTGAATGGGGAGGTAAATCACAACTTTGGCTGCGTTAAAGTGCTGTTGATTTGGCTATGACTCCTTGTGAATATGCCCTGTGGTGTATCCAGACAGTATGTATGTGTTGGACTAGTCTCTAGTACACCCTCCTTGAGCCAGCTTCTCCAGATTTTGTCTTTCTGATCATCATCTTTTCCACACTCGGAAACCCATGTCATTAGTGCTCCAAGTGTTTCTGGTGTTGCTCCCCAGTGGAGTGCTAGACTCTGCTGGCAGATGAGTACACCCAAAGAGCCCCTTCACAACACTTATTACTGGGGATCAATGTCTCCCTAGACTAGCTGTGGGTGGTAGATGATGCACAGTTTAAAAGTAGAAGTTTTTTTTGTAGCCTGAAACATTATTATTTACATGCTGTCATAGACACATCATATCGCTACAGCAATTGTAATATCTCAGTTTTCATTCATAATTACCCGTTAAAAGCATCCAAAAAGAACTTGATGTGCTCATTTCCCACCTATGCACACGCAGGGCTAGGTACGTCCATCAAAGATGGGCCTTTTTCATTTGCCCTTCCTGGTTCTCCTCGTAGGCCAGCCCCTCAGTGTGATGTCTGAGGCCCAGTCCCTCAGGAGTTCAGGTCCAAGGACCTACGCCTTTGTGGGTGCATCAGCATCCCTCCTCAATCCCAAGCAGGTGATCAATCAGGGTTTACAATATCTTTCTGAACATATCACATCTCTTTTGTATGTCATACTTTATTTTTTCATCATCACTAAATGTCATAATTTTATATACCATATGTTTAAAGTGGGAGGGTACTGCCTTTTCTAATCTACCACCATCAGTTGTTTAGAGGCTGTCAGCTAGGTCAGTAACATCCCGGTGTGGCTATCCATACACTCTCTACCCTGACCATCTGGCCCAGGAGCACCACTTCGGGCATTTCCAGGAGTGATTGGCTGATTGGTTAATTCTGCTAAAGACCACTAGTCGAAAGTGGAAACATCCATTACAACCCAGTCATTACAAGGACCTAACTTTACAATACAACTGGTACAACACACCTGCCTTTACATTGCATGCCATTACAATGCATGCCATTACAACGCATGCCATTACAACACATTATAAGGAAAGTAATGGAGATTTTTTTAGTATTAGGGTGGGTATGGGTTTTGGGGTAAATGGGAATAGTAATTGTTACCTCTGCACTATCCAACACTTTCCCTACTGTTGCACTCACTGGACTGGGAATAGTAATTTTTATCCCTTCACTATCCAACATTTAGTAATTTATATCCCTACTCCATCCACCACTTACCCTACTGTTGCAGTCACTGGAGTGAAAATAGTAATGTTTACCCCTACACTATACAATACTTACCATACTGTTGCCCTAAAAGTATTATGTGTTGTAATGGTATGTGTTGTAATGGAATGTGTTGTAATGGTAGTTTTCAAAAATGCATAGTAATGGAATGTGTTGTAAAATTATGCAATGTAATGGTAGTTGGGATGTGAAGACTGTGTTGTAAAAGCATGCGTTGTAATTGCATGATTTGTAACGTCATACATTCATCAGAAGTGGTGTAGCCAAATATGCAGCGTTGATTCCACATCTACCGCACATGTCCAGCACTGAGCATGAGTGTTTGGATATATTTTTGTTTGAGACACTGGGAATTAGATACTAGTTATACAGCATTGTGAATCTATATTCTCTACAGATGATATTCTTATGAGTAGTGTGAATATCTTCCCAAAGCCTTTCCCATTCGTTATCTGTAATCTCTATACTCACTAAGTAATCCCATTTCTTCTGAAAGCCCGATTTCTCCCTCTTCTTACTCATTTTCAGAAGCTTGTAGAGGTTAAATATCATCCCCCTGGACTCTGGGCAGGATCTGATGCATTTTTTCAATATCAGTTAAGGAGCATGTGGCGCCTTTCCATATTTGAGGGTGCATAACCCAGTGATGGACCAGATCATATATCATCTTGTCATATTATTTATGTGAAAGTCTGCCTTATACTGGTTGAACAACTTAATATCACCTGCAGCAAACCAGCAACCTATTATACAGCAGTCCCCCTCCCCTCTCCTTCCATCTAGTGTAACTATAGGCATCCGGTGCAAGTGTAAATTCCAGGTTATCCTGTATGGGGGTATAGAGTGATGGATATAATGTAAGGCCTAATCTGGTGGTCTTGCGTGCAGCTGGTGCCATAGGACATCCCAAAGTGATTGCTACATTTAACCTTATCCACAAACACCCACTTTTTGTTGGTTTCTCTAACCCTCCAGGCCTGGAGAATTTTCAACTGTGATGCCTGATAATATCTCCACAGTGCAGGAAGTGATTGCCCATCACCAGTTCTGTGAGCCGGCATTGGTTTCGTATAAATGCATGCCGGTTTGCTGTTTCAGACAAGCATCTCAAATTGTTTTGCCATTGTTCATATATCTGTCAGAGGGATAAGATATGGGATATCCTGAACAAGTAAAACAGCTGTGTTACGATGTTCATTTTAATTATTGCAATCCTTCCCAGCCAGGAAAGTGGCAAAAAGACCCATCTATCTAGATCACACAGCACACTCAATCCCTCAGAGTTGAAACGCATCATGGTTTTTAGAGAGGGAGGAGATAATAATATCAATATCTAAATGATGCATATGAGACTTCATCCATCTACAGGGCAATTTTACATCATCACTTGTGGGCGTTGTGTTAGATTATGTATTTCCGATGTATCACTATTTATTTTAAATCCTGACACTTGTTCAAATTGGGCCAGTTGTCAAACTATCACCTAAAGTGACTTCTCTGGATTGGTCGAGTAAGGAGAATATCCTCATCAAATTAACATAGTTTATGGGTGTGTCCCCTGAAGACGATCCTGTGAATAGCTGGATCTGCCTGCATTTTCATTGCTTGGGGTTCAATCTACAGCGCAAACAGGAGGTGAGACAGACTGCACCCCTCTCTGATGCCTCTTTCAAATGACAACATCAGAAACCCCAACATTAAGCAGTATGTTTACCTTTGGGGCAACATAGTTCAGCATTATGCAGTGTCTTATTCTCCGACCAAACCCTAGCCTACATACCACCTGCTCCAAGAAAAACTAGCTGACCCGTTTGAAAATAAATTCTGCATCTAAAGTTAACAGAAAGACTGGTACAATCTTCTTGGTAGCTCTCTCTTTCAAGTGGGCTACTCTCCTAATATTCTCATGAGTCTGCCTTTCTTGAATAAACTCGAATTGATCCACATCTACCAGCCCGACATAGGAAATAACTCCACAGTGGCTTCACTCATTGACGGGGGATATTTCCCCTGAATCTCCCAAATAATTCACGTGTTTGGTCATACACAGGTTCAAAACTCCCCTCAGCCCTTTTAAAAAGCTGCTGGTGCTTTCCCCCCTTAGGGGTTTTGATAGATATGAATACTTCTGATTGATCAATTGGCCTGTCATGATATTTATTTCATTTGCTCCAGTCCTCTGTGAGCCTAGGAAGATCACATTTAAACAAATACTTTAATCCCTTCAGTATTCTCCTACAGCCCCTTGAAGTATAAATCTTGATTGAATTGTCGGAATTCATTCAATTTCCCCTTATCCTCCTGTCTCATATCTCAGACCGGCCTCTGAGTTGAGCAACGTAGGCCTTGTTTGCTCTGGCTGTCAGTTGAAGGGCTAACATTCTACCCATTTTTTTTTCCTGTGAAGCAAAACATTGTCTGGGATTGCAACAGGCTTCTCTCTGCCTTGTTATTGAAGATTACTGTGAGTTGCCCTTATTTGTTCTATCATATAAGTTCTACCCACTGTGGGCTACTACTTATTCAGGGGCTCTGCCTGTCTCAGTTGTCAAATCAGCTTATCTGCCTCCAATTGTATTTCACTCCAATTGTTTATATCTGTTGCTATTAGTTTTCCCCAAAGTATCGCTTTCGTTGATTTGAAGGGGACATGTCATCCTCTAGATCAGAGGTCTTCAAACTTTTGTAAGTTGAGCCCCCCCAGCTGAATTTTTTTAGATGTTGGGCCCACCCACCACCTGACAGAAGTTTCTGGACTCGACCGCCACGCACACATTCCGGGCATATATTCAGCGTATAACATTCAATACAATAGAAGTGTTTAGTAAACTGCAGGTTTGTGAGTGGGTGTGGTGAAATGACAGAGGCTTATTACACAGCTCAAAATACCACTTTCCAAGATAAAATGTGTGCAAATTGTTTTTACTAGGATGCTTTGATTTACACATGACATGGAATGATAATAACACACCAACATAGATGTGACAGGTGTGCCTGTTTTGCAGAGATGGTCAATCTGTGGATGGATTTTTGCTTCTGCCATCCTCAGGTTGTGCTCCACATCCAGTCTTGAACGGTACTGAGGGGCTTTTTAGAATAGCGGATTTTCCGCATCCTCTGGGCCGGCGAAAGCCACCGCCGGCCCGGAGGATGCGGAAAAACTGCTGTGGACCCACCAAAGACCCTCCGCCACATTAGGATGGCTGGTGGGTCCTGGTTTCAGTCCGCTGCTTTTCCGCCGCAGTTGGCTTACAACCATGGTTGAAAAGCTCTAATATGGAGGCGGTGTCTCTCAGAGCTTGAAGCTGCACCCGCCGCAATGGTAAAAATAGAGGATGTGACCGCCAGGGTGGTGGTCACATCTTAATTGCACAGGAGGGAACTCCGCAGGGCCATGCGGAGGTTCCCTCCTACTCTGGGGTCGCGGACGGACGCAAGTCCGTCCGCGATCCTAATGGGCCCTTTAGTCTTTAATACCGCAAGTGCTGAGGACCCAATCTCACATACATAGGATGAGCTGAAAGGCAAGAGAGTTTTGATAGCAGTTTCTCTCAAAGCTGAATATTCTGCAGACATTTTCAGTCAAGACAGGGGCTGTAAGGGAGACAGTGTTGTCAGATGTTTCAGGCACTCCCTAGCTCAGAGCTGGTACACGAGAAACAAATCTTCTCTAGAAATCATTAACAAATGTTTTAGGCAGCATTGTAATGGGATAATTGCCCACCTACCAGTTATGGATCCGAAGACAGTTGAAACTCCACAGAGAAGGCGCTGAACAAACACCTCATTGAGAATTCCTTAGTGGTACAATAAGTTGCTTGCCTGAAGTAGTAAGGGTTTGGGACACATCAGCGTTATGTTTAAAAAAAAATAGAACTAATAATAAATTAATGATGTTGTCTAGTTTACTTCAGAGTAATGTTGTCTGACAGACTTTGTGATGGAAGGGCCCTGTTAGGGATTGTGGGTGCCCTGGGCCAAAACTATTTTGGGGGACCTTGTTCAGTACAGGTTTGAGTTTAAATGATTTATTTGCAGCTCTGCCACACCCAATTTAGCCAGGCTACTAACGGTGCACAGGCACTGTAGTCAAAATTCTAAAAGCGTTTACAGCTAATATCTAGAGATAGTGATGTGTGTTCACTGTTGTAACAAAGCAGTTGCCCACTAATTTTACAGTGAATAATATCTGTGATATCCTCCAATTTCTCATATGTGAGGACCCATTTGGATCTAACTTTTTATGGTTAACTTTTTTATGGTTGTTGCATGAATCAAACACTTTTATCTACAAATAGTAATAGACTCCCTCACATCAATTACATTAAAAAGAAATTAAACAAAACGGTATTTGCAAGAATCTGTTTAGGAAATATTCCAGTCCATCAGGGCAAAAACAGAACTGTCTCTATCAAGGGGCCCCTGGAAGGCTGGATTGTAGTGCATTTAGATGTCTCCTTTTGTAATTTAGGACAAAAACCATAATGGGACACGTTATGCCCATATTTGGGTACAGGGGTGAGTGAGGCGACCATATAAATTTGGGTGTGCATGTCAGTGCAGAGTGGGACGAATGAATGTATGGTTAGTGGTCGGCTTATTCGAGTGAGATTGCAGATTGAACAGTGAGGGGTACAGGTGAGTGAAGTGTCACAAGTGCAGGTTGAGTAGTGTGCTCGTGTGACTGCAGGGTTAGTTACAGGGTGAACAGCGCAAGTGCTTTGTGAGTGCAGAGTGATCACTGTGAGTGGAGGGTAAGTGGGTGAAAGGTGTGAAAACATGGTGATCAGTGTGAGTGCAAGGTGCGTGGGTGAATGGTGTGAGTGCATGGTGATCAGTGTGAGCGCATTGTGATCGTTGTGAGTGCAGAGTGATCACTGTGAGTGGATGGTTAGTGGGTGAATGGTGTGAATGCCTCAGGATCAGTGTGAATGCTGGGTGAGAGTGAAAGTGAAGGGCGAGAATGAGGAGTGAGTGGTCTGAATGCAGGATGAATTCCCAGACACTTAAAGTAACTCAGCATGTTATTGACGGCAGCGTAGGGTTTCAAATGTTTTAAACTATTGCTATTATGGAAGTAACCAGGGATCAGGGTGGAGCAAATAAATAATGTGCTGATCCCTCAACAAACTTCCAGTCTCATGATAAGGGTTGCCAGCTCATTATTTTGATGTCACAGATGGTATAAAAATAAGCAGTCACCTAAAGCTGTATTTTAAGCACTTGTCTGTGCATACTTTGAACATCAAATATAAATAGAAAGAACTTTTGTTTTCTAGAGCTGCATGAATGATCCATGACTGATAATAAAAGGGAACAAAGATAGAAAAGCCACATTACAAATGAATCAACAAAAAGAAGGGGGGACCGGGAGTTCGGTAACATTACAAATGAATAAATACTTCTTATTTATAACCATATTTAGCAACTTGCAAGCTGTTTAAACAACACATGGCTGACTGGCATTTTGCGTGCCAGCCTGCATAATTTTAAAATAAACTTTCAGGGACGTTTTAAGGATTCTGGGGCCTGTGGGCCAAATGTATTTTTGGGGCCCCTGTTCGGACCAGCTTTGATTTTATGATCTAGTCTCAGCTCTTTCATGCCTTCTTTGGTCAAATACTAAATGTGTGTACATCTGATATTCAGGGATAGTGATGTGTGTTTTCAGTATGTAACACAACTGCAGTTCACTAATATTACTGCAAATAATCTGTCACACCCTTCTAGTTCTCATATGTGAGGTCATGTATTGATCTAAAATAAACTTTTTATATGGATGTCGCATGACGCATAAACACATTTTGTCTGCAAAATGTCTGTCATAAAATTTTACACATTAAAAATGAATAACTGAAAAACGCTATTTACAAGATTGTGTTTAAAATGATTCAAGGTCATGAGGGCAAGACTCTGTAGAATAGAGCTGGCTCTTTCAACACACCCCTCCCACCCCCTTTGAAAGGCTGGGGCCCCTGCCTTAAACTTCTCTGGAAACTTTGTCTCCGTTCTGGGAAGAGGTAACTCTCCCAGGAGGGGGTTAATTCCTACAGTTGAAATGCTTTAGCTGCAGTGGGAGGCAAGGAGTCTCCTCTGCTAAAAGTGAAAGTGTGTCTGTTTGTTTGCCTTTGGTTTTAGCAGAGGACACTCCTTGCCTCCCACTGCAGCTGAAGCTGTTAGCTCTGTGAATTAACCCCCTCCTGGGAGAGTTAACAACACAAATGAACGGGCACGTTGTGCCCCATCGATCTCTCCTCCCTCCCCCTTTCATATACCGGAGTCCTCCAAGAAGACTTTTACGGGAACAAAGGTCAGAGTGGAGTGCGCCCCCCTCCCCCCCACCCCGGGAAGGTGTCCCACAGATTGAAGAACACTGCTCTAGACGGATAGCATTAAACCTAGCAACCTCATCTTTTAATTCTTGTATATTGACCAGCTCAAGTAAAACTTACAGTTCAAAATCACATCAAGTTTCAGGCTAACTTCGACTTACTATTGCCTCAGCCTGGTTCGATCCTGATCCACCAGCATTTTAGCAATGGAGGGCTAGGCTATTAGCCACCTGTAGCCTGGAAGTTGCAATTTATAAAAAAAAAAGGCGCTAAAAAAAGATTAATGGGCATGCGGATTTGGTCACCAATGTTATTGTGGATCCAGAGACATACATAATTGTATTTTGTGTATATAGTATTATCTTCATCTTTATTTCTTTGTATCTTTACGGTAAAGCATATTATACTGGATTAATTTCTGTTGTATGTATATAATAAGTTGTTTATTTATTTATTTTTGACATGTTCTTGGTCAGGGAAAGGGGGGCGGGGAGGGTGGGAATGCATTTATTATGTAAAAATTGTCAATAAAAAGATTTTTAAAAAAAAGTTTCAGGCTAACAATGCAAAAAGAGACACTTTCATACAGACAAGATCAATTAAAAAAGGTATTCCTTACATCCAGCACCTCAGGGCCTGTTCTTGTGGATGCAGTTCCCACTGCAATAATACATGAGTTCGGTCAGATAGGACTATACTATGTTCCCTAGCATTCTGACACCCACCAAGACATAGTCCATCTTAGTGTAAATTCTGTTTGTGGCAGGAAGTTGGCGAAATGGAAATGCCTCCATGATTCCACTAACGCCATTTCCTCTTTTAGGGCTCTCTGGGGGTTAGAGTGGTCCCAAATCGTATCCAACATCAAATTAAAGCCCCCACATAATTTTACCTCTTTGCAAGTAGCTCATCTCTTACAATAGGCACCATAAGTATGAATCTACACTTGTATAGGTGAGTAAGTGTAGTATCATCATGGTCCCACTGAGGCAGAGCATGCCTTCCTTTTTTGTTTTTCTTGGTTGATGAAAGCCGAACTTTGAAGGTATGTCTAATTAGCATTGCCACACCCATTGTTGTGGTGCCTGCAGGTGTCTGGGTTTGCAAGAGATAGGGTTTGTGTGTCAATAGCTTTTGGTCCGACTGTAGCAGATGGGTCTCTTGTAGCCTAATGATGTTCAGTCTAATTTCACCAAGATACTGCTATAGCCTTTGTCATTTGGTTTGGGAACTTATGCCCCTCACCTTCATTGATAAAGGTTTTAGCATTATTTTTACCAATTTCCTCTCCCTCATACCTTTATCACTGTCATTGTGTTTGCTTGTCCCCTTAAATTGACATCAGCCCTCCTCACTTGAGTATTCCATTAACACAGAACAAAGAAAAGTTCCAAATCACCCCCTTCCTGCCCCGCCTTCCTTCCCATAACAGCCAATGTAGGTAAAGAAAGAACAGTTATTAGCCAGAAGGTGAAGTATCTTCCCTAAATACCACAGTACTACCCTCTTGTGACATAACACCTTCCATTATCCTTGCACGTTCCACCTCCGTGGAGCATATCATTTGCTCAGCCACTCCTCTCCAAACGAAATGTGTTTCTCTTGACATACTTCACTGGCTCTCTTTCATGAGTGAGTGCAACATAATCAAAGCCTCCTCCACCCCCGTTAGCCCTAACAAGGCTCTCATTGCCTTTCCAAAAATCTAGGCACTTAGATCTGCCTTCCTTCTCATAACTTTTTGTTCTTGAGGGCTGATTTGACTGTGGTCTCCTTGTGCAATTTAAATATGATTCCCTCTGGGAACAACCACCAAGAGTGGATGCTTTTTACATTAGGAACATGCACCTCTGCTTTATATTCCTGCCTCTTTGCCAGTAGCGGCTTGTTTGTCGACAGAGTGAAGGGCGGGGGAAGGGAGGGGACGGATGAATGATGACAAGACAAATAAAAGAAACACTTACATGTCACATTGCTCTTATTTCCACTGCAGTCCCAGGCTTCCAGAGTCCACTGTGGCCAATCCTGATGCTGCTTTCATCCTACTGAAAGCCAGCATCAGGATTGGCCGGAGTGCCAATGATTTTCTCACAGTTAGACTGGGAACCTATGTTTGCTCTTTCTAACCTGGCAATGCAGCTCGAGTTCAAGAGAGCTTCAGTGCGCATGACAGTTTGGCTGTCCTGAGGTGGCTGGCCAGACCGTCATGCGCACTGAATAGCAGTGCAACCACTCCTCCACCTGCCTATCATCCCCCTTACCCTGCCCCTAAGCCTCGGCTCAGAGAGCAAAAATAAAACGATAATAAACAAGGTTTTATTATTGTTTTATTTTTCATTTTTTGGATGCTGGCAGGTGGGGCAATGCTCCTCTGCCAGAGCAGAGGATCAGCCGCTGCTCTTTGCCAGCTTGGGTGGAGCCACATTCTGAAAAATACTGAACCCACTTTTGCCACAGAATAATAAATATAATTATGGGAGTGTCCTGCTGCCTTGATATGTTCCTTCATTTGGTAGGAAACAAATCTCACAGCAGCGTTCCTAGAATGAGTCATTAGATCTGGTTTCTAACTACCCGTTATGTGTACTTTCTCCATGTCAATGTGGAAGACCTATCCCTTTTGCAGAAGCCAACGGAAGAGGACTCACAAGAACTTCGCTCTCTCATTGCCCTCTGCTTCTTTAAAGTTGCATAGTGGCAAGCTGTCTTTCTGTGAACTATACTCTGGTTACATGGATTTCCAGGCAGATTAAGGCTCATATCTGAGAGTCACTGCAGGGAGGTATTCTGAAGATCATGATATATATGACAAAAATGCCCACTCTTAGTTTGGTCTTGGGTTTATGAGCCCTTCAGAGGTGATGCGATCAAAATATTTTTAAGGTCTGCTGGACAGCCATGCAGGTTTTCTTCAGAAAGTGGTAGCGCCATAGCCCAAGAGGTCACCCCGGCGCCACCTCCTGCTTCACTACCACACTCTGTTGTTTCTCTGGGTGTTGATCTGGCCGCCAAGGAGTACAATTGTATTTGTCAAGGCGTTTTACCTTAAACGGAAAATGACAGCCCATCCACAGAGTCACCAGACCAATGGCCTCTCCACCCACGGTGTAGCAATGGAGTTGTACCCCAATCCAAGATCAGTGCTGCTGAAGTTTCAGTTCCAGAAGGAGTATTACAGGCCTAAGCTGCATTCAATTATGCCATCCCCCAGGCCATGATCTGCAGTCTCAGACTAGGTGCCACGGGGGCACAACACAATAGCACCCTCAATCCAATCCATGTTGCACTTCCACAGGGGCCCGGGACTTAAAATACCCACACTAAATCAGCATTGAAAATGACTGCTTAAATGCTGCTCTTTACCATGGCACCAGCAGAGCCTCCATTCTTGCAGTGCACCTGAACACCCGCGAGCTGGTCCCTCACAGAATCTCTCCTCAGATTGGTCTTCCAAGTCACAATGTGTTTCTTCCCCCTGCAGGGAAAGATAGCTTCTTACTTTGGCTCTAGGACCGCTCCACTCAGCCTTACTCTCATTGAGAACCTATGGCTCTTCAGCAGTGTCCTCCTGGCCTTCAACCCAGGCTGCTCCTTCCACTGCTTCTGTCTGCTCTGGTTAAAACTGCAGAAATTACTCCTCTGTCTTTGGGCAGCATTTCCCGTCATCTCACCCACTTCCCCACCCTTAGCCGCTCGGGCTCCCGTAGCCAACATCTTACCATCTCTCCTCTCTGCTGTGCTCTGCGCAGTGACTGATAACAGTGAATATCAGAGGCTTCAATCACTCCCAGTACTGCTGTGACCAAGCTTAAGGCTCCTTCACCAACATGGCACAGCTTCACATGGGCTCCAATTGAGCTCTTTGGGGTGTTAAAAATATAGAAACTTCATGAAGCGACAGGGCAGCTAATCTGCCGCCAACTTGGCTCTACCCCTTAAGGTAGATGTCTTTTTAGCTGAACAACCGTAGAGAGACAGTCTACTTTCCCAACCTCATTATAACCCACAAAACTCTCTTTTGAGTTTAATGGTTTTAAATGCTTTCAAAATGCAATGCTGAAACAACCCACACAGCTCTCTTAATTGGGATGCCTCACTTTACTCTGTTGTTAACTGTGTATATGTGGGAACGTGATATACTGCTCTACTGTAGCCCTAGCATAGGGAATGACATTAAGACACAGTTGAAGGTCTTCTGATTGATGTTCTCTCCCAGTCCATGTTGTTGTTGACATTTCCCAGTACCACCGCCCTCTGATGATCTGTGCAGTTTGGTGTGGTAAATATTTGGGTTCCATCCACCGAAGCCTCAATAATATCAAAAACAATGGCCCAACCCGTACTTATTGGTTGGATCAATCAATCATATGCTCACAGTTTATCACTTCTGAAATTCAGCGAGGATTAAAGCTATTCACCTCCAAAATGATTAAATCATAAAATGTTCATTCCATTAGAAAAGCAACCACCTATCACAACTCATTTATTTACAAAAAGGGAGTTTTAATAGAGTACTCCAAATACAGCGAAACATTTATTTATATACATTTGTACAATATTCACAGCGAACGGTAAAGGAAAGAGCTAGTGCTTCTATAAGGGTGCCAGAAAAAAGAAAAAAGTGGTGGTTTAAAGGAAAGGGGTGTAAGCCTCAAATGAAAAAGTGACATAAGATTTAATTAACTTAAGGAAAAGGCTGGTATTTATCCAGCGTATTAAGTAGATAGGCCACTATTGATATCAATCCAATTATTTAAACAATCATACAGTCTTGACTGGCATGTATAATGTTCAAGGGGATAGTGGTCCTGGTAACTGAAAAGGGGAGCGTCGACGTTTCGACCCGTCTTGGGGTGCTAGGGTAACTGGGGACCTCGACCTGCGGGTCTTCCTCAGGACGTAAAAGGCTGAGCCTTCGTACCGTAGCTAAAACGCTGTATGCCTAAAACAAATTAAGGGCACATTTAGGTGGTTGCATGGAAATGATTTAAAGTTGCAAAAGAGGTACACAGCCCTCTAGTGCATTCTTACCCAATTTGCTTTAATGGGAGATTCACAATCCTCGTGTGTCTAGAAGGACGTGAAGGGAATGGCCACAGTCGCACTCCTATAATTCATAAGGGGTATTTAGGTTATTAATTCCCAAATACATGGTCAAGTATAGACTAATTTACAAGCACCTAAGTGGTGCTAAAGCTTACCTAATTGTTTGTCGTGAACCGGCAACAGTGAAATTCTGGTGTGAAGTGAAACAGTCGAAAGCTGTTCTCATGCGCGAGCTTGCTTGTTACTAAGGAAGGAACACATAATGGGAATATTTATCACCCTATCGGTCTGTATAGATGTGATGGAATAGCAGGGTGAAATAAGGCAGTAATCATACCTGCAAATGTTCATGTATGCGTGTCCCCGTGGAAAAAGAGGAATATAGGTTCGTCCTGGTAGCTGACGATTCTACGGAGACATACAGGGAAGCATTGTTACCTAAGCTATAACCTTATCACTTTATTCAAAAGAAGTGCTACGTGTGCTACAATTGTAGGTTAGAATTACCTCTTTACTTTTCAATGGGCGTTGTTCACAAGGGTGGGTGGTGATCCCAATGGCCAATTTCCCAGTATGCGAGCTGGATCAAAACATAGATGGAATCGGTTTTAAAATATTGTGGTTTTTAAGGGTGGAGATTGTTGAGTTAAGGCAGGCAGGGAGGCGGCCGCTTACCGAAAGGTTGTTGGGTTGACTTGCCGGCTACAGCTACACTCGGCCATATGAATGCCGTTTTATATATCTTTTTGATACTATAAAACGGGGTTTGAACGAATATGAGGAGATCAGCAAACAAGTGGCAATATTAAACAATAGATAAAGGTCCTCCTTGAATATTTTGAAACTGTGCCAATTTATTCAATTATTGTAGACCACTCGGCCGAGTGAGTCTGTCTACGATGTTTATTCATCTTTGAGCGCTATATACGTCGATATGACGTCATCGCGCTGCGTGTACTCTGTAGCCGGCAAGTCAGTGGCAACAACCCGGTAAGCTAACGCTTCCTCGCTAACCCTTGCCGACTTTCTTTTAGAGATTTCCTGCCCCTTGGCTTAAACACCTCTATAACAATATCTATGATATTTTTACCTAGTGCGCACCCCTGGTTAACTAACTCTGCGGACATGGCGCTGATGTGCGCGTGACACCACGCATGCTCCGAGGTTGACGAGAAGATATCAACCCAACAACCTTTCGGTAAGCGGCCGCCTCCCTGCCTGCCTTAACTCAACAATCTCCACCCTTAAAAACCACAATATTTTAAAACCGATTCCATCTATGTTTTGATCCAGCTCGCATACTGGGAAATTGGCCATTGGGATCACCACCCACCCTTGTGAACAACGCCCATTGAAAAGTAAAGAGGTAATTCTAACCTACAATTGTAGCACACGTAGCACTTCTTTTGAATAAAGTGATAAGGTTATAGCTTAGGTAACAATGCTTCCCTGTATGTCTCCGTAGAATCGTCAGCTACCAGGACGAACCTATATTCCTCTTTTTCCACGGGGACACGCATACATGAACATTTGGAGGTATGATTACTGCCTTATTTCACCCTGCTATTCCATCACATCTATACAGACCGATAGGGTGATAAATATTCCCATTGTGTGTTCCTTCCTTAGTAACAAGCAAGCTCGCGCATGAGAACAGCTTTCGACTGTTTCACTTCACACCAGAATTTCACTGTTGCCGGTTCACGACAAACAATTAGGTAAGCTTTAGCACCACTTAGGTGCTTGTGAATTAGTCTATACTTGACCATGTATTTGGGAATTAATAACCTAAATACCCCTTATGAATTATAGGAGTGCGACTGTGGCCATTCCCTTCACGTCCTTCTAGACACACGAGGATTGTGAATCTCCCATTAAAGCAAATTGGGTAAGAATGCACTAGAGGGCTGTGTACCTCTTTTGCAACTTTAAATCATTTCCATGCAACCACCTAAATGTGCCCTTAATTTGTTTTAGGCATACAGCGTTTTAGCTACGGTACGAAGGCTCAGCCTTTTACGTCCTGAGGAAGACCCGCAGGTCGAGGTCCCCAGTTACCCTAGCACCCCAAGACGGGTCGAAACG
The DNA here is from genome assembly GCF_964263255.1 of Lissotriton vulgaris. Lineage (NCBI taxonomy): Eukaryota > Metazoa > Chordata > Amphibia > Caudata > Salamandridae > Lissotriton > Lissotriton vulgaris. Next base: position 500,088,366 of record NC_141685.1, read on the forward strand.
TCGACGCTCCCCTTTTCAGTTACCAGGACCACTATCCCCTTGAACATTATACATGCCAGTCAAGACTGTATGATTGTTTAAATAATTGGATTGATATCAATAGTGGCCTATCTACTTAATACGCTGGATAAATACCAGCCTTTTCCTTAAGTTAATTAAATCTTATGTCACTTTTTCATTTGAGGCTTACACCCCTTTCCTTTAAACCACCACTTTTTTCTTTTTTCTGGCACCCTTATAGAAGCACTAGCTCTTTCCTTTACCGTTCGCTGTGAATATTGTACAAATGTATATAAATAAATGTTTCGCTGTATTTGGAGTACTCTATTAAAACTCCCTTTTTGTAAATAAATGAGTTGTGATAGGTGGTTGCTTTTCTAATGGAATGAACATTTTATGATTTAATCATTTTGGAGGTGAATAGCTTTAATCCTCGCTGAATTTCAGAAGTGATAAACTGTGAGCATATGATTGATTGATCCAACCAATAAGTACGGGTTGGGCCATTGTTTTTGATAATACTGACTACCCAGGTCCAACAACCGTTTTGGGTTACCCCGTTTTTTATAATGGAAGCCTCAATAAGGCTGATAGGATTCCTTGTTGACCAAGTATGACATTTTCAATCTGAGGCACTGTGGCCTGGAACACTAGTCAAGGACGCACAAGAGTGTGGAAGCCGTCTGAAACTGAACTCAGACAAAACAGAAGTCCTCATCTTAGGTACATCCCCCTCTGCATGGGACGACTCCTGGTGGCCGGAAGCCCTCGGAAAAGCACCCATCCCGACAGACCACGCACGAAACCTAGGCGTCATCCTGGATTCTTCACTCTCAATGAACAAACAAGTCAGTGCCGTATCCTCCTCCTGCTTCAACATTCTTCGCATGCTCAGAAAAACATTTCGCTGGATCCCCTCCGACACAAGGAAAACAGTCACCCACGCTCTGGTCACTAGCCGACTGGACTACGGAAACACCCTCTACGCAGGTACTACCACAAAACTCCAGAAGAAACTCCAACGAATCCAAAACGCCTCAGCCAGACTCATATTAGACATCCCACGCAACAAACACATCTCTGATCACCTTAAAGACCTCCACTGGCTACCCGTCAATAAGAGGATCACTTTCCGACTGCTTACCCACGCACACAAATCACTCTACGACATCGGACCAGAATGCCTCAACTCTCGACTGTCCTTCTACACCCCCTCCCGCCAACTACGTTCTTCCAACCAAGCCCTCGCCACTGTACCTCGCATCAACAAGACCACCATGGGAGGCAGATCCTTTTCTTACCTGGCTGCTAAAACATGGAACTCACTCCCCGCTTACCTTCGCCTTACCCAGAACCACCTAGCATTCAGAAAGCAACTTAAAACGTGGATATTTGACAAGTAATCCCCCTCCCCTTCCTAAGCGCCTTGAAACCCTCTGGGTATGTAGTGCGCTATATAAATTCTATGACTTGACTTGACTTGGAAAGTTGTTTGACCCTGAAACAAGATATATATAGTGCACCTACAGAATGTACCTGGCATCTCGGCCCTTAAAACTGCAACATAATGACTAGAGTCTGTGAGGAAGAAATGCAAAAGCACAGTGAGTATCACAGAAGGCTTTGCATTAACATAGACTCTGAGACACTGCATGCATTATGGGACGCATCATCCCAATAAGGTTGAACCCTATTGAGGTATCGTTGAATTTGCTTAATTCCATTCAATTATTTGATTGCTTGATTGGATCATTAACAGTTACCACAATTTGGGACCTAAGCTGATGATAAAGCACGCAATTGGCATAAATATCTAATATTGTCATACATCAATTGATCCTTTAAACAAGATGGAAGCATAAAACAATGTCTGATACATAGCCTCTGACGTGTGTGGAGCTATATTTCTGCATAAGGCTTGTAATATAAGTAAGTTGTGGAAAAGAGCCTTATTTCAGCCAGGGTGGCAGGAGCTGAGCCACACCATTCACCTAGTCTTGTCATATTGGCTACAAACCCCAAATAAGAGAACCTATCTTCATGTATTCAGTATTTTGGTTGGGCACGAGCCAAGAACTTGAAATTAATGCTAAAAATTGTTGGGGACTTTGTGTTCCAACACATACAGATAGAACGGAAGACGTTCTTACATGTGACCTTTAAATACACAGCCAAATGATTCAGGAGCACTTTGTTTTGGAGATTGTGTAATCACAATAGCCCAAATATATGGACCTATACAATAACGCTGAAATAGCAGACTGCCTATGGATGTTGATAGGCTGTCCCAACTCATCACATAGGGTCTCTGTGAATAAACCATTGTGATTAGCTGTTGGGTGTTGTAATCCATAAAAGCCTGCCAATCCTGGCATCAATATCCATTATTGGGTGGCAAGCTGGAAGTGTCGCAGCTCAGCAGTTTGTGGCCTGCTGTGAAATACCACAGATATTGTATCCTGTTCACACAAATGCTTATTTCTCACAGTAATTTACTTTTATTTCCCACAGACATAAACAGTGTCACTCAACCCTATCACAAATAAATGGAAAAATAACAAAATTAAATAGTATCACTATGGAAAACAATGTTATTTTCAATAGTCTTTAAAAAACAATGAATAATTGGTTTCAATGAAGTTGACAAGTACTTACACATTCACTGTAAACAGTCTTTGAGCACTGATGGCCAGACACAAGGTGCAACTTGTTAGAGAAGAATAGGAATCCTACAGGAAGATCAGTGCTATAAGATGGCGAGGGAAGCTGGTTGCTACATTATTGTGTTTGTGCACCTCATTTAACCACCAGTAGTGCTCTACTGAATGATTTTGTTCTTTTTTACAAACTAGCTATATTTTCTGACTGCCATTTTCTGGCTTTCCTTTTTGGTCCTGACCCATGGCCCTGGAGATGTTTCCATGATCTCACCATTCCCTTGCTCGTCCGAAACCTCTTTCTGCAGCAAAGTAGTGCTACTGAAAATGTTGTTCCATCCTCATTGATGGGCATATCGGTTATTACGGGATTAGTAGAAAAAATATACTGCAGAATGTGTTTGATCTGAAAGTACTTGGAGGGAACCTTTTACGTGGGGACCATGGAGGACACTCTGATTCAAAACAATTAGGCTGTGGTTACTCTCTGAGATGCTCTCTACACCTTTCTGCTTGAGGACTTTGAGAGTGAGTTTGACACATTAGATAGGTCTGATGGGAGGCATGAGAAGAGGTCTCCCTCTTATTTTAAAGACCTAACCTTGATATTTTAGAGAATTATAATCAGTAACATGAGGTGCCTATTAAAGCAATTAAATGATAATATATTTACATTCAATGTATACTTTTTGTTTCAGTGAAAATAATCTCTGCAGGGCCTGGTACAACAAAATATGTTACCTATAAATAACAGCATTACCACAAATACATGTATGAAGGGCAAAGAAAAAACATGCACCTTATTCCACAGATATGTGCCCAAAGATATCCAAGGATCGGCCTACAGATTTTGCATTGTCTCTGTTGTTGAAGTTAGAGCATAATGCACTGAATGTATTTAATATTTACATGCAGCCACTTGGAGCCATTATTATCAGATCACTTGGTGTGGTGTTTGTCCCTTATGCAGACAATACCCCACGCAATATGCACTTTGATCATCTTCTGGAGGAGCTTCATCAGACCCTATTCACCTGCCTCTCTGCCTCTTTAGAATCCAGGCATGGATGGATAAGAAATGCTTGATATGGAATGTTCTGTTATGATCTGGGAGAAGGAAAGACTGCAGCGTTGTTCGAGGGAGCAGTACGGACTTTAAGCGTCGCAGTGGAATCATGGCACAGGATAACACAATTTAAGTAGAGCTGTACCCAGTCTTACAACCACTCGAAGAAGAAAGACAATAAGTTTTACTAACTGTGGATAAGTGCTTAAAGGACTCAGTCTCCACTAGAGACATCTGACCATACAGCTACTCAGCTCTATATTAGTGCCAGAAGAGACCACTGCACCCTGTTAGATAGACATCACGTGTGCATTTATAAAATCAGCTTAAAGGATCTTGCCCTAGTGGTATACCCAAACCAGATAGCAATTCTGCGAACTACATTTTGTAAAGCGTTTTTTGCATTCTACAAATGTGAAGAACCCCCTCATTTTAATACATGTATGTTTATGTATCGTTCTGGCCCTGATGAAGGTGATGCAAATTATATAGTTCACCGAAACGTACGTAGGCGCTATACATCTGGGACCCTCGCATAAAGAGATATATAAGGAAGAAGAACTAAATGAATAAGCAACATATACATTTAACTTATCAAGAGAAAGAGATATGGATATCCAATTATAAAAGACCAAATGAGATCCTCAGATGTATTGTTGTTTTCTGTTGTATTTTATTGCATTTTGTCACTATCATGAGTTTGTATGTAATTGAGTGAATGGTGTAGAATGAGTGATAGAGAGATAGATAGCACTGTTTAGTTCCTATGTGGGGTTCACAAAAAAAGTCTGTCACTGCAAATAATGATTTTCTAGTACTGAACTATTTATTGTTGTATGTTAAAAAATACAAAAAAATGCTAAAATATGTTTTTTCTACCTCAAATTCAGAAAATGAAAATAAATGAAAATCTAAAGAATAATATGTCTATAATTGCATTTCTGTGAAAGGTTTAGATTAACTCTCATTTGAAAGATTAACAGGTCAGATTAGTGGTTCTGTGTCCGTAGACTTTAGATCCCTGACTTCTGGTCTAAAGAGATGGAAAGTACCAATATTCCAATTTTCAGGGTGAAAAACCTTCAGTGTCTTTTTGATAAGTAATTGAGGGAAGAAAAAGTGGGTACTCTAATCTCTGCCTGCTTCCATCAAATGAGGTTTTAGAAAATACCTTGCACCTCATCACTCATAATCCTTTAAAGGGAACTACCATGGCGATCAGATAAGACTATACCATGCCAGATACCTGTTACAATTGGCCTGTCTGAGATACAGGTTGCAAAAAATAAAAAATCATTAAGGTCGGACATGTGGCCAAAATTAACAGGACTATAAAGCACTTTGAATCTTTACATTGGCTGTCCGTTGAACAACAGATTGGATTTAAGGTTCTTTGAATGGTTCCTTATGGCATTTATGATCAGGTTCTTATCTGTTTTCGTACTAGCCTCTTTCGTTAGGCATGTGCCAGTTTCTGCTCATCCTCACTCCTGCTACTCCCTATCCTCATCTCATTCTCTCTAAATCTGGGGCAGATCATTCTCAATGTTGGCTCCTTGTCTATGAACTACTTTACCTTTCTCTATCCACCCTATTGAGAGCAACATTAGTCTTTGGAGAGTGTTGAAATTTCATTTCATTTGCTAGAGTGCATGCCTCTTCTGAACTTTTTTCAGCACTTATTAGTCCTAGCACTATACTCTATTTGGGTAGATGTCTGCTTAAATGACTCTCCTCTTCACACTTCACAGTGAAGCAGTTTCTTTTTCTTCCCAAATCTGCAATGGACTATGATGGGCAAAATGTTGGTCCACAATTTTTGCCTTAACCTCAACTTAAAAGAAAAGCACATTGCTCATTGCAAGAGACTCCGTAAATCAATCTCTTTGAATTGAGTGTTTTAAGATCCTTTTGTATAAGCCAAATTAATGATGAAAAATATGATATTTAGAAGTAAAACAGCAACTGTTGTTTGGGGAAAGAAACAACATTTAGGCAATCGTATTAATTAATTATAAAGAGCAGAGGGAGACATTACCTTGGATAGATATCTTATTTTATATGTTAGCAAAGGCTGTGGCATGTTGTACTCTGTGTAAAGTTTTCACAAAATCTTTCCAAAGTGCAGACAGGAATACTTCGCCTTTAAACTTTCATGGATAGACACCCAACCTTCAGCACAAATGAAACTTTTCTTAAGTTTAAAGAATATGTTTATTAACAATAAGATAAAAGCAATATTACAATAAAACTGAACAAAAAGTGAGGGAGAAAAATATACTATTGATATTCATCCATGTCTATACAAAAGGACAACATGAATCTGAAAAAAATACTAAACAAAACTTGATAATAAAGTAAATAGCACAATAAAAAATCAAGGAGGTTGCAGAACTTCTTGGGTGTTCGGAGCAGGAACAAAAGATTCCTTTGTAGAGTTATCAAGGAATTGTGGAACAGGTGTCCATAAGTCCTTTTGCTTTAAAGCAAGAGATAAAGGTTGCTTGTACGCAGTATCCAAATGGCGATTATGACATACTGCATACCACACGCTTTGGTGGACAATAGTGTAGAGTCTTACCAATTTCTGGTGATTTGCTGAAAAGCTATTTCTAATAAAAGATTCAATATTTGTATATTAAAAGAGCTGTTTATCCAAACATCAGGAACACTTCACAAAAACACATTGCACAAAGAAAAGGAGACGTTGGATTGAAAAATAACATTAATTTGATGCCAAACTTGTAGCTAAGAAACAGCAACAGAGAGAGAAATGAATAGTAAATGTTTCAAATCAGCTGATTGTGCAGAACAAGTTCAGCAGGTATCCAGGGTATCGGAATTAAAATTATGGGGAAGTTTCGGTGTCATGAAAAGTCTAATATAAATGAAGAAAAGTGATGGTGTTGTATTAGCTGCGCAAGAGGACTTTCTTATTTTAATCCAAATTTGTCTCCAAGTTGATATAGGTAAAGTGATATCAAGATATTTTTCCCAAGCCAATTCAGTATTAGACTTGGGTCTGATATTGGAGACAAACCGTAAATGTGCATATATAGAAAAGGCCTCGTTTGTGTGTACAAACGAACAGCCAAAGGTTGAAACAAAAGAGCAGAAGGAGATGAAAGTGTTTTGAAGTGATTGTATGCTCAAGAGATGGATTCCTAAAAAAGCCCAAATCTGTTTCGAAAGGTAAATGGTAAGCTGAAAAGTATCTGAGCCTGAGGAAAGGTAATATTAGAATCCTGTTGAACCAATTGGTTGACCCAAATTAGGCCTTTAATTCTCCAAGAATGCCAGTAAATAGATCTCACCTTTATTTCATTCCTTCATTAAATCTTTATTTCAGTTAAAATAAACCATAAAAGAATACAGCACAATAATTATACATTCGTCATGAATTTAAGGCACCGGAAGGATAAAAGGAACTTGGTACAAACAAGGGAATATCTACTCAAAAAAGGGTTAACTATCTAGAATAGAGAATCTATCAGGGTATTAGAAAGCATTACAGACACAGTATAAGTTCATCGATCAGGGAATACTTTTTAAAAATATGAATTAGATACAATAATTAATCATTTTTAAAAAAATTACAAAATTTTAAAAATACCAGGAGCTAAGAGAAATTGATAAAGTGCATAGGAATCAAGATCATAGCAATATGTGAACATTATGCAAGGAGAATAGGAGTTAAATATAAAAAGATAACTTTAGTACAATACATGACCATCTTACTTGGCGTGCTATCGTTTTTAGGCCATGTCTTTTCCTGACTATTGCCACAGCAAGAAGGAAACGGCTCAGACTAAATACTATATATATCTGTGAAGTGTCCCCCTTAAACACTCTTTCTCCGTCTTCGATTTTCCGGAACCCATGAAGGAGGCAAATAGGTCTGATCCACTTTTTCCTGGCTAGCAGGTATGCAGGACAAAGAAATAAAACATGGGCCTCATCCTCCCTAACGCCCATATCACACAGTTTGCACATATCAGTTTTAGGGTTTGCTATAGACCCCGTGCTGCACACCTACTTTGATGTTCTAGATTTCATTTGTAGAATGCCATAGCGATATTTTAAATAAAGTGATTTAGCCATTGCGGGCAGAATTTCGTCCATGAAACATTCAAATTTACTTTTCATTTTTACGTCAAAGAATTTAAGGGTCAGTTTTCCAATTTTAGGATTTTGTAAAGTGTAGCTATGGATATATTCCAAATACCTTTTCTTCAAAAGTTTCTTTGAAAGGTGGGTTAGGGAATCAGGATCTATCCAAAAGCTATATAGGCCCAGTTTTAAAAACCCAATTTCAATGTGGACTAACCAGGCCAACCGAGTGGCATTCTTTATTAGTATTATTTTCTTTAATGCTTCTCTATAGTCTACTAGCTCGTCAGTAACCCATAGGCGAACCCAGTATAATAAGGGGCGTAGGGAGGCATAGTCATCAGAATGGCGTATATTCAAATCCTAAAATAAGGGAATTAGAGGGGTACAACCTGGAACAGCTAGAAGTTGTATAAAAAAACTATTTTCTTGTAAAGAAAAGGCATTACTTCCTACATGGCCCCACATTTCTGCACCGTATAGAGTAGCCGATTGAGCTTTATACTTGAATGGCTCAATTGCTGGCGCGACTGCTCTAACAAAGCTATTCTTGTATTTCCTAAGTATGGGAGCTTGATTTTGTATTAGCAATAGCCTAGATTTATCTAACTGTGGTTTCCAGTTCATTTTAGTGTCGAGGGTAATACCCAAATATTTAAAATGTTGAACTCTTTCAATCTTTTCATTATTTACATTAAAATCTTTGTTAAAACCTTTGCGGGGACTAATCGCCATAACCTTTGTTTTTGAAGAGGTAATTTCAAGGCTTTTATCCGAACAATAAGACCAAAATGTATTCAACAAGTTCTGCAAGCCTTTAGGGGTCTGTGAGATTAAAATCGTGTCATCCGCAAATAACAGTGCCGGAACGGCTTGACCACACAACTTGGGAGAGTCATGTTTGCAGCCCAAGAGGGTGTCTAGGATGTCATTTTACAAAAAGAGAGAAGAGTGTTGGCGCCATAACGCAACCTTGCCTGACACCTCTGCTTATGTCTATTCTCTCCGTTAACTCACCATTAGGTCCCCACCTCACTCCTGAATAATTTCCCTCATGCAGCATAATCAATTGGTAAAGGATGTCCGAGGGGACACCCATGTCCCTTAGGGCTCCCCATAGTTTAACCCTCTTGACCAGATCAAAGGCCGCCCTGAGATCCACAAAAGCAAAATATAAGTGAGAATTCCTTATATTAATGTATTTCCAAATTAAACATAAGAATAAAAAAACCTGATCCACCGTGCTTATTCTAACTCTAAAACCTGCCTGATATTTTGTAAAAATTTAATTTTCCTCAATCCACACATTCAATTTGCTTAAAAGTTGACGGGCAAACAATTTTTGGAGGACATCTATCAGACTAATAGGTCTGTAGTGTGATGGATTGCATCTATCTCCCTTCTTAAAAATAGTTACAATTTCTGTGCCCCGCCATGTCTCCGGAATTGGGGCTCCTCTTAAAATCTCGTTACTGAGTACATTAATGTACGGGGCCCACAGGAGGTTCTTGTGTTTCCAGAGATCGCCAGGTATTCTATCAGGGCCCGGGGCTTTACCCTGTTTGACTGCATTGATAGCTAGTATAGTGTCAGCCAAATTAAATTTTAGGGATGTGTCACGGGTGTCTAATTCGATACTTCCTCGTGTCCACTCTTCGTCACTTCCACCACATGAATACAATGTTGAGAAGTGTTTTACCCAGACAATTTCCTCAAGGAACCTATCCCTCGATGTGGTTCCTTCTTTAGTGCCCCCCGCAATAAGCTACCAGAACAATGATTGGTCTCGCAATTTAAATGCTAAAATCAAGTCCGACCATACTTTCTCATCCCAGCCCTTTTTTGCTAATTGAATGTTTTTTTTGTAAAGCTTTCTCTTATCCCTGGTAATATTTATTTGTTTCCCTTTAATGGCTTTTATTAACTCTGATTTAGCCTGGCGACAGGCTCTATTGTACCAGGCTCCTTGCTTTGGGCAATTATTTCGCCCGGGTTGTGCTTTTTTTAACCCTTTGGAGAGGATCTCACTAAGCTGCAGCGTCAGATTCCCATGCACTTCTATTACGGGAGGGGCCTCAATATTGGTAGCAACTAGTGGTGACATTAGTGTTATATGGAGATCGTAAATTTTCTTGATGGTACCCACATTGCCCATAACGGCAGGATATTTTAAGGATCTGCGGTTATTGGACTCTAGGGGATCATCAGATAGGTTGTGATCACACAAGCTCAGCTCCGTAGGGGTCAGAAATAATGAGCCATGCATAATCAGAACGAGGGGAAGGTGGTCACTTTCAGTACGGTTATCCACCTTCAAGTCCAGAAGCATTGGCCATAGGCTCATAGGGACCGATAATCTAGGTGGCTGACATAGCAGCCTCTCTTAAAGGTGGGTTTGCTTGGGAAATCTGTTGGTAAGCGCCCGTTACAGGCGCATAAACTGTGTTCGATTGTCATTTTTAGCAGTTGGAGGGTACCTTTTGTGCAAGCTATAGTATTGCTTGCATCGATACAGGGGATATTATTAACATTATCTTTTTCCCCGTAAATATCTTCCAGACCCATGACTGGTTCGAACTTCCTATTGAAGTCTCCACCTATGATAAAGACAGTTTAAACTAGAAATAACACTATCCAACTGGGCTATTGTTTCTGATTCTTTATGTGGCGTTTGTGGTATGTTATTAATGTTAATGATACATACTACTCGTCCTTTATGGTGTTTGGATTTTATTACCAGGATATCAGGGCTACTGGAATCTATTTGTTTAAAAACAATGCCCAATGTGATTTTTACCCAAATTATCAAACCACCAGATGGGCTACCTTTATTTGTGTTTGAAGACGGTATGTGAAATGACCTATATCCTACTTTGAAATAATAATCTACTCCCCATATTTCCTGGAATAGAATAAGGTTCCCAGTGTTAATATACTCATTCCATACTGGGTCAGACACATTTTTTCTTATTCCAACAATATTCCAGGAAATTATTGTAGCTTCAGTGATATCCTTACAACATTATTGTTTTTGGTTCATATCTTTGTCCCCTTCCGTTATCGGTGTTGTCGGGTAATAAATCATGACTTATTCATCGAGTCGGAGTGTAATACGACTAATCTCCTTTCTCAGAATAAGGTTATCTGTTGGGGCTCTTGTTTCCTTTCCATTAGTTATTCCCAGTCAGTCAACCTCTTCTAACCCATATAGTTCTGTAAAGCGATTTTTTATAGCTATCGGAGGACAGGTGCAAGGACCTCCTAGCATCTCTGGATGAACCATAGTTTGTTGGTATCCAAATGGTCGCATGGCCATTGAACTATAAAAATATGTGAGGTTTTTTATCTGGATGGAACCCCTATCCATGAAATGGTGACCATTGCAGATTAGTCTTACTACATTGCTATTCCTAAAGTTAACAATGATTGTGTCACCCTGTATATCTTTAGGTCCTCTTCCTATCCAGTTAACCCTCCTTGTAAACAGTACTTCTCCATTCAGGTGTCTAGGAATCGGCCTGTACTTATTTAACCAGAATATCACTTTGTTTTTTAATTCTTGTTACAAATTCTGGTTTCCCACTTTTTAATTCTGGCACACCAGTAAGCACAATTACATAAGGTAGTGACTCTGGCGGTAGGTCAACCATAATCAAGGGAGCTACTGGATTGCTGTCATAATTTCCGTTATATTTTTGTGTACCTTCTAAGGGAGCAACGTTCTCCTGTGTACTTTTGACTGTGCTAATTGTTGGGCGTTGAATAGTCTTACCAGGGGCCTTTTTATTCTGTTTATTGGTAATGGGGGTCTTCTGGGATTCTGCTTCTACCTGTTTGGTGGTAGCTGCGCCTGCCTGTTTAGTAGTAACTACACCAGTTATAATCTCTGTGGTGATAACAGGATCCTTAGGAGGGGGGGCCATATTCACTATTTTCCCTCTAATTTCACGTTTTATCAGATTTTTTAGTGAGGTAAAATTATCTAGGGTTAGTTACTTGAATTTCTCCAGTTTATCATTTACCAGTTTTATCCTTTCAAGGAGGGGGAGGATCAGAGACTTTACAATATGATTAATTTGTGCCACTGACTCTCCTACCTCCTCTACACTGGCAAGTGGGAAAGATCCTGAACAGTCACCCCTATTGATTGGGATAGGTCCCCCTTCAGCACCATTTGACCCTGCCGGAACACTACCTGTGCATGACCCAGATTTGGAGTTTACATGATCCACCGTTTTCAATACTCTCAGTTTCCGCCCTTTCTGTGCAATTTCTGTCTTTTTCCTTTTTATTGACCCTCCTGTATTTGCTCGAGTTTGGGGACGTCTATTAGTCACTTCAAGTAATGGAGCGTCATCCTTAGAAGGTGTCTCCTGACCTAGAGCTAGGTCAATGTTACTTAGAAGGCTAGCTTCCTCATTAGTTAGCCTACAAGGTGGCCTAAATAGCGCATCAGAGGAATTTTCCTGCATTAAAGGTCTCAAGGGAGAATTATCTAATAGAGAGGAAGAATCTGCAACTAGAATTTCTGGCTGTAGAATTGGTGTTTGTGAAAGCCTATTAGCCCTGGAGAGCAATATAGGGGGTGAGTCTTGTTGTGGCGAAGTAGTGTTATTGCTCTCCACCCTGGGTAAATCAACATAATAGTCCAAAAGTATGGAGTCAATAGAGTTTGCCTATGTTGCAGTAGTATTAGTATGTAATAGGGGCAGACACATATTTGGGGGGAGCGAGAGGCGTCTCTCAGTACTTTCGATAGCAGTTACAACTACGCCAATAGTTTTCTGCAACATCCTGTCAATAGCAGTCAGACTTGGTAATGGGGTAGTGGTACACTTTTTCTGTCTGGTACTGGACCGTGTAGCCACAGGGGTATTTATACCCATTATTCAGCAGCCAGGATCAATATAAGTGAAAAGTACCTTGAATTTAGATTAAATATCCGAATTGACCAGTTCGGCAGAACCAAGAGGTATAGCCCAGCCCAGCCTGGACAGCCCCGGACGGCCACAGATGGCCCGCCCTTTGCCCGGGCTTAGCCCGGCGCCGCACGCCCATGTCCCGCAACGTGGAAGGAGCACCGGTCTTTTGTGCGCCTTTTGGGCGCGGAAGTGGGCGGAGGAGGGCGGAGTGACCAGGCAGAGTATTCTGGGGGCTGTGGTCCCCCTGCTCGGCGAACGCGTGGTGTTCCTGTCGCAGCGGCGGGGGGGACCAGGAGCCAATGGTGAGTGCAAGCGCTGATAGCGCTATGGCCAAAAGAGCTTCCAACACAATGTATCTGCTGCCCAAGGTAGGATTCCAACAAAGAAAGTCGCCCGCTCCCCAGATGGAGCATCGGTTTTTGGTCCCCTTCCGGGTGCGGAAGTGGGCAGAGGAGGGCGGAGTGGCCAGGCAGAGGATTCTGGGGGCTGTGGTTCCCCCGCTCGGCGGCCATGTGGTGTTCCTGTTGGGGCTGCGGGGGGGGACCAGGAGTCAATGGTGAGTGCAAGCGCTGATAGCGCTATGGCCAAAAGAGCTCCCAACACGATGTATCTGCTGCCCAAGGTAGGATTCCAACAAAGAAAGTCGCCTGCTCCCCAGATGGAGCACCGGTCTTTTGTGCGCCTTCCGGGCGCGGAAGTAGGCGGAGGAGGGCGGAGTGACCAGGCAGAGGATTCTGGGGGCTGTGGTCCCCCCACTTGGTGGCCGGGTGGTGTTCCTGTTGCAGTGGCGGGGGGAACCAGGAGCCAACGGCGAGTGCAAGCACTGATAGCGCTATGGCCAAAAGAGCTCCCAACCCGATGTATCTGCTGCCCAAGGTAGGATTCCAACAAAGAAAGTCACCCGCTCCCCAGATGGAGCACCGGTCTTTTGTGCGCCTTCTGGGCGCCGAAGGGGGCGGAGGAGGGCGGAGTGACCAGGCAGAGGATTCTGGGGGCTGTGATCCCCCCGCTAGGCGGCCGCATGGTGTTCCTGTCGCGGCGGCGGGGGGGACCAGGAGCCAACGGTGAGTGCAAGCGCTGATAGTACTATGGCCAAAAGAGCTCCCAACACAATGTATCTGCTGCCCAAGGTAGGATTCCAACAAAGAAAGTCGCCCACTCCCCAGATGGAGCACCGGACTTTTGTGCGCCTTCCGGGCGCGGAAGTGGGCGGAGGGGGGTGGAGTGACCCGGCAGAGGATTCTGGGGGCTGTGGTCCCCCCGCTCGGCGGCCGCGTGGTGTTCCTGTCGCGGCGGATTGAGGGACCAGGAGCCAACGGTGAGTGCAAGCGCTGATAGCGCTATGGCCAAAAGACCTCCCAACACGATGTATCTGCTGCCCAAGGTAGGATTCCAACAAAGATAGTCGCCTTTATTTGAATAAAACAGTTATTCCAAATAGTAGACTTAAGGAAGGAGTGTAAATCAGTCGGCCTGTGGGAAATAATAGGAGCTATTAAGTTACACATATTCCTAAATATAGGAGAGGAGAATTTCTGAGGCTTTATTGTGAAGAATAAGTATTCTTGAAATGAAAAAGAATATTAGATGGCACTTTCCAAATCTACCCATAATGGGTTGTGAGATGATGAGGAGACAATCCGATAAGCAGATTGGCATAATTCGTCCTATTCTTCAGGGTGTTCCCCAAGGTTCGGCTCTTAGCCCCACTTTATTTAATTTGTATGTTCAGCCTTTGGCGGAGGTAGCCCACAGCTTTGGTCTTTCCTTAGTGTCATACGCCGATGACACGCAACTGGCGGTGGCACTAAATGGAGACTCCAACATGGACGCCTCCACCTTCCAGTCAGCGTTGAAAGCTGTTTCTGGCTGGATGGCGGACAACCGATTACAACTAAATGCCTCTAAGACCGAGGTCATTATTTTCGGTAAGGAAAGTGGTCTGTGGGGAGATCAATGGTGGCCTACTGATCTTGGCCCTGTGCCTACCCCTGTGAGTGAAGTCAGAAACCTTGGGGTGTGGTTCGATGACAAGCTTTCATTTATTTCCCATACCAAACGTGTGGCTGGCGTATGTTTTGGTACTTTGCATGGTCTGAGACCCATTTTTAAATTTTTCGATGCTGAGACAAGACAGATTATGGTCCAGGCTCTGGTTCTTACCAGACTGGACTATGCCAATTCTCTGTTCTTGGGCTTAAATCAGGCCGAACTGTCCCGTCTTCAGAGGGTTCAGAACGCGGCTGCTAGGATGCTTGTCGGCCTCCCGAAATTTGTCTCAGCTCGCCAAACCATCCGGAATCTTCATTGGCTTCCGATTGAGCAAAGAGTTAAGTTTAAAGCCCTCTGCTTAACTTTTAAAATTCTCAACCTAGCCTCCCCTCCGATCCTTGCACAGACTATTCTGCACTATGCTCCTGCTAGAGCTCTCCGCTCTGCTGGACTGAACCTCGCCATAGTGCCCCGCTTTAAAAGGGCTAGAATGGGTGGACGCTCGTTTTCAGTGCTGGCGGCTGCCCTTTGGAATTCTCTTCCAGCTCCACTCCGCTCAATCCCAGATCTGTTTCTTTTTAGGAAGACCTTGAAGACTTTTCTCTTCTCTACAGTCTAGTCTGTTTCCCGTCTAGCCTTCTTACTCGTGTTGTGTTATTCAGATCTCCAAGCGCCGGGACGCCTCTTAGCTGCGGCATCCGTGCGCTATATAAAAAATAGATAACATAACATAACATAACATAACATAATAAAAAGGATTTAGGAAAATTAACCAAATCCAGGAAACTTTCAAATTAAGTAAAGACCTGCAAGGTTTGTTTTTTTCCAAAGAAAGGAAGATGAGATAGAATACATTTTTGCATAGAATTTCCATAGGAATCTTTAAGGAACTTTCGACAGAGTAAAAAGAATAATGGGAACCAGCATCATCTTGATAGAGCCGATCACACTAAGACAAGTAAAGAGGGTGCAATATAGCAGTCACAGAAATTAGTCTATGGATACAAGCATCCATATTGATATAAATTGAAGAAGAGAGAGTAAATTGAAGGCCAAGATATTTAAGTTGTTTAGATTTCTAAGTAAAGATTCACAAAGAGTAATCCTGCTTGAAAGCTAATTTATTAAGAGTTAAAACTTCACATTTATCAGTGTTCAATGTATAACCGGAAACAGATGTATAAAAGTAAACTTCTGAAGAAAAGGCAAGAAGAGAAGAATGAGGTCGGGACAGAAATAATCAAATATCATCTCCATAAGCAGCTAATTTAACTTGTTGAGAATTACAAGTGAACCAATGAATATTAATGTTTTGTTGAGTCCTAGATAGAAAAGGTTCTAGCACTAGGTTAAAAAGAAAGGGAGACAAAGGGCAACAAACCCCTCCATAAAGTTAGAAATAGGAAGATATCATCCTGTTAACATTGACAGCTGCCTGTGGAACGGTATATTAAATTGAAATGAGGGCTATAGTTCTTGGACCAACCTGAATCAAGAAAGCGTATCAAACATAACAGACCAATGCACATGGTCAAAAGCCTTCTCTGCATCTAAGGCAATAGCTGTCATAGATTTGGACATACTTGATGACTTGGATATATAATCAAAAAATAGGCAAGTGTTATCTGAGAGATACCTCTCCTTGGCAAATCCTGATTGCTCCTTTCCCAGAAGCTTAGAGAGAAAAAGTTCTAACCTAAGGCCAAAGCTTTAGAGAAAATTGTATAGTCCAAATTAATTAAAGAAATGAGCCTATAGTTTTTGAAGAATTACCTTCCCTTCCTCTGGATTAAGACAGATAATACATCTAAAAATAAACATGAAGACGAAGTGAATTGAACAAAGGAATTGATAAGAGTATGCAATTTAGGGCAAAGTAAATATTGAACTCCACTGTAAAGCCATTTGGGCCAGGAGCTTTTAATCTTTTTTGAGAGAGAGCAGTGCAAGATGAAGTTCATACTGGTAACATCTGTTTCCAGAGAAGAAATATAAATCTGGGAAGAATTGGATTTTTGAACAGAAGATAAATAATCCAAAACATCCTGATAAAAGGGATTAGAATCTGCTGTATAGAGGACATTATAACCTTTCTGAAATTGAGCTAGTATATCGGAATCACTATGGTAAGTGAGGCCATTGTCATCAATAATTAAATCAATAAATAATTTGTTTGGTTTCATTTTAAGGTAATTCGCAAAAAGTTTTCCAGATATGTTTCAGCCCCATAATATTTAGCACTGGACTTTAGTAGATAAGATGCAGCATTGCCAGGAAAGACCTTTTTAAACTTAAGCTTGGCATTATTTTGGTGCTGTTAGAAATGTTGTGAACAAGATGTGTAATAGGTATCTCCAAGGCTTTTTATTTCATCAAGAATTCTTTTAGATTTAGTGTGCGATGATCACCTTTTCTTAAAGATAAAATTGAATAAGAAATCTCTGGCTGAAGCCTTAAACGCATCCCATACAATATGAAAAGAGATACCCTACATCTGATTAAAGAGAAAATATTCCTAAGGTAAAGATAGTGAACAGTGTTATCCAATAGGAGGGAATTGTTAGGTCTCCATCTGTGAAGTGAGGTAGACTTGGGTAAAATATACAAACGTATGGAAACTGGTGCTTGGTGAGAGATTAGAATAGAGCCGATTTCCACCGAATGAAGAGAGTAAGTAAGATGACGCAAAATGAAAAAATAATAAGTTTGGGACTGTTTATGATGTTCTGGTGAGAAATACATTTATTCTTGTAAAGTCAGATTACACAATCACCACATGTCAGTGAGACAACGATGATGTAATGCCTGTGTAACTGTACAGGGACAATGAGCGTCTATCATTGAATGGGGCAAATTACAATCTCCTGCAAGAAGCAAATTATCATCAGGGTATTGCATGTGCTTCTGGGAAACCAGAGACAAACATTGGCTATCTGGAGCACTCAGGCACTCTAACATTACAAAGAACAATAGGAGTTATATCAATGCACAATTTAAGCAAAAACCATCCCCCATCATTATCTTTTTCTTGAGATATTGACTGAACATTTCGGGATTTATGACATAAAATAAGATCTCCATGCTTTTTCCTTTTACCGGGTGAGAAAAAAACCTCATCAACCCAACCCTTAAGTAACTTCATTGATTTGGTTTTGGAAAGGTGAGATTCTTGCAAAAGCTATTTGAGCATTAAGCTTAGACAAATGCGTTAACACCCGCTGTCTTTTGATAGCAGAATTCAAACCTCTGACATTCCATGAAACCATTTTCAAAATCATTGAAGTAAAAGAAAAAGAAAAATATATTCAGAAATGAAGCCTCACCAAAGAAAAGAAAACCGGTTGCAGGAAAGGCAATATCTAAACAGGAGAAAGAAAAAATTGAAAGAGTAAACTTAAACAAGATTAGGAAAAGCAAAAATAAAGAAATACAAAAGAAGAGAGAAGAGGTAGAGAAAAGTAAAGACAAGGAATGAAACTGGTATAGAAACATAGAGAAGAAACCAGATAAACAATGAAAAAGGAAACATACCTAACAATATTTTGATGAAGGAGGATGAGGGAGACCACATTACAAAACAGCACGTCTACACTGGAGGGGGGAGACACAGCGCAAGAGCAGCAGTAAGCTATGTAGCAGGACACAATAGGGAAACAACACCTGCAATAATAAGAAAAACTTTTCAGATAATGACCTAATTAAATATATATATTTATGTATATATATATGACGTAAAGCTACATTATCACACCAACCAAATATAGAAAGAAGAAACAATATTAAGAACATGGAGAAGAGATGACATCTCAATAATGTCTAAAGCATAACATGCAATTGCATTAAGAACATATGTTATATGTTATATGTTATGTTATATGGGGTTTTATAGCGCGCTCAATTACTACTAGAGTATCCTGGCGTGGAAAAAGGTACAAGAGGCCAGAGGTTAAAGAAGAAGAGCAGAGCTTAAAACGCTAATTTAAACAGATGACAGATGATGCTAGCGTAATACTCCCTCTTGGCTACCCGTAGGGCCTCTTTGGCAACAGGGCAATAGGAGCGACGCCAACGTCTTTCAAGTCTTTTACAACCCAGCTTTAGATCTCGTAAACACGACGAGAACCAAGGTTTAGAAGGGGTCGAGCGGACATTAAGTCTGGCGTTCATTTTGGAGGAAGAATCCACTCCTGCGCGGATCCAACATTAAAAGTCTGTACCGATGTGGTCAGCTCAGTGCCAGTGCCTAGCACAGGACGACTGTTACAAAGGGTAGCAGACAGAGTGCACAAATTGATCTTCTGAGTACACATAAAAGATTTAACATTAGGGGAAGTTTTACCAGAAGTCCATGGGAATCTAATCAGCCTATGGTCCAACCACAAGAGAATTTCAGGGACAGATACTGATACGGGAAAATTTGAACAAACCACATCCAGAGTATGTCCTCCAGAGTGGGTAGGGAGTGAGACCCATTGTGTTAGATGGGCAAGACTAAGAGACTCCAGCAAATGTTTGGAGTCAGGTAGCTCGGCCAACTCCATATAGATGTTAAAATCGCCCAAGAGGAGAAATCCATAAAACCTAAGGGCGCGAGGCACAATAACACTCGCCAGTGCTTTAAGAAAAGGTCCAGTGGGGCCAGGGGGATGATAAATCAGTGTTCCACCAAGTGTAAAATGGGGTGATAGGATGAGGGAAAAATTAAAGACTTCACTATCTCCTTACTCATCCGAAGGTTCAGTATATAAAACCCATGTGTCTCTAAATACAATCGCCAGCCCCTCCCTCCCCCCGTGCTCGATCCCTTTTAATTATTTTAAAACCTCTAGGGATAGCGAACTCAATATCAGGGGCGCTGGAAGTGGTAAGCCATATTTCTGTTATAAACAGAATATCAAGATGGCCGGCGGACAAAAGATAAAAGATGTCAGCGGCATGTCTGCTCATAGATCGAGCATTAATAAGAGCCGCTGCAATTACCTGTGGATGATTGGTTCCGTGAGTGGAAGCCAACAAGGTTTGAGCACAGCTAAAACCACACTCGGAGCAAGGGCTAGAAATGCTGTCAGTCAAAGCACTGGGCCATTTTAAGTGATAGGAGTTTCTCTTGTGAGTAATTTATTAGGACTGCATTGGAAGAGATAGGGTCTCGGGCAGCATGCCTAGCGCTAGTCGCGCCCGAGGGCGCAGACGGGCAGACTTTTGGCTTACCTTCGGCGCGCCAGCTGCACGACCCCTGCGCGTTCAAAAAAGCATGTTCAATTTATATCTGCAGCTCCCTCCCCCAGCTAGAAAGCTGCCACTGGTTCAGCCGGGGTCCGGGACTACACGCAAGATGGCCGCCCACCCTCCACTCAATCGGCACAGCAGCCGCGGTGGAACGGGGCAGGGAAGGCACACCTCACCAACCAAACAGCATCCCAGGTAAGTGAATCACCCCAATAAGTACATTAAACTGAGCGGAGTAATCAGGATAGAAAATTAGGCAAGTGCAGCAGCGCGAGACTCGAACACAGAGTAAATTGGTAAAATAGATTTAAAAGCAGTAAAAATGTTTATAACTGAAATATGGCCTCAGAGCAAAAGCATGTCCGCATGGGAGCTGCCAACACCCACACTAGCCGCCAAGATCTCTTAGTGAAGCTCAATTTATGTCTGCAGCTCCCTCCCCCAGCTACTGGTTCAGCCGGGGTCCGGGACTACACGCAAGATGGCCGCCCGCCCTGCACTCAATCGGCACAGCAGCCGCGGTGGAACGGGGCAGGGAAGGCACACCTCACCAACCAAACAGCAGCCCAGGTAAGTGAATCACCCCCAAAAGTAGATTAAACTGAGCGGAGTAATCAGGATAGGAAATTAGGCAAGCGCAGCTGCGTGAGACTCGAACACAGAGTAAATTGTTAAAATAGATTTAAAAGCAGTTAAAACGTTTAGAACTGAAGTATGGCCTCAGAGCAAAAGCGGGTCCGCATAGGAGCTGCCACCACCCACCATAGCTGCCAAGATCTCTCAGTGAAGCTCAATTTATGTCTGCAGCTCCCTCCCCCAGCTAGAAGGCTGCCACTGGTTCAGCCGGGGTCCGGGACTACACGCAAGATGGCCGCCCGCCCTCCACTCAATCGGTACAGCAGCCGCGGAGGAACGGGGCAGGGAAGGCACACCTCACTAACTAAACAGCTGCCCAGGTAAGTGAATCACCCCCAAAAGTAGATTGAACTGAGCGGAGTAATCAGGATAGAAAATTAGGCAAGCGCAGCAGCACAAGACTTGAACACAGAGTAAATTGGTAAAATAGATTTAAAAGCAGTAAAAATGGTTAGAACTGAAGTATGGCCTCAGAGCAAAAGCGGGTCTGCATGGGAGCTGCCACCACCCACACTAGCCGCCGAGACAAATTGGTTGACGCAATACCTTCCATAGTCCCTGCTTTACATGTGTCAAGAAAAGACCTCAAACAAGATGGGTCCTCGAATGCTGTTGTCTTATTCTTATATGTGACCTTAAACAGGCAGGGATGATAAAGACCAAAACGAGCTCCAATAGAACAAAGTTCGGTTCTCATGCTTAAAAAAGCTCTCTGGTGGTCAGCTGTAACTTTAAAATAGTCCTGGGAGACATAGTTGTTGTTACCTGACCGAGAAATGCATTTAAGTTGTTTTGCAGCCGAGATGACCTCTATTAGTTCTGTGAATTCTAAAAAGAAGAGGCTTACACCTCAGCGTTTTTTAGAAGCTGTGGCAAGATGACCCAACCTTTGTGCTCACTGAATATTAAGTGGAGGCCTGTCGGGCAAATTCAGAACCTGAGGCAAGAAAGTTTTGAAAAAATTAAATCAGTTTGACCATTCCATCCCTTCAGGAAGACCATAAATTCTTAGATTATTCTGTCTGTTTCGGTTTTTGAGGTCTTCAACCTGTTTCTGGTGGAAAATGACCTGTATATGAACGACAGACACTCTAGTACTGTTAGTACTGTTAGGGTGTGAGAAGTTGGCCTGATATGTAGTGTTTCCAATTCTGGAACCACTGGGTATCAGTCCAAACAAACCCCAAAGATGTCAGGTTGTAAGTCAACCTTGTAGACAAGCTATCCTAGTGGTAGCATGGACTAAGCAGCCTTAAAGGCTTAACTTAAGAGGTCGTGTTAAGCGAGCTGTTTTACCACATACAATCCTGTAATCAAATGAAAGGACACCACACAAGTATATATTATAAAAATATATGTATTTATTTCTAAATTACTCCCCAGTACTCTTTATGAGGAAAGGGGCACAAGCGTTAAATCAAAAGCACTGTTACACATAGAAAGTTGCACGTTTATGGATGAGGGCGGGTGGCCACTCAGACCATATATCAAAAAAGTGGTATAAGTAACACTTTACGAACAATGGTTAGGCCTAGGGCCTAGAGATTCGCTGGGAGCAGTCAGGACAAGCAATGAAGAAGTCGGGAGTAGCCCACAGGAGACGGGTGCAGCACGGAAAGTGCAGCGCGCACCAATGCACTGTCAATGGTGCGTAAAAGTCAATTAAAGTGAATAAAAAGATACTTCCGCTGAACCTAGGAACACAAAACTTTAGACACAGACCCTAGAGGTGTGTACCAGTGTAAAGACACCGGCGTTGCAAAGTTACCTCACCCACAGGCCGTGGGTGCACAGGGTCGAAGTGGCGTCGGGTTCTGTCACGCAGGTTCTGGGTGCTTGGAGCTGTTGCAGCTGCAGGCGCTGTGAAGCAGAAGTGTCCGGTGCGATCCAAGGGTGGATCGATGTAGAAAAGTACCTGAAAGCAGAGGGGACAGAGTCTGGGTCACTCAGCAGTGACCAGGGTGGAACCAGGACGGAACCAGGCAATGTCGGGCGCAATCAGGCGGTTGTCGATAGGCTTCTCTCCGCTGTCACGTGGGCTCGGGGGCATCTGCGACGTCCAGGAGCAGGTCACGATCTGTCCCACGTAGGCTCTCGCCGTCAGCACCGTCGGCTTGAAGATTGTAGCAAACAGCACTTGGCAAAAGCAATCCACGCGGAACCGGGAGATTGCTTATCACTCGAACCAGGAGGGTCAGAGTGGGTGCTCCTTTTCGCAGGAGCTGGTGCAGATCTGGAGCAACCAGAAAAGCAAGTCGTATTTCGAAGTTCGTCGGCACAGGGGCCACAAGCCAGCTGGCAAGTGACCGGGCCAACGCGTCGAGCGCACACAAGCAGAAGGGCCCCACGCAGCACTCGTCGAGTGTGGAGGGGTGAGCTTTGGTGCAAGTGGAGCTCGGGGCTGGGGCTTCTCAAACCCCGGTGTACAGCTTCGAGGGTCACTCGTGGGCCGCACGGTCAGCGTCTCGTGGCCTTTTCAAGATGGCGTGCCCCACGCTTCCGGTCGCCTCCACGGGTCTCAGCTCTGCAGGGACTGTGGATCGGGCAGGTAGAAGGCAGGCAAGCTTGATCTCGTCGATCTCTGTCGCTCGAGTTCCGGCGGGAACTGCAACAAAGCAAGGGTCGAGGGCTGGATGGTGCCTGTTTGCACAGGGTGGTCACTCCTTGACCACAAGGGAGATTCCTCAGTCTTCTCACGTCGTGTAGAAAGTCGAAGGGTCCAGATTTCGTTTCTTATGTTTCTTCAGGATGATCTGAGGTCCGTTGGGACTGCTCCCCCTCTTATTCGAATCTAGGGGGGTTGGACATCCTGCTAGGTCCCCTCCTATGGGTGGGACCCAGGAAGGGGGTGGTTACACCCCTCTCCTTTGATCCTGGCCGCGCTGGGACAGGGGCTGGGAGGCCCCAGAACCGGTTTGGCCGGATCCTGCAAGGGGCAGCCTTGTGCTCCCCAGGCAGTGTCTGGTTTCATTGAAACCTCCCTACTCCAATCCACTATCTCCTGTCTGGGGTGGTTTGACACCGCCCTGTGACAGGAAACTCTTTGTCCAGGCCTCCTCTGCCGGGTTTCGGTCAGCAGCAGGAGGTCAGACCCGTGTCTGTGGCAGGGGCATCCATTTTGTGGATCTGAGGCTCATTTTAAATCAACCGCGTTTCAGTAAAGTAACATGTCTTCTCCCTCTAGAAGGGTGGAATGCTATCCCCGTCGCCAGAACTGGCGAGGGGATAGTATTCCAATTCGTATGACACCTTACACGACATGTTTTGATAAAGCCAAACCAAAGTTGCTATATAACCGCGAGGATTATAATGCGCTTAAGAGTATATGGTATGGCATTATCCCGGACCAGCTTAGGGAGTTGTTCCCGACAGCTGTAGACAGGCTCAGCTCATGCCAGAGCACCATCTCACATAAAACCACGCACTCTGCCTCCAGGATTGATGAGGCCTTCCATAGGAGTGGCTTACAGGCTATATATGTGTCCAGATATAGGTTTAGATATAGGTATACTATATCTAAGCAAGGGGTGATTACACCCACTTGCCCCAGCTGAGTGATCAGCCAGTTGTGTCAATTTAAGAACCATCCAGGGGTGGCAAAAGCTATGCTTCAGCCCCTGGTAGGCCTTGGTGGCACCTATGCCCTGGGCACCTATAGTGCATGGTACAGGGGCTGACAAGGAGTCCATTTCCAATTGTGGTATGTACCTATAGCACATGTATTATAAATTTAGAGAGAGAACAGCAGGCTGGGGGTCTGATTAGCAGGCCCACAGCCTCAGTGAGTCGAAAACCAGTGAAGCAAAAAGCAAAAATTGGGGTGACCATAGGATAGCAGACCCTACTCTCCTACATAACCCCCCCCCAAACGCAGGGACATTAAACTTAACCTTGACCAGATAAGTCTTCATGTTCTAAGTGGAAGTACCTGGAGAGACCATCTGCATTACCATGGTCAGTCCCTGGGCGGTGCTCCACTGTAAAGTCCATCCCCTGTAGGGAAATGGACCACCTGAGCAGTTTGGGATTTTCACCCTTCATCTGATTTAGCCACAAGAGGGGCTTATGGTCTGTCTGAATTAGGAAGTGAGTGCCAAACAAGTATGGCCTCAGCTTCTTCAGGGCCCAAACCACAGCAAAGGCCTCCCTCTCAATAGCTGACCAACGTTTCTCCCTGGGGGTCAGCCTTCTGCTAATAAAAGCAATGGGCTGGTCTTGACCATCTTGATTAAGTTGTGAAAGCACAGCTCCCACCCCCAACTCAGAAGCATCTGTCTGTACAATGAACTGTTTGGAGTAGTCAGGACTCTTCAGGATAGGTGCAGAGCACATGGCCTTCTTCAGGTCATCAAATGCCTTTTGACAGCTAACTGTCCACTGAACCTTTTTGGGCATCTTCTTGGATGTCAAGTCATTCAATGGTGTCACAATGGACCCATAGTTCTTTACAAATTTTCTGTAATACCCAGTCAGGCCCAAGAAGGCTCTGACTTGTGTCTGGGTAGTTGGAGGAGTCCAGTCCTGTATGGTCTGGATCTTGCTCTCCAGTGGTTGAACTTGACCCCCACCTACTAGGTGGCCCAAGTACACAACCTTGCTCTGCCCTATCTGGCACTTAGTAGCCTTGATAGTCAGGCCTGCCTTTTGCAGGGCCTCCAGAACCTTCTTCAGGTGGATCAGGTGATCCTCCCAGGTGGAGCTAAAGACAGCAATATCATCTAGATATGCTGCGCAAAAGTCATCCAACCCAGCAAGGACTTGGTTCACCAACCTTTGGAAAGTGGCAGGTGCATTCTTCAAACCAAAGGGCATTACCACAAACTGATAATGCCCACTAGGGGTAGAGAATGCTGTTTTGGCTTTTGACTCTTCAGCTAGTCTGATTTGCCAGTAGCCAGCTGTCAAATCAAATGTGCTCAGAAACTTGGCAGAAGCCAATTTATCAATGAGCTCATCTGCTCTTGGAATGGGATGAGCATCTGTCCTAGTGACAGCATTGAGACCTCTGTAGTCCACACAAAACCTCATTTCTCTCTTCCCATCTTTGGTATGAGGTTTTGGCACAAGGACCACTGGGCTAGCCCATGGGCTCTCTGATGGCTCAATCACTCCAAGCTCCAACATCTTTTGCACCTCAGCCTTTATACAATCCCTGACATGGTCAGGTTGCCTGTAGATCTTATTCTTCACAGGCAGATTGTCACCAGTATCCACCTCATGGGTGCACCAGTTAGTCTGACTGGGTGTGAGTGAAAACAAATGTCTGTGGGCCTGCAACACCTGTCTGCAGTCCACCTGTTGCTGCTCAGTGAGGCTGCCTGCCAAGGCTACTCCATCAACTGAACCATCATCAGGGTTCTGGGAAAGCAGGTCTGGGAGAGGGTCACTCTCTTCCTCCTGTTCCCCATCTGTGGCCATGAGGAGACTCATGTCCTCCCTGTCAACAAATGCTTTCAAACGATTGACATGGAGCACCCTGTGGGGGCTCCTAGGGGTGCCAAAGTCAACCAGGTAGGTGACTTCTCCCTTCTTTTCAATGATAGGGTAGGGTCCAGTCCATTGGTCCTGGAGAGCTGCTGGCCCCACTGGGTCCAACACCCACACCTTCTGCCCTGGCTGGTACTCAACCAGAACAGCCTTTTGGTCATGCCAGGCTTTCTGTAATTCCTGACTGGCCTCAAGGTTTTTGGATGCTCTCTCCATGTATTCAGCCATCCTGGAGCGGAGACCAAGTACATAATCCACAATGTCTAGTTTAGGCTTTTTGAGAGGTAACTCCCATCCTTCCTTCACCAAACTCAATGGACCTCTTACAGGGTGGCCAAACAAAAGTTCAAAAGGGCTGTAGCCAACCCCCTTCTGTGGGACCTCTCTGTAAGCAAAGAGCAAGCAGGGTAAAAGGATGTCCCATTTCCGCCTAAGCTTCTCTGGTAAACCTTTTATCATTCCCTTTAGGGTCTTGTTGAACCTTTCCACAAGCCCATTGCACTGTGGATGGTAGGGTGTGGTAAACTTATAGTTTACTCCACACTCTTTCCACATTGCTTTTAAGTATCCAGACATGAAGTTGGTACCTCTGTCTGAAAGAACCTCCTTTGGAAAGCCCACTCTTGAGAAAACTGCAATGAGGGCTTTTGCCACCACAGGAGCTGTGGTGGTCCTCAGGGGAATTGCTTCTGGGTACCTGGTGGCATGATCCACTACCACCAGTATAAATCTGTGCCCAGATGCTGTTTGAGGATCCATGGGACCCACAATGTCTATTCCAACTCTTTCAAAGGGTACCCCCACCACAGGTAGTGGTATCAGGGGGGCCTTTGTTGTGCCACCTGACTTACCACTGGCTTGGCAAGTGACACAGGAGCGACAAAACTCCTTGACATTTTCTGACATGTGAGGCCAGTGAAAGTGTGGAACAAGCCTGTCCCAAGTCTTATTCTGGCCTAAGTGTCCTGCAAGGGGAATATCATGGGCCAAGGTAAGAAGGAAGCCCCTAAACTTCAAAGGTATAACCAACCTCCTGGTTGTGCCAGGCTTGGGGTCTCTAGCCTCTGAATAAAGGAGTCCTTCATCCCAATACACTTTATGGGTACCTTGAGCATTCCCTGCAGCCTCAGCAGCAGCTTGCTGTCTGAGGGGTTCAAGTGAAGGGCAATCTAATTGGGCCTGCCCCAGGTCTGCCCTTGAGGGTCCCCCTGTCCCCAGAAACTCAACCTGATCAGGTTCAAGCTCCTCAGAGACAGTCTCCTCTTGGACTGCAGAATCAGTTTCCTGTGAAACTTGATCCTCAACCTGGGGCAAGGGGGAAGGCACAGCCTTAACCCTCTTGCTCCTTCTCTTGGGTTGTGGTTGGTCTATTGTTTCAAGATCCACCACTGGTTCAGGAAGGCACTTCTTAGCCTGAGACCTTGTCACTGCAAGGACATGAGCTGAAATCCCTAGCATTTCTGCATGGGTCCTGTACTCCACTTCTGACCAAACTGAGCTTTCAAGATCATTGCCT
Source organism: Lissotriton vulgaris (assembly GCF_964263255.1). Lineage (NCBI taxonomy): Eukaryota > Metazoa > Chordata > Amphibia > Caudata > Salamandridae > Lissotriton > Lissotriton vulgaris. The sequence continues at coordinate 500,115,981 of NC_141685.1, forward strand.
AACAGACAGTCTACTGGGAGGTCTGCACTCACAACAACTTTCTTTAGGCCATCTACCCCTCCCCAGGAGAAGTTCACAACAGCCACACTATGGGAAGTAGTGGAGTTGCTTGCATTGGTCACTAGGTAACTTTCACCTAGTACAATTTGTCCAGGGTCCACAAAGCCAGGTGCCACCATTGTGACACTGGCACAAGTGTCCCTGTAGGCCTGAGCCAGTTTCTCATTAATTAAGGGAGTCTGCCTATATTTGCCCAGGTTACTGGGGCTTACTGCAGTGGGCAAAGAGATGTCCACATCATATAGGAGAACTGCCTGTGTGGGGATTCTGACTAGGCCAGATTCCACCTCAGTACCCAGGGTCAACCCTACTAAACCCTTTGGCTGTGTACCACCACTGCTGACTGTACTAGGGGGTGCAGTTGCTTTAGGAGCTGCAGTGGTGGGGACTGGATTTTTCTTAGTGCATTCACTGCCCCAGTGTGAAACTGATTTGCAGGTATTACACCAAGGTTTCTTTGGGCCATCGTTCTTCTTTTTCTTGTTTCCATTTTGGGAACCCCCCTCCTTATTGCTAGTTTGGGGGCCTGAAGACTTCTGGTCCTTTTCTTTATCTTTCTGATTCCCACCCTTCTGGTCTGTTTTCTTCTGGTCACCTTGGTTCTGGTTTTTCTGCTTAATCCTTGTTCTGACCCATTTGTCTGCCTTCTTTCCCAATTCTTGGGGAGAGGTCAAATCAGAGTCAACAAGGTATTGATGCAACAGCTGGTTCTGACAGTTATTAAGGATCTGTTCTCTCATCATAAGATTGTACAATCCTGTATAGTCTGAAACTTTACTTCCCTGCAGCCAACCCTCCAGAGCCTTAGTGGCACAATCTACAAAATCAGTCCAGTCCTGAGCCTGTGCTTTTTGGGTGTCTCTGAACAACAACCTGTATTGCTCAGTGGTTAGGCCAAACCCTTCAATAAGAGCACTCTTCAGAACAGAGTAGTTTTTGGCATCCTCAGGTCTAACAGTGAGGAGCCTATCCCTCCCTTTCTCAGAAAAGGAGTACCATAAAATTGCTGCCCACTGATCCTCAGGGACCTGCTGTACCATGCAGGCCCTCTCAAGAGCAGTCATCCATTTGTGGATATCATCCCCTTCCTTGTAGGGGGGCACAATTTTTGTCAGGTTTCTATTGTCATAGGCCCTGTCTTTTTCTTTAGGAACTTTGCTGCCACCAGTGGCATCTAAGCCACTTATTTTCTGTTCCCTAGCCAAGGTAAGTTTAGCTTGAGCTAAGGTCAGTTTAGCTTGAGCCAGAGCTACCTCCTCCCTCTCTATCTGGAGTTGGACAGCCCTCATTCTAGCCCTATGCTCTTTTCTCTGGGAGGAAGTCATTCCTCTTTGAGATTCTCTTGAGGCACTAGAAAGGTGAGAGTCCCTTGACAGAGATCTCTCCCTTCTATTACCTGGGAGAATTTGGTTATGAGATCTGGAGTGGTGCTGGCCCCCTCCATTCCCATGTAGGTCCAAGTTGGCCTGGTTAAGCCTGGCAACCTGTACCTGGTTTCCCCCCTGATCCTGATCTTCAGGCTCATCTATATCAGAGCCTTCTTCTGGGTCTTCCTCTTCCTCCTCTATTCCTTCTTGAAGATCCTCATTCTCAGGGGAGTTTATCCCTTCCTCTGTTTCTAAGGGAGTCTGACTCACCTTGTCTAGGTCATCCTTTTCTAGGAGAGCTACTAGGGAAGGAATGGTAGGGCCTCTGCCCTTTTTTAGCCCCCTGGCTGTGCACAAGGCACTCAGGTCTTTGTGGCTAAGGTTGTCATATCTGGATGTTGTCCCTATAGGATCAACTATTACAGGAGCAGAGCCTGAGGCTCTTTCTGTATCAGACATGACTGCTAGTGAGGTGTAAGTGGTGCACTTACCTACACTAAGTGGTTTCCTACTGTACCTTGCTAGTGAGTTGTAGTCAGGGTGTGCTAATCCCTTTAATCTACAACTACTAAGTTCAGTAGAACTTAATATGCTAAGCTTTTGATTTATATGTACCTAGAGGTACTTGATGTGATCTTTCAATTTGATAAAGATTGCAATGGTAAAACAAACAGCAAGCTCAAATCCGCACCGCTGCACACCAATGTGAGAAGTTGGCCTGATATGTAGTGTTTCCAATTCTGGAACCACTGGGTATCAGTCCAAACAAACCCCAAAGATGTCAGGTTGTAAGTCAACCTTGTAGACAAGCTATCCTAGTGGTAGCATGGACTAAGCAGCCTTAAAGGCTTAACTTAAGAGGTCGTGTTAAGCGAGCTGTTTTACCACATACAATCCTGTAATCAAATGAAAGGACACCACACAAGTATATATTATAAAAATATATGTATTTATTTCTAAATTACTCCCCAGTACTCTTTATGAGGAAAGGGGCACAAGCGTTAAATCAAAAGCACTGTTACACATAGAAAGTTGCACGTTTATGGATGAGGGCGGGTGGCCACTCAGACCATATATCAAAAAAGTGGTATAAGTAACACTTTACGAACAATGGTTAGGCCTAGGGCCTAGAGATTCGCTGGGAGCAGTCAGGACAAGCAATGAAGAAGTCGGGAGTAGCCCACAGGAGACGGGTGCAGCACGGAAAGTGCAGCGCGCACCAATGCACTGTCAATGGTGCGTAAAAGTCAATTAAAGTGAATAAAAAGATACTTCCGCTGAACCTAGGAACACAAAACTTTAGACACAGACCCTAGAGGTGTGTACCAGTGTAAAGACACCGGCGTTGCAAAGTTACCTCACCCACAGGCCGTGGGTGCACAGGGTCGAAGTGGCGTCGGGTTCTGTCACGCAGGTTCTGGGTGCTTGGAGCTGTTGCAGCTGCAGGCGCTGTGAAGCAGAAGTGTCCGGTGCGATCCAAGGGTGGATCGATGTAGAAAAGTACCTGAAAGCAGAGGGGACAGAGTCTGGGTCACTCAGCAGTGACCAGGGTGGAACCAGGACGGAACCAGGCAATGTCGGGCGCAATCAGGCGGTTGTCGATAGGCTTCTCTCCGCTGTCACGTGGGCTCGGGGGCATCTGCGACGTCCAGGAGCAGGTCACGATCTGTCCCACGTAGGCTCTCGCCGTCAGCACCGTCGGCTTGAAGATTGTAGCAAACAGCACTTGGCAAAAGCAATCCACGCGGAACCGGGAGATTGCTTATCACTCGAACCAGGAGGGTCAGAGTGGGTGCTCCTTTTCGCAGGAGCTGGTGCAGATCTGGAGCAACCAGAAAAGCAAGTCGTATTTCGAAGTTCGTCGGCACAGGGGCCACAAGCCAGCTGGCAAGTGACCGGGCCAACGCGTCGAGCGCACACAAGCAGAAGGGCCCCACGCAGCACTCGTCGAGTGTGGAGGGGTGAGCTTTGGTGCAAGTGGAGCTCGGGGCTGGGGCTTCTCAAACCCCGGTGTACAGCTTCGAGGGTCACTCGTGGGCCGCACGGTCAGCGTCTCGTGGCCTTTTCAAGATGGCGTGCCCCACGCTTCCGGTCGCCTCCACGGGTCTCAGCTCTGCAGGGACTGTGGATCGGGCAGGTAGAAGGCAGGCAAGCTTGATCTCGTCGATCTCTGTCGCTCGAGTTCCGGCGGGAACTGCAACAAAGCAAGGGTCGAGGGCTGGATGGTGCCTGTTTGCACAGGGTGGTCACTCCTTGACCACAAGGGAGATTCTTCAGTCTTCTCACGTCGTGTAGAAAGTCGAAGGGTCCAGATTTCGTTTCTTATGTTTCTTCAGGATGATCTGAGGTCCGTTGGGACTGCTCCCCCTCTTATTCGAATCTAGGGGGGTTGGACATCCTGCTAGGTCCCCTCCTATGGGTGGGACCCAGGAAGGGGGTGGTTACACCCCTCTCCTTTGATCCTGGCCGCGCTGGGACAGGGGCTGGGAGGCCCCAGAACCGGTTTGGCCGGATCCTGCAAGGGGCAGCCTTGTGCTCCCCAGGCAGTGTCTGGTTTCATTGAAACCTCCCTACTCCAATCCACTATCTCCTGTCTGGGGTGGTTTGACACCGCCCTGTGACAGGAAACTCTTTGTCCAGGCCTCCTCTGCCGGGTTTCGGTCAGCAGCAGGAGGTCAGACCCGTGTCTGTGGCAGGGGCATCCATTTTGTGGATCTGAGGCTCATTTTAAATCAACCGCGTTTCAGTAAAGTAACATGTCTTCTCCCTCTAGAAGGGTGGAATGCTATCCCCGTCGCCAGAACTGGCGAGGGGATAGTATTCCAATTCGTATGACACCTTACACGACATGTTTTGATAAAGCCAAACCAAAGTTGCTATATAACCGCGAGGATTATAATGCGCTTAAGAGTATATGGTATGGCATTATCCCGGACCAGCTTAGGGAGTTGTTCCCGACAGCTGTAGACAGGCTCAGCTCATGCCAGAGCACCATCTCACATAAAACCACGCACTCTGCCTCCAGGATTGATGAGGCCTTCCATAGGAGTGGCTTACAGGCTATATATGTGTCCAGATATAGGTTTAGATATAGGTATACTATATCTAAGCAAGGGGTGATTACACCCACTTGCCCCAGCTGAGTGATCAGCCAGTTGTGTCAATTTAAGAACCATCCAGGGGTGGCAAAAGCTATGCTTCAGCCCCTGGTAGGCCTTGGTGGCACCTATGCCCTGGGCACCTATAGTGCATGGTACAGGGGCTGACAAGGAGTCCATTTCCAATTGTGGTATGTACCTATAGCACATGTATTATAAATTTAGAGAGAGAACAGCAGGCTGGGGGTCTGATTAGCAGGCCCACAGCCTCAGTGAGTCGAAAACCAGTGAAGCAAAAAGCAAAAATTGGGGTGACCATAGGATAGCAGACCCTACTCTCCTACATAGGGTTTGTGCACAGCAATGAGCATGTCCCCTCTCATTGCACTAGTGGTCTCTGTAATAGCTCTCTTTAGCCTTTCTTGTTATCTCAGCCCCTCCGTAAGACTTCTGTGTATGTTGCTCAATGTATTTACAAGTTTGGACATTGCTGTCTTGTTTGCACATTGGACCTTTGCTTATTTAGAAAACATTGGACCTTGCTTTTACCAAGGATTATTTAGAACACTCCTCAACTCATTAGCATAATAACTGAAGCTCTGCACACCTGCTTATGAGAACCACACCCAGTTCTTCGAACCACACCCAGCTCTTCGAACCACACCCAGCCCTGTCTATAAAAGCCAGCCCCTGAGCCTCACCCAGTGATTGTGCTCGTCTACCTCCTACTTACCTGAGAACATATCCTTCGGCGCTGGCACTCCTGCTCTCTCCAGACCTTCATTGACTTCAACGGGCGCGGCTTCTGGCTCTTCCTTCTTCTGGTTTCCGGCTGCTTCTTGCCTCAGCCCCTCTTCTGTCCACTGCAATTGACCTGCAAAAGAGAAAGAGGTCAAGGTTAGACTGATCAGTATCCCTTTTCAGCAACAAGTAAGTGCAAAACCTTTTATTACCTGAAAGAACTTTATCTATGATTTCTGGATTCATGTAAAGACAATTTGGAACAAGATATCTCCCACGAACTTTGTGGTTCAAACCCTTTGTTACAAGAATACTTTGTGGAACTTTGTGAAATAAACATTGTTTTACATGGAACTTTTTTAAGAACCGAACAGAGGAAACCATTGACAGCAAGGCAAACAGTAAATCAAGGACTTGCACAAATTACCTGCTGTATTTTGATGTAAAAGTACAGTATTTGTTTTATAAAAAGTCTGGAAATGTGTGAAAAGTGAGTTTGCTATTAAGAATTTAGGCTTTAGTTATATTAAGGTGAATGTTAGACATTGGTAATTCAGATAATGATATTCGTTTGATTTTACAGAAGTTTTACAGTAATAGAAAGCACATCCCAGAACAGTAACACGTTCCAAACCTGGAAGCTTGAGACCAGGATCCAAGAGGTACTTTTAGAAGAGAATTTCTGATAAGATTAAGGTTTAGTCAGGAATACATTTAGGGATAGGTTGCACTTATCTGTTCTTTGTTTATGTTTCATTAGGCACCAGTTTCTACAGAGGTCAGAGAGGGCCGCAAATTTTAGCAGCTCTTCTACAGTGGAAACGCAAGAACGGTGTTGTCTCTCTTTTTTTATTTTATCCACTTCCCCCCTTCCCTTGAGCCTCTGGTTCTTAGTGCACTGTTTTAAAACTAGTGTGCTGGAACAAGCAGTTTCAGGGTGGGGTCAGAGTGTCTTCAACCTCCATCAGAACTGAACAGAAACTCAGGTGAGCTGGGCTTTGACAAGTACTGGTTGCATTAAAATTGGTTATTTGCTGGTCAGCATTAGAAACGTGTTCTTCCGTAAGTGACCATCAGTCACTGAAAGTCTGTATTGTGGTGTTAGTCTCTTCCATAAATGGAAGTAAAGAATTTATTTTATCTAATATAAGATCCAGAGAGACTGGAGGCATCGTCTTTGTAGAAGCTTACCCACCACGTTAAAGGAGGCACACATTTTCTGTGAGGAGTTTTCATCCATGTTAGCATGAGATAAAAGCGCAGGCCAGTGCTTGAATATTTTACTGGAAGAAACTTGAGAGGTTTTTTAATATGAGTCAATTTGCCATACAGGTTCAGAATAACGTAAGAAAAATACAATGTGCAAAAAAGACAGCACAAACAAGCACTAGGTCACAAAAATATGAGCCAAATCCAAAAATGTGCAAGGATTAAAATACCCTGCAAGCAGGAGATTCAAACGCTGAAGAAAAGCCACTATCAAAACATATCATGTCTCTCCATAAATATACTGTTTAGAGGCCACGAAAAGTCATAATAAGGAGCCCATAAGCCATTTGTGAAGAAAATAGGCAGCAAGCAGTCTCCTCACAATGTTCACGACAGTTCAAAATGGTGGCCACTTCTTGACAGAAAAGAAACATGGCACCAGTAGCTCATCAAATGCTGCTCCAGAAGCTCTGAAAAGGGTGCAACCATTGCTACATATCATCCATAAAGAACGACCTCCGGCAAGATCAGAAAAGCCACCGAAATACAGCCGCAGCCCATGCCATCCCTCGAAGCCTAACAGAGATGCTGCCATCTTGATCGCGCTTCAAGCCACACCGCCAACACAATTGAAACATAAGCAAGGGGATTCTTGATCAGTGGGAGGTTTTCACAGATGCCTGAGGATTGTAGTTAATTATCACGCCTTGTGGATGAAAAAAAAAACACCTGAAATTCAGACAGTGGGTGGTAACCTGATTATCACATTACCTGTTTCGGTCAGATTAACTGATAATCAACTTTAGTTTATCCAAAGAGATGAAACGGAGGACTGGTTCTTTTTGATCTTTGCTTGTTTGTAGTTCTTTTCTCTTCTATTAGAATGTTTGGGTAATTTTTTTTTGTCTTTCTCTGGGTTTACAGTCTAGGTTTATATTCCTCACTTACCTGTTTGAGCTGGATACCTTGATATTTCAAGGCTAAACTGACCAATGTCATGCTGACCTCCTAAAAGCAGGCCTGGATGGATTCAAAGAGAGCAGCTGAAGTATCCAAAACCAGGAAAGTTGAGCCAAATTACAATTACCAAAGAACACGTAAATATTCTACTAACTTGAACACTATGAAAGTTTAGTTCCCAAGGCTATAATACTCACAGTGAATTACGTTTAGTGATCCATTGGGAAACTGTATTTAACAGCACACAGTACGAGACAAGTAGTAAGGCTCTTGTCAGCACTAAATTGTTGAATTCATGACTGGATTTTAACACCTTCGATGCTGATGACGATCTCAGCTCCGCATCAGCTATGGCGCTCGTATGCTGATGACGAGCTGAGCTCGTCATGTAACGCGGTATTTTGAAAATAGCCGCACCAGGTGGGAAAAGCCGCCGCAGCGATGCGGTTAAAATGCTCCTATTACTGTTCAAAGAAGTACTTTATTATGATCAATATTATTATTATTATTATTATTATTATTTATTTTATTTTAATCATTTATTTATTTAAGCTTATACCACGCGCAGCTACCCACAGTGGGTTTCCCGGCACTAGGGATAGACTATAGAAGAAGGAGGCAGCTTCACCTGGCTAGAGCCATAGCAGACTATTGAGCGCGTTGAGTAAAAAGCAATGTCTTCAATGCCTTGCGGAAGCGGAACAAGTTTGTCTCAAGTTTTAGATCCAATGGGAGGGAGTTCCAATATTTGTTTATTATTATTATTATTATTATTATTATTATTATTATTATTATTATTATTATTATTATAATTTTAAAGAAGTAGGTGAATGTTTGACCCAGATAAATTAATATTAAATTAATATTAAAATCCAACTACCTTGTATAATGCAGTCCCAAATAATTCATTTACCTATAATACCTAAACCGAATTACTGAACTAAGGCGGTTTCTAAATGTGAAGAAAAAAGAAAGCCACATACTCAAATCCATATTTCACAGGGTTCACTTGATTATGTTGTAAAAATAACAAATAAAATGAGTGAAACATTTGCTGTTGGTGACAAGCATCTTTATGCTGAAATGGCTTTGAAATGTGCTACAGAATTATTCTGGTTCCTGCTTGCTCAAAAGAAACGTTGCCTTCATTAAACCGATGTTTGGTACTATTTTTCAATTATCCATATGAAAATATGTATTACGTTTAAAGTATAGAGAGCACATTCAAAAGTTAAGTGTTGTTTCAAGTCTAAAAGCCTATGTAGCAGCAAGTAAAAAGTATTAAAATGGAGTTTTGGAGATTAGCTTCAAGTTTATTATTTGTTTTTCATTGGCAAAAGGATAATAAACAATCAACATATTGAAAAAAAGTTGATTTGCAGTATATTTATCTAAATTTCAAGCAACTATTAGCCACCTACCCTATCCTGATGCGCAGGAGACAGGGTAGTTCGCCGTGAGATTGTCGCCAGGATGACTATGCCGAAATGCAGCATGCCTCTCAAGACCCCCTCAAGGAGGCACACATGTAACGCGGATTACGTCAGCCTCATTAGGTTCAAAAAGGCAAGCCTAATCAGTTTTTTATGGTTTATTACCAGGAACACCCCACTGCTTGGATCTTTGCTCTACACTGATGGTTCCAAGCATTGTGTAGATCAAAGTAGACCCCTCTCCTTGGTCCTGAATGATTGCCCTTAGATCATGTATTGACAAACGTAGGCAAAAGACATGTCAACCTCATGATATTAATAAGCCACCGGAGATAATTTTTTAATCTATAATTTTAAAAAAATGTATTTGGAGTTTTTTATAGCATGAACTTGACCCGAAGGTATCAGGTATCAGAGCATTTTAAATGAGGAACAGTTGCGTTATCATAGCCTCTATTGGTGGCGCACAAGTTTTTGAACCGGACAGGTGACCTTACTGATTAAATACTCTTTAGCCTTCCGAGTCACTAGCACTCACTATCCCAACACTCACTTGTTACAAATGTACACCTAGGGCCCTACACAGGCACTCAACATACTGCTTTGGAAAATGATCTCCATCAAAGAATCCCCTAAAGGTTGCCCATCGAGCATTGCAGAGTCGGCTTGACGAGAATCAAAGCCCTATGATGGAGCTTGACACTCAGAAGAGTGTGTGAGGGTTCCTATTCCAAAAAGGAACCACCCTTCTGGTTCCATTAAACCTGACATGTTAGAATACCAAGTACATTCTCTCTGCCTTCTCCCACCCCTATTGGAACAGCATACCCATTTACCTATTGGTGTTGCATTACGCCATAATAATTCAGACAATTCCTCGTCAAGTTTTTAGAAGTAGTCCACTGGAATGTAGAGAGAAAGACCAGGATCGAGCAGCAAGAATTTAGGGAGGATGCTAATTTTAATTAAATGGATACAACTTTCTACTGAGATTAGTAAATATGTACAATATTTGGGTTTAGCTCTAGATGAATGGAGTAGAGTAGTGTAATTGTGATTGAAGCTAATTTTTGAGTCCAGGATTCCAAAATAATGAGTAGACCCACTATGTGCTTTTCCTGTGATATGAATTTGAGCCTTGGACATATTTAAATGATAGCATGCTAGAGAGCTAATCTAATTCCTATTTGGTCAGTAGAAGTGAGCATAACATGTATTGAGGGAAAAACAATGGCTACGTCGTCAGCATACTTGGGTAGTGTGACGAAAAATTCTAAACTGGGCACCAGGAGGTAGATATTTATAAAGTTGTCTGGGATATAGCTCCATATAAAGAGCGTATAGTGTGGGTTAGTGAGGATAACCATGTTGAGTGCCCTAGGAAATAGGAACTGTAGATGGCACACTGCTGTTGATACATATGGAATGTTGGGGTGCTATGGTATAAATAAAAGGTTCAATTCAGAGGATATAGAAGATATACTGAAGTTGAGCCGATTAACTAAAATCTTAGTGATGATCTGAGAATCAGCATTTAACAAAACTATAGGACAAGAAGATTTTGAATAAGATGGATTGTTGTCATTCTTTAGAAATGCTAACACAGTTGGTTATGACCGTGAAGGATAAGTCCATTGTTGGATTTAATTTCCCACAAGACAGTAAGAACTAATGGGCCACTTTAATCTATCAATAGGCGGTATAACTCAGCAGGGAGTATCCCTGTCCCAGTTCCTTCTACAGCAGGCATTTAAAGGATAGCTAGCACAGTTTCCTCTGTAGTAAATGCGGCCTCTTCATTGATTAGAGTGAGATAAGATTGGTTGAAACATTTATAAGTAGAGATTGAATCATGTCCTATATCATTACTGTAGAGTGTAGTGCAGTTTTTTGTGGAAAGAATTTCTTGTTTGTTATGAGTGATATTGCCAGCTTTAGTTTTTATTAAGGAAACACAATTGGTAGTCTTGTGAATTGCCTTGATACATCCAACACAGATGTCTTGTTCTGTGGGTTGTACCTCAAGTAAACTGTGATTGAGCTGCTGTGTGTGTAATTCATTAAGAGCTTTTGTCTCAGACTCTGTTCTACAGCCTGTGTTTTTTTTTTACAGATTTGGTATTGGATTGATAGAGGTATGCCTTGAATAAAAGCTTTGAATCAATTCTACATGATGGATGTACATTGCAGTTTTTAAACTAGATTTGATAATTTCTTGAGTTTCACATTTTGGATGCTGAGTAAAGTCTTCTCAGGAAAGCTCATAGGTGGGCAAAAGATATTGACGGGTTTACTGATATTTTGCAGAAATACTAAAGAATCTGCTTTTTGGCAGCCCATCCCCCCTCCTGTCCTGAAGAAGACCCACCTTGAAGCATTTCACTTTTGCGCAACTTACAAGGTTGAAACGTGGACGTATTGCATATGTCTGCACAACGCTCATGATCCCAATCTTATTTGTCATTGGATCCTGAAGCATATGTGCTAAAATAACAAGGACATATGAAAAAAATCATTTGTTCTCCCCTACTTTTTTATTGCACGCTTAATTGTCTCTGTATATAGTACTGACTTTATCACCAACCACCATGTCACTTTTTCACCACAGTCACATATTTCATATTGCCATCAAAATTGTAAATTGCGACAGCCATAATTATTTGACTTTTTCTGAATATACTATTGAATTTTAATTTTGGTATGTGTTATGTATTTCTTTGTCCTTTGCACATCATTGATATGTGTTATAAGTAAGCTGTAGCTACTTGCCCTAAGCAATTGAACACCCTGACAGAACCAAATGTTTACTTTAATACATATACCCAGGTTCTGAAGGACACCGGGTCGCCCCATTACGTCTACCATCATACCACCCCAGCAAATAGGAATCCTGTAAATAACTTCTTTACTATACAGTAATTTTACCAGTTCATGTGTAATTGGAGATGAGAAGCACATATCTGCTTTCCTATTTCTACATCTGTAATAGTGAGCTTCACAACTTGGTATTGGTAAGGAAGAGGGGCACAAATGAAGCAACAAGGAGAGAAAATATATTTTTGGGAAGTAACAACCACTGTCAGCATACCCGTGAGACCCTGTATGCAAGAGGAAATACAATAGGGCATTAACGTTCAGTATGAGCCTTTCAATCAACTATACAAAGTTAAGGCAGTCATCTTCAAAACATGTCTGCTCCCATGCACTCAAACCTACAGCAATTTGTAGAATATAACTACACCAAAAGTGTTGTTCATTTGAAATCTGTAGTGTAGCGGGCAACATTCTTGTACTGCAAAAATCAAGGTTATGCCCACACAACAGTCAATAAGCAAAAATAAACAAAGGAAAAAGTAGGCGCATAGAATGTGCACAGCATGTTATTTATCAGCCCATGAATGGATTTGAAACCTCTTCTCCTGTTGATATCATAGAAGCACGAAAAATTAAGTGTGTGACACTCTGTATGAGTCCAGTAAAAATGCAATCCTTCACGTCCCAATGCTTGGTTAAAAGTAACGCTCCACAAAGATTCTATCCTTCAGTGCATGCAGCGAAAGGTGCGGGCAAGTGATAGTGGGCCGACCGTCTTCATATTCAAGTTGAAACACCCCCCTCCTTGGGCTGGGATCGCAAACGCGGGAGCAGGCATTGGGAAATGAGCGGGGTGGAGAGTTACACAGAGAGTGTTCTAATACACAAGGAGCTCAGTAACGGATTGACAAGCACCGGCTCAACTTATGGGAGCATCTTAAATACCACTGGATTCTTTTATGTGATTGGTTGTTACGGGATAGCTTGCCTGATGTCTTCTGGGAAGCGTTGTACATGTTATGGCTGTTTATTGAAAAGTCCTCATTCAACACTTGCAACTCAGTCACACAATGGTATTTAAAGGGGATGGGCCCAGGGGGTGTATGTGTGTGCTTTTCTCCCAACTCAGGACTTAGCCTAAGGTGGACAACCATGACACTTTCTTTGTAAATACTACCCCAGCTAGCTCTTGGAGAGCCTCAGGAGGCCCAATAATCTGGCTAAAAAACTCTAATAACTTCAGGGTGAAAGCATTAGACTCAGGCTCTAGAGATATACTAGGAATTCATCTGATATTTGTCAGATCTGCTGTGATAAATCATTTAGCTGTGATAACTATGTGTATACGCTCTGTCTAGGATAATGTAAAATCTCCAACTATATGTGCTCTTCAAGCTTTACTAGAGGGCAGTATACATTATTCCTGGCCTTTGATCATAGCTGGTGATTGCAACATCACATTTGAACCACTGAAACCTCTCTGTTCCCTAACACCCAGCAAAGAGTGTGGTATCCCTGAGGCCTTAAGCAAGCCAGCCACAAAATGGCCAAACGTATCAAGTCAAATGTTCCATCTCTGTTTAGATCTTGATCTGCAAGCCTCAAATGGGCGTACCAAATCTGACAGTCTGCCTTATCCCACATTTAGAGGATGCATGCACATCAACTACATAGATAATATTTTGCTCGACTTAAGGTTACAGTGCCACATGTTCAATATGGAAGTAGTCATTTAAGCTAACAGCGACCACAGTGCACTTCTTACTTCTTTTGGATTGGATTTATTCGACCCTTGCGCAAGATTTTATATCAACATTAGCCCTTACAAATAACTGTTGGAACATAAAGTGGGCCAGTATCAGTAATGATACTCAGGTTAAGGCTAACATGTATCAGTCATTCGTAAACAACCATGAATCCTGTAAGTCTTCTAATTGCGATGCTGCCAAGATTAGCTGCTAGCACATTGAGCTTCTTAAAACCCTTTAACATTATTTTACAAAGCAGTGTTAGAGAGACCACGTGATTATCGAACCTTCTGGGAAATCGCTGCAACTAGTAGCAACTGTGAATCCACTTCCTCCGATGTATTTGTTCCAGTTGACCTCTGGGTTGACCACTTTAAAGACCTAAATAGTGAGAGAGAAACCACTACCAAAGGAAATTGTCCTCAAGAGAAAGACATGGGCAACTGTAACCGGGTTGCATCATACGCCTTCTGCTCTCTCCGTTTTTCTCTTACAGAATTTACATTTGATGAAACCAGGGTCACTCTCTCACATATGTAAAAGAAGAGAGTCCCTGGTCTAGATACTTTGTCAGTGGATGTATTCCACTCTGAGCCAGGCACTTGGTTACCCTACCTGAACAAGTTAAGCAATGCTGTACTAACAGGGAAAACATTCCAGAGTTGTGGTGTAGTGCCATTTTTATCCCAATTCACAAAAAGGGCCAAAAAGAGACTCCTGCAAATTACAGGCCAATTAGCCTCATTGATAATACCCTAAAAATTGTTTGTCGGCATGTCCTACTTCGTTTGCAGGAGTGGATGAATGAACACCAGGTTCTGTTGCACCTAAAGACAGGTTTTGATAAGAATTTAGGCACTATAAACCAGACATTATATTTAATGGCCATCTGCTGGAAGTACATCACCATTAACAAGGAACACCTGTATATAGCTTTTATGGACATGAGGGCTGCATTGGATCTAGTACAGAGGCAGATCTTATGCAAGGTACTGGCCTGAATGAGAATTACACACAATCTTCTCCACCTCCTCGTTAGGCTACACTCAGACACATATGCCCAGGTTAGAAGTAGTGCACAGGGCGATCTGTCCCCTAGGATCCCTGTCAAGTGTGAGTTGGGACAGGAATGTGCTTTGGCCCCAATGCTATATTCCTTATTTATGAATGGTGGAAGCCCTGAATAAATGGCAACATGTTGCTCCCAAGATAGCTAGTAATTTCCACCCCTGTTTTGCTTTTTGCTGATGAAACCCTGATGCTTTCTCAGTCACCCATGTGCTTGAAGGAATTGCTAAATCACGATTTGGGGTTCAGTAGGGACAAGGGTTTAAAGATCAATGTAGGCTAAATCCAAGTTCAGGGCCATTAACCCCATCACACTTTTAGGAATAAGATGATTGTGGCTGGATCTACCATTAATCAGGTCAGGAGTTTTGATCATCACGGAGTTAGGCTTCCAGACAAGCTCTCTTGGGATCTACGGTTGACAAAGAGTAATCCTGCATTAACACATAGAGCAGTGGCCATCGCCAAGAAATATAAAGCATTGACCATTATTAGGGCTGCATCTCCAGCCTTAAGATGGGTCTGAGCCTAAAAAGGGTCGATCAAAATTCTGACCTACTGCCGCACGACAGGAGCAATTGTTTGACAAGCACTGCATTAAGGTAAACAACAAGAGAGATGGCCCTACACGTTACAGAGAACTGAGCTCTTAAGACCTATAAGCAAAGAAGAAATCCCCTGGAGATAGACTCACATGCACTTCAAATCCTATTTCACACACTCAAAGGCGCTATATTACTCCTTTTCCAAGAAACCAGCAAATTCTTATCTACGTACACTCCTTTAGTGGCACCCCAAGCTGAAATGTAGTGCCCGTACAATTTTTATTTATGAAAAATAGCAAAAAAGGCCTCAATCCATAAACAGGCTAAAAACTCTCAAATATTCGGGAAAAAAAACCAATACAAGTAAATTAAAAATAGCAATTTTTACAGTACAGTGTCTTCTATAAACACATTAAAACACATTTAAAAAAAAAGCTGAGAACCATTAAGCACAGTTGTTATATACTGTTGAAAATCCATATGATCCAAACACAATACATTAGACGTAGAGAGCCTTTAGTAAAAAGAATTTTTCTGATCAAAGTATCCATTATTTTTTGGGATTCTTGGTAGGTGAATGCGTCGACGCGTTTCGGTGGTATGGCAGCTTGTTAAAAGGAACCACCTTCTTCAGGACAAGAATTGTTAGAGTATATTTTAGTATATGCTCCTAAAATATAGCTATTGATTCATTAATTTGGCCTATTTCTGCGCTTTAAACAGATAGATGTTCCCAATCCGTGCCTCTCAGCCAGGAACCCACTACCTCTACTAGAGAAGTTTGTGTCCATATACACTACATTTTAATTTAGAGTTAGGTCTCTAACTGTAATCACAAGTATATGCAGTAGACCTTTGTATTCTCTACCATTCCTATGTGACTCTTAGAGTATATCCATTCATATCCCTTCCCTATGTATATAGAGATAACTCTAATCACTAGTGTATGCCGTAGACCTTTGTACTCTCTACCATTCCGATGTGACTGTTAGAGTATATCCAGTCGTATCCCTTCCCTATGTTTATAGAGATAACTCTAATCATTAGTATGTGCAGTAGACCTTTGTACTCTCTACCATTCCTATGTGATTCTTAGAGTATATCCATTCGTATCCCTTCCCTATGTATATAGAGATAACTCTAATTACTAGTATATGCAGTAGACCTTTGTACTCTCTACCATTCCTATGTGACTCTTAGAGTATATCCATTCATATCCCTTCCCTATGCATATAGAGATAACTTTAATCACAAGTATATGCAGTAGACCTTTGTATTCTTTACCATTCCTATGTGACTCTTAGAGTATATCCATTCATATCCCTTATCTATGTATATAGAGATAACTCAAATCACTAGTGTATGCCGTAGACTTTTGTACTCTCTACCATTCCTATGTGACTCTTAGAGTATATCCATCCGTATCCCTTCCCTATGTATATAGAGATAGCTCTAATCATTAGTATGTGCAGTAGACCTTTGTACTCTCTACCATTCCGATGTGACTCTTAGAGTATATCCAGTCGTATCCCTTCCCTATGTATATAGAGATAACTCGCATCACTAGTATATGCAGTAGACCTTTGTATTCTTTACCATTCCTACGTGACTCTTAGAGTATATCCATTCATATCCCTTCCCTATGTATATAGAGATAACTCTAATCACTAGTGTATGCCGTAGACCTTTGTACTCTCTACCATTCCGATGTGACTGTTAGAGTATATCCAGTCGTATCCCTTCCCTATGTTTATAGAGATAACTCTAATCATTAGTATGTGCAGTAGACCTTTGTACTCTCTACCATTCCTATGTGATTCTTAGAGTATATCCATTCGTATCCCTTCCCTATGTATATAGAGATAACTCTAATTACTAGTATATGCAGTAGACCTTTGTACTCTCTACCATTCCTATGTGACTCTTAGAGTATATCCACTCATATCCCTTCCCTATGCATATAGAGATAACTTTAATCACAAGTATATGCAGTAGACCTTTGTATTCTTTACCATTCCTATGTGACTCTTAGAGTATATCCATTCATATCCCTTCCCTATGTATATAGAGATAACTCAAATCACTAGTGTATGCCGTAGACTTTTGTACTCTCTACCATTCCTATGTGACTCTTAGAGTATATCCATCCGTATCCCTTCCCTATGTATATAGAGATAGCTCTAATCATTAGTATGTGCAGTAGACCTTTGTACTCTCTACCATTCCGATGTGACTCTTAGAGTATATCCAGTCGTATCCCTTCCCTATGTATATAGAGATAACTCGCATCACTAGTATATGCAGTAGACCATTGTACTCTCTACCATTCCTACGTGACTCTTAGAGTATATCCATTCATATCCCTTCCCTATGTATGTAGAGATAATTATAATCACCAGTCTCTTCTTTGTGTGACTTTACATCTTGTACATTTGCATTTTTTCTGTATGCATCTTTTATGTAACACATGTAATCCTAAGTCCTTATGTTTTGCAACTGGTTCTTATGTAAAGCGCTCTGACACCTTCGGGTAAAGTTTGCGCTATATAAAATCGCATTGAATAAAATAAAATAAAATGAAATAAATGATATAAACAATGGCAGGGACGTCTAACTCTTTCACTGAGCAAATGTGCATTTGGAGGGAGTTGACTTGTTACCTTAGTTGTGCCCCAGTCTGGTTCCGGTACACTATAGCCAATTGTTTTGCTGCTATTCTTCTGGCCTTCGTTTGGGATTCTATTTGTTAAAACTTGCAATTATTTCTTTTTAATGCCCTGAACGTTGGCATGTTACCATTGCTGTACTTGCCACCTCTTACGAAATACCGCCTATTGCAAATTGGCAATTGTCGCTACGTAATGTTCTTAATTCTCCAAAGATGAAATAATCTTATTTTGCACATTTTGTATCTTTAATAGAAATGTGTTCTCTGATATCGGGACGCTTAATGTATTTCTCTCCCGCAATAGATCAACAGCTATGTCCAGGTGGAGCGCTCACAGTCTTCATTGCAGCAGCTCACACTTCCACTGTGTAGTACACCACTATGGATACAGCCCAGCAGGGCAACTATATCCTGCTATGGCAATCAGTGTTCTGCTATCATAAACCATGCATGATTGGGATGGGACCAGGCGACCGGGCCATGACTCTAAAGGACACAGAAATGAAGGATGAGAGCCAGTATTGACAGAGGATGGCTAGAACCCCAAAGTGTGAGCTGGTTTCAATATCAAAGGTCATGGAAGTTCTATACGGACAACACATAAAATATACTTTCTTCATTAGGGATTCCCTGGAGCCCAACATAGGGATTCGCTGCCATTTCCCCTGCTTAAAAATGCTAGCAGTGCTAGAATTCATAATACATTCACCGAATAACAGATAGCAGAATTGGTTCATTGAAATACTCAAGAAAGTAAAGTTTTGGACGCTTTCCTGAGAGTAAATAGGTAGCATATACATTACCCAATGGCCACCCACACAGCAAATGCCAGAAGAGCAAACTTCCATGCCACATTAGGAATTGCTGATGTCTTAGAGTCAATTCACTTACTTAAGTACACGGAGTTGCGTCCCATGGACAGGAGCAAGTGTGCTCCAACTGTAAAATAAAGCTCTTCATTAATCAATGAAGGCAGGGCTTAGTGGACAAATATATTAGGGGAATGAGTTAAAACATAGTTCAAGCTACTTTTAGCCTATTCGTCTTGCACATACTCTACCTTACAATCTGCAGCAAAAAATGAAAATCACAGTTATCCCCTCCTAAGCACATGGCAAAGATGGTGTGGTGACAGAAAGCATATAACAGCTTCACATGTTTTGCTCTTTTGAGTTGTTCCTGGCCTCCCAGGGTAGGATTTTAATCCAAACAACATCCGAACTATGTGATTTGTTTAAGGGCACAATCTCTTTGTGTGACAAGCGTGAGGTAAAGTTCTGGAAATTACACAAAATTAGAGTGGCATAATAGAAATTTGCCGGGACCTAATCTACAACCATGGGATGCTATTAGGATACAATTAGTGGCGGTTCTTCTGCTATGGCAGAGGAGCATTGCCCCACTCCTTTGAGCAGTGCAAAGTAAAGGAAATATACAATTATAATAACTTTGAGATATTATCATTTTATGTTTCCTTTGCCTTGGGTGGGCTGCTCTGCTCTCAGAGCAGAGCATGGGAGGATTGGTTTGCCCACTCCTAAGTGCACAGTGACAGTTTGACCAGCTCTCTCGGGCTGCCCAAAACAGTCATGCGCACTTCCCCATTCTCCATGCAGGCTGCATTACAGCCTGCATGGAGAACATGCCAAGGCCCCCATTCTCTGGTTGAGCATCGAACCAGG
This sequence comes from Lissotriton vulgaris, assembly GCF_964263255.1. Lineage (NCBI taxonomy): Eukaryota > Metazoa > Chordata > Amphibia > Caudata > Salamandridae > Lissotriton > Lissotriton vulgaris. The sequence continues at coordinate 500,135,374 of NC_141685.1, forward strand.
ACACTCAAAACCATGTGTGGCCATGCACAGCTGCCTAAGGTAAATAGTGCTTTTAAATGAGGAGCGAGAATTACCATAAGTTGTCAATGAAACCTATGCTGCATTAGGTAGAGATATTTGGGAACCAAAGCTGGGAAGCCACAAATAGCGGGTATTCCTGACAAGGACAACTCGAAGCAAGCACCTGCTTCTTCTAAAAAGAAATGGGAGAACAAACAATCTAAAAATAACAATACAGAAAATACTTCACGGTCAAGGGGTGTGTCTCCCCCAAGGGAGTCATGATAAAATTAGGAAACCTGACAGGTATCAGGACACTGATACATGTTCCTTTTGTTGCTTTCAGGGTTCATAAAAAAACTGGGAGAGGGACAGACGATCAGATCAAAAGCAAGAAGATTGAACAAAGACAAAAAGGGAAATACATCGAAATTCAGATTATAATATCAAACAGGAAGAGCAACCTAAAGCAAAGCCTTAATTCAAAAAGAAGAAAGTAGCTGACTTGAAAATTAGAAATACCCAGGTTATTGAGGATTCAGCTTCTGAATGGGAAATGGGCTCTGACGATGCTCGACAGTGCAGCAGAAGTAACAATAGCTTGCCAGAAAGTGTAGGATTTTCTGATGACAGCAGTATTGAATGAACACATCACAGTGGAAACACCTTATATGAGAGTTAGTGTCCCACATTGATTACACAAAATCACACGCCAAACAGAGGAGCACATCTCAAGAAAGATTTAAAGTCTCTGTAAGACCTGGTATCATTGGCGTGAGTCTCCCTTCTATTTTGTACTGATTGCCTCCTCTGTTTTTGATATGTTTTGCTGGTTTAGATGCTTTGGGCACTGTGCCACTGCTATTCAGTGCCACAGTGCAAGTGCTCCCTATGTTACATTGATGTATTGATTAGTAACTCCATGATTGGGTTATTTGATTTACTTGTCAGACCCTCGTACAGTGCACCATGTGTGCCCAGGGCTTGTAAATCAAATGCTGCTGGTGGGCTTGCAGCGCTGGTTGTGCCACCCACAGAAGCAGCTTGTAAAGTGTGTCTCAGGCTTGCCACTGCAGAGCCTGTGTGCAGTCTGGTACTGCCATGTTGACTTGGTAAGTGCACCCACCTACCAGTCCCTAAGCGATCCCTTTTCTTCATATCAGACACCCCTAAGGTAGGGCCAAGGGCAGGGTGCATTGTAAGTATTAGGTAGGACATGCCCTGGTCCGTATGGCATGTCCTAATAGTGAATAACAGCCATTTCCGTTTTTCACTATTGCAAGGCTACTGTTGGACTTGGCCTTTTTGGCAGGTTCACCCCTGAACTCTTTGCCTTTTCATCTGACATGATGGTAGTGATTTGTGGCCTCTGCGCACTTTAGCACTGTGGCCCAGTGTAAAGTGTGTGTGCTCTTTGAAAGCGTGTGGTGAGTTTGGCCTGCCCTCCTATAGGAGTGCATGGGGGATATGTGTGTCATGGTAATTCCTGATATGAGAGGAGTGCAGGGGCGAGTTTAGTATGTGTGAACTTGTGGGAATAACTGCTGCGCAATGGTGTGCACAGATTTATTGTGACTAGTGGAGAAGTGCCACTTTTAGAAGTTGGCATTTCTGTGTGCAGTGTGTCTGCCTGCCTGATGTGAATTGCATGTCTGGCATGTGATTGACAGGGGCTGGCTGGTGTGGTTGGCTCCAGGAGCCAGGATGGGTTTGCCCGGTGGTGAATAGGGAGATCTGCATGTAGATGGGAGGGAGGAGTTGCACCTGGGACGTTAATAGGGCTGTGCCTTCCCTCCACAATGTTGGCTCCACCTCCAGTGGTGCGATTGCTGTCCCTGGCCTGTCCTGTGAATAGAGAGGGGAGCTGAGCAAAACAAAGTGCTCCTGAACCAGTTGTATCTGGTTCTCCCCTTGCCCTACAGTTGGGAACAAAGGATTTAGGTGTATAAAAGAGGGGGCTGTGACCCCATGAAAAATGTTTTGTACCTGAGTGCTTAATCTGCCAGGGGCGTGCTGCTGCTGGAGCCCAGGGGGGTACTTGCCCCCCTGGGCTGTGCCCTGCCCCTGGATGCCTGGAGGACATCTTCTTGGGACCCTTCTGACTTTGTCCCAGGACCCTTGCAAGCCTTCGTGCCCCCTGAGAGCGCTGTGCTCTGTGTCCTATAATTTCCCCCAAGAGAGGAGCTGGGGTTGTGCAGAGTTGCGCTGCTGGAAGAGAGAGAGAGGGAATCCCCAGCTTAGGGATTCCCCCGTGATGCGGGTCTTGCGGGTGCCCACCCCGCCTATATTGGTAACTAGAGCGGGTGCCCACCCCGCTTATGGCTGCCACTTGTATTTTAATTGCGCTGGTGCCCACCCCTTGACTTTGCCGATATAAGAGTTAGTGGGTGCCCACCCCGCTATCTTATTTCTTTGAGAAGAGGGAGCCTACCCCTCATTGTGCCCCAGATTGCTGCCGCAGCCCAGCCCCTGCCACCCCGGAAGTCAGGCAAGTCGGCCTGTGACGGGGTGGGGCAACGGCAGAACCGGAAGCTGTGTGGCGACAGTGCCGGGCTCCCGTGAGCCGATGGGAGCCCTGGGGTGTGCAGCACAAGGGAGAACGGGAGCCCACCCCGCCTCCCGGAGCAGTGGAGAGGAGCCCCGGGTCCCAGGAGGTGGCTCGGGTGAAGAGGAGGCTGCCCCGACCATGCACCGAGAGCGAGAGAGTCCCCAAAGAGCGAGGGCTCTCCAGTGCATGCCGCAAGAGAGACAAAGCCGAATCCCCCAGCGAGGCTCTCAGGAGTGAGAGAGCCCCGCTGCAGAGGGGAGACCCTCGCCGGTGAAGAGCCCAGGTGAGTGGAGCTGGAGTGATTGGTGCCTGGCAAAGGCACCCTGCCAGAGCGGCCCCATTTGTGCAGCGGGCTGCTCCAACGTGGCAACATTGTGTAACCGAGGTCCCATGGGTCCGTGTCCTCCAGTGTCTTTGGAGGGGCCAGGCCTTCCCCTCACCTACAGCTGTGCAGCAATTAGTGCCAGCTGCACCGCAACTTACAAGGTTGAAACGTGGACGTATTGCATATGTCTGCACAACGCTCATGATCCCAATCTTATTTGTCATTGGATCCTGAAGCATATGTGCTAAAATAACAAGGACATATGAAAAAAATCATTTGTTCTCCCCTACTTTTTTATTGCACGCTTAATTGTCTCTGTATATAGTACTGACTTTATCACCAACCACCATGTCACTTTTTCACCACAGTCACATATTTCATATTGCCATCAAAATTGTAAATTGCGACAGCCATAATTATTTGACTTTTTCTGAATATACTATTGAATTTTAATTTTGGTATGTGTTATGTATTTCTTTGTCCTTTGCACATCATTGATATGTGTTATAAGTAAGCTGTAGCTACTTGCCCTAAGCAATTGAACACCCTGACAGAACCAAATGTTTACTTTAATACATATACCCAGGTTCTGAAGGACACCGGGTCGCCCCATTACGTCTACCATCATACCACCCCAGCAAATAGGAATCCTGTAAATAACTTCTTTACTATACAGTAATTTTACCAGTTCATGTGTAATTGGAGATGAGAAGCATATATCTGCTTTCCTATTTCTACATCTGTAATAGTGAGCTTCACAACTTGGTATTGGTAAGGAAGAGGGGCACAAATGAAGCAACAAGGAGAGAAAATATATTTTTGGGAAGTAACAACCACTGTCAGCATACCCGTGAGACCCTGTATGCAAGAGGAAATACAATAGGGCATTAACGTTCAGTATGAGCCTTTCAATCAACTATACAAAGTTAAGGCAGTCATCTTCAAAACATGTCTGCTCCCATGCACTCAAACCTACAGCAATTTGTAGAATATAACTACACCAAAAGTGTTGTTCATTTGAAATCTGTAGTGTAGCGGGCAACATTCTTGTACTGCAAAAATCAAGGTTATGCCCACACAACAGTCAATAAGCAAAAATAAACAAAGGAAAAAGTAGGCGCATAGAATGTGCACAGCATGTTATTTATCAGCCCATGAATGGATTTGAAACCTCTTCTCCTGTTGATATCATAGAAGCACGAAAAATTAAGTGTGTGACACTCTGTATGAGTCCAGTAAAAATGCAATCCTTCACGTCCCAATGCTTGGTTAAAAGTAACGCTCCACAAAGATTCTATCCTTCAGTGCATGCAGCGAAAGGTGCGGGCAAGTGATAGTGGGCCCACCGTCTTCATATTCAAGTTGAAACACCCCCCTCCTTGGGCTGGGATCGCAAACGCAGGAGCAGGCATTGGGAAATGAGCGGGGTGGAGAGTTACACAGAGAGTGTTCTAATACACAAGGAGCTCAGTAACGGATTGACAAGCACCGGCTCAACTTATGGGAGCATCTTAAATACCACTGGATTCTTTTATGTGATTGGTTGTTACGGGATAGCTTGCCTGATGTCTTCTGGGAAGCGTTGTACATGTTATGGCTGTTTATTGAAAAGTCCTCATTCAACACTTGCAACTCAGTCACACAATGGTATTTAAAGGGGATGGGCCCAGGGGGTGTATGTGTGTGCTTTTCTCCCAACTCAGGACTTAGCCTAAGGTGGACAACCATGACACTTTCTTTGTAAATACTACCCCAGCTAGCTCTTGGAGAGCCTCAGGAGGCCCAATAATCTGGCTAAAAAACTCTAATAACTTCAGGGTGAAAGCATTAGACTCAGGCTCTAGAGATATACTAGGAATTCATCTGATATTTGTCAGATCTGCTGTGATAAATCATTTAGCTGTGATAACTATGTGTATACGCTCTGTCTAGGATAATGTAAAATCTCCAACTATATGTGCTCTTCAAGCTTTACTAGAGGGCAGTATACATTATTCCTGGCCTTTGATCATAGCTGGTGATTGCAACATCACATTTGAACCACTGAAACCTCTCTGTTCCCTAACACCCAGCAAAGAGTGTGGTATCCCTGAGGCCTTAAGCAAGCCAGCCACAAAATGGCCAAACGTATCAAGTCAAATGTTCCATCTCTGTTTAGATCTTGATCTGCAAGCCTCAAATGGGCGTACCAAATCTGACAGTCTGCCTTATCCCACATTTAGAGGATGCATGCACATCAACTACATAGATAATATTTTGCTCGACTTAAGGTTACAGTGCCACATGTTCAATATGGAAGTAGTCACTTAAGCTAACAGCGACCACAGTGCACTTCTTACTTCTTTTGGATTGGATTTATTCGACCCTTGCGCAAGATTTTATATCAACATTAGCCCTTACAAATAACTGTTGGAACATAAAGTGGGCCAGTATCAGTAATGATACTCAGGTTAAGGCTAACATGTATCAGTCATTCGTAAACAACCATGAATCCTGTGAGTCTTCTAATTGCGATGCTGCCAAGATTAGCTGCTAGCACATTGAGCTTCTTAAAACCCTTTAACATTATTTTACAAAGCAGTGTTAGAGAGACCACGTGATTATCGAACCTTCTGGAAAATCGCTGCAACTAGTAGCAACTGTGAATCCACTTCCTCCGATGTATTTGTTCCAGTTGACCTCTGGGTTGACCACTTTAAAGACCTAAATAGTGAGAGAGAAACCACTACCAAAGGAAATTGTCCTCAAGAGAAAGACATGGGCGACTGTAACCGGGTTGCATCATACGCCTTCTGCTCTCTCCGCTTTTCTCTTACAGAATTTACATTTGATGAAACCAGGGTCACTCTCTCACATATGTACAAGAAGAGAGTCCCTGGCCTAGATACTTTGTCAGTGGATTTATTCCACTCTGAGCCAGGCACTTGATTACCCTATCTGAACAAGTTAAGCAATGCTGTACTAACAGGGAAAACATTCCAGAGTTGTAGTGTAGTGCCATTTTTATCCCAATTCACAAAAAGGGCCAAAACGAGACTCCTGCAAACTACAGGCCAATTAGCCTCATTGATAATACCATAAAAATTGTTTGTCGGCATGTCCTACTTCGTTTGCAGGAGTGGATAAATGAACACCAGGTTCTGTTGCACCTAAAGACAGGTTTTGATAAGAATTTATGGACTATAAACCAGATATTATATTTAATGGCCATCTGCTGGAAGTACATCACCATTAACAAGGAACACCTGTATATAGTTTTTATGGACATGAGGGCTGCATTGGATCTAGTACAGAGGCAGATCTTATGCAAGGTACTGGCCTGAATGAGAATAACACACAATCTTCTCCACCTCCTCGTTCGGCTACACTCAGACACATATGCCCAGGTTAGAAGTAGTGCACAGGGCGACCTGTCCCCTAGGATCCCTGTCAAGTGGAGTTGAGACAGGAATGTGCTTTGGCCCCCATGCTATATTCCTTATTTATGAATGGTGGAAGCCCTGAATAAATGGCAACATGTTGCTCCCAAGATAGCTAGTAATTTGCATCCCTATTGTGCTTTTTGCTGATGAAACCCTGCTGCTTTCTCAGTCACCCATGGGCTTGAAGAAATTGCTAAATCACGATTTGGGGTTCAGCAGGGACAAGGGTTTAAAGATCAATTCAGGCCAAATCCAAGTTCATGGCCATTAACCCCATCACACTTTTAGGAATAAGATGACTGTGGCTGGATCTACCATTAATCAGGTCAGGAGTTTTGATCATCACTGAGTTAGGCTTCCAGACAAGCTCTCTTGGGATCTACGGTTGGCAAAGAGTAATTCTGCATTAACACATAGAGCAGTGGCCATGGCCAAGAAATATAAAGCATTGACCATTATTAGGGCTGCATCTCCAGCTCTTGAGTCTATAGAGCTGTGGCCATGGGAAGTGCATTGTATGGGGCAGACATTTGGGGCTGGGGGGACACTTCGCAACTAAACATGATGAAAAATAAATGTATAAGATCAATGTTGAATGTCCCAGGAAGCACACCACTTATACCCTTAAGATGGGTCTGAGCATAAAAAGGTTCGATCAAAATTCTGACCTACTGCCGCACGGCAGGAGCAATTGTTTGACAAGCACTGCATTAAGGTAAACAACAAGAGAGATGGCCCTACACGTTACAGAGAACTGAGCTCTTAAGACCTATAAACAAAGAAGAAATCCCCTGGAGATAGACTCACATGCACTTCAAATCCTATTTCACACACTCAAAGGCTCTATATTACTCCTTTTCCAAGAAACCAGCAAATTCTCATCTACGTACACTCCTTTAGTGGCACCCCAAGCTGAAATGTAGTGCTTGCACAAATTTTATTTATGAACAGGCTAAAAACTCTCAAATATTCGGGAAAAAAACCAATACAAGCAAATTAAAAATAGCAATTTTTACAGTACAGTGTCTTCTATAAACACATTAAAACACATTTTCAAAAAAAGCTGAGACCCATTAAGCACAGTTGTTATAATCTGTTGAAAATCCATATAATCCAAACACAATACATTAGACGTAGGGAGCCTTTAGTAAAAATAATTTTTCTGATCAAAGTATCCATTATTTTTTGGGATTCTTGGTAGGTGAATGCGTCGACGCGTTTCGGTGGTATGGCAGCTTGTTAAAAGGAACCACCTTCTTCAGGACAAGAATTGTTAGAGTATATTTTAGTATATGCTCCTAAAATATAGCTATTGATTCATTAATTTGGCCTATTTCTGTGCTTTAAACAGATAGATGTTCCCAATCCGTGCCTCCCAGCCAGGAACCATTACCTTTACTAGAGAAGTTTGTGTCCATATACACTACATTTCAATTTAGAGTTAGGTCTAAGGGTGCCACTCCCTTTCCCTTCATACATCCATTAGTCCTCCCTTTTATGAAAACTTTCATACCGCACTTCCTCATCCATAGTTCTTTAATTCTATTTACTTTAATGATTTTACTGACCATAGTAACCGTAGGATTGTATCTTATGATCCGGTTATATATTGTCCTATCCTCGATCCTTCCCTTATAGTGGTCTACTTTGCCTCACCGGATCTCTATCGGGAATAAAGACTGAGTGTAAGCAGATTTCTTATTTGTTCTTTCTAATACTCTTCATATAAGTACTATCTACTACTGTTTCTTACCTCAGGATCTGATGAATGTGACATCTATCTTCACTACTTTAGTGTCACCAGTGTTATGCCTCGCCTTTCCTCTTTTCAGATTTTTAAAATTGGTATGACATTAGAGCAGCTGCAGTGCAGGCCTGTGCAACAGATGTCATAAGTGCATAATCTTTAGAGATGTTGTCTGACATGTGACTCTTAGAGTATATCCATTCATATCCCTTCCCTATGTATATAGAGATAACTCTAATCACTAGTATATGCCGTAGACCTCTGTACTCTCTACCATTACTATGTGACTCTTAGAGTATATCCATCCGTATCCCTTCCCTATGTATATAGAGATAACTCTAATCATTAGTATGTGCAGTAGACCTTTGTACTCTCTACCATTCCTATGTGACTCTTAGAGTATATACATTAGTATCCGTTCCCTATGTATATAGAGATAATTATAATCACCAGTCTCTTCTTTGTGTGACTTTGTACATTTGCATTTTTTCTGTATGCATCTTTTATGTAACGCATGTAATCCTAAATCCTTATGTTTTGCAACTGGTTCTTATGTAAAGCGCTCTGACACCTTCGGGTAAAGTTCGCGCTATATAAAATCGCATTAAATAAAATAAAATAAAATAAATTATATAAACAATAGCAGGGACGTCTAACTCTTTCACTGAGCAAATGTGCATTTGGAGGGAGTTGACTTGTTACCTTAGTTGTGCCCCAGTCTGGTTCCGGTACACTATAGCCAATTGTTTTGCTGCTATTCTTCTGGCCTTCGTTTGGGATTCTATTTGTTAAAACTTGCAATTATTTCTTTTTAATGCCCTGAACGTTGGCATGTTACCATTGCTGTACTTGCCACCTCTTACGAAATACCGCCTATTGCAAATTGGCAATTGTCGCTACGTAATGTTCTTAATTCTCCAAAAATGAAATAATCTTATTTTGCACATTTTGTATCTTTAATAGAAATGTGTTCTCTGATATCGGGACGCTTAATGTATTTCTCTCCCGCAATAGATCAACAGCTATGTCCAGGTGGAGCGCTCACAGTCTTCATTGCAGCAGCTCACACTTCCACTGTGTAGTACACCACTATGGATACAGCCCAGCAGGGCAACTATATCCTGCTATGGCGATCAGTGTTCTGCTATAATAAACCATGCATGATTGGGATGGGACCAGGCGACCGGGCCATGACTCTAAAGGACACAGAAATGAAGGATGAGAGCCAGTATTGACAGAGGATGGCTAGAACCCCAAAGTGTGAGCTGGTTTCAATATCAAAGGTCATGGAAGTTCTATACGGACAACACATAAAATATACTTTCTTCATTAGGGATTCCCTGGAGCCCAACATAGGGATTCGCTGCCATTTCCCCTGCTTAAAAATGCTAGCAGTGCTAGAATTCATAATACATTCACCGAATAACAGATAGCAGAATTGGTTCATTGAAATACTCAAGAAAGTAAAGTTTTGGACGCTTTCCTGAGAGTAAATAGGTAGCATATACATTACCCAATGGCCACCCACACAGCAAATGCCAGAAGAGCAAACTTCCATGCCACATTAGGAATTGCTGATGTCTTAGAGTCAATTCACTTACTTAAGTACACGGAGTTGCGTCCCATGGACAGGAGCAAGTGTGCTCCAACTGTAAAATAAAGCTCTTCATTAATCAATGAAGGCAGGGCTTAGTGGACAAATATATTAGGGGAATGAGTGAAAACATAGTTCAAGCTACTTTTAGCCTATTCGTCTTGCACATACTCTACCTTACAATCTGCAGCAAAAAATGAAAATCACAGTTATCCCCTCCTAAGCACATGGCAAAGATGGTGTGGTGACAGAAAGCATATAACAGCTTCACATGTTTTGCTCTTTTGAGTTGTTCCTGGTCTCCCAGGGTAGGATTTTAATCCAAACAACATCCCAACTATGTGATTTGTTTAAGGGCACAATCTCTTTGTGTGACAAGCGTGAGGTAAAGTTCTGGAAATTACACAAAATTAGAGTGGCATAATAGAAATTTGCCGGGACCTAATTTACAACCATGGGATGCTATTAGGATACAATTAGTGGCGGTTCTTCTGCTATGGCAGAGGAGCATTGCCCCACTCCTTTGAGCAGTGCAAAGTAAAGGAAATATACAATTATAATAACTTTGAGATATTATCATTTTATGTTTCCTTTGCCTTGGGTGGGCTGCTCTGCTCTCAGAGCAGAGCATGGGAGGATTGGTTTGCCCACTCCTAAGTGCACAGTGACAGTTTGACCAGCTCTCTCGGGCTGCCCAAAACAGTCATGCGCACTTCCCCATTCTCCATGCAGGCTGCATTACAGCCTGCATGGAGAACATGCCAAGGCCCCTGTTCTCTGGTTGAGCATCGAACCAGGACACTCAAAACCATGTGTGGCCATGCACAGCTGCCTAAGGTAAATAGTGCTTTTAAATGAGGAGCGAGAATTACCATAAGTTGTCAATGAAACCTATGCTGCATTAGGTAGAGATATTTGGGAACCAAAGCTGGGAAGCCACAAATAGCGGGTATTCCTGACAAGGACAACTCGAAGCAAGCACCTGCTTCTTCTAAAAAGAAATGGGAGAACAAACAATCTAAAAATAACAATACAGAAAATACTTCACGGTCAAGGGGTGTGTCTCCCACAAGGGAGTCCTCTGAAATGAAGTATAACCTTAAGAATCATGATAAAATTAGGAAACCTGACAGGTATCAGGACACTGATACATGTTCCTTTTGTTGCTTTCAGGGTTCATTAAAAAACTCAGAGAGGGACAGACGATCAGATCAAAAGCAAGAAGATTGAACAAAGACAAAAAGGGAAATACATTGAAATTCAGATTATAATATCAAACAGGAAGAGCAACCTAAAGCAAAGCCTTAATTCAAAAAGAAGAAAGTAGCTGACTTGAGAATTAGAAATACCCAGGTTATTGAGGATTCAGCTTCTGAATGGGAAATGGGCTCTGACGAAGCTCGACAGTGCAGCAGAAGTAACAATAGCTTGCCAGAAAGTGTAGGATTTTCTGATGACAGCAGTATTGAATGAACACATCACAGTGGAAACACCTTATATGAGAGTTAGTGTCCCACATTGATTACACAAAATCACACGCCAAAGAGAGGAGCACATCTCAAGAAAGATTTAAAGTCTGTGTAAGACCTGGTATCATTGGCGTGAGTCTGCCTTCCATTTTGTACTGATTGCCTCCTCTGTTTTTTATATGTTTTGCTGGTTTAGATGCTTTGGGTACTGTGCCACTGCTATTCAGTGCCACAGCGCAAGTGCTCCCTATGTTACATTGATGTATTGATTAGTAACTCCATGATTGGGTTATTTGATTTACTTGTCAGACCCTCGTACAGTGCACCATGTGTGCCCAGGGCTTGTAAATCAAATGCTGCTGGTGGGCTTGCAGCGCTGGTTGTGCCACCCACAGAAGCAGCTTGTAAAGTGTGTCTCAGGCTTGCCACTGCAGAGCCTGTGTGCAGTCTGGTACTGCCATATTGACTTGGTAAGTGCACCCACCTACCAGTCCCTAAACGTTCCCTTTTCTTCATATCAGACACCCCTAAGGTAGGGTCAAGGGCAGGGTGCATTGTAAGTATTAGGTAGGATATGCCCTGGTGCGTGTGGCATGTCCTAATAGTGAATAACAGCCATTTCCATTTTTCACTATTGCAAGGCTACTGTTGGACTTGGCCCTTTTGGTAGGTTCACCCCTGAACTCTTTGCCTTTTCATCTGACATGATGGTAGTGATTTGTGGCCTCTGCGCACTTTAGCACTGTGGCCCAGTGGAAAGTGTGTGCGCTCTCTTAATGCGTGTGGTGAGTTTGGCCTGCCCTCCCATAGCAGTGCATGGGGGATATGTGTGTCATGGTAATTCCTGATATGAGAGGAGTGCAGGGGCGAGTTTAGTATGTGTGAACTCGTGAGAATAACTGCTGTGCAATGGTGTGCACAGATTTATTGTGACTAGTGGAGAAGTGCCACTTTTTTTGAAGTTGGCATTTCTGTGTGCAGTGTGTCTGTCTTCCTGATGTGAATTGCAGGTCTGGCATGCGATTGACAGGGGCTGGCTGGTGTGGTTGGCTCCAGGAGCCATGATGGGTTTGCCCGGTGGTGAATAGGGAGATCTGCATGTAGATGGGAGGGAGGAGTTGCACCTGGGACCTTAATAGGGCTGTGCCTTCCCTCCACAATGTTGGCTCCACCTCCAGTGGTGCGTCTGCTGTCCCTGGCCTGTCCTGTGAATAGAGAGGGGAGCTGAGCAAAACAAAGTGCTCCTGAACCAGTTGTATCTGGTTCTCCCCTTGCCCTACAGTTGGGAACAAAGGATTTAGGTGTATAAAAGAGGGGGCTGTGACCCCATGAAAAATGTTTTGTACCTGAGTGCTTAATCTGCCAGGGGCGTGCTGCTGCTGGAGCCCAGGGGGGTACTTGCCCCCCTGGGCTGTGCCCTGCCCCTGGATGCCTGGAGGACATCTTCTTGGGACCCTTCTGACTTTGTCCCAGGACCCTTGCAAGCCTTCGTGCCCCCTGAGAGCGCTGTGCTCTGTGTCCTATAATTTCCCCCAAGAGAGGAGCTGGGGTTGTGCAGAGTTGCGCTGCTGGAAGAGAGAGAGAGGGAATCCCCAGCTTAGGGATTCCCCCGTGATGCGGGTCTTGCGAGTGCCCGCCCCGCCTATATTGGTAACTAGAGCGGGTGCCCACCCCGCTTATGGCTGCCACTTGTATTTTAATTGCGCTGGTGCCCACCCCTTGACTTTGCCGATATTAAAGTTAGTGGGTGCCCACCCCGCTATCTTATTTCTTTGAGAAGAGGGAGCCTACCCCTCATTGTGCCCCAGATTGCTGCCGCAGCCAAGCCCCTGCCACCCCGGAAGTCAGGCAAGTCGGCCTGTGATGGGGTGGGGCAACGGTAGAACCGGAAGCTGCATGGCGGCAGTGCCGGGCTCCTGTGAGCGGATGGGAGCCCTGGGGTGTGCAGCACAAGGGAGAACGGGAGCCCACCCCGCCTCCCGGCACAGTGGAGAGGAGCCCCGGGTCCCAGGAGGTGGCTCGGGTGAAGAGGAGGCTGCCCCGACCATGCACCGAGAGCGAGAGAGTCCCCAAAGAGCGGGGGCTCTCCAGTGCATGCCGCAAGAGAGACAAAGCCGAATCCCCCAGCGAGGCTCTCAGGAGTGAGAGAGCCCCGCTGCAGAGCGGAGACCCTAGCCGGTGAAGAGCCCAGGTGAGTGGAGCTGGAGTGATTGGTGCCTGGCAAAGGCACCCTGCCAGAGCGGCCCCATTTGTGCAGCGGGCTGCTCCAACGTGGCAACATTGTGTAACCGAGGTCCCATGGGCCCATGTCCTCCAGTGTCTTTGGAGGGGCCAGGCCTTCCCCTCACCTACAGCTGTGCAGCAATTAGTGCCAGCTGCACCGTTTAGGCGCACAGTTCATTTGGGGACACATCTTGTGAAGTAGGAGTAAGATGTACTCCTTTGCCCTACACTATCGCAGCTGCCCAGCAAGTAGTGGGCAGCTGCCACGTTTAGATTTGCACAGTGGCGCACCCTTGACTTTCGCTGAGTAGGCAGCAGCCCTGACTTTTGAGACATAGTGCATTTGAGGCCCTTAGAGATGGCCAGAGGCCCAGGGGGGACTGTTAGGTTTATAGAATGGGTGGACACTCTTTCCGCCTGCTGGCTGCCCTGCACAGGAACAAACTCCCTGTGTACCTCTGGATGGAGGCCCGAGAAAGTTTTTTCAGGAAAAATGTGAAAATGTATCTTTTCTCCCGGAACATATAGGAAGAGAGACTGTCGGTGTGGAATTTGTACAGTTGCACCGCAGCGCGGGGACACACTGGCCGAGTGTAACCATGCGCTTTATAAATGTGCCTATTATTATAATTATAGGGCGCCAGGCTCTAATGTGATGTGGTGCTAGGAAATGTATTGTGTATAGTATGTTTTACGCACCATGTGTTATACCTCAAAACTGTGGTTTATGTTTATGAGGTTGTTTTGCATATCATGGTTTATGCTATTGAGAGTATGTTTCACTCTGTGATTTATGCCCTTAATGTGAGTTATACTTAGGAGGTTAAGGTCTAATTTATTGTGACTTGTGTGATACTGTGCATAATGTAGTTTATGTCAAAGACTGATGCTAAGTACAGTGGTTTCCAGTGGTTAATGGTTGTACGTTTATGATCTGTTTTAATTTTACTAAATTCGCTTTGTGATTGTTCTGACAGTGGTCCATGTGGCCCTGTCATGTGTAAATAATTCCCTTGTAAATATTGTCCAGTGCCAATTGGCAGAGTCTATATTATGTGTTTACTATTCTAACGTGTTTGAAAATACAAAGGCTATTTTTGTTGTAATCTTGCATGGAGTTCTGTTTGTTGTGTGCCTGGGATGTTGTTGCTGTTGTGTGCGTGCGCAATGCTGTACACATGGCCTCCGGAATAAGCCTGACTGCTCGTGCTAAGCTACCAAGGGGGTGAGCAGGGGTTATCTTTGGCGTGTAACTCCCCAGCCTGACAACAGTAGTGGTGGTCTCTGTCTGGCTGTGGCGCAAGCCTTAGCCAACCAGAGATCCCATTTCTAACATCTACCTGTCCCCATAGGCCAGAATGGGCAGTTTGATTATAACATCTTATAATCCTAACTGACCCAGGGAACATGGTAGAAATTCGGATTTAGTATGCCTGAACTCAGAATGAAAAAATACATCTTTTAGTGAAGTTGTTTTTAACATTCTGTGTTTGAAAATACCACTTTTAGAAAGTAGGTATTTTCTTACCTAATCATCCAGCCTGCCTCTGCTAGTTTGTGTATTGTGTGTCTGGTTTTCTGAGTGACAGGGGCTTGGGGGTTCCAGGAGATAGGGTGAGTCAGCACAGGGCTGAATAGATCCATCTGCATGTAAAGTGGTGGGAGGAGTAGCATCTGGGCCTGAATAGGACTGTGCCTGCCTTCCACAATGCTGGCTCCACCTCCTGTGGTGTGTCTGATGACCCTTGCCCACCCTGCCAGGGAAAGAAGGAGTCATGTAAACAAAGTGCTCCAGGACTGCACACGACTGGTTTGGAGCGGAGGAAGTAGACGAGAAGCAGGGATTATATCCTGAGAAATTGAAACTTGACATATATTAAGAGTTCTTGGAAACTAAGTTATTTCTTTGATGACCTGTACAATGATTATATGACACTGTAAATAGCCTTGAAAAAGCCCCGGCGCAAATCGCCACAGGGGGCGAAACACGTGTCGGCTGTTCATGTTTTAAACCCTATTTAATAAAAGTATCTTTTCTACATCGCTTGGACTCCGGATTCTCATTATAAGAACAAGGATTCAGCCTAAGGATATTTACAATTTGATCAAACACACTCATCACCCCCTTCAAAGACTTAGTTGTTACAAAACTCAAGCGGTCCAGAGTTTTTTGAGTGTGTTTTCCTTAATACAAGAAACGTGAAAACTGATATAGACTTGGTATTTCCTGTGGACCACTCCCTTCCCCTAGCAACCTGAATAGGACTGTGCCTGCCTTCCACAATGCTGGCTCCACCTCCTGTGGTGTGTCTGATGACCCTTGCCCACCCTGCCAGGGAAAGAAGGAGTCATGTAAACAAAGTGCTCCAGGACTGCACACGACTGGTTTGGACTAGGTACAGGACCCTCCGCCTTCAGAGGACAAAATGATTTTGCAGTATAAATAAGGGGACCTAGACCCCAAGACTTTAGATCACTTCCGGAACAACAAAACGAACCTCTGCCAAGGAGAAGAACCAAGGAAGTTGTAGGAGTTGGACTGCCCCCCTGCCAGTGTGCTGCATTTCTTGGTTGGCCTGCAGTGGTGTCTTTAGTGCCGAGGAGCGGAGAAGGTACTTTTAAAGAACTTTCACCATCTTGCAGAATATTACTCCATGGGCTTGAACTTATGCTTCCCTCCTGCTGAAGTCTCAGGGACAAAAGACTTCACCACCAGCTCCCCTCTGAATTTCCTTGCTGGAAATTCTGTCTGCAGAAGCCTGAGTGTCGCGGGGAGCTGGAAGAGCAACTCAACGAGAAGAAGCGTGTCGCAGTCGCAGCTGTTGTAGTCGCATTGCCAGAGAAAAGTGTCGCCGCCGCAGATGTCGCAGCCGCATCACCAGAGAAGCGTGCCTTTGTCAAAGCTGTTACTCGCCGCATGCCCGGAGAAACGTGTCACTGTCGCAAAGTGCGCCGCCGCATCCTCGGAGAAGCGTGTTGCAGGCCCTGTCGTGGCTTCAAAGTTACAGAGTTCATCGCACGGCTGCCGTGCGTGCACGCATTGTCTTCACGTCATCGCATCAAGGGCACCATATTATCGCACCAAATTGTAGCATCGCAACGAGGCACCATCGTGTTGCATTGTAACCGGAATGCAGTACGAGAATCAACGCATCACCTCCTCTCCAGTAAGGACCAAGATGCATCCCCTACTCTGCGCAAACATTGAGGTGCGATGCATTGTCTCCCCCGAAGCAAGGAACCAACGCATCTCCATCCCTGCGAACCTTTTGTTTGTTTTGCGTTAAGCATCCAGGTAGCTTTGTGAGAACTGTGTCGCATTTATTATCAACTTGATCTAAGGTACTTCTACCATCTTTAAGTGTATTTTGAGTACAGTATTGTGGATGTTTATCCTTTATGGTCTTGTGTTAAGTCTATATAAAGAATACTTATTTTTATAAAACCTGTGTGGTGTCCATCTGTAGTGTTTTCACTGTGTTACTGTATGTGTTCACAAATGCTTAACACACTGCCTATGAGATAAGCCTGTCTGCTCGTGCCAAGCTACAAAGGGGGTGAGCAGGGGTTATCTAGTAGTGTAATCCCCTTTCCCTGACTTAGAAGCATGGGTCCCTATGTGGTCAATGGTACCCACCCCTGCCAACTAGAGACCCCAGTTCTAACAGTCTCTTTTGGGAGAACTTAACATATGAGTATGACATACTGCTAGCAGAAAAAGATTGTCCGCCTGAGTTTGTGATGGATTGCCCAAAGGGGGAAAGCATCATTTTGCCTGCTTACTCCAACATCGTTCCAGAAACTCTAAAACATTCATACGCACAAGAGTGGGCGCTAGCATTAGCCCCAGCATTTTACAACAACCATGTAGGGTGGGACGTGGAGTCTATCCACCACAAAATACCATTAAAATCTACTCCAAATCCACAGAGACAGTACCTTATGAAAAACGATGCAAAAAGACAGGTCGTTGAAATTATAGACCAACTTGAATACCAAGGTGTGATTGAGACTTGCACCTACCCGATGAACAATCCTTTGTTTCCAGTAACAACATCTGACAACATATATCATCTAATTTTAGATTACAGACATTTAAACACATGCACATGAACATTTGCAGTTCAAAATTGCACATAGTGCTGCATTAATGAATAACATTGTGCGGAATAAATAAAAAACAACATTAGATTTCTTGAATGGATTCCTCTGCCAAAATATAGCTCCAGAAAGCAGGTATTTTGATAGCATTTTCTGCCCTTGGCACTCAACGACATTTTTGTCATATGTCCGGGGGTATAAGAACAGCCCATAGGTATTCTCAGTAAGAGTGTCAGAAATATTACAAACATGGAACGAGGAGGCAGTGTCCTATATAGATGACATCTATTTGATGGACTATGAATTACTTGAGCAGGATGAACAACATAATTGTGGGAATATACTGAAAATTGGTAGTCAACAGCAAAAGGGTGCTCAGCATATTTCTGAGAATATTGTACAAAAGAATCCTATTGTAATGTTGCTACTAGAGGAGAGGGTGTGGCTACCAAACATACCCAAATATTACCCACCTAGGCGGATCTCAATACATTGCCCAATTCCCCTCGAGCACTCAAATATCTTATAACTATATATGTTTAAGATATGACAAATGCAAAGCACAGTCACAAGGTAGTAAAGTTCATATATAGATCCAAGAGTCCAGATCCTCGTGTTTCTCTGAACAGGTTTATTTCGATGTTCACTTCCAAAATGCAGCCAAAGTCTTCTCACATATACATACAGCAGCCAACACGTGTTTCGTTGTGCTAGGTAAAGCACTTAGACTTCATCAGGGCTGCAATCAAATAAATAAATAAACAGTATAAAGATCCCATGTCCTAACATTATTTTCTCAAAGTACCTATTCAAACTCCATAGGTTGGAAAGGAATCCCATGTAGAAAATAGAATGGAATCAAAAGCCCCAGGTACTTAAAGCACCCGATTTGAGTGTCAGATAAAGTTATTAGTCCATCACCATTAAAGGAAATATAGATATAGTCTAAAGATAGTTCACCTGATCTTACACTTCTCCAAATTGTAACCTCTATTCAATCACTGGTCGCTACTTAATTTTTCCAATAAATAAATCTGCAATAAGGATTTGATCAATATCACTCAACAGTAGCCACCCTGTAAGAATTCAGACTTCAATTCATCACAAAGTAAAGTTCCTCAGCCATAAACAAATCACATGACAAACAAATGCCCAAGTGTGAGTTTTTATACGATCCACAATATGGTTACCTCAAATCACGTTTAAACAAAAGGGAGGGTGTTTAGGGGAATTTTTATTGACCTAGCGTTGCTACAATCCCTAGATACTATTAAAAAACAAATAATAGCAATGGGTCAGGAATGAATAAAGCTATCTATAGGAACTGTGTGTTCACATCAGGATACAATCAAGGAATCCAAGTGATTCGTGGTGAAAAAATTGTGTTCCCATCAGATACCCATCCTGTACCGCCCTACATCATTTGGGATCCTTCACCTGAAGGAAGTGGAAGCATATCCACTATGGATTAGGTGGATTGTAGCCTAACCTCTTTGAAGGATACAGGGATGTGATGAAAGAAAAGTAGTATCAGGGGGTAGGCCTACTAGCAGTGCAAAGAAATTAGTAAAAGTGCTGTGTGTAAAAATAAGTGGATAAATTAATATTGGGTTGCGGAAATGGAAGATGAATTTTTAATGAGATCCTATCCACACCCAAGAATAAAAACAGTGCAAAGTAGTGTGTAACAAATAACTACTTAGATGGCATCGAGGTCGACATGTTTCTGCAGTGTAACAGTGTCAAAAGATCCCTTCCTGCTTCATCAGGACCTTAACAAAAATGCTACTGCTAATGTGTGAATTATAGTGATATAAAAAAAGGAATCATATCACCTGGATGGCGCCCATGTAGATGATCCAGAGATGATCATAGAATCACATTGGACAAACAAACACACAAAAAGTACACAGTTAATAACGATAGCTTATAATGAAAGACACATTACTTGTGAAGAATTACAAATGCCAATGAATTTTTGGTCAGCGGTTGCTTATTAATCAACCCATTTAATCGAATCAACATGTTGATGTGAAAAACAAACGGATATCACTGTATCCACTCACCCACTATTTGGGGAATTCACTCTCCACCTCACCCGGCTACAGCTCAGGTAGAAATGGAGCACCGCTCTATTAGAAGAGAGACAGGAAATACTATAGATAAAGGAAGAACTGGAGAGCTTCGCTAGACACACTATATTTCAAAAGGGTCATTGGTATTCTATATGATGATTCAGCATGGCATTCTGCAACATTCATATGCGCCTACCAAGCGCAACTTAGAGCATAATGTTTCTTTGTATGTCGGCTGTTTCGTCATATTCAATGCCAGCTTAGAAATAGAGGGACAGTGTTGCATAGCAGTCACCTCGCTACTGCCGGTATTATAAGATACACATTCTAATCTATTTATAAGACAGACTTCGCATGTACTTTGGTTGCTAAGGAAACCAAGTCGTAAACATATTCCGCAACCAAAGGGAGTCCTAGCTTGTTGTCAAATGGTGCATTCACAAACCCCTGGATATCACATCCCTTCAAGAGGAATTCTGCCGCGATACCGAATGAGGTATGTAAAGGATCTAGAACCAGGGAAACTTCCTGCCCAATGTACGCTATGAGTCCCTTTGACTCCAAACGCAAATTTTGCCCGTGTGCTGCCACTCTCTGACTACTCATGCCACCCTCTGGCCCACCCATGCCACCCTCTGTTTCATCACAGCACCCTCTGGTTGTCCAGTGTACATTATTGTGGCAAAGCAAAGCACACCTTCCCTGCCTCAAGTGACCTGAATTAATTTGGGGCTGATTAATGTGTCACAGAATATTTTTTTAGCTGGCACCTGCTTCCTTAGTGCTTCCTGATTAGTGATCTTTTGCACTTGCTAAGTGCTTTCATTGTTGCAAAATTAGTTACAACACCTGCCCTGCCCCAACTGACAATAATGAATTAGGGGCTGATTAATGTGTCACTGGATTTGAACTTCCAGCCTGGCTCCTGCTTGTCTGCCTTAGCTGTAATTCAGGACCTTTGTGTAACTATTCTGAGGGTCAGAGCAGGGTCACATAATAGTTGCAAGTAGGAAACTGAACTCTGGAGGGGCCCCTCAGGAAGCACTACAGGAAATGGCTACTAATGATGAGCTTGAACTTTTGAACCTGGTAAGTAGTTTCAGTTTTGCTAAGATCGTGTTTCTGCAATTTAGCGCTTATTCGCGGGGCGCGAAGTTGAACTGGGAAGCCGCGAACTCACGCGAACAGTGCGAGCAAGCCATAAAATCCGCTGCTCGCGGATTTGCGGATTTTGCGGGAAATTCGCGAATCTCGCGGATTGCGAATTTACCAAAAATCCGCAAGCGTAACGGATTTTCCGCCCATGCTTAACTGATAGCTGGTAAAGTGTGACATCTTGGAAAACAAGTAGGAGAGTAAGGAGTTGTGTCCGTGAACGTCGGACGGGAAATACTCCTGATTCCCTGGTCAAGGATCAAAAGAACAAAATGGAGGAGTACTACCCGATGAGGGTATGTGAAGGCTCTTGTCTGAACTCAGGAAGAATTGTTCCTTTGTTAGGAAACCCCTCACTCACCACCTAGTGGTGACTTGCTTCATCATCGGGGCCCACCCAAGTGGCCTAGCGTCACTTGGGTGTGCTTCAACACCTGCAACTGCAGTGGAGCTGGTAGTGAAATGTGGGGTGCAAACAAAAAAGAATGTAAGTGTTAAAATTGTCCTGGTATTCTTTTGTATAGAGTTTTAATAAAAAAGATACTGGACAAAAATTAAAAGATAAGGTTGAGATATTAGTGGGGAAGTTACGGCCCACTTATCTCTATTTTATGTGTTGGTCGACATGTTTCTACCATAAGGGGAAAATCCCCGGTATTCCTCAGGACCAAAACAAGGAAGTGGGTGGTATGTGCCCCCTAAAAGACACACCCAGTCCTAAATCCTTGGACAGCCAGAAGAAAAATCAGCTTCTGGGACGCACACCTAAAATAGAGGGTGCTTTAAAACAATGCTGTAGCTCAACTCGAGCTGCATCAAGCAGGAGGGGGGCGCTATGCCGGTAACAACATAGTAGTTGTCAGGGCGAGATCAGGCGGTTCACCTACTGCCCCGTGCTCGCTGCTCGGTCGTACTAAAATAGAGGGTGCTTTAAAACAATGCTGTAGCTCAACTCGAGCTGCATCAAGCAGGAGGGGGGCGCTATGCCGGTAACAACATAGTAGTTGTCAGGGCGAGATCAGGCGGTTCACCTACTGCCCCGTGCTCGCTGCTCGGTCGTACGACCGAGCAGCGAGCACGGGGCAGTAGGTGAACCGCCTGATCTCGCCCTGACAACTACTATGTTGTTACCGGCATAGCGCCCCCCTCCTGCTTGATGCAGCTCGAGTTGAGCTACAGCATTGTTTTAAAGCACCCTCTATTTTAGGTGTGCGTCCCAGAAGCTGATTTTTCTTCTGGCTGTCCAAGGATTTAGGACTGGGTGTGTCTTTTAGGGGGCACATACCACCCACTTCCTTGTTTTGGTCCTGAGGAATACC
This sequence comes from Lissotriton vulgaris, assembly GCF_964263255.1. NCBI lineage: Eukaryota > Metazoa > Chordata > Amphibia > Caudata > Salamandridae > Lissotriton > Lissotriton vulgaris. The sequence goes on from NC_141685.1 coordinate 500,157,352, forward strand.
GGGGATTTTCCCCTTATGGTAGAAACATGTCGACCAACACATAAAATAGAGATAAGTGGGCCGTAACTTCCCCACTAATATCTCAACCTTATCTTTTAATTTTTGTCCAGTATCTTTTTTATTAAAACTCTATACAAAAGAATACCAGGACAATTTTAACACTTACATTCTTTTTTGTTTGCACCCCACATTTCACTACCAGCTCCACTGCAGTTGCAGGTGTTGAAGCACACCCAAGTGACGCTAGGCCACTTGGGTGGGCCCCGATGATGAAGCAAGTCACCACTAGGTGGTGAGTGAGGGGTTTCCTAACAAAGGAACAATTCTTCCTGAGTTCAGACAAGAGCCTTCACATACCCTCATCGGGTAGTACTCCTCCATTTTGTTCTTTTGAAAGTGTGACATCTGCCAGCAAACGAAAGGTGACACTGAACCACGGCCACCACAAACACCATTACCCATTTCAGACAGACCTCTCGCATATGTCTATTTGGATCACTGCAACCCCTTAAATTCAGATGGGGCTTACAAGTAAGTATGGGCGAAAAATTTGTTCCGCTCGTGAATTTGCAGCATTTCTGCGATTTCGTGATCCACGAATCGCGCGAATCGTGCAAAATCCGCGAATCCGCGAGCGGGATGAATTTTGCTCAGGAAGCACTTAAGAGTTACAGCAGGTGCCCAAGTTGAAGATAATTTCTTTGTAACCATTTAAAAAATGGTTACAAAGAAATTAACTTAAACTTGGGCACCTGCTGTAACCCTGTAAGTGCTTCCTGAGCAGCGCCTCATTGCCTACTTGCAACTATTCTCTGACCCTGCTCTGACCCTCGAAGCAAGATCAGAGAATAGTTACAATTAGGCAACAAAGCTCCTGTCACAAAAATTAAACCTCAGCAGGAAGCACTTACAGATATAAATCAGGTGCCCGAGTTCAAGCTCAAATTCAGTAACGCATTATAATCAACAGCCCAAGAATCTAGTGAGCACGGTCGATGCTAGGCAGGTGTGCTTTCTCCCCAAATAGCTGTAATCCGTGATGGAGGTCTAGGCATCCTCAAGTTTCTCGAGAGCAATCCCCCTGTACTTCCAGTGACCACGAGGCAGCTTTCTCCTCATCTGCTGCGCTGATCGGCCTCTGAACTTTATAAATAAGAGGCATGTGAACTCGCACAAAAGCCCAGCCCCACACACTCTAGGCTATGCAACCTCTTCCCGCCCTTTCCCCCACTGTGATGGACAGCTCACTCGAGGGACCTCGGCGCCTGTGGGCGCGGTGGCAAAGTTACAGACACTCGGGCTCACCGGAGACAACTCTTCTGGGCCTTTCCACAGCTGTAATGCAGGAAAAGCACAATACATTTATCCAACGAGGTAGCACTTACTGCTTTCTCCTCATCTGCTGCGCTAATCGGTTTCTGACCTTTGTAAACAAGAGGCATGTGAACTCGCACAGAAGCCCGGCCCCACACACACTAGGCTATGCAACCTCTTCCCGCCCTTTCCCTCACTGTGATGAACAGCTCACTTGAGGGAACGCGGCACCTATGGGCGTGGTGGCAAAGTTACAGACACACAGGCTCACTGGAGACAACTCTTCTGGGCCTTTACACAGCTGTAGTGCAGGTAAAGCACGATACATTTATCCAACGAGTTAGTACTTACTGCTTTCTCCTCATCTGCTGCGCTGATCGGCCTCTGACCTTTACAAACAAGAGACATGTAAACTCGCACAGAAGCCCGGCCCCACACACACTAGGCTATGCCACTTCTTCCTGCCCTTTCCCCCACTGTGATGGACAGCTCACTCGGGGGACCTCGGCGCCTATGGGCGCGGTGGCAAAGTTACAGACACACTGGCTCACTGGAGACAACTCTTCTGGGCCTTTACACAGCTGTAGTGCAGGAAAAGCACGATACATTTACCCAACGTGGTAGCACTTACTGATTAGCCAGTAGAAAGTACTCCAGTTGAGTATAGTGTGCAATTGCAACAAAATCCGCGATTTCGCGGGGAAATCCGTGAATTCGACGTTTTTCTTTTTTGCGAATTTGCGCAAATTTGTGAACCGCGAATTTGCAAAATTTGCCCATACTTACTTACAAGTACATCTTGTTGGAAGTAGATTCATGCTCTAGATGTTTATGGGTTTGGCCCCAGCTCTCGGCTGACGCTCGAACTGTTATAAAGGATGTACGAGTCTTCATCGGGACATACGCAATTGGCATGTTACATTCTGACTATGGCCCTGCATTTAACAATCGGACTTACAAGGAAGCCATGGAAAGTTTGGCCATGGCCTTGCGGTACTCCTCCCCTTACCATCCCGAGTAAAATTCAGTGGTAGAGAGGAAAAACCTCTCCACCACTCCGTCCCCTCCCCTTTCTACCTCTAAATTGGCTAGCATCCCCTTGCTGACCAAGGACTCACTCCTCCCTTTGCTTCGGCGGGTGAAGTCGGGTTCCCCCTTGGATTTTGGTCCCGCCTATGTCTTAAGAGAGATTTTTTCGGCCTGCCCCACCCCTCCCCTTACGTTCCTTAATGACTCACTAAGCAATGGTGTTGTTCCCACCCATCACAAATCAGCTGTCATCATCCCGATTTAAAAAAAAGCTGGCGCTGATCCCTCGTCCCCATCTAATTACCGTCCCATTTCCCTTTTGCCGTACTTGGGAAAGGTCTTAGAAACCCACGTTACGAGTACCCTGAGCACTTATGTGGAGGCAAATCATTGCCTCTCCTCCTGCCAGGCGGGCTTTCGACCTCTGCACTCCACGGAGAAGGTAGTGATCTCAGTGATGGATGGACTCCGTGAGGGTATTGACACCAACCTTTCGCAAGCCCTTGTCCTTTTGGACCTGTCCGCCGCTTTTGACACGGTGGATCATTCCATCCTTCTCACTCGTGTCAGGGCGGCGGGCATAGAGGGCTCTGCCCTCTCCTGGCTCAAATCCTTCCTGTGTGATAGGGCACAGGCTGTCCATCTCGCTGGTTTTGCTGCCTCTTCACGAAAGGTGGAGTGCGGCGTCCCTCAGGGCTCTTCTTTATCCCCTCTTTTGTTCAATTTATACATTTATCCCCTCATTTTTATGTTGCAGCAGCTCGAGGTCACGGTGTTTAATTGCGCCGATGACCTCCAGCTTATTTTTAATCTCTCTCACTCCCCCTCTTCTGTTCAGAACTTCCAAACTGTTATGTTATTCATCCAAGATTGGATGAACTGCAACCACCTCAAACTCAACCTTGACAAGACAGAGTTGGTCTTGACAGGAGGTGGTTGCAGTCCCTTGTCCCCCTTGTTTTGGCCCCTTTCACTTGGTGTCCCCCCCTCCCGGTCCCTAAAGTTAAAACCCTCTGGATTTTCCTTAACTCCCAACTCTCTGTAAACCCCCAGGTCAGTTCGGTGGTTTCTTCTTGTTTTTTCTCCCTCCGGATAATTAGGAAGATATCCCGCTTCTTCTCCCTTCCGGCACTGAAAATAATTGTGATGGCAATGGTGCTCTTGCGCCTCGATTATGGGAACATAATCTATAACGGCGCACCGGCCTATGCCATACACCGATTGCAGCTAGTGCAAAATCAGGCTGCCCGCCTGATCCATGGGTTGCCCAAATTCCATCGAGTCACCCCATTGCTGAAATCATTGCACTGGCTGCCTGTGAGGGAGCGGGCCTTATTTAAATTAGGCTGCCTCACCTTCCAGGCCAGGATGGGCACTGCCCCTGAGTTCATATGCTCAGCCATCAAACCTTACCTGCTGGGCAGAGAACTCCGCTCTACCCACATGGCACTCCTGGCCACACCCCGCTTTAAGAAAAAGAAAGCAGGCGGGGCGAAATTCGCGGCCCTTGCACCTGTCTTCTGGAACTCCCTCCCTATGACACTTAGATCCTCAACCTCCTATTTGGAGTTCCGGAAGAACCTAAAAACCTTCCTTTTTTCCAGAGCTTTTGCCGCCTAGCCTGTCTTTTTTGTTGCTGCTGCTGGTCGCAGTCCTCAAAGCGCCATGAAACCGCTGGGTATGAGCGCGCTCAATAAATGTTTTTAAATTTTTAATTTTAATTTTAATTTTTAAAAACCGGAACCTACAGAAATCCTTAACAGCAAGGGTAAGGTGCGGGGGCAGTTGGGTCAATCACCTTCATGGGGTTCAGAAGGCACTACACAATATGCCTAGAATATCCTCGGGAGGACATACCCCCTTGAGATCCTGTGTGGTTACCTGACCTCGATTGTGCCAGCACAATGGCGGATGTAAAACCATTTGAATTGAATGATTGTTTGGCTGTTTTACAGGAACTCAGTGGATTCTGGGCATTACAAAGCAACATCCAGGTAAAACTCACTGCCACCGGGGAAGTAAAAACAGAACTGGCAAGACCTGTCTGGGTCCCGAAGGTTGGGGACCTAGTCAGAGAAAAGATCACGGACAAGAAGGAGTTTGGGCCATCCTTAAGAACACCTGACAGTTTTACCAACACTGCTGAGCTCCCAAAGATAGATCAAACTGCGTCTGGCTACTTCTTTAACCTCAATGAATTTTCTTCAGATCCAAGTGAACCTGAGTAAACGTCACCCATTTCTAAAAAAGAACAATTTCGAAAATTATATCTCTGGCTGAAAAAGACTTACTATGTGTCCCCTTGGCTGCATCTTTGCTTTCTATTAGGGATCATATTCCTGTTACTTTGGATTGGTATAGTAACAGTCTTTTTCCTACAACTGAAGGGACATTACCTCCCACAACACTCTGCAGTACAACCTGTAAAACCAGTGAATCTGGTCTCGAAACCACATACGTCATCACACCGTCAACAAAGAGACCTGTCCCTAGGGAACATCAAAGCAGTTCTAGTACCGGATGGTATAGTTTTAGGGCTTCATATGATGTATTTGGTCCTACTGAACATTTGAGAATTGGACATGTATTTAAAATTTCATTGAATGATTTCAATACCCCGAGTACTCTCTCTGATGACTGGGACATTGAGACTGTAACTACTATGCTCTCAGATTTAGAACAATCTTCTGCATTTTGTTACAGGGATTGTATGAAGATACAGCTGACTTAGACAGTATGTATTATTACCAGCATTATGGTCATCACTTTTTCCACAAAGCGAGTGTCCCACGCACGGTGAACACTTACCATCAATGGGAGCATTGCCTGACACCGCCAATAGGTAGTTCTGCCACATTCACCCAAACATTTGTGTACTTTACAGGGTTCAATACATCGGACCCAATGTCATAATATATTAAGCTTACGAAAAGCAGTGTAACTGTGAAGAAAAGTATGCTGACAAACACCAAGCTCATATATTCAGCACCTTTTATCTCCCAACTGTCAATACAAGATTTTGACTATTGGAGAGATACAATAGACACAAAGTCCATCTGGAGGACAAAGGAATGGCAAGTTCAGGGATCTGAGGTTTTATTTAGAGCTTGCCTCATACCATAACTGATAATTTAACTGAACAAACTGTACAACAGACTACCTGCTACAGGTTTGCAAAAATAAAAGTCCTGAAAATGCCACGCATCCCCTTACCCACACCTATTGAAGTTTTATTGAATGACACGCTGATGAGTGAGGAGATGCTGGGTGCAACAATACAGAATGATACATCAAATTCACCAGCTCCCAATTTTAAGGGATGGTTGGTTTGGCCTATAGACACAAATAGGTGTCAGTCATGAATAAAGGGTGCCACTGGAGGGTTTAGTATCCATAGGCCTGACCCACGCTACTTACACACAGACGTCCCAGGGGTTGTGACTTATTATAATGTTGGGAAGTTGTACCTATAATGGTTAAAAACCTCAACACTATTACAGGTGAAACAACACCTGCCCCTTCTAGCTGACATATTTACAAAAAGGGGTGGTGAGGGACAGAGTCTCTGAATTAAGCAGAAAGCTCTCACCCAGTCAAAAGATCAGGGCTAGATCCAACACCGTTTTTTAGCTCACTGCACCATCCCAGTTTCAGAACCTGGCTGTATGCAAATTAGTCTGTTCCTGTCCCAGTGCATGATGGGCCGAAGACGGCTGAAATGCCAGAAACCGGTCCCCGGTAGCTTGTCTCCTTTCTGGTGAAGAATTGGCTTGGTAGTTTAGTCTGCCCTGTTCCCATGATGCACTGGGCCAGGGACAAACTGATTTGCATAAAGCCAGGTTCTGAGCTGGGATGGTGCAGTGAGATAAATAACGGTGATGGATCAAGCCCTGATCTTTGGACTGGGTAAGAGTGGTCTGCTTAATTCAGACACTCTGTTCATCACCACCCCCTCTTCTGAATCCTTCTAGCTGAAGACATGGATCTTAGGGATTTTTTGCTAGGTCCCAAGAAACCTTACAAGAAACACTTCTTATATGCCATCTAATAGATTATGTGAAATTGATAGGATTAACCTAGGTCTTGGCTACGGTAGACAATGGTGAGACCACACTTTCTTCTTGCATTTATTCACTGAGCAACATTGTGTCCTCAGCAATTGACATAATGGAACAAGGTTTGTCTATACTACAACATGAGCAATCTCAATTTGGATCCATTGAGCTTTTAAGATGGACGCTACAATCATTTGCGTTCTGACCAAGTGCCATGGCGCTACATTAATGGCTCAAATCTGTTTTTGGTTTATATTCTGACCGACAGACAATTGATGCGCAAATGCAAAGTACACCATGCTACTCATTGAAAAATTTGAGAAGTTACCTTTTACAGAAGCAGAGTCACTGTCTACGGAATGGTTAATTCAAGGCTATTTCACAGTGACAATCACAACATTCCAGTACCAGTAGTGCCCTAGATACATCAAAGCAGGCAGGTATGAAGTGTTGGGTTAAGGGTACATACAGGAAACCTGGAAGATACCATACAGGTTTAGGTATAGAAATAAGGACACTGAAGTGGAACACACTGTGAGAAGGCTTACGTGGATCTTTAGTGTGTAAGGTGATCTCACTTCACGGAGTGTGTAATGCTTCAAAGGCGAACTTATCTTGCAACTTGAAAGGCTCCCCATCTGCAGTGATTCATCCAGTTTTTGAGTTACTTTGGAATGGGAGTTATTTAACACTGAATGATCAAGGCTGTTGTGAGATGGCGCCAGGCCTTGAATATCTAGTCACAGTAAACCTCTGGGTTGTTTGTTGTAAGAAAGTATTGTTTCTCCTGGCTTGCACAGTTAGGGATGCACCACTGTGGCCTTCAGTGAATGTTTCCAGTTTACGGTTTGAATTGCTGAGAAGACTGAAAGCCATGTTGTTTCAACAAAATGTGGCCTTAAATTCAGCTCAAGAGACTTTTGACCTCCAGGTTGCAAGGTCTTCAGCAGAGATACAGGCCCTGGTCCATACAAACTTCCTGATCCATATTGGAGAAATGGTTCACCGTATCTTTAACATGCCTGAAACGAGCGGGATCGCACACTTATTTAAGCATTTTGGATTAGGTCTCCTAACCACCTTTCAGACCACCTTTGGAGTAATTCCAGTTTTCATACACTCCATACATGGAAGCATCTTTTGAGGGCTTCCTTTGGTCCTGATATAAGTGGCGGGCATCCTGATTTTAATACTATTGCCTCGCAATGGATGTCTCAATCCCTGAAGACATGGAGATAACACTACTGGAATGACGTTGTCGTGAACGTATGGTGTTCTACCTGACTACGCCTCAGCTTCAAAAGCTGAGTGAGCATTGATTCCTGTCTTTTAGACCAGTTTGGCTAGACAGCGTTCTGCCTGTGTTCCGTTGCCTCTCCTGGGATTTTGGCCACGTGTTGTATCTCTGTCTGACACTTCCATCGGTTGTGCCATTGGACATAGTCATGCTACTGGAGCCCTTGCAGGCCCACTTGTACAGTTGTCCACAGCGTATTCCCATGGGTATGATGGCATTTCTACAGCCTCCAAGGGATGCTTCTGCTCCTTGTGGAAGGGAAATCGGCTCTGCTCCAGAAGTACAGGCATAGGTTCCAGGCACGCAAGCATCTAATTCTTCCCTGGCGACTGCTGCAGGAACCAGCGATGACCATCTTTGCACATTATAGTGGAAGTACTGAAGAAATTTCGATGTTCGCGATGTTTTGTCTTCGGCACAGGATTCATAAGCAATCCGGCCTTTCCGGTGCTGGGAACTAGTCAGCAGTTTTTTAAACATTTACAAAATTGAAGGTTGTAACTGACTTTGTTTTATTTTTTCCTACTCTGCTCTAACTAGCATAATGGCTTTCAATGTGTTCAGTGTAAAAATAACAGCATATACAATTTGAGAGGACCTTTATTAACGCTTTTTAAGGAAAAATTACTTTTATTTTAGTGGACATTTTTTCAGGCTTTAAACGCTCTTTTTGTATTTTTATTGTAAATGATTTTTATGCTATTTTAATCGCCTTAGCTTTTCCATTATTTAGCTGACCCTGTTACCCTCATGATTAGGAGTAGGCGGCAAATTCTGTTCCACTCGCGGAACTTGCTAAATTTCGACATTTTTTCTTTCTGCCCGGAACGCGAAAATGTCAAAACTTCCAAAATCCGCAGCGGAACGGAATTGTATTGCAAAAAGTGCAAACGGTGGCATCTTCATGGATAAATATTATGTGCAGGGCAAGATTCTTTCTGACACAGTGCTCCTGTCACAAAAATTAAACCTGAACAGCAAGCACTTACAGATATAAATAAAGCAGGTGCCCGAGTTAAAGCCTAAATTCAGTAACTCGTTAATCAGCCCAAAAAAATCATGAGCTTTGTTGAGGCTGGGCAGGTGTGCTTTCTCCCCATATCTACCGTCGAAAATTAGCTGTGATGCTTGATGGAGGCCTTTGTATCCTTGGCTTTCACAAGCGCAATCCCCGTGCAGTTCCTGTGACCAGGTGCTTCTTTCTCCTCATCTGCTGCTCTGATCGGTCTCTGACGTTTTATAAACACAAGTAGCATGTGAACTTGCAAAGAAGCCCCGCCCATTTTGCCCCTCCCCACACACTAGCGGTGTGCACCGTCTTCCCGCACTTTACCCACTATGATAGACAGTACACTTAAGGGACCCCGGCGCCTTTCGGCAAAGTTACACACACATGGTCACTGGAAAAAACTCTTCTGACACTTTACACAGCTGTAGTGTAGGAAAAGCACTATGAACTCGCAAAGAAGCCCCGCCCCCCAAAATCTCCACTGGCAAGCGAAATTCCGCGTGTTCGTGAAGATTTTTTGCGTGTCGGGGAATTTCGCTAAAGGCAATTTTGCAAATTCCGCCCACCCCTACTCATGATGAGGAATGGGTGCCATGTCTTTTAGGATAGTCATGTCATATATACCCTTTTTTACATACATTGTCCCATCCACACGACAATAACAATTCTGAACAGGTGACCTTTTACCTAATAGTTTGCTCCTGTCTCTTTAGCAGCAGGTTCTTGGTAGTTTATCATAATCCCTGTACCTGACACACATAAACATGTCCTCAGGCACTGCATATTTATTCTGTAGAAGGAGATCCACTTTTTTCATCATTGGCAGCCTGCTGTGCATGATCGCATTTGTTTGGAAAAACATTTAAGATTGTTTTCAAAACACTTATGATTGTTTACAAAACATATTGATTCGAGAAGAAACCCTGGAGTGACCACTCTAGTATATTGGACTCTTATTCCCCCCTACAAATCAGAGGAGAATTCCTTCCAATCTGGCATGCTGAATCTTCAACATGCAGCGGCTGAAATCCCTTGAGGGGGTCATCCTCGAAACAGAGACAGGGTCCTTCATTCTCAACCATCAGATGAGTAGGATGGTTCTTGCATAGGGGTTTCTTGGCTACATATACGCATATAAATGCTGCACATACATATCTAGGCTAGGTACATTTAGGCAAATTACTTAGGGCGCGCATTTTAGGAATTTGCAAGTGCTACTGTTTTTATCTGAACTGCTTATATTCATCTTATTAGCACTATGGTAGAAATGTATCTACTATTTACTCTTTTGGTACTTGCAATCTCTTTCATATGCTTCTGTCTCCTTATTGTCGCAGCAAATATGTTTTACACAAGACTGACGTTGGACCAAGAAATACTTACTGAAAAGTCCTAATCTCCATCCAATGTATTTCTGAGAGTAAGTGAGCATGATTGACTGAGCAAAAAGTACTGTACTGTTTTCCACGATCCCTAAGGGATCAGGATTGTCATGTTCGGTGGTTGCCAGAAACGACCTACACCACTGTAAGATACAACGGGGGTGGTAGTGGCACTGTAGAGCTAGCTGGTCTAACTGCTGGCATAACCTGTGTCAATGTCCGGAAGTATTTGACACCAAGCCCTCAGTTTAGGTCATCCAAAACGTGCAGGTCCTGAGGATTCCTAGGAACTACATGACAAATGCGCATCTTATATCAATTTCAGGGCCGCAATGAAACTTGACGTCAAAATATGCACCCTTATATTTGCTACTTAAAGCCCAGTTCCAATGTAAGGGGCTGATTACGATGATGTTCGGACTTATGTCCGACTGCCATCGTATCGGAGATGGGACCTCCCGACAAGCTGTTGGTGATCCTGCACCCCGAATTACAATGTGTGTATTTTTTGTATTGTGGTGTGTGCTGCTGGCTTCATCACATGCTAAAGTCCAGAAACATACATTGTGCATATGCCTTAGGCCCAGGGATATTAGGTGGGCCCACTACGGACAACCAATGTCCCTTTCTGCCGGCTTTTTCATGGGGGGTACGCGGCCATGAAATGCTGGCAGAACCGAACATCGTAAAGCCTACGGCCACCACTGTAGGCATTACTCTGCCTCCGCCACACAGGTGGGTTTAAGGAGCCCGTCGGATGCATGGCAGCTGGTCTTGCCGAACCCCAACTAACCACCCGCAATCCTAATGTGGTGGGCAAAAACATGCTTAAGATAGTGTTGAGACTGCCAGTGATTGGCTGTCGGTAGTGGTCTCACCGCCATCCTAAGCAGCCCCATAGTGTTTCAGTAACTGAACTGGAAGGAGAATAGAACTGGCTTCTAGTTCCTTCTATCCTCTATTACATCCTTGTGAATTCTGGAAAGTAGTTGTGCTTGATATCATAACATACATTCCCTCAAGACATTAAAGATTTAACATCTAGAAAGTCAAAAAACATTTCCCATTTTAACACTCTCACTTTTAAAGACAAATGATGTAACATGTGTAATGAGGTGCATGGTTCAGGCTGGGTGTATGTCACAAATAAAATGGCAAAGAGGATCCTGGTAAAAAAGAAACTATCTCCGAAAAGGACAAAACCTTTTACGGACCAACAAGTCTTTCCCAGAAGAGTAAAGACTTAAATGCATTCTTGTGACAAACCTTTCCTGATAATTTCAGCAGCCAGAAAACTTTCACATTGAATAGCAGCCGCACAGCAGTGGACATTCACACTCTTCATGCAGGGAGAAAATAATTTGTAACATTTTTACAGCCTCACGCTTCCTGTTGTCAAATGAGGCATTTGACGGTCAACTGCTGTTATACTCCAGCAGGTTCATTAGCATGAGCAGGATTTTCTTGTCACATCAACAGTGTACATAATTATAGAGAGGAAATAGCACGTGAATTTTTTTAAAATAATTTTTGACAGCTTTTTATTGAGAGGAAACTAAATTCAATTTTTTTAATATTGGAAAAAGTAAATCTGCTCCCAGTTTTGATCTCATTTGCTATCACAAGGCTTGATCACAGTTTAGAAAGAAATTGGCTGCCACTTAATAGGGTTATCAACCCAATGTGGTTCTCTAGACCAAGGTAATTTTTTAATACTGTGGGAATAAAGAACAGCTATATGGGAATAAAATACAGAATTAGAACTAGTGACATTTTTCATGGGGCAAACACATTTGCAGCCAACTTACCAAATGCTGCTAGTTTAAACATATACATCAGTGACAGCCAATCAATCAATCAATCAATCAATCAATCAGGTGTTTGTTAAGTGCAACTGCTCACCCGTAAGGGTATCAAGGCGCTCAGGGTCGGGGGGGTTTGCCGATTCCAGTCCATCAAGGAGGGGGTCGGAAGAAGAGCCAGGTTTAGGGGTTTCTTGCGAAAATGGGGAGCAATGTTATCTGTTGGAGGTGGAGCGGAAGGTTGTTCCAGGATCTGGCCTCGCAGAAGGAGCAACCTCCCGATTTGGTCTTTCTGGTATGGGGGACCATAGCGTAGGAGACCTGGGCTGAACGTAGGGTCTTTTGGGGTGTGTGGATTTTGAATCGGCTGTTCAGGTAACTGGACCGGTGTCGTGGAGGGCCTTGTGAGCATGGGTTAGCATTTTGAAGGTGACTCTAGCTTCAATGGCGAGCCAGTGGAGTGTGCGCAGGTGCTGGGAGATATGACAGTGTCTTGGCAGGTTGAGGACCAGTCTTGCAGTGGCCTTTTGAACTTTCTGTAGCTTGCGGGTGATGTTTTTGTTTATTACGGCATAGAGTGTGTTGCTGTAGTCGAGCCTGCTGGTGGCCAGGGCATGAGTGATGGTCTTTCTGTGTTCAAGGGGAATCCATTTGAAGGTCTTACATAGGAGGCAGAGGGTGTGGAAGCAGGAGGACAAGACAGAATTGATCTGGCAGTCCATTTTGAGCTCTGAGTCCAGGATGATTCCCAGGTTGCGTGCGTGGTCCGCGGGGTAGGGTGGGCTTCCAAGGGTGGGGGGGCCACCAGGTGTCAATCCAGGCGTTGGGGTTTGGGCCCATGATGAATTCTTTTTTTGGGTGTTTAGTTGTAGTCAGCTGTTTTTCATTCATTTGGCAGTGTATTGGTTGTCTTTGTCAAAGTTGTTGTTGATGCTCTTGATTTTGTGGTGGAAAAAGGTGCTGACTTTGTCGCAGGGGTCTTGTGAGGGAGTGATGTTGGTGGAATCACTGTTGGGTTGGGTGAACTCCTTCATGATGTTGAAGAGTTCTTTGATGTTGTGTGCATGAGTGGAGATTCTGTCTTCAATCACTTTTTTACTAGTTTTTCTGATGAGTTGGTGGTGGGCATTGGTGGCGGCGGCTCTGAAGTTGGTGCGGGCTTCTGTGGATTTGTTGTTCCTCCAGGCCTTTTCGAGGTGGTAGCAAGTGCATCTGGACTCTCAAAGTTTGGTGGTGAACCATCTAGCTTTCTTGGCGTGGGTGTTGTTGTTTTTCTTGAGGGGGGCTATGGTGTTGGCGCTGTTGGAGATCCATCTGTGCAGGTTTTGGGTTGTGGAGTTGCGGTCATCGTTTTCCGCAATGGTTGGGGTGGAGTGCTGAGTGATGAGGTTAGCTGGTCGTCGGTGATTCTAGTCCAGTTTCTTCATGGGAGAAAGTGCTGGTGTCTGTGGATGGTGGGTGTTCTGAAGGTGAAATGGACACATTTATGGTCAGTCCATGGGAGTTCGGTGGTGTGGCTGAAGGTGATGGCGTTTCCTGTTGTGGAGAGGGGGTCGAGGGTGTGTCCTGCTGAGTGCATGGTTTCGGTCACGATCTGGCGGAGTTCAATGTTGTGAAGGTTGTCTTGGAGGGATATGGTGCTGGGGTCTAGTTGGTTGTGGAGGTGGAAGTTGAGGTCTCCCAGTAGGGTGTAGTTGGCGGACACAATGGCATGCGGGGAGGTGATGTCCGTGAGGGAGTTGGCAAAAAGGCCGCGGGTCCAGGGGGTCAATAGATGCGGGTTCCTTGGAAGGAGGAGGTAGAGCTGGCCAGTATCTTGAAGTGAAGGTGTTTCATCAGGTCTGTGGTCTCGTCAGAGAGTGTGCTCAGGGGGAGGGTGGAATTGTGGACAAAGGCGATTCCTCCTCCCGGGCGGGTGGGGCGGTCCTTCCTGGAGATCATGTATCCTTGGGGAATGGCAATGGCAATGTCCGGTCCCGAGGTGGTGTTGGTCCAGGTTTCGGTAAAGAATGCAACGTCCGGGGTGGTGCTGTCGAAGGTGTCCCAGGTTTCGGTGGCATGTTTGTGGAGGGATCGGACGTTGAGGAGGATGCATTGCAGGGTCTTCGGTTCGGTTGTGTTCTTGGGGGCAGGTTGCACTGGATCCGTGGTCTTGGTGGTGCTGCAGGTGTGCCAGCAGCGGTGACAGCTGAAGGGTTCGTGAGTGTCGGCTGGTGATGCTAGCTTGCAGTTGTTGTTGCGGCCTGGGTTGAGAGTGTGGAGTGCTGCTGGGTCTTAGCATTTGCGGTGAAGAGATCCTGGGTTCCTGGCGCTGGTCTTAGTTGGGTCGCAGACGGGCTTGCCTGTGGCACACCGACGGGAAGGGCTGGACAGCTGGGAGGAGGTAGGGGTGCTGGATTGGCCGGTCGCACTGGTGGTGCTGGAGGGGAGGTGCCGCGGGGGGCAGCGGCGGGCAAAAGCAGGCTGAAAAAGGCAAAAGGAAAAAGGCAGAGAGAGAGAGAAAAGTGCAAATAAGGAAGCAAAAAGTTGGAGAAAGAGTGGAGGAAAGACACAGAGGACACAGAAGGAGAGTGAAAGGGGGAGATTGAGATGAGGGTAAAAAAACGAGTGAAAAATGGAGGAAAGACACAGAAGGAGAATGACGGGTGGAGCTTGAAATGAGGAGAAAACAACAGAAAATGGAGGAAAGACCCAGAAGGAGAGCGAAGTGGGGAGATAGAAGGAGGGAAAAAACGAGTGAAAAGGAGAGAAAAAGCCAAGCGAGAGAATCAAGACAGAGGTCCACTGGACCACCAGGGATAAGGAGCAGGTGAAACCTGCTGGTGGAGGAGGACCTCAAACACCAGCACTCGAGAGTGCAGGGCTCGGGGGAAGGCCTCACTTAATGGTGGAGCTGCGAGGGAGTGAGAGCAATTTCACTGACAGTGAGACAATGAGTCAGTGGTCTTGCCAACTGTGAACTCGTGCCAGTAGGAGTGCTACCCTAAAGATGAATGGAGATTGCGATTTACATAGAACAAAATGAGGCTAAACTCTATGCTACAAAAGACAAAATGTAAGTGTCCACAAAGCAAAAATATTGTTTTCTTTTTTAACCAAGATAATAGTGTCTACCCCGCTCACGGACTGGCACTGGGCATAAATGTGGCATTCTCAGCAAACTCTTCAGAACACTGTTGAACTTGTGGAAAACAGAAGAAAAACTGTACCTGCAGTTGTGACCTATGAGGAGAACCCAAAGGGCTGGAACTGCACCTGGGACACTTGTACGCAGGAAAAAGAAGAGGACTGCTAGAAACTGTTGGCTGATCTCCTGTTAAACTACAGGAGCACACAAAAGCTTCAACAAGGCCACTTTCCTGAAAAACTCAGCTGACAAATTCCAATTGGATCCACTCAGGACCCTGCTGATGGCTTCTACTGGAGTTAGTCTTGATCCCTAATCAATCAATCAAACAATCAGGGAATTATTAAGTGCTTTACTCACCCGTGATGGTCTCAAGACGCTGAGGGAGGGGGAGCAGCTCCCGTCAGTTGAAGAGCCCAGTCTTGAGGGTCTTACTGAAGATGTCCAGGGTTGGGGCATGTCTGATCGGCAGTTCGTTCGAGGTCTTGGCCGTGATGTAGGAGAAGGTTGTTCTATCTGTTCTTGCTCTGCGGATGCATCGGGGTTCGGCCAGGTCAGCGGATCAGCAGTTCCTCTTGGGTACATGGAAGGAGATTCTGTCATTGAGATAATGAGGCCCGGTGTTGTGGAGGCATTTGTAGGCGTGGGTGAGTATCTTGAAGGTTACTCGCTTCTCAACGAGGAGCCAGTGGAGGTTGTGCTGGTGTGATGTAATGTGTTTGTGTCGAGGGATGCAGAGGACAAGTCTGGCTGCGATGTTCTGTATTGTCTATAGTTTGTGGAGCAGAGAATTGTTGATCCCGGCATAGAGGGTGTTTCCATAGTCCAGCCTGCTGGTTATGAGTGCCTGGGTGACGGTCTTCCTTGACTCGGGGCTGAGCCATTTGAAGGTTTTGCAGAGGATGCCGAAGATGTTGAAGCAGGTGGAGGGGACGGCGTTGACCTGCTGGGCCATGGAGAGGGAGGCATTGAGTACGATGCCAAGGTTTCAGGCGTGATCTGTGGGGGTGGGGGTGCTGCCGAGTACGGTGGGCCAACAGGTATCGTCCCATGCAAAGGGGGAAGGTCCAAGGATGAGGATCTCAGTCTGCTCCTAGTTGAGCTTCAGGCAGCTGTTGCTCATCCATGATGCAACATCCTTCATTCCTTCCTGGAAGTTGAGTCTAGTGGTGATCGGGTCCTTAAAGTTCTTGAACCCTTAGATAAGTGTCAGAGAGTACTCCTGCCTTCTTCTAAAAGCTAGAACTTTAAAACATTTTCAAGGCTTTATGCCTAGAGAACCAACAGAGTACCAGGACAAATCTGCTAAGTCAATCCGACTATGGCGCATTGCCACTGAGACAAAGATTCATATTGCACCCACTTAGACCTTTTCCACATCAGCAAATAATTTTCAGTAGGATGGGAGGAGAAAATATCCATCCTGGCGGAGCACTCATTAGCTTGCAGCTATGCCCCGCTAGAGGAATCTGAGCTCCAGAAAAGTGACTAAGTCCAAAGGTAGATTCAATTTTCTCTGGGTGAAGGCATCAAAAGTATCTGACTGGTGACTTCCTTGAGCAAAAATTGTGAATTTCTCTTGCTTGGAGCATTCCTGCCAAAATTCAATGGCTTCACCATGTGTTTGTGTAAAGGCTTTACGGCCGCGTGGAGCTCATCTTGGCCACAGCTGCTGCTGCCTTGCCCCCAGAGGATCTGTGACTTACAGTTCAGACACTAAGTGAGAAGGTAAAACTTCTAACCGGGATGAACCTGGTTTCTTTATCCCACCATCGCTCCATTGCAGTTGGCCTTAAACCTTACATTTGTCATGGTCTAGTGCTACCAGTGTCCCGTAATTGGTACATATAGGCTCACATTTTATTTAAACATTTTAAAATTCATATCTCTGGTTCCCCTGATTGTATTTTCGTCATTTTTGTCTAATTTTATTCATTAAAACACTCTCTATTTTCATAATTTAGAGATGGATTTTTATTTTGTTGTGGTTTTGAGTTTTTAAGTGTTTTTGTACCTCTAAATGCTTTATATGTTTTCTTGAGTTAAGCATGTCTGCTTTGTGCCATAGCTACCAGGGGTTGACCTCATGTTTAAATTACTGAAACCGTACTGGACTTAACAAAGTTCATGACATTGTTACTTGTGGTTGACTACTGTGTAATTTTCAATAAGGAGAACACTACCATCCACCCCAACTAATAATCCACTTTCTCACAATATAAAGCACAACTTTTTTGTCATTCTGCTACAGACCGCAGATGATTATTACGGATCTGTGTTTTGTTTTTATTATATCTTTGTAATCTCACAATATTCTCAAATTGTATTGTTTTATTATGTGAAATATATGAAATGTATGAAATGTTCATCATTTGGCATTTGCAAATTTTTGTTTGCCTACCGTAGACTGGATTAAGAAGAAAATATTTCACTAGATATTCTCCATCAAACCAGTCTCATGCCAATATTCTTCAAATATATTTGTGCAAGTCACACTATTGATAAGAATAGTTATTTGATATAACAATGAAATGTATTTTGCATAATACATATATGTTTCACTACCTGTATGTGTATTTCACTAAAGCATTATTATATTGGCACACCTCTTAGTTGTTATTCAAGGGTCAGTGGCCCAATGCCCTGCAGCCTGTTTAAGTGGAGAGTGAGTGTTGGAATGCTTTCTCTTGTTTGGTACTTTACAGTGTGGAGTGCTTTAGTTAACATTTCCTTCTTTTCAATCATATACTGCTACTCTTGATTCTTAGACAACCAAGTACTAAATAATGAGGAAGTGACTATGATGCTTAGGTGTTGTAGCATGATTGAGGAAATGATTCAACTAGCCATATTTCAGTTTGTGTAGCTTTGTGCCTTTCTAGACCTATACTTTCATCCAATAGTCCATGTTGGTATATTGTTCAGTCGCTCCATGTCAGGCATTGTCCAAAGCCACATTCACAATAGACAGTTTGCACCAGTAAATCATTCTAACAAAGGGGGTCATAAGTATAGCCAGCGGATCGCCACCGCCTGTATGGCGGTGGCGATCTGCCTGCCATTTCCCACTGTTTGCCTACCATTTCCCCCCCCCGACATATTACGGTGGCAGGGGGAACCCCGGTGGACGTAAACACAGTCCACTGGTTTCCCGCCGTTCGGACAGGCAACCGGGCGGAAAAGGGCTCCAATATGGTGGCGGTGTCTGCAAGACCGTGCCATCTATATTAGGACAAATGCGGAGATGTGCCTTTCCATGGAGGCATTGAGGCATGCGGTTTCTGCCTTAGGGGACCCGTTGTGGGCCCCCAGAGTGTTCAGGGGTGAGGGGTGCACTCGGGGGTACACCCCTACATTGGCATGGACAAGGTGGCAGGCACGCACGGTGCCTGTCACCCTGTGCATGCCAATTCACAACGTACATTCATAGCATTGAGGCGGCCGCAACAATGTTGTGAATGAGGGATTCCACCACCACAGTGGCAGTGGCATCCTAATAGCCAAAGTGGGACCGCCACACCTCTGGCGGACGGTCCCGTTCACTGTTACGGTAGTGGGAGGACTTAATAGGGCCCCTAGTCTCTTCTCTACTTTGTAAGAAATAGGATTAGTCGAGGAGGGTGAGAACCCACCCAAAAAAATAATTACAATCCTTTTGAGGGCAAACTACAAAAGTAATTAATAAAACTGTGCTCAACCCACTGGTTGCTTGGCGGAAAGCAGTCAGGCTTAACTTAGAGACGTAGGGCCCGATTCACAGAATGAACTTAAGACTCAATCCTAAACTTACTACTATTTTGGTATTCACAGAATGCACTTACTACTTTTGGCATTTACAGAATGAACTTACTACTTTTGGTATTCACAGAAGTTAGGATTTTGTCTTAAATTTGTCTTAAGACAAACTTAAGACAGACTTAAGACAGACTTAAGACAAACTTAAGACAGACTTAAGACAAAATCCTAACTTCTGTGAATACCAAAAGTAGTAAGTTCATTCTGTGAATACCAAAAGTAGTAAGTGCATTCTGTGAATACCAAAATAGTAGTAAGTTTAGGATTGAGTCTTAAGTTCATTCTGTGAATCGGGCCCAATGTGTAAAGCGCCAACCACTGTTATCCAGTCATGCTAGACCGGATCAAAATCAAACGTTTTTCCCAGTGGAAAGTTTACCTTCGGACTTAAACCTTTTATGGAGAAAACGTGGTTGTTGATGAGTCGTCAGTGGAGCAAGCTACAAATTGCATCTGAAGTGAAGTTGAACAATAGCAGGTTGCTAAAGAGTTGGGTATTGCCATTGACAAAGTTGGAAAAGCTCAGATCAGTGGAAGTCCAAAGTCTGTGCTCAAGAAGACCTCGAGGTGGTGCCCAGTTTTGGTCCTGACAATGCCCTCTGTGGTCGGGCTTAGAAACTTTTCTGTCAGTCAGATCTCCTTCAGTGGGACAAACCCTCAAGCTGAGGCCAATCAGCAACTCAACATTGATGGCTGCAGGATCCCCATCTTTGCTGTTTTCATTTGCTAATATATAGCTATTCTATAGTTATTCAATTGTCCATTGTTCAATGCATTAAATTCTATTCTGATGCAAATTTTCAGGGTCATAAAGATATGTGATTCATCAGAGAATCTTGATTGTACTGATTCCCTAGAATGCAGTGGTACCTGAGAGTGCTCTTCTAATTTGGTGGTCAAAATATTTGCTAACATCATAGCCAACCTACTGAATATAGTTTTTGTGTCTACTTGCCGATTTAGGTTTACGCTGGCTCAACATAGCACTTCTTACCTGAATACATTGGTTGTGGCCACTGCCTTGGCCATCGTCACCCAAACCCTTATAATTACGATCCTTTAAGATGTCGAAAAACATCTGCTATAGTGTTGTGGTCATACTTGAGGTATTGTCAAAGGCAGCTATTCCCGATGGCATTCAACAAATGGAATCTGGTAATGTCCAGCTATCCCTTTGCAAAGGCTTATACTAATTGTTGGCAGTCTAAGTTCCTAGAAATGGAAAAAGGGACTTATCAAATATTTCACTTTTCTCCTTACATCTTTCAAATATATGTTGAACCATTTGTTACAGTTATATTATCTAATATAATAATAAACGTCTGTATGTTTAACTGTTAGTTTGGGTGCATGAATATCCTATTTGAGATAATAGTATACACAGTTCCGTCAGCACTGTACTTTTTGGGTGTTGAAATGAAAGATGAAAGACAATGAAAGACAATAGATTAGAAAAAAATCTTGGGTAATTTATTAAACTCTGTTAACACCCATGTATCAGCTTGCAGTGGAACGGGGAAAGAGAGCAGTGTTGGGTGGTGGGTATCTCAGGATCAAACTTTCAAAGATTTGCATTAAATTAAACAAATGAACTATGAGACTCTCTTGGAATAATACATGCTTTTAATGAAGAGGCGTGGAAATCTCACTCTTTTCTTGATTGGCAGGAGCCGTATCATGAAGGTACTTTTGTGCCACAATTGTTGAATCTCTTCAGGCCACTATTAAGATATATCACTTAAAATGTATTTAAATGGCTAGAAACATGGATCTAATAGTTCCAGTTGAGATATATGAAATATTATTGGCTTTAGATTTTCATAAATATTTTTGATGGCATGGGACACTCTTATGCACCTCAGGAACACCCTTGAATTATATCAAGATGACGATCCTTAATTAATCTCCCCACCCTGTTTTTGGATGCAGTATCAGCAATGAAGGGTGATATCCACGTCATGCAATGCTGAACTAAATTCTGCGGTGGGGGCAAATCGAGCACCACTTGATATTTGTTATACTTGATGAGTTGAAATGTTCATGAGCCTACTGTGTAAGATTTTGCAATAATGACTGTTAACACCGGGACATTTCAGACAAAAGATTGGACCGTTAGATCCTCCTGCAACCATGGGCATTCAAACCAATGTGTGCCAATACCTGTGGAAAGCACTAACGGATTCCCCTGGTTCTCGCCTGACAAAGCACACAAGATACCATTTATAATCCGTATTGTTCTGTGGTGCAAACTACTTCTTAGATACGTACAACGATCTGATAATCATCCTCTGTTTCGATGCTGGGGATAATCAGTACTATTTTCAATCCTTTCTCCCCACGAAGATTAATAGTAGTGCTTTCAACACTGTGCCAAGCCTCGCTTTCACGCTGAGCAGCAAGTGGAGTATGTGTGTGACCCACACATTCTGCAGTGTTGTGGTTGGGACATAGTACACAGTGTTGAAATTGCCACCGCTAATGAGATCATCCTTGCTACTTCACTGCCAGACCATATTGTTCAAGAGCCATCATGAGCTCACAGCTTTTCTGCCTAGCTCACCCGTTGTTTAATTAATTCTGTCCCCAGCTGCTGGGTCCAGAAACAGGCTGTGGTATACTGTTTGACTTATTTTAAGTAAGTCTTCAGAACCTTGTGTATTCTTAGAATGTTGATATCTTAGAGTTCTGTTTGGTTTTAGAGCTCTAAAGAGACAGTTATTCGTTTGTCTCCTTTTGGATGGGATGTTTCTGTATATGTGGCAACTTTCATTAAAGAAACTTATTTGTACTCATTTATGGATGACGGCTGTACTTCTTTGAGGACATTGAGTAAGGACCTGGTTTTTCTTCTTTAAGAAATAAGTAACGCGTACCCTGTTACTGCCTTCTAGAAACGTCTCAACATATCGCTGGAGCTACGTATCTTTACAAGGTACTGTTTGTGTGTTAAATAACTCTTGGATGGATATTTGGCACTTGCTGCACTATTTAGGGAGAGTACAATCGTTTTGGCTCTTCATGTCATTTAAACCTATATCGCGGCCTGCAAGCACGCAGAGCCAAGTGAATTTCTCACAACAACAGGTAGGCTGTGGACAGAACGAGGGCACGAAGCCAAGAAGTTGGGCCCCTCTGAAAAATAGGCTGAATTTGTCCTGGTGTAATTTGCGAACACCAGGAAACATTCAGCAGTGCCTGCACGTT
Organism: Lissotriton vulgaris; assembly: GCF_964263255.1. NCBI lineage: Eukaryota > Metazoa > Chordata > Amphibia > Caudata > Salamandridae > Lissotriton > Lissotriton vulgaris. Next base: position 500,179,366 of record NC_141685.1, read on the forward strand.
GTTGTCTGCTTTCGATCTTAACAACGTGCAGGCAGGGAGGGGCCTCTCTTATTTCTGACTCCAGCTGGGCTCATAAGAAAGGGCCAATTTGAGAGTCATCAGGCCTGCTTTTGTTGGAGTCTTCTGGCTGGGAGAAGTCAGGAGCCTCACACCTAGATGCCAATGAAGCAGAGGGGGAACAAAGTCCCACACCTTGTTAGCACATCACACATACTTAAGAGAGGGGATTTTAACTTTGTTCAGTTTCTGTTTGCGAGATATGCATGCACTGGAAAAATGTCAGATGCGTTGGTCTTTCCCTCTATTTACGCAAAATATATGTAATTTATATTGTACTAACTACCCCTGAGGAGGCATTGAAATAATTTAGGGCTAGATGTAGGAAGGCTATTAACGGTCGGTAAAGGCCGAAATTGGCCGTTACAGACCGGTAATAGCCTTTTGTGATGTAGGTGTCAAATTTACCGATTCGGTAAATAACAAATCGGTATTTACCGATTCAGTAATTGACATTCATTCCTATGGGCCTCCAGGCCCGTAGGAATGAATCAATTACCGAATCGGTAAATACCGATTCGGTAAATACCGAATATTAACGATTCAGTATTTTTTACCGATTTTTTTCTAAATAGCATTTACCGATTCGAAAATACTGATTCGGTAAAATTCAGTATTTTCCAATCGGTAAATTTAAATTACCTACATCTAGCCTAAAGTTTTCTTGTAAATCACTATGGGTGGGGGAGTTTATGCTGACAAAAGAAAACATGTGTGAATCACCTGCCTATATCAGGAGGGTTTCCCTGTACTCGAAATGTGCTCCAATGTACTCATGATATACCTGCTAAACATACATGTGAGGTCTTAAGATCTGGTGTCACTTCTTAAGTTGCCACTTCCTGTGATGTCACGTGCTGTGATGTCACTTGCCGTAATGTCACACACTGTGATGTCACGCGCCATGATGCCACTTGCATTCTGATTAACTGGGTTAGTCTCCCCACTTCTTTTTTAGGACTTGTGCCCTGGCCAGAACTCTCCAGCAAGCGCTGTTTCCAAACTCTCTGTAATTTCTTGAACAACGAAGAGCACCTGACTCCACCTGCCATGTACTACATTGGTCACAAACGCTGCACATCTAGAAGTCAGGCACGATCCAATATCCTGGTTTCCCTGACAACGCCTGAGTCCTTTGTGTGCGTTGCTTCTTTCTGCGTTGGTCAGAGGCGTCGCACATTGCAAAGTACAGCACGGCCCAGCTTTCCTACTTTTCCTGACAATGCATTTTACTGTGTATGTGTTGTGTATAACAATCAGTGATCCTTCGTTCACAACAAGTGTCCCACACTCGCGAGATATGCACTATCGGGTGTGGCATCACACACCGCCGTAGTAATTGTGTGAGTGTCACACAACATTAAGGAGGACAGTGACCACACCTGATCCACATTTTAGCAGCAAACTCTTTGATGTTTTTTTAATGCCTTTGTCGATCAGCTGGTTTGAGTTTTATGAATTTGATGCCCACTGCAGTGAGTTTTTCATTTTAGTTATATTTCTTTTATTGTTTTACGAAGTATACAGGGATGTTCAGGTGTGGGTGCCACAAAGTGATGAGCCATACAGTTTTGGGTGGGGCATTGCACAACGGCGTAGTAATGGCATGAGTGTTATGCACCAGTGAGGTGGACAGTTGCTCACCGGCATTGAAAAAAGAAAGCATTGGAATTTCATCCTTCTCTTCTTCAAGTTGTTTGTGACTTTGAACGATACCTTCAAGTTTTGGTTATGTACAAGAAGGTCTTGTTATGACTAATAGTGCTTACAACTATTTTCCAATGTGCCTGTATGAGATTGATTGCACACTCTGGCGGATATAGTTGATCATTTCTGTATAGAGGTTTTATTTGTTTTGTCTTTGTACCTAAGTGCAGGTGGGCGTTAGGTTGGGGTGCAATATAGAGAAAATTAGGATAAATTGTGGCACAAGCATCATCCTGAATTGGGTGAGGTTGTGATGATTGTGAAAAGGATTGAGAACTCCCTTGCATGTGTAGAGGTTATAAAGAAAGAGAATGCCCCTGTAACTGAGAAGGTGCAAAGTGTGAACAAAACCTCCTCGATACACACAGAACATGTGAACCTTGATACCACTGCTCTCAATACTTAGGAACGGTTTCAAAGGCAAGTGTTTTTGAAGTGGTGCAAACAGACATTTTGCGAATTATATCATTTGCCCCACTCTGACATCTAAATGCCACAATTGTGGTAAAGTGGGCCACTAGTCAAAGTATGCCGGTCCCTACAAAAAAAAAGGACAAACAAGTGAAAGAGGTCATAATGGAAGGTGAGCGCAACAGCGGGTTTGATAAACTACATTGTGGGGAAATAGTTCTGCAGGTTGGACAGAACAAAGGCAAGAGTCCCATTGATGAAGTTAAGGTGAATGGACATATTATCAGAATGCTGTTCGATTCGGTGCAAAGATTTCTTGGGTTCTAAAAGACTTTTATAACAAGATTTTTAAAGGGAAAGTAAAGGTATTTAAACTAGACTTTGTGGGAGATATAAATTATAAAGGCAGGTTGACAGCAGGTACGATTTACATTTCTTGTAGAGGTGACTGTCTTATCAGCTGGATAATGAGGGAAGGGGTAGATGGTATATTTTGTAATTCTAATAGAACCATTGAGGTACTTGACTTACATTGTGTATTTAAACAGGTGTTTATTGAAAAGTTAGGGTGTCTCTCAGACTATACTCATAAAATAACACTTAAAGGATTTACAACTCCTGTAATGTGCAAGGTGCTCAGTGTGCCATGTGCCTTGAGGGAGTCAATGCGCACTGAATACAAAAAATTACATAATGAGGAGTTTATTGTGGAGACTAACGCAACAGCATGGCTCTCTGCAGTTGTTCTTGGATGCAAAGTTTCAGGAGAGGTGAGACTTTGTGTGGATCTTAGAGCCCTTAATCGGGCTGTTGTTGCTGATAAATATCTAGTTCCAAACATTGCCAACATGTTTACACAATTAGAAGGTGCTGTTATTTGTTTCACGCTAGTCCTCAAGGCCGCATATCACCAGATCCGGCTTGATTACAAGTCCACAGATTTATTAGCTTTCATAACTCTATTTAGGAAATTCAAATTTACTAGGTTGCCTTTTGGCTCAAATTCCCTGCCTCAATGTTCCAGCGTATGACGGAAGATGTCTGGAGGACCCCCCAGGGATAAAGTGTATCAGGATGACGTTTTGTTTTATGGGTCATCTCAACAAGAACCTGATAGTAGGTTGAGATCCATTCTAGATAGATTTATCAAGTTGGGGAGGGTCTCAGGAACTCTATCAGGATGTCACATTAAGAGAGAATAAATGCAGGTTTACTCTTTATAAAATAGAGTATTTAGGTCACAAGTTAACCAAAGAGTGTGTTAAACCCAAGGACCAACTTGCAAAAACGATAGAGAATCTTGCAGTACAGGGTCTAGAGGGTCATCTTTTTAGGTATGGCTGAATATTACAAGTCTTGGTTACTGACGTACATTGTTATGTTATGTTATGTTATGTTATGTTATGTAAAAAATATTTAGTACCGCGCACGATCACCAATTGGTTTCTTGGCGCTCAGAGACAAGTGGAGGGAGGACGCAGGGGAGTAGAAGCGGCTAATCATGGTCAAGGTGGAACAGGAAAGTTTTCAAGAGTTTACGGAAAGTAATATAGTCAGAGGTGAGCCGAATTGAGAGGGGAAAGGAATTCCAGGTAAACGGAGCAAAATAGGAAAGGCAGGCGCCACCGTGTTTTTTACGTTTAAACCTGGGAGTGATTAAGAGGTTGTGAGCAGAAGATCTGAGGTGTCGAGAGGGGACGTGAGGGTGAAGGCTAAGAGAAATAAAGGCAGGGGCAGAAGCAGATAGAGATTTAAAAACGGTACAACCCATTTTGAAGATGCAACGGTGCGCAACCGGGAACCAGTGTAGTTTTTTCAACATCGGCGTGACATGTTGGAGTTTGGGCTGTTGGAAAACTAGTCTGGCTGCCTGGTTTTGCACCAGTTGGAGCCGGTGAAGGTGGTATGTGGGAATCCCCACGTACAGACAGTTGGCATAGTCAATACGTGAGGTGACCAGGGCCATGATGACAAGGGTGAGAGCCTCTGATGATAAAAACCTTCGGATTTTCCCGATTTTGCGAAGGTGATAGAAGCAGGCCGAGGTGACGGCGTTGATGTGGGGCCGCATCGAAAGGTCGCTAGAAATGATGACTCCTAAGGTCTTCACAGAGTTGACTGGGCAGGGGGGGAACCAAGAGCTGGGGGCCAAAAATTAGGAGTCCAAGGGTGTGAGGGGCCACCGATCAAAACCAACTCTGTCTTGCTGGGGTTGAGCTTCAGCTGGCTGAAGTTCATCCACTCGTAGATGGTGAGCATTGTTGATTGGAAGTTAGAGCAAGAGAGAGGGGAAGAGTCAACGGGAAAAATTTATTGCAGATCATCTGCGTAGTTAAAGATGGTAACAGAAGAGTGACGAAGAGAGGCAAGAAGGGGCTGCATATATAAATTAAACAAGAGAGGGGACAAAGCAGAACCCTGGGGAACACCACAGGAAAGTGAGATTTGGGGAGCAGAGAAGGTGGACAGTTGTACCGATTGGGAGCGGTGTTGAAGAAAGGACTCAATCCAAGACAGGGCCGGGCCCTGGATGCCCGCATTTCTGACACGGTCGATCAGAATGACATGATCGACCGTGTCAAAAGCGGGCGAGAGATCCAATAGCACCAGGGCCTGGGCCAAGTTCTTGACCAGCCCCCTGTCTCAGCGCATCCATAACCGCTACCACCACTGCCTCCGTAGAGTGGGCCGGTCTAAAGCCTGCCTGTTGGTCATCAAGAAAATGAGTTTCCTCGATGAAAGCACTCAGGCAGCGGGTGACGTAAGTCTCCAAGACCTTCCCCAAATAGGGGAGAAGGGAAATAGGTCGGTAATTACCTAAGACCGCAGGGTCAGAACCGTTTTTTTTTTTAAATGGGTACGACCACTGCTTTTTTGAAAGCATCGGGGACAGAGCCTGTAGCGAGTGAACGATTCAGCAGGTCAAGAGGTGGGCCAGGGCAGGCCATAAAGGCGTCCCTTAAGATTTGGGGGGGCAGCAGTCGTGAAGAGAACCGGAGCCAGCAGCCTGTAGTATCGAGAGGAAAGTGTCCAAAGAAATAGGAGGAAAATTATACAGAGAGCGAGAATTCGACGAAGGGAGGACGCTGACCTGGGACGGAGTAGTGGAGGGGATATTGTTTTTAATGGTAGAAATTTTGTCAATGAAAAATGAGTTTAAAGAATCGCACAGAGCATGCGAGGGTTGAGGCTGAGGCGTAACACGGTCAGGGAGGGAAAGTTCGGCCACGATGGAGAAAATTTCTTTTGTTTTTGATGCAGCACTAATAATTTTCTGGGAGTAGTGGGAGGATTTGGCCAAAATGATAGATTTTTTGTAGGATTTTAATAAATCAATAAAAATGGCCTTTAGAGAGGGGTCATAATTTCGTCTCAGCCTGTCTGAGAAGCAATTTGTCAGCTTTCAGTTGATCAGTGAACCAGCGCTGGGCGTCGTGTGGACGTTTAGATTTAATGGTTTTCACAGGGGCGACCACGTCGCTGGCTTGGGTCAACCATTGGTCCAGGGTGGCGGTTTGAGAGTTTAGATCAGAATGAACAACGGGGAGTGTGGTAGCAAGGGTCGAATGGAAGAGGGAAATGTCGGCATGCTTCCAATTGCGTGCCGAAAAATTCGATACTGATGGGGGACGAATAGGTAAAGTTCTCAAATAAGTGAAAGACGGCAAGCAGCTAATCATCATGTTTTGATCCAGGGCACTGGTAGGCCCTGAAATCCAGTATTCAGTTATTGAAAAGGAAGCCTTGTGTATTTTTTGGACCATCAATTTTTTTTAAAAGTTTTCTGGGGAAGTTCCTTTGTTATCAGGTCAGATCACAAGCCTTTGAAGGATTTTGCAAGAAGAGCCTGGATTCCATCTCATCTAGAATATGTAGCTGGGTGGTGGCCTTACAAGATTGCGGTTTGGTGGTAGAGTACATACTGGGTACTGAGAAGAGGGCTGCAGGTTAACTCTCTCTTCTTTGTTACTGACCAGTCCGGTTGTGAGAGTAAAGACTCAGAGGAGTTGTGAAGGATGATGACTATGAGGTCTGTGAAGTCACAGAAGAGGCGCTCAGTGAAGAAGAATGAAAGAATATAGGGGCATATTATCAAGGGGGTTTATCTCTGCTTTTTTGGCTTTAAAAGCCAAGAAAGCGGAGATAATTTTATCTCCCTATTACCTAGCTGTCGCTAACACCAGTTAGCGACAGCTAGTAGGAGATAGCGACCATCTTGGGTCCCGCTTTGCATGTCAGTGATATTTATCACTAATGACATGCAAAGTGGGCGTGCCAAGATGTTAGCGACTGGAAACAGTCGCTAACATCGCTATCTCCTATTACCAACTTTTGGAGATATTCCCGCTAAGCGCGAATATCTCCAAAAGCTAACACCTGCCCCTGAGCAGTTCTTGGCCATGTTATGCAATGGTAGGTGGATAACATGGCTAAGAGCATTTGCTCGATAATGCATGAATATCGCTGACTTTACAGCGATATTCAGGCATTTCGGCTGATTTTTATCGCTTAGGAGATAAACCTTGATAATATCAAGGCTACTAAGCGATAAAAATCGGCGATGCTCGGCGATATAATTTCGGCCGCTAACCAAGCTGAGCGATATTTTTCGCTCATGCTTGGTAATATGCCCCATAATGTGTTATGTTGTTTGTAAAATGGTGCTTGTTAGACCTGGCATCATTGGCGTGGGTCTCCCTTCCCCTCTACTCTTCCTGTCTTGTATGTTGTCTGGATGTAGATGTTCTGGGCGTCGTGCCACTGCTAATCAGTGCCACAGCGCGAATGTTCCCCGTATACAAATGACTGTGTGAATAAGGATAACCCTAATGCCTACATCTGTGTAGCTTGTTCATTAAGGATTACTTTCTATCACCCTATACGGCCCTAGGAATCCGATAGGAACTTTAAGTTTGATATGTTTATGCTCAGGACATTGAGGGCCAACTTTTAGTAAGGACTGTTTATATATTACGTGTTTTGAAATGCCTTTCCTGAAAACGCTGTAGTTTCTTGCTTAAAGCCTTACTGCAGGCTATTGCGAGTATATGTATTGGCCGTCTGGTTTTGGAGCAGCAGGGCCAGCTGGATCAGACCTGGCTGGAGAGAGAGATCAGTGTTCAGAGCGTGGGGAGGGATGATTTTTTGATCTGAGCAGGGCCGTGCGTAGCAAGATGAATGATGGCTCCACCTTCCACTGGGTGTCTGATACCCCCTCATTCTGAAAGGGCAGGATGTTGCCTCGTAAACCAAGTGCCCCCCCCCCACCAAACTGGTTCTGACTGGAGTCAATGATTTGCGACCTTGAAGAACAAATACTTCTTTAGGTATAAAATGCTGGGATGGAACTTTGGCCAGGAATGTTCCTTCTGGATCTCAAGACGAAACTCTGTCTGAGTGAACAGAGGAAAGATCTTTGAAACTTTCACCAAGCTTGTTGAGGAAACTGCCCAACAGCTTAAATCGAGAGCATCTCCTGCAGAAGTCTCAGGGACATTAGACTTTACCCTGTCAGCCGTCGGAATTCCCGTGCGAGAAATTCTACTTGCAGGTGAGGCCTACTGTGAGGACCACGGACTGGGAACCTTGGAACCTTTTGCTAAACCTGTGTGGGCCACTGCAGTTTAGAGAGAGCTGCCGCCGCTCAGAGCCCAGCTAACTCGGATCCTTTGAACATTTTGCTAGACCTGTGTGTGCTGCTGCAGCTAAGAGAGAGCTGCCACCACTGAGAGCACACCTAAATCTGCAGCTGCTGCTGCTGAGAGCCTGCCAGAATCTGCACCTTCGAGGCCTTCGCTGAACCTGTGTGGACCGCTACAACTAAGAGAGGGCTGTAGCCGCTGAGCGTTCACCATTGTGCCAGCCTGGCCGAGACCATCCTCTGTCGTGTGAGCCACCGCAGCTGAGAGAGCCTTGCTACCACTGAGTGCCCGCATCCTTGCCTACTCTGCATCATTGTGACTGGTCCCAGGGGCTGCCACAGCCAAGAGAGTGCTGCAACAGCTGAGTGCCCGTACCCCTTGCTACTTGCATCATAGTGGTTTGCCCCGTGGGCTGCCGCAGCCAAGAGAGAGCTGTAGCCGCTGAGTGTCCGCACCCTTTGTTACTGTGCATCATTGAGATTTGCCCCGTGGGCCTACGCAGCCAAGAGCAAGCTGTAGCCCCTGAGTGCCCACACCCTTTGCTACTTTGCATCATCATAATTTGGCCCGTGGGCCGCCACAGCCAAGAGAGAGAGCTGTAGCCGCTGAGTGTCTACACCCCCCTTTGCTACTTTGCATCATCGTGATTTGCCTTGTGGGCTGCCGCAGCCAAGAGAGAGCTGTAGTCGCTGAGTGCCTCACCCTTTTGTACTTTGTATCATCGTGATTTGCCCCATGGGCCAACGCAGCCAAGAGAGAGCTGTAGCCGCAGAGTGCCCGCACCCTTTGCTACTTTGCATCATCGTGATTTGTCCAGTGGCCCGCCGCAGCCAAGAGGGAGCAGTAGCCGTTGAGTGCCCACACCCTTTGCTACTTTTCATCCTCGCGTTTTTCCCCGTGGGCCACCGCAGCCAAGAGAGTGTGGATTTGTCCTGTGGGCCGCAGCAGCAGAGAGTGAGCTGCTGCGGCTGTGTGCCCGCACCTTGTTCACCCATGTTGAGGATTGTCGCTATCGTTTCATGGGCCACCGCAGCTAAGAGAGAGCTGCTGCCGCTGTGAGCCCACCACAGAGCTGCACGACGAGAGTCATCGCCACCACCAGCCCGGGCCACCGCAGCCGCATGTTGCTGTCGCTGAACGCCCGCCTGTCCCCGAGTACCTGAATCAACCTCCAAGACTTATGGTCACTGAGAGTCTGACTGTCACCATCTCCACTTCTTTGAGAAGCTGCGTTTGAGTCCCCTTTCAATGACAGGTATCTGTTGCACAATGGGTCGCGTAGGCCCCGGCCCTGAACTCGGTCAGTGTCATGCTTTGGTGAATACGTTATTGTCTTTTTGAGTCCCTACGGGTTGACGTGAATTGTAGTTGTGGAAAAGCTTTGAGAGTTTTGAGTTAAAATGTTAGATAAAGATATTATTTTTCTATACCTACCTGAGTTGTGTCCTTTTGTGGTGTCATTACTGAGTTATTGTACATGGTCATAAACGCCTCACACACTACCTCTGAGATAGGCCTAACTGCTCGTGCTACTTTACCACAGGGTTGAGCAGGGGTTGTCAAAGGGGGTGGCCCACTTGCCCTGACTTAGGAAGAAGGGTCCTATTTGGACAGTGGTGCCAGTCAATGCCAACTAGAGAACCCCATTTCTAACAGTGCTGAAGAATGGTGTGTGCTAAAGGATGCGAATAAAGAAGCTTGCAAGCACTAGAACTTGTGGAATGAGTTGTCAGTGAGTGGGGGCTTGCTTTGGGGAAGCACTAAATTCATTCCCCCTGTATCAGTCCGGATGGAAATAATCCAATTAGGCCATCATGGTCACTAAGGCATCTTGAAGACCAAAGAGAGAATCAAGTCGCACTCCTAGTGGACTGGCATAGATGTCCAGGTAGAGTGTGTGGTGAGCGATTGCATGGAGTGCAATGCGTGTGACAAGGTGTGCAAGACCAGGATCCAAACTATGGTGATAAGAGAAAATCCCAAATGGAGCTGGTAGGAGGTGGCTTTAGACATGTAGTGCTGGTCACCTGCAGAATGGGTCAGTCATATGTTCTTGTTCTGATAGATATGTTTGCAAGTTGGCTGGAGGTGCAGATTACACAGAACATTGAGACCAAATATGGTGGCCCACATGTGGCGGTGAGCCTCAGCAAGGCCTACCAGTGCAAGGGATTTGCCCTTCTCTGCACAGAGTCCTCAGACCAATAGGAAGAATTTGGCACAGAAACTTGAATAGAAAAGACAGAGTTTATTAAACATCATGAGGTGGAACTACATTCACACAGCACCCTTCGGTAATGCATGAAGTAGCACACTGACTGGAAGGAGCTTGGTCCTTTTATACCCACACAGGGACTCCAATGAAGGCGGTACAAGTACAGAATGCTGGTTTCAAATGCATATAAGGTCAAACAGAGAGTTTGCTGGCAACAAAGTGGGAGGGGCTACCAGTTAGCTATTTCTGGTGGACACATCCTGACAGTTACAAGTTGGGGACAGCTGTAAGCTCAACTGAGCATGTGCGAAGCAGAAGAGGCTAAATATATCTCGTCTCTAGGCAGATTGCAAGAGCAGTTGACAGGAAGGTAGGACACAGCACATGGCAAACAAAATGGCTGCCAGAAATACAAACTGGATTCCACACGACGGACAAGATAGTCTCTAAATACAAGAGGCCTCATTTATGAGAAATGACGCATCGCTGCGTGAAAGCAGCGATGCGTCACTTCTCAGTGAGCACTCCTTGAGACATACCTGATGCGTCATATTTAAAATATGACGCATTATGTCGCAAGGGGTTACAGATACGTCAGTATTTCTGACGTATCTGTAAGCGCAAAAGTGACGCGTTGCTGGAGTGTGTCACAAAAGTGACGCAACTCCAGCAATGCGTCCTTTTACATGGAGCAAGCCCTATGTGAAAGGTCCTGCGTCAGTCTTACGCCTGCTGTGAGGCAGGCGCAAGATTTTGACGCAACAGCGTCCTAGAAGTGTTGCAGTGAAATCTTATAGATTTCACGGCGTCTCTTCTACGAGGCTTTTTGTGGGGGATCGCCCCCCTGCATATCTTATACCTGACGCAGGTATAATGTAGCGCAGGGGTTTACAAAGTGACGCATCTGCTCAGATGCGTCACTTTGTAAATAGTGCGCAACAGGAGGCATGTTTTACGACGCTGATGTGTAACAAAAAGTGACGCATCGGAAGCACAAAACTGACGCAAGGCCTCATAAATGAGGCCCAAGATGTCTTCTGCTAATGCTTAACCTAATCGCTGCTAAATTAGCAGCGATTAGGTTAAGACGACCCTTTCAAAATTAGCTGATGACATTCGTTTATCTGGGGTAATCTAGATATGCATCCTGTACATTGATGTTCATCATCTCAGTAATTTCATTATTTAACATTTGTTATGCTTTTATGTTTGCAGTATTTCCTTTGGGAGGTGTACAAGCAGTGATGCACATGGAGCAAAGCATAGGACCACATTGTATACAAGTACAGCATGTAAATAGTATCACCAGTAGTATACATAGAAAAGTCAGTAGCTTCCAGCCCCAAGTAGTAAAGAGTGTCCATATCCAGTTTGAAAATGTCCATGACCAGTCTCTGTGTGAATTTCTGCAGCATTCTTATGCAGTTTTGAGATTGCATCATATACTGAAGGTGAGTGATCTGGTATAAACACACAACAACTGCTACCGATGATGCGACATGCACCACCTCGATCAGCCAAAATCACGTCTAGCACCATCCTATTTTGGAGTACTACAATCCTCGCAATTTGTATTTCCTCTGTAATGTTCCCAAGTGCCATAGCTGTTTGATTAGTGACAGCTTCCACAACACAAGTTAGGTTGTGTTGTGGAAGCTGAAATCGACATATTGTTGCAAAGTGGTATCTGTCTGGTCAACCTCATCTGTACTTATTGTTTGTTTATATCTATTTTTGGAAATGTCATTATACAACTTTAAATTCAGGTGATATGATAGAGGGGCCAAGAACACAGGTGGTAACAAAAAGGGTAGGTAACATACCCCGGACCACCCAACAGGCAATTGATAGTATCCTTTATTACCACATACAAAATACAAATTATGCGAAGACGTAAAACTACTGTTATTAGCTCCTTCAATAATCAATGTCAAAATACATTCACTCAGTCCTACTGGAATTCTCCCAACACTACTTATACACAGTTCTGCTTTAGCTCTGGTCACAGAAATTACAAAAGGTCCATTGTCTTTTATAGTCCTCATATTCCTGAAGACATATGGTGTCGAAATATTGTCCGGTTGGTACTCTTCTCATTCCCATTTAGTCCCTTTAGCTTGAGGATAGCCATCTTCATCTTGGTAGCATACTTTATTCAACCGAAAGATGATTCCACCCACTGAGGGCTTTCCGAAAGCAAACAAAAGGGCATACCAAGCTTGACATGAACCATTGTGGGAAAACGGTAGAGGAATAAAAGGTGTTCCTCCTTTCTTTTGGTGTGCAGGTATCATCCCACACACCCAACAATTGGTAGTATTCGTGGCATTGTGTGTATGATGCAAAATATGGATGAATGTGTTATTTAGGCAGGATTGTCGATGCTTCTGCTCGTGATAGGGAATTGTAAAATAGTGATGTTGCACTGAAGCTGGAGTAGTGCCAACAAGAAGCTGTCGAGCAGGAGCCACTTTCTCAACAAACCAGGTGATTATCGCAATAACCACCAGAGCAACAACAAACCCTACACCACAAATGATTTTTTTGTTATTCATTTCAGCAACAGTGATAATTGATCTTCCTAAAAACTCCTTGAAAACAATCGTTGGAGCTCTTATCCCTTAGACAGCCGCTGATTTTTTCACCACAGGCCAAGACGGGTGTCACTACACTAACGCAGGGCTGATCTCCGCCCTTGCCACATCGGTTCTCCGTTTCACTAACCCAGGGCGGTAGGTCAACCAGTTATTTTCATCACTGCAGATTTTTTCTTCGGTCTCAAGTGATATCGCGATGCTCCAGGAAGCGTGTGGTCTGGGGAGACTTCCGCAGATTCGTCAGGTGAGATAGCTTGACCTTTCTCCGTCTCCAGAATCTCTTGATGGTCGGTCAGCACAGCAGGTTCCACCAAGGCAGGCGACACACGCTTACAGTGTGTGCTGTGGACCCAGTTCTTCTTGTTCGTCACTCGAACTGCTGTCCGTGTAGTCAGGAGCACCTGCTCCGGACCTCGGTTCCAGGCTTTTCGATCTGTCAAAGACCTTGACCATCACATAGTCGCCAGGACGGAGTTCGTGGCCTCACCTGTAGATCTGTCAGGAAGCGCTTCTTGAACCTGTTGATGAATAGAAATCAAACTGTCGGTTAACTGTGCCAAATAATTATTCATCAGAACACAAGGATCATCATGTATGGGGCGTGGCTTAGGAACTCCCCAAATATTCATCGGTCTCCCAAAGACCACTTCGTACGAGTGAGACCTGATCGTGAATGTGGCACCAATCTTATGGACAACAATGCCAAGGTTAATGCATCTGGCCACTTTAAAGACGCGGAAGCCAGTATTTTCGCCAACTTCAATTTTATAGTAGCATTGTATCTTTCCACTAATCCTGCTGATTGCGGGTGGAAGACTGTATGGAATTTCTGTTTGATCCCTAACCCTTTAAGGACATGCTCAACAACTTGCCCAATAAAATGAGGTCCGTTGTCACTCCACAAAAACTTACAAACACCATATCTAGGGAAAAACTCCTTTGGAACCACCTTTGCTGTGGTGAGAGCAGTATTATCCTTTGTAGGGTATGCCTCTATCCATTTACTGAAGGCACATACCACCACTAGAACATACTTCAGATTATTGCAGCGTTCAAGTTGGATGTAATCCTTCTGCAAGACTTCAAAAGGTGTGGTTGGTGTAGCAAACCCTCCTGTAGGAGTCTGTGTCCCTTTTCCAGGAATATACTGCCAACTGATCAAACAGGACTGTACTACTCTTTTAGCTGTGCTGGCAAATTCAGGATGCTCCCAAACTTGCGTAAGCAATTTAGTTATTGCTAGAGCTCCAACATGTGCCAGCCCATGTGAGATTTGAACCATAGGTTGTAAATAGGCTGCAGGCAATTTCCACATATTCATTTCTTTGTTACGCCAATAGCCCTCATCGTCTAACATTCCTTCTTTAGACCATTGCTCAAGTTCTTCCACAGAGGCAGATCTTTGTATATCCAATACTTCCTCTCTAGCATCATGCCAATGCTCAGCTTGTGATTTCACTACGTACATGGATGTAGTACCTCGCTGCATCGCAGTCTCACGAGCTACACGATCTGCAAAGGCATATCCTTGTCCTATTTTGTCAATGATTTTCTCATGTGCGCTACACTTCATAATAGCAACTCTCTTTGGGTAAGTAAGTGCAGTCAAGAGATTATGTACTAATTCTCCGTGCATTATCTGCATCCCGTGGGATGTAAGAAAGCCTCTTTCCTTCCAGAGTAGGCCAAAATCATGAACCACTCCAAAAGCATAGTGGCTATCCGTGTAAATGTTCACACACAAATCAGTGCTAAGTTCACACGCTCGTGTCAAAGCTATTAGTTCAGCTGCTTGAGCCGACTTCTGAGGTATGCGAGCTGTTTCCACTACTGTCTCAAGCGTGGTGATTGCATAAGCAGCTGAAGTTGTGCCATCTGGTAACTTCAGACAGGACCCATCAACTCACAGTTCCCCATCAACATGTGGAAGGGGTGTGCGTATCTTGCAAATCGATACGATCCTTTGACTGTTCCTCAGTAAGGAATATACAATCGTGAGGTTCCTTTGACTGGGACTGAGTCGCAGGATATGGCAACAAAGTGGCTGGGTTCAGTGTTGCGCACCTCTTCAAGGTAATATGAGTTGATAACAGTGTCAATTTGTATCCTGTCAGGCGAGCACTAGTTAAGTGTTGTGTCTTGGTCTGATTCAAAAGGGCATCTACTGCATGAGGTACTAGCATCAACAGTTTGTGTGACAAAACTATCCCTTCACTCTGACGTATGGACAGAGCTGTTGCTGCAACTGAACGGAAGCATCCAGGCAACGCACAAGCAACAGGATCAAGAACTGCAAAAAAATATGCACAGGGACGCTGCTTATCACGATGTGTCTGTACTAAAACTGACAATGCACACTCATCTTATCTTTCTCGTGTACATAGAGTGTAAAAGACTTCTTGTAATCTGGTGTGCCTAACACTGGTGCAGAATAAAAGAGCTTGTCTTAACTGATGAAAAGCATTTTGGCATTCATCTGTCCATGGAAAGGGGATCGGAGTGTTTTTAGTCCAAAGAACTAGTAGGGGTTTAACAATGTGTGAAAAGCCCAATATCCATTTCCTACAAAACTAAGTCAAACCAATGAACTCATGGACATATTTCTGTGTGCAAGGTACTGGGGTGTCGAAAATTGCTTGAATGCGATCTGGTTTCAATGCACGGACCTCCTTAGACAGAAGGTGACCTAAGTACGTTACCTTCAGTCTACAATATTGCAATTTCTTTTGTGATACATTATGATGGTGTGTAGCAAGAAAAGAAAGCAAAGACAAAGTACATTTTTCACACTGCTCAGGCGTATCAGCTGCTAACAAGATGACATCGACATATTGTATGAGAGCCACTCCTTCAGGCAAAGTAAAGGAATCAAGCTGTCTCTTCAATGCTTGACTGTAAATACTAGAACTCTCAGTATAGCCTTGAGGAACTCTACAAAATCTATACGATCGATTATTTTAAGTGAAACCGAACAAATATCGGCTATCAGGATGAATAGGGATCGAAAAGAAAGCGTTCTTTAAGTCTATAACAGAGAATGTAGTTGCTGTCGGAAGAACCAAAGTAAGTAGTGTAGTTATGTCAGAAACCACAGGGTTCTGCAGTACTTCAATCTTGTACTTCTCTCAAGTCAATGATAAATCTGTAAATCTTAATGTAAGTATCTTTTTTCAAAATGGGAAGAGTCGGACTATTGCAAACATTGTAAGAAACTTCTTCCACGACCCCTACTTTAATCAAGTCATGTACAATGCGTGTGAGTGCTTCTTCTCCTTCGCGAGAAATTTTATACTGAGGCAGTCTTGGCAATGAAGCACCCTCCTTGACACTAATATGCACTGGTGGAATTACCATTTGCCCTAAATCGGTGTCTGAAGTAGACCACAAGGTACTAGGGAGTGAAGCTAATGCAATGTCCTCTTTAACAATACAGGATCTCTCAATAACGGGGTAGTTGTCATTCAAAATAACCCGTACTCCTTCCGGAGAACATTATATCATAGCCCTGAAATAGTTAAGCATATCAAGACCCATAATATTGT
This sequence comes from Lissotriton vulgaris, assembly GCF_964263255.1. NCBI lineage: Eukaryota > Metazoa > Chordata > Amphibia > Caudata > Salamandridae > Lissotriton > Lissotriton vulgaris. The sequence continues at coordinate 500,195,537 of NC_141685.1, forward strand.
CTGGTGTGCTTTGAGGAAGCAAAAACGGACATGGAGCAGTAAACTTATCAACATGGAATGCGAGTGGTTGTGACAGTGGGCTAAGGGAAGGTGTTCCATTGCAACCTATTGATGTAATAGTTAAGCCAGACAGGGGAGCCCTAGGAACCAAGTGTTTAGACAAGGCGCTACGAGTAGCTCCTGTATCAACCAATATGTGATCAGTAGAACCCAAAACATGTGCTGTAACATAGGGACCCCTCTGATCTACTGGAACTTCAACTTACCCCATCCTAGGCAATCCTATGCATAGGCAGAATCTTGTAAATCAGATGGCACATAGTCGGACATTTGATATTGGTTTCTTCCATCAAAAGTGTTAAACCAATCCTGCCCACGTGTATTTGCATCAAACCTAGCGCGATCCTTCGTGCTTCCTCTAGGCCCTGAATATCCTGAGCGATTTCTCATTTGTCCCTGACCACGTGGACACTGCTGAGCACGCAGTACTGGACAATCAGAAAGCCAATGTCCAAATTTCTTGCAGTACGCACACTGATCAACAGACAAATTCAAACGAGTATAAGAAGGAAAAGACGACCCATAAGATCCTCGTCCGCCTCTATCATTACCTCTAGAAGGTGGGCCATAAGCTTGAGCTCACTTAACCTTTGTTTTCAACTCTTTAGACTTTTTATCCTCATTACTTTTAGCTTCTAATTCTTGTTTCTCATAATACTGAGCCATGGTTAAGAGAGAAACCGGAGAAGAGGTAGTCCATGAACCCTCAATGGCCTTTAGGCGACTAGCTATTCCTGGCAAAAGGTTTGCGACATACTTATTGACAAACAGATGTCTACCCGTGTCATCTGTCAATGACTGGCCACTAAAATCATGGAATGCTTCTTCAAAGCATGTGAAGAAGTGAGAAACTGATTCATCTACCTTTGGCTTGCAAGACGCTAACACTGTCCAATCTATCTTTTTTGGGGGAATAATCGTTTTTAACTTAACTAATATAGCTGCCGGAAGATTTAGAATTAACTGACATGGTTTTTGTGCAGGTTCTCTATCTTCATCTAACTGCTCTAAGGGCCAGATGTAGGTCGGTCGGTAACGGATGAAAATCTGTATTTTCGGCCGTTACCAATCGGTAAATAGGTGATCGCTATGTAGGGGGCATTATTTTACCGAATCGGTAAAATTACCGAATCGGTAATTTTACCGATTCAGTAAAATAAAAAATCGGTAAATTTACCGAATGTGAGCCACCCAGATGTAGGTGGGACTCTTCTGAGTCCCAAAGGCCTTACTGAATCGGTATTTTACCATCAAATCCAATTTGATGGTAAAATACCGATTCCGGTGTGCATGCACATGTGTGCATGCACACCTATGCCATGTGACAGGCAGACCTGCCCTTAGGGCATGTATGCCTGCCACATGGCACCCGAGCCTGTTTTGGGGGTGCCAGAGGGTGCCAAAGTGACACCCCCTGCACCCTTGTATAATTCGGTATTTATCGATTCGATAAATACCGATTCGGTAATGCCCATTCATTCCTATGGGCTTCAAAGCCCATAGGAATGAATGGGCATTACCAATTCGGTATTTACCGAATCGGTAAATACCAAAATCATCCGATTCGGTATTCCAGCACATCTGGAATACCTACATGTCCACCCCATAGATTTACCGATTTTTAATTACCGAATCCGTAAAATGCGGTAATTGAAAATCGGTAAATCTATTTCACCTACATCGGGCCCTAAGTCTTTCCACAATGCTCCAAATGTCGCACGATCATCAACTTTACACACCGTTCTCCACATATCAGGCGGTAATATTAGTCCAAAAAACAAATCAATATCAGGCAAAGTCATAGTACAAGATCTAATGGCACCCTCAACTTCCTCATAAAAGGCTGCTGGATTCTTTCGCAGGTCAGGCAATTCAATTTTAAGGGCCATAACATCTGCTCTATTCCAAGGAGTGTAAACCCAATTATAAATAAAATATATTTTAGCATCTACAGAAGTCTTATCATTAACCCTGGGCGAAGGACTTCGTTACGCCCACGGAGCAGGCGTAGTGTTGCCTACTTCGCCCTTTGCAAAGTAGGCGTAGCAGGCAACACTACGCCCACCCCGTGGGCGTAGCGAAGTTGCCTGCCACCCGCCTCCCTCCTGCCCTCCCCTCCATACCTAATTTTTGAAAATATTGAAAGAAAAGTAAATAAAAAGGCACTTACCTTGTGCGCGGCGTCCTGGGGCTCCCTCTGCTCGTTCACCCCGCCGTCGCCGATACCAATGCACATACGCGGCAGCCGCACATGTGCATTTCTCGCGAGAAATGCGCATGCACGGGCGGCTGTGCATGCGCATTGGTATTCAAGATGGCGGCGGGAACGAGCAGAGGGAGCCCCAGAAGTGCCTTAAGTGCCTTAAGTGCCTTTTTATTTACTTTTCTTTCAATATTTTCAAAAATTAGGTATGGAGGGGTGGGGAGCAGGCGGCGCGTAGTGGGGCTACGCGAAGTGCATAGGTGGGCGTAGGTTCTCACCCACTTTGCGTAGCTTCGCGTAGCCCCACTACGCATACTACGCCCAGGGTTACTTATCATCATTTGTACCCGTTCCTTTAGGAGGAACATATGAAGGCGCGGCTTCCTGCATGGGTTTCATACTAATTACAACATTCTTATCTGTTTCAGGAGTAGAAGTTCGTGCCATGCTGATTCGGGATATTTGTGCAGCTGCGTCTGCTGCCTTTTTCTCCTTCCGCAAATGGGCTGCTTCAACACGCAGTTTAACCAAGCGTCTGATCGTATCAGCCACCTGGGAGAAGACAAAAAGACCTTCACATAGTTTTTTGCAATCAGCTGCTACATCATCAGGCTCTATTTCTACCGAATATTTTCTAAACCGTTCGATAACCTCTGCGGCAAATGTATCGGTAAAATATATTTGCTCCCTTTCCTGCCAATCTTTTATGCTATCTAAAAGTTCAGAAGCAGTGGCAGTACTACGAACGGCTTTACGCGCAGCAGATCTAATCTGAGACACACGTTCAGCAGATAACATCGAGCGAGTTTCTCTAGTTTTGTCCTGGTCTGTAGGAGAGTCCTCATCTGACTAATAAGGAGCAGAAGGAAGAGTATACGGAGGTGGACAATGATCTAATAAGAGAGAATCATCTTGGGGTTTATTAGGAATGGGATAAAGAGGTCTACAAACAGCGTATTGGCCATTTACCTGTAAATGACGCTCCCTATCTACCCACTCTTTAATTTCTTTGATTTCCCTATTTTTCATTTCTAATGCTTTCGAATGAATACTCTTGGGTTGTTCTTTTTCAATCAAGGCTTGCTCATGCTTCATTTGCTCATGCACTTCTTTCTCCCACATTCGTACACAGTCAAACATATCTTGGCTAGCCTTTCGCTTAAACATCCATTGCTCCACATATTGAATCTTTCGCAAATCAAATGACCCATGCATAGGTCAACGCAACTCAGGATCTTTATGAGTGTATTTGATCCGTAACGTGCTGTACATTATGGAAGAAATACCATACTTAATATACATGTCCCTATTAGGCGTCCCCTCTGGAGGGGGGGGGGGCGGTTGTGCTTCGTCGAGTTTCAAACTGGTACCAATACAAAAGCAACACATCCTACGAAGTGTGCTGGAAACAGGCATGCCAAAAATAGTGCAGAATATGCAGTATTTATTAATCAAAGTAGCGCTTAAGGTACTCTTCGTACGTTGCGCCATTCAAACAAATTTAGATAGAGAAAAATCTCCTCATTACCTGCCTATATGAATTGCAATGCATATATAATTATCAAACAGATTTCAATATTGGCCAATTGTACAAACAAAGCCGCAGTAAGTGTTACTAAACTACCTTACCAATCAAAGGCGCCAAACTAACAGCAAGTGCCGCAGAGCGTCTCTTACCAATCAAAAGGTGTCCAGATTCCAACTGCCAAGTTCTCAAATCGACCAAATGGTCACTGCACGGTGAATCAACAGGAGAGATCTCAGTCGAGGACCGGCGCCACCTGGATGGTCAGATAAGAAAGAAAGGAAAAACGCTGTGGGTGCCAAGACTTGGGTCTCCTCAGGCAGCGATCTCTTCCAAAGCGAGATTCCAATCGTTCGTCGCGACCAGTCCTTCGGGCATCAGAGTCGCCGATGAGCCCTGCTTGGAAGCGCCAATTTGTGGTGGTGAGCCTCAGCAAGGCCTACCAGTGCAAGGGATTTGCCCTTCTCTGACCAATAGGAAGAAGTTGGCACAGAAACTGGAATAGAAAAGACAGAGTTTATTAAACCTGATGAGGTGGAACAACATTCACACAGCACCCTTCGGAAATGCATGAAGTAGCATTGACTGGAAGGAATTTGGTCCTTTTATACCCACACAGGGGCTCAAATGAATGTGGTACAAGTACAGAATGCGGGTTTCAAATACATTTAAGGTCATACAGAGAGTGTGCTGGCAACAAGTGGGAGGGGCTGACAGTTAGCTAATTCTGGTGGACACATCCTGACAGTTACAAGTTGGGGACAGCTGTAAGCTCAACTGAGCATGTGTGAATCAGAAGAAGCTAAATATATCTCGTCTCTAGGCAGATTACAAGAGCAGTTGACAGGAAGGTAGGACCGAGCACATGGCAAACAAAATGGCTGCCAGAAATACAAAATGGATTCCACACAACGGACAAGATAGTCTCTAAATACAAGATGTCTTCTGCTAATGCTTAACCTAATCGCTGCTAAATTACAACACATATGGTGCACCTCTTCATAGTGTCTACAGAAATCATGCCAATTTAACCTACGAACTCCTTGCCCACCCCCCTTCCATGTCAGATCACAGAGCAATGAAAAAAGGCTTAATAATATAGATGGTTGTCTGAGGTCACATATGGAAGCCTAGCCTGTATCTTCGTCTTTTCCCTGTCTGGAACTTGTCAGCACTGGTTGCGATGCCCATTCACCTGAGGACCTTTGGGTTTCCGAGGCCAGTTTATCTCTTAATTCCATTAACATTTAAGACTAATCCTGGAGATCGTCAACGATCTTTTCATCATTCGGAACAAATTTCATTTGTACCATTTCCACTGTTGCCCACTCACACATATCTCTAACCCATTCTTCAATCTGTGGTGGCCAAGGTCGAAGCCATTCTATAACAATGCGTCTCTTATCCAGAACCAACCCCAGGAGGGCTTCATGTGTTCAGGCGTGGGCAACAGTCCCAACAATACTTTTTGGATCTCTTAAGGGAACGCCTATTCCATAGGCCTCCGGAGACTTGCAAGCACATCTTCCCAGTAGGAGAGTAGTGTCGGGCAGGTCCAGACCATGTGGAGAAAATCTGGTGTGTGCGATTTATACCTTTTGCATTCATCATTGCAGGCCAGATATATTATGTGTAATGTACGTAAGAGGAGATAAACCTGGTGAACTAGGTTGTATTGAAGGAGTTTGAACTGTGCATGGGGAGCTCACTTTCTGCACCCCCTCATGAACTTTCTCCCTCCGACAGGGGCTCCTCTACCAGCGCATTTTTATTTCGACTGTACAGGTAGCACTCCGTCTGGAATATCATACCTTAAGTCTCTAGAAAATGGGACACCAATCGCCTACCCTGCGCCATATACAGCATCACATTTAGTATATTAGTGCTGAGGAGGTTCCTCAGGGAGCACAGGCTACATCTCTGTGCCACACTCAAGATCTTTTCATATTGTATAAATTATCCTGTCACTAAATTAAAGGCGGCCTTTGCTTCTTTGAGAGTGATAAATTTCCCATCTATGTACAGATCTCCCAATGTCTGACACCTCCATTCCCTCCGCCGTCGCACTGACATAGAATCAGCAATACAGGCGAAAGGGCGTAGCACCCACTCTGGCATATCCCACATGTAAGGGAAATGTTGCACCACCCGGCGCACCTCATTTTCCTATGTTATGGCCACATGCCGCAGAATGTACAGGGTCGCTCAGGGGGCCCCATGTCCAAGCAGCAAAAACGTAGTCAGTGGGTGACCTTCATCAGTGCCTGCCAGGAGGTGTCTCTCTCAGTTATTGTCATTGTCAAGCCAATGGATTGCATGTTATAGTTGGGAGGCCATGTAGTAAAGTTCTAAGCAGGGAACCTCTAGCACTCCCGTAACCCATGTTCTTTGTAACGTTGCCAGACGTACACCTTCTACGCTTGTTGTCCCATAGGAGTTCTGCCACTAAGTGGTCCAATGTCTGGAAGTAATGTTGCGGATAACACAGAAAAAGTGTTGCATTGCATATAAACATCTGGGTAGGATAATAGTTTTTACAATTGCAATACCCATTAGGGATTAATGGCTGGTCACGCCAAAATCATACGGAACCATGTATTGCTTCAATCACTCTTCCAATGTTGAGATCTAAATGGGAAAAGGCAGTACTTGCTAGTCGTACCCCCAGATTTTGCATTCCTTTGCCTACCCATAGTACTCCACCTTTGGTAACTCAGAGTGTGGCACTCCAGCCAGCCTGGCAATGGGAATCAGCTTGGTTTTCCCTGGATTATTACAGAGACACGAACATTCTCCAAATTTCAGTTGCTCCGCAAGGAGGACAAGCACAGAAGTTGCTGGGTGCCAGAGATAAACCCAAATGTCATCAGCGTATTGGGAGACAACGTTGTTGGTATTAGACTTGGCATCTTTGCCGTGGTTATCCCCTGACTTTTTGCCTCTACTACCAGTATTTTTGATGCTGTGCTGGATTTCATTTTTGCTGTCTTAGATGCTTTGGGCACTTTGCCAGCAGGAGGGGTACCGAAGTCGCCAGGCGCCAGAGGTAACCCTATGTGTCGTCAGTGTATAGGGAGACGGCATGGTTGGTCTCCCCTATCTTGAGCCCCCAGGGTCCTAATCTCAGAGAGAGCAGACATCCATTGGGGGGGTTTATCAACAAAGAACGAGCAGTTTAGAAACCAATCTTCATACTCTAATTCTGGCTGTTGGGGCTGTGTAGGGTAGCTAAACCCATTTGAGAAACCACCTTCCCTCACCGACCCATCTGATAACCTGCACATATATAGCCACTGTACCAAATCAATGGCTTGTTTGATATCCAACAGTGCCAGTGCGTAATCATCTTCCATTAAGCATGGGGCGTGCCACACATGTGCCAGGCCCCACAGGTTGTGAGTGGAACTGTGTTTCAGTATAAACCCTGCTTGGTCAGTATGAATAAGGAGAGGCACCCTCGGGAGAAAAGTATTTTCACGTCAATATTTTGTAGCAAAATCGATCCGTAGGAGTTGGGTAATAGGGGATCTCTGTCGTTTTTTTTTCATGGCTACCACAGCCTCTCGTTAGAGAGTGGTAGGGTGCCTGTCTCCAATGCCTCATTGTAGACCTCCAACAATTGGGCAACCAGCAGAGGGGTGAACGTCTGGGAAAATTCTGCTTGCATCCTATCACTTCCAGGGCTCTTGACAGGTTTAAGATGCTGAATAGCCAGCATCATCTCTTCTGTTGTGATCGGGGTTCTCAGAACTGCATTCATTTCTGAGTCCAGCAGGGGAAGTTCAACAGAATCCAAAAAAGGTTGGACTGCCTCTTGTCGGGGGGAGTGTCAGTATGCATATACATCACGGAGGTGGTCCGCCAGAGCCTCAGTGATTACCCTCTTTATATAAACCTCTTTCCTGGTCCTATTCAAAGCTGGAAAATTGGGAAGGTAGGGGATTCCTGTCTAACTAGGCGTGCCAGCAAGGCTTTGGTTCTGTCTCCCTCTATATGTAGCCTTTGTTGATATGACATATGTATGTGTTTCTCTAACCTAGGTAGGTAAGTCAGCAAGGGCTCCTTGGTAGCACACCACTCTCCCATCTTATGAGGGGCCAAATGGAGCACTGCTTCCAGTCTGCTTAGCTTTGCTTCTTGCGTAACTTCATCTTTTTCTAGTTATCGGTGAACTATGTAAGACGTTTTTATACAAACCGCCCTTCAAAGTAACAAGAAAATTGCCAGTTGGTTGAGTGACGTTCTCATCATATATCACTCAAGTGCATGCCCTCTAGGATGTATCGTAATGTCCCAGTCAGTTTGGGTTTACTATGGGTTTGTGGGGTCTCACAATCCAGTGAGCCGTCAAGGACACAGTTAATGTTTCCTGCCAATAACATTGGTGGCCCCCGGTATGGGGATGCCGCTTCCATTAGAGTGGGGAAAAAAGAGGGACAATCATTGTTAGGGGCATATATGTTAGGAATACACAGTTCCCTGCCATCTAGCTTCCTGTGCAGGATAACATATCTCCTTTCCAGACATGTAACATGGTGTAAGTGTTGAAAGGGAACCCCAGGAGACACATGAGAACTTCTCTGGCAAATCCAGAGTACGAGGTAGCATAAAGTTCCCCCCCCCCAACGTTTCCTTGAGCTTGGTAAAGAATTCCCCCAAATGTGTGTCTCCTGCAGGCACGCCACGGCTACTTTATACTGCTTCAGGTTGGCAAATACTCTTGTGTGCTTTTCAAAGGCGGCTATACCACTAACGTTCCATGTCATCAACTTAGTCATGGAGGCTTCCATGAAGCACATACGCCAAACACACTGCTGCTTATCGGCGATGCTTCCTCAGGCATCTCATGCAACTTTGTAATCTCTGCCATCACTTTAGACTCTTCCACCTGACACGAAAGTGGGGCCCCCACCCCTAACCAATATCCAACATGAACATTCTCCCCCTCCCATTGGGCAATATCGTACCCCATTCCTGGCTAGAAAAAGACAAGGTGAGGGTATGCTGATGTTGCCCCATGTGCCAGTGAATCCCATAATATAGAATTACCAGAAACCAGAAACTCATGATGTAAATTTCAACTTTCCAAATATCCCTAGTTTTGGTTTTACTCAGTTTATAAGCCTACAAACCCTCTGCAATGTTAGTGGCTGTTCAGACGGCAGGGTGAGATTGAAAGCCTTGAGTTCCCCAGCCAGGTGCCCACCTATGGAGTTAGGCCCCTTCAACTACCTTTAGCCCACATCACCTGTGCACTCATTTCTCCTGTGTGTGAACCTTGCATTCAGTCATCTTTCTCAGAAAAACAGTATTACACTGGTATGGGCCCAATATATGTACCTATTCCCCATCAGGGGTCTTCCTACCTCAATTGCTAGTGTCTTCATTTGGGCCACTGTCCCTATCCTGGGTAGGACGAATCCCTTGAGTCTAGAACAGCATCCAAGGGTAGCACTCTCGAATAGGGCCAGGGCTTCGATTCCTGTTAGTGGTCTGCCAAGGGTATTGCTTCTTTTGGACCTGTGGCGGCGGGCCCGATCCAGTTAGTTGGGCCAATCCATTGAGGGCACCAAACACTACCCCGGCTGGCCATGGGAGTCCAACAAATCACTTGCTTCTGCTGCAGGAAAGAATAACAATATTTTCCCATTGCTTTCAACCCTCAGTTTAGCCTGGAAGAGGAGACTGTATTTGAGATTTAGATCCCTTAGCACTGTTTCACAATCAGGAAAGTTTATCACTGATCTTCCACACAATCTGATGCCCTTCAACCAGTAACGGACCTCATGTGCGGGTAATTTGCAATTTGGTGTCCCAATCTCGAAAGTTAAATGGCCAGGTCATAATGGCTCTTGCAAAGTTCACAGCGGAGTAAATTCACTTCAGTGGCGGTGGAGTCTATTTTATGTAGCATCTAGTGTGGAGTGGATCACCACCAGCACATCAACAATAGAGGGGGGCCTGATCCGCAGCATCTTGTTCATTCAAGGTTGTTACTTGAGCTCCATGGTCCAGGGGGAGGGCACGCGGGTACTTTAGAATTTTGTTAGCTTGGGTTGTTTGATTCTCTTTCACCATGGTTTCCAGCCCTTGAGCCAGCTGGGATTCCAGGGGCATACCAGGCACAATCGGCTTCCTCAGCCCCAGCCGCTATGCTAACTCTAGTCCTTCCCACCATGTAGTCCTCACCAGAATGTAACCTTGAGTATATAGGCAGCATGATCTTAGCACTGTTCCTGTGGCCTTCCCCAGAATAAAGTAGGTTAATCTCATCTGCATAGGCAGCCAGGTGCAGGTGGGAAGGCACTATTCTCTGATTTCCACTGCCTTCAATGTCAAGCCATCAGACTTCTCCTGCTGAATCATGCCGCACACCTTATCACCTGTTGTCAGACCATTGAGGTTCTGTAATTACGAATTCCTTCGTGCTCAGCCTTCATTTTATAGTCGCCGCCATTTTATGTTGCCCTCACTCAGGCAGCGCAGCGAACGCGATGTTTTTGTCGTTTCTGCATTTACGTGTCAGGTGGCTTCTTTGCCTATGTTTACTAACGAGTGTCAGGGTCTGGCCGAGTACACTAATTCCTGTCTGAGCTGATTAATCCCCGTCCGGACTATTTGTTGGTTCACACCATTCTTTCCTCTAAGTTATCTTATCTGCTGTCCTTCGCTACATGTCTCATGCATTCTCCTGTTTCACGATTGTCCTTCTAAAAACATGCAGCTGTGTTTTCTCTACTCGTAAATCGAATTGTGTGGATTCACTTGTAATTTGCTAAAGGGGTCGAGTGACAAACATAACCTGGAACTTGAGTTGCTTTGGACTTAAAATATTGTTTATAACGTTTGGCTATAGCTCATGCTCTTGTGTGATTGCATTTTGCATTGTATTGTATCATATATAAACCTATGCGCCAGAGAGTTAAGTGGCAGTCTCTTTTGAACGTCGTTATACCAACGACTTCTAAGACCACTGTACTAGCTGCAGCTAATAAATACCAACTTCTACGCCAGACGAAGAGTCCGTGTCTCTGTTTCTGACAAGTCAGGTGAATCCTGGGGATTTCAGGAGTATCCTGCGCCGCCGGGCCTTAAGGCTGCGGTTCTCCACCATTAGTCCCCCATGATTCACTTAGTCAACATTGTCCAAGTGCGGGGTACAGATCTCTGAGCTCTGGTGCTCAAATAGTAGTCATGTCAGCCCTTTGCTGCCCAGGTCTACCTGGTTGGGGCCTCCATTCACCAGCGCTGCAGCCTGCCTAACCACTACGCCACTGGTCTTCAGGTTTTGAATTGCCAATCGTCACATCATCTGCTTGTATTTCCCAGCCTGTTTCCCACTCCGTGCTGTCTTGGGTGCCGCTTCCAGGATATCTGGTGCTCCGGGTCCCACCCCAGCTGCCCAGCCGAGAAACCAAGTGCCCTCCTCCAGGCTGCGGCCTAGCGGCACATCCCCAAGCTCGTCTTTTGCCTTTTGCTGTGTCCTCTTCCTAGCCCGGGCCCCACAGCAGTGTTGCAATGTCTGTACAGGCAGCCCTCCAGCCATTTTGCCTGGTCACACCGCTCCTCTCTCTATCACCTACCTCTTATGGGGTTGAGGTCCTCCACCGCGGGGCACCCAGAAGCAACCTTCCGGGGATCGCCTTCTTCTGCGAGGCGCCGCTTACTCCCACTCACCCAGCTCAAGCTTTCTCCACCCTGTAGCACTTTTGGCAGAGCTGCCCTGCAGCCAAACACAGATCAGGGAAGATGTCGGCAGGCCTCTCATTCCCAGCAGTGCCCACTTCAGAACCCAGGCCTCCTAAGCAATGTTGCAGAATCTACAACTGCCATCTTTCAGATTTTAGTCCTGGGCTGGCCGCTCCTCCCCCTCACCACCTGGCTCAGAGATGCTCAAAATCTTCCACGGCAGGGAACCTGGGACCATTGTCTTCCATGGGGGCTGGATTCCCTTCTTATCTTGCTCCAGCCCCCTCCGTTCGGCAGCTATGTCAGCAAAGCTGGTGCTGCAGTCGAGCACAGATCTGATAAGATGGCTGGAGGCAGTCACTCAGACCGTCTCACACTTCATGCTGATAACTTTGTTTAATTGACTAAATGCTCAGTCTGTCCAGTGCCAGAGTGAGACTGGTCCTCTCCCTTTTTATGGGGATTTACCATTCAGGTTTTTCAGGATGTTGCCGGATTACTGGAGTTGACGGGAGCACCAGTAGAAACATCTACTCGGTCATCTTGTCAAGCCACACCTCCGATGTCACAAGTGTTTTTGGAGGGTGTTTTCAGCAGACAGGGGTACCTGAATATTCATTAATAGACAATGGGGCATATTCTCAAGAATGCGTGATAACCAAAAGTAACTTAACACAACCTTCAACATCGCAGTCTATCATGGGAATATTACGCTGTGTTAACTAAGTATTCACAACACGGCACATAACTCGTCAAATGGCCACGTTACAATCAACGCCATGCCGCAAAAATGTGAAACACAAATGCAAGAAAACTTGTGATGAAGCCAATCACAATACAAAAATCAGCGCAAACCAGTGACATGCTTGCAATTCACACGCGTCAGGTGGGAAAAATCACCATAAAAGGAGAAAAAATGCATACAAACAAATGCTAAAAAACAGCAAAGCACATTGGATGTTGCCGGAGCAAGTACGGAGGAGAACCAGAACCCCACAAGCCTCCCAGAGGACCAGCCTGGAACCCCGGGGTCAGGGAAGTCCAAGGAGAAGAAGAGTAGGAAGAAGAGGTTCAGTCTGAAGGAAAACAGGATCCAGGAAGTGGTAGGACACCATCAACTGCTGTTCGTCACTGTGTCATTGGAAACCAAAAATGGAATATGGCAGTCCATCGTGGACAAGGTGAATGTAGTCGGAGTGCTGAAGAGGACAATGGAAGAGGTCAAGAGGCGCCGGTATGACATCAAGTGCAAAACGAAGCTGGAACTTGCCAACAACCGGAAGGCAGTAATGCAGACTGAAGGTGGCAGTCCTGCGCCACAGGAGGAACTGGGCAAGATGGAGGAAATGGTGTCCACAGTCTTCAGTGGGGAGACGGTGGCAGGAGTTGGCGGACCGGACACTCCTCAACATGACCGGACATAATAGCACCAGGGTGAGTAACGACCAGGGACTGGGAGGACAGGGGGAGATGGGCATAATGGCACACATGTACAATTAAGTAGAGCATATCTGCTGACAAACCATGCCCCAGACCCCCAATTGCCATCCAGAGATCAATGTACCCAATTAGGCAAAATCACACCACAGTACAAGCACAGGAGTCAAAGGCACACCGCATGGAAGGTAGAAGGGGCAGCACAATCAGAGCTGCAGGGACGACTCCCCCAAAATATAGCACACACACACATAACATGCAGAGCACACCAACACTGACAACAATGTGGCACAAACTGCAAAACACCTACAACAGAACACAGGACACAACTGGTGTCATTTGGGCGTAGACACTGGCCAATCACATTTGGCATTACAGGGAAATGTAAGTTGATAATGTACAAGTACAAACACATGCACGACTGTTGTCGAAATGGCCACTGACCCCCAATAAATAGGCAGCTCCCCCCAAACAGCCACAATGTACACAGTCATGCAGTTTGTATGTAAACATGTACAATGCGACAACATACATGTGAACTCATTGTTAACTGCATCTGCCCTTCACATTGTAGGTGGAGGATCTGCATCTTCTGCAGAGCAGCCCGACCCTCTCTTCTCTGATGACAAAGAGGACCACCACAGCTTTGACTCTGACGCCCTCCAAGAGTTAATTGACAGCCTCCGGGAGCAGGGAAGCCCAGCTGTATCGATAAGACCCCATACCCTGCACAGAACACATAGCAGGCAGCACCCACCACCACGGCTGTCTCCCAGGACCCCCACGAACAACACATGGCCTTCCAACTCCATATGTTGAGTTGCCAGGAGCAGCTGGCTGAACAGGGGCAGGCGGGCTTTGACCGTATGGCATCCAAACTAGATGCCATATGTGGGTTTCTGAGTCCCATCAGGGACCACTCAGCGTCCCTAACGGACACCCACAGTCCACTCCATGCCCTCCAATGGACCATGGCTGATATCGCTGGAGCCCTGACTCAGAGAATCGAACAACTGGCCAGTCAGGGTGGCTCTAGTGATGTCACACGGGAGTTGGGAAACATGCGACGGTTATTGATGACCATGTTGCAGACCATGGTGGGGACGCAGGTGGAAAGTGCAGCTGCCACAGCTGCACACCATCGAGTGGTATATGGGTTTTACAATGACTTCAAGACCATCGTCATGGCATTGCTGCCACAAGGCCTGGCGCTGATGAATGCTGCTGCTACCACTACATCCACATCTCCGCCCCTGAAGTGTCAGTGCCACACAGTGCTGGAGAAGGCCAGCACCACCCACACGTGAGACACATGAAACAGCAGAGGACGAAGATGCGGATGATTCTGACTCCGTGGTCAGAAGGACACAGTCGCATTCATCTCCGCCATATGGCCTGTTTCAGCTTGGTTCTGCCCTCTGCAACAGCACCTTACACTGTCCCCCGATGCACCCTGCGACACTCAGCTTGGACCTCGACATGGACTGCCATATTCTGTTTGATCAACAATGACACAACTATCAGACTGCAGACTGAACTCTTCCCCTTCCTTTGGACTTGTAATTCCATGAAGGACTCTTTCAAGTGTGGAATTATGGATGAATGTAGGGTCAGTGAATCCTTCTGACGTCCATTTGGCTCATGACTTGGACTTGGGTCACAGGGTGACACATTGCAGAATCCGGTCCGGGTGGCGCCGACACACACATTAGTAACTTCCTTGTCCAGGCCTGTACGGAACCATGCCCAGCACCCCAGGGTCATTGTGCAAACCCTTAGGCTGGACTGGCATATGCAAGGCCAGCCCACTCCGCTTATGCTGACAGGGGGGGACGGCAACGCTACATGTCCCAGGTCTGCCCTCTAGTAACCTGCTGATCACAGGTCTAGTTGTCAGCATGGCACAGCCACTCCCTCACGGCTGGTTTACACCCACACCACGCCCATACAGCGCATGCATCACAGGACATGTGACACTGCCAATAAAAAGGCCTGGGCTCATGTGTTGGACTCCATTTCCGACCTCTCTCGGGATGTATTCATGTGGTGTTCATGCAGGCATGGGAGCCCAGGGCCCTACAACATCACATTCCGCCAGCCTGGAGTTGGCACGATGGCGTCCGCACCATGATATCCAATCATAGAGGGTCCATGACTTGCGGGGCACAGACTTGGTGGCACCGGATGCACTGCAGCCGGCAAAGGCACACTGCCACGGGATGGTGACTTTCGGTGCACTGAGGTAGGGGCACCTTAAGTGCTGAGCAGGTGTGCAGTCTGCATTGATGCCCCTTCCCGACAGTCCGGACGGCTCAGGACTTGTGTGCCCTGCTGGACCGCATTGTAGGCCAGAGCCAACAGGCAGCGTGGGCCTACCGCCACATGGAGGCGCCTCCTGGATCACAGAGTTAGTGGCACTGCATGGGCTGAGCGGGTGTGCAGCCTGCTTTGATGCCGGGTGCACTGGTATGTCCTCTGCCATGACGATATCAAGACCCAGTATCAATACTGAGACCTGGTGGCCTGCGGAGCGGGGCTGCGTGATATGGTGGGTGCCATGTCCGCGGGACCTTAAGATTATGAAGAGGGTAAGGAATTTTCATGTGAAACATTCTACTTCAAAAACTATATGTACGTGTCGGTGACAGTGTGAGGATAAAGTACCAACAGAAACTTGGAGCGTCTAGGTTTTCACTGCCTTTTAAGTGAAAATTATTTCAAAATGCTCTTAAACAGGATGACAGCCACTTCTGGAATCATAATAGAATTGCTGTGATTCTTCTGGAAGTACAAGCCAAAAGGGACACTACTGAGAAGTGCTGAGATTTGCAGTAATCCTTATAATTCTCATTAAAGAAACAAGTCTTTACTCATTTATGGATGACTCCTGTACTGCTTCACACTGGCCCACAGAAAATGAGCTAAGCAGTGGCAGTACAGTGAGCACGGAGGCTGGGATGCAGCATGATCTCTACTCTAGACTCCAACCAGTAGGCAGAAAATTCCTTTTTATTGGTCCATGGCTCCCACAGCTGGGACCTCACTTATGGGATTGCGGCGTAGGCCAAATAATAATGTGAAAAGGGTACTCCCGCAATTAATTTTAGGTCTAGAGGAGGGAGTGACAATAGAAAACAACAATAAAGAACCTCTGAACTGACCTATATGATTTTAAAGTGATTAAATCTACAACTTGAATGGATGCAACACATGTAAAACAGACATATTATTTTTCATGTAGTTTATTTTTCTTTTTTTACTATTTATTTTCTTTTTTGTTTGTAAAAGTAAAAAAGTTTTTATGGCATTTTTATAACATTTTATGAAATACATTATTACCCTGCATAACTTGAAAAATTCATTAAATACAAGAGTAAACTCGACATGAACCCCAGTTATAATTAAATAGTACAAATTATCTCATCAGTAATCATTCCTAAACTATATCACCCAAACAACCACTCATTCATACTCATACCAAAACTATATAGAAAACAACTACGACAACAGAGGAAGGCAGTACAGCTGAGATTCTAAGCGTATCTACAAATGTTTACATCTACAATTCTATATCTTGATGCTTCATAAGTTATATACTGCTTTTTTCTTTATTTCTTTTTCTCTTCTCATGTGTATATCTCAGGTGTATAAGGCCTACGTACATTTTGGTGAACATGTATAACTTATATCACCTTCTTCAGGGCCAACATCGACAAAGACATATACATATAGATATAAAAACTGGGGGTTCTTCTCATTTGAAAATGAATATATAACGCATTACATATTTTTAAGCTGCATCCTTAGCATCCCAGACAAACTTAATCTAATACATAAAATAGAGGGTATTATGTATAATTGTGATTACCCCCAGTGGTCAGAGGGGATAGTCAACATGCCCACAGAATACCAATAGTGAGAGAAAAGAATAGGAAAACGTGAGCGAGAGCCAGAATTACACCTAGGCTATGGTCGTTATGACTACACATAGTGACAGGGTCTCTTCACCAAAGATAGAACAATAGAATATACCTAAATGGAAATAAATGTAGCAACATCTTATAGTGAAAGGCTCAGAAAGCGCAGTCTCATTATCCAGAGGTCTAGCAGGTCTACTTTGCTACAGACCTCCCTCTTCAACCACAACGGCCCTTCAAATGCTAGTTGACCTGATCTACGACCTCTCTAACTCCCATTCTAAATTTTTAGTATTGGGTGATTTTAACCTCTGGCCTTCCGGTCCTCATGATCTGGCTTTCAGAGAACTCTGTCAAGCGTGCAGTAATATTCATCTTACACAGCTGGTTTTATCACCTACCCATGCTAAAGGGCACACTTTGGACCTGGTATTCGCCGATAAAGATCTGGTTATAGAGGAAGAGGTTGTGGGTCAGTGCTGGACTGATCATTCACTGATTACCATGTCCTTTGTGATGCGTGCTCCATTGAAACCTAGCAATTTGGGTGGTATGAAATCCAATCGACAATGGAATCGTCTTCTTAGAGAGCCGATTCGTCCTACATTACTGCCTGAAACCTTCTCAATAGAGGATACTGTGGATAAGAGTTATGCAACCCTTTGCCAGCACATCTCAACAGCTTTGGATGAGCTGGCCCCCTTGCGAAGGGTGAGGGACAGGCCTAGAGGAGCCAACGCTTGGTTCACCGAAGAGCTTGGACAGTATAAGCTCCGCTGTAAACAGGCGGAGCGTACCTGGAGGAGAGGGTATAAGGAGCAGGATAAGGTAGCGTATAAAGCGACCCTGCACGAATATAAGGTTCAGCTAAGAAGTGCAAAAGCTAAGTTCTTTGAAGACACCTTAGCGAAGGCCTCCAACAAATCACAGACTCTGTTTAGGTTGGTTAATAATCTATCCAACCCGTCTTGTACAGTGCCAACTATTCCGGCTTCACAGGTATTATGTGACTCATTGGCCCTCGCATTTGAGGAGAAGATCAGAACCATCTTGACGGGTCTTATGGCATCTGGACAGTCTGCGCAGCTTATGTCTTCCCCTTTGGATCCTTCCGACCACCTGGATAACCTCAAGGAAGTTTCCCCTCGGCTGTCCTGTTTTCCTATTCCCTCGTTAGAGGAGTTTTGCGTCTTGGCCAATGGCTTATCCTCAGGGTCACCACTTGATCCTATGCCCCACAAGATCTGGAAGTCATTCCAAGATGAGTTGTTTCCACCTCTTCATTCCATCTGCTGCCAATCATTGACCACAGCATCAGTCCCAGACAGCTGGAAGCTAGCAATTGTAACTCCTTTGTTAAAAAAGGCTTCTCTGGACCCCCTCTGTGCGGCCAACTATCGCCCTATATCGCTTTTACCATTCGCGATTAAAATTCTTGAAAGGTGGGTCACAAGAGCATTGTCTAACTTCCTAGAAATAAATCTCTGTCTGGATGCGGCCCAGTTTGGCTTCAGACCGGCCCATGGTACCGAGACCGCTTTGGTCACCGTGTTGGACGACCTACGGACGCGTGTCGACAGGGGCAAGTCAGCATTTTTGGTGCTGCTTGACATGTCGGCCGCGTTCGACACGGTGGACCATGAAGTTTTACTTCGCCGTCTTCGGAACGTGGGAGTGAGCGGTCTGGCTCTAGACTGGCTCACATCCTATCTTGACAACAGACAACAAGCTGTGGCACTTCCACCTTTTCAATCATCCACACGACCGGTGAATCAAGGAGTCCCTCAAGGATCGGCGATCAGTCCGATCCTTTTTAACCTATATCTCCGACCTTTGGTTGAACTGATAAAGTTATTCGGCATATCAGTCATCAATTATGCCGATGACACTCAGTTGATCTTTTCATTTGAAGGATCAGAGATAATCTCAAGGGACACTTTTCACCGCTGCAGCATGCAGCACCACAGCAGCATGGTTGCGAGCCAACTCACTCAAATTTAATGGGTAAAAAACGGAGGTGCTCCATTGTTCTTCAGACCGTATTCCACGTGCATTACCGGACGATTTTTGGCCGACTTCCATCCCGGGCTCAGTGGAAGCTGCAGAATCAGCTCGCAATTTAGGAGTTCTGTTTGAACCCAATTTGCAGCTTGATGCTTCTGTAAATAGGACGACAGCGACATGTATGGGCCTGCTTCGTGCCCTACGTAAAATTCTGCCAATCTTTCCTCGAGGAGCTAGAGCTGAGGTAGTGCGTAGTTCTATCCTCAGTAGGTTAGACTACTGCAACGCACTACTTCTGGGAGCTCCCAAGACCCTGATCCTAAAGTTGCAAAGGATTCAGAATATGGCTGCTTAACTGGCTCTGTCTCGACCAAGGTCCGCTTCCTCCTCTACAGCTCTAGCCGACCTTCATTGGCTACCGGTCCAGCAGAGGATCGCTTTTAAAGCTTTTTGTCTTGTGTTTAGGGCTCTGCACGGACTAGGACCAATACCACTTCAAAACCTCTTTTCCTGGTATCAAGCAGCCAGACCTTTGAGATCCTCCTCTGCGTTCCTGGTGAGGATTCCCAGGATAAACAGAGTGAGGATGGGCGGCCGCGCTTTTAGTTTTACGGCCGCCACATTATGGAATACTCCACCTCTGGCTTTGAGAAGTAGCCATTATCTGCTTACGTTTAAGAGAGATCTTAAAACTCATTTATTTCCTAGAGCAATGTAGCCTAGTCTATTTGATGATTGGATACGGTCTCAGCGCCAGGATACCCTTCTGGGTGACAGCCGCGCTTAACAAGCATTAAATACATACATACATACAGAGCATGACTCTGAAAAGAAGAAGAATTGTTATAAGATATTTATCATTAATATGGAAATTAAGTGGAGGGACTGGGAGGTAGAGACAAATATCCTCCCATAACTTACAATTTGCAAGATATTTTTGATGTCCTCTCGTGCTTGTTATATGTTAACGGGAGTGCCATAGCAAGTTACCTTGCTGCGCTGGCATACGTCAAAGTGAAAGGTCAGAAATGCACAGTATATATCCAATATGGTGCTTTCCTGTCTCCCCCCCCCCTGCACTAGCGTCATTTCGGCAGCTTAGCTTCAACGCAGGCCCCCTTCCACTGTGCTGCAAGGGTGCCTGTGTTGTCAGCAGGATTGTTTAAGTGCAGGAAGGGGCATCTTTCTGCACAGAAACAATCCATTAAGGTGTGTTCCTCTTTCTATGTGTGCTGCACAATGCAGCATACATAAAAAGAGGAGTAAACAAGGATAAATAAACATATTTCCCCTCGTTACGATTCACCTTAGGAGGCGTAAGGTTTTGTCGCATCCCTAGGTTTACCTGGTCTTGTAAATCTGGGTACAAATCTAAATCAATGGGTGTTGCATGGGAACATCCACCACAACACCCATGGAACACCTCCCTACCCCAGAGTAAGGCAACACAGCGATTTGCACTGCCTTGCCTTACTCCATATCTAAGAGGCCGTTCAGAGCCATGCAAAGTGGATTTGTGTGGCCTCATAGATATGATTTCAAGGTTTTCCCCGCCAGAGCATCAAAAAAGGTGACGCTAAGGTGTCACAAGTGCCTCATAAATATGCCCCTTGGTGTCTGTGGTGGGCTTGAAAGTAAGACCTGGAATCAAAACACAGCCTTCATGATGGACCTGCTTTCCAGGGTCATAAAGAACATCACTAATTTAGTTCACCTTCTGTTCATCATAACAATTTTTTGAAAGAACAAGTGAGCGAGTCTCCTCTGTTCCCATCTACATAATATACGCCTTGGATTATTCCCCACCGGTGTTAGGTTTAATACTGATAAAGCTGCTATTTCAGTCTTTAAGGGCCCGATGTAGGTGGCCCAAATACCAGTCGATAACAGTGAAATTCAGTAAATTTCACTGTTACCGACCGGTATTTAGCCATTCCTGATGTAGGGAAGGAATCAGTAATAAGGAATCGGTTAATACCGATTCCTTAACTCTTATTCCTTATTGGCCATGCATTTAAGGAATCAGTAATACCGATTCCTTAAATGCAATGTGGAAAGCACATAAAAGATTGCTTTTGGGACTTTGGAAATCGGTAATTACCACCAACTACAAGTTGGTGGTAATTACCTAATTCCTTTAAAAAAGCACTTTCTCGCAAGTGCCATGTGGCGCATATCCATGCCCTTAGGGCATGCATGTGTGCCACATGTGCACACATGCACATTACAGGGGTGCAACTGGGTGTTTGGACACCCTGGCACCCTTGAAATGCCTCCCGGTATTACCGATTCAGTAATACCGAATATCTTCACATTCATTCCTATTGACCTCTAAGCCCATAGGAATGAATGGGTAGGTATTCGTTATTACTGATTCGGTAATAACGAATATGAAGGATTCAGTATTTTTTACCGAATTCTTACCTACATCTGAAATACCGATTTCTAAATACCGAATCGGTAAAATTCGGTATTTACAATTCGGTATTTCACTATTACCTACATCGGGCCCTAAATTCCTTAGAGACAGGTGTTTGTTAGTTCGCTATTGGATTATATTTTCCCCTTTAATGATGGAACTTTTATTGTGAAATTGGAATCAACATTTAAGTAAAAGCTAGATTTACCAAAGTTCTGAATGTTCACAAATTCATTTGCTATAAAAAGGTTAGTGCTTTATTCTCCAAACATGCCAACTAAGGAAGAAAAAGAAAAACCAAATAAATATATAACATCGCCCTATCCTGTTCTTCCCATATTTTCAACTAATTTTACAGATAATTTATCTAATCTTTTCTGATCCTGTGTGGGCCATGCAATTTGTCGAACGTATTTCGAAAAGTTAAATTAGTAGAATTTTATGCATTTCTGAAGTGCAAACTTTAGTAAATAAGTGTGCCTATGGCTTTGAAGACCCAGGCACATACATATGTTTGACAATGAAAAGTTTTCTTCTGGGAACTCGGCAGAAAACCTATTATCGAGAATTAGATGATTTCATGCTTCATAAGTTTAATACTAACTGGCAGAAGTCACAAGGAATTAACTTTTTCGCAACTGTGTCGGAGCTCGAAAATAATTGTGCCAAAGATTCCAGCATTAGAAAGTGAACTTTAGGAGAGGAATAACTGATTAGTTTAGTGCTTTGTTGTTCCCATGGCAATGATGCAGCAGCGGGAAGCCTGGCACCCCTTCATTGGGTTTAAATTAAACACAAAGAAATGGCTATTCTGCAGAATATGGGCACGAGCACTAGAAGTATTCTTACTGAACGAATGAAATAAACATTACAGACCAGAAGCAGCTTTTGAAATAATATTTTTTTTTACAATAGGGCCACGGAGTACTGTAAATGTGTCGAGGAATGATAAGTTATTTTTCAACACAGCTATGATGGTGGCCAAGCGGGACATTGCGGCGGCCTGGATAAGCCCCGACCGACCTACCCTAGAGAGGTGGCAAATTGGGGTGGACTGGTATGCGACCCAAGAGAAAGCCCTTTGCAAAGCTAAGGGGTGCGTCAAGAAATACCATAGAGTGTGGGGGAAGTGGTTGGGGAATGTGGAGGGTCCTGATTAATCTGGTTCCAAATTCGGTCTATGTAATTTAATGGGGATCGTGATTGGGGGGTACAGTGCTTGTGCGGATGAACTTATACTTGTGATTTCCGTGTATTGGCTGAATTGTTTATATGTTTTTAAAATCAATAAAATGTGCTTATCAAAAAAAGGATACATTTTTTGCTTTTTGCTAATTTTCTATAAAATATTACAATTATATTTAGAGTGGGAGAGAAGACGAACAGTAACAGGGACATAACAATATATGTCCCAGATTTTCATATACTTTTCCAGTCACATATTTTGAATAATTTCCTAGAAAGATGTTAAGGATTTCCGCTGCACTGGAAAAGTCTTTGTCACACAAAAATGATACACAAGCTAGGATACAAAATAAGGGAGTCATTAGGATGGTGGACGGACCTGCGTCCGTCCGCCACCCCCGAGGAAGAGGGACCGTCCGCATGAGCAGCGGCGGTCCGTCCATGCAAATTAGGATGTGACCGCCACCCTGGCGGTCACATCCGCTACATTTAACATTGCGGCGGATGCTGCTTCTAGCAGCACCCGCCACAAGGTTAAAAAGTGCATGTTTACCTTTGCATGTACGAAGCGGCAGGCACTGCGTGGTGCCTGCCGCTTCGAGCACGCAAAAGCAGGGGGGTACCATAGGTACCCCCCATGTGCAACCCTTACCCCCCTTCACCCTGGGGGCCCGCAACGGGCCCCCAATGAAATGACCGTATGCCTTTTCACGGCGGAAATGCCGCTGTGGAAAGGCATAGGATCGCCGCCATCCTAATATGCCTGGCGGTGTCTGATAGACACCGCCAGCCATGTTAGAGCTTTTCCGCCGCGGTCGGAAGGCGACCGCGGCGGAAAAGTTGCGGACGGAAAAAATATCCCCCAGCCATCCTAATCTGACGGGGGGTCTTTTTCCAGTCCGCTGCGGTTAATCTGCATCCTCCGGGCCGGCGGTGGCTTCTGCCGGCCCGGAGGATGCGGATTATCTGCGATCATAATCGGCCCCTAAGTTAGGAACGAATAGTCCCTATTTATGTGTGATACAACAACTGCAACCATATTAACAAATGGATCCCAATTCACCAAAAGTTGTTAATGTACACCCACTCTGTTTGGGTGACGATTTTCAATTCACAAAAAAATCCTGGAGTACTCCCAGGGTCTTGGTAATGAAGCAGCTATATTTTTCTTGGATGGGAGTAATATTTTTCATTATCACTACCATAATGTTAATAAAACAGTGTTATGTTTTCTCACTAGGACTTTCATCCTTTTTTTAGACAGGATGGTCCTCCATTTCCCTTCAAGGTTGCATTCATTTATGGACATTCCAGCTGGACATGCTCTTCTCAGCAGGGTTACCATATTTTGAATGGCACACTATTAATATATTTGACAAAGCTGCAATGCTTTAAAAAGTGTGCGAGACTGACTATGTTTGAGGCATTAAAGATTTGGTGCACCAATTTGCAGAAAGGCAAAGGGAGGTTTTAATTTAACAATTAACGTATTTCACTAGTAGTTCTAGCCACTTGCAATTTGAAGGTTTTGCAAGCAGATGTGAGAGCCTCCTCCTGTTACAGCAATCATGTTAAGCTTGTTGAAGTCTGCCTTCAAAGTTGGAATGGAAGGCCACAACAAGCTACCTATGATCCCATTCGGAGGGGGAAGCAAGACGTTGTTGCAACAAGTGACGAGCTGGGATCCGGAAAAAATATAGGGGACTCCAGCTTGAATTCTGCAGCAACCTTGATCGCTAAATATTAAATAACTACCATTTGAAAGTATCGTATTAAGGGGAAGAATTACAGGAACTGTTATTCCTTTAAAATTTGAAAAAAGAGGACAAATTTGTCACTGAAGTATTACATACACCTTGGATTTTAACATATTTGCAAACTTCATTATTGGCCCTTTCACAACGATATGTAAAAGGAAGTGTTAGAAATGAGGTTTCTTGTTGGCTAGGGTATGCACCTAAGACAGGCAGAACCCATCACTCTAGTCAGGGTATTGGAGTTAACACCCAATATAACCCCTGCTCACCACCTTGGTAGCTTAGCAGAGCAGCCAGGCTTATTCCAGAGGCAATGTGTAAAGTGTTTGCGCGACACACACATACACCAGTGACACACTAAACATACCACAAGGTTATCTAAAAATGTCTTTTATATTGTATATAAAACACATAGACCACTATCACATAAACCATAAATCACTTTTGCCACTAGGTAATGGTCATAACTTCATAGGTAGTGCAATAAAGTAAATACTCATAGGTTGCACACATCATGGTGACACCCTACACATTTCTGCACACATTATGCAGGTCCTGAAATGATACTCACTATCCTGTATTTACAAGGATCCAAAATGGCATTTATCACCATATTAGGGCATGAAATGCAGCTGTTAGGTCAGGAAGACGAAGACACCAAAATCACCATATCGACAGGATTCACCACATATCCCAAAACGCCTTCGTCTCACAAAAGTGACTCAGACTGACCCATCTCCTTCTTAAATATTGAGGTGAAGATATTAGCTACTATACTGGCCACCAAGCTCCTGAAAGTGATTACCCTCTTGATCCACAGAGACCAGTCTGGCTTCATGCCAGGCAGAACAACTCAGTACAATCTGTGACGAGCACACTACTGGATGAATGTGACACGTGCCTGGTTGGAGAAAAACGGTTTTCTAGCATTGGACATAGAGAAAGCCTTCGATGCAGTGGATTGGCTCTTTCTAGAGCAAACTCTGGTGCGCTTTGAATTTGGTTACAAGTTTATGAAGTCGGTAAATCTACTGTATCCTGGACCGTTAGCAGCTGTAAGGGTGAATGGGAAGCTGTCCCCAGATTTTTCCATTCGAAGGGGCATTCGTCAGGGGTACCCCCGATACCCCTCCTGTTTGCCCTCACCATAGAATCATTGGCATGCATGGTGCGAGCTCATCCAGAAATTCACGGCTTTACTCTTACAGACACGGAGGAGGTTGAGGAGAAAATGTCGCTTTACGTGGATGATATCCTCCTTTGCATTATGAAATCATCCCAGACCCTCCCACTGCTCTTCCAACCGTTCAAGAACTATGATGTATACTTCGGCTAAAAAAACAACGGGGGCAAGTCAGTGCTCTATCTTTCAAGCAGTGAGCTGGAGAGAACTCTGGTCCCTGTCACTTAATGTGTGCGGTAGATGGCTTCAAATACCTGAGAATCTTTATGACGTTAGAAAATGAACTTTGTTTACGAGGAACCTGGAAAGGGTGGCCAAGGCCTGTCGGAAGGAGTTGGATAGATGGAGAGGTCTGCCCTTTACATTAATGGGTCACGCAGCTTTGTTCGAAATGATATAACTCCCAAAACAACAGAATATGTTGTACAGGGTTCCCCCTAATGTTTTTACCAGATCAGAAGGCCAACTACGCATACTACTGTGGGATGGGACACATCCCAGAATTACCCAGAATATGCTGCAGTAAAACCCATACAAAGTGAAGTGGAAATCCTTAACATCTTTCTAGGATATTATTCAAAATATGTAACTGGAAAATTATATGAAAATCTGAGACATATATTGTTATGTCCCTGTTACTGTTCATCTTCTCTCTCACTCTAAATATTCTATTCTATTTTATTCTGGGTTTGGCAAAGCGCAACAGCTGCCCCAGCAATGGGGCGTTCCGGCGCTGAGAGAAGTCACACACCCTACCAGGAGGGGTTGGGGGGTGGGGGGGCTGGGAGCTTGGGAGGAAATAGAAGGGTCTTGATTGCCTTACGGAAGGCGGAAAGGCATTCTATGGAACGTATGTGAAGAGGAAGAGCGTTCCACAGCTTGGGTCCCAGGACCTTGAAGGAGCGACCTCCAGTGCGACAGAGTTTTATTTGGGGTACATTCAGAAGAAGTTGGTTGGAGGAGCGCAGCTCACGGCTAGGAGCATAGGGGCAGGTCAGGTTTTGTAGCAGAGGGGGGTTTCCCTGTTTGAAGATTTTAAAGATCGTGATGAGAGCTTTAAATTTTACTCTGTTTTCAACGGGCAGCCAGTGAAGTTTACGGATGGTGGCTCTGGCTGAGCATCTGCGGAGAAGACCGACCAGCGTTCTTGCCGCCGCATTTTGGACTCGTTGAAACCTAGCAGTTTCTGCTTTGTTTGCACCTAGGAGGAGGACGTTCGCGTAGTCCAGGCGAGATAAGATGGTTGCCTGGACAATCAGCTGGCGAACCTTCGAATCGAAAAAGCCGAGTATGGGCCTAAGATTTCTCAGAAGACCTATACAGGTGGCTGCCACCTTTTTGGTGTGTGTCTGGAAGCTGAGAGTGGCATCCATCCAGACTCCCAGATTTTTGACGCTGGATTTAGGGAGTGGGGTGGTACCAAGGGATGACGGCCACCAGTGCTCGTTCCAATGGCTGGTGTTTCTGCCAAGAAGGAGCACCTCGGTTTTCCCGATGTTCAGTTGGAGATAATTGTCCGTCATCCATTGTGCCACTGCTGCCAGGCCATTTCTGAACCTGGACGCCGCGATGGAAGGGCTTTCAGTGAGGGTGACGACCAACTGGGTGTCGTCGGCGTACGATACCAGCGTGAGCCCCCACTCTTTGGCCACTTCGGCAAGAGGCTGAACATATAAGTTGAAAAGGGAGGGGCTCAGCGCTGAGCCCTGGGGAACTCCCTGTGCTATTGGATAAGGTTTTGAGAGGAAAGGGGGGGCTGACACCCGAAAGGATCTGTCCTTAAGAAAGGAGCGGAACCAGGTTAAAGCAAGGCAAGACACACCGGCCATCTCCAGACGCTTCAGAAGAATGTCGTGTGATACCGTATCAAAGGCTGCGCTAAGATCGAGAAGAATCAGCGCAGCACTTTGACCGGGGTCTAAAATCGTCCGGAGATATTCGGTGGTGGCCAATAGGGCAGATTCCGTGCTGTGGCCCGGTCTGAAGCCATTTTGGGATGGGTCCAGGATGCCATTTAGGTCCACATGTTTGGAGAGAATGCCGTTGACGTGGGCTTCTGCTATCTTAGACATCCAGGGGAGAAGGGATATAGGTCGGAAGTTTTCTGGCTTCGAAGGATCCAGGGTGGGTTTTTTGATAATGGGTGATACCCAAGCCTGCTTCCAGGCTGTAGGTACAGTGGCGGATGTGAAGGAAAGATTGAGAATTTCGATCATGGGGGGTAGGAAGAAGTCAAGCGAGTCCAGAAAATGAGAAGGGCTCATAGGATCCCCAGGGGAGCCAGATTTCACTTTTTTGCAGAGTTTAATCAGGTCGGTAGCAGTGATAGCAGGGATTTGGGTAAGAGGGGTGATATTGGAGGTTAAGTTCTTGGGTTCACCAGGGTGAAGAGGGTTCTGCAAAAAGTTTTGTAGATGTTCTGGACTTTCTCTACAAAGTATGTGGCAAGCTGTTTGCATTGTTCATTGGATGCAATTTTGGGAGAGGGTGACCTGGGACTCTGAAGTTCTTTGACAAGTTTGAAAATCATTTTAGTTGGGTTAGGGTTGGAACTGATTTTGTCAGCATAGAAAGCTGCGCGGGCAGTATGGATGGCTTTATGATATATTTTAAGTTTGGATAGATAGTTAGCTTTATCCTGACAGTCAAAGTCTTTTCTCCATTGACGCTCGGCTCTTTTGCAATCCTTGCGCATGGCTTTAAGGGTGTCATCATACCAAGGGTTAGAAGGTGTGGATCGTCCTTTGGTTAATTTGGCTGGAATGAGAGTGTCAAGTCCACCTGTGATCCAGTTATTGAAGGAGGTATAGGTCGTGTCAATGTCTTGATTAAGTGTGAGCGGGAAATCCGTTACGCTCGCGGATTTTGTGGACTTTTGGGAAATCCGCAAATTTTGCGGATTTCCCGCAAAATCCGCAAAAAAAATCCGCGAACGTAACGGGTTCAAAAGTTGAACCCCCACTCGTTGCAACTATTTTACAATGGTGCCAGCAAGCTGCCAGCGCCGTTGTAAAATAGTTACAAAGTTAGCTTGCACAGGAACCACTAGATAAAACGAAGCAGGTGCTGTTTTATTTTATCTAAGTGCTTCCTGTGCAAGCTAACTTTGTAACTATTTTACAACGGCGCTGGCAGCTTGCTGGCGCCATTGTAAAATAGTTGCATGGCTGGGCACAGGTCTGCAGCTCACTCAAAGGACCCCTGCGCCCTTCGGGGCGATTGCATAGTAACACACACATGGTCGCTCGAACTAGTTGATGCTCAAATTCAGTGACTCATTCATTAGCCCAAAAACAATCGTGAGCGTCGTCGAGGCTGGACAGGTGTGCCTTCTTCCCAAATCTACCGTGGAAAATCAGCTGTGAGGCTGGATAGGCTTTGCATCCTTGACTTTCACGAGCGCAATACCTGTGCTGTTCCTGTGACCAGGAGCTTCTTTCTCTTCATCTGCTGAACTGATCTTTCTCTGACCTTTTATTCACATAAGAGGCACATACCCTACTGGGCACATTGTGTTCGCACAGGATTTTTTTTTTAATGTTCGCACAGGTTTCTGCAAGTTCGCGAGGGTTTTGTACAATTTCGCAAATTGCGAAATTGTACAAAACCCTCGCGAACTTGCAGAAACCCGTGCGAACATTAAAAAAAAAATCCGCAAATTCGCGGGAATTCGCGGATTTTGCGGATTGCGAGTTCGCAAATCCGCAAAATTCGCGAACGCGAGATTCGCAAAATTCGCCCATACTTAGTATTGATTGGCTTCCCGATGAAATACTCCTAGAGTTTCATTGAAAGTAGGGGTGGAAAGTTTGTGCCATGGTCTTTTAAGGCGACGGTTGGATTCAGTTTTGTACTGACGTCCTGGAACTGGGACGGTTAGTTTGATGAGGTAATGGTCCTTCCATCCCATAGGTGTGGGGACTTCTGTGACTGCCTCTTGGATGTTGGTAAAGACCGGGTCCAGAATATGGCCGGCAAGGTGGGTGGGAGCCTGAATGAGGGAGTTAAGCTGCAATGCCGAGAGATCGGTGAGAAGATTGGTAATAGTGTGATCGTTGGATAGGTCAAAATGCAGGTTGAGGTTGCCCAGAATAGTAAAGTTGGCAGATTTGGTTACAAGTGCGGTAGACACCTCGAGGAGGGCATCAATGAACCTGGAGGCAGGGCCAGGTGGGCGGTAGATATATAGACCCGACATTGTGAATTGTGGGCTAGTGGTAATTTTAAATTGGGCGCATTCACAATCAGGGAGAGCTTCTTTAGTAAATGAGCAGGTGAAATGCTTCTTATAAATTACTGCGATGCCACCGCCTCGTGTATCGCGATTTAAGGTGGCCAAGTGATACTCATCTGGGAGCGTAAGGTTGGGGATGGCAGATGCGCCATCTCGTTACCATGTTTCGCAAAGGAAGAGGATGTCTGGGTTTTCATCCAATATGAGCGAGTTGACCTCTAGATGGTGTTTGGTGAGTCGCCTGACGTTAAGTTGAAGTATCGTAAGGGGCGAGGTGGTGGTTGTGCCTCGGTATCCTCGAACGCGAGTTGGATTGTCGGTAGTAAAGTGGCAGGAGTTGCACTGGAGTTGCGAGTGGCCAAGGACACCTGTAGCATCAGGACATCTTTGACTGTGATTCACGGCAAGGAGTTCTTCACGGTCGTACCGTAAGGGCAGGTGGGGCACGGTTAGACCAGGGGGACTGGCGAATGGCGATGTTGTGGCGATGACGGGCGCAGACGGGCTTGCCTTGGGCGCGCCTTCGGCGCGCAAACGGTGCTCCCGCTGCGCTCGTCCGCTGCGCTTCCGGTGACAGCACATGATGTAGGAGGGTACGGGGGCGTGGCCCCAGTCCTCGCCGAGTTGGCGTTTTGTCAGGAAATTGGTCGTCTACGAGTCAGCGCTAGTTCCGCTACTCGCTGTGCTTTTGGTGAAGGTGAGTGCCCTGGCGCTTTGCTAGCGCGCGGTGAATTAAAAGCAACAAAGTTATTCAGGTGACAAAATCAAGTTTTAAAAGCTCCCGGCTTCCACCTCAGGAGTGCGCGTGTATCAGACTTTGGCGCTTGTGATTAGCGCGTTAAGTACTGCGACAGGGGGGCGTGGCCTTCAGGGGGCATGGCCTCAGTCCTCGCTGAGTTGGCGTTTTGTCAGGAAATTGGTCATCTACGAGTCAGCGCTAGTTCCGCTACTCGCTGTGCTTTTGGTGAAGGTGAGTGCCCTGGCGCTTTGCTAGCGCGCAGTGAATTAAAAGCAACAAAGTTATTCAGGTGACAAAATCAAATTTTAACAGTTTTAAAAGCTCCCGGATTCTGCCTCAGGAGTGCGCGTGTATCAGACTTTGGCGCTTGTGATCAGCGCGTTAAGTACTGCGACAGGGGGGCGTGGCCTTCAGGGGGCGTGGCCTCAGTCCTCGCCGAGTTGGCGTTTTGTCAGGAAATTGGTCTTCTACGAGTCAGCGCTAGTTCCGCTACTCGCTGTGCTTTTGGTGAAGGTGAGTGCCCTGGCGCTTTGCTAGCGCGCAGTGAATTAAAAACAACAAAGTTATTCAGGTGACAAAATCAAATTTTAACAGTTTTAAAAGCTCCCGGCTTCCGCCTCAGGAGTGCGCGTGTATCATTGTACAATCCCGAAGTTTGCCCCACTGGTGAGTCGGCTCCTCACTGAGGAGCTTGGAAGAAATGCAGTTTCATTGATCTATCTATCAAACTCTGAATAATAACATACCAGGCAACTTACATAGGTTGCAACGGCAATGGGTGTAAAACCTTAAGGACATTGACTGGGAAGCGGCCCTGATGCACCCGAGGGAGGTGGCGATTAAAGCAAGGCTTCATTTAACTCAATTTAAAATCCTCCACAGGGAGCACAATGATAGAAGAAGATTGCATGCCATAGGGAGGGCACAACACCTGCACTGCCTTCACTGTGGAGTGGGTGAGGGTACCTTCTTGCACACAATTTGGGACTGTCCACAGATTCAGGGGTTTTGGAAGGGTATCACCGGAGAACTTTGCAAAGCCTTGGGCAAACCCATCCCACTCAAACTGAAGTTTAACTCCTCGGGATCCCCAACGTTGTTTAACTTCCAAGGTATATGCTTTTGTTTTGTAGTTTGGGCCCGGTAGCGGTGAAAAGAGACATAGCACACCATTGGGTAGCCAGGGAATGCAAGCCATCCAGGAGTGAAAAAAGGACATGGACAAGTACATAGTGGTTGAAAATTTATGTATGCCAGTACAAGCTGCCCCCATACGTTTTGACTGGTTTGGTTTGGTTGGCTATCATGCTACTCCCTGGATTTACTGGACAATTATGGGGAACAATACCGAACCACACCTTAATGAGTGGGTGTGCCTGGGATTGAACAGGTGCTGTATTATATTGTGCTTGCCTTTTTCCTTGCACTGTGGCAGAATACTCACTGAGAGTGGTCTGGGCTTGGGAGGGTTTCTCGTTTAATGTTCATGCCAATGTTCATACTCCTTTTGTTCTGGCAATTTTATGTCCATATGTAACTTGGTATTTTTATGTGATATTGCTGCATCATTTAAGATACAAACCTAAATATGGTTTTTGTTTCTAAACTGAAAGGAAAAGGGTCATTTCATGCGTTAATTACCCTGGGAGATTGGGTATGACCATAAACAGGATCTTTGTGGGCATTCTCGAACTACTATATGAACCCTTTCCACCCTGGAAATGGTCAAAGATTTATTTCGACAAAGGGCTGGTACAAAACATGCTTAGAATATACCGTTACTTGAGCAGCAATTTTAGGCTGGACTATTGTAAAAGCATAAAACAACTAGCAAAAGAATGGCAAAAAATAATAATAATGCAGTGACCTAAGCCCATCATAAAAATGTGCGTAATATTAAGTAACCCAGAAACAAAAAGGCGCCTATGAGATTCTATGAAAAAAAAACGAACATAAGAACACACTGCAAGACAATTATGAATTGTTTTTAATCTCAAAAGAAACTACACTTTCTATATCTTTAATTGGACTAGCAAGACATTGTATGCTAAGCTAATACAGTACACAAACTTTGAAGCCAAAAACACTTTTCCTTTAAAAACACTGGCCCAATTCACAAAGGAGTTTATGAGTGTGTGAAGCAGCACAGCATGAGTACGACTCCACGCACTCACAAATATCTTTGTGAATTGCTCATGAAAGATTCAACTCTTTATTAGTAAAAGTGCAAAGAGTGCACAGTCATTCCTACTTCTACTAATTATAAATGAATATTTGTTGAATATTCCCATTTCTATGTTTTGAGGCCCATTCATATAGGCATTTAGAGTCTTTGAAGTAGCACTACAGAATTACTATTTCACGCACTCATGAATGCCTTTGTGAATATGTCCTAATGTTCTAATGGATAGGTTCCATACATGCAATCTCTAGAGAAACAGCCTGGCCTTGAACTCATGCCTACAAACTCTTTGCTCTTATGACACACATTGGCTTGTACTTCATACTGCACAGGGCACAGGAAAATGCAGAGATATTCAGTATTCCTAAGTAAAAAGCTTGCCTTTATATTGTGATATGATGTCAACATATAAGGGAAATGGCAAAATAATAGTGCACAATGGAACCTGTCACGATAAATATCTCCAAATGCATGTCCATGGCAACAGAACTCTAACTGAGGCATATAATATTTGCCATATAAGTCACACTTGTACACTTCGGCAGTAATGCAGTTTTCCATTGTGGAAGTTTTTTTAACAGCAGTGCAAATGGTGATTCTTAACCCCTTCCATGCTCATGACGAGCTCAGCTCGTCATGAGGCACAGTGGAGCTGTGCTTATGACGAGCTGACCTCGTCATCAACAATGGCTCTTAAAGCCTCTCAGCACAGGAGGGGAAAACCATTAGCAGCCAAGGTGTTAAGGAATGTGCAATGTCACAGGGAAAACGCATGTTGGTTGTTACCCCATATCCTGCACTAGAGGCAGTGACGAAGGCCAGTGTACCAAATTCTAAAGCTTTGCACCCACGGTGAATAGAATGGGCTGCATCATTGATGTCTCCGGATGTCATGGCCAAACCAATAGTGTTTTAGACTTTATTGTAGTTTTCAAATCAATTATGACCCCCCCTAAGGGAGAGAGTTGACAACAGTGTGCTCTGCAGATGTTCATTGGGTGAAAGTGAAATTGGGGTTTGTTTATATTTTCTGATTGTTCCATTAGTACGGTGTTGTTGATAAGACCATCAGGGTGGTGTTGGTATCAAAGTTACTTTACATGGGGCATCAAAACTCCATTTACCCACTTAGTTGGAGTTTTGTTTTCACAAACAACTTTTACCCTCCTATTTTTCTATAATGAAATAGAATGGTTATATGTTAGAAATAGGTGGAGTGTGTTAAACCTCAGCCACCAACACATCTCAAATGTACGGAAAGTTGTAAAATAATTTACTCAAATATTGTCTTCAATATGTTTAGTCAACTGTAGATTGCTCTCCAATCTGCTATAAGATTCCTTAGAATGACCACGATGCTAGAATAAAAATATCTTTCACAGAAAGCAGGAATGGATGATGCAGTGTACAATGATTATTCTAAAGAGAGATAGCCATTTTTAACACTTGCAAACTTAACAAGAAAACACATTAAAGACAGTCCTTTCGAGCAGCACCTATTTAGCTGCGTAGTGGAGTCTTGTGTTGCTGATACCTGCGGCATTAAGAATTAGTCTCCTCTGCAGGTTGATGAAAAACACTCATCCTACCTAGCATGCACAAAGGCCACCTTTATCGTGGTTTTTATCGCTAAGCTCTCTCCATTTAAAAACAGTGCCAAATTTAGAGAAGTGTGGTAATATATGATCTTTGAGAAAACAGTAGATATTTTATCTTTCCATACCTCTGTTTTGTTTTCCCTCATTGCCCATAATTACCTTGGTGTAGGGTCCTCAGGCTGTACCGTAGGGATCTCTAAATTGCTATGCACACTCCACCAACGATGGTGGACGATTGGCCGTGACTGGCTTACCATCTAGTTAACCTCGTGAAATAATGACTTAGGCAGGGTGCCTATCTTTCACAAAAGATGAGTCTTGCTTTCTTATCATGCTGGGGGGCCTGCCAAAATATTTGGAAGTGATGGAATTTTTGTCAAAGACATCCTCCATCCAAAAACGTTACTTGCATGGAAGAGACAGTAACTATGAAGGTGAAACCACAATTTCTGTGGAAGCAAACTTAAAATACCTGGATGTTTCTGCTGCCAATATGGAAGAGAACATAGATCCTTCGGGCTGACAGAGAGAAAATCCACAAGCAGGACCTCAAACAGGTCTACTAGCATCTAGATCATGTCAATGAAGAACGGATTAGTAAGGTAACCATGAGGATCCTTCTCATGACCCACTGAAGCTTAGTAAGCATTGGTCATTTATCCTGCTGAGCCACTTTGATTCCGTTTTAGGATCTGGTGGAAATCCAAGTGGAGCAGCTGCTGGAAGAAGCCAACTAAAGATGAATTGGATGTAGTATCTTCTGTGTGGCTTCTCTCACTGGTGTCATGTTTTTTTCTTTCTTTAGAAGAGGAAAGTTCTGAACAGCTGGTCTGGGGCATTTTATGTGTCTGGTCCTTTGCAAGAGCAACACTAAGGATAACTGACAAGTAGCATAACACCTCTTATAAACACATAATGGAGATTTTGGTGTTCCAAATTCTATGCGCCATGGACCTGGAGGTAACTCACTAGCATTTACCCCTCCCCTTCTTCAATGACATGTTTCGCTCCACTAAGCAAACCTACCAGGGGATACATTTTTTATCCCTTAATGTGGCACATCAACTGCCACTGCTTCAGTTCAAGGCACTGCAAGGTCATTTTGAGCCAGATGTAGGTAGCCAAATACCGGTCGGTAATGGAGAAATTCGGTAAATTTCACCGTTACCGGTGAATAGGCATGCGCGATGTAGGGAACGATTCAGGAAAAAAGAATCAGTAAATACCGATTCCTCATCATCTAATCGGAATCTACCGATTCATAAATACCGAATCGGATAATACCATTTCGGAAAATACCGATTCGGAAAATAAGAAACGCTGAAAATGAAAAAAGAGATGTAGGAAAAACTGTTAATTATGAAATCCATGAAATTTGGAATTTAAGAGTCAGTAATTACCATGGATTGAAAGCAGGTGGTAACCAGGTGCAGGCCATAAAACAGGCCCCAAAATGCAACAGTGTGTTCAGAATGGTGGCTTGCTATGTGATAGCAAGGCGGCTACGGCTACAGGCAGCAGGAGTGACGATCTGGAGACGGGAGGAGCAAGTCTACAGACAGCGGATCACACTCTTCCAACTTACTGGGGCAGAGATCCATGAGAGTTACAGGCTACACCCCCACACCATCCTGGACTTGATAAGGGACCTGCACCCACTCCTGGAGCACCCAACACCAAGGGCGCACACCATACTGCCACATGTGCAGGTGCTCTGTAGCCTACACCTACTTGCATATGGCAGTTACGAGGGGGTGATAGCTGTGGTAGGTGGGGTGTCCCAGAGCTGCCTGTCCTGTTTCTTCAGGAAGTTCCTGGAGGCCATGATGCAGAGAATGCATCATTATATCAGCTTCCCTGACACACATGCGGAACTGCTGAAGACCAAGACTGACTTTTACCAAATAGCACAGTCCCCACATGTCATCGGCTGTATTGATGGCAAGCACATCCCAATCTGCCCACCTGCAACCACTGAGTACATCTACAGGAACAGAAAGTCCACCCACTCCATAAATGTGCAGGTAATCTGTGATGCTGCCAACATAATCACAGATATTGTGGCCAAATTCCCTGGAAGCACCCATGACTCATACATCTTCCAGAACAGTGGGATCTACACACGCCTGGCAGCGGGGGAATTTGGAGAAGGATACCTGCTAGGTAAAACACTGTGGCACACCATGATAGATACTGCAGATGTAGGTGTTGTGCATGTGATTAATATCTTTCTCTTTTCCACATAGGCGATAGGGCATATGCCATCCGCTCATTCATCCTCACTCCCTACCTGAACCCATCAACCCCGAGTGAGAGACGATACAACATGGCACACAAATCTACACACGTTGTGGAGCGCACCTTTGGGATGTTAAAAAGCAGGTTCCACTGCCTCCACAAAACAAAAGCGGAGATGCATGTCAGTACTCACCCCTCATCTGCTGTAAAATCATTGCAACTTGCGGAATGCTGCACAACCTTGCCACTAGGAAAGGAACAGCAGTAGAATTAACAGATATTGAGGATGATGATGATGAATTTGCACACCCTGAGCCTAACAAAGTAGGAGTGGCGCCAGCAACAGATGGGAGACAAAGACGGGCAGAGATCACACGCAACTATTTCTAAGTAAGTAAGGAGACACAGCTAGTTGTTGTATGTACACGACGTAGTTTTAATATCTTGGCACTACTTCGGTACACAAAAGCCCAAATGTGCCAGTCCAATTGTTGCCATCCATTAGGGAAGTCCTGGGTTACTTCACCCATTCCAGTTCAGGGAGTGTGGGCAGCATCAGTGTCTGCAGGCACGCCCACTCGTGCTGGATGCCATTGGCTGGCTGTCCTCACTGGCTGTGTGGGCAGTGGCAGCCACATGCCGCCTGCTGCTCCTCCAGGTATCAGTAACAGGGGGGTCATGGTGCTCCTACTGGTGGTCTTCTCGCTTTCCCCCACATCCACAGTACCAGTATTTGTGACTGAGCAGTCAGCAGCACCTCAACTGTACTTGTCACCCTCACATGGCCCCTGGAGACTTCACTGCTGCAGTGTGCCAGTCCCTCCTGCATGTTGACGCAGGACCTGCAGAGCAGGGAAGTGGCAGTGGCTAGCCAGTTCACTGCCCTTGCGTGTTGTTCGGACCTCTGCCTCTCCCTGTGCCTTGTTGCCCTGTCCTCGTCCAGCTTGCTGCACAGCAGCAGCACTGACTTGGACATGTCCCGCA
Organism: Lissotriton vulgaris; assembly: GCF_964263255.1. Taxonomy (NCBI): domain Eukaryota; kingdom Metazoa; phylum Chordata; class Amphibia; order Caudata; family Salamandridae; genus Lissotriton; species Lissotriton vulgaris. Next base: position 500,232,891 of record NC_141685.1, read on the forward strand.
TGCCCGCAGCCATCTCTCTCATTCCCTCCGGCATTGAGCTGATGCTGTCTTGGGGATTGACCCTTGCATTACGCTGTGTTAAGTTGGCATGAGCTTATTAGAAGTTTAAATGCCATTTTTCCTTTATGCTGCCTTTGCACACAACACACATTATTATAAATGTTTAGAGTTTAGCAGACTGTTTTGCTTCACACGAGAATAATATGTTTACCTATGGTAGCAGCTTTGTTTGTAAGCTTTGTCAGTGAGTGCCAAGGCCTTCAAGGTTATTTCAACACAGTCGTTGTTGTTCAGTCTGAACAGCGCACGTTCTAGACATAACATATATACAGCTGTGGCCACCTCTGATTTTGGTGCGTTTAATAATGCACTGCGCAGGCATGCTCATACACACTTTTTGAGAACATTCGCATGCTGTGGAAAATGATGTGATCCATTTCTACTAGGACCAGAGGTATGGGACCGCCCTTGTAAACCCAAGAGACCTTCTGTAAATATAAAATAACCTAATAGTAAAGGAGTGTGAAATCTAGGAGTATTCTATTCTATTTCCTTTTAGCATTTTAACATGCTTTCTCCTTTTGTATTTTATGGAATAGTAAATATGCTGAGAACACGGCACTAGAAATAAATATTTTAAAATTGCACCTGTCCTCATTTACTCCCTGTTATGGACTAGTATGAGTGTATATTGAAAGAGTGCTTGTGTGTTCCACATTGCCTGAGATATTCTAAGTTCCATGTTCTGAGTTGTCTAATCATTGGGGGTATGGAAGAACCAATGAGACACTGATTGCTAGTCTGGTAGGGGATTTTGGATACTAAAGTGAGTTTTGGCACACCCTAATTCACTGAGGTTCCAAGTCTCTATGCACAGTTCTGGGTAGGAGCAGAATCCCAGCGACATGGCGCCCAATCGTTGGTGGTCTTATTACATGATGCTTGAGAAGTAGTTCATTCAGTCCTTAGACCCTTCGCTATTGTTTCCGGATAACAGTGGTGTCGGACAAACCTACCTGTTGTTAAATAGGTCTTTTCAAGCTTGAATCTTTTCAAACGGTTTCCTTTTGAATTGCTACCCAGTTGTGCTACATAGATTCATCATTTTACCACTTTCTTACTGTGTTGTTATGGGTAACGTTGACAAACCACAGCATAGTTGCATTGCGGTGCGCAATCATTTGCAGACTTAAAACGACGCCCCGGAGGGCATGGCAGTTATCATGGTTGTGAGTGCGGAAGTGGCTTACCCGTTTGAGATTTTTTACTTGAGGTTGACCTTCCCTGCTGTGAATGCAAATACTGGCTTGATCCATACATATACTCACACAGCCGTGCCCGCGGAATATGTTCCATATAGGACACAGGAAGTTCCCATTAATGCTTGGCAGTACAGAGTTTGGTTTAATGGTGCCCTACCCCACTCTTACAAGGTTAGGTCCTTTGTCCATTGCAGGAGCTACTTGGCCTGTTTTGACTGGATTTACACTGCATCCTCAAGCAGGAGCGTGTCCCCTTGCAGATCTAAGACGCCTACATACAGTCGCGATTAGCGTTATTAGGTCGTTAGTACAATTTTGCTAAAGCCCTTGTGCCGGCTCTGTACCATATGCACTGTGGTTGAGATACATGTTCCCCACACCACGAGATTCCCTTACAGTCCCTGCCACAGCCTCAACCTCAATATTTTATGGAATAGTAACTATGCTGAGAACACGGCACTAGAAATAAATATTTCAAACTTGCACCTGTCCTCATTTACTCCCTGTTATGGACTAGTATGAGTGTATAACGAAAGAGTGTTTGTGTGTTCCACATTGCCTGAGATATTCTAAGTTCCATGTTCTGAGTTGTCTAATCATTGGGGGTATGAAAGAACCAATGAGACACTGATTGCTCGTCTGGTAGGGGATTTTGGATACTAAAGTGAGTTTTGGCACACCCTAATTCACTGAGGTTCCAAGTCTCTATGCACAGTTCTGTGTAGGAGCAGAATCCCTGCGACATGGCACCCAATCGTTGGTGGTCTTATTACTAAGCATGGGCGGAAAATCCGTTCCACTCGCAGGATTTTGCTGATTTTCGGTAAATTCGCAATCCGCGAACTCTCACAAATTTACCGAAAATCCGCAAATTCGCACGCAGCTGATTTTTTTGCTTGGTGATACAATATTGCGGCGTGCGGCGTTCACTTACCATCATTCAGCGTTTGCCGAGTTGTTTCTCTCGATATTTTGCGAGTGCTGCTCCATTTTGGATCTTGCTGCGGGAACCCGCGGGAGTTTGGCGACGCATCGCGAGAGTTCGCAATTGCGAACATGTAGATGCGGCGGGCAGCAACAATCTCGCACTCGCGAAATTACAAAATTTGCAATTCTGCACAAGAAATCCACCAGCAAGCAGCATAAACCTTCGGTAAATGATGATTTTTATCAGAATAACTCCGCAGGTTGACATTTGCCTGCACTTTTTTGGATTTGAGGCCTTTTAGACTTTCTTTGGATCACTTTTGGATTAGAAATCAACTTTCACAAGTAAGTTTGTTTGGGGCATTACAGTTGCTGTTCTGCAGAAAAACGAGTTTTGCAAAACTGAAAGCACTCAGCAGGTGCAAAAGTTCACTCATCATTAGTAACCATTCCTGTAGTGCTTCCTGAGGGGCCCCTCCAGAGTTAAGTTGCCTACGTTTGTTTGGGGCATTACAGTTGCTGTTCTGCAGAAAAACGAGTTTTGCTAAACTGAAAGCACTCAGCAGGTGCAAAAGTTCAAAGTCATCATTAGTAACTATTCCCTGTAGTACTAGTGCTTACTGAGGGGCCCCTCCAGAGTTCAGTTGCCTACTGGCAACTATTCTATGACCCTGCTCTGACCCTCACAGCAGGCTCATAGAATAGCTACAAGTAGGCCACAAAGGTCCTGGGAAAAAAAATTGCACTGCAACAGAAAGCAAATTACAGATAAGGAAGCAGGTGCCAGACAGGGAGTTTAAATTCAGTGACACATTAATCAACCCCAAATTAATTCATGTCAGTTGAAGCAGGGCAGGTGTGCTTGCTTTTCCCCCAATAATCTACAGTGATAATCTACAGTGATGAATCAGAGGGTGGCAGTGATGTACCATAGGGTGGCATGGGTGAATCAGAGGGTGGCAGTGGTGAAACAGAGGGTGCTGTGAACCTGTGATGATGAACCAAACGTAGAAACAACAAAGTTGCTACCGTTGCGAGCCGACAAGTAAGTTTGCAATTGCGAACTGGTACAAAACCCTCGTGAACTGGCAGAAACCCTTGCGAACACAAAAAAAAATCCGCATATTCGCGAGAATTCGCTGATTTTGCGGATTGCGAGATTGCAAATACGCTAATTCGCAAACACCAGATTCGCAAAATTCGCCCATGCTTACTTATTACATGACGCTTGAGAAGTAGTTCATTCAGTCCTTAGACCCTTCGCTATTGTTTCCGGATAACAGTGGTGTCGGACAAACCTACCTGTTGTTAAATAGGTCTTTTCAAGCTTGAATCTTTTCAAACGGTTTCCTGTTGAATTGCTACCCAGTTGTGCTACATAGATTCATCATTGTACCACTTTCTTACTGTGTTGTTATGGGTAACGTTGACAAACCACAGCATAGTCGCATTGCGGTGCGCAATCATTTGCAGACTTAAAACGATGCCCCGGAGGGCATGGCAGTTATCATGATTGTGAGTGCGGAAGTGGCGTATCTGTTTGAGATTTTTTACTTGAGGGTGGCCTTCCCTGCTGTGAATGCAAATACTGGCTTGATCCATACATATACTCACACAGCAGTGCCCGCGGAATATGTTCCATATAGGACACAGGAAGTTCCCATTAATGCTTGGCAGTACCGAGTTTGGTTTAATGGTGCCCTACCTCACTCTTACAAGGTTAGGTCCTTTGTCCATTGCAGGAGCTACTTGGCCTGTTTTGACTGGATTTACACTGCATCCTCAAGCAGGAGCGTGTCCCCTTGCAGATCTAAGATGCCTACATACAGTCGCGATTAGCGTTATTAGGTCGTTAGTACAATTTTGCTAAAGCCCTTGTGCCGGCTCTGAACCGTATGCACTGTGGTTGGGATACATGTTCCCCACACCACGAGATTCCCTTACGGTGTCTGCCACAGCCTCAGCCTCAACCTCAATATTCTATCCAACGTGAAGCTAAGGCTTCTGTTGCAGAGATCCTTGAACAATTGGAATATCAAGGTGTAATTGAAAACTGTGTGTCACCGATGAATAACCCACTTTTTACTGTGACCAAGCCAGACGGATCTTACCGCTTGGTATTGGATTACCGGCATTTGAACTCGCAATGCCGTACCCGTGCAGTACAGAATACCCACGGCTCTACTCCAGTGGATGGTCTTGTGCGAAAACGGTTTAAAACCACACTTAACATATCCAACATTTTTTTTACCCACAATTTGGATGGTCTGAGTCCCTAATGGACCAGTTTTACCTGTGGCGGCAAATAATGCCAATTCAAACTCTTGGCTGTGGGATATAAGAATAATCCAGGTGTGTTTGCTGCCCGTATAGTCTCTCTCTTGGGGAGAGTTGACCCAGATGCGTGTTTGTATGTGGATGACCTCTACCTCACAGACGACGAAATGTGGGTGCATCTGTGTCGCGTTGACCGCATAATTTGTAACTTTGCGGACTTCGGTTACAAGTTAAACTTTGCAAAGCCTCACATTGCAGAGTACACATTGTTGTTCCTGGGCTACGAGCTCAACAATGAAGGTCGAGGATTGGCTCCTCACTTCTTGGAGAAATGCGCACAGTTGCGCGCTCCTACAACTCTGAAAAAATTACAGTCCTTGCTGGGATTTTTAAACTTCAGACGTACCTACATACCCGAATATGCCCAGCGTATCAAGCCTTTGTATGCTTTGATGCAACCAAATTTTACCAAATCTTGCTGGCTTCCAGAACATTCAGCCATTTTGCAATTTTTGAGGGCTGATGTTCTTGAATCTAAATTCTTATTGACTCGTGATAACCACACCAACCTGGTGATAAGAATCATCCCTGGGGCGGTGGGTTTCACTTACCTTACTTTTAACGAAGGAGACACAGTACCTATTGCTTACAACTACAAGTCACACTTGTACACTTCGGCAGTAATGCGGTTATCCACTGTGGAAAAAGTTTTAACAGCAGTGCAAATGGCGATTCTTAAGGAACGTGCAATGTCACAGGGAAAACGCATGTTGGTTGCTACCCCATATCCTGCACTAGAGGCAGTGACGAAAGCCAGTGTACCAAATTCTAAAGCTTTGCACCCACGGTGGATACAATGGGCTGCATCATTGATGTCTCCGGATGTCACATTTATTGTTGATGCCTCCTTACAGCCACAAGAGTTTTTGCACTATGAGTTTGTTCATCCTGCGCGGTTGACCATGCGACCTTTGGAGGATATCCATTGTATCATTTACACTGATGGTTCAGCGCAAGTTACGTATGGGTCTAAGCATGCATGCGTCTCAGCTTGCGCCATTGTGGTAGGTACCATGGTGAATGGTGAATTCAAGTCCAAAGTCGTGCACACGCAGACTTTAGGGGACTGTACTGCACAATTGGCAGAGCTCCGTGCTCTGATGCTCACATTGGAGTACGCTGCTTCTTCTGTGACGACTCTTATTGTGAGTGATTCTTACTACTGTATCCAGTCTTACAATGAAAATCTGTTCTTCTGGGTTCAGAATGATTTCCGTGACTCCAAAGGTAGCACAATAAAACATAAAATGATTTGGGTCCGAGTGGCTGAGCTTAAAGAGCAGTTGCCACTCGTGTATGTAATTCACACTCTCGGTCATCAGCGCGTGGGAGTTCACGTTCTTGGCAATTGTTTGGCCGATGAGGCCGCGAAATCAGCAGTATCGATATATTTGGTTGCAGCAGTTACACGTTCCAAGAGTAAGATTGATGATGATATCTTGGCGGCTGTAGCCGCAAATGAGAAGGGAAGTAAATATCCTAAGGGGTTCCCTTCGAAGTATTCGTACCACTTAAGTCCTGATAGTTACTTATGTGAAAATACCGGACGTTGGTGAAAGATTGATTCCCAATGCGGACTGCAGGTCCACACTGATTACAGCTGCCCATGAAGGTGTTGCGTCTGCGCCTGTGGGCATTTCGGCTACTGTATATCAGTTACAACAACGTTTCTGGTTGAAGGGACTGTACAAACAGACGCGTGATTATGTCCTTCAATGTGACATTTGCCATCAGATTAAACCTTCAACTGCTGCGCGTCTGCCCCAGACACAGTTGTACATTTCTGAAAAGCCACTTGGTTGTGTTTACTTAGATCACTGCTGTCCTTTTTCATCTGATACTGAGAATAACTACATCTTAGTAGCAGTTGCTTCATGCACACGCTTTGTGTGGGTGTGGCCACACCGCAGCGCTGATTCACGAACTGTCATAAGAGACTTGCATGTCTTTGAAGGGATTTTTTTCTGTAGTACCTTCCATTCGGATCAGGGTCCGGCTTTTGCCTTTAAGGCGTATAAGGATGCCATGACTTAGTTGGGGGTCCAAGTCAAGTTTTCGTCTCCATACAGACCTGAGGGTTATAGTGTTGTGGAACGAATGAACCGAGATTTAAAGTAGTATTTGACAGCTAGAGTTATAGGCACTGGCAGGAACTGGCTGGCACACCTCAATAGCGTGCAGTGTGCCCTTAATAATCTCCCTAGAAGGTCTCTGGGTGTGCGGACCCAATGCGAAATGCTCTTTGGTATCAAAATGCTCGTCCTGGACCTTGACGGTCTAGACAAGGCGGCGGTTGCTGCCCCCTTTGACGTAGATGAACATTGTCATGTTTTACAGAATCTACAAGAGACGAGAGACAGTCTTGCAAAGGAACACTTGCCCTCCACATCTGATGATGTGTTGCAGATCCCGGTAGTTTGCTGGCTACCCCAAGTTGGAGAACTCAATCAATCAATCAATCAATCAATCAAGAAATTTTTTATAGCGCGCTACTCACCCAGAGGGTCTCAAGGCGCTTGGGGGAGAGGGGTCCGCTACTGCTCGAACAGTCATGTCTTGAGATGCATCCTGAAGGAGAGGTGGTCTTGGGTAAGACGGAGGTGGATGGGGAGGAGTTCCAAGTCTTGGTTGCCAGGTAGGAGAAGGATCTTCCTCCCATGGTGGCTCTTCGAATGCGTGAAACGGCGGCGAGGGCGTGGCTGGTCGATCGTAGCTGGTGGTGGGAGTGTAGAAGGTCAGGCGGTTGTTGAGGTACTTGCGGCCCAGGTCGTGGAGGGCCTTGTGTGCGTAGGTGAGGAGTCGGAATGTGATTCTCTTGCTGACGGGGAGCCAGTGCAGGTCTCTCAGGTGTCCGGAGATGTGGATGTGTCAGGGGATGTCCAGGATGAGTTGTGCGGAGGCGTTCTGGATGCATTGGAGTCTTTTCTGCAGTTTGGCTGTGGTTCCGGTGTAGAGGGTGTTTCCGTAGTCCAGTCGGCTAGTGACGAGTGCCTGGGTGACCGTCTTCCTGGTTTCCGTGGAGATCCATCGGAAGATCTTTCGGAGCATGCGTAGGATGTTGAAACACGATGATGAGACGGCGTTGACTTGTCTGGTCATCGAGAGGGAGGAGTTCAGGATGAAGCCCAGGTTGCATACGTGGTCTGTTGATTTGGGTGCGCTGCCCAGGGCAGGGGGCCACCAGGAGTCGTCCCAGGCAGAGGGTGATGATCCAAGGATGAGGACTTCCGTCTTGTCTGAGTTCAGTTTCAGGCGGCTGTTCATCATCCACTCGGCTACGTCTTTCATCCCTTTGTGTAGGTTGGTTCTGGCGGTGGCTGGGTCGTTGGTGAGGGAGAGGATCAGCTGGGTGTCGTCGGCGTAGGAGATGATGTTGAGGTTGTGTTGGGGTGCGATGGCTGCGAGGGGGCTCATGTAGACGTTGAAGAGGGTGGGGCTGAGTGATGATCCTTGTGGTACGCCGCAGATGACTTTGATGGCCTCGGATCTGAACGGGGGGAGGCGGACTCTCTGGGTTCTTCCGGCGAGGAACAAGATGATCCACTCCAGTGCCTTCTCTTGGATTCCAATGTTGTTGAGGCGTTGTACTAGGGTGCGGTGGCAGACAGTATCGAACGCTGCGGAGAGGTCCAGGAGGATTAGGGCCTATGTTTCCCCATTGTCGAGCAGGGCTCGGATGTCGTCAGTGGCTGCGATGAGGGGGGTCTCGGTGCTGTGATTGGCTCGGAAGCCGGACTGCGAGTGGTCGAGGGATCCGTTTGTCTCAAGGAAGGTGGCAAGCTGTCTGTTGACGGTCTTCTCGATGACTTTGGCAGGAAACAGGAGGAGCGAGATGGGGTGGTAGTTCTTGAGGTCGGTGGGGTCTGCTGATGGTTTCTTCAGGAGGGCGCTAAGCTCGGCATGCTTCCAGCTCTCCGGGAAGGTGGCGGTGTTGAAGGAGCAGTTGATGATGTCCCGGAGTTGGGGTGCGATGAGGGAGTTGGCCTTGTTGAAGACGTGGTGGGGGCATGGGTCGGTTGGCGATCCGGAGTGGATGATGTTCATCGTGTGGATGGTGTCTTCGGTGCTGACCGGGGTCCAGGCGCGGAGGGTGGTGGTGGGGGGCGTTGGTTCTGTGGTTGGGTGCGTGGTCTGTGCACCGAAGCTGTTGTGTATGTCTGCGATCTTGCTGTGGAAGAATGAGGCGAGTGAGTCGCAGAGGTCTTGTGAGGGAGTGATGTCGTTGTTTCCGGCGCTGGGGTTGGAGAGCTCTTTGACGATGCTGAAGAGTTCCTTGCTTTTGTGTGCGTTGTTGTCTAGTCGATCTTTGAATGCTGTCTTCTTGGTGGTGTGGATCAGCTGGTGGTGTTTGCGGGTGGCGTGCTTGAGGGCGGTCATGTTGTCTGTAGTCGGGTTTTTTCGCCAGGCTTTCTCAAGGGTACGGCAGTTCTTCTTGGAGTTCTTGAGGTCGTCGTTGAACCAGGAGATTTTCTTGCTGCCGGGCCTGCTGGGGTGGTTTTTCAGGGGTGCGAAGTCATCAGCGCAGTTGGTGATCCACTGTGTGAGGTTGTTGGCTACTTGGTTGGGGTCCGTTGATCTGGCGGGAGGGTTCTGGTTCAGTGATGTGGTGAGCTGGTTGGTGGTGATCTTGTTCCAGCTCCTGCGGGGAACCTGTTGCGGGTGGTGGTGAGTCGTGGTCCTTCTGAAGCTGAAGTGGACGCAGCTGTGGTCTGTCCAGTGGAGTCCGGTGGAGTGGCTGAAGGAGATGTGCTTGCTGGAGGAGAAGACTGGGACAAGCGTGTGTCCGGCATAGTAGGTGGGGGTGTTCACCAGTTGCTTGAGTCCGAGGTTGGCGAGGTTGTCTAGCAGGGTGGTGGTGTTGTTATTGTTTTTGTTCTCCAGGTGGAAGTTGAGGTCCCCTAGGAGGATTCAGTCAGCGGAGGGGGGGGCGTGTGGGCTGATGAAGTCTGCGATGTCTTCGCTGAATTGTGTGCGGGGTCCTGGGGGTCTGTAGATGAGGGTGCCTCTGAGTCTGGTCTTGGGGTCGGTGTGTATCTGGAAGTGAAGATGTTCGGCGGCTGTGAGGGTGTCGTCGGAGTTGGTCGTGATGCGGATGGTGTTCTTGTGAACGATGGCGATGCCTCCTCCTGTCTGGTTGACGCGGTCCCTCCGGGTGATCTTGTATCCGTCCGGGATGGCGATGGAGATGTCGGGCGCTGAGGAGGCGTTCATCCAAGTTTCCGTGAGGAAGGCGACATCTGGAGATGTGGTGTCGAGCAGGTTCCATAGTTCCACGGCGTGTCTGTGGACGGAGCGAGTGTTGAGCAGGATGCACTTCAGGTGGTTGCTGCTGGTGCTCGGCTTGGCGGGTGCCGTGCAGGTCCAGATGCAGGAGAACTTGCAGGATTGGCAGGTGAAGGGTCCGTGGGTGCGTCCTGGGGTGGATCGGTGGCATCCGGGGATCCGGCCGTTGTTGAGTGCGTTGAGGGTAGTGGCGTCGTACGTCCGGCGGGTGGGATGGCCTCTGCAGGGGCCAGGGGGTCTGGCCCTGGGCGCGGTCCAGGCACAGACGGGAGCAGACGGGCTTGCCTTTGGCGCACTTTCGGCGCACAATCGGCGCACCCGTTGCACGTGAACGCTGCGCGTACGTGCGGACTCTGCCATAAATGAGAGTGGGGGGGCGGAGTGAGGGAGGAGCAGCTGGGAGGCGGGAGCGGGGTGGCGAGTGGGGAAGGGAGCGGTGCGGTGATGCTGGAGGGAACAGGGGTGGGCCACGGGGGAGCACCGGCAGGGAGTGGGGAGCGGGGTGGAGCAGCGGGAGAGAATCGGCAGTGAAGGCACACAAAAGCAATCAGGGGCACAACAGAGGACGAAAGAAATACAATTACTGGCACAATACAATTACTGGAAAAGTACAATTACTGGCACAATACAATTACTGGAAAAATACAATTACTGGCACAACGAGATCAGGGGTACAACAGTGAGGCAGATACAAACGGGCAGCGGCGGCAGCAAACGGAGACCAGGCACACTAAGGATGGGCCACGCGGCGGGTGGAGCGACCGGCTCTGACCAGGTCAGGTCAGGTCACAGCTCCCCGCCTCGCGGACACCACCTTATGTATCCAGTGGGAGGGAGGAGCAGCTGGGAGGCGGGAGCGGGGTGGCGAGTGGGGAGGGGATCGGTGGGGTGATCCTCGAGGGAACGGGGGTGGGGACGCGGGGGAGCAGCGGCAGGGAGCAGGGAGTGGGGTGGAGCAGCGGTGGAGAAACGGCGGGGGAGGCACACAAAAGCAATCAGGGGCACAACAGAGGACTAAGAATGGGCCACGTGGCGGGTGGAGCGACCGGCTCTGACCAGGTCAGGTCAGGTCATGAGCTGATCGAAAACAAGAAAGAATTTGGTCCCTCATATCGAGCTCCGGTTCCGGTTCCAGTGCTTGACGTGAAGGGCACAAGATCAGTCATTTTACCACCACTTCCAGGTCGTAAAGAACAGAGGTACATCTCCATTGACAATGTCAAACTACACAGAGTGGCAGATTCTTCTTAGTATGACTCCGGCAGTCTCATGTCCGTCGATTTTGAGAAATTCTGTTTTGGCCCCGGCTTCTAACCCCAGGCCTGATGTTGCCCTTGAGATGCCTGCAGTTTCAAGTCCTTTATTGAGCTTGTTACCTGGTGCTCACCTTGATGAGACTGAATATACTTACCCCACTGACTTATCGATGCCTGATTTTGCAAACTTGTTTGGCTACGGAATCCAGATTTTCTTTTGACACTGACTCTCACACATCGAAGACCCCTTCCAAGATTTCTGTTCTTGCAACATTGTTTAAAAAACATTTATTTGATTCCTCCTTGGACCTACATTTGGTTGGTACTTTTTTCGATTTACCTGTTCATGTCTATTGGATTTGTGGTGTATTTTTTTCGCCTTGTCAACGGACACTATGTTGAAGAGAGAACATGCATTCGACATATTAACGGAACATTGGCTCCCCATTCATCATCACACAGATTGAAGAGAGAACTGGCTTTTGTTAACATCACTGCTTGGCCCGTCTTAGATGGGATTGTGTGGGATGCTGTTAGATTTCAAATCCATGGGCCCACTGAGGTTATAAATGTCCCAAATGTCCTGATAGTTTCTATGGGGGATGTAATTAAACAAAATATACGTTCTGATGATTGGGATGTTCAGGCCGTTCAAGCTTTGTTTTCTGATTTGAAATATTATGCTGGCTTTGATGCTGAAGATTTGTATTTAGATTCTGCAAATTATGGTGATTTGTTTTGTTATCAACATTTTGGCAATCATTACCTGCATAAAGCAAACACCATGAGGAATACTTTTAATTATACCCAGTGGGAGCATTGTCCCGCTCCTGTACAAGTCAGCTCCACTTCATTTTTAAAGAGGTTTACTTATTTCACTGATTTTAATCAGTCAAATCCTAATGCATTTTTTTATAATGACAGAAAAGTCAATTTCCAAGGTTAGACTTACCCATACAAAATTGTATTCCATGTTCTTTTTAGACCAATTGGCTGTTGGGGGCTACGAGCTGTGGAAAGATACTATTGATCTTAAATATGTTTGGGGTTCTAAAAGTTGGCAAGTGCAAGCCACTGAGGCTTTGCATTGTGCATGTCTCATCCCGAACCATATGTTGTTTTTGAATTCTACTATTTCACAAACGACATGCTTTGAATTGGCTTCTGTTAAAAGATTAAATGCCCCTTCTTTTCCGGAATTAGAAGAATATTCTGGTTGGAAAAATAATACCAAATTATCCATCAGAGAATTCCAGACCATGTTACTGAATTCTTCCTTTAATATGTCCAGTTTAGATCCTAGGGGTTGGTTCCTGTGGCACAAAAGTGTTGATTCTTGCCAGCATCAATTTCTGGGTTTAGCTCCAGGCTATACACAGGTCACGATGGATCCCCGTTTTGAAAGTGGTAATTCTCTGACTATCTATTCTGTAGGCAAATTATGTCAGAGTTGGCTCAAACATTCCACTTTGGTGTCAGTTAAGCTGCACTTATCTAAATTGACTGACAATGCTGATTTGAATGATTTTCTGAAAGGCCCAGCTTCCGGTAGATCTAAAAGATGGATATATCCTTTTTTACAACAAGGTCTGGAAACTGTCCCAAATTGAGGCGGCTTCCCGAATTAGAGTTATAGATCAGGCAAATTTAGAGAAAGTACTAGCAGTTGTAGATAACAGCATTAACACGCTTTCTTCCCACATTTATATGTTAGATAATATTGTGTCATCTGTTGTTGATATTGTGCAAGATGAAGTGTCTGTATTGTACCATGGTCAAAATCAATTGCGTTCTATAATGCAGTTTGCATGGACTTTGCAAACTCTGAAAGCTGGAAAAGTGCTATGGCACTACATGAATACGTCATCATTATTTGCCCTGTTTAATTTGACTGAAAAACAACGTTTTATGTCAATGAAAAATGCAACTTTTTCTATGTTACACATTGAAAAGCTAGAACCGTTACCATTTTCTGTGGCTGGGACCAATTCGGCAACGTGGCTTATCCACAGTTTAATAACTCTACCTTTTCCTCTTTTCAAGTTCGAGGCCTGTATGAAGTACTATGCAATCGTCAGATATGAACCTCTGGGCACCGCTTATCTTTCTGAAGCTTGGTCATTACCGTTTACCTATAGGTGCCTTAGGGAGGGAAAAGAGGTTTACTTAAATGGTGAGGATTGCACTACCACACCTGATCACTCATTAATGTGTAGACATATCCAGTTACATGGCTCTTGTAATCAGAACCAGTCAAATTTAGCCTGTATTTTGAAAGGCACACCAGCACCTGCTATCATACCGACATTTACATTACTAGCAAAAGGGAGTTATTTGCTTTTAAATAATGAGGATTGTTGTGGGATGGTTGCCGGAATTGCTTATGTGGTTACAGTCAGTGAGCGTGTGGTTTGCTGTAAAAATTTAATTTTCCCTCTTCCGTTTCCATCTGGCCGACGATTCCGACCTTGAAAGCAGAGTTCAACAAGATGAACCATATAAGAGCTCTATTGACCCAAAAAGAAGTCGCCCTCACATCTGCTCGTGAAATATTTGTCCTTCACGTGGCAAACACCCGCACGGAGGTGCATGCTTTATTAAATACTAATTTGCCCTTGCATTTCAGTGAGTTAATTCACACTATCTTTAACCCTTTCCATTCTCATGATGAGCTCAGTTCGTCATGAGGCACAGTTGAGCTGTGCTTATGACGAGCTGACCTTGTCATGAACAATGGAGTTTAAGCATTTTCAGCACAGGAGGGTAATATGCTCCGCAGCCAAGGTGTTAATGCAACCTCCACCACAGGGCTCGCGCACTTTTTTAAAGTTGCTAGCAGTGGCCTTGTGTCTTCCTTTCAAACTATATTTGGTGTGTTCCCGGCATTTTTTCATTAAATTTTTTCCAGCATATTTGGTGAATTTCCCTTATTGCTGGCTCTGGCCGCAGGCGTACTTCTGTTTTGTTTATTTCAAAATGGATGTACGTCCTGTGTTGCGAGAGGATCTGTTACGACTGTTGCTGCTCCGCAACCGAATGCTTGAGTATTATGGAGCGCTGCCTCTTGCTACTTTGAGTGCGGCTTATGAATTGTCGTTTCGATTTTCCTTTTTTACATGCGTCCAGTCTGTCTTTCAGTGCATGAGTTGCGATTTCGACTGGGCCCTGGATTTGTGTCTCTGCAATACGGTGTCTCTCGATGCGGATTATAATCAGCTTATGAACCCCTTAGTTGCTCATGAATTGCTTTGTTCTGGTGGAGGGATTATGGTCTTTGCAACGATGCATGGTGTCCTGGGACATTGGAATGTTTTGGCAGCGGCGCAGGATTACTTGGCACGCAGCTTCGTTGAAGAAACACCGAGTTGCCCTCTGATGGTACTGGAGGCTCTGGTAATTAAAAACATGTATGTTCATTCCCTTTGCTGAATTGGATGGCTGACACGTTTTCGGATGAGAACAGTGAATTCTTGTGAAGACTGTTGCTACATTTTTTGCATATACATTGATGGATTGAATGGCTTCTCTCTTTCGTCCATGTCCCTGTTCGCCAGTTGGACATCGGATGTTTCCTATATACTTTTTTTCTTCTCAAATTACCAGGTTCGATTTTTTTTCTCTGCCAAAACCCATTGACTTCACTATGTGCATGGCTGGAATTATTGGCTTTGAAAAGCATTCAAATTAAGGAGTTTTTTTCAATTATTCACGTTTTTTCCCTGTGGCAATTTGAACTTGGTTCTGACTCTCCATTTTTCCTTTCTGCTGCCTTTGCACACGACACACATTATTATAAATGTTTAGAGTTTGGCAGCCTGTTTTGCTTCACACGAGAATAATATGTTTTTCTATGGTAGCAGCTTTGCTTGGTAAGATTTGTCTGATCAGTGAGTTCCGAGGCCTTCAAGGTTATTTCAACACAGTTGTTGTTGTTCGGTTTGATCAGCACACGTTCTAGACATAACATTTATGCAGCTGTGGCCACCTCTGATTTTGGCGTTTTTGATAATGCACTGCGCAGGCATGCTCACACACACTTTTTGAGAACATTCGCATGCAGAGAGCTGGTGTGGAAAATGATGTGATCCATTTCTACTAGGCCCAGAGGCATGGGGCCACCCTTCTAAGCCCAAGAGATCTTCTGAATATATAATATAACCTAATATTAAAGGAGTGTGAAATCTAGGAGTATTCTAGTCTATTTCCATTTAGCATTTTACCAAGCATTCTCCTTTTGTACTTGATGGAATAGTGACTATGCTGATAATCTTGTTGCTTACAATATGCCTGCTTGTATTAATTAAGATACTGCGCTTGAAAACACGGCATTAAAAATAAATATTTTAAACTTGCATGTGTCCTCATTTACTCCCTGTTATGGACTAGTATGAGTGTATAACGAAAGAGTGTTCATCTGTTCCACATTGCCTGAGGTATTCTAAGTTCCATGTTCTGGGTTGTCCAATCATTGGGGGTATGGAAGAACCAATGAGACACTGATTGCTAGTCTGGTAGGGGATATTGGCTACTAAGGTGAGTTTTGGTACACCCTAATTCAGTGAGGTTCCAAGTCTCTATGCACAGTTCTGTGTAGTAGCAGAATCCCTGCTACAATGCCCTTATCAATGTTTTTTACATTTTCATTTAGGTGCTTCATCTGTCGTTGGTCCGACTAGATGACCTTCCCCTGCATGCACTGCACCTTTACCATACTTGCCTTCAGGCCGCAGAAGACACCAGGACCCTCGCCATGTTGGTTTGGACTGCTGTCCCTGGACCTGCGGCGTCTGGCACATTTGCGGGCCCCCTCAGCGGTGGACTGCTGATGAGCATTGCTGTCGTCAACTGCCACGGTTGATGTGTCCCCCCCCACCGTGTCTTCTGCGGAAGACTCCATTTCCCGGAGTGTGCCCACAACATGCCTCCTGGTTCTTTGCACTGCAGGTGTTGTTGCAGCCGGTGTCGCTACCAGTTGAGATAAGGACAGGAGTAGTGGTGAGGCCAGCAGCTGTGGGGAAGCCAGCAGCTGTGGTGACGCTGGCAGGTGTGGGGAGGCCAGCAGCTGTGGTGATGCTGACAGGTGTGGCATGGCTGGCAGTGTTGGTGATGCTGCTGTTGCTTGTGTGGTGTGCCCTGCACTGGTACTCGCCTCCTGTGTGCCTTCCCTCCAGGGTGCACTACCTTCCTTGTCCTTGGGATGCCTGCGAGATGTTTCGCCTGTGGACAGAAAATCGTACATTAGCTCTATGGTCCTGCAGCCCTGCTTATACAATTAAATTCTCATCTCTGAAACACCGTCGCTATTGCCTCAGCTTGCTCATCACTGATGTGTGTTGCATGCCTTGTTGTTTGGTGTGTTGTCTGACATGGTAGGTGTTTCACTGACTACATCTCCCATAATGCATTGCTGGTATATACTAAAACCTGTACTGGAGTGGGGTTCACACTACCACATTGGGTAAGGGGAACTGGAAGGGGAAGGGGAAAGGGAAGGGAAAGGGGTGGGGGTGATTGCTGTGCATGCTTCTTACCTTTTTTGGTGCCAGCTCGGACTGAGCTGCCTGCCTCCCCATTCCCACAGACACTGTCTGGCACTATGGTGGACTCCACCAGCTCCTCAAACTCAGTCAGGGCAGGTGCCCTGTTCCTCCCTCCTCCTGTCTGCCTCGCTTGTTTCTGGTGCTCAGCCATTTTTCTCTTTGTCGTGCTCCGGAGGTCATACCACCTCTTCTTGAGGTCGTCGATGTCCCGTGGGGTCATTCCAATGGCATTCACCTTGGTTTGTATAGCCAGCCAAATCTTCCTTTTGGCAGATTTTGCCACCTGCAGGGACTGGTTGCCAAACAACTTGTGGTGTTCCATCACTAACTCCTCCACAAGGACCTGCAGCTCCATGGTGCTGAATTTCACCTTCCTCTTTCTCTCTGCTTCTTCCCTTTCAGTGTCCTTGCTTGACATTGTGCTGTTTTCCTGGAGTAAGTATCCCAGTGTTTCAAGGGCTCTGCTCTGCTCTCCCAGCCTCTCCAGCAGCTTCAGATTGAGTGCACCTACATGGCTGGGGCCACTTCCTGTTTGGGAGGTGGGGTGGTTGCACCAGATTGGCTGATTCAATAATTGTTTCTTTTTTTGAATTACCGATTCTGTATTTACCGAATCGGTATTTACCGAATCGGATTTTACAGATTCGTATTTTACCGATTATGTTTTAACCAATTGGTGTCGGGAATTCTGTATTTCTTTACCGATTCGGTAAATATTACTGAATTTTTTCCTACATCCCAAATACCGAATTCTTATTACCGATTCGGTAAAATTTGGTAATAATCGGTATTTAAGTTTCGGTATTTGGGATTTACCTACATATGGCCCTCTATGTTTTATTAATTTATACATTTTTACTGAGTGCACTAAACGAGCGTCAGAGTGCTGTTTATGAAACACCTCACAACACGAAGAACGCAGAATGACAAAAAATGACTAAATAACACCAAAAAAATTAAGAATATATTAGTTAAAACAGTAGGCAACGATTTAGAAAAAGAATGTTGAAATTGGAGTGTGTGCAGTAAAAAGTAAAATGAAGAGTCAATAATGAGTAGAAGTCATATTTCTTGCATTTGTGTAATGCGCAAATAAACATTTTAAATGTGGGAAACACCCGACCAAATGCAGTAATAAGAAGCTGAAAACTATAGTTTAACTGTTGCACCGATTGCTAGATATTTGGGGCATATTTGAACAAATAAATTGAGTCAATTAGAACATTACATAAAAGAAAACGATTTTCAATTGCGATATTCTCAACCAAATGCAACCCATGCAGACGTGTTGAAAAATAAATGATTACATTTTTAAAACTGGTTCGATGCAACACACTCTCATCTATTTGAAATTAATTTAACGCAATGAACCATCTAAATAGGACCTTAGGTCTTTCATAGAAATATGTGTTTATGGAAATGACTGTGCAAGTAATACTGATTCGGTCTTAAATAATTAAACACTGTAGAATATTACATAGAAACAGCATACTAGTATATATGAATGCCATACATAGAATAGAATTGGCATTTAAAATAAACCCGGGGTCACTACGATATTTCACCAACATACTAAAAAAGGCATGATAATGCCGATGGGGATGTCAACACTGATGCGTTAAAAAGAGGCTGACAAAAAATATGTGTGGTCTTTGAAAGGTAGACAAAGAAAGAAATATAATTTTGGATGTTAAAATTACATTATTCTAAATGAGTGTTTTTTTGCAAATGATTTCACAGATGAACGGCCTCTGGCAGCAGAACAAATCAATGGGGAAGGTACATTCTGAGGAGATTATTTAAACACGATTTGCCTTGCGCAGGAGCACTGCGGTAAGGCGACGGCTGAATGCAATCAATAGCAAAAAAGCGCCAGGCTCAGAAGGGATTCGAGTTCACAGAGTGATTACTGGAGTCAGGTTGGCTGTGAGATCTCGGATACATTACATTTTTCAATTAAACGTGTTGTGGAAAGTGCAGGTCGGTTCTCAATGTTTAAAGTGACAAGATAAGGGTCCGCCATGACAGTCACTCACATGCTGTCCAATTTGTAAAGCGGATCTGTTCAGACAGTCAATTTGGAGTGAACTCACGTCAAGTGTTTAATGTACTTCTAATTGAATATGTTTTGGGCACTGCATTCAATGATTCGCACACTAAACCTTAGCTCACATTAGATATAACATACACTTAAAGATTCCCCAACTTGAATTAAGCACTTGAAGTAAGCCGCTGCTGATATTTAGGGTCAGATTTACCAGGGCTTGTGTTGTCCTTGAGCATTGGAAGCCGTAAGTGAAATTACTCTGCGTGTCATAGTAAATCTGGAGTAGAACAACGCAAGTCACTGCCTTGCATTACTCTGCCCTGGGAAGGCATTCCATGGGTGTTGGGGTGGGTGTTCCCATGCATCCACACATGGTTTGTGATGCATTCCCAGATTTAGTAACAGTAGTAAACCTGGAAATGCATCAAAATGCTATGCCTACCCACGGGAGATGCAGCGAGGAGGAGAAATATGTTTGTTTCTCCTCGTTATTTCCTCTTTCCATGTGTTCTGCATTCTGCAGCACGCATAGAAAGAGGAAAGAGCCTCAGAGGCTTTGTTTTTGCGCCAGAATCTGTCTCATTGACAAAAATAGTTCCATTTGGTTTATTAACCCCTTCTATGCTTATGACGCGCTCAGCTTGTCATGAGGCACAGTGGAGCTGTACTCATGACGAGCTGAGCTCGTCATAACGACCGCGGACAACCCACGCGCTGCTAATTCCCCGCCTGTGTGGGGGTTCTATTGTTGTGGGCGGAGTCCTGATGAGCTCAGCTCGTCATGAGCATAGCTCCACTGTGCAGCATGACGAGCTGAGCTCGTCATTGGCACCGAGGTGCGGGGCCCCTCCCCCCCCCCGCACCGCGGGGGAATTAGCCCCTCGTGGCAGGGGTTAAAGCACAATACTCTCACACATTACGAGCACTCAAGTAAATGAATTAAGTATCTTAATCATGGGTAGTGAACAAAGATTGTGAGCCAGGGGTGTACTACACACCCCTGCAGTCCCTGTAGCGCAGTGACCCCAATTCAGTATAAAACCTATGGATAGCTGTGACACATAGGAATCTTGATGAGGCCCTCACCGCATTCTGCATGGGAGGGGAAACCTGTTGTGTTACAAATCTGTTGTAAGCCCAATCTAAAGTAGAGACATCAGAAGAGCTGAAACAAACGGTATTATTGTGCATACCTTTTGAAGCATAGGGAGAACCAGCAGAGTAAAGAAAGAGTTAATAACTCTTTTTTTATTCTGTTCTGACATCGGTGGACCTGGTGTTCGATTCCACCAAGTCTCTATTTCAGAACATTTCATATGATGCGTGGAAATGCCTGGTGGCATTTTACCGCCAATCAATTCGAAGTTCATGATTTGATCACTTGTGACAATGATATATGATTTATACATTTTTACATTTATGTTTTGAAGCTTATTCAAGGAAAGTTGTATGCGAAAAAATTAAAATGTAGGAACATCATGCCAAATTCAGGAAGGCGAAGATTTGGCTACAATTGGCAAAAATTTGTAAATGCAAAACATGACCCACATATTCTTAGATTTGAAGGAACTGAGCACATCAAAGGATATCCGAGGCTACAATGCAAGATGTTAATTTGACATGCAAAACTAAACTTTATAATTTTTTCTTTATACTTTATTTTATTGTTTTGACAGTTCACAACAACCTTAGGATACATTGATATTCAGTTGCATCGTTACATCAATATGCAATCATTATTTGCTTTACAATGTGTAAATCCTCCTAGCGCCATTGCAATTCGTAACAAATATACTTTTCGTTAGTCATTCCCGCCTTTGTCACTTGTAAGCTTCACTTCTAGCCATTAGCACTATCTCTGCCCATTGGTATTATTTCTACTTATAGTACCTGTGTGTGCACCACACTATTTAAATATCTTGTCTGGAATTTGTCACTCCTGGCTAGCCTGCATGTCCCTTTCCTCTTGTTGTCAGAGGTATTCCAGTAAAGGCTGCCATATGTCCTTTTGGAGGCATGTGGGTGGCTGTAGCTCAGCATATATTTCACTTGTGGTGTGGCAATATGATATGCTCTAAAGCCATCCTTTAACTGTTCATGATTCCCAGTAGCAATGCCACTGCTATAAATCTGCGACTACTTTTAGGCAGCGTGTCTACATACCCCATCAGTGCAAATAGCGGGTAAAGAGGCAGTTGTAGTCCAGTCATCTGCTGTAATATATTTAACACAGCTTGCCAATAGGTACTTAGTATATTACATGTCCAAGTCATGTGTATGAAGGGGGCTGCCAATAGGTTGCATTTAGGGCAGTGCATGAATTTAGCACTGTTTATCCAGGTCATCTGCTGCGGTGTTATGTAAGCCAGCCTAAGCATCTTAAAATGAATGAGTTTGTGCCTATGATTATGTCCCTGAGTGTTCTGCAAGTGGGTCACTACAAACTGCTCCATGAATGTGGCAGACGAGAAGCGGGTCTTCTGTCCTGAAAAACACGTGCCCGCCCGGGGACAGGTCGCATATGGTGTCTACCCCTAAGCGAGCTAGCGTAACACCTAGTCAGAGCTTTGAGCGTCGGTGGTAGACATGGGTTGGTTGGTATTGGTTGTGCCGGTGAGTATAATGTCTCCCTTCAAGTACCCCAGAGGAGTTTCTGCCATGCCCAACAAGAAGTAGAAATCATTTTGGTATGTCATGCGGGTCCCGTGGGAACCCAGTGGGTAAGAGTGCATTCAGTGGAGTAAGGTGGGCTAGGTCCCTGTCAGGTTTTACATAGGGTATTCGCGCATCAGTAGCAATGCCACTGCTATAAATATGCGACTACTTTTAGGCAGCGTGTCTACATACCCCATCAGTGCAAATAGCCGGTAGAGAGGCAGTTGTAGTCCAGTGTTGGGTGTATCCAGACTGCGCCACAAGGAAATATAACTGCCTATCCGGCCCTCAGAATCCTCTTCTGTCGTAAGGGAGGGTGAGCGTATCCCATCCCACCCTCGGTTGCTATCCTCCCCACACCAATTTTATTAAATGCGTACAGATCTGTTTGAAAAAGGCATTGGTAAGTGGAATGAGTATGTTTGAAAATAGTTAGAGAATCTGGTGTAGGACTACCATTTTAATGATGCCTTTCCACCCAGCCATTGACAATGGTAGCTTAAGCCAGCGCTCCACTTGTATTTGTAATCGGTCTAACACTGGGCCATAATTAAGCTGTATTCCTTGCTCTTTGTCCCTGTGCAGGTGAATTCCGAGATATTTAGTCTCAGCTTCACAACAACGTAGGGGGAATTCTCCACATGAACGGTCTTGCACTTCCGTCAATGAAAAATCTTCGGATTTGCCCCAATGAATGTGGAGGCCGGATAGGGCTCTGAATCTCTCTATTTCCTCCAGCAGCGGTTGCAGGTTAACTCTGGTGTGCGAACATACAGAACTAGATCATCAGCATATGGGGTTACCAGTACTGGCCTGTGCTTGAACTGGAGTCCTCTGTGTAA
Organism: Lissotriton vulgaris; assembly: GCF_964263255.1. Lineage (NCBI taxonomy): Eukaryota > Metazoa > Chordata > Amphibia > Caudata > Salamandridae > Lissotriton > Lissotriton vulgaris. Next base: position 500,255,040 of record NC_141685.1, read on the forward strand.
ATGATCCTTCTGGAAATAGCGTATGAGCAGGTCCATGGCAATTATAAATAGGAATGGAAACAGAGGGCATCCATGCCTGGTGCCTCTAGTTAAGGGAAAAGGTTCTGCTATCGTGCCATTGAATCGAATACGGGTGGTCGGCATGGTGTACAGTAGTTTAGTCAAATCTGCAGAGCCCTTTGGGATGCCCATCTTGGCCAATACAACATGTAAGAAGGGCGGAGTCGAAAGCCTATTCTGTTTATGTTTATGTTTATTAGATTTGTATTGCGCACAAATACCCGAAGGTGTCTCGGCGCAGAGGATCATACATTGACTAGTTTAATGAAAATGAATCATTGATCAAAGAGCCATGTTTTTAGTTGTTTTCGGAAAATTAAAAGGGTTGGACCGGTCTTGATAGTGAGAGGGAGAGTATTCCAAAGCCTCGCAGTAGTTACTAGAAAGCGTCTATCTCCCCAAGCAACTGTTCTAGTGCGAGGAAAAGGAAGAAGGTAGTTGGATGCCGAGCGAAGAGACCTGCTAAGAGTGTAGATCTTGAAAGCCTTTATTAAAAATTGAGGGCCTGAGTTGTGGATGGCCTTATACGCAATACAGGGGGCCTTGAATTTTATGCGGCTTCTGACTCTAAGCTAGTGCAGTTGACGTATGGCCGCAGAAACAGAGTGATATTTGGGAATGGATAGTAGTACCCTTGCCGCCGCATTTTGGACAGATTGCAGTTTGTCCACTACCTGCTGCTGGGCATTTAGCAGGAGGACATTGCAATAGTCCAGTTTTGTGAATTTTAGTGTTGTTATCAAAGTTTTTCCTGCAGCTGGAGGTAAGTAGGGAAGTAATTTTTTGATTTATCTGAGGATTAAAAGGAAGATGAGATCACATGATGGAGAAATGTTAATTTGGTGTTAAATGTGACCCCAAGATTTCTGACCTTGGCGACCGGTACTGGCGGGGGGCCAAAGTCAGTGGGCCACCAACTGTCTGGCCATACCGGAGACAAGTTGCCAAAAGTCATCACCCTGTCTTGTCCGAGTTTAATTTTAAGCAGTTCATCGACATCCAGGAGCCTATGGCTAGCATAGCCTCCTGGAATCTCGATGCAACTGCCAGTCCATTCTTATGAACAGCCAACACCAATTGGGTGTCATCTGCATAGGTGGTTAAACTCAGCCCATATGATTTAATGATCCTCGCCAAGTCAGACACATAGATGTTAAATAGTGTCGAACTTAGCGATGATCCCTGGGGCACTCCACACGGCAACGTGGATGTGGGTGAGTAGAAAGTGCCCTGTTTCAGAGATTGGGAGCGGTTGGACAAAAAAGAGGCTATGAGGTCTCTGGCTAGATGGTTAACCCCCAGTGCTGAGACACGGTCGATCAAGATGGAATGATTGACCGTGTTAAAGGCGGCGGAGAGATCTAACAATATGAGTGCGGCTGCCCCATTATGGTCTAAAATGGTTCTGATCTCGTCAGCCGCCTTTATCAGTGCCGTTTCTGTCCCATGGCCTTGTCTAAACCCAAACTGGCTATCATCCAGCAAGTGATGTTGATCAATAAATTCCGAAAGCTGATGGTTCATGAGTGATTCGAAGGTTTTTGCTGGGAAAGGAAGGCAGGCTATGGGTCTGTAACTGGCTAGTTCTAGAGGGTCCAGTGATGTTTTTTTTAGCAAAGGTTTAATTATTGTTTTCTTCCATATCTCTGGATACTCACCCGTGAGAAACATAGAATTACAAATATCGGTAAGAGGAGACGTGATAATCCCACTGAGTAGATTAAGTACCGATGGTGGACAAGGGTCTAACGGGGAGCCTGAAGTAATGGTTACTGTATATTTATTGATCGTCTCTGCTAAGACAGGATGAAACAGAGAGAAGGTTGGACCAGCAGCCGGTGTTGAAACAGGTCGAGGGTCGAGGCTTTGGGAATGGGCCAGTGAAGAAAAAGTAGCATAGATATTAGTGACTTTGCTAATGAAGTAATCTGCTAAGGAATTACAGAGGTCTTGAGATGGCTCGATAGCTGAGACTGATGGGGGGGTCGATAAGGTGTTAACTGTTTGAAACAGTTTTCTAGAAGAATTTTGTGCAAGCTCTATTCGGGATAGATAGTAAGCCCTTTTATGAGAGATTATGGCACGCTTGTATATGGCTATGGCAGCTTTATAGCTTTGTTTATCATGAAGGTTGTAATGTTTTCGCCAATGTCTCTCAAGGTTCCTGCAGTGCTGCCTCTGCAGTCTAAGTTCCTCCGAAAACCATCTCGCAGACTTAGTGGAGCGATTAGGAAAAATTAATTTGGTGGGTACAGCCATACTAAGTGCGTCCAGGAGCCAATCCTGGTACCTGGTAGACGCCTGATTAGGGTTAACAGAAGTCTCAAAAGGGGGAGTTGTAAGTGATTGAGTGAACAGGGAAAGATCTAGATTTTTCCAGTCGCGGATACTCTGCGCAGTTTGTGATTTAAATTGTGCTGGGTTAGGGTTATGTGTAAGTATGGGCGGAAAATCCGTTCCGCTCGCGGATTTTGCAGATTTTCGGTAAATTCGCAATCCGCGAGATTCGCGAATTTCCCGCAAAATCCGCAAATCCGCGAGCAGCGGATTTTATGGCTTGCTCGCACTGTTCGCGTGAGTTCGCGGCTTCCCGGTTCAACTTCGCGCCCCACGAATAAGCGCTAATTTGCAGAAATACGATCTTAGCAAAACTGAAACTACTTACCAGGTTCAAAAGTTCAAGCTCATCATTAGTAGCCATTTCCTGTAGTGCTTCCTGAGGGGCCCCTCCAGAGTTCAGTTGCCTACTTGCAACTATTATGTGACCCTGCTCTGACCCTCAGATTAGTTACACATATGCCACAAAGGTCCTGAATTACAGCTAAGGGAGACAAGCAGGAGCCAGGCTGGAAGTTCAAATCCAGTGACACATTAATCATCCCCTAATTCATTATTGTCAGTTGGGGCAGGGCAGGTGTTGTAACTAATTTTGCAACAATGAAAGCACTTAGCAAGTGCAAAAGATCACTAATCAGGAAGCACTAAGGAAGCAGGTGCCAGCTAAAAAAATATTCTGTGACACATTAATCAGCCCCAAATTAATTCAGGTCACTTGAGGCAGGGAAGGTGTGCTTTGCTTTGCCACAATAATGTACACTGGACAACCAGAGGGTGCTGTGATGAAACAGAGGGTGGCATAGGTGAGCCAGAGGGTGGCATGGGTGAACCAGAGAGTGGCAGTGGTGACAGAGGGTGGCAGTGATGAAGAAGAGTTTCCCAAACAGGCTGGACACGTAGAAACAACAAGTTCGCAAAACTTGCGACCCGACAGGTAAGTTGGCGTTTGCGAAATTGTACAAAAACCCTCGCAACCTGGCAGAAACCCGTGCGAACACAAAAAAAAATATGCAAATTCGCGAGAATTCGCGGATTTTGCGGATTGCGAGTTTGCAAATCCGCAAAATTTGCGAACGCGAGATTCGCGCAATTCGCCCATGCTTAGTTATGTGCTTTTCTACAAAAAATGACTGCTTCATGATCTGACCAGGTCAGGGGCAGCACTTTAGTTAGGGATATAGCTGAATTGTTAGTTAACAGCCCATCCAAGGTGTGACCAGCTTGATGGGTCGGGACTGAGACTAGCTGGTGTAGTCCTAGCGCTTCCAGATCGGTGATAAGTTGAATCGTATCTTTGTCCACGGGGGATTCAAGATGGAAGCTAAAATCTCCCAGGACTGTGTAGTCCGATGATTCTGTACACGGTTGTAATATCTCGCCAAGATTGGAGAGAAAATGTGTACGTGGGCCAGGAGGTCAATAAAGAAAAGTACCCTTAAATACTTGGTTGTTGTTTAGTGTAATGGAGAACTTAAGAGCCTCACAGCCCAAAGCGGACACTGGTTCAGTTTTTAAGCAGAACCTAGCTTTATGGACTATGGGAAGTCCCCCGCCCCTACCTAAGGGTCTGTCTAGTTTAGATACAAGAAAGCCCTCGGTGTGGCTGAACAGAAGTCAAGGCCCGAAGCCGCATCACCCCAAGTTTCTGTGATAAACAGAATGTCCAAATCTAAGCTTGTGATTAGCTCTAGGATTTCCAAATTATGCCTAGGTAAAGATCGGGCATTAATAAGAGCCGCAGAATAAGGGGGCCTTAATTTTGAACGAGAAGGCTTGATGGGTGGACAAAGATCAGAGAGAGAGAAAAGGCATGTAGGACAAGGAGTGCTAGGGGACGTAAATAATGACACACTGGACATGGAGAGCAATGGAGTGGAAAGGCACTTACATTTATCTCCCTTAGCTGGTCAGCAGTGTAATGAATTTGCGGGGCTTGGCGAAAGATGTATTTCGCACGGGGGGGCCTGGGCCCGGTCCTGGCGCGGACGGGCGCAGACGGGCTTGCCTTAAGCGCACCTTCGGCGCGCTCTCGGCGTGCCCGCTGCGCTTCCGTAGGGGCATAGAGTTTAAATAGTCGAGTAGGCGAGCAGCTAGACTGCTAACCTCTCAACCCAGAAGTCCGATTTAGCCCTTCCCACTATGGCGGTCTATCCCTCCACAACAAGCCGAATTATCGGTGGTGGAACGGGGATCGCGCCTCTAGCAGCACTACACTAGTACACAGTAAATTTAGTAATCAAATTAAATTGTGAACAAAACAATAGTGCAGACAAATAAAATACAATTTTTAAAAACCGCTAGGAGCCCAACAAGGAGGAGCATCCGTCGGCGGGTTCGTTTTAAAATCGGTAACTAGGGCACGAGGCGCGCTAATACCAGCATGTGATCTGAGAAGCATTCGCCATTAGAGACAAGGTAAATCCAATGAGAGAGGCTGAGTCACGAGTTTAAATAGCCGAGTAGGCGAGCAGCTAGACTGCTAACCTCTCAACCAGGAAGTCCGATGTAGCCCTTTCCACTATGGCGGTCTATCCCTCCACAAAAAGCCGAATCATCGGTGGTGGAACGGGGATCGCGCCTCTAGCAGCACTACACTAGTACACAGTAAATTTAGTAATCAAATTAAATTGTGAACAAAACAATAGTGCAGACAAATAAAATACAATTTTTAAAAACCGCTAGGAGCCCAACAAGGAGGAGCATCCGTTGGCGGATTAGTTTTAAAATCGGTAACTAGGGCAGGAGGCGAGCTAGTACCAGCATGTGATCTGAGAAGCATTCGCCATTAGAGTCAAGATAAATCCTGCACCTAAAAAAGCCACTACCACAGGGGTAGCCGAATTTATCCTGTTGACTAAAGAGACAAAGGTCCTTAAATTTAGAGCTGTGGATCTGTAGCTTATAAATCCAGTTTGCACAAGTGCTATAATTTGCTCCATAAGTTGGGACAGTCTGGTTGCCATCATCTTTGCTAAAATATTATAGTCAAAATAAAGCAAGGAGAGCGGCCGGTACCAGCCACACTTCTCAGGATCTTTGCCGGGTTTGGGTAACAATATCAAGATTGCCTCTCTGAAGAGGGAAGGAGGTTTCCTTCCTCCAAGGCTTCTGCATATATCTCCAGCAAGTGTGGGGCTAGCAAACTCCTATATTCTTTATAAAAGGCACCAGAGAACCCATCAAGGCCCGGGGCCTTGGAGCCATCCATGGCCTCCATAGCCTGTTCTATCTCATCAGTTGAGAACGGTTCACTAAGGAGTTGTCTGTGCGCATCAGGGAGTCAAACACTAGCTATCTCCCCTAAATATTCCTTAGTCTTATCCTCACTAGCTACTGCTCTGGTAGTGTAGAGATCTATGTAGTATTGCAATAGTGTCTGCTTAATGGCGATTGTTCACATAGCCATCCTTCCGTCTGACTCTTGCAGATTGGTAATGTAATTCTGTTTATAATGTGGCTGGAGCAGCCGTGCAAGCGTGCAATCCGGTCGCTCCCCTCCGCATACCTGCTTGTTTTCGCATATTTCCACAGGTAATACACTTCTTTTTCTGCCGCTTCAGCATATTCTGCCATTAGTTATGTCCTACGTTTCATGAAGGATACATTACCTTGGGGCTGTCCAGTCATGTTCTCTCCATCTATTTTGGCTAGGTCTTCCTCCAATCTTGCTATGCTGCGCCTCAGATCTATCAATACCCCTGTGTGTGTGGAAATACATTCCACCCCTGATGGATGCTTTAAAGGCCTCCCGTAGCACACTTTGCGTTGAGACCGACCAAGTATTGTGAGCGAAATAATCTACTATCGCTGTGCTCACATCCTCTTGAAAGACCGCGTCTCTCAATGCCATGGTAGGGAATCTCCATTGCCTCTCGAACCCTCTCTCTGCTGGCACCTGTAGCGACAGGAGTACTGGGAAGTGGTACAATAGGGTGTGAGGCAAGTGTACTACTATTTGGACCAATGGACGCAACGGTTGCGATAGTAGCCAGAAGTCTAGTCTCGTCCATGTTTTGTACTGTTATGCATAATGAGTTTATTCAGGGCTTTGAGCGTTGAAGTGTTGCCAATGCTACAAAGCTCTGTTAGTGCCACACGGGACCGGGGCTTGTTCACAACGGATTCAGCAGAGCCGTCCAATCTGGGCTCTAGCAATATATTCAAGTCCCCTCCCAATAGAATGTGATTGGTTTCTAAAGTGTCTAATTGTGCCTGGATCTGTTAATAAAAGGCTGTGTCATCTGTATTTTGAGAGTATATATTGGCCAGAGGAACGTTGTGCCCTGCCAAGACTCCTGTTACCAGCAGAAAGCAGCCTCCTGGGTCTGTAAATGTTGTAGTGTGTACAAAGGGCAGTCTTTTGTTAATTAGTATCCCTACCCCTCCAGCGAATGTGCTATAGTTCGAAAAGAACCTGTGGGGGCCCCAAGTAGTTGCAAACCTAGGCAGAGAGAAAGGAGATAGGTGTGTTTCTTGCAGATAAACTATTTCTACATTGTGTTGACGCACATATGCAATTACTGACCAGCATTTATTTTTGAATATTAAGGCCTCATACCATATCAGCAGGGCAATTTTCATGCTGCGGTGCATTTGTATCTTATGTGCCATTGTGGGTAGTCAAGCATACTATGTCGTCTTTGTAACTGCGTGTAGTGCTTATAACGGTCAACTGAATTAGTGCAACTGCATCTCAGAACATTCTGAACAATTTTATACCCCTCCCCCCACCCCCACCCAGTTGCTGCCACTAGGTGTCTCCCCTTTGTACCCTAGGATTAGCTGTTGATTTGTACAACGCCAACATGGTAAACTTCCCCATTTCAACACACTTTTGATCCCACTGAGGTGGTGGCAACACCATGTGAGTGTCCCGCCCACTAGTGCTATCCTGCAACATTAATCCAACTACACATTTTACTCTATTCTTGCAAATTGTCCTTCCATTCTACAAACCATTACCACTTGTCTGCAAAGAAACAGCAGCAGCAATCGTTACATGCAGCTCCAATCCATCAAAGAGCCAAATAAACTAGCTGTGAACAAGTCCGCAGTGGTGCCTGATTGGGCTCCCTGTGACACTCCTCCCAGGGAGGTGCCACCGTGTAGAACTCCTGCCCCTGTGTGCTGTCTGCAAAAGACCATGACATCTTTAGGGTTATCAAATACTTTCATCTTTCGATTCACATCTACTTTGAGTCTTGCAGGATATAGCATCCCATAGTGAAAGCCCAGCTTCCGCACTGAATACTTCACTCCTATAAACTTACGTAAGCCGTCTTTCACTAATGCGGTGAATTTGGGGTATGTGGATACACGCCCTTCTGCTGTGTCCAGTCATGTTTTGTGCCAATTGATCCGCTCGCCCAGCCCGTCGAGCTGTCTGCCCAGTGCGTTAAACGTGGAATCTAGCGCCTTAAACCCTGAACGCAGTTCCAACAGAAGTGCAGCAGTGTCTGGGGGGGAAGCTCCTCCTGTTGTGCCACCAGACATTTCGCCTGCCATGCTTGGAGTTTGCTGGCCCACCGGTGCTTTGAATGCTTCAAATTGCAACTGGTGCTGTTTAGGGTCTTTGTGCACTATCCCTTGAGGTCGCACTCTTCTCTCCCATGCAAGCAACAGTGCGCTGGCTCCACAAGTGCTCCTCCTCCCACAGTAATTTACCTCCAAACTGCTGTTACAATATTTATACGTCCTTGGGTAAGGTGGTGCTGATGTTCATTGTAAACGTGGCACAGGTGATATCTCTCCAGCCATGTTACGCTTTCCCTGATGAACGCACAGCTTTCTCCACTCTCCCTCCCTTGCTGGAGCACCATGGCGTTGAAATAAGTGGTGGGCTCCAAACTTCATGTCTTTAGTGCGCAATGCAGATATCCAGTCATATGTGTACAGATGGGCGCCTGCCAACCCGACCTGTGATGCTCTAGCTGTGTTACTACGGATCCTGAACAGTCAGGGTCGCACTGATCTGGGAGCTCGCTGACCCGCTGGGCCTGCTCTGCACTCTCACGCCGCCTTCACTCTCTTATGCCTGTAATGTTCGCGGCCGCTGGTTAGCGGTCTAGTTGGCCGCGCACCAAGAGGTGCACACACGCGAGCGTGTGACGTAACGCGCTCGCATATATAATAAAGGAGGCGTGGCCGGCAATGGCACTCGGGACCACGCGGTGAACCAAACAGCATGTCCCGAGTATTATTCCAGCCGCAGCGCCAGAGCCACTATGCGCCTGCGGCCTAGGGACACAACACTGGCGACGAGGGTCTAAGAGCCCATGCAGTGCCCCAGAGCACCCAACATTCTGCCGTATTCTGGGATTCGGGAGCACACGGCGAGGCACTGAATTCATCGATTGGCAGACCCTGCGCTGTGAGTGCAATCCGCGACGTGTGCCGGAGGAGTGGAAAAACCACGTGCGCCCCTCCCCATGTTTGAGCGGGTACATCCCTGCACAGCGTACAGCGCCGCCAAGTGGCCATGTGTGGCTGCGAGTGACGGAGCTGGTGCCCAGGCCTGGAGAGACGGCCTCCCAGCTTGAGGCCCGAAAAAGGGGGAGTGTGAATGCGGCCTACTCCAGCACCGCAGCCCAAGTCAGGGCGACTGGATAGCGCGCCGAGAAGGCGGAAAGTCAGTGCCAGCGTGAGGGGAGTCCGGAGAGTTCCATAAATCAGCACACGTGCAGCCCACCTCACCCCATCACGCGAAACAGCCCGGGCAAGGCCGCGTCTGGCCGGAACCAGAGTGCCACAACCAAGGGTGACCCAGGCCCTGAGCTAGGCCCTTTCACGTGCCAATATGGCGTCAATTCCTGCCATTGAACCATTTGTGGTGGACGGTGCCCCAGCATCCCTGGCGCCTCGCTGGAAAGACTGGACAGATCGCTTGCAGATCTATTTTGAAGGTGCAGGTACAGCTAGGGAACGCCGCAGGGCACTGCTTTTGCATTTAGGCGGTAAAGACATCCATAGGATTTACAAAACCTTCGTGGAAGCCACACCCAAGACCTACCTCACACTCCTCAATGCTCTTAACGCGCATTTCGAACCCATGGCTAGCAAAGACTATGAAAGGTTTATCTTCCGTCAAGCGAAACAGGAAGCAGAAGAATCGCTAGATGCGTTCCACGGCAGGTTTAAAGAACTAGCCAGCACATGTGGTTTCCGCGACGAGCAAGAGGAAATAAGGGGACAGATAATACAGGGGTGCTATTCCTCGAAGCTGAGAGTAACAATCTTGCAAGAAGATGGGAAGCCGCTAGCAGACATCCTAAAGCTGGGGCGCTCCAAAGAACTGTCACAAGCAAGAGCTTCACACATGGAGGCGGCTCTCCACCGGCTGGTCAAGGCGGAGCAGGTTAACACGGCAGAACAAGTCAATGTCGTCAGACCGAAAACAAGCCAATACGGCGGGAAGAAGCCGCAAGACAAGCGCAGAGACTGCGGATACTGCGGAAGCCAGCCCCACCGCGCTCAAGACTGCCCAGCACGAGGAAAAAGATGCAGCTCATGTGGATGGATGAACCATTTCGCAGCGGTGTGCAGGTCGACCAAGTCCAAGAAAGGCAGCCCGCGCTATAAGGGAAAATCGGGACAGCGAAGACATGGACGATGACACCAATGACTATCCCATCCATTACGTATTCGCCATTGACCAACCACAGCAAATGAAGCGGCGTCTCCCGAAGTGTCGCATCAAGATACACCAACAGGAAGTGAGGGCCACAATTGACACAGGAGCCTCCATAGAGCTCATGGCAGCGAACGTGTACAATAAGCTAAGAGCCAAACCACCATTGCAGGCAGCAAAGATCAGAGTGTTCGCGTATGGGCAGAAGACACCGATTCCACTAATAGGATGCTTCCAGACTGAACTACAGCATCAGGACTTGAAAGTCCCGACGACCATCTATGTCACCAAAGAGGGCAGTGGCATGCTCATCAACGGGCAGGCGGCAGAAGAACTCAGACTGATATCATTCGCTATGGCTGTGCTGACGGAAGAGCTAGACACAATACTGGAGGAGTTTGAGGATACGTTCCGAGGAATCAGGTGCCTAAAAGGAAAGGAGGTGTCCCTCTACATCGATCAGTCGATCCAACCCATCGTACTCAGGCACAGAAGAATAGCCTTCCACCTCAGGAAGAAAGTCGAGGAAGAACTGGAAGCCCTTGAGCGGCAGGGCATCATCGAAAAAGTCAGCGGGCCTACCCCATGGGTATCCCCAATCGTGGTAGTGCGCAAACCGAAGCAGCCTGGCCAAGTCCGTATATGCGTGGACATGTGTCTACCCAACGCAGCAGTCAAGAGAGAGAGGCACTTGACTCCCACAATCGATGACATCCTAGGAGAACTAAACGGAGCACGGTGGTTCTCAAAAATGGACCTCCGCTCGGGCTATCATCAACTCCCCCTCCACCCGGATTCCCGCTATATAACCACATTCTCCACCCACGTAGGCCTCAGACGCTACCGACGTCTCAACTTCGACATATCAAGTGACGCGGAGGTCTTCCAGAACACCATCAGGGAGGTCCTAAGTGGACTCCCGGGAGTCCTGAACGTCAGTGACGACCTGCTGATCTATGCCAACTCTATCGAAGAACACCACCAGGGACTGAGAGGCGTGTTACAGAGGATCAAGGACTCAGGCCTGACACTGCACGTGAGAAATGCCAATTCCTCCAGAACAAAATTAGTTTTTTCGGCCATACCTTCTCCGACTAAGGGATAGCCCCGGACCCGGACAAAGTAAAAGACGTGCAGGATGTGCCTGCCCCCTCCAATATATCGGAAGTGAGGAGCTTCCTGGGCATGGTGAACTTCTACGGGAACTAACCAAATCAACCACCCCCTGGCAGTGAGGCGAAGAGCAGGAGATGGTGTTCCGAAACACAAAAGCGGCGTTGTCCGCAGACAGGACCCTATCGTACTTTGATCCGGCTAAGCCTACCAACATAGCGGTTGATGGGGGCCGTGCTAACCCAACGACAAGGCGAGGACGAATGGGCACCCATCGCCTATGCCAGTCGATCCTTAACAGATACGGAACAAAGATACTCCCAAATAGATCGGGAGGCAATTGCGATACACTGGGCCTGCAGACACTTCCACATCTATGTGTACGGGCACCCGTTCACAGTGTCAACGGATCACAAGCCTCTGATCCCACTATTCCGAGTGTCAGTATCTAAGCCACCCCCCCCGGATTGAAAAATGGATTCTCTAACTGCAAGAGTACGACTACCAAGTAGAGTATAGACCGGGAGCGACAAACCCAGCAGACTATCTCTCCAGGCACCCCCAATCTGCCACCAAAGTGGAAAAAGAAGACGCTGAGGAGACCGAGGAGTATGTGAAAGTCGTGCTAGAAAGGTCGAGACCCCTACCCATGAGCCTGGAGATGATTATTGAGGCCACACCAAATGACGAAGTACTACAGCTGGTAGCGAGTGCCCTACAATCCAACGACTGGAGGGCGGTTCAAGCCTCATTGAGCAAGTGGACACCACAAGCCAAGATTTCCCTGGAAACCCTTCTCAGAGTGAAAGAAGAAATATCGTTCGACAACCGGGGGTGCCTACTGAGAGGCCTCCGGATAGTGATGCCTGAAAGTCTGACCCGGCAAGCGGTGGAGCTAGCCCACCGAGGACACCAAGGCATGGCCAAGACTAAGAGCAGGCTCCGAGCCAAGGTGTGGTTCCCGGAAATGGACACCATGGTGGAACAAGCAGTCAGGACGTGCCGATGGTGCCAAGCCGCGGGACAACCCGGGCGACCACCCCCGGTCCTCACAGAAGACAACCCGCAGAGGCCATGGGAGTGTGTCAGTGCAGATTTCGGGCACCTCCCAGATGGAAGATACGTACTCGTCATCATTGACGACTTCACCAAATACCCCGAAGTTGAAGTCATAGCAACTATCACAGCCAAGGAGGTCATTGCAAAATTTGAGAAGACCGTAGCCACGCAGGGCATTTTTGAGAGTGTCAAAACTGACAATGGACCACCTTTCCAGGGACAAGAGTTCGCTGAATATCTCAAGAACTGGGGAATCCATCACCGGAAAGTGACCCCCCGCTGGCCTCAAGCCAACGGGGAGGTAGAGAGGTTCATTCGCACGCGGAAAAAGGTCATAAGGATAGCCCATGCTGAAGAAGCTCCCCTGGAAAGAGCAATGTACAGCTTCCTGAGAGAGTATCGACTAACACCACACCAAACCACGGAAGCGGCGCCAGGTCCCTCTGACATAGGACGAGTGGTTAGGGACACCCTCCCCAGTCACCCTGACTGGGCTCCGAACCAGGTGGACCCGCAAAGGACCCTCTCCAACAGGGCCCGATCCAACAACTACGCCAGCTTCCGGCGAAGGGCCAAAGAACGGGAGATCCAGGAAAGAGACCGTGTCTATGTGAAGGACAGATATCCGGGAAGCAAATTCCGACTCCCATTCAAGCCCAGACCGTGGACTGTTATGCGCCATACTGGCACCATGGTGACAGCTCAACGAGGACCTGAAACAGTCACAAGCAACGTGTCCTTTTTCAAGAAGGCTCACCCAGACACTACAGACTCCCAGGGACAAGAACCAGAAGAGAAAACCTCAAGCCAACCAGAAGGACCGAGCAGGCCAGAGGGAGGTGATCGCGACGCCCAAGGCGAAGACGTAGAGGCAAGTCCCCCGACGCCCGGAACTCCCAGACTCAGCTCCCCCGATCCCCGGACGATCACCGGGGCGCCCGAGCATCCCCTCAGGTGACCCCACGGAGGGTCCCCACCCAGGGAGAAGCGGCGGGGTACGGGCTGCGGAGGAATCCAGCTACGTCTTCCCAACTAGCGGACTTCGCTGTGGGCTGATCACGAACTATCTACTCATCACACTGGTAACCGGCCAGATGGCCCTGTTTCCACTTATTGTGACTTTAGTGATTCTGTGTATGTTTTTCTTATGTTTTAAATAAAGGTTAGAAGGAGTGTAATGTTCGAGCCCGCTGGTTAGCGGTCTAGTTGGCCGCGCACCAAGAGGTGCGCACACGCGAGCACGTGACGTAACGCGCTCTCATATATAATAAAGGAGGCGTGGCCGGCAAAGGCAGTCCGGACCACGCGGTGAACCAAACAGCGTGTCCCGAGTATTATTCCAGCCGCAGCGCCAGAGCCACTATGCGCCTGCGACCTAGGGACACAACAATGCCCTTATCGGGCTATCCCTATACAGCGCTGCGTCGCCGGCTGTATTAATGCTCTTCCCAGTTGCAGACACTTACCGGGGACAAGGAAGGGGCAATGTTGACACCCGCCGTCTTACCGTCTCTGCTTTCTGGGAGTCCACTCTTTGCTACGCGACTCCCTCGCTGTTAATCCTCTGGTCAGGTCCGTCATGTCCCAGGCGGCATTTTGCAGCGCGACCGACGGGCGAGCCTTCGGTCGATTACTTGGCTACACAGCAGCGCAGGAGGACAGCTCTTTCGGTAACAGATGCTCCGGGTGTTCCGGTGCTGGAGCGTGTTTTGCAGTTGGTTTTATTGAGGTTCAGCTGCATTTAGTTGTTGTGCACGGGGCTTTCACAGAGCTTCAGCTCCGAGCGGCCATTATGGTCCGGCAACTCCCCCATTAAAATTTATAATTAGTTGACATTGAACACTCTGTATTTCTATAGGTGTGATTTGAAATATTAAAAGGAAACATCTCTCCTTGGTTTGACCCAAATTACAGACACAGGAACACAATTGTGGGCCTGTATATGCTTGTAAATCTGAACAATGTATTCGCTTTTGTGGAAGGAAGCTGCTACACAGCACTTGCCCAAATGTGTATTAAATAAAACATAATAGTGTTTTTGCAAGCAGAGACAAACTCAAAAAGACACTGGGGAAAAAGAGTGAAAGTAGGTATCAACATGTTAAATGTACTTGAGAGTACAGAATCTGCATGTTGTTCATTATTCTGGGCTCAACAACTCATGTAGCCTGGAGTTTGGGAGCGGGGATAATGCCCAGAATTGGTCATTGTGGCCCCAATGTGCAGAGTCGACTGTGATGTCTCGCGGCTGACACTGTAATATTGAACAGGTTGAAAAGATAATTGTGTGAGCTATTTTTTTTGGTCCCATCATGCCTACCTACGGGACCAAAAACAAACCAACCCCCACACTGGTCCTGTCTATTGCCCCATCTGGAAGTGCCAGATTGCTGGACTTCCTGAAGTTCAAGTCCAAAACTGCCAGTGTCGCCCCACCCAAACTCCAGGCATATCATAATGAAGCTCTTTGCAGTTCATGTACTAAGGTTTTACGTGGTTGATTGCGCAAGGCAAAACATTGAGTCAATTTTTGGACCATTGTAAAAATTAAGTGGGTCAATGCCAAATTTTCCATTGCCACATAAGTACCCATGCAGTGCAAAGTAAATAACTGTCTTAATGTGCATCTTCCAATGATATGATACAACTTGAGCTCAAGTACCCTATACAATGCGTACGGCAGCTTGGAAAAAATGTGCGCCTAAACATTTTTGAAAAGGAGAATGAGCACATGGGGAGGGCAATTATTTTCACAGGACCCAGTGATCAGTGTTTCCAACGAGTTTGAGAATGATCTCCCTTTTTCTGTCTGAGAACCGATACCACCTTTTATGCAGTACAGCAGAGAACTGAAAACAGAAGGTGTGATATATTTTCCTTTTTACTTAATACCTATTTTTACCATTTGTTTTATTATTTTGCACTTTTTCAGATTTTTTAAAGCTTTTTAATGTTATAGTCTAGTAGGAGAGCTAAGTTTGGCAAATGCGTTTTTTACAAACACAAATAATAATATGGACCCAGTTTACCAAGAATTGTGTTAACCAGGAAGACAGAGTCTGAAGGGTTTTTTAAGTCTGAGACAATTCTTTGCCTTTCTGGGCGTAAGCTCTTCACACAAAATTAAGCCCAGAACCATTTAAGAATTCATAGGATAACTGTATGCGAAGCCAAAACCATGTCCTACAGTATTCTGAAATGCCATATTTTTAACAAGCGTTGGCTATGCCAACAAGTCTTGTTTATGAATGATAGAGTCTTTTGTGACACTTATGTCTTTAGGCACTCAATAAATCATCATACATGTACTCTGTCACTCATCTTGACACTCATTCATCCATTCACCTATCCACTGACTCATTCTTGCATTCATCCTCTGACACAACCACAATAAAACCCACACAAACTCAATAACACCTGCAAATAAATTAAAAGAATACAAGTAGAAAAAAGAAAATATGCTACAGTTTAAAAATGGTGGGAATATGCTTGCAAAAACAAAGCTAAACACAGATGCGGGTGCCCATCTTGCAGAGGTATCAGAAAAAATCTATCATTGTTTTAAAGTTCCAGCACGGCCTTCACATTTAGACCCAATGTATTGGCCATATTAGAATGTAAAAACAATGAAACACTATGGAAACAGCATTTCATAATTATTTCCTGGTTTAGAGGAAGTGACCACATGGGGTGCAGTACACAGCAAATAAAATAAGTAGCAAGCAAATGACCCATTAGCACTGCCTGGACAGCGGTAGTATGGTCTAAAGAAATATTGAAATAAAAAGAGTGGAAGCAAAAAAAAAGTTTGCAAAACAATAAAAGGAGAAAACTGAATACAAGTGGACTGGGCAATCATCCCTAATACTGAAGTGCACTCATTTTTAGATAGATGTACATAGATGATCAGAAAATGCCATCATTCACAGGACGAGAATGCCGACTGGTGTGGACTGAACTATTACCCCATGCAGTACACTGTTAGGGATGGAAATAGAGTGTAAATGGCACTCACACAGACCAATGGCAGAACAGAGCTTACCCAGAGGTTCTCTGTGTACTTATATGGTATATATTCATATATGGACGAATGTGGTATTTAATGATTTCCTTCATCACAAGAGCCTGGCAGACAGCTAAAAAGTGATTCTAGCAAAACATAATACAGTGCAAATCTTCTCCCGCTAGAGTATGTCAAAGGCAGTAACCAACAACAAAATCCTTCCCTACAAAGGTAAAAGGTGACATTTAATTTAACAAAATACCTACCTGTAGGCTTTAAAACAGAGAAAAAACAACACACCCTTTAATGTCTATTGACTTCAATATATGTACTTTACAATCAGGCCTACTGTGTTTATCACAACTTTTCATAATAATGAGATCAGACTTAGGCATCGGAAAATATTTTTTCCTAGTAAACCCAATCAGGCGTTTGAAGAGTGTTTTAAGTTGATTCTGTTTCAATCCGTCCCTAAGCTCTTTTCATGTAATTGAGCCTCGAACAATTGTACAATTCCAAGGATAATTGTATGTGAGCCCAAAATCAAATTACACAGAATTCTGGATATTTTTTTTTTTTTAAAAAGGAGTTAGGGAACAGGTTAAAGAGGAAAGTCTATAATTGGTGTACCAAAAACAGAAGAAGACCTTGTGTCCTAAGAAAGAAGAGAAAAGATGATTTCAGTTATACCTCAGTCCTCCCTAGAAAAAATGCACCTATCATGCTTGGGTATGGCAGCTTCTTGATTTACCCTTACGCACAGTATTGACACCTTGTTTGTCTGCTTTTGGAGCATTAAATGTCAACAAACTTGAGGTGAATGTGGAGGCCAAGAGTAGAAAGAGTATCAGAATGCCTACGGATGTACATTCTTCAAGCCAATAAGGCCCCTGATCAAAGCCTTTGCTAGTCTGGCACAGGCAGAGTGAGAGAAAGTCGCACACTATCCAACTGGTGAGCTGTAGGTCTGTCAATGCTGGTTATGAAAATGTACTGCTTGAATTTGAATCTATTTGGAATGGCAACGTTTCTGTATTAGTCTGACATTTGGACAGACGCACCGGCCCCCTATCCTTCACCACGACTTTGTACCATTCGGAGCTTTACCATCTTTACTGCCTCCCATTACTGCAATTTCCCAGAGTCCTATTTGAGTCCATTCAGCCTTAGTCATTGATCACTGAATGCTTGACACTCTATGAAGTCTGCAAAGCAGAAGCAATTGTGAGACACAAACTGTGACACACCGAAGGTATCTAAAAACCTTGAACCATGAACAGTTAACAAGAGACACTGGAAACCCACTGTGAATTTTTTGTTTGTTAGTCATAATGTGTCCTTGCAAAGGACCTATCTGACTTTGGGAGCCCTTTCCCCTACAGCCTTTTCACTGTGGTGTCTATAAGGGACTGATATTTATAAAAATGTCTAGGTAAGGGGCTTGGCCAAGTGATGGACCAAGATGGCCGCATAACTCTGGTGCTCCGCCGACCTCCCAGATACCTCGGCAGCCCGGGTGGCAACGGCACAACATACACATCGGCGGACACGCGGGCATGCCTAGAATCCGCATGACTGTGCAGGTGTCTCAGAAATAATGGATTGCGGCTGCAGAATCTGACGTGACATGGTGGTGAGCTCCGGGCCTTGTCTCGAGGCAGAAGCCGGGAGCTCAAGTTGCCTGCCAGGCCGACTGTAGGAGACACAGCCTCGGCACTTCCCGCACTCGAGCCCTCATCAGCCTACAAAGGGGACAAAGACAAGATATCAGCAAGCTCATGAACTGACTCTGAGGCCAGAGCTGTTGGGAAAGCCGAACAAGATGGTATTGGGCTGGGAAGCGCCTTAACACGGACCACAGGTGAGCCCTCTCTGCAAACCCCAGAGGCCCTGTGGTGACAGGGACCATGAGTGAGCCAGGGGGCCGGCTGCATGGCAGTGTTGACACAGCCTGAACTGGCGCTCTCCCAGTCCCCCACCTCTCCTGCGCACACATCAGCCTCCCTTGCTGCTGCATGCTAGGCCACCAGTTGGGGGCACCACGCCATGACCCGGGAGTGCTCGCTGGACTGGCCTGAGTGGAACTATCACACTGTCAGGCAGTGATATAGCAACACAACTAGCAAGTGACATTCGAAGAATGGCACACAGGAAGTGAAACCTGTTGCACTTCCTCATGTACTGCATATTAAAGAGTGGCTGCTGAACTGAGTGCCCCTGCATGGGAGCGGGGATCGATTCGATACAGGGACCGATGAAGTGAATCAGCAGTCTTGACCAACCCTTTGACGATGAGGCGAGAGTTGGATCGTGCATGGCAGACCACACTCAAGATCCACACTCTCATGCCCCCTCTCACTTGACTGCAACACACTGCGCGGACCCCGTGGGACAGTTCATCCCCTAACCAGACATGGTCTGTGGCAACCCTAAACAAAAGAAGCTACAATTTGAAAAAAATGGCAAAGAGGTAGAAATAGCCGGTCCCAATATGGCTGAGGGAGGTGACACCGCTGCCCCGCCACTGACCAACCCACAGGGCACTGAGGCGCTCATGGCAGAAATTATAGCTGGCTTCAAAGCCATCGACACTCGCTTTGATGTACTGGATAAGTGCCTGGACAACATGGGGGCCAGGGTTGATCAATATGAAGGTAGGCTAGAGACGGCATAGGGCAGGATCTCAGACCTGGAGGACTGTTCTGCACAAACCACCAAAAGACTGAAAAGAATGGAGAAGGTACTCAAGACCATCACCATCAAGAATGAAGACCTGGAGACCAGAGGAAGACGCAACAACATCCACATCTTAGGTGTCCTGGAGTCTACGAACACTGGCCGCCTGGATGGGTTTGTGGAGGGCCTCCTGATCAACTTATTTAGATGGGACTCCTTCACTGCAACCTTCTTTGTCAAAAGAGTACATTGAACCCTTGGATCCCATCCCAACTCAGGCTGCCCTCCTTGACCGATCCTGGCACGACTCCTCAATTCAAAGACCAGGACACAGCACTGGGTGTGGCCTGGGAAAGGGTGTCCCTGAAATGGCAGGTGTCATCGATCTACTATATCCTGACTTCACTGCAATGGTACAGGACGCTTGCAGGAAATACACCTCGCTTTTGCAGGCTATAGCACATATGCAAGGGGGTTCGATTTCAATCCATAAGTGGCTGCCATTTAAAGCAGTCAAGGTATATGCAGACCAGGTGGGCAGATACTTACTGGCAGAGGGGTGTTTTTTGGGGAAGACCTTACTCCTGGTTAACATTTACGCCCCTAATGTTGATGATCCGGATTTCTTTGTGGAGGTACACTCCTGCATTGACCAAATGGGGGCAGAACAGATATGCTTGGGGGGGCGACTAAAATATTTTATTAAATCCACAATCGGATAGCACAGCCACAACTATAGATGCGAAACCCAAGGCTAGGCGCACATTGACAAGCTTGAGGGAAACATATCAGTTGTCTGGCGCATGGCACCATTTGCATCTAGATAAACCAGCATACACACACTACTCTGCCCCTCACAACACGTGGGCCAGGTTGGACTACTGGCTACTTGCCCCAAGCGTGAATACATGGCTACTTGAGATTAATCACTTTTTACATACCCTGTCAGATCATGCCCCAGTTCTGCTCCAGTTGTGGGTCCTCAGGATGGGAGGGATGGCGAGACAGTGGAGATTTCCAGAAATTTCCCTGCGAGACCCAGTATTCGAGGCTGAACTAAGCTCAGCTATCGAAGAGTAGTTTGAAATTAACACGGACACAGTGAAAACCAAGGTCACGTTTTGGGAAGTAAAAATAAAAATGTCTAGGTACAATGGTAACTTTTTGCTATGGGGCAAAAACCCACCCAAGCCGTTTGTGTGAACTTGCAAGTCACCCTAGGTGGAACACAGTCCACTGCAAACGCCCATAGTATAATTTCTTCTGTTTTTTCCACTATTTTCCTCAGTTTAACATTGATTCTCTGTGACTTCTGTTCAATTTTTGATCTCACAGAAATAGACCCTAATTGCAGATTGTGCGAAATGGATGGCCTATTTAGCACATCTGTTAAATTACTTTACCCTTGAATGTGGTATTATCTGGTGTAGTAAACCCTTCCTATTGTAAATGAGGAACGTCCTGCTGAAACAGTATGTGAATTATGGATTTTTCTTTTTTTCCTGATTTTGTCCTCCAATAACTTTGTTATTGAAAAAACTGTAGGAAAGTAATAATTATCAGGCAACTCAAAAATATGATCTTGCGCCAGGATCGAAAGTTAGACCTGGAATTGCAATTAGAGCATTAGAGACAAATGAACTAGAACACATTTTCATCACTTTCCCTTGCTTAATGCGTTCCAAGCTTTTTGCCACATTAAACCTCTGCATTTTTTACTTTTGCATGGAGCATATATTCTTTGGAATTTTGATGTATTGCGTTTCAATTGTTAGTCTTGCACATTCTGGAAGTTAAACAAAAAATGAAAATGCCGATAAGGTTTTTGTCATTCACTTACTCGCTCGTGTTAAAACATTTTGAAGATTAACATTTAATTCCCAATCCCGCGCAAGATGCAGCCAACATTCTCTATCTATTCCTCTGATTATACTTTTCCATTCAGCTTTGTCTGCCATTTTGTCTTGGAAAAAAAAATAGCATGCTAAAATGTATTCCATTCCTTCTGAAACGCTTCAATTATTTAATTTCCAAAGTGTATTTTCATATAATTGTATTAAATGGTTGACATGTAGGAATGAGGGTGTTCTGTCATCACTTGCTGTATACACCTACAGTTACACCTACAGTAATGCTGTTTCTCAGTGAAGGCAAAAACAGGTTTGGCAGTGCTCAAAAGGTGGGAGCCCTCAGTCAGTAAAAGTTGTAAAAAAAACATCACTGGGCTGAAATACTAATAGTCTATTTAGTAAACTATTCCAATACTGATGACAAATCCTGTAGTTGCTCCAGGTCTTAACATTTAACCCTCACATATTTTCCTTCTACATTACCTACAACTGGAGACAGAGCGAAAAAAACTGTCAATATAATTTACTATTTTTGCATCCATCATCATTCCAAGTGTTTGTACTGGCATGCGCTCTTTTTTCCAAATGTGATTTGTGCCAGTCTTGGCTGCAGCAGCATTATCAGGTTGAGATAACTGTGAAATGAAAGCGTCTGCAACGAATAGGCCGTGGACTACTGGTAGCTCCTCGGCTCCAGGGCAAGCTCTCGGATCTTTGTGGTTTCTATGGCGTCCTAGGGCTGCATGGCGGTCCATTCGTTATGCCCTGGGTGAAGTTGGCATAGACCTCTGCCCATTGAGACATGCAACTGTAACAGTCACAGAGGGCTCTCCCAGCGGCAACTGTGTCCTGCCCTCCCTATTAGACTCAGGATCTAAATTTCATGGTGGGATGACTTATAAGCCAAAAAATGCACCAGATCATAAAATAATCACAGGACTGTAAGTGGGCGGGGTCTCACCGGTGCTGAGCGCCGGCAGTTTTTAAAGGAGGCCTGGAAACTGATCTCTATCAGGATCTGATTTGTGCCCTGGCACAGGCGGTCCGTTTTTGGGGGGACTGCAGTGACAGCATTCACATCTACGTGTGCTGCTCACTTCTAACTAATGGAGAAGTTACGGTATGACTTCGTGCCAGGTGAACGTTGTAGGGGAAAGAAATCCTTTAAAGAGAGTCATTTTCTCTCTGGGCGTCCCTTCTTTTTTTGCAACTCAGAAGCAGCAACATTGTCCTGATGTCACCAGAGCTTTAAGAGGAAGCGTTTTCAATAATACATACAAGCCATAGTTGCTGCTTATTTATCTTATTTATCTTATGCAACTAACAACCATTGACAAAGCAAATAGTCCTGACTTGTTCTAGGTATGATGTTACCTGTTGTATCATATATCTGGATGCAATGACAGAAACAGCAAAATACAAGTCGAGCAGCACACAATGCTAAGCACAGATTTTTAGCTTATGTGTTTTTAAGCCACACCCTTAATTACATTGGCCACGCCCCTTTAAGAGACCCCCCAGTTTTTTCATCCCACTTAAAGCTCTGAATAATCAAGTAATCATCCTTTACTTATGAGGAAACAAAGGTAAATGGAGCATGAATGAAAAATAACCAGGAAACCTGGGCATAATGGATAGAAATGTTAAAGAAATAAATATATGGTGCATGGGACCAGTAGGGGGATCATTGCTCATCAAGAAATGAGGGAAAATTAACAAACACGACTTATCCAGTCATAAGGGCAAGAAAAAGGAGACACCAGGTGCACCTGAAACTGTAATGATTTATCCCACTAATATCCATTCACCTCCTCGGTTGTATCGGTGTACTTTTCATGTAACATTAAGTAACATTCGCTAGTGCTGAAGGTGCAGTGGCACCAGGGCCCAGGGGTGTGACTGGCACACTGCACCACAGTTATAAATGCTTTTACAACCCACCCACGTGGAGGATCGGCTCACGTTCCATTCATCCATGAGGACCCTGAACCTTTACTATGCCACTGTAAACATGCACTTCCGGCCACGGTGCTTAGCTGACAAGCCGCTTCTGCTATTTGGACAACAGATGATGACAAACACAGCCGGGAAATAAACCACATCTTCTTTCTCTGTAAGAACCAAAAAGGTGATCTGCAGTTCGCCTTGTCCGGCGCTCTCAGCAAATTCTCATTTTAGAGGTACGGCATATTTCGAAATTAACCAACATTATTGGTGTAGCGTGAGTGAGTGAGTAATCTTTATTCGGCAAATTTCACCATAAAAGAACACAATATAAAACAGTTCAATTCAGATAAAAGATTATATGATACAATGGAAACAGTGCCACAACATTTACAAATTTACTGGCAGTAAAATAGTCCTTAGCTAGTGGATTTTCTAGTAAGAGGTTTCAGCAAACGGCAACGTGTCCTCCACGCACTCCCTAGGAATTTAGCCACCCCACAGATCATACTGGCAGATGAAGGGTCTGTAGTAAGGACACGTAATGCCTGGCTATGGCACCTCAGTCCTAGTTCCCTACAGACGGGTTTCAACCAGAATTTCCGTGCTCCTTTGTAAGCTGGACAAGCGAAGAACAGGTGAGCCACCGATTCCTTAGGGGCCGCACAACCCGGGCAGCCCTGCGGGCTAGCAACTGAGTTCTTCCATTTACCCGTAAACTCATATACCGGGAGCGTCCCATATCGCAATTTTAGGTACAGTGCTCGATCCAGTGGTATGGTTATTAGATCTAAAAAGGATTCCATTTTGCGCATACACTTAATGGACAAAAATTGGTCAGTAAGAGAGCCCAATTTCCTAGACCGCATAACATTATTCTGTACCCAGTCCCAGTATAGTTTTTTTATGACATCTTTCGGTGGAGGTGATTGCAACTCCCATGCCTCTCCGAGACCTAAAGTAAAAACCAATTCCTTCAGGTTATTTAGCCAAGCTATTTTTTTACAAGTGTCCAGTAAAAGTAGTTCATCTAGACCTTCTGCGTACTTTGCCAGCTCTTCAGTTCTTCGTAATCGGGACCAAAATAGCAACGGGCGGAGCCTCACCAAATCCTTTACTGATTTCCTGCCCAGATCTAATCTTAATGGGATCAATGGGGTGGAAGTGGGAAGAGCTACCACTTTCCTAAAAAAGTTGTTTTCTGATGTCATCAAGTCTGAAATCCCTTCAAACCCCCACAACTCCGAACCGTAAAGTGCTGCAGGTAGTATCTGACCCTCATAAATGGTCATAACTGGGGAGACCGGTTTGCTGGTTGACTCGCGTAACTCCTTCAGCGTCACCCCGGATACTCTTTGGTGGTTTAGTAGCATTTTAGACAGATGGTCCTTCCAGGTCATGTGACTGTTAATACGGACGCCAAGGTAATCAAAGGACTCAACCAGTTCAATGGGGGCGTTGTTAAGCACGAAATTATTTTTGAATCTCTTCGAGGGTGCGAAGGCCATCAACTTGGTTTTTGATGTGTTGATAGTTAGGCCTCTGATGGTGCAGAAGGAGCTAAACTGATCCAGGAGTTTTTGCAAGCCCACCGGGGATTTTGAAATCAATAGGGTGTCGTCGGCGAAGAGAAGTGTGGGGATTCTCTCCCCCGCCAGGGATGGGGCGTCCGACTCCACCCCCCTTAGATGGTCCACCACTCCGTTTACGAATAGGGAGAAGAGGGTCGGGGCCATAACACATCCCTGACGCACTCCTCGCCGCACAGGAATCCTATCTGTAAGTTGACCCTGGGATCCCCATCTCACTCTAGCATAATTCCCCTCGTGTAGCTTAACAATTAGGCTCAGAAGCCCACTGGGAAAACCCATCTCTCTTAGCGTTCCCCAAAGCTTGGTGCGAGGGACCAGGTCGAATGCGGTTTTAAGATCAATGAAACGCCATATACAAACTACCCTTCATAATTACAACCGCCTTCCAGTATATGGCGAACAGACGAAAGACCTGGTCTATCGTACCTACCCTCCTTCTGAACCCCGCTTGTAGGTGGGAGAGGATACTAGCCTCCTCTATCCAGTCACCTACTCTTGAAATGATGACCCTGCCGACCACTTTCTGAATTATATCTATCAGACTAATGGGCCTGTAGTTAGCAGGGTCATCTCTAGCCCCCTTCTTAAACACCGTGACTACCTCGGCCCCCTTCCAGGAATCTGGAACCTGGTGTCCCCTCATGATCAGATTCATAACAATCGCAATTAGTTTAGCCCAAGCCTCCGGATCCATCAACAATAGATCCCCAGGGATCCCATCCTGCCCAGCGGCTTTTTTTGGAGTTAAATGTCTAATCGCCAATACTACTTCACCTGTTGAGAATATAAGATCGCTTTCAACCGCGGGGACCTCTGCACCCTGGCTAATCACCTCTGGGCTAGTTGGTTCATCTAAGTCGCCGTAAAGAGATGAAAAATGTGTAAACCATTGCTGACAGGTTATATGATCAGCCAATGGTTTCGATCTTCTCTGCCTTGAACTATTGACCAATTCCCAAAAAAGGTTTGGGTTCCTGCCACTCGCAGCATTGGAAAGATCCAACCAATGCTGTTCCTCCCACTCCTTTTTGGCCAATGATAAGGCTTTCTGGTAGTCCCTCCTGGCCGCTCTAACCAATGGGGGGTTCCCTGAAAGCAAAGCCTCTGTTAATTTTTTCCTGGAGCTTTTACACAGGTCATTATACCACACTTTACTGAGAGTAGGGGGTATAGCAGGAGCCCTATTACCTTTCCTCTTGGAGATGAAAAATTGACCAACTTGGTTTATTGTCCTTTTATAGGCAGAGTCAAGGGTGGGGTATTGGGGATTGGCGGTCCTGTTTTCACCAACCCATGTATCTAGGGTAGAAGACAGGCCCTCAACCAATACTTTGATACTTCCTATATCCCCCTCGTTGAGCCTAGCCTTATCCCATTTCAACCTACGGTTATTATTAAAGGGGATAACTTCTTTAGTTATTTTTGGGTTAACCACCCCTCGCCTGGCCTCCCGCAATCCCCAATAGAATTTACAACACAGGGGATTGTGGTCACTATCCTGGCTTGGGACGACCTCCATGTCGATCAGGTCCGGCCAGGATCCAACATCTATCAGGATGTAGTCAATTCTGGACGGGCCCGAAAGTCTATTGAAGGTCCATGCCCCTGAGCGGTCGGATATTGTCCTGCCGTTCAGGGCTCTTAATTTATGGTCCCTTGTCAGTGCGTTAATTTGTATAGCTCTGGACGACCATTTCCTTACAGGGGGCAGGGAAAGGGATGGAATGGACCAATTTGAATCCTCCTCTTCGATCCCTAAGGGATCGTCTCCGAGAAGAGGTTCAAATGTACAATTAAAATCACCCCCCACCAGAATTTTAGCTGAGCAGGGGCATTCAGCTAGGGACAAGTCCAGAGATGTTAGGGTCAAGGAGGGGGAGTCACCCTGTGTCCCTCTTGCATAAACATTAAAAAGGTCGAGCCTACCAACATCCTCCCCTCCTTTCACAGAAAGGTGGAGTATATCATTACACTCCAAACTGTGTCTTGTGACCACCCAATCCAAATCTATTTTTATCCATACTAACAGGCCGCCCGAAGGTCTACCCCTTCCCTTGCTTACTGCAGGCACACAATGGGTTGTATACCCCGATTTATGTAGCGGAACAAAACTCCATGTCTCCTGGAACAGGCAGACGTCGAACTGCTCAATTTGTGTGTGCCACTCCGGGATATCTAAATTCCGCTTTAGCCCAGCAATATTCCAAGAGAGGAGGTTTATTACCCTCCTCCCTCCCGGCAAAGAAGTATAACCCACCTTAGGCAATCTCTCCTTAACCACCCTGGTCGGAGGGCACCCCCCCTCCTGAGTTAGTATAGTGAGGGTTGCAGAACAGCCAGCCGTGCTCATCACGGGCCCGGCTGGTCTGGGATCCTCTATTGTTACAATGGACGGCACCATATGGTCTACAGCTAGACTGCCTTCTTCTTTAGCGGTGCTACCCCAACGAGGGCAAGAGTCCTCATCCCCTAGAGGTTCTTTACCATTTCCCCCACCCCCTCGCCCCCACCTTCAATCGCATTCTTCCAACCCAGATAGTTGGGAGAACCGATTGAAGGTATCCAACGGGGTAAAGGGCATCAGGTGGTTCATACTAGGACCCTGGTTAAGCATGTGTCTATGGGGGACCATAGACCAGGGGGGGTGTAGGTCTGGCACCCTAGTCAGCTGGTGGTCAAACTGAAATTGGTTGCTACTGTGGGGGGGGATAAGGGGTGGCCTATAGCCATGAGGTCTGTTTGTATATTTAAAATTAGTGACTTTTGTCCAGGGATAAAAATATGTTAAGGACCGTGGGATAACACAGGTTTCACCATTTCCAGGTGGCCAGTTTAGTATGTAATCGACTGCCCGAGGGTCTCTAAAATTGACCACCACTAGGTCACCCTCGATATCTTTAGTTCTCCTTCCTAGCCAATTGATCCGCCTAACATGAACTATGTCCCCGTCTATGTTAGGTGCGATCGGCCTATGCAACCTTAACCAATGAATAATTTTGTTTTTAAGGTCAGGAAATCCCTCCTTCTTGTTCTCTGATAATTGCGGGACACCCGTTAAGATCACCACATAGGGCACGGCTTCTGGGGGAATCTCTACTTGTGGGATCTTTTTCTGAGTCATTCTGCTTATGCCCTCGCCCCCTTGTACAATTTGGTTATTACTCGATGGGGCCTTTGTGGGTGGTTTGGAGGGCCCTGCACCCAGCTCAATAGCTGGTGTTTTAGATTGTTTTGGTGTCGATATAATATGGTTTGGGGGCACAACTCCCCCCGAGGGCCCTGCTCCCAGCTCAGCAGCTGGTGTTTTAAGTTGTTTAGGTGGCGGAATATTATGAGTTGGGGGCAACATTCCCCCCGGGGGTTGACTAGTTTGCTTAGCCAGAGCAGGCGCGGGAGGAGTTCTAGATTTACTTTGCGGTGTGGTCGGAGGGGGTATCGGCTGTACCACCACACTTCCCTTGTTTTTAGTTTGGGCAGCTATACTAGTTATGGCGGCTTCCAATATAGTTAATCTAATTTCCACCTTTTTGATAGACTCATTAATGGGTAGGAGGAGAGATCTTAACAAAAATTCCAGGTTCGCTGATGCTACGGCCGGAATTGGAGGTGATGTGATAGGAGGGGTAGCTCTATCGATGTTATCAGGGACCTCGTCTTGTCTGATTGTTACAACTGGACAAGGACCCGGTGTGGCAACTACCTGTGGGGTGTGCTCCTGCTCAACCACTGTGGGCGTCTCAGATGAAGTCTGAGTCTTAAACCCCTTACCAAACTCAACGTGTAGTGTTTTTGCTTTGCCTATACCCACCCTATGTTTCCTTCTTTTTTTACTAGGGGGCGGGCGATGGGTCTGGGCGACGGGACAGATGTTAGCTTTCTGCTTCCTAGATTTAGATTTGTCGGTCACCCGACTGGCACTAGGGGTGGGTGAAACAATCAAGATCTTATCCTCAGGCAGACAAGGAGTAGCTACAAAGTCACGAAACAGTAAGGGGATACCATCCTGACTTACATTATCCTCACTTGGGCCAATCGAGTCCCCTTCCCGATTCAGTTCAAGGAGACTGTCAGTGAGGGGTCTATGTTTCATATTCTCTACAGAGCGACGTCGCTCTGCCCTACGCTCCGCTAAGGTGAGATCCTTGTCTCCCTCGCTCCTCTTGGGAAAGTAATTCTCGAGGGATCCATTACGTAATCTGGGTTTTTTCCCCGGGGTTTCTACTTCGGTGGCCGTATCCATTATATGATGTACTATGACCTCCGCTGGCAGATGAAAATGGTCAGGCCCAGCCCGGCCTCCTACGGCCCCGGACGGCCACAGACGGTCCCGCCCTTGTCCCGGGCTTCTCCCGGCGCCCTCCCGCGCGCTCCCGCGCAGCGGGAGAGACGGTTCCTTTTAAAATGATCTTGGGTGACCTAGGGGGCGTGGCCGGCAGGGAGAGGAGCCCAGCTGTCACGGGCGCGCGGGGACTCCTGGGAGTTCGAGTCCACCCGCTCTACCCTCGCAGCCCTGCCGGTTCCAAACAAGCCCCAAGCAAGCTTCCCCACACTGCTGAGACCGCGAAGCGGGACCCGCGCAGCGGGTCCGGCGAGCAGCAGCGGCTCAGCAGGAAGGATTCTCCGTAAGGTCCGTGGCGAAGAGGTCCGTGGCGTGGCAGAGTTCTGGTCTGTTTCCCGCTGGTGTGGGGGCTGAAGGATGATTAAATCAGCAAACGATGGGGGCGCGGCCGGCAGGGAGAGGAGCCCAGCTGTCACGGGCGCGCGGGGACTCCTGGGAGTTCGAGTCCACCCGCTCTACCCTCGCAGCCCTGCCGGTTCCAAACAAGCCCCAAGCAAGCTTCCCCACACTGCTGAGACCGCGAAGCGGGACCCGCGCAGCGGGTCCGGCGAGCAGCAGCGGCTCAGCAGGAAGGATTCTCCGTAAGGTCCGTGGCGAAGAGGTCCGTGGCGTGGCAGAGTTCTGGTCTGTTTCCCGCTGGTGTGGGGGCTGAAGGATGATTAAATCAGCAAACGATGGGGGCGCGGCCGGCAGGGAGAGGAGCCCAGCTGTCACGGGCGCGCGGGGACTCCTGGGAGTTCGAGTCCACCCGCTCTACCCTCGCAGCCCTGCCGGTTCCAAACAAGCCCCAAGCAAGCTTCCCCACACTGCTGAGACCGCGAAGCGGGACCCGCGCAGCGGGTCCGGCGAGCAGCAGCGGCTCAGCAGGAAGGATTCTCCGTAAGGTCCGTGGCGAAGAGGTCCGTGGCGTGGCAGAGTTCTGGTCTGTTTCCCGCTGGTGTGGGGGCTGAAGGATGATTAAATCAGCAAACGATGGGGGCGCGGCCGGCAGGGAGAGGAGCCCAGCTGTCACGGGCGCGCGGGGACTCCTGGGAGTTCGAGTCCACCCGCTCTACCCTCGCAGCCCTGCCGGTTCCAAACAAGCCCCAAGCAAGCTTCCCCACACTGCTGAGACCGCGAAGCGGGACCCGCGCAGCGGGTCCGGCGAGCAGCAGCGGCTCAGCAGGAAGGATTCTCCGTAAGGTCCGTGGCGAAGAGGTCCGTGGCGTGGCAGAGTTCTGGTCTGTTTCCCGCTGGTGTGGGGGCTGAAGGATGATTAAATCAGCAAACGATGGGGGCGCGGCCGGCAGGGAGAGGAGCCCAGCTGTCACGGGCGCGCGGGGACTCCTGGGAGTTCGAGTCCACCCGCTCTACCCTCGCAGCCCTGCCGGTTCCAAACAAGCCCCAAGCAAGCTTCCCCACACTGCTGAGACCGCGAAGCGGGACCCGCGCAGCGGGTCCGGCGAGCAGCAGCGGCTCAGCAGGAAGGATTCTCCGTAAGGTCCGTGGCGAAGAGGTCCGTGGCGTGGCAGAGTTCTGGTCTGTTTCCCGCTGGTGTGGGGGCTGAAGGATGATTAAATCAGCAAACGATGGGGGATGAGGACCCTGAACCTTTACTATGCCACTGTAAACATGCACTTCCGGCCACGGTGCTTAGCTGACAAGCCGCTTCTGCTATTTGGACAACAGATGATGACAAACACAGCCGGGAAATAAACCACATCTTCTTTCTCTGTAAGAACCAAAAAGGTGATCTGCAGTTCGCCTTGTCCGGCGCTCTCAGCAAATTCTCATTTTAGAGGTACGGCATATTTCGAAATTAACCAACATTATTGGTGTAGCTGTTTTCAATACACAGCACAGCACAAAGTCAAAAGCTGTGTATAGCTGCAGTGCGAACGGCTGAGCGCGCGCGCCTCACTCCAACGTCCGAGCTTCTGGAAAACAAGCTTCACGCCAGCCTCAATGAGAGCACGGAGGCTGGACAATCAAAATACCGGTTCTTCGCGCACCGTATGTACTGGAAAAGGACGCATGTCGTGCAGTTTACTCGGAGAAGGGCTTGCGTTGCCTTGCCAACAAATTGATCCATGCCACAAGTACCAGCTCTGAATCTGACGTCTATGCAACCGCGTAAAGCTGGCACCATGCCCCAGGCCGCATCTAACATGAAATCTAAAAATGATACAAAAAGGTACGAAACACCGTAATCTGATACAAGCACGCCTCGAGCCCCGATTATTCGGCACGTGACATTATTTCACAATAGATCTCGCACTTATCAAATCTGTGCTGTTCTCTTATCTTTCTTCTCCTGGGAAGAACGACCTTGAGGTGCGTGACCTCAGTGGAGGCGGGGGCAGGAAGTTACTCACGAGACCCAAGAGAGCAGTATCCAAGAATGAAAATCATTTTGGTTCCCATATTTGCATGGAAAACGACACATTAATTAGGACACTTTTCCATAATTGAAACAAAACATGGGCGAGTGGCAGATTAACCTGTAAATGAGCAGGTATGTGAAATTAAATTTGCATTCTTCACCTCTATTCGCTATTGAACTCCATGCGCTCAAACCTATTAAAGCATAAGACAATTCCGATCATAGAGGGTATCTGTGCTCGTGTAGAACCAGGTTAATTTTCCAGATCGGTTTCACCTAAACCTATGTCGGCATGCAAAATATCCTAAAATCTAACTGACGGGGCTCGCCAGCTGCTAGGGCCCGGAGGGGTGTAGTCCCGAGACGGACCTGGTGCTCCCCAACTGTAGTCTTCACTATTACCTATTTGATTTGTTCTCAATAGGCGATGCCGAGACATTCTTGTAAGAATGAGACAAGGGTTGTCTTTCAGCTCCTTTGCCTCCTCGGGCTCTGCTAAACGAAGTAAAACAGTTCTCCTGAACCAAGTGTGAATAAGGCTTACTTCTGTCTTCTTTCATAGTTCGCGCTAGGCCTGTTTGATGCAAGCAGTTACTGCCATGGCACTGAGCATGAATCAGCAACTGGAAGTAGGCGAGTGATTGACTGAGTCTGGCTGATCTTAGTCAAGCCTTCATGTGCCTCTGACTGCTCTCACCTCCACTAACAGGGAGTCTCTCCCTGCCACCCAGCCCATTCAGAGAGGCAAATGTCACTCTAGTGCTTCTGTTGGGACTTGCACTTGAGCAGAGGCTATGTGTTGCGCACCACATCATGTCCCCCTTTCCTCCTGTTCACTCTGTCCCCACTGGGATCCCTGGGCTTGCAGCGCAGTAGCAGCAGAGGCTGCAGGCGGCCGCCAAGCTGTCGTGATTCCTGCTTTCCTCTCCCTTCTTCTGACTCTTGTCAGTAAACTGCTCACATGAAACAAAGATGCCAATTGCACGGATTACGCGGTTTCCGTCTGTGTGAAAAAAAAGAATAATATCTAGGCCTGTGTTTTTATGTGCACGTAGAAACTTGTGGTCAGAATTAATTTGCCTATACAATTAAAGCTCACAAGAGTGGTCAGTGTGGCAGTGGTGAGATTAGCAATGCACTCAAATTAGAGGAAGAAGAGATTAAGGACCAGATTTACTAATCTTTTGTATAATGCAATCCTGATAGGCAACTTGCTGCATTGTGCTGCATAAAATGGAAGGAGCAGAAATTCAACATGTAAACTACGATGTGACACAAAACTGTTCTCTCATAGCATTGGCGCTCCTCAGGCAACTTAGTGCCAACGCAGGCGTACTTGCGTCGTGGTGCCAGGGTGCTTGCATTACAGACAGGGCTATTTTTGTCTAGGAAGGGACACTTCCTGCACAGTAACAAACCTTAGAAGGAAATTCCTTCTTTTGTGTGTGCAGCACACATCCATGATGAAGAAAGGAGGGGAAATGAAGATATTTCTCCTCGTTATGTCTCTGTATGGCAAGGGCACCATTTTGGCACAAACCGAGATTTACTGTCTTCCGAAAATCTGGATTTGCATTCAAATATATGGGCGGCTGCATGGTAACTCCCATGTTCCACCCATGTAACCAATAGCCAACACAGGGTAATGCAAGGCAGTGCAAGGTGCTGCACTGAGTTACTCTGTGGCTAGAAAGTGGCACAAAGCCAAGCAAATCTCAATTTGAGGGCCTTTGTATATGTCACTTTGGCACTTGCATCGCGACGCATCGACTTGGTGACGAAAGGACAACGCAAGAGCGTAGTAAATCTGGGACCAGTCCATTGCTGTTTTTCTCACAGTGCTCACAAGAGAAAAAAATATTGAGGAAGTGAGACTATTCTATAATTTGCTTGAACGTTGCTCCACCCTCTCAGCTGCATGCACAGTGGGTGACCACCCTAGGGGCATGAGCAGGTTGCTATCCACTATCTCACAGTGTTCAGAGAACTTAATATAGTTATTTGCCAATTTTAGGTGATATCTTTCAAAGGCCTATCATGCTTACACATTGGAGTAATTGGATTAAGCTGTGCATTCTGACTTTGACACTGCAGTTTTATTTGCTCATTTTACATATTTTACGTCTACTGCTCTTAAGTCTCTCCAAATACTCTCTGATGTGGGCCATTCGCGGTAGCAAATAGCCATAAGAGGTGCATTGTAAGTCACAGGTGCTCCAAATATGTACAGGAGTAAAAAAAAGATGATGGAGATTTGTGAGAGTGAAAAGAATGATTCACAAACCAAAGAGGGAGATGGAGAGAATAGAGGAAGAAGAGTAAGAGGAGAGTGAAAGACAAGTAGAGGATGGTGAGAGGCAGGGAGAGAGAGCTAAAGAATGGAGGGAAGTAAGATGGGAGGAGAGAGGCTTGTTTTTTATTTACGTGTCTGATTATTCTCTAGAGGGGCTCAGTCTGGCTTGACCATCAATTTATCTGAACAGCCACTCCCCTCCCTCACAGCGTAAATAAAATAAAAACATAACTAAGTCCACCCACAAATGCAAGTTCTGTGTGATTGTCTATGTGCAGCCCACATCTCTGAGCTTCACTGCTAACAAAAATATATTTACCTATTCAATATTCTGTTTGGCATAGGCCACATTTGCTTTCATGAACAAATAGTGCTCTAGAGAACTGTGGTAGTCTCTATAGTATTTATATAATCACCTCTGCGGCCTCCTCCCGACAGCCACGGATTACTTGCAGCATCCATTTATTGAAATCTAAAGTGTGCACAGCTCTGAAAATGCAGCAAGGCCAAAATAAGAAAGCATTTTGATGATTACACAGTAGCCATAAACAGCCTCAAAGATACATTAACAACAACTTAGTTTGGCTACTTTCTTGACATAATCACTTGTTTATGCTAACATTTTCAACAGCACACACAAACCATTAATTCCATTCTCCCCCCACTTCATGCATCTGCCAGACTTTCTCTGTTTTCTTGAAAGAGTACAATAATCATGGCAACCCTCTCCACACTTCTATCAACCACTTTCCCATTCCTACTTCTGTGCTATAAGAAAACCTAACATCACCTAGCTACTTTACCCCACAGGCTTCATCTCTAATGGAACTATTTCCTATTTGTAAATGCATTGAACATTCTCATGCACCATCTGAACCCTTGATCCTCAGGCTGCCAAATTCCAGGCTGTCATGTACTGAGTCCAGTCTCTCTTGAAATTTCTCTTCAAACCTTCCACGAACGCCTTATGTACAAGGCAGCATTAAGCCACTTAACGTGGCTTAATGATGCCTTGTACATAAGGCTCCGTTTCACGCTATGGTTAGTGTGAAAGGGTGGGGCAGTGGATGTTGCGGTGTGG
This sequence comes from Lissotriton vulgaris, assembly GCF_964263255.1. NCBI lineage: Eukaryota > Metazoa > Chordata > Amphibia > Caudata > Salamandridae > Lissotriton > Lissotriton vulgaris. The sequence continues at coordinate 500,289,376 of NC_141685.1, forward strand.
GTTTTACAGCAACACCCATTTATTTTTATGCTGCCCCCTATGTAAAAGGGTGGCGAACATAGGAGGCAGTGCAACAATGAGGACCGGGTAAACATTGGTCTTAAGTTAGGGAAACGAGGAGAAATGCATTATTTCTCCTTGTTTTTGCTTTTTCCATGTGTGCTGCCTTGTGCAGCACACATGAAAAAAGCAAAATACCATGGTTTGTTCATGTGCAGGAAGGTGTCCCATCCTGTACATAAAAAAACTTTTTTTTTAAATGCCATTTTGTCACTTTCATGTGTGCTGCATAAAGCAGCACGCATTGAAAATGATACAATAGCATTTCTAGGATTGTTTATGTGCAGGAAGGGACACCTTCATACACATAAACAATCCTCCCCTGCACGCATACACCCTAGCACTCGTTTGCAAGGGTGCCTGCATTGGCACTAAGTTGCTAAACTTAGCGCCATCGCGGGGGGAAACGCAAGGCTGCACCACATTCTTGTAAATATGGTGCAGCCTTGCGTTTCAGAAGTGGAAGAGAGAGGCGTTAAGCCAGGGAGCCTAACGCCTCTCTCCTCCACTTCCTTGTACATATCCCCCTAAGTGTTTTATGCCTACAATGAATTTCCCTCTAAACAAATAAAAATAATACAGACTCATCCTTTCAGGACCCTGTCTGACTATGATCTTTCTTAATAACGTCATTCATCTGCCAAATCTTGGAACATCATGTTTTCCTCCATTTTGCCTCTCGTTTTTACCACTTAACAATCAACTAGAGCTCCTGCAATCAGGTTTCCAAGCTCTCCACTCCACTGGAATCACCATCTCAGATCAAGGAAATTTCATTGCTTTGGTCCACAATGACCATCTCTCTTCTATCCTATTACTCCTTGACCTCTTTGCAGTTTTTGTCACCTCTGTTCACTAAACCCAGCTTCCCACTCGAATCTATCTTGACATTGTTGATAAAACAGTCAGTTGTTATGTTTTATGTCTTTTTAATTGGTCCTTGTTAGAGCTGGTATCCTTGGCATGGTTCTCTCTTAACATTTTGCCTTTACCCCTCCTGTTTTACTGGTCTTGTTATTGCTGGATTTAGGACTATGCTCACTTTACCACTGCTAATCAGTGCTAAAGTGATTGTGCTGTCTCCTTTAAATGTGGTAAAATTGACTTACACACAAATGGCATATTTAATTTTCTTGTATGTCCCTAGTAAAGTGATCCTACATGTACCCAGGGCCTGTAAATTAAATGCCAGTAGTGGGCATGCAGCACTGATTGTGCTCCCAATATAAGTGGCCCTTTAAATATGTCTCAGGCTTTCAATTGAAGCATGTATGTTTAGTTTTAAACTGGTATTTGGACCCGGTAAAACACACCCTTTGCCAGGCCTAAAACTCCCTTTTTAATACACATAAACAATCTCTAGAGTAGTCCTTAAACAGATCATAGGGCAGGGTGCAGCGTACTTAAAAATTAGGACATGTACTGCTAGACTTCACATGTCCTGGAAGTGAAAAACTCTTAAATTCTTTTTTCCCTAATGCAAGGCTTGCCTCTCACATAGGATAATATTTGAGTTACCTTATTAGAATTAGTAAGCTGTCACTTCCAATTGGGAGCAGGTAGACACATCGAGTTTGATGTCTGCAAAATTGTAAGTAAAACACCTCTTGAATGGTAAAATCACATTTTCAGTTACAATTCTGAAAACGACACTTTTAGAAAGTTGGTATTTTTTGTCCTAACCATTTGGTGCCTGTAGCCTGATCCTGGGTCCCATGAATTGATGTAGCTGCCAGTTGGTTTTTGTATACAGTAAAACAAAGGAAAGATAGGTGTGTTGGCAGGTTGAACCACTCTGAGATCATGAGCGGGATAAGCTGTCACCTACCATACTTGTATATCACAAAAGCTTTGCTTGAGCAATCTCACAAAGCATTTGTGTTAGACCTGAAATCCTTGCCGTGCTTTTCCCTGACATTTTTCTGCTACCTCCTGTGTTTTTGACGCTGTGCAGGATTTCGTTTTTGATGGCTTAGATGCTTTGGTCACTTTGCCACTGCTGATTAGTGTCAAAGTGCACGTGCTCCCTGTGTAAATTGATAATGTGATTGGTTCTCCCTGATTGGTATATTTGTTTTACCAGTAGGTCCCTAGTAAAGTGTGCTAAGTGTGCCAGGGCGGGTAAATCAAATGCTTCTAGTGGGCTTGTAGCACTGGTTGTGCCACCCACATGAGTAGCCCTGAAAATAGGTCTCAGGCCGGTCACAGCAGTTCCTGTGCGTAGTTTGTTCACTGCCATGTCGACCTGTCAAGTGCTCACACTTGCCAGGCGTTACCCTTCCCTTTTCTTACACATAGGAAAACCCATTGGTAGGCCCAAAGTACCCCCCTGGTCAGGGTGCAGTGTATATGAAAGGTAGGACATATACTGGTGTGTGTAACATGTTCTGATTGTGAAATTCTGCCAATGTTGTTTTTCACTATTGGAAAGCTATCTTGCCCATAGGACAGAAAGGGGAATGCTTTGTAACACTTTACAAGTATATCTTCCCATAGGGATAAGATAGAAAAATTGACTTTAGAATCCCTGAACTCAGAATGCAATAACACATCTTCTAGTAAAAATGTTTTTAAATTGTGTGTTTCAAAATACTGCTTTTAGAAAGTGGCTATTTCCTTGTTCATCCTTCCTGTGTGCCTCTGCCTGTTTGTGTATTGACTGTATGGCTTTGTAGTGACAGGGGCTGGGAATGTGCCGTGGCTCCAAGAGTCAGGATGAGTCAGCACTAGATTGAATATGCCTGATCTACATTTGGAGTGGTGGGAGGGGTAGCACCTGTACCTGAATAGGGCTGTGCCTGCCTGTCACAATGCTGGTTCCGCCACCCTGTGGTGTGTCTGGGACCAAAGCCCACACTAACAAAGGATTTTGTTGTGCACAGGCAGAGTGACCGCAGAACTGGTTTGAACTGGGCTCAGAGCCCCTTGCACAAAGAGAACAAAGACATTTTGGGTATAAGTATTAGACTTAAAACCCCTGAACTTTAAATCATTCCTGGAATTCATGAGGAACCTTTGCCAAGGAGAAGAGCTAGAGAGGCTGAAGAGAAGTAATGCCCTAGCTGTGTGCTTGGGTTGGCCTGCAAATTGCTGTTTCTGCCAAGGACAGGAGAAGGACTTTGCTGTGTGCTGTGTCCCCTGCTTGAAGGAGATCTCCAAGGGTGTGAAGTGAGCTGGCCTCCTGTTGTCTCAGGGACACAAAGACTTCACCCCCAGCTCCCCTGAACTCTGCTCTCATGAGTTCTGGCCTGCCTTGAGGTGCCTGTGCCAGTTTTGGGCATCTGGAGGTTGTTGCTGCTGTTTGGGAGCTGGAAGGGAAAGAACTACAGAAACTGACGCATCACTATTCTTGCTGCTGTTTTTCAGACGCATCTTCACAGAGCAAGAAGAATTTCCATGAATCATCATCCTGCTGCGAAAACCATCGAGGCGCCTGTCGTCACTACAAGAATTGACGCATCGAGGGATCGAGACTGAAGAAGACCATCGTCGCATCGATCGCTGATGCATCCTGAAGATCCATGCATCTTACCTGTGCGACACACTTCCCCGACGCATCACCTATGGACCGGAACCGGCACGAAGAATCGACGCACCAAAATCAACACAACCCTTCCTTTGCGTGCAGCGGGACTGCCGCATCGCCTCCTCAGGGTCTCAGGAGTGTCGCATCTCTTTGTTTTCTGACACTGCAGCTCTTTGGCTTGGTGAACTTTGACGCAACTACAGGTACCACTTGGTGAAAAGTCACGCATCCATAGTTTTTTATGGTACAAGTTCTTAAAACCTTTTGAAAAACATATTTTTAACTGTGTATGTTGGATTTTTGTCATTTTGGTCTTGTGAAGTTTAGATAAAGATATTTTATTTTTCCAAACTGGTGTGGTGTCCATTTGTGCTGTTTTCACTGTGTTACTGTGAGTGTTGGTACAAATACTTTACACACTGCCTTTGCGATAAGCCTATATGCTCATACCAAGCTACCAAGGGGGTAAGCAGGGGTTATATAAAGTGTGTATCCGCCTTACGCTCACTAGAAGCAAGGGTCCCTATTTGGACATAGGTACCTACCTTTGGCAAATAGAGACCCCCATTTCTAAAAATGTGTCACTAGTGTTTTGTGACCCCAGACAAGCTGGGGGCCAGGACAGGCCAGCATAGGATGCCTAATGCCCCAGGGAGGTAGATAAATCCCTAGAAGCTACCTCTACTTCAGGACATGTACACTCTGCCAGGAAGAAGGACTGCTGTGCTGCTAAAAGGACTACCACTCTGCTTGACTGCTGCCCAGAAGGGCTGCTGCCTTGCTGTGCGGACCTGCTAACCTCTTGCCTGGGTGAGATGAGCTTGACCCACATCCTTAAACCCTGGACACCAGATTGACAAAAGCTAGTTGGCTGATCTCCTGATCAGAAGCCTCAGGGAAAGAACAGACTTTCGAAAGCCTTGAACGCAGGACCTGGACCCTGCCATCTTTGAGTCCTGCCCTCCCAAGTGGTGCTACCGCGGTCCAGGACCCTTGTAAGTGGGCCTGAAGGTACTTTGCCAGCTGATCTGTGGATTCAGCAGAACCGACCCATCTCCTGTGTAACACATCTTCCACAAAACTGGAACATCGCCTTTGCTGCTCAATGCATTGTCCTTGGAACTGACGCATTGCCTCTGCTCAGATGCCAGAACTTCTCATCGCCCATCACATCCCATCGGAACCGCAGCTGTATGACACATCTGCACAAGAAGACATCGCCTCTCCCTACGCAGCCCATCAGAACCGCCGCTGCTCGATTTGTTTCCTTGCCCAGGTCTTGCAGTGCCAGTCCTGTGCGGCACATCCTCAATGTGAGACTCTGCATTTCTTCGCAACCAGGATTTTTGTACTGTGCTTAATTGACCTAAGCGGGTCCTTCTAGCTGGCAAATGCTCCATCGTAGTCAGCCTTAACCTGTGACTTCATCCCGGTTCAGCGCGACCAGACAACAACAGTTGGTCCTTTGTGCTTTTTGGCCCTATTTCAAGGAAACCTTTAAACTTGCATATCTTCTGCTGATTTCTATTGTTGTGGTCTTGATTTATTTAATAAAATGTACTCTATTTTTCTAATTTGGTGTGGGATTTTCTTTGTATTGTGCTCCAAAAATACTTTACACATTGTCTCCAAGTTAAGCCTGCCTACTTGGTGCAAAGCTACAAGAGGTTCAAGCACAGGTTAGTTTAGGTTTTGCCTAAAACTTCAGTCTGACAAAGTTTGTGGTTGCTGGTTGAGTAGGATTTCACCCCCCTCAACCAGTAACCCAATTTCCTACAGTCTTTCTCTGTGTCATGGTGCTCAGCATAACTCTCACAATAAACTCTCTAATCAGTCCCTGAAAATTCCCTCTTGATGCCTTGCATTTTCTCTTTATACTAGATCTCTAGTGCAATTATTTCCTCTTATAGGTTCCCTATAGCTCGGTGCAGATGTCAACATCGGATTTTCTTTTTCCGCCATGCAGCATCTATTATCAAGTTTAAGTTTCCGAATGCCCCACAGCTGTAGAGCATCTTATAGCACTCATGCTGAGTGCCCCAAGTGAGAAATTATCTATTTCTTTGTATTGTTTTTTGTCAATATCTTTAACACACTTTTAATGGGGACGCTCATTACTAAAACGGACATACCTGGCCAAGATAGAGAGGCACAACAGCGCAGCAAACCTCCAGCCCTCCTTTCCAGCCCACTTCTCGCCGCACCCGCTTCGCGGGTGCCGCCTCGTCGGTGGGTACTGGAAGCAAAACATCAGCTGGAAGGAATCAACAACACCGGAGCAAAGCTGAAAGGCGGTGAGAGGCGCGAGGCACCAGCGGGGCTGCGAGCGTGCGGAGACTTCATTTCCCGGAAGTCCCTGCAAGACCGACGTATAGCTTCCGGTCCGCTCTCCCTGCTGGCCCGCCCCCGCCCTTTACGCCCCCTACTTAACAACACCTTACTCCCGCAGCGCGGGACGCAGCTCGGGCGAAGACTGGGCAAAGACAGGGCCGTTTGAGGCCGTTCGAGGACGGCAGCGGACGGCCCTGGCCCAGACCCCCAACATTTCTACTCCCCTACCACATGTAAGGAAGGCTGCCCAGTGACACTCACCTTACTTTTCAACACAGAGTGGCCAGCCACAGGATTCACCGTCCATCTCCCGAGAGGCCCGCTTTGAAGCTCCTGACTCATATCACACATGACCACTATGCGTCCCAGAACTAGAAGCAACACAAAAAAAGCCACAGCCGTGGCACAAGTGACCGGCCCCATAGATCTCTTCATATCCCGGGTCTACGAAACCATCGATAAGAGCATTATCCTGTTGGAAAAAAGAGTCTCCCTGGACCTTATGCACGCTAAACGCTCTTCTCTGGGTTCTCTTGCAACCGCAAGCTCCCCCGCTCACCAGGCCGTTAACAACTGTTCTTTACCCTTACCCCTAACTATTGTCCCCACGCTGACCGTCCCGAATGCTGTAGACTTATCCGTGACCCAATCAGACTCCGATTTGTCATATGTTGACCTCGAGGCAACCCCAGACTTAGAAGCATGCCAATCACCAACTGACAAACCAGAGCAGAGTGTAGCTAGTCATCTCATTCTACCCGACACAGAAATGACTTTAGAACCGATAGAAGCAAGGAAAGACACCTCCACTTCCACCAAGGCTATGCCCAACATTAAGGAAAAACCCAAAGCAAAAGTCAAGAATCATAACTTGATTTCGCCCACCCCTAACTCCGCGGCAGGCATACCCTGCTGGGTGGAAAACATGGTAATAGACCTTAAATCAGATCTCGAAGCAACAATAGCGGCACAAATTAAACCTTTAATATCGAAGCTAGATAGACTCACGTCACTAATCAATTCGAAATGTGGTAGTAAGATAAGCGGGAATGGCCCCGCACAAACGCATGGGGTAAAAGAAATACTTCCCAAAAAAACACCCTGCACCAAACATGCAACAGGCACATCGATCAAGCCTAATACTCCACCAGCTAGCAAGGCATCAGCTATACAGCTTCTAACCCAAAAAGGGAGTAAATCAGATGCTCCCCCAGTCACCCCTATTGCGGTAGATTCTGCCTCCGCAACTCAAGCAGCACCGGAAGCTTCTGTAGGTCCAACCAAAACAAATAACCGACAAGCAAAAGGCACTAATGGGAACATTACTATTCCAGCAGTGACTCCCCTCTTAGAGAAACCTCAAGAATCTAAGACAAAGCAGTCTCGCCCCAAAATAATCAATTTGCCGCCGGAAGCTTCCCCCTTCGTGGTGGTCTTAACAGCTGTACCACCACTGAAGGAGGGTGTAAGAGAAACTTTCGCAGAGTTAAGGAATAAATGTGCCCAGTGGCTCCAACTGCATAAACCCTTACCTGCTCACATCAGGGGTGAGATCTTTTCTGTACGGAGAGGAGACTGGGTGGGCAGGAATACGAAGACCATAGCGGGTGACGTTATACCCAGCAGCGGACCTGCCACCCAAATAAACCCTCTTCCCTTGTGCTATTTCCTACCTACATCCTTACGACAACATTTTCCCTGTTCCACTTTTCCAGTAAATAGAGGGCTCATACACCCCTCAGAATACATTACGTACCAATGCCAGCAGCCTCCACATACGCCGCGATTCCCACAAATACCACAACAAACAACTTTCCAGTGGCAACCACCCCCTCAACTTCCTCAACCTTTACATTACTTTTCTCAACAGTGGCAGCAACCTCCTCAACCCACACAACACATCATCCACCAATGGCAGCAACCGTGGCAAGGACGCCCCCCCCCCCCTTTCAACCCATTAGGTCCCAATCACCGAGGCAGAGAAAGGGATGAATGGAGAGGACAAGAACAGTGGATAAAATACAGTGATTCCCAGCGTTGGGATGGCTGGAATGGTCTTCCCCTAGCAAATAAGTATAGTGCCCTAGAGTGCGTTGACTGACCACCACAGCTAGAAGAACACTCCCTAAATAGCACCGACTCACCGGGACCCCCGGATTCTCCTCTAGCCCCTCCAGACCCAGAGATTCCTAGCGAATCACAAACAGTTAAAACCTCTAGGGACAATCCAACAACCCTAAGCCTGATCTCCTGGAATATTGCAGGATTAAGGACAAAAGTGGAGGACGGGACAATTATGTACCACGCGCACAGTCATCAAATAATCTGCTTACAGGAGACGTGGTCACAACAAGAACACCATTTACAGGGGTACAAGACATACTCCTCCCATGCGACGTCGGGACAGAAGGGTAGACCAAAGGGAGGACTATGCATCTATTTAGCCAATACTATTCAAAACATCAAAACAAAGGTCATTGAACTGGACCCTAATTTTCAGATCCTTGGTCTCTCCCTACCGAAAAAAGAGTCAATAGTCATTATTAACTTATACAATAACCTGGACGAACCAGAGTTTCAGGGAGTCCTGACTCACCTTCACGAAAAACTAACCACCCTTAGAACGAAACAAGGAGAAAGAGGTCCGGTATCCATAATATGGGTAGGCGACTTTAATCTCCACGCCTGTACCCAACCAAAACAAAAATGTCCTGGCATGGTGACAGAGGAAGGTCTTTCCCTTATCCACTTCTCGCATAACAACATGGGCAGATTAATGAACGATCTCCTATCAGATCTGGACCTCCAAGTAGCAAACACCTTGGACCACGGAGCCAACTCGCTAGCACCGACCTACATAGGAAGAGGTTACAGTACCACGGTTGATTTCATAATAATATCAGCATCCTCACAAACAAGAGTAAAAAACTTCGAAGTCAAACCGAACTCCCAAAGCGATCACACAATACTAAAATTGGAAGTGACAACAAACCATCAACAATGCCCTCCTATGACAATAGCCAACGCACTGACCCAGGAAAACATAAGCATGGACAAACTAAATGGGTACTCAATAAAGTGGGGGAGGATAAACCCAGAGGAACTCACTAAAGAGCTGATAAAGTCAGTCTACCCTCAAATTAAAATTTGTCTGGACATATCAACACGACGAGGAGCTCCTTAACAACTTCGCCCAAATTATGGATAAATTAAAGGTTCTACTTACAGCAAAACAAAAAGCCGGACTACCTCGACTAAAAGGCTGGTTCAATCAAGAGTGTACCAAGGCTCATACAAAGCTGAAACTAGCTCTAAACAAAGACGAAAGGGATCCTCGCACTATAGCCATCCTTAGAAGCGAATATCACAAAATCAGGAAAAAGAGAAAAGAGGAACTTCAGCAAGCACTTTGGAACGAACTCCATACCAGTGCACAAGACAAAAACCCCCAAGCCTTCTGGAGAATTATAAGAACTCCCTTTTTGGTTGATGACACACGCCCAAAAATCGAAGTCGCAATAGACGCTGCAGAATGGGTATCTCATTTCACTAAAATCTTTCAAAAATCATCCTCTGATCAAGAAACGGAAGAGGAAAAAGAAACATCTCCACCATACCCTATAGACATAAACTTCGAAATCTCTGAGATCCTTCTGGCACTGAATTCAACCAAAAAAGGAAAAGCTCCAGGCCCAGACGGAGTCCCGGCGGACTTTTTTAAATACAAAACAGAACTTTGGGCACCGATTATAACAAGGGTGTGCACCGCAACGGCAAAAAAAGGAATCTTGGAGTCATGGACAAGGTCCATTATGGTGCCGATATTCAAGAAAGGCAACCGCCAGGACCCTGCTTGCTACCGCCCAATTTCTTTGTTGGATTCACTGGGGAAGATGGCAGGCAGAGTGATCCTAGAAAGACTTCAGGATTGGGTGGAGGAGAGAGGTATACTATCTGACCTACAATTCGGCTTTAGAGAAGGACTAGGAACCGTGGAACAAGCCCTAAACCTTTCGGTCATTTTTGGAAAATACGTGCAAGCCAAAAAAGAAAAACTCTACATGTTCTACGTGGACTTGTCCACGGCTTTTGACTGCGTCTCCCATACAAAACTATGGTCCCTTTTAGCACAAATGGGGGTAGATCCGCCACTCTTGAACTTTTTAAGGGAACTCTATTCTAATCCTTCTGCAAGAGTTCGTTTTGGCACAAAGGGGGAACTGACAGCGTCATTTAGAGTGTAGCGTGGGGTCAGACAAGGATGCGTCCTGGCACCCTTCCTCTTCTCCCTCTACACTAACAACTTGGAGGTAGAGCTTTTGAAGGGTGCCCGGGATCTCCCGCAGGCTAAACATCGCCCGATCCCCGCTCTGCTCTACGCGGACGACGCCGTCCTCCTGGCACAAACCCCTTGTGAACTCCAAAAATCTCTCAACAAATACTCTCAGTTCATGAGAACCCTAGACCTTCACATAAACGTGAAAAAGACTTTCGTGATGAAGGCTGGGGTCGGGAGAAAACATCGAAAAACCATTTATCTTGATACCCAAAAAATAGACTCCACAACTGAATATTGTTATCTGGGAGTCACGATAGATAACAAACTCTCCTGGAAAAAGGCAGTGGAAGCCAGGAAACACTGCTTTAAAAGAGCATTAGCTGCATTGGTGACGTTCACACAAAAACTGGGAAAACGTCCGCCCATGGAACGGCTGACTATATATAAAGCCAAATGCCAATCGACAGCCCTATACGGAGCAGGATTATGGGGTCATACGGATGTTACTTCCCTGCAAATTGCAGAAAATAACTTTTTTAGATTTCTCCTATCAGCCCCTAAGCGAGCTTCGACCTACGCCTGCCACACAGAATTGGGCGTTCCACATATCGAAGATCTTGCGAAAATACAACCGCTACTCCTATGGCGTCGCATCTGGGCTTCAGAAAAAAATGACCTTACAAAGACGATATTGGCAGATGCAATGTCCCTGGACTATGCTCTAAAAATTAAATGGCTAGCCTATATCCGGAACTTCTTCATCGACCTCGGAGTAGAACAATACTACTCAAATCCTGAAAAAATTGGAGAACTCACAAAAAACAACTTAAAAACACGAGCCTTGGGCCATCTGGAAAATCTGAGATTACAATCAGAAGTAGGGAAACAGTCCGTCCAACATGCAATAACGGTCCAATCCACCTTTTTAATTCAGCCCTACTTAACTCTCAACATTGGTACTTTCGACCGCTACCTCCTGATAAGATTCAGACTAAACATATTCCACAAACTGGTAGCTTTTCCAACCCCAAACGTCTGGGACTCAAATCCACCTCTTTGTCCTTGTGACGGAAAATCAACACAAACTACCCTCCATACCGTCTTGTTCTGTAAATTTTATCAGGAACACCGTAAAGTTTGGTTATTGACTCTCCTAAAAACTTGGGGTCTTAGACAATGTCGACCAGCCATGCTGAGTCTGCAGCTTTTGGACACTGAAGCCACATGCTACCTTGTTCTTAACTTTTTGAAATGTATATACAGACACAGAAAAAATCTCTAAAATAACTGTATTGTACAAACTATTCGATTTCTTTTTAATTTCCATGTTACTTGTAAATACATTGTACTGCAGATTTTTTACTATGTACTGCTTTTATGGATCTCTAAAAAATCCGAATAAAGTTTATTATTATTATTATAACACACTGTTAGAAATGGGTTTTCTGGTTGGCTGGGGTATGCACCTAAGCCATGCAGAACCCACCACTTTAGTCAGGGAAAGGAAGTTACACACCCAAGATAACTCCTGCTCACCCCCGTGGTAGCTTGGCAAAGCAGTCAGGCTTATCCCATAGGCACTGTGTAAAGCATTTCTGCAATATACACGCACACCAGTGACCCACTAGGCACACCACAAAAAGAGACTCCACACAAGGTTATTTAAAAATATCCTCTGTATTGTACATAGATCACTTTAGACCATAAGCACATACATGACTGTGCCACCAGGCACTTGTCATGAAGTCATATAGACCATAGAATCACTTTGCCAATCAGGCAATTGTCATAACATTACAAAGTAGTGCAATCCAGTAACACTTATAGATTGCATGTTACAAAACCCACATATAACATCACAGCTGGAAATGTAGCAGTTGGTTAAAGCACCCAAAACACAGGACTCACCAATCGCCGTACAACCATGACAGTGCAAACAGCAGCCCAACCTACATTGCTTGGTTAGTGAATGAGCCACAGCAGTAACTCCCATAGGTCTGAAAATGACACAGTAAAACTGTTTCTTTGTTTTTCGAGCTGACATGACATGAACGCTGACGAGAGCATGAGGGTTATCTCCACAAAAAAGCACTCCTCCGTCAAGGGTTCTGCGATGTGAACTCTTCACACACTCTGTGCCATTAAGGAAGCACTCACACACGCTAAGGCACCAGGAATGGAGAACGTGCTCTGTCTCCAAAATCATAAGTTCTCCACACGCTTAGGTAAAGGGACTAAAGAGCAATTATTAAAGTGCTTACCAGGCACCAAATGTTTAAGTACATAGGGCCGACCACTCAGCCATGGCAGATCGCTGGGGCACACAGGCAGGGAGCAGGCAACAGGCCAGACCACAGGGTCCTTGGAAGCCAAGAGGCAGTCCTTCCAACAGGTCAGCACAGTAAAGCAAAGCTCAAGTGGTGGTTCAGGGGTTCTACCCTGCAACTGGACTCCCTAACCAGGGTCCGCACCCTCGGGTTGAACCAGGGCCAGGTAAAAGTCTTCTCTCCCCCTGCATCCCCTTCCAGAGTACTGCACTCTCCGATCTGGGGTGGTACCCCCAGTGTGGGGAGTTTGGTAGCTCACCTTCACCTATCACTGCTCTTTAGAAATGTTATTGATATGGTTAGTTAATTGGAAAAAAAGCCCATAAACATATGCTTTTATGTGTTTTATCTTAGCAATTGGGCTCTTTCTCTTCCATACCCTGTGGGCTACCAACCCACAGAGAAAGTAGTTTGGCAACTGCCACCCGCCTCCGTTCCTGCAGCCAGCTCATCTACCTGAACATGCCGGTAGCCCCTCTTGAGTGTGGTTGCCTATCAAAGGTCCCTTCTTCTATAAAGCTCACATTTTGGGCCAGCACCCTGTGTGTCCTCCTGCGAGGGGCAGACCTCTATTGTTCTAGGGCTGGGGAGGCGTTCCACACTCGTTTTTCCACATTAAAAATTACAGTTTGTGGTTTGTACTGTTAGGAAATTAAAAGATATGTCCTACATGATAATATACAGCTCCCTGGCCTAGGGCTCAATAGGCCTTCTTTAAGGAAGACATATACATTATTAAGGGGTTGTTTTAAATGACAAAGTTCAACCAGCAGTTTAAAGCAGTTCTTCCAGGCTGCAGAAGAAGGCTGGGTGCCATGTTGTACCTTGTCACACTCAGGGTTGCACAACCAGTGCTGCTGCCCTAGGTAGACACCTTCACTTACAGGCCCTGGGTATCCTTGGTAAAATCAACTAGAGACTTATAAGTATGTTAACGTATGCACATTCGTCATAGCCAATTCAACATACAATTTCTAAAGGGTTAGAATACTGGAACTGAGGTCTGGTTAGCAGGCTTTATTGCGCTCCCAGCAGCATCAGTCCAAAACTTTAGGGGTTATCATGCAAAGAGAGGCATTTCCTTACAACACGTAAATAAATTAAAATAATTCACTCTCCCTTGCGTCATTTTGAAAAATGTATAGGTTATAACAATATATATAAATATATATATATATATATATATATATATATATATATATATATATATATATATATATATATATCCATCACAGCATTCCATTCTCTCGAACAGACGTACCCGACTCTCAAAGGTTGCTGTGCACGCAATTTTATTCAGCAGCAGGAAAACAACGCGTTTCTTGATATACAAGTAAAAATTGATGGAACAACATTGACTACCAGCTTGTTTCGTAAAAAAACTGCTGGTAATAGCCTGTTAAATGCAAGAAGTGCGCATCCCAGAAGCTTGGTAGACAGCATACCGTATGGGGAATTACTACGAGCAAAAAGAAATTGCAGCACCCCAGCAGGCTATGAACTGGAAAAAACCACAATGTGTGGTCGCTTCAAGGAAAGAGGGTATAAGAACAAAACCATTGCTGAGGCATGTAAAAAAGTTGACAACACTGTAAGAAATGAATTGCTAAATCCTAACAAAATTAGAGAAGAAGAGACCAAAGTCAGATTTATAACAACTTTTTCTGGACATGCACATGAAATTAGAAAAATCTTTCATAAACATTGGCATGTCCTTCTGACGGACAACCATCTAAAACCATACCTGAATCCCAATCCCCAGATCACCTTTAGAAAATGCAAATCCTTGAAGGATGACCTGAGTCCCAACAGTGTAATGAGTAAAAGTGACCCGAAAGACATTCCAGGTTTCAAATGCTGTGGATCTTGTAAGGCCTGTCGCAACAGCAGTAACTGTAAAGAACTTATAGTTCCAACTTCTAGAAGAGTGTTCACGATCAAAAAATCACTTTCATGCCTTACCATGTATTGTGTATATGTACTGATATGTCCCTGTAATAAGTGGTATGTCGGTAGTACTACGCTAAAAGCAAAAGAAAGAGTCCTACAACATTTAAGAGCTATTAAGAACCATAATGTACAATACCCTGTAGCTCGTCACTTTTATGATCAACACTATCAAAATGAAAACTTATTAAAAATGGTGGTCATTGATAAGGTAAATTTGGGAATAAGAGGAGGAAACAGGAAACTTGCCTTGCGCCTATTAGAATCAAGGTACATCATTGATTTTGAATGTATGACCCCGAACGGTTTGAACATTAATGAGGAACTAGCGGTACACTTAACATGAAGATGAAATTAATATTTCTGAAGTACAGTTGTAATCTGCAGTTAGATTGATATGGTTTTTTCTTTTAAAACAGTTCTATGTATTTATTTTTCACAGGCACTGGATGGCTAGGTGAGACCATGGAATTTGAGATCAACACAAATGAAACGTGGAAAAATACATGGTTTCTAATGACATCTCAGATCTAATTTCAAGGACAGTGAGTTTGCCCACTGGGGCTTTGTTGTTTAGCGGTGTAAATCTGAAAATCCATGGACAAGGGTACCTGGTGCCCACAGGGGCTGGACTGATAATTTGTTCACAATATGGTCAACAATATGTGTTACATGTATATAATTTATTTGTACTAAATGGTTTTGATTGACATGGACTTTATCATATTTATAATGTGTACACATTTGTTGCTCCTTGATATGAGTTGGTACAATTAGCAAAATCCAAAAATTAACAGGAGCACATGCTATATTGTGAAATTGCCCACTGGGGCTATGATTTTCAACGATTCAATAAATACAGGACATGGATAACCTTCGCCCACTTGGGCCAGGCCGTTTATCAGTCTCTCCATTATGGGTGTATTAATTATGCCCACTCGGGCTAAGCTGTTCTAGAGTCACAACTCACTATGAATATTACTGGTATCTTTGCGAGGTGTAATTATTGTCTGTGTTTAGTACCCTAACAAACATGCTATATATACTGCTAAAATTGAGTTATTTTATCTCACTATTTGTCTCATTACATGTATAGATTCATTTTTATAGAGTATATTTGACCATTCCAAAATGTCCGCCACACATATTACCTATTTTCACACATATGGGTGTTAGTCCGTTTTTTCTTTTGTCACTGAAAAGAGTAAAAGGACATTCTGTTTGGCATCAATTCGTAAACGTGATCAAGCTGTAAAGCGAAACGCGTTGTTTTCCTGCTGCTGAATAAAATTGCGTGCACAGCAACCTTTGAGAGTCGGGTACGTCTGTTCGAGAGAATGGAATGCTGTGATGGATAAAATGGGTGACCGGGAGCCCTACCCCGACCCACTCGTGAACGTGACTGGTGTATTACCGGGACTTGGGTTTGTCGATATATATATATATATATATACAGCAACAGCAGTATTTCAGGGCTCCGCATTCCATCGACCCAGAAAGACCACACGAATCCAAACGTAAATAAAGGCACAGGGTTTATTAAAGTTTAGTCCAACAAAATCTGACGCGTTTCGGGCATCCGCCCTTGCTGACAGACAGTCAGTTAGTGCGGCATTCACATTTAAATACCCAGTGCTTCACAGTTTTTTTTGGTGTTTCGATTAGCATTTTTTTCATTAGCATTTTTTTCTTTTTTCAAACACTACACCATGTGATCATGGAAAGGAAGGACAAACTCCATTGTGAGCACTACAAAGTCTGTTTTCCAAACATAAATGTTAACAGTTAATCTCTACTACACATTAGATGGTTAAAATCCACAATATGTAAAAAAGAGTTTGTTAAAATCTATTATTTATAACAATGTATTCAATGGCCAATAAATGCAACAAACCAAATACAATCAGACGCAAATAAAATGATTGCTTATAATGCAAGCAGACTCAAGCAAAGAGAACCTTGCTAACATACATTCAAAAAGAAACTAAGTAGTCTTTTTAAATGACAACCCATACATTGTGCAAACTACGCAATCATGTGCAAATTTGCAAGTAAATATCCTCATAAAGTGCAAATGCAATGTGCAATTTATATTGTCTATATCAACATTATAAAGTGTCAAAGTGCCATTCTGTGCAAAAATTGCATAAATGTAAACAATTGGATAAAATCCAATATGAATGGGTTCTATGTCTCTTTTTGTGTAACAAGGCAATCAAAAACCAAAATGATCGAAATGCAAAAGAGGCCAACAATGTAATTAAACCGAAAAAGATGGATCAGTAGTAGAAAAACCACTGTAGATAAATTCTGACGTGGTTATAAGTAAGGAAAACAGAAATTGACAAATAGTCCCATGCGGCTATGTCCTAATAAAGTAAAAAAGTGTACCCCAAAAAATAACAGGTGGAAAAAAGCTTATATGGTAACAACCATGAAGCAATGTGTGATAGGGAAAATGAGAAAGTAAAAAAGTGTGTATATGAAATTTTGTGTACAAAGATACACCAAAAACAATGATATTACTGACAGATGTTATTATGCATTAAGCAGAAAAATACGCAACAAAGGTTTACAGGAAAACGTGCAAATCTTCTGTATTGTTGAGCCCATTTGGAAATCTGCTGTCTAATTCCAAAATGAACTGGGACTCAAGTCTCCTAAGCACCCTGTCTCTGTCCCCTCCCCTCGCAGGTTTGTCTACAGAGGCGATGACAAAGTATGATAGGCATTGTAAATAATTTTTATGATTGCTTTTAAAATGCCTAGCCACCGGATATTATGGGTCGTTGTTTACGATGGCACGGAGATGTTGGAGGATCCTGACATGCACAGGTTGTCGCGTACTGCCGACATATCTAAGTCCACATGTGCATGTTAGGACGTATATGGCAAACTCAGTTTTACAAGTGAACTGGCCCCTGATGTTAATTGGGTCAGCACTAAACGGTGTGTAATACTGAATAGTAGATTTGCCAAATTTGCACGCCCTGCAGGAAGTGCAGCGTTTGAAACCAAAACGAGATTTCATCCACTCTTGTTTCTTCCTAAGTTCAGGAAAATCATGACAGATATGTGATCTTAAGGAAGGGCCCTTCCGAAAGGTCACAGTTGGACCATCAGGCAGTCTAGGTTTTAACACCTGATCTGTTAGCAAGACCGGCCACCTTTGTGACATAATAGATTTTATTAGTCTTGCCTGCCTGCTATAGGCTGTTATGAGTCTTGGTGCTTCAGTACTCACTATTTGTCTCATTACATGTATAGATTCATTTTTATGGAGTATATTTGACCATTCCAAAATGTCCACCACACATATTACCTATTTTCACACATATGGGTGTTAGTCCGTTTTTTCTTTTGTCACTGAAAAGAGTAAAAGGCATTCTGTTTGGCATCAATTCGTAAACGTGATCAAGCTGTAAAGCGAAACGCGTTGTTTTCCTGCTGCTGAATAAAATTGCGTGCACAGCAACCTTTGAGAGTCGGGTACGTCTGTTCGAGAGAATGGAATGCTGTGATGGATAAAATGGGTGACTGGGAGCCCTACCCCGACCCACTCGTGAACGTGACTGGTGTATTACCGGGACTTGGGTTTGTCGATATATATATATATATGTATATATATATATATATATATATATATATTTAAACTGTGTTTGTCCCCAGGACCTCCCGGGTCCAAAACAAAAGAAGCCGCCACTGCAGTCAATGCGTTTTTCAGAAACTCATAGATTTATTTTTCGAACCTCTACAGCATGTAGTCACAGCGAAAACCAACGCGTTTCGTGAGCTCCCGACTCACTTGATCACGGTTGTTACAAACACTGTTTGCTGAGAATAATTTAAAAGGGAGTCCCTCCCCCCATCGGTCACATGATTTCGACCACGCAAACGGCAAATTAGAACGAGGGGCATATGTTTCTGATGCTAAAACTTTGGGAAAGAGCGCGTGACACACAGTGACACACGCGCATTCATCCAATAAACGCTTATACCCATTGGGGAACCAGAATCAGCCCAATCAGTTTCTTAATAGCCGGCAGTCATTTACAGAAACAGAACGAAAATAACAAATTGAACAACTGAACCAAAGCAGTATTTCACAGCATTGAAGAAATGGAGAAAAGAGAGGCGAAAAGAAAGGAACTTGTCACGAACATGTTCGACAAGGGGAA
Organism: Lissotriton vulgaris; assembly: GCF_964263255.1. Lineage (NCBI taxonomy): Eukaryota > Metazoa > Chordata > Amphibia > Caudata > Salamandridae > Lissotriton > Lissotriton vulgaris. Next base: position 500,308,024 of record NC_141685.1, read on the forward strand.
CATGGAGAGAGCTCAAGCCAAACAGAGTGACACACCAAAGGATGACACAAAAGGGAAAATCAGAGCCTGGGAAAAACTAACCAGAAAAGAAATCAATAAATCGTGGGAAGTGATTGCATTACGCAAATATTTGGAAGCAGAAAGGGTCCCAAGAGGCCTAAGAATAATGTTGATGCCGAGCCAGCAGGATGTAACCAATGAGCTGCTACAGGAATGGGGGGCTTACATCCTAAACTCATCATTGGGTCTAATAAAGATACTGGTTAGGCATATTGAAATAGCACTGGAAAAAATAAAGGAACAACTGAAGGAAGTGGAAAAAGAATTGGAAGCTTTGAAATTGAATCAAGAAATGACTAAATTCAAAGAGGATTTGGAACAACAAATAGAGAAACATGAGGAAACTGTGAGGTTGAGAAAACATAATAAATTTGTACGAGACGCAAACGACTACGCAGAAGGTAGAATCTTCACATTTGCCCGAAAATATGATCTCTATAAAAAACCATCACAAGCCAAAAACATCTCATCCTCCAGCCTATCTTCTATTACATCAAATGAATTGGCAGATGAAGATACAAACCTAGACGAAGAACAGAAGCGTTTTTTAGGGGATATGCGCCTCGTGCTCCAGCAGCGGCAATGGGAACAGGAGCAAGGGGCGCCCAGACAAACACGAGGAAGAGGAAGAGGCCGTGGAAGATCTTGGCAACCCAGACAAAAAAGCCAACAACAACAACCACAAAAAAAACCAGAAGGGGCTGGAGACGAAAATGCACAAAATCAACAAAGTGGCCCAGAAACAAGGGGCATGAAACAGAAGAGGGGCAAATGATGGAAGAATTACAAGTGGTCAACTTATCCAAAAGGATAATGACACCAGCGGAAACGACTCTACTTAAAAGGGGCATTAATTTTTGTCCCACAAGAAAAATGGATTTAGCACAAACGAGGATAGACCTATATCTATATATTCGAAAGATCAAACTGGCTAAACATTTTCTAGAGAGACAAAATAAACCTCAAATCCACAGAAACCCCATTAAACCATCCTCAGATCTAACAGTGAAAGATGTAGACGGGTATCTTACCCTTCTCAACTTAAATACAGAGGAAGAAAATGAAATAACTCTTAGCACAGCTATACCACAATTAGGAGCTGGAACAAGCAAAATGAAAGCCAAGTCCAAATTCTATCCACAACTCACTCCAGGCAATAAAATCGATATTTTCCAAGAGGCGGTCATACAGGAATTATACAACATTCCTAAAACAAAATTCAAAGACAATCTAACCCCACAAGAACGAGCAGTATTGACAACCCTTATCAATGACAAAAATGTGGAAATAAAAATGGCAGATAAGGGGGGAAACGTGGTGATTTGGGATAAGGACCTCTACATGGAGGAAGCGATGAACCAACTATCGAACTCCGAGTATTATGAACAACTTGGGAAGAACCCAATAGATCAACTAAAGAGAGAGTTAGACCAAAAACTCTTAACATGGGAAAATGGGAATCTACTCGACTATGATGAAAGGAAATACCTAACAGTCGATTTTCCACGTATGGCAACCATGTACTTCCTGCCAAAAATTCACAAAAATCCCACTAGACCACCAGGAAGACCAATAGTGTCAGCAAATGGCTCTTTGATGGAACCAATGGGAAATTTTATTGATTTCTTTCTAAGACCTTATGTGGAAAATTTAAAATCATACTTGAAAGATACCACAGACTTTGTGTGTTCAATATCTGATTTGGTCTGGCAGGATAACTATTGGCTAATATCCATGGATGTTATTGGACTGTACACAAATATTGACAATGATTTGGGATTGATGGCTTGCAAATACTTCCTAGAAAAACGCAACATACATTATAAGGAACATAATGATATGTTGTATGAAATGATCAAAATGTTACTTTCAAACAACATCTTCTTCTTTGGAGAACAACTCTATCGTCAGCGAAATGGCGTGGCAATGGGGTTCTCATTCAGTCCAAGCTATGCTTGCATAGCAATGGGGTGGTGGGAGGAAGAGATAGCCTGGAATCAAGAAAATGTCAAATATACCCAACACATCGTACAATGGAAAAGATTCATTGACGACCTATTCATAGTGTGGGGGGGCAGTGAGAGTGAATTCGAAGAATATTTTGAACTTTTAAATAACAGTACAAGAGGCTTGAAATTCACCTACACGAAAAGCAGGCAATCGATAACATTTCTGGATACAGAAGTATATATCCAAAAAAATAAAGTGAAAACGACTTTACATAGGAAGAAAACGGCCACAAACTCAACATTGGAAGCCACAAGCTTTCATCAACCTGCCCTAATATCAAGCATACCATATGGGGAATTTCTCCGTGTGAAACGAATCTGTAGCGAAGAAACAGAATGGGAGAAGCACAGTGCAACAACGATGGAGAGATTCCGCAAGAGAAAATATGGAAAAAACCTGACGAAAAAATGTTGGGAAAGAGCTAATGAAAAATCGAGGGCTGATTGTTTGAAACCCCAGATCAAAGAAAAAGAGTTGGAAGAACCTATAAGACTAATACTGGATTATAGTAAAGAAGCAAAAGAAGTAATCCAGATTCTAAGAAAAAACTGGAAATTATTGAAACTGGATCCGACAATTGGTAATAAAATGGGTGATCACCCTGTGGTCACATACCGCAGAACTAAAAATTTGAAGGACCAATTGATCCATAGCCATTTCATGAACCGTAAAAAAACATCTTGGCTGAAAACAGTTGGATTTAACAAATGCCACAACTGCAAGGTTTGCGAGATAGCCAGACCAATGAAACAAATCGAAATGGCTAATGGAAAAGTTTGGAAGATCAAGGAACTAATCACCTGCAAAAGTCAGTATACAGTCTATCTAATTGAATGTCCGTGCAAGCTACGCTATATTGGAAGCACTATTTGTGAACTTAAGAAGCGTATCTTGGAACACACCAGGGCCACAACTAACAAAGACAGAGGAAATGCAGTGGCCAAACACATGGAGACAAATCATGATGGCAATTGGCGACTTTTGAAATTTCTAGGATTGGAAACATTGCCCCCAACTGACCGGGGGGGACATCGAGAAAAATTATTGCGCCAAAAGGAATCACGCCACATCTTGAACTTTCGAACAATGACCCCTTATGGTCTGAACCAGTCCGAAGAACTTTATGTACACATTTGAAAACAAAGAACGCCTCTCTGAACGAACTCCATAACTAACTTTTTCCCTCCACAAAACCACGGCACAAGATATATGAGAACCAAACTCTGAGTGATTTTGGGCCACAATTGAACACCCTATTCAATGTCAGCCCACTAGAGGGCTTCAAATAAGTCTAAGAAATAAGACTTGAATATAAACACCGCACGGTTTGTTTGTTTAATTTTGATTAACTACAAGTTGAAAATTATTTAATTTCAAAGACTGGAAATACTAAAATGTGCAAGGCATGAGAGACTGGAAGCAAGCAATGAATGTATAAGGTATTAGATGACTGAGTCAGCCCACTTGAGGGCTTTTATTTTATATTTATTTTTACTAAAAAGTCAATTCTCATCTCAAAGTTTTCCAGGTCACAAGAAATCCTTAATGTAAATATCATGAAAGGAATTTATGTTTTGAAAAAATGTTAATCAACATGGGAATGTGTGTTTAACTGTTTTTTCTGTGAAAATAACATGAAATAACATTTTGCAAAAAACTACGAATCCCAGAAGGCCATAGTGTCAAGGAGACACTTGGTCGAAATCATGTGACCGATGGGGGGAGGGACTCCCTTTTAAATTATTCTCAGCAAACAGTGTTTGTAACAACCGTGATCAAGTGAGTCGGGAGCTCACGAAACGCGTTGGTTTTCGCTGTGACTACATGCTGTAGAGGTTCGAAAAATAAATCTATGAGTTTCTGAAAAACGCATTGACTGCAGTGGCGGCTTCTTTTGTTTTGGACCCGGGAGGTCCTGGGGACAAACACAGTTTAAATACGTTGCGGTTTGGTTCTACCGCGTGAAGCGACGCACTTGCCAGCAGCGCCCAAATACAAGAGGAGAGTGGAACCGTCTTGGGATTATATATATATATATATATATATATATATATATATATATATATATATATATATATATATATATATATATATATATATATTACCTAGTTATAGTTAGAACCTAGTTTCCATAGGAAAAGCATTTTTTGATTTGCTAATAACTTTAGCGTCGTTTGATGAATCTTCGCGAAATTGCCTAAAAAAAAGGTCCATTCAGGTCAGTTCCTATTCTGAAAGTTTGGGGGTGATTTGTCAAATCAAGCGGGGGCTGAGAAAAAAGAGGGATCCTCAAAAGTGTTTTCTGCATGTTCATTTCCATAGGAATCTTTTGCCAAGGGTACAGCCCGAACTGCTGAACGGATTTACAGCAAATTTGACAAAAAGGTAGTGCTTGGTTCAGAAAGCGGCCTTTTTTTTAAATGGTGTAAATCCGTTCAGTAGTTGCTGAGAAATCCCAAAAATAAAAGCTTCAAAAGAATTTTTCCGTAGGAAATTTTAACCAAGGCTACAGCCCGAACTGCTGAATGGAATTACACCAAAATTGACAAAAAGGTAGTTCTTGGTTCAGAAAGTGACCTTTTTTAAATGGTGTAAATCCATTCAGTAGTTGCTGAGAAAATAAAAAAATAAAAATATCAATATCTATGGCCTCGGTGGGTTTGCGACCCCTCCTGACCACAAGCTTCATTCTAATTGGCTGCTAGCACTCCAAACCAGGAAGTGTTGGCAGCCATCTTGCGACTCGGTAGTACCGAGTCACAAGAAAACAGTAAAAGAAAGTGAAAAATGAAGAAAAGGGGCAGGGTAGAAACACCCTGACACCCTAGGCCTGCTCAGGTGGTTCCAGAAGGACCCCCAATTATTATTTTTTTAAACGTCTGAATGCGCACTGTGTGCACGAATCCGGACAGAAAAAAAAATGAAGCAGGGCTCCCCCACTTCATTTAAATGACCCCCCAGGTGGGTCAGGTCCTGGGGCAATCGTATAATTATACCGCCACCTCCTCGAGGCAATGTAAATTAGGTGCGGGAGGGCTCCTCAAGCTCACTCATCTGAAACATAGTATAGAATCAGTAATGGCAGAGTACATCCAACTGCACACACCTTCATCGCTGTCTCCCCCTGCGCACCCAGACTGTTGCACACCATCCACTCCCACAACCCAGAGGTGACTGCCTGCCGCTACACAAACAAGCCTCTCTGCTCACCTCCCGCTACTGGCGTGTGCCCAAGAGGGCCCACCATGAGGTGAAGCGAGCTCGAAGACCGGGGCCTGCGTCCTTGGCAGCCAGATGGTTGCACAGTTCTGGGTCTTGATATTGCAATGGCCGAGAACATATCAATGCACAGGGCTTCATCGCCTGCAGCACACACGCTCAGCTATGGTGTCGCTACCCCTTCGACCCGTGAGCCGACACCACGTGGCGGTAGGCTTGCGCTGCCCACCACACTGTGGTCCAGCAGGGCTCACACAAAGGCTTACCAGTCCAGACTGCCAGGACGGGGCATCATCGCAGGCTGCACACCCGCTCAGCACTGATTGTGCCCCTAACTCAGTGCACCGAAAGTCACTGACAGGTGGCGGTGTGCCTGTGCCTGACCCAGTGTGCCCGGTGCCACCAAGTCTTACACCCGCCAATCAGGGTGCCTCTATGGTTGTCTATCGTGGTGTGGCAGCCATCATGTAAGCTTTGGCCCTGGGGACTGGGAGGTGGTAGTGCCCTAAGCCCACATTCATATATGCGACGCACAGGGACATACAAAGACAGAGAATGGAAATGGCATCCTGAACATGTGCCAGGGCCTTTTTATTGGCAGGGTCACGTGTCCCGTGATGCCTGTGCTGATGGGTGTGGTGTGGGTGTAAACCAGCCATGAGGGAGTGGCTGTGGCATACTGACAACTAAACCTGTGACCAGCAGATCACTACAATGAAAACCTGGGCCATGTAGCGTTGTCGTCCCTCCCTGTATGCTTAAGTGGAGTGGGCTGGCGTATGCAAGTCCTGTGTGAGGCTGTGAACAATGACTCCGGAGCTCTGGGCGTGGTTCCGTCCTGGGCTGTATGAGGAATCAACTGATGCAGGTGTCCCTTTTTTTAGTGCTGCTGCCACCAGGGCCGAGGCACCAATGTGTCACCCTGTGACCCAAGTCCCACAACATGGCCAACATGGAAGGTAGGGGGAATCACTGACCCTACATTCATCTATACTTCCACACATGAAAGATCGTGGACATGACACATCTGTGTGGATATGAATGTTTATTGCACATTCAGTGGAGTGTTTCAGTTGTAGCAATACAGTGCCATGCAAAGCCCAAATGTCAGTTTTTGGCACACGGAGGGCAGCCAATTAGAGCCAAGTTTGTGCTCCGCCAACATATGTACTTATCCAATCACTCCACCAAAACCCCAAGCACTTATACATTCACTATACACTCTCCTTGCAATACTCTAATGTTCCAGTCTCTACCCATGTACTTATACAATGACCCAGATAATGTTAAATAACCAAAGTCTTCCCCACTGCCAGAGGTAACATGGTTGCGTGCGCTGTCCACAGCACAATGTAAATTGTTACGACCCTGGGGCATCATGCATACATAATGAACACACAGACACAGTTAGATAGATAATAGAACTGGGTACGGGCATGCTCAGCCCCTTTTTATTACCAGGGTCACATGTCCAGTGACGTGTGGCTGGATGCATGTGGGGTGAGAGTAAGCCAGCCCTCAGGGATTGGTTGGTGCTGGCAACAAGTACAACAGTAATCATCAGATGCACACAGAGATTCTATCATAAAGGGTCCATGACTTGTGCTGCACTAAGGTAGAGGCACCAAATGTGAAATAACACACAAAAGATTCTATCGTAAAGGGTCTATAACTTGTTGTGCACTGAGGTAGGGGCAGCAGATCTGAAATCATACACAAAAGATTCTATCTTAAAGGGTCCATGAGTTGTGGCGCACTGAGGTAGGGGCATCAGAAGCATTCAGTGTGTGTGCAGCCAGCGATGATGCGTGGTGCGGGCAGGCCGCACTGGGAGCAATGTCTCTTGCCTACTGGACTGCGTCATATGCAATCGTGATTCGATCTGAATTGTGAGCCCTGCTGTCCGCAGTGTAAATCGAAGTCAGTAGTCAGCACAGACATCGAGAAATGCTTTTGTCACTGGGGGTGGTGGCGGGGGTGTTGTGGCCTTCTTGGGTGTCGGAGCTGCATGATCAGTAGCTCTATGACATGTGTTTGTCTTCAGATGTAACTCTGGGCTGGGCTCCCTTTCATACTGTAGGTAGTCGTCCTGCTTAACACCAGTAAAAGGCAGATTTTATATGCTAACTGCTAATGCGGCTTTTCGCCTGTTTTTGGATCGCATCGCGGATTCGGCTGGTAGGTGAAAATATCGGGAAGTGGTGTTTTTTTTTTTGTACGGGAACGACTACTCTGCATATCATTAGCGTTAGTTGTCACTCTTATCCGTGGCTATTTTTGTTTGCGGAAGCTATCGCAGGAAAACTGGCAATATACGTAGTTTTCACCAGGTTCAGAATAGGATGATAAGTCTTTCGCCAGTTTTGCTGCTCTAAAATGCTGATAATTCAGTGATTAGTCCTTGAGAATACACCCCATTGTTTTTGGGTTTTTTTTCGTTCAGATTTGCGCCCCCAGCCGCTTAAAAAAAAAATATATATATATATATATTCATTTTTGGCCTTGGGAGGTTTGTGGGATCCCCTGAGCAGGCCTAAGGGGTCAGGGTGTTTGTACCCTGCCCACTTTTCTGGTTTTTTCATCTTTGTTTCTTGTGATTTGCATGTAGCTACAACAAAGTCCTAATAAACACAAGGATTTATTTTAGAGTCACCCTATAACCCAACAGTAGGGACTTATCGCCGAGTTATCAGCACTTTAGCTCAGCAAAAGTGGCAAAAGACTTATTGCCCCATTCTCAAGTTGGTGCACACTGCCACATTGCCCACAGGCTGACGGTACTAACACAGCAGACAATCAACATACTTCCACAGACAAAGCTGCTGGCTGTGCTGCACCTTTTGGCCTCAGGTACCTTCTAACTAACAACTGCCAGAGTCGGAAGAATCTCACAGCCAACCCGATTTAACTTCCTCATACTTCTTGGATGCATGTCCACAAAAACAAAGTAGGGTCCCTGTATCCACACCACCCGCTCGTCCCAATTCGTAGTATTCCAGCACAACTAACCCCAACCCCAGCTGTTGCTTCACACCTCTGTGCTCCAGATCCAAGATTGTAGTCACTGAAATAGGAGGGCGCCAGGTCATAGAGTCCAGGAGTCAACAGTAGTGGAAAAGCAGAACCTTTTAAAAAAACATAAATTAACAAACACAAAAACATCAAACAACGAGTGACATTCCCAACGGGTAATATCAAAAGGGCAACTTGTGGATCCAAATAACAGCAGATCGTCCTGACAATCCCCATACTCCACATTCAGAAACCTGTTGGATAAATGATGAGAATTGTCAAGCGTTAGTATGGTCACAAACATAATATGGTACAATGTATTTCACTGGGACAAACCAGAATGCTTATAGGTATGATCAATCCTGCACAAAATGACCATAACAGAAGTTTATGTGGTCGTAGCCTTCGTCAGGAAGAAAAGGAACATTACCACCACACAAACTTCTGTTACGGTCTCATTATGAAGGATTTATCAAACCAGTAAGTATCACGGTTCATTTGAGCTTGATACACCTACATCTTAATTTCACGCACACTGCGCAGGAACAGCTGGAGACCAAGCAAGATAACCATGCCATAGCAGACTTCCTGCACATGTTGGGGGCAATCGACTTCACACATGTACTACTTGTGCCTGCTGTCAACACTGTACACAATCACCACAACAGAAACCAGACACATTCTAACTATGTGCAGGCAAAACTGGACCACCGAGGCCTGTACACTAATGTCATCGCAAACTTCTCAGGCAGGGTGCATGATTCTGACATCTTTCGCAAACATCCCAGCATTGGTCCCCAGACCAGTCTGCCGCCCAGCAATGACTGCCCGACCCTGCGCACCCAGACCTCAATGCTCACCTGCCGCCACCGGCGTGTCTCCAAGAGAGCCCACCAGGTGCCTGAGCAACGTCCTCAGCCATTGCTGGATTCCGCAGCACAGGCCCCCAGCTCCACCTGTTGCACCGCGCCAAGGAGTCATGTCTGTGTGGCGTACACGTGGTCCAGCTGATCTCACAATTCAAATCGGGTCTTGATTGCCAGGATGGTGTATCGAGGCCTACGCATCATCGCAGACTGCACACCCACTGAGCTTTGGTGGCACTAACTCAGTGGAACTCAAGTCATCTCCACGTGGTGGGAGGCCCGTGTTGGGCAAAGTGGCTCGGGTGCCACCAACTCTGTGTACTTCAAGTCATGGGAGAGAATGGAAATGGCCTGCAGCACGTGCACCCGGCCCTTTTTATTGGCAGGGTGACATGTCCTGTGATGCCTGTGCTGCATGGGTGTGGTGTAGGTGTAAACAGCCATGAGGGAGTGGCTGTGGCATGCTGACAACTAGACTTGTGATCAGCAGATCACTACAGGGAAAATCTGGGACATGTAGTGTTGTTGTTCCTTCCCTGTAAGCGTAAGCGGAGTGGGCTGGTTGAAAAGCACATCCTTCATGAATTAACAAATATGGCGGTTTGAATCCACGCATCCACCGAGATAGGTCCACAATGGGTGCACAACTCCACTTAAAAAAAAATATATATATATATAGTTTAGTATTTAATAAAAAAAGAAAACATTATATACTTTTAATAACACAAAAAAATTACAAAAACGATTTTTAGAATATTAAAGTTACAAAATATCACAATTTTTTTTCTTCTAAATTGCTGAAAAAAACATTGGTTGAATGTACGTTATAATTAGAAATTAGCATTTAAAAAACCTTTGAAATTCACAAAAAAAATCATAGGTTTCAAGGATGTTATATTTAGAAATGAGCATTTAAAAAACCTTAGAAAATAACTGAGAAAAACATAAGTTTCAGGGACGTTATAGTTAGAAATTTGCCTTAACCCCTTTGATGCAGCCGAGATTCCCCTGGAGTGCTGTAAACAGCACGAACAGGGGCGGGCCGTGACGAACCCCAGCTGTCATGAGCACACGAGCACCGTAGTGCATGACGGCTGGGGTTCGTCATCAGCACCGAAGGGGTTGAAAAAAACCTCAGAAATTCACTAAAAAAACATAGGTTTCAGGGACATTATAGTTAGTTGGACATTTGACTCGTACAAAACCAGAGAAATTTGGCTGTTATAGTTAGTAGAGCTAACTATAACTCGCGCCCCGCAATGCACTGCCGATGACATCACATATTACATCACTCATGACATGGTCAGTGACATCACAGATGACATCTCAAATTACATCACTGATGACATCATCCAGTGACTGTATGTTTCTATAAAGTTTAAATATGTTTTATATATATATATATATTGATTTCCAAAGTCGCCCTTGCCATCCTTGTGCTTGACAGTCCCAAAAACAGAGCTCAAACTCCTCTTATCTTGCGATATTAGTTTATTTACCCTTTCCCTAATGCCATAATGTTTTGGTCACCTTGTGACCTTGCTCACATAGAGAAACGCTGTACATTTGTGATTTTTAAACACAACATGTGATCTAGTCATGTGATGTAATGGAGCATAGGCATAGTAAACAGGCTGTTCCTAGCAATATGTTGATTTCACTCCGTTTGGAGAATACTCATGTTGATGGAAAAACAAACACATTTTTTAAAAACCTTATATACATGAGTAAAAGCGCAATAAATATATTATTATAATGAATAAATATATACATGTGCAAAATTAGTAAGCTGTCCATATTGAGTCTGATGATTATCATAGTGATATGTTCACAATAATGACAATTTGAATTGGGTTCCCATCATTTTACATTGTTATCTAACGGCTTAAATGCGTTATAGTACTTATAATGTTGACCACATCCTTTAATTCCATTTGATGTCCTGTAATAATTTCAAAGGTCTCCTATTGCATATTTCATAACATACTGGACATAACATACCGGATGTACAGGTACTGCCTAATTCATTGTATGTATATATATATATATATATATATATATATATATATATATATATATATATATATATATATATATATATATATATATATATATATATATATATATATATATATATGTATATATATATTACCTACTGGCGGTCGCCAGTAGGTAGTTATAGTTAGGATTTTTTTCAATGTTAAATCTCAAAATTCTATTTGGAATAACTTTGGCACCGGTTGACGAATCTGCCTGAAAATTTCCTGGAAATGGACTCATCGAGCTCCGGTTCTTCCTTGAAAGTTTGGGGGGGATACATCAAGCGGGGGCCGAGATAAAAGGGGGGTCCCAAAACGCGTTTTCCCCATGTTAATTTCCATAGGGCGGTCGATTTCACTTTTAGCCCGAATGGCTGAATGGATTTCCACCAAACTTGGCAAAATTGTAGGGACTGGTAGCCCGATGTGCCTTTGCTATGTCTCAAGATATGTGCTGCAGTGGATTTTGAGTAATTTAGGTTCCAAAAAATATATATATCTATAGGCGCTCTCCGGTGCGCGCACCGGAGTGCGCTCCCGGCGCGACACGCGACTTGCGCGCAGAAAGCTGATTGGCTCTCAGTTGTCTGTAAACATTCGAAACAGTCCGGAGCGGCCGCCATCTTGTGTCTCGGTAGGATCGAGACACGAGAGGTGGCCAAAACAAAGGGGGAAATGACCATAAGGGGGCAGGGTAGACCCCCCCTTGACCCCCTAGGTTTGATGTGGGGGCTATAAAAGGGCCCCGCGGGGCATTTAAAATATTATTTTTTTTTCGTTTTGCGCGGGGGAAGCGCCCGGTACGCGCATCAGGTAGCGCACCGGGGAGCGTAAAATGAGGGAAAAAGATGACAGTTTATAAAAAAAAAAAGCCTTTATTTAGAAATTGGAGGTAGTTCTAAAAAGAACTTTTTTTTTCTTCTTTTTGTTGTTTTATATTTTTTTGTGTTTTTTGAACTTTTTGAACTTTTTTTGGCTTTTTAAAACAATTTTATAATTTTTTTGGATTTTTGTCAAGGGAAAAACAAAAAACAGGGATTCCAAAACGGCTCAACAGGAGCAAAAAAATGTGAAAATTTAGGGACTGTCAGGGCAGCGGTGTTGCTGTTTCTTTTGGGCAATGAGTTCAACACTCTGCTCCCCATAGCAGAGCAGTTCGTCACACTCCGTGCACAGAAATTTGATGCCTGCAAACTCTGGCTGTATGTTAGGGACCATTCTTCTACGGGATGGTCCCGAAGGTGTTGCTCCACCAGTGGAGGTGCTGCCGCCATCTGTGGGTAATTTCCGTGCCAGGTCTCTGACACTCTCCCTCGCAAAGTTGTTTGGGTGTCTTCTTTTGGCATGCCTGATTAAATTGGCATTTCCAAAACTATATTTTTTCAGAGGATTGCCTCTGGATAAAGTACTACCACATATTTTGCAGGTTACTTTTGGAGCGTTGACTTTTTTTTCTCCTTCAGGGATGTTATAAAATTTCCAGATGAAATGGATTTTTTTCTTCTGCCTAGGAGGGTCCTCATCTACAAATGCCTCTGAATCACTGCTGGATGACTCTCTTGCAGCCATTGCTGTAGATCAGGAAAGTAGGAGATGAAGATAGTACACAGAACAGCTCTTGCTCTCTCCAAGTACAAAGCAATAGTGAAGGAAATGGGTGGGGATTTCATTCTTTGTAAAAAAAACTGTTAGCAACCAATGAAAAGTGTTATTTTAGGGTCACATGACCCGACGCGCTTACGCAGCGCGCTCCGGAGCACTTCCGGGTGCGTTTACGCGGCGCGATCGTAGGCGCTTCCGGGGCGCAAACGTGGCGCGATCTTGGGCGCTTCCGGGTGCGTTTACGCGGCGCGATCGTAGGCGCTTCCGAGGGCACTTACGTTGCGCGCCAAAGTGACGTCATCAAACTTTTACAGAAATACATAATCATTTTCCTTATAAAAAAAAACGGATTTTATTTGTATGGAACGAAATGTTTTGCATTATTATTAACTTTTCATTCATATTTTTTTTCACGAACGACAGTAGCGCTCTGGGTGCGCTTTCAGGTGAGCTCACCGGAAAGCTTACCGGAGAGCTTAGCTGAAAGCTTCCCGGAGCGCGCACCCAGAGCGCAAAAGAAAAAAAATATATTAAAAAAATGAATACTTAAAAAAAAACAGCAAATTGTCAAAAAAAAAAAGGTTAGAAACTCGATATAGAAAGGAATTAGCATTTAAAAAACCTATGAAATTCACTGAAAAAACCATAGGTTTCACACCAGTTATAGTTAGGAATTAGCATTTAAAAAACCTATCAAATTCACTGAAAAAACCATAGGTTTAACACCAGTTATAGTTAGCTGGAAATTGTACTGACATAAAACCATTGAAATTCCCACGTTATAGTTAGTTGGACTCACTATAACTTGCACGTGTAATGCACTGCTGATGACATCACATATTACATCACTCATGACATGGTCAGTGACATCACTCATGACATCACTGATGACAGAGAGACTGACCTACTTTCACTCGCTAATATATGTATTCACTAAGATACTCTTAATAAGGCAGATATCCAATTATTATTTTTTTTAAAAACATCCATTAAGACAATAATTTAAACAAATATTCTTCCATCGACCTTAACATACATATATAAAACATATTTATTTATCTGAAAGACACACATTCACTGGATGGTGTCATCAGTGCATTACACGTGCAAGTTATAGTGAGTCCAACTAACTATAACGTGGGAATTTCAATGGTTTTATGTCAGTAAAATTTCAAGCTAACGATAACTGGTGTTAAACCTATGGTTTTTTCAGTGAATATATATATATATATATATATATATATATATATATATATATATATATATATATATCATTTTAAAAATTGTGCTGTAAAAACACAGTTCAGCCTCAATTCTTACACAATAATAATTTTATATAAATATTATTTGAGGGCGAAAATGTCCAAACTGCCTTGGAGAATGTTTTTACTCGCTCCGTGCAAAGTGAAGTTGGTAGATCGTTTTTTTATGGGTTGCTCTCTCTCCCCCGAGTACGGGTATTTCAGACAGGCATAATAATAGTACAATGCTCGCTCAACATGGCTGTTCTTGCTTTCTACAGAACAGGACTTCTACATTTTTAAAAGCATGTCAGACAACAGTATGTTAGATGCAGTGCAAACTATGGTAGCAAAGTTAAGCTGAGCTAATCTCTGATCTAATGAAGGAATTGTAAAAGGGCGCTGTCCAATTTTCATCTCAATTATAAACAGCTATGGGAGGCTTAGAGAGATGAGACGACTCTCTGATAAACAGAAGAGGTGGGTTTAATTAAAGGCTATGTCCAAAGTCGTCAGAGCAGTGTATCAAAGGAAGTTTAGTACATGCGTCAGTATAGGGCAAAAACGAACAAGTAAATAAGAATCAGAAGACTACGAGGCATAATAAACTAAAACACGATCTGCTTGCAAGTTAACATCTTTAGTACTAGGACTGCTGCCGTTCAGTAGGATAATGGCCTTTCTGTATGGTGATTTACTGAAGGGGGAGTAAAGGAAAAGAACACCGCAATAACAATGCAAAAGTGTAACAATGGTGGACAGAGAAGCACAAGATTATTAAACGAAAGCAACAAACATTGACAAAGACCAAGGGCCGAGTAGGTGAAGTTGTACTCTTGTAGTAAGTTCTCACAAATGCAAATTAGGTAGGTATGGTATAGGTCTATACATTGGCCTGTCCTAGCTCTTATGTGTGGAGTTCTACGCCACCTGTGTTAAGCTCCTCACACCTGTTGGATTCACAATAGGTACGTGGTAGAGTATCTACCACAAAGTGGAGGGAGGAAAGAGAAAACACACTCAATCCATTGAATACACTAATTCTGAGAGTTACCCCATGAATAGAAGATAATACATTCATGTTTTAGTTCACACACAGCTCCAGTCTGCCCCAGTTGAACTTAGTCAGCGTGTACACTCATAGAAACGCAGCTGTACACAAGTTATTGTAATGCGTACCCCATATATTCAGTTCAGGCTTATCCAGATGCCTCACTACAAAAAAAGACAAAAACAAAACAGAGAAGTTTATGTTGAGGGCAAAACCTCATTAACCACTACACATTTTCTTTTTTCATTCAATCTGTATGTAAGAATGGTATGGTCGAAACATACTTTAGTGAACTATGGAGTCAGAGACATTGAATAAGCCCTTACACATTGTTGCCCCACTGAATCAGTTTTACAACCATTAATCTATAAGAGGCCATATGTCGAAGGACCTGAACAACACAAGATGTCTACAAACTGATATTGCTTATATTGCTTATCAAGTACACTGAGCAAAGTGTAACCTTTTCTTTTACTGAAGCCTCAGGAGTTCTCCAGATCAGTAATCTCTGCAGTGAAAATGTATTAATAGCATTAATAAAAGTTCCAAAAGGCCCTAACTTTGAGGTAAATGCCATTCACTTTGTTTCTGGGGTACCCCTTCTGCTTAGATTGCATAACTTGAACTCCATCCAAATAACGCCTGATAATACCATCTGGGGCAGTATTGCATAAAGTGCTCGAGGGAGCAACAGGCATTCGCGCCCGCTTTGCGTTCTGCCAGTGCGCTTTGGTATTACAGAAGGGGCCGCAGACGCTTGTGCAGCCCCTTCTGTAATACCAATAGCGCTGGTGCACATAAAGCAGCAGTGCTATCTTCAAGGGGGCGTTCATCCATTTGCATGGGGGCATGCCGCATGCAAATGAGGGAATCCCTTTGCCTCTGTGCTCGCACCGTATTAACATTGTGGGCACAGAGGCAAGGAAGCCCTCAGGAGGGGCACTGTCAATGCATCTCCTGAGAGCAGCCCTCTGCAGTGGGTAAAGGGGGTACTATGGACTCCCCAGACATCCCTTTTCGGCTGGGTGCAGTCACTGACTGCACTTGACTGCAAGAGGATCTCTATTTCCCTTGAAAAGTGCAGACAGGTTGTCGCCTGCGTGGTAAAACACGGAGCGGCTTTAAAGCAGCTGTTCCGTGTTTCACGTGAATGTGGTTGCCCTGGGGGCAGCGCATTCCCCAAAATGCGGCGCATTTTTCTTCACTGTGCCATGCACACCTTTTTAAAGGTACACCAGGCGCAATGAAGGAAAATGCGATGCATGTGTAAAGCGGCCCCTGGAATGTTAGGTGTGCATCCAGAATATCAAGACCAGAACATTGGTGAAAAACAATATTGAGGACAAAATATCTTAAATTAAATATCAATGGGTAAGTAAGTCTAGATTTTCTATACCTTACTCAACATATATGTACGTTGGCAATATAGAAATATTTTTCAAGTCACATAGATGTGGAGTAGGAATAGTAAATCTGTACTTCCATATATGCACTTATCTTCGGTTTTTTGTCCCTTGATATTCTGTTATCAATAGTCTTGTACCACAAGATTATTGGGCCGATATTCAGGAGTAAAACCTCTGTGTTTTCTTTTTCTTAGAAATTGGCAGGGTGTTTTTGATGAAAGGGTTACTGGCAATATCTGGAGATGTTGTAATCGTATGGCTACTGAATGTATGGAGGAGCAAATCAAGTATTAAAAAGAATATTTTTTAATGAAGTTTGGGATTATGTCTGTTATCAATCTTTAGATGTAGCGAAGCACTTATTTTTCCTAGTCTGTTAAAATGTGTATATTCTAACATATGCTGATTTATTACATTCACATAATATTGTATACACAACACAAAAACATACAATAAAAAACTACATTTCAAACCGTTGAACATGCAAATCAGTTGAATACATTTTTTCTGACCTGGGACACACACTATAGAGTATTTCTATTTAAATAATGAAGAAGATCAAGACACATAGGACTTCCTTAGGGCTGATTAGGGAGGGGTATTTACCACATGCGGTAAATACCGCAACCCCTGAGTGAGATATTTACAACGTGTAGTAAATACCCACTGATTTGAGTTTTCAACTTCAAAATGAGGAATAACATGGTATATAACGCAGCAAATACCACATTTTTGCTTTCTATTGCTTTATAACACAACTCATAATTTCGTTAAACGTGTCAGTTTGTTTATTTTGTCCACTTTTGTCAAGGGTATTGTGATTTACATGTCTCCTTTGAAAATGAAGAGCAAGGTTGGGTACAACAAGACAGCAAAAATTGTTTCTGTTGCTACAGCCTTCACAGCAGCCACTTGCACCCCAGTGAATTGAAATCACTGCTTGGGAGGAGAGGTGAGGGTGCTAAAAGCTATGGACAAGACATGAAGGTAGAGTAGAAGCTCGCAGCCACACAATGCTGCCTTTGGGACGTGTAATAGCAGGCATAGTCTGCAAGGGGAGCATTTCGATTGGCTGGCAAGCTGACAGCATCTGACATAACATCATAACCCACAGCTGAGAATGATACCAGTATTAAATGCCCTATATGTGAGTTGCAGTGTTGAATTTGCATACGTTATATGAATACCATGATAGAGATATGGTGAAGCACGTTCTCACAGGCTGTATTGTTACTAGATGAGGCAAACACACAGAGATGATGGCCGGAGTGGTGAAACTTTTCAGGTTTCAGACACTCACCCCCAGTCACAGATCTGGGTTGAATCCATCATCGTTCTTTAGCTCACTTCGCCACCCCAGTTCAGACACCAGCTATAAGCAAATCAGTCTTGACCCTGTGCCTAATGGGAACAGTCAGCCCGAACTGCCGAGCCAGGTATTCCCTGGACAGGAAACAAGCATCCTGGTACAGGTTTCGGGGTAACACCCCTCATCATCCAGGCTAGTTTAAATCCAGTGGCAAAGTGAACAAGGGACCCACATCTGGGCATACCATGCCAACTTAGGGCGAACAAAGCAAACACAAAGAGATGATCTTACTAGATGACTCAGACATAGTGTGTCGCCCAAAGGGGAATGGGCATGCCCAGATGTGGGTCCAATGCACACAGTGTCACTGGAACCAAATTGTACCCGAGCCCATAACTAGGGCAAAACCGGTCCTAGGTTGCATGTGTTCCGATTACGGGAGGATGTGGCTTGGCAGTTTCGGCTGGACTTTTCAAAATGGAGCAGGGTCAAGACTGATATGCATATGGCTGGCTCCTAGCTGAGGCGCAATTGTGTGCAAAATAACAATAGATTGGGATGCAACACTGAGTAATTACCAGTGGCTGAGATTAGTTCAAGCATTTCATGTTATGTTATGTTATGTTATGTTATGTTATGTTAAAGAAATTTGGTACCTCGATCATACACCAATTGGTTTCTTGGCGCTCAAAGACCAGTGGATGAGGGCACAAGGGGGTGGGTGCAGCTAGCCATGGGCAAGGCGGAACAGATATGTTTTCAGGGATTTGCGAAAGGTAGAATAATCGGGGCTGAGCCGGATGGAGAGAGGGAGGGAATTCCAAGTGGACGGGGCAAGAAAAGAGAAACAGGCACCACCGTGCTTCTTGCGTTTGAACCTAGGAGTGATCAAAAGATTGTAAGCAGAGGATCTGAGGTGTCGAGAAGGAACATAGGGGTGCAAACATCCATCATTTTTTTGTATGATTCAGTTTGTCTAGGCATCATATTCATGTCCAGCTGTTCCTTCTACACATTATTGTGATTTAGTTTAATTTGTTCAATTGAGGTAAAAAAGTACTAGAGCTGTTAAAATGCATTCACTTGTTACATTTCAGTCTATCATTTTTAGCCCACCATGGCACATTAGAAAGAGGCCTAATGCAAATTAGTATAGACATCCCCGAAGTGACAGTAAATTAATTAAAACATTCTTTCAATTACCTTGTTGTTTCTTTAGCGGTGGCTCTTCTCAGTGCAACAGGTATCCCCAGACGTGGGTCCCATATTCATGTGCCACAGGCCTCAGGCTATACCTTACAGATGAAATTTAAAAAGGATGAAACTCGTTTGCTATCGCTTGTGTATCTGGTGCAGCAGTTTGAACTGCCTGTCTCTATTTGAGCAGGACCAAGACTGATTTGCACCTATGTATTTATATGGTATTTCTATAACATAAACCTAGCCAAAAGGCAGTAGAGAGCAATGGAAGAAGAATCTGGGTTGTGGACTAATAATGCATTGTGATGTAGTGTTCTTCAAGCGGTGTCTTCAATGTGTCCTAAATTGGAGTCACTTTAAGGTGCTAATAATCGATACTGGGATGTTGTTGAAGACCTGGGTGCATAGATGGAAAATGACTTTTGCCTTGTTTTCTTTTTCTTTTTACATGTTTTAGTCTGCAGTCTGATGGTCTCCTGGCTGTCGGTGTGCTTAGAACCAAAAGAAATGGTGATCTTGTCTGTAATATAAGCAGGGGTGCTGGTCATGATAGTTTTGTACATGGTGCAGCATGTTTTGAAGGTAGTGCAGGCTGGAAAGGGGAGTCATTAAGATGGGGGTGATATATTCATAATGCTTTAGGCTCTGGATGCCAGTGTGGAGTCTGGGATGCATGGGAGTCGGGCATTAACATTATCCAGATGCAAGAGTACGAGGACTTAAACATCAGAGCTGATGTCTCTTTCTTGAAAAACGGTTTACTTCCTTTAGAAGAGCGAGTTTGTCCCAGGCCATTTTTGTGTTTTGGTAATGTGTTTCTTGAGGTAAACTTGGTGTCCAGGGTGAATCCAAGTAATTTGGCATTCAGTGTCAGTTAGCGTTCAGAGACACCAAGGCCCACCTGCAAACAGGAGATCGCTGCCTAGAGTGCTACAGTGGGTGAAGGTGATTTGGAATTCAGCCCATGAATTCTCCAGCAAATTAGATCAAGTAAATAATTCCTGTCATCATCTTGTTGTTTGTAAAAGTGCAGTTATATGGTACATGACATAAATGCATTCTCTTTTAGAAGACACTAGCTTATCCGTCGCGCGATCTCAGAAGAAAGGAAATTTAAGGAAACTTGTTATGATAACATTTAATTTACATTGTGTCATTTTTATTGAAACGTATTCATTTTAATATGTAAAATATTTTAAAGTGTTGTTTTAATTCTGTTTATTTATTCGAGTGCTTGTGGATACACTGTATTTTTTGGTTTTCCGTCTGGTGCGTACACGAATAAATCAGAAGGTTTTCCGACGCGTGAGCTGGCCACATACAGTTGTCCATGTGAGAAGCACGGATTCTCCAAATCTAGTCCACACACTTGCAGCGATTGTCCTTGTGCTTTGTTGATGGTCATTGCAAAAGCGAGTCGCACCGGAAACTGTAAATGTTCAGTATTGAAAAGATTATAAGGTCCCTGGGGGGACGATATTTAAGACATTTTTCTTTTTTTTTTTGCCAGAAACCTTCACGCGAGTGTACTCAACAACTTAAACATTTTTTTTGTTTTTTTTGCCAGAAACCTTCGCAGGAGTGTACTCAACAACTTCCCAAAGTTTCATGCTGATCAGATGAATGGTGTAGTAATGCATATAGGATAAACAGACAGACATACTTTCGTTTTTATAATATAGATAAGTTGAGGCGCAAGCCTTTTTTTTTTACTCCTCTATATTCCGTCACTGGATGGAGCAGGAGTTATTCCTTCCTCAGCTCATTATCTTCAATTTGGATTTATTAGCAGGAACGAATTATATAAGAGCCTAACTAAGACATAACAGATCTTACGAAGGATGGGAAAATGTAAATAAGTAAGGTTTCTGTTGAATTAAAGTAATTTTATTTCTCTTGAAAAAACAATAAAGGTAGCAGATGTTCAGCAACATCAATTAAATACAAAAGATATCTTCCAAATAATAGAGCCACTATGAAATGCTCAGCTTTCCCGTCTTTTGTTTGATATGTTTCTATTGTAATGTATTCAAAAGTATACCTATATAATGAAACCATTGCACTGACTAATTAAAAACAACGAACAAAGAGAATAGTCATAGAGTCTACAAAATACATTTTTAACAGGGAAAAGCACATACATTATCTTATTTTGCTGTAAATGCATAAACAATATTAGGCTATGTTGTATCTCAATAGAAGCTATCCTATCATACATACAGTGACTAGATAACAAAGAGTGCCTGTACTTATCAGAATGAGTCAGAACACCTTTTGAACCATGGCATACATGAATGTGATTCATACTCATGTGAGAACGTTGTCACCCTTTATATAGATCATTCCATAGTGTAGGATCTAGTGTTAGATAATTAGTTATATCACAGACTACTGCAAGTTCCTATGGGTTGATTATGCCTTCAGTATCTTTACTAACGTCAACCAATGCAAGTGTAGAAGGGGGGCTGAAACAATAAGACGCATTAGAAAGAGAGGTCTGCATATACTTATTTTGCAAAGATTGTGCTCTTTTGTTGTCGAAAACAAGCTGATTCTTATGGAATAGCAATTTGGAAATCGCAAATTCTAATGTATGACTGTTTTATTTTTCAAATATTGATTACCAATGGGTTGCAAATTGACCTACCTCATGAACATTAATGAGGTAGGTAGCATTTTGCGACCCACTAGAAATCTTAGCCATCACAGGGATGGTGGCCTTCTCAGGTCAGCAGACCACCATGTCTGTGACTGACTTTGAATGAAGCAGACTTGAAAAAAAAAATGCAGCCCATTTTCCACAATTGAAAATGGTCTGAGTTTAAAAAGTAAAGTTTTTATTTTTTTGTTTAAGAAGAGACAGTAGTCCTTTGGACCATTGCCTCCTCTTAAAGAAACATGCTTTATTTACATTCACAAAGGGGAAGGGGTCCCTTGGGGACCCTTCCCATTTGCAAATACATTCCCACTACACTTCTGAGGTCGGTAAAGTAATAGGACCACATGTACAAACTTTAGGAATCGTGATTTTCTAATGCAATTCCTACCGAATCGCAATTAAGAAATTGCAATTCTTCAACCCTTCACTGTCACTTGACATTGCAACAGTCATGCTCCCTGGCTACAAGATTGGCAGGTAAGACATACTTCAGCCTCGAGACAGAATCACAATCATCCACAAGAATTCCATCAGATGCACAACATCAATGGACACTTCATCTGCTAACATGGAACACCTGTTGTTCTAGTTCCAAGTCACAGCCAACTTCCCCCTAAGCTGCACTCTCATGTACAGGCTACATGGATGTGCACCAACTTCACCTGCATCATCACAGACGTTGTCGCACCACTCACCCTCGATGTTTGCAAATACATACTACCTGGCAGTCAATGCAGATCCCAACTCAGGAGCACTCATTGAAGATCTTGGAAGTCTGGCCACACCCAGTGAGTAAAGAGACATTGCTGGACATCTTTGGACCCTATTTTCACAACCTCAGCAACATCCAAATCAACAAGCCCACATCAGTTCTCTGGACAGACCACACTCTTGTCAAGTTCAGCATCACTATCCCGGTCCAACACATGTGCACACCGCTAGGCCAACCCAACGAAACTGTAACAGCATCACTGATAAGGACTGGAATAAAGCTTTCACTACTCACCAACCTGAACACAGCAACAGTCTCCCCACACCCATCAGAAACTTCACCAATTGGATGGCACCCCTCTTGCCGAATCCCTGGCCCCACCCTTAACGCAGCAATACACAAATATCCAGGCACCGGCCCAGTGGTACAAGGGGGAACTCAGAATGACGAGAGTCCACTACAAACAACTGGAGACCAAATGGAGAATGATCCAGGACAATGTACACAATAGTATGTTCAAATTCACCTTAAGATGCTCTCATCAAATGATCAGAACCACCAAACACACCGCTCTGGCAGACCATATCCATGCCAGCACCAAGAGAAGCACAGATATCTTTCCCATTGTGAAAGATTTCACTTGACTATCAGCCGCCCCCAAATCAATCATTCCCTCGCAGGATTTACGTGTAGGAACCGCAGGTAAAAACCGATGTCAGGAGTGAGCATCTGATTTACTGACACATCATGCCAGTAAGCATTAAAGATTCAGAAAAGGGGGTGGTGATGAACAGAGTGTCTGAATTAAGCAGACCACTCTTACCCAGTCCAAAGATCAGGGCTTGATCCATCACCGTTATTTATCTCACTGCACCATCCCAGCTCAGAACCTGGCTATATGCAAATCAGTCTGTCCCTGGCCCAGTGCATCATGGGAACAGGGCAGACTAAACTACCAAGCCAATTCTTCACCAGAAAGGAGACAAGCTACCGGGGACCGGTTTCTGGCATTTCAGCCGTCTTCGGCCCGGCTTGCTTGAATCCTGATGGTGCAGTGAGAAAGGGACTCATGTCTGAGTATACCCTGCCACACCTATAGTGGCCAAAAACGATTCAGAAAAGGGGGTGGTGATGAACAGAGTGTCTGAATTAAGCAGACCACTCTTACCCAGTCCAAAGATCAGGGCTTGATCCATCACCGTTATTTATCTCACTGCACCATCCCAGCTCAGAACCTGGCTATATGCAAATCAGTCTGTCCCTGGCCCAGTGCATCATGGGAACAGGGCAGACTAAACTACCAAGCCAATTCTTCACCAGAAAGGTGAAGAATTGGCTTGGTAGTTTAGCATGGAATCACATGGAATCACATGGAATCCCGCATGGAATCACAACGCGGTCGTTATCACGACCGCGTTGTGATTCCATGCGGGAAGAAAGACTGCGGGAAAAAGAGGTATATTCAGCAGCAGCTAAAAGAATTGCAAGCCTTGCTGTATCAAAAATCCCATAATTGTTATATATGGGGCTCTAATTCAATCAAAGCATGTAGGACCTTAATAGGCCCACTGTAAAGGAAAAGAAAACAGCATACACAAACTCAATTATAATCGAGTTTCCCTCGATTCTCCCACATATTCAGACTCGACTGTAGCGGAGTGTAATACATTCAATAAGCATGCTCCCTCTAACGTAAGGCTTACCGCAATATTTTCATGGTGCAGATCTTCCCCGGTTCGGTCAAAATGTTTGGTGTGCATCTACCCTCAACGATATTATTTATTCAGTATAAGCACTGTCTTTTAAACAACATAAATTATGGACTAAAGTTCTGAGGTCTCGTTCTGTAGAGAAGGGCGGAAGCGGCTATGTTGGTCTAGTGCTCAGCTAGATATAGTGTAATGTACTCTGCATTCTAAATGTATCACCAGAGTATTATTTGTATTATTTCTGTGAGAAATTATGGTTTTAATTATTGCGCTCAATTGCTTGCACTTAAACATACTGAGAACATGTTTTTCTAAAATACGGCTTTTTAAGAAAAGGTATCTAGTTAAACTTAAAAAGGAAGTACGGGACCCTTATAATTATTTGAACATTCCAGAACATATTGAAAAATATGCAAATTCTACAATATAAACTGCCAAAGTCTCAATGTAGCGCTGACTCTGGAAATGTGCTGCGATTTCCAATCTATTTTTAAAATCAAAAAAGAAAAGAAAAAAGCCCTGTATAATATTTTTCGTGGGACAACTACAATGTTCTAAGTGATTTATCTTATGTCCCTTATTGAACAGTTATATGCGGGACAATATAAGTAGTTTGAACAAGTTGATTCATCCAGACTATTCTTGTATTGTTTTAAATGTTCAAGATTCTCTTATTGGGCAATGAGTTAGGAATCAAATTCCAATCCAAATTTGGAATTTTAGTGTTAAAGTTAGTACATTGGGAGTAGGGAGGAACAATATCCCATAATTAGTAATAGAAAAGAGATCAAAATATCCCACCAGAGAGATTGGGATATTTCTTTGTAAGTGAAAAAAGATTTTTTCTTTTTTAATAGGATGTTAGTCTCAGAATTAGTATATTGAAAACAAACAAAAAAGAATTCAGAATTAGTAAGTAGAGAGTAGAAAGATGGCTCGACCCATGGTTCATAGTCAAAAAGATTAGAATGTTCATACAGTTCTCAACATCATCTTTTAGAGGAATTCAAACATCTCTTTGTCAATGTTCAAACCATGTTCTACCGCCCTCAGTTTGATAATCCATCCACTTTCTGTTCTGCGTAGCTTGGCCAATCTATTTCCACCCCTCAATTCAGGGCATGTCACACCAATTCCATGGAAACCCAACTTGAGTATTTCATTTGGATGGTGTGTTGTATTGAAGTGTGCAGCCAGAGGATATTGTACATTGCTGTTACGTATGGCTCTTACATGCTCTTGGATTCTCTCTTTGAACAGTCATATTGTGCTACTAATGTAGATCTTTTCACTGATACATTTAATACAATAGATTGTTAATTTTGTATTACAATTAATAAAGCTACATACAGTATAGATTTTCTCAATAATGCATTTAAACATTTTAGTTTTATGCAAAACAAAGGAACAAATATTACATGACCCACACTTATAAAAACCCATTGGTGGTGATGGTAACCGTGTTGTATTCAATATGGGTGGTATGAAACTGGGACATAGATGTTGTCTCAATGTTCTACCACTTTCATGACCAATTATTGGTTTTGATCTAACCACTTCTTGCAAAGTGGCATCATGTGTCAGTAGATGCCAGTGTTTTTAAAAAATCTTGTACACATTCGTAATTATGGTGGGATAGGGAGTAATAAATGCAGTTTTCTTCTGTTTCTGTCCTTTTTTTGTTGTTGTTGCTCGTTAGGAGACAAGCTCTTGTCACTTTATTATCTTTATAGCGTGCCTCTCTAATCACTGCGTGTGTGTAACCTCTGGATTGAAGCCGCTTTTCTACCAGCTCTAATTCTTGTTCTATTCTGGTTTCACCTCTACAATTACAGTTTATTCGCAACATTTCTCCATGGGGGATAGTCTTGATCTGTGAGGGAGGATGTGAACTAATTGCATGCAATAAAGCGTTGCATGCCGTGGATTTTCTATAAGGCACTGTTGTTAATTTATTTTTTACCACTTGGATGGTGACGTCCAAGAAATTAATCTGCGTGGTGCTTAGTGAAAGTAAGATTAAAGTCGTTATCATTGATGTTGGAACTGGCCCTTCTTGCAGGGTCATCCCCAAACTTTTTGCTTCTTCCTCCCTTATTTTTCCTGACCCCTGGCTGTTGGCAATAGGACTCTGCGCACTTTACCACTGCTGATCAGTGCTAAAGTGCATATGCTCTCTGTGTAAATTGTTATTGTGATTGGATATACATGATTGGCATAGTTGTATCACCACGAAGTCTCTAGTAAAGTGCACTGGGTGTGCCAGGGCTGGTGATGACAAATGCTACTAGTGGGCCTGCAGCACTGATTGTGCCACCCACATGTGTAGCCCTAAAATGGTGTCTCAGGTCTGCCACCGCAGTGGCTGTGTGCAGTCTGTGAACTGCCATGTCCTCCTGGTCAATGTCCCCACTGACCAGGCCTGACCCTTCCCTTTTTGTGCAAATTGGTCACCCCTATGGAAGGCCCAAGGTACCCCCCTGGGTCAGGGTGCAGTGTATGTGAAAGGTAGAGCATGTACTGGTGCAGGTGACATGCTCTGGTAGTGAATTCCAGTATTTTCGTTTTTCACTATTGTAAGGCTATCTTGCTTCATAGGCTAACATGGGGAATGCTGGCTACAGTGGCTACCAGCATTTCTTCCCATAGGAACAAGATAGGACATAAGAGTCTAGTATCCCTGAACTCAGAATTTAATAACACATCTTTTAGGAAAGGTTGTTTGTAAATCCTGTGTTTGAGAACAGTACTTTTAGAAAGTTGCTGTTCTCTTGTCTGACCCTTCTGTGTGCCTTGGCCTGGTTGTGTATTGACTGTCTGGTTTGAGCGTGACAGGGGCTGGGGATTCCCCGGGAGGCTGGATGAGTCAGCCCTAGGCTGAATGACTGCATTTGCAACCTGAGTGGTGGGAGGAGTTAGCACCTGGGCCTGAATAGAGCTGTGCCTGCCTGCCACAATGCTGGCTCCACCTCCTGCTGGGCGTCTGATGACCCTGCCCCTCACTCTGAAAGGAAAGGAGAAGCCAGGAAAACAAAGTACTCAAGAAACACCCAGAACTGGTTCAGACCGGGCTCAGGGCCCACATGCACAAAGAGAAAAAAGACTTTAAGGGGTATAAGTACAGGACCCCTGACAACAGAAAATTAGATCATCCTGGAATAAAGAAGGAACCTCTGCCAAGGAGAAAGCTGAATCTGAAAAAGGAAGACTGTCCTGCTCTTGCTCTGCTGGACTGACCTGTTGCTTTGCTGCCAAGGAGAGGGGAAGAACTTTGCTGTTGTGCTGTGTCCCCTGTCTTGAAGGAATCTCCAAGGGCCTGAGAAGAGCTGGCTCCCTGTTCTGAAGTCCCAGGAACAAAAGGACTTCACCCCCAACTTCCCTGAACTCTGCTGAGAGAGTTATGTCCTTCCTAGAGTGCTTGATCCAGTTGTGTGGCCTCTGGAAGTTGTACCTGTGCTGGGAAGCTTGAAACTAAGCTTGAGAGACTTTTTGCAATTGAAAAGTTATCACATCGCTCGCTGTGGAGCGCATCCCCGACAGTGCGAGAAGTTTCCCGCCGCTACAAAGGTCAAGATCGTCGCAGTGCCTGTTGCCGCTGTCAGAGCCGTCACATCCTTCGTTTGCGGGACGCACCCGATTGGTGCGGGAAGCCCAACATCGCTGCAAGTGTCGTCGCAGAGCCTGTCGTCGCTGGGTGAGATCTCCGCACTGCTTGCTTGCGACCGCATCACGTCGCTGCGAGTGTCGTCGCAGAAGCCATCGCATTGAGGAGCTGCGAGAGAGAAGATCACTGCTGGTTTGCGCATCGTCCTCCCGGAGATCGTCGCAACTTCAGAGATCGCCGCATCCTGCCTTTGCGAGAACAAGCTTCCTACGGAACCTACGCCCCGGAATCCAAACAAGTGGCCTTCCTCCCCATACAGACAGGATTCGTCGCAACACGCCCGCTGCTGCAGCGGGGCTGTCGCACCGCCTCCCCAGGGTCTCAGGAGCAACGCATTGCTTGTTTTCCACTGCACCAGCTTCTGCTTTTGGAACTTTGTCGCAACTAAAGGTACTGTGTCTGAAACGTGACGCAACTGGGAACTTTTCATGCAACTGTGGAACTTTCTATTACAACCTTAAGAACTCTTTTGAAACCATATTCTTGAACTGTGTATGTTGGATTTTTGTTGTTTTGGTCTTGTGTAGTTTAGAATAAATACCTTTATTTTTTAAACTGTTGTGGAGTCAGTTTGTGGTGTTTTCACTGTGTTACTGTGAGTGTTGGTACAAATACTTTACACATTGCCTCCTGAATAGCCTTGGCTGCTCGTGCCAAGCTACCTAGAGGGTGAGCAGGGGTTATCTCAGAGGGTTTCCTCCTTACCCTGACTAGAATCAAGGGTCCCTATTTGGACAGTGGTACCTACCTCTGCCAACTAGAGACCCTCAGTTCTAACAATTGATGTACAAAATAAATTGTTCTAGAGCATCACTGGTCCCTGCGCAGAACATAATCATATCATCGATAAGAACTTCCCAATATAGTCTGTTCTCCAACAGGGAACTTGGCCCTTTTAATCACAAATGTGTGTACTCATACATCCCATATCCAGTTCAATGCCTGTATAACTAACATTGCCCACTGGATGAAGATAAACTGTCTAAAGCTGTACACCGACAAGACCAAAATTGAGATTCTAGGAAGGTGGAGTATTATGTGGTGATGCTGGTTAGGTCTCAACATGCACTACTTTCACAGACCACAAAGATGGTCCTTGGCCTCACACTAATAAATCCTTAGCTCAGTCCTGGTAGTGTGGCAAAGAGCAGTCAGGCTTTACTAGTGGAACATATGTTAAGCATTTCAGAGTACCACCATAGATGATAAGCAATTCAAACGACTGTAGATGAATCCAACACCAATTTATAAAAATAGAGTGTTTTTATCTTAATTTAGAAACCAAAACAAACTGAATATCATACATATATATGGAGTTACAGATTTTAGAAGCAATATAAAACTAGTGTAAAATAATACAGTGTCATTTTAACATTGCAGTCATTGGGAAAAACCACTATTGACAATTGGTCACTAGCAGGTCAAGTTGTGTGGTACCCTAGCAGGGTAAAGGTGATACAGGTCCCAGTACCAGTACAAGAGAATCAGTTCATTTTTAACTGGCCCATGGGTCCTGTGGAGCTTGGGTGTAGAGTTGTCCTGGCTGTCCCTGGTGATGAACAGGAGAGCTGCTTTTATTGCTTATATGGTGTTGCAGGGAAAATGATGCATAAACACAACAACAGAGTGGCTGCTGACATTGGTCAAAGGTCGGATGGAGTTCCCTGTAGGTGCAGTATCAAGTGCAGAGGCTTGGTTGCCTGACTGGCGAGCAACAAGTTTTGACAGCGGTGATCCTTGGAGAAAGGTACTTCAATAGAAGGTACATTGTTTGATACCAAATATGACATATTTAGGTGGTACCATAATGGAGATGCCAACCTCTGGTTTGCCCAGCAACCAGCCCATGTTATCCTGCTGAACGTCTGAAATGTATGGTGTCCGTTAATGGTAAAGGGTACTATAGGAATATATAAGTTTGCACTTACATGCTCACGCCTTTAATATACTGTACCCTACCTCTTGGACTTTAGGACATTCCTTAGTTGTGATTGATATATATTAAATGTAGTGCATTGACTCTGCCTCAAATGGTGAGGGCAGAGTCGAGTTGAGCAATTTGCACTACTCCTGTTATGTTATATTATGTTATGTCACCATCATTTGTAAAACGAAAGAATTACTCACTTCCAAAGGAGTATCCCAGTGCTAGACCAACATAAACAAAGAAAAGGCAACTTATCAGAAGAGTCATGTTTTCAGCATTTGTTTGAAGTTTTTAAAGTTAAAACAAAACCAAAAATGTTGTGGGAGACTGTTCCAGTAGTGGGAGCCAAATAGGAATTGAAGCGACCTGGTGTCTTGAGGTTCAAATGTGGTGAGGTCTTAAAAAGGCTTTGTCCATAGATTTCAGGTTTCTAGTGGGGCGACACCAGGAGAGTCTGGCTCAGAGGTAAGACAAGCCATTTACCACTAGAGATTTATAAATAGAAATTTGAACAGTGAATATTTCCTGACTGGAAGCTGGTGCAAAGCTCTCGGAGTAGAAGTAGAAGGGATGCCAGCAGGAAGAGTTCAGACCAGGCAGCAGCAATGTTTTGAACCACCTGAAGTTTAGAGAGAAGCGGATCATTGGCAGCCACCAGAAGAACAATGCCATAATCCAGGTGGCTGGTGATAAGAGCCATAACTAATGTTCTCCTAGAGCTCAAAAGGGAGCCAAGAGAATAACTTTTATAGTAGTTGTAAAGTGTTAAAAGCCGGTACCACAGATGCTGGTCACTTGATCTTTCATGGATAGATTATTGCAATAGTAGGGAAAGTGTTGGATAGCAGAGGGGTAAAAATTACTATTCCCACTCCAAAGAGTGCAACAGTAGGGAAAGTGTAGGATAGCGCAGGGGTAAAAATTACTATTCCCACTCCAATGATTTCTAAAGTATTGTAAGAGTTGAATAGCGGAGGGGTAAAAATTACTATTCCCACTCCAGTGAGTGCAACAGTTTAAATAGACTAGAGCAGCGTTTCCCAAACTGTGGTCCGTGGACCCCCAGGGGTCCGTGAAACATTCCCAGGGGGTCCGCAGGACTTGAGTGCCCACCTTCTTAAGTAAACGCCCAATCGCCCTCACAGCAGATAAGAGGTGTGAATGTTGGCGCCGGGCGGCAGGCAAGACTACAATACAATTTGGCCCAGACAGTTGTGTTTCGAGATTGCAGAGCATCGGAGCACCTTGACCGGGCAGCAGGGTTCTCCTCCATCTGGAACTGCATGTTTAATTGTTGTGCACGCATTTACAGTAAAAGCGCGCACATGCTTTACAAACGTGTTTCCCTTCATCAGCGCCTCGTGTAACATAGCTGCCACAGCTGCCAAGGTTCCAGACTGCTGTGTGACATTTTCATAATTTAAAGTCGGGGATCATAACTGCCCTGGTGCCATAATTGCTCTTCATTGCAGTGCAAATTTCATAACATGCCGCCCATTTGCGCTGCAGCCGATTTTTTTCTCAAAAACACAGTGGCAGGGAATGAAAGTAGCCATTTGGCAGCCCCGGCACTGACTCTTTACGTCAGTCAGTGAATGTAATGCGCCTCGGGACATATCTTCTACAGTGCACACACTCAAGTGGACTGCCGGTGAGAGCTCAAATGCCTTCTGTGAGCCTGTGCCTTTACAACGTGTCCCTGTGTGCCTTTTGAGCACCAGGCTGCAGCTCAACCCCTTCTCCCCCAGCAGCACAACACAGAACACTTTGAGTCTGGCGTAAAAGCACCTGAGAAAGAGGCATGCTTTGTCTTTGTGTTTAGAGTCTGCAGGACCACAGCAAAACTTCAAAGTAAATGTGACACTTCCTTTCTTTACATTTCAGTTGAGCAGGACACTTTTTAAAAAAATGCACTGTAAAAACAGAGGCCTTTCCTTCTTTTCATGTATGCGTGCAAACCTGCTTGTCATTTCTGCTCAATTGAAAGGTTTCAAACACGTTGCTGCTGCTGCTTGCTGTGGATTTGCTACAAGCAAGCTTGAAACTCTTGTTCCTTCCTTCCCCTCTTGGTTACTTTTCAACAAGAGTGGCAGCTGGGCATTGAGTCTGATTCCCGAGGTGGGTGCATGTGACGTCGTCTGATTAGCACGGCCTCGGGTTAGAATAGAGCCAGTAGCTGTCATTTACAGGCTGCTTTTTATTTGTTGCCAGGCCATTAGATTAAGCCCACAGAGTCACTGCGCTGCTATTTTCTCTGGCTTTCACTCAGTATCATCCATTGAGACTCCCGGCAGGCTCCATCAGGCAGCAAGCAGGTCATGTGGAAGGGGTGCTAATGTACGTCTATGCATTTTAGTGTGGTGATTACTGTTTACATTTTTTGAAATTTAAATTGTAAAAATTGCTTGGGGGTCCCCGGCTTCCAGTAGTGATTCAGTGGGGGTCCTCAGGAGTCAAAAGTTTGGGAACCACTGGACTAGAGGATTGGGCCTTGGAAAAAAATATCATCATCCCATGCCAGTTTGGTTTTAGAAAAGGGAAAGGCACTGTGGATCAGTGTCTGAACCTGAGTCTAATCATAGCAAAATACACGGCTGCAAAAAAGGTCATCTCCGTTTAGCCTTCATGGATCTGTCTGCAGCCTTTGACTGTGTGGCACAGCTTAGGCTGTGGCAGATCATGGAGGCTATGGGAATTGACTTGAATATTATCAATATCATCCGTGACCTGTACTCAGGTGCCTCAGCATGTGTTCGCTATGGAAGGGATGTGAGTGCACTAGATCTTTTAAAATTGCAAGAGGCATTAGGCAGGGCTGTGTTCTTGCCCCTTTTTTGTTTGCACTCTATACCAACGGCGTGGAATCTGCACTGTTAGATTCTACTCTGGATGTCCCTTATATTAATTCAGCACAGGTCCCAATTTTATTATATGAGGACGATGCTGTGCTTTTAGCACATACTAATAATGCTTTGCGTCGCCTAGTCCTGGATATACGAAATTTATGAATAACCTTGATATGATTTTAGTAGCAGGTACTAAGCAGCAAACTCATCCGCAAATTATTACTGAAGGGGGAAGACTGGGAGGTGTTGACTGTTTCAATTACCTGGGGATAATGTTTGACCCCCAAGCTTATTGGCAAAAGATGATCACAGAGGGTCACAGATGGAAAAGAATATTGGGGCACTAACCACATTTATTTAAAAAAAAACTGGCTTAAAACCTACAGATGTAATAAAAACAGTGTATCAAGCTAAGACCATCTCTGCTGCCACTTATGGAGCAGCTGTCTAGGGAATAAGAGATTGCTCAAAACTACCGATTCTTGAAGATAACTTCTTAAAAAGGGTCCACTCTTTACCAAAGTCATGTGCCAACTATAAGTGCTACATGGAATTGGGAGTACCCTATATTACAGATAAAATTGCAGTGGCCCGATCCTCATGTGGCACTCAGTATGGCGAAAGGAGACAAGAGAGATTATAAAGGATGTTTTGAAACTAGATGGGGTAGGTAATATCACTTGGTTAACTTATGTTGAATCCACATTGAAAGCAGTTGTGCTACATCGTCTTTTTTTGAATCCTATTACTTGTTGTTCAGTCTCTAAAAATGATCTAAAAGTGCGATTACTTTCTAGCAGGCAGATAAGAAGAGAATTTAAAAACACCAATTTGTCGACAGTAAGAACATACTTGGCTTCTCCGAGTATAATGCAAATGGACAAAAATATAATATATTTTTCCTTTGTCACTAATCTACAGCACAGGTACATTCTGGTGAGATTTCGATTAAATTATATCCCGCTTATGTTGGGCTCCCCCGTAATGTTTATATTGTCTCTGATCTCCCATTTTGTCCCTGTGATTAATGATCTGTACTGAATGATTTACATTTTTTGTTTTTTTGTAAATTTTATTCCAAAGAAAGGAAACAATGTATTATTCCCATTATGAAAAAAAGAACTTTAAACAGTGCTGTGTAGCCCTTTATTACCTGCAACTATTACCCAACACTTTTATCTGTTTCTCTTTGGCGTCCTTTTTTGTTATCTGCCTTAAAAAAGAAACGTTTAATCTGCTAAAATTATATTTTGAATAATGAATCAATTTATTCTATTGTGTGAATAACTATGAAATTAGTTTTTAATGTAATAATTTTTATATTTATTATATTTTATTGTAATGCTGTGAAATTCTGTGAAATGTCTGTTGTTTTTTTGCTGTAGTATACTTTTTATGCCTTCATTGTTTTGGTGAAATAAAGTTGTTCTGACTGACTGAGTGCAACAGTAGGGAAAGTATTGGATAGCGGAGGGGTACAAATTACTATTAACACTGCAAAGAGGGCAACAGTTGGGAAAGTGTTGGAAAGCAGAGGGGTAAAAATTACTATTCCCACTGCAGTGAGTGCAAAAGTAGGGAAAGTGTTGGATAGTGGAGGGGTAAAAATTACTATTCCCACTCCAGTGAGTGCAACAGTAAGGAAAGTGCTGCCTAGCAGAGAAACAACATTTACTAATAACAGTTTAAAAATTGGAAAAAAATTAAAATATTAGAACATTTTACAAATCATAAAAATAAACAATATTTTAAAAATATACAATTAAATATATTAAACATATAAAAATAACACATATTATATTACATATATATAACAAATATATAAAATAAATTAATACATACATTTATAAACAATAAATATTTAAAAGTAGCAAATATTAACAAACAAAAAAATTATTTAAAACATAAATGTCTTTATTTTATTTCCTCCCATATAACACACCAATAACAAAACACTTCAACATATTTAATTACATGTATTCCCATAATTAACATAATCAATAATCAATTAAAGAAAACATTAATAAAAGAAAATAATAAACACGTATTGAGTACACATGCTTTAACTCTATCATATACACAACACACACCTAAATTAAACTATAAAATAATAAAACACAATTAATTATTTTTAAAAGAAAAACTATTACTATTAACAACTAATAATTAAATAATTAAAATTCATTTAATACCCATCCTTAACCCCTTCAAAAGTAAAAACAACACACAAAAAACAATTATCGAAAATAAATATCAAATAATTAACAACTAAATATAATTAATTAAACACAAAATACTTCCCACCCTTTACTCCTATAAAACCACAACACTCACCTAAAATTAATTACACAGTTGCCATAATTAATTACCAATTAATTTATTAAAATTAATTAACAAATTATTAGTTCAACAATTAAAAATAAATTACTTCCCACCCTTTCCACCTATAAACTCCACAACACACCTAACATTAATTACACAATTATCATAATTAATTACCAATTAATTAATAATTAATTAATAATTAATAATAAAGTACTTTACACATTTAACACTATAACATATCAATTAAACAAATATTAATACATAAATATTAATCAATACGTTTAATATAATTAAATTACTTTCCACCCCTTTTCCCCTATAAACTGACAGCCTGCTACAGAACTAAAAATGCTAAATTCGAATAAAAAAATACTTAATACATTTAATATAATTAAATTCCTTCCCACCTTATTCCCCTATAAACCCACATCCACTACGGAACTAAAAGAAAGAAATTTAACAACAAAAAAATAATAACTACTAAAAATGTAACACATATATTAAAAATACAAACAATTCTAAACAAACATCACATACATTTAAAATATATACTGAAATACATAACAATTATAAAAACCAATATTTTTAACAACTATATTTTTGCAAACGATATTAAATACTTCGATGTATTCAAAATCAATATTATTCACCTTAAATCCATACTCTTGACCACAATATTCGTTCTGTTGATATTTCTGACCCACGGCTCTATATTTGTGCAATTCGATATTTTGTACTCGATATTCTGTCTCTGCACCCTAAATATTATCAGAGATTTATAATAGCTCATTTTATGGATAGGTGCTCTTTTTCTACTGGGGGTGTAATTGATTTCTCTCACAAGAAGTTTACAACTAATGAATAACACAGGTGTTGCACTTGGCCTTTGCTGCAGGGTCAAGCCCAAATGTTTTGCCCCTCCTATTTTTCTGAATTCGTTTTTGTTGGCTTTAGGTCTTTACCAATGCTAACCAGTGCTAACTTGCTTGTGCTCACTCCTTTACACTCAGTCAAATTGGCTTACAGCAGATTGAAAATATTTAATTTACTTACAAATCACTAGTAAAGTGGTATACCATATACCCAGGGCTGGTAAATTAAATGCTAATAGTGGGCCTGCAGCACTTTTTGTGCCACCCATTAAGTTGTCCTTTAAAACAAGTCAAGTCAAGTCAAGTCAGGAATTTGTATAGCGCGCTACTCACCCAGAGGGTCTCAAGGCGCTTAAGGGAGAGGGGTACACTACTGATCGAACAGCCAGGTTTTGAGTTGCTTTCTGAAGGAGAGGTGGTTCTGTGTGAGACGGAGGTGGGTGGGGAGTGAGTTCCATGTCTTGGCCGCCAAGTAGGAGAAGGATCTTCCTCCCATGGTGACTCTTCGGATGCGGGGAATCGCGGCGAGGGCTTGATTGGACGATCGTAGTTGGCGGGTGGGGGTGTAAAAGGTCAGGCGAGTGTTGAGGTATCTGGGTCCTAGGTTGTGGAGGGCCTTGTGTGCGTGGGTGAGGAGACGGAACGTGATTCTCTTGTTGACGGGGAGCCAGTGCAGGTCTCTCAGGTGATTGGATATGTGGTTGTGGCGAGGTAAGTCAAGGATGAGTCGGGCGGAGGCGTTTTGAATGCGTTGAAGTCTTTTCTGCAATTTGGCTGTGGTTCCGGCGTAGAGGGTGTTTCCGTAGTCTAGTCGGCTGGTTACAAGTGCTTGGGTGACCGTCTTCCTTGTTTCGGTGGGGATTCATCGGAAGATCTTTCGGAGCATGCGTAGGATGTTGAAACATGATGATGAGACGGCGTTGACTTGTCTGGACATCGAGAGGGAGGAGTCTAGGATGAATCCCAGGTTGCGAGCATGGTCCGTTGGTTTGGGTGCGCTGCCTAGGGCCGGGGGCCACCATGAGTCGTCCCAGGCAGAGGGGGATGATCCTAGGATGAGGACTTCCGTCTTGTCAGAGTTCAGTTTTTGGCGGCTGTTCTTCATCTATTCGGCTACGTCTTTCATCCCTTCGTGTAGGTTGGTTTTGGCGGTGGTTGGGTCTTTGGTGAGGGAGAGGATCAGCTGGGTGTCGTTGGCGTATGAGATGATGTTGAGGTTGTGTTTGCGTGCGATGGATGCGAGGGGACTCATGTAGACGTTGAAGAGGGTGGGGCTGAGAGATGATCCTCGTGGAACGCTGCATATGACTTCGGTGGCCTCTGATTTGAAAGGGGGGAGGCGGACTCTCTGGGTTCTTCCGGCTAGGAACGAGATGATCCAATCCAATGCCTTAACTTGTATCCCGAAGTTTCGTGAGGCGTTGTACAAGTGTGCGGTGGCAGACCGTGTCGAACGCTGCGGAGAGGTCCAGGAGGATGAGGGCCGCAGTTTCCCCCTTGTCGAGCAGTTTCCGGATGTCATCTGTGGCTGCGATGAGGGCGGTCTCAGTGCTGTGGTTGGCTCGGAAGCCGGACTGTGAGGGGTCGAGGGAACTGTCAGACTCAAGGAAGGCGGCGAGCTGACTGTTGACGGTCTTCTCTATGACTTTGGCGGGGAACGGGAGGAGCGAGATGGGGCGGTAGTTTTTAAGTTCGGTGGGGTCTGCTGTAGGTTTCTTCAGGAAGGCGCTGAGCTCGGCATGTTTCCAGCTTTCTGGGAAGATAGCGGTGATGAAGGAGCAGTTGATGATGTCCCGGAGTTGGGGTGCGATGACGGAGTTGGCCTTGTTGAAGATGTGATGGGGGTATGGGTCGGTTGGTGATCCGGAGTGGATGGAGTTCATCAAGCGAATGGTGTCATCGGTGCTGATTGGGGTCCAGGCGCGGAGGGTGGTGGTGGGGGGCTTCAGTTCAGTGGTGAGGGGAGTGGGCTGGTCGCCGAAGCTGGTATGTATGTCTGCGATCATGCTGTGGAAGAACGAGGGTAGAAAGTCACAGAGGTCTTGAGAGGGAGTGATGTCGGTGACATCAAGCGAAATCCTCTGCAATATCAGAAACGCGGTTCAATCTTCTAGCTGGAATCCGGCAGGGAACTCCTTCCGCCACCTTCCTGGAGCTCTAAGATCGGATTGTCAAGCACTTTCCTCAGGGGGAGAGAGTGCTTAAATAGGGAGGTGGCTTCTTTCGATGTGCCTCCTGAAGCGCCCCGCTGCCTGCTGGGAATTGTAGTGCCTATTGCTCCTTCTCCAATTCCACCTGGACCCTCACACTCTGGGAAAGTGTATACGGGTCCCTCTGGTGGTTTCTTTCATAGTGAGCGCTACAGTACCCCCTCTCAAGGATCGACGACTCGACGGTCGTCCAGGCCTTCCAGAGTGTGCTGCATGGAACTGTTCCACTATCTCTATCTAATGGAGATTGTGTTCAGGTTCCCATGTTCTGTCTTTTACCCCAAACCCTTTCCAGTCTACCAGGTATTGAATCGTCCCCCTGACTCGCCGGGAATCAAGTATATCCTGTACTTCGTACTCCTCCTGCCCGTCTATCTCTAAAGGGAGAGGTCTATCTGGTAGCCTCATACCGGCAGGACATGACTGAAGTAAGGACACATGAAAGACAGGGTGGATATGCCACGAGCGAGGCAGTGATAACCTCATGGCTACAGGGTTGATAATTTCCTCAATGCTATAGGGGCCTATATATCTGGGTTTTAAAGTGTTTATGCCTTTAAGATGTAAATTCTTTGTAGACAGCCAGACCTTATCCCCCACTTGGTAATAGGGTTCTTTTGTTCTTTTACTATCAGCAAAGTGTTTTTGTGCTGCTTGGGCTGTTGCCAGATGGTATTTGGCGCCTATCAATACTTCTCTGAGATGAGCATGATGTTTGTGAATGCTTGGTAACTTGGATTCAACAGGCCACTCAAAAAGGAGCATGTTAGGATGGTGACCATAGAGGCAGTAGAAAGGTGAACACTCTAATGTCGCATGTGTGGCGTTGTTATAGGCAAACTCCGCCATCCATAAAAGTGTGGACCAATTCAGGTTGTTCTGCAAGGTGAAACATCGAAGATATTGTTCTAACGTCTGAATCATATGTTCTGTTTTCCCATCCGTCTGTGGATGATAGCTGGAAAAGAGCCTGGCCTCTATATTCATGGTTTTGCAGAGAGCCTTCCAAAATCGAGAAGTAAATTGAGATCCCCTATCTGTGGTCAGGACGTTGGGGATTCCATGAGCTCTCACAACATGTTGCAGAAACACCAAAACGAGTTCTGAGGACGTGGGTAGATGTTCCAAAGAAACAAAATGCACCATTTTTGTTAGGTGGTCAGCAACCGTGTCTCCTTCACAGGGGGGCATTTCCACTATGAAATCCATAGATACTGTATGCCAGGGGCGAGGAGGAGTAGACAGCGTCCGTAGTATACCGTAGTATACCTGTGGGTTTACGTCCGTAGTATACCTGTGGGTTTAGTGTGACAAGCTTTTCCCTGAACACATACAGCACAGTTTCTAAGGTAATCCTTGGTATATTTTCTCACAGATGGCCACCAAAAGGAACGCTCCACACAAGCTATGGTCTTATATATCTCCAAATGTCCTCCCAGTAAGGAGTCATGAGCCCACACCAGTACCTGTTGCTGCAATGTTTGTGTGGTACATACAGGGCATGATAATGGTATGCTAAGTCTTCAACTTCTGTGCGGTGATCTGGATCTTCCTGAATCCAGGCCTGGATGTCAAGATCCGCTATGGATAAGCGGACGTCTTACAGGAAATCTTGTGACGTGAGTAACGCAATGGCTTGATTATGGAAGGCTATTTCGGCTATTATGGACGGAGGTCCTGAGTCTTCATTCAAGGCCTCATCTTCTGGTTCTTCCATACGAGATAGGGCATCTGCTTTCCTGTTTTGTGGTCCTAGTTGGTATTTTATGACAAAGTCATAATCAGAAAAGAAAAGTGTCCAAAGTAACTGGCATGGTGTCAGGGCTCTTGCAGTTTTGAGAAACAGAAAGTTTATATGTTCGGTATAGATCTCTACTGTTTGAAGTGCTCCCAGAAGATAATGTCGCCATTCCTCGCAAGCCCTTTTTATTGCCAGTAACTCCTTGTTGGAAATGATATAGTTTACTTCACTAGGAGTGAGTTTCTTGGAGAAATAGGCCACAGGATGTAATTGTCCTGTCTCTGGATGGCGTTCAGATAATACAACCCCCCAAGGCATATTGATAGGCATCTGTTTCAAGGACAAAAGGGAGTCGTGAATCAGGATGGCGTAGGATGGGAGCTTGAGTGAATCTATCCTTTAACGTTTGAAAGGATTGAGCAGCCTCTTCACTCCAAATAAAAGGGAAGCTTTTTCGTAGAAGACTGGAGATGGGATATATTAGATTCGAGAAGACTTTGATGAATCCCCTGTAATAGTTGGCAAAACCAAGAAAGCTCTGCACCGATTAGATGTTGTGAGGTGTCTATCACTGTGTGATTGCCTTGACTCTGCTTGATTTCATCTGGAAACCATGAGCATTTATGATGTAACCCAAGAAGGCAACTTCCTGGACATGAAAAAGGCATTTCTAAAGCTTGGCATACAACAAGTGTTTTGGGAGCCTATTCAAAACTGCTTCTACGTGGGTCTCATGTTCCTGAGGAGTGGATGAATAAATCAAAATGTCCTAGATATAGACCACACAGAATGTTCCCAGGTAGCCGTGCAGTACCTCTTCCACGAAATATTGGAAGGCCGCTGGGGCGTTGCAAAGCCCAAACGGCATCACTCTATACTCAAAGAGTCTGAACTTCGTCCGGAAGGCAGTCTTATATTCATAGCCTTCTTTTACCTGTACCAAGTGGTGGGCACTGCTGAGGTCAAGTTTGGTGAAATATCGAGCTCCTTTCAATTGGTCCAAGAGCACTGGAATCAATGGTAACGGGTAGCGGTTTTTGATGGTCACTTGGTTGATGGCTCTATAATCTATGCACGTTCTCAATTCGTCGCAGTCTTTCTTCGGAATAAAGAAAAGAGTGGACGAACCTGGAGAAGAAGAGTGTATGATGAATCTGGAAGCAAGATTTTCTTCGAGGTAGGTTTTCAGGTAGTGTGTGTCAGGTTCGGTCAAGGCATACACTCTGCTACATGGTATGTCGGCTCCTGGTGTCAAATCGATGCAACAATCATACTCTCGATGGGGTAGTAACTGGGTTGCTTTTTCTTTATCAAAGAGAGGTTAGTATCCTCTGTATATGCCAGGCAATGTGGTAGAACAGCAATACTTGTCTTGTACACAGGCTGTCGCCAAGTAATTAGACTGGGAATTCTCCGTGTTTCCTGGAAGGATCGCCGACTTGGTACAATGTTTTTTGCAGTAGTCAGAGTTCATGGTAACCGTACAGGCCGCCCACTGGACAACAGGATCATGTAAAGTCAGCCAAGGCATGCCGAGGATGAGACAGAACTGCGGGGCATCGATAAGATTGAACCAAATATATTCATAATGGTCAGTGCCGAACTTCATCCTAAGGGGA
This sequence comes from Lissotriton vulgaris, assembly GCF_964263255.1. Lineage (NCBI taxonomy): Eukaryota > Metazoa > Chordata > Amphibia > Caudata > Salamandridae > Lissotriton > Lissotriton vulgaris. The sequence continues at coordinate 500,349,323 of NC_141685.1, forward strand.
AGAGTGCGGTATTTAACAGGTCCAGAAGACAGTGCAGTTCCATCTACTGCCTTCACATGTTCCGGGGTTTCCTTCTTTTCCCAGGAAACACCTATCTTCAGAGCAAATTCCTGATTGATGTAGTTACCGGTCGACCCGGAATTCAGAAAGGCATCTACCTCCAACATGTTTATTGACAATATCCATAGAGATACTCCTATGTTTAAATGGGCTACCGTAGGTTGTAGTGTGTTGGCAGTCACAGATGAGATCAGTATACGTTGTTTGCCCAAACCAGGGATCTCATCCTGACTCGGGCTCTTCAGTTTTTTGCCGGTTCTCCTAGGCTGATCGTAGCTTGCATCCGGGTAGTGGGAGTTCTGCTAGGGAGTGGTGCTTGAGCACGACATTCTCGAATAAAATGACCACCCTTTCCACAGTACAAACATAACTTCATTTTCCTTCATTTTTCCTTCTCTTCCTGCGTAAGGGAACCACGTATTCCTCCAATCTGCATAGGTTCAGGTCCGTCATTAACCTTGGGACGCTCTTCGACTGAGGTTTTTGGTCTGGTATACAGGAATCGAGTGTCTCCTCTGTACTTGTCCCATTTTCTTTCCTGTATTCTATGATCAAGTTGAACTGTTAAGTCTATTAACTCCTCACATGTCTGTGGTAACTGGACCCCCTGAGAAAGAATGTCTTTTATTTCTTCATGTAACCCCTGGTAAAATAGAGTGGTTCGTTTTTCAGGGGGCCAGTCGGTTTTCGACTACCAATCGGTTAAACGATGTAATGTAGGTTAGTAGATCTTGAGACCCTTGTCGCAAGGTGAGAAGTTCCCGGTTCAAGGTCATCATATGGGATTTCCTATCGAAGAGCTTTCTCATTTCGAAACAAAAGTCCGCAAATTTTTGTAGGACAGGGTCGTTTCTTTCCATAAGTGGAATGGCCCAACTGGCTGCATTAACATCCTTGTACGACATCATAAATGCCGTTTTAGCAGCTTCATCCTGAAATGCGGCTGGTTTACATAGGACATGCAGTCTGCATTGATTCAGAAATGTCTCAAACTTCCTGGGATCTCCATAGAAACGTTCAGGCAGAGCCAAAGGAATGCCAGTGTTCTGTATCACATGGACGGTGGGAACGGCATCAGTAGTCAGTGGGGGAACAGGATTGGCCGAGAAAAAATCAACCCCCTTGAAGGACAGAGGAGGGGGAGTGTGCAGCATGTACTGGCGGTGGCAGGGTAGCTTCTCTTATGTAGGATCCCGCCCCAGGACCCCTGTGGGTTAGGCCTGCTACCTCCCTACGTAAGGTGCCCATTTCCTTCTTTAAGTCCTGATTCTCTAAGTGGGACGTTTGTACCCCCTGTTGTAGAGCTGTCTGGCTCTCCAAAAGCGAGGACAATACCATATTGGAATCCATCATCTAGGCTGGGCGTTAAACTTGGGCTTGACAATCTGTCAGGGTTGTCAGCAGCACAAGAAACAAACAACGCCACTAACCTTGTCACCGTGGCCAGCGGAAACGATGGTCATTAACAATTCCCTCAGTTCTCCATAACGCGAATTCCGACAGAGATAGTGAACGCTACTGTGGGAGGTTTAGCCCCGGGGAAAAAGGGAATGGGATAAAATAATAAACTGTGCTGCAGTTGCCCTCATACCTCCCTGGTCTAGTCAAGGCATCTGACTAGCACCCTTCTAGGATTTGGCACTGCAGGGATGAGAAAACAAACAACGATGAGTAGCACCCCTATCCTATGACAACAGGGTCTTTAGACTATTGCTTCATGCATACACTCACCAGGAGCCCTGTGGCTACTCTCTTAAGAACTGGAGTAAGTGTAGCAACACCAACATAACACCAGAAAAGGAGTTCAACCGGAAAACGTCTACTAGCTTCAATTCGAGTAGTCAATAGAAATGCGGACTGTTAGTAATTTCACATCAAGAAGCATTCCATTCCTGATACCCAGAATAATACATAATGGAGATGCTGATTGTATGCAGCGCAAAAGAAAATCCAGTACTAAATACAAATGTTCATGCCCCCAGATTGAATTGTACGACATTCATTTGTAAAGGGCAGTATCCATTGTAAGCAAAAACACACTCCTCGCAGGTAATTCACAGGCAGTTTCTGACTACCATACCCAAATGCGAGTCTGTTGGGCTGATGAAGGCTCAGCGGGCAAAAGATTAATACTATGGAAATGAAGGTAGTGCACCGGCGCTCCTTCACTGGTCCTGAAATGCAGTGCTGTTAGAAGGGGCGATCCCAGGGGGGGGCACAGAAGACGTCTTCCGACCACCCGTGACCCACCTCTCCTAGGAACGCTACCGAGCACTGGCGGGAGACCCTTCAGGAGAAGAGTCTAGTATCTAGGATTGTACGCACTGAGATCTCACCACTCGACAAAGGGACACCACACAGTAGATTACTGGAGAACAGGTTCTTTATCCAACAAAGGTATTTGGATCTTTATGATCAACACGTGGTCAAATATTTACATTCGGATCAAGAGTTCACAAAGTCTCAGTTGCAAGGGTGTGGGTAGCGGGACAGTCTTGTTACTTAGGGTCAATGCACAGCGCATCCAGTGCACGGCCCTCAATCCTTGAGCCGAGGGATACTGTAAGGTCAAGGGTCCAGCCGGACCAGAATATTCTCCGAGCCGCGACCAAGTCAGCAGGGCTCCAGCAGGAATAAACGGAGGGTCCTTCGGTCTTTGGGGAGCAGGATCCAATCAGCAGGGCTCCAGCCGAGTTGTTCAGGTGTTTCTTTAGGGTTCAAGGGAGCTGCAACCACATCTGCAGGGCTCAGATGGTTACAGGCAGATGTTCGTCTCTGCCAAGCTTGAGCCGCGACGATGTCAGCAGGGCTCGCCAAGATTCCAAAGTTCGGGTAGCGTTCTTCTTCGATGATCTTCGAGCTGCGACTAGGTCAGCAGGGCTCACTTCGTCCAGGATTCCACAATCGATAGTTCCAGAGCACCCCTTCTTATAGTCCTGTTTCCCTTTGAAGTCCGGAGCCCTCGCAGGCAGGGGTCTGGAGCCTGGGGGCTGCTTGTCGGGGTTTCCTGCCACTCGGCCCTTGGATCCTTTGAAGTTGAGTCCTGGGGATTCCAGACACCCAGCAGGGCGTGGGGCCAGCCCTCAGGGAGGCCAGAGGGGCGATCGAAACCAGTCTTCCGAGGGGAGGCCAGAGGTGTGATCGAAACTGCTCCTCCCTATCTTGTTAATGGGAAGTCCTCTACCCCCCAGTTGGGCATGGCGCGTCTAGGTCCTAGGTTTTGCTGGGGCCGGGGTCGGCCATTTTAGGGACGAGGGAACGGTGACCGGAGGCCTTCGGGTGTGATGGGGTGTGGGGGCGTCCGGCACCGGGAGGATGGATGGCGGGTACGGGGGAAGCTCGTCCTTTCTGTGGGCTCGTGGGGGGAGTGGATCGGACAGGGGTTGTTACGACCAGGGGTTTGGGCGGTGCACGGGTCATTGTCGGGCGCTATAGGTCAGGGAGGGCCCCACAACAACCACTAAACAAAAGCAAGGTGCAAGAGGTAAGGAAGTGCTCCGGAGCTCATTCACCGTAACTCAAGGAACACAAAATCAAAAAGGAAAATGTCACGGCAGTGAAGGTAGCGCTCCTTCACTGTTATCTTACAAAAGGCTGGGCTAGACAAAGGCAAAGTGCAGGAGAAAAAGAAACGCTCCGGCGCTTAAATTCTGAGTATCTGGCGCGGCTGGGGGAAATTGAACAGGAACCTGAATTCTTTCCGAAGAGTGACACCAAGCGGTAGCCTCTGCAATATCAGAAACGCAGTTCAATCTTCTCGCTGGAATCCGGCGGGGAACACCTTCCGCCACCTTCCTGGAGCTGTAAGATCGGATTGTCAAGCACTTTCCTCAGGGGGAGAAAGTGCTTAAATAAGGAGGCAGCTTCTTCCGATGTGCCTCCTGAAGCGCCCTGCGGCCTGCTGGTAATTGTAGTGCCTAGTGCTCCTTCTCCAATTCAACCCAGGCCCTCGCACTCTGGGAAAGCGTATACGGGTCCCTCTGGTGGTTTCTTTCATAGTGAGCGCTACATTCAGCCACACAATAGAGGGACTAGGTTTGCTAGAATGGGTCATCTCAGGCAGGATGGGGGTGGAGCTGTGAACAGCCCCACGTGCACTTCAAAAGTCTTTACCTCACACACATACAAAGAACTTTACACTAGCCTATTGTGCCTGCTGACAGACTGTGCCAAGGTAGGGAGGCATGACACTTCTGTGGGGAGAAGCCTCCAGGTGTTCTCCCACTTCACAAAATGGAAACAAGTTATAAAAATAGCACCCTTAGACCCACACTTCATTTCACTTTCTGAGTCTGGGGAAGGACTTCTGCTGTAGCCTTCCGTGTAATTGAGAAAACTTCTTTGTTGCACCAAGAAGGACTGCTCAACTAACTGAAGGCTGGTCTGAGCAGCCATAAGTCTTCCTTTCTGCTTGAGCCCTGCATTCCTACTTGAACTTAGTCCAGAGAGACTCCAAGGGCTAGTTGGCTGGCCTCCTGATCACAGACTCAGCGTCATAAAATGTTTCAACCATCTTCAGTCCACACCTGGGCCCTGCCTAAGTGAGTCCTGACCCTCCAAAAGGTATTTTCCAGTCCTAGGCCCTTGGAAGTGGTGCAGGCGGTGCCCAGATAGGGACTTAATTATTTTGGACCACAAAGTGCTAAATGAGTGGAGACAGCCACCTGCCTGCTCTGTACATTGCCGGTCAGCCTTACTTTGCTACAGCTTCTGCTAAGTTCATGTTTACTGCAGCAAATCGTGTTCAGTGGCTACTAGCAGAAGAGGAATTTGACCAGTCTGCATCTTCAACGTCCAAAAACGAGACTGAAATCCACACAAAATAATCTTCACTGCATCTTCGCCTTGTGGCTCCTGATGATGACGATTCCTCCTTAGACACTGCCAGCTGCGTTGCCCCCCTGAACTTTGGCTTCTCAGGCATTTTCTGCCATAATTTCTTCTAAGTCTTAAGGTAAGCTAAGACCAGGATGAATTCACTTTGTGTATCTGATGTGCCTTTTGAGGCTGCCTGCTCTCACGTGACTAGATATCCACTGTTGGAGCCTTGATCTTTTAGGAACTATTTTCTCACTTAAACAATCAATACACCAGTTCTACCGTTCAGATGGGTGTCATATTGGTGTCAAATGATTAATTAAAGCTTCCTCTGTTTTTTACAAACTGGTGTAGGATGTTTCTTGTGTTGTGCTTTCACCTTGTTGCTGTTTGTGTGCTGCATAAATACTTTACACATTGCCTCTAAGCTGAGCCTGACAGCTTTTATACCAACCTACCTGAGGGTTAAGCACAGGATAATTAAGTGACTGTTGTTCACCCTGACATGGATTGAGCCTGTTGCTTGAGAACAGCCCCCACAACACTCAACCAACTGCCCAATTTCTCACAGCAGTGTAGTATATCCCTTGGTTATTAAGTTATGAGAGTACTTTTCCTAATCCAATTCCTGAAGTGTTAGTCTGAAATGGAATGTTTGTTTTAGAAACAGGCTCCATGCAAAGTAATTGTTTATGGTGGCAGAAAGCTGCTAGAAAATTTTCTTAAATGTATTGATTCCTTGTTCTGTTTCAAATAGTCAAGCATTGATCGGCCAAATGAAAAAATTAAAGTATAATTCAGAGATAATATCCCAAAATCTCTAAGAACACACATCAACTCTTTTTTTTTATAGGGAAAAAAATGCTGGATGGGCTCAATCTTATTCAGCTGGAACTGTCTTTGCCTGTCCATTTCCTAAGACATAGCCTAAATATCTATACTTTGAGGTGAATACACTTTCTTGGGGTTGAAGAATATGACTTTGTGTACTATGCATGTTAATACTCCTTCTAAATGTTTAATATGTTCTTCGCACCTAGTACTATAAACTACTCAAAAATCAATATAAGCAGCCAGATAATCATGAGGAGGTTGAAGCACATTATTCTTTAAATGCTGGAAGGTAGCTGGAGATCCATACAAAGCAAAGGGTAATACTGTAAACTAAGACAAACCCAATTGTGAAGAAAGATTTTTTTTTTATTAACAGGTTAAAGGGGAATCTGTCAATCCCGATTGCAAGGTCATGGGTGGTTAGATATTTAGAGGCACCTAATTGCTCACTCATTTCATTAATGCACAGTTTAGGATACATTTGAAATTGACTTATTTGATCAATATTTCAGAAATCTACACAAAACCTGATGCTCCCATCTGAGTTTAGTACAAATGCTAATGGTCAATAAATGGCCATTTTTAACATCTTCACTTCCTCTTTCTGCACAGCTTTCATTCAAGCCTCTAGAATTTTATATGGCCATTGTCCTATTACATTCTTTGGGTTGGGAATGATATAATGAGACATTTACCTAGTAGGGTCAAGATGTTCTGCGAATAATCCATGGAGGTTATGCAATATATGATGTGTTTCTTGCCTCTGTTTAAAGGCTAGGTCGCCTCCCAAGGCTATGGTATGTTATGTGATTAGCATTTGTAAAATGGTCATATCACCCAGAGGATATCTGGAACCCTAGGAGAAGCTGACTAGGCTGCATGAGTAGATTGGAATAACCAGGTTTTCAGTTTCTTTCTGACTCTGAGGATGGAAATGTCAGCTCTGATGGGGAAGAGGAGCTTGTTTCAGGTCTTGGGGATGATGTGAGAAAAGACCCCCCACTTTCACACACTAGGATGTGGGCGTGAAGTAGAAAGCCAAGTGGAGGTCCCGGGATAGGAAGTGGAAGTGGATGAAAGTATTGAGATCCAGGTTGTGTAAAGCCTTGTAGGTAAGGGTGAGGAGTTTAGAAAGGGTACTTTTCTGGTTCAGGAGTTAGTAGAGGTGCTTCAGTTATGAGCGCTCAACGATGAGGGCTGATTGTGAGTCCGGCAGCTACATTTTCTACCAGTTTTTCGTGAGCTTAGCTGGAATGCGTTTGTAAAGGGAGTTGGTGTATTCCAGTCTGCTGATGATGAGGGTTTAGGTCACCATTCTGTGCCAAGCAATATTATTCTGAGCATGCAGAGGGTGCAGAAGCATGTGATGCTACGGTGTTATATATATATATATATCACTACAGGCAGGGAAAAGAGGGTCAGAGGGAAACCAACTTTAAAGACCTGATCCTGGTTCACTTCCCCAGCTACACAATATGAACAACACAAACAACCCAGGAGGTCTGAAAGCCAATTACTCTGGCCTGACTGACATCGATTACAATGCGTCAGTGGGTGCTACAGTCACCATTAGGCAATTTACAAGAAAAAGAAAGAGAAAGAAAAGGAACACGTGTGCAATAGACCATGAACACACAACGTGAATCTTATTTAAAAAACTAGTCGACAAGATCCAGAGCATCTCGTGGTGGATAACCATCAAACAGACCAGGTGATCAGTCATATCATTTGGCCGTCCAACTTGTGAACTGGCAGGTCCCTTGATCATCGAGACAACATGCCACACAGTAAGTTATCGGTACTGGATCTGGTCCACAGTTAACTATGAACCACCATCTGATAGCCAATCATTGATGGTAGTGAAAATCGTGAACACACAGTGCAACAAACAAACCAAAGGTGGTGAGTTAAAATAGGATTATGTGTCTTAAAAACGACTATTTTAATGAAAAACAAGGCACAACTCCTAATTAAAAACAGGAACAGCGCAAACGACAGTATGACCAAATATCTGTCGCGAAGTGGGCCAACATGTCTCTGCCTACCGGGCAAAAAATCGCTTGGCTTTCATCAGGGCCACTGCTCTTAACTTGTTGCTACTGTTGAAAAGTGTGTAAACAAAATAGGTAGTGCACCAAACAAATTAGTGGAACAAATAGATATTAGAGGTTGGAAACGATACAACCTGTACTAACCATTATGTACTAATCCTCCATGTCAATGAATGTCAAAGGTAATCCAGAATGACAGGGGCCTGGACCTCACCTCACCGTGCTCAGGTATACGAGACCCCGCTGTGAGAAGTTGGCCCGATATGCAACGTTCGCTATTCTAGCGACCGCTATGTATCGTTCCAACGACCCTTATGGTGTTTGGTTGTAAGTCAACCTATAGACCAGCTATCCTAGTAGCGTGGATACGAGCAGTCTAAGGCTAAAGACTCGAGAGGGCGCGTTAAGCCAGCTGTTTACCACACATGTACCCCTTGAACACCCAGTGAAAGGACACCACACAAGTGTTATGAAAATAAACAGTATATTTATTAAGAATCACAACAGCCCTGTACTCTTTATGAGGACAGGGTACTAAGCACAAACCAAATCTCTTTAGCAAATACTTCAAGTGCACAATTAAAACAAGTGTCCGAGGACACGGAAAGATTAAGGTCTCAGGCGGACCCGATAAGGCAAGTCGGAAGCGAGGGACTCAGGAACCTAGAGTAAGGAGGCTATGCAGGCACCGAAATGCCGAGTTACCTAGCCACGAGGGCTGCGGCTGCACAAGTCTTACAGGCGTCGGGGTCTTCGCTGACGAGCCAGGAGCCGGAAGAAAAGGAGTTGCTGCCGGCGACCAGTGCTGAATAGTTCGTAGAGATCCAAGCCTGGATCGGAGATTGATGGAACCTGAAAGCAGAGGGGACCAAGTTCGTACTACTAGCCAGTAGTCAGAGGGTACCAGGAAGGCACCGGTTGGCCGTCACCTCGACCAGGTGAGTGGGCGACGCTAGGCTCTGCAGTCTCACGGACCAGGAGGCGTTGTCGGCGACCACGGTGGAGGTGCGAGCTGTCCCACGAAGGATGATGCTGTCGGCGTCGCTGGGCCCAGGATGGGGCAACAAGCCTTGGCAGATCTCAGGGCCACGTGGTGGGCCTAAGATGGCGTCTTGAGTGGACCAGGAGGGTCCGGGGTGCTTCTCGGAAAGATGGAAGCAAGGGCCAGTCTGGAGCAACCAGACCAGCAGTGATGATTCTCGGATGTCGTCACAGAAGGGCACAAGCCAGCGGCTAGTGACCAGACAACGTGCTGAGCAGCGAGCAGAAGGGCCCCACGCAGATCGTGGAGATGCTGGGAGACTGCACTTCGGTGCTGGAGCGGCTCAGGGTCGGGGCTTCTCGGACCCCAGAGCACTCACCAGAGAGTTACCTCGATGGTCGTGCTGGTTTTAAGAGCGTGCAGGTTCTGATGATGGCCGGTCCCTCGAGGTCTCGTCGCACCCACAGATCACAGCTGAGCTGATGACGGGGGTAGAGGTCAGAGGTGCCAGGGAAGCCGGTTCTCGTCGAGCTGGGCCGTCGGATTCCTTGAGGAAGGACTTACAGCAAACCGCAGAGTTCTTAGTTGGTGCCCGCTGATGCAGGGTGACTACTCCTTAGTCACAAGGGAGAAATCTTGAGAAGAGTCTTGAATGTCCTTTCGTAGAAAGTAGTTCTTGAATCAAAGATGATCTAATTTGGAAGGGTCCCCGCTCCGGTCTTTATTCTAAAGAAAGGGGTGGGTACATGACTAGGTCCTGCCCTAAGGGTGGGACCAGGAAGGGGGGTAGTTACACCCCTCTCCCCTGCCGGACTTTCCCCAGCCCAGGGCTGTCGCCCCTGGAACTGGTTCTAACCGGCAGATGCGTAGTGAGCACCGGGGTGCCACTCCGCAGTCACCTTCTCGCCAAAGCCCTACCTACCCAGAATACACAAACCCTGTCTGGGACGGTGCGAACACCACCCTCGACAGGAAACCCTTTGTCCAAGTGCTCCTCGCTGGAAGGACTCCCAGCAGCAGGAGGTCAGACTCGTGTCTGTGGTGGCAGCATCCATTTTGTGGAGCTGAGGCTTCAGTTAACTTTAACCGGGGTTCACAGTTACGTACATGTCGTGTCCCTCTAGAAGGGTGGGATGCTAACCTCATCGCCAGAATTGGTGAGAGGGCAGCACCCCGATCCGTATGACACCTTACTCGACATGCCTTGATAACGCGACACCGGAGTTACCGATATGGTACGCGTTATCATGGAACAGCTATTGGGTCTTGATTCCGCAAGCTGCAACCGGGCTCGGCTCGGGCCTGAACCTAGCTCACACGAGCCCACGCACTCTGCCTTCAGGATCGTTAAGGCCTGCCATAGGAGTGACTGATAGGAACTCGGGTGTCCATTGTATGGTTAGATATAGAGCCACTATACCTAAAGCGAAGGGTGGTTACACGTCTTCGCCCCAGCTGTCGTGCAGCCAGTTGTGTCAAATTTAGGAGGCCAGCCAGGGGTGGCATAATACATGCTTCAGCCCCTGGCGGCCCTGGGTACACCTATGCCCTGAGTTACAGGGTCTGATAAGGTGGCCCAGTACCAATTGGAAATGTACCTAGGGTACATGGAATCCATTTTAAAGAGAGAGCAGTAGGCCTGGGGTCCTGATTGGCAGGGTCCCAGGTCGACTATGTCCAAAACCAGCTAAAACACAGGGCAAAAAGTTGGGGGCAACCATAGTCAGGATGTACCTTCCTACACAACCCCCCCCCCCCCCAAACGAAAGGAGATAAGGCTATCCTTGTCCAGGTAAGCCTCTATTACCTAAGTGGCCATATAAGGAAGGACCAGCTCTGGCTTGGTTTCCCCCTGTGTCATGGTCCACTAGGCAACCCCTCACCCTAAGGGTATCTGAGGGTCTCCACCATAGGGAATCTCTGTCTCTGGTGTGTCTTGGGAAAGAAGAAGGCTGATGCTGGGATGGAGTACTGAAGTGAGGCTCCTCTACCTTTGGGCTCATCTTCCTCCAATCACCATTCCTCATGCGTGCCTTTCTCTCTTTAGCTGAGATGCACTGAGCTCTCAGGGTCAGCCTCTGGCTACCTAAAGCTGGAGGCTGAGTCCCTCTGTTTGGCTTACTGGAGGGACAGGTCAGGTCTGGGGTTTTTAGGCCCCATGTTTGGCTGTGCCCAAGTGTCCAGCTGTGGGAGTTCCCTAACTACTTTTAAGGGGGATCCCTCAGGAGTCTGTTCTATTTCCACTTGGCTAGGTTTACCAGCTTCAGTGATCCTAATCTGTTGATTAAGGGGTTCTTTTGGACAGGGGGCCCTTTTGGGTCCGCCGCTGGCCTCCCTGTCCTCTTCAGCCCTGGGCTGACTGAGGCAGGGTAGAGAGGTGCAGGTTACCTGCTCCAGACTGGGTCCCACCTGGGAAGGGTCCACTGCCATCAGGGGTTCTGCCAGGCTAGGCCTGACTACCTCTGGGGCAGTTCCTTCAACAGGGGTAGAGTCAGTTCCCTGAGGAGGCTGGCTCTCACCTAGTGTCTGGGAGGGGGAAGACTCTTCTTCCTCCTCAATGCTCTCTGTTTGAGTGGAGTGATCCATCGTTTCAGGCTTCACAACCTCACTATCTGTCTGAGTAGAGGCTGAGACCATTTCAACCTTGCCAACCTTTTCAGGAGGGCACTCAGTCTGTGTTTGGGCTGTGACTGTCACAGCTCTCCTATCCTGTCCTGGAAAGTCCGTCTGAGCCTGGGCAGTGGCTACCACTGCCCGTCCAACCTTTTCAGGGAGGAATGGTGCTTGGACTGGGGCTGTAGCTATTACTGCCCCACTAACCTGTCTGGATAGGCCTATCATTCTGGAATGAGTTTCTTGCTCCACCTCAGCCCATGCTGAGAGTTCCAGGTCATTCCCCAGTAAGCAATCTACGGGTAGGTTATCTGTCACTGCCACTCTCATGGGCCCTGTGACATTACCCCAGCTGAGCTTGACTACTGCCATGGAATGCCTTCTCTTCATTCCATGAATGTCCGTCACCTGATAAGTAAAACCAGGGGTCAGTTGAGCAGAGGGGACCAGATGGTCACTCACCATGGTGAGGCTGGCCCCTGTGTCTCTGAATGCCTCAACTTTCTGACCATTCACTAAAACTTCTTGTCTATACTTTCCCAAAATGTGGGGTCCAGTAGTGAAGTTGGCAAACCCCATGCCAGTCTCACAGACAAGAGTGTGGTCAGGGAACCTGGCTAAGCCATAGTCCTCCTGATTGCCCAAAGTAATGCCCACCACATTCTTGGGGGCACTCCCACCACCTGGGGGATTACCACTAGTGGTAACAGGAGGTTTAGGAGTATTACTTGGGGGTATGTTTTCCTTATTGCTATTTTTAGGGCACTTGGCATCACTTTTGTAATGGCCCACCTGTTTACAGGTATGGCAATAAGGTTTCTTCTGTTCTGAAGGAGTGTTCTGGGACCCACCACCCTTGTCGGAGTTTTGGGGCCCTTGGGAAGTCTTCTCTGTGGATTTATCCCCACCCTTCTCTTGAGGCTTGGTCGATTCCTTTTTCTGGTCACCACCCTGGTTTTTAGGCCTAACCCTGGTTCTGACCCATTTGTCTGCCCTCTTACCCAATTCCTGTGGAGAGGTCAGATCAGAGTCTACCAGGTGCTGGTGTAATAACTGGTTCTGACAATTATTTAAGATTTGCTCCCTTATAATTAGATTATACAATCCTTTAAAATCAGTAACCTTACTACCCAGTAGCCAGCCTTCAAAAGCCTTAGTGGCACAATCGACAAAATCAGACCAATCTTGAGACTGCGTTTTCTGGGTATCCCTGAACAGCACCCTGTACTGCTCAGTGGTTAGGCCGAACCCTTCAACGAGTGTATTTTTCAAGATTTGGTAATTGTTAGCATCCTCCACCCTTGTGGTGAGGAGCTTGTCTCTTCCTTTTCCTTCAAAGGAGAGCCACAAGATAGCTGCCCACTGACTCTGAGGAACACCCTGCACAGTGCAGGCCCTCTCCAAAGCAGTAATCCATTTGTGGATGTCGTCCCCTTGTTTAAAGGGGGGCACTATCTTACCAAGGTGTTTCGTATCGAAACTCTTTTCCCTATGACTAGGTACATTGCTGCCACCAGTGGGGACTGCCCCACTTAACTGTTGCTCTCTTGCAAAGGCAAGCCTTTCTTTGGCCAGGGCAAGTTCTTCCCTTTCAATCCTTAGATTGGCTGCCCTTTCCTTAGCTTCGTACACTCTCCTCTGAGGGGACGTCATCCCTCTCTGAGAAGAGTTGTGAGAGCCATTGGTTTGAAGGGATCTGCCAGAGTCTCTTGACAGAGATCGGGCTCGTCCATTCCCAATGTTAAGCTGACCTGATAGTGGCCCCAGGGGTCCCCCAGTACCGCTATCATGTTTGCTTAAGTTGGACCTGCTTAGTCTGACGACTTCTACCTGTCCCTTATCTGCCTCATCCCCAGAGAGATCCTCATCCTCATCCTCCTCCACATCTTCGTTCTCAGTTGCGAGGTGGATGAGGTCAGGATCGTCTCGGGTTCCCTCGAGGGGAGGCATGTCTCCTTCTGGATTAGAAGAGCTACGAAGTTTCTCAGCTCTTCTGGCATCATAAGTCTCCAAGAGACCAATCAGAAAGGACGTTGTGGGGTTAGACCCCTGCTGAATCTTCCTGGAGTGACACAGTCGTCTTAACTCCTTGAAGCTCAGCACAGTATATCCTGAAGGGATGACCTGTGGAGGGTCAACTGACACAAGGGGAGACCCAGAGTTTCCTCCTTTGTCCGACATACTGTTTCTAGTGTGGTGTAAGTGATGCACCTACCTACACTACGTGTTTACCTACTGTACCCTTGCTAAGAGTTGTAGCCAAGGTATGCTAAGCCTTGAGGAGCTACAACAGCTGGTTCAGTAGAACTCAGAGTATTCTAAGCTTTTAGTTATATGTACTAACAGTACTTGTGCGATCTTTCAACAAGATATTCTTAGGATACGTGTGGTAAAACAACAGCAAGCTCAAATCCCAACCGCTGCTCACCAATGTGAGAAGTTGGCCCGATATGCAACGTTCGCTATTCTAGCGACCGCTATGTATCGTTCCAACGACCCTTATGGTGTTTGGTTGTAAGTCAACCTATAGACCAGCTATCCTAGTAGCGTGGATACGAGCAGTCTAAGGCTAAAGACTCGAGAGGGCGCGTTAAGCCAGCTGTTTACCACACATGTACCCCTTGAACACCCAGTGAAAGGACACCACACAAGTGTTATGAAAATAAACAGTATATTTATTAAGAATCACAACAGCCCTGTACTCTTTATGAGGACAGGGTACTAAGCACAAACCAAATCTCTTTAGCAAATACTTCAAGTGCACAATTAAAACAAGTGTCCGAGGACACGGAAAGATTAAGGTCTCGGGCGGACCCGATAAGGCAAGTCGGAAGCGAGGGACTCAGGACCCTAGAGTAAGGAGGCTATGCAGGCACCAAAATGCCGAGTTACCTAGCCACGAGGGCTGCGGCTGCACAAGTCTTACAGGCGTCGGGGTCTTCGCTGACGAGCCAGGAGCCGGAAGAAAAGGAGTTGCTGGCCGGCGACCAGTGCTGAATAGTTCGTAGAGATCCAAGCCTGGATCGGAGATTGATGGAACCTGAAAGCAGAGGGGACCAAGTTCGTACTACTAGCCAGTAGTCAGAGGGTACCAGGAAGGCACCGGTTGGCCGTCACCTCGACCAGGTGAGTGGGCGACGCTAGGCTCTGCAGTCTCACGGACCAGGAGGCGTTGTCGGCGACCACGGTGGAGGTGCGAGCTGTCCCACGAAGGATGATGCTGTCGGCGTCGCTGGGCCCAGGATGGGGCAACAAGCCTTGGCAGATCTCAGGGCCACGTGGTGGGCCTAAGATGGCGTCTTGAGTGGACCAGGAGGGTCCGGGGTGCTTCTCGGAAAGATGGAAGCAAGGGCCAGTCTGGAGCAACCAGACCAGCAGTGATGATTCTCGGATGTCGTCACAGAAGGGCACAAGCCAGCGGCTAGTGACCAGACAACGTGCTGAGCAGCGAGCAGAAGGGCCCCACGCAGATCGTGGAGATGCTGGGAGACTGCACTTCGGTGCTGGAGCGGCTCAGGGTCGGGGCTTCTCGGACCCCAGAGCACTCGCCAGAGAGTTACCTCGATGGTCGTGCTGGTTTTAAGAGCGTGCAGGTTCTGATGATGGCCGGTCCCTCGAGGTCTCGTCGCACCCACAGATCACAGCTGAGCTGATGACGGGGGTAGAGGTCAGAGGTGCCAGGGAAGCCGGTTCTCGTCGAGCTGGGCCGTCGGATTCCTTGAGGAAGGACTTACAGCAAACCGCAGAGTTCTTAGTTGGTGCCCGCTGATGCAGGGTGACTACTCCTTAGTCACAAGGGAGAAATCTTGAGAAGAGTCTTGAATGTCCTTTCGTAGAAAGTAGTTCTTGAATCAAAGATGATCTAATTTGGAAGGGTCCCCGCTCCGGTCTTTATTCTAAAGAAAGGGGTGGGTACATGACTAGGTCCTGCCCTAAGGGTGGGACCAGGAAGGGGGGTAGTTACACCCCTCTCCCCTGCCGGACTTTCCCCAGCCCAGGGCTGTCGCCCCTGGAACTGGTTCTAACCGGCAGATGCGTAGTGAGCACCGGGGTGCCACTCCGCAGTCACCTTCTCGCCAAAGCCCTACCTACCCAGAATACACAAACCCTGTCTGGGACGGTGCGAACACCGCCCTCGACAGGAAACCCTTTGTCCAAGTGCTCCTCGCTGGAAGGACTCCCAGCAGCAGGAGGTCAGACTCGCGTCTGTGGTGGCAGCATCCATTTTGTGGAGCTGAGGCTTCAGTTAACTTTAACCGGGGTTCACAGTTACGTACATGTCGTGTCCCTCTAGAAGGGTGGGATGCTAACCTCATCGCCAGAATTGGTGAGAGGGCAGCACCCCGATCCGTATGACACCTTACTCGACATGCCTTGATAACGCGACACCGGAGTTACCGATATGGTACGCATTATCATGGAACAGCTATTGGGTCTTGATTCCGCAAGCTGCAACCGGGCTCGGCTCGGGCCTGAACCTAGCTCACACGAGCCCACGCACTCTGCCTTCAGGATCGTTAAGGCCTGCCATAGGAGTGACTGATAGGAACTCGGGTGTCCATTGTATGGTTAGATATAGAGCCACTATACCTAAAGCGAAGGGTGGTTACACGTCTTCGCCCCAGCTGTCGTGCAGCCAGTTGTGTCAAATTTAGGAGGCCAGCCAGGGGTGGCATAATACATGCTTCAGCCCCTGGCGGCCCTGGGTACACCTATGCCCTGAGTTACAGGGTCTGATAAGGTGGCCCAGTACCAATTGGAAATGTACCTAGGGTACATGGAATCCATTTTAAAGAGAGAGCAGTAGGCCTGGGGTCCTGATTGGCAGGGTCCCAGGTCGACTATGTCCAAAACCAGCTAAAACACAGGGCAAAAAGTTGGGGGCAACCATAGTCAGGATGTACCTTCCTACACCCGCTCTCTCCGTCGGTGCCACCAAACAATCCTGAGGCTTGGGGGAGGCCAACGATGTTGACTGGGTTGACCAAGGAGATCTGGTTGTCAGTCATAAGACTTTGGTTCCCTGGTGGTGTTAGTGGGGAGGGAGAATTGGTCAGAGTTTGCTGGGCCAAGAACAGAAACAGAAAACCTCTCCCTACACATTAATTAATACATATGTAATACATCCTGAATTCGAAAACACAACATTGTCCCACAAGATCACTGTTTTTTTATTTTTATTTTATCAAAAATATTTTTTAGTTTATATATAAATTCATTTGCATAAAAAACTTTACTGTGCAGAATTCAAGTAAAGCAGCCCCAAGCAAAACATAACAAAGAATATACAAACTAACACCACAAACCACAAGGACATCAATCATACCATACATATAACAAATGTGAGAGATGAAAATTACACACTACTCACAATATTACATAAAAAATTACAGTACATGAAATTCAAAATATTTGTAAGACAAAAAACAACGCCAACGTGCGTTTCGGTGTGGAACCTTTGCCAACAATTCCTTCGTAAGGCTTCAGAAGATACAAATCACTTGGTGGTCAGATACCATCCGTAGATCATGAACATATGTAAATTACGTGGTGTGAAGGGCTTCTGTATCACAATACATTCATGAGTACATAATTAATTTAGTCAATGTCGCAATAAGGGCACTCAGCTCCCTGTGGGGTCACACTATCGGATTCACAACAATAACAGATGGAATACTGTCAATTTATACCGCAAAAGTCCAAAGGTCAAAAAACAGTTTAGCGACAGGGGGGTGATAAGATCATAAGGCTTCTGGCAGGGGATTCCGTGGTCCAGTGAATTCCACGAGCGTTTGTCATGTGGGATGTTCAACCATACAATAGCGTTATCGAAAGGATATATGTAAACTTGAAAAGAAGATAGCTTTTGCAACCAAGTCATGGAAATTCATAAATAAATCATGGCCAGAGCTTATACAACTTCCTGGACCGCAACAGAGGGAGGTCTCTGCCTTCGTCGGGGTCAGTCCTCCAGGCATTCAGAATTTCAGGGACCCTCTATTGTTTTTCCAGAGTTTGCTGGGCCACCATGACGGGGAGCAGAATGAGGTATCTTTGATGAACAGTACCACTTCGGTTTTGTCAGTGTTGAGTTTAAGGAAGTTGCTACTCATCCAGTTGGCCATGGCGGGCATGCACTTGATGGAGATGGATTGGATGGTGGGTGTGTCATCTGAGAAGGAGAGGATCAGCTGTGTGCCATTTGCATATAAGATAAGGCTGATGCCATGTGAGCCAATGATGGTGCAGTAGGGGCTGTGAATGTATTAAACAGGGTGGGGTTCAAGGAGTTGCCCTAGGGTAAGTCACAGTTCAGTTTGGTGGTGTCCGACTGATAAAGGGGTAGGCTGCTCGGTCAGTCGCTTGGTGAAGAAAGAGCATGTCTATTATAGGGCATGGGTATAGATTCTTGCTTTACGAAGTCTTTAGCGAGGGTGGGATGTAAAACTGTGTCAAATGCCTCTGAGAGATCCACAAGAATGAGGACTTTTGTGCCTTCTTTGTCAGTGATCATTTGTGTTGACAAAGGCAACCTCTGTGTTGTGGTTTGCTCTGAAGCCTGACTGTGAGGAGTCTAGGACCTGTCTATGGGGTGGTTAGGCTCGAGGTGGTTGGCAAGGCTTGAGTTGACCAACTTTTTCAGGACTTTGGCTGAGTTTTCTTGAGAAAGGGAAAGATGGTAGCATGTTTCGAGGAGTGGAAAGATGGAGGTGGAGAGTGACATGCTGAGCGCCGAGCAGATATTAATTAATCCTCTCGTGAAGATGCTGCGGGGAAAAGGGTTTGAGGCAGCTCTGGCTATCATGCATTGCATTGTAATGGCGCCTTCCATGGTGGGGATTGCTGACCAGCAGTTCACTGTGGATCCATGTGTTTTGCTGGTCTCAGTGGAGATGGGGTCGAGTGTTGAGAGGTTGGGTTGAGTAGTGAAGTTGCTGTAGATGGTTTTGTTTTTTTCGTAGACTTGTATGGATGTTTTGGTGCATAGTTGCTCTAAGGGGAATGGATGCGGTGCTGGTGGGGGATATGAATTCTTTGATGATGGCAAAGCTCTCTCTGGTGGAGTCTGAGCTCTTGTGTAGTCGGGATGATAGGGCTTGTCATTTGGTTGTTTTGAGATGTGAGGCATTGTGGGAGTGGATACCATGTTATTCCATTTGCTTGCAGTGGAGCTTCTTTTGTCAGAGTTCTTTGAGGTAGCAGCTGGCATGGGGCGTGGTCTGGGGTTTGGAGGTGATTTGTATAGTTTGCCTAGGAATCAAGGAATTTGTACAAGGAGGTTATCCATGCACTGAAGTAGGAGATGGCGCAGTGTCAATTGGCGGGCAGAAGGGTGTGGTAAGCAATGAATTTGGAGATCAATTTGTCTTCAGGAATACTTTTACATTGTCGTCTGGGTCCTGGTTTTCGTGAGTTAGGCCTGGTTGGGCAGTTTTGTGTTGAATTGGATGAGGAAGTTATTAGACCATAGAGTGGGACGGGGTTGCCAACCAATACTTGGGAATTTTGGCAAAGATGGGGTTAAGGAGGTGTCCAGACACATGGCTGGGTCGCCGGTTGGGTGGGACCCTGGGTGCTGAAATCTTCTCACAATAGGCAGAGTTGGGGTCAATTTGGTATTCTAGGTGGATGTAGAGGTGATTGAGTAGAAGGAAGTGATTAGGTCAGTGAGGGTGGAGCTGCAGTTATATCTCGGTCCAGGGGGGACGGTATTGGAGTGCCCCACCTATGGTAGAGGCATTGGGAACGTTGATTTTGATGACCAGGTGTTCCAACCAGCTACTGGTGGTGGCTGAGATGGGAGTGCAATTGATGCCTTTATGGTGGATGATGACTATCCTGCAATGTTGTAGCCAGGATATGTCGCAGTAGCTCTATTTGGTGCTGTTGCTAGTTTAAGCCAGGATTCAGTGAAAAAAAGATGTTTGGCAAACTGGCCCTCCAGTGGATCCCAGACTGGCATGCTTGACAAAAGAGTGTGTGTTGAGGGGCAGGGCCTGAGAGGTGGCGTCTGCAGTGCATGTGGGGAGTGGTTGTGCTGTAGGATGGATGTGACAAGTGGCATGTGGAACGGGAGAAGGCACCTTCTGTTCAAGAGGTAAGGTTTGAACGCAGAGTGGGGATGGACACCCGGAGTTGAGTGAGAGGAGTGCATGGGATGCATAATGATATATGAGGCTGGGGTGGGTGTTTGCCTGACCTGGAGTCTAAGCGCTGGGGGAAAATGGACCACAGACAGGTGCACACAGGTTCAGACAGGCTTGCCTTTGGTGCACCAGCACCATGTCAAACTGCAGCTACCAGTTTGGAGGCACCCAAGAAGAGAAGAGGAGATCCAGAGGGTGGTTGGCAGAGTAAGCGGGAGGAGCTTGAGAAAAGTGAAAGGAAGAGAGAAAGAGTAACAAAAAGAGAGAAAGGGGGTACAAAACTAAACAAAAAGGATAGAAAACATGACGAGGCAAAGATAGAACAAGACAGGAGGAAAATATGAACAAAAAGTGGAAAGATTTGTAAAAATGAGAAAATATTTAGAAAGTCAGGAAGTCAGGCATGGCTAGGCAGGGCCTTCTAATGATTTGTCTCCACTGCAGCTGCCATTATGAAGGCCCCGATAATGGGGGCGGAGATCCGGAGAGCGAACTAGAAGTGCTAGACAAGAGTGCCTTTAAAACATAACATACCATAATATGAAATAACATAACATGCTTAATTTTTTCATATCATTACCTTATATGTCTCTTACCATATAGCCAATATTTTATTTTCTTGAGAAAATATTAATAATAGTACAACTTCATAAGGTACAAATAATCTTTACCTCATTTCATAGTAATAGTGTTGCTTATTAAGAGCTTGCTTATATGAATTTCATTGTTTTTGTCGTATGTGGTTTTTACTGACAGATATATTCTAGACATATTCAGAGGATTTTCTGTGTTTGCTTGTTCCTACCATTGTTCTTGAACAGATCTATCAGCGTTCTTGGTTTCCTTCCCCAAAAAAGTAAGTCTAATGGGGATTAGCCCTTTGAAGTCTTCTAATAGTTTCGTAAATTAAACAAAGCTGCAGGGAATGACATTTCCCAAGTTTTCCCTTTTTCAATCATCATTTTTATTAACACGTTTTGATGAGGGCATTTTAACACTCCAAGAGTCTATCTATTTGAGGGTGGTAAGTTGAAGTACACACTGGATTTATTTTCAAGTTTTTGAAGCAGAAGTACAAAATATGTTTGCCACAACTGCTTACATATCTGCTTCATAAGTTTGGACGTAAATAGTGTGTGTTGACCCATAAGGATTTTCTTTAGAAACCCTCTAGGAGACAAAAATAAAGAATGGCATTAACTTTCAAGATGGCGGTCATACTTTTTGACAAAATGGCTTGTAGATAATGCAAAATATAATGCATCACCATCAAGATATATTTAGGCAAACTAAATGAAGCCACTGAAGAGATTACTGTAACCATCTGATCACCTGAAAGGAAAACCTTACAATAGATGTAGGTTTTAAAAGGACATTTGCATCTCTAGCTGAAATCATCAATTGGCAAACCAGACTAGGTCATACATAATTATTTAAAATGAAGATATACCTCTAGACAAAATAGATGTTCTACAATAGCTTGTCCAGTATACTCTTTTTCAAAATGTCCACCTTCGAAACATGTATGCACACGGAACAAGATTTTGTTTTTGAAGAGGTTTGGGCACTATCAATTGCTTCTGGTTAGTTTTGGATACAATTGAGTAAATCAATCTCTTTTCTAAAACTAAACAAAATAGGGGGTCTCCTGCCTATCACTCCGTCTCTCTTAGGCTTGCAGAAAGGTCCTTTTTAAGGATGGATCTTCCTGAACTGAAGTTTGAAAGCTACACTTTACTTCTCTCTCTTACTTCAAGTGAAATAAAAGAGCTGGTTAGTCTGAAACATATATGGATCGGTGGTCACTGCTTTGCTTCCCTTAATTTGCGGTGAGTTTTCCTCCTAACCCATTATCCTCAGATTTCATAGTCTCTTCTAAATACTGCCTGAATTGGGTGGAATAAATTTATTTAACTGAGGAACAATTCTAAACCAAGGGCCTGACTAAGAGTAAAGGCGTTATTTATCGCCCCTGATAAATAACAATACCACATTGTACATTATTTATTGGGTGCAATCAGTTACACATATTATGAGTTCATAGAGATTTGTATGCGGATTTTGGAGTTTAGCCCACCAAAATCCACATGATACAGTAAATATTGTATATTTTCCCGTTACATTTTGGCAAGAATAGCCTGCTGAAATGTAACACACGTTGGGTCAATAAATGCATTTGATAATTATTGGATGTGCTAAATATAGTCAAACTCATAATTCTGACCCATGCTAAAACAGGGGCTTATGCAAGAGAAGGAATATTAAGAGCATCTTATGGCCATGGGTATGTCCAGACATAAATCCCTTGCTCACAATGCCCCATGAGCAAGGTGGGCAAAAAACGATGGTTTAAAATGGTACCCCGAGAAATTGCCAGTGGCTAGACTTATTGCAAGCATCCTCCCATCACCTTAGTTTGTTTGATGGACCACTCTAAGTGTCAGTCAGTCAATTAGCTTTATTTCGATAAAAAGAGATATCTTAAAAGCATTACAAAACAGTAAGCAAAAAACTAATACATTAAAAACCATTGGCTAAACATTTGAGATAAAATAATTTTCCAATAAATTTGATAAAATGGTCCTAATACATGACCACAATTAAACAATAATTTTTAGCCGTTTAAGTCTAATTGACCACGCCCAGCCTGAATATTTGGCTATACCACATACAATCAATGGACAGGTATCTGACATTAAAATTCGCAGAGCGACTATATGGTGTCTTGTCGCCAGCCCCCTACAAAGTAGTTTTAGCCACCTAGATCTCGGGGGTTTATAGGCCGGGCATTCAAATAAAAAGTGGGCAACAGTCTCCACTCTAGATGTGCAAAATATACAAAAAGGAACAGTTTGCCCCCGGGATTTTCCAACGGGCCGTCAATTCTCTCAAGGGGAGCAGGCCCACCCTAAATCTAAAATACGAGGCTCTATCAAGAGGCTTTGATATCAAATCCAGGTAAGGATCATATTGGGGCAAATCCTTAATCTTAAGGAACTCTGTAGTTGTTCTGCCTTCCTTGGGATTGGAGTTTAGATTGTTGGCTACCCACTGCCAGTAAATAGTCTTGAGGGCAGCTTTCGGAGGGGCACTCCTGGAAGTCCATGCGTCCCCTAGTCCCATGTCTTCAAGCAGGAATTTAACATTACTAAGCCACCCTATTTTAGACCAGCCCGGTATCTAAGTGCCTAAGTGTATGCCAGGATGTGGGTCACTTGCTCAATGTGCCATTGGAACCAAGCTACACCTGGCTGAAGAGCCCCAATCAGGGCAAAAACAGTCCTGGGTTGCTTGTGTTCCAGTTCGAAGAGGGCCTGGCTTGGCAGTTCAGACTGAACTGTTTCTATTGGAGCAGGGTCAAGACTGATTTGCATATAGCTGGGTCTAGTCTGAGGTGACTTGGTGGTCAAAAGAATGATGGGGTGAAATGCTACCCAGAGCGATTACCAGAGATTAGACTTACTGAAAGCATCTTCCCATCAACCTTTCTACTTGATTTCCTTAGCTAATGCACGTCCCATGGTTCAATCATTTATTGAGTATCGGCTCCTGGGCTCCATTCTTAACATTGCTATATGCAGGGTACATTTGTCCCCAAAGTCTTTCATTTTATAATATAACCTACAGCTTGTTTCAGTTCAGCACAGTCAGTGATACTAGCAGTAGCTGTCGGTGGTGGGATTGCTGCCGGGCGGTTACGTGGGGCAGGGGAAGGGCAGGGTGGGTGGTAGAAAACTACAGAATACGGCCAAACGCAGGTATATAAATAAATAAAACAAATCTTGTTGCATGCATTGCATCGAATTTGGAGATGCAGTGCGCGCAACACTGTTAGTTTTATTTATTTATATGTTTACTTACCTGTATTTGGCCGTATTCCATAGTTTGCTACCCCCCCCCCTGCCCCTGCCCCTGCCCCTACCACGCCCCACGTCACCGCCCGGCAACACTCCCACCACTGACCGCTACTAGATACTAGCCATGTTGGCTGCTTGATAGGCAGTCCCTAAATCCTCAGTTCATAAGAGAGCAGTATGTATTACTATCGCTCAATGGACCAAGCTGCATCTGAGCCACAGTCCCAAAATTAGCTGGGTCTTCAAAAAGGGGAAAAAGTTTGGCACAAAGTCTGCAGGCACACAAGGGTACCCGTGACTTGCCATTGCATCTACTATTCTAATAATCATATGTTGTCCTAAGTGGCTGTGTTTTTAGCTAGTCTAGCTGCCGGGGGTTGCACAGTTTGAAATAGTACAAATATTTTAGCTGAGCACCCTGACATATTACTCCAATGACTTCTCAAAAAGTCTCTGGCCTTTTGCCATCAGTTGTATATTTCGATCTATGATGGCATACTTTTGATCCCATTTCTAAAAACCAATTGAAATTGGGAAGAAGAGACGAAATGGCTTTTAGATATTTTACTATGGTTTAGTGAGACGTTAGAGCATATTTTATCATGTACATATTTATATATAAATATTATATATGTATTCCTAAATAATGTACAAATTATATATAAATAGTATACACACATATATATATATATATATATATATATGTATGTATGTATATATATATATATACACACATATATATATAGCAGCCGAATTCAAAGCTGTGTAACCAGGTTTGTGTCTACTGGGAGGCTCAAACATCCTGTGATTCTGGGGCAATTGACTTTAGCTCCCGATGCCTAAAAATAAATGTGGCAATCTGTAATGCTACTGGTGATTACTCTGATACATTTAGATCGGGTTTGCGCTATATAAAACTGCACACACAAATATATATATATATATACACACACACATACATGTGTGTGTGTGTGTGTGTGTGTGTATTACATTTTTTTATGGCACTATAGGGCCATAAAAAACCTTGATGACATCTACCCTGTTGCAAGACATTGGGACAAAAAGCATTGTCAGGATGCTACATTTCTTGTATTTTTTGGCATTGACAGGATTGAAAGGAGCATAAGAGGTGGAAACAGGGAGAGACTGTTAAGGCAGAAAGAGTAAGAGTAAATTTTCTGTGGTCTATTTTGCTACTCTTCACTGAAATCTTAACACTTTATGCTTAGACTCATCAATTCTCTCTCTGCGTTCTTGATATTTAACACTGCGTATCTGCCTTTTTTACGCTCAGATGACTTGTTCTTCTGAGCTCCGTATGAAATGAGTTATTGTGCTATTCTTTACAGGTATGCTTTGTTTTTAAATCATACAAGGGACATCACTTGCTCGGAATAAGGGGAAGAGCTTTGTGTTATTAAATAGTTTTGGCGAGGAGAAAACACTCCTTGGGCCTCATTACAATGGCAGTGGGACTGCCATCCTCAGGCTGTAGGTGGTGGTCCTGCCACCACTGGACCATGAAACACCGCTTGCTGCATTAGGATGGCAGGTGGATGGTTGGCGGGCAGAGCGACTGTCCAACACTGATAAGATGTGCTCAAGGAGCCTGCCTGATAGACTGCAATACTTACAATGGTGTCAGTGCCTGCTCAGGCACTGCGGTAGAGAAT
This sequence comes from Lissotriton vulgaris, assembly GCF_964263255.1. NCBI lineage: Eukaryota > Metazoa > Chordata > Amphibia > Caudata > Salamandridae > Lissotriton > Lissotriton vulgaris. The sequence goes on from NC_141685.1 coordinate 500,374,358, forward strand.
ACAATGTCAGTTTCCGCTGGCAGTTTCATGGTGGTTAACCTGCCATGAAAAGGCAGGTGGAAAATGACTTGGGGACCCATAGCAGGCGATCCTTTCCCTCTTCCCCCTGGATCTCTGCCATGGCCCTTGGCAGCACCCATGGAGCCCCCCTAAACATCCCTGCACCATGTGGCAGTGATGTCTGAAATGTGTTTTTTTTATATTGTGTCGTGTGCTGCAGCCCGTAGCACAAGCCGCAATACAAAAGATGCACATTGTGACTGCCTTGAAGGCGGTCACATTCTAATGCCAATGGCGGGACCGCCGACAGGTAGTTGGGCGGTCTCGTTCCCAACAGGATAGTTCGACCGCCATCATAATGAGGCCCTTAGTTCTCAGTTTCTCCTGGCATCTTGGTTTCCATCTGACGCAGTCAGTAGTTTGTTTTCAATTGTACGATTAGTGAGGTTAACTGGCAAGAATTGGGCCATATGACTTAGCAGTGACAGCAAAACCAGCCACTTGGCTATGATCACTAACAGTTTAAATGTAATATGCATCAGTTGGTTAAAATAGCATGGGGACGCATCACACTGAATGGGGCACATGGTCACTAATTTGTGTGTTACATCAGACATGTTTAAAAACTTGCTCTTTCTATTATATATAATGTTCAGTCTGACTTTAAAGATTGTGTTATATGGATTAATGTTATATGCAAGGAAGCACAGTCAAATTGTCTCCTGATTACTTTATCATGCTATCCTGTGATTTAATTTGCTTTATATGATGTTATTATACTTTTTAGAGATTATGAAACCTAAAATTAGAGCCAGTGCATATTATGCATTCGCTCCTACCTTTAATGTACAGTAGTTTCTCTATGTTCATCACTGCTTTTGCTTTTTATGGGAAGGTGACACAATGTACGGAATCTAAGCTATGATGTAGTCCTGGTTGGGTTGAAACGCGTTGCCATTAAAAATTGATGAAACTTACGAGCTGTGTGCAGGCTGCTTTTTTTTTGCAATCTGTACATGGTTTGCCTACTTTTGAATATGAATATATATATATATATATATATATATATATATATATATATATATATATATATATGCACACACAAACACATATGTATGTATGTATATATATTAATATGTATATATTTACTATATATATATCTATATACAATATAGAGTATACTTATAATTGTGTGTCAAGGAAAGAATTGGTGACCCCAACTTTATACTCTCCCACTTGACCTATACCCTCCTTCAAGAAATATGGCTCTCGCACTTCCCTGACTGTAGCCCACAGGATAGCATTTTTGATGGTCCTGGGCAGACGAAGGGGATAAACACTCCTGCACCTTTCCTTTCCACCTGGGTTTTGCTTCCTCATTCCCAGGGTGGTTCATCTATTGTCTTTCCCAGACATTGTTATCTTCCGCCTTCATTCTGGCAATATCAGCCTCATTTCCTTGAACCTACCAATGGCTGGTTGTCAATTCTACCTGGGTGGGAATTTCATTGTCAACCTAATTGTCTGTTTTACTACTCATGATGTATTCACGTTTCCACCTCCTGAGCAATGCCATCCACTGGTCCCACCTCTTTGCTCCACCATGATTCTCGCTGGGCTTCCCATTTGGCATCTGAGCCCGCCTCTTTTTACACATGCTCTACTGACGTCAAATCCTTCTCTTTAAAATGTCTAGCTGTCTCTAGCCCCTTCTTATCTCTACTCACTTCAGATATCCCCACTTTCCATTATACGACTGGACATATGACTGAGACAGTCCTTCAAAAACCTCAGGAGGTAAGAAGGGCCAGAAAGAAGATGCAAATTGTGCCCCTAGTGTTAATGGAACCCCAGCAGAATTCCACGTTTTTGTCATAGCAGACCATCTCGCAAGGACTAGAACAAGAAAAGAAAAACATACTAAGGAAAATTGCCGGCAAGTAATGCAGATATTTCTAATTTTGGGATGAGCACATATTATTTTTGATGTGTAGAAATTCATATTCATTTTTAAGAGGTTTCTATCAGAGTTTGGTCATAACGCTATGCTGTTAAGTTCATGCTGTGTTCATAATGAAAAAAAACATTTTTTTGCATAAAAGTCTTCTTTATTGCAGGGTGATCCATGTAATTTGCTCAGCTCAATATCACGAGTTCCGCATAGCTGACAGCATCATCATAACTTAATCTGCAAACATAACATTCTTATCTGTCTTTCTCTCATTTTTGCTGCTTTCATTGTTATTGCAGCTTCAAGCAGAACAGCTCATAGAAAGGCATGAAAGTAGCACTATTCTTCTCTGCTTTATTTGTGGCAACTGCGAATTTTCCAGAGTGAAAATATTCATTCAATATAGAGACGTTTGCAGGTAGCTTTGATGTCATCTCAGTACATCTAATAGTAACTCTTGGGTGTGCACATCAAGAGAGAGCACAGGGGCTCATAAGAAAGCAGGGGCTTATATACTTTCTGCCGGAAGTTCAGCAAATCAATTAGATCAATTTGCTTACATTTTGTGAAATCGCAAAATGTGCATACATATCCTTCCTAAAAACACGAACTTTCCTCAGAAGTGTTGGGTTTGTCAATGGACAATCTTGAATAAAGCAGGCAGTTGCGGCTGCATTTCTAATCTCTGTTTCTTTTGCTTTTCTATCCCAGAGTTCCTTTACTTCTGTAGGACCTTGGTTCAGCCCTACTGTCTCTGCATTGTCCTACCCTGATGTGATGTTCCTCTGCTCACTTTCTATCCATTGTCTTGAACATTAAGTGGTGTACAATTTCCCAGGAGTGAATTTGGAATAACTTGCACCTTTCTAATGGTAGAACAGGAAGAATTCAGGACCGTGTGGCTATATTCTACTGTGGTGCACTACAGATGGTGACTTATGTGCTGGTTTAATTCTTTACAGAAGGATGGAAGATATGGGCATTACAGTTATTAAAGGCTTGATCCAGCATGTCTCATCTTTCTTTCCATAATCCTGGCTCAAATTGTCAATGGGAAGAACGACTAAAAGAAGGTGACTTGGAGGACTAAGGACCTTATTGAGAGTATGGAAGACTGCCTACTCTGTCACAAACGTGGCAGATATCCTAGCCACCCAACTTGCTGTTCCAACACTCTGTTTGGAGTTGGAGGAATAGGTATGTTTCTGTAGGCAGAGGGTAGGTTTCCTCTGTTGGGAAAGGCCTTTGACCAGCGACCTATTAGATATTGGACCATCGGTAAAGGACTCAGACGATCTGTTCTCGTTAGAATTGAAGTACCAACATCCTTTTATTCCTCTTCAGAACCACCATACACAGCCTGACCTTCCTGATCAGGAAGGCTGCACATGCTGGTGGAGAACTCCATGTATGATAGAAATTTTTTTTTTTGTTTTTCCATGACAAAACTCCTTCTTCTGGAGATTGTTTTTTGAAGAACAGAACGCATTGCTGAGCTGCCACATTAAACATGCAGCTGCTCAACAGTCAGCGCCTTCAATAGAGCTGCCTAAGGGGCGGCTCTGCTTAAGACATAAGGATCTCTGCCTGCCTATCAGAGCTCTCTCAATATGGCAGAATGCACTCCACAAGGGCAGTGGAGAACATCCTCCGCTAATGTTGCAGAATGGAGTACAGCTCGCCTCAATGCCTGAATAAGCCCCTAAATCTCATTAGATGACCTACACTGGAAATACCATATGGGTTAAGAAGTGAAGCACCTTATAGTAAACTTAGAGGTGGCCATTACTGGGGTATTTCGATGTCAATGCTTAAATGTAAGAAGACTTACTACATCGTGTTATCTCCCACTGCCTTCCACTTGAGTAGAAAGTCGAATTTAAAACTATGTGCTATCATCAAACCATTCAAATGTAAATTACCATAGTGCTTGAAAAACTTCACCTCACTATACATTACAGGGCTATATTTCAGAGAAGGCAGTGTCAGATATATCACACAAATCAAATGCAGGAGAAAAATATATTGAAGCATACAACTTGTGAATACCTAAGACTCCCATCATACCGCCCACGAATAGGACACTTTACAACGCATGTCAATACAACGCTGCCATTACAACGACCGCGTTGTTACTACGCATACCATTACAACGCTAGCCGTTACAAGGACTAGCTGGAGGGCGGGCGCTGGCATTTGGAATAGTATGATTTACTATTCCAACTCCAGTCTGTGCAACAGTAAGGAAGGTGTTGTTGGATTTAAAATCCAACACCTTCTGCCCCCTACAGCAAACCATTATAAAGACTTGCTTTGTAATGGCATGCGATGTAACAAAGCAGTTGTTGTAATGACCGCGTTGTAATGGCATGAGTTGTATCGACTTTGTTGTAAACCATGTTTACCACAGCCCACTAGCCTCCCTGAGTCAAAAAGAGATCTAAAGAAGATATAATTCCAGGTCTTCAACTCTCATTTAGGCAGTGCCACGCCACCCGCAACATGACAGAATTGGGTCCCACTTACTGATTGAAAATACATACATGAATATTGCCATTTGGCAGGGTCGGGGAACATCACTTACAACGCATGTTTTACCACGCACTACCATTACATCGCAACCATTACAACGCAAACCATTACAACGCATTGCGCTGGGGGGCGCTCTAGGATAGGGAATATATTTAATTTACTATTCAACACCTTCCCTGCTATCCACGGGGACTGTAGTTGGAATAGTAAATTAAATAATTCACTATCCAGCGCCTAAAAGCATTATGCGTTGTAATGGACTGCGTGGTAAAAACCGCGTTGTAAAGGCATGCGATGTAAAAGCATGCGTTGTAGTGACACCAATCCGGCAGGGTCTGGCATTCCATGTAGAGTTTAAAAAAGACTTTCCAGCCACAGCAGCTGGAGGTATGACATACATGTTTGCAAAGGAGGAGGAAAGCTTGGTTGTACGTGTGGCCTCAGAAAAGTGACTGAGAGTGAGATTGATCAATGTACAACTTCCTGCTTGGCCTGAAACACAAAGCTTATTTCTGCTTGTGAGCAGGAACATGTGCTACAGTCATTCTGCTCCACATAAAAAACAAAGAGCTGACTAAGGGACTGATTACGATTGTGGCAGATGGGATACTTGTTCACAAGTACGACGGATGTTCTGTCTGCCATTTTACAAGTTCCACTGGATTTAATGGACTTGTAATATGGCGGACGGGAAATCCATCACGTTTGTGATGGAGTAACTCCTTCCGTCAAGATCCTAATCAGGCCCCAAGACCCAAAGTCTCCCAAGCACTGCTCTTCTTAACTGGCTGAACAATCCACATGCCGGACGTGAGCTTCCTTTTGCATGAATAGGCGTCCTGGGCGTTTGGGGCAGACTGTTAATGCCGGGGTCAAAACTAGAATTGCTAGGTGTACCTAATAAACTACATATCATTTTGCTCATGAAAGCCTTCCAAGGCTGACAGTCACCAAAGAAAAGATGCTTAAACTACTCAGCCTGAACCATAAAATACTTCTCCAAAAGAATGTCTTCAAAGCCCCACAAAACAGGCTAAAACCACCCTTCAACACATTGCATTCTGGAAGAGCATGTGTTTCTGTGCTAGGCTCTTAGGATGGAAGAATTTTTCTCAGCATGATGAATAAAAAAAAACACATGGAGTGTAAAGTTTCTGCCAGTGGTGTAGCAAGTGTGATATGGGCCCTAGTCCAAGCAAGAGAACAGATCCCTTATCTCCTCTAGGTCGGGTTTCAAACAACCATATCTAGAATGGGGTGAGCTCCTCGCAACCCTGGGCACGGGTGCCACTCCACTTACTGCACTAGTGTTAACTCCTCCTGGTCTCTGATTTCCCCATTCCACCTGCCTTTCCATTTTTCATCCTATCTCTATCCTGCTCTCTCACCTCTTCCCCATTCACTCGCTTCCCTTCCTATATCCTTCAAGTCTCTAGCTACACCCCTATCAATCCTTATCAGCCTTCCATTCTCACATATTCTTTTCTTCTTTTAGCGTTTAATCTCTTTCTCCCAATCCGCTCTCCTCCTCTCCCCTTATTTATCTATGTTAAACCTTTAAAAATGACTGAACCTACTAATATTCCTGTAGCTCTGACCGTTTCACGTCTGTATCTTGTCTTCGTTATCTCTCATCATTTGCTTCCTCCTGTTCTTTCTAGCACTCTTATTTTTATCAACTTTTGCCTTCTTCCTATCCACTTTTGCACGTTCTGTCATGCAGTTCCTATAAACCTATATAGGATCTGCACGTTTAGACAACATAGACTGTGGTATTGGTGTCCAGACTAATTTCAGACACCCCCATACAAGGTGGCTGGTATACAAGCAAGTATGCTTGCTCGTATACCAGCTAGCGTACAGTGCCACTAGAAACCCTGCTTACCAAGGAGGGAATAGTTATTGGCAACTATCGAACATGACAACTCTGTCCCATCAGGGATCGTGGAAACAGTGCAGTACTTTTCGGTCAGTCACTTGTGCTCCCTTTGTCTCAGAGAGATACACAGAATAAATGGTGGGGACGTTTTCAATAAGCATTTATTGAACCAGTGTCATTCTAGTGTAAAATAAGTGTCTTGAAACAACCATAAGACAGAGACAGATATAAATGATTATAAGCACCAACAAAGTAAAATGATGATAGATTTCTACCATAATGCTAAAACAATGAATACAGACAGGTATATCAAATACATGACAGTAATAATGCATACTCCTACAATACGACCCTAACTAGATGTACCTAAGTGTACCTAGCATGTATGTAGGTGTAGAGCGAAGAATTACTCTAGGATAAAGTCAACCCCATTACGTGAAGTGAGAGACTGTGGGACCCTGTCTTGGTCTCGAGATGGATACCCAGGCCCGGACTGGCCGTTGAGGGCACCGGGCAATTCCCCGGTGGGCCGCATGGTTGGGGGCCGGTTTTGGGCCCCTGGGGCCGTTTTTGTTACAGGGCCGTTATGCTGCAAAAACAGCCCTGTAACAAAAACGGCTAGAAAACGGCCCTGTCACAGAGCGCGGTCGCACCTCTCACCCCTCCCCTCTCCTCCCGGAGGGGGGAGGGGGGCCGGCCGAGCACTTTGCCAAGGCCGGTTCTGGTTCCCAGTCCGGCCCTGTGGATACCCCGTGAGTGTATGCATGCAGGAACATCAGCATCTCGCTTTAGTGTGTAAGCATGGATGTCCTTTTTCTCCTCTCCCTGCCTCAGCAAAGATATGGTATTTATATACCCAAAGTGGTACCCTCAGGGGATCTACCTTGCTGTGTCATGTCGGACTAGGATGACGGAAGGAATGACCTTTACACACAGTTATTATGCAGGAGATGGTAGTCCTGCTGAGATTCCAAGAATCCTCATGCATAATGAATGGGGCTAGTTTTCGGAGAACACCCTATGTCATTTAAGCTGTAAAGTAACTAGGTAAAAGGTCAGTCCCAAGAATCGTTATGTAGTGTAATGGCAGGGGAAATATAGGCAAAAGGTTGGGTAAGTACCTGAGCCTATATTAGCGTACCTGTATGAAACATAACAGTTCATCTCTCCTTTCTCGCACTCATCCTTGCCTCCTTCCCTCCTCTCACTCTTTTCTCTCCGAATCTTTCACACTTTCTTTCCCCTCCATGTTCTCAATTATTTCCACGTTTTCTTTTCCCGCTTTTCTGGCACAGGTGCTAACATGCCCATAGGAGTGTGCCGCAATAAGGCAGACCTTTGGGAGGGAAAAAGGATCCCATGGAGCTTCAGGAGAACTACCTGCAAGCGGGTGAAGTCACTCACTCCACCCGCCTGCAGAGGGATGTCTCTCCACTCTTGAAAATGCTGGAGGGTTGCTGCCTGCACTATGAACCAGGAAAGACATGGCTTGGCAGTTCGGGCTGGACTGTTCCCATGAGACACAGGGTCAGACTGATTTGCATATGGCCATGTCAGATCTGGGGTGGCGGAGTGAGCTAAAGAATGATGATGGATTAACACCTTGGGTGCTTGAGATATTCCCCTCCTGTGCTGCATTCCCTTCATTCCCATTGTTCATGACGAGCTCAGCTCGTCATGAGCACAGCTCAACCGTGCCTCATGACGAGCTGAGCTCGTCATGAGCATCGAAGGGGTTAAAACCAGATCAGTTGACTGGGGTGAGTGCTTGCAATGTTCAACACTCCGTCAATCAGCCCCTTTGGTTTTGCTTTGTGCGCCCTTAGTTGGCAGGGTATGTCCAGACGTGGGTCCCTTGCTCACTTTGCCACTGGATTCAAGATAGCCTGTCTGACGAGGGTTATGAACCCTAAACAGGTGCCAAGATGCTTGTTTCTGGTCCAGCGAAGACATGGCTTAGCAGTTCGGGCTGGACTGTTCCTACAAGTCATAGTGTCAGACTGATTTGCATTTGTCCATGTCTGAACTGGGGTGGCGGAGTGAGCTAAAGAATGATGAGGGATTAAACCCAGATCAGTTGACTTGGGGCGAGTGCTTGCAATTCTCAACACTACGTCCATTTTTCCCTTTGGTTTTGCATGCTTAACACGGCCTCTGGTGCTGTGAAAAGCACTCTGTTACCCTTCGGAGTAGGGTCTGCCCTACCGAACTGCCCATCATAAATTACATTAATAAAATTAATCCAGTTAAATGAACACCATTTGAAAAAGCGAACCTATGAGTTTTGCTACTCCCATAAATCAATGCGTGTGTTTGCTTATGAGAAACTGAGAATTATTTAAAACTTTAACTCGGAAATACCTTTCGCGCTAAAGCTGCAAAGGGTCTTTGAACACTCGTTAAAGTATAATTCATAATTTGCCCAAGCAAGGCAGTTTGGAGGTCATAATCTCAGAGGGAGCCCTGAAGGGAAAATCTCTAAATCAAAGTTTTCAGTCTTTTTTCAATTGAATATGAAGTCCAGTATAAAGGTAGCTTCTACTTCTAGATGAAAACAGTATGGCTCTAAGATTAGGTAGCAGAGCTCTATGTGGATGGTGCCATGGAGATCTCGATGAGGCTAGAGAGGATTTTATTAAATGAATTTAATGTATCATGCAATTTTATCCAAAGTCCATAAATAAAGAAGATGCAATGGTAAAAGGGGAACCAAAGGAAGAAAATGAAACATCAGTTGATAAGCATAAGTATCAGATAATAAACGTCATTTGTATTCACTTTTTAATTAATGCCAAGTTTGGGTGATATGAAAGGAGGGAATGTCTACTCGTCCTATTACTTGGGGACTAGTACAGCACTTGAGTGAAAACCAGACGGAGCAAATGAATTGAGGTAAAAGATGATGTCAAGAAGATGGTGTGGGGAAGGAGACAAAATACATTTAAAAACAATACTCGAGCTGGGCAGGGAGGGAGGAGAACGGATAAAGAATGGAAGGACACACAAAATATGAACTGCAGAGTGTTGGATACCGTGAAGTGGGAAAAGAGCACAGTTAGGTAGGCCGGCAATGTAGTATATGCTCAAGAGCAGAGATTGATGTTATATATATAATAAGTAAAACTGGGAGTGACAGGAGCAAGTGACTCTAGCACCGTGTTTGTAAAGGAAGGGGAGAGTCATAGCAGATGGGTTACTAGGGTGCAGAAAGAGAGGGAGGAAGGAAGTGAGGGGGAAATGAAGGAGGATGAAGAGTATGAGAATTGATGACATTGGATGACGTGAAGCTCAGTTAGGGAACTACAAACCCAATATTGTTGCTTGTGCTAAGAGCCACCATATGAAGTAGAACACTTTCTACACTCTCTGCTCAGACATGCTCGGCTTTTTTTATACAAATGATTATGTTATATAAAAAAAATACATTTCAATACATTTACATATTGAAGCATATTTGTGTAATTATGCTAATTTTGCAATTTGACATTTTGACGCTCATAGAATGATTAGTCCTCTCTGTTAAAATTCGTTTTTAATACACCGTGGTGTTTAGGTAAGCACTAAAATGATTGTTTACCATTAGCTGATACAGTGTACGTAGATGTAAAAAAAAATGAGTGTAATAAACGAGACAAGGAGATAGTTAATTCTAAGTATACAAGCTGCAAATAAAACTAATTGGAGCCTGGGATGTGTTAATGAAAGTTAGCAGCTGGGATACAATTACTGTGGTACAGTACCAGAGAGAAAATGGGAATACATTATGTATGTTGCCTGTACGCATGGAGCTGCTGAGGCAGTACGGAGGCATCATGCTTCGCATGTACAGGATGATGACGAGGAGCTAGGTTTCACAGGTGCTGTGAATATAAAAACACGCCTTACACCCTCCCCTTTATATGGGCATTTCTTCTTGAGTTAAACTATCAAACTTAACTTCTTTTACTGCCCTTTCAGTCCAGGTCAAAAGAGAGATATAAAACAACAGCAACCAGGCTTGAAAACATCATGTTTTAGGGCCAGATGTATCAAGATACGCTTTTGCGATTCTCAAATAGCGATTTTTAAGGAATCGCTATTAGAGAATTGCAAAATGGTATGTATTTAGAAATTTGCTATTTTTTAGCGATTTCTTAAAATTCCTTAATTGCGATTAGCAAATTGCTAATCGCAATTAAGGAATAATTTCCCATTCATTTCTATGGGCCAGGAGGCCCATAAGAATGAATGTGAAATTATTCTCAATTTGCGATTCGCAATTTGAGAATAATTTCAAGGGTGCAAGGGTGTCCAAAGGACACCCTGTTGCACCCCTGAAATAGGCATGGGTGCACATGTGGTGCACATACATGCCCTAAGGGCATGTATGTGCATCACATGGCACTTTGAAAAATGCAAAAATGGGAATTTTTCTCAGGAAATTCGCAAATTACCACCAACTTGAAGTTGGTGTTAATTTGCGATTCCTTAGTGACAATTAGCAATTTTTTTTGCATCATACATTGCATTTAAGGAATCGCAAACTTTGCAATTCCTTAAATGCAATCACAAAATAAGGAATCGCTAATTTGCGATTCCTTATTTTGCACTGAAATTTGCTACATACATACCATTTTGCTCAAATGAGTTTGCGAATTTCGGCGTTTGCGAACCCATTTGAGCTTCATACATCTGGCCCTTAGTCTCTTAAAACCTGTTCCAAGGTTGGAGCTAGTCTTCCAGCAAAGGGTAAAGGGTACAAGATGCTTCTTTCACACAAAGTGGGTATGACACAGCCCCTACATTAATGTTACGTGTTTCAATATGCTAATTTTTTTTTTTTTTAAAGTCCTATTTCCTGCATTAGTGGCGATTAAAGTTACATTGTGGTAGGTTTGAGACTGTCATCAAATATCGGGTACCGAAGGCATGAGACTGGCTTGTTGTCATTCATTACAAAGCACTGGTCGAAGGGGGCGCTTAATTTGAGCATTATGGGCCATATGTATCAAGGCTAAATGAGTTTGCAAACGCCGAAATTCACAGACTTTCGGCGTTTGCGAACTCATTTTCGCAAAATGGTATGTATGAAAGAATTTGGGTGCAAAATAAGGAATTGCAAAATTTGCAATTCCTTATTTTGCGATTGCATTTAAGGAATCGCAAATTTTGCGATTCTTTAAATGCAATGTATTAAGCAAAAAAAAATCCAAAATGCCCTTAAGGAATCGCAAATTACCACCAACTTCTAGCTGGTGGTAAGTTGCGATTTCCTTGAAAAATGCACATTTCAGCATTTTTCAAAGTGCCATGTGACGCACATACATGCCCTTAGGGCATGTATGTGCACCACATGTGCACCCATACTTATTTCAGGGGTGCAACAGAGTGTCCTTTGGACACCCATGCACCCTTGAAATTATTCTCAATTTGCGATTAGCAAATTGAGAATCTCAAATTGAGAATAAACTCCCATTCCTTCCTATGGGCCAGGAAGCCCATAGAAATGAATGGGAAAGTATTCCTTAATTGTGAATTCGCAATTTGCGAATTCGCAATTAAGAAATATCAAGAAATCGCTAAAAAATTGCGATTTTCTTGATACATACCAATTAGCGATTCTGAAATAGCGATTTCCTAAAAATCGCTATTACAGAATCGCTAATTGGTATCTTGATACATATGGCCCTATATCCCTGGCCTTTGCAGGAGTCCTAGGAGTGCACAGAAGTAATCCAACATGAACTAATACACCTCAGTGGAGTAGCAGTCTGCCTTTAAAGCACATACATTGAGATTGATGTTAAATTCAAGTGCAAAGAGGGGCACGGTGCTGGGTGTCCTTGGTAATGACCTTTGAGCAGTTATCAGTTACACAAAACATTCCCTTCCACTTTTGCTTTTTGTGTAAAAACAGAGTATTACCATCAAAGAAAAATCCATCTATGTAGCTAGGACTTCTGCAAATTAACATTTTATAATACTCAAGTACATGTTTTTGACTAGATACTCAATCACTGAAATATTTGGTATAGGCCTCCTTGTAAACAGTTTGATCCACTGGAATCTTCTGCATGGCTACCATGGTGTCTTGGCTGCTGTTCTGGTTTTCCTTCGCAGCCGCCACGTGTGCTCTTGCTTGCAGCAATCTGTGCTTAGCTTTTCGAGAAACCGTAGCGTCAAGTTCAGCTCTTTCGGCAGCATTGCCTTCCTGGAGCAGTGATAGCCTGCAAAATCCAAGTAAAACGATTTTCAGAATAATTGTCAACACTTTTGAATGTTACTTTTTCTGGCAGTCGGTTTTATCAGCATCTTTCTACTTTTCTTGATAAGTTGGGTTTTCTAGTAAATACCAAAAGAACGTGTGCTGGCTCACCTCACAATATCAGACAGTTCCCTATCCTGCTTCTATTTGAAATTCAAATATCCACTGTACATCTTAGGTATTCTCTGTACACACAGTAAATTTATGTTTTGTATTTCTTGCGCTTTTATACAGCGTGTGCTTTACGCCAAGGTATCTGAGCGCTTTACAATAGAACCACGTATATTACATAAGGACTTCAGAGTACATGGATTACATTTAAAAATACGAAATAGATATACAAGTCTAAACACTTAAGAACATTTTACAATGGTTAGTATGAAAGATGCGTAATTTAAACAGTGTAGATATAAAATGCCTGTATTGGTGGGAAGTGAGCAAAAATAATATTGGTGGGAAGTGAGCGCAAAGAATATAGACATAAAATAATGATTTTATACAGCCAAATTGTCTAAATTACTTTTATTCGGTCATTACGACCATGAAAGTACAAGTGCAACGATACCGAAATTCATTAGTACCAATGTATCGGGAATACAATGTATGACCAAAATTGACACTCATTCTAAGAACGTGATCTTGTATTGACTATTAAAACAGTATATTGCTTGTTAAAGGAGAGGCACAAAGGTAAAATAATCTTGATATGGTTGCAATAAAAACACTTGTATGAATATGTTGGACTTGGCCCTTCTGGCAGGTTTAACCCTAATCTTTTTGCTTTTAATATATGATCTGAGTTGATGATTTTTGGTCTGTGCGCACTTTTTCCCTGTGTCCCAGAGTAAAGTGCATGTATGTAGTTAGGCTGGCCTGCTCTCCCATAGGGATGCATGGGGAATGTCTGTGTCCCTGGTAGTTCCTGATGCGTGGGGAGTGCAGACTCGAATTTGGTATGTGCGAGCTCGTGGGAATAAATGCTTCGCAATGATGTATGAGGCATGAGTGTGTCTTGTGTAGAAATGCCACTTCTAGGACTTGGCATATTAATGTAAAATATGCCTGGCTTGTGATTGGCTAGAGCTGGCTGGTGAGCCTGGCTCCAGGAAGGCTGGATGGGTCTGCCCGGTGGTGAGTGTGAGATTAGCATGTTGATGGCTGGGGAGGAGTGCACCTGGTCCCTGATGAGGCTGGACTTTCCCCACACAATGCTGGCTCCACCCCCTGTGGTGCGACTGATGACCCTAGCCCTGCCAGTGAATGAAATGGGTGGTTGGGCTATCAAGGGTACTCCAAAACCAGCTGCGACTGGTTTCTTCCCCATCCTGCACCTACAGACAAAGGAATTTACAGTATAAGAAGGGGCTGTGTCCCCATACAATTTGTTCTGCTTTTGGATCTTGGCTGAGGAGGCTGCTGCTGTTGCTGGGGCCAGGAGGACCGCCACTTGGACTGTCTCCCTGCCTGGAGACCCAGTGAGCTGGCTCTGTGCCCAGCCTTGCCCCCTGCCTGCCCCCGCCTGCCTCCAGACCCTGCTGGAGCTTGACTTTTTGCTTGGAGCGCCTGGAAGCGCTTTATTTGTCTTTAGCGCTTTATTTTTGGTCCTAGCGCTGGGGAGCGCTTTTGTGCACAGCCGGTGCCCACCCGGCATTTGCCCGCTTTCATTGCCGATGTTAAAGCCCCAGGACCTTGCCTCTGTGTTTGGGTCCCGATCCAGTGCCCACCTCGATTCATTGTGTATTTTAAAGCAGCCGGTGCCCACCCGGCATCGCCCCTCAAAGATCACCGCGCCGCCATTCTCCAGCGCGTCCTGGAGTCAGGGGGCCTGTCCCCAGGGCCGCGCTGCCATTGGCGGCCCCAAGGAAGAATCGCCGGACTGTGATTGGTCCCCGCCACAGGAACTCCCTTCGCGCCATCCCTGGGCCGGGCAGAGATTGGCCAAGCCCCGTGGGCTTCCCTGCGCGCACCCAGGAAGCAGTCCGGCCCCCAGAGAAGTGAGGGAGACGCCCGCAGGGCTCTCGGAAGTCCAGAGAGAGCCCCGCGGCCCCGGAGAAGAGCCTTCACCCAGAAGCATACCGGGAGGCGGAGAGAGAGCTTCCCTTGCAGCCGCCGCCGGGACCGAGCGCCGAAACCCAGCCGGTGAGTGCGGGGAGGGCCTGGCCTGAGAGAGGCCCAGTTGTGTTCGAGCCCCGAGAGGCTCGCAGGGCGCATAGTTGTTTCGAGCCCTGAAAGGCTCGTGGGGCATTTCTTTGTTGGAGCCACGAGGCTTCCCGCCCGCATCTTATGTATTACGGGCTCCGTGAGGCTCTGTGGCATTTCTTGGAGCCCCAAGGCTCGAGGGGGCAGTTGTTCTACAGAGCCTGAGAGGCTCACAGCCCACATTATTGTTTTAGAGCACTGAAGCTCTTTAATGCCCATTTGATTCGCGAGCCCTGAGAGGCTCCTGAGGGACACAGTCTGGTAGTTAGAGCCCCGAGGCTCCCACGCTGTGTTCTGCCCATTGTGTTCTTGAGCCCACAAGGCTCCAACGTGTGCCCAGCATTATTTACAACTGTCCAGCACTTAGTGGACAGTTGCTACGTTTAGGCTTGTGTTCTTGGCTGCCTGCGCAGCCTCCCTGACAATTTGGACTCAGGGCATTTCAGCCCTTGGGAGGCCAGTTGGCCTGAGGGACAGTTCTAGTGTTGTGCTATGTGCACCCTGCGCATTGTGAGTTACTTGCTTATTTTGATTCCTGCGCAAATGTTCTACCTGCACCTCTGAATGTGTTTTAATGCCTCATGTGCAATGTGTTTATGTTTTATCCCCTTTGCTAAAAGTGACCTGCTTAGAGGATTGTTGATGTCCCATTACCTTTGCTAAAAGTGACCTGCTTAGGTGTTTTATGTTTTATCCCCTTTGCTAAAAGTGACCTGCTTAGAGGATTGTTGATGTCCCATTACCTTTGCTAAAAGTGACCTGCTTAGGTGTTTTATGTTTTATCCCCTTTGCTAAAAGTGACCTGCTTAGAGGATTGTTGATGTCCCATTACCTTTGCTAAATGTGACTTGCTTAGGTGATTTTTTATGTTCCTATAGGTCCTGATAATAAGGTCCTAGTTCCCTGCGTGATTTTCCTACAGTGTTTAGGGTTGCGTAGGAGGTATTTACTCTTTACCAGTGATTACTGGTTGTGTGCTGCATTTACTATTTTAGTGCTACAGTCATTATATGTTTATGTGCTAAGTGTTATATCTACAAGTATTATTTCTAACAAGTGCCTACCCCGGACAGTGGTCCATGTGGTCCTGTCCTGTACATAATCCCTTGTAAATTCTGCCCGCGCCTGTTGGCACATTGTAAAGTGTGTGGTTTTATCTAATGTTTTTTTTACTATAATACAAAGGCTATTTTTTATATAACCTTGTGTGGAGTTTCCTTTGTGGTGGGCCTTGGGTGTTGTTGCTGGGTGCGCGCGCAACCGCTTTACACATCGCCTCCGAGATTAGCCTTGCTGCTCGCGTCACGTTACCTAGAGGGTGAGCAGGGGTTATCTTGGTGTGTAACTCCCTTGCCCTGACCGTGGACATGGTGAACTCTGACTGACTTTGGCGTGAGCCTTGGCCAGCCGGGGTCCCGGGTCTAACAGAATACATGAAAGTGCAAAAGCCAGTAGTGCGAGAGTGCAATAGAACAAGCATGCCAATAGTTCATTCAGAACTTAGCAGCATAATGATCAGTACAATGTACCATCTTCCTGAAGAAGCTAAAATAATTAAGACAAGAGATAAAAGAGTGCAAAATATGTTTCACAACAAGTTGAAAGGATCAATGCAATTCCAAGAAGAATCCTTTATGTCTTATTTAGTGCGTAGGACTCTTGCAACTGCACAAACCATCAGGGGCATGGAATCTATTTTTAGAATTCGAAATGCTTCTTGATGGCACCGAGTTCCCATCAGCCTACATGTAGGGGCTACCCATCTGGATCTCGGGAATAAGTACAACATGTTCCACAGACCACTTTTTCCGTCTGAATAAATCCAAAGATTATTTTATTTATTTAACAATCAAATCACATTAATTACATGATACTGAAAAAATCTTTTAAAACTTGCACATCACGCCACTCTCATCATCAAATTCAAAATACTGTCATTCCTCGTCATTTATAACCAATTACACACTCTTCATCCACATCCATATATTCTCATTCCCCCTCATTCTCAATCACCACAACATGTAGCCACCACACTGCCAAAACCACTAAATACAAAAGGACAATTTTTAGGATCTTAAATT
Organism: Lissotriton vulgaris; assembly: GCF_964263255.1. Lineage (NCBI taxonomy): Eukaryota > Metazoa > Chordata > Amphibia > Caudata > Salamandridae > Lissotriton > Lissotriton vulgaris. Next base: position 500,391,244 of record NC_141685.1, read on the forward strand.
CTTTCAATACATGCAATAGAAGACAATTTGAACAATATGTACATCAAATCAAACATAGGTTCACAATTCTTATGGCCCAAGACAGGTCTACGCATTTCGAACCCCCTCAAATCTCTGGATTCTCATCAGGACTTCATAGCTCATTTGTAGTCTAGATCAGCCGATCTAGCAAGTTCAAACGTGCCATCTGTTTATTGGCAATGATGGATGATCTTTTACTACTGTTCTACAGTTCCAGGTGACGACGCAATCAATGTCTTCCCACCCAGCATTCCCCAAAGTCTCCCGATACAAATGGTACCTCACGTGTGTGGTTGGGCCAAGTGCCCGCGGCAGGGAAGGGTCCAAAACGTATTCTGGAGACATCAAAATTAACAATCACAAAAAGACCTGGTTTTGCAAGGGGGATCAACTGGGTTTTTGACCCCGGGCTCAGCAGCCATCTAGGGAAACCTACCAAACCCAGACATTTCTGAAAACTAGAAACTTGTGGGAGTCCAGGGAGGTATGGCTTGAGTGGATCACCAAAAGATTTCCTATCCAGAATCCCCTGCAAACTTTTCATGTTTCTGTGTGGGAAAGTTGTGGGATAACTGGGCTGAAAGAAATTTCTCATCCCCAGCGTTCCCTCAGGTATCCCGATAAATATGGCACCTCACCTGTGTGGATGGACCAAAATCCCGGTAGGAAAGTTGTGGGATCACTGGGCTGAAACAAATGTCCTACGGAGCAGCCTTCTCTCTGACATGCCAATAAACATATCCCTGGTGCCTAGTGGGCTTTCTGACATCCTAAAGGACAAATAAGGGGCTATTGCCCTGATCTGCCTTCTGGGAAGTCAGGCATACTTTTTTAGAGGTTGAGGCATTACCATGCCCATCCTCAGAAGCCTCCACGCCTACATATAAAAAAAAACATAATCCCTGGTGCTTGGTGGGATTTCTGTATGGGGGCAGATCAAGGACTACTGCCCCCATCTGCCTCCCGGGGGGCTAGAAAAGACTGTTAAATTTATTTGGGAGTGAGGGCATTGGCATGCCCTTTCTGGGCAGCCCCACCTCAACATATAAAAAACAACATAATCCCTGGTGCCTAGTGGGCTTTCTGCCCCCGCGTGGCATAACAAAGGCTACTGCCCCATCTTCCAGAAAGACTGTGGCAAATGTTTTTTGGGGGGTGGGGGCATTTGAATTGCGCCTTTATGGAGCAGCCCTAGCCCAACGTGTAAAAAAAGCGATCCTGGGTGCCTAGTGGACTTAATGGCCCCCGGGGACATGTCAGGGGCTATACCCCATCTGCCTTCCAGAGGAGGCAGAGAGACTGTGGAATTTTTTGAGAAGTGGGGGCATTCAATCAATCAAAGCATTTATATAGCGCACTACTCACCCAGAGGGTCTCAAGGCGCTAGGGGGGGGGGGGTCAGCTACTGCTCGAACAGCCAGGTCTTGAGTTGCTTCCTGAAGGCGAGGTGGTCCTGGGTCAGGCGGAGGTGGGTCGGGAGGGAGTTCCATGTCTTGGCGGCGAGGTAGGAGAAGGACCGTCCCCCTGTGGTGGCTCTTCGGATGCGGGGGACGGCGTCGAGGGCGTGGCCGGTCGATCGAAGCTTGCGTTTGGGAGTGTTGAAGTTGAGGCGGCTTTGAGGTATCCTGGGCCTTGGTTGTGTAGGGCTTTGTGTGCGTGGGTGAGGAGTCGGAAGGTGATTCTCTTGTCGACCGGGAGCCAGTGCAGGTCTCTCAGGTGTCCGGAGATGTGGCTGCGACGGGGGATGTCCAGGATGAGTCGTGCTGAGGCGTTCTGGATCCGCTGGAGTCTCTTCTGGAGTTTGGCGGTGGTTCCGGCGTAGAGGGAGTTGCCGTAGTCCAGTCGGCTGGTGACGAGGGCCTGGGTGACCGTCTTCCTGGTCTCGGTGGGGATCCACCGGAAGATCTTACGTAGCATGCGCAGGATGTTGAAGCACGACGAGGAGACGGCGTTGACTTGTCTGGTCATGGAGAGGGAAGAGTCCAGGATGAAGCCTAGGTTGCGTGCGTGGTCTGTTGGTTTGGGTGCGCTGCCTAGGGCGGGGGGCCACCAGGAGTCGTCCCAGGCGGAGGGTGAGGATCCCAGGATGAGGACTTCCATCTTGTCCGAGTTCAGTTTCAGGCGGCTGTTCTTCATCCATTCGGCTACCTCTTTCATCCCTTCGTGAAGGTTGGCTCTGGCGGGGTCGTTGGTGAGGGAGAGGATCAGCTGGGTGTCATCGGCATAGGAGATGATGTTGAGGTTGTGCTGGCGTGCTATGTCTGCGAGGGGGCTCATGTAGACGTTGAAGAGGGTTGGACTGAGCGAGAAACCTTGAGGAACGCCGCAGATGACTTCGGTGGCTTCAGATCTGAACGGAGGGAGGCGGACTCTCTGTGTCCTTCCGGCGAGGAGGGAGATGATCCACTCCAGTGCCTTCTCCTGGACTCCGACGTTGCTGAGGCGCTGTACTAGGGTACGGTGGCAGACAGTGTAGAAGGCCGCGGAGAGGTCTAGGAGGATGAGGGACGCTGTTTCTCCGTTGTCGAGCAGAGCTCGGATGTCATCGGTGGCTGCGATCAGGGCGGTCTCGAAGCTGTGGTTGGCCCGGAAGCCAGACTGCGAGGGGTCGAGGGATCCGTTCGTCTCAAGGAAGGCGACCAGCTGCTTGTTGACGGTCTTCTCGATGACTTTTGCAGGAAACGGGAGCAGCGAGATGGGGCGGTAGTTCTTGAGGTCGGTGGAGTCGGCTGATGGCTTCTTGAGTAGGGCGCTGAGTTCGGCGTGCTTCCAGCTCTCCGGGAAGTTCGCGGTGTCAAAGGAGGTGTTGATGATGTCCCGCAGGTGGGGTGCGATGACAGCGTCGGCCTTGTTGAAGACGTGGTGAGGGCAGGGGTCGGTCGGAGATCCGGAGTGGATGGAGTTCATCGTGCGGACGGTGTCTTCGGTGCTGATCGGAGTCCAGGTGCGGAGGGTGGTGGTGGGGGGCGGTGGCTCTGTCGTGGCATGCGTCGGTTGAGTGCTGAAGCTGTTGTGTATGTCCGCGATCTTGTTGTGGAAGTAGGAGGCGAGGGAGTTGCAGAGGTCTTGCGAAGGGGTGATGTCGTTGTTTCCGGCGTTGGGGTTGGAGAGCTCTTTGACGATGTTGAAGAGCTCCTTGCTGTTGTGTGCGTTGTTGTCCAGTCGTTCCTTGAATGCGGTTTTCTTGGTGGTGTGGATGAGTTGGTGGTGCTTTTGGGTGGCGAGCTTGAGGGCAGCCATGTGGTCCGGAGTTGGGTCTCTGCGCCAGGTTCTCTCGAGGGCTCGGCAGTTCTTCTTGGAGCTCTTGAGTTCGTCGGTGAACCATGGGGCTTTCTTGCTGCCGGGTCTGCTAGGCGGGGTCCTCAGGGGGGCGAGGTCGTCTGCGCAGTCGCTGATCCACTTCGTGAGGTTGGTGGCCGCCTGGCTTGGGTTTGTTGTGCTTGTGGGAGGGTTCATGCTCAGGGAGGTCGCGAGCTGGCCGGCTGTGATCTTGCCCATTGCCATCATGCCCATTTTGGGCACCCCCACCCCTATATACATAAAAACAAAATCCCTGGTGCCTGGTGTGCCCTCCTGAGGCGATGTCCAAGCAAGGACTCACTAGGGAGATTCTCCCCTTTCCAATGATACCTCTCCCATCTGCCTCAGTGCTCAGGGTGCTGAGATAGCCCCAAGAGCACGGAGGCAGTGAAACTGAAACTGCATTTCAATTTCGGTTATCTGAAATGATATCAGCGCGACATGCGCACTGATCGTCATTTCAGAGAAACAATCAGAACACCCTTGGAAGATGGGAAAGCTTTTTTGATTGAAAGGAAATCCCTCAGGTATCCGCACCAGACTAATTTCCTGTGCCATGTGAGAGGAGGCTTGGAGCAGTCCTACGCGCATGAGCCGTCCGACCACCAGAACAGTTTAATGACAAGGCACCCTGCCCTGCGGGCTACCTGGGGTCTAACTGAGGGGCGTTTCACTGACTGGGAGCAACACACAAAGACCAAACTGCCAACTATACCTATGCATGTAACCTAGGATACAGGCAGCACATACCAAGTGGTTGGGACAAGAAAATGACAACTATCTAAAAGTGGCATTTTCGGAATTCGGATTAAAAATCTGACTTTACCATTAAAGAGGGATTTTAATTAGAATCTTATAGACACTGTAATCAACCTGTCCACCTGCTCCCAAGTGAAAGTTATACAATGTAATAACAAAACACAATGTTATTCTAAGGGAGAGGTAGGCCTCTTAGTAGTGAAAACGAATTTGGGTTTTTTCACTATTAGGACATATACAACTTAAAAGCACATGTCTTCCTGCCTTGTGGGTGATTTAAGACCTATTTTTGGAGTGACCTATATGTATTAAAAAGGGTTGTATAGGCACAGTAAATGGTGTATCTTGCCAAGTAGAACTGGCAGTTTAAAATTGCACACGGGCTGCCATCGCAGGCCTGAGACGTTTTAAAAGGCTACATAAGTGAGTGGCACAAATAGTGCTGCAGGCACACTTGTAGCATAACATTTACAGGCCATGTTTTAAAGAGTGAGCACAAGCACCTTAGCACTGGTTAGCGGGACTAAAGCAGACAGAGTCCTAAAGCCAAACAGGAGGTGATAAGGCAAAATGCTTGGGGGGAGATCACACCTGAGGCTGTCAAGGTCTAACACAGGTTATGTAATACATCTTCTATTACCTTGTCTGTTGTGTGGTGAAATATTCTATTTCATAAGCACTTCCAGTAGACATGCAAGAATCAGAACTTTTGCTCAGCAAACTGAGTAAGGTATCATTTTCCTTTTGCAGTGCAGACACAGTCATAGAATCTGGATCAGAACAGGAGATTTACCCCCAGATACATCATGGTCATGTTTTGCGAGTCCTTAATAGCGAATTTTAAGGATTCGCTATTAGAGACTTGCAAAACGGGATGGATGTAGAAATCTCAATATTTTATGCGATTTCTACTGCTTCCTTATTTGCGATTTGCTAATTGCTAATCGCAAATAAGGAATGGATTTCCCATTCATTCCTATGGGCCTAGAGGCCCATAGGAATGAATGAGGAGTCATTCCTTATTTGCGATTACCAATTAGCGAATCGCAAATGAGGAAGCAATTTCAAGGGTGCCAGGGTGTCTAAAGGACACCCTGTAGCACCCCTGAAATGGTAATGTACACTGGTGTTGCGCACACACATGTCCAAAGGACATGTGTGTGTGTAACATACAACTTCGAAAAATGCACTAAAGTGCATTTTTCTAAGTTTTTGCTATTTACCACGTAGTTAGACTTTGCGGTAAATAGCGGCCCCAGATTGTGAATTCGCAATTTTAAATTGGTTCATGAAATGCATTTAAGGAATCTCAAATTGAGATTCCTTAAATGCAATGAATCGCAATTTAGCGATTTCTAGAATTGCGATTTTTGCATTTGGGATGATGAATCCCAAATGCAAAAATAGCACTCGCAGACGGCCAGATTCTGAGAATCTGGACCTTTGCGAGCCGATTTCGGTTTGATGAATCTGGCTGTATGTCAGGATATCGATAGCTGTGCAATTGGTTTGGGGCGTAAACTCGCCTTACCCTTTGACATTGTATGTCATGATATGGCATAGAGGTGTTTGAGAGCCAATAAGAAAAGTATCCAGAACATAAATGCCCATTTCTCATAAGGAGATTCTTTGCTTCACAACTAGGATTGCCCTCCTCAACTCTAAAAGTAGACACTAAACACCTATCATTGTTGGGTATGTGGGAACTACCTTGCACAACCTTAACCTCTTGGCTGCTAGGCGTTTTCCCGCTGTGTGCTGGAAAATGCCATTTTAGTGGCACTATGACGAGCTCAGCTCGTCATCAGCACACGACACCCGTGGGTGATGACGAGCTGAGCTCGTCATCAGCATCGAAAGGGTTAAGTGAAACACTGGTACTTTTCTTTCTCAGACCCTTCATTATGGCACACAATAAAAACAAGTAACGCTGAACAATTCAACAAGTGATAATGTAAGCAAACTGAATGCAAAGAAATATCGAAAGTGATGCTGGAATGGTGGGCTGGTCATTCTGTCGGAATTAGTGGCAAGGGTTGGCAGCAGGGTAGACAAAGTAAATAGAATATTGAGCAGAGATGCTCAAGATCACAAAGGGAGTCAGCAGACAAAAGGGACCTAACTGGAAAGCTCTGAAAGAGAGAATAAGAAAGACAAAGCTAAAAAAACAGGTACTCAAGAGACAATTCCGCATTAAGAATGACCAATACCCAGGATGTGCAAGACATACATATAACAATATTAACATTAGGGGGAATGTGGGGTAAAGCACCTGTGAGCTCCAAAAGATAAGACAGAAGCCCAGTAAGTTCCTCACCAATTGCTGTTACAGATACTGACTGCAGATTCCCGCAGATAGGATATACATGCAAAGGCGAGGTCTGTGGAGCGGATACCTTTGGTGATATTATAAAAGTTAGAAAAACCAATAACTACAGCTGACAAGAAACGTTACCTAGGTTGTCAGCTGTGCCCACAAGTACTGGGGATGAAACAGGAACATGTGAGGCAGTAACAGCAAGGGTGAGGAACTGAAACAGACAGCAACAATAGACAAGGAGTTAGCAAGGACATGTGCCTAATATGAAAGAAAACAAAACAAAAGACACACCTGGCAAAAAAGCAAGCAACAAACCACACAAGGGAAAGGAAACTAAGTTAGCAGGAATCAGAATGTGCAAACTAGAAATTGGAACCAAGGTAAATGGAAAGAAAGAGAGGGACTAAACTAGAGCTGAATGAGGAATCAAGGAAGCACTGGAGGCAGTGCTAGTTCACGGAATAAAGAATTAGCTAAAGCTCAGGAATATTCAGGAAGCATGGAGTAACAAAAGGGGTGGGTGGAAAGTTCTGTTCAGGCTGCAGAATATTGGCCACTCCACGTTACTCTTTAACACAGAGTTCTACCCAAATTCCGCAAATCTCTGCGGGGCTAATTCTTCTCCTGTGAGGCTCCACAGTCTGTGAACTGATGAGCGAGATTTGGCGTCCCTTAGCACGATTTTGTAATGCAGGCAGTCGCTGGTGTCTGCAGTCAGGGGGCTGCTGTTCAAGTAGATTTTCTGCTACTCAAGTAGATTTTTTACTTTAACAGCAGCAAAATCCACTTGAATGGCTGCACACTCTTGCACATCTCATTGTGCTCTGATTTTCAGCACTGCCTGCACTACCAGCACAAAATTGCAAAGTGAGCTGCATATTTTTTGCCCATTGGTGGAATTCCATTGAATCTCGTAGAGTTTTTCTGTAAATCTGCAGAATTCTGTGGAGCGAAGCTCTGCGAGTTCGGTTCACCCTTATGTAACAATAGCTCAAGAACTCTGGAAAGAAGAGGTTAGTCAAACAGGAACACTGCCACAATGGCCAATGTTGGTTTGAAGGAAACTGGGGATTAAATGAGATCACTGTGATCACATGCTTTGGCTGTCAGCAGGTAGTTCCTGCCAGCCACAGGTGTGCTGATTTCCTCCACCCATTCTTGGCCCGCATGGGTTCAGAGGAAGCAGTTACAAGGGGATTCTAGGTGCTAGAGTTTTTAGCAAAGGCAGATTGGATTCCACAAAACCAGACATGGATCTGGAATGAATAGGAATTTCAAAGTAGTGTTCAAGAGGATGGATATTTGTATATTGGTACAACAGAAGGTCCAGAAGAGAGAATCAGGACATCTGCTCATTTTGTGTTCTGTTATGCTAACGCCATTCCATGTAAGGTAGAATCCATTTCTGCCTTTCCTGAGCCTTGTTTCAGTATTCTCTTTCCCCAGTACCATTTCTTTCATTCTCTTTTGTGTGTCTGTTAAAGATACAAAGTTACTATTACCAGAACGTGCCAGTGATTTCTGACGGTCAGTGCCTCATGGACATTGACTAACTTGGTGCTCTTATTCCATAACAGCTCCCAAGACAGGGGTGGCTCTGAAGACTCTTTGAGAATAACTGTTCCTTGCCTGTTTGTACGTTATTGGTGGTTATAGATGGATAATTTTCCACAAGCATACCAACTGTCATTTAATAGAAAGAGCCAATTGTTCTCCTGCTTTGAGGAATGCCTTTGTATGTGCTAATGCCTTTTCATTCATGATTAAACTGTCCAGGTGATGCCTTACTGGTTTTGTCTTCTGAGGGCATTACTACGCTCCTTTATAGACTTCGTAACCCACTCCACACTGCTCCAGTCTACAGTTTTTATTTTAACCTTCTTCTTTTAGGCTTGAGGTACTCACTGGTATATGGTAAACCACTCCTCATAAATTCCAATGTGCTTGCAGACAGCAAGCACTCTTTGTTAGTTATTCAGGTCCCATCTCAGCAGGGATCGTGTCAGAACCACAACTTATAATACACAGTCTTGCTATGTCAAAACCTTCGCATGCATATAAAACCTGGGCTTATCTCTTGGTAGGTGTGGGCTAAAACAACACATTTATTTCCAAATTAAATTATTATAAGGTATAAATTCAGCAGCGAACGATAATATTGTCATAAAACCAGAGAATAGCATTCCTAAAACAATTTAGTAAAAGTAAGAAGAATTTAATGAAAATAATGAAACAACAATGGTCAAAATTGGATCGAGAGATATGAAGATATTAATTTTATGAATTTTAAGTAAACAAAATGACTATGGTGTTATACAAGACAGTGTTTGTTTGTTTTTATTACTAAAAGCGGTCACTGGAGATCACACTTGCACCAAAAATGAAACCACAAAAAATTATCATCAAACTGAGGGAAGGGATAGGGTCGGCTATTTTTCAGGCTGGTATTCTCAAATGCTTCCAATATTCTTGGGGAACCCCACATGGGTAAAAGTCACCATCAGTGCCCTGGTCAATACGGGTGTAGTCACCGCCCTCAGAGGTATAGCTTCTAGGCACCAGGTGGCATGGTCCGCCAAGACCAGGATAAGCCTGTTACCAAGGGCTGTCTTGGGGTCCACAGGACCAACAATGTCAAAGCACACCCATTCAAAGGGAGTGCAAATGACAGGGAATGGCTGCAGGGAAGCATTGCACTTCCCTGATGACTTGGCACTGGCCTGACAAGTAGGGCATGACCCACAGAACACATCTAAGGCGATCCTCATCCAGAGTGGATGACAAGACTTTCAAAGGTCTTGCCTTGCCCTAGATGACCTGCCAGGGGTACACAGTGAGCCAGCTCAAGTAGGAAGGCCCTGTAGCACTTGGGGGCCACCAATACACGGGTTGCAAAGGGCTCAGGAACCTATGGCTCACTATACAGGAGACCATTTTCCCTGTAAATCAGGTGATCACCAGAGGTAATGCCAGCTGCCTGGGCTTCGGACTGCCATCAAAGGCGTTCTAGAGTAGGGCACTCCTTCTGCACCTTGCAGAACTCCTCCCTAGTGGGAACCCCCTCCTTCTGCCAGTTGGCCAGTTCAGGTATGTTCCAGAGGGCAACAATGACCTCCCCTGTAGGTGCTGGGACCTCACACTCAGGCTCCTCCAGGACCGTGGGAGTTTTAGGAGTGGGTTTACGACACCACTAGCCCTTGCCCTTTTTTGGCTGGTACCTGGGCCGTTCTTCCAGTCTTAAGGTTCACCTGATTAACCTATTGGGTAGCCATAGACTGTGTAGTCAGGCATTCCGACTCATGGAATCCTAACATCGCCAAGTGCAAACTGATACCCACCTCCTTCCAGATAGTGTGCTCTAGGTCATTGCCAAGCAGAGAGTCCACAGGCATGGATAGACTCACAGCAACCCTCAAGGAACTCAAACCTCCCCCTATGTCAAAGGGACCTAGAGCTACTGGGTAGTGACTATCATGGTTATTAGATACAACAACTTGGTGGAATGCATTAGGGACTACTTGGTCTGAGGTCACCGGATGACATCTGACACTTGACATGCTGGCTCCAGTGTCTCTCAGAGAATTTGCCCTTCGCAAATTTATAGTGACCCCTTTGCCTGTATTTCCTAGTGTTACTAGGCATGTGAGTTCTCTGCACCATCTTTCCATCATGCAGGGACACTAAGGTAACCTCTACACTGTCCCCCACAATATCTGTGGTAAACTCTCCCCAAGCGCTACACTAACCAACCCCGGTGTCAATCGACCAGTGGGGGGCTATGCCCGCTTGGGATACTTGGTATCCCTCTTCTAGTGCCCAACCTGTTGACATTCATAGCACTTAGGGGGTGTCTGCCTTGAAGACTTACTATCAGGGAACTATTTCTTCTTTTGTTCAGTAGGGATTGGGAGTCCTGACCCTTGAAGCTAGTTTAGGGACCTTTATAGAACTCCTTGTTTTTGTGTTTGTCTCCCTCTGTTTCTTCTGGTGGGGACTCCACCCACTCTTTTGGTGATCCCCACCAGATACTGTCTTATGGACCCTGGTGCTGAGCCAGTGGTCTGACTCCTTTCAAGCTCCCTGGTATTAGGAAGCTTGCTAACAATAAGGTGTTGGCGCAGATCTGAAAAACAAAGACTAACATGTGCTCTCTAGTCCACACAATCCTCCCAGGACTGCCGGGACACCTTCTGGCTGTCTCTAAACTTCTACCTGTACTTTTCAGGGTTAAGGTAATGTATTGACACTAGGGTCTCCTTCATGGGGGACCCCAAGAAGGAAGGCTTGGTGTCGTAACTGTAAACAGACAGGTCACCTAGCCAAGGACCCTTCCTGTCCTAAAAACAAACCCACAGGTGTACCTCCAGGGGATGCTAGGGTAGCTTTTGAGGAGGAATCCTCAGATGAAGAGGTCCACATAGCCTTTAACTGGAAGGTGGTGGAGTTCTGGACTTTTTTGGTTCCGTCCAGAGGTGTCAGGGTACAACACCCGAAGACCCCGGAGTTCCACCTGCCTTGGTGCACAAATGAACAGAAACACGGGCTTCTCGATGGTGGCGTCAAAGACCAAAGGTTTATTACTGCAGGGACACAGAAGTCGCAGAATCTACACACGGGCAGAGACTAGGAGCCTGTTCGATTTGTACAAAGTGGGTTGCTCCTTATATACGGTTTTTTATGCTAGGGGCAAATTCTTTACATGTAATACATTCCAAAAACCTTTGTGTCTAAAACAATAAATATTTGGTGTTACACAGGAACCGTCGATAATATCTGAGGCCAAACATTGCGAAGAGAGGGGTTCCCACTAGTTTGTCACAATTCCCTGTCAATATTGCATTCAGGACCCGGACCGCCTCATCGTAAAGTTCGTTACCTCCCCCTAATAAAGATGCAGAAAGAAAGAAACAGAGCCAGGTGTGGAAGATAGAAAAGTGGGATAAGGGATGTTTGTGGGTTGTAAATGGGCAAGGCTACCGGCTTCGGCCGCCTAATCATGATCAGGTACAATGGACACGAAGACCAGTTTGGCAGGACTGGCCTCGGGCAGAGGAGGCAGCCTTTGTCGAGTCATGCAGCTACAGCGTGATCTGGTTTAAGGTGCACGTGTCATGTAAGAGGTGAATCTTCGGCTAAGGCTACGTGTCCTTAATCAAAGTGGAGTGAATGAAGTGATCAGAGGCTATTGCATATGTGAGGGCAAGGAAACACAAAATGGCGGCCATGATCTAAGATGGATGCCGTGGGTATATCAGAAATATGTCAATGGAAGGGGTGCTCTTGCTCGTAGCGTAGCGAAAACACTAGGATATACTAAATGGATCATTTGCGGTTCACTGATACCAATATTAGGTATTTCCGACAAACTTAAAATCACGGGTTCAAGTCGTCACGGAACCGTCACGGAACCTCAGACCCTCCTTTTGCCCTTACATAGGCAATTACTCAGTCTATGTCAGAATCTAGTTCTATGCTCATCAGGTCAGTGACATGTTGCTGTATCATCATCCTTTCTCGTGTCTTTTCTCCAAACGCAGGTGGCTTTCTGAGACAAGTCGCAGCACAAAGACTACACAGAGCAGGACCACACTGGATAATCAGACAACATGAGAATAGGAATACTAGGATGACACCAATGACCATTAGAACCTTCCATCCCCACGCTGAGATCAGAGTCCAAAGCCACTCCATGAAGGACCAGTTTCCCTTGTCTACATGTATGGAGTCTGAAATTTTGTGCAACTTAGAGATCGCCTCATAGACTGTTGGAGCATTATTAGGAATAAAGACACAGCAGCTCGATTGGATCATTCTGCATACCCCACCTCGATCTGCAAGTATAACGTCTAGAACCATACGGTTCTGCAACGTCATGAGCCTATCCGCCTGAAGCTCAGCTGTCAGATTGCTAAGGGCACCAGCAGTTTCAGTAATAGTAGATTCAACTACCCGTGTTAGCTGACGTATGTTTCTACTATTGGCCATAGGTCCCCAGAACGGAAGGAAGCCTTTGAAGAAGTCTCCGGCTTCCTGACCAGCGGTATCTTCCTTGCTGAAGACACCTCTCGCTACTCTCGTTCTATGGTAATCAGGTGAAGCAGTGTATGTCGGAGGCAATAATCGAGCAATATAACATGATCCTGAGAAGTCGGCAGGCAACCATGTATAAGCTCTGTCTCGACAAATGAAATAGGTACCCCTAGCAGTAAGAAAAGCAGGGGAAGAGTTAGCCGGAAACACATAAGTCTCTACGCACTCACTCCTCCCTAGCTGAGCTTTCGGATTTCTCCCATTACCTTGCAAACAGACCTGACCTCGGTGAGGTACGACCCAGATTGGAGTTGAGCTTTTACGCTTGCTTTCTCCTAAACTAAGGCGATACTCTGAAGTATTCCAACTTAAATATACTCGCAATTCGTCTCTAGGGTATGATGGAGTATTATTGACGTCCTTGACCATGTCAATAATTCCCTGGACTAAAGCTTTGTTAGCAGAGTTATATTTAGTGGAACGCGGTGGACGTGGAGGATAGGTTTCAAGGGCATAAGCAAAGATGGTTTGGAAGGCCTGAAATGATCCATTATAGCTGTAAGGCAAAACCAGATATGGAATACCTTTATCCATAGTGTGAGGTATCAAGCCACATACCCAGCAGTCTGTAGTGTTAACTACCAGTTGGTGTTGGTGCAAGAGCTGTACAAAAGTGTTGTTGGTGAATTCTGAGCGTCTGGCTTGCTCATGTTCCGGAAACGAGTGAAAAGAGTGTAAGGAAGAAACAGTAGAAATAGCAGGATCAAGGGGAGGTACTGTAGAAACTGGCACAAAAATCAAATTTATGCTAAAGACAATTCCACCCACCAATGTTGCTAAAACAATCAAAAATGTAACGGCACATTGCATCAAGAAACATTTGCTGTGAAGAATTCTATTAAGTCTGTTTCTGCGAACGTAAATCACATTCTTTCGTTGCAGCGCAGGAAGCTCCATCTTCTACAATCCGCTCGCGACCACTGATGATGTGTACGTAGATGAAAATGCCTCTATCAGCTCCGGGAGTTCCCAGAACCAACAGAAAGATCGACCTTGTGTCAGACCCCTGCAAATTCAAACTAGGCACACAGCCACGACCCTACGGCTACCCAGACGGCAAGGCAATTTTAAAAACAATAAACAATAGCAAACTTCCTGGCTGAAGGCAAAATGTTCAATATATCAAAAATCACAATATGCAGTTGCCTGCTTTATTTGTCCTTTTTATGGCTTCTAAGGTTGTATCTCTTCTTCGCTGGTACTGTCTGATCGGAAAATAGTGTATTACTAGCAGCTGTTGCAGAGTTTAAGTTCGCAGATAGCAAAGTTTCTTCTGATGCTGGAGACAAATGTTCAGTGTTCAAAGGAGTCTTTTCAGGAGGAGAGTCAAGTTTCAAAGTGTCAGTAATCAAATCGGCATCGCTGAAAGGAATAAACTTCGGAGTGATTTTAGATTCGGAGGCACCAATTCCCTTCTTCACCCAGTTGTCGTAAGGCAGCGGCAAAGGAACACGCTTTACGTGAGAAGCGTGAATCCAATGCTTACGGCCAGCGACACGTACGGCTGTCCTCGTTGCCAGCAGGACCTGGAAGGGGCCGATGTAGCGAGGCTGAAGATTCTTTGTCCTCGCAAAGTTTCTGACCACCACGTGGTCGCCGGGTTTCAGCTGATGCCCTGGACTCTCCGGAGGTTTTGGCAAAGCATCGAAGACCTGTTGATGAATAAGACTTAATTTAGCAGTCAAGTCGTAAAGGTAGTCTATCAACATAGGATATTCAATGGAGCAAAATTGTTTAGGCCTTGGCACACCCCAGATATTTGCCGGGCGGCCAAACACAATCTCATATGGAGAAAGCCCTATTCTAGAATGAACTGTTGCTCTCGTTGATAACAAGGCCAAAGGAAGTGCGTCTGGCCAGGCTAAACCTGTGGATGCTTGTATTTTGGCTATCTTAAGCTTCAGAGTGCCATTGTAACCCTCGACTAAACCAGCAGATTGGGGATGGTTTGCACTATGGAATTTTTGTTTCAATCCTAGACCGGCACACACACTCTGCATAACTTTCCCTATAAACTCACTTCCGTTATCTGACCATACAATCCGTGGCATTCCATATCTAGGGAAAAATTCCTTGAGAAGAATTTTGGCAGTTGATAAAGCAGTGTTGTCTTTTAGTGGGTATGCTTCTATCCACCTGGAAAAAGCACAAACTACCACCAGGACGTACTTTAAATTGTTGCAGCGTTCCATGTGAATGAAGTCTAACTGAATCACTTCAAAGGGGCAGGAAGGAGGAGCGAAATGACCAGCTGGAGTTGGAGTTCCCTTGCCAGGATTATGCATCAAGCATACCATGCAATTTTTCACCACTCTCTCTGCACACTTACTGATTCCCTCATTCTTCCAGACCGAAGCCAACATCTTACATATCCCTTTAGAACTTATATGCGCTACTCCATGCGCCATCGTCACTACTGCAAGCACATATGCATCAGGCAACATCCAACGCTGCTGTTCTGTCAAATCAATCCAACATCCATTCGAGTCCAACTTCCCCGTACTTTCTCTCCATACACGTTTCTCTTCCTCAGTCGCTTCTTTCTGAATCTCTTTCACACTTTCCATAGTGTCCTCACACATTCCAGACTCAGCAATCCATCTTGCAGACGTAGCAACGTACATTCTACTCATCGTGTCTCTAGCTGTCTGTTTAGCAGTTTCATCAGCAAAGGCATTCCCACGACCAACATCATCCGTGATTGCTTTATGAGCACTGCACTTCACAATCGCAACTTCAGTCGGCAAGGTTAGAGATTCCAACAAGTCGTTAACTAGCTGACCATGTTGGATCTTAGTCCCATGGGACGTAATGAAACCTCTTTCTCTCCACAACCGGCCAAAACTATGGGCCACGCCAAATGCGTACTGACTATCTGTAAACACATTCACTCTCTTTCCCTTAGCTAAAACACATGCTCTCGTTAGAGCTATTAATTCTGCAGCTTGGGCAGAATTCTGACTCACTCTTGCAGTCTCCACAATCGTCCTCAAAGTCGTTACCGCGTAGGCAGCAGTCACATCACCATTCTCCAATTTAAAACATGACCCGTCCACATATAGCGTACCATCTGGGTCGGATAGGGGAGTATCTTTTAAATCGATACGTCCTTTTGTCTCTTCCTCCGTTTTGAAATAACAGTCATGTGGCTCAGAATCACTCGACTCTTGATCAGTCGGCAACAATGTTGCTGGATTCAATACATTGCATCTTTTGATCTGAATATGACTCGCTAATAATGTCAGCTCGTAACCAGATAATCTCGCACTAGTAAGGTGTTGTGTCTTCGTTCGGTTCATGAGTGTATCCACTGCATGAGGAACCATGACCACTAGCATATTATTCATCACCAAACCAGCAGATTGTCGAATGGAAGCCGCAGCCGTCGCTGTAGCCCTCAAACAACTAGGTAACGCTCTGGCTACCGGATCTAATGTTGATGAAAAATACGCACAAGGACGTTGTTTATCACCAAACTTCTGTGTCAGAACACTCAACGCGCAACCTTCTCTTTCGTGAACGTAGAGCGTGAATGGCTTGCTGTAATCAGGTGTACCCAATACAGGAGCTGAACACAATGCTTTTCGTAATTCAGTAAAACTCTCTTGGCATTCGTCAGACCATGGCACCGGACTCGGAACATTTTTCCCAGTCAAAGCTACCAATGGTTTCGCTAAAAGAGAAAAATTTGGGATCCACTGCCTACAGTAAGAGGTAATACCTAGGAAGGCACGTACCTCTCTCTGTGTGCGCGGAACACTCATCTGTGTAATGGCTTTTATTCTTTCTGGGGTCAACTTCCTTCCCTCCTTTGACAAGAGATGACCTAGGTAGGTCACTTCTTGGCAGCAGTATTGCATCTTGGAAGGAGACACCTTATGATGCAAATTAGACAAATGATGCAATAGGGAAATTGTAGCTGCTTTGCAAGTTTCCTTGTCATCGGCAGCCACTAAAAGATCGTCTACGTACTGTACTAGGGCAGAACCTGGAGGAAGGACAAAAGAATCTAGCTGACTTTTTAAAGCTTGACTATAAATGGATGGACTTTCACAATAGCCTTGTGGAGCGCGTTTAAATCTGAAACTTCGACCTCCTAAACAGAAGCCGAAAATATCCCTACTTTCTTCGGCTATCGGAATGCTAAAGAAAGCATTCTTTAGGTCAATAACTGAGAACCATGTAGCTGTAGCAGGAATCAATGTTAACAAGGCAGTAATGTCTGGTACTACAGGAAACTGCGGAATTACAATCTTATTAACTTCTCTAAGGTCTATGACAAACCTATAAACTGGAGGTTTTGTAGGATCAGTTCGCTTCAGAATCGGTAATACAGGACTGTTACAGACATTTCCTCTAGTTTCTTCAACTACACCCTTCCTAATCAAGTCTTGCACAATCAATAAAAGTGCACGCTCACCTTCACTCGATATTTTATACTGGGGAATTCTTGGAAATTTCACATTTGCTTTCAAAGTTACTACATACGGTGGAATTTCTAGGAGACCTACATCATTAGGACCAGTCGCCCAAAGAGAATCAGGGAGTGAACGTAGCTCCGGCGGGAGTGCGTCCATTGACAAGTACATCGGAGAGGTGATATTTTTACCCAGTGTAAGCTGTACTCCTTCCGGAGAACAATACAATGTCGCATATAGTCGTTTTAACAAATCTAAACCAAGCAGATTTTCATTACAACCTGTCGTCAAAATCAGGGGTGCTTTCAATTGGCACGGTCCAACAGAAATAGACAAAGGACCAGATATCGGGTTGTACACAGGGGCGCCTGAAAAACCTACGGAAACATTTGTTGAGCCAGACAAAGGTGCGCCAGGGAGTTTCGCATGAATGATAGAACTTTTTGCGGCACCAGTATCCAACAGAAACGGTTCGACTACACCTGATGTTGCTACTGCGACATAAGGCCCACTCTGATCCACTGGAACTGATACTACTCCCTCTCTCTGTCCATGGCTGTCCTAGTACCTATTTTGTTGAAAACCCTCATCTACTTCACAATAATCTTCAACAAGATATTGCTGAGATCTATTTTGCTGAACAGGTTGTCCATTTCTCTGATCAAAGTGATTGGAGGGACGATCATTCGTTTGTGGAGGCATAGCACCTCGTCCTCGTCCTCTAGAATTCTGCACAAAACCACCACGACCTCTCTGAGCTGCTGCTGCATTATTTTGCGCTAAGATCGGACATTCATTTTTATAGTGACCCTCTTTCTTGCAGTATGCGCATTGATTCCATTGATATTGAGGTCTTGACGTACCATAATCTGCCCTTTGGTATGAGTTTTGCTGCGTATTAGTCTGATTCGTGCGAGGCGGATACGCCTGCTGCAAAAGAACTTTAGTTTTTAAATCTTTCGTTTTCTTTTCTGATTTTTCCTTTTCCTCTTTATCTCTATTTTCGTAGTACTGCGCAGTCGCAAGTATTTGCGCTGTCGTAGATACAGCCCACGCACTTTCTGAGTCTTTTAATTTATTGCATAACTCAGGTAACAAATTATGCACAAATTTATCTACAAACAATCTCTGTCCTCCTTCTGTACTCATGTCCTGACCACTATGATCCACAAAAGTCTCTTCGAACCTCGTGAAGAAGTCCGAGACACTTTCGTCTTTCTTTTGCCTACATGCTGACAACTTGTCCCAATTAACACGCAATGCTGGCATCAGAGTCTTCATTAGATCAATTATTCTACCTGGCAGATTAGCGATCAAAGGTTCGGGTTTCGCACCACCTATTTGTTGATTATCTGCTGCAGTGATAGCTGCCCAATCACCACCTAAAGCAGCCTGATGATCCTCTCTACGAATTTTAGCCCACACTGGTTGCGGAACTACATTACCAAACAACATATCAATGTCGGCTAAGTTCATTATACAAGCCTCAACTGTCTGTGTTAACTCCTTGTAATATCCGGCTGGATTCTTACGCGGATCTGGCAAGGCCTGTTTCACTGCTAACACTTCTGCTCGCTTCCATGGAATGTGTATCCACACTCGTTGGAACTGTGCTGGAGCAGCCGCAATACCTGCATTATCATCACGTTGTATTGCTTCGCGCCAAATTGGAGGAACCTCCCTCATAGGATATTGGCGACTTAACTTCATTTTACCTTTCTCTAAATCTCTTGGAGAACGAAGAGATGGATCATTCCTAAAACTTAAAATGAGTTCCATCGCTTGCTTTATTTTCTCACCCACTATCATTCCAGCAGCAAACTCCTTTTGAACTTTAATTAAATCTTCCAAATCTGATTCGACATCATCTTCTTCTATCTCTTCACGTAACAACGAGCACATCTCATCAAAGACGTATCGTTGCGTTGGTTCTCCCCACTGCATAAATGTGTCTAGCACATCTCTCGTATTATATCTTCTACCCTTCGAAATCCATCTGAGAGCCGTGGAGTCTAAAACTCCCCGTTCCTCAGTACTCGGAAGCTGACTCCGTCTCTGTACAGAGTCAGGAGTAGGAGTCTTAATCAAAGTTTTATATATAGGAGACAGCATATTAGTAACCGAATCAGTGATTCTTCGACGAACAGAAAGTGGAGTTAGTACACTCGCAGACATAGAGAATGCAGTGGAGGTAGGAATAGATGAGGAAGCAGTAGGAGTATCGAGGAAAATAGTTTCTGGAGCAGTAGGTACAGAGGTAGGTATAGAGGCTGGCAGTGTAGGAAGAGGAGGAGCTGTAGGAACATTTACATTCATCACAGGAAGTACAGGAACTTGATTCTGAGGGATAGGAGCAGGAGCACCAGGTTGTCCAGCAACCGGCAATTGAACATTCGGGACGAGTGGAGTCGTAGCATCTTGTGCATACGGTGGAGGTGACCGTAACAGATAAGATAGCAGAGGATCGTTTTCGGAGTCCTCCAGTATCTTAGCCATTTTCGATGGCAAGGCAGGATAGCACTTGTCAATCGCTAAGTTATGCTCTCTAATGGCTACATCTATGACCTTCTCACACTCATTAGCCTGCAACTGTTTAGTCGCTTGCTCTAGAGTTAACTCCTCTTGTTCTTTCTGCTCTTTCTTCAACCTTCTCATTTCTCTCTGTTTGGATTCTTTCCGCCAATAACGGAAGGAATCAAACATTGCCGGCCGGGCTTTCTTCTTGAACAATTTCGCTTCTAAGTTATCGAGAATCTCTTGCTCAAAACTACCATGCAGTGGCCAACTAAGGACACCATCCTTCTTACAATAGCGGACCCATATCTCATTATAAGTTATAGGACCCACGCCATACTTACAATATAAATCATATAGGGGAGTCCCAATCGGAGGAACCAGACAAGAGTCCTCCAATCGTGAGTCACTGTTGCAACTAAAACAAGACAACATTTTCCGACTTACCATTTTCAGTCCGGAACACAAAAACAAACAAAACACGGAACAAATATGTGCACTCGAACCAAGAACTTAGGCCTACCAAAACGAACTGATGTATCGATACCCAAAACTAAACCAAATAGATTATCGTAACTAGAACAACCAGTGATAATCTAACAAAACCAAACCAAACCAAGAACCGATCAAGGATTTTTAACAATCCTCACAAAGCTAGCTATCACTAAATACTTAACTGAGTCACTGAAGACGTCACCAAGGAGAAACCCGTCACGTTTCGCCGTACTAAGGACTGCACCACTTCGGGTCCAAGACAGGGCGACGGTCAAGGCAACGGCCCACTGCAGCCGTCCTGAACGGGAAACCCTCGTGGAAGAGAACGTCGGGCCACTTTTGCGATATGCCGGGATCGATGAAGTGGGGCGCCTCCCTCAGGAATCTTCACACGAAGCTTCTCGAACTCTTCAGGCTTTTGGACCGGTACCGAATGACGTCGCCCCACGTTGGGCGCCAATTGGAGTTCTGGACTTTTTTGGTTCCGTCCAGAGGTGTCAGGGTACAACACCCGAAGACCCCGGAGTTCCACCTGCCTTGGTGCACAAATGAACAGAAACACGGGCTTCTCGATGGTGGCGTCAAAGACCAAAGGTTTATTACTGCAGGGACACAGAAGTCGCAGAATCTACACACGGGCAGAGACTAGGAGCCTGTTCGATTTGTACAAAGTGGGTTGCTCCTTATATACGGTTTTTTATGCTAGGGGCAAATTCTTTACATGTAATACATTCCAAAAACCTTTGTGTCTAAAACAATAAATATTTGGTGTTACACAGGAACCGTCGATAATATCTGAGGCCAAACATTGCGAAGAGAGGGGTTCCCACTAGTTTGTCACAATTCCCTGTCAATATTGCATTCAGGACCCGGACCGCCTCATCGTAAAGTTCGTTACCTCCCCCTAATAAAGATTCAGAAAGAAAGAAACAGAGCCAGGTGTGGAAGATAGAAAAGTGGGATAAGGGATGTTTGTGGGTTGTAAATGGGCAAGGCTACCGGCTTCGGCCGCCTAATCATGATCAGGTACAATGGACACGAAGACCAGTTTGGCAGGACTGGCCTCGGGCAGAGGAGGCAGCCTTTGTCGAGTCATGCAGCTACAGCGTGATCTGGTTTAAGGTGCACGTGTCATGTAAGAGGTGAATCTTCGGCTAAGGCTACGTGTCCTTAATCAAAGTGGAGTGAATGAAGTGATCAGAGGCTATTGCATATGTGAGGGCAAGGAAACACAAAATGGCGGCCATGATCTAAGATGGATGCCGTGGGTATATCAGAAATATGTCAATGGAAGGGGTGCTCTTGCTCGTAGCGTAGCGAAAACACTAGGATATACTAAATGGATCATTTGCGGTTCACTGATACCAATATTAGGTATTTCCGACAAACTTAAAATCACGGGTTCAAGTCGTCACGGAACCGTCACGGAACCTCAGTGGGGGGGGGCAAAAATGGAGTTGGAGCAATAACGTTCATCACCTACTGTGAATGGAATGCCAGCCACGGCCCTGAGAGATACCTGTGCCAGTCACACTGCTGTGCATGACAGGTTGGTACTCTCAAACCAGTTTATCCCTGGTGTGACTAGGAAAGTAAGTGCTAGCCCAGGGAAGATTACTGTTGGACCTGTGGCTTTAGTACCCCTAGAAATAGCTGGGTCCCTTAGTTGGAGAAGGGTGGTAGTCAGTACAGACCTCCCTCTTGACTGTCTGATTGGTCTGTGATCAAATGAGGATGAGGTTCTGATCCAGTGCAGCCCAAAAAGAAGAGGAAAAGGGGACAGTGTAGGAAAGGTGGGCTACCTTTAGCCAAAGTTCCACTGAGTCAAGGAACTTCTACACTAGTAGGAGACCACCTGACCCACAAAAAGTCCTGACTAGTCAGGCAGCTGTTAAGCCTGGGACAGTGACTCATCAGCTAACAGAAGAACGAGTGGAAGGAGGGTGTTTACTACAGGATGTAGTAAACCCCACTCCAAAAGGGTATAACAGCAAACTAAACCCAAAGAAACATCTGATTTAGCTCCTTCACCTGTCAGTAAAGAGCTAAACATGTGATTCTAGGCACTGGCATCTGTCAGTGGCTTTTGCTGGCTGTTAGCCTTTTTGGCGCACTGTTCTAGGCATGGTGGTCTGACCCCATGTCAAATAGCAAGTTAGGTTGCCTGACCCTGTTGGTCATGGTGGGGTTACTCAAGTTTTGGGTACGTGGGGGGTTGTCCTGGCTGAGAAAGGGTTAGCGGAGGTAGACACCTCTGAACCCAAGGTAAAGAGGATGGGTGAGAAAACTAAAGAAGTTGACAGAGGGCATTTTAAATTGGGTCCTCACACTGTTGAGATTGGACAGCATCCCAGAGGGAATGACCTGGACAGGAGGTTGTAAGGCAGAGTACGCCCTGCAACAGTCAGCCTCCTTTGTTACTCTTCCACGTCTGACAGACTAGGACGACTCTCCCAGATTGTGGATGAGCTTCCTGGCCTGTTGGCTGGTGGGAGGCTTGTGTAGGGGGCTAGGCTCTTGTTGCAGTACCCCCCACTTTTTGCATGGTACTTGATGAAACTTTGACTGAAGTGTACCTGGTTCTTGCTAACCAGGTCCCCAGTACCAGTGCCCTTTCCCTAAAAATGTTCAATTGTTTCCCACTATTTGCAATACCTTTAGCACATTTTGTAAGTCCCTAGTCAATGGGACCCCTGGTACCTATATCCAGGGGTACTAAAGAGGGTCCCTAAGGACAGCAGCCCACATTTTGCCCCCCTAAGGGACCCCTCACCAAGCAAATGCAAGGCTGCCATTTCAGTGGTTGCAGACAAATGTGAAAACATTACATGTCACACATCCCTGTGTGCCATCCCCCCTAACACTGAATGTAATATGTGTAGGTCACCCCTACAGCAAGCCTGGGAGCCCTGAAGCAGAGTACTGACTATTACATGAGAAGGCATACAGAGGGAGGGTGGAGGGGCAGAATTTGAGGTTAGATAGAATATCCACCAGAAAGAGAATTACCAAAGTTAAGTAACGTTTTCTTCTAATGGCTACTTAAAATCACAGATTCCTCTCACATTGTAAAGAAATACCAAAGCAGTGCATCCCAAGGTGGTGGGCCTGTGTAATGGTTTAGATAAAAAAAATCCTGAAGGACTGAAAGGGTGAAATGCCCTTTCTATTGATCAAGGCAGTAGTGCTTTATGAATGTGTTAGCTGATACCCACGTAGAGTTCTGATAAGTCCAGAACAGGCCCTCCGCAGCTTCTTAACCAATGACTAGCAGATCTTAGTACATTGGTCTATGAATCTCGATAAGGTCCTTTTTTCTATATTCCTTACCTTTTCATACCCCAGAGAGCTCCACAAAGAGAATATCATACACCTAATGCTCTTTGGTGCGATCACTGTAAAAATCTAACTCTCTGTTGGGTCCAAACAATGGAGTCTTTTCTCTGCTGTTGAGGGTGGAGGTGGAGCAAGGAATGTCAGAAGATTGATGGACTGTCCAGAACAAAAAGGAGGCAAAACCTTCGGCAAAATGGCCACTCTAGTCCTCAGCACCAATTTCCCAGAATAAAGGTGGTGTATGGTGGCAGGACTGAAAGAGCCTAAAGCTCTCACAAGCGATGAGCAGACATTATTGCAATGAGAAAGAAAGGCTTCAAAGTCAGGAGACATAATTAACAGCTGTGTATCAGCTCTAAGGGAGTGCACATGAGAAAAGTCATGACCAAATTACGATCCCACTGTGGCATCACAAAATGTTTTGGAGGAAACGTAGGAGTTAAGCCTTTAAATAACCTCATTACAATAGATGATTTAAACCAGGTTGACAGGTCTATCAAATGCAAAGAATGTCAAAGAGGAAAGAAAATAAACTTTAACAGGGCCCACTGCAGGTTCCTGCTGGGCAAAAGACAAAACAACAATACACTGGACAGTCTGGCGAGCAAGGGATCTGTATTATGGGTGGCCTCACACATGTCTTGGAGCCTGGAGTAAACAGACTCTGCAGAGGGACAACTTCAGATGGGAGATTGAATGCTGTCAGCCACCAATCCTCAATCTCCACCTATGAAGGTGAAAATTGTGCAGGCCTGGGAGAAAGACTCTGCCCTGCTTCTAGGACAGAAGATTGTCCCATTGAGGCCTCCTCATCGGAGTCCAGAAGTTCTTTGTACCACACTGTCCTGGCCCAATCTTGAGCCACTAAGTTGACTTGGCACTGGTCGTTTTTTACTATTTTCAGAACTCAAGGCAGAGGAGGAAAGGCATACAGTATTCCTGTTCCCTGCTCTAGCCAGAATGTATTTACAAGAGAGAGCCTTCTTGAAAACTCCAGTGCCCAAAAGTGCTGACACTGCACGTTCTCAGCAGTGACAAAGAGATCAAGTCAGGGTTCTCCTCCTCCCCGGGAAAAAACCATCATCACCTTCAGCTGTAAATGTCATTTGTGATCCGGTATGGCGTCTCAGACTGAGTTTGTCTGCGCTCGCATCTAAAGACACAGTTAGATGGTGCACGACTATGTAAACTCCCTCAAGATTCAGCCAGGTCCAGAAGTGTAGGGCCTCCGGGTACAGGACCCCACACTGCACTGTTTGTTGCAATACAACATGGCGGTGGTGTTGTCTGTGAGAAGCCAACTCAGCCTTCCTTTGGTGGATGGTAGGAAGGCATTCAACAGCAAGTGAATGGCCTGCAACTCCAACATGTTAATGTGGAGTCCGGTATCTGTGAGAGACCCAAGCTACTTGATTGCTGTTATTGAACTTATAGAACACTGCAATTCATCATAGGGTGGCCTAGCACTAAAAATAAAGAACCATACAGAATACTAGACGTAACATATCAGGTGGAAGTGCCTCACTGCCATAATATTGTCTTTAATGACAAAATATGGTCTTTAAGGCATTTCTAATCAAGAGGAGAATGAAAGACAGCCAAAGAATGGTCAGAAGCTTATTCCACAGCAAGGCCACTCTCACTGAAAAGGCTTGGCTCCAGACTGCACCTGTCTGTATCTGGGCACTACCAACAGTTTAGCCTCTGAGTAACACAGAAGGCGAGATGAAATATAGTAGTAGAACGTCTACCTTAGGTACAATGGACTGTATTGGTGGGCTGCTTTGTACACTAAATTGAGAACTTTGAAGGCAGTTCTCATACCAACTGGCAACCAGTGCAGAGTTTTTAATGCCTTTGAATTGGCCAGAGGAGCTGCTGTGTTTGTGCTGTCTGTAGCTTCCTCAAGAGACCATTTTCCAGTCCAAGATATAAGGAATTGAAATATTACAGGTGACTTAATAGGGTGTTCTGGATCAATACATGGATTAATTTACCCAGAAATGGGAGAATCTTTCTTTGAACCTTAAACAGAAAGAAACAGGTGGCAGTTACATGCTTAACTTGTGCAGCAAATGAGAGTTCAGGCTCCAGGTAGGGTCCCAGATTTGTAACTACCTCAGCCACGGCAAGAGAGACCTGCCATGTATAAGGCCAAAAGTCAGCTGGTAGAGGCTCAGGCGAGCGGGAGTGCTTTATACACAATACCTCAGTCTTATCGAAATTGAATTTCAGCAAGTTGTTTTGCAGCTATTGAGCGACTACAGGCATAACTTGATGGAATTGTACCAAGAGGTTGGTTCCTTTTCTCTCAAAAGAGGGAAGTATCACCTGTGTAAATCATACATCTCAGTTCAAAAGATTTAATAAGTTGACCAGTCATCAGATGCAAATATTGAAGAAGGTTGGACTAAGTACCCACCTCTAAGAAGCACCTTGAATCGGTACCTTATGTTCCAATTTAAATGGAAGTAGAAATACCACTGGGCTCCGACCTTTAGATTGGACCTGCACCAACTCCAGGCATTACCGGCAATACCAATATCCTGCAGCTGCATGAGGAGAATATTGTGTGATACCATGTCAAATGCAGTGAATAGATATAATAAAACGAAGGCAGCACCTTTTGCCTTGTCTGCATGCTTCTGAAGATCATCCACCATGTCTAGCAGGGCCATCTTAGTGCTATATTGTGGACAAACATAAACAAGAAACTGTCCTTGAACCAGCCAATCAGAAAGAAGATAATTAACATGTTTCTCGTCTATCTTTCTGGCCAACGGTAGCTGAGATATAAGCGTAATTCTAGGTCTGGATTTGTTTTTTTCAGAATAAGCACAACAAAGGCTTATTTCCACTCATCCAGTACAGGCATACTTTTCAGTGAGATGTTCGGATCTCAAACAGTGGAGAACCCTGTACCTCTGCAGCTGCTTTCCAATTTACTGGTAGCAGAGGATCAAGAGGTGACCCCGATTCAAGAGCTAATGTAATTTACGTAAACGAATCTGAGGAGATCAGTTCCCACTTTTCTAACCCTACACTCTCATTCTCGGACTTGTTGCTTAAGTATGGCACGCCATCCTCTTGAATATCACCAGCTACTGAGAAAGTTGTTTCAGCTAACCTAGGGAGTCTTAGGGCCTCAGTCAAGGACAGGAAATTCAGAATCACCAATATCTTTTCTTCAAAGAATTTGAAGATACTGTCAGCCAAGGACTGAGAGTGAACAAACTAATTTGCAGCACATTATAGGATGGAGAGGTTGCCAGCAATGCTGAACATTTCCTTCAATGAGTTCTCTGCTTTCATAATTTTATCATAATGATGGGGCATTTTGCAAACAAATCTTTTTTCTACACTTTTTCAAGTCCAATTTCAGTTTCGCCTTCGCAGTACAGAAGTAATTAATGCGCCAAATCTGTTCCAGATTTTGAACACCAGTTTAGCCTCTCTTAGAGTAAAAGTACCATGGTGCAGTACTAGCTCCCTTTAACCAACTTTTATTGTGGACTTGAAAAATAGAGTTAAATCCAGAGAAGACTGTACCCAAGCTTTGTACACTCCGTAGTCGTTAGCCACCCTTGACCCTGTTGAAGGCAGGTCGCTCCCCACGCCGCACAGCTTCACCTGTTGTGCCTGTGTCCCTTGCTCCTGTCCCTAGCTGCTGCTGCAATTTCGAAGCCCTCCTCAACCCGCAGACTCCCACCTGCGTCTCATCTCTGGTGGCCTAGTGGTGAGCTGGAGGTACCTGTGTGCTAGCTCTGTCCTGTTCCTATCTGCCTTCTGTCAGTATTATTGCTTGTTTACTATAATCTGTTGCATTGTAATCCGTTTGTATTCTTCATTTTTTTTTTGTTATTGTGCCCTTCTGGCTCTTGTGCCTCCCCCCGTTCTGCTTCTCCGTTTTCCCGCCGCTGCTTCCCCTGAGGCCCCGCTCGCCTATTCGTCATGCACCCGCCTCCCAGCTGCTCATCCCTCCCACCTCCCCTTCTTATGGTGGCTGCTGCACTACCGCGCAGTGGGAGTGCCATTGGGGCGCAAAAGGCGAGCCTAGGGCAAGCCAGTCTGCCCCGTCCATGCCTAGACCACGCCCAGCACCAAACCCCCTATGCCCCACAAATGCCCCGACGCCCAACACCGCTACGAAGCCAGCACCCTCCACGCTCTCAACGCAGGCTGATTACACACCTGCTTCCGGGCCACTCAGAAGCGCACCCAAGGATCCTTCTCCTGCCGGAACTGCAGCTACACCAGCCTCCAAACTACCACCATGCCCAATGGAGCAGGACCTAACAACCTGCGATGCATTCTACTCAACACCTTCTCCGCCCGCAAACACGCCATCGAACTCTGGGACCTACTTGACTCCTCCTCCCCGGACGTCGCCTTCCTGACGGAGACCTGGATGAACCCGTCCTCATCACTCGGGTTCACCATAGTCATCCCTGACGGCTACAAGATCACCCGCAGGGACCGCACCAATGGAACAAGAGGAGGAATTGCCTTTGTCCACAGAAACACCCTCAGAATCACAACCAGCACCGATGACACCCTCAGCGCCGCCGAATGCCTGCACTTCCAGATCCACACCGACCTCAACACTACCCTCAGAGGAACCCTTATCTACAGACCCCCCCGGCCCCCGGCCACAGTTCAGCGACTCCATCACCGACTTTGTCAGCACGTAGGCTCTAGCTTCCACTGACTATATCCTCCTTTGAGACCTGAACTTCCACCTCAAGAACACCAACGACAGCAACTCCACCACCCTGCTCGCCTACCTCGCCAACCTCGAAATCAAACAGCTCGTCACAACTCCCACCCACTCTGCCGGACACACGCTCAACCCCATCTCCTCCGCCAGCAACCACGTGACCTTCATCCACACCACCGAACTCCACTAGTCAGAGTACCGCTTCGTCCACTTCACCTTTGAGAAACCCACCAGGCACCACCGCACGCAACGGGCAGCTGCAGCTGGAGCAAAGCCACCGAAGACCAGCTACTCACCACCCTCACCTGAAACCCACCAACTGACACCTCCGACACCGACTCTGCCACCGGCAACCGCAGGCAATGGATCGACAACTGCGCCAACACTCTCGCCCGATCAAGAATCCCTTTAACAGACACACCTATAGGTCCAAGGAGGATCTAGACCGGGAATTCCGTGAGTAGACCACACCACCACCACGTCTGGGGTAAGCAATCTCTTTTCTCCCTACAGGTTGGATGAAAACCACTAGTTTCACTATCCTTATCCTAGGGTCTCTATCTCTGCCAGGTGACCCACGGAAGCCTTTGACAGCAACTAGCCAGTGTGAGGATACCTACCGATACTCAATTGTACCTCACAAATGCCACTATTCGCTGTCCCAGCTCACCACAAAAATTGGTTATCATTAAAAACCAATGTAGGCCAAATATGACCACACCATAGCCGCATATAGGTAGTTCACCCACCTTATAAGTCGGCCAAAAATGTGATTATACTTTTCTCACTATATTAAAATGACTCTCTTTTGTACGTTTGTCTTTGTCTTTGTTATATGTAGCAAAACTAGAGGGATTCTCCCTCTTACATGTAATCGCACCTTAGCGAGTGCGACACATAACAAAAACTATAATTTAGTTTTTTTGCACCTTATACACATACTCACTTGGTCCTGAGGAAAGCCAGTTTTAAAATCAATAAGGCCTGGCTGAAACATGCAGACCACACAAGACGCAGGAGGTCATAATTCGCACTCCACCGCGTCTAACAGCCTTTTTTATTGCTAACAGTGGCCCAGTTATTAAAATTATCTACTTACCCTCGGGTACTGGGACCTACTGTA
This sequence comes from Lissotriton vulgaris, assembly GCF_964263255.1. Lineage (NCBI taxonomy): Eukaryota > Metazoa > Chordata > Amphibia > Caudata > Salamandridae > Lissotriton > Lissotriton vulgaris. The sequence continues at coordinate 500,420,337 of NC_141685.1, forward strand.
TAGCTTTTAACTTCACTTTCTCACTCACGACACTGCACTCTCAGCAATTACACCAGCTCCGCAGTAATCTGGCGTAGAAGCACACCCGGGACACATTCGGTGTCACTGAGGTGGGCCCGATGATGAAGCATGCCACCAACTAGGTTGGTGGGTGAGGGCTTCATGAACAAACTAACAGGTTTGCCAGCCAGCGTACTTCTTTGAGTCCCCTTCCCCCATAATCATAGCTAGTCCTATTTTGATATTTACATATAATCCTGGGGATACGGATTAGCTTTTCTAGTCCTCTCTCTCTACTTTGATTTGGTGACACACCTATAGAAACGCCATCTGGTTCACCGCTGGCTCAAGAAGAAGTGCCAGCACCAGACAGCAACGCAGCCTACAAGAGTACCATCAGCAGACATCAACAACTCATTTGAACCGCCAAAAGGACCTCTTTCAAAGAGTGCATTGACAACAATGCACACAACAGTGAAGAGCTCTTCAACATTGTAAAGGAACTCTCCAACCCCAGCTCCAGCTCCAACTCCAAGGACATCCCGCCATTGCAAGACCTCTGCGACTCCCTAGCCCCCTTCTTCCACCGCAAGATCACAGACATCCTCGACAGTTTCAACAACCAGGTCCCCCGACAGACACCAACACCTCAAACTCACCGCCCCCAGCCACATCAACCTCCTGCGTGCCTGAACCCAAGTCAACGACAACAACACCATCAAAATCATGAACACCTGCCACTCCGGCTCACCATCTGATCCCTGCCCGCACCACCCCTTCAACAAAGCAAGCTCCACCATCGCACCCCACCTCCGCAAGGTAATCAACAGCTCCTTCGAGACCGTCACCTTCTCGGAGAGCTGGCAGCATGCTGAGATCAACACCTTACTCAAGAAACCCAAGGCGGACCCCAAGGACCTCCAGAACTTCCGGCCCATCTCCCTACTCCCGTTCCCAGCGAAAGTCCTCCATAAGATCGTCAACAAGCAACTGATCTCCTTCCTCGAAGAGAACAACATCCTGGACCCATCCCAATACGGATTTCACAGCAACTACAGCACCGAAACAGCCCTCATTGCTGCCACCAATGACATCAGGGCCATGCTGAACAACGGGGAAACCGAGGGCCTCATCCTCCTGGACCTCTCGGCCACCTTCAACACAATCTGCCACCACACTCTTTGCACATGCCTCAACACAGGGATCGGCGAAAAAAGCCCTGGACTGGACCAGCTCCTTCCTCACCGGCAGAATCCAGAGTGTCCGCCTCCCCCATTCCGTTGTAAAGACACCAAGATCATCTGCGGCGTACCCCAAAGAGCTCATACCCTGACGACACCCAGCTGATCTGAGTGGGATGGTACCTGTGGCATGGAAGCATGCAATGGTACGGGCCTTGCTGAAAAAACCTGCCCTTGACCCAGCTAACCCTAGTAACTATCGCCCGATCTCTCTGCTCCCATGGGCAACCAAGATCTTGGAGAAGCACATTAACACCATTCTGATGAAGTTTCTCGAGGAAAATCATCTCCTCGATGCTTCCCAGACGGGCCTTCGCCCTAAACATGGGACAGAGACTGCTCTGACAGAGGAGGCGAGGCGGATCTTGGATCGGGGGGGGGGGTCAGTGACAGTGATCCTCCTCGATCTGAGTGCCGCTTTTGATACGGTTCATCATAAAATCCTGGTGAACCATCTCGCCGACCTGGGTGTGTCCGGAAAAGCCCTGGCCTGGTTCAAGTCTTTTTTAACTGATAGAGCCTTCCAGGTCTTTGACAGCACATCCGTCTCGTCAAGCAGGCCTCTGGGGTGTGGAGTACCTCAGGGTTCGTCATTGAGCCCTACGATCTTCAATGCATATATGGGACCGCTGGCTGGGATTGTTCGTCTGCATGGTATTAACATAATTTCCTATGCGGATGACACCCAGCTGGCGGTTTCCCTTGTGCAGAAGAGTGGTCTCCAATCACTGCCTAACTTAGCAGTGTGTTTGGAGGAGGTGAAGAGCTGGATGATGAGCTCCTGTTTGAAGCTCAATGACGATAAGACCGAGCTCCTGCTCTTGGGCCCGGCAGCCCCTTCTACTTTGGGGATGTTATGGCCCATGAGCATGGGTGCGGTCCCTGCCCCCAGAGATAACATCGAAAGTCTGGGGGTATGGTTAGATAAGTCGTTGAGCTTCAATACACAGGCTACCAAGGTGGCGGCCACCTGCTTTGGCCTCCTCAGGGTGATGAAAAAAATCCTTCCCCTCCTTCCGTTTGAGGCCAAGCTGATAATTATACAGGGCCTTGTTCAATCCCGTCTGGATTTTAGCAACGCCCTGTATCTTGGCGCACCAGAATATAGACTTCAAAAACTTCAGCGCACTCAAAATTGTGCAGCTCGCGCACTAATTGGAGTCCCACGAAGAACATCAATAAAAGCTCGGCTAAGATTGTTACACTGGTTGCCAATCAGGGACAGAGTAAAGTTTAAATCTCTGTGCATTGCTCATCAAGCATTCTGGAAAATGGGCCCAGAAATCAATTGCTCTTTGATCTCCCCTTATCTGCCCAATAAAGTGCTTCATTCTTCATCTGCATCTCTGGCCAAGATTCACAGAATTTTTAGAGCCAGAGCAGGAGGCAGTTCCTTTTCTTATAATGTATCAAAGTTATGGAACACCCTCCCTTTGTACATGAGAATTAACTCTAATTTATCTAGTTTTCGTAAACAGTAGTTAGAACCCTTTGTTTCTGTCTGATGGCACCTTTTGTGGTCTTAGCGCCTGGACGCCTGAGGGCAGCTGTAGCGCTTTATAAATTTTATTTTCATTTCATTTCATCCTTTCCCTCACCAAGGCCCCTACCACCGCCAAATCCAACCTCCACGAAGGAATGAAGGCATTGTCAACTGCATGATGAGCAGCCGCCTGAAACTCAACTCAGACAAGACGGAGGCCCTCATCATCAGCGCCACCCCCTCCGCCTGGGACGACTCATGGTGGCCGGCCACACTGGGAGCAGCACCGACGCCCACCAACCACGCTTGCAACTTGGTGGTCATCCTGGACTCAGCGTTGTCAATGACCAGCAAGTAAACACTGTCTCCTCCTCCTGCTTCAACACTCCTCTGGAGTGACCTTTAGCCACAACTTCAAGGGTGAGGCAGACATCTCTTTCCTCTTTCTTGCTACAACCAAGAGCTGCAATTTCCTCGAATATGTTGGATAACTTCTTCCTCTTTGGCGGAGTCTAGGGTTCGGCAGCAGTGAAGAGACTCACCTACTCTTATCCAGCAAAGGTTTCATCAAACCTTTGCTTTCTATGATTGATTGCTTGATTGATAGGTGGTATGGTCATCTGATGCTTCCACAGATGAGCCACTCACTCTCTTCTGCCATTTCTGTCCCAGAGGATACAGGAGACCAACCAATCTAACCCTTTAGAGCACTACACCCTCCGCATGCTCCGCAAGATCTACAGATGCATCCCCACCGGAACCAGAAGGACGGTCAACCAAGCCCTTGTCAGCAGCAGGCTAGACTATGGCAAAGCTCTCTATGTAGAAACCTCAGCCAAACTCCAGAAACGACTACAGCGCATATATAACACCTTCGCACACCTCATCCTCGACATCCCCCAACACAGCCACATCAAAGCTCACCAGAAAGATCTGCACTGGCTCCCCGTCAACAAGAGGATCGCTTTCAAACTCCTCACCCACGCTCACAAAGCACTCCACAACACCGGACCAGCGTACCTCAACGAACAACTCACCTTCCACACCCCAAACCGCCAGCTTCGCTCTGCCGACCTCGCCCTCGCCACCGTTCCCGGCATCAGTCGAGCGACAGCCGGCGGCAGATCATTGTCTCACCTCGCCACTAAGACATGACAAACCAGACAAGGCAAACCAGAGAATAATAATAATAATAATAATAATAATGAGAGCTAACGGTCCCGACCAGACTCGAAGTGCAAGACACCTACTCCAGTGAGCTATGTGACTCCATAGCTGATCATTTTGTTGGCAAGGTCGACAAAATCCATGCCACTTTCACAGACGACACTGATTCCTCGAGCAAACATGGGGAAGTCAGAGATAACTCCACCGTCAAACCTCGCCTGACATGTTTTAAAGTACCTGAGAGACAGGAACTGCTGAATATTGCTAACAGCATACAGTCTGGTTCCCCCTGTGACGTGTGTCCCCCCAATCGCTGTAAGGGAGTCTTCGAGAGTATGATCGATCAGATTACTCATATTGTCACTTTTTCTTTCCAAGAATCCCATGTGCTTGATGCATGGAAAACAGCCCAGGTTATCCCTTTGAAAAAAAAAACTAATGTCCACATTTCCCAACTTCAAAATCTTCGTCCCATCTCCCTTCTTCCCTTCTGCTAGAAAATAGTGGAAAAAGTGGTAAAAGGGCAACTCATGAAATATCTGGAGGAGGAATCCCTCCTCCACCCCACTCAATCGGGGTTCAGAGCCGGCTACTCGACGGAGTCAGCAGTCCTCTATTCCACTGAGTGCCTCAGACAGATGGTGGATGAAGGACAGACAGCAGCGTTGGTTTTATTAGACCTGAGTGCAGCTTTTGACACCGTGCTGCACACAACGCTGATGTCCCACCTGTCCAAAATGGGAGTGGAGGGATCTGCCCATGCCTGGATAAAATCTTTCCTGGTTAATAGGAGTTTCCAGATGCACTGTCCCCCTTTTAAATCTTCCCCCCGGAAGCTGAGCCACGGGGTTCCACAGGGCTCCAGCCTGAGCCCTACCTTGTTCAACCTCTATATGGAACCCCTGGCCCATATAGTTGAAGCTTTCGGGGTGGATATTGTCACCTATGCTGACGATACCCAACTGATGATCAAGCTTACGCTAGACCACACGGAAGATGCCATTAACTTTTCCAAATGCCTGTCATCAGTGGCAACATGGATGAATAACAACTGTTTGCGCTTGAATGGCGAAAAAACAGAACTTTTAGTTGTTGGCAAATCCCCAAATGCCTGGTCGCATATGTGGTGGCCTGCGGAACTGGGCTATTTTCCCTCTCCCGTCGACTCTGTCAGAAACCTTGGAGTGATGCTTGACTCAGATCTCTCTTTCAGGTCTCAGGTTAGCAAAGTTACGGGTAGGTGCTTCAGCACACTAAAAACCCTCCGTAAAGTCCTTGACCTTCACCCCATCAACGCCAGAAAGACACTTGTCCACGCCTTAGTCACACCCCACCTTGACTACGGCAACGTCCTGCTCCTAGGTTTAAGTAAAAAAGGCCTGCACCAACTGCAGTGCGTACAAATCGCTGCTGCTCGCCTGGTACTTAACTTGCCCCGTAGAGCATCTGGGAAGAATGCCCTAGCGAAGCTTCACTGGCTTCCGGTCAAAGAACGCATTAAATTCAAAGGTCTATGCTTCACGCATCGCATCGCCCAGGGCAAAGGCCCAGGCTATTTACAAAAGCTCCTCACAATTCACCGCCCTACCCGGAACCTGAGGTCGATCGGAGCAATGCTGTTTAAACCCCCCCGTATTCGCAGAGCCAGGATGGGCGGTTGTTCTTTCAGGCACCTGGCTCCTAAGCACTGGAATGAACTACCGCTTGACCTCCGAATGGAACCTTCAGAAACCAGATTCCATGCTAAACTTAAAAATCACCTGTTTTCAGTCATCTAATCCATTCTCTTTTCTTTGACCTTGGCTTCGTTTCTCTCCATCTTATGCCTCTTCAGGTATAGCAGCAATCTAGCGCGGGGACACACTATTTTTAGTGTAGCCAGGCGCTCTAGAAATGGCTTTATTATTTATTATTATTATTAAAACATGGAACACCCTCCCGATCCACATGCGACAGACCCAGGATCTGTTGACCTTCAGGAGACTCCTCAAGACCTGGCTGTTTGAGCAGTAGCAGCACCCCGCCTGCCCCAGCCCCCCCACCCAGTGCCTTGAGACCCTCACAAGTGAGTTTTGCGCTCTACAAATTGATTGATTGATTGATCTCGCTGGAGGACCTGATTCTTTCAATTGCTGAGCCAGGTTAGGGGCTAAGAGCATGGTCCATGAGTGTTTTAACTGTGGCTTGTCAGTCGGTCTTGTGGTGGGCGACCGATAATTTATTGCGGTACATTTTCAGTTAAAACTGACAATATATCTTTTTAGACTTGTGAAGCAATGAGCTTCTCTATTTTACTTACCCCCTCCCAAATCTTTAAAGGCATTTTACTGTATCGGCCCCAGGATCTCGTACTGCTTTTCTTACTTTGTTGAACAATATGCTGAAACCCTTGGCTACTGAGCCCACTCTCACTATTTTAGGTGACTTCAATTCTCATCTTGAAAATCCCACTGATAATGTTACAATTACACTACTCTCAGAGTTAGAAGCATTCGTTCTCTCACAACGAATATCTGACCCTACACACATAGCTGGACATACGTTAGATGGCCTTTTTTCCAACTTTCAAAAGATCTCTTTAAAGAGTGTTCTTCCCCTGGTCTGGACAGACCATCATGCTATCATATTCAATATTTTTATTAATAGAAAACTCAAATCTAGTATTTCTCTAACTCCCCATATAACCACCAAAGCCTGGAAGAGTACAGATCCTGAGCTCCTTAAAGCACATCTATTTTTGACTTAACCAGAAGCCTCCTCAGATCCTAATTTAGCAGCATCAAACTATTCTAATTGGTTGAATAATGCATTTGATTTGCTGGTGCCAAACAAGACTTGTTCGAAAAATCGTTGCTCTCCATTGGCCCTCTGGTTTTCTGAAACCCTTAGGGCACAGAAGAAAGTGTGCAGAAACTGTGAAAGGCAGTGGGGTAAAAAGTATAACACTCAAGAAAAAATGTACTATAAAGAGTCACTCAACAACTATAAACTGATGATTGCACAGGAGAAAAGTAAATACTACATCGATCAGATTGAATCTGCCCAAAACTCCAGCAAACAGCTGTATCAGGTAGTCGCTAAATTATCAGGGCAAGTCTCAAATTGTAATCCAGCTCCTTCACAGGCATTATGCGACTCCCTGGCTGATTATTTCTTTGAAAAGGTTAATGACATCTACACCAATTTCTCATCTCAAATTCAAATGGATAACCAGCCTTTAAATCTGGACCCCACGGAATGTGCTCATTCTTTAGCGAAATTTGAGAGTACACCTGAGCAGATCTCAAATTTAATCGCTACCATCAAATTGGGCTCTGCCACTGACCCTTGCCCCCCATCAGTACTTACACCACTGGCTGACCTAGTTGCGCCAACATTATCTAACATCTGTAATGCAATATTTTCACCTGGCATATACCCCAAGATGTGGAAAAAAACATTATTAAACCTTTACTGAAAAAACCTAATCTAGATCTGAATGAACCAAAGAATTATAGACCAATAGCTAGTCTTCCTTTCCCAGCCAAAATTTTTGAGAAAGTGATTCATATCCAGCTTTCCAAATATATTGAAGATCACCAACTTCTGGATGATACTCAATTTGGCTTCCATAAAGGCCACGGAACAGAAACAGTGCTAATTAAAGCAGCAAGAGGACATAAGAATCATCCTCGATCAGAGAGGGACGGCTGTCCTTATACTGCTAGATATTTCAGCAGCTTTTGACACGGTCGATCATACCATCTTGATCGACCGTGTCTCGCACATGGGCATTCAACAGACAGCTAGAGCCTTACTGTCTTCCTTTCTTACTGATCGCACACAATCGGTAAACATCGGCCTTTCAATTCATCTCAATTGGCCATCCCGTGTGGTGTCCCTCAAGGATCATTCTTAAGTCCGACACTTTTTAACATCTATGTGTCGGACCTAGCTAAAGTCATCAAATCACACGGGATGGGCCTTACATCCTATGACAATGATATTCAATTGTAGCTCTCTGAACATAATGATGGCGACATAGTAGCAGCTAAATTTCAGAAGGGCATGCTCGCCATCAGTAGCTGGATGACCACAAACTGTCTTAAGTTGAACTCTAAGAAAACAGAGGTATTGATACTCCCTTTATAAATCTCAAAAATAAATAAATAAATAAATTCTTAAGAACAAAGGAAAGCAACAAATGATCAGAACATACCAATAGAAAATCTTCTTTGCAAAATAGGTGTCCCCTGGATCTAAAAATATGCTAAAGCATGAGCCCTTTTTGTGAGTGTGGCCATTGCATTTCAAAGTTAGGCCCAGGGACAGCATTCCATTAATTAGTTTGTGGGTGAGGGGATTGAGAAGAGACTATGCTCAGATAGTGACGTCTCCCACTACCAGAAAGTTAGTGTACTCTAGTGAAAAGGAGGGCAAATCTGGGTCACCAGGCACTAGACTGTGCTGTCCGGCCACCTGCCTATTCACAGGTGGGCAAAAACAAGGTTTTGACTAATTCAAAGTCTCAATGAGGGCATTGCTAAAGGGAAGCAAGGGCTTCGAATTAGATGGCCCAGGTTGTAAAATCTCTGTAAGAACATTTGTTTTGGTCTCTATAAAGTGCCTCCACTGTCCTTCAGGCCACCACCACAAATGAGACACTGTCTTCTGTTGGTGGCCCAAGCAGTGATTGTAAATGTAAATTGTAAATGTAAATTGATACTTGTATAGCGCACTACTCACCCGCAAGGGTCTCAAGGCGCTTGTACGAATACCGCTGTGGAACCCATCATGGCTTTACCTGTGAGGCGTCCACTCCTGGGCACCCCCAAGGTGGAGGCCAGGCATCCTTAGCGTTGTGGGGGCCGTTGTGGAGATTAAGCAAGCTATTGCCCAGAGTTGCAGAGTAGGTCTCCATGAATGGAATAGGCACCGGGGCGAGAATTATCAGGTCCGTGGAATTTTGAGCCCAAGACCCGCTGAGGCAGGGAATTGAACCCTGGTCCCGGGCTAGACCTCTGCATCAGGGTCTGCCGCTCTAATCATTGAGCCACACTTCTCCACGTGATTCAAGTTGTCAATCCCACTGGCATTATGTAAACTCGTGTGTATGCCATCATTAGTATAGTGAAGCAATCCAGACCCATCACCATTACCATCATCATCATCATCAACATCCTGGGATGTTCCCTCTTCTGGCATAATATAAAATAGTGGAGCCTCGCAGGTGGGAGCAACATGGCAAGGGCAGTGGGTTGGAGTCAGACATCATGATGACCAGTTGCATATTTCATAACATGACACTTGAGCCAAAGTCAGTTCGAAGTGCATGAGGGTGCAGTTATCACACAATTACAAGACGTGGTCTGAGCCCAGACACCAAAGACAAACCTTGTGTTGGTCTATGGCCAACATCTGATTTATTTATTTATTTATTTATGGATTTTATAAAGCGCACGGCTACCCCCAACGGGGGTGTCCCGGCGCTAAAATTATCTGCTAGAGGAGAAGAGCAATCTAGATAGAAGCAAAAAGCCAAGTTTTCAGGTGTCTTCGGAACAGAGCTTCAGATGGGGCGAATCTAAGGTCGATCGGTAAGCTGTTCCAATGTTTGGCAGCTAAGACAGCAAATGCTCTGCCACCCATTCTTGAGCGACGGAATCTAGGCGCAAGCATGAGACGCAGATTGTTAGAACGAAGGTCTCTGACTGAGTGAGACAGTCTCAATCTCTTTCTTAAGTATTCTGGGCCAGAGCCGTTAAGAGCTCGATAGGCCAGAACAAGCGTTTTGAATTTGATACGGTTGGCTATAGGAAGCCAATGGAGTTCTTTGCGGAACGCAGAGATAGAGTGTCTGTATGGGATGTTACCAATCAGTCTTGCCGCAGCATTCTGAACCACCTGCAGGCGTTCAATTTGATATAAAGGGGCCCCAGCATACAGACTGTTGGCATAATCCAGATGGGCGGTGATTAAGGCCTGAGTGACGGTTCTGCGAGCGTCCATTGGCAGAAATGGAAAGATCTTTCTCATCATTTTTAATTTGCCAAAGCAGCTCGCAGTAACCTTATTGATTTGAGGGCTACAGGAGAGGGTGTCATCAAATGTAAACCCCAGATTGCGGGCCGAATGGACCGGGACTGGAGGGGGGTTAAGTACCGTTGGCCACCAGAGTGGGGGTGGAATGGTCATTTTTTGATTAAAAAACAAGACCTCAGTCTTGTCAGTATTAAGCCGTAGGTGATTCGAGGACATCCACGAACAGATTTCGCCAAGACAATGGCGGAAGCTGGAGAGGCTGGAGTCAGAGTGATCTCTAAATGAGAATATCAGCTGTGTGTCATCAGCATATGAGATCACTCTGACTCCACATGCCTCCACTACCCTGGCTAGCGGGGCTAGGTAAACATTGAAAAACAAAGGACTCAGCGCTGAGCCTTGTGGGACTCCTCGTTCGAGAGGTTTGCATCCAGATTTGAAGGGTCTGAGAAGAACCCTCTGTGACCGTTCTAGAAGAAAAGAACAGACCCATGCTAAGGCAGTGCCGCTCAGTCCAATCTGCTCCAGTCGGCCTAGAAGAATTTGGTGGGACACCGTATCGAAAGCGGCGGATAGGTCGAGGAGGACCAACATGGCCTCCTCGCCCTTATCCACACATTCCCGTACAGTCTCCGAAACCTCTAGTAGTGCGGTCTCAGTACTGAAACCAGCACGAAAGCCAGACTGGGAATCATGTAGCAGAGAGTAGGTCTCTAAGTACTCTGCCAGTTGTAGTTGGACTGCATTCTCCAAAACCTTCGCGGGTTTCGGGAGAAGGGAGATGGGCCGATAGTTACTGAATTGCATGGGGTCAGCATCTGATTTCTTTAGGATGGGCACAAGAAGGGCCTCTTTCCAAGCAGAGGGGAATTGGCCTAATCGTAGGGAGGCATTCCAGATGGTAGTGAGTGGCTCCAACAGTAGGGTAGACAGTTCACTCATGATTTTTGAGGGGACAGGGTCTAACGGGGAGCCCGATTTGCACTGTAAAAATAATTTAAGTGCAAGGTCAGGAGTAAGCTCTTTAAAGGAGTCTAGAGTAGGAACAATATCATGGGTGGTAGAGGCCAAGGGGAGGGGAGTGGCAGGTGGAGGAAAGGAGGATGCAATTTTTTCAATTTTTTCTTGAAAAAAATCAGATAGACCGTTGCAAAGAGACTGGTTGGCTAGGTTGTTAGGAGTCATAGCAGGAGGTTTTACAAAATCTTTAACAATTTTAAACAGTGTCTTTGCTGAATTGTCAGCAGCTTTTATTTGAGAGGCAAAGAACTCTGTCATGGCAGATTTTTTTAATTTGATAAATTTCTTAAGGGCCATTCTGTAGGTAGTCTTAGCCTCAGCATCATATGTCCGTCTCCAGCAGCGTTCTAATTTTTTACAGTGACTTTTCTCTTTTCGTAGAGCGGCTGAGAACCAGGGAGCAGAGGGGCGAGATCTTGCGGAAGATACCGGTAGAAGTGGGGCAATTTCGTCAACCGCAGCCGATAGGGTCGTATTGAAGGTGGTGACGCTATCATCGATATTTACCACTTAAGACTCCAGAGGGCAGCTAAATAGCGGCTCTAAGGCAGAACAGGTGATCTTATGCCATTTTCTCCTGTAGTCTGTTCCCAGTGCCACCGGGGTCGGTGCCTGAGGGAGGGAAATGTCCACCCTAAGTAGGAAGTGATCAGACCAAGTGAGGGGGAGGGAAGGATAAGTAATGGTCCCTGGGAGGTTGGATAAAATAAGATCCAGTGTGTGGCCAGCAACGTGCGTTGGACCATGGATTAGTTGCATCAGGCTCAGGCTATGAAGGGCGTTGAGGAAACGCCTGGCTTGAATACAGGTGGAATCATCTACATGGAGGTTGAAATCTCCTAATACAATAAAGTGCGGGTGCTTGAGAGATAGATCCGTGATAATGCTTACCAACTGAGATAATGCAGAAGGAGAAGCTTTAGGGGGATTGTAAACTAAGATGCCGGTTAGGTAAACTGCCGCTAGGTCAGCAATAGAAAAATACATAGCTTCAATCAGTCCAATGTTAGTGATTTTTTTAATGGTTATATTAAGGTGGGATTTGTACAAAATGGCAAGACCACCTCCCGTTTTTCCCTCTCGGTTAATACCCAGGAAGCGATACTCCGGGGGGGTGGCTAGATAGATATCCGGGTTAGAAGTATCTTTCGTCCAAGATTCTGTGAGGAATAGAATGTCCCAACTGTGAGTGGTCAGAATCGACCAAATTTCATTGGCGTGACGAGGAAGGGATCTACAGTTGATCAGTGCTAGTTTTAAAATGCGAGCACCCGGGGCGGGAGAGAGAGGTAGGGTACGTTCACTCCAAGGGGGGAGAGATAGGTTACACTGAGGACAAGTAAAGGCATGTCCGTCCAAGTTATTAGGGGGGCAGCGTGCCGGTGTGGAACAGGAGCCCGCTCCTATTTGTAATAGCTGTTCCCTAGACCAACTTACACGTGACTTGGTAGTTGCCTGAGCAGGGGGACTGGCCCTAGGCCCGGGCCAGGCTCGGACGGGCGCAGACGGGCTTGCCTTAGGCGCGCCTTCGGCGCGCCATCGGCGCGCCCGCTGCGCCCGCCCGCTGCGCGGTCGGGACGTGTAGTTGTGTATATACATGACAGGAGGGTGGGAGTGGTCGAGAAGCTGGACCGCTACCCTGCCTGCCTTCCCAAGATGGCGGCGGCAATTCCGCGTCTACCGGCGTCAGCGCCTTGACTCGGCTGCGCCGGTAGGATCAAGCTATACTAGTAGACCCAGGAGGTAAATTAAATCTCACCTTCTAGTTTGCGCTTTTACAGGGATGATAAAAGAGCGCCCAGTAAAATATGTACAATTGTTAAAAACAGTCCTGCAATTGTCAAACACACCGTTATAGATTCCAGCAGTCTCAGCATTGCTTGAAATCTGTTATTTTGGGAGGGGACGTGGTTACTCAGATCACTGGTAAAATCATTTGAAAAGTAATTTGGAAACCGACAAGTTTGGGAGAGGCGCTCGGGATGCAGCTCAGAGGGTGCTGAAAGAAAGGAACTAAAATCAGCATATGGGGTGATGCGTATACGCAGCTCTGCTCCGTCACTTCTGGGGCTTCACAAACCCTCTGATCGAGAACACTACAGTCTGGCACCTGGGGAGTATTCTAAAGTGAGTACGAAGGTCAAAACTGTGATGAGCATGAGGTACCAGGTATTGATCATGGTGATTTACTTCAAAGGCAAGATCACAAGAAATTACTTGAATAAGCTAATTTTGATGTCTGGATGGTTATTTAAGGACCTGATTTAGAAAATGGTTGGAAGATTGAAAGCTATTACTTATAAAATGGGCTGTTTTGGGCATGAATGAATGAATGAATAAAGGGTATCTTGTATTGCGCAAACTTAACCACAAGGGCATCAAGGCGCATGCAACATACAAACATATGGAAACCAAACGGCTGATACCACCAAATTTAGTAAGCTTTAGAGAAGAGCCAAGTCTTCAGATGTTTACGGAAGATCGCCAGAGATGGTTGGCTAGAGAGTTCAAGGGGGAGCGAGTTCCATAACTTAGGTGCCAAGGTGGAGAAGGCTCTTCCTCCCCATTTGGTTCTCCTGAATCTAGGGACTGTGAGTAGATTTCTGGAGGCTGAGCGGAGCGTTCTGTTAGGGGTATAAAGGCTGATTAGGGACCTGATCCCTTCCGAGCCTAAGCCATATACTGCCCTGTGAGCCAGACATAGGAGCTTAAAAGAGATCCTGGCCTGAATCGGCAGCCAGTGAAGATCTTTTCTGGCCTTTGTTGCGATGAACACCTAGGTAGGTTTAAGACCATCCTGGCTGCGGCGTTCTGGACCACCTGGAGACGCTGAAGTGAATTCTTGTTTATGCCCGTGTGTAACGCATTACAATAGTCAAGTCTGGAGCCCACCAGGGCAACCGTTGATTGTCTACGGGCATCGGATGATAGATAGGGGGCGATCTTTTTTAGTGTCCGGATGATGGCGCAACATGTGGACACTGTTTTATTAACTTGATGGTCGAAGGAGAGGTCAAGGTCTATAAGAACTCCCAAATTCCTGGCCAAGCGGGTCGGCTGGGGACAGTCCCCCAAGGAAGCCGGCCACCTGTCCCCAGACCAGAGATCATGACCCCCTCCAAAGACCAAGACTTTTGCTGTGTGGAATACAATTCAGTGTGCCCCTACAACTTACATTCGTTTGTAGACATATTTATCTAACAAAAGGTACATTTTACAACTCTACACAACAGTACCATTCACTGTGTCTACACCAATGCGTCATACCTGTATTCTTTCAGATCTTTGATCAATAATCTCTGTTCTATTTGCTGTTGTCGTAGTCGCTCCAAATGTCTCTTTTTTTCCAGCGCAGTATCTTCTCTGAATACGGCTCTATCATGGTTAAGCAGAGTTTTTGTCATTGAAGTATGTTTAGTTCTAAATGCTTGAACAAATTTATCATCCACCTGTTTATGTTTCTTCTGCTCTAAAGACTGGATGTACCTCTCTTTCATATTTTGAATAAGCTGCGAATTACTGAGCTGCAGTTGTAGAATAGCGTTTTGTAGTTTCAAACCATCTACTTCACGTTGTCTTAAAGCTTCACTCCTTTTCTCCAGTAAAAATCCGTTCACATTGACGTGTGCTTCTTTTTTGGCTGATTGTATAAGGAAAACCTTGTGCATCTTTTCCTCCTGTATTTCATGCCTCTGCCTCGCTGTGTAAGCCTTATCAATTGCATAAAAAGCTGAGAATTTTGCGTAGCAGTAGGTTTTCCTAGACAGCTTCTTCTCTGAGCTGTTCTGCCTGCTGTGCAACACACGACGTTTTTGTTGTGCCATTGAATGAAACAGACTATCAGCATGACGTATATCATCAGCTGCCTCCTTTTGTGATATTTGCATTTTAGTCGTTGAGTCTGCTTTGTGAAGTATTGACTTGAATCCGGAAAGTCTAAATTTAGTTTTTCCCTTGTCCTCTAAATCAGGTTCATTCGAAGGCTCTAGATTACATAAAAAAAATACGTCATTAAGTTCAAAACATATAAAGTAACTGGAACAGCGTCTTTGATGATGTAATAGACTACGAGTATCTAATCATTTGGGAATTTTTTTCAATGTGAAATCATAAAAGCAGACACAAATAAGAAACATGCTAAGTCCATCACAGAAAATATTGCACGAATATAGGGAAACTATTAACAGGTATACACGAGCTATCAATAGTCCTAGATTTCCTGTGAATTACACTTATGACATCAATCAGATTGTGGTGCAAATTGCACAATGGGACCCAAAGTTTATTTTTACCGTTTTTACATTAAGCACGCATCACCAGTTTCGGTCAAAATATTTTTGCACTCGCACTTTTTTCTATGTACCATTTGGAAGGAATTAAAGGGACCAAAGTCCGGCTAAGTATCACGCATCAGGCGTTAGACTAACGCATTTCAGTGAGGTGCTCCGCATCACCGCACCTAAATGCGTTGATATGCATTTGCATAGTGTCTAAGCCTCATGAACCACTGCTTAAAACTTTAATATTATGGTGTGGTAGCTGGCAACGCACCGCCCATGCCTTGCGCGAACTTCTCCTGCCGGTTTGGTGCTTGCAGCTGCACTAAAGCTGATGCTGGCAGGCAGCCCACTATTTCCTGCGGCACCACTCGCAGACTGTCTGAATTCATTGTCAGGCCACAATGGATATTAGCATCACAGCTGGGGCGGGACCAGTCAGATTAAGTTGATTTACCATAAAACGTCTTGCTGGGGAGGAAGGGGGCAGGGAGGGGCTGGCCTGACATCACATCCTGTTGCCGAAGGCGGTGAGGTTGTTACTTAATCATGGTGCAATAGCTCCCAAGGTTTCTGATTGCTTATATGTGACATTTTCATAATTTCAGTGTAATTATGAGTGACAATACAACAACTCTGAGTGACACTTTCCCACAAGTAAAATCAAGTAAGGAAGATGAGGGGAACATATCAATATCAGAAGTTACACCCATTTGAGCAACAAGAAACTGTAATTAAGTATCTTAAATCTACTGCAAAGGAGTAGAAATAGAAGGGCAGAAACCAGACACAGACTGTGTGACTGCAGTCCTTAGTCTTCACTTGGGCCAACTTCCGAAGTACTTTTTGAAGTAGCAGAAGTTGGAGGAAAAGCATACAAAGCTCCAGCTGACTACCCAAATGACAGGGTCCTGATGACTGAGGATTTAGAACTTTAAGCGCAAAGAAAACCAATCTAAGAGAGAAATATACACACGTCTGCTTCCCTTAGTGTTATCAGTTGGAAGATGGGATAGATATGGTGCACGTCTAAGGAAGTAAAGTGCCAACTGAACTGTCTCTTCTGTGCAGCCTTCCCACCTCCAAAGTATGACGTGGTATGCAACACCACATTCACTGCTGCCCGAATTAAGACACTTCATTGACCCATGTTACATGATTTAGGATTTTGCCACTTGGTCGTCAGTCTTGAACAGGACTGTCTGACAACGGATGAATGAAGTACAATGTTAAGGGTTGAGAAATATCATAGACAACGCGATCCAACTGAAAGAATAGGATGATTAGTCCCAAGACTGACCTGCACTATAGGAAAGCAAGGTTAATAAACTTTTGGTAAGTGGCTTCCATCTTGATAAGAGCTGTGGTTGAGCTCTCACACAGGTAAAGCACGGTAGCTTAGGTGGAAATACTGGGTTCTCTTAGGAATCCAGAGCTCTTTGTTGGTGGTTCAGCACAAGCATCAAGGTCTTTCTCGGAGAAATTGCCTAAGAGTACACGATCATCAGTACAAAAATACACAACTAAAGAGACGAAATGAGGTAAAATTCACTTAGCAATTCACTTACAAAGACTGCAATTAAACATTCTAAAAAAGAAATAGCACAAACTCGTTGAGGGGATCGGGTAAAGGAGATGCCACATATCAGTTTCCTTCAAGTTCTTGAATATACATATATAGGTCTCTAAAGAGTT
Organism: Lissotriton vulgaris; assembly: GCF_964263255.1. Classification (NCBI taxonomy): domain Eukaryota; kingdom Metazoa; phylum Chordata; class Amphibia; order Caudata; family Salamandridae; genus Lissotriton; species Lissotriton vulgaris. The sequence goes on from NC_141685.1 coordinate 500,437,241, forward strand.
GTGGTGCTAAAGGGGCTTTAATTTGGAGCTATCGGGCATGTATAACATGTATATGTTTGCTTTCAGAAGGAAGTTTAGAAGAAATGCTGGTTTCTGGTGCATGTACTTCAGTGACAGATAACCCTGGACCATAGGGTAATATTTAAAAGCCATACATTTTTAAATTTTCAATAATCTTTTAAATCTACTGTTGGGTAACTGGCCTTCTTCATCCTAAATATGTCACCACTAGATCAATCAGGTGATGGATATTTTCAGAATGGTTGCACATATGTTTTATCCTGTCCTGGGTATAGCAGGATAGAAGGACTGCATATTCTAGATTGCTGAAGAGTTTTTTGTGCCTGCATTTTAAAGTATAAGTGTGTTGGGCTTAGAATCTGGCAAAGCTTTGCATAAGTTATTGGTGAACTTGTGCTGAAACTAGACTCTCCTGTTTAGAATCACAAGAAAGGAGCCTTTGACTTAGGTACCGGATTTTGCATTGATTCAGTGGCATCCATGGGTGCCACAGCAATGAAAGCCTGAATCCAAGAGAATATCGGATTCTGCCATTTGTGGCTCTATTAATCGATGAAATGTCAAGGCAGGATTCCAAAAGGTCTTCTAACAGAGGCACTCCAAGCATTAATAGTCAACTATTTTGAGACGGACCTTCCAGTACAAAGTGTTTACGAGCACTCAGCACCTATATAGCCAGTCAGCACCTCCATAATGACACAGGTATAAAGCTCCAGGCTTTTGATGAGCAGTTTTTTTCAGGAACAGCTGGTGATCTAGACTCCTTGTCATCTCTCGAATGGGAGTGAATGGGAGGAAGTTGTCCTTATCAAAACCTCTTAACCTCATCCATGCTGGTGACGAGCTCAGCTCCTCATGGAGTACAGTTGAGCTGTACTCATGACGAGCTGAGCTCGTCACGCCGGTTGGAACGTTCGCACGCGGGGGTAATTATCCCGCTGTGCTGAACGTTCTAAAAACGGGTGCGGCCGTGACGAGCTCAGCTCGTCACGAGGGCAGCTCCGCGGCGCTGCACGCTCCACCCCCCGCAGCGAAGTGGTTAAGGGGAGTATAGGCCAGTCTTGGGTAAGGCAGGCATACGTGCATGTATTTAGTGGGGCATACATAACACAAACCTAGAAGAGAAGCACTGAAAGGTGGGTGGGAGCACTGTGAGGCAAATCAAAATTGTTTACATTCAGACAGGTGTATGTGGTTTGTGTCAAGTGGTGTGCTTGTTTTATTAGAAGTGATGTGTGTTTAGTTTTGTTATGATATGCGGGGGAGTAAACAGTATAATATCTAGCTTCTAGTCTTTCTTCCATTTCTTCTTTTCCAGTATGGCTTGGTCCTTGCCTTTATGTGGCACTGTCCATCTGTGGTGGTTAATTTGTTAGCCACACACTGGTGGTGTTGCGGAATGTTTTGCAGATGATGTAGCTGGTCTTGAAGATGATGCATACTTGGTGGAAGAGCCAGTGTAATTTCTTCAGGCTTAAGGTGACGAGGTCAAACGTCTTCAGGGCCTTAATTAAGTTATTTTCAAGTATGTAAGATGCCTCTCATGGTTGTTTCCTGTGTTTCCTGTGTTCCAATGTGGAGTTGAGGTGGTGATTGAAAAGTATGTTGCTTCTGTTCCCAGGGACTAATGCTTGCACTTTCCTACTGGAAAGTTCATTTCCAGTAGGAAAGACAGCCCTCTTTTCAGGAGAAAAAGCTGGCACCACGATGTCTTGGCTTACATGGCAATGTGTTGTATGAGGAAGAGGTCTGTGTTGTGGGATAAACAAGGGAATTCTCTTTAGCTATAAGATGGAGAGTGAAGTCAACTAGGTTGTTATCAGATAACAAAGGGGTTATCCTCTATTGCGTTGTTCTTCTGGCGAGCTGGAGCAATTCCTTTTTCTCAAATAAAAATTAAAGCATGTGCTTGAGGCAGGATTTAAGTCACTGAACATCACGGACTGTGGAGATTTTGAGATAAAGTGGTGTATCATTAGTGGTTTGGTGGATCCTAAAGATGTTATCAATTAGTATCAATTTGAAGAGTTCCATAGAGATGGCATATTCTGCAGGAGTGAGGCAGTTTCTCGGACCTTAGGAGCTATCTGGAAGAGGTGTTTAAATTTTGAGAGGTAGTTGCTGAAACACTGTAGGCCTGCATGAGAGAAGTCCAATCACGTTTAGTGGGTGTGGAGAAGTGCTTTGTCGTTAAATGTATCAAAAACTGTAAAGAAGTCAAACAAAAAGGCTGATTTGCATATAGCCATTGTCTGACCTAGGGTGGTGTGGAGTGCAAAAAAACGATGGATTTTGGCCCTGATCTTTGTACTGGGGTGAATGTAAGACATTGTTCTGCATTATGTCCATCAACTGTGTTTTTTGCAATATTCACCCCGAGTGGGCTGGGTATGCTCAAACGTGAGTCCCAGGCTCTCCACATCACTGGAGTCAAGCTACCCAGGCTGAAGAACATATTAAGTGACTGGAGATCGAGTGAGGCAACACTTTGGGGCTCAACCTACCGCAGTGCGGAGGGGGACTACATTTCCCAGCGTCCCTTGCGGCGGAAGAGGAAGCCGCCTGCCACGTTCTCGCGCCTGGAGGCGCTATTAAACACCCAGAGTCCTGGTGGAGTGGGGGAACATATTGAGTGACTGGAGATCGAGTGAGGCAACACTTTGGGGCTCAACCTACCACATCAAGGTCCCACAGCAGCCCGTATCCCTCCCGCCGCTGCCATCCAAACGCGGCCGTAGTGCGGAGGGGAACTACATTTCCCAGCGTCCCTTGCGGCGGAAGAGGAAGCCGCCTGCCACGTTCTCGCGCCTGGAGGCGCTATTAAACACCCAAAGACCCCGCGTCGCGGGACGCATGCGGGCGACGCCGGGCGAAGCCTGGGCCAAGGGCGAGCCGGTTTTAGCCCGTTAGAGACCGTTTGTGACCGGACCAGGCCCCCCCCCCTCTTGGTTTTCGGTTTTTGTATCCGCCCAGAAGACTTCACGTTTGTATGCTTCATTTTACCTATATGGTACTTGTAGATAATAGTAGAACATACATCGATAAACAATATGTCCACAAGGGGTAGCAGAAGTAAAACCGCAGCGGGAAAAAGACAGATAATTGAGCCTTTGGATAATTTTATAACAAGGGCAAATGAAGCTATAGATCAGGGTATCATTCTCCTCGAACGCAGAGTATCCCAAGACTTACAATTGGCTAGGCGCTCATCTTTGGGACTCCTTGCCCTAGCTAGAACCCCAGCACAGACTCAGGATTCTGGTCCCTCAAATGATGACAGGATAGAAACACTCAGCATGCCAAACATAGTTGACTTGTCTGCATCCCAACTCTTATCAGACTCCCAACTAAGTCTGGCATTAGAAAAATCACCTGAATTAGTTATCAATCACACGCCAGATGAAGTAAGGAACAGACAGTCAAGGCGTAAGAGGGAGGGTGCCATACAAAAGCAAAGGAAACAAGTAAAGGTGCCAATGGTCAAAGAAAAAAATGCACCAAAGAAAAAGCCAAGCAAAGCAAAAGATCATCATCATTTAAAAAATGGGAACAGTAAATTAACCCCTGATGAAACTAACGAGGACTTGGACTCAGGAAGCATAGAGATCGAGGCTGTAGGGGGGGATACATGCAATTGCTGTGAAGCAACTAGTAATTTGTTAGTAAAAATTGGGGAACTCTTTAGATTTTACTTTTCCCCAATAGAGACTAGACTCTCAAACATAGACAAACAATTGGCTGGGCTGAATGCTCCGTCCAAAAATATTCCTAAGACCGCCCGAATACATCTAACCCTGGGCCCACTTTAACGGGCGGGACTAAAACTAGAAATGACAACACTGTAGACCCGGGGGTTAAGAAGACGACAGCACAAGTGTTGAAAACTACTGTAACAACAAAGACACCAGTAGCCCAAGCAAACAAAAACTTAGCCAAACCGACAAACGACCCTGTACCTCCCCAACCCTCTAAACAAACAGAAAGCCAACCCAAGACAACTCCAATGCCCCCCGGTAAGGACCAGAAGAGGGGAGAAAAAGAAAAAGAGCATAGACGCACGGTTAATCTCCCTCTAGAGGCAAGCTCACTGGTAGTAGTCATGACTGGGGTTCCAGAGGTGGCGGATCACATTGTTGAAACTAGTTGGTCCTTAAAAAATAAAGTACAACATTGGCTCAATGTTAACCGCCCCCTACCCTCACACTGTACAAGTAGGATTCTAACAGTGCGCAGAGTATCCTGGATAGGAAAAGAGCGTAAAACTACCCAGGGCCACTGTGTCATAATCAATTTCGAGGACCCTCGTACTGTAGACTATATATGCTCCTGGAACACACAAGGCTCATACAAACACATAGAAACAAAACAACTCTCTTTTTTCTATCCCCCAGGAGTCGTGTATGGCCAGGTCATGACAGGAACTGGAGTAGACCGGGCTATCAAGACTGGGGCGAAGAATGGGGAAGTTGGGGAGGGAACATGGGAATTTGGGGAGGAAACATGGGAAGAGATGTAGGTCTCATGGACAATTTTATGGGGGTTCCGACCTATAATAGATACAGCTGTCTAGAGATGGTTGATTGACAGACATCAACCACCAATCCCCACAAAGAACAGGGAGGCTCTAGTAAGAACGATAGTAGAAATAATCAGCCGTTTAACGGCTACCAGCTGCTCAATCCGACTGTAAAGGAAGCAAACGGAATAGTATCCCCAATAAAGGGACTCCCCCACCTATACGGAAAAACAACAACAGACAGGAGATGAGAGTACCAACTATAAGTAGTTGTGAGGGTTCAGATAGCCCGCTACCCGCAAGGAAAAACTCCTTTGAGGGGACTGTAATCAATGAAAGCATCGTAAACTCCAGCCCTAACATACTTAATATACCAACTAAATCTAATTCTGACCTTGCAATCCTCAGTTGGAATGTGGCTGGATTGGAGCCAAGATTATCTGATCCAAACTGGTTAAATATTTTCTCCGACATAGATATAATTATGTTTCAGGAAACATGGGCCACCATCAACCTGCATATTGAGGGTTTTCACTGCAATAGCATAACTGCAGTTAAACCTGATTTTGGCAGACCGATGGGTGGACTACTAATTGGCATCAGGATCACTGCAGGTGGTAATATCAAGGTAATATCCACTAAAAGCCCTAATATCCGGATCATCGAATATAAAAGAAAGGTTCCCTTTTATGTAATTAATTTTTATAATAACGACTTCTATTCAATCCCAAATAAAAACTTGACCGAACTTTCCAAAATCTTGAGTGATATAACTGAACCCCCAGAAAATAGTATAAGCAAAAGGATTATTTTAGCTGGGGATTTTAACGCAAAAATGTCTAATTCGGATCAACCAAGGTTAAACACCTGAAGCGACCGTGCAGAAAAACGGGGAAAAGAACTGTACTCGCTTATCCGTGACCATATGTTAACTAACATTATGGATGCAAGCCCCACCCCCAACGATAATTATGTTCCTACATTCAGAGGCAGAGAATATTCCTCAACCGTAGACTACTTTTTTATGTCACCTGAACTCATTGATAGTCTTACGGTGGCCAAGATTCTTGAGACTGCATTTGGGGATCATAATGCATTGGTTGAAAATATCAGATTAGGGCCCTCGCCAGTATTTAAAAGCACTGTGGGGGTCAGAGATATAACCCCCGCCACAAATAACCTAAGATTGAAATGGAGGAGGGTGGATAGTGGTAGCATAACAAATCAGCTCACAACCAAACATCAAAATTTAATAGATTCATGCACACTAGCTGATGGGAATCACCAAAGGGTGATCTCAGATTTTGCTAATCTGTGCACTGTTATAAAAACTCTTTTAACCGTCCCCAATCGTAAAATCAATACGGACCCCTAGTGGTTCGATAACAACTGTTCAGTTGCAAATAGGGCTCTACGTAAGGCACTGAATGCTAAGCCTAGATGCCAAATTAAGGTTAAGGAGGCAAGAAAGAGGTATAAATCCGCAATAGGAAAACGTAAGGCAACTATTTTGTTAGAACCCTGGGAGGAGTTATCAGACTCAGCATCAGGGAAAAAAGGCACAACTTTTTGGGCTGCAGTAAAAAATATGCGTAACATGGGTACACAAATGTCTGTAATAAGCTGCACCATTTCCAGCCGTCAGTGGGAAGACCATTTTTCTAAAGTGTATGCAACACCATCAAATGCCAAAAACAATTTTGCACTAGGCGATTTGCGCCCTTTAGAGATCAGCCTAGGAGAGGTTATCGCGGGCATTAAACAAAGCCTCGATAATATAGCACCTGGGCCAGATAGCCTCCCAATAGATATTATCAAATGGAAACCTGAACTTTGGGCACCCATTCTGACAAACGTATTTAACAGCCTACCTTTAGTGCCAATACCTGACACATGGTCCACAAGCATAATAGTGCCCAAATATAAAAAAGGAGAGATAACAGACCCAACAAACTACAGACCCATCTCGCTCCTGGACAATACCCTTAAAATTCTGGGACGAGTATTATATAACAGAATCAATGAGTGGGTAGATGAAACAGGGATCTTAGACTCCTGTCAAATGGGGTTCAGGAGTGGGGTTGGAACAACCGAGCAGTTTTTAATTTAAACTTAGTAATTGGTAAATATATCATTGCTCGGTTTGTTCCAATCTACCTAGCATTTATGGACTTATCGTCCGCATTTGACTTAGTTAATAGGTCTAAAATGTGGACAATCCTCCTGGAATATGGTCTAGATGAACCACTTGTACACTTTCTTTCGTATTTGTACACTGACACAAGGGCACAAGTAAGGATCGGGATGGGGGGGGAGTGTCAGAGCCCATAAAGGTAGAAAGAGGAGTCAGGCAGGGGTGCGTTTTAGCACCGCTGTTATTTATTATTTATATAAACAAATCTCTGAAATTGGCAACTACAGACGTCCCGAAAATAAGGGGGGGGATTGCTACCGACTCTGCTCTATGCAGATGATGCGGTGCTAATGGGTCTCACCCCGAACGCTTTGCGCAGCTTGATAAAAGACTTTGCCCAATACATGGAAAAGCTTGATCTTAAAGTAAATTTAAAAAATCTTTTATCATGTCTTGTGGCCCGGCCAAGAGACAACTAAGTGTTATTTCAGTGGGCTCAGACAAACTTTATTCCACTAACACTTTTCCCTACCTAGGAATGGTTTTTGCTGCGAGCGGCTCGTGGAGTGGACACTTGGTCCACGCCACGAGCAAGTTCTCAAAATCCATTAATTCTATTCTTAGCATTCCACACCTAAGAAAGTAGATGCCACAAAAGCCATTTTAATTTTTTTTAAATCACAATGTGTGCCAGTAGCTACTTATGGGGCAGAGATCTGGGGTCTGGGAAAAACACCAAGCATTCAGACTGAGGAAAACCGCTTCTGCAGAAAAATCCTCGGATCACCTATTTCCTCCTCAGAATACATTTGCCACTGCGAACTGAATCTGCACTATATATTAGATTTTATTGCCTCCAGACCGGCAATGTTCTGGCTCAGTATCTGGAAGAACAACATGGCTGGCCTAACCCAGGACATTATAAGAGACTGCCTTTACTGCGAAAAAGGGATGTTAATCCCCTGGCTTTCTGGAGTTTTTAAAAAATTGAGCAGCGTAGGCAAAGGACACCTTTTCCTTGACCCTAGTAAAATCGACCCTAAAGACAAAAATAATTTAAAATCTGCACTGTACGCACTTTATAGTGGAGAAAGATTGGCAAAGGAATTAATCAAACTTAACAATCCAGGCTTATGTGAACAAAGATCTGCATATACAACCAATCCCATTGTATCTTACGCTGCCAATGACTAATTGGGAAAGATCTTTACTTTTTCGCCTCAGGGCGGGGACTGTCAGATTTTTATTATGCTTTCCATTAGGTTACTCCTCTCTAAAATCTGGAAATAATTTGTGCCCATATGATGACATGAGCTCGCAAACTGACTTACACTTCTTCTTCTTTTGTAAATTTTATCAAAAATATTTTAAATGGATTTTTGCACCATATTTTAAAAAGCACAGACTACTTTCCTTGGAGGAATCAAACTTGATGTTGTTAACTCTGAACAATGAAGAGCTGATATTTCGCACTAGCACTTTTCTAAGAGTTATTACCCATGTCCGAAAAAGAATGGAGCACCCTTAGCAAATTTGTGAACTTTACTGATAATTGATTTGTATTTAATAATGCGCTGTTTTTTAAATTATTGTAATTGTGTTAATTTGACTTGGGATTATTTGTATTGCTTTTATGAATTTGCAAAAATTCGAATAAAGATTTTGAATCAAATCGAGTCCCACGCTCTCCACATCACTGGAGTCAAGCTATCCAGGCTGAAGAAGGCTGATAACCAGAAACCGGTCCTTGGATGCTTGATTCCCATCTAGGAAAGACATGGCTTGGTAGTTCGGGCTGGACTGTTCCCATGAGGCACAGGGTCAAGGCTGATTTGCAAATAGCCATTGTCTGACCTAGGGTGGTGTGGAGTGCAAAAAAACGATGGATTTAGACCCAGATCTTTGTACTGGGGTGAATGTAAGACATTGTTCTGCATTCTGTCCATCAACTGTGTTTTTTGCAATTTTCACCCCGAGTGGGCTGGGTATGCTCAGACGTGAGTCCCAGGCTCTCCACATCACTGGAGTCAAGCTATCCAGGCTGAAGAAGGCTGATAGCCAGAAACCGGTCCTTGGATGCTTGATTCCAGTCTAGGAAAGACATGGCTTGGTAGTTCGGGCTGGACTGTTCCCATGAGGCACAGGGTCAAGGCTGACTTGCATATAGCCATTGTCTGACCTAGGGTGGTGTGGAGTGCAAAAAAATAATGGATTTAGGCCCAGATCTTTGTACTGGGGTGGATGTAAGACATTGTTCTGCATTCTGTCCATCAACTGTGTTTTTTGCAATTTTCACCCCGAGTGGGCTGGGTATGCTCAGACGTGAGTCCCAGGCTCTCCACATCACTGGAGTCAAGCTATCCAGGCTGAAGAAGGCTGCTAGCCAGAAACCCGTCCTTGGATGCTGGATTCCGGTCTAGGAAAGACATGGCTTGGTAGTTCGGGCTGGACTGTTCCAATGAGGCACAGGGTCAAGGCTGATTTGAATATAGCCATTGTCTGACCTAGGGTGGTGTGGAGTGCAAAAAAACGATGGATTTAGGCCCAGATATTGTACTGGGGTGAATGTAAGACACTGTTCTGCATTCTGTCCATCAACTGTGTTTTTTGCACTAGTGGGCCTGCAGCACGAATTGTGCCACCCACACAAGTAGCCCTAAAGAGAGAACTCAGGCCTGCCACTGGAGTGCCTGCGAGCACTTTGCTAACTGCCATGTTGTCCTGACAAGTGCGCCCACGTGCCAGGCCTTACCCATCCCTTTCATGCACATCAGACACCCCTATGGTAAGCCCAAGGTACCCCCCTGGGCAGGGTGCAGTGTCTGTGAAAGGTAGGAAATGTACTGAGGTGTTGTACCATGTCCTAACAGTGAAATACTCTCCATTTCGTTTTTCACTGCTGCAAGGCCAACTTGCCCACAGGGCAGAATGGAGAAGGATGTGTAATGTGTTTCCAGCCTATCTTCCCATAATCTTAAAATGGAGAGGTGAAATTTAGTGTGCCTGAACTCACAATTTAATAATACATCTTTTTGTGAAGGTGGTTTTTGATTTGTGTGTTTAGAAACCACGCTTTTAGAAGTGGCTGTTTTTTTGTTTTAACAATTCTGTGTGTCTCTGCCTGATTGTGGATTGACTGTTTGGATTTGAATGTGATAGGATCTGGGAAATGTCTTGACCCAGGAGAGGCATAGGTGAAACAGCCACAGGCTGACCTGCATCTGGATTTTAGGGGGGAGGAGAAGCCCCCTGGAGGTGAAGAGGCCTGGGCTGCTGCCATAAAAGAATGGCTCCACCTGCTGAGTGATTGAGGAACCAGACCCCTACTATCAAAGGAAGACACTGTCACTGTCAGGTAGTCACCCAGTACTAGTTTGGACAGGGGTCAGTGACCCCTGAACACAAAGATTTCACAAACAATTTAGGGAATTAACTTTGAGAGCAGAAAGCCCTGAACGTTGAACTGATCAAGACTGAAAATGATTGAAACTACTTTGTGGTCAAGAGGAACCTCTGACAAGGAAGAACAGCTGAAGCGATTGAAGGAAAGGAGTGACACTTGCTGTGTGTTCTGAGGCTGGCCTGCAGTTTGCTTATTTTACCAAGAAGAGGTTAAGGGACTCTGCTATGTGCTGTGCCCCCCTGCTTGAAAGGACTTTGCTGTGTGCTGTGTCCTAAAGTAACTTTCTCCCCAAGGGCCCAAGGAGAGCTGGCTCCCTGTTGTGGAAACTCAGAAACATAAAAGTTTCTAAATGTGTCTCAGTGGCGCTGTGTGTGTGTGCTATTTGCAGCCTGAGACCTTCGTAAGCATTGCCCCAGGACTGTGTGGCCCGAAACCCAAAGAGTCTCAGCAACGCTTTGTGGGTATGCGTGTGCAGCTTGAGACTGTTGTGGGGTCTGTGGTGCTGGTTGGAAAGCGCCCCTTGACTGCAGTGCCCCCGCAGCTTGAATCATTGTCCGCGCTGCTGTGTAGCCATTTGGGGCCCGAGCTATCATCCTAACGGAGGCGGTGGGTCAATATCGCCGCCGCCGGCCCGAGCTGCAACGTGCTGAAGGATTTCCTAAAGCTAAGGAAGTTGCGAGGTAATCATGATGTTGTTCACAAGAGGAATCTGCCCAAGATCGACAGCAACGGAGAAGGCAGCACCGTAACCTGTCCAGCTACAGCGCCGGCCTTGCATCGGAGCTGCGTCGTCATCGGGAGCGCCCGGCAGGACGTCCGACAAGCGGGAAGAGAGAGAGAGAGTGAGGCAACACATCCCCCAGGTAAGGCTTGGATTCCGGTCGGGAGCCACAAGCGTGTGTGGCCTGGGAAGGCGCAGGAGGATTACAGGAGTGCTCCCGTCTCTCTCCCACTGCATCGTGTTAGACACGCTGAGCCCTCAAGCGGCCCGGACCTGCCCGGCAGTATCGGGCCGCCCACAGACGTTCAGGACTGATTGTCTGTGGTTGGGGCCTAGTGGTGCCTGCGCTAATTGCATTGATTGGCCTGGAATTATTCCTTCATTACGAACTGCCTTATTACTAGCATTAGGGATTGTATCAGTCCTGCATTACGAACTGCATGATTATGTGATTTGAGGATTTAATTATTCTCGCATTACGTACTGCCTTATTACTTGCATTGAGTGCGTTATACGTACATTACAAACTGCCTGATTACCTGCATTGAGGATTGTATTATTCCTGCATTACGAACTGCCTGATTATGTGCATTGAGGATTTAATTATTCTTGCATTACGAACTGCCTTATTACTTGCATTAAGGAGTGCGTTATAGGTGCATTACGGACTGCCTCATTATGTGCATTGAGGATTTATTATTCTTGAATTACGAACTGCCGGATTACTTGCATTGAGGATTGCATTATTCTTGCATTACGAACTGCATTAGTCTGATAATTTGAACTTCATTACGAACTGCATAGCATTGCATTAGGACTGCATTTGTACATCGTGAACTGCTCATCAATACAGCAAGAACCTACAAGTGTTTGTTGGCCTAATAACCGGCCAAAGGGAAATATTATGAATATGCATACGTTGGATTTTTATTGTTTGGTCTTAACGTATTTTTCTTCTTGATAAAGATACCGCTATTTTACTACATTTGTGTGGTGTTCATTTATGGTGTTATCACTGTGTCACTGGGAGTGTGGTTGCAATACTTTACACATTGCCTTGAAGATAAGCCTGGCTGCTCGTGCCAAGCTACCAGGGGGTGAGGGGATCCCTCCTTTCCCTGACTAGAAGCAAGGGACCCTATTTTGACTAAAGTAACCTCCTCAGCCAACTAGAGAACCCCAGTTCTAACACTAGGCTTTTACCTTCTCTAGATTGCAAGAATCTCTTTCACTTCAGTGGAATAAGTCTGCCACCTTATGATTATAACACTAGAAATACAAAAAGATGATGGACGGATTTCTGAACATTGTTAAACACTCACTCCCAGTCACAGATTTGGGTTAAACCCATCATTATTTTTTTGCTCACCATGCCACCACAGTATGCAAATTAGTATTGAACCTGCTCCACAATGGAACAATCCAGCCCGAACTGCCAGGCTAGGTCCTCCCTGAACTGGAATACAAGCACTCAAGTACTGGTTTCGGGGTATCATCCCTCTTCAGCTAGGCTAGCTTGAATCCAGTGGTAAAGCAAGCATCGGGTCGACGTCTGAGCATACCCTTCCCACTTAGGGCAGCTAAAGCAACACACAAAGTTGATGGACGGAATGCTGAACACTGACCTGTTCTGGGGAAATGCCCCAAGTCTTCTGCAAGTCATTTAGGAAATTAGCAAGGGAGTGGACACTCAGTTTAACAGGGAATGCACAATAACATCTTAGGCATCTTAGGCTCAATAGGCTGATGTTCAATTAATGTTATCACTCTTGAATATCCTAAAACATCACACTCATACAGCTGTTTTCTATCAAGACTTTGGATTTTACCTTGCATCAAATAGATTGGGCGACAGGAGTATGTACAAGAATATACAAGTTACCCATACCAGCAAGAATGGTACATTAAGTAATTCCTTCCTTAAAAGCCCTAATCAGTATTCCTTATAAGACATAAAAAATATACCGTGTGCAATGGATTCTAGGAGTGTGAATGTCAAATAAATGGCTAACAGTTGCATTACAGATGGAGGTTCTACTTTTACTGCATGTGTTGTGAAAGAGGTGCACTCATATGCATCCTATTTGGTATATGTTGATGCAAATATATGATCTTTCCTGGAGGTTCAGTGTTCATATTACGGAAGCAGCATTCTCTGTTCTGGTTAGAATATACTTTATAAATATATTGATAGTTTTAGCCCATACATGTATGTACATTATATCCTAATAACATTTTATATAGTGGATCGCTAGCTGAATGATGATGCACACAAGAAGTATGATAGTGGACAAGCACCAAATCTATTCAAAACGTTGCAGAGGCTAATGAGGGCTTTATGAAATCGAAGGGAAAGCCTCCCCTACATTATTGTGGTAGGTTATTCTGTCTCGTCTTTGTTGAATAATGTCACCAAAGTGGTCTCAACATCAAGACAGGGGAGATCACAAGAAATTTTGTTCTGGACAGTTAAGGGATGCAGATTAAGTAATAAAACTACCTCAGTGTTAGCCCCCAAAGATATCTCTTGATTAAAAGAGAACACCAGGCAGGTGATCAAGGCTCGGAGGAGCCGAAACCTTATGGCGGCAAAACTGCACAAAATAAATGAATTTGCACGTATTAACCTGGTCCGTGTATGACTTGCGGATTACTATATATATATATATATATATATATATATATATATATATATATATATATATATATATATATATATTGATCAACAAAAGTCCGCCAGTCTCCCGGCCACAAACGGCGGCGGGCTCGAGTGAGGAGGCGACCCTCGTAATATTTCCACACAACAACTTTGACTACAAAGAAGTTAACTCGAGCCCAGATCCTTTTTGCCTGAAGTTTTATTTCAACACAGGATGTCAAGCAACACCCGACGCGTTTCGGTGCAGCCGCACCTTGGTCACGAGTAACAGCGTTTTCTCCCATCACAAGTTTTAAAGTAAAGTTACATCAAACAACATAAACGTAGGACTACCCGTACACACACAAGTGTTTGTTTTACCACAATTCGGCGGCCATATTTGAATGTGTTTCTGACCACAAGCGTATTATACATCGTATATATACAGAAATTATAAGGGCAACTTACCTCCTTAGAACCATAAACAAAAGTGCTGTAATTGTGATTACAATTTGGAAATCATTGCGTTTAAATGCCACAAACATTCAATTTCGATTGACCAAATAACTATTTATACATTTTTGCCCAAGTGGGCAAGTATACCTGGACGCACTCCACAGCAACGAGTCAACAGGACAATTTTATTTGGAGGGACCAAGCACATACATGCTCGCATTTGTTCGGGCCTGACCGGTTGCGGAGTCCCCAAGCTCCTTAATCATAGGCATGCTCTGCAGTTGAACAGCTTTCTCTGTGGCTTTCACTCCTAACCAGCATGCTTTATTATTTCCTACCCTCCAGTGGGCTTTTATCGTCAATAATGTCTCTCAGGTGAGTGTTCTGAAACCGCCATGCATGCTGGAACTTATAGTTTCTTTCCGGAGCATACTTTTCCCTTTCAGTAGGTTCTGTTTACAAAAGCAAAATTAAAGCGTTAATTCTTGCCCTCCAGTGGGCCATAAGCATGTCTCCGCTGGCTCATTTCAAACTTCGTTACTGAGCTGAACCGGGACTCGAACCATGTCGGTCTCAACAGACAAATCATGAAGTTAAGAAGCGGTGCTATCCTCCGCGGCTTGGACGTGCCGTGTACAAATCCTTTCTGAAGTTGCCCAACCCTTAAGGATGCACTCCACAGCAATGTGTCCACAGGACAATTTTAATTGGAAGGAGCCAGCGCTTACATGCTCGCATTTGTTCGTGCCTGACCGGTTTCGGAGCCCCCAAGCTCCTTAATCATAGGTATGCTCTGCAGTTGAACAGCTTTCTCTGTGGCTTTCACTCCAAACCAGCATGCTTTATTATTTCCTGCCCTCCAGTGGGCTTTTATCATCAATAATGTCTCTCAGGTGAGTGTTGTAAAACCGCCTTGCATGCTGGAACTTTTAGTTTCTCAAGCATTGTATTAACCAGAACTTGTCCATTAGCTTCTTATGTTCAACATGATTAATGAATTGATTAGTTTCAATCATATTTTTCTCTCATTTAGAATAATGTGTTCCCTTATTTTCGTGAAAACCTGACTATGCTCATTTCAAATTGGATGTGTGGAAACTTGGTGCTACTGAGGTTACCTTGACGTTCTCTTAATTTCATATTGTATTTAGAGGAAGGATTTTAGGTCAGAGCTGCTCCCTTGGCTATGAGTATTCTTTTCAGATTGAGGAACCTGTGTTTTAATTTTTGGGTAATCTGTCTCCTTTTCTGCTTCCCACTGGTTCCGAGCTTGACATTCTCCAATTGCCTGCTGGACAGAGCTTGTGGTGTATCTGTCAACAGTCTTTCTGGTCTCTTTAAGTACTCTCTGTTGAGTTTATAGTCATGGATTATCTTTGATTGAGCATATTACCCCTTTTACTTTTGCTAGGCCTGGAGGTTGATTCAAATAAAGAATCTGGGTGATGTATTGTCTTCCTTGGTCCTTTTGCTAGGCATGGACAAGGGGAAAATAAGTCATAGTGTTTTAGATTACGGAGTATTACCTGTCCTTCTAGAAACTGATAGGTTGGTTATTGGTTCCCTTTTTATGACACGTTTTGCGTCTGAGGTTAAAGTAAAATAAAAGCAATTAACTTTTAATTCACCTAAATATTTTGGTTTTGAATGATGGAGCTCTCTGACTTCTGTGAGTGTCCAAGATGAGTATGTAATATGTGTATTCATTTAGGCCCATCGGATTTCTCTTTTGCACTTGGCTGAAATTGGTTTCTAAGGTGTTACAGACCTGGTTACCTTAGTCTCATAGATGGACGCATTTTATTGTTTCAAGTCCTTTAAAGCCATGACAATATAAAAGGTGCTAAATGATAAAACAATTAAAACCGCATGAGGACAGAAGATGTTGTATGTAGCCCCATCAAGCTTACTTCTATCCATTTAATACGTCATAAAGGCACCTGTTCATTGAGTCTTTTAAAATGCAAATGTAAAACAGAGAAAGACAAAGTCCTACTTCTTAAAGAAGGGAGCCAATAACATGAGATTCGTTCGAGAGCAGGTGCCAATGGAACCCCCCCCCAGACATATAATAACGTAGGCCATTATCTATGATGGCAGCTGCATTTGAAATGTGATTAATAAGGTGCATGTTGCAGTGTCTTGTGAATTCTGGATTTGACTCACTCAGATCTTTGCTGTCCTTGAGCTGCCCTTTCTTAAGCCGATTCCTACCATGCACAAAGCGTTTCCAGTGGCTTCACTACCCCAACACTGGGCAATGAATACAGTGCACAGTGAAATCTAGTTGATTATATTAGTGTGCTGATTGCCATCTTGTATGACCTGTTACTTTTAGGTTGCTGCTATCCTGGCTGCCCTGGGCCAATGGAATCATTAAAGGCCAGTTGGAGTCATGTGCATAAGAATTTTATTTAACTTCGCAATCCCAACCTATTCCTTTTTGGTCAACAAGGCTCTTTTTATACTAAAAGTACCAGTGAATAAAATGCAGATAGCAGTCAGCAATCAGCATGTGCACAATGAGTTTATTTAACTTCACAAGCCCCAATGATTGCCATTTGGTCCGCAAGGTTTCCTTGTATGACACTTCTCCTATCTGGTACTTCATTATCTCAAAGGCTATTCTGGAAATGTAAGTTTAGCAGGGCTGCCCAATCCCCTGGAGTAGACGGACAAGTTACTTATGATCGGTAATGCCTTGTCTGGTAAAGACATGATCTAGCCGCAGATTTCTTACCTTTGAACTTCCAGGCGCCAGGTTGGATCCAGAAGATTTTTCTTAGCAGTACCCTTGCGTGCCAGTAGGTAGCGCTAGTCAACTCAGTGTTAGAGTGTCGTTGTGATGTCCGTGTCGTCAATATAAATGCCACTCACGCACGCTGATGTCAGTTCTTTTTGCCGCACCAGCCAGCGCAGATCTGTTAAAGAGAGTTTAATTCTTGTCATTTTTTACAGCTTTTTAAGAACTTTTTGTTGACTTCTTTTGGTGTGAAAGGGATGTCTAGCAAGAAGACCTCGAGGTTCAAGCCATGCAGCGTCTCTCACTGCGCCATGCCGGTCACAGACCACCACTTAGTGTGTCTCTGGTGCCTGGAGCGCGACCAACACATATAATCGTGCTCCGATAGCCGGACCACTGAGACGAAAACTTTGAGGGAGCAGTCCCTAAAGCTAATCGCAGCCCGGCGACCAGCACCTCGGAGGTCCCCCTCTTCGATCTCGGTCTTGATCCCGGTCTTGGTCAAGAGGAAGGTCCGAGCACGGCTACGGACGATCGAGGTCCTCTTCTTCCAGGTCGGCAGGTAAGAAGCATCACAAAAAACACACAAGAAGTCGAGGCGTGCTTTGACTTCACCATGTCCGTCGTATGACGACACGGAGAAACCTAGGCGTTCGAGGCCTCACTCCATGGAGCAGGTGCCTGGGTCGGCTTCACGTTTCCCTCCCTTCCAGGGGACAGGAGCAACCCCCGCCAACTTAAGGAGTTCTATGACACCATGTGCGCCATATTTGGGCGACCTGACCCTGCCGGCCCGCAAGCTCAGATGAAGGAGTCCCTGTGGGTTCCACACCACGGCCACCTACTGGGCCCATTCCTGGATCCAGCCTGATGCCTGGAAGTTCAAAGTTAAGAAATATGCGGGGTAGATATCCATCAGATCTGAATTTACTTGAGGGCAGGCTATTGGGTCATGGGGCACCCACAGCTTAGAAAGAGGCCAGTACGCTTGTGATTGAGTGTTTTAGGTCAATAATTCACCCGATTACACCAGGTTTTCATTGAAGCAGTCCACTTTTTATCCGGCAGAGGGTCCAGGCCTAGTCCTTCTTCAGCAGTATTGTACTGTTTGGAAATATAGTTCGTCCACATAACTGCTGAGATTGTACGCAGAGCTGTTAAGTTGTTTTGCTCGATCTTTTATGGTCTAGTTTCCAAATCTTTGCAGTTTTTTTTTTTATTTCAAGGCCTTAAGGAGTTTCATCCATGCTGTATTTTCATTGTGCCAGGTAATTTCCCATGCTTTTGTTTTGTAGGCCTTCCAGATTTCGTCCGCTCTTAGGGAGATGACGCTGTGACTATTTTCTTCTTGGGCTGTTTGGGGTTTATGTAAATATTTCTAGTGATGAATGCGAGTGCCTCCTTCCCATGCTCTACAGTTGCAGCTGTTTCTTTCACAAAGATAAGGCCCCCATGCCACTTGCATGAACTCTTGCTTTAGGCTCCAGAACGTTGTGCATCAGTATGGAGACTCCTCCAGGGGGGTGTCCTTATTTTGCCGATGATTTGGCCGCTGACGAAAATTCATTGGGGTCTTTTCAGGCTGAGGTGGACGACTGTCAAGTTTCTTGTAGACAGATTTTATTCTTTTATGGATTTCTTCCATCACGTCAATGCCATCCAAGAAGGGTGTTTAAGCCATGGATGTTCAAAGAACCAATTTGTAAGTTGCTATTGTATATTTCAGTCTTTGTGATCTTGAAATCAATGTTCTTTTGAGTCACTGTGATTTCTCGATCCTTAATAAGAGCTCCCAGACAACCAGCACCTCTTTTGTTGACTGCATTGTAATTGTGATCAGCTCTACTATAGATTGTGTATGTTGTGGGCTCATGGAACCAAAAATCACTGAATTACACTAGTGAAACTGCTGGGTATTTTTTGCCAGACGCCAAGGATATTTTTGGTTCAACACATTACTTATGGTAATTCCCCCATTCTGCCAAAATCTTAGAATTTCTCCCCACTCGCCTAGCTATTTCCACGTTTTGGAAACATACTTTTGTGACCTCATTGGGACTGTCCTTTCTACCAGAGATGAATGCAATATAGATCAGGTCTTTGGAGTCCAGTGATCTCAGCCCAGAGAGAGCCGAGAGGAGTTAAAGTAGATTAGACCTATTCAGGATATCTTTCTGGCCACAGGAAATATTTTTGGGGATGGAAAATGGGAGTCTCCTCCCGGTTTTCTGCTTCTAGTTGTTCAACTGGTAGCTCAGAGGGGGTTTTGTGGGAAGTTCAGAATCAGATTCTGAACCGGAGTCCTGGCCCCACAGTATTTAAGGCAAGCACAGTTATTCCGGCAAATTGAGGTATGTGCTTGTGCGCCGTAGTGATTCAAGGGTTTGGGTCAAAGCTATCAGTTCAACCCAGGGCAGTACAGGTTTTCGCATTGCTGAAATTGGTCCTATGCTTTATGATCACTAATGGAAACTGGATGGCAGTTACTGGTGGGGTATTTGCCAAGAGGCCCAACTGAGGGATGTTTCACTCCCCACTGCCAGAAAAGGGAGGGGGGTGGCGGGTATTTGTGTTGGGTAGACAAAATCATGCCGTCTTTCTCCAGAATGTTTTTTGGGATAAAATTGCCTTCACCATTCATTTGATTGGCCTGGAGTTAGTTATTATGTTAGCATCCTCTTCTGTGGCTGGTGCACTGGTTTGGGTATGATTTCCCCGGTCTGGACCCAGTAGTTATGGTTTCTTTAGGGGCAATTAGCAAATAGCTGCTTACAATCATGCCCCTAGCCGTGATACTGTCCTGATCTAGCGAGTTCACTTTCGGCGTGGTTTTGATTTTTTCCTTGTGCCCCTGCAAGAAATTTTAGAACATGAGAAAGAGTTCTGATTTTGACTGATATTTTCTTGTTTATCTTTTTCACAATGTTTGTATTCTTCTTTGAGAACTTGATTGAGGGTGGATTGAAAAGATTAGAAGATTTTGTGCTTGCAGTTTCTGCTCAGCTGATTTTGGGCAGACGGGTCACTGTGTTTTCTTCAGCGGTCAAGTCTGCAGCCTTTCATCATTGAAGGGCAAGTCTGGGGCAGAGGCTGGAGATATGCAGTGAAGTACCCTGTTGTTATTGGTCATTACTTCTGAAATGGATCTTGGCCTGCAATAGTTGTTACTTTTGTACTCTGTCAGTAAAGTCAGACATGATTCCGGACAAGGCAGAGATATTTTCTAGGAGTAGTGAGCAGGAGCAAAAGTCAAGGGCTTGTCCACCGACTGCTGTACTTTCATTATTAGAGTTTAGATTATCTAGAAGGGTCTCCATTTTTTACATAATTTGTCAGGGATTGTAGTATAGATATCTGTGTATCTACTTTGTCCGAATGTATAATGGCCGCCCGACTCATGGTTGTCTGGGTGCTGCTGATGAAAGCCCACCAATTCAGATAATTTACACCAGTGATTTTCTCATTGTTGGTCAGTTTTGAAATATTTGCAATATTTGAATCCTGGTTGTACTTTACTGAGTGGAATTTCTCAGTTGGTTAGCCATTTTTAAGTTCCAACATACCATTATGGGTAGGGGAGCTGGAGACTGGAAATCCTCTTATGCCCAATTGCTTGTGAGGGCTTCCTATAGAATCCAACTTAGTTTGGTTGTTAGGAGGAACATTAAACAGGTCTGTTGCCTTGAGGAGCTCCACACTCCACATCCTTTATATAAAGAGCTCCTCCAACTTCACATGGTGGACTCTATGTGTAATGAGTGGAGATAAGGGCTTTGGTGATACTGATTTGTAGCTGTGGCTTGGCCTCTGTTGGGCGGACTGGGTGCACTGGCCTCCGTGCCCCAATCAATGTGGTCTTGTTCACAGTTAATACTGCAGGTTGTCTTTAATTCCGTAGATTACTGGATAAAAGTTGCCCCCGGTTGGATCAGTCCCCTGTGGAGGACGACATGTAGGAAATGGCATTATTGTGATATCTGGAGACAGGGGCCATTAAGGTTTTGTAGACTGCCCTCTGCCGCCCAATTTGTTACTTGGGGGTAAGCACATGGTCTGTGCCCGCAGGGATGGAAAGTTGAAGGCTTCCCCTTTTAAGGCCACTGCTAATAGAAACCTTCTTGTTGAAGTGTTGAATCCTTTCGTTTCCTTCCTGAGAGGACACAGTTCTTCATTTGGTTGAGGCATACAATTCCCATCAGTCACTTGGTGGGCATAATCCTCTTAATCGAAGAGTCCCTCGCTAGCCCCCAGGTTATGTGTGACAGGAGCTACATGCTGATTATGATCTACATCGAGAGATCCACGGTAAGGAGAGACACTTTTTAGGGTCAACTATTTAGGCCTTTTGGTTTTAGGGAATTTTCTTATCCCCGCCGGGGGGCTTGCTAGGGTCTCCACGATTTGCTTTTGCCCTGTTTGTGAGTTGAGAGTTAGCAGTTTTCTTTTGCCTTGCCGGTACTGGAGCAAGAAAGGAGGAAGTTTGACCAATATTTGTTTGCCAATTTGTCCTGCTCCCTTTGTTATGCTCCTTGTTGGGGTTGAGGCTTAATGGAGGTAGGACCTGAACATCAGAGTTTTACTTGTTTTGCTACTTGGGCTTTTAAGGTGGAGTGTCGGATTTTATTTGTCTTGCTTCTTCTCATGGTTCCGTTTTAGCTCCTCATTGGACCTGGATTTTACTGTACTACAACCTGGTCACTTTGGTTTCCACTAGTACTTCAAGCTGAGCTTGGAAGCTTGCCCTTTAGTTGTTTTGTGGAGTTACTATGGTTTACATTGTATATTCATTGCTGGGCTTGTGGCTTTAGGTGTTAGAACCTGGCCAGTTTGGTTTCCATTAGGACTTCTAACTGGCCATAGAAAATGGAGAGGTCACTAATGTTAGTTGTGGAGGGTTACCCTAGGTCTATCTTATGCTGCTTACTGGTCTTGAAGCCTGAGTTGTTCAAACATGTTCATTTTGGCTTCCACTGTTATCTCCAGTTAGACTTAGAAGGTTAGAGTTGGCCAGCATTTGTTTGGTGGGGTAACCTGGTTCCCCCTTATGCTTCTGGGCAGAGATTGGGTCTTGAGGTATTAAAAGTGGTTGTTTTGGCTTCCACTTGTAATTCCATTTGGGCATGGAAGGTGAACAGTTTGCCATTATTCGTTTTGTGGGTTACCCTGGTTCCCTCTTATGTCTTGTGCTGGGCTTGGGGCCTGATGTGCTAGAAAAAGTTGCCTTGACTTCCAATAGTACTTCCTGGCGGGCGTGGGAGGTGCAGAGCTGGCCAGTATTTGTTTTAGTAGCTTATCCTGCTGCCCTCCTATGCACCTTGCTGAGTTTTATGCAGGAGGTTGAAAATGGTTCACTTCAAGCATTTTTTAGGCATTCTGTTGGAATGTTTGTTTTTTGTTTTTTGTAGAGGTTTTACTGAGCAGAGGAAAAATGACCAAGGTTACCTTTAGGTTGACTGTCTCTTTGACAGGCAATGGGATAGTTGCTTCATAAGTCTCTCATTCACCTTAAAGGAGATAATTCACTGTTGGCTTATGGCATAATTCCTTTGGGGGTGCTTTGGCTGCTTGACCGATGTTTAATGATTACTTGCCTCTGTTGGCTTCAAGTAATGAGCTGATCATTTAGAGTTCAGGCCTCCATTTTATGCAGGATCGCTGGATTTCACATATTTTTGCACATGCAAATAAAACGTTTTGTTCATGTATCCCCTGTTGGTTTCTTTTTATGGCTTTACGTATGTAGTGATTTATTGGTCTTTTCATTGGCTGCAACTCAAATGCCTTCATCAACAGTCCCCTTGGTGATTTGTTTTCTGAATGGGTATGAGGTAGTGATTGGGTCATGAGAATACTGCTCAAGTATAGCCTCAATAGCTAAGTACTGGGAAGAGCAAGGACAGAAAAGGAAATGTACTGATTACATCCCAAAACACTTTATTACTACGATTATCCTTCTAATTAACTTTCCTTATCCCTGGACTTTGGCTCGCCCCCCTCTCACCTCCATCCCATGACCATTACGCTTAGTGCTTGGGAATTACAGGACAACCTGGTGGTCTCTGCCCTCTTTATGGTCCCTATGAGAGGAGGGGCTTGTGGGAAGGGGGAAAGGGAGTAGTGGGAAATCGGTTTTCTTTTTCAGTGTAGCTATGTCACACGGCTAGTTTGAATGAGAGGCAACATATAAAGAACAGAAAAAGAAGTAAGCATTCAATGACAGGACATAATCAGATGCTGTTTTTCGTCTTTTATTTTCAGCTGTGCAAAGTATGCAGGTAACGAAACCAGCCAACATGTTTCACCCAAACATGGGCTTCCTCAGGGCAGAAATGGCATACAATATTGGCCAAATTTTATTATATTAACAAAGACTACATGTATATGTCACACAATACATGTTACAACTAAACAACAACAAAAATTCAACGAGAAATACCAAAAGACCATAGATGATGAGAGAGAAGGAAAAGAAAACAGAAAAAGCAGAGTAGAGTATCACCAATGTGCGGAATTAAAACAATTGTTGTCATAAATAACAGAAGTAGTGAACAAAAGAACCAAGACCAAAGATCAAAGATTAGAGATAAGTGAGAAGAAATAACAAGTTGTTTATCGTGACAAAAATTTAAAAGTATAAGAGAACTGAAATTGCCCCCAGCATCCAAGAGGATCAATGAGTCAACCTTAAACATTGTATCTACACCGGGCCCAGTGATAGGTGCAAAAATGGAGCACGATTATTGGATTTGTTGGCTTACCAAAGAAATATTTTGGCGATGAGATAATCCTTCACGAGTAGTCAAACATACGGCGAGAACTGTTGTTTCTAAAGAAAGAAGAAGTAAGGGTATGTCAGTGAAACAATTCCCATGCTAGCAATGAATTGCTTGGGAATCAGTCCATCAGACATATCTAAATAGAGAATAGCGAAGCTCTCGAGCAGATGGGGGATTCTCACTGAGTAACCCTAAAAACGAAAGTTGAACGTCAGTGCACTATATCAGAAATGTGACCAAATCACAAACAATATCTCAAAATTAGGCTGCCCTCAGTGTAGCTATGTCACCCGGCATCTGTATGGAGGTGGACATACAAAGTAAGTTTTGTGTCATTGTAGGACAATTAGGGTAATGATAATTACTGTTCAGTAATCGGTGCATTTTGGCACGTTGTGACAGCAATACTTGCGCCCCGTCCGTCTGGTGCGTGGTGACATCAGTGCCCACATCCAAGCTGTCTGGGACCTTTCATAATCAGCAGTATTGGTGGAATGCCCATTTTAAAAATGTGCCACTTCATGCACCTTCATAAATATGTAAGCATTTTCAGCCACTGTTATAACAATGCCTCTACCTCAAAATATGTTACCACATGTTCGAAATACAACTTATTCAACTTAATTAATGCACATTTGTCTAGTAATTTATGAAGGAAAGTCTTAATCTTAGTAAAAAACACAGAGGTGGGTATTATGGTTCCCATTTTGCTTTAATCCAATAGCAACAGACAAGATAAAACTAAGAAAACTACAACTCCCATGAAGCTATGCAGAATGTAGCCAATGAGGAGAAGAAATGTAGTGTAAGTACTGGCCAACGGTATGGCAGACCCATGTAAAATAAATAACTTGACTGCAAACAGTCCTCTTTTCTTGTGCAAGAGGTCAAAGATAAACACTGAACAAAGGCCAAATTGAAAATACAATAGAAATGGCAAGAGAAAAAGAGAAAAACACCTTGGGAAAAGTTCATAAAGGTACACCCAAACAGCATGAAAGTAGATGGACAATTCAGATGTCCTGGTGAAACTTGAGCTGAAGAAAATACCTTGTAGATCCATGACAGGAAGACGGAGTCTTAGGTAGAAGGTGTATGAGTTGGCATGGTTGTATGGGTGGGAAATAGAGAAAAAGTTAAGAGCATTTTGAGGAAGACTTTCCTTACTAAACTACCAGGAAAATCTTCATTTTATGGCAGGACCAGAAGCTCCTATTATGCTTCTTTTAAGGCATATTAATCACTTTAGACGAAGTAGGTTGAACAGGTTTACAATAGAAAGAGCAAAAAACAGAATCATTAGACCAACCAGCCTGTCTCAGAATATCCTCCAGACAGGAGCCAGCCCAAAAGGCTTTGAGAGATGGCTTCTCTGGATAAGTGGGAACCAAAAGAGCAAGTATCCATAAATGCAAGAGACATAACCCAGGGAGCAACAGTAGGGTGAAGAAACAGGTTTGTGAGGTTTCATGAAAGGACTGAGAAGCTGAGTATCAGAGGAGGTTTTGAGATCAACTGTATGATCACACAAGAAGAGGGACAATGAGCAGTGTTAAGGTCCAGCACCCATGCTCCTTCCTTAGGATATATATCAACAGAAAGGGGCGGCGGTTCCAATAAAGAGACGAGGATAGTCAAAGGTTGGAGTATACTACTTTGAGGGAGTCTTCCTTATTAGGAAGTGTTGCCCTCACACATCCATATGGAGATCATGCATCATCATCGGGTTTTTGCTCCTCGTGGGGCTAGCGCTGCAATGCAAACATCTTTCATCCTCTTGGGGTGATAATTGAATGTAAAGTCTTAGGTTTGATCCAATGCATATCATTCCGAACTGCCATATCATTTTATTCCAAGTAAATAGGATCGCATACAACATGATCGATACCTATGTGCCCAGTTACTGACAGTACCACTATAGCTGTCACAGAACACATCATCTTCCTATGGCTATTACTGTATGTATTGCCTAAGTCTAAGGAAGTATATAAGGCATATTACTTCATACTGCAATATCATCCTACTTTAAGTAAATACGCTCGTACACAATATGATCCACTCGTTTATGCCTAGTCTTTGACAGCACTATCATGGCTGCCAAAAACACATTCACACTCTGGGAGGTGCTTGCTCATCATCTCCAACCAGTACCACGTGACCAGCTCCTGGGTCCCGGCCCTGAGACAATGCACCGCACCTGTGGCAATGAACCATATTAAATACCCACCCACATTCCATACAGGTGTCTTTCAGGAAGGCAGGGAGAGGGGTAGATCCACTGTGATCCTATACGTTCAAAAAAGTGAATACAATCCACATGCCGGGGACCCAACATGTACGTTGGTATGCTGGTCGTACCATTTCCCTTCTCACAATAACAAACTGAGGACCACTATTTGTATTTTTCAGTGGAAAAAAACGCAGTATCTACACGGTCCTCTGCGTTGACCTAAGGCTCTTGCTCTCCTGGTGGCTGGGGTAAGAGATATCCCTACCCTTAACAGGGCTGTACCATTGGGTGCACAAGTGTCTGATATCACAAACGTTTGTCATATATATGCATGTCTCTTTGTTCAAAAACGTTTTTTACACACATTGATGTCACTGTTAAATACTGGCATTGGTGGCATTCACCACAAATGGAGCAGTGCCTGACGCTCCAAACACAGCATGATACTGAGCAATGCAATTACCTGCTAAACACTGCCTTTGGGTCCTTAAGGTCTTTTCGACTGCATAACCTTGGTTTTTGCCAAATAAACCGCTTAGTTTTTTCCCTTTTCTCTTTCTCAACCCTCTAGGTTGGATTATCAAAACAAGACAGGGTGAGAAATACTATTGACCTTCACCGCTATAGATTTTTACACATAACCCAATTCTCACTATATGCAGCTCGCCTTGAGTAAGGGCAGGGTATCTATTTATTCTTGGTCCTGTAGAAACTCCACAGATCCCTCATGGACCAACAAGGCGTGAAACATTTTGCCCTGAAGTTTTATATATCATATACCATAGTCACGCTTCATATCCTTGCGTCCACCAGCTACACTTCATTATTTTATTTTTTTTAGTACTTCCCCACAGAAGAAGAAGAAAAATCTTTATTTGGATAAAAGAAAAATATCCTTAAAAGCATTTCACAATAAAACCACAAGTTAACATAATGTTATAAGAAATTTCAAAGCATGTTTTGCGGCAATTAATCTGTAAGAGACATCCGCATCGTGTTACTGTTGCACTTTATAAATTAAGCCTTTATATGCTAGACGACAATAACACTTTGCATTAGAACAAAGGGGTTTGCTGTGCTAACAGTTGCCGACTTACAACTCATAAAAACGAGACAATTCATAAAATTGACACTAATTGTGCAAAAGCGCAGTCCAAATAAAATAGGTCGCTGGACAGTGACGACCAGTATGATAAAATGCGACTGGTTGTAAACGAATTTAATATTTTTTTTTTTAAGCTTAAGGTTGAAATACAGCTAGACAGGGGAGAGGGGGGATAAGGGTCCTACCGCCTTTAGCGTGAGGATGCGGTATGCGTACCGTATGTAGATTGTAAAGGCAATGTTTAGTGCAGAATTTTCAGGGCTCAAGGATGTAATTATTTTTAACCCTACCAAAGGGATCCTTGAATAAACATATCCCAGGGTACTAGCTAGGTAGTATTAGACCACTTTCACATTTCACCAAAAATTTCCACTATCGTCCACACACCCACACGCATCATCACACCTGAAATAAAAAGATCCATGTTAAAGAGCCCTCTCGCTGGGCCCTTAGGGCATTGCAGTGACAGCAACACGAGGAGCAAAAGCCCAGTGATGAAGCATGATATCCATATGTCTGTGTGAGGGCAACCCTTCCTAATAAGGAGTATACTCCAACCTTTGACTATCCTTTTCTCTTTATAGGAACAGCCACACCTTTCTTTTCATAAACTTTGAGACATTGTGCAACACAAAGTTTGGGATAATCATGAAAATATGGATAAAACACAGAGGTTAAGTTAGTCTTTGTACATTCCTGAATTTTCAAACGTATGCCTGTAGGAGTAAATTGACAGGTAAAGGTCTAACGTCTGATAGACGCTTAATGGAAATAAGGCACAACATTGCAAGTTTAGCTGATAATATTTTTAGAGATAGTGCTTTATAATCAGGTCATGACAGCAAATTTAAAACAACATTCACACTCCAAAATTTACTGTACATTGGAGTAGGAGGATTACAAATGGTACTCTCTTCAATAGACAACAAACAAGCGGATGTTCTCCTACTGCTTTCCCGCTGACATAAGGATGGTTGATAGAAATGGCAGATCTGTAAAGATTTATGGTACAATATGTTTTTCCATTACTGGCCTCAACTGCGAGAAAATTAACAATACATACTATATCTGCTGAAAGGGGATTGATGTATTTTCCCATACACCATCTTGACCAAAGAGTCCTGGCTGATCTATAAGCTTTGGTTGCTCCTGGAGCCTAGGATTTTGTCAATATATTCTGAAGTCTCTGGTAAAATGAGAGGTGGAGGTTGGGCAACCGGTTATTTTCCATACTGACAATACCAGGGAATTGTCTAAAAGTAGATTGTGTGGATCACCTGAAGGGTCAAAAAGGAGGTAGGGGAAGGATGGAAGAAGGAAAGGGAGATATATTGTCAGTTCCAGGAGAGAAGTTAACCACACTTAAGACTGCCAAAAGGGAGCCACTAGAACAAGAGTTGATTTCTGGTGCCTCACCTGAGCCAAAAATCTGTTTATCATGATGAAAGGTGTATTTCAACAGCTGGGACCAGTCCTGTGAAAAGGCATCTAAGGCCAATGCTAAGGGATCTAGGCACCAACTGAAGAATATAGAAAGTTAATGGTTGAGTCCGGAGTCAAAAAGGTCCATAGGGAAAGGGACCCACATGAGAAGCAACAACTTGAACACTGAAGGATACAGTTTACATTTGCTTGAATCACGAAAGAAACGAGAGTGACAGTCTGCCAACACATTTTGGACTCCTGGTAAGTACCCTGTGCATAAAGACATTTTGTTGAGGAGAAAAAATTCCCCAAAACTTTTTGCTAGTTCTTCCAAAGGTTTGGACTTTGTGCCTCCTAATTGATTGCTGCACCTGACTGCAGATATGTTGTCCATGCGAAGAAGGATGGAGAAAAAAATCCTGTTTTGTTTGCCAAGCTTTTCATTGCAGAGGGGATTGCAAGCAATTCTAAACAATTGCTGTGGAATCTGGACCCTTCAGTAGACCATGTAACTCTAATCGAGATTTGTCCACAATGGGTGCCCCAACCTGTCAGGCATGCATCTGATTATAATATGTGATCTGGAGCTGACGCAATGATTGACCTGCCGTTTCAGGTATCTAAATGGTCTATCCACCATTGATGTTCTAGCTGGGACTCCACATGTAAGTTTACAGAGTCTGAATACACTAGGCCTCTGCGCAAGTGACCCATCTTTAATCTTTGAAGGGTGCGATAATGCAGAGGCCTTGGAACTATTGTTTGAATAGAAGAGGAGAGAAGCCCACTATTCTTGCCAGAGTTCTGAGAGAGATGGCAGACTTGGGAAGAGTTTGAATAATTTCTGATTTTATGGTCTTTATTTTGGCAGGAGGAAGATAAAGAGTGGTGGGAGAAGAAATCATTAGAAAATTCAAAAATTCTATTTTTTTCGAAGGGATTAGCATTGACCTTTCTGTGTTAATAAGAAAACCTAAATCTGAAAGAAGGGAACACGTAGTTTGAATCAGTGACTGTAGAGAAAGAATGCATTGACCCATGGATACTCTGGTAGTAACAGAGCGCGTTACAAAACAGCTAATAATAATAATAATAATAATAATTAGGAGAATGTTGTTTATGTATATTTTCAATCAGATGCCTGGAGCTCTGAGGAATGCTACAACCGGTTTCATAAATTTGGTAAAGCACAACGGGCTGACGAGAGACTGAAGGGAGAGCGGAATAATGATAGGTCTGTCCCTGCAACTGGAATTGAAGGCATTTTTTGTGATCTGGACGAATGGATATGGATAGATAAGAATCCTGAAGATCTAGCCGGACCATCCAGCTGAGCTGCATTAAGGAATCTCCGAGATGGACAATGGTTTCTATCTTGAAGTGATGGTAAACTACACATTCGTTAAAATATTTGAGGTTGATCACAGGTCTAATTTTTTTATCTTTTTTTGAACTAATAAGAGGAAACTGAAAACCCCTGATGGGTCAGGAGAAGTGATCAAAATTGCCTGTTTGAATAAAAGAGATTTCATTTCTAAAGAAATGAAGTTGTACATTTCCACTGTTTCAAAAGGAGCTGAGTAAAGTTCTATTGTGTAACCTTGCACTTTATAAAAAAACCCAGGGGCCCAAATGTATTGACTGCCATTTTGGAAAGGAATAAAGACAGCCGGCCTCCTACAGAAAGAAAGCTAGAAGAAAGATTTACTTGTTTGAGAACTGGATCTGGACTTTTCTTGCCTCAGCCATGGAAACCTTAGTCTCTTTATGGGTAGAATTGAGGCTTGTATTCCTGTGTATTGGCTTTATAGAAACCTGTGGATCCTTGATGTTGGTAGTTACAGCCGGTAAAGTGGCCCCTGCCTCTACCAGTCCAGGCAAAAGACACGTTGAGAAAAAACCTTTCTGATAGACTGCTTCGCCTTATCTGGGGAAGCAAACGTAGATATGTATTTACTCAGTTCCTTGATAAAGGAGGTACCGAAAAGGAGGGCTTCGGCTCTAATATCGGAGTTCGTGGCTGCTAGGTTAATAAGTTTTGGATCCAGTTTTAAAAATAGACCTTTTCTTCGCTCATGAGTTATGGCTGAATTGGCGTTACTTAGAAAGCAAAGGGCTCTCTGAATGCAAAGGGAGAGGATTTCTGGATATATACACGAGCTCGCTGCCTCCGACAGGGTGATTTCTAAAATCCCCCCATCTCAATCACTCTGTAACTCCCTTAACTCCTTCATTATTGAGAAGGTAGCTCTCATTAAGGCCAATATCCCTCCTTCATTCCCGACATCGATCACTGTTCACCCTCTCCCCTCTGCCCCACTCCTCACTCAGCTTCCCCCCTTGACACGAGACACCCTCCTCCCCTTACTGGCTCGGGTAAAATCGGGTTCACCCCAGGACATCGGCCCGGCATTTGCCCTGAAAGAGATCTTTTCGAGCTGCTACTCCCCTCCACTCACATTTATCAATCATTCCCTCAAAACCGGCATCGTCCCAAACGCCCACAAATCGGCAGTCATTATTCCGATCCTGAAAAAGGAAGGTGCCGACCCATCTCTGCCGGCTAACTACCGTCCCATTTCCCTTCTCCCTTACCTGGCGAAGGTCTCAGAGGCTCATGTTACCGGGACTCTGAGCTCCTTTGTGGAGTCCACTGGCCGCCTTTCCTCTCGTCAGGCAGGCTTTCATCCGCTGCACTCAACCGAGAAGGTGGTAGTTTCGGTGATGGACAAACTGAGGGAGGGCATTGACATTTTCCTCCCCCAGGCCCTGGTCCTGTTAGACCTGTCCGCCGCGTTCGACACGGTAGATCACGACATTCTGTTGACCCGTGTCGAGGCGGCGGGCATTGGGGGTACGGCCCGTGCCTGGCTCCGGTCCTTTCTAACGGACAGGGAGCAGGCCGTCCATCTGGCAGACTTTGCTGCCCCTCCTCGTAGAGTGACTTGCGGCGTTCCCCAGGGCTCCTCTTTGTCTCCCCTGTTATTTAATCTATACATCTCACCCCTCATTTTTTCTTTACAGCAGATGGAGGTCTCGGTGTTCAATTACGCCGACGACCTCCAACTTATTTTTAACCTCTCCCATTCCCCCACCTCTGCCCAGAATTTCCAGAGGGTGATGCTTTTCATCCAAGATTGGATGAACTGCAACCACCTCAAACTGAACCCCGACAAAACCGAACTGGTTTTGACTGGGAGTGGTTGCAGTCTTTGGTCCCCTTCCTTTTGGCCCCACTCACTTGGTCCCCCTCCCCTCCCGGTTCCCAAGGTCAAAACACTGGGCATCTTTATTAATTCCCAGCTTTCCCTTCACACGCAGGTTCACTCAGTGGTGTCCTCCTGTTTCTTTTCCCTTGGCACCATTCGTAAGGTTTCCCGTTTTTTTTCTGCTCCCGCCCTTAAGCTCATTCTCATGGCCATGGTGCTATCACGCCTTGACTACGGGAATGTGGTCTATAATGGCGCCCCAGACTACCTGATCCGCCGGCTTCAATTGATACAAAATCAGGCTGCCCGCCTGATTTATGGTCTCCCTAAATTTCACCATGCCAAACCTCTGTTGCAGTCTCTGCACTGGTTACCGGTGAAGGAGAGGGCTCTTTTCAAGTTTGGCTGCATCACTTATCAGGCTAGGTCAGGGACTGCCCCCGCTTTCCTTTGTGAAGCTATATCATCTTATCTTCCGGCCAGAGAGCTCCGCTCCTCTCACCAGGCACTCTTGTCAGTTCCCCGCTTCAGGAAGCAGAAGTCCGGGGGGACGAGATTTGCGGTTCTAGCTCCATCTTTTTGGAACTCGCTTCCTTTTGCCCTTAGAGCTTCAACCTCCTAACTGGAATTCCGTAAACACCTCAAGACCTTCCTGTTCTCCAGATCTCTAGCAGCCTAGCTTCCCTCTCTGCCTCTACTGGTTCACTGCCGTCTAGCGCCATGAAACCGTCCCGGTATAAGTGCGCTAAATAAATATTTTAAAATTCAAATTCAAATTCAAATATAGGAGAATTATCCAATCTGGCCGAAACCACCAAATCAGAAATCCAAGATAGAGGTGCCACAATGTCTAAGAATTTGTCCTGACAGTGGGACAATGCTTTTTCCATGCTTGGGCTGAATTTTGAGAAAAAGGTGAGTATAGACAGGTCAATGGTGAGAATAAAGCATATTTTGGAGGGAATTGAAGGGTCTTGGTTTGTTTATCCAAAGGCAAATGTAGCTTAGAAGCGATGTATTTGCTCACATGATTTGCCGCGGGAACCATTCTGTGGCGCTAGGTTGGTGAAATAAACTTGGGTCAAACATAGGGGAACCTTCAGTGTCCAAAACCGTAATGGCAGCAATCCTTAGACGAAAACAAAGGTTTGGCTGGTTTTTGAAGGAGGACCCCAATATAATTTTTGTCATGCTCAGAATCCATGTCACACATGTTGTCATCTGTGTCAGTAATGTCGGAAATTAGGATAGGAGACAACACCAACTTGATATTCTTGTTTTTGGTTTACATTTAGAAGTGGTAAAATAGCCTTATTGGTAGAATTAATATTACTCCCCTCCTTGGAAGGAGGCCTGGGAGGAACTGCGTTCTGTGCCAAGTGTGAGGGAGCCTCCCTGTCCACCAGTGGAATATTAACTTTTGGTGTGGGTTTATTGAAAGATGGTATACTATAAACCTATTGCTTTGCACTTTCTGCTTTCCCCCACATAATTAGCCAAAATTGTCTTTGACATAATGTTAATGACCACAGTCTCAATGCATTTAGTCACTTTATCCATTGAGGCTGCACCAGCCTGTTCCCAAGAAGACTGTATAAATCCACTAAAATTGTCATTAATAATGGCTTGTTCCAATGATGAGGAAAGAAAGGAAATCCATTTATTTCCATGACCAAATCAAATGTAGCTGTAAACCAGTAAAAAAGGGGTTAATGCAATAAGAAACAAAGTTCTCTGCAATGGGCAGGCAAAATGAGAGTGTTTAAAAGAAAAGGCAAACCCTTCTGGGAGAAGAAAAGGGGCATGTCAAGGAGGAGAACCACTCGAGAGTGAGGACCTGCCTCACAAAGGAGAAATACCGGCTCTGAAGCTGCCAGACGGGAGAAGAAACAGCAGACTTCACCGTAGTGGTAACAAACAACCGCAAAGGCAGCAGGTGAGAGCAGCGCTGCAAACTGTATTCAAGGCTGACAGGAAAAACCATCAACACGACTCCCACTGCGCCACCAAAATTGCGGTTGCAGTCCGAGTCAGGTAAAACACAAGGAGAATGGCGCTCGCAGCCAATGCGGCAAAGGGCCGACTGGGGGTAAAAAGCTGAAAGCAAAACTGTAGCAACCACAACCGTATTCATGAACTGCAACAAGGCAATATTATCATGTTAGATTTGGGGGTCTCTAGTTGACACAGGTAGGTACTTGTGACAAATAGGGACCCTTGCCTCTAGTCAGGGTAAGGGGGTACACTCCTAAAATAATCCCTGCTCATCCCCTTGGTAGCTTGGCACGAGCACACAGGCTTATCTCAAAGGCAGTGTGTAAAGCATTTGTGACCACATACAGTAATCCAGTGAAAACACTACAGATGGACACCACATGGTTGTATATTAAAAATAAGTATTCTTTATATAGATTTAACACAAGACCATAAACGACGACTCGACAAGCAAGATGGAGTCTAAAGGTTGGATGGAGAGGAAGATGGCGGCCGGCTGAGACGCTCGGTCGCGAGCTCCGGATGAACCAGAAACTGCATAGCCGATAAGCGCTTCCCAAGGCAGAAATGGGATAACTTCAAACGGCTAAAGACGCCGCAAAAAGAAAGGGCAATCTAAGAGCCCCCCAAAAAAACCTCCTATAACTCCCACAGAAAAACTCAACTGGGCAAGTTGAAAGGATCACTTACCTTTGTGGTGGGCCCGGCTGCAGCATCGGCGGCGTTCTGTATTGATGGCTTTGCCGTTTTTTTGATTTACCTTCCTTTCGCCTTCTGACGCGACCCAGCAGGCGTGCCGGATTCAAGCCCCTGAACAATAGCGAAATTGGGAACTTGTACGACGGGGTGGAGCAGAGACGTGACGCGGCAGAATTGTGAGGCCGCGGTCCGCTTCACGCCCGTTACCGGGCTATGGGCGAGAGCGCGAGACGCTGCCCAGAGCTGCTGAAAGACGCTTGGCGGGATCACCTTTCTCTTCCGGGGTAGGAGCGGCAAAGTCAGCAGTGCAACTGAGCGTGCTGCAAGCTGGAATCACCGACGGTGCAGCGCCGAGAGCATCGAACTGGGCTTCTCAGGAGCGGCTGCGAACTCAAAACCCCACGTACGTCAAGTGAACCCTCGAGATGAGCAAAACAATAACTCACTAGTTTTGACAGACTCATGCTGGATGAGTGAAAAAGGTGAAAAGGGTAGCCAACCCCCTAACTCAGTGGGAGTGCCTGGAGGAGAAGAGTTGCCACACAACAAATTGCCATACAGTACAGAAGAGGAGGAAAATCAAATAAAAAAACAAAGTAAGAAAGATCCCTCAATACATACTTTGGTTGAAACTTGCTGCAACTATATAACCTCACCTTTGACACAGGACAGTAATTGCAGAAACAGAAGGGAAGAGGGCCCCCCCCAATTTGTCTATGCAACAAGATCAAGATCAAGATTAAGGAAACCACTAGTAGAAACGGCCCCTTTATCAGTGCTAGGGAGAGCTGAACAGGGGGCTGGAAGGTCTTCATACTGCCTCAGGAATCCAAACCTGTCTAACCAAAACTTACTGCCAACGCTAAGAAAGTGCATGACCCCGAGGAGCACAAAGAAAAATCTAAAGCACCCTCCACGATTAGAGGAGCTATCTGAAAGCATAAAAATCAGATCTTCTTAAGCGAAAACTAAGGGACAAAAAATTAGGATAACACCGTCTTTAAGATCATACTTTAAGGTGCAACAAGTGGTGCAAATAAGAGGAGGAGGTCAATCCCCAGCGGCTAATACAGCAGATACTGTTCCCTTATCAGTTTTAGACCCTGATAGGCGGTATCTTAGCCCTACTTCTGAAGAAGAAGAAGAGGAAATCGCAGAAGAGAGGGCAGAAGAAGGAGTAACTATGCAGTCAACTTTGACACAACCAATACAGTCAACACAACCATTACAAGCCTCACAAGCAGATAAGAGCACCCCGATGGTGCAGCAAGCTGAAACAGAGGCAGACACAGAGCCACAAGAGGATGTATCGGGGCAGCATGACATGGACCAGATGGGTGCAAGTAAGACAGGAAGAATGATGGAGTTGTGTATGGACAAAATGATGGACAAAATACTGGGGGAAATTAGAGAAAAATGTTCAATATCAGAAGGAAATCAAAACAAAATCCAAGAGGTTGTTGAAAACCTAGATCAGAAATTAAATGAATTAGGGGTGAGAGTTACAGCTGTTGAAAACGAACTTGGATCTTTAAGTAAAAAGGTACATGTAAATCAAAGGGAAATACGACATTTAAAAGATAGCGAGAGAGCTATTAAAGAGAAACTTGAATCTTTGGAGAACCAGGGAAGAAGAAATAATCTCAGAGTGTTGAATGTTCCCGAAAATTTGGAAGGGTCAGATATTAAGGCTTATGTCGTATCTCTCTTAGAGGAGTTTTTTCCTTGGACAAAAGACTGTGATTTGACTGCAGACATTCAACGAGTCCATAGGGATCCATTTAGGAAAAGCAAGGAAAGAAAAGCCCCGAGGAAAATCTTAGTAAACTTCAGAACCCACTCCTTGAAAGAAAAAATCCTAAGTGAGGGACTAAAAAGTGGAACCCTTAACAAAGACAACTGGTCTTTTCGATTCCGATTAGACATATGCAAAGCCACACAGGACAGACAACGGAACTAGGGCAACTTATGCAGGAGCTAAAAGCATTGGGAGCGAACGTGCAATTGAAATTCCCAGCGGCTTTGAGAATAATGTGGCAAAATAAAATGCATAACATAAGGGAGCCAAAAGAGGTAGAAAACCTCAATCAACAAATAAAAGACCAAATCAAAATTGAAAAAGCCAGTAAGGAGTAATGCAGGTAGGAACTCTTACCTATGTAAAGACCATAAAAAGGACCTGGAAAATAATATGAAAAAAAAAATAGAGAAAACGGCTGTAGCGGAAAATCAAAACACAATATAAACATCTATCTACTAAATATAAAGTAAATATTGGGAAAAAAATGGGAAGTGCTTGCATAACAAAGAATAAAACAACTGGTGAAACGGAGCACGAAAACGGGTGGAAATACCACCTGAAACAAGAAAAAGGGAGGCTTCCTCAGGGTGGGGATTTCGAATCACACTGTATTACAAATATGCAAACTTTAATTGCACACGGGTGGGGAGCAAAATAGGGAAAAAAAAATGAAAAAATATCCTCAAAATTGGTAAATAAAAGGAATAGTACGGGAGTCAGACGGTTGTCTCAATCTCAACCCCAAAGCAAGACAATAATCCATACAAAATGGCAAGAGAAAAGATTGTAAAGATTCTTTCATGGAATGTTAATGGGCTTAGAACTCCCAAAAGGAGAAGAAGAATTTTGGAATACTTAAAAGAGATAGAAAGTGAGATCATCATTCTCCAAGAAACCCATCTTGTAAGGCCCGAATGGACTCAAATGATAAAAAACCTCCACTGGATCGGTACAAGCATACACACCTCACAAGATTGCAATATAAAAGGGGTGGCAATCATTATAAAAAAAATCCTTGAATGCTAAATTGGAATCCGAAGTAGTTGACAGCAAAGGAAGGTGGGCGGTGGCTAAAATCTGGATTGAGGGCTCTATACTCACGATTGCGGGATATTACGGTCCGAATATGGACGACCCAGCGCCTCTTCAAAAATTGTATTCAGAACTTTTGACATCTTCAGCTCCGATTATTGTAGGAGGAGATTATAATATTATAGCGGATCCTAAAACAGATAGATTGCCCCCAACAAAACAAATGAATTTACCAAAAATGAGGGAATGGCTAGGGATCTATAAAAAAGATCTAAACCTGGAAGACATGTGGAAGTTAAAAGGAGAAAAAAACTACCTGTATACCTTTCACAATAAGAAATTAGGCCATAAATCCAGAATAGATTTCTTCCTATTGAACAACTCTCTCCGGGACAATGTTAAATGTATCGAACATCTACCAGCACATTTATCAGACCATTCGGCAGTACAGTTAACTCTCTTACTACCACAAACACTCATGCCTCCCAGGTGGACTGTTGATCGATCAATTCTCAAGGATGAACACAGTGTGGACCAGCTCAAAACAACCTCCCTTCACTATTTTGCAGATAATGCTGTTGGAACGCCCAAAAGAATAACGTGGGATGCCTATAAAGCGGTAATAAGAGGTAAATTACTTAGCTTGGGAGCATACAAGAATAAGCAAAGAAGTAGAAGTACAACTAGGGAGTGGCACATCTTTAGAATCAAGAGAAAGATTAGAAGAGAAGAGTCGCAAACTAAAAGAGAACTTGGCGGACTATCTGGAGAATATAGTTCAAGATAAATGGGAGAATAGCAAATTAGCAAACTACGAGTATGGGGAAGGTTGCAGAAAAATGTTAGCCTGGAAAATGAAAACGGACCAAACTAGAAATATTATATTAAGTATCCATACTCAGGATCAATCATCAACTTGTTCAGACGATGTCTCAATAAGGCAAGAATTCTCAAACTTTTTTACCACAATATATAGAGAAGATATAAATCCATCGGATGAGGATATCAAGAAATATCTTGAGAGTGTACCCCTTCCAAGCTTGACGGAATAAGAAGTGGATTCCCTGAATAGTGAAATCACACCAGAGGAAGTAAGAACTGCTATAAGTAATCTAAAGAGAGGAAAAGCCGCGGGACCTGATGCGCTTCCTAATAAATTTTACATAGCATTAAAAGAACCATTAATCGAGTATCTAACAGAAGTAATGAATAAGACCTATTTGGATCACGATAAGATACCCGATTCATGGAATGACGCAACGATTAGTATTATATTAAAACCAGGGAAAAACCCAAAGCTATGCGAGTCTTACAGGCCGATATCACTACTCAATTGTGATTACAAGTTGATCATGGATGTAATAGCTAAAAGACTATCAAAAGTAATGTTGAAATTGATTAACCTGGATCAAAAGGGGTTCATAAAGGGCAGACAAATTCAGGAAATTACACATGAGCTAATGGCAGCAATCGATGTTGCTATCTGCGAAAAACTACCCCTAACGGTCATTAAGTACGATGCAGCTAAAGCTTTTGATCGTGTTAATTGGGCTTTTCTAAATAATATCATAGGAAAAAACAACTTAGGGAGAAATTTTGGCCATATGGTGAAGAAAATTTACACGAACCCAAAAGCGAGAATAGTAGTGAATGGGAATCTCACCAGTAACATCGAGATTCAGAGGGGTACTAGGCAAGGCTGCCCCTTGTCTCCGTTGCTTTTTAACCTATATATCGAACCCCTGGCCTGCTCTATCAGAAATCACCCACTTATAACACCCTATAAATATCAAAACTGGTCAAATAAAGTGGCATTATACGCAGACGACCTGATGGTGTTCACTGATAATTACAACTTCTCAAAATCAGCAATTGATGATACAATGAACAGCTTTGGCAAGGTTTCAGGATATACAGTAAGACAGAGG
Source organism: Lissotriton vulgaris (assembly GCF_964263255.1). Lineage (NCBI taxonomy): Eukaryota > Metazoa > Chordata > Amphibia > Caudata > Salamandridae > Lissotriton > Lissotriton vulgaris. The sequence goes on from NC_141685.1 coordinate 500,476,073, forward strand.
CAATGAGCTGGAACACTAACCCAAATTCATCTTTCACAAAGGACAAAATAAAATATCTAGGAATCACTATAACAAAATTGTTGGAAAAAAGTCCACAACTAAACCTAAATATAGTGGCTAAAGAAATGAGAAGACTCCTCAAAATCTGGTCAGGTCTACCGCAAATCCAATGCAATAAAAATGACAATCATTCCCAAATTCACATATCTCTTCAACACCATCCCGTTAGAGTTTAAAAAAGAAGCCCTAAAAAAATACAAGGAGAAATATCTAGTTTTATCTGGTCAGCAAAAAGTACAAGAATATCATGGAACAAACTCAGGAGAAGAAAGGAACAAGGTGGAATAGCAAGCCCTGATGTACATGAGTATTACAGATCTTTTCAACTTAAAAATTATAGAGTCATGCTAAGGGAACATCACGCTTACCCACATTTTCTACAACATTTAACGAAAGGAGAAGACCACTTCCTCTTCAAATTTGGTCATCCAAAATTTTTCAAAAAAGTAAAACTGAAGATCTTAAACAACGCTGTTAAACTTTGTAGCCAGATAAGAAATGTAGTAAAGATACCATATTATAGCAATATGGCCCCAATATGGGACTCCCATGGCACGCCGGAATGTTTAAAAGACTCGTTACCAATGCCACTTAGACAATCAGGAATTGAAAAATGGGGACAACTTCTGGTTGAAAATGCCTTAATATCTTGGGAACACCTGCATACAATCACAGAAGGAAAAGTATCAAAGTTCAAATTGTATCAATTGAGTAGCTGGGCCAACACCATCCCAAAAGGGGCAATAGACTTGGGCAACTTCGAAGAAGAAAGGATAAAAGAAACCCCAATAAAAAAGGAAGTCTCGAAATGGTACTGGGCTCTAATTGAATCTGGAGAAGAGGATTTAACAATACCGGAAAAAATATGGAGAAAAGACCTACCAAACGAAGACATGGATCTAAAGCTAATTTGGAAAAAATCAGTAGAAAAATGCTGGTCATGTGTAAAGCCGGCAGCTCTAAAAAGAAACCATATTTTTTCTATTCATAGAGCACACTGGACCCCAAAAAGACTGTCAAAATTTAAAGGCGCGCCGGTAAAATCATGTTTTAAGTGCGGAGAAGAGAAGGTGAATGATATTCACATGTTCTACTGCTGTCCAGCACTCGCGCATTATTGGCAAGAGATTGGTAAGACACTAACAGCGGTAATGGCAACACCTATAACTGTAAGTACGCTTTTAATTATTTTTGGGATCCACTCTACTACCCAACCAGGCATGATAAGGCTAAGTAAACACCAAGAAAGTTTAATATTTGTTCTGATTTTGTTAGCACGAAGAGAAATTTGCATTAATTGGCTAAAACCGGCACCACCAACCCATGAAAACTGGCTAAATTCTGTAATAAAAACCTGCAGACTAGAAAGAATAGGGAAACGCTCTAAAAGATCGCTATACTGGGAGATTTGGGAAAACTATATCACTTCTAGATGACAACCGAAAACCTTTCCTTTTTTTTTCTTTTTTGATATATTCCAATGATTAAAGCGGAGGCAATAATTCCAGGCAGGATTTGAACTCTGCCGAGTAGCCTTATAGGCTAGCTCTTCCCAGGAACAACGGAATTATTGTGTACGATAAAGGTAAACAGGAGTAAATTGACTGGTCATAATCAACATTTCGGGAAACTCGCCTTGGACCATCGATAGATACTCTGGGGCAGTGAAGGTACAGCTCTCGCAAAAACCGTCAAACTCCTAAACACCTTCCTATCTACATATTCCCAATATGAGGATAAAAAAAAAAGAGCATAAACAACAAAAATCCACAATACTGTAACTAAGATGGTAGTTTTAGCTTAGTTCTGTTCAGTTCTTAAAATGCGACACTTTAAGTCAATGTACCTTTCGATGGGGGACACTTCCACAACAAGCAATGTTGCAGCGATGGAAATGCGGCAAAGTTCGGGTGTAAAGAAATAAAGATGTGAAGATCTTCCAGATGCGGCATGCTTCTCCGACGATGTGAGAAGTCTTGGTTCGATGCGTCAGCTGCAGCGGTAACACCCTTGTCCAGCGATGCGACGGCAACAGCTTCGGCTGGGACACTCTTCACTGACGTTGCGAGAGGCTTCCACACAATGCGAAAACTACAGAGGCGACATTCAAGATGCAACGGCAACAGCTCCGACGGTGGCGCGCTTCTCAGTGGATGCAATGCGCTTTTCTTGATGCTGTGCAATACAAAAGCTACAGCGGCTACATCCACGATGCAACGGCAGCAGCAGCGATGGCGACACGCTTCTTCAAAATTGGGAGACACTCCTCTGCTTGCGGTGCAATATGACAGCTACAGCTGCGACATCCACAATGCGACGGCAGCAGAAGCGACAGCGACACACTTCCTCTTCGTTGCGAGATGCTTCTCTCGATGCGGTGCAAGACGACAGCTACAGCAGCGACATCCACGATACAACGGCAGCGACAGCGACACGCTTCTTCCTCTTGAGTCGTGCTTCCAGCTCCTTGCGACACACAGTCCCTCAGAAGGCCCAAAACAGCAGCAGGCACTTCCCAAGGAACTCTGGGGAGCTGGGGGTTGAAGTCTGTTGTCCCTGAGACTTCAGAAGGAGGCAAGCTTTGTTCCAAGCCCTTGGAGATCCTTCACACGTTGAAAGTAAAGTACACAAAGTTCTCTCTCCTCTCTTTGGCAGTCAGGCAACCACTGCAGGCCAATCCCCCAAGCAGCACTTCAGATTAGGGATAGTCTCTCCTCAGTTTCTTCAGGTTCCTCTCCTCGTTAAAGGTTTCTTCTTGTTTGTCCAGAAGTGAACTAATTTCTTGGGATCAGGGTCCCAATATTTATAGCCCAAAATCATTTGTCCTCTGAGAGCAGAGGGGCCTTTGCGCAGTCCAAACCAGTTCTGGAGCACTTTGTTGACAAGACTCCTTCTTTCCTTTCACAGTGTAGGGCAGAAACATCAGACGCACCACAGGAGGTGGAGCCAGCATTGTGGAGGAAAAGAACAGCCTTGGAGCACTTTGTTGACTTGATTCCTTCTCTTCGTTCACAGTGCAGGGCAGAGACATCAGACGCACCACAGGAGGTGGAGCCAGCATTGTGGAAGGCAGGCACAGCCCTATTCAGCTCCCAGGTGCAACTCCTCCCACCCATCTAGATGCAGATCTCCTATTCACCACTGGGCTGCCTCATTATGTCTCCTGGAATTCCCCAGTTCTGTCACTCAAAACTCCAGACAAGGAATACACAACCTAGCAGAGGCAGGCTTTTGATAGTTAGACAAGAATATACCTACTTTCTAAAAGTGGTATTTTCAAACACAGAATGTTAAAACCAACTTCACTAAAATATATGTTTTATCATTCTGAGTTCAGGCATACTAAACTCAAATTTTTACCTTGTTCCCTGAGTCAGTTAGGATTATAAAATGTAACATTCTAACTGCCCATTCTAGCCTATGGAGAACAGGTAGCCTTGCAATAGTGAAAAACTAAAATGGCTGTAATTCACTGTTAGGACATGCCACACACATCAGGGCCTGTCCTACCTTATACTTACAATGCACCCTGCCCTTGGGCCTACCATAGGGGTGTCTGATATGAAGAAAAGGGAAGGTTTAGGGACTGGCAAGTGGGTGCACTTGCCCAGTCAGCATGGCACTACCAGACTGCACACAGGCTCTGCAATGGCAGACCTTAAACACATTTTACAAGGCTGCTTCTGTGGGTGGCACATCCAGTGCTGTAAGCCCACTAGCAGCATTTGGATTGACATGCCCTGGTAACACTTAGTGCACTGTACTAGGGTCTGACAAGTAAACCAAATCAGTCAATTATGGAATCACCAATTCATACATCAATTTATAATAGGGAGAGAATATGCACTTTAGCACTGATCAGCAGTGGTAAAATGCCCTGAGTCATAAAACCAACAAACACAGGTCAGACAAAATACAGGAGGAAGGCAAAAAGCTCAGGGATGACCCTGCAAAAAAGGCCAAGTCCAACAAGTAGTTAATATTTGAAAACAGCATTTAGAAAAGAAAATACAAAGTATAATGCGAGCAGCAAGAAAAGAGAACTGTTCGCAGTCAACTTTGGTATTATACATGGCTCTTCTACAGTGTTGGTCAGTAATTACTCTACGTTTTTGCTCTGAATTGGCTACTTTCTGCATAGCCTCATGGAATTTGTAGTTTTCTTAGTTTTATCTTGACTACTGTTACTGGATTAAAGTAAGATTGGAAAGCATAATAGAAGCCCCTTGTCTTGCCATAAAATTGAGTTTTTAAAAACAAATTACATTGATATAACAAATTACATTGATGTAAAATCTGAATATTCATTACGCAGTCTAACGAGTGAATCCTTGCAGCAGGTGGAATGGTTTGATCTCAGCTACAACAGTTGCGAAAAAGGCAGGCTTCGTTTAGAACAATACAAACCTTTTTGCCAAGATGTATTTAATCTCATTGACTGTTTTTTTTCTTCTCTTAGAGGCTTTGACAGAAGCGAGCACACAGGTTGCTGCTGATCTCGAAAGATGGTGTTAGGAATGTCAGTCACAGCTTTCTCACTTTGCTCAACCTGCTAAAAAATACAACTTGCCGTCACTTTACACATCGTTAAAAATCACAGAATCACCAACACCCCTTCCTGTTCCTTTGATGATAGTTCCGACTCTAATAACTAACAGGAGCTGGCAGCAACTTGGCGTGAAATGGGAGAAATAAATTCATATGCAGTCTTAAAAAAAAGAAAAGGGGTACATGTTTCTTATTGCCACTCTAGATTACTTTATGAAATACTGTAAAATACCAAATTATAAACAGAGCCACTAGAATGATGTCATGTATTCTACATAATCCACCTTTCCTGATTTCTACAAAAAGCAATTCAAGCTCAAGCAAGTTACTAAAATAAAGAAGAACACTTGGTGCCACGCTCTGGTCGACCTTTTGCAAATGTTAATTGATCATCTTTAAAATGCTGGATGATGTATTCACTTGCTAAATTGGCAATAATTAGGTGTTGCATTATGCTGCTTAATTTCCTTTTCCTTTTCGGATAATTTATTCAATCTTGCCACATAATCTGGTTTTCCATGCAGAGGCGGTTGACAAAGATAAAGAGAGGTAGGGCGGGTGGAGGGGTGCGGATGGGGCCACGTGATGGAGCACGCGGCTGGGGTGTTCAATAATAACAATAATGTTTAAAAAGACTTACCTGGTGCTGCTGGCCACCTCAAGCTGAATTGGCCCTCTGCACTGAAGTACATGGAGGGGAGGGGAGGAGTATCTCAAATTCTGTCATTAGTTTAAAAGATCAAGCACACAGGCAAAACTGGACAAAGGTGATACCAGAGACTTTTTTAGATAGCCAGTATGCAGATGACTCCCTGCTCTGTTTGAATATGGAATCACAGAATAAAGCGGTTTTAGATGCCTTTGATGAGCAAACAAAACATATACTTAACAGCATAACTATTAATAGCAGGCCCAAGGGCACGAAGGAGATAAGGTGGTTTGATGGTATGTGCTCTGGGGCCCATAGGAATGTAATCTATTCCCTTAAGCAATTCCAGAGGGGTGAGGCAACGGTTAGGTCTTCTAGGAAGGCATATAAACTCGTAATCCAACAGAGGAAGATGACTATTAGGGCCCAGGCATGGGAGGACCTTGATCGGGGCTTTTGTGTCGACAGACAGCAGAATGTTTTGGGAGGTAGTGAATAGCCCCCTTTTTTAACACATAGCAAATGCCAGAACAGATTGTAAAGATAGAATCTCCACTTTGAAGGGATGTATGGTGACGATGATGTAAGAGGGTTTGACTCACCGTGGGAAACTGGTACAGCTTGTGTCCCATTGCATTTTAATATTGAAGAGGTACATAAAGCTATCCTGGCCAGAGACGGAGGAAAGGGCCGGCCTGATGGGGTTCTGGCAGATTTGTATAGAGCAGACCCTCTGACCTGGGCCAGGATACTGACACGAGTATTTAATGCGGCCTGTTCTTGTGGCTTCCCCTCTTCTTGGTCGATGGCCATTATAATACCTATTTTTAAAAAGGGCTCGAAGGATGACGCAGCGTGTTACTGACCAATGTCTTAGACCCAGCGGTAAAAAACATGGGGAAAGTAGTCCTGGACCGGCTATCCTCCTGGTTAGATAAGTATGAGTTTATCTCAGACCTCCGTTACTGCTTTAGACAAGGTAAAGGGAATGCTAGATCAGTACATTAACCTACATCTATTGGTGGGGAAATACACAATAGCTAAGAAGGGATCCCTGCATACTGCATTTATGGATCTGACACTAGCATCTGACCATATCAATAGATCCAAGCTATGGTTGGTTCTCCTGGGGCTGGGTGTGGATTTAGACCTTGTGGCTTTTTTATATTTTGCCCATAATAATACAAAGGCTGCGGTGAGATATAACAAGGACGGTTATGTGTCAGTTGACTGGGAGGTCAAGAGAGGGTTCAGGGAAAGGGTTATTATGGCTCCTCTGTTGTTCATGCTGTAGATTACCAAGCTGGGGGTTATTCTTTCGGCAACTAGTAACGACACCACGACAGCTGGCTCTAAACTTATACCCACACTTTTGTATCCAGATGACACAGTGTTGTTTCCCAGGACAGGTGTAGGTCTCAAAAAACTCCTTGATGCTTTTATAGATTTTATGGATTTGCTTGATCGAGCAACCAATTTTTCTAAATTACATACTATGACAATTCGCACTAATAAGGCTGTTAGGTGTAAGTTTGTTTGCGGGGGTAGAATTAACTAAAGTCCCAACCTTTCCTTATCTAGGTATGTTGTTTGTCGAGAATGGGTCAAGGGTTGCGCAGAGAGCACACAAAAAGAATTTCCTGGCAAGGGCAGTGGGGGTTACTATAGACTTTGCTAAAAGACTGGGGACAAAGCCCTCTCCTACACTGTTAAAGGTGAACAGAGAAAAATGTATTCCTATGGCCACCTATGGTTGCGATGTGTGTGGGTATAAGGATGTGAAAGACTTGCAGGTGGTGGAAAACACATTTTTTCGTAGGCTCCTGGCTGTCCCCTGCTGCTCCCCCGCCTTTACGCAGCATGAGGAGCTTGGTATGGGATTCATTTCTGATAACACTACAGTTGCACCTTTAGTACACTGGTTGAGAATTTGGTCTTCCCCAGTCCCCACCTTCAGTCAACTTGTTATAGTGGACTGTATGGCTCTCGAGGGGGCCTTGTGTATCCCATAGCTAAGGTACATATCGAAGCAGATGAGTTGGCTAGGCTGCTTCGATTTGTAAATTAAGCCCAAATCATTACAATCAACTGACATCAGGAACATTAAATACCAGTTTCTGGCCAGGCAGCAAGACGAGAGGGAGGGTACAGATATTGCTATGCCCATGGTAAGAATTTACATCACCCTTAGCCCAAGCCCACTGGCGCACCCCTACCTGTCTCTTCTTAATACCATTTATCACTGCTTTTTGCTAACCGGATTCAGACTGAATCTTATTCACTGGTTAGCAGCTGTTCCAAAAGGCTTTGCGAAGCCTGGGAATTTAAAGCCATGTCTATGTGAAAACATTTCCAATCAGGACAGTTTGCACTTTACTCTTTTTTGTCCATTTTATGTCACTCCTCGTAAAAAATACATTCTTCTGCTCATGTCATTTTTTTCATGCAAGGCCATCTTTATTATAGCTACAGAAACTTTCCTTACCCACGGTTTTCTTTGGGGTTGCTACTTTCTTTTCAGCTGCCACAAGAACCAGGAGAAAGATGCTTTCTGTCTAGCTGAATTTGCACTTTATCTGATGAACTTTAGTTTATCCAATACGTTGTTACAAGCTGAACTGTCAAGGTATGTATTTTTGATAATATTTCACTATTTTTGTAAATTTGGTTTTAGGAAAACCTATATGGGCAAATTGTATTTGTTATGTATTTTATTATCCTTTTTATGTCTTGTTTAAATAACTGTTGTTGGTACATTTATTTTATTTTATGTTTCTGCTTTTATGGCTTTTATTAGCCGAAAAAAGAATCTCTTACTGACTGACTGACTGACATGTACACTTAAAAGTGGAACAACCACTCCTCCTCCCCATCCCATGGACCTGCCCCTCCCTACACATGCTGCCACTGCTGCATAATTCCGGTGGCCCTTATTATAATCTTTAAATCCGTGGTCCCTATCATCTTGGCCATATTCCTCTTGTGAATGCTGCTCCACAGACACATATGTATCGCTGTGTTTAATTGTCTGCTGGGAACATTTTCACGGAAACAAAGCACTTAAAGATGTTCAAGCTTTGAGTAATAACATTGTTAACAGTTAAGCCGATAGTGATACAAACAATTCCTTATTTACAATAATGCATTGGAAGGTATTAAAGTGTGTTCATGCTGGGGCACTCTATTCTGCCTCAGTCATCCCAACAAGAGAGTGCATTTCTGTAATCGAATCAACAAACGAGCATTTAATTGTCATCTCTGGCGAAAAGACACTAACATTTTTTTGTGGAAGTTTTAAGGAAGCTCCTTGACGAATACATTGAAGATATCCCTTTGTAGTTTGAAGCATGCATGAACTCTGCTGCCAGTAGGAGTAATCTTCAAAAGGCAAACATATCGACTATTTGAAATAACAGAACAGGCTCTCAAAAACTAACCTGATGACGCCTAAGGAAAAACAAATATTCAATGTTAAAACATTGAATTCTTAGCGGAGTACACTTATAACTCAGCCTGTCTTCTGTCCCCACAGAAAGGCACATGAGCCTGATTGCTAAGGAAACATTTACAGATGAATTACTACGTATATATGTGTATAGGCTACAAGAAAGCTCATGTTCAAAAAGACACAAGGAATAGTTTACAACAAGAATTGAAGTATGGAACTTGGATCCAATATGACCCTAAATATTGTATTTTAATCTCAAATGCTGAACTTCATTCAAAGAGATTGCATTTGTAATTTACGAGGCCTGCAAAGAAAAGGTTAATTCATAAAGCATTTTTGTTAGGGGCTATTGCATGTCATTTGATATCAGGCAGTGCTTGGTGAAATATCTTTAACTAAATATTATGATGGTAGATTTCTAGATGTGACAATATGTAACAAGAATTCATGAGCATATTTAACCCAACAGACTACATGTAACAAGTTTCAAGTTTATTTATTTATGATTTCGGAACTCGAATGAGATCCACATAAGAGATTGAACAATTAGATACAATTACATACAATCATGGATAAAATACAGAATCAAAATTAACATTTCCAACCTTTTAATATAAAACTAAGAAACTTTTTAAAAAATTAAAAATTTATAACAAAACATTTTATTGGGGGGGTTATAGATGGCATCTAAAAAAGAAATAGCAGAGGAAATGCTTAATTGGAGACAAATAGGTCTCAACCACTTGCGCCTGAACGCAAGTAGATCCGGGCACACAAAGAGGACATGATTAATATCCTGAGTTGAATTGTTACAAAGATCACATAGAGCTGAGGAGCCGTACCATGTATGTATATGTATGTATGTATGTAAATGTATAGGCATTTATATAGCGCACTACGTACCCGGAGGGTCCCAAGGCGCTTCGACCGCTGCGAAACCCTTCCTGGCTTCCCTGAGAGATGGTCCCTTAATGGGTATCTCCAGGGTGAGACCAGGCATCCCCGGCGGTCTGGTGGGGCCGTTAGTGAAGATGAGGCAAGCTAATGCCCAGAGTTGCCGAGTGTGATCGCTGATCAGAGTGGGCACCGAGGCGAGAGAATTATCGAGTCCGCTGACCCTGGTCCAGAAACCTGCCGCGCCGGGAATCGAACCCTGGTCCCGGGCCGTCCTCTGCTCTCGGGTCTGCCGCCTCTAACCAGTGAGCCACACTACTTCACTCTGGACCATCTGGACCATCTGTACCATCTGTACCATCTGGACATCAGAGAATTCAATGGAAGTAGATCCTGCCTCAATAAAAAAAAGAATCGCCAAACTCCATGAGGGAGGTTCCAGGTGACATATGGTTGGGCTTTTCTCATTTGGCAGGTATCAATAGCCAGATAGACACCTTTTTAGGTCTCGTGACCTATCAATGCGCATGCACATTGAGCGGAGCGAGATATAAAGGGGCTTAAACAGAGCTTACCGAGATCGGGCGATTCCATGAAGTGCCCGTGAAAAGCTCGCTCAATGCGCAGGTGCATTGCCATAAAAAGCGCATGCACCGACACCAGCCTCCCTTCCACAGTCATCCCCCAGCGTGCGCTGTGCCAACAAGCCTTTGAAGTGAAGCTTAGCTTCACTTCAAAGGTATCCGCTACCCCCGCCCCCTGCTTCACGCGTTTCTCGCATTTCTCCTCCCTCCCTCGCCTCCCTCGCCCTTCAGCGTGCCTTTTCCTAATGTCCAAAGAGTCTGTGGCTACGTTTCTCCTCAATGTCCTTCCTTCTGTTGTTCACCCTGCTCCCTTTCTTCCTTCGTTCTTTCCTTTCCTTCTTTGGGCCCGTCAGCCTCCATCCTTTCTTTCCCTCTTCCTTGTTTCATCTAGACGGACTTTCATCTTTTCCAGATTATTTATTTTTACAGTTTATTTATTTTTTACAGTTTGTTCCCGTGTTGTCAATAAGTGTGCGTTGTCTGGGGGATGGTTTGAAGTAAACCTCTGATGCTGAGGGCCAAACCAGAATAGATTGCAATGTGACAACATGTTTATGGATGACACATATATATGTGTATTCAAATTCATGTTAACATGTTACAGTACTCGTGTGGCCATATGCACTGTCTTTGCACCTTGGATTTCTGCAGTTTCTCCATCCCGCAGCCCCTGCTGCTTCACACCCTCATCGCCGCTCTCCCCCCTCCGCCCCCTGCTGCGGCCGTGCCACATTTCTCCTCCCCACAGCAATGCCCTCCGTCTTGTTTTTTTTTTTGTATTGGGCATTCTATTCCAAAGTGATGATTGTTAGTTAACTTCAGCTACAAGTTTTTGACTTCACCAGTTTCAGATGGATGATAGGTTGAAGAGGCTTTCTGGGTAGGATTCGATCCTGTGATGTTGAGTCTGCACACAGATTTCAGCAATGGGCACTGTGCGTGTTGAGCTACCTTGCTGCTTCCCAAGTGCTAATGTTGCCCACAGAAGGCGCTTTGACCAGCAGACCTGTCTCATCCGTGGGAGGCAGGCTTCCTCTTCCTTGCCAGCTAGCAGACAGTCATTACCTTCAATGTGCAGTTCTCATATCTTAAAATGCAAACGCAGCAGCATTTTGCCTTATCAAGCAGCTGAAGTGATAACTCAGACGAGGTATTGAATAAATGGCGCCTCCTTCCTTAAAAAAAAAAAACACTTCTGCAAAAGCAATCCATCTGTACTCGATGAGGTGGTCTCTGAGCAAGATCCTGGCCCAGGATCTGTTCTTTTCTCGTGCCAGTTCTCACAGTAGGGGAGAGGGGGGACTGCAACAATGGACAGCACTCTAATTATTCTCAAAACCTGAAAAACGCCTACTACAATGTGCTTTGCACTGGGTGCCTTGAACTTTTGACTGCACTTTCTCTACTGCAGTTGTGTTCTTCGAGTGTTTGTGAGCCGCCCAGCACCGCTGCTCCGCTCTGGTGAGGCCCCTTGCAGACGGCTGCACCCAGATGCCGCACGGGGGTGTATTGCTCGACCCTCCCCTTCGCAGGCCTTGTTATAATTATTCAAAGCTGCAAGCGAGCTTGAGACTTGAAATGATTCAATTATCTCGACCCAGACGGGTGATTTGAGGACGAAGGCCGCTTTCTGGTTGCTTTGCAATAATATTGTTTTACCCGAATGCTCCTCCTTTTAAAATAAGCACTTGCTGAATTGTGTTACTTGCTCCAAAATGCTTTTGTTAGCCCAAAGTCGTCTTGGTAAGGGAAAAGGATGCCCTCGCCTCTTGCTATTCCGTTAACTTCTCTGCTATATCTAGGGCCTTCGAAACAGTTTTTTGTAACCCGCTACAAAAAACAGCTTGTGCTGCCAGTTCCAATAAAGTCTTCACCAGCCCGAGAAGCTAGCAAAGTTACTCCTCTCTGGAATAGTAGGGGTGGACAATCACAAGTCTAGAAGCGAAGTGAAAGGAGTGAACTAACTTTCAGCAGCACTGGTTCTCTTAGTTGAGGTGGCATCCGCATCGTTTTGTTCTGCGGGTGCAAGTTTAGGGCTCAAATATTAATATGAAGCTTGTTCATTTAAATAGTTGGTTTAATAACCACATATTCGTGCATGTGCAATAGTGAGTGCCTTAAAACCGATTCTGAACTCTACTGGTAACCAACCGATGAAGACTGTGAAGGGCTATTGACACACACTATTTTTGCCCCATTATCAAGAGCTCCTGCGGGTTAAATGTATTTGTTTCAGTCATAATTGACTTACATTGTCGGATTTTCAGCCATGGTTGTTTTGGCAGTGGTACAATAGTGGACCTGAACAACCACACACACACGACCACACACACACACCACAAACACAACCACACACACCACAAACACAACCACACACACACCACACACACAACCACACACACCTTCACACCCCCTCACACACCCACCCACCCTCACACACCCTTACCCTCACCCCTCACCCTCACACACCCTCAGTCACCCTCACACTCACACTTCCTCACCATCACACACCCTCACATCCTCTCACCCTCACAAACCCTCACCCTCACCCACCCTTGCACCCTCATCCGCCCTCACACCCTCACCCACCCTCACACCCTCACTCATCCTCATCCCCTCATCCTCACACACCCTCACTCACCCTGACACCCACACCCCTCACAACCCTCTCACCCTCACTCAGCCTCACACCCTCACCCTCACACACCCTCACCCTCACACACCCTCACCCTAACACCCCCTCACTCACCCTCACACACTCACACACCCACTCACCCTCACCCTCACATCTCCTCACCCTCACACCCTCACCCCACTCAGTGCTACAACACATATTGTGTTACAATAGGTGTCACATTTGCGAAAGATAAAACTATTGGCATTGTAAATAACAAAGCTATTAATTTCGCTATTTTCAAAACAAGCACATAAATAAAAAATGTGTCCTTTACAATACCAATAGCTCAAACTTTCCTAATGCGATAACTATTGCATTGCTGTGCTTCTCTCCCCTGCTGCACTCTCCTGCTCTCTAGAGATGTGGCCTAACAACCAGAGCTGCCATCTAAGTCACGTAAATACAAAACATGTTGCATTCCAAATGATATAGGTGTCACATTCGCAAAAGTTATAACTATTGGCATTGTAAATGACAAATCTATCAATTTAGCTATTTTAAAAACCAACAAATAAATAAAATATTTTTCATTTACAAGAACAATAGCTCCAACTTTTCTAAAGCTAGACCTATTGCATTTCCAATGCTTGTTTTAAGGTACGTGCTTCCCTATCCAACCTAAAGCTTAATTCCTAAGAGGCCAACTTCAAGATGGATTTCAGCTGATATGTAGATAAAGTGAATAGAACCGATTCATCAAGTTGGAGGAGATCAACTGCAGTTCTAAAATTTTTTACAATTAACAAATATTCTTTAAAGTTTCCTAGCAACTCAGTTTTTATGAGGTATCTTAGAGTGCCTGGGTCCCCCTTTGCAAGATTAAAAACCCAGCGCACTATTCCCGCTAAACCCTGAACCCAACTACTACGTAAGCCGAATTCCAGTCTAAATGCGGCTATGGAGCTCGCAGTATTAACCGTAGTTAGACTACGCAGAATTTTGCCTTCCGTAGAGTTTAAAAAACCCCAAGTTTTTATATCAACTATTTCTGTGCCATAAAGTAGTGATGCTGAGATTTTTGCTCGATATACCTCCAACAAGATAGCAAAGTGTCTTCTGCCAGTAGCCTTATAAAGTGAGACTAAACGTTTGCCTTGGACAATTGCTTTCCAGGTGTTGTTAGCTATGTGAGTCTTCTCACTTAAATTACCCGTAATAACTTTTCCAGAGGAAGACATAAGATTGTACCACTTCCAATCTTTGTCCTCCCACGGACCATGGGAAGTTTGCATATTTCAACTTTTTTCTACCCGTCATGCACATTACTTTGCTTTTTGAAACATTTATCTTCAGGTGGTGTGCCTCCGCATATTTATAAAGAGCGTGCAGACGGTTATTTAGACCTTTAGGTGTTAAATCTAGGATCAATATATCGTCTGCATACAATAAACAAACAATTGGGACACCCCCCAAAACCGGAGCTATTCCTTCACTTGCAGACAAAACATGGGGAAGATCAGTTATATAAAGGGAAACAATAAAGGGGCCAATAAACAGCCTTGTTTTAACCCATTAGCTGTAGTAATTACTTGCGAAAGACCTCTATAATCTATAAAGGCGCCATAAACTCTCCCTCCACGAACCTTGACGTATTTCTCTGTTATAACCTGCAATGCCGTCAAATTGTCTAGAGTACTATGTCTTTGCCTAAACCCAGTCTGCTCGAAGGGCAAAATTTCATCCCTGGACACCCAACCGTTAATCGAATTAAGGATACATTTTGTAAAAACCTTGCCTATGGCATCCAAAAGGGCAATTTGGCGATAATTTTGTGGCATGTTACGGGCTCCCTTGTTATAGAGGGGGACTAATATACTCCCCCTCCAAGAGGGGAGAACAGTTTTACAAGAGAAGCAAAAATTAAAAACTGGGAAAAGAATTTTACTCCACATCTTACTATGTTGTTTAATAAGCAAGATAGGAAGCTCATCCGGTCCCATTGCGCCAGAAGAGCGCAAGCCCTTGATGGCTAGTTCAATGTCCTTCTCGGACGGTGGTCCGTAAGGAGAGTTGTCCACTTGTGATCTTCTGTTTTCAGGGACCCAACCATTACTAGCGTATAACTTCTCAATGTACCCAACCCAAATTTGCTCTTCGATGGGAATTGGCAGAAGTCTAGATCTTAATCCACAACCCTCCCCAATTATTGACCAAAATATCCTAGTTTGACCCTTATGTGCCGCCTCCTGAAGTTTAATATATAGGGCATCTTCTTTCCCCCTTTTTAATTTAGCCTTCATCCTACTCCTCCTTCTTCTTAATAGGACTATTCTGTGATATATGTCTGGGGTATATAAGAGGTATTGCTCCCTTACCAATTTCTTTATTTCAGAATTAAGATGCCGAAGACAGCTGGGGGTTACTTTAGGATTTTTTATAGGGGAAGGTTTCTTTGCGATAGAAATTACTTTGTTCAGAAAGTCAGCAAAACATATTAATTCACGTCCATCCCAGTGAGCCAAATTCTCCACAGCGGCCTCTAAGATACTCGTCAAGCCCTCAATAGACTTAAAATTCCAGAAACATCTCCCAGAATTGATTCCAAAATTTACCAGTTCACTATTTATGAGCCACGTATCCACCACAGGTGGATTTAAATTTACAGTAATGGCAAGTACCTTATGATCGCTAAGTTCTGTATTGATTACCAACAGATCTTTCAGGAGATAAAAGGAAGTACTACCCATTACCACATAATCAAGAATAGATTCACTATTGTTAGGTTTATGTGTAAAATTTGTCGGAATATCAGAGGGGAGCCTTCCATTTATTATAATGCTATCTACCTCCAATAATTCTTCCAGTAATAATTTCCCTCTCTTGTTGGTCTTGATGTTACCAGGGAATAAAGCTTGTGGTATATGTAACGATTCCTCCTTAAGCTTATTCCTAAACAACTCTAGGCTGCCATTGGAAATTTTACAATTAAGATCCCCTAATAACAATATGTGAGGGGGAATTCAGAATCTAAGAGATTCTGTATGAAGGAAAAGACCTTCTTTAGACCAACATTAAAACAAGTATATGGAGGAATATAAGTATTTATCAATACCAGTGATTTTTGTGGGTCATCATTAACGAGGTTTGACAATGTTATTGCCTGAAAAAATTTATTAGAGTCTAAATAATGGGCAAAGTTCCATCTTATTTTATTCGAGAGTAGACAAGCTACTCCACCCTTGGCATGGCCTCTCCTAGAGGGAGTGGCACTGCCATCCAGCACATAATAGTCCTTTACCATGAAAATAATTTCATTAACCCAAGTCTCCTGGAGACAAATCACATCTGCTTCTAATGTATGCAAATATAATAATTTTTCAGGACTGGTTTTTTATTCCTGCCGTATTCCATGAAATTATTTTTGAATCAGTGTTAAAGATAGGAATACGGCTTAGGAATAGGGGTAGATTTACTTGACAAAACACCTGCCAACCAATTCCATTTAAGACTTTCTTCTACCAAATTTGCTTGACAAGGGAGAGGGTTTTTGTAAATCACATGCCTTTCATTTTTCGAAATACAAATTTTTAATTCAGCAGTTTTTGAGGACCAGTCTGTGTTGCCTAAAGTTACAACGGGGAGTGAAGGCAAATTTATACGACTTTCGTTGAGAGTTTTCATGCAAAAAGGAATAACATCAATTCCCCTACTTTGTAATCCTTCAGACCATTGTAAAATATGATTTACTATAAGTTTAGAGTGAAATCTAACTCTTGCTATCTTCCCAACCTCAGATTTCAAAATAGAAACTACATCTATATTGTTAGTTTGGATCAATTTTAAACTTTCAATGTCCCGAAAGCAATTGAGGAGTACAGATCTATTTATAATAAGATCCGTATCAAACAAAGGAATAAATCTAAAAAAGCGGTTTCTACACTTTCCTTTTCAGAAACTGCATTTGACCGTTTAGAAGCCCTTTCAATTTCAATCATGTCAAAGAAAGGCTTAGCTAAAGGATTAAGAGCCGGTAATAGGATATTGGAGGGATTTATCTGTTCAACAGATCCGTGACTGTTCGACGGCCCCGTTGATTCTGTAGTCATAATTACTTGGTCAGATTTTATTTGCCCAGTTGGATCTTGAGATAAGTTAAGCAAGGAATCTTGTGGGAGGTTTTTTTCATTATAAGTATCTGAATTATCATCAAAATTAATTTTCCTCTGCCTCTTTTTTTGAATCTACGAATAGGTTTCCTCTTTTTCCCTCTATACTTTTTTTGTTTTCCTATTACTGCCTTTTTTCCTTCATTTGAGGAGACCAAAATATCCTCTTTCTCTTCATTTATATGTGGTTTAAATATAGGAAATAATTCCTTATTACGCCTTTTTCAGGGTCAGACAGGATTTCTATTTCTTGATCAAGTTCGAAGATGCAGTTAGCTGCAGCTGTTTTTAGTTTACCTGCCGGGGTATTCCCAGGGATAACAGTTACTTTCTTTCCAATGAT
Organism: Lissotriton vulgaris; assembly: GCF_964263255.1. Classification (NCBI taxonomy): domain Eukaryota; kingdom Metazoa; phylum Chordata; class Amphibia; order Caudata; family Salamandridae; genus Lissotriton; species Lissotriton vulgaris. Next base: position 500,493,382 of record NC_141685.1, read on the forward strand.
ATGTGGAGAATTCTTATTTTGTTCATTTGGGACTAAATCTAGGGCTTGAAAAACGCTTTCAGACTCATTTTCAGACTTCTTATCTTTACTTGCTTTCGCATCTAAAAGGGGTAACTCATGATGTGAACTAGAATCAGTCCCCTGTTTACTATTTAATAGTACCCTAAGTATCTGTGTTACCGTCTCTAACACACAATCCGAGCCCCCAACACATTTTTCTAATAACAATAAGATAGAGGATAATAGATGTTCTAAAGAAACTAAAGAGTAGGAGATTGGATTATCCGTCCTAGTGGGGGGATTGGGCCAAGAGTTAATCATATTGAAAGCTGGACTTGATGAAAAATGCACCTGGGATACGGAAAAATGTGAATTATTAGAAGGGGTGCTGCTATAGAGTTGAAGACTCGGGGTTGCTAATACATTTTGAATATTAGTTTGATCTAAAACTAAATTGTGTTCAAAATCAGATTGTCTCTTATGGAGCTCTGTATTAAGGGTGGGCGTAAAATCCGTTTCGCGGGCGAATTTGCGGATTTTCCGCGATTTAGCGATCCGCGAATCTCGCAAAATCGCGATAAAATCCGCGAATCAGCGGGGACGAATTTTCAGCCAAGCAAGGGTTACAGCAGCAGGTGCAAAAGTTGAACCTAATTTCTTTGTAACCTTTTACAAAAGGGTTACAAACAAATTAACTTCAACTTGGACACCTGCTGCTTATTGCTTCCTGGCGCCTCGTTGCCTACTTGCAACTATTCTCTGACCCTGCTCTGACCCTTGAAGCAGGGTCAGAGAATAGTTACAAGTAGGCAACGAGGCACCTGTCCAAGGAATTAAACCTCATCAGGAAGCACTTACAGATATAAAAAACAGGAAGAAGGGAGAGGAAGGCAAATACACCCATTTTGAGTTGTCAGGAGGGGTTAAACTAAAAGAGACCTTTACAGCACAATTTTCATATGCATTTTGCTAAAAATAAAAAGCTGTATGTTCTGTAGGGGCAACTCAGGAATCGGGCCCTTCAGAGATCCGGCCTCTCTTTCTTTCTCTCGTTCTCTCTCTCCCTCTCTCTTTCCCTCTCTTTCTCTCTATCTATCTATCTATCTATCTATCTATCTATCTATCTATCTATCTCTCTTTCCCTCTCCCATAAACGACTGCATGGGTAACTTCGCTATGCAAGCGGCTCGCGAAGACGCAAAAAGCCCTGCGAACACGCAAAAAACGCTGCGAACACGCAAAAAACCCCGCGAACACGCAAAAAAACAAAAATCCGCAAATTCGCACAAATTCGCGAATTTTGCGGATCGCAAATTCGCAAATCTGCAAATTCGCGGATCGCGAATTCGCAAAATTCGCCTATGCTTACTTTGTATCTAAATCAGGTAAGGTGAAATCATTACCAGTAGTAACCACAGGAAGAGACAAACCAGGGGAGACATTCAAGCCTTCCTCTACGAGAGAAAGGGAACTATGAACTAGCACCTCGGTAGGTTTGGTAGTAACATCATGAGGAGACACAATATTATTTTTGTTTAAAACCCCAGAAGTATGCTTTGAATGCCTCTGTAGGTTAAGGGGGTCTAAAGGGCCAACCATCTCAATTTTGGAGACAAATGTTTCTGAATGTACCAAAGCAATAGCATCCACCTGATTGCTATATCCATTAATTGTAGGTTTACCTTCCTCTTTACCCTTACAATTAGTTTCTTCTGGTTTTGAACCCCCCATCTGAACCTTATCCTTTCCCAGAAACTATACAATTGACATTTTCCCTTTAGCAATAAAGCGGAAGTATCTTTATTTCGTAGGGGATTTGATTTAGTCTTAGAGCAAGTCCTACCCACTAATACACACCTAGATCTTAATTTTTTTGCCGTCATTTTAAAACGAGTAGATCTCAACAATGAAATTTACAACCAGACAAAATAAAACAACACAATGGCCGTATTCCAAATTGATAATCCCTAACTACGATTAAAATATTAGGGGGGATATAGACGCAGCTTACTTCAAATCCGTCTCTATAGCAAAAGAGCTGTGGACTAAATTAATGCATATGTCAAACGAGTTAATATTACAAAGAATGCACTCAAAAAGGGTATGCCCAGCCCAGCCTACTCCAGCCTCGGAGGGCCTCAGAAGGCCCACCCTTTGCCCGGGCTTAGCCCCGCGCTTTGTCCTGCGCGCGTCCCGCGTCGCGGGAAACTAATTAAGTTAAAAAGCCCTAGCCAGGCGTGGGCGTGTCCACGGAGGGAAGAGGCAGCAGGTGTGAGATGAAGAATTGCCTGCTGGGCCTCGCAGTCCCTCCGTTTGATAACAAACACAGCGCTGGAATCCTGTGAACGGCTCCCGCAAAGCGGGGGCCGTGAACAGTGGCTGCTGAGCCCCTTAGGTAGCCACAAGTATCCTCGCAGTCAGGAACAGCAGTAGAAACAAAACAGTCTCGCCAAATAGCACTCGAGGAGCGAGAGCGAATATGAGCAGCCAGGTGGGGGCGTGTCCACGGAGGGAAGAGGCAGCAGGTGTGAGATGACTAATTGCCTGCTGGGCCTCGCAGTCCCTCCGTGTGATAACAAACACAGCGCTGGAATCCCGTGAACGGCGCCCGCGAAGCGGGGGCCGTGAACAGTGGCTGCTGAGCCCCTTAGGTATCCACAAGTATCCTCGCAGTCAGGAACAGCAGTAGAAACAAAACAGTCTCGCCAAATAGCACTCCATGTAACAAGAATGCATGAGCATATTTAACCTATCAGACTACATGTGATTTACATCCACACCACAAGTTATAACACTGCAAGAAATATGTAAGACAACTACACAATACAATCCCCCAATAATGAACACGATTCCCCAGCATCCTTGTCTACAGGTAGTGACATCACAGAATTACCTCCAAAACTAGCCTTTAAAGGAAAGGGAACGTTATTCTTCAGTATCCATCTTTACAGGAAATGGCATTACTGCAAGTCCCAGCATCCATTTATAGAGGAAGTTGCATGACTTCCAGCCATCTGCCTACCTCAATCCACTAGTAGGTCCTGGGGTGCTCTGCTCCCTAGGCATCGCCAGAAAAGGACAGACACTGACAAATACATCTTCTAATTAGGCCTCCTCGGACTAGAACCCCCGCTCACTGCATCTTAATAGATAAGAGCTGAATGTGGAACTCATTCAGCACACAACACTGCCACTCTCAACAATCGCAGACCTAGACCACATAGTTACTCACACAATATTAAAACAACATATAGATCCAACGGGTTACACACCCTACTTTCCACCACACCCGCTCAAATTACCAAACACATCCTAAAACTGCCAAACACACTCACAAACTAATAAGCACGCACCCCAGCTCATGCTCATCAAAGTACACTATGCTGTACTCTATGCTCCATCCGTTGTTCCCAATCACAAATCTGAGGCCCGCTTTAGAACAGAAACGTGAATCAGCCTCATACCTTCACACGTCCTAGAGGCTCCTCTTGCCGTAGACTACACAATCTAACATGTAGAAAGTGTCCATAAGAAGGGAGGAGACTTCGCTGTCATCTATAAGTCCTCCTGGTCCTGCACCACAATTAAGCAAGCAACGCTCAACTTCATTGAGTTCCTCACATGACACTGTCCACTCTCTGCAAAACAGTCCACCTAATCTGCTAGCCTCTTAGGTAAAAAAGGGACTTTATTGATGAATTTTCAGACCTCCTCACAACCTCTTTACAATATGCCAAGACCACTATTCACAGTGACTTCAACCTATCAGACAACTAAAGCATGAAAAAAACAAGAGACACCCTCCTCAACTTCACTAACATTTTGAACGTGCTATCACATGTTCAACAGTAAGCCCACTTGAAGTCCCTATCCCGGACCGCAATCTCTTGACATCAACCCTGCTTAGCATCCAAAGAAAACAGTTAAGATCTGTCCAAAAAAGAACTAAAAACCCTCAGATTCTTCGATGATTGCTCCATAGACAATCTACAGCTCAAATTCATCTCTCACACTTTGACATACGACGCCCACACCCTTCAAAACAACTTCAATACATTTCTACAAACCCATGTGAATACCTAGGCACTAACTAAAATACCATTCTGAATGCCAAAACATCCTGTGCCATGGTACAGTCCTTGACAACAATAAACCTCAGATAGGAAAAAAAGTGGAAGAAAAACACAGGCCCTGATAGAAGCATGCTACTGAAGTTACTTCACGTAACATGCAGACAACTCATCAACCAAAGTCACGTTATACACCAAAACCATCAATGGCGTTGTAAACAGGAGCAAAACACTTTCAAAACAATCAAGCACTTCATTAACCCCCTCCGCACAACGGAATAGCCTATGACTGAAACTCCTATCTCACACTAAATGGTCAAGCGCAATGTCCTCTACCCCTTCTTCAATGAAAAAATATAGAAGTGCCAACCGTATATTGATAACAACAAACCAATGACACTCACTCCTCTGTGATGCATGGCACAGTCCACAATGTTTATTGTTCTAATTCCAGTCTCACAAATTCCTCACTAACATCCTCAACTCCCTTAAAGCCACCACCTATAAAGATGATGTATTACCATCACCTTTCATCTAAGTTGTCTTTAGAGAGGCTCTATTACCCCTACTTACTATCATCAATAACTCCCTTACGCAAGGCCTTTTTTCCTGAAGCTCTTAGAACAGGCCAGATCGTTCCACTCCTGAAGAAACCCACACTGGGCCATGACCACTATGGCAACTCCCAAGCCATCACTCGTTTACCTTTTATTGGCAAGATCATTTAAAAAGCTGCACATGCACAATTTCAAGATCATATCAATACCAACATTCTCCTGCACTACTATGAGTACAGCTTCAGATCACACTGTAGCAAGAAGACAACTACCTTACAAATAAGCCCTGGTGGCATATTTTACCCTGTCAACGCATTTGAATGCATAGAGTTCTGAATAATGCTGCCAAATTGTGCAATGAGTACAGCGCTCTATATAATCCATTATTCGACATTGGCCAAATCCTAGTGGGCCACCCTGTTTATTTGCAAAGTAACTTCTTACCTGCAGGTACTTAAAGAAGCTACTGCCTGTTAACTTAAATTTTGTTTGTAGTTCATGAAACTATAGGATAGCCCCCTGATAATCCATAAGATTCCCAACCTTCCTGATCCCCTTGTTGTCCCAGTCCCTCATAACCGTGTCCCTAAAAATATCACCTGGTAGTGAGTGATTCGTGTACAGCCGTGTATAGCTATTATACCTGCCTAAGCCCCATTTTTTTTAGACCGCCTTCCAGATGTTATATGAAGCTCTTAATGTCTTGAACCTTGTATGTTTAAAATGACTAAAATCAATTGTGTTCAAAAAACGTTCTCAGCCTCGCCACCCATCAGTGCAGTATATACATTAGTGAAACCAGGTCTGCCATCCACTTGCTCGATTCCTCCGCCCCCTATCAGCCTCTGAAAATACTCCAAGGCCGCTGCCCAATAATAAAGCCTGAAGTCTGGGCCCCCCCAAACCCCCTTTTCCCTAGGTAGTGTGAGATATCGATAAGCTCTCCTAGTCTTCCCTTGCGCCCAGATAAGCCTATTAAGTATTGTTTCTAGTGTATTAAACCATAAGTGGTCAAAAAATAGTGGAATGGCTCTGAAAATATAAAGGAATTTTGGGAATGTAATCATCTTAATCACATTTATGCAGCCCATCAGAGTCAGACGTAAATTGTGAATCCTTTCAGTATTTTCCTTTACTTTTACTAGTAAGGGCCCCATATGTAACTCCACCAGTCTGTCTAAATCAGCAGTAACCTTTATCCCTAGATATACTGCTTCCGCCACCACTCTGGTATCCTGATATATTATGAATCTGTTTTGAACAATCTGCGTCTTCCCCCTTGTTTATCAAATATCCCGACACTGCCCCAAAGATTGTTGCCCCCTGCTCAATCTCTACTATAGCTCTACCTGGGTTTGGTGTAATAATAGCTACATCGTCCGCATACGCAAATATTTTATGTTCCTTACCATGCAGCTTGACCGGAAAGATGCTATTATTCCCCTCGAGCCATCGTAAAATAGGGTCCATGTACAAAGCGAACAGGAGAGGCGAGGCCGGACAGCCCTGCCTTGTCCCGTGCCTTATCTGTACTAACTCTGTATAGCCTTTATTAATCCTTACTCTCGCAGTCGGCTCTACATATAAGGCCTGAATTGCTTTAATATAACCCTGGCCATTGCAAAACCACTCCAGAGCCTTCCACAGATAGTTCCAGGAGACCCTGTCGAAGGCTTTCTCCGCATCAAGGAATACAGCAGCGACAGGGTCTCCTGCAACCCCTGCAGCATCTAGAATAGTGATCATTTGCCTTGTCTGCTGGGTGGTCCCTTTCCCTGGAATAAACCTGTGCTGTGAAGTGCTAACTAAACTCTCAATAACCCTGCTTAACCTTTGTGCTAGTGTTTTAGAAAAGATTTTAGCGTCCGCGTTCATGAGCGTAATTGGCCTGTAGGACCCTGGTTCTAACGGAGGTTTATTCTTCTTAAGTATCACTATAATATCTGCCCTGCCCAGAAATGTGGAACTGAGTTCCCTAACTGTGCCTGCATAAGAGTCTCGAGCATGTCCTTACCTAGTGTACCCAAGAAGGTTTTATAAAACTCTGCCGGATTTGATCCGGCCCTGTGGCTTTCCCGGAAGAGAGATTAACCACCGCAACCTGTACTTCCTGCAGAGTCAGTGGAGGATCTAGCTCCTCTTTCCCCTCTTCATTTAGCGCTACATGTGGTATGTCTGCCAAGTATTCCATAATGTTTGAGTCTGTGTTATGGAGGCTCTGATCATATAGGACTGCATAGAATTTCCTAAAAACCTCCCGAACATCTTCTACCTTGTTTACAACACCACCCACCCCGTCATTAATTTCCTTTATTTCCCCTGCCGCCAAATTTTGTCTGGTACGGATTGCTAAAAGGTGACCTACCCTCTCATTGTACTCATAACATTTTTCTTTTTTAGCAAGGTAGTTACCTGCCGCCTTCCTTGCCATACTTTAACTAGCCTCTGCTTTATTTAGTTCTAGTTTTAGCAATATCTCCTCTATTGGATCTTGGTTGGAAATGGCAAGGATTAAACGATCTTCTAGCTCTGCCAAGTCACTGAACCTTTTATCCATCCCAGTTTTCTCCTTCTTAGCCCTCTGGAACGTGTAGCTCAGAGTTTCCCCCCTAATTTCGGCCTTGAACGCGTCCCAGACCATACCAGCGGAAGCTGTTCCCCTATTAATCTCCCAGAACTGCCCAATCCAAACCTACATCCGATTAATATAGCGTTCTTCCCTTAAAAGCCCTCTCTCAAAAGTCCATGTATAGGCCTTTCTTTCCCCCCTAATTCCCGGCGGCAGGGTTGACACAAGTGGATTATGATCCAATAGTATCCTTGGGAGCCTTTCAACGGGCTACCACCTAGCAAAGAGCTTGAAATCAAAAAGTAGTCTAACCTGGCCACCATCCTATGTGGCGCCGAGTAAAAGGTACTACCTGTTCCTGACGGATTATTCTGGGCCCACACATCCACCAATGCATTATGTCGCGCTAGATTACATATAGCCTTGCATGTTCTCTTCTTCCGACCCCCATAGACACCCCCTCCCGTTATACCCAAGCCCGCCAGACCGTTGATGTTAAAATCCCCGCAACAGATTACCGGTTCTGACCACAGACGTAGTTCTAAGTCTAAAATTTCAAAAACATCTGGTTCGTCATCAGTGGAGCCATAGACAGAGACAATTGTATAACAGCCAGCCGCTGTTTCCCCTTCAATCATTGCCCATCTCCCCCACTGATCCTCTTTTTATCCTTTTAGCTTTCAGCACACACTTCTTAGCTAATATGGCGACCCCTCTTGTCTTAGTTCCTTGCTTTGTGTGTGCGAGCACCTCGAATCCCATTTGATCCAGCAGAAATGTATTATTCCCCTCAATATGTGTCTCCTAGAGGCAGATTACATCTAGTTTCAGCATTCTTAGCATAGCAGCCACCTTCTGTCTTTTCCCTCCATCATTTAGACCACAAATATTTATAGAGGCAATCCTTAATGCCATCTATACTTGCTAAAAGTTTCCTTGCTGGTTACCCAGTTAGTCCCCCCCTCTACTAGTGCATCTAGTGCATTTACCAAAGCAAAAATGTGTCTGTGTAACTTTTCCTTTTGTGCTGCAATTACCAAACAACCATCACCAACCCCCTCCCCCTGCTGTCCCACCCCCCTTCTACAGGCAAATAGGTCATGCATGACCTTTGTGTGACTGCTGTAGGTTGTAGTGTCACCTCCCTCTCCTTCCCATACCAACTAATAGTCTGTCCTATGTATCTGCAATGTATCTGTCCTGTATCTGCTCTATGGGATAATGGAAGGACCTTTCCCTCTGTTGTTTTTCCCTCTGTGCTGCTCAGTAAGTTCCGCTAGGAATTCTCCTGCCTTAATTTCCATAAAAAACATCCTAGTCTGTCCTCCAGTAATAACCTTTAGCTTTGCCGGAAACATTAGATATGCCTCTGAGCCTTGGTGTTGGAAAGGAGTGATTAACTGCCTGAGCTTCCACCTCCTTTCAACTGTTACATGGCAGAAATCAGGTCTTGCAAAAAATGTAACCCCCTCATTTGTTTTTTTAGAATCTGGTCTGGCTCTCTCCATTATTTCTTGCCTTGCCAAAAAATTTCCTAGGAACACAAGCATCGCCCTAGGCAGAGTGTCTTGGTTACCCCCCGTTTCTTCTTAAGTGACAGTGGAAATCTGTGCGCCCTTTGGACCTCAGTCTCCCATTGCCACTGAGCCTCAGGGAAAGCACCCTTCAGCATCTTAATGACATAACCTCTTGCGTCCTGCCCTTCCACCCCCTCTTCAAGTCCAAGAAGTCTCACATTATTGCACCTCTGGTGATTTTCGAAATCTTCAATCTTCCACTGAAGGTCTTCCACAACCTTCCCTTGCTCCATTTTGAAGGTCTGCCAATCCGTTACCTCATCCTCAAGTCTACCAGTTTTTTCCTCCACTTGAGACACTCTCTCCTCGACTTCTTTGTGCTTCTTATTCATTTTTCAAAGCGATGCTTGGATCTTTTTTGTATATTGCCTTGCTCTCCGGCTTTCTGCCCTAGCCTCCACCTGCATCTGTTTCAGTGTATTAAACATTAAGTCCAGTGTAGCGTGCTGCGATGGGGATCCAATATTCGTCCCTCCGGCAGCCCCTTCCCCCTGGTTATTTTCTCGATATACACTAGAAGTGGCAGAGTAGTCCCATAATAGTTTTTTATTCATGCTGGCTGGAGAGCCTCCACCTTCCCGCCTTGCCGCAGATTTCTTTTTCTTTGGTGTGCTTTTGCCCCTGGAGCCACTACTTCCGTCTGAATCTGTGGTGAGATCTGTGGAGCTTTCTTCTTCATGGTCACTTTTGCGGGTGGAGTCCGACTCTTCGTTGACAGAGAAAAACCTGTCTCCTTCTGGTGAGTTATTCTGCCTCTCTGTTGCCCCGAGAGCAGCCCCTGTCCCCTCTGATGCAACCCCGCTCACCGGTAGTACGTTGTTCGTGCCTTCTGTTCTCTGAGCGGTTTCCTCTGGAGGCGTACACTCCGGGACTGCTCCTTCCAGTTGCCCGGCAACCATGACGCCGGAGTCCTTGAGGACGGCATTCTCTGTCCCGGCGTCTTCCACGGAAGGGCGACTCACCAAGAGCTTAGCTGCCGCTCCGGCCAATCCTGCGGATCCTGCCGGCGGTTTTTCTGCAAAGGACTCCGTTAAGGTAGGCTGCCTTAAGTTAGTGTCTTTGATCGGCAGGGAATTAACCCGCTGTGAGATCGCGGATTCTTTAGCTTGTAATCTGATGTCCTGCTGTGACTCTCGCTGTGCTTTGGTGCCGGCTGGCGCGGCATGTGTCAGCCTCGGCTCTGGCTTCTTCTCCTTTTGGGCCTTCTTTTGCTGTGCTTTTGATACTGCGGTGTTTGCAGGGGTCGACCGCTTGCTTGGTGGAGGCATCTTCAGTACGGCCCCAGAGCCTGAACCATCCCGTTGTCCTAGCGCCTTACTCGTGCTAGTTGAGGCCGGTAGAGGCTTCTCTTTTTCCTTATCATGTCTCGTGCACTGAGACATACTCCAGGATATTTTGAGGTCGCTGTACAGATTCCTCCAGTAGTTTTTCAAAATCCACAGCGCCGCCGAAACCCCTTGCTTTATCCGGAGCTCAACGCCAGTACTTGTCCTTGCCTGGTTCTGGATTAGCCCATAGGACAGCAGCATATCTGTGTTTAGGATGCCAATGGCATTTCTCAGTCAGGAGAGGGAGTGAGGTGCGACTATCCTCTACAACCCTGTGGCGGCCATCTTGCCTCAAAAAACAGTGGTAGGCCAAAATATAGAGTTTAGTAACAGTAGCTATTTGCACATCTCCGAAATTGTTGGTTCCCATACTAGACTTCTTTTTTACACATTGTCTTACATTTGGAAGGCAGAAATGCATTGCAAGTCAATCGGTAATAACATTTGCTGCTACAATTCAGTGTTTCCCTAAGTCTCCCAATGAAAATAGTACCTCATTGGTGTGGGTAGTGCTAGTGCCCGCAACAGAAAAAAGCCCAAAACGCAACGTGGACAATCCACATTTTTAGAATGAAAACAGAAGCTTTTTTTGCAAAGTGCCTAGCTGTGTATTTTGAACCCAAGCTCAGCCGGCACCTAGGGAAACCTAGCACACCTATACATTTTTTTAAACTAGACACCCAGAGGAATTCAGGATGGGGCGACTTGAGTATCTCTCACCAGGTTTTCCTCTCATTTGTGTGATGGAAAGTTCTGAATCTGCGTGGATCCACAAATCCCACCAACCACCATACCCAGCATTCCCAAAAGCCTTCAGATAAAAATTGTACCTCACTTGTGTGGGTAGGCCTAGTGCCAAAACCAGCCCAAAACACAACATGGACACACCACATTTTTACAGTGAAAACTGACCTTTTTTTTGCAAAGCCCCTAGCTGTAGATTTTGAACAGTAGGTGTGCTGGAACCTAGGGAAAACGAGCAAACCTACTCATTTTTGAAGACTAAACCTCCCCAGCCAGTTCAGGGCATTGCCTTGAATACCGATATCCCGGAGTCTGTTAACCAGCATGCCGTAGTCAACAGTGTTGAAGGATACAGTATTGCGGCTGATCCATCTTGATCTGGGGTCATTTTAAGTTCTTTGGACACCACTACCTGGGCAGATTTTGTGCTATGCTGGGGGCGGATCCCATCTGTGTATGGTGTAACCGAAGATGATCTTCTAGGGATTGTGACATTATTCTGTTAACATGTTTCTCCACAATTTTACCAATAAATGTGAGAAGTGATATTGGTCGGAAATTCTCTGGCTGAGCAGCTTCCAGGCTAGGTGTTTTTAGCAGAGGATTACTTATTGCCTGCTTCCATAGTGTGGGGACTCTGTCTGACTGCAGGGAAAGGTTTAACATGCCAACAATGGATGGCAGAAAGGCCTCAATGGCCTTTACAACAATGGGAAGGGGGGCGAGGTCACAAGGGGAGCCTGATCAGATGTCCCTCATGAGAGATCGTGCCGTCTCCTTATCCAATTCTGGAAACTGAGTCAGTGCAGGTGTTACCCCCACCACTTGAACTATTTCGTGGCCTCTGGAGGTGTTCGGATCGACATAGGGGGAGCTATACATGTCAATCACCTTTTTGTGAAAGAAGGTGGCCAGTGGATCGCATTTTTCCTTTGAGTCATGCTAATGGGGGTGTTTTTTATAATCGTGGTCAGGGATTTCACCACTCCAAACAGCTCTCTGGAAGAGTTCTGAGCCTGTGCGATCTTGTCCTTAAAGAACTCAGCACGTGCCTCTCTCATTTGAGTATGAAAGGTTCTAATAACTGACTTATATTTAGCTTTGACTTGAGGGATCATAGGTCTTTCTCCATTCCTTTTCCAGCGTTTTACACCCTTTCTTTAATGCTGCTAGCTGAGAATTAAACCAAGGTGCCTTTTTGATGATGTTAATTGGTTTAGGGTTCATTTGGGGGGCCAATTTCTCGAAAGACTGGAGAATTCACCTTTCCAAGTTAGTATATAAGTCATCAATGCTACCGAAGGTATTAAAGCCAGAGGACAACAGGAGTTCAACCCAGGTTTCTACATTCAGCTTAGAACAGTTTCTCGAATGGGGAGGGGGGCCGCCTTAATGGGTTGGAGGCAAGTCTTAACTACCTCCCCCTTCTCCTGCACAAACAAAATTAAATGGTGGTCAGACCACAATACTGGGGCATGGGGGAATATTGAGATTGTTGGGTTATTGGTGATCACAGGGTCAAGTATATGACCTTTGATGTGAGTGCCTGTCGTTAACAATTGGGAAAGTGCTAGGCTCTCTAATTATTGTTCTAGCCTCTTAACGTTAGGGATATTCCTTTCTCCAAAATGCAGGTTGAGATCTCCTAGAATGGTGATGTAGGTTTTCTTCAACAACAGACTAGAAGGTATGTCCAAGAATCCTTCTAAGAACTCTGCCTTAGGCCCAGGGGGTCTGTAAATTAGCAGCCCAGAAAATATATGGGTGGGAGTAAAAGTAATGGTGAATTGACCGCAATCTGGCATGGGAAGGTGTTCAATAGTCCTCCAATCTTCCCCATATGATCGAGTCTATGAATATGAAACCCAGGGGGCAGGGCCACCAGGATATCTGGGGCAGAGTTGTCAGTAATAAACAGAACATCAAACCTACCCTCCTCCAGAAGTAAATGAATGTGAATTTTATGTTTGGGGAGTGAGCGACAGTTGATGAGGCCCAGAATAATTAAGGTTTTATCTGATTGGCATTTGGATTCATCTACATTAATTTGTTCCCAAATCTTTATTGTGCAATTAGTGTTTACATACTTGTGGTTCCTTGACCTGCAAGTCCCCTACTACCAACCCACCCCCGTTCCCTGCAAGGCATCGGAGTTTGTCCAAGCGAAAGGAGCTGTTCACTGGAGTATATATCAATGTTTCCCAGGCCTGGTTGCGCGCATACAGGCTTGCCTTTGGTGTGCCAGGGGTGCACTCGCTGTGCGCTCGCTTTACCGGTGCCATTTAAAACATTAGGGATCTGAGCACAAGACCGCTGACCTCCGGTGCACCATCGGAAAACTCTATGGTTGAGAGGGTTAACACTACCTCTCTCCCGCGCTTCCCGTGTGACCTCTAAGACTGCTAAAACCGCTATAGCGCGAACCTTTACTAAAGGGTCTGTTCTTCCCCGAGTCAACAACCACAAGCCAAGGTAAAATCCCCCCACCCCCAACACATTCAATGTAGCATAAGGAATTAGATTTTTTTAATTAAAAGATTAAAGTACAATAAGTACGCAAGGGCACCTCTTTCAGCATTCTCGTGGTCAATAGTTTGTGTGGATAGGCCTAGTGCCCACAATAGGAAACGTGCCAAAAAGCAACATGGACACACCACTTTTTTACAGTGAAAATTGACCCTTTTTTTCAAAGTGCCTAGCTGTGGATTTTGAACCCTAGCTCTGCTGGCAACTAGGGAAACCTAGCAAACCTATATATTTTTTAAACCTAGACACCCAAGGAAATCCAGGATGGGGTGAATTGTGTGGCTCTCGCCGGGTTCTGTTACCTAGAATCTCTTGCAAACTTTAAACTTTGTAAAAATAAAAAAACACATTTTCCTCACATTTCTCTGACAGAAAGTTCTAGAATCTGAGTGTATCCACAAAATTACACCCAACCTGCATTCCCCAAAGTCTTGCGGTAAAAATGGTACCTCACTTGTTTGGGTAGGCCTAGTGCCCGTGACAGGAAGTGGACCAAAAAGCAATCTGGACACACCACCTTTTTACTGTGAAAACTGACACTTTTTCCGCTAAGTGCCTAGGTGTAGATTTTGAACCCCAGCTCTGCTGGCACATAGGGAAGCCTAGCAAACCTTTATATTTGTGAAAACTAGACACCTAGGGGAATCCAGGAGGGGGTGGCGTGTGTGGCTCTCACCAGGTTCTGTTACCCAGAATCCCTTACGAACCTCAAACTTTGTAAAATAATACACATTTTCTTTACATTTCTGTGATAGAAAGTTCTGGAATCTGTGTGGATTCACAAAATACCACCCACCCTGCATTCCCCAAAGTCTTCTGATAAAACCGGTATGTCACCTGTATGGATAGGCCTGGAGTCAGCAACAGGAAACTGCACAAAACGCCAAATTTGTACAGTGAAAACTGACACTTGTTTTGCAAAGTGACTAGATGTGGATTTTAAACCCTAGGTCTGACGGCACCTAGGTAAACTTAGCAAACCTACACATTTTTGAAAACTATACAACTTGGGAAATCCAATATGGGGTGACTTGTGTGGCTTCACCAGGTACTGTTACCTAGAATCCCTTGCAAACCTCAAACTTTGTAAAATAAAAGCACATTTTCCTCACATTTCTGTGATGGAAGGTTCTGGAATCTGCGTGGATCCACAAACTTCCACCAACCCCACATTTTGCAAAGTCTTCCGATAAAAATGGTACCTCACTTGTGTGGGGGCGGCCAAGTGGCCGCAGCAGAGATGCACCCAAAACACAACATGGATACACCACATTTTTACAGTGAAATCTCACCCTTTTTTTGCAAAGCGCCTATCTGTAGATTTCAAACCCTAGCTCTGCCGGCACCTAGGGAAACCTAGCAAACCTATACATTTTTGAAACCTAGACACCCTGGGGAATGCAAGATGGGGTGACTTGTGTGGCTCTCACCAGGTTCTGTCACCCAGAATCCCTTGCAAACTTTGTAAAAAAAACAAACAATTTCCTCACATTTCTGTGATGTAAAATTCTAGAATCAGCGTGGATCCATAACATTTTACCCACCCTGCATTCCCCAAAGTCTTACAAAAAAAATGGTACCTCATTTGTTTGGGTAGGCCTAGTGACCGTGAATGGAAATGGCCCACAACACAAGATGGACACACCACATTTTTAGAGTGAAAACTGACCCTTTTTTTCAAAGTGCCTAGCTGTAGATTTTGAACCCTAGCTCTGCTGGCACTTAGGGAAACCAAGCAAAACTATACTTTTTTTTTAAACTAGACACCCAGGGAAATCCAGGAGGAGGAGATATGCGTGGCTCTCACCAGGTACTGTTACCCAGATTCCTTTGCAACCCTCAAACTTTGTCAACAAAAACACATTTTCTTCACATTTCTCTGATGGAAATTTCTAGAATCTGAGGTGATTCACAAAATGACACCCACCCGGCATTTCCCAAAGTCTTCCGATAAAAATGGTATCTCTCTTGTGTGGGTGGACCAAGCACCCGCAGCAGAGAAGGGCCCAAAATGCAATGTGGACACACCACATTTTTCACAGTGAAAACTGACCCTTTCTTTGCAAAGTGCCTAGCTGTAGAACCCTAGCTCTGCTGGTGCCTATGGAAATCTAGCCAACCTATACATTTTTTTAAACTAGACACCCTGGGAAATGCAGGATGGGGTGCCTTGTGTGGCTCTCACCAGGTTCTATTACCTAGAATCCTCTGCAAACCCCACACTTTGTCAAAAGAACATATTGTTCTCAAATTTCTCTGATACAAAGTTCTGCAATCTGCCTGGATCCACAAAATTACACCCACTCCCCATTCCCCAAAGTCTTCCGATATAATGGTACCTCACTTGTGTGGTACCACATTATAGAAGTGTGAGGAAAATGTGTTTTTTATAATGTTGGAGGTTTGCAAGTGATTCTGAGTAGCAGAACCTTGTGAGAGCCACAAAGGTCACCACATCTTAGATTCCACTGGGTGTTTAGTTTTTAAAAATGTATAGGTTTGCTAAATTTCCTTGGGTGCCACCTGAGCGAGGGTCCAAAACCCACAGCTAGGCACATTGCCAAGAAAGGGTCATTTTTCACTTGAAAAATGTGATGTGTCCAGGTTGCGTTTTTGGCCGTTTCCTGTCGCTGGCACAAGACCTACCCACACTAGTGAGGTAACATTTTTACAGGAGACTTTGGGGAATGCTGGGTTGGTGGAAGTGTGTTGCTCCCCTTAGATTCCACAACTATCTATCACAGAAACTTGAGGAAAATGTGTTTTCTTTACAAAGTTTGAAGTTTGCATGGAATCCTATGTAACAGAACCTGGTGAGAGGCACACAAGTCACCCCATCCTGGGTTACCCTTGGTGTCTAGTTTTAAAAAAATTACAGGTTTGCTAGGTTTCCTTGGTGCCGGCTGCGCTAAGGGCCAAAATCCACAACTAGGCACATGCGAAAAAAGGACAGTGCCTAGTGGGCTTGTTGCCGTCCTAGGCGGGAGTCGATCAACCTCAACGGGGGGGCAGAAAGACTGTGGCTATTTTTTGGGGGCTGGGGGCATTGGTAAATAAGAATAATCATTGATGTCTAGTGAAATGAAATGAAATGAAAACAGATTTATATAGCGCTACTAATCCCAGTGGGCGTCAAGGCGCCTAACCAAAAAGAAGCTAGCTGGAGCAAATATACTCTCTTACTGGTAGGCATTGATAAAGCACCAAGTTTTGAGTGCTTTTTTGAAGAGGGACAAGGACGGTTGGACCTTAATCTCCAGTGGGAGTGAATTCCACAACCGAGGGGCAACAATGGAAAATGTTCTGCTGACCCAACGGACCTTCCTAACGCGGGGAACTACAAGTAGATTCATCTCCGACGATCTAAGGGTCCTACTGGGCACATGGCGAGTTAGAAGGGAACCCAGGGGGTCCAAAGGACCAGCTGCGAGAGTTCTATAGGCCAGTCACAAGATCTTAAATGAGATCCTCTGTTGTATAGGAAGCCAATGCAGACTCTTTCTGGCCATTGTAGCAGAGGCTGAATTGGGTAGAGCCAGGACAAATCTCGCAGCCGCGTTCTGGACGACCTGAAGGCGTTGGATGATGCCCTTGTTGGAGTCTGCATAAAGTGCATTACAGTAATCCAACCTAGAGCCCACTAATGCAACCACAGTCTGCTTGCGTGCTTGGGGAGAGAGATAGTGCAAGATTCTTTTAAGAATCTTAATGACCCCCCAGCAAGTGGCCACTGTTCTATTGACCTGTAGAGTCATGGACAGTGATGTGTCAAATATTACGCCGAGATTTCTGGCCGATTGGGAGGGAGATGGACAAGTTCCCAAAGATGGAGGCCACCACTCGTTAGACCAGATGTCCTGGTGTTTGCCAAAGACCAGGATCTCTGTTTTGTCGCCATTCAACTTTAGGGAGTTTTGGATCATCCACTCCGAGACTGTCTGCATACAGGTCCTAAAGTTGACGGCGGAAGTGGTAAAAGAATGAGCCAGGGACAGCATGATTTGGGTGTCATCGGCGTATGACACAACCTCCATCCCCTGTGATTTTACTAACCTGGCGAGGGGAGCCACATAGATGTTGAAAAGGGTCGAACTCAAGGCCGACCCCTGTGGCACCCAATACTGCAAGGATTTAGCAGGGGAGAGGAACTCTCCGAGCATGACTCTCTGCTCTCTTAGATGTAAGAAAGAGTTCAGAAGGCTCAGGGCCGGACCCGCAATCCCTGCCTCCCTCAAACGCGATGTTAAAGTAGAGAGAGACAGGGTATCAAACGCTGCTGTGAGGTCAAGTAAGACCAACACAGTGGTTTGGCCACCTTCAGGCGTATGTTATTCACAACCATAGTAAGTGCCGATTCAGTACTATGGGCTCTTCTGAATCCATGCTGGGAGCTATTTAAGAACCTAGAGGAATCCAGAAAGGTAGATAGATGTAAATTCAGGTGTGATTCAAGCATTTTTGCAGGGGCAGGTAGCAAAGAGATGGGTCTGAAATTCTTAAGCTGTTCGGGGTCCAAGGTGGGTTTCTTTAGAAGGGGCTTCACTATCGCCCTTTTCCAAACCGAAGGGAAGGTACCCTGAGCCATGGCACCATTCATCACTTCGAGAAGGGGCGGAAGAAGCGTGTGCCTACATTCCTTCAAAACCTTCAAAAGACATGGGTCCAAAGGTGATCAAGCCCGTCAAGGGAGAGCGGCGGGAAATGAGTGAGGGTCTTGGTGGAGTCTCTCGACCAGGACTCTAGATTAGCTAGAGTTTGAGAGGAAGAATCCCCCAAAGTGTTCCTCTGAGTTTCCAAAGCACAATATACATCCTCAATTTTTTTATGGAAGAACTCGGAGATATTGTTGCACAGTTCCTGTGAGCCCACAACTGGATCAGGCACTTGGAGGGAACAAAGAGAATCCACAATCTTAAAAAGTTCCCTAGACGAGGTAAGGGATGTAGTGAGATTTGAGAAAAACTCCTGTTTTTCCTTAATTACACTAGCCTTGTATTCTCTCAACAGGCGCTTGTGTGCATCTCTTTCTATAGGGTCCCAAGCCTTCCTCCAACTTCTCTCCTGTCTCCTGCAACTCTGTCTCAAAAGTCTTAACGGCTCTGTGAACCAGGGAGCAGATGGTTTACGCTGTGCCGAGTATCGATGAGATGCAGGGGCTAGTTCATCAACAGCTTTGGTGATGGAGTTAGCAAGCTCTTGGGCTGCCTTGTCAGCTTCTCTCAAAAAGGAGTGCTCACTGGTCTTTATATAAGGAGCAAGGGCTTCGTTGGTAATATTCCTATAGCTCCTTTTGGGGCCTCTATTGATAGCAGCCAGAGCAGTCATCTCTGTTGGGGCAGATGCTAATTCAAGGGGCACTGCCAAGTGGTCTGACCAAACTAAAGGCACCGGAAGACCAGCTTAAAGTCTAGGGTCATTAGTGAACACACCATCTAATATGTGACCCGCCCGATGGGTTGGGCTATGCACAAATTGGGTAAACTCACAGGCTCCAAGTGAGTCCACCAACATAGCGGTGTCAGTGTCCCCCAAATTATCCAAATGGAAATTAAGGTCCCCTAAGATGGTGAGGTGGTGCTTGCCAAAATAAGGTTCAAGAATTCTCAGAAGATCACCGCTGAAACCAGCTCTCGGGCCAGGCGGTCTGTAAATGAGAATACCGGTAAAAGATACCGAGGGAGCACATAAAATAGAGAAGTACAATGCCTCAAAAGGGTCCGAGGCCTCAGACAGAGCTTTTATAGTACAGGGCAGAGAGGTTTTACAAAGAACGGCCAACCCCCCCCCCCTCTGCGTTTGAATCTATCCTGTCTAAGCAGTTTAAAGCCATCAGGAATTGCCAACAATAAATCATGGCCTGACGACTCAGAAGCCCACGTTTCCGTCACAAACATCCAATCGGGTTGTCTATCCGACACAAACTCGTGAAAGGCGATGTTATTTTTGACGAGAGGCCTACCGTTGACCAGAAAGCCCTTTCTAGATGGAATGGCCCTAGGTGACATCGACGAGTTCTGAAGACTACTCTCAGGGGTAGCGGGTGGCAAAAGAGTCGACTTACAGGTATGGCAAAGGGAGGAGTGTAAAATACCGTCCGGAGAAAATCTGTGATCACAGGGCAGAGGGGACGGTTTAAAGGCCAATATCTCCCGGGAAGTGTAACAACAAGTTACCTGTGGAAAAGGACGAGGGGGTCCAGCGTCCGGCCCGTCCTCAGCGCGGACGGGCGCAGACGGGCTGAACTCAGGCGTAACTCCGGCGGAAGTCCAGCGTCCCCGCTGCGCGTGACCGTTGCGCATCAGCATGACCTCTTTTTCAAGACGTCTAGCGTCCTTATGATGACTAGAACGTCAGAGCTCCCAAATGGCGCCGGCAGGCGTCCCAGTGTACACCCAATATGGCCGCCACGGAATCAATCCGAACCGGGAAGAGGGCCCGCCCAACAGCGGTGGGTTTCAAACAATTATGGTGCAAGTGGGGGGCTGGAGACTAAAAACAAGGGATAATGCCCAAATAAAAATGTTAACGCAAATACAAAACTAGGAGCTTTAAAATCTCACGTATGGCCGCTATTCAATCAGGAAACACACGCAGCGCGCAGGTAACGCTCTGGGTGAGCTAGCAAGGCTGAGCACCTAATTTTCCCTCCTTTTCAAGACGTCTAGCGTCCTTATGACGACTAGAACCTCAGAGCTCCCAAATGGCGCCGGCAGGCGTCCCAGAGTACACCCAATATGGCCGCCACGGAATCAATCCGAACCGGGAAGAGGGCCCGCCCAACAGCGGTGGGTTTCAAACAATTATGGTGCAAGTGGGGGGCTGGAGGCTAAAAACAAGGGATAATGCCCAAATAAAAATGTTAACGCAAATACAAAACTAGGAGCTTTAAAATCTCACGTATGGTCGCTATTCAATCAGGAACCACACGCAGCGCGCAGGTAACGCTCTGGGTGAGCTAGCAAGCTCACCCAGAGCGGGCTTTCTGCCGGCCAGGGGGGAAGATCAGGGGTTACTGCCCCTGTCTACCTCCTTGGGGGGGGCATAAACCCTGTGGCATTTTTTGGGGGGTGGGGGCATTGGCATGCCCATTCTGGCCAGGCCCCACTGCTCAAATTTGAAAAAAATTAATCCCTGATGCCTAGTGGACTTTCTGCCCTCTCGGGTGCAGATAAAGTGCTATTGCCCCATCTGCCTCCAAAGCACAAAGGCTGTGGCAATTTATTTGGATGTAGAGGAATTGGCATGCCCATTCTGGGCGATCCCCACCACCTACGTGTTAAAAAAATAACAATACCTGGTGCCTAGTGGGCTTTCTGCCCCCGCCTCCCGGTCAAATCAGGGTCTTCAGGGTTTACTGCCTCATCTGCTTCCCAGGACTGTGGCATATATTTTTTTAGGGGGATATTTGTATACCCATTCTGAGCAGTCCCCACTACTGCATTTTGAAACAAAATGTATCCCTGGTGCCTAGTGGGCTTTTTTCCCCCAGGGGCAGATAAGGTGCTATTGCCTCCATCTGCCTCCTGGGGGGCAGAAAGACTGTGGCAATTTTTGGGGGATGGGGGAATTAGTATACCCATTCTGGGAAGCCCCACCCCTACGTATAAATAAATAGGAATCATCCCTGGTGCCTAGTGGGCTATCTGCGCCCCCCCCCGGGGGAGGCAGATCAGGGGCTACTGCCCCCATCAGCCTCCTGGGGGGGCAAAACGAATGTGGAATTTTTGGGGGGTATTGGTATGCCCATTATGGCCAGCCCCCAACCCTGGCCTATAAAACAAAACCCTGGCATCTAGGGTGCTATCTGCCCCACCGGGGGGAGTGAAGGACTGGCTGTGGCAAAGTGAAATGGGGGGAGCAAAGGCCCTTGCCCAAGGAGCCCCTCCCCCCTCCCTGGTGGCTAGTGGGTGGATTCCAGCTTGGGGATTGCACTCCTGGGGCGCTTCCCAAGGACGGCTACCATTGGAATACCAACAATATTTTTCCCAAGTGTTTCGGTGCTCGGGGAGCTGAGATAGCCTCAAGAGCACTGAAACAATGAAACTCAAACTAAACTTTTGTTTCATTTCCAATGCAATGACGTCAGCGCGCCATATGCGCGATCGTCATTGTATTGAAAATAAAAAAACTGCCTCTGGAGTTTAAGTAAACTCTTCCCCACCTCCAGCGGCCAACAAAAAAAAAAGGAAATCCCTCTCCTGTCTTCAGCAAAGGGATTTAATGTGCCTGTACTCATGACAGAATGGTTCCATCAGGAGCACAGGAGCACTAGTGCTCATGATGGAACCATTCCGTCATGAGCACGGAAGGGGTTAAAGATTCGCAATCACAATTAGGCAATCGCTATTATGTAATACTGCTCCATTCGTTCCTATGGGCCTAATGTCCCATAGGTGTAAATGGTTTGGCATTAACTAATTTGCAATTACCTAGTTGGTAATGGCAAATTAGGTAATGAAATACACCCAAAAAATTTCACATCTACAAGGCACTTTGAAAAATGATTTTTTGTGCAGTTTTCAATATTTGCACATGGTTACCATCGACTTGGAGTCAATGGTGATAGCATTTCCTAAATGCACAGTTGGTATTTAGAAAATGCTTGGTACATGGGCTTAGGGAATGGCAAATTGATAATCAGTATTTGTAGTCACAATTTTAGGCAATCAGAATTTTTGCAATTACCCAAAATTGAGGCTACAAAGCCTTTCGTACATCTTGAAAGGCTACTTTGCATTTGCAAACAAGCTAAATTACAGATTCGCACTGTTTGCAAATGCAAAGTTGTTTGATAAATGTGGCCCTTTAAGCAATATGACCACAAGTATAATATTCGGAGAGCAGTGAGTTTCTAAATTTCTGAAAAAATATAGGTGTGTATGTGTAGAGTTAAGAAATAAACATAGCATCAAAAATAAATAGGTTAACGACCAACTCTCAGTCTATCCTAATATTATTCTGGCGGTATTCACGGTGATGACACATACTAGCCCTTCGAAGGCAGGCTAGAACTCTGGACTTGTTATTTGTATGTGTAAATAACATATAAATAACCCAGCAGAGCAAAGGGCCGGCAGTAAACAGAATGTATTTCTTTACACCCTCACCAATCAATAAACCCACATTTAATCTTTGTTTCGTACCTGGGGAAATAAATCAACCACCTTCAACGGAGTACTGAAAGCAGCTGCCTGACCCAGAAAAGGCTGGTGTGCCTGTCTGGCAGTAAGCAACTTTAAACTAATTTGCCAATGGGGATGAGCTTCTCAAATTAAAGATAAAAAAGTTACTAGTTGAAATGAGACTCGTAAAACCCAAGCATAAGGTGGACGTCACTTACAATAACATACCTCCAATATGGAACAATGAAGTTTCTAATGGAGCAAACCATCACTCTTCTTACAGAAAAGTGAAATTAATGAACCTGATCTCAAAGACACGTTTGTGTACATGCAGATCTCTGCATGTGCGTAAATTGTGTGAAAATAGCTTTGTACAGAGAAACTTAACAATACACTACTTTTCATTACTATAGTACTTAACATAGTAGGTCAAGACCCAAGGCACATGATAACAGAGTGATGTGTGCCAATAGTACAGTGATACAAAGTACATACAAGTGCTGGTAAATCAATGTACATTACCCATTAATGCAATTAATGAACTTTGACCTGTATAGAAATTATTAGAAATGAAAATAAAATAGTTGTGCACTAATTAATTCATAATATAAAAAGATCCCTATCAGTTTATGATGATTTTGAATTGTTGGCTTACTCGCTATACATACAAATAAGTAAAGCACACTCATGTATGCCATTGTATTGTGCATATTTAGCAGTATTTCACAAAAGGCTGTTACAATCATTTGCATAGCCCATGTAGCGATGCACTCGTTATCTCCTTCAAGTATAACTTCGCATGCTGTGGCTTGACATCTAGGGAGATGCAACAGACAGTATTCTTATCTCCAGTCGGAGATAGTTACAAAACCCTTGCTTTTATTCCCTTATTAAGGACGTATTGAGTTACAGGGTACACTGTGCCAGTCTCCTGAGATCCCTGCCTATGAGCACTGAACCCCAACTCCAGGAAAGATGAGCGTGCCATCCCTGAACTAAGCAGGCATATGAAAGCATTAGGAGGTTTACATTTCTAGCAGCTCAGCGGACATTAGATGCAGGCTGTTGTTATCTCTTAATACATTTTTAGGTATTTACTGTCTATTCGCATTTCTAAAAGTCTGCCTGTTCCAATGATTTACCTATTTTTGCCATAGCAGACTTGTGTCATTTATGGTCTAGGTTAGAGGAAAATGAAAACTTACGAACCTTTTGGTGATTCGTGCGCTATATAAGAACCTATGACTATGACTATGACTATATTGCACTGTAATTTTCCTTTGACTTCCCAGAATAAAGCAGGGGTGCCATATATTCTCAAATACACAACAGTCCTCATCAGATGTGAGGCAGTCTCCAAACTGGTCGATAGTTAGTAACTGTGCCCAAAGAGGGACGGATAAGATCCCGGCCTATTTTCCCAGCACTGTGGTTCCACATACTAACTATACAGCTCTCAGGATCAGGGGCAATGTAACCGTAGGGCGGGCACTTTAGGACTGTGAATTTTAGACAATACATATAGCTGATATAAGGGCTTTATGAAACTGGTGCTTGGTGTTCCTCTCGAAGGCAGGGATTAACGGGGCTCATTGGATGTGTACAGGGAGCATTTCGTATCTTTGATGCATTTCCAAAGAGAATATTACAAGACTGAGACTTTTTTTAAATCCAGGAGTGTCCAGACTTATTGTGTTTCTGTTGGAGAGATGGAGGTTTTGTGACAATAATTTCTCTGGCGATTTTGTGACAAAGATTTGCCTTTTTTCAAATGATTCAACTTGAAATAATGCGGGCATTCTCATAAGCTGACTTATGTTGCGGGGGAAGCTACCCACTAGGGATGTAAAGATAGGTGTAAGGCACTGAAGCCGTTTTTTATTAAAAATATATCAGCTGCTTTGAGGGTAATTAGGAGACATCTAAGCACTTCAGTCAACAGAACATTACCAAAGTTTATGCTTGAAATTACTGAGGCCTGGATGGCCAACATCAGGTCTTGTTTTTGAAGAAATTTCTTTAGAGCAGGTCAGGGATTTTACTTGAATATATTGCATGGCTGCCTATCTCTTATATATGAAGATCACTGTAGATTAGCGTATCCAGATTAAAGCCAAGCACGTTTGGGGCTAAGAACAATATTCATAAGTTTTGTCCATCTTCATATTAGCCATGCCGTGTTTAATTTCTTTACGGAAGGAAGTTAAGATCCAGAGGCTGTTTGAGCATTTGTTAATGTATAGTTATTATCTGAATAATGTAGGAGGATAGATGCTTGAGGAACCCATAAAGGACTGTTATGGGATTAATGAAAGGGGGGCCTTTTTTATGAATCGAAATTTGCCTAGCTAGTGTGACTGTAAGTTTCAATTCTATTAAGGACACGGAGGCGAGGATTATGCATTTCTTTCTCCGCCATTTATTAAAACACAAAATGCACAGCAGCCCAGAAAAGCTCTTATTGGAACATCATCATCGGTTTCAAAAAAAGGAAGAAACAACAAATAAAATCAACATAGTGCAAATGTCCCAGACTTTAACTCCAAGTCCCAGCACTCCAACTTGTAAGGATCCGAGGGTAGTCCTTTCACAGTGTCCATTATCCTTATATAAACAATCCCCTCTCTCCGTTCTTCCTCTTTCTTCGCGAATTACGCAACATCTTTACTGGTCCTGTTTGGCACCATCATTACCTAGTGACAAAACACAACTGCGTGAGAGTTGTACAACCAGATGCATGTCAGCAATACAACACGAACATCAACAGGCATGAAATGAACAGCATCAACTGGAAACCTACGTACTTACTGGCATACGGGCGGGACGTCACACACGGACTATCTGGGTGGGATAATCCTCGCCTCCGTGTCCTTAATAGAATTGAAACTTACCGTCACACTTGCTAGGCAAATTTCGATTCTATGGCAGGACCGGAGTCTCAGATTATGCTAGTTTAAAGCTTACTCACCACCAACCTGGCAATGTCCACCACCGGTTTGAAGTAAAACTTCTTAAAAGTGGACTCTGAAGACCAATCCGCTGCACGCATCAAGTCCTCCAAACGTGCACCTACTGCAAACGCCTTGGAGGCCATGGCCCCTCTGGCAGAATGTGCCCCAAAACGTTTAGTATCGATCCCTGCTTCTTGCATGACCCAGCGCACCCACCTGGCAATCGTGGGGGAAGAGACTGCATGGTGTGGCTTTCGCAAGGCAATCAACAACTGGCGTTCACCCGGAGGGCAAAGATCCTAAGTCATGTCCTCATACGCTTTCAAACAGTTCACAACACATAACTTTGGGACATCCACAAACGCAGGATATGTAATGGTTCTGGAGTCAGACTTGGTACAGCGGCCAACCGTAAAGGTGACGCCCTCGGGCAAAAACACCCGTGCGGACACATCCAGAACTCGAACATCAGACACTCTGCGACACGACACCAAGCATAACAGCATGGCCAATTTGGCCGAAAGCTCCTTCAAAGACAAATATCTATTGGCCTGCCAGGAGAGAAACAAATTCAAAACCACATTCACGTCCCAGACGACGGAGTAACGCGGTTCCGGCGGCAAAGCCAACCGGACACCTCGTAAGAGCCTGCACACAAAAGGGTGTTCTCCCACAGGGGAACCATTCACCGGCAGGTGCGCAGCAGAAATTGCCGAACGCATGGCATTGATAGTGCGATACGCCAAACCCGCCGTAGCCAATTCCGTTAGGAAGTTCAGAATGGGAACCACTCCTGCGACCAAGGGATCCAGGTCATGTCGAAGACACCAACGTACCCACTTAGCCCAAGCGGACTTGTAGCGCTTCGACGTACTGGGAGCCCAGGCTTTGGCCAAGAGTCCTTCAGCCGGTCGTGAAAGGCCTGGGAGCGACCAGCGTCCCCTGAAAGCCTCCATACCATGAGGTGGAGAGAACCCTGCAAGAGGAGGTGATGAGGCTCCTGATCCGGACTGAGAAGCAGGTGCGGAAACTGGGGGAGTAGGATTGGAAAATCCCAGGAAAATTCCAGTAGAACCGGAAGCCACACTTGCGACCTCCAAAATGGAGTCACTAGGACCAGCTCCCCTTTCTGCCGGCGCAGCTGAGCTGCCGTTCTCGTTATCATGGAGAAGGGAGGAAACGCATAAGGCGACTCCTGACTCCAGTCCTGAAGAAACGCGTCCGTGGCTTCCGCCACCGGATCCGGCCTCCAGCTGAAGAACCTCGGAAGTTGATGATCCAACCGTGAGGCAAAGAGGTCGATCGAAAAAGGACCCCAGAGGTCGTTCAGCCATCGAAAAACCGACACATCCAGTTTCCATTGACTGAAATCCCGTAGATACCTGGAGTGCCAGTCCGCTACCTGATTGGACTGGCCCGGCAGGTACTCTGCCTGCACCGACACATGATTGTCCAGGCAATAGGTCCAAAACTCCTTCGCTAGATTCGCTAGCGCACGGGACCGGGAACCTCCCAGATGGTTCACATACCGAACGGCTGAGACATTGTCCATCTTCAAAAGGACACACGACTGCACCGCGTGTTTGGTCCAGCACCGAACCGCAAAAGACCCCGCCAAAAGCTCCAGACAGTTGATATGCAACTTCTGCTCCTCTGGCGACCAGGCGCCGCCTGTGGAAAATTCTCCGCAGCGAGCACCCCAACCTGCCCTGCTGGCATCGGACTCGATCACTAAATCCGGGACCGACCCAAAGATCGCCCGACCATTCCAGGCTTCCATGTGAGAAAGCCACCACGTCATCTCCTCCTGCACCTCCTCCGAGAGAGGAACCAACTGATCGTACGACAAACCTCTGCGCAAATGAAAGGCTTTGAGGCGCTGAAGGGCCCTGTAATGCAGCGGCCCCGGGAAAATTGCCTGGATGGAAGAGGACAAGAGGCCCACCACTCTGGCAATCTGCCTCAGCGAGGTGTGGGACCTCCCCACCGTCTGCCGCAACACATGGCGGATCTTCGACAACTTGCGGGCCGGCAGACTGAGGACGGACTCGACAGAGTCTATGATGAAACCCAGGAACTCTATCCGTTGAGAGGGAGCTAGAACAGTCTTGTTTATGACAAACCCCAAGCTTTGCAAAAGCGACACCGCCATCTGCAGGTGTTCGCGCAGCTTCCGAGGACACTGGTCCAGCAGTAAAATGTCGTCCAAGTAGACGATAAGCCTGACGCCCTGACCTCGCAAGAATTCTATCACCGGGTGCAGAACTTTCGTGAAGCACCACGGAGCGGAAGACAGACCGAAAGGAAGGGCCATGAACTCGAATACCTGACCTCTCCAGAGAAACTGCAGGAAACGACAGTGCGGAGGATGAATGGAAACCACCAGTTAAGCGTCCTTCAAATCCAACCGCACCAACCAGTCCTGCGACAGGAGAATGTCGCGCAACAGATGGATGCCCTCCATCTTGAAGTGGCGATACACCAGCCACCCATTGAACTCCTTGAGGTTGATGACTGGGCGACGACCGCCGCCTGGTTTGTCCACAAGAAACATGTTCCTGATGAACCCCGAGGGATGCCGAGTTGAACGACGAACGGCCCCTTTGCGGAGCAAGTCCGCGACCTCCTCGTCTATCAACAACGCATCGGCCTCCGAGAACACCATCGGAGAAGGGGCACTCACCTGAAAGGGTTGGTCGTAGAATTCTATATGGAAACCGCGGACGGTTTGTAACACCCACGCGTCCGCGGTTAGACATGCCCACTCCCTCCAGAAGGCCGCTAAACGGCCGCCAACACAAACTTGGTCTGCAGGAAGTACACTCACCGGAATTGGAGTTGTTTCCTGCTCCTTTCTTGAATCCGCGACCTCCAAAACGCTGTCCTCTGGTGGGATAGAAGTTTGTGTAGTTGGCAGAGGTGTTATACTGCCCTCGTCCGGAGCCTTGCTCTCTGTTGCCGGCACTTTGCCCTGCACGGCCGGTCGCACGGCCCCTACTGCGACCAGCCCCGGAGGAAAAACGTTGGTGGAAAACTCGCTTGATGCTGGATTGGGCTTTGTCCAGCGAGGTAAAGGTAGAGACGAATTTCCCCAATTCCTTGATGAAAGGCTCGCCAAAGAGACCCCGGGGGGCCACAGCCCCCGCCTCCGAAGAGGCCAGATCTCCAAGTTTCGGGTCCAACTTGATTAGAAAGGACCGACGGCGCTCTGTTGAAAGGGCTCAGTTGGCGTTGCCCAGGAAAATGATCACCCGCTGAGCCCAATTAGACAGCACCTCAGGGTCAATGGACGCACCCGTGACCTTTGCTTCCTCCGCCATATCTAAAATTTTTGTGATCGGACCCACCGCGTCTAACAACTTATCCTGGCAGGACCACCAAGAACGGTCGATGCCCTTGCGCGGGTCCTTCATGAACTTGGCTAGAAACGTCGCCATCTTGGCATCCAGGTCCGGAGTCATGGCTACCTTGCCTTCCAATGATGGCCTAGGGCATTCCCCCCTCAGACACCCTCCGGCCTCCTTCTCCAGAGGTTTGCGAAGCCTGCTCGCCACGAACTTGGCCACTTTGTCACCCGAGGCCCAAGCCGCTGACCGCGGATGAATAATTTCATCCGGGTCCAGCATGCCAGAGCTATCCCGAGGCAACTCCGCGGTCGAGCTCGAAGGACGCCAGGAACGCTCAGACTCGCCATCGTCGTCGGTATCTGGGGAATCCCTATCCGGGGAAGAAGGTGCAACCTCCGAAGGCGCCACCGGGACCGGGGCGGCGGGCTGGTCCGTGGGGGGCGCGGTCGCCTTTGCCAAGAAAGCGTCCCGAAGACGCTAAAAGGCGCCCTTGTCCACCCCATGGGCACGCTCCGACGGCCCCTCCTTGCAAGGCTTCTTCGGTGCTGGAGGACCCTCCCCCGAAGGACCAGGAAGATCAGCGCGCGCCAACCTGGCGCACTCCTCGACAATACGAGCCAAAAGGCGGTCTTCCATAGGGCTGACTACCTCAGTCACACACCTATAGATAGAACTATCAACCGCCTGATAGAACTCCTCATCATTCAGATAGGAATGGGGCTCCTCATAGTACTCATCCTCCATAATGAGAGCCACCCAGATAGGCGACCACACCAGACTCAGAAACTCCCAACGGTCACCACAATACAGCCCCAGACACTAGGGGGTACAAGGTATTCCAACAGCCCAGAGGACCGTATAGCTTTTGGGCGGTAAGAACTGACTGCAGTCAGGGCGCACTCGGACCCCACACAGCGCACCGACCCACCACGAGGGACCAGGTCTGCCCCCCCACAGCGCGCTACCGCACCAGGGGCTAAGGAGTGCTTAAACCGGCACCACCGGCAGCAACGCGGTAAAACCGCAATACAGACCCTCAACAGGGCGTAAGAGTGACAGAATCACCGAAATGGGGCTACAGACCCGGCTTCACCGAGCGTCACTGAGGGGGCACGAGGGCAAGGCTCCGCGTCCGTTGGATTCTTCAGCGCGGCTCCTCTGAAGAGAAAACCGCGCGAAGGCCAACGAGACGCAGCAGTGCCCTCTAGCGGCTGATACACGCCGCGGAACCACAATGGGAACAAGGTCGCGAAAGGTGCGGAAAACCCGCCCCCGCGACACAATCAGGACTCGGTGGAAAAAACAGCCACAACTCTAACACAGATCCCGAAAGTACAATCAATAAAAAACGCCAAAAGTGAGGTACACACAATAACCCAAGAGCAAAGAGAAAACACTTAACTGGCTGCGGGAGCAGTGAAGAAAGAGGAAGAACGGAGAGAGGGGATTGTTTATATAAGGATAATGGACACTGTGAAAGGACTACCCTCGGATCCTTACAAGTTGGAGTGCTGGGACTTGGAGTCAAAGTCTGGGACATTTGCACTATGTTGATTTTATTTGTTGTTTCTTCCTTTTATTGAAACCGATGATGATGTTCCAATAAGAGCTTTTCTGGGCTGCTGTGCGTTTTGTGTTTTAATAAATGGCGGAGAAAGAAAAGCATAATCTGAGCCTCCGGTCGTGCCATAGAATTGTGATCTGTTAGAAAGAAATGTAAACCATCTGAGCACTGTTCTTTCATTACTACTGGAGGCTTCCAGTTGGGTGCAACACACTTTTCCAGATGCATGAAGAGGAAGAGATGGGGCGCTGTCAACAAGAGCCTTCCTATTTTGGACTGGCCTATTGGGCAATCTGCAATTTTGGCACTGCCAGATAGGCCAGCGTTAAAAGAACAGTGTGCAGGCTGATCTTCTGTGCCTGTCACAGCTCACAGCGCTAAAAGAAATGGAATGACCTAAAAACTGGCCATTTGAAGCAGGCCATCCGGCAGTGGCAGAGTGCCAGTCAACCCAACGCACCAGTGCAACACTGTAGCCTTCTCCAACTATTGAGTAGTTAATGGGTGAAGGAATTCCAGCTGGAGGAGCGTTTTTTCTTCGTGAAATTTATATTTTCTATGGCAAGTAGGGAGACATGTTTGGCCAAGTCCTCCCAGATTACCATGATTTGTTTGAAAAGTGAATTTTTAAGTTACTACACTTAGACCATATGATGTCAGGTAGGTTGGGTGTCCTGTTGATTGTTTGGGAAAGTTCTTTGGCACTTGCACAAGTGCAGAATCCAGCACAGTATCTAGTTTGTACGATTTTCTCACAGCTTTGAGTTTGAGAAGGTTAGCAGGTGGGGGGATTTGAAATATGAAATTATTGTACTAACTTAATAAAGAATTGGAATAGAAAAATGAAACAGTGAATGAAAGTGGGAAGAAAGAGAAATAGGCAAGAAAGTTTCCATCTATGTGTTATTTCCCGGAGGGACAATCTACACAAGTAATATAGAGTTCCTTCTACCGATCGCAGAGAATAAGCAGGCACATGCATCAATATTGCATTTTGCAATTCCTTAATTGCGAAAAATAAGGAATCGCAATTAAGGAATCGCAAAATGCAATGCATCAAGAAATCGCTATAAAAATAGCGATTTCTTAAAATTCCTTAATTGCGATTCTCTAATTGAGAATCACAATTAAGGCCTAGAGGGCCATAGGAATGAATGGAAAGAATTCTTAATTTGCAATTCACCATTGAAAATTCGCAAATTAAGAATGCAATTTCAAGGGCGCAGGGGTGTCCAAAGGACACCCTGTTGCACCCATGATATCTGCTTAGGAGTACATTTTGCACACTCACATGCCCCAAGGGCATGTGTGTGTATGTAAAATGGAACTTTGAAAAATGCACTTTAGTGCATTTTTCAAAGTTTTCGCAAATTACCATGAAGGTAAAATTTTAAAAGTTTGATGCATTGCATTTAAGGAATCTCAATTTGAGATTCCTTAAATGCAATCGCAATTTAAGAAATCGCAATTTTGCGATTTCTTAAATTGCGAAACCTACTAAAATGTTAATGCATCCCAAAAATGGAAATTGCATTCGCAAACGGCCGAATTTTGCGATTCCCACCGTTTGCGAATGCAATTTCCTTTGATGCAGGTGGCTGATAGTGTTTATAGGTTGTTTGAAACTCTGTGATACCAAGAGTTGTCAATTAAGCCAACGTTTGGTATTTGCCTGAAATTCTGGGTAAGAAAGTTTAGCCGGGGAGACACAAACCACACCACCTTGATTAGCACCATGAATAGCATAGGTGTCCATTTTTAGGAAATGTATGAGATCGAAAGGTTTCCCTGACGTCAGACAGGGAAGATAGCATTGTATATAATCTCATAGTACAGAAACTACTACTCTCTATCATGCGGCGAAAACCTGGGGTGAGCATTGATGTGTGTGAGTGGGTAGCACAAATGCAAGGCACGTATGCCAATCTCGACTCAGGCAGGTTTGAGTTTTTTTGAGCATTGCAATACAATGCTGTTCCAGAATGTCACAGCACGCCCAGAGAAATACCTTATTCATTTTCATTGATACACAAACACAAAATGTCACTGGTCAGCCCACCAAGCACCTATCCATGCCCACCAGCTGTTTGATTTCCCTGACCAAAGCATACAGTTCAAGGTGTGGGCGGGCAGGCTAATATGCATGACCCGTGAATACTGTACAACACACAACATACTGATAAAATACTGCAAAAGCATCCTCGGAGCAAAGAGACCCTTCCTCAGTGTAATCAGGCATTTGAAGGGTGCTCTCTTATCTTACCCATAACTAATGCTATTGCAACATGTGTGGGCAATTAGTTTGGTCGCGAAGTGATGCATGTCACAGTTGCTTACACGCAACATAACATGTGTATTTGTACCTCAGAGCAGAGAGACATGCGTGGCACTGCCAAAATTTTTATTGCGTATTTCATTTAAACAGCGACAACCCAAATACATTAACACCATTAAAGACAGAGCATCAAAAGGTGGTAAAATGTCCTTAAATATGTTTTTCAGGAGAACTCTAAGCATTCAATTCCAGTGGTTCACTGTGTGGGGAAGATAAATGCCATCTACATGAGGGTGCCAGGAGGATATAAAACAACAAGGGAAAGAAAGTTCATGTTTCCCCAAACCCTTGTAATTATCTAGCCTCAATTGTTTCAATTCAGGCGCAGCCCATTGTGGTAGTAAATTCGACTATGTCTGAACGCGTGGGCCTTTGGGTGGTTTCCAAGTAGTAGCTGTGCACCTTTTGGCCAGAGTCAATGCTAGATCTAAGAATGTAGGAACCATTTTACACTTCTGTGGTCGAGAATGCAGATTCAATAGGCAACATTTCGATCAGACAGTGCTATCCTGTCAGTCGTTACCTGTTACTGCCTGCCTGTTACCGAGGTCCAAAAACTCTCAGGGTCCAACAGGAGCAGCTCATGTGATAGAAGTCAGCAAGCCTTTCTCCACATCCAGAGTCTTATGCATTCGTGGTACTGACATTATGACAAAACTCCTCCATTTATTCATATTGAGCTAGTAAATTGCACTTGTGATGGATTTGTGTGGGGAGCATGCGTGGTAGCCTTATACCTGTTCCATGTTGTGAAGTGCTAGGTGTGGGCTCAGCCCTGAGCCTCCTTGGATCTTCTTCGGACTCATTCTCTAGCTCTAACCTAGTCATAAACCAGACTGCCTAGCCCCCGCATAAATGCAACATTTTCATGATATCCACTTGGTTAGATGGCCGTCTGACTGCCAACTGTTGTAATTTACTCATGTTACTCTTGCAAAAACTCTAAGCCTGCATTTCTAAGATGTTATTGATACATGCCAAGCAAGCATAATAATAATATGATACTTAACTGTGTTATTTCCTTGCACAGCTTGTTGAGGTCGATAGTAATATACATTATTCTGTTGACTGGTGATACACAGGGCCTTGTTTTTGTGATCTGTACGAAAAACAATGACATTCCAAAGTTACATACACACAATTCAGCTAAAACGTCGTTCTTTATCATATGGTAATACAGTTCAAAGACTTTATTCGGTTATATCGCATAAATAAAGCTCTTAAAATCTCTTAAAATCACAACATTAGTAACAATCATCACAATAAGTAAAATCAATCCAAACAAATACATATCACAGGCTCAGAGTTTAAAAATTTAAATAATTATCGTCTTCCGTACATAAAAAATATTTTTAAGATAAGCAGAGACAGATGCCACTGTAAATATATCATCCGATTTCTGGATCGCTAGAAATGCAGGACAACACTGTCTTAAATTCATGTACCTTAAAATAGGCCTGATCCACCTTTTCCTTGATAATGTATAAAATGTACAGAAAAATAAAATATGAATGTCCAATTGGGTGGACAAATCATCACATGGGCATTTGCTGATTCCAGTTGACCAATCATTAATTACAAGAAAACTCAGCAGCCTAAACAGAATCCCAAATCTAAATCGAATCAGCAGGAACCTTTCATGATCTTTCATCTGCAGAGTTAGGTAGGGTTGAATAACCAGCGGTATTAATATCAATTGGTGAGAGATCACAGTCTTTTTAGTAAACTCTTTTTGTTCTCTGCGATTCTCTAAATACATTAAACATTACTTTTTCAACGCTTTCCTAGGGATCTTAGACATTGATAGGGGTTCATCGTAAAATTCAGGATGGTCTATGTAACCGCAAAATGACTTAATGTAGCTCAGCCACTTCACCCTGTGAGCACCATCCAATTTCAGAGAATCCCGCAAAATAAGTCGGTTCAGGTGGCATTCATCAGTAGTCCATACCCTGTGCCACAAGAGAACCGGTTGGACCTTCTAGGTACAACATACCGAGTTCAGTGTGACAGTTATGGGTGGACATACTCTCAGGGGTGGATAAGAGATACTTCAAGAAGCCATTTTCGGTTTGCTGTAAACTAATGACATTAGAATAACCCCAAATTCCCACCCCATAGGTTGCCACCGTGACTCAACTAGCTTTATAAATACATAAAAGCTCCTTTACCCGTTTTCTCCCCATCTTTTTACTAAAGAGCTTAAGGGCCATTATGGACTTGGCAAGTAACAGATTTCTACTTTTAACTGCACTACTCCACTGACCAGTACAGTCAAACAAAATTCCTAAATAGGGGAAAGTTGGAGTGTGATCTAGTGGTATAGAGCCAATGAACATTGTTCTTTTCCTGTAGTTCGCTCTTCTACCACAATTCATAGAGAAAGTTTTAGTGCAATTCACCCTCAAATCCAGATTTGTCATGAAGGTAGTAAAAGAAGTAATCATGGTTTGCATGGCTACGGGAGTCCTTGCCATTAGGACAGCGTCATCTGCATAGATGAGTGCCGGTATTTTGCGGTTTATAGCCGTCGGCATATCTATGCAGTCCCGGAATAAAATATCCTCTAACTCATTGATATAAATGGAGAATAAAAAAGGGGCAAGGACACATCCTTGCCTCACTGCCCTTTCAATATTGAACAATCTAGTACACTCCCCTCTCCTGCAGTATCTAATCGGTGCCCTTGCCCCATTATACAATTCTCTTAGGAACTGAATAATATTGTTCTCTACACCCAGCCGGGCTAAAATTAACCATAGTTTGCTATGGCTGACACAATCGAAGGCAGATGTCAAGTCCACAAAGGTTAAAAACAGCCTCCCTCCCTTAGCCTTAGTGTATTTTTCTAGGAGGATAAATAGGTTAAGTCCTTGATCAATTGTACCAACTCCCTCTCTGAAACCATACTGGAGGTCACTAATAATCTTCTTCTCTTCCGCCCATAAATGTAATCTGTCTAGGATAATCCTAGCAATGATTTTAATCGTCAAATCAAGCAAGGATATAGGTCGGTAACACATACAACTAGCCCTATCGCCCTTTTTAAAAATAAGTACTATAATAGATTCGTACCAGGTACTAACAAGACCCACCGAACAGGCAGCATTAAAAGTTCTTGTGAGCAATGGAGCCCACAGTGCTACATTATTTTTAAAGATATCTACTGGGACACCATCAGGGCCGGGTACCTTACCCCCCTTGCTTAAGTTGATACCCCTAATTACTTCTTCCAAAGTAAAATTGAGATTCAACCCCTCATTGCTCAACTCCATCTCAGGTAGCTCCCTTGACGGATCAACCGTAGTAGTCACAGGGCTATACAGAGTTTCGAAATGTCTCACCCATTCGCCCTCAGAGATAGCAATCTCTAATCGTGCCTTGGTATTATCCTTACAGTATGGTGCATTGAATGCTTTCCAAAAAGCTGTCATATCCTTCAATTCCGAAGCCTCAATTAGTGCCTCCCATGCATCCTTCCTCATCATCTCCCTTCTATTTTTTAACACAGATTTATATGCTTTACGAAGCCCCCTAATCTGACTCTGATCTCTATCATTCCTGCACAAGGCCCATTTAAGTTTCGAGTACGCCTTAGTGCACACTGAATCAAACCAACCTCTTTTTTTACTTGTAGTGTTCTTTGCATTGACCCATAGGCCTTCCTTGATACGTGTTGTGATTTGTCTGAAATTGTTAATTATATCAGTATCATCAGAACCCATATCGAGGCAAGTAGCAAAACACGCATTACATGCCTTAATTAGGGTACAAAGGAACTAATCAGGCACAACCTTAGACCACCTTAGAGCGTAGCCATTCTGTCTAGCAACTTCAATATCTCTAGAATGTATTATGGGTGTTCTATCAACAATGGCCCGAGGGTCTGATATAACTACCCTAATAGGAAAATGATCACTTAAGGGGGTCTTCAACACACTATAACTGGCAACGCTATCCCCATAACATGAGGAAATCAGAATATAGTCAATTATAGAGGATAACCCTCTGCCATTAAAAGTAGCAGAAAACGGTACCTCTGGGTGGCACAATTTATTTGCGAAGCCTAGGTCGTTCATGAACAAAATCTCGTTCAGGGCATCCCCCATAACTGAATGTTCAAAGTGTGCCAGGATGGATTCCCTATCTACCATTAGACCACAGTTCCCTGTTCCCGCTCTATTACAAAGGGCACAATTAAAATCGCCCCCCCCCCTTTTAACGACAAACTCTTTATGTTCGCTACAGGTTATACTGTTAAGTTCTGAATTTAGGATTTTAAATATTGAGGGTAAATCTGCTAACGGAACATTGTTATAAACATTTACAATCAATATACTAAAGGTATTATTCATATGCAGACCGGCTATATGATAAAAACAGTTATTATAAAAAATCTCAATACTTTTACAGTTAAAACTGTTTGAAACATAAGTGCAGAGCCCTCCCTTTGCTCTGCCATGGACTAAGCCTATAGCTGGGGTAAATAAAGTTTTAAAACCATTCAAATGATATACATCCTTGGCCCATGTTTCTTGCAAGCATATAACATCACATTCATCAATTAGTTTAAACCAGAACGGATTATCCATTTTTGCTCTAAGTCCGGCAATATTCCAGAAAATAATCAACCATTTATCCCCTTTACCACCTTTTAAGTCAACAGCGGGATTCACGACATTGTCAGCAAAAGTATCTGGTGTCCCCCCACTTAAACTTCGATCCCTCGAAATTATAGCATCTGGCCTTTCTGGGGATACAGGTTCTGTACTAACTTTGGGTTGTCCTAAATGCTCAATGTGCTCAAAGTTCACCTGATGGACCGTTAGTTGGTTAGACAAAGGGTTATCAATACTATTCGCAGTTTCCCTATCTCTTGCTGGTCAATCCACCCCCCAAATCCAGACAGGGATTCAAAGCGATTGCTAGTTGAAACATTAAATAAATTCCCTGCCTGGTAACTATTGTAAAAATTATTAGTCGAAGAACCTCTGTGTGTTATGGGTACAAATGGGACATTGAATTGATTTCCAGCTTGAAAGGGGTTTATTCCATGATGTAAATATTAGGGTCTGTGTCTGCCAACCATAGCAGGGGCCAGTGGGTAAAAATAACTGAGATCGAAGGAAAAGGTTCCACCAGAGTTATCATGATACGGGAAACCACCTATGAACTGTACCACTCTGGGATCTCTGAAGTTCACTATGATACAGTCTCCTTCAATGTCCTTTACTTTATGTCCCACCCAGCTTGCTCTCCGAACATTTATGATTTCCCCTTGTAAATCTGGTCTGAGAGGTCTATTTTTTCCTATCCAGAACATAACTTTATTTTTTAATTTGTGAAAGGCTTCATCTCGATCATGCTTCCATTCAGGGACCCCAGTCAGCACGATTACGTAGGGGTACGAGTTCGGCGGCAAGTCAATTCTCTGCCTATTTCCTTTGCTTCTAGTTGCCGCGATTTTATCTGGTTCCGCTAACGCTACTATTTTCCATGTCCTCTTAGTAGTACTGTTTATGCTATTTTTATAGCTATCTACTTGATTACACTTTGGGTCCAAGCTGGCTAGCTGGGGGACTTTACCAGATAACTTTCCGCTTACTTGCTTTGGTAATTCTTTACCGCCTTGTCCCAACATCTCACTAAATAGGAGCTTCTGATTATTATTGGGTAAGACAGGTGCGAGGATTTTGTGTACACTTTTTATTTTAGCATTTCTGAATTTGCCTGTATGATCTTCTCAAGAGTATCTAGCTGATTGCCTATCCTTCTAGTCCGTTCCACTAAAGGAAGAATTGGGGATTTAATCAGTTGTTCGACATTTTCTAACAAACAAACTGTACTCCTAACATCCTCTAGCAGAATTTCAATTATTTCGTCAATGGGACTAATCTGATTTGTGGAAGTTCTCACTGCCTGTGTAGATGTCTTATGTCTATCCACAATCACCTTTTCCCTACATTTAAGAGGGTCAGCTTTAATCTTTTTAGTGCACCCGCCCTTCTGTTGGTTTCCACCGTGTTTGCGTTCAAGAGCGGAGACCGGCTTACATTCAATTTGATTATGTTCTATTTGTGATTTGTTGGCTAGCTGAGGACTTTTTCTATTGGCCGACTCAGCTCTCGGGTAAGCCATAAAGGAATCTAAGCTTACATCAATCCCACTTATATCTAGAATAGTTGGTAGATCTCTATGGTGTTGGGGTTTTTGGTACAATCTGGGTATGGGGTTGTTCAGGTGACGGTGCTAGTACTATGCTCCCGAGTAAAGATCTTCTCAAGAACACGGGGTCGAGGGAAAGGCGACGTACAGTTAAGTCAATCTCCTTCTCTAAGGCAGAGGCAGCCCTAGTAATAAAAGCATCTAAAGTACCAGTAATTCCTCCACCCCCTCCCCTATTACCCGTTTTGTTTCCATTTGAATTTTTAAGCGCCATTTATGTCCAGTGGAGCCTAGGCTTGTACCAGGATTCTAAAGCATATCATTAACAAAACCAAACACGTAATAAAGTCTTACTAATAATATGGGAAAATCAAAGGGAGTAGCCCAGTCCAGTCTCTTCCTGTCTCTGACGGGCTCAGACGGGCCAGCCCTTGGCCCGGGCTTCGCCCGGCTCGTCCCGCGTTGCGGTAGGCTGAGTCTGTTTTTATTCACCTGTGGGGGCGTGGCCTGGCGATAGCGTGCCTCTGTGCAGCCCAGGAGGATTGTGGGCACTGTGGTTCGCCTCTCCCTGCAGTTCCTTTGGCCCCCAGCTGCAACTTCGCGGGAAACGCGAGAGGTGGTGTCGGGGTCCAGCAAAAGAACAAAGGAGCGTGGATTCCTGCTATTCTTAGCCCGCAAACAGCTCCAACAAGGTGCAGGATACAGTGATTTTCAGCGTTGCGGTAGGCTGAGTCCGTTTTTATTCACCTGTGGGGGCGTGACCTGGCGATAGCGTGCCTCTGTGCAGCCCAGGAGGATTGTGGGCGCTGTGGTTCGCCTCTCCCTGTAGTTCCTCTGGCCTGAAAGGAAGTAACTAGTTTTTTTCCCGCACTACTTAACTTTAGAAACACCTTTATTTTTAAAGACATCTTGCAGTAAAAGTGCAAAAATATGAAAATGTCTCTTCAAAATTCAAAATGTGTATTTCAATAACATGCAGAACCATTTCACCTTTGTACATAACATCAGTGCATTGAGAAATATTTTATTTTAAAAGCAAGTTTTCAAATATGAATTTACAAACGTTCATTCATCCCCCCACCCTGACAAAAATGACAAAAGCGAACTAAGATGCAAGTCAGTTGTTAATTGTACTCTTTGGCTCGGTTCCTATTTCATATGAACAGTGTTAGACCTGGCATCTTTGGCGAGGTTTCCCCTGACTTTTTGCCTCTACCTCCCGTATTTTTTACCCTGTGCTGGATTTCGTTTTTACTGGTTTAGATACTTTGGGCACTTTGCCACTGCTGATCAGTGTCAAAGTTGAAGTGCTCCCTGAGTAAATTGTTATTGTGATTGGTTATCCATGATTGGCATTTTTGTATTACCAAGAAGTCCCTAGTAAAGTGCACTGAGTGTGCCAGGGCTAGTGATTCAAATGCTCCTAGTGGGCCTGCAGCACTGATTTTGCCACCCACATGAGTAGCCTTCCAATGGTGTCTCTCAGGCCTGCCACTGCGGTGTCTGGGTGCAGTTGCTAACTGCCATGCTTCCCTGGGCAGTGTCCACACTGGCCAGGCCTAACCCTTCCCTTTCTGTACCCATCGGACACCCCTATGGAAGGCCCTACGTACCCCCCTGGGCAGGGTGCAGTGTATCTGAAAGGTAGAGCGTGTAGTGGTGTGTGTGACATGCTCTGGTAGTGAATTACAGCCATTTTCATTTTTCACTATTGAGAGGGCTATCTTGCCCGTAGGCTTTAATAGGGAATGCTGTGTATAATGTTTACCTGCAAATCTTCCCATAGGAGCAAGATAGAAAATTAAAGTCTGGTATCCCTGAACTCAGAATTCAATAACACATCTTTTAGGAGGGATGTTTTTTTTAAATCCTGTGTTTGAGAACAGCACTTTTAGAAAGTGGCTGTTCTCTTGTCTAACCATTCTGTGTGCCTTGGCCTGTTTGCAAATTGACTGTCTGGTTTGTGAGTGACAGGGGCTGGGGAGCCCCCAGGAGGCTGGCTGAGTCAGCCCTAGGCTGAATAGCTGCATCTGCATCTTGAGTGGTGGGAGGGGATAGCACCTGGGCCTGAATAGAGCTGTGCCTGCCTTCTACATTGCGACCCTGCCCCTTTTTCTGACAGGAAAGAAGTCAGGAAAACAAAGTGCTCCAGGATTGACAAGAACTGGTTCTGACTAAGCCAAGGCCTCTCTGCCTCCAGAGAACAAAGACAAGGTATAAAAAGGGCTACCCAGACTACAGAAAATTAGATCATCCTGGAATCAAGGAATCTCTGCCAAGGAGAAAGCTGGAAGACTGAAGAGGAAGGACTGTCCTGCTGTGTGTTTGTGGGTTGACCGGCAGTTGCTTTGCTGCCAAGGAGAGGGGAAGGACTTTGCTGTTGCTTTTTCCCCTTGCTTGAAGAGATCTTCAAGGGCCTAAGAATAGCTGTCTCCCTGTTAAGAAGTCCCAGGAACAAAAGGACCTCACCCCCAGGTTCCCCCCTGAACTCTGCTGTATGAGTTCTGCCCTTCCCAGAGTGCTTGATTCAATTGTGGGACCTCTGGAAGTTGTGTCTGCTGTTTGGGGATCTGGACAAGGAGAAAAGAAGACAATCTGCAATTTTCACGCATCGCTCGCTTGCGGAGCGCATTCCCGACAGTGCGAGCAAATTCCCACCGCAGCAAAGTTCAAAATCGTTGCAGCGCCTGTAGCCGCTGCAAGAGCCGACGCATCATTAGCTTGTGGAACGCATCGGCCCGGTGAGTGAAGATTCCTATTGCTGGGAGTATCGTCGCAGAGCCTGTCGCCGCTGGGTGAGATCGACGCCCCTCTTCATTGCGGACCGCATCACGTTGCTGCGAACATCGTTGCAGAGCCATTGCATCGAGGGACCGGGAGAGGAGAAGATCGCTGTTGCGCATCGCCGCCTGAGATTGTCGCCGTCCCGAAGATCATCGCATTGTGCCTGTGCAAGACTCTTCCTACCGAACCTGCGCATCGGAATCCATACAAGGTATCGCATCCCTCCCCATACAGACTGGATTTGTCGCAACACGCCCGCTGCGTCCAGCGGGGCTGTCGCATCGCCTTCCCAGGGTCTCAGAAGTGACGCATCGCTTATTTTTTAACGCTGCAGCTTCCATTTTGAACTTTTGTCGCATCTACAGGTACTTTTGGCTAAACGTAAAGCAACTGTGGATTATTTTGACGCAAACCCTAGAACTTTTTGGAAATCATATTCTTGAACTGTGTATGTTGGATTTTTGTTGTTTTGATCTTGTGTAGTTGAGATAAAGATACTTTATTTTTCTAAACTGGTGTGGAGTCCGTTTGTGGTGTTTTCACTGTGTTACTGTGAGTGTTGGTACAGATACTTTACACATTGGCCTTTATAAGCCTGTCTGCTTGTGCCAAGCTACCAAGGGGGTGAGCAGTGGTTATCTAAAGAGTGTATCTCCCTTACCCTGACTAGAAGCAAGGGTCCCTATTTGGACATTGGTACCTACCTCTGCCAACTAGAGACCCCCGAATCTAACAAACAGCATTATAGTTTATAAATCAAACACAGGAGAAGGTTTTGTACAATGCACATCTATAAGTCATGCATTTCAACGTTCTTTTGTTTATGACAATTAACAAGGAGGGAAAGTGAAATAAAACAATTGCCTAGGATCACACAATTGAAAAAACTTTTGGCTGCTGAGATAATGTTTGTACCCATGTTCTAGCGAAACGTTCACAGCCCTGCCAGGGTAAATTTGAGGAAGAGCTCCACTGTCTTAGAAAGGCGAAAAAGCAGCA
This sequence comes from Lissotriton vulgaris, assembly GCF_964263255.1. Lineage (NCBI taxonomy): Eukaryota > Metazoa > Chordata > Amphibia > Caudata > Salamandridae > Lissotriton > Lissotriton vulgaris. Next base: position 500,536,020 of record NC_141685.1, read on the forward strand.
GTTCTTAATTTGTGCCTGTGCTTTTCGGTGCTGAGCACCAGCACTTAATTGCCAGCACAGGGGCTTATGACTGCCTGCCACATAGTATGGTGTCTGCCAATTTAGGTATGAGCCCAACAACTTCTGTTTATTATTTCAATTTACATTTCAAATTATTAGTATTTGCCTCCAAAGCAATTCTTATGCTTTGGGGGCCTGTAATAGTATGAATTGTCACACTTTTAAGAGTGTGATGATTCGTAGTGTGTTGGTGCTGTCATTGGCAGTGCTGCCAGGGGCAACGGTTGGTGCAAGCTCTAGTGTCCTCCTGTTGAGGGCCCCCGCACTACATTTTTGATAAATTAAGCACTGGAAAGCAGGGACACTGTAGAAAGGCATATCTTTTGTGAAATACCAAACTCTGTAAAACCTTCCAGTGGTATCAATCAGTACTTTTTAGGCTTAAGGAAACGGAGGTCATTTGCAGGTAAGAAGATCTGATAGATGACATCAAAATCACATTATTAAATGAGGAAGGAAGGAAGTTGGCACCCAGTAAACTGAATGAAAGATCTTGGGTAAATAAAGTTAATATCTATTAACTCAAGTATCCTCCAGTGATAAAGGGACTTTCAGGAAAAGTTAGCTTCCCTTCGAAACTAGACCACTAAACGCCTCCGTCATAACTCCCTTTTAAGAATCTACAACATTATCCTGTGACAGGAAAAGGAAAGCTCTCATTATAGGTCAGCCTTCATTCATTGCCAAACCCAAACTCATTTGATAAGTCTCTTAATGGGGGTATTTTCTCCCTATTGTTACTAGGTGCTGCTTGGAGGAGGCCAGCACTGGAGTGGTGGATAGGAGAGGTTCCTGCTTGCCGTATTGCGATATCTGTTGGTGGTAGAGATGGCCCCCTCACAGCGGGCTTGGATCTAGTGGAGTACCCATGGATCCAACAGCACCTGCGCCTGGTGCTGACTCAGGTATCGGACTGTGCCCGGAAAGTGCGGAGCCCTCTGATGGGGTACAACTGCATCTCAGGGTTGTCAGGGTGGCAGGGGGGCACCATGGAGGTCGTTATATAATTGATACAGTCCCTCGCTGAGGCCTGTGTTCCTCTACCCCAGTGCTTCAGACGCTGCTCTGCTCCTCTGGTGGAGTATTGGGGAGGTGGAACCCAGGGGAGGCCTATTGTTCCTGGATTCCATTCAGGACTTGTGAGCTGCTTGCCCTGAGGGTAGCCCTTAGTTGCTCTACCGTCACTGACTCAATGACTTTACCTGTGGCCCCCCTGGATGAATGTACTGATTGATGGAATCACTGAGCTGCTCCCTTGGAACTTTGTGTTCTGCGCCTCTGAGAGTTTCAGGAGGTCTGTTTCTCATCCGCATTCTGGGGCGACTGAAGCATCCCTTTCTACCTCCTGCAGTGACTGCTATTCGCATCAGTGAACATTAGGGAGAAATTTTCACTACAACATTTGGGTGAACCTACAGCTTATATATTGCACTCACATTCACCTTGGGGTAGGACAGACCCCAGAGGTATTTGCAGGGTAACACCATCATGCAGTGCACTACGCCGAGCCAGAGCTCCCAGAGAATTACCAGGCAGGGACATCAGAACACACACTGAGCACTCACTGGAGTGCGGGGGGGGGGCGCCGTTGTCTACTGCTGTCCTGGAGATCATAAAGGGGTCAAGAGAGGACCTAGAGGGGAAATTGCAGGATTATCCATTGAAGTGAATCTTCTCAATGCAGATTTGTGAAAAATAACAGATAAAGTTGACATTGCAGAATCCAACCTTATTTTGCTTCAGACAGAGGTGCAGCAACTCCAACAGCAGGTGGCATATCTAACTATGCTCATTGGCACCCTTGAGCACCGAGTTGAAGATGCTGAAAGCCGCTCGAGGAGGAATAATCTAGGCCTGCTGGGCTTCCCTGAGAAGGACAGTCCATGGAACACTTTCTGGAACAGTGGGTGAAAACCGAACCGAGGCTATCCTAACCTTTTGCCCTCGTTCCTCCTCTGGGTGCTCCTCTAAGAGCACACATTGCTCGCTTGTTGAATTACAGAGATATAGATACGATTGTGCAGTTCCTCAGTGCAAGAATAAAAAAATTGCAATTTACCTGGATTACATGCAGAGAATGCAGGAGTGACGTAAAGCATTCTTGGAGGTCAAGAAATGGCTACATGCGTGCTGCTATTTCCAGTTAAGCTACGTGTTATTATGGAGTAACATTTGCACTTCTTTGAGCACCCTGAGGATATCTGGTCACAGCTGGATATGTCGGATACACCATAGGGGGGACCCCTGAGTAAAGTTGAACCATTTCATGCCAGTGGTAAGTGAGTGACGCAGACGTTTTCGGCCAAGAGCCAAGATTGTGCCACTGTCTGTCGAGAGCGGCTCTGGCTGTGTTGTGATCCAGGACAATGGAACCATGACACAGTAGAAATGAAACTGCTGTGGGTGCCAGAGACATGTGGGAGGACATCCTCCCAGGGCGGCAAGGACTCTGATGCTCCTTCACATATTGGTGACATTATTGAGGACACTGGTAACTGATGGGATAGCTGTTGTTGCTCCTGACTGCCAGGACTTCCTGGAGGGCCACACTGCTGTGGATGTGATCTCGGAGGACTACCTGACTGGTGGTTGTTCTCTGGTTGAACGGCTGATGTGGTGGTACCTGGGTAAATGATCACTAGCATGATAAATGATTGTTTGAAAATTAGTCTTAGTTGTGTGGCCTGCACAAGTAATGGGTCTACATTTGTCCTCCATGGGAACCAAACACTCCATTGTAGCGTTTGACTCTCATGGAGTAGTATAGCAGAGCAGCCCATGACCTACTCAAGGGAGGTGGTTTGGGCTTGTATTCACCATTCACATATACACAATATTAACACTCAATAAATGATTGTCCAGTCTGTGCTTCTTCTTTAAAAAAAGAAAAAAGTAAATTTATTTCACACACACACACACCACACTACTCAATACTATGCCGCAAATTACAAAGATACACAAACTGATGAAAATACTTCTTGATGACTTTGCATGATCTTTCTTACCCCTTCAATGGGGGGGCATAGTACCACAACTCACAAGTTAAAAACATTATCTTTTCCTTAAATGCAAGGATTGAACCTAACTTGGAGTAAGAGCGCTTAATGCTGGCACCAAAGCGAGTGGCTGTCATGTTATGTTATGTTATATGTATGTAGAGCGCGCACAGAGCATCACCATTATAATCACAACACTATGAAGTTATAGACTTTCAACACTAGAGGAAGGCTGAAGCATACACTTTTAATAACCTTCACCACAAAAATTGCCATTTAAACGCAGCCCCTGAAGCAGATCACAAATTTGCAATTTCCAATTTTCATATAGGGTGTTTACACAATATAAAATCTCACGTTAAACACCTTCAGGCCACTAGGACTGTAGCCAGTCATTGCCACTAGTGGGTGGCACACGCCCAGCTGTGGAGTAAACGCTCCAGCCTGAGAAGTATCTGAAAATCCTTTAAGGGTTATCCTTTCAGAGTTCAACCCAACTTAGGCTTGAGACTCATGAATTCTGTTGGGGGGAATGCTGTGCTGCTCCTGCAGTGGCACTTCCCCCTTCTCCTCAGGTAACGAGGTCCAGGGATGGGGTCCTGGGTCCCCTTCCCACATTTGCGGGGTAGTGCAATGGAGTTCCCTCTTTCTAGTCCTTCTTGGGGCTCAGGGATGAAGCCCTGGGCCCCTTCCTCCATCAGTGGGAGGGATGATACAATGTCTCCTCGAGTCTTTGCCGCTTTGGGGTCCAGAGATGGGTCCTGGGCCTCCACCCACTATTGTGGGGATGCGCTTCTTCTCGGGCCCAGGATTCCTTCCACTCTCATAGGCGAAGCGCAAAAGAGCTTCCGCACCTTCTATCTTCTTGGGGGCAGCCTCGGGGCCCTGTCCCACTCCGAGGGTAGGGTAGAAAATGGTGGTGGAGCCTAGGTAACTGGAGCACTTTCTTCATACCTACTGGCCTCAAAGTTGACAAACATTGCAGGGGGCGATTTTCACTGGCTACCTGCCTAGCCTTTCACTCTGTTTTCCTTTGGGCCGCTCCTCCTTCTGGGGCAGAAGCTCAGTCTTTCCCCCAACTGGTCCTCAGGGAGTGTAAGGGGACCAGCTTCCCTGGCTGTGTGGAAGTGCCCCACTAGTCCCATGGTCAATCATATGGGATGTATGATGGTACGACGTGTACCGTCACAACGTGTGCTTTTACAACGTGTCTTTAACAACGCAAGTCGTTACAACGACTTGCGTTGGGGGGCGCTGATAATGAATAGTATAATATACTATTCTAACACCAGTACCCGTGGATACTAGGGAAGGTGTTGGAATAGTAAATATACTATTCTTTATCCTCTAGCGCCCTCCAGCACAAGTCGTGGTAACGACTTGCGTTTAAACGGACGCGTTCTAAAAGTACTGCGGAGTAAAATCCGCGTTGAAAAGGATGTTCCCCAATCATATGCATTGTGCTTAGTCCAGATGGCAGTCAGGGGGTTCTTCCTTCCATTTGTCCATGGCGTTCACCTCCAGTCCCAGTGTCCAGTAGAAAAGCGCAAGAAAGAAATAGCTCTCCCCCAGCACAACACCTTCTACATGGGAGCAGGAGATCCTACCTGGGATGCACTTCTAGCCTATCCTGAGGTGACACGTCACTGTCCTGTTTCAACCTTCCTCCACAGCCTTCTGAGATACTTCAAGATGGCGTCACCCAGTATCCACTTTCGCTCTGGGTGTCTCAGCTCTGCCTCTCACTGCCAGGCCCTGCCCGAGCGAAACTTCAAATAAGTTCCCCTCCTGGTTTGGCTTCATGGTCTGGGCTCCATCCCTTTGTTTAGTGGGCATGTGCCGGCCCTCTTCCTGGCACAGGATGACAGCACAGCAGTCCATCCCGCCCCTTCCTCCTCGGGAGCTGATCTTATCATGGTTATTCACTCTCTTTGTGGGGGAAGGTCTTTGTTCCTGCCGCTGTAGAGAAAAATAATTAACCCAGCCCAACAGGGTGACAAAAGGCCTGGGCTCTGATCCTGACCTGTACAGATATGTCTTTAGACTTTACAGAATTGTTCTTTTTACACAGATTACACTGTACATCATTAAGACCCAGGTGTCTTTAGACCAGGAGGAAGCAGAGTTGCCTTCTAAGGCAGCCTTCCCCATATGAGTAAAATGGAGTGTCACGGCAGACAAGACAGTAAAGCACACGGACATCATAAGGCCTATCCCAGGTCAATACCAGACCCTGGAGAGTACCTTCTAGGCCAGGCAACCTGTGTGCAGTTCCTGGGCTGCGCACAACAGGAGTCTCCTGCGTACAGCCCTCACACGTCCGCACACATGTCCAAATGTAAACAGCCCAGTGACCCTTACCCTTGCTGGTCACAGTGGCCTTGTCTTAAAAGTCAGACACTGGTGGTAAACACGCATAGTTCATTTTACCATGCCATTTCCACGGATGAGTCACAGGTTATAAGGCTCTCCTACTGTAAAAAGTCAAAAACTAGGTAATCAAAAAGTGAAGAATCTGGGCAGTTTAGATGGTCAGAACCACGTTCTCACAGTGATTGGTTGATCTGGAGGATCCTCAGTAAGAGCTGTATGACTGTGTGCAAGGGCTTTGGCCAGCTTGGGGTTCAGGAGAGGGATAGGATTGCATTGAGAGTATATGGTTAAATGTCATATTACTGTTACTGAAGGGTGTTGACTTGATTGCAGTAACATGTTTGAACACTATTAATTATTATGTGTTGGTGGGTGGGGAGGGGAGCTTCTTCTCCATGTTGTGGGTTTCCTTTGTGCGGGTCTGAGTATCGATGGTGTACATGCTGGCACTTTGCTGTCTTTGAACATGTGTGTGGTTGTTGTTCAATGCTACTTGTCCGGGGTTGGGGGGAGTCAACTGGGTTGCTTGTTTTGCTTTTGCATGCGCTCAATGCCCTCTTGACATGATCAGCTTGCTGATGTGAGGACATGATGAGTAGACGAGGAAATTGTAAGTTCCTTTCTTGGAATGTGTGAGGACAGGAATTCTATAAAAAGCAGTAGAGAGAGTTATGACTTCATAAAAGGCACAGTGTTAACATAGCATGCCTGCAGGAGACCCATCGTACAGACACAGAGGCTACAAAACTGGCAAAAAAATATAGGAGGCAAGTATACAATGCTAACTACTCGTCTTTGTCACAGGGGTACTGGTCTGGTTTTCCCCAGGGGTAAAAAATTATCAATGGGGGGAGTGAAGAGGTGGTGCTCAACGGCACCAGGGTGGGCCAATCCTCCTCTCCTGAAAGTACAGTTAATCAACAAAGGTCCACCTCACGTAGAGTTGGTATGTATCCTGATGTTCATGGAATACACACTGTGTGTTAAAATACCCCTCACACACCAAAAGGGCCCTTGGTGTCATGCTTCATCATTGGGGTCTTCCCACCCCGCTGCGGGACGGGGCAGTGCTGCAACAAGCGACTACGCTGGAGAACCTTTTTATGTGGGTGCTATGTGACTGAATAGGAGTGAGTGTTAATAGGGTCAGTGGTGAAATATAAGTAAGTGGTGTTAAAAAATACCTGGCCTAGTGGTAGAAAAAACTATTTAATAGACACTGGCTGGTATTGTTAAAAAAGTGATTCGGAGAGATACAGCACGTTAATGGGCTTACTCTCCTGTGCGGGTCAACATGTTTTGGGGCGCTATGCCCCTTCATCAGGACCAGGGTCAGATCCCCCTGTCACTCACTAATGTTTTAACACAAAAATTCTTAAGGTGTATGTACAAAGAAGTCTTCTACTTAAGTCAGATGACAGAGTGGGAAGCAATGAAGGCAGTGATGCAGTGATACAGTGATTGTGTGTGGGCCTATTGTACGGGGTGAGAAGGTGTTGTAGGAAGAACTTATTCAAGTGGAGGGGGTCATGGCAGGGATCCAGAAGCTCCCCCCAGATGAAGTGGGAGGGGTGTTGGGATAGAAATAGAAATGTTGTCTGTAAGGAATACACTAGAGAACAAAACCTTGAAATCTATTGCACAGCTAATGTATATGAAGGTGGACTGTTCTGGGCAACTTCTGGCCTGGATACTCAGCCAAGAAACACCCTGCCCTCCTATTGATCATCTTAAAACTTTCCGGGGATGGGACATTTACACACAGAGTGGTAGGATAGTGAGGAAAACATACCATAGGACATTTGGGTAGCAATACTTATTATGGTACCCAGTAAGGGGCTGGATGATGCTGACTGCAATTTATGATACCAAAATTTTGGACATGCAATTTACTATGAATACACAATCTGATTATTACATTTCCGAAGTACTTCACTATATACTGATTTGAGCCCTGATGTAGTTCTAAAGAGTTATGGAACTAAACACGTTGGCTGGATTTTAATGTTTATACTGATATATACTAATAAAGAAGAATTTAGAAAAACGACATTGGATGTTGAATTTTTTTCCTGGTGCACCTTCCTATATTGTAAAAGTATCTTTATCTGGACAACAGTGGCATTATACGACGACAAGTGCTGGAAGAATTGGGCACAGTACACTTTACTGGCTAAGATTGGAGTTTGAGGTGCAGTGTTAGCAGTTTGCCGCAGGAGTGTTTTGTGTTAGTACACAGAGTGATATAGTTGATGCCGTTTGGGGCCACCTGGAACAGGATCCGGAGCACAGTGCTGGCTTTCTGGTTGCTCTACTGATTCCACGATGGGGGGACATCGCAGCCCAAGAACTAGATGCTTATCTCACCCTAGAAGAGACACAGATCTCACCCTAGAGTAGGTGCACACAGCACTTATCTGTCTGCTGAGGGGGGCATCAGGAAGTCATTGCCTTTCAGCCAAATTTTACCAGGCCTTTATCCCAGTCCTCACGCAGCAGCCACTTAAGGAATACCACAATGCCCGTGACACCGGTATGCTGCCCGAGTCTATGCAAGAGGGTTGCATTTCTATGGTATTGAAGACATGCACTGATAGCTCAGAACCTTCAGCTCAAATGATAAACATGGACATGAAGCTGGGTCTAGTTTTACCATATAATGCCCCAGGCCCATTCTGTCCACACCTGAAGCCTAAAAGTCTATAAGACCCCTGCCCAGCCATAGATAAACAGGCTTATGCTACATTGTTCACACTGCCTCAGCATCTGTCCTTTTGTAACCTTATAGAATCTCTTCTGTGAAGGCCAATAACCCCAAATCGCTGCCTTACTGATAAACAATTCCCCATATCCCAGTCCCTGTCCTCTGTGCTCACATTTTACCGTAAATTGAGGCCATGAAGAGATAAACAGGATGCGTCTGCCATGTAGAAAAACAAGATGAGACAGCTACATGGCTCAAAATAACTAGTAACCTTTGATAAACTTTTGTACTTTTTGAAACGTCTGCTTTTCTTACTTTCCAGGAAGTGACAACGAGTTTTCAACAAATCGCCCAGCTTTTGTTATGTTCTATGGCCAAACGCCTGCTAATGTTTTGATTCTGTGATCATCAGTTCCTTATTTCAACTGTACGAAAGGATTATCAACTGACCAACTCGTTGATCACCTCATTCAGTGTCCTTCACAAAGAGGTGCTCCCAGCTAGCTGACTGATTTATAGATATTTCATTATTAGATAGGGTTATACTGTCTTATTGCGCTCTGCTATTCAATTTCTCTCTCTCTCTGAATTACTGTGATTTCATTTTTTTCTAGATTGCATAGTTTTTTACTTTTGCTTAATGATGCGTCTTTGACACTTGCTACTTACTTGTCTAAATAAAGTGCCCCTCCTGACTTGGTTCCTGCTTCTCAGAGTCTATCGTGTTATTTCAGATAACACATTACATGTTGGTTCTTGCTTTGTAAAAAAAAAACATACTCTAACACAGGGCCGACTTTGGGGGGGGCGTGACCGGCGTGGCCACACTAGGCTCTGACTTGGAGGGGAGGTCCCGACCTCAGGCAGTATGCTGTGTTTAGCAATAACGTACAATTGTACTTCCCTTCATTAACACGTTTTCCTCATTATTTTAACTTCTTTCTAATGCTAGTTATGAGTCATCAGAGTAAACATCAACCTGCTGTTGCCTGTAGTGTTGCTGGCAGTGGGGTGTACCACTGCAGCGCACACCCCCTCCCACTCCTGTGAGCAGTTGTCCCCTCCAGCGTGGGAGGGCTTTGGTTCAGCCCGGCGTGAGCGCCGGGGAGGTGGTAAGCGTTAATAAAAAGCCCAGAAGACTGGGCGTGGTTTAGTTACATGCTAGCCACCATCAGCACATGTGTGTCGTCTAGCCAGCTTAATTATAGGCCCAAGCCAGGACACTACACTGGCGACGAGGGTGGTCAAGTGTCCACCCTACCGCGTACCCTGTCGCACCGCCACAGCCCGTGTGCATCCCAGCTGCCCGGTGCCCGACGCCGTGCAAGCCTGCACGTGGCGCGCTGCCCGGCCCCCTGAGCCGCCTACGGCCCGCTGTGGCCCGCCTCGAAGAAGCCGAGAGCCTGCCTGCCCACCTGCTGCTGCTCGCGCCGCTCACCGGTGCTCCTGCGAGACTTCAGTCTGCCTCCTGGGCCGTCCTACGACCTCCTCCGCAGCGTGGACTGGAGCGCTGCCAACAGGTACCCCAGGGAGCCCTTCCTCTGTCCCCCGCTGCCTCCGACCCCCAGGCTGCATCTCTCTCCCCAGCCCCGGTCCCGTGCGGCTCCACGGCTGCCCCGCGCAAGCGCTGTGAGCGCCCAGTACCACGCGCAACGCGACCTCCCCGCTATTCCTCACGCATTTCACGTGTAAACGGACCCTGCCAAACCTCACGCTTCTCGCGGAGCGGGGCCTACGAGTCCTCCACAGTGCCTGAATCCATCTCTGGTGATTGCAGCAGCCTACTCAACCGTCTAGAGCCCCACCTGTCACCCCCTCTGCCTTGCTTCAGCCATCATGGCCAACGTGCCGCCACTGGAGCCCTTCTCTGTCACAGGGACACCCCCATCACAAGCTGCCCGGTGGAGGAAGTGGGTGGAACGTCTTGAAAACTACTTCATCGTGGCAGACATTGCGGTGGCGCGACGTCGCGCAATGCTTTTGCACCTGGGGGGGAAGCAATCCACGACATCTCCAAGGACATCACGAAGGGAGACCCGCCCCACACGTACAACACTCTACGTGATGCCATCACAAGATATTTCAAACCATTCGCCAGTGCGGACTACGAACGCTTTCTACTCCGCCAAGCCCGCCAACTCCCAGAGGAGTCTGTAGATGTATTCTACGCTCGGCTCAAGAAGTTAGCCAGCACGTGCACCCTCCCGGATGCGGAAGATGAAATCCGCGCCCAGTTCATACAGGGGTGCGCCTCCCTGAAGTTGCGGGAGAGGGTGCTAGAAACGGACGCCATGTCCATGCGCGACATCCTAGCCCTGGGGCGGTCCAAAGAACTTTCCAAAGCCCGCGCTGCCCACATGGAGCCAAAACCAGCTGTCACGGTCAAAACGGAACCCGTGTGCGCCATCAAGTCGCAGGCTCCAGATAACCGGACGAAGCCACCCCGCAAAGGACGGCCAAAGCCGGCCCAAACCACCCACAACCAAGCATGCATGTGGTGTGGAGGCGCCACTCCCCACAAAGGTGCTTGCCCCGCCCAAGGCAAGATCTGCAGCGCTTGCGGCAAAGCCAATCACTTCGCGAGCGTTTGCCTGTCGTCGCAAAGAAAGAGATAGAGTGGCCCACCCAGGAGAGTGCGACAGATGGCACCGCTGCCGAACACATCCACCAGCAGCGACATGGATGACGATGAGGAGGACGCCGCATCCGTCCACGTGGTGCGCATGCTCAACACCTTGGCAGCCACGTCATCTACCGAACCAATGTGCACCGTCCAAGTGCATGGCCAAACAGTCACAGCCCTCATCGACACAGGCGCAACAATCAACCTCATGGCCGCCAGCGTATATCAGAATCTAGAGAATGCTCCTACACTTCACCCCACCAGAGTGCAGGTTTTCGCTTATGGGACTCGTCGCCCGCTGCGCCTGTGCGGTGTTTTCCGAACTACTGTGTCCCACGACTCGACGCAGCTGCAAACAAAAATCTACGTATCCCAGGAGGGGTCAGGATTCCTTCTTGGTTGTAAAACAGCGCGAGAACTCGGGCTGATATACTTTGGCCTAACAGTACAATCCCACGGTTTGGATCACCTGGTATCGGAACACTCCTCGCTGTTCGAGGGCATCGGATGTTTGAGAGGGCCCCCCGTCCGGCTCCACATCGACCAGTCAGTGGCCTCAGTAGCCCTCCGGCACAGAAGTATTGCTTTTCACCTCCGACCGAAAGTCGAAGCCGAGCTGCGAATGCTCGAACAGGCTGGCATCATTGAACGAGTGACCGGGCCCACACCATGGGTGTCCCCCATTGTGGTCGCCAAGAAGCCAAAGCAACCAGAGGCAGTAAGAATCTGTGTAGACATGCGCCTCCCCAACCTAGCAATCAAAAGAGAACATCACCTGACGCCGACCATCGACAACATCATCGGGGAGCTCTGAGGATCCAAGTGGTTCTCCAAGATGGACCTAAGGTCAGGATACCATCAGATTCCTCTTCACCCAGACTCACGCCCAATCACGACCTTCTCCACCCACGCTGGCCTCTGGAGATACACCAAGTTCAAGTTCGGCATATCAAGTGCAGCCGAAGTATTTCAAAACATCATCCACAATGTCCTGCAGGGCCTCGATGGGGTGCTCAACGTGAGCGATGATATTTTGGTCCACGCCCCGACCTTAGATGAACACATCCGACGCCTCCAAGCAGTGTTCACTCGGCTGCAAGAGAGAGGACTGACCCTCCACAAGGACAAATGTGAATTCCTACGCAAAGACATCAGTTTTTTTGGGTACAAGTTCTCCGATCAAGGAGTAGGTCCAGACCCGGAGAAGGTCAAGGACATCCACAATGCGCCAGCCCCCACGTCTGTGACAGCCGTCCGCAGCTTCCTGGGCATGGTGACATACTGCGGGTGTTTCATCAAGGATCTGTCGGACTTGACAGGGCCCCTTCGTGACCTCACAAAATCAACAACTGCCTGGACATGGGGCCCGGAACAACAGGAGTCATTTGTAAAGACCAAAGCGGCTCTGTCAACGGACACAACCCTGGCCTATTTCAACCCGCGACACGAATCACAACTGGTAGTCGATGCCAGCCCAACAGGCCTCGGAGCAGTTCTGTCTCAACAGCAAGCGTGTGGAGAGTGGGCCCCAGTTGCATACGCCAGCCGCACCCTGACGCCTACCGAACAACGGTATTCGCAGATTGAAAGAGAAGCCATCTCCATTTTATGGGGATGCCGCCATTTCCACATCTACCTCTATGTGCATCCTTTCTCAGTGATCACCGATCATAAACCCCTCATCCCACTTTTCCAAGGCTCGTCTTCTCGCCCACCCCCGAGAATCGAAAAGTGGGTGCACAAGTTGCAGGAGTTCCAGTTTACGGTGGAATATCGACCCGGCACCCGGAATCCTGCAGACTACTTATCGAGGCACGCCCGCCCGGTCACCGATGCAGAAGCAGCCGAGGCAGCAGCCACGGAAGAGTACGTCCGGCTAATCGTTGAACGGTCAAGACCACGGCCGATGTCCCTGGAGGAAGTGGCGAGAGCCACCAAGGATGACGACTGCCTCCAGATTGCGATCCGAGCCGTAGAATCTGGTGACTGGAAGGCGCTCCAAAGCCCAGCGTCATTTCGCACCCCGAAAGCCCAGGCTATTCTAAGAGCCCTACACCAAGTCAGACACGAGCTGTCCATTTCAGCTGAAGGGTGCCTCCTGAGGGGTCCTCGCCTCGTATTGCCCAAACGCCTCGCCCAGCAGGCCGCTTTGTTGGCGCACGGATCACACCAAGGGATCGTGAAATCCAAGAACAGGCTCCGAAGCAAGCTGTGGTTCCCGGGACTCGACAAGGCCGTCGAAGAGGTAGTCCAGAGATGCCCAGTGTGCCTAGCGGCAAGCCTACCCAACCCCCCAGCCCCCGTACTCACCGAAGAAGGGCCAACCTCCCCGTGGGTGCGAGCCAGCGCGGATTTCGGCAGCCTCCCCGGCGGCAAGTACATGCTCGTTGTGGTTGATGATTTCTCTCGCTATCCTGAGGTGGAGATAGTGGCGTCCACGGCGGCGTCCGAAGTGATTCCGAAGTTCGAAAAAATCATTGCCACCCATGGACTCATGGAAGAAGTCCGCACGGATAATGGGCCCCCGTTTAACGGCGGTGAGTTCACCGAATACCTGCAGAACCATGGTATCAAGCACAAGCGAATAACACCAAGGTGGCCCCAAGCCAACGGGGAAGTCAAGAGACTGATGAGAACTTTAAACAAGACAATCCAAATCGCTATGGCCGATGGCCACAGTCTAGAACGGGCCCTATATCAGTTTCTCAGTGAATATCGTCTGACTCCACATTGCACCACCGGGGTCTCTCCAAGCCGACTCTCCTTCAATCGAGCCATCACAGACACCATCCCACGTGGGAGCTATCCCCAGCTCCCCGGAACCGGTCCATGGAACAGCGCGCCAAGAACAACCAAGAAGCGTCCCAGAGACGGAGGGCAGCGGACAGCCCCATTCAAGTCGGAGACAGAGTCCTAGTCAAGGACCGCCACCCCGGAGGAAAATTCCGTCTACCGTTTGAACTTGACCCCTGGAGAGTGACTGAGGTAAAAGGGACAATGATCACTGCCTTCAGGAATGGGAAGTGGTAACAAGAAACGTGTCCTTTTTTAAGAAAGTACCTGAGGGAAATGATGATCCTGAACTAGACGACTGGCGTCCGACCCCCCTGCACAGACCGTCAGAACCAACTGGTGCAGAGGCCCTGACAAGTCAGTCAGACACCGCCACCCCGAGTGATCGTGAGCCCGAAGGACCAGCAGGGAGCCCCAGCGTCAGCGACACCAGAGACTCCGGAGAGCCATCCCAGACCTCCGTGGAGGGGTGAAGCCAAGGAAGGTACAGTCTATGTCCGTGTCCTAGACCATCCCAGAGATACCGGGACTTTGTGGCACAGTGCTGGCGCTGAGCGGAACCGGATGGTGACCCCGCCGAGAAGAAAGTAAGACTGTTCTATTTGTGTATTCTGTATGTTTTCAGTCACACTGAAGTTCCAGAGACTCTACCAGCGAAATGTTTAACAGAGACTACCAGAGACATTTTTTATGTTTGTTAGCATCATAACCAGAGACTATGCAAGCGAAGTGTGTGCTATTTTGTTCCAGGTTTTTGTTCTATTCCCAGTTAAAGGAGGAATGTAGTGTTGCTGGCAGTGGGGTGTACCACTGCAGCGCACGCCCCCTCCCACTCCTGTGAGCAGTTGTCCCCTCCAGCGCGGGAGGGCTTTGGTTCAGCCCGGCGTGAGCGCCGGGGACGTGGTAAGCGTTAATAAAAAGCCCAGAAGACTGGGCGTGGTTTAGTTACGTGCTAGCCACCATCAGCACATGTGTGTCGTCTAGCCTGCTTAATTATAGGCCCAAGCCAGGACACCACATTGCCCAGTGGCCGCATGTGACCAGGCTGCTGCCTTCACCGTCCTCCGGAGCATTGAGGTCTGACCACTACGCTTTCCAGTCTTCAACATCTCTCTCCCTCCGTTCTGGGGCTGAATGCCTTCGCCAGCTGCGAGAAGGTAGTTGTCACATCTCTGGCTGCCCTTGCTTCCCTTTTCCCAGTTTTCTTTCAGCACGTACTGATTGAGTTTGCAAGTCCACCATCCTAGTTGTTGTAACTATTGTCTTGCTCTTTTTCCTTTTGCCTCACCCTCCTCCTCGAGGTTGGGATTTTGGCATTATGTGATTTCTGTTGTTGCCCTGCTTCTGGGTGCCACTCTTTCTGGCTGATGAGTGTCTTGGCTCCTCACTTTCTTTCTCTTGCCTGGTAATAGTTGCTGCAGTTCTGTATTTTCCGGGTTGTCACCAGGCTGTGAATGACGGCTCAGTTTGAGCCTGTTTCCCTTGCATGCATTCTCTGATCCGGCTTGCCAACTTTCTGTGCGGTCCAATTTTGATGCTGGGCCAAGGGTGCCCCGTCTAGTTGGCTTTGGCCCCAGAGGGTCTCCCAATTGCTGTCTCTCTGCGTACCTCCCTCACGTTGTACCTGGCTGTAGGCCTGTTACAGAAGGGGGGGGGAGATTTGTTTTGAGTCTCAGGTCTGACTCTCTTTCTCTCCCTTTCTGTCTTGTTTGGTTGATGCTGGATGACTGGCATCCAGTTTTGGGTCACAGGACCCATTGGTTTTCACTGCCCATGCTGTTCTCTCCAGCTATGCTACCTGACCATGCTCTTCTCACTGATGCACACTGAATTTGGATTTTAGTTGCTGAGCTGTCGCATTCGACCCTGGAGAAAGGAGAGGGCATCTGCCTGCATTTTCCCTTGACAGTAGTAACACCCTGACACTAAGCAGTATCTTCTGACATGTAGCAGGGAGGGGGAATTTCTGCAGTTCCCTGTCTTGCCTGCAGAGACTCCCCAGCCAGGGGCTGAACGCTTTGTCCAGTGAGAAACATGGAGAGCAGTTAGCATTCCCAGATGGGACATCACTAGGTGAGTTCTGAGCGTGGAATTTCCTCCTCAGGTTGGGTGGTAGCAGGCAGTGCTCCCCCATATTTTTTTTTGCAACAGGTTGATAGGCGCCGATTAATAGCTTGCAATTACCCAGGTGCTGGTGCAGGCAGCCCACTTCAGTGTCGCCAGAGGACAGCCGGCTCTGGGAACCTGCCTCCTGCTGGAACCAGGGAGAGGTCTCCAGATGTTACTAAGTGTTCACCTACTCACAACAGGGAGGGGGTGCGTATCACATTCTTTGTATTGAATTGTGGTTCTGTTATGTTTGATGTGGTGTTCTCCAATTGTTACATGGTGTCTTCTGATTGACTGAGATTATTAGTGTTTTGGGGTATTATCAGCATTTTTGCGATTGACTTTTAATATGCTACTATATCTCAAATGACCGATCATCAACAACCTTACTGCAAATGCATTATAAAATGTCTCGATGCTATATTAATAGTCTAACCGAAGTTTACTTTATATTGTACGTTACCACACCCCTGTGTGGCACTACTTACCACACCTGCCACTCCCATGGTTTGTCTACTGTTCCCACTATTGTTCTCCTGAGGCTAGGATCCTTGGGTATAGTGTACTAGAAGTTTTTCGGTGGAAATGTACTATGACGGGACAAAGGTCAGGAGTCTGTGCTAGGAAACATTATACAAATTAGACACATACCGATGACCTCCTCTCAGAGGCGTAGCTAGAGCTTGTGGCACCCGGCGCTATCCCTCAGATTGCCGCCCATGGCATCAGCAGTCCAGTGATTGTGTGAGGAATTTTGAATCTCACCTCACTGTCATATTTCGGGCACAAATATTTCTGGCTGGGATTTTTTTTCCTTGTAGCCTGTTTTTTCTTTGCTGCTGGATCTCTTGATATCTATTTCATTGGGGTACCATTCAGGTTCCAGTTGTTGCAGATACTCATCAGGGAGGCAATGGAGTTATTGCAAGTTGGCCACAAGCCGCATCCACAGTAGGCGGACTGCTTCTGTGACCAACCGCTTTCCCTCCTCAGAGGGGGGACCTAAAGTTCTCCCTCGATCTGCTTCAATTCCAATTTTTACCTTTTGATTTTCCACCCCTCTGGTTTTAATGTGCCACACCACCTGAGGTCCCATATCCACAGCCCTCTGCAGCCGTCTCAACCTCCAAGCCTTCAATTGGCTACTAATTTGACCCTGTCCTCGCAGCTGTATAATTCTTATCTGTATTTTTGCCTCTGGTCCCCCTTAACCACGAGAATTAGAATTAGATCCTGCCATTCCTGATCTCACTATGAAGAAAAACAAAAAATAATCCCGGGAGCCCCCAGGGGGGAAGATAGACTCACCGCTGGATCTCCCCGGGGTCTTTAAAACAGTCTGGATCCATGTGGGGGGCTGCAGGCCAACTGTTTCCCCCTGGCTCCTACAGGCTCCTGGGCTTTCCGGGCAATAGTAACAAGGCTTCGTTTTTTCAGGGGCTGGTTTCCTGCCTATGTCATGGCAGGGCAGGACAGGTGCAAATAAATATTATAAAAAGAAAGAAAAACCCTGCTGTCTCCGTATCACTAACTGAGGATCTCTAATCGCTTTTGCAGGGGCAGCCCAACAGTCAGAGCAAACTGTGCTCCCTGCGGCAAGGATCGAAAGAGGCTGGTGCCGTAATGAAATCACAGTCGTGGAACCATCGAGATGACCACCAAATAGTGTGTCGCATATTGCGGCCAAAGCCCCGGTCACAAGTATCTCCAGTGTCTTCCAGACCGCCAGCTAAATTGCGGTTACGACGGCCATAGCTTCCAGCATGGCCATCTGTCTGTCTGTCTGCCCCGTTGGCATCCGCGTGTTGGCCGAATGCTTCTCCTCCGGGTAGAGAACTAAACCACAGAGCATGACGGAAGCACACTTCAGAAAATCCATTGTTCAATACCTTGTGCAAATATACAGAAGGCCCGCATGAGCTGGCCCCCTTGCTCCATAGAACACAATGAATAAGCAAAGCATATAAAATACAGGAGGAGGAGGTGAATTATAGATTACTTACTTGATAGAGTTGGTACTTGATGTAGGAGGCCTCGCGGCCCGGTGGGTTGTGGAGATGTCGGGAGCTTTGGGAAGGTTGCTGCTGTCTGGGCTTCTTTCTCGTTGTTCCCTCTTAATTACCGCTAGTGACACACTCACTGCAGGCAAGCGGGGGCAGCATGGCGCAGCACCTGTGCCGCCATGCCCCGCGTGCCTGCATCAGTTCCTGGGCTGCAGCTTCTTTGAAGATTTACCATGCAGCAGTCAATACAAGGCAGACGTGCCACTTTACTTATCCCATTAATTTGCGAGGCAGTACTGCGACTACAGTGTTGTCCTTCCCTTGGCACTGCAATTTCAGCGTGAGGGCTGGCCAAACATTGCGATAGGGCCGTCATTGGTAGCGCTTTCGGGCACTAAAAGATTGACGTCCCTGGGACGGTCACGGGACCCACAACCACAAACGCAGTAAGTTGCGCAACTTAAGTGCACTGCAGGCAGCATTTACAAGTAGGTGTGCTGCTTGCACTTCACACGAGGGCCGCGCAGCACTGGCGGCCCGTTGCAGCGCCTGTTATTATTTATTTGGGGACACTGACATTACTGTAATGACACTTGAGTGTACCAAAATAAATGATAAAGGCCACAGCAACGGGCCACCAGTGCCGCGCGGCCGCCACCCCAAAATAGTGCCGCCTGGGGTGGACCGCCCCCACCGCCCCACTCCCCACCATCGAGCCACGCCAGTGACTCCTCCTCAGACAAAGATCTTCGATGCTCTACCTCCGCTACAGAACACACTCAGTTAGCTAACACAAGACAGATTTTAAAACTCCTGCTCACGCACGAGAAACTGAGTGACACTATACTGAGAGCAATGGAAATATTGGAGCAGATATTGAACAATAGACAGAAGGGAGGAATTAGCCAAAACAAGTCTGTTCTCTCCCGATTTCAAGTGCACAGAACTCGGGAGTCAAGAAGGAAGGCAAATAGGTGAAATGGAATGCACACTAACTACATCCATTTTTCCAAGGGTACTAGATTTAAATACTGGAACAATCTCAATTAACACGATTAGAGCTGCCCACATTAGATTTCCAGGTTTTTATGTGTAAGGATAAACTGGACAATGTGTTTCAGACCACTCAAGGTGACACGATGAATGCTTATCAAGCTCTACAATGAGTTATTTGCCAGGGCTCACAGGAAGGGGTATAGATTCCGTCACTGGTAGAACATAACACTTCCTTCCCCCAATGATTTAATGACACATATCCCCTATCTTCAACAACGGCCCCTACACTCAAAAGTACCATCCTGGAAATGGTTCCTAAAGTGCGACAATGGCGTACATACAAATATGGTTTAATGAAAATTCTGGATGAGAATAGGCAGGACCAGAATACGCTTCCAAATACAGGTCCAATATATTTGCCCACAGCAACAGATACAATTGCATCTACAATGCTGTTACACAAGCTCATAGACCCGCAAGTTGAAATCCCTGACTGGCCGCAATGGGTAGGTTCACAACATCAGCAAATAGATTTACTACGCCTTGCAAGTGATTGCATGATAGCTTCTATGAGCAATACACTAGCAGATCAGGCTATTGTTTGAGATCCGCATGGGAGACCACAATATGCATGATACATATAATGCACCACAGGAAAGTCTCTATTTTAATGCTCTCCATGCCACTGGATTCAAGCTATCCTGCGGGAGGAGGGGTGAAACCCTGAAACCTCCAGGGAGGACCTGGCCTGGCAGTTTGGGCTGGACTGTTCCCATTAGGCACAGGGTCAAGATTGATTTGCATATGGCTGTTTTCAAACTGGAATGGCATGGTGAGCAAATTAAATGATGGATTTAGGCCCAGATCTCTGTACTGGGGTGAATGTATGACATTGTTCAGCATTCTGTCCATCAAAAGTTGTTTTTGCATTTGTCACCCCAAGTGGGACGGGTATTCCCAGATGTGGGTCCTGGACTCTCCATGCCACTAGAGTCAAGGTCTCCTGGCTGTTGAGGGGTCATGCCCTGAAACCGGTCTTAGGATGCTTGTTTTCAGTCCAGGGAGGGCCTGGCCTGGCAGTTTGGGGTGGACTGTTCCTATTGGGCACAGGGTCAAGACTGGCTTGCATATGGCTGGGTTCAATCTGGAATGGCATGGTGGGCAAAAAAAACGATGGATTTAGGCCCAGATATCTGTACTGGGGCGAATGTATGATATTGTTCAGCATTCTGTTAATTGGTTTTGCATTCGTCACCCCGAGTATGCCCAGATGTGGCCCCATGCTCTCTATGCCACTGGAGTCAAGCTATCCCAGCTGATGAGGGTGAATCCCCGAAACCATTCCTAGGATCCTTTTTTCCAGGCCAGGGAGGACCTGGCCTGGCCTGACAGTTCGGGCTGGACTGTTCCCATTTGGCACAGGGTCAAGACTGATTTGCATATGGCTGGGTTCAAAGTGGAATGGCATGGTGAGCAAAAGAATCAATAGATTTAGGATTTAGGCCCAGATCTCTGTAATGGGGTGAATGTATGACATTATTCAGCATTCGGTCCATCAATTGTTGTCTTTGCAGCCGTTTTCAGGCATCATTATTCATATGTCCCAGATCAAAGGTATGGACCTGTAGCAGGGATTCCGTTCTCCTACAGAACTGTGCATAGAGATCTGGAACCTTAGTGAATTAGGATGACCCAAAACTCACCTCAGTACCCAAAATCCCCTTACCGAGCTAGCTACAGTGTCTCATTGGTCATAACAAACTCCCAATGCTTAGACAAACCAGAACATGAACTTAGGTTACTTCAGGTATCGTGGAACACATGAACACTCTTTCGCTCTATAATCATTTCAAGCCAGAACGTGGAGTAAAAGAAGACACGTGCATATTTGAAATATTTATTTACTAATGCGAGGTTCTCAAACTCAGTATTTTATATAATACAAGTAAACATTTTATAAGAATCAAAGTTAGCAGCATAGTTACTAATCCATAGTAAGCAAACGGTGATAGCATATTATAATGCTGAAATGAATAGGAATTAATAACACCTATTTCTCACCCTCCCTAGTTAGTATATTATTATATCTATGAAGGTCTCTTTTGGGTTTTAGCAGGGCGGTCCCATACCTCTAAATCTCAGTGGCAGAGGAGGATCACATCATCTTCCACCAGCTCTCTGCATGCGAGGCATCATCAAGTGTGTCTTTGCATTCCCAGTAACTCTAACTTAAACCCGCTTAGAGCCCAATGTTGGCAGCAACTGCATTTGTGTTATGTCTAATGTGGTGCGAAGATCAGACCTCCCAGCAACCTTTTGTCGAGTTATTCTTAGAGGGTTCAGCACTCACTGTGCAGACAGTGTACAAAGCAAGACTGATATCAGAGTAATAACATATTATTCTCAAATAAATCACATCGTTCTTCTAGGTTGAAAGCTACAATAACAAGTATGTGTCGTGTGCAAACTGAAGCCGAAGGAAAAAATGGTGTTTAAACATTTAATAAACTCATGCTAACTTAACACAGTATATAGAAAGGAAGCATCTATATGACACCCCCCAATGATCCGAGCACGGTCAAAAATAAGGAAAGCCAACACTAAAATAGAGGCATAACATGAAAGCAGAGTTCAACAAGATTGAGCTAACCTAAATATAAAAAATATATATGAATGCCTACAGTGGCCAAACAAATTTTATCAAAAGTCTTCAACGCAAGGCCTTTGCAGTTCAAAGTAATAGGCCTGGGGAGTACAAAAACAAATGTTCGTAAGAAAAAGGCACCTTCCAAAAATACAAACAGTCACGTGCCTCAATAATCAAATTCTCCAAGGCATCTCATGATTGGACAGAATATACAAATTATGCAGCAACAGCTTCCAACATGAAATCACTGTCATCATCCGAAAACAGTTCAGCCATCCAACTAAGTAATGGGAATGAACATACGTGCTCCTCCAGCACCGGATCCTCTAGCAACATCAGAGGACAACTCAGTGGGTTCTCAAGAACGCTATGTGCCAGAAACTCATGCGCCGCTGCGAGTATGTTCCACTGACCCATTAGTCCATGCATCGCTGCCAAGGCCATAATCCTTTCGCCAGAACAAACCAACTCGTGAGCAACTACGGGGCTCATCAGATGATTAAAATCAACGTCAGGAGACACCGTCAAGCATAGACACAAATCGTGCTATTGAGTCGTGGATTAGAACGGAGAATCCATCCGTTGTAATGTTGCAAGAAACCCATATTCCTGTTACAAAAATTTATAATTTTTCCATGTTTAAACCCTGGGCCTCATATCGAGGGTTCTCATGCGCTTTAGAATCTCAACGAGGGGTGGCTCTTTTTCTAAATCGTAATTTGGATGTTGAGATTCTCCAAACTGAAGAGGATGGGGAAGGACGATGGTGTTGGGTTACATGCTCAGTGAGTGGCAGACATAGGCCTATTACTGTTGTCTCCTTTTATGCCCCAGTGGATGATTGGAATCAGAAGTATGATGGCCTATTTCAATCACTTTATATGATTAGGGGGATATTGTAATTGGAGGAGATTTTAATATTTTGATGGATGTAAAATTGGATCCAACTGTGCTCACTAAAAAACAACTTAAACCTAAATCGCGAAGATCCATAAGCCAGAATATAATTACACTAGATCTTTGTGACCCTTAGCGCTTAGATAATCCACAAAAAAAAGAATTTACCTTTTGGTCAGGAAGACATAAATCCTCGTCTCGGATTGATTTCTTTTTAGCCTCTACGGAATTAGAGTTTTCCTGACAAAAGTTGATGCACAATGGGTTTTCAGACCATGCTATGTTGGTCATTGAATTTGTGTTTGGAGAAATCGATAAAATCCCTAAAAGATGATTATTTAATAAGATACATTTACAGGACGAGAATTGGATTAAAACATTAAAGTTGGAGATCTCAGATTTTATTATACGTTACTTAGATACTGCCCCTCTCCACATTGTGTGGGATTCGCTGAAAGCTTTCATTCGTGGCATTCTAATCAGTAAGGATGCTTCAGAATGGCGTGCTGTTAAGCAAGCAAGAGATTCACTGTATCATTGAATAACTACCTTGACCCTATTAAGGCAATCTGATTCCTCTAATATAGTGGAAAATAAGCTAAATGAAGCAAAACGCGAACTTAGTGCAAACTTTTTTAAACAGAGTGAGGAACAATTTCGTAGAAAATCTCAGAAGATATATGAGGAGAGCAATTTCACGGGTAAACTTTTGGCCTGGCAGGCGAAAGAACAAGCTGCTGCGAACAAGATCCACATGTTAAAATGTCCTATTACACACATAGAGACATCACAAGCCATAGCAATAGTTAATATAATGTTGTCACATTATCAAGAGATATACACTCAATATCAAAATATAGATCCAGTAAAACTCAGGAATTTTTTTAATAAATATGAAATACAATCTCTTGCACAAGAGGATAAGGAAGTAATGTCAACTCCTTTCACCAATGCCGAGTTGGAACTGGTAGTCAAAGATTTACCAATAGGTAAGGCTTGTGGCCCGGACGGCCTGCCAGCCGAATTCTTTAAGGTTTTCTTTGACTCTTTTCCCGACTTATTACTTCAGCTGTTAAATTCTATGCTAAAAGGTGGGCAAGTTTCAAATTCTTTCGCGGAAGGTTCTGTGGTCAGCTTTCCTAAAAAGGGCAAAGACCTTAAAGACCCCAATTCATATAGGCCTATTACCTTACTTAATACTGATTATAAGATTACAACTAAATTGCTTTCCCTGCGTTTTAACTCCTTGGCTGCTGTGGATCTTATTCATTTTTTTTTTTTTTTTTTTTTTTTGGTTCAAGACATTTATTGAGCATTGTCAGGAATACACAGCGTCTCGCCAACAACCCGGAGGCCGGCCGCTATCAGTGCTTAGAAAAATACAAATAATTTTCGACATGCATGTGCTTTGAAACAATTTTGCCAACAGTTCCATCTAAGTGACAAGTGCCGCGTCGTACAGCTAAATAAATGAGTCTCGAGTTTTTTGAATTTTTATATAACCATTGACATGTGCAGTGTCCATACAAACTCAGGATTAATGGTGGGGATGGGGGGGGGGGGGCACACGGGCATCTAGGTGGGCATATCTACTCTCGGTAGGCTCGGTGTTATCAGAGTGGCAGAGTCACGAGATCACAGAAGAGGGAAGGCTGAGCCACAGTATCGGAAGTAGTGGGCAGACAGACATCCCGGGACGTCACTGAGGATGAGGTACTTCACATAGGGTCTCGAACGGGGGGGGCAGGGAGGGAGGGCAGAAAGGGGGAGGGGGGGAGAATGAGGGGGGGGGAGAAGGGGGGGGGGAGCGGGGAGAGGCAGCAAACATATCATGCCATATCCAGCAATCCAGATGCCACAGTTCGAGCTCAAGACATATCAGCAAAGGTACTCCACCGCCCACCTTCACTCGCTGTCATCCTCGGGCGGATCGGTCACCAAATAACACTGTAACGGGGCCCATATGTCAGTAGGCCTAGAAGTAGGCGGCATAAGTTCAGAATAGGTATTCAATTGTTCCTGGCAATATACCATATCACTTAACCAATCCTTGAATTTGGGCGCCCTTCCCCGCCCCCATCTACAGGCCTCCCTGCGTTTAGCCAGAAGCATAGCTAGTGCCACATATCTGCGGTGAGCCGCCTGAAGAGGTGCAACATACCCCAGAAGGGCCACCAATGGGGATGGATCCACCGTCATGTGTATCATTTTGGAGAGGGCCTGAAACACCTGAGTCCAGTATTCATTCACTGCAGGGCATCCCCATGCAAGGTGAAGGAAATCAGCTCCCGGGGCCCCACACCTGTCACAGGCATCCGTAGGCCTAAGCTTGAATCTGTGAAGACGCGCTGGAGTGTGGTATAGCCTGTGCAGAAATTTATAGTGGATTATTCTATAGCGGCTGTTAGATGAAATGCGCTCAGTTTGCTGCAGGCAAAATTCCCATTGCGTGTCCGTGAAAGTCAAGGTCAGATCTTGTTCCCATTTCTGCTTAGCGGGCAGATCAGTGTATGTCGTGTTGGCCCGTATAGATCTATAGAGTGTAGATACTAGCTTAATAGGATGATCGTGAAGCAGCATGTTTTGCAAGGGGGGTAGCACCGGGGGCTCGCAGTGGAAATCAGGCGTGATAGCTTGTAAGCCGTGTCTGAGTCTGACATAATAAAACAAGTCCAGAGGTGTCGGGTGGATGCTCTCATAGAAATGTTCTCTAGTTCGGAAGACGCCATCCAGGTACATGTCCCCCCACGTAGCAACACCAATCTTTTTCAATAGTCTTTGAAAGCCAGCCTCCTGTAGGAGCGGCAGCTGTGGATGGTAGGCCAGCGGCAGTTTCGATGCGTATAAGAAGGGCAAGTCCAGCTTGGACACAATAGAGTGCCATGCCGTCACAGTGCTCGACACAGTGGAAGGGGTCTTGTCCCTACCCTCCACCTGGGAGTAGAGCGCGCCTTCAATGGGGATCGGGTGTGCTAACCAGTGCTCCGCCGCCAGTTGAGGCATGTATCTTTGCTGGCGCACCCAAAAGTACGCATAATGAGCCTGTGCAGCCCGGTAATAGAGTTCAAAGTCAGGGATGCCAAATCCCCCTTGTGCGAATGGCCGGATCAGAATTTCCCATTTGAGTCTGGGCGTTTTACCACCCCACACTAGTCGGAGCAATTCTGAACGTAGCAGACGAAAAAAATAGGATCCGGGGTGGTACGGAATATTCAAGAATAGATACAGAAGTTTAGGGAGTATGATCATCTTGATTAACGAGGCACGTCCCGCCATGGAAAGAGGGAGCGTGATCCATCTAGATATATTGTCGCTCAACTTGTCCATCACAGTGCCATAGTTTGCACGCATCAGTTCTTCTCTACTCCTTTCCACATGTATACCTAGGTACTTAAAATCCCCCGTGCTCCAGGCAAGTGGAAATTCCAGTGGGAATGGAACTGTCGAGGCAGTAAGGGGGAAGATACATGATTTCTTCCAGTTGATTTGAACCCCCGAGAGGGCACCAAACCGAATGAATTCACGAAGTATAGGATGCAAGTTATCGCTTGGGTGGCGAACATAGAGGGTGATATCGTCTGCATACATAGAGACGAGTAATTGTCTCTGAAAGCAGCGCATTGCCCTGTCCTGATGATGCTGTCGCAATATAGCCGCCAGAGGTTCAGTGGCTATAGCAAACAGAAGAGGGGACAGTGGGCACCCCTGTCTTGTCCCCCTGGTGATCGGGAATTCCGACGACAATTTCCCATTGATGAGTACTCTGGCAGTTGGTTTTGTATACAATAATTGAATCCAGGAAATAAAGAGAGGCGGGAAACCCATTCGCTCCAGAACTTTAAACACGTAGTCCCATTCGAGCGAGTCAAACGCCTTGGTGGCGTCTAAAAAAATGGCTGCCATAGGGAGATCTTCATGGACGGAGTCGTAGACTGAAAAAAAGGGTACGGAGATTATGCAACGTCGCCCTTCCAGGGACAAATCCGGACTGGTCCAGAAGAATGAGAGCGGGCAGGAGGAGGCCTATGCGCGTCGCAATCAGTTTCGCAAGAATTTTAACGTCGCAGTTTAACAGGGATAGAGGTCTGTAAGAGTCGCAGCTGGAGGCGGGTTTCCCAGGTTTAAGCAGCGACGTGATGAGGGCAACTCTCATGGAGGCAGGGAGATGGCCCACCTCCAAGGCGTCCTCAAAGACCTCCCGCAACACCGGAGCCATGAAGTCGATGAAAGTCTTGTAGAATTCTATAGGCACGCCATCTAAACCAGTGGCTTTGCCCGACTTCATGCCCATGATGGCCTCCCTGACCTCATCCAGCTCAAAACAGGCGTTCAAGAAGGCTCTCTGCGCATCACTCAACCACCCCAAGGAGATATCTGCCAAATAATCATCCAACGTGAGCTCATTGTGTCTGCTAGTGGAGTATAGCGTACTGTAATGTCGCACAAATTCGTTAAGGATTTGAGTGGTGTCTCTAAGTACCAGCCCCTCCGCCGTCTCAAGCTCTAATATTATCGTCGGCGATCGCATCAGTTTGACCGTTGCTGCTAAAGCCTTCCCAGGCCTCTCCCCCTCCCCATACCTCCTGGCCACCCAGTATTTATTCCGAAACTTCACCTCCCGATCAGCCTCCTCTGAGAATTCCGACAATTTATCGCGGATGGTAGCGAGGGTCGCCGTGTCAGGGTGCGTCCCAAGACGGCTCTCAGCACTGCGTAATTCAGCTTCTATGCTGCGTAATCGCGTGAGTATGCTCTTGAGCACTCCCGAGCCCTTCGATATACATAAGCCTCGGAGCGTGGCTTTAAAGGCGTCCCATATGGTCTCAACGTCTTGGACTGAGTCTTTGTTACGTTTGAAGAAGTCTAGGCATTCTTCACGAAGTTCCTCCTGGAATATCGCGTCCAATAACATAGCGGGCTGCATGCGCCACGCCGTC
Organism: Lissotriton vulgaris; assembly: GCF_964263255.1. Classification (NCBI taxonomy): domain Eukaryota; kingdom Metazoa; phylum Chordata; class Amphibia; order Caudata; family Salamandridae; genus Lissotriton; species Lissotriton vulgaris. Next base: position 500,563,158 of record NC_141685.1, read on the forward strand.
ACTGGGGGGCCTAGCTCAGAACCAGCCAACGTGATCAAAACGGGAGAGTGGTCGGAGTAGGTCCTGGGGAGATGAGATGCATGTATTAGTGCTGTGTACAGTTGTGAGGTTAGGAGGAAATAGTCAAGTCTCGCCCATGACTTAGCTTGCGCAGTAAAGTGTGTACCTTCCTCTCTAGTCCCGCAGTGTGCCCGCCAGGCGTCAATGAGATTGTTACCAGCAATAGTCGCTCTAAGGACCTCGCGCCCGTTAGTATAGTGATGTGGGGCAGGGTGTGATCTGTCCATGGGGGGGTGCAGGGTTGTGTTGAAGTCTCCACCCCATATGAGGTGTTGTGGACCTGTCTCAACTATCGCCGCCCACAGTGAGGTAAAGAATTGCGGGTCATCCGTATTGGGCCCATAACAACAGACAAGTGTCACTGCCATGTGTCCCAGCCTACCCCATAGCACACAGTACCTCCCCTGGGGATCTACCTTGGAGCCCGCCAGACGAAAAGGTGTGGACCTCTTAATTAGTATGGCCGTACCTCGGGCATATGAGGAGTAGTTAGCAAAGACCGAGTGAGAAGCCCACCTGCTCCCAAAGGCTCGCGATTTGTGGGGCGCAAAGTGCGTTTCCTGTAGGAAAGCAATGTGAACGTTATGGCGATCCAGGTAGCTCAATATCTGTCTCCTCTTCCTATGATCTCCCAGCCCCCTCACATTCCAAGTAATCACATTCAGGCGTGTGTCATCCATGTAAACGTGTAGTACCATAACCGCGGGATCAGAGCATGAAGGGTTGCAAAGCCCACCCTCCCAACAAATAGAACATTATACATTCGGATCAGTGCTAAGCCCTCAAGCGGGAGCAGAAACTGAAGCAGAAATGGACCACCCCCAACACCTCCGTCACAACTCTGCCATAAGGAGTGCGCACCACACCCACCCCGCCCCCGCGCCCCTCGGCCACAATTACGGAGCCCTTCAAAGGGCAAATGTGTGAGTTCAGACCACCACATGCACATGTCAAAACTTGAAACCCAACAGTAACCCCAGCATTCCCCTCCCCCCATACCTCCCCGGATAACTCCAGGCCTCAGGCCTAGTTGGAAAAGGGACAAACGGTCCACAGCATGTAACCAAAAATAGCGAGGCAGATCAACAATTCCAACAGAAGATCTACTGCGCCCAGTGTAAGTTCGTTCTACTAGACAGTCTTTCCACCACCCCCCACCCACTGAAGCCACCCCAACTCGCCAGTGTCCCTGTCCCGCCCCACCCGTTACCCAAAACAGTGCTAGATAGCAACCAACAAACAAGCAACAAAGTCAATGTCATTGGGGAACACCCATTAGGGGTCATCAGAGGTGCACGGTCTACCACCCCCAGCCATCCCACTCCGTGCATGTCCAGTCCTGGGTTCACCCGTGGAGCAGAGAGGGACGAGGGGGGGGTGGTGCCTGGCATACATTACCATCCTTGGTGCAGCACCCGTCCATGGTACCCAGGGGTATCGGCATCCATCTCCTAGTCGAATGAATTCCCCCCAGCAGCGAGGGGAGTGAAGACGAATCCACCACTTGCGGAAGGATGTATCCGAAGAGAGACAGTCACCCCTTACTCAGGACCAGATGCATTTAAGTCGTCAGCGTCCGCAGGTCGCCTGGACCTTTTGGGCAAGGATTTAATGTAGTCTTCGACCTGTTGTGGGTTGAGAAAGAAGTGCTGCGTACCTTGGTGTGTGACTCGCAGCTTGGCCGGGTATAAGAGAGCATAGTCAATGTTCAAATCTCGAAGCTTCCTCTTTACAGCAAGAAATTTCCGCCGCTGTTCCTGGACCATCGGGGTAAAGTCAGGGTATATCGAGAAGGGCACGCCATCATATGCCAGATTCTGGTTTGCTCTGGCTGCCTTAAGCGCCGCATCGCGGTCTCGGTAATTTAGGAGGCGTGCAATTATGGGTCGCGGTGGTGCCCCCGGTTGGGGTTGAGGCCCAAGAGAGCGGTGTGCACGTTCCACAATAAAGTGAGCCGAAAGAGCGTCTGCCCCGACTGTTGCTGAGAGCAGTTTCTCGACATATAATTCCATCCTCCCCGTGTTGGTCGATTCCGGAATGCCCGTGACTCGAATGTTATTCCGTCGGCTCCTAGCTTCCAATTCTTCGTTCTTGGCAGCGATTACCCTCAGGACGTTGTCCATCCTGGCAAGGCGAGTGTCATGAGTCGCGGTCGTGTCATCATGTGCCGATATCCTGCGTTCCGCCTCAGATATGCGTTCTTCATGGACGTCTATCTTCTGGGCTATGCCGTCCATCCTGGACGTGAGTCTATCCACTTTATCGACCACTGTCGCAAAGCCCTGTCGCATTTCTTGCAGGATTGCGGTCATATCCGGGGTCAGCTGGGTTGATGTCGAGGCCTCCGCTACTGGGCTTCGGGGCGGTACCACGTCTCCAGTATGTCTTGTCGCCTTTTTCTGCGCCGAGGTCTCAAACTGCAATTTGGGCTGGCGACTGTCCGGTTTCCCCATGGTGGCAAGATGAATAAGGGTTGTCTGCGCCTATGTGCCGTCTGCACCACTATTGGAGGGAGGCTGATAGAGGATATAGCGATCCCACTCTATGTAGTGCGGCGCAGCAATGTCTATCCCGTAGCTGTCGCGCCGATCACTGGGGGAGGTTAGCTGTCGTTTGCGGGGTGACCCCCGTGCGAAGAAGTACAGTGCAGGAGCAGACAGGCCTCACAACGCAGGGACGGCAGCCCAGCGATATAGCGCCTACAGGGTAGGAGCAGGGGCGCCAGGCGCCACAAGACGTCCGCTCGCTGCGGCACCGGCAACAGGCAGACTCCGAGGTCGTGCGTCGTGACTGCAAGGCAGGTTACTGGGCCTCTCAGGCTACCCTCTGGAATCCCTCCGCCAGTCCGTGTCGGCCCCCTGGGAGCAAATGCAGGAGCGCCGGCCAGAGATGCAGCGCCCTGAAGACCCACCCAATAGCGCCGTTCCGGGTCCGCTGCAGGAGTGCTCAGGCAGTTCCCTATGGCGCCTATAAGTAGCGCCTCGCACCGCAGCAATGAGGAGGCGTAGCGCCGTGAGGGCCCACGCAATAGTGCTAGGCTGCCGGGCCTGGCAGCACATCGTGAAGGCGGCAGCAAGCAGTCATGCAGGCCGTATGTAGTGGTGGGGGGTCAGGCCTCAGGACGCCACGAGTCCATTGGAGTATGACAGTCAGTCCACTATAGCGCCGAGGTATCGCGCCATGCACTGCAGCAATGGGGCTTTCAGCCGGGCGAAAACAGCGGGGGGGCTCCGCATTTCCTCCGCCCCCGCCGCGCCAGCTATGTGAGCTGCAGGTATCTCCCTGGCCCCCTCTCCACGCTAGTCTCACCGCCAGTAGCAGCAGCGCTGCCGTCCAAGCGCTGGAGGCCCACTCGCCTCGTGGTGATCCCCGGGCTCGCGCAGGGTCAGCAGCCGACAGCAGGCACCGGCACGGCCAGTCACACGCCGGCTGGGGATTTCCGCAGGTCACAACTCCGGTGTCTCAGGGGGGATCGCCTCCAGATTTTCACCGAGTGTTCAATGTCCCCTGGCGTACCTCCGTGTGGATTTTCGGGCGGGTGCGTGCAGGGAAGAAAGGATTACGGAAGGATACTCATGCCAGGCGGCCGGAGCTTCACACAATAGCAGCCATTCGGCAAGTGCGCCCTCTAGCGCCCCGTGGATCTTATTCATCCAGATCAGAATGGGTTTATTGCAGGCCGCCAACTCGTAACTAACACCCATTTTTTGGTGGAGGCTTTAGATTATTTTGAGATTAAAAAGACCCCTGCTTTACTTTTATTGCTTGATGCAGAAAAGGCTTTTGATTTGGTGCTTTGGAAACACTTTTTGTTATTTTGGCACAATTTGGAATCCACCCACAGATTATTAGTTTAATTCAAAATTTGTACACGGGTGCCAAAGCTAAGTTAATCATTAATTCGGCCTTAGTAGGCACAGTATCGGTACAGCGAGGGACTCTGCAAGGCTGTCCTTTATCCCCTATTCTTTTTGCTTTTTTTATTGAGCCTTTAGCAATAGCAATTCGTAACTCTGTAGACATAGTCCCCCCTATTCCCACTATGGCAAAAATTAAAATGTATGCAGACGACATCATGCTCTGAATTAGACCGGATATTAAATCTCAGGTCTGCGCCTTACAACTTTTTGAGGAATTCGAAACCTTAGGTGGTTATCGGATCAATAAGAGAAAAACCGAAATATTAATGTGTGGAGGGAAGGATTCCAATCTTCACCAGAGCTAGTTGGATGTATCAGTTCAAGGCCAAAAATATATTTAGGGATTCTCTTTTTTGTTTCGGTCTCAGATTTATATACACTTAATTTTTAACCTCTGCTACGGAAAATACATTCAATGTTTGCTAGGTGGAGTCCTTTGCCGTTATCAATCTTGGGTCGGGTGGCCTTGATCAAAATGTCTGTGCTTCCACTCTTTAATTTTCTGTTTGCAACTATTCCATGTTTTCTTCCTGCAGCCTTTTTTTCAAAAGTAGAATCTTTATTTTCCGGTTTTATCTGGGCAAAAAAAACTCCTAGATTAGCATTAAGGACTCTTTACACAGATACAAAACAAGGTGGGCTCTCTCTACCTAATATTAAATATTATTATAGTGCATATTTCGCACAATATCTAGAGCGCTTTAAAATTGGAGTGCAAAGTCCTAGTTTATTTATCAATTTCTTTTTTGACCTAATTTGTTATGAGACTCAGATTCCCTTCTCTTTGCAAATACCGAAATCCCCAAAATTAGTGCGATATAAGATCATGAACTGTTATTTTAAACGACGGGATGCTATCCTTAAAAGATACTCCCTTCCGCGTTTCAACTCTAAAACCCCCTTAAAATATGTCTTCAATTATACAGAGACTAAAATAAGTTCAGATATCGTCATGCAATTAAATCATAGAGGATTTAACAACTTATCAGATTTTTTAAGGGATGAAGTTTGGCTAACCCCGGGTGAGATGCAACAATTAATTCAGGGGAATTATTTGCTGATAAGTTCTTATATCGTGATTCATAAAATGCTGGAACGGCTGGACCCAAGAAATCTCTGTTTACGGATTCAGCTATAGGAAGAATTGTTTGTGACTATACGATCAAAGAAGCCGGGGAATGGAAACGCTGTCTAGCTCTCCATATCGAGATAGATGTCACCCCGAAAGCTATTAAAAAATGGCAAGATCAAGAAAATCATGTTCTCTCTGTAAATGTATGGAAAACATTAAATGATTTAAACTTTAGAGTGCTACGTGGTACTAATTGGAGAAGAATGTTATTTTTGAATAAATGGTTGTTATACTATACGCCAGCGGCTATTTCAAAAATGTACGTCAATACATCTGATAATTGTTTTAGATGTCAGCAATTCTCCCCCGCTAATTGGTCCCATACTATAGCTAATTGCTCTAAAATTATACCCTTTTGGAATGAGATATTTAGTTTTCTACAAGTTGACTGTAAGATTCAGATCTCATATAATGTAAAATTAATGCTTTACGGTATGATTCCGAATTAGAATTTGCTGATCAAACTGTCAAATTGTTGTATATTGTATTGGCAGTAGCAAGGTCGTTAATATTGCAAAATTGGAGATCAACTCAGGTCACGTTGTTCCACGCATGGTTGCAAAAAGTAAGAAATGTTAGAAGAAGTGAATTTTTATACGCACAACGGATAGGAGGGTTGAGGAAGTTTGAAAAAAATTGGGGATCGTTTTTTGAGTAATTATGGACTTGTTTTTGATTTGTCATGTTAAAAAATGTAGCCCTTTGTTTTGCTTGTATCCTGAATGTAATCCTGATTTCATGTATGCCTTGAATCTGATTTTGATATCGTTTATAACTGTTCAGACCTTAAGTACCAAAGAACTTCAATAAAAAATTGTTTAAAAAAAAAAAAAAGCATAGACACAAATCAAGGGCCCAGTCGAAATCGCAGCTCAGGCAATAAAACACAGGCTGGACACGTGTGAAATATGAAAATCCAAATGATAATCCAAATGCCGTGCTTAAAGTTGCAAGCGGCAGGGTGCCATAGTAATCAAGCATCCGGTTACGAAATAGTGTCAGGAGGGGCTGAGCGGCTCCTAGTGCAGGACGGGCATCCATGTTTAATAAAACAAAATATAATCAAAACGCCTGCAGCTAATGCTAGCAAAACAGGGAATCCGCCAAACAGACTTGAAAATATAGAATGAAAGAACGCGGGGATGACACCAAATATTTTCTCAAAGGTAGTCACAAGACCACTGCTAACTCTTTTAAAAAAGTAAGCAAGGCCAGACGTGGAGGAGGCATTAAAGATTTGATGAACCAGCTCGCAAAAATGAAACAGCAAGTCAGTATTTAAAAGTGCTTGCACCTCTGTGCGTGTGTTAGCTATGTGAAGGACAAAAGTTTCTCGGACCGAGCTCAGGGCCACTTCTTTTTGAGACAAAAGGGCTCTTATTCTACTCATACCATTGAACTCTGCTTTCAAGGTTGGGATGCGCGGCCAAATGGAAACATCTGAATTCCCATGTGTAGGAGGATACAGAACATTTTTGCAACAGACCACACGCTCTGATACAGTTACCACATAAGCTATACTGACAATTAAACCACAACACTCTTCGTTATTTAAAAACAAATAACTACCATTTCTCAATAATGTGAATGTGGGAATTATTGCGGGAACTGGTGTGCCTTTCAAAACACAGGCTAAATTAGGCCGGTCCCGGTTACAAGAACCGTGTAACTGGATGTGTCTGCATATTAATGAACGATCAGGCAACTGCGTGCATTCTTCACCATTAAGATTCACTTCCTTTCCATCCTTCAGGCATCTGTATGTGTATGGCAGAGACCATGCATCATGGAGGAATGCGCTACCTAGTGGTTCATATCGCCCTATTGCAATATCCTGCATACAATTAGTAAATTTGTACAAAGCAAATGGTAATGTAATTAATCCATGGATAAGCCATGTTGCAGCAGTGGCCTCAGCTACAGAGAACGGTAAAGATTCTAACCTTTCAATATGTAACATAGAAAATGATGCGTCACGCATTGAAAGCATGCGTTGTTTGTCAGTCAAATTAAATGGGGCAAAGAGGGAGGACACGTTCATGTAACTCCAGGGCTCACGCCCAGCCTTAAGTGTCTGCAGTGTCTATGCAAACTGCATTACAGAACGCAATTGATTTTGACCATGGTATAATACAGACACCTCATCATTCACAATGTCAACAACAGAAGAAACAATATATTCAACGTGTAAATTCGGGAAGAAAGCATGTTAATACTGTTATCGACAACTGCAAGCACCTTTTCCAAATTAGCTTGGTCAATTGCTCTTAGGCGTTTAGCAGCCTCAATTTGAGAACATTTCCACATTTCATTGTAAATTGCATAAATCCATTTTTTAGATATACCATTAGCCGGGCCTTTTATAAAATCTTTTAAATCCACATTATCATTTAACTGGGACAGATGTTGTTTAACTGCAGCTAATGTGGAATGCTGTAGCCAATTCTGACACAATTTGCCCACTGAGTAAGTGGTAACAGTGTGATCAGCATCAAAATGGGGGTCAGGTCTGACTTGTGTAAAACCTTCAGTCAAACCCAGAAAGCGACGTTGGCAAGAATAAGAGCTCCTTTGCCATAACAGCCAACCTTTAGCAACCAAACTGGATATGTTAAAGGTTGAATTATGTAATAATGTCTGCAAATCTCGAATGGATAATTTAGTGTAATTACGCCAACCTGAATATTCTTCCGAATCAGGAATAATTGGTGTATTCAACTTTTTCGAAGTAGCCAAGCCAAAGCATGTTGTTTGTGAAATAATTGAATTTAAAAACAACATATGATTCGGGATGAGACATGCACGGTGCAAAGCCTCAGTGCCTTGTACCTGCCAACTTCTAGAACCCCAAACTGATTTAAGGTCAATGATTTCCTTCCATAGCTCATAGCCCTCAATAGCTAATTTGTCTAGAAAGGGCTTCGAATACAATAACTTAGTATCAGTAAGTCTAACCTTGGACATGGACTTTTGTGTCATTTTAAAATAAAAGGACTCAGGACTTGATTGATTAAAGTCAGTGAAATAAGTGTACTTCTTTAAAAAAGTACTCGAGCTGCCCTGTAACGGTGCTGGGCAATGTTCCCACTGTGTGTAATTGACAGTAACCCTCCTGGAATTTGTTTTATGCAGAAAATGATTACCAAACTGTTGAAAGCAAAACAAATCACCATAATTAATAGAATCTAAATATAAATCCTCAGCATAATATTTCAAATCAGAGAATAATGCTTCCACGGCCTAAATGTCCCAATCATCAGAACGTATGTTTTGTTTCACTACATCCCCCATGTTCACTCTAAGCACATTCGGAACATTAATCACTTCAGTGGGGCCATGGATTTGAAATCTAACCGCATCCCACACAATCCCATCAAGAACAGGCCAAGCAGTGATGTTAACTGTATTCAAATCTCTTTTCAGTCTGTGTGCTGAATGTGATGAGGAAAGTGGGGCCAATGTTCCATTAAGGTGCCGAATTCCTGTTCTCTCTTTGACATAGTGTCCATCGATCAGATGGAAAAAATAAAATACAAAACCAATTGACATAAAAAGATAAATTGCAAAAAGAATCACCCAAATATAAGTCCAAGGGGGAATTAAAAAATGTTTTTTAAATAAAGTGGCATAAATTGCAAAACGTGAGGGTTTTTTCGAATGTACTGAAACAGAGTCAAAAGAGAATCTGGATTCCGTGGCCAAACGAGTATGCAAATCGGGCAATGATAAATCAGTAGGATAGGTGTAATTCAGATCATCATTGTTATTAACAGGAAACGTATTTAATAAAGGATTGGAAATAACAGGCATCTCAAGGGCCACTTCTGGTGCTGCAGTAGAAGCAATGGCCAACACAGAATTCCTCACAATCGAAGGACAGGAGACTGCCGGTGTCATGCTATGAAGAATCGGCCACCCTGTGTATCTTGACATTGTCAATAGAGATAAATCTGTTTTCCTTACGACCTGGAAGCGGTGGTAAAATGACTGTTCTTGTGCCCTTCACTCCAAGAACAGGAACCAGAGCTCGATATGAAGGACCAAATTCTTTCTTGTTATCGATCTTCTCTCGAACCAGTTCTCCAACTTGGGGCAGCCAGCCAACTACCGGGATCTGCAACGCAACATGCGATGTGGAGGGCAAATGTTCCTTAGCAAGACTGTCTCTGGTCTTTTGTAGATCAAATAAAACATTGCAATGTTCATCTACGTCAAAGACCTCGCCCTGGGCCTTGCAGCCTAGACCGTCGAGGTCAGGTACATACATCTTGATACTGAAGAGCATTTCGTATGGGGTCCGCCCACCCAGAGACCTTCTAGGGAGATTATTAAGAGCGCGCTGCACGCCATTGAGATGGGCCAACCAGTTTCTGCCAGTGCCTATAACTCGAGCTGTCAAAGATTGCTTTAAGTCACGGTTCATTCGTTCCACTACACTGTTACCCTCAGGTCTGTATGGAGACGAAAACTTGACTTGGACCCCCAACGAAACCATAGCATCCTTATACGCCTTAGAGGCGAAAGCCGGACCCTGATCCGAATGGAAGGTACCACAGGCAAAAATCCCTACAAAGACACGCAAATCTCTTATGACAGTCCGTGAATCAGCGCTGCGATGGGGCCATACCCACACAAAGCGTGTGCACGAATCAACTGCTACTAAGATGTATTTATACGCAGTATCAGAAGAAAAAGGACCGCAGTGATCTAGATAAACGCAACCCAGTGGTTTATTAGATATGTACAACTGTGTCTGAGGTGGACACGCAGCAGTCGAAGGCTTAATCTGCTGGCAAATATCACATTGAAGGACATAATCGCGCGTCTGTTTGTACAGTCCCCGCCACCAGAACTTTTGTTGTAGCTGAGTTACAGTGGCCGGGACGCCCGCATGAGCAGACGCCACACCTTCATGCGCCGCTGTAATCAAAGTAGCTCTGCGATCCATGTTGGGAATCAAACGTTCTCCAACATCAGGAATTTTCACATAAGGAACCCTATCGGGACTTAAGTGGTATGTGTACTTCGAAGGGAACCCCGCAGGATATTTACCTCCCTTCTCAGTGGCAGCCACAGCCGCCAAGATGGCATCATCTATCTTACTTTTGGAACGTGTAACTGCTGAAACTAAGTATTTCGATACTGCTGACTTCGCCATTTCATCAGCAAGCGAATTACCGACAGCGTGGACTTCCACACGCTGGTGGCCAAGAGTATGAATCACAAACACAAGTGGCAACTTCTCCTTAGGTTCAGCCACTTGGACCCAGATCATCTTATGTTTTATTGTGCTACCCTTGGAATCACAAAATTCATTCTGAATCCAAAAGAACAAGTTCTCATTGTAAGACTGGACACAGTAGTAAGAATCACTTACGACAAGAGTCGTCACACTTGGATCAGTGTACTCCAATGCAAGCATCAGAGCACGAAGTTCTGCTAATTGTGCGGTGCAGTCCCCAAGCGTCTGCGTGTGCACGACACTGGGCTTGAACTCATCGTTCACCATGGCACCGACCACAATGGCGCATGCGGAAACGTAGGCATGTTTAGAGCCATGCGCAACCTGCGCTGATCCATCAGTGTAAATGATACAATGGAAATCCTCCAAAGGCCGCATTGCTAAAGGAGCCGGATGAACAAATTCATACTGTAAGTACTCCTGCGACCATAAAGTGGCGTCAAAAATAAACGTGACATCCTGGGATGTCAAGGATGCAGCCCATTGAATCCACCGAGGGTGCAAAGCTTTGGAATTTGGTACACTGGCTTTCGTAACTGCCTCCAAGGCAGGACACGGGGTAACAACCAACATGCGGATTTCCCTGTGACAGGGCACGTTCCTTGAGAATTGCCATCTGCACAGCCGTCAAAACTTTCTCCACAGTGGAAAATCGCATTTCAGCCGAAGTGTACAAGTGTGACTTGTAAGCAATAGGTACTGTATCTCCTTCATTAAAAGTTAGGTACGTGAAACCTACCATCCAATGGATAATTCTTATCACCAGGTTGGTCTGGTTATCACGAGTCTGTAAATATTCAGAAGCAAGCAGATCAGCTTGCAAAGACTGCAGAATTGCTGAATGCTCAGGCAGCCAGCATGATTTGGAAAAAGATGGTTGTATCCAAGCATACAGTGGCCTGATACGCTGGGCATATTCCGGAATGTATGTTCTACCGAAATTCAAGAAGCCCAGTAAAGATTGTAATTTTTTCAGTGTTGTCGGAGAGCGCAACTGTGCGCACTTCTCCAGAAAGTGAGGAGCCAAACCTTTACCCTCATTGTTGAGCTCGTAGCCCAGAAACAACACTGTATACTCTGCAATGTGCGATTTCGCAAAGTTAAACTTGTAACCCATATCTGCAAAGTTACAAATAATACTGTTGACTCGACACAGATGCTCCCAAAGTTCGTCGTCTGTGAGATATATGTCATCCACATACGAACAAGCATCTGGGTCGATTCTCTCCAAAAGAGAGACAATGCGGGCGGAAAAAACCCCAGGACTATTCTTATAGCCCATAGGGAGACGCCGAAACATTTTTTGCACACCGCCGCATGTGAAGGAGGCCCATTGGGAACTTAGACCGTCCAATCTATGGGCATAAAAACCATTGGAAATGTCAAGCGTGGTCTTGAACCGCTTACGCACAAGACTATTCACTAGGGCAGAGCCGTGAGTATTCTGTACTGCACAGTTACGGCAATGCAAGTTTAAATGCCGGTAATCCAAAACCAAACGATATGAGCCGTCTGGCTTGTTTACAGTAAAAAGGGGGTTATTCACCGGTGACACAAGCGTTTCAATCACACCTTGATATTCCAATTGTTCAAGGATAGCTGCGACTGAAGCTTTGGCTTCACGTCGTATGGATTATTGAGGTTGAGGCTGTGGCTGAGACCGTAAAGGAATCTCGTGGCTTGGGGACAATTTATCCCAACCACATTGATTGCGGTACACAGCCGGTGCAAGCGCCAGAGCCCACTCTTCTGCAAAATGCAGCGCTTCCACTTTCGAGACAGTGTTCGCGATACTGGGAAGGATCAACTCCTCCCCTCGCGGAGCTGCGAGAACAAAAGGTGGGGGCCAGTCAGCCTCCGAAAGCAAAATGTCATACGTAGACGAAAGATTTTCCCAAAATACCCCTTTTATGGTTCGCTGTATGTCACCTTCTATTAACAGGACAATTTCAAAAAGTCTATCAGGGGGAGCAACCCTTGTATCAGCTGTTTCAATCACAACGTAAGTGTCAGTCGCTTTCACCTTCAGTAGTGGACGGAGGGCCTCTCTCACTATGGGAATCTCCGCCGCCCTGTCCAGCAAGGTCGGAGCCCACGTCAGATTCCGAAGCCGCGTTCTCACTATCTGGGGCATATCGATGCGTTGTTAAGGCTGCGACTTTCTTCTTGGGAAACTGCGGTCTCTTAGGCGTAGAGCCCTCCTGCTTTTCTGCACCGTTGCCCGGGCGGGGCTGGTTTCGTCCTTGCTGACCACCCCGACCCCTGCCGCCCCCTCCTCCACCAGTTGACGGAGCCGATGAGTCCTGAAAGGAACGAGGAGAGCGTTGGTCAGAAGCCTGAAAACGATCAGGAGACTTAATCATCGCGCGATCGCGTAAATCATAAACACGTTCCGACTGCGCAGGCAACGGAGACGCAGGGCGAGAATTTTGCGTCTGTTGTTGTTGCTGTTGCTTTCCCTGTTTCTGTTTCATAGGCCAATTCTGTTTTTTGGACTTGGGCTGAACGTACGTTTCCGAAGTTTGTCCCTGGGACTGCTTTTTCTCCTTAACAGAAAAAGGCTTAAGACCCTTACTATTGCGACCCACGGTTTCATAAGCCGCCACAATAATCTTCGCTAACTGTCGGGGTTTCTCGGCATCGGGAAGCGCCGCCAACGCGTTAGCCACCTGAGAGTTCACTGCATCCCCCTTGACATTCGCAAAGATCAGATCGCAAACCACATCAAAGGTGCCACACAGGCGCATACCCAACTCAACCGCAGACTCCGGTCTGTGATCATCTTGAACACGTTTAAGGACCGAAGACAGCACGGACATAGATGGGGTGCCGTAGCACCGCGCATAGACTGCAGCAAAAGTCTTACCCCAGGTCTCACAGTCAACGAGTTCAGGGGCCAAATCTTTCGGCAAAGTAAGCGTAAGAATCCGGTGTTTTTCACCTGGAGTCGTATTAGGAAATACAGCTTCCAGCTGGTCAAATTTCTCGGCAAGCCAGAAAGGAAAATCATCCTTATCCTGGGGCTTCTTGCCCACTACGGAATTGACCATGACAGGACTGATTTTCAAACCAACCTGCCCGGCCGAAAGTGCCGCACCCCCCGGGGCTCCTCCCGGAAGATTACGGCCCATGTAATGCACTAAGGCTCTAATCACGGCAATCGCGACAACATGTAGTCGTCTGAGTTCAGCCACATTACAATTGCCGTGTAGAGGATGAGGAGTAAATCCAGCCAAAACAGGCCAACTGGCGCCTGGAATGGGCAAAGGACCTAACCTCGGAGCGGTTAAAGAAAGGGGTAGGGCGCCACCAAACCAAACTCCATGCTGCTAAACATCAATAGGTACTTCCTGTGCTCTGTATGGAGTATACTCATTAGGTATAACCGTGGGAGTGTACGTGTGGAAGACGCCTGAATTTGCGTCCACCGCCGGAAATGTCACCCACGAATAAAAGAGTTCATAAGGGTAAGCATGTTCCGCACTCACCACCATAATCACAGCCAAGCCTTCCAAAGGTACATTGTAAGCCCGCAAATGATCACGCACCGCAATGCGACTATGCTGCGGAATGTCCACGGCTTGGGCCATGACAGCACAGGAATGAGTAAAAAACAAAGCAAACTTTGTAGCACAACTGGGTAGTAATTCAAGGAAACCGTTTTTAGATAGATTCAGGCTTGAAAAATACCTATTTCAAAAATAGGTAGGTTTTCCGACACCACCGTTTTCTGGAAACGGCAATGAAGGGGTTAAGGATTGAATGATATACTACTCGAGTGTCATGATATAAGACCACCAACATATGAACGCCATGTAGCAGGGATTCTGTTCTCCTACAGAACTGTGCATAGAGATCTGGAACCTTAGTGAATTAGGATGACCCAAAACTCACCTCAGTACCCAAAATCCCCTTACCGAGCTAGCTACAGTGTCTCATTGGTCATAACAAACTCCCAATGCTTAGACAAACCAGAACATGAACTTAGGTTACCTCAGGTATCGTGGAACACATGAAGACTATTTCGCTCTATAATCATTTCAAGCCAGAACGTGGAGTAAAAGAGGACACGTGCATATTTGAAATATTTATTTACTAATGGAAGGTTCTCAAACGCAGTATTTTATATAATACAAGCAAACATATTATAAGAATCAAAGTTAGCAGCATAGTTACTAATCCATAGTAAGCAAACGGTGATAGCATATTATAATGCTGAAATGAATAGGAATTAATAACACCTATTTCTCACCCTCCCTAGTTAGTATATTATTATATCTATGAAGGTCTCTTTTGGGTTTTAGCAGGGCGGGCCCATACCTCTAAATCTCAGTGGCAGAGGATCACATCATCTTCCACCAGCTCTCTGCATGCGAGGCATCATCAAGTGTGTCTTTGCATTCCCAGTAATTCTATCTTAAACCCGCTTAGAGCCCAATGTTGGCAGCAACTGTATTTGTGTTATGTCTAATGTGGTGCGAAGATCAGACCTCCCAGCAACCTTGTGTCGAGTTATTCTTAGAGGGTTCAGCACTCACTGTGCAGACAGTGTACCAAGCAAGACTGATATCAGAGTAATAACATATTATTCTCAAATAAATCACATCGTTCTTCTAGGTTGAAAGCTACAATAACAAGTATGTGTCGTGTGCAAACTGAAGCCGAAGGTAAAAATATGCGTTTAAACATTTAATAAACTCATGCTAACTTAACACAGTATATAGAAAAGAAGCATCTATATGACAGACCCAGATCACCTGCTGTGAGTTCATGTGGGCCATCAACAGTACAAAGGGACTGAATGCTGTAAGGGAGGAACTGCGTCCCTTGAGACTGGTGGTAATGCAGTGCGGTTATATTTTAGACATTCTTACTGCAATTGAAGGAGGGGTAGCCATTGATTTGGGAGTTTGTGCTGCCCATTCGTGCCTGCCAACGATGAACAGAATGGTTCCATCACCAGCCATCGAGGACTTGAACAACATAGAAAAGAAAGTGATTGTGGAAGGAGGCAGTTCAGGCTGGACTGTTCCGATGGCGAACAAGGTCAAGACTGATTTGCTTAAGGCTGGGTCGGAACTGGAATGGCATGGTGAGCATAATACGATGGATTTAGGCCCAGATCTCTGTACTGGGGTGGATGTTTGACATTGTGTAGCATTCTGTTAATCAATTGTTATTTTTGCATCTGTCAACCCGAGTGTGACGTGTATGCACGGGACGTGGGTCCTGTGCTCTCCAGGCCACTGGAGTCAAGCTAGCCTGGCTGATGAGGCGTGATGCCCAATCACTGGTCCCAGGATGCTTGTTTCCAGCCCAGGGACCTGCCCCGTATTTCAGGCAGGACATGGGGGGTCAAGATTGATTTGCATATGGCTGGGTCTGAACTAGGAAGTATAGGGAGCAAAAAACGATTGATTTAGGCCCAGATCTCCGTACTGGGGTGAATAATTGACATTGTACAGCATTCTGTCCATCAATTGTATTTGCATTTGTCACAACGAGTGGGACGGGTCTGCCCAGACGTTGGGACGGTGTTCTCCATACCACCGGAGTCAAGCTAGCCTGGCTGATATGGGGTGATGCCTGAAACCGGTCCAAGGATGCTTGTTCCAGTCCAGGGAGGACCTTGCCTGGCAGCTTGGGCTGGACTGTTCTCATGGGGAACAGGGTCAAGACTGATTTGCATATGGCTGGGTCTGAACTAGAATAGCATGGGGAGCAAAAAAACGATTGATTTAGGCCAATATCTCGGTACTGAGGGTGAATGTTTGATATGTTACAGAATTCTGTCCATCAATTGTTGTTTTTGCATTTGTTACCCCGAGTGGGACGGGTCTGACCAGACGTGGGGACGGTGCTCTTCTTACCACTGGAGTCAAACTAGCCTGGCTGATGAGGGGCGATGCCCAAAACTGGTCCAAGGATGCTTGTTTCCAGTCCAGGGAGTACCTGGCCTGGCAGTTTGGGCTGGATTGTTCTCATAGGGAACAAGGTAAAGACTGATTTGCAAATGGCTAGGTCTGAACTGAAATGGCATGGGGAACAAAAAAACAATGGATTTAACCCCAGATATCTGTACTAGGGTGAATGTTTGACATTGTGCCGCATTCTGTCCATCAATTGTTCTTTTTGCATTTGTCACCCTAGTGGTAAGGGTATGCCCAGACATGGGTTCCAAGCTCTTCATGCCACTGGAGTCAAGCTAGCCTAGCTGTTGGGTGGTGATGCCCCGAAACCGGTCCCAGGATGTTTTTTTCCAGTCCAGAGAGGACCTGGCCTGGTAGTTTGCGCTGGACTGTTCCCATGGGGAACAGGGTCAAGACTGATTTGCATATGGCTTGGTCTGAACAGGAATGGCATTGGGAGCAAAAAAAGATAGATTTAGGCCAAGATCTCTGTACTGCGGTGATTGTTTGACATTGTGCAGCATTCTGCCCATTAATTTTTCCTTTTGAAAGAGGTGCCAAAGCAGACACAGCCACTGATTAGTTGAACTTTAGCTGGATGCCTTTGTGGCTGTCTGCAATTCTGAACATTTTGTTACCGGTTTTCTGAGTGCTGTTTATCGTCTGTTGCGCCATACAGATGTTTTGTCATTATGCTCAAACTACTGGTAGTAAATTAGTAAGTATATTCTATGCTTCAGAAAGCCAGGGTACAAGAAGAAGGGTAGAATAAGGTATGGAGATGATTTAGTGCTCCTAGAAGTTGTAGAGCTCACAACGCCTGAAACACACTCTCTGCAATGCCAAGTTAGCAGCTTCCAACCCACCACCAGTAAATACCAACTAGGCAATGCTCCTATGTGAATGACACCCCTTGGATGCCTCAACTGGGAGAAAGGCCTGCAAAGTATGCTGCAAGAGTTGTGTTCAAGAATGAACAAGAAGAGGGAAATGAGCAGGGTCTAGTTTGACCATATAATGCCCTAGGTCCATACTGTTCACACCTTAAGCCTAAGATTTGTTATGACCCCTACCCAGCCATAGACAGGTTATGCTACATTGTTTGAAGAACTATGTGTAAATAACAAGTAATATTGTTTTGACCTCCGCAAGTCACATTAGCTGTAAAACCTCCAGTAGGTCAATAGATAGCATGAACAGATGTGTCTGTCAGTGACAAAGCCTCGGAACTAAAGCAGCAGACTGCAGACCAAAGCAGCAAGATGACCCAGGAGGGAGAAGGAGGGCGGGCAACTATGATGCCCCCACTTACCAAACTTAGGAGTGGTGAGGATTGTATCCCTCCAGAAGCCAGGACAAAATGACATTTTTTTCAAATTCTCATCAGAAAAAAGTCTTCTGAATAAATGAATGAATGAATACTTTATTGTTGGTTACTCAAAACCATTACATTAAAAACCAGAATACAAAATTACAAAAGTTAAAATCGACTAGCAAGACTGTGTGGTGGTTCCCTGGGCACTGGAGTGTACAGTGAAAAGGGGTCATGGTAAGGCAGCCAGACGTGCGTCTGCAAGGTCTCTATTCAGGTGTGCCCAGGGTGGCCATCAGCTTGGACCGTAACTGGTGAATAAACTTTCGAAAAGAGGCCATCTGTTTTACCATAGTTAGTGTATATAGTTGGTAGATCGCCTCCTTTGTGGTGCGTGACCCCACTTGTCTTAGGATAGGCTTAAGGTAAAGGCTGCGAGCCATACGCAGAGCTGGGCAGCAAAGTAGAAGGTGGGCCAATGACTCTCGTTTGTACCTGCAGAGCCTGCATTCCTGTGCACCTAAGCCAGCCTGTTCAGAGGCGTATAGTTCTTTTAGGGGCAGGGGGTGTAGTCTGTAGGCTAAAATCTTGTGAAGCACTGCGCGGCCCACGGCCTACGTAAGATGGTGTTTAGGGTTGTGCACAATATGCGGCAGACATAGGGACTCGTGAAAATCTCTTTTTGCCAGTGACTCCAGGTCTAGTTCCTGCGAACGCGCGCGTACTTGTTTTTTGATCACGTTTTTGATGGCAATGTAATTAACGTGTTCGGGATTCCAAGTCTCAGTGGCAAGGTTGAGAAGGGCCTTTGCCACATTAAGAGTGGCCGACCAGGGATTCCCGGGTTCCATGAAGATGTATTTCAGGACTGCTTTTAGTGTGTTCTCGTGTGCCGCTGTTGTGAGGAAATAATATTTACTTAGGGCGGCCAACTCTTCCAGATATTGCTGATTGAGCGAGAACTCTAGACGGACAAGAGTATTTCTGGTGCACCTTGGTAAGTGGAAGAGTCTCTTGTATGCTCTGCAGTGGATTTTTTCTAGGTCCTTGTTGAGTTTACCCGAGAATGCTTGTTGAGCATAATTCAGGGCCGGCATTAGCTTTGCTTTTAGTACTCTTTGAATAGCCATGGTAAATGGGCTATATAAAGAGGCTTATAACTTACAGAGGGCTTAGGTGATGGTATTGCCTTTACCTTGAATTTTCTTTAAGTGGGCACTTGAAAGCCCCGACTCTTGGTAGCAATTGCCCAAATAGGTGTATCGCTGTGTGCTTTCCAAGGAAAGGTGACCAAGCCTCCATCTTACTGATTTTTTCTTTGGATAATGTCCGAAGATGATTACTTTTGACTTGGAGGGATTTGCTACAAGCCTGTTTTTATTGTTATATACTGCAAGTGCCGTCAGCGCCTTTTGCAGCCCAATTTTGGTGTGGTCCAGGAGTACCAAGTCATCAGCATATTTCATGAATTGGATTTTGGTCCCTCCGATCTTTGGGGTTGCTAAGGCTGCCCCAGTCAAGGCCCTCGCCGTGTCTGCTGTATAGAGATTGAACAACAGTGGGGCCAAAACGCACCCTTGTTTAAGACCTCGATTTGTCTCAATCTTTGCGGATGCGGAGTCCCTCGAGAGTTTGATTCTCACCCACGTTTTTGGTACAAAGACTGGATTGCTCTTAACAGGGATGGGTTGATGTTCCAATGGGCCAGCTTTCTCCACAGGATGGCGCGATCTACCCCATCAAACGCTGCTGAATAGTCAATGAAGCAAGCGAATAGGGGAGACTTTTGCGCGTCCGCGCTTGGTGGACCAAAAAAGAAAGTGTAGTGATGTTATCTACTGTGGAAGACCAAGGTCTAAACTCAGTTTGGCAGAATGGGAGGAGGCCTTCATTGGTCGTCCAGTCTGCAAGGTCCCTCAGTATGGCAGTAGCATAGGCTTTTCCCTCGATGTCCAAGAGGGCAATCATGCGATAGTTTGATGGATCTGTTTTGAGGCCTTTCTTGTGGATTGGATGTAAGAGCGAGCCTCTCCATGAGTCTGGCACCTCCCCCAAAAGCCAGCATTCAGAGTACAGATGGGTCAGGTTTTCGGACCAGAATTCGATATTTGCTTTAAATAAGTGACCAGGAAGACCATTAGGACCCGGTGCGCCATTTTGCCTGATATTTTTTAGGATTTTAGACACTAACAATTTTCCGGGCGGGCCTTTTTTTCAGTGATCGAATCTGGCTCATCACCAGCTCTGGGTGTATCATTTGGATGGTTGATAGGTCCGTCTTCATTATAAAGTGCTTTTACGTGGGCAACCCAGATGGATGCTTCGAGGGAATTTTCTCTATAGTTTATACCTCGTCCGAGGTTGCTTAGATAACTCCAAAACTCTTGCGATTTCCCAGGGCTCAGCAGGTCGAAGATTTTCAGCCATTGTGCTTTGCAGTGATCACGTTTTGCAGCCCGCACCTTCTTGGAATGGCTTTTTGTAGCTTCTTGTAATTGTTTTTTATTTAAGCTTGTGCCGGTTTTACGGAAGGCTTTTTGTTTCGTGTTCAATAGTTTGGCGCTTGTTTTGATTGCTTCATTGTATCCATAAGCAGTTGGAGGATGCCAATGAGTTGTTCTAACTATGTCCCCGCGAAGTGTCGCCGCCAGGGTCCCGGTAATGCCGTTCCATGTCGCTATTGCGCCCTTCTTCTGTTCGCTCAGTGGCCAGCCTATCCATGAGTTTGCCCAGTTGTTAAATGTAGTTATTGCAGTCTGCCCTCATTTAATTCTTCTGGGCAACTTTATCAGTTCTTCGCCGTCAGCTGATCCAATGCATTCTAGCCTGTGGCATGTGTTCACTGTTATGTTAAGCGTGATGGTGAGGGCCGCATGATCGCTGTCGCTGCGCGGATGAACTGAGAAATTTGACATTAGGGGTTGCAGGTTATCACTTAAGATGATATAGTCAATCGTCGTTTGGTTGTTGTACTTAGGACCAACAAAGGCCCCTGGGCTGTTCTTTAGGTGAACTGAATGCGCTGTCGCCAATTTATAAGATTTTAATAGGTCGTTTAGTGTGACAGTGGCCCCAGACTGATGACTTTGTGTAGTTTGCACCCCTACGTTATGGGTGTTGAGGTCACCAAGGATAATACATTCTAATGACGGAAATCAGAGCAATAGGGACTCTAAATAGTTTGTCAGCGTGGGCAAGTTGGCTGTGGGCCCATGTGGGTTATGATAAACATTGATTAGTAAAATTGAGAAAATTCAGTTTATCTAGTGGTGGCCTTTCACGATGCCTGCCTGAAGGGAATCTGGAAGGTTGTTTATTTCCAAGAATTCCAATTTCAGTGAATGCTTTATGTAGACACATGTCCCCCCCGATGCTCTTCCAAATATGTTAATTTTTTTTGCTGATTTACCATATTCTGCATATCTTCTTAGTGAGAGAGGGTTGATCAGCCAGGATTCTTGTATGCAGATTATGTCCGCCTCCTCCATAAATTTCACTGTAGTTTGATTTTGGAACAGCTTTTTGAGCCCTGCGACATTCCAGGTCATGAGTTTCAAGTTATTAGAAATTCGGTTTTTATTTAAGACTTTCGCTTGCTCGTTGATTGTACATTGATAGAGTTGGCCGGTGTCTTCAGGGCGATACCTGTTAGGAGCTGGAGTTTAGTACTAGCGGTAGCGAAGACCAGTCTTTGCTCGCACACCCCTTTGTTACGCATAAACGTCCACCTTGGCTCAAGTTAGTTGTTATCTTGATTGGGGTGCCATTGATTAGACCAGTGTTTGTACTGCCTTTGGATCCCTGAAGGATGGACGTCACATTTAGCGCTTGAATAGGGGCGGCGTTCGGGCGTGGATGCCCTGCAGCTAGCAGTTCCGGGGTTTCCTGCTGGAGATGCGGGAAATGGGTTTTTTAAATTAGGAGGTATTTTTGCGCGGGGTGGACTTTATTTTTATACCCCAGCTTTCCAATAGCATTTGTTGGCTTTTCAGTGCCTCGGCCATCTCTGAACTGGTGAAGGTTAACTCCGTAGTTTTGTTTTTCTCCTCCGGGTCTGGCGGCAGGAAAGTAATATTCTCAATATCTGTAGTTTTCGTCCCTTCCAGCCCTGGGATGTTTGCGCAAAGTGTTAGGAGGTTGCTGCGGTTGTGGATGTCCCACTTTCCCTGTGAAACATAGTCGGGGTACAGCATTATTTTCCAATCCTGGGGTTGTGTGTGGTTTAATTGGCTTGCCGAATCCACATTCTTCCATTGTTTTGCCTGGGCGCCAGTTAGTGATGGCTGTGCCGTGCCAGGTGGATGGGCGTTTGCCTGCTTTGTTGGCCCTGTTGTCTGCTGAGAGGCCGCCGTGAGCGATGACCTGGGCAGGCAGTTGTTGGGTGGCATGTTTTCGGCCTGCTCAGATTTAATGGCATCCGATGGCACTTGGATCACTCGGCGAGTCATGATCGTTGTTTGAGCAGCGGGCTGTGAGTTTGCTGAGCGCAAATCATAATCCCTTAGAGGAGCTTGGTTCACTTCCCTATTGCTTTGTACTTGGAAGTTATTTGCTTGATTTTCTGTTGACGATGCTGGAGCTGGCTGAGGTACTACAAAGGAACCCAGCGTCGTCTGATCTGTTGCAGCATTGAGTATGTCTGATGCTCCCGAGGTTGGCTCGATTATTTCTACCATTTTGGTAGTTACTGCTAATTGGGTTGTTTGCTGACTCTCAGTATGACCAAGCGTCTGATTGTCAGGCCGTAGCCATTGCCGGATGGATCTGGACGCATAAGATTTGTTTTTGTTCACCTTGTTGAGTTTTTAAAAAAAATTCTTATTTTTCCTAGATAATTTTTGGAGTTCTGGGCTAGTCGGTTTAGTGGTGTGCTGAGGGTCTTGGTTTTTAGCCTGATTCAAGGTGGCATTTGTACTGCTCACATTGGTCGTTGCTGGAAGCTACGCACAGGCGTTCTTTTCTCCTTTATAGGTTTCTGTACTACAACTTCGAATATTTGTTGAACCTTGTGTTTTTAAAGAAACCTGAGCGGGATCCTGTGTGGTTAAGTTCTGATTCTTACTTGCTTCCTTCTTAAGATCCTCTATTAATGTGGTCATGATATTTGGGAGTTTTTCTAAGCTGTGCAGAATTGGACTGCAGCTGCATGGCTCTGGCTTGAAGTGTGTGCTGTCCTGTACTCTGCGGATCAGGGAATTCAGGTGGTCCAATTTGGAATCAATCCCAGAGATCAGGTTTGCAACAGTTTGTAATATGTTGATCTGGGCGTCAAGCTTGTCTGCATGCATTATTGCTGCACCTGTCATTGAGATGAGGCCTCGTTGATCAGTGATAAATGATCTGTGACCGCTGGGGGCTTCTCCCCCTTGTCCGTATGGCTACTCACTGATGTTGATGGCTGGGCCGTTTTGACTTGTTCCGGGGTGTTCCATCGTGACAGGTTCAGTGACTGGTTTTGGAGGGTGGACGAAGATTCTAGGATTCCTTCTTTGTTGGATGCATGAGTGCTATTAGGCACGTCGGGCGAATGCCCTCCATTTGCCAAAGCTCTTCTTTCGCTGTCAGAATGTGTGCTGTTTGGTGCATCGCACACAAATGCTCCATTTGTTTGTAGGACTCAGTTGAAAGTCTTCCGGTTGTTGATAGGTTGGGGCTGTGGTTCTAAAATGTGCGGACCTGGGTGCGACCCTGTCTAATGTCTCTAATTTGGGGGGTTTTGCACCCTGGAGCGTTGTTATTATTGGAGAAAGAGATATGCCTAGTGCCCGAGTGTCTATGGGGCTTGGGGTTTGCCCATCCTCCAATTCTTTAGTGGGCGATGAGCAATTTGAAGTCCTGAGGGGTTCGGCTGAGGGTCTTCCCCGCAAGAGCAGTTGGGGTCAGGGCTGGGATCGATGTCAGTGCTGGAAACATGATAGGAGGTTCTGGGGACGTCGGCGTTGCACCAGTAATTCCGGATGATCCTGAAAGTTCCCCGTCTCATTGCCCTAGCCCTGCGTGCGATCCCCTGGCTCCTGAGGGATAGAAGAGCATCACCTTCCATCTCCTAGCTGATCTATGGGGGCAGGGTTTCTCCCGTGGTTGTATTAAGGTTGAATTTCTTGTCCTCATTGTTTGCCCAGTGTAATTGCCAGTATAGTTGCCTTTCCTGAATCAACCAGGGATGTGCTCACTGCGGTGGTGGGGCGGCTGAGGTCAACAAGTTCTCTGCAGGAAGGTGACCTGTGCCTTGATGCGACAGGTGAAGTTGTCCTGCCCTGTCCTGCCCTCACTACGCGCCGCTACTGTTCCTACTGTGCAGCTCCTACTCGGTCCTGCTTGATGCTGGGCAGGACTGCTACCTCTGTCCTGAAACCTGCCCGGGGGATTGAGATTCTAGCTTTTGCTACGTGCCCCCCCCTCCGAGCGCCGATCTCCGTGCCTTGCCGCTCACTCACCGGCTGGACGGACCTCCTGTCTCCCGGCTCCTGGACCCTGGCTCTCCCTTTTTTTTCAGTTCGGCGATGGAGCTGGTGGGGGGGCCAAATGCGGCCAGGCAGGGCAGGGCAGGGTGCAGCAGTGGCTCCCCCCCTGCAGCTGCAGCGGTGTTGTTTTCGCAGCGCTTGACTCAGCGCTCACATCCGCCGCAGCTGCCGGCTGCCGCTCCTCACACGCGGCGTGGCAGCGTGGCCAGTTGGCTGTCCAGCGGGGGTGCAAACGGCTTCCGTGGCCAAATAGCTTCTCGACCGAGCAGATAGGCAGTGGGTGGAAACCGGCAGCTAGTAGCCGGTAGCCGGTGACCCAATAGCCTGTTCTGCTGCAGCCGTTTTCTCCGGTTTTCCTCTGCGGCAGAGCAGCGATGGTGACTGCGTCCGTGGCATCCGTGGCGTTCTGTCGATTGTCGATTGCAGCTCTCTAGCGCCACCTGCAGACTGCAACCAGGAAGGAAGGGAAGAGACGTACTTCTTCTGAATAATTATCCTGGGCAACAGCTGCTGTGGAAGGACTATCAGAAACGAATAGGAATATTACATATTCATCAGAAAGAATATTACTAAATGCAAGATGAACGCGCATCTGATACATATTTTGTCACACAGATTCCGTAGCAAAAATCACTCCCAAAGAAAATTCATACAAGTAGGTAGGCCTGAGAACATTTAGTTAATTATTGACCACAATAGTTTGATTGACTGGTCTAACAATATAGGGGCCGATTAGGATGGCGGACGGATGCATGACCGCTGGGCTGGAGGCGGCGGAAAATGCACCTCATCGTCCGCCAGCAGCGGGCCTTCCGTACGCCATATTAGGAAGGGGAACTGGGCACATTTACCGTCCGCCGCGTAAAAACGTGAACCGCCGCGGGAACACACTAGACACCACGGCGGACGGAGCCAATCCAGGCTCACCACCGTGCGGAATGATGTCCCGACCGTCCGCAATAAACAAACCAGAATACCGCAGCGGAAACACCTACATCTCATAGACGGCGGAAGCACCACAACGGAGAGGGAAAGCATTGCCACGAGACCCACCGCACTGACCAGACCGCCATGGACCCAGCCCTACACGCCTTCCCGGCCCTGTTCCTACTTCACTACCAGCAAGTCATGCATCGTTGTGGACCACGCCGCAGGTACGCAAGCATGCAATACACACATATCACGCCACAGTATGCATGAACACTAGTACCTGCAACACCAGACACCCTGGTGGGGACAGGAACATACACAAGTGCACCAACACCAGTCCCACCTCAGCACAATCACCCCCGCATCAGGCACACGCCGCCCACGCAACACCACAGCCAGCCCACGGACATAGCACTGTAGCGGCGCACACGCCTGAACCCAAGTGTCCAAGATACCAGACAGGCAGACAGGTAGGCATGGCCCGTCCACTCAGCCCACAGAGCCTCCACCCCACCACACACACAGAAGGCACACCACACACACAAGGAGACATGCGGAGCATCAACAAGTCCCCCAGCCCCCCTCCCCCATCCCAGGCAGCTGCATATAGGCCATCCCTCCCCCCAACCAGCTGGACATGCACAGAATAATGGGGTGAACTTAAACACAAGACACCCAACCACAGGGCAACGGCAACACAATCACCAAAAGGCACCCCACATCGATGCCAAGTACACTCTGTACAATCACAAATACAACACACACACCACACATAAACATCAACCACCACAAACACACCACCAGACCATACACAAGCCATCAATACCCACAGCCAGACACACATATCAGAAGCCAGCTGCAATGGGGAGCATGTACACAGATACTAAAAAGCTAAGGGGAGACTCAAGAAATGGCATAGGGCTAACACAAACCATGTCTACAGCACATGCAAGAGAAGCAACTCAGCACAACACCCCAGTCTATCAAACAACACCTGGATGGTACAGTCAATCAATGCAAACCACAGTGAACTGTGTGCAACAACAACTCTGGGTGACAAGAAGGCAAGCCTTGCAGAGGCACAAGAAGCATAGGGAGTGCACAAAGTCAAATGCAGACGATCAGAAGGATGCATATTAGGCCAAGGCAAGACAAAATACACTCACAGCACTGCATGCATGACAAGTAGTGGGAGAAAATAAACAGATGCACAACCACACATCACAGGGACACAAAAAGTACCTCCACAACACTAAGCAGCACACAGACAACATCACATCCTGGAAGGGTAGTAGTGTTGTGGTGGATGGTGAGGTGTGTGTGTTAATGTGCAGGTTGTTGTGTGGCTATTGGTGTATGTGGTGCTGTGCTCTGCTGTGTGCCTCTTACTCTCAGTTCTGCTGTGATGCAAAGGATTGTGGGGATGGGAGGGGTTCCTTTTATTTTCTTCTTTGTGGCTGTGTACCAATGGTATCTTGCAGTCAGGAATGTTGTGGGTGTGGACCCTTGCCTGTCAGGTTTTCCACCATGGGGGTGTGTTTTTGATGTGGGTTATTGGGGGAGCGGTGTTTTCATGGTAGCTTTGGGTCCTGTTTGCTGGATTGCATGGTACCTTACTGCCGCCATTTATTTTGCGGTCTGACCGCCACCGTGGATTAGCTTTGGCCCTTCCGCTGATACTTACATTTGTCGATGTTATTTTCCGCTACGGTCGTGCAGGGTGATTCTTTAAGTTGCCCTGGTGGTCCTCAGGACACCCCCGCGCCGCACGGCCACCAGCTGTTGTGTGTGCAATCTCGCCTCGCTGCTGCCCGCAGCCTCGTGGAGCCTGCCTCGTCCCCCGCCGTATTTGCGGTTACTGCTGTTTATATTTTATTTCCTCTTTGTTTTCCCTGCATCTTGTGAATCTAATTTTTGTTCCCCACTAGCTGTTCTTGATTTGTTTTTGATTCCTGTGCTGTTGTATTGTCTCTCTGCCCCCCTGTGCCAGCCCGCCCCGCTCCCCGCTTTCCGCCGCCGTGCTAGCGGCCACGCCCCCTTTCCTTCTGTGACCTCCCCACTCCCGCCTCGCAGCTGCTCCTCCCTCCCTTCCACTTGGCCATAAATGGCGACCGCGCGGCGCAGGTGAGTGTGACCTGTCCTCGGGACACCCCCGCGCCGCACGGCCACCAGCTGCTGTGTGTGTAATCTCGCCTCGCTGCTGCCCACAGCCTCGTGGAGCCTGCCTCGCCCCCGCCGTATTCGCGTGTACTACTGTTTATATTTTATTTCCTCTTTGTTTTCCCTGCATCTTGTGAATCTAATTTTTGTTCCCCACTTGTTGTTCTTCATTTGTTTTTGATTCCTGTGCTGTTGTATTGTCTCTCTGCCCCCCTGTGCCTGCCTGCCCCGCTCCCCGCTTCCCACCGCCATGCTAGCGGCCACGCCCCCTTTCCTTCTGTGACCTCCCCGCTCCCGCCTCCCAGCTGTTCCTCCCTCTCTCCCACTTTGCCATAAATGGCGACCGCACGGACGCGCAGCGGTCACGGGCAGCGGGCACGCCGATTGTGCACCGAAGGCGCGCCAAAGGTAAGCCCATCTGCGCCCATCTGCTCCTGGACCGCGTCCAGCCCCAGGACCCCTGGCCCCCACCAACGCATGACGACCCGACAGACCTACGACGCCACCACCCTCAACGCACTCAATGCCGTCCGGAACCCCGCCTGCTGCCGGGCCGCCCCGAAATGCTTCCACGGACCCTTCACCTGCACAACCTGCAAGTTCACCTGCCTCCGAACATGCACCGCGCCCGCAAAGCCAAACCCCATCAGCGACCTCAAGTGCATCCTGCTCAACACCCGCTCCGTCCACAGACACGCCGTCGAACTCTGGAACCTGCTCGACACAACATCACCAGACGTCGCGTTCCTCACTGAAACATGGATGAACGCCTCCTCAGCCCCCGACATCGCCATCGCCATCCCGGATGGATACAAGATCATCAAGAGGGATATCGTTAACCAGACTGGGGGAGGCATCGCCATCGTCCACAAGAACACCATCCGCATCACGACCGACGCCGACGACACCTACACCGCCGCCGAACACCTCCACTTCCAAATTCACACCGACCCAAAGACGACCCTCAGAGGCACCCTCATCTACAGACCCCGGGACCACGCACACAATTCAGCGAAGACATCACGGACTTCATCAGTCCTCACACCCTCCCCTCTGCCGACTACATCCTCCTAGGGGACCTCAACTTCCACCTGGAGAACTACAAGGACCGCAACACCGTCACCCTGCTGGACAACCTCGCCAACCTCGGACTCAAGCAACTGGTCAACACCCCCACCCACTACGCCGGCCACACGCTTGACCCCGTCTTCACATCCAGCAAGCATATCGCCTTCAGCCACTCCACCGGACTTCACTGGACCGACCACAGCTGCGTCCACTTCAGCTTCAGAAAAAACACTACCCACCACCACCCGCAACAGGTTCGTCACAGAAGCTGAAGCAAGATCACCGCCGACCAGCTCACCACCTCCCTCAGCCAGAACCCACCTGCCAGCACACCGGACCCCAATGAAACAGCCCGCAACTTCACGCAGTGGCTGACCGCCTGCGCTGACGACCTCGCACCACTGAAGAACCCTCCCAGCAAACCCATAAGCAAGAAGGCCCCCTGGTTCACCGACGAACTCAAGGACTCCAAGAAGACCTGCCGCACCCTCGAGAAAGCCTGGCTCCTCGACCGGACCACTGACAACATGACCGCCCTCAAACACGCGACCCGCAAACACCACCAGCTCATCCGCACCACCAAGAAGAAATCACTGAAGGATCGACTGGACAACAACGCCCACGACAGCAAGGAACTCTTCAGCATCGTCAAGGAGTTCTCCAACCCAAGCACCTGCAACAACGACATCACCCCTTCACAAGATCTCTGCGACTCCCTCGCCTCATTCTTCCACCGCAAGATTACTGACATCCACAACAGCTTCGGCGCACCATCCCCGCACTCAACCATTGAACCAACGCACCCCACCACCACCCTCCGCACCTGAACCGCAGTGACCACCGAAGACACAGCCCGCACGATGAACACCATCCACTCCGGATCTCCAACTGACCCCTGCCCCCACCACGTCTTCAACAAGGCCGACTCCACCATCGCACCCCAACTCCGAGACGTCATCAACACCTCCTTCGACACCACCACCTTCCCGGAGAGCTGGAAGCATGCCGAGCTCAGCGCCCTACTGAAGAAACCTACAGCAGACCCCACCGACCTCAAAAACTTCCGCCCCCTTTTCTCGCTCCTCCCTTTTCCTGCCAAAGTCATCGAGAAGATCGCCAACAGACAGCTTGCCGCCTTCCTCAAGATGAATGGATCCCTCGACCCCTCGCAGTCCGGTTTCAGAGCCAACCACAGCACAGAGACCGCCCTCATCGCAGCCACCAACCACATCCGAGCCCTTCTCGACAACGGGGAAACAGCGGCACTCATCCTCCTGGACCTCTCCGCCGCGTTCGACACTGTCTGCCACCGCACCCTAGTCCAACGCCTCAGCAACACCGGCATCCAAGAGAAGGCACTGAAGTGGATCACCTCGTTCCTCGCTGGAAGAACACAGAGAGTCCGCCTCCCCCCATTTCGCTCCGAGGCCACCGAAGTCATCTGCGGCGTCCCGCAAGGATCATCACTCAGCCCCACCCTCTTCAACGTCTACATGAGACCTCTCGCAGCCATCGCACGCCACCACAACCTCAACATCATCTCCTACGCCGACAACACCCAGCTGATCCTCTCCTTCACCAGAGACCCCGACACAGCCAGAACCAGCCTCCACGAAGGGATGAAAGACGTCGCAGAGTGGATGAAGAACAGCCGCTTGAAACTGAACTCAGACAAGATGGAAGTCCCGCCTGGGACGACTCCTGGTGGCCCCCAGCCCTGGGCACCGCCCCCAAGCCGACAGACCACGCGCGCACGCAACCTGGGCTTCATCCTGGACTCCTCCCTCTCGATGACCAGACAAGTCAACGCCGTCTCCTCTTCATGCTTTCACACCCTCCACATGCTCCGCAAGATCTTCCAATGGATCCCGATCGAAACCAGGAAGACAGTCACCCAGGCCCTCGTCACCAGCCGGCTGGACTACGGAAACGCCCTCTACGCTGGAACCACAGCCAAGCTACAGAACAGACTACAACGCATCCAGAACGCCTCCGCCCGACTCATCCTGGACATCCCTCGACACAGCCACATCTCCGGCCACCTGAGGAACCTGCACTGGCTCCCCGTCAACAAGAGGTTCACGTTCAGGCTCCTCACCCACGCACACAAGTCTCTCCGCAACCTGGGCACCATGTACCTCAACGACCGCCTGACCTTCCATACGCCCACCCGCCAGCTACGGTCCGCCAAGCCTCGCCCTTGCCACCGTACCACGCACCCGAAGAGCCACCGCCGGAGGCAGATCCTTCTCCTACCTGGCGGCCAAGACATGGAACTCCCTCCCCATCCACCTTTGGCTGACCCAGGACCACCTCGCCTTCAGGAGACAACTCAAGACCTGGCTGTTCGAGCAGTAGCGGCCCTCCTTCCCCCAAGCGCCTTGAGACCCTTCCGGGTGAGTAGCGCGCTATACAAGTGTTATGATTGATTGATTGATTGTTATCCTAATCGTGCGTCCGGTCACTCCGCTGCACTGTCGGCAGTTGGGCCTGTTACCGCTGCCACTCCGTCCACAGCAGTCGTATTTCCTATGGTTCCGTCCGTGGTCGGCGGTCTTTGGAGACATCCGTCCACCACGGTTGGGTTTTGCTGGAGGGGAATCCTAATAGCACTGTTGGTTTCTCCACGGTGCAGTCGGACGGTCATTTCCTGCGAGACTGGCGGTCTGGACGCTTTACGTCCGCCATCCTAATCGGGCCCTTAGTCACCTGAGCTTGTCGCCGTCCCGAAGATCGTCGCATCGTGCCTGTGCAAGACGCTTCCTACCGAACCTGCGCACCGGAATCCATACAAGGTATCGCATCCCTCCCCATACAGACCGGATTCGTCGCAACACGCCCGCTGCGTCCAGCGGCGCTGTCACATCGACTTCCCAGGGTCTCAGAAGTGACGCATTGCTTCTTTTTCAACGCTGCAGCTTCCATTTTGAACTTTTGTCGCATCTACAGGTACTTTGGGCTAAACGTGACACAACTGTGGATTATTTTTATGCAAACCCTAGAACTTTTTGGAAATCATATTCTTGAACTGTGTATGTTGGATTTTTGTTGTTTTGGTCTTGTTAAGCTGAGATAAAGATACCCTATTTTTCTAAACTGGTGTGGAGTCCATTTGTGGTGTTTTCACTGTGTTACTGTGAGTGTTGGTACAAATACTTTACACATTGGCTTTGATAAGCCTGTCTGCTTGTGCCAAGCTACGAAGGGGGTGAGCAGGGGTTATCTAAAGAGTGTATCCCCCTTACCCTGACTAGAAGCAAGGGTCCCTATTTGGACATTGGTACCTACCTCTGCCAACTAGAGACCCCCAAATCTAACAAACAGCATTATAGTTTATAAATCAAACACAGAAGAAAGTTTTGTACAATGCATTTCGAAGTTCTTTTATATATAACAATGAACAAGGAGGGAAAGTGAAATAAAACAATTGCCTAGGATCACACAATTGAACACACTTTTGGCTCCTGGGATAATGATTGTACCCATTTTCTAGCGAAACGTTCATAGCCCTGCCAGGGTAAAGCTAAGGAAGAGCTCCACTGTCTCAGAAAGGTGAAAAAGCAGCAGTGCTTAATTTGTGCTTGTGCTTTCCGGTGCTGAGCACTTAATTGCCAGCACAGGGGATTATGACTGTCTGCCACATAGTTGTGGGGTCTGCCAATTTAGGTACGAGCACAACAACTTTTGTTTATTATTTCCATTTACATTTCATATTATTAGTATTTGCCTCGAAAGCAATTCTTATAGCTTTGGGGGCCTGTAATAGTATGAATTGTCACACTTTTAAGAGTGTGATGATTAGTAGTGTGTTGGTGCTGTCATTGGCAGTGCTGCCAGGGGCAACGGATGGTGTAAGCTCTAGTGTCCTCCTGTCGAGGGCCCCCGCACTACGTTTTTGATAAATTAAGCACTGGAAAGCAGGGATACTGTAGGAAAGGCATATCTTTTTTGAAATGTCAAACTCTGTAAAACCTTCCAGTGGTATCAATCAGTACTTTTTAGGCTTAAGGAAACTGAGGTCATTTGCAGGTAAGAAGATCTGATAGATTTCATCAAAATTACATAATTAAATGAGGGAGGAAGGAAGTTGGCACCCAGAAAACTGAATTAAAGATCTTGGGTAAATAAAGTTAATATCCATTAAACTCAAGTATCCTCCAGTGATAAAGGGACTTTCAGGAAAAGTTGGCTTCCCTTCAAAAGTAGACCACTAAGCACCTCTGTCATAACTCCCTTTTAAGAAACTTCAACATTAGCCTGTGACAGGAAAAGGAAAGCTCTCATGATAGGTCAGCCTTTATTCATTGCCAAACCCAAACTCATTTGATAAGTCTCTTCATAAGGGGTATTTGCTCCCTATCGTGGACTAGGTGTTGCTTGGAGAAGGGCCAGCAATTGAGTGGTGGCTAGGAGAGGTTCCTGCTTGCCGCCTTGCGATGTCTGTTGGTGGTAGCGGTGGCCCCCTCACAGCGGGCTTGGATCTAGTGGAGTACCCATGGATCCAACTGCACCTGCACCTGATGCTGACTCAGGTATCGGACTGTGCTCGGAAAGTGCGGAACCCTCGAATGGGGTACAACTGCATCTCTGGGTTGTCAGGGTGGCAGGGGGGCACCCTGGAGGCCGTTATATAATTGATACAGTCCCTCGCTGAGGCCTCTGTTCCTCTACCCCAGTGCTTCAGACGCTGCTCTGCTCCTCTGGTGAAGGATTGGGGAGGAGGAACCCAGGGGAGGCCTAATATTCCTGGAACCCATTCAGGACTTGTGTGCCACTTGCCCTGAGGGTAGCTCTTAGTTGCTCTGCCGGCATTGATTCGATGACTTTACCTGTGCCCCCCTGGATGAATGTACTGATTGATGGAATCACCGAGCTGCTCCCTTGCAAATTTGTGTTCTGCGCCTCTGAGAGTTTCAGGAGGTCTGTTTCTCATCCGCATTCTGGGGCGACTGAAGCGTCCCTTTCTACCTCCTGCAGTGACTGCTATCCGCATCAGTGAACATTAGGGAGAAATTTTCACTCGAACAGTTGGGTGAACCTAGAGCTTACATATTGCACTCACATTCTTCATGGGGTAGCAAAGACCCCAGAGGCATTTGATCATGCAGTGCACTACGCCGAGCCAGAGCTCCCAGAGAATTACCAGGCAGGGACATCAGAACACACCTGAGCACTCACCGGAGCGTGGGTGGGCGCAGATCTCTACTGCTGTCCTGGCTGTCCTGGAGATCATAAAGGGGTCAAGTGAGTACCTAGAGGGGCAATTGCAGGATTATCCATCAAAGTGAATCTTCTCGATGCAGATTCGTGAAAAATAACAGATAAAGTTGACATTGCAGAATCCAACCTTATTTTGCTTCAGACAGAGGTGCGGCAACTCCAACAGCAGGTGGCATATCTAACTATGGTATTTGGCACCCTTGAGCACAGAGTTGAAGATGCTGAAAGCCCCACTAGGAGGACTAATCTACCTCTGCTGGGCTTCCCTGAGAAGGACAGTCCAGGGAACACTTTCTGGAGCAGTGGGTGAAAACCAAACCGAGGCTACCCTCTACTTTTGCCATTGAGATATTCAGGCACACTGGCACTTGTTCCTCCTCTGGGTGCTCCTCTAAGGGCACACATTGCTCGCTTGTTGAATTACAGAGATATAGATACAATTGTACAGTTGCTCAGTGCAAGAATAAAAATATTGCAATTTACCTGGATTACATGCAGAGAGTGCAGGAGTGCCGTAAAACATTCTTGGAGGTCAAGAAATGGTTACATGCTATGGACCTTAAGTGTGTGCTGCTCTTTCCAGTTAAGCTATGTGTTATTGTGGAGTAAAATTTGCACTTCTTTGAGCGCCCTGAGGATATCTGGTCACAGCTGGATATGTCGGATACACCATAGGGGTGATTTCTGAGTAAAGTTGAACCATTTCATGCCAGTGGTAAGTGGCGCAGACGTTTTCGGCCCCAAGCCACTGTCTGTAGAGAGCGGCTCTGGCTGTGTTGTGATCCAGGACAATGGAACCATGGACACAGTAGAAATGGAACTGCTGTGGGTGACAGAGACATGTGGGAGGACATCCTACCAGGGTGGCAAGGACTCTGATGCTCCTTCACATATTGGTGACATTATTGAGGACACAGGGAACTGATGGGATAGCTGTGGAGGGCCACACTGCTGTGGATGTGATCTGGGAGGACTACCTGACTGGTGGTTGTTTTCTGGTGGAACGGCTGATGTGGTGGTACCTGGGTAAGTGATCACTAGCGTGATAGATGATTGTTTGAAAATTAGTCTTAGTTGGGTGGCCTGCACAAGTAATGGGTCTACATTTGTCGTCCATTGGAACCAAACACTCCATTGTAGCGTTTGACTCTCATGGAGTAGTATAGCAGAGCAGCCCATGACCTACTCAAG
Organism: Lissotriton vulgaris; assembly: GCF_964263255.1. Taxonomy (NCBI): domain Eukaryota; kingdom Metazoa; phylum Chordata; class Amphibia; order Caudata; family Salamandridae; genus Lissotriton; species Lissotriton vulgaris. The sequence goes on from NC_141685.1 coordinate 500,597,766, forward strand.
GGACGTGGTTTGGCCTTGTATTCACCATTCACATGTAGACAATATTAACACTCAATAAATGATTGTCCAGTCTGTGCTTCTTCTTTAAAAAAAGGAAAAAGTACTTTTATTACACACACACACACACACATACTCAATACTATGCAGCAAATTACAAATATACACAAACTGATGAAAATACTTCTAGATGACTTTGCGTAATCATTCTTACCCCTCCCATGGGGGGTCTAGTACCACAACTCACAAGTTAAAAACATTATCTTTTCCTTACATGCAAGGATTGAACCTAACTTGGAGTAAGAGCGCTTAATACTGGCACCAAAGCGAGTGGCTGTTATGTTATGTTATGTTATGTTATGTTATGTTATGTTATGTTATGTTATGTTATGTTATATGTATGTATAGCACGCACAGATACTCCAGAGTGTTCCGGCGCATACTTGGAAAAGAGGGAACAGAAGCCAGAGCAAAACTAGAAGAGAAGGGTTTTTAACCTCGTTATCTCAACAAGCATTTCATCATAGGAATAAAATGTAAATGTAAATGTGTTTGTATTTATATAGCGCACTTCTACCCTGAGGTCTTGTAGCGCTGTATTCATACCGCTTTGGAACCCTTCCTGGCTTTCCTGTGAAATGTCCACTCCTGGTGAAGCCAGGCATCCAGGCGCTGCTGGGGCCGTTGTGGAGATTAAGCAAGCTATTGCCCAGAGTCACAGAGTGGGACCCATGATTAGACTAGGCACCGAGGGGAGAATTATCAGGTCCGGGGGGATTGAGTCCAAGAGCCACCGAGGCGGAGATTGAACTCTGGTCCCGGGCTAGACCTCTGCATCAGGGTCTGCCGCTCTAACCATTGAGCCACGCTTCTCCACAATAATTATATATAACCATGACTTAGAGCACTTAATACTGGCAATAAAGCATATCTACTTCGCTCACAAGAGGCTGAATAATACAATTTAATTGAAGCGCAGCCCCTAAAGAGCATCACCATTATAATCACAACACTATGCAGTTATAGACTTTTACCATCAGAGGATGGCTGAAGCTAACCCTTTTAATAACCTTCACCATAAAAACTGCCATTTAAACGCAGCCCTTACGGGAAATCACTTTTATAATTACACAAATGTGCAATTTCGAATTTTCATATAGGATGTTTACACAATATAAATTCTCACATTAAACACCTTCAGGCCACTAGGACTGCAGGCAGTCATTGCCACTAGTGGGTGGCACACGCCCAGCTGTAGAGCAAACGCCTGAGAAGTATCTGAAAATCCTTTAAGGGTTATCCTTTCAGAGTTCAACCCAACTTAGGCTTGAGACTCATGAATTCTGTTGGGGGGAATGCTGTGCTGCTCCTGCAGTGGCACTTCCCCCTTCTCCTCAGGTAACAAGGTCCAGAGATGGGGTCCCCTTCCCACATTTGCGGGGGAGTGCAAAGGAGTTCCCTCGCTCTAGTCCTTCTTGGGGCTCAGGGATGAAGTCCTGGGCTCCTTCCTCCATCAGTGAGAGGGATGATACAATGTCTCCACGAAGTCTTTGCCGTTTCGGGGTCCAGAGATGGGTTCTGGGCCTCCACCCACCATTGTGTGGATGCGCTTCTTCTCGGGCCAGGGTTCCTTCCACTCTCATAGGCGAAGCGCGAAAGAGCTTCTGCACCTGCTATCTTCTTGGGGGCAGCATTCGGGCACTGGCCCACTCCAAGGGTAGGGTAAATAATGGTGGAGGAGCCTAGGTAACTGGAGCACTTTCTTTAGACCTACTGGCCTCAAAGGTGACAAATTTTGCAGGGAGTGATTTTCACTGGCTACCTGCACTAGCCTTTCCCTTTGTTTTCCTCTGGGCCGCTCCTCCTTCTGGGGCAGAAGCTCAGTCTTTCCCCCAACTGGTCCTCAGGGAGTGTAAGGGGACCAGCTTCCCTGGTTGTGTTGATAGAACCAGCAGGTCACCCAGCTAGCAGCTAGCAAATTTTCACTAAAACTCACCTGGGCCCATAATATCCACACACCTCAACATTTATTTAGGTAACTCACGCTCTACTATCAGTATAACTTGTGATTCTATACTTATTCTCGAATTCCTATATCTATAACCTAGCAATGTAGATACTAGGAATCAAAACGCACAGGATCAGGGAGTTGTGTCAAGAAAAGGTATTCAAGAACATTTATAACATGTCAAGAAAAACGAAATAACCACAGACTCTGGGTAGGATTTGAACTTTTATCTAATCATCATCATCATCATATGTCATGAGCAGAAAAGTAATGAGACTATCTATAATCAAGATCATAAAAAGCGCATAGCTATGCAGAAGATAGAGAATATTCATCATTTAGAAACTTGAACTAAAGGGAAGATAAAAACAAGGAACATGCTATTTTAGATCAAAGGAGGGTAAAGAAAGGGAACATACTAATTCAAAAAGACTTTCCCAATTCAGATGACAGTTTTAATAGGAAATGAAATGTTATGCAATTCGGTTATTCGGTTTCAGCTTAATCACTATAGGGAAGGTAAGATTTGGAACATACTATTAAATTCAGCTTATCTCCTACAAGGGAAGGTAAGAAAAAGGAACATATGCTATATAGAAACGATTTAGCATTTGACTAAAGGTGGGTAGAAAATTGGAACACACTAGCAATCAATGAAAACACATGAGAATTTTATGTACCAAGGGAAGTGGAAAGAAAAGGAACATATGCAATTTAAGCAGACTTTTGCAAATATGGTACGGTAAGAGATAGGAACACAAGATAATACATCAACACCCACACAGACTTATATTTACCTAGAATAGAGTGAACACCAACCCTGGCCACGGGTCAGTTGGAAAAGACGGAAAGAACTACAAAGGGTAAATTAGTAAGACAAAACAGATTGATTACCTAATTAGGGTTATTCAAGGTTCATGAATACAAGCAAGTCGCATAACGTGCGAATCCTTGCTCCATCAGTGTGGAAGTGCCCCACTGGTCCCAGGGTCAATCATATGCATTGTCCTTAGTCCAGATGGCAGTCAGGGGGTTCTTCCTTCCATTTGTCCATGGCGTTCGCCTCCAGTCCTAGTGTTCAGTAGAAAAGCGCAAGAAAGAAATAGCTCTCCCTCTGCACAACACCTTCTACATGGGAGCAGGAGATCCTACCTGGGATGCACTTCTAGCCTATCCTGAGGTGACACGTCATGTCCTGTTTCAACCTTCCTCCACAGCCTTCTGAGATACTTCAAGATGGCGTCACCCAGCAACCACTTTCGCTCTGGGTGTCTCAGCTCCGCCTCTCACTGACATCACTGCCAGGCCCTGCCCGAGCGAAACTTCAAATAAGTTCCCCTCCTGGTTTGGCTCCATGGTCTGGGCTCCATCCCTTTGTTTAGTGGGCATGTGCTGTCCCTCTTCCTGGCACAGAATGACAGCAGAGCAGTCCATCCCACCCCTTCCTCCTCGGTAGCTGATCTTGTCATGGTTATTTGCTCTCTTTGTGAGGGGAGGTCTTTGTTCCTGCCACTGTAGAGAAAAATAATGAACCCAGCCCAACAGGGTGACAATAGGCCTGGGCTCTAATCCTGACCTGGGCCAGACAAATATGACACTCCTGGATGACTCACACGCTGTACAGATATGTCTTTGGACTTTACAGAATTGTTCTTTTTACACAGATTACACTGTACATCATTAAGACCCAGGTGTCTTTAGACCAGGAGGAAGCAGAGTTGCATTCTAAGGCAGCCTTCCCCATAAGTGTAAAATGGAGTGTCACGGCAGACAAGACAGTAAAGCACACAGACATCAGAAGACCTATCCCAGGTCAATACCAGACCCTGGTGTGTACCTTCTAGGCCAGGTAACCTGTGTGCAGTTCCTGGGCTGCGCACAACAGGAGTCTCCTGCGTACAGCTCTCACACATGTGCACACATGTCCAAATGTAAACAGCCCAGTGACCCTTACCCTTGCTGGTCACAGTGGCCTTGTCTTAAAAGTCAGACACTGGTGGTAAACACGCACAGTTCATTTTACCATGCCCTTTCCACGGATGAGTCACAGGTTATAAGGCTCTCCTACTGTAAAAAGCAAAAAACGAGGTAATCAAAAAGTGAAGAATCTGGGCAGTTTAGATGGTCAGGGGGGACGTCGCAGCCCAAGAACTGGATGCTTATCTCACCCTAGAAGAGACACAGATCTCACCCTAGAGTAGGTGCACACAGCCTTTATCTGTCTGCTGGGAGGGTGTCAGGAATCATGGCCTTCCAGCCAAATTTTACCAGGCCTATATCCCAGTCCTCAAGCAGCGGCCACTTAAGGAATACCACAATGCCCGTGACACCGGTATGCTGCTCGAGTCTATGCAAGAGGGTTGCATTTCTATGGTATTGAAGACATGCACTGACAGCTCAGAACCTTCAGCTCAAATGATAAACATAGGCATGAAGCAGGGTCTAGTTTTACCATATAATGCCCCAGGCCCATTCTGTCCACACCTGAAGCCTAAAAGTCTATAAGACCCCTGCCCGGCCATAGATAAACAGGCTTATGCTACATTGTTCACACTGCCTTAGCATCTGTCCTTTTGTAACCTTATAGAATCTCTTCTGTGAAGGCCAATAACCCCAAATCGCTGCCTTACTGATAAACAATTCCCCAAATCCCAGTCCCTGTCCTCTGTGCTCACATTTTACCGTAAATTGAGGCCATGAAGAGATAAACAGGATGCGACTGCCATGTAGAAAAACAAGATGAGACAGCTACGTGGCTCAAAATAACTAGTAACCTTTGATAAACTTTTGTACTTTTTGAAACGTCTGCTTTTCTTACTTTCCAGGAAGTGACAACGAGTTTTCAACAAATCGCCCAGCTTTTGTTATGTTCTATGGCCAAACGCCTGCTAATGTTTTGATTCTGTGATCATCAGTTCCATATTTCAACTGTACGAAAGGATTGTCAACTGACCAACTCGTTGATCACCTCATTCAGTGTCCTTCACAAAGAGGTGCTCCCAGCTAGCTGACTGATTTATAGATATTTCATTATTAGATAGGGTTATACTGTCTTATTGCGCTCTGCTATTCAATTTCTCTCTCTCTCTGAATTACTGTGATTTCATTTTTTTCTAGATTGCATAGTTTTTTACTTTTGCTTAATGATGCGTCTTTGACACTTGCTACTTACTTGTCTAAATAAAGTGCCCCTCCTGACTTGGTTCCTGCTTCTCAGAGTCTATCGTGTTATTTCAGATAACACATTACATGTTGGTTCTTGCTTTGTAAAAAAAACATACTATAACACAGGGCCGACTTTGGGGGGGGCGTGACCGGCGTGGCCACACTAGGCGCTGACTTGGAGGGGGGTCCCGACCTCAGGCAGTATGTTGTGTTTAGCAATAACGTACAATTTAAACTATTTGGGAGGTAGAATTATTAAAGGAAGATCACCACTTAAACGTCACACGCAACAACCCACATCTCGCACCTAGTGAAGTGGGGCAGGGCACCCTGTTTACTTCCCTTCATTAACTTCACTTAACCTAAAATGTAATGTACACGTTTTCCTCATTATTTTTACTTCTTTATAATACAAGTTATGAGTCATCAGAGTAAACATCAACCTGCTGTTGCCCAGGGGCCGCATGTGACCAGGCTGCTGCCTTCACCGTCCTCCGGAGCATTGAGGTCTGACCACTACGCTTTCCAGTCTTCAACATCTCTCTCCCTCCGTTCTGGGGCTGAATGCCTTCGCCAGCTGCGAGAAGGTAGTTGTCACATCTCTGGCTGCCCTTGCTTCCCTTTTCCCAGTTTTCTTTCAGCACGTACTGATTGAGTGTGCAAGTCCACCATCCTAGTTGTTGTAACTATTGTCTTGCTCTTTTCCCTTTTGCCTCACCCTCCTCCTCGAGGTTGGGATTTTGGCATTATGTGATTTCTGTTGTTGCCCTGCTTCTGGGTGCCACTCTTTCTGGCTGATGGGTGTCTTGGCTCCTCACTTTCTTTCTCTTGCCTGGTAATAGTTGCTGCAGTTCTGTATTTTCCGGGTTGTCACCAGGCTGTGAATGACGGCTCAGTTTGAGCCTGTTTCCCTTGCATGCATTCTCTGATCCGGCTTGCCAACTTTCTGTGCGGTCCAATTTTGATGCTGGGCCAAGGGTGCCCCGTCTAGTTGGCTTTGGCCCCAGAGGGTCTCCCAATTGCTGTCTCTCTGCGTACCTCCCTCACGTTGTACCTGGCTGTAGGCCTGTTACAGAAGGGGGGGGGAGATTTGTTTTGAGTCTCAGGTCTGACTCTCTTTCTCTCCCTTTCTGTCTTGTTTGGTTGATGCTGGATGACTGGCATCCAGTTTTGGGTCACAGGACCCATTGGTTTTCACTGCCCATGCTGTTCTCTCCAGCTATGCTACCTGACCATGCTCTTCTCACTGATGCACACTGAATTTGGATTTTAGTTGCTGAGCTGTCGCATTCGACCCTGGAGAAAGGAGAGGGCATCTGCCTGCATTTTCCCTTGACAGTAGTAACACCCTGACACTAAGCAGTATCTTCTGACATGTAGCAGGGAGGGGGAATTTCTGCAGTTCCCTGTCTTGCCTGCAGAGACTCCCCAGCCAGGGGCTGAACGCTTTGTCCAGTGAGAAACATGGAGAGCAGTTAGCATTCCCAGATGGGACATCACTAGGTGAGTTCTGAGCGTGGAATTTCCTCCTCAGGTTGGGTGGTGGTAGCAGGCAGTGCTCCCCCATTTTTTTTCAACAGGTTGATAGGCGCTGATTAATAGCTTGCAATTACCCAGGTGCTGGTGCAGGCAGCCCACTTCAGTGTTGCCAGAGGACAGCCGGCTCTGGGAACCTGCCTCCTGCTGTACCCAGGGAGAGGTCTCCAGATGTTACTAAGTGTCCACCTACTCACAACAGGGAGGGGGTGCATATCACATTCTTTGTATTGAATTGTTGTACTGTTATGTTTGATGTGATGTTCTCCAATTGTTACATGGTGTCTTCTGATTGACTGAGATTATTAGTGTTTTGGGGTATTATCAGCATTTTGCGATTGACTTTTAATATGCTGCTATATCCCAAATGACCAATCATCAACAACCTTACTGCAAATGTATTATAAAATGTCACGATGCTATATTAATAGTCTAACCGAAGTTTACTTTATATTGTACGTTACCATACCCCTGTGTGGCACTACTTACCACACCTGCCACCCCCATGGTTTGTCTACTGTTCCCACTATTGTTCTCCTGAGGCTAGGATCCTTGGGTATAGTGTACTAGATGTTTTTCGGTGGAAATGTACTATGACGGGACAAAGGTCAGGAGTCTGTGCTAGGAAACATTATACAAATTAGACACATACCGATGACCTCCTCTCAGAGGCGTAGCTAGAGCTTGTGGCACCCGGCGCTATCCCTCAGATTGCCGCCCATGGCATCAGCAGTCCGGTGATTGTGTGAGGAATTTTGAATCTCACCTCACTGTCAAATTTCGGGCACAAATATTTCTGGCTGGGATTTTTTTTCCTTGTAGCCTGTTTTTTCTTTGCTGCTGGATCTCTTGATATCTGTTTCATTGGGGTACCAATCAGGTTCCAGTTGTTGCAGATACTCATCAGGGAGGCAATGGAGTTATTGCAAGTTGGCCACAAGCCGCATCCACAGTAGGCGGACTGCTTCTGTGACCAACCGCTTTCCCTCCTCACAGGGGGGACCTAAAGTTCTCCCTCGAGCTGCTTCAATTCTAACTTTTACCTTTTGATTTTCCACCCCTCTGGTTTTAATGTGCCACACCACCTGAGGTCCCGGATCCGTAGCCCTCTGCAGTCGTCTCAGCCTCCAAGCCTTCAATTGGCTACTTATTTGACACCGTCCTCGCAGCTGTATAGTTCTTATCTGTATTTTTGCCTTTGTTTCCCCTTAACCATGAGAATAAGAATGAAATTCTGCCATTCCTGATCTCACTATGAAGAAAAACAAAAAATACGCCCGGGAGCCCCCAGGGGGGGGGGGAGATAGGCTCACCGCCGGATCTCCCCGGGGTCTTTAAAACAGTCTGGATCCATATGGGAGGGCTGCAGGCCAACTGTTTCCCCCTGGCTTCTACAGGCTTTTACAGTGGCCTGGGCTTTCCTGGCAATAGTGACAAGGCTCCGTTTTTTCAGGGGCTAGTTTCCGGCCTATGTCATGGCAGGGCAGGACAGGTGCAAATAAATATTATAAAAAGAAAGAAAAACCCTGCTGTCTCTGTATCACTAACTGAGGATCTCTAATCGCTTTTGCAAGGGCAGCCCAACAGTCAGAGCAAACGGTGCTCCCTGCGGCAAGGATCGAAAGAGGCTGGCGCCGTAATGAAATCACAGCCGTGGAACCATCGAGATGACCACAAATAGCGTGTTGCATATTGCGTCCAAAGCACCGGTCACAAGTAACTCCAGTGTCTTCCAGACCGCCAGCTGTATTGCGGTTACGACGGCCATAGCCTCCAGCATGGCCATCTGTCTGTCTGCCCCTGTTGGCATCCGCGTGTTGGCTGACTGCTTCTCCTCCGGGTAGAGAACTAAACCACAGAGCATGACGGAAGCTCTACGTGGGTTCCACCACACTTCAGAAAATCCATTGTTCAATACCTTGTGCAAAAATACAGGAGGCCCGCATGAGCTTCCCCCCTTGCTCCATAGAACACAATGAATAAGCAAAGCATATAAAATACAGGTGTTAGAGTAGGGTTGGACACACAGACAGGCTGTTGGAGGAGGAGGTGAATTATAGATTACTTACTTGATAGAGTTGGTACTTGATGTAGGAGGCCTCTCGGCCCAGTGGGCTGTGGAGATGGAGGGAGCTGCGGGAAGGTTGCTGCTGTCTCGGCTTCTTTCTCGTTGTTCCCTCTTAATTACCGCTAGTGACACACTCACTGCGGGAATGTGGGGGCAGTATGGCGCAGCACCTGTGCCGCCATGCCCCGCGTGCCTGCATCTATTCCTGGGCTGCAGCTTCTTTGAAGATTTACCACGCTGCAGTCAATACAAGGCAGACGTGCCACTTTACTTATCCCATTAATTTGCAAGGCAGTACTGCTACTATAGTGTTGTCCTTCCCTTGGCATGCAATTTCAGCGTGAGGCCTGGCCAAACATTGCGCCAGGGCCGTCATTGGTAGCGCTTTCGGGCGCTAAAAGATTGACGGCCCTGGGACGGTCACGGGACCCACAACCACAAAACCGGTACGTTGCGCAACTTAAGTGCACTACAGGCAGCATTTACAAGTAGGTGTGCTGCTTGCACTTCACACGAGGGCCCCACGGCACTGGCGGCCCATTGCAGCGACTGTTATTATTTATTTGGATTCAATAAACAACAACAATTATTATCATTTTATTATTTATACAGCTTATAAAGCGCTTGGTTACACTGGCTAATGTGTCCCCGCGCTGGTTGCTTAAATGGCGCTTATCTTACGTCCTGGCCTGAATAGAGAATATCTTTAGTTCATGCACTAGTCTTTGGGAAACAGAATTGTTTTGAGTTCTCTCCGAAAGATGGGCTCTGATGTCTCCAATCGCAGCCTCTGTGGCAATTTGTTCCACTGAGTGGCGGTCACAATGGCCAGACAGGTTCAATTCTGTATGTTACCACACCTAGTATACAAATTACTAGATTGGACGACTATTTGATTTAGTCATTTGTACTTATAAAAACTTTTTTTGAAAGTTCATTTGTATATCAAAGGAAGAACACACAATTATTGACAAATACAAACATTCAAACAATGTGATACATAATATACAAAATGCATGTGACAAATTACTATACAAATCAAATAGACAAGTGTACACTGCCTCAAAGCCAGTCCTTCATATTATACATAAACAACTAGAGAAGTGGAGATTGAATTTAATGAAAAAGCCTGCTTGTCCAAAAAAGCCTAAGACTGTTCTAATCACTGGGGTCTAATTCTAGGGGAAGTGAACTCGATGAATTTTTTTGTTGCCCTAGATCAGCCCCTTCTTTTTGTCTCATGCTTGAAGTCAACGCGTTTCGAACAACTTGGTTATTTGCGGGTTCTCCTCAGGACACGGATGGGAATGGCTGTCACTGTGAAAAATAGTGATGAAAATGGTATTAAAATCCAAAAACTTGAGTGGATTCACTTGCTCTCAGACCCCTCTACTAGTGTCTGTGATTACCTTTTGGAAACTTTATTTGGGGACACTGACATTACTGTAATGACACTTGAGTGTCCCCAAATAAATTACGAAGGCGCAGCAACGGGCCACCAGTGCCGCGCGGCAGCCACCCCAAAATAGTGCGGCCAGGGGGGGACCGCCCCCACCGCCCCTCCTAGCTACGCCACTGCCTCCACCTCAGACAAAAATCTTCGATGCTCTACCTCCGCTACAGAACACACACAGTTAGCTAACACAAGACAGATTTTAAAACTCCTGCTCACGCACGAGAAACTGAGTGACAATACTCTGAGAGCAATGGAAATATCAGAGCAGATATTGAACAATAGACAGAAGGGAGGAATTAGCCAAAACAAGTCTGTTCTTTCCCGATTTCAAGTGCACAGAACTCGGGAGTCAAGAAGGAAGGCAAATAGGTGAAATGAAATGCACACTAACTACATCCATTTTTCCAAGGGTACTAGATTTAAATACTGGAACAATCTCAATTAACATGATTAGAGCTGCCCACATCAGATTTCCAATTTTGTATGCGTACGGATACACTGGACAATGTGTTTCAGACCACTCAAGGTGACATGATGAATGCTTATCAAGCTCTACAATGAGTTATTTGCCAGGGCTCACAGGAAGGGGTTTAGATTCCGTCACTGGTAGAACATAACACTTCCTTCCCCCAAAGATTTGATGACACATATCCCCTATCCTCAACAACGGCCCCTACACTCAAAAGTACCATCCTGGAAATGGTTCCTAAAGTGCGACAATGGCGTACATACAAATATGGTTTAATGAAAATTCTGGATGAGAATAGTCAGGACCAGAATACGCTTCCAAATACAGGTCCAATATATTTGCCCACAGCGACAGATACGATTGCATCTACAATGCTGTTACACCAGCTCATAGACCCGCAAGTTGAAATCCCTGACTGGCCGCAATGAGTAGGTTCACAACATCAGCACATAGATTTACTACGCCTTGCATGTGATTGCATGACAGAGGACTCATATTTATTCTATATCCTCAATCAGCAATACACTAGCAGAACAGGCGTATTGTTTGAGACCAGCATGGGAGACCACAATATGCATGATACATATAATGCACCACAGGAAAGTCTACTTTTTAATGCTCTCCATTCCACTGGATTCAAGCTATCCTGGCTGATAAGGGGTGAAACCCTGAAACCTCCAGGGAAGACCTGGCCTGGCAGTTCGGGCTGGACTGTTCCCATTGGGCACAGGGTCAAGATTGATTTGCATATGGCTGGGTTCAAACTGGAATGGCATGGTGAGCAAATAAAACGATGGTTTTAGGCCCAGATCTGTTTACTGGGGTGAATGTATGACATTATTCAGCATTCTGCCCATCAAAAGTTGTTTTTGCATTTGCCACCCCAAGAGGGATGGGTATGCCCACATGCGGGTCCTGTGCTCTCCATGCCACTAGAGTCAAGCTCTCCTGGCTGTTGAGGGGTCATGCCCTGAAGCCGGTCTTAGGATGCTTGTTTTCAGTCCAGGGAGCGCCTGGCTTGGCAGTTTGGGCTGGGCTGTTCCTATTGGGCACAGGTTCAAGACTGGTTTGCATATGGCTGGGTTCAATCTGGAATGGCATGGTGGGCAAAAAAACGATGGATTTAGGCCCAGATATCTGTACTGGGGCGAATGTATGACATTGTTCAGCATTCTGTTAATTGTTGTTTTTGCATTCGTCACCCCGAGTATGCCCAGACGTGGGCCCCATGCTCTCTATGCCACTGGAGTCAAGCTATCCCAGCTGATGAGGGTGAAACCCCGAAACCAGTCCTAGGATCCTTTTTTCCAGGCCAGGGAGGACCTGGCCTGGAGGTTTGGGCTGGACTGTTCCCATTAGGCACAGGGTCAAGGCTGATTTGCATATGGCTGGGTTCAAAGCGGAATGGCATGGTGAGCAAAAGAAACGATGGATTTAGACCCAGATCTCTGTACTGGGGTGAATGTATGACATTGTTCAGCATTCGGTCAATCAATTGTTGTCTTTGCAGCCATTTTCTGGCATCATTATTTATATGTCCAAGATCAAAGGTATAGACCCAGATCACCTGCTGTGAGTTCATGTGGGCCATCAACAGTACAAAGGGACTGAATGCTGTAAGGGAGGAACTGCGTCCCTTGAGACTGATGGTAATGCATCACTGTTATATTTTAGACATCCTTACTGCAATTGAAGGAGGGGTAGCCATCGATTTGGTAGTTTGTGCTGCACATTCGTGCCTGCCAACAATGACCAGAATGGTTCCATCACCTCCCATCGAGGACTTGAACAACATGAAAATAAAATGATTGTTGAAGGAGGCAGTTTAGGCTGGACTGTTCCCATAGCGAACAAGTCAAGACTGATTTGCATAAGGCTGGGTCTGAACTGGAATGGCATGGTGAGTATAATAGGATGGAGTAAGGCCCAGATCTCAGTACTCGGGTGGATGTTTGACATTGTGCAGCATTCTGTTTATCAATTGTTATTTTTGCATTTGTCACCCCGAGTGGGACGGGTATGCACGGGACGTGGGTCCTGTGCTCTCCAGGCCACTGGAGTCAAGCTAGCCTGGCTGATGAGGCATGATGCCTTATCACTGGTCCCAGGATGCTTGTTTCCAGCCCAGGGACCAGCCCCGTATTTCGAGCAGGACATGGGGGGTAAAAATTGATTTGCATATGGCTGGGTCTGAACTAGGAAGCATAGGGAGCAAAAAACGATTGATTTAGGCCCAGATCTCCGTACTGGGGTGAATGTTTGACATTGTACAGCATTCTGTCCATTAATTGTATTTGCATTTGTCACAACGAGTGGGACTGGTCTGCCCTGATGTGGGGACGGTGCTCTCCATACCACCGGAGTCGAGCTAGCCTGGCTGATGTCAAGTCAAGTCAAGTCAGAGAATTTATATAGCGCACTACATACCCAGAGGGTCCCAAGGTGCTTAGAAAGGGGAGGAGGATTACTTGTCAAATATCCACGTTTTAAGTTGCTTTCTGAATGCTAGGTGGTTCTGGGTAAGGCGAAGGTAAGCGGGGAGTGAGTTCCATGTTTTAGCAGCCAGGTATGAGAAGGATCTGCCTCCCATGGTGGTCTTGTTGATGCGAGGAACAGTGGCGAGGGCTTGGCTGGAAGACCGTAGTTGGCGGGAGGGGGTGTAGAAGGACAGTCGTGAGTTGAGGCATTCTGGTCCGATGTCGTAGAGTGATTTGTGTGCGTGGGTTAGCAGTCGGAAAGTGATCCTCTTGTTGACGGGTAGCCAGTGGAGGTCTTTAAGGTGACCGGAGATGTGTTCGTTGCGTGGGATGTCTAATATGATCCTGGCTGAGGCGTTTTGGATTCGTTGGAGTTTCTTCTGGAGTTTAGCGGTAGTGCCTGCGTAGAGGGTGTTTCCGTAGTCCAGTCGGCTCGTGACTAGGGCATGGGTAACTGTTTTCCTTGTTTCGGTGGGGATCCAGCGAAATGTTTTTCTAAGCATGCGAAGAATGTTGAAGCAGGAAGAGGATACGGCGCTGACTTGTCTATTCATTGAGAGTGAAGAGTCCAGGATGATGTCTAAGTTCCGTGCGTGGTCTGTCGGGATGGGTGCCTTTCCGAGGGCTTCCGGCCACCAGGAGTCGTCCCATGCAGAGGGGGATGTACCTAAGATGAGGACTTCTGTTTTGTCTGAGTTCAGTTTCAGACGGCTTTGTTTCATCCATTCGGCAACTTCTTTCATTCCTTCGTGTAGGTTAGTTTTGGCGGTGCTGGGGTCATTGGTGAGAGAAAGGATAAGTTGAGTGTCATCCGCGTAAGAGATGATGTTGAGGTTGTGTTGGCGGGCGATGGTCGCGAGGGGGCTCATGTATACGTTGAAGAGGGTGGGGCTGAGTGAGGATCCTTGTGGTACTCCACAGATGACTTCAGTGGCTTTGGACTTGAATGGTGGGAGGCGGACTTTCTGAGTTCTTCCGGTGAGGAACGAGGTGATCCATTCAAGTGCTTTTCCTTGGATTCCGATGTTATTGAGGCGTTGTAAAAGGGTGCTGTGGCAGACTGTGTCAAATGCTGCAGAGAGGTCGAGGAGGATGAGGGCGACTGTGTCTCCATTGTCCAGTAGAGTTCGAATGTCGTCTGTTGCTGCGATGAGGGCGGTCTCAGTGTTGTGTTTTGCTCGGAAGCCAGATTGTGAGGGGTCGAGGGATTTGTTGGCTTCGAGGAAGGCGGCGAGCTGGTTGTTGACAGCTTTCTCGATGACTTTGGCCGGGAATGGAAGGAGCGAGATGGGGCGGTAATTTTTGAGTTCGGTGGGGTCCGCTGTGGGTTTCTTCAGAAGGGCGGTGAGTTCAGCGTGTTTCCAGTCTTCCGGGAAGGTGGCGGAGTTGAGAGAGCTGTTGATGACGTCTCGGAGGTGCGGTGCTATGACGGAGTCTGCTTTGTTGAAGATGTGGTGAGGACATGGGTCTGTGGGGGATCCTGAGTGGATGGAATTCATCAGGCGGATTGTGTCCTCAGTGGAGATTGGGTTCCAGTCGTTAAGGGTGTTCACGGGGGGAGAATGTTCAGCAAAAGGTAGGGTGGGTTGGTTTCCGGGTTGGTTGTCGAAGCTGTTGTGGATGTCTGCAATCTTGTTGTGGAAGAATGAGGCTAAGGAGTCGCAGAGGGTTTGAGAGGGGGTGATGTCGTTGGAGTTGGCCGAGGGATTGGAAAATTCCTTGACGATGTTGAAAAGTTCCTTGCTGTTGTGGGCGTTGTTGTCAAGTCGATCCTTGAATGCTGTTTTCTTGGCCTTTCGGATTAGTTGGTGGTGGGTGCGGGTGGCGTTTTTGAAGGCGTCTTTGGTGCTAGTAGTTGGGTCTTTTTTCCAGGCCTTTTCGAGGGAGCGGCAGAGTTTCTTGGACTTCTTAAGATCATCGTTAAACCATGAGGCCTTTTTGCTGGTAGGTTTGTTTTGACGTTTCTTCAGTGGTGCTAAGGTGTCGGCGGTGTTGGATAACCATAGGGTGAGGTTGGCGGCGGCTTCGTTTGCGCTAGAAGAGTGGGCTGGGGTGTTTAGAAGGAGCGATGCGGAGATCTGGTCCGTGGTGATTTTGTTCCAGTTTCTTTGCAGAGTTGGTTGGAGGTGGTTGGTGGGTTTTGGTTTGTTGTAGGTGAAGTGAACGCAGCTGTGGTCAGTCCAGAGGAGCTCCGTAGTGTGGTTGAAGGAGACAAGATTGCTGGAGGTGAAGATGGGGTCGAGTGTGTGACCTGCGATGTGGGTGGGGGATGTGACCAGTTGTTTGAGTCCGAGGTTGGCGAGATTGTCCAGGAGGGTGGTGGTGTTGCGGTCGTTGATCTTTTCAAGGTGAAAATTGAGGTCTCCCAGAAGGATGTAGTCTTTGGAGGGGAGCGCGTGAGGAGTGATGAAGTCCGTGATGTCTTCACTGAATTTTGCGCGGGGTCCAGGTGGTCTGTAGAGGAGGGTGCCTCTGAGTGTGGTCTTGGGGTCGATCTGGATCTGGAAGTGAAGGTGTTCAGAGTTGGTGAGATTGGCGTCAGAGCTGGTTGAGATGCGGATTGACTTCTTATGGACGATAGCGATTCCTCCTCCTGTGTGGCCGGTACGGTCCTTGCGTATGATCTTATAATCTTCTGGGATGGCAATGGTGATGTCTTGGGTGGAAGAGGCGTTCATCCAAGTTTCTGTTAGGAAGGCAACGTCCGGAGAGATGGTGTCCAGTAGATTCCATAGGTCAATGGCGTGTCTGTGGACTGATCGGGTGTTGAGAAGGATGCATTGTAGGTGGTTGGGGTCGGGGGTCTGTGTTGTGGTCGTAGCGGAGAGGTTGTCGGTGCCGATGAATTTGCAGGAGTAGCAGGAGAAAGGTCCATGGGTGTGTCCGGGAGCGGCTTGGACGCAGTTTGGGGCGCGGCCGGAGTTAAGGGCTAGGAGGGTGGCTGCATCGTAGGTAATGCGGGGGGGCTGGGCAGCGCGAGGGGCAGGGGGTCTGGCGCTGGGCGCGGTCCAGGCGCGGACGGGCGTAGACGGGCTTACCTTTGGCGCACCTTCGGCGCGGGTTGGGCGCGGTCGCTGCGCGTGAACGCTGCACGCGGGAACTCCTGTCATATATGGATAGTGGAGGGGGAGGGGCGAGGGCGTCTCAGCTGGGAGGCGGGGCGGGCTAGGTAGGAGCACAACAACAACAAAATGGAGGGCGCTTGGGGGGAATACGCTTTACAGGTCGGAAAGTCGCGCTGGCAATCAGAACAGTGAAATAATCAAAGCGGAACACAGAGCGCACAGCAGGCAATTCAAATGACACAGTTTGAAGCAAGAAGCGCTAAGCAACATATACCGCAGGCAATTCAAATGACACAGTTTGAAGCAAGAAGCGCTAAGCAACGATACCGCAGGCAATTCAAATGACACAGTTTGAAGCAAGAAGCGCTAAGCAACGATACCGCTGCCCAAGGGAGCGACCACTCAGCTGGCAAGCGTCGAGTGAGTCACAGCGCTTCCAGGTAACGGAGCGCTGAAGTAGTCTGTGGGAGGGCGTCTCAGCTGGGAGGCGGGGCGGGCTAGGTAGGAGCACAACAACAACAAAATGGAGGGCGCTTGGGGGGAATACGCTTTACAGGTCGGAAAGTCGCGCTGGCAATCAGAACAGTGAAATAATCAAAGCGGAACACAGAGCGCACAGCAGGCAATTCAAATGACACAGTTTGAAGCAAGAAGCGCTAAGCAACGATACCGCAGGCAATTCAAATGACACAGTTTGAAGCAAGAAGCGCTAAGCAACGATACCGCAGGCAATTCAAATGACACAGTTTGAAGCAAGAAGTGCTAAGCAACGATACCGCTGCCCAAGGGAGCGACCACTCAGCTGGCAAGCGTCGAGTGAGTCACAGCGCTTCCAGGTAACGGAGCGCTGAAGTAGTCTGTGGGAGGGCGTCTCAGCTGGGAGGCGGGGCGGGCTAGGTAGGAGCACAACAACAACAAAATGGAGGGCGCTTGGGGGGAATACGCTTTACAGGTCGGAAAGTCGCGCTGGCAATCAGAACAGTGAAATAATCAAAGCGGAACACAGAGCGCACAGCAGGCAATTCAAATGACACAGTTTGAAGCAAGAAGCGCTAAGCAACGATACCGCAGGCAATTCAAATGACACAGTTTGAAGCAAGAAGCGCTAAGCAACGATACCGCAGGCAATTCAAATGACACAGTTTGAAGCAAGAAGCGCTAAGCAACGATACGGCTGCCCAAGGGAGCGACCACTCAGTCCAGGGAGGACCTGACCTGTCAGCTTGGGCTGGACTGTTCTCATGGGGAACAGGGTCAAGACTGAGTTGCATATGGCTGGGTCTGAACTACAATAGCATGGGGAGCAACAAAACGATTGATTTAGGCTAATATCTTGGTACTGGGGTGAATGTTTGATATGTTACAGAATTCTGTCCATCAATTGTTGTTTTTGCATTTGTTACCCCGAGTGGGACGGGTCAGACCAGACGTGGGGATGGTGCTCTCCATACTACTGGAGTCAAACTAGCCTGGCTGATGAGGGGCGATGCCCAAAACTGGTCCAAGGATGCTTGTTTCCAGACCAGGGAGTATCTGGCTTGGCAGTTTGGGCTGGATTGTTCTCATAGAGAACAAGGTAAAGACTGATTTGCATATGGCTGGGTCCGAACTGAAATGGCAGGGGGAACAAAAAAACAATGGTTTTAGGCCCAGATATCTGTACTAGGGTGAATGTTTGACATTGTGCAGCATTCTATCTATCAATTGTTCTTTTTGCATTTGTCACCCTAGCGGTAAGGGTATGCCCAGACATGGGTTCCATGCTCTCCATGCCACTGGAGTCAAGCTAGCCTGGCTGTTGGGTGGTGATGCCCCGAAACCGGTCCCAGGATGTTTGTTTCCAGTCCAGGGAGGACCTGACCTGGTAGTTTCCGCTGGACTGTTCCCATGGGGAACAGGGTCAAGACTGATTTGCATGCTGACCCTGACTGCTCGGTTGAGTGGTCCGGAGAGGGATACGGGTGTTTCCCTCTTGGCGTTTAGTCCTATAGACCCCTTGGTCTCTCGCAGAATCCTTGGAGCACTGAAATCGGGCCCCTCAAGGACCCCTGCGCAGCTAGGTTGCTGGCCGAATTGGCCGACACGATCAACCCGGACGTCAATCTCCTGATTAACCAGTCTCTTCGTGAGGCATGTGTCCCGCTCTCTTGGAAGCAGGCGCTGTTACTCCCCCTGCTCAAGAAGCCTACCCTCGATCCGGCGCTTCCCGCCAATCATCGACCTATTTGTTTCCTGCCCAGCTTGGCTAAGGTCTGCGAAAAGGCAGTCACCTCGCAGCTTACCAACTATGTGGAGAAGGCGGGTTTGTTGCATCCGGCTCAATCGGGGTTCCGTGCCTCCTATAACACGGAGCTTGCATTGTTGGAGGTGGTGGAAGCAATCCGTGACTGTTTGGATGCCGGCGGGAGAGCAGCCCTGGTAATGCTGGATCTCTCGGAAGCTTGTTTCCGGTCCAGGGAAGGCATGGCTTGGCAGTTCGGGCTGGACTGTTCCCATGAGGCACAGGGTCAGACTGATTTGCGTATGGCCATGTCTGAACTGGGGTGATGTGGAGTGCAAAAAAACGATGGATTTAGGCCCAGATCTCTGTACTGGGGTGAATGTATGACATTGTTCTGCATTCTGTCCATCAACTGTGGTTTTTGCATTTGTCACCCCGAGTGGGATGGGTATGCTCAGACGTGAGTCCCAAGCACTCCACACCACTGGATTCAAGCAAGCCGGGCTGAAGACGGCTGGAAGGCCAGAAACCGGTCCTCGGAAGCTTGTTTCCGGTCCAGGGAAGGCATGGCTTGGCAGTTCGGGCTGGACTGTTCCCATGAGGCACAGGGTCAGACTGATTTGCATATGGCCATGTCTGAACTGGGGTGGTGTGGAGTGCAAAAAAACGATGGATTTAGGCCCAGATCTATGTACTGGGGTGAATGTATGACATTGTTCTGCATTCTGTCCATCAACTGTGGTTTTTGCTGGATCTCTCGGCGGCATTCGACACGGTTCCCCACTCTCTCCTTCTCGAGTGGCTCACAGCCATCGGCATTGCTGGTACTGCTTGGAGTTGGCTCAGATCCTTTTTGGAGGACAGGTCACAACAGGTCTGGTTGCCCCCGTGCGCCTCGGCGCCGAATCCTCTTTCCACTGGCGTCCCGCAGGGTTCCTCTCTTAGCCCCCGTTTGTTCAACATCTATGTGACTCCCCTGGTTTATCTGGAGGAGTCATGGGGGGCTAAGGTGATGGCATATGCGGATGACACGCAGTTATTGTTCTCCTGGAAAAGGGGAGAAGACTTGGTCAGCACTGCGCAGCGGTGTCTCTCGTCAGTGTTTCGCTGGTTGTCTAATGCACAGCTTAAGTGCAACGAAGAGAAATCGGAGGTGCTCTTGTTTGGTTTGTTTCCTGCGGATTTTAGAGTCACCCTCTGGCCATCTGACTTTCCGCCCCCCCAGTCAGTCAAGGGTCTTGCAAAAAATCTGGGGGTCTGGTTTGAGGAGAACCTTAATTTCGCGACTCACGTAAAGAAACTCACAGGGACTTGCTTTGGCACTCTGAAAACGCTGCGAAAATTTCTCCCTCTCCTGCCAGTCGGTGCCAAAGAGAAGGTTGTTCGGGCGCTCATCCTTTCCCGGCTCGACTATGCTAATGCTCTCCTGGTGGGATGTCCGGGGTATCTTACCAGGAAGCTGCCGGTAGTCCAAAATGCGGCAGCGAGACTCCTACTGGGACTTTCTCCCAGACAGAGTGTGCGGTTTCATCTCCGCCACCTACATTGGCTCCCAGTCGAGTCTCGTCTCAAATTCAAAATGCTGTCCATTGTCCAACGGGCTCTGTATGGGCTGGGCCCACTCTACCTCCAGAAGCGCTTTGCCTTCTATACTCCTTCCAGGCAACTGCGGTCATCAGACCAACTCCTTATACAGAACCCCCGGTTCAACCATAACCGGCTGGGCGGCTGTTCCTTCACCTGCAAAGCTGGCTTAGCCTGGAATGAACTCCCTTCCGCCCTCAGGATGGTCTCAGACCCGGCAGCTTTCAAGAAGAAATTAAAAACGCTGCAGTTTTGAAGCCCTTTTCTCCTGATGTTTCTGATTCTTCAGTTGGTTCTGTGGTGGGTTTTCTTGGTAGCAGCCCGGGATACTTTGAGTAGCTGTGCGCTTTATAAATCTAGTATAACATAACATATGGCTGGGTCTGACCTGGAATGGCATTGGGAGCAAAAAAAGATGGATTTAGGCCCAGATCTCTGTACTGGGGTGAATGCTTGACATTGTGCAGCATTCTGTCCATCAATTGTTCCTTTTGAAAGAGGTGCCAAAGCAGACACAGCCACTGATTGGTTGAACTTTAGCTGGATGCCTTTGTGGCTGTCTGCCATTCTGAACATTTTGTTACTGGTTTTCTGAATGCTGTTTATCTTCTGTTGCGCCATACAGATGTTTTGTCATTATGCTCAAACTACTGGTAGTAAATTAGTAAGTATGTTCTATGCTTCAGAAGGACGGTGTACAAGAAGAAGGGTAGAATAAGGTATGGAGATGATTTAGTGCTCCTAGAAGTTGTAGAGCTCACAAAAACCTTGAACACACTCTCTGCAATGCCAAGTTAGCAGCTTCCAACCCACCACCAGTATATACCAACTAGGCAATGCTCCTATGTGAATGACACCCCTTGGATGCCTCAACTGCGAGAAAAGCCTGCAAAGTATGCTGCAAGAGTTGTGTTCAAGAATGAACAAGAAGAGGGAAATGAGCAGGGTCTAGTTTTACCATATAATGCCCTAGGTCCATACTGTTCACACCTGAAGCCTAAAATATGTTACGACCCCTACCCAGCCATAGACAGGTTATGCCACATTGTTCACACTGCCCTAAGCAGCTGCCCTTTTGTAACCGTATATGAATCTCCTCTGTGAAGGCCATTAACCCCAGGTAAACAAGTCACTGAGTCCCTGTGTTCTGTGCACACATCTTACTGTAAATTGAGGCCATGTAGAGATAAACAGGATGCACCTGCCATCTGGAAGAACAAAATGGGCTAAGAGTAGAAGTGGGAGCTAACCGCAACTTCGCACCTGATGTTTTGCTAGATTTTTAAACTAAGACAGCTACATAGCTCAAAATAACTCAATAAATCACCCAGATTTTGTTGTGCTCAGCGGTTTGAACACCTGCTAATGTTTTGATTCTGCAGTCATCAGCTCCTCATTTCAAACGACTGTCCACTTCATGATTAGATAAGGTTATGCAGTCTCATTGCAGTTTGCCATTTAATTTCGCTCTCTCTCTGAATTACTGTAGTTTATTTTTTGTTAGATTGAGTCTTTTATTTACTCTTGATTAATGACACTTGTTTCTCACTTGTCTAAATTAAGTGGCATGCCTGACTTGGCTCCTGCTTCTCAGAGAGTATCTTGTTATTTCAGATGACATATGAAATGTCGGTTCCTGCTTAGTAAAAAATCACACACTAACATGCACAAAGGTCCTTTGTAAAGCTCTGGCCCTTATGCTGACCCAGTGATTTCTCATTTGATCCATGAGGATCAGTGTGGCTTTATCCCTGGACAAAAATCTACCACGAACCGAAGATGGCTAATGCATGTCCTACATGAGTTTGAGCGTAGGGAGGAGGAATTGGCGGTTGTATCAATTGAAATTGCTAAGGCACACAGTGAACAGGTACGTCCTTATGAGAGTATTGGAGGAAATGGGGGTTGGTGTGCATTTTCTGTCATGGTTCATTTATTATATACTGCACCAACGGCCGGGTTGAAGGTTGGTTGATTATGCTCCAATATATGTTTGGTGTGTAGGGGTTTGGTCAGGGCTGCCCTTTGTCCCCCTTTCATTTCGGCATAGCACTAGAACTCGTGGCAATATAAAATTCAACAAGGCATACCTGACGGGGGGATCCAAGTCAGGGATGTTAATCATCTTGTGTCCAATTTCACAGATGATCCCCTTTTTTATCATACAGCCTCCCTGCCAGAGTATCTTACTCTTCTCCTGCAATACCTGGATACTTTCTGGAACCTAACAGTTATCAAAATTAACCATGGCAAATCGTTAGTTTTCCCGCAGGGTGCTTTTGGCTGCTCAGGAACTGTCCTCTTTGCATGTTTTGCCCCTGCACTGGGAAACTGATCGGTTTCATTTATTTGTAGATTATGGTGGCACACATCTCACAAAAGCGTAAGTGGTATAATATAGACAGGATCACAGAGGGACTGTGTGCGTTGGTCCAAGTTTAGAACAACCTCCCTCTATCCTTGAGGGGCCAAATGTCTGTGGCCGAGATGGTATTTTTCCCAGGATGAGTGTATACTACGAAACATTCATTTGACACCTTTCCCCGGGAGGTCTTTTCGGAGATTACACTCTCTCCTTACCTCTCTGATATGGGCATGCGGCAGAAGTAAGGTAGCAGACAACTTGTTTTTTCTGCACTAACTGCAGGGAGGACTGATGTTCCCTAACCTGGAACTGTAATATTTGGCCTTACTGCTCCAGCTTACCGCGTATTGGCTGTTGGACCGTAGGAACTGGGAGAAATGGCTATTAGCCAATGGGACATGTGACTCCTCTCTCCCGCAATTACTGATGTCATTATCATGCCTTATTAGGTACACTGCTTCCCTTTGGGAAATAACTGTTAGGATGGTGTTGTGTAGGGCCTCCTTTGCTAGAAAGTTTAACTTCTAGGATCTACAGGCATTCCGTACCTTGGCTCAGTCAGTAAATGTCAATGCTTGGAAGGGGAGCTGCGGTGAGACCCTTGATAGAGTTTTTACCCCAACTG
The DNA here is from genome assembly GCF_964263255.1 of Lissotriton vulgaris. NCBI lineage: Eukaryota > Metazoa > Chordata > Amphibia > Caudata > Salamandridae > Lissotriton > Lissotriton vulgaris. The sequence goes on from NC_141685.1 coordinate 500,620,802, forward strand.
AGGCAGAACACAAGACCTTTGTACTAAGGCATGGGCAATTCTTAACAGACGCGAGAATAGCAGCCACAGTCAGGGAAATATACCACACACCCACATACCCTGCCGCCCGACACCATCGCTCATGTTATGGGGGTTATTAGAACTGGAGGGAAGGTGTCACTTGTTTTCATAACTCCATAAAGCCAAGGCAGCTGATTGAGTCTGATCCCTGTTTCCTACCATGGCAGCTTGGAGGGAGAAGTTGGGGGTTCCCCTGAAGGATGCACAATGGTGCAGGTCCTGTGCACTGTGCACTGGTCCAGTCTGTTTCCTGTAATGCCAGGTTTAAGTTAATACATTTAAATTTCTTGCACTGTACGTATGTGATTCAAGTACTGCTCAATAGAATGGGTCCAGGTAAAACCAGTGATTGTCAGAGAAGTCAGGCTCCTGTTGAAACTTTCTAGCACTTAGTGTGGTCCTGCCCACTGGTGAACTCCTTCTAGACATCTGTTGTGGCACGAGTGGCTACCATTGTGAAAATTCGGATAGCGGTGGAGCAGATTGATTGCTTGTTTCCCGGGAAATATTCAACAGTGCAAGGGTAAAACATGAAGTTTCAGTTCCAGCATCTGCTGTTGTTGTAGGAGAGCTACAATTACATGGATGGGGCAAGTGGTCCTAGTGTGAAAGGATGGGTGAGGGATGTGAATGAATTGGATGTTGCGGAGGAGGTACGCCTCAAAAAGTGTTGCTGTGATGAGAAGGTTGAAGAGGACCTGCAGGCAAATTTGCTGACTAATTTCGCAGATCCAGGAGTTTTATAGATATCTACGTCAGATGGCGAGGCAAACTCCTCTTCCTCAGATACTTGGGGGGAGGTCTGCTTCCGACCTACTCCTCTATGTCAACTGGTTGAGGATGGCTGGAGATTTTTCTTTTTGTATTATTGTTGGTCTGATAACAATAATCAAAGATGTCTTTAAAAAAAAACTATAAATGTGGAATTTCTATGGTTTTAAGTGTGTAAAATCTGAACCGAACTGTAACGTCCCTGTAACCTATGGTTTTTTATTGTATTTCTTAGTTGGTTTTTTCTTCACAACATATTTTATTGGATTTTCGCCACTGATCCAGGCTGATACGGCCCACATACAGAAACAAAAAAATGTAGGGCCAATTTCCATGAACTGCAATAACACAAAAGCTTGCAAACTAGATCCCTAACCATCCCCAAACCCCACGTTTCATCAATAAAACCATAATTCAAATACATCACAGAACCCCATCTCAGTTTCTTATGTCTTAGCACCATAATGTTGTATTTCAGCTTCCAATTTCGCCTTCACAGTGGCCCAGTGGCCCAGGACAAGTGTTATGACTCTATAATTGGCTCGTTTGAAGAATGGGGGAGTCAGGTCCTGGGACGTGGGGCTAGCTGGACCATAAATATAACTAAGTACACAGATTGCCAGCCGCACACTTATTTGTATTTGTATTTATTTTATTTGTAAAGCGCTAGCATTCATCCTAAAAGGACATCACGGCGCTGAGGAAAAGTTGCAAGTGATTTGACGGCAGCACTAGTTGAAAGTTATTGATCTGGCCTGGGGAAGAGGAATGTTTTTAGTTGTTTCCTGAATGAGAGGAAGCAGTCATTTGTTCTAAGTTTAGTTTACTTAAATCCTCTATTTTTGTGGGAACAAACCATAAGAGACTTCCTGGTTTGTACGGGTATATCACTCTAACCCTTTTATTGTTTATTTGTTTTTTGTCTTTTTTTAGTTTCGATGTATGAAAGGGACACCTTATCGTTTTGTACACCTTATATACAATTATTTACAATTCGCAATTATTTACAACACAAACACATACACATAACTAGTTGTATTATACAAAGTTGATTGCTTAAGTTGATTGCTTTGATATATATACACTCAAATATTCATACTACGAAGAAAAAATCATCCGTAATTCCATAAAGACCAGAGTCAAAAGTATAAACTTGATGACAATCATAAATCAATGAACTACAGTTAAATGTAGGCAGTTCAAAAAAGAAGAAATAGACTTTAAATTAATTCATTCAGTCTATTCAACCAATAAATGGCTAATCTTTTTACGCCAACGCGTTTCAAATCCGGTATGTCAACTCTACGGATTCTCATCAGGGCTCTGTCTTAATACGGGATATCTGCAAGTGTATAAAATGAAACTTGTTTTAGCTACATTTCTGACAGTTGTTTAGCTTCCAACTACATTTAACTCGTATTCCTCTTATTACCTGTTGAACCAGCAGCCGCCGGTCAAGGGTAGAGTATTAGTTCGGACTGAGTTTCTTTTCTTTTCGAGATCTAAAAACAAATGTAGGTATCATGACCTGTTCTTACTCACTTTCTAAGAGCAGAATGGGGCACATGTGTTATCAACATACCTTACTGGATCATTCTCGTGATCCTTCGTTTTCACCAAATGGTAGTTAATTTTCAGTCTTGTATTACAGCCTGAAAATAATGAGAATAGCGTTTTACGCGCTTTTTATGCACAAATGGAGAGAGTATGGCACTCGCTGCTCTACTCGGCATACCTGCTCTGAGGGATTCCTCGCTTGGGCTGTTCGTGTTCTAATCGGTTGCAGCGGTAAACGCTTTCAGACCATGCAGGCACCACTTTCCACAGTCCTTATTAATCGCGCTCGTTTTCCCTTTAAAGGAAATAACAGCGTTTTATTAGGTTTCTGGGACTACTGCATTCTTGGTGGCAAATTAAACCTATATTAGCTCTGGACTTACTTGAACATGCTGTAACTCGGCGTCTAGCTCTCATTCACTTAGTTTGGCAGCCATGTTGTAACGTGGTTTTTGGACTTACTTAAAGCAACTTGCTTGGCGGCCATCTTGGAGTGGGGTGGCTAGAGAAGGCTATCTGTTTAGATGAGAAAAAAGGTGAATTTAAACCACATATGATAACGTATGCGCAAATACCGTTGACCCTTTATTATGAAGGCACTATACTGGATATAGCTCACACTCTAGATATTTCAGATAGCGAGTTGAGCCCGCTAAGTGCGCTATTAAACTTAATTATAAGGTAAGCCTCTTTTTTCAGTAGAAGTTTATCATGGTCAATGGGTCTAGACTGTTGCAGAACATATAGAATTGACCACTTCAAGTCATTCTCGGTGTGTTTATTTTCGATGAAATGCTCCACCATAGGTGCTGTAAGCACCTTATTCTTGATTCTAGATTTATGTTGCATTATGCGCATATTCACTTGTTGTGTTGTCTTGCCTATGTAAATTTTATTACATGGGCAGATGACTACATACACAACATTTCGTGTTTTACAATTTGAGAAACTCAAGTGTTTCCACTTAATATTCCCGTGTGGAAATTCCTTCCCTTCCACAGTAGTCCCACAGGCCACGCACGTCCCACACTTATGATGTCCCTCAATGAGTTTCATTCCCCATTGCGACAATAGGTCGCTCTTAGGTTTGGGTAATGCTATCTCGGCTCGAACAAGATGTTGTCCGATGCTCCTGTTCTTGCGATACGCGAAAAGAGGATGGGGAAATGGACAGTCCAGGTTTTCTAGTAAGTGCCAATTTTTTAACACAGTTTGTCTGAATTTATTGGTGTCAGGCCCAAATGTGGTGACACAGACCATCCGGTCTAGTTCAGCCTTTGATTTTGTCTGTAGCAAACATTCGCGTGGTGTACATCGTGCCCGCTTGAATGAGTTTTTTAACAGTTTTTTCGGATAACCCAGCTTTCCATTTCGTGACAGAATGTGTTAGCGTGTCTTTCATACTCCGACAAGTCCGTACAGTTTCTCCTGATACGGAGCAGTTGGCCATAGGGCAAATTAGCCTTCAAGTTCCTGGGGTGGTCACTTTGGTGGTGCAGTATTGTATTTTTATCAGTCTGCTTCTTGTACAAAGAGGAGACCAACTTCCCGTTTGAACATGTGATTTCCACATCCAGGAACACCATTCTTGTGTCACTAAACAACTGTCAGAAATGTAGCTAAAACAAGTTTCATTTTATACACTTGCAGATATCCCGTATTAAGACAGAGCCCTGATGAGAATCCGTAGAGTTGACATACCGGATTCGAAACGCGTTGGCGTAAAAAGATTAGCCATTTATTGGTTGAATAGACTGAATGAATTAATTTAAAGTCTATTTCTTCTTTTTTGAACTGCCTACATTTAACTGTAGTTCATTGATTTATGATTGTCATCAAGTTTATACTTTTGACTCTGGTCTTTATGGAATTACGGATGATTTTTTCTCCGTAGTATGAATATTTGAGTGTATATATATCAAAGCAATCAACTTAAGCAATCAACTTTGTATAATACAACTAGTTATGTGTATGTGTTTGTGTTGTAAATAATTGCGAATTGTAAATAATTGTATATAAGGTGTACAAAACGATAAGGTGTCCCTTTCATACATCGAAACTAAAAAAAGACAAAAAACAAATAAACAATAAAAGGGTTGGAGTGATATACCCGTACGAACCAGGAAGTCTCTTATGGTTTGTTCCCTCAAAAATAGAAGATTTAAGTAAGTGTGAGGCTGGCAATCTGTGTACTTAGTTATCTATAATTGGCTCAGCATAGGGGTGTTTTTATGGACGTCCTCTAGCCTGGAAAACTGTACCCTCCAGTCTCATATAGTGATCCATCCTTCTTTTCCAGGTCTCTACTGATGGGTATGTGTCAGCTTTCCACATTCTGGCGATATCTCTTTTTGCAAATGAGACACCCAGGAACAACAGTGTTTTTCATACCGGTTGCCTCCTATTCCCTCTGTGCTATGTAGCAGGATTAATTTAGGGTTTAGTGTGACTTCCAAGGAAAGGACCTCCCCAAGACTGGACGTCAGCCTGCCAGAAGTGCAGCAAGGCTACACAGCTCCATACAGTGTAAAGGAAGGTGCACTCCTCTACCTCACATCGAAGATACAATGAAAAGCTAATGAAACCCTTGCAATGCACCATAACTGGTGTCTAGTATAATATGCCCTGTGTAAATATTTCAACTGGATCAGTAGAAAACCAGATGAAATCTGTGCCCCACAGGGGGCCTCCAGGGCCTCCACCTAGTCCTAATCATATATTGTGGCTACATACACATACCATGCTGCTCTCTGGGCAGGCAGCGTGGTAGAACTATCTGTGAAGATCAATGACTGATAAATTTGTGCTATATTAGTGCATAAGTCACACATTAATAATTTACCCTCTATTAGGTTACACTCTGGAAAGTCTCACAAGTAGGGGGATATGGCTTGACACAGCTGTAGGTATCTGTAAAAATGGCTATGTTATATCTGATAATCACTTTGTAGCACCTAAAATTTTTTTTAAATAGTGCTGCACATGACGTCGCCCAGCATGGCTATGTCTATGTCATCTGACTTCCTGAAACCACTTAGGGTTACCTGTTCAAGAAAGCTACCCTCCCACAGGGGCATTCACTGAGTCAGTCTTCCCCACCACCCCATCCGACGGAGGGACTGTCTCCACGTAAGTATGACGTCTTTGGTCGCCGGGGGAAGTGGGACAACTCCCCATCTGCTGTAGAGGAAGTCCAGCAAAGATGTGTCAACCATTTCTGTGTTGTGTACGCACAATCAATTTGCGCACCATACCAACAATCACTGATAATCAGTAAGTGGGTAACCGCATAATAGGGTTGCATTTTACCTGTTGGAACTAAGCGGTGGTAATAAGGTAGGAATAGTCTAGAGTTGATAAAACATGTAGGGTAGTGAGTCCATCTTAAAGGTTATCGAGTGATCCAGCAGGGATAATGGCAGTGGGGACCAGGACTTCACCTCCTCCTTAACGCATAATAACATTGGGGCTATATTGAGGGTCCATGATGCTGTGCAATCTGGAGAGATAAACACCCCTTGGTATTTGAATTAATTTGTAGCCAGTCTTGAACCTGATGCCCACTCATTGTCGCAGGTGGCCTTGCCTCCAGATGGAGCACCACTGATTTCCTGATATAATACATAACCCGGAGGTCTCGCCAAACACCTGCTTGATCTGTAATATGTAAGGGCCAGAAGTCCTTCGATCCGTAATGAAGAAGAGAACATTGTCTGCATTTCAAGCTATCTTGTCAGAGAGTTCCATGGACCACTCAAAGCCCTGAACTTAGCCATCAACCGTCATCCAGGTAACCAGCGGCTCCATGGCTAGAGTAAACAGCAGGGAGGACAATGGACACCCCTGTCTGGTACCCCGATGAATCCTAAAAGGATCATAAACAGCACCGGCGACCCAGATAGAGGCTATTAAATCAAAGTAGAAAAGAAGGATGTAGGAAAGAAACTGCAGGCCCATATTGATGTTGTGAAGAAGAGCGAACAGGTACTCCCAGCTAACCAAATCAAAGGCTTTATCTATATCAGCAAGCAGCACAAGCAGCTGGTCTCTCTAAATTGTCCACCATAGCGAGAGCATTATAAATGTGTCAAATATTGTGGCCTGTGGCCCTATGTGGCATAAAGCCCTTCCAGGTCAGGGTTAATCAAATCCGCCATATATCTAATTAGGTTTCACCTCAATATTGAGTCCAGAAATTGGGTGATCAGATGAATTGTCCTCAGGTGGGTGCCCTGGCTTAAGAAAGATGACTATTTCTGTGTACCACCTATCTGGTGGGAGCTGTGATCCCTCTAGTGCCGTGTAAATCACCCCTAATAGGTGATTCCCTAGTTGCGGCATATAGGCCTTATAAAATTTGAAAGCAAAGCCATTGGCCCCAGGGCCTGTCCAGTACGTAACTCCGTCAGGGCCTGTAGACAATTCCTCAATGGTAATCAACCCGTCCAGCTGCAAGTGGGTGGCATCCAATAGGGACTGAGGAGGCAGAGCCTGAACAAATTCAAATATTTGGTCCATATCTACTGCATCTCTCTGAGCGTGTAGATCCCCATAGTCCACATCAAAGCTCCCAGCACCCTCTCGGGGGCCCGACAGCAACCTACCCCTAGTGTCCCGCACCACCGGTACTAGAGAGATCGCATTGGCAGCCTGGAACAGCCTGTGTAGCCTTTGACTGTATTTAACTCCACACTGATACATGCGGCTCTGCGTGGCCTACCATGCTTGTTTAACTTCATCAAGGAGAAGTTGCTGATACAGCTGTTGGGTCAGGCGTAGTTGATGCTGCATTGCCTCGCCTCCTCTCCCACAACTCTTCTCTTCCAGAGTAAGCATCTGTGCCTCAAGATCTTCCAACTCATGCGTTCTACGCATACGTTCACCCACACAAACACTAATGTCATCAACCCCACAAAGTGTGGGTATAAGGGCCTCCATTAGTACTATCTTGGAGGGCACTGTGTTTGCATTGATGGAAAAGTGTTCCAGAATGGACCAATAAAGGAGCGCTTTATAAAACGGGTTCTGCAGGTGCCAAAGCGACATACGCCAGCGGAATGGAAGGCGCCCCAGGCTGACTTGAAGCCTATGGGCCACTGGGGAAAGACAACCCTCTCTGTAGTGTGTCTAGGCCTGATACTCTGTGGATGTAGCCAGTAGGAACTAACAGATATTTCAACCTATAAAAGGAACCGTTGAATAATATGTATAGCCAGCTTCAGGCGGATGATATGCCCTCCAGGCATCAATCCAACCAATCACGGGAACCAGGGAACCAGGGAACGCAACCTGGACCCCTGTGTCTCCACTCCTCCTCACCTAGCATGCCATCTATTAATCTCAGGGTGGAGCACATCATTCCAGTTCCCACCCACCACAGAGAGGCCTCCTAACAACTCCCCCACAGGCCAATAACATAGTCCACAAAATTCTGTCCTAGTAGGGGGGGGAATATATGCTATATCTAGTTTGAGCGATTCCCCGTACAATGTACTGTTTACTATTGTGTATTTGTTCTGCCATAAGCTTCAACTCCCATCTGTTCGACTTGAAGGGGAACCTACAATAGATTAGAATGCCTCTACCGCATGAACTTCTTGTGAATTCCCAATGAAATGTTTGTATACCCATATATCGAGCCAAGCAGGGGCTATGGATGCCAAAAGGTGTGTTTCCTGTAGAAAGAGAATGTCTGCCCCTAGTCCTTTGGCCTGTATCAGCGCAGTTTAAACGTATCAAGAACTCCTTGTTACATTCTCTGTAAGAACCCAGAAATGCCCCCTAGGGCCATCAGGGTTCGTAGCTGTTATTAGTATCAATGGTGGGCAAACCAAGGGGCTCTTGCATATGGACCTTGTAGAGTGTGGGTGATAAGATTGCACATGAACATAACAATGAAAAACCATTCAAAAACACCTTCTTCTCCCCTCCACATACTTCAATGAACTAGAAGTATCTATTTAAGAAGAACCCATCTCTAAACCCCGATAGGGTCCTGGGGGAAGAAGTTGCCAATGGATCCCAATGATCCTTCTCCACTGAGTGTCCTTGCAAGAGAAACTGAAAGCATACTACTCCAGGGGTGCAGTGTAATAACCATTGCCCACACCACATAAATATCTAATGATCTGCTGCTGAGGCACAGCAGAAAGTATTGGCCCAGTTGAAAGTCACCAAAGTACACATGGGGTCAGTCATACTATCGATCAGCTACTAATGTTCATTGGCTTAGTGCTTGCTCCTCCAGGATGAGTGGGATAGACTGTGGACTTCTTGGGATGATTGCATCTGTCACTCAGGGATGAGTCTGAATCTATGCGTGGTGGAGTGTGGGGCTTCATAACAACAAACTCATCCATCTTAGTTATTTTAATTCTATTTCCTAACTATAATATACCCATAACCTTTGTTTTTTCAGTGACTTTCTAGGTAAAGAAATATTTAATTATCATGCATTAATCCAACTGCCACTGCACACTGCCATTGGCTATGCACAGCAGAATAATGGCAGCTGTACTAGGCTCAGGAGACAACCCCTTGCATGCAGCTCAGCATGCAGCTCAGCCCATTCTACACAAGGCCTTTGGCCGTGTGCAGTGGGGGGAGGGCCACAAGTCCCTGTGGCAAACCCCAGACATGCAACCGGCAAAGCCCTGTTGCCGACCACCCCAAAGGCAGCCAACCCTTGGGCCCAGGTTGGGCAAGTGGCTGTGTGGGTCTGTGAGTGGGTGTGTCACTAACTGATTGAGTGCGTACATGGATGTGTGAATGTCTGAGTGCATGTGTAAGTGCATTTGTGAGCCTGTGAGTGGGTGTATGAGCGGTTCTCTGCATTTGTAATTGGGTGTATGAGTGTGTAAATGGTGTGTGAGTGGTATTTGGGTCTCTGACTGGGTGTGAGTGAGAGTGCCTTTGTGGGATGTATCAATGACTGTATGAGTGTGTGACAGGCTAGGTGAGTGATTGAATGGGTATGTCAGTGGGTGTATGGATGTGTAAGTGGGTGTGTGAGTGGGTGTGTCAGTGGGTCTGTGAGTGGGTGTATGTCTTTCTTAATTCGGGTCTGGATCTGCCCAAGATTCACATGAGAGCCACACTGAGCACTTCATTGGATCCTTGAGTATACAAAAAAAACCTTCTCACAATTTCTACCCCATGAGGGGTCCCTCACAGACCCCTCATCAATCCATGGGGTCAGTATATCTCTACCCTGACCCCTTATATTCCATTTCTACATTACGCTCCACCCCGGAACAGTGTCCTGATTCACTATATGACAGCCCCAACTTTTTTTCTCAGGATACGGACAGCCAATCACAGCATTGCTCTTGGCATGTGAATCCGCATTTCTAGGTATGTGTAAATATTTTTTCTTCAATAACTCCAAAACTACTGTACAGGTTTATTCTTAATTACAAAGCATACTCTTTCTGGACCAAGATCTAGGTTTCTGCCATTCAGTGGTTCAGGCTGTAGACGTGTCTAAAATCCCTTTGAGGAGAACGCTTTTGGGATCCCCACTTGACTAATCACTCTGACACTTTTCAGACAGCAGCTGAAGTGACGGGCAAACTAGTTTTGAAACATTCGACAAACGGCGCTGAAGCTATTAGCAAGACAAAAAACACTTTTCCTATAGAAACTGGGTACTAACTATACCTACTGGCAACAAACTTAAACTAAAATAACTAAAGTTTAAAGGGAAGTTATAGTTAGGTGAAAATGTCAGTTAAAACATACCATATAAAATGAAAAAACACTGAAATTCACCAGAAATAGCTGACCTAAGTAACAATAAGGTAATTAGCAGTGAATGGCGAGGGCGCTAGTTATAGTTACTTTACGGCACAAGTTATTGTTACTTAAGATAAGTATAAATGGTTAATTTCAGTGCTTTTGTTTGTTTACAACTGTACATTTTGACTGATATTTCACATAACTATAATGTTCGTTTAACCTTTGCTTTTTTCAGTGAATTTCTATGTTTTTTTAAATATAAAGCAAGATGTCCATCGCCGTGAGTAACATGGTGTTAGTAACAGGACCTGACTGGTGCTCACGGCTGACTATGTGATGTAACACTATCAATGGTGTCATTTTAAGTTAAGGAGACCAAATGATTTTGTCAAAGGGTCAGAACACCAAAATATAACAAGCATTTGCAATGCATTAAGTCTCGCATTTGTGAGGGTTTGAGCCATTGGCATTGTAAATGATAATGCTTTTTACATATGCGTTTTGGTTTGGTGTGTAGTGGATGTATGTGGTGTGTAATTTTGTGTGTTGCATTGGAATTGTTCATTGGGGAATTGTGTGGGTGGAATTGTATGGTGGGTAGTGTATTTGTGTAATGGAATTAAGTGGCATGGTGAATAGATAGGGGCGACACCCGCACAGATTCGTTCGAAAGGAAGCTAGATAAGGATAGGTAGTTTGATTAGAAAGTGGTGCATGAACTCTAGACAGAGGAGCAGAAAGTGCATGAGACAGAGAAAGAATGGGAGAGCAGGGTGCAGATGCATTAAAGAGGAAGCACCTGTGTACACAGAAGACACCCTAAAAATAAGAGGATAGCATGGGTGTGAGGGACACAAACCTTGAAAATATACGAGAAAGAAAATGTACTTGAACACATTAAGTAAATTATGTGAGAGAGGCAGAAACAGTGCGAGAGAGATGTGAGAGTACAAGAGAGAGAGACAGAGGGGCGAGTGGGAGGAGCAGTGCACAGAGTGAGAAGGTACAGCAAGGTAGCATTTGTGGGCAGGCAGTATAGAGAGGAGACAGGGATTGTGAGAGAGGGATGAGAGTGGGCAGTAGGACAGCAGATGAGAGGGGTAGTAGGAGTGTGCAAGAGAGGTGAGAGGGACAGTGGTGTGTGGGAAGAGATGAAGGGTTTGTGGAAGAGCAGGGGATAGATGTGTTGGCCCACCCTTTGATCTGTCAGACCAGCACATTGGGTACTGCCTGAACGCGCTATAGGGAAGTTCGACTTTGCAGAGAAGTAATGAAACCTCTGGCTGCATTGCGTTTACTAGAGGTGCATAAGATGAGCCGGCAGAGACTTAGTGTGGGGTAAGTTTTGACAATAAGACTGAATACAAGGACCTTTGTAGAGGCCAATTATGACGCAAACAAGACATTTTAGCACTAATTACTTCTTTACTTCTACCACATCAATTTTGCCTGAAGATTTCGGTTGTATTTAGTTGCTAGAATCTCGTAGGGAAACACGACAGGCCTTTGGCGTTTCCACAGACCTTGTAATTTTGTACTGGGGCTGATAACTAGGGTATTTCCTTATTTATAGCACAGCCTTAAATCCAAGCAGCAGCACCGAAAATAACATAAGTTAATAACATAACATAATTTGGACTCAACTGTCAACTATAGTGTTGTGTCGTCTTCGCCTGACCCTGATGGTGGGACAGGACAGGCGGAGGCAGAAGGGGCGGGACAGGGAAGAACAGGGAAAAGTCAGTATGGTGATGGCCGGTGAAGAATAAAGACGTGTCATACAGAGACCACAGCGTGAGACTCTTCCTTGGGGGCACTGAGGATTGTACACTGGCGACGAGTTCTCACCTACCACAGCTGCCCCTCGCTGTGAGTACACAGCTGGAGGAAAGATTTCCTCAGAGCGCCGACGCACAAAGGCGCGAAAATCGCGATCAAAATCGCGGGTGAAATCGAGCGCTGTCAGAGTGCTAACTCCTGAAGAGGAACGCTATTATGCGCCACTGACCCCTTGCTGGAGATGCGCAGTCACTGGGCAGAATCCTGAGTGCTCCGAGAAATGGAAAGAAAGAGCGCGAAAAAAGAAATTACAACGCGAGGGAGTTAAGCGCTGCCTGAGTACTATGGCCTGGAGACCGGAGCTGAAAGGGGTGAGTCCTAAAGACTGGTTACTCCTAAGGGTAGTGGCAAAAGACTCTGGGGTCAATATTAAAAGGAAAATAGAGTTCAAGACCTGCTAGTGAGAGAAACTCATGTCCTTAGCGGCGGACATTTTGAAGTCAGGCGCCAAACATAAGACCACACTGACATTTATGTGGTGGCCATTTTGAAGTCAGGCAAGAACTTCAAAACCTTCAGAAATTACTGGAATTTCAGCAAATAAAGCAGCGTCTGGCCTGAAAACATAAATATACAGCCGGAATGTCAGTGGAACCTGACACCTCACGCCCAGCAGACATGGGAGCAGCCATGCAACTCCAGCAACCACCCCCGATGCTACTGGGAGTGTCGTACCTGCGCCTGCCAGAACCGTTGGAGCTGACGTCAGGGAACAGCATGGGGCCCAAATGGAAGAGTTGGGCAGAGGACTTTGAAGATTTTATGACAGGGTCTCAAGTACAAGATCCCAAGCAGAAGCTGATAGTGCGGCAAAACTTGATAGGAAAAGACATTGCGCAAATCATCAAAGAGTTGCCTGCAGCTAGTGCTGCTTCATATGATGATGTGAAAGGATCTCTAGATTGGAAATTCTTGCACAAGCGCAACTTGGATTATGAGCGGTATACGTTCAACCTTGCGTCACAAGAAAAGGATGAACCAATGTGCAACTTTATTACCCGCGTCCGGCGTTTAGCCCGATATTGTGAATTCGACACATTCACCACAGAAGATGCACTATGACTACGCATAATTGCAGGATGCCAGTCAGAATCGCTACACCGCCGCCTATTGAAGAATCACTACACCCTTGAAGAAATAGAAGAACTCACGCGCATAAACGATCAAGCGGAAGATCACGCTAAGAAGATGGAATCCAATAAACCTGAGAAAAAGGAGCAAGCATTCAGAATGCAATCACGCACAGACCCAAAACGCAGATCGGACCACCACAAATCAGGAAGATTCGCGCAGACCTCACGAGGGTCATCTTCGCGCAATGAACCGTGAAACAGCCGGACCAACAGACCAGCATCGAAGTGCTATAGGTGTGGGCAAGAATACCCTCATTCGGGACAATGTCCCGCCATCGGCCAACAGTGCCACCACTGCGGGAGAGAAAGCCACTTTGAAGCAACCTGTCAAACGTGACGATCAGAGCCAAGGACAACCAAGTCAAGGTCGGACACCCGCCACCAAGCCCGAGCAGTGAAAGGAAGAGAAGGCCGCTCCTCCAGCTCGTCGAGGTCAAGTATTCAGTCAGCTGGCTTATATAGGTCTCAGAGGTCAACGTCCAGCGAACCATCGTCTCCCACGCCTGTTTCACATGATAGCGATGAATACATATGTATGGTGTCAGATCCCGACAGACTGAAAAAATACCCAAAGCTGGACATTCACATAGGGAATCTTCTTGCCAAGTTCGTGCTAGACTCAGGAGCGTCCCTGAACTACATCTGCGCCCTAGAATACCAAAGTATGAAGCCCCAACCGAAATTAGAACCAGCGGCTGTTCGAGTATATACCTGGATGTCCCAGAAAACGCTACTGTGCCTGGGACGATTCAGCACAACCTTTGCTTATAAAGACCGTCAGATTCCAGCCTACGTCCATGTGGTTGAAGGCCCAGATGCGGCAGATTGCCTCCTCAGCTTGCCAACGGCAGAACGCCTTAAGCTTGTCGAACTTCTATACATGGTAGATGATGCCCGGGACATTATCAGCAAGTTCCCAAATCTTTTCAAGGGCCTGGGGAAACTCAGTCAATTCAAGGTCAAGCTGCATATCAATGAACAGGTGTCGCCCATAGCACAACACCACAGAAAGGTACAGTTTCACCTGCAACAAGCGGTGGACGATGAGCTACAAGACCTGTTGAGGACAGACATCATTGGACGCTTCACAGGGCCCACTCCTTGGGTATCACCGGTAGTAGTAGTGCCCAAGAAAGGACAAGACAATAAAGTGCACCTGTGTGTAGACATGCGCGCACCTAACACGGCCATCGAAAGTGAGCGACACCCCGGACCTCATATCAGCAATATGATTGCTCACCTCAATGGAGCGACAGTTTTCTCAAAGCTGGATCTCAACAAGGGATACCATCAGCTGGAACTACACGAGAAGTCACGCTACATTACGACCTTCACCACTCACCAGGGCCTATTCCGCTACAAACGCTTAGACTTTGGGATATCCTCTGCTGCCGAGATATTACAGGAAGCCATTCGGCAAGTGATTTAAGGTATCCCAAATGCCTTTAACTAGAGTGACGATATCCTGGTGTTCGGAGAAAATCAAACACAACACGACAAAGCACTAGACCGTGTATGCCACGCGCTACTAAACGCCAACCTCACACTGAACTCAGACCAATGCGAATTCCACAAGTCGACTTTAAAATTCTATGGACACATCTTTTCCAAAGACGGCATGAAACCAGCCCCCGAGAAAGTGTCAGACTTAGCAGACACCCCTCAACCACAAGACATCAGTGACCTTCAATCATTCCTGGGAATGGCGAGCTATTGGGCTCGCTACATTAAAGATTATGCAACCATCAGCTACCCACTCAGAGCACTCACCCGTCAAGGTCAACAGTTTCTATGGACACCCGCATGCGAACACGCCTTTAACAAGATCAAGAAGGCCGGAGTTCTGCCATCAATCTGGCCTACTTTGACACCAAAAGGAAAACTGAAATAACAGTTGATGCCAGCTCAGTGGGGCTAAGTGCCATTCTAGCGCAATACAACGATGACAGGGACCAACATCACGTGGTTGCCTACGCCAGCCGCAGTCTCACCGACACGGAAAAGGCCTACTCGCAACCCGAAAAGGAGAGCCTCGCTGTTGTATGGGCCTGCGAGCACTTCCCCCTTTTTAGGTTTTGACTGGCCATGCGCTTTGCGCATGTGCCAAAAAACCTCTTGAGTTGTGTGTGTGTGTTTGGGTCGGCCCTCGTCGTTGATTGGCTGGCTCCGTAAACGGAGCCTTGCCATTGGACGAGGGGCCTGTCCGTCAATGCCGGACCAGACACGGGGGCGTTCCCGACATTCTTTGGCTTTTGCCGACGTCACGCGACGCCGGGAACGCCCCCGTGTCTGGTCCGGCATTGCCGGCACTTCTGCGTCTCTCCTAACCCCGTGACTGGCCGGCCGGCCAATCCTAGCGCGGCCGGCCGGAAGTGCCCGCCCCCCGCAGCCCGGGGGAAGAAGGAGAGCAAGACTGCTTTTTCGTGCTGCATAGTTAGTCAAGCCGATCTTGTAGTTTGATCCGTGGTGTCTGAAAGGCGGTGTCCTGCCGCTCCCCAGCCTGACTCTACCCCCGGCGGTGTCTGTCCCTCCCTCCCCGGCGGTGTCCTTCTGTCCCTCCCTCCCCCTGCGCCCGCCCCCTCGAACTAAGGCTAGTGTACGCACCGGGCGGGCGTGTCCTACCGGGAAGGAGAGAGGAGGCGAGGACCTCCCTCTGCACTGGGGTGGGGGGAAGCGGAGCAGAGCAGGGAGGGGGTCCGGGGGCTCCTGCTCCAGGGCACACGGGCAGCACCTCCTGCGTCACGAGAGAGGATTCTGCCTAGCACGGCCGAGTCTACCTCTCATCTTTCCCAAGTCGATAAATTGGGTGCCATTAAATTGGATAAGCTTTTGGAAAAGCCTCCCAATCATGTTTTTTTGTAAGGGGGGGGGGGGGGGTATTGGACACCCGCCATAAGCCTGCCTGAAACAGTCTTCGTCGGTGCACTGGGCGCCGCCGTGCACGCCTCGCCTTGGTCAGGAGACGCACATCCCTTGATTAAAGTGACGTATAGATTTTCACAGACACTGGACAGAAAGGCAAAAAGTGCAGTGGGCATTTTAAGCAGATCCGAGGAGTATTGCAAACTCGGGGCAATAAAGCGGACAGGTTTGACAGTATCGACAGCATTAATAATATGCGTTTGAAGGCAGCGCTCGGACAGTTCCCCGATGGAGGCAATAAAAAGCTCGCCGCCGATATTTCAAATAATCGAAGCACTGCAGGGGCAAAGGAAACGTAGATGTCTCCGAACAAACACACAATCGATAATGTGGCATACGGTAAAATAAAAATGTATAAAGGTGTTTTTTTATTTAAGCATTTATTTTCTGAAATTCTGCAAAAACTCGTGGCCACAGCACTCGAGAAGGATCTGAGTTTGGGGTAGGGTTTTAAAAACATTTGTAGTTTTGCGTGCTCCGACATTAGTATTTGTAAGGAGATGAGATTTTTTTTAGGTGGTGATGTTTGTAAATCAGCAGCACATTTACGTCCTCGATAAAAGGGATGCGTAAAATACAACGCACTCACGGCTGCTTCGCAGAGCTTTACTCATCCTTCTGTGCACTCCTGCCAACTGCACAGAATGTACTTGCACGCAATATGTAAGTAAATACTCTTTAAAACATAAAGTCGCACACACCTTGTGGAGTGGTACATTTTTACCTGTGCGTTTTCTGTGTATGCGAGCAAGTGTGGTACAGAGTGTGTTTTATTGTCTTTGTTTTGTGTTTGCGCGTGTGCTTCTTTCTGTGCTTGTGTTTTTATGCGTGCTTGTCTGAGCATATATACGCCTGTGCGTGTGATACTTTCTCTGTATGTGTGCTTCTGTGTGTGTTTCTGTCTGTGTGATTATCTGTATGTGCGTAATCGTGATTTTGTTTTTTTTGTGGGTGCAGTTTTTGTGTTTCAGTGTTTGTGGTTTCGTGTGTGTGTTTCTGTGTGTACAAGCTTGTGTATTACCATTTACAATGTGTGTTTTTGTCTGTGTGCGCGTAGGTGTGTGTACTTCTATGTGTGCCTGTGTTTCTGTGAGTGTGTATAGGTACTTCTGTGTGTGATTCTCTGTATGTGTGCATCTGTGTATGTGCGTGATTGTGATTATGTGGGTGTGTGTTTCCGTGAGTGATTCTATGTGTATGTTTTAGTGTGCCCGATTCCGTGTGTGTGTGTGTTTCAACGCATCCTCAACGGTTTGTAAGCGCCACATGAATACAATGAGTGTTATTAGGTGTGCTTGATTCCGAATGTGTGCGTTTCTATGTGTGCTTGTCTGTGTGTGAGGATCTGTGTGCTTCTGTTTGTGGCTTCCGTGCGCGTGCATTTCTGGATGTGTGCGCGCGCACGTGCAGATGACTGGGGCAGGAGAGCTTGTATCACCCCTGTTTCTAAACAGATGACCATTGTGCCTTTAAGCAGCGCCATTAGCCCGCGTGCTAATCTAGCCGGCGTGTGTCCGGATAGATAGCCACTGATTGGCTGCGGGCTGATTGTCATTGTTTTTTTTAAAAAAATGGAAGTCACACGGGGCCTCTCAGGTGCCCCAAAACTTTCCATTGATGGATGTGCTTTTGGCCCGGGTTGGTCATTAAGTCTGGGAAACATTTTGAGGAGAAGTAGGTGGTTATGAAAGTCAGGGGTGTAAATGGCATTGCACCCTCATCCCCCCCCCCCCCCCCCCCCCCACACACACCTCTCCCTTCTCTAATATGGGAGTCTGCCTCTATATTAGAGTGTGTAAAACTACATCTCTTCATGTTGCTCCTGTACCCCAAAACAGCCCCCCCCCCTTGGAGGGAGAGGGTGTAAATGCAGGGTGTGTAAAATGGCACCTCTTCATGTTGCCCTCGGTGCCCCGGGATGCCCCCCCCCCTCCGTATGATGACACCTGCCTCACCTTGCAGGGAGAGGGTGTGTAAAATGGCATCTCTTTATGTTGCGCTCTGTGCCACACGACGAGCCCCCCCCTCTTTGCAGGGAGAGAGTGTAAGTGCAGAGGGTGGTAGCTCAGCCTTGGTGTTGGAGGTCCATGCCGTCAGGGGACACCCCCTGCTCATCCTTGTATTGTTTTTCTGAAACCGATCCCCCCCTCCCCTGCACAGCTAGACATCTGCCCCTCTGACAGGAGAGCCTCCCCGCACAGCTGGACATCTGCCCCTCTGACAGCGAGAGCCCCCCCCTGCACAGCTGGATATCTGCCCCTCTGACAGCGAGAGCCCCCCCCTGCACAGCTGGATATCTGCCCCTCTGACAGCGAGAGCCCCCCCCTTGCACAGCTGGACATCTGCTCCTCTGACAGGAGAGCCCTCACCCCTGGATGACCATGAATGTTACACCCAAAGATGACGGTGTGCCGGCTAGGGACACTGCAGAGCCACCCGAGCAGTGCAGAGTCCACGTCACCGCACACAGACCCACCAGGGCACTGCACACAGACCCACCAGGGCACTGCACACAGACCCACCGGGGCACTGCACACAGACCTAGCAGGGCACGGCACACAGACCCAGCAGGGCACGGCACACAGAGCCACCAGGGCACGGCACACAGAGCCACCAGGGCACGGCACACAGAGCCACCAGGGCACGGCACACAGAGCCACCAGGGCACCGCACACAGACCCACCAGGGCACTGCACACAGACCCACCGGGGCACTGCACACAGACCCACCGAGGCACTGCACACAGACCCACCAGGGCATTGCACACAGATCCGCCAGGGCACTGCACACAGATCCGCCAGGGCACTGCACACAGACCCGCCAGAGCACTGCACACAGACCCAGCAGAGCACTGCACACAGACCCACCACGGCACTGCACACAGACCCACCACGGCACTGCACACAGACCCGCCAGGGCACTGCACACAGACCCCCCAGAGCACTGCACACAGACCCACCAGAGCACTGCACAGACCCACCAGGGCACTGCACACAGAGCCACCAGAGCACTGCACACAGACACACCAGGGCAGCAGGGCCGGCTTTAGGCATGTGCAAGCTGTGCACCTGCACAGGGCCACCAAACCCCAGGGGCCACCACACCAATATATAACCTTAATATAATAATCCTTTGAGGATGGATACATATTTGCGTGGCGGCCCCTGGCAGGTATTTGGCGGCCTCCGGCTCTGTTCCACTTCCAAACACCCTGACCCCCCCCTCTTCACTGGCCTCTGCGCTCCGCCCCGACCCGACCCCTTCTTCCGGGGCCCCCTACCTATGCTCCCTGCCCAGGGCCGCCATGAGCCTAGAGCCACCCCTGAGGGCAGTGCACACAGACCCACCAGAGCACTGCACACAGACCCACCAGAGCACTGCACACAGATCCACTAGGGCACTGCACACAGACCCACCATAGCTCTGCACACAGACCCACCAGAGCACTGCACACAGATCCACCAGGGCACTGCACACAGACCCACCAGGGCACTGCACACAGATCCATCAGGGCACTGCACACAGATCCATCAGGGCACTGCACACCGACCGACCGTTCACTGCACACAGACCAACCAGAGCACTGCACACAGACACACCAGGACACTGCACGCAGACCCCCAACCAGGGCACTGCACACAGACTCACCAGGGCACTGCACGCAGACACACCAGGGCACTGCACACAGACACACCAGGGCACTGCACACAGACCCACCAGGGCACTGCACACAGACCCACCAGAGCACTGCACACAGATCCGCCAGGGCACTGACTACAGACCCACCAGAGCACTGCACACAGACCCACCAGAGCACTGCACACAGACAGCCCGGGCACTGCACCACCCCCACTCCCCACCCCCATAATGGCCCTGTGCACAGATTACATTCCGACACTGCACACAGAACTACCAGAACACTGCAGATACATCTCACCAGACACTACACACAGACCCACCCAGACCGCTTTCACAGATCACACTGGCAATGCACACAGAGATTACATCGGAGACTGCACACAGATCACACTGCACACAGACCACACCGGACACTGCACAGAAATCTATCAGGGCGGTGCACACCGACCCCCAGAGATCCTGTGCCCAGATTACACTGTGGCACTGCACACGTACCTCACCGGATGATACACACAGAAGCACCCGGACACCTCGCTCAGTTTTTCTTACACTGCACACAGACCCACCTCTGACATCGGACACGTCACACCGGACGCTGCAGACAGACCCGCCAGGATGCTGTGCACAAATCACACTCTGGCACTGCAGACAGGTTACACCGGACACTACACAGATCACGCTCGGGCACTTCTGCACACAGATCACACTGCACACAGATCACTCCGGACACTGCAGAGAAATCTATCAGGGCGGTGCACACCGAACCCCAGAGATCCTGTGCCCAGATTACACTGTGGCACTGCACACGTACCTCACCGGATGATACACAGAAGCACCCGGACACTTCGCTCAGTTTTTAGGTTTTGACTGGCGATGCGCACGTAGTGCGCATGCGCCAAAAAACCTTATGATTTCTGTGTGGGGTCGGGTATCCGCCCCCTCCTCCCATTGGCTAGCTCCATAAATGGAGGCTAGCCATTGGGAGAGGGCTCTGTCCATCAATATCGGACCAGATTCGGGGGCGTTCCTGAGAATTTTTGGCTTTTGGCTACGTCAGCCGAAAGCCTGTTCTCGGGAACGCCCCCGAATCTGTTCCGGCATTGAGTGCACCCGCCCTCATTGCAGCCGCCGTAATTTCGGAAGTGGTTGGCCGGCTGGCCAATCCTGGCGCGGCCGGCCGGAAGTCCCGCCCCCGCCCGGGGACGCATGGAGCCCCGGAGGAGAAGTGCTGGCTGGTCTTCTCGTCAGTGCCCACCGGACCGCTGATCCCCTCTCCACCAGCTGCTGCTGACTTTGCTGCCTGTCGTTCGGTCAATGCTGATCGTGCTTATTAATGCCCGGGCTAGAGCTCACAAGATTCCCTGATCCATGCCTGAGCAGCTGTTGCAGTCTAGAGTTTGTCTTACATTCTAAGATTTGTATCCCTGAATTTGTTAGATAAATAAGAATACACATCCGCGAGTGTAAGCATACCTGGCCTGTGCACGGTATTCACGCACGAACGAGGGAAGCTAGGAGCCCCGTGCCGGCCCTGCCCGCTGATGCCCGTGGCCCCTGGTGCTGCTTGTCCAGCCTGCTGATGCCAGTCGTGCCTGCTGATGCCAGTCCCACTTGTTGATCCAGTCCTGCTTGCTTATACCCGACCGCCCTGCTGGTACTTGGCCCTTCTACTGCTAATGCCCGTCTGATGGTGCCCTTCCTTCATGTGAATGCCTGTCCTTCCTGCCTGATAATGCCGGCCTTCATTCATGTTATTTATGCTTGTTCTGTCCTTGAATCCCTGTGCTGCCTGGTGATGCTCGCCCTATCTGATAATTGCCTGCAGTGCTAGTCCTGTCTGTAACCCCGTCATGCTGTTCTGCTGGATAATGCCCGTCTGCCCTGCTCGCCCTTGAGCTTAGGTACTGTACAGTGTTTCTAATTTTGGAGGTGGGCGGTTGAGCTCAGCTGGCAGCCGGACACGCTTGTAAAAAGTTATGGGAGGCGTTCTTCCTGCGTCTGTGGGAGGGTGAATCGATAGCAGGGGGTGGGCCATTTTCCGCAGTGTTATAGTGCCCCCCCACACTGAGTACAAGGAAGCCCAGGGTCTAAAAACTCCAAATCATGGCAAATGGAGGCTGCGTAGTTTATCACCTTAACCTGTACTCGGGCCTTGCTCCCCTGTGGCTGCTGCCGGCTCGCCACATCTACCCGACTCTCCACGGTCTCCAGCCTTACCCATGCCTGCTCAGTGCTGCTGCCTCCCTGCTGGCCCACTTCTTAGCCAGTCTGCCCATTCCTGCCACCCCATTATGCTTCCAGCGTTACCTCTCTGCACGCATTCCTGTCCCCGCCGGCCTCCCAGGTCTTTGACAGCTCGGACTCTGGCATGCCTTTGTGCTCCATCAACTCCCCTGCCTACTCGGTGCCCTCCTTTGTCAGTCATTTGCATTATTGGTGGGGTCGTTGACCTCTGGCGGTGGAGCATGTTTGGTCTCCAGATTTGCCCCAGCTTATTATGTATGATTGTGAATCTAAAGTTCCTTGGTTATCATTCGGCTTTCACTACGCACACCTTTTTACTAGTCCATTGCTGCTAATTGTTTTCTGAGATCTCCTCACAAGCTTAGAATAGATGCTCTCTCTCTTTTGCCGCTGCGTTTTTAGTTGTGGGTGTTTTTTAAGGTGCCTGGTTTGTAGGTTTCCAGGTTCAAGTTTCAGGCGTTGGAGCCTTGAGGTTGGGTATTTTCCTTTTCTGATGTGAAAACACCTGTGCGAGTTCCCGAGGCTGTTAAGAAATGACACATCTGCCTATTGATACATTTTCAAAAGGCTTGCGGCCATAGAAAGAAAACCTCTAAATCCTGTTGAAAATATCCCCATTTTCCACACGTTGTTAGCCTGTGGAATATTTTTCCATATGCATGTAGTAGACTTTTGTTTGCAGAAATGATCTGTTTTCCGTATAAGGCCAGCAGCCTCTTAAAAAATGTTCCTGTTCCCCAAAGGCAACCAGCTTTTTCATACTTTTTGGAAGCGTCCCATGTGGGTGGCCGGTAAAGAAATATGTATTTTCTTATGATGCCAGTGAAGATTTGAGGACCTCCTCATCCTTCCATAGGCCACTGACCAGTGTCCCTGGTATAAGAGGCTGGCCTGCAGAGGAATGCTCTGTTTTTCACTCCAGGAAATTTGTACTCAGAAACATTTCCCAGGGGCCAAGCAAGTATGGTCTGTGGTGTGGCCAAGGATTGCATCAATACCAGCGGTGTGGGAATGAGTAAAGTAGGAGATGTAACGTGGGCGTGGGGAGAGCAATCATGTATGTGGTGTGGACTGTATGAGTCGTGGTGTTCTTGTGAGGGTTTCATTCTGTACTAAGTGGATGCCCTAGTGTCTAGAAGAGACATATATTTGACAATACTGTGTTATGCTGTACCTGACTTGGAGTCCCTCTACTGCACCCTGGAGTATGCCTTCTCTGCTTGCTATTGCTACATTTGGTGAGTCAAGTGTACGAACGAGGTAACTTGATTATTGAATTAGAACTTGAAACCAAATTTTAGGCCTCACAATCTCCCCATGCCTTTAGTCCATTGCTTCCCAAACTTTCTAGAGCTATGACTCACTTTTTAGAAGGACAACATTTCATGGCCCACCTAGGTTTAATGGACATGAGGTAGGGTGTTTTTTAATGTAACTAAAGCATTGTGTGGCAGCGCACTTTCATTTACAGCCAACATATTTCCCATTAAAATGGCACTAAATGTGTGCAAATGCTCAGCTTTATTGAGTAAACTAAATAGCACTCAAGTGATAATGTGCAGAAATCTGGTTACTGTGCATAGTTATCATTTTGGCATCACCAAGTGTCTTGATTTTGTTTTGATAGTTTTAAAACCTATGCTCTCATCACACTTCACAATTACAAAAAAGGTGCTTCATTTTTGCTTTACTAACTGCTGAATGCATAGTTGGCATTTAGAGGTATTTACATTTTATTGTGTGTTACAAAAAATGGGAGCTTTTACTTTCACTTTCACGCACTATGTGCAAGATTGCTACATAATTCACATTCCATTTCTTTCTCTTTTCGTCACCTTGAGCAAAGCTGACTTGACAGCAGCCTGGGGTCAGGCAAGGGGAGGAAATTCCTGTGAGCTGAGTTTTATGAATGAACCTTGGTTTCCATGACGCTGGCTAGGTGTGGCTAGTGGGGTAATAGTGTACTTTATTGTAGGACAGATGAGAGTCATGGCACCTTCTTTGCGCATCTGGAACTCGCTCCCCATTCAAGGGAAGCATCCGGTTTCCGGTGGGAGACGTGTACTTTCACGCTTTATACGTTTAGATGGCCTGATCCAGAATTCACGTTTTGAGACTTATTGTACAGCGTACTAAAAGAACGATTTATGGAGCTTCCATTCGACTGCTCTGAAGAACGACAACAGTCGCAGGAAAGCAGGCACAACTGCTCTGACTACGGGGGAAAAGGGCGGTCTATGGGCGGGGCACTTTTCAAATAAAGCCCATTGTAAAAAAGTTAACTTCTGTTTTGTGTAAAGCTGATACAGGCTGGTAATGTCTAGCTTTTGGTATCAATTCTAATCCTAGCTTTGATGTCACGAAAGCCCTTTAAGCAAACACACCCGTTCCCTTCAATAAAAGAAAATACTCTCAATTTTTGGGGAAAATTGTAAATTCACCGATTGAAGAGACCGATAGGTGTATGGACCCCATGACCCCACGGCATCAATGTGTGGCACTTTTTTATAAGCAATACAACATCGCCACTTTAATAGATATGCCAGGAAGCATAAATAGTAGTGATTCCCCAAAATTACCCTAAAGGGAGGTATTAAAGTGCTAGGCCTAAATGGGGTCCCTATTGACTTATTCAAAGACAATAGATTGGTGAGCCCCACTATTATTCAACGTATTGAGGAGTGCAGAATACACTGACCCCCTGCTTCTTGGTCTAACTCAGTCATTGCCCTATTTTCATGTTGATCCCCAGTGTGTGTGGGGGGTCTCGCAGTGTGTGGGGGGGGGGGGCTCGCAGTGTGTGGGGCTCGCAGTGTGTGGGGGGATCGCAGTGTGTGGGGGGGCTCTGTGTGGGTGTGTGTGGGGGGCTCTGTGTGGGTGAGTGTGGGGGGGCTCTGTGAGGGGGGCTCTGTGTGGCTGTGTGTGTGTGGGGCTCTGTGTGTGTGTGTGGGGGGCTCTGTGTGGGTGTATGCCAGGAAGCATAAATAGTAGTGATTCCCCAAAATTACCCTAAAGGGAGGTAACAAAGTGCTGGGCCTAAATGGGGTCCCTATTGACTTATTCAAAGACAATAGATTGGTGATCCCCACTATTATTCAACGTATTGAGGAGTGCAGAATACACTGACCCCCTGCTTCTTGGTCTAACTCAGTCATTGCCCTATTTTCATGTTGATTCCCAGGGTGTGTGGGGGGTCTCGCAGTGTGTGGGGCTCACAGTGTGTGGGGAGGGCTTGCAGTGTGTGGGGGGGGGCTCTGTGTGGGTGTGTGGGGGGGCTCTGTGTGAGGGGGGCTCTGTGTGGCTGTGTGTGTGTGAGGCTCTGTGTGTGCGTGGGGGGCTCTGTGTGGGTGTGTGTGTGGGGGGGCTCTGTGTGTGTGTGTGTGGGGGCTCTCTGTGGGTGTTTGTGTGTGGCATTTGCGAGAGATTAAGCTATTGGCATTGTAAATGACAATGCCATTTATTTATGTTAGAAAAAAACATAAATAAAAAAAATGTCAAGAGCAATGCCAATAGCTCTAACTTTAACAAAGGCAAAACCATTGCATTGTAAATGCTTGTTGTTTATGGGAAGCACTAAACCCTTGTCACAGACCACCAAGCCCTTATCACTATATTTGGCAACCCCAGAGCGAAAATGCCTCCACGCATAGAAAGATGGGGCCTACGTCTCCAAGACTATATATACATCATTGTCCACAAGCCCGGGAAGTCAGAGAATCCAGCAGACTACATATCACGGCACCCACAGCTGCACACCAAGGAACAATGCTCGTTAGCAGAAGAATACATTCACTTTGTCATCAACAATGTGTGCCCTCTGGCCGTACCGTTAGAAGCCATTCGTGAAGCGACTAGTCATGATCTCACGATTCAAGATGTTATGGACCGAATACATACCAACTCATGGAGACACCTGAGGGACAACCATCCGAATGCAACCATAGATGTCCAAGAACTTGTGGCATCCAGACATGTCCAGGAGGAGCTCTCACTCAGTGCGGATGGCTTACTGCTGATAGGAGGGAGGATAGTAATTCCTCAACGACTGCGGCAGGGAATTATCAATTTGGCTCACGAAGGACACAGAGGGATAGTCGCTACCAAAAAAGCACTCCAGGAACGCGTCTGGTTTCCTTTGCTCGACCAGATGGTGGAGACCACGCTTAAGGACTGTGTCTTGTGTCAATTGGTGGGTCGTGACGAACCGCCAGCTCCCTTACAGATGTCTGAACTACCAGATGGTGTGTGGCAGCAAGTGGCCATCGATTTCTTCGGTCCGCTAAAATCGGGCAAATACATCATCGTCATCATGGACCAATACTCTGGGTTTCCCATCGCATATCAAGTACCATCCACCAAAGCGACGACTGTAATTCCTGTCATTGACGGGACCTTTGCAGCATGGGGAATCCCCATGGGAGTAAAGACGGACAATGGCCCGCCCTTCAATGGGCACGAATTCTCCGAATTCGCAAAACATCTTAACTTCAAACACAGGAAGATCACCCCCTTATTGCCTCAAGCCAACGGTATGGTTGAACGGGTTATGGGGACCCTCAAGAAGGCGGTCCAGCAAGCAGACCTCGTTCGCCGCGACATACAACAAGTCTTGAATGAAGTACTGTGGGCATACCACACCGTGCCACACAGCACCACAAATCAATGCCTGGCCACTCTGATGATTGGGCGGGTTCCCCGTACAAGGTTGCCTACCTCAAGTACCGTCCCACAATCCCGAACTGTGACCACCGATCATGATACGTTGGTGAAGTTGGATCATGACAAGAAACTAAAAATGAAGAACAATGCCAACCAACGCAGACATGCGAAACAAACAAGACATTCAAGAAGGAGATTGGGTGATAGTCAAGCGCGACCGCAAAACAAAAGGAGACAGGCGATACCTCACACACCCATTGCGATTCTCCAGTCGTAAAGGGACCATGATTACAGCGGAGGCCGACAACAAACGAATAACCCGGAACATATCATATTTCAAGAGGTGCAACCCCTCTGCTTGAGACCGAGCTCAGATCCAGAACTCCAGCACTGACTCGCTGAGCCAAAGTGAGAACAACGACCGAGAACATTCCAGCCCGATAAGATATGAAGAGGTCAGAGATTACCATGCGCCGGATCCAGTGCGGACCAGTCGCCCACGATGGACCGGTCGTCTGAAGAACTCTAAGAGACACTAAGCATTATTGTACAAAAGGCGGAGGTGCCGTGTCGTCTTCGCCTGACCCTGATGTTGGGACAGGACAGGCGGAGGAGGAAGGGGCGGGACAGGGGAGAAAAGGGAAAAGTCAGTATGGTGATGGCCGTAGAAGAATAAAGACATGCCATACATATACCCCAGCGTGAGACTCTTCCTTGGGGGGCACTGAGGATTGTACATATAGGTAGATGACATACCGATAATGTCCTAATAGAAGAGAAAGGCATTGGAAAAGAAAGGATCTTGCCTTCTGGAATCTACTGGTGATTCCAAGAAAGTATGTTAGCTCACACTACGGGCAAAGCCAACGTTCTACTGCTGGGAGCTGCTACACTATTGTCTGTGCAATTTTCATTGCCAGCAGAGTGGATTCCTCTTACTAGTGTTCTTGTCAAGAACTTGGGAATTTAGTTGAATTAACTTTAATCTGTGTCAATCCAGATAGCCGTGATAGTGATGCCAACACACTTCGTGTTATGTGCGATAGATGCGCTCTCATTCAAGGCTTTGTTCAATCCTAGACGGATTATGCAAATATGCTTTACTCGAGGACACGTGTCATTATCCTATTTTCAGTGCTATGCCAGTTCAGAAGAGGTGTGTGTGTTTCTTTATTGCGCCTTCAGTGCAATCGCCTTAAAGCAAAAAATTCCTGAGTTAGTGCATATGCTAAAAAGTGTAGAGGTAGCCTGGGTAAGCAATGACAGGGACGACAGGTGTTAAGCCCCGTGCTTCAAAGCGGCATTTGGATTGTAGTAGTAGTAAATAACTTTTATTCGGTTTCCAAGTTTTAACTGAACCATAAAAAGTACAGATGAGAATCAACATACATAGTTTAAAAAGAAGTTCATTACAAGAGTATAAAAAGAAAAAAGGCTATAAAAATGATAAAACACTGGGACTACAATTAATCATGTTTGCAACGAATTTTTAAACAGATTTTAAGAAACAGTCAACAGGTATTTTTCGGAGGTGGTTAGACAAAAGGTGAGGTACGGTTGAATGCCCTGAGTACATTGAATAGTTAGAATTTGTCGGTTTGAAACTTTATTAATTTCTTGAGCTGTACGTAATTCCCTTAGATGTGACATACATAACATTTTTAAAGACTTTCTTGTAATAGTGGATAAAGTGGAAGGTTCTTTAAAATATGTAGAAAGGTCCAGATCCTTAAGGAAGTTGTGTACAATGGACAGCCACAGGATATCTGACCAATTATCTAGGGCCAAACAGTCTGTAATTAATGCACGTGTTAAACTACACTGCTCCGTTGACCAGATGCGGTGCCATAGTAATATTGGCTGGGTTTTGATGTAGTCGGCAATGTAATCCATGCCCAGTTCAATATGGCAACCAAACGTTGGAGAACACTGCAGGACGGCCAACAAGAAACGGGTAAAATTGTTCTCTACCCTCTGTAAAATGTCCACGGGTACATAACCCCACACCCCAGCACCGTAAACAGCAACACTACGGCATTTTGCATGATATATTTGCAAAAGTTATTTTGGGGGAGTCTTCCCTAGTTTACGCGCAAAAGCAATAAGGGCAGAAGTAGCTCTCAAGAATAGAAGGTGCCTACTGCTAATGGCCTGTTTCCAAGAAGAATTATTATCAAATAGGATACCTAAGTATGGGTAGGTGTTAGTACATTCCAACTTGGCCTCTTCAATGAATATCGGTTTTATCTTGGCTGTCTTTTTACCAAATTGCATGGCAACATTTTTTCTGATATTAACCTTAAGGTCCAATGAGGCCATAAATTTACAGTTACGATTTAACAGAATCTGAAGTTGTATTGGGGTTCGCGCCATGATCACTGCGTCATCCGCGTAGAGCAACGCGGGAATGGGACGACGGGCGATAGCTGGTAAGTCCTGACTCCCCTCTAGCATGGCCTTCTCAAGACCATTCGTGTAGAGATTAAATAAGAAGGGAGCCAGGACATCCCCCTGTCTAACACCCCTGTCTAACTCCCTTAGGGGGATCTACGCCCAGTTCTGTTAGGATTGACCACAGCCTTGAGTGTGAAACACTGACAAAAGCTGGGGTCAAATCCACATAAACTAAATGGAGGTTACCCTTCTTTGCCCCTACATATTTCCCAATAAGAAGGGAGAGATTCAGCGCCTGCTCCACAGTGCCCAGGCCCTCCCGGAAACCATATTGCAGGTCTGTCAAGATGTTATTGGCCTCAGACCAGACCCGCAATCTATCTAGGATCAGCCGACCAGCGACTTTACCAAGGGAATCCAGGAGGGAAATGGGCCTGTAACATGCAGGGCTGTTACGGTCTCCCTTCTTAAAAATGGGCAGCAGGGTAGAGGTTGACCAAGATTTTATAAGGCCCCCTTTTAGAGCAGCTTCAATTACCCGGGTCAGTACCGGCGACCAGAGCTCCTGCGTGTGGATGTAAATGTCCAAAGGTACCCCGTCCGGCCCAGGGGCCTTACCAGACTTCGAGGATGACAGGGCGTTAACTACTTCATCATGACTGAAAGATAGTTCGATAGGGAAAGTTGATATGTTGGGAAATACTCCCTCCCCACTTTCATTTGCAAACCGACTTTCAGCTGAGAATATTTTCGAGAAGTGAGAGACCCATCCCTCTGCTGAGATTGCTACCTCGATACTGGGGCCAGAGTTCGCAACAGTCAAGAAGGGTGATTTAACCACTTTCCAGAACATAAAAGTATCCTTCCTATTACAGCTCTCATGAAGCTTCACCCACAGGTCATTTTTGATTTCTTGCCTACATTTTTTATGGCCAGATTATAAAGCTTTCTCAGCTTCCTAATTTCAGCTTGATCCCTCACAGGTTTGCGTTAAGCTATTTTTAGGGTCGAAAGAGCCTTACGACATTCAGGATTAAACCAGCCTTTATCTTGCGAGAAGTTCTGCTTTTGCTTACGAAGCAACTCCTCGCTAATTACCTAAGTGATGTTAATGAAACCAGTCAAAATCTGCTCTGCAGAGGAATGAAGATTTAAACATGTTTCCAACATGGGAAGGGCTCTGGTTATAACCTTTGTAGTTATAACATCCGGATCTACTTTGGACCATTTAACCGAATAGCCATTTGTTTTGTCTATGCTAATGGCTTTATGGTTTAACTAGCAGCCCGTCCCGACGTTGTCCGGGTTCAAAAAGTAAACTGTGTAATCTTGTGGGCGAAAGGTCCCTCTAGTTAATGTTACTCGTGTTTTCTTGTTTGTCCTTGCCCCCCCCGTGAGAATGTTGTTGCTTCTGCCAAGACAATATTTTATGTAGCACTTGGTGATGTTGGCGAGTGAAATATTTGTTTAAGCCCTGAAGTCAAGTTTTATCCTTAGCGCCGCAATAAGTGGGAGTGTTACAGTGGTAACACAGATAGCGGCGAGTGAATCCGTAGCTTTGCTCTTAGGTTTAGAACGCAAGTACTGTGGTGAACGCTGACTCGCTTAAGGGCCATGCGAAAGCCTGCTTTTTTTTATGTATGATATCTCCGTGCGATAAATATTGCAGCTTCAGAACGGCAGAACGCTTACTCACCTAAGCCGTGAAACGCCGTGTAAGCCGTACCTCTTTTGCTTGAGGTCATCCCCTTGTGACAAACATGAGCGTGACCAATGGTGAAATTGTTTATAAAATATTACTCGCAAGGCTTGCATGTGTTATGCGAGTTATGTGGAGTGATTGGACGGCTGTGAATGCAAGCCGCGCCCCGTCCCTGATGTCAGCGTACAACGGTAACGCCCAGGTCAATGAATCTGCCTCCCCAAAGATGTGTGTGTGAGTGAATATTTCGCGTTTGCAATATGCTGAACTGTGATTATTGCGCGTTTGAAATACGCTGCATTGTGAGCACGAATGGTTGAAATACTCTGCACTGTGAGCGCGAATGGTGTGTTTGGTTTTGCACCGTGACATCTCCTCGCATCTCAATGTTCTCCTCGCACATCTAACGCCCACAACTTGCCTCTCTGAATGTTAACGCCCACATCTAACGCCCACATTTCACGGCCACATCTCCTCACTGTTTGGTTTTGCACCGTGAACTACAATGTTAACGCCCACATGTAACGCCCACAACTTGCCTCTCTGAATGTTAACGCCCACACCTACAGCCCAGAAGGGACTACTTTACCACTGATGGTGCCCCCCTTTTTAGTGTATATGGTGTCCATTTATATAGCCTATGTCCATCTCCTGGACCTCCCCTTTCCAACGCTGTATTGGGTGTTGTGATTGGTGGTGTAATTTTCGAGTTTACCTGGCTCAAAGGACACAGTTCTCTCTTTATTATAGTAGTATAGATAACCCAAGGATACCAATTGTGTTACGTGCGCTCTGCGCTAAGATGCTAACACTGTTGGGGAAATGGTCACTACTAATATCATCTCCAGTTAAAAATGTGAGCAGCTGGTCCTTCATATAGTTGGAGATCAAGATGAAATCAATTATGCTGTTACAACCCCTACCGTGAAAAGTTGGGGAAAGTCAATTGAAGGATCAAATAATTCATTCGCGTATCCCAGTCCTAGGGAAAATAACTTTTCATTTAAGGTATTCCCAGTACTGGAGTGAGCAAAATGTGTTAAAGGTCTACCGCCTTCATCTACAATGCCACAGTTAGTCTTTTTATATTCTTTACATAAAGTAATATTAAAATCTCCACCCCACATCAACTTAAAAGGCGAAAAGGAGCATCTACTCCGTTGGTCATCTAAGACAGAGCTTATCCTATTTATCACTTGGACAAATTCTGGTGGGGGCAAATTATTATAAAAATTCACCAAAAAGTGAGCCCTTGTTTCAATGAAATTTTGAGGATCTGATAGTTCTCTTCGGTTTTTAATTCGACGATTTCCTTAAGTGGGAGGTTATTTGATACATATACAGATAGTCCTCCCTTGGGTCTACCGAAAAGGGAAGGACGTGCACTAGAATGGTATGATCTGTACCCCTAAAGATGAATAGCAGTCACCGACCATGTTTCCTGGCAACATACTACGCTATGATTTCTAATTGTTTCTAGCCAGTTAAGTTGGTTGACTTTAGGACGCAGACCTGCTACGTTCCAAAATATGATAGAAAGAGTCGAACTACTGGATGATTGTACCTTGGGAGGGAGATACAATTGTTTAAAACGAGTTTCCGCAATTTGACCTTGGGTCAACGGGGAAGGATCTTGTGTTAAATTCCAAGGCCCTTCATTCAAAATACTGTTTTCCGGGGCCTTATTAGGAAGATCGCTTGGGCTTGATCGAGGGAAACTGTGAGAATAATCCACAGATAGGGAAACCTTTTGGGGTACGATTAGCTTTTCTAGGGTATCCAAGTTAGAATTATATATGGAAGTTGGAGTGGCTGTTTGTCATTCAATATCGTCTATTCCTGACAGAATGTTATATCGGTTCTGGGTGGGGATCGAAAATGGTCTGGTAGTTAGTTGGTGGTTGGACCTGCGTTCCTGGGTAGGAGGGTTATTCCACAGTGGGGGATAAAAATAGCCTGGGGACCTAAAATGGTCATTCTGATATTGAAATGGGGGGTCTCGAGTAATCAAACTGATGTAGTGGTAGGGACCCAAAGCACGGATCCTGATATTGAAATAGAGGTCTAAGGCAATCATCTTGTTGTGTAAATTTGGGCCTAAAGTGATCCACCCGATGTTGGAATAAGGGTCTGATGCGATCATCCTGATGATAGGCTAGAGGCCTGGGATTAGTGACAGGGGTTATCAAAGCTCTGGGATAAAAGTAGGGCAATTCACGGGCTGTAACTGCATCACTTCCATTTAGAGGATGACAATCTAAAATATATCTGACTGCCCTTTTGTCTCTAAAATTTATTATGATGATATCCCCCGTTAAGTTCTTTATACCGGGTCCTAACCAGGGAAGGCGCCTGACGTGTAGAATTTCGCCATTTACGTTAGGAGGAATTGGTCGATTCTGCCTGAGCCAAAATAAAACTTTATTTTTTAGCTGGTTTTGGGCTTCTCTCTTACCATCCTCCAGAACCGGGACTCCGGTGAGGACCACCACAAGCGGAGCTGCTTCCGGAGGCAGCTCCGCATTGAGCCTCTTAGGGAAAGATGTCCTCACAGAATCATCATGGCCAATGGGGTTTTGGGGACTTTCTGGGAGAATAGGTTTTCCACCCGCCTGAGCCTTTTTATCTCTAATTTTCACATTTTGCCGAGTTGTTTTGGGGGGCATTGGATTCAGGGTTTTCGATTTAATTTGATTTGTAGTTTTTACCGCCTTTTGGATGATAATGTTTGGAGATGATACAGAGGTTACGGGCACTAGTGGGGGCCTTGGTACATCCTTAATTCCCTCTTTAATTTCCTTGATTACCTGTTCACAGTTCCCCAACTGTTGAGTTATTCTTTTTAGTCTCTCTACTAAAGGCAATATGAGGGATCTAACCAGTTTTTCGATACTTTCCATTAGGTCGGTGCCAGATGGTTCTAGTATTGAGGAGGGTGATTGAATGGCTGGTGCAAGTAATGGGGGTGCAACAAATGAAGAGCTCTTAGGTTTGACAGGATCAATATGACTGATCTTGGTTCTCTGTGTTCCCTTCCTCCCCTTTCTCCTTTTTTTCGGGGGAGGTCCTTGTGGTCGCGGATTTTTAGGAATTTTATTAGGTTTTTGGGCAGTCTCTACTAATGATGACGGTGTGTCTGCCGAGGCTTCTGCCTCTCGTGTTGTGTTACCTGAGGAAGCGGAAAGGTTTATAATTGAATCATTAATTGGATCCAGTGGAGGGGTTCTATCTTGAGGGAGTAATGATATACTATCACCGAAGATGAATCAGGACCCTCGGTTACGCAATGCGTGCTGGTATGCGGTGACATGGCTAGCTGTAACGGACCCAGAGATGAACGTTTGTTCTTAATAAACTCAACAGAGCGACGTCTCTCGGCTCGTCGCTCAGCGAGTACAATGTCCCTGTCAGTTCCTGTAGCGGCCCTGATGACATAGTTATCTAATGTCCCTCGTTTTACTCCTCCACCCACTAAGGATTTTTCTTTGGGGACAGGCGAGGACATGATGCCTACTTAAAGCGGTGAACACCTAGTTAGAACACACTTGACCTTTACTGTTATCTTGGTCCAAGCTATGAACATGCGTTTAACAATACTCAGGGAGGAAAATAAGAAGCTTTAGGTGAGTCTGCTTACTAGAGTCATGTACTTGTGGGGACACTCAGTCCACGTCGTGGATGGCGCATCAAAAAGGGGAGGGCCCGGCCCAGCCTCCTCTGGCCTCTGAGGGACTAAGAGGGCCCGCCCTTTGCCCGGGCTGCGCCCGGCGTCCCGCGACGCGGGGGACATGCAGCTTTAGTAGCGCCTCCAGGCGTAGGGATGACCGGTCCGGGCTGCGCCGCCGCAAAGGGTGCTGGGAAGCCGAGTCCTCCACTCGGCAGCCGCGAGGATGGTAGGAGCGGCGGCGGGAGGACTCGAGCAATGCAGCGGCCAGGTAAGAATACAGCTACTGCTCCCACGGTCTCTGTTGTCAATGTAGAAAATACCCCTGGCTTTACTGAAGCCTCACCCACTCCTTCGGGGACACGCAGCTTTAGTAACGCCTCTAGGCGCAGGGATGACAGGTCCGGGCTGCGCCGCCGCAAAGGGTGCTGGGAAGCCGAGTCCTCCACTCGGCAGCCGCGAGGATGGTGGGAGCGGCGGCGGGAGGACTCGAGCAATGCAGCGGCCAGGTAAGAATACAGCTACTGCTCCCACGGTCTCCGTTGTCAATGTAGAAAATACCCCTGGCTTTACTGAAGCCTCACCCACTCCTCCGGGGAAACGCAGCTTTAGTAACACCTCCAGGCGTAGGGATGACAGGTCCGGGCTGCGCCGCCGCAAAGGGTGCTGGGAAGCCGAGTCCTCCACTCGGCAGCTGCGAGGACGGTAGGAGCGGCGGCGGGAGGACTCGAGCAATGCAGCGGCCAGGTAAGAATACAGCTACTGCTCCCACGGTCTCTGTTGTCAATGTAGAAAATACCCCTGGCTTTACTGAAGTCTCAAAGGACTGTACAGAAATGTGTTAAACAGACATTAGCATAGCATAGCATGCCAATACACCAGAGACATAATAGGAAATATGCAGGTCCACTGGAATTATGTGGCAGGAGAGCACCAAATTATGTGGCAGGGTTGACTAGATTATGCATCAGAAGGCAAATTATGTGGCATAATAAGGGTGGGGGGGGGAGTCTATAGTAAAACGTCATTATTTTGTCATTTTTACACATGATGATACTATCTGGGAAGGTATTTCACCTCATGGTACCAGTTCAAAACCAAAATACAGAAAAAGCATTTGCAATGCAATCGGTCTCGCCTTTGGGACCTTATAAAAAAAATAGGCAAACTTATTCACAGCTGTTGTTGTTACGAAAGGCCACGGAAATACAAATATGTGCCCTGGACCACACAGTGTCTGCAGCGCATTTAAGAAACATATCATGGGAGACCTAAGTGGGGTAGTGGCAAGCAGTTAGGACAGGGCAGCAATCATTAACAGGCTCTCTCATGTAATGGCCTCGTGGCTAATTTAAAAAATAAAAAACCTGAATGTAATGTAAATGATGCTCTTGTAAAGCGCTCAAGTTAAGTTACAACACTGCCAAACAAGCACTGAATAGAGTGAAAAGAGCACAGAAACAGAAGAAAGGCTGTATTTAGCAGAATATGAAAAGGTTATTAACAGGAAAGGGTCTTGCCATTTGAAAACAGGGTGTAGGCTCTCATTATCAGCCACTGCCGGTGCTTTTTAAACAACAGACATTAGGAATAAAAGACAAGCATTTACAATGCAACGGTCTCGCCTTTGTAAAAGTTAGAGCTATTGGCATTGTAAATGACAAATTTTGTATTTATGTGTTGGTTTTGAAAACAATTCAGAAAAGGGGGTGGTGATGAACAGAGTGTCTGAATTAAGCAGACCACTCTTACCCAGTCCAAAGATCAGGGCTTGATCCATCACCGTTATTTATCTCACTGCACCATCCCAGCTCAGAACCCGGCTATATGCAAATCAGTCTGTCCCTGGGCCAGTGCATCATGGGAACAGG
The DNA here is from genome assembly GCF_964263255.1 of Lissotriton vulgaris. Classification (NCBI taxonomy): domain Eukaryota; kingdom Metazoa; phylum Chordata; class Amphibia; order Caudata; family Salamandridae; genus Lissotriton; species Lissotriton vulgaris. The sequence continues at coordinate 500,656,994 of NC_141685.1, forward strand.
GCAGACTAAACTACCAAGCCAATTCTTCACCAGAAAGGAGACAAGCTACCGGGGACCGGTTTCTGGCATTTCAGCCTTCTTCGGCCCGGCTTGCTTGAATCCTGATGGTGCAGTGAGAAAGGGACTCATGTCTGAGTATACCCTGCCATACCTATAGTGGCCAAAAACGATTCAGAAAAGGGGGTGGTGATGAACAGAGTGTCTGAATTAAGCAGACTACTCTTACCCAGTCCAAAGATCAGGGCTTGATCCATCACCGTTATTTATCTCACTGCACCATCCCAGCTCAGAACCCGGCTATATGCTTCCTTCCCAGTGAAAGAATTGGCTTTGTAGTTTGGTTTGCCCTGTTCCCATCATGCACTGGGACAGGAACAGACTAATTTGCATATAGCCAGGTTCTGAGCTGGGATGGTGCAGTGAGCTAAAAAACGGTGTTGGATCTAGCCCTGATCTCTTGACTGGGTGAGAGTATTCTGCTTAATTCAGAAACTCTGTCCATGACCACCCCTTGTTGTTTAATTATTTTGTCCACCATAAGCGTGGAAGGGTATACTCAGATGTGAGTCCCTTGCTCATTGCACCATCAGGATTAAAGCAAGCCGGGCCGAAGACGGCTGTAATGCCAGAAACCGGTCCCCGGAAGCTTGTTTCCTTCCCAGTGAAAGAATTGGCTTTGTAGTTTGGTTTGCCCTGTTCCCATCATGCACTGGGACAGGAACAGACTAATTTGCATATAGCCAGGTTCTGAGCTGGGATGGTGCAGTGAGCTAAAAAACGGTGTTGGATCTAGCCCTGATCTCTTGACTGGATGAGAGTATTCTGCTTAATTCAGAAACTCTGTCCATCACCACCCCTTGTTGTTTAATTATTTTGTCCACCATAAGCGTGGAAGGGTATACTCATATGTGAGTCCCTTGCTCATTGCACCATCAGGATTAAAGCAAGCCGGGCCGAAGACGGCTGTAATGCCAGAAACCGGTCCCCGGAAGCTTGTTTCCTTCCAAGTGAAAGAATTGGCTTTGTAGTTTGGTTTGCCCTGTTCCCATCATGCACTGGGACAGGAACAGACTAATTTGCATATAGCCAGGTTCTGAGCTGGGATGGTGCAGTGAGCTAAAAAACAGAGTTGGATCTAGCCCTGATCTCTTGACTGGGTGAGAGTATTCTGCTTAATTCAGAAACTCTGTCCATCACCACCCCTTGTTGTTTAATGGTTTTGAAAACAGACAGATAAATGGCATTGTCATTTACAATGCCAATAGCTTAATCTCTCACAAATGCGAGACCTATTGCATTTGCACACACACACACAGAGCACAAACACACAGACAGAGCCACACACACACACACAGACAGAGCCACACACAGACAGAACCGCACACAGACAGAGCCACACACTGAAGGTCCCTGGTTCCATTTTGTTTGTAGACTTGGCGAGAAACATCACCAGCCTCATGTTTTCCAATACAAAATATTGATAAAAGTAGGCTTTCTTGGCCCATATTGTATGGACTCATTCCCTGAGGAACTCTGTTCGGGGGCACTCCCAGTCCAGGTTTTTCTCTGCATTTTTGGACGTATAGTTTTGATTTTATAATGGAATCAACAGGACCACAGCTGTAAAGGAGGGAGAAAAAAATGTTACCTGGATCAGACGGACACAGTTGGAACCAGGAACGTATGAGCTGGGCGGGCATACTTTGTTATAGTGCGAATATGAGAAATGGCAGCAAAATTACGTGTATGGGCATAATTCACTAATTTCATGTCACATATTAACACAAAAACACTGAATTTACTCCGACTACTCCAGCATAATTAACATTTCACCGCTAGTTTTCATTCACAAGTGCAACATGGCTATTAATAAAAAGTGACAGTGGCAGAGATGTAAGTGTCTAAGGGTCAGCAGTTTCTTCATCCCAGTTTTTTTTTAGCTCGCACCAATTGCATTCTGGTAGTTGTAGTCCTGACTGTGACACTAACTGCAGGTCCCAGAATGCAGATGGGTGTGAACCGTGCGCACATCCCCAGAATGATTTCAAAGTATTGATTGTTACAGTACTGACTTGTAAATTCTCCAATTTCACACTGCTGTCGTCCTATACCAACCACATTGTGTTTTTCCTGTCCAATTACTTTCATATTGAAGACCGATACATATGGTAACGTGTTATCTGGGAGTGCGGGGACTGAGTCCAGGTATTTTGCAGGCAGCGTAACCAACAATATTTAGCTACCACCAGGGGTTTACGTGGGATGAAAACACTGGGGTGGTCTCTCATGGCGGTTGGCTGCTGTAATTAAGGGCGTGGCTGAAAACGCTTAAACTAAAATTTGAGCTTAGCAATGTGCCTTGCCCCCCTGGGTTTTTGCTGCCTCTGTCCCTTCATCCCGATATATAACACAAGTAACACTACACCTGCAACCAGCCAGGACTATTGGCTTTGTCAGTGGTTTTCTGTTGCATACCATCAATAAGCAACAACTATTACTTTGTTGTGTATAGTATGAAAATAGGTTAGCTCTCGCGGGCGAGGTTGTGTGTTGAGCTTAGAGCAACCGACCTTCGAACTGAGAAATAGGTTTGCGGCTGATGTCCAGACTCCTGGGCCCGCGAGCCTCCGATCGTGGTCCGAGGTAAACAGCGTGGCACGCGAGAAATCACCATTAGGGCGAAGAGAAAGGCTGCCTCTGGGGGAATTTACAACCTCGGCGAAGACCTGCAACTTCAAGGAGCTGCTGCCGCCCTCAACCCTGCACGGGAACAATGACCCGCAGCGCTGGGCTGGAGTGCGTGTGAACGCACCCCGCGCTACACTCTTACCATCACCAGCGTTCTGTGTCTGTCTCTCTATGTCTATTGCTTGCTCTGGCTTAATCGTGTTACAAATGAGGGGACCCCAGCATTCGTCAGCGAAATCATTCTCGTCAGGAAATAGAGAAGTTCTTAACTCAACGGTTTGTTTGGTTGTGGGGGAGAGGTAGGCGGCTGCGCTTGATCCAGAGCTGCTTCGGACGCCATTTCGACAAGTGTTTACAGCTCTGAGGCTATCGCGCGCCTAGGACGACTACAGCTCCTTTCTGTGCTGGACGTGAAGTAGAGACTCGGTTTCGCTTCAAGTCAATAGACGTTGATTGGCTGATGAAATATTTACAGAAAGACAGTAACATCCACCTTTATTTTAACCCCTTCAGCGCTGCGCAAATTTCGCTGCGGTGCTGAAGGTTCTAAAGAACCAATAGAAACATGACGGAACGGTTCCGTCATAAGCACAGGCCAACCGACGCTCATGACGGAACCGTTCCGTCATGAGCATGGAAGGGGTTAAAACAAGCCAAATACGTGAACCCACTTTCCCGCCCCAGCTCTATGAAAAAATGGCGGCCCCAAACATCCGGGTGAAAAAAAAAAAAAGGGAAACACCCACAATGGGCCCACTTCTTCATGACGGCAAAAGGGGCGTGGCTTAAAAAAAAGACAGAAACGCCCACGAATCTGCTCCGAGACTGATTGGCATCATTCTCTTCCAATGGCTAGCCTCCATTTATGGAGCTAGCCAATGGAAGAGAGAGGCGGGTTCAACCCCAGTACTTAGAAAACAAAATTTCTCGAGCTGCGCGACACTGCTGCGCAGTACACGCCAGTCGAGACCTAAAAAAGTGCAGAGTTTCACTCACCATGCCCTGTATATGTCGTCTAGAGGCACTGGTGACCCAGACGTGAGACGCCCCGCACACTGGTCATAGAGGAGGCGGCAGCAGGAAGCTTACACAGCCAGGGCGGCCCCTCTCCGCTGCTGCTTGCCTACCTCACCACCCATTCACACCTACTACTCGTAGTGATAGCAGGCCAAACCCCGGCCATGTATGTAGAACGCAAGGTCAGCTCAAAGAGTATGGCTTCGTGAGGGAATGTGGGTGCTTATTTTTACACAATTCAAACAGTACTCATTTTACCAGCCTCTGAAAGGTGAAAGGCAGAGTGAAACCACCGGGAATGGAACTATTGAACCAGAGGTCAAACACGGAACCCTGAAGCACTTGCCGTCTGGGCCTACAAACACAGCTTATAGTGTGAAGCAGTCAGTACGTTTTAAGGGTTGTTTGGTTAATTACACAGGCAGTTAAGGCAGGTCGATTCATCTCAGAACTGCGGAGAATTAGGTGCCACTGACAGTGCGCGAGAAAAACACAGCCTTTGACCGACACACCAAGCAGCTGCTGGTGCTTATACATATTCAAACATGCCAAAATACCCGGCTTAGGCGGGAGACTCCCGATTTTGGGAGCAAAAGATGGCTTTATTTTGACTGTCTCCTGCCTGAAATTGCATCTGCTTCAATTGAAGTCAATGTGGGAAATACATTCCCCCGATTATGTTTTGGAAAACTCCCACTTTCCTTTTTTAACACGTTGGCATGTATACATATTGGAACTGGGGCTACTAACCATGCTATGACAAACATTGATGCTCCGATGCACTGAAACCTGTTTAATAGTAGCTTTGGCACAGCACCAAAAATAACAAACTTCGTTCAGAAAAGACGTAACCGCTTTCTATTTATTTTCATAGCATTTTAAAATAAGCATTTTAGGTCGAACTGTGATCTTATGCCTGTATAAGTCTTAGAGAAGTTTTTATGTATTGCTTGTTAATTATCTTTGCAAATATGTTAATCAGCAAGCAAATGAAGATAATTATTTTGTTCATTCCTAAGTGAATACGGCAACGGTTTGTACACACATATAGCCTTCCTTTGTTCAGAGGGTAGGAGAGCAGACAATAGTTATAGCGAGGGTTACACTCTCTGTACCTCAGCCTTATGTAATGTGGCAGGGTACTGGGCCTGCCAGGTGGACTGGTCGCTTGCGCAGGGGTGGCAGCGCGCAGCAAGGAGCCAGTCACACACGCTTGGTACTAGTCGGAAGTGACGTGCCCGAGCGCCCGCCTTCCATTTATTCGGCCCCGCAGGCCACGCCTGGCCTGCGGATGTAGGAGTGCGTGTAAGCGTGCGTCAACTAGAGTGCTAACAGCACTACACCTTACATGTTTTAAATTGCTAATCCGGAGTTTATGAGCCCCACCTTTGAGTAAGTATCAGACAAGTGGAGAGGGAATTGTGTGTGACAAGGAAACCTGGGGTTACAACGGATTGATACCTAGTTTTTAATAAACAAGACATAACTGGGCTCGTAATCCACTTAATTAGATCAACTGACAGCTGTTGTTTCTTTCACATTTTTTGTTGAAGGACTCTACTAGAGACCTGCAGTCACGTGCACATTGGCTTTCTCTCTTTCCCTATTATATGCAGACTGGGGCAAACGCTCCAAAACAAGGTTAAAAAACACGAGCAGCTGTGTGAGAGGAGTAAAATGGGGCAAAGCTGCACTGGCCACTGAGAGTGTGGAGTCGACAGTCAGCACCTGTCCTCTACGCAGTAACACAGGTGCAGTTTCTCAGGCTTACCCTTGATGTGGACAGCGGCAGGCTGCACATTTCAGATAGTGATTGTCACGTTTACTTACAGGTTCTCGTATAAGAACAAACTCTGCACTCGCTCTTTCTTTCATGCCCAGATACCCGTAGCTCAGCTCGCCATGGCCGGCCAGCTTCCTGGCTCCCCGGGGGCAGCAGCATGTTGCTCAAACGCTGGTTCCTTCCTCCTCTGACCAGCTGTGTGTGTGACAAAGAGTGCACAGCGACAGACCAATCAGACGCCAAACAAGCATTTCATAATGCAATAGGAAACGTTTCTACCTGCAACCTATTGCATTGGAAATGGGAGGGTGGGGGTCCATTAAGGCATGAACGGGAGTGGGGGACTAAGGGGGGGGGGGGGGGGGGGGGCGAAAAGTCATGGACTGCAGGAGGGAGGGGACATAGGGGCAAAAATAATTTTGGAGTAAAGGGGCCAATAGCCAGGGAAGGATATAAATGAAAACATGGCCGTCAGGAGGAGCGACTAACAACCTGAAAACAAATAAAAAAGCAGCTTTTAAGATTGAAGCCAATGAAAAAGATAGACACAAAGTGGGCGGAGCTTCTTCCACAATACTGTATACAGCATCTCTCGATGAGACTGCGCATGCGCTGCCTAGCCGAGACCAAAAAGCAACTGAAAGATGACCATTAAATCCTGGCAACAGGCCTTCTACTACACACAAATGCATCTCCATGTTTTCAATAACTTTTGATCCGTTTGAGCTAGAAATGTTTATAAATGGGAATAATAAGAGATTAAAAGTAACTCTACGTACTAAAGTAATGCTGGTCTTTTGTAAGTTAATGTCTAGAGACACAACATCTGTAAACTGTTTTTTTTTTTAATGACAAAACAAAGATACTTCTCAGGTTTTTTTGTAAAGTCCAGTTTACACAGTCTGTTATTTTGTACCATGTAGTGCATTACTCAGGTTTTAAATTCAATGTTAATTAGCACTTTCGAACAATATAATATGTGTTGCAGTTCTTTTCAGTCGTGTAGCATAAAATGATATTATCTCTCACATTGGCAGTTTTTATTTCCAGGAAATGTCTTTTCCGGATCTACACTGTCAACACACAGCTATCATGCACAGAAGAGATTATGAATGTCCCTTCAAAGGTCCACCAACAGACGAACACAACTCCACTTTCATCTTCCTTTCGAATGTTTATCCACTTTCGGGTTCCGGCAGTGCTAAAGTAAGGCTAAGAGCTTTAAAGACACACCTTCTCGAGGCACGGTAACGAAGGGGCTACTGGCCTCAAGTGGGCCCGGAGACACTGGGCCTTTTGTTTGCAAGCAGTGCATTAAGTTCTGCAGACTCTTGGCCTGCATTCATCCTAAATATATAACGACTTACTGGAAATGGGTTGATTACAGTCTACAGCATTCATAGCAGGCCGACCAGTGGAAATGAACACTGACATGCTGCTTTTGATCTTAGTTTCAAAGTTTCTTTTTTCACGACAAATCTTCAAAGGTGGCATCTTTTTTCTGTTAGCCATGCTGACGCGAAGAAAGACGATTTGTTTTTTACTGATATTACAGTGGGTCGCTAACCGAGTTTGTGCGTTGCACTCTAATTATAACATGCCGCACTGCTGACAAGAGGTGCTAGGGCGCCCTTCCTAAAAATAAAGCGCTGCATTTTTCCGCCTTGAGAAAAAATATGGCGTTTCAAAAATTGATGTAAGCGGCGCCGTGCAGCATATTGACAAAAAAGAATCATATTTTATATTAACGCACAACATTGCGCCACTAAAGAAAAAGCATTAATTTCGCAGGGACGCCTAACGAAAAGCGTGCATTGGTCAAATAAACTAAGGTGCGAGCTGGATAAACAAGAGTAGAGCGGCACCAGCATGCAGCCACATGAGAGGAAGAAACGCCCAATAAAAATGCGAGCAGTTACGGGCGCCGAGCTGAAGACAGGCACACACAGGAGCAGAAAAGGGGTGAAAAAAAAGTCCCCAAACTACAAATAATCAGCTAAAGCATAATAATACAGTACTTAGTCCCTGCTGTGTGGGAGGAACAGAAAGACAAACAGGAGAGACAAAGAGAAGGATTGACCACTAGTAAGAGAGGATTTTTAAAGGACACTGAAACAAACAAATGGGTCGCAGGGGGAAGGTTTTAACCCGACAAGAGAAGTTACAATAGGCTTTGAATGCTCGACCTAAAAAGTAGGCCCATTGGCTGTTATGTTAATGTCAATAGGGCAAGATAAGAGAATGATCGGCCACCATTACGAGAGGTTCAAAAGCGAGGCTGGACAAGGTATGAATTTTTTTCCGGACCCTAGGGGTCTTCCCGGTATGTACCATTTAAGTTCTTTTGCAAGGTAATTTAGGCCAGTATCATACATTGTCGTGTGAGTCAGACTTAAGATTTTGAAATGGCCTCTTTGTCGTACCGGGAGCCAATGGAGAGTTTTAAGGTTTGGGGCAGAGGGGGATCTAGGAGGGAGATTAAGAATAAGTCTGGCCGGGGTGTTTTGAAGAATCTGAAGCTTGGAAAGCAGGTCCTCATTGCCATGAACAGGGCGTTACCATAATCAAGTCGGCTAATAACAAGGCCCTGCACCAAAGGATTCCTAGCTTCAATGGGTAGCCACTTGAAGATTTTACGGAGATTGCGCATGATCCCATAGCAAACACCAAGAACCTGGTTAACGTGGGTTTTCATGGAGAGTGCACTGTCGATGGTGATTCCCAGGTTACGTATTGCTGACTTAGGGGAGGGATGTTTGCCTAATTCCAATGGCCACCAGTCTTGTGCCCAGAATTTCTCTGCTCTACTAAACAAGATGATCTTGCTACCCTTTAGTTGTAACTTGTTACCACTCATCCATTTGTTTATTTGGATCATACAGCTCTTGAAACCAGATTGTGTGCCTACGTAATCAGGACCAAAGGTGACAAGCAATTGGGTATTGTTGGTATATGACACAGTCTCGAAGCCATATGATCTGATGATACCGGCAAAGGTGTTAGATACAGATTAAACAACATGGGGCTGAGTATGGAGCCCTGTGGGACACCAACAGTGACTGGACGACTGCACAAGGCTATTGAATCTACAAGAACGGTGGTAGAGCGATCCGCCAAATAGCTCTTAAACCAGTCTATGGCCTTCCCTCTGATACCCACCTCCCACAGTCGATGTTTTAAATACTGTGGGAGATGCTACCGAAGGCTGCAGACAAATTCAGGAGAATCAGAATTGCTGATTCTCCTTTATCCAATGTGAGCCTGATGTTATTGATAATCTCAACAACAGCCGTCTCAATGCTATTGGCGGCCCGTAAACCTGATTGTGAGGAATCCAGAAGACCATGGTTCTCAAGATGGGCAGTGAGACGTTTATTTACTAGATGCTCCAATAAATTCCCAAAGTAGGGTAGCAATGAAATGTGACAGTAATTAAGAGGTAAATTAGGGTCAGCTGAAGGTTTTTTAAGAATTGGCTTGACTTGGGCATGTTTCCACCGAGTTGGAACTTTGACTTTCTCTAGTGACATGTTAAAAATAACAGTTAATATATTGGCAAATAGGGGCATAATCTTAGTGCAAGACCCGGGTGGAAAAGGGTCTATTGGAGAACCTGATTTGATCTTAGATAGGCCTTCTAATACTTCAGTGAAGGTAATGGGTTCAAATTCCGTTAGCAGGGGGACATCATTTATTTCCAACATTGAGGGTGTCATAGACGTTTTACTAATTTGGTGATGGTAATCGGTGTCAAACTAAGGAAAAGATGAGTAAATGGTTTTAATTTTATTATCAAAATAGGAAGATACAGAATCTACCCTGTTGAGTGGGGAGAACAGAGGACTGCTCGACCCGAGTTGATGTGAATTCTTTCAATATTTTGTAGAGCTCCTTGCTAGAGTGTGCTACATTATTTATTCAGTGAGTTAAATAGGTCTTTTTTGCCAATTTGATGTTTTTATACAGTTAAGAGGAAACTGTCTGTAGTTCCTGCGATCTTCGTCAGTTTTAGTTTTCCTCCACTGACGTTCCGCTGTTCTACTTATTTGTTTATCAATTTTTAGTGCAGTCGTAAACCAAGGTGAAGCTTTACTTTTTACTTTAACCTTGGTTACAGTGACGACCGTATCTAATGCGGAAATAATAGAGGTTTCTAAAATAATTGTAGCCTGTTCCACAGTATAGGAATGGCATATCTGCTGTGGCTTAAAGTGGGCTGAGAAGGCATCTGGAGTTAGTTTACGCCAAGGCCTAATCAAGGTACTTTTACTCAGTCCTAATTTCCTATGAGAGTTTACAGGCATACAGAATTTTAAGAGATAATGGTTAGTCCATAGTACTGGTAAAGGTGGTTCGATTGTCTGTTTGGAGGAATTTGTGAATACTAAATCTAACGTATGACCAGCTAGATGTGTTGGGCCTACTACCATCTGTGTCAATCCTAGTGTTTCCATAGCCCCAACTCAGTGGCAGGAATCAGAGTCCAACAATTGCTCTGCATGGTGGTTAAATCTCCAATTAAGATCAAATTGTCAGTGGCTAGTACAGGTCGCACTATTACTTCTAATAGATGATTACCAAATTTCGATTTAGATCCCGGAGGTCTGTAAACTAAAGCTACTCTCCAAGTTTCGGAGTCAGGAGTTATGATATTAAAAATCAGTATCTCAAGCATTGTAGTGGTGAATGACTGTAATACATTAATTTTAAAAGCAGCCTTATTGGTAACTGCAATACCTCCACCTCTACCAACTTCCCTATCTAGTCTAGTGAGAGGGTACTGAAGGGGGAAGGCCAATGTAACATCAAAAGAAGCCTGGCTATGAAGCCATGTTTCAGTAATAAAACAAATATGGACCTCAGCGCAGCCTTCGACATGGTTAATCACCTCCTCCTGCTTCACCGGCTCCGCCTCATCGGGGTCTCTGTAATGGCACTTAAATGGTTCCACTCCTTCCTTTCGGAGAGATTTTTCTCCGTCTTCGAAGATGAGGTTTCGTCAGACCAACTCCAACTGTATCACGGCGTTCCCCAGGGATCCTCACTTATCCCCACCATGTTTAACATCTACATGAGACCATTGGCTGAAGTGGTACTTCCCTGGGGTATCCAGCTTATCACCTACGCCGATGATACACCAGTAATTTGACCCCTTGCCTCATCAAAGTGATGGAGTGGATGACCTCCTCTTTTTTAAAACTCAATGGGTCAAAGACTGATATTATGCTGCTGGGCTATAAAGCCCCCCTTAACCTTGACCTCTGGTGGCCAAACTGTCTTGGTCCTTCACCCCCCTAAGACCCAAATAAAGAGCCTAGGGGTATGGCTCGACTCATCCCTGGGATTTCAAGTCCAGGTAAAGAAGGTGACAACGACCTGTTATGGATTGATCAGGCTCCTCAGGAAGGTTTTGATCCTCCTTCCTTTTGAGGCTAGACACATGCTAGCCCAGTCGTTGATTTTGTCACGACTGGACCATGCAAATGCGGTCTACTTTAGGGCCCCAGCAGGCTCCATTCAAACCCTGCAATCAGTACAGAATTGTGCATCTCGTCTGCTTATGAATGTACCCCGACGCAGCTCTGCTAAGGCCGCTCTGCGGCTCCTCCACTGGCTACCGATTCAGGAAAGAATTACGTTTAAAATCATGTGCATGGCACACAAGTCTATCTGGAATGGTGGTCCCACCATCTTCAGCCCTTGTTTCGCCGTCAACAATCCTGCAGATTCTTAAGGTCCAATCAGCGTAATCTGCTTGTAGTTCCTAGGGTGAAGCGAGCCCGAATGGGCGGTCGCCAGCTTTCCTACCTAGCAGCCAAGTGCTGGAACAACTTACCAGACAACATCAGGCTGGAGAGCAACCACCATGCCTTCAGAAAGCAACTGAAGACACTTCTATTCCATTGAGTGTCCATGGTCAGCCCGCTGGTCTTAAGCTGGGATGCCTCAGGGTAGCCATGCTCTCTATAAAAGCGTATTCATTCATTCATATCTGGTTCTATGTCCTCCAAAATTCACCAAAGTTCAAGTGCATGTTTGGGTATAGACCTAGCGTTAAGATATAGAGCTGTAAGCGGTTTAAGAGCTACTTTTATGTCAATGGCTCGAGTATCAGTTGTGTCGTGCGTTGGTGCGTTTATCTGTGTCCCATTTTGGGTGATAGACTGATAATGGTTAAAGGGTTTAATCGTAAGAGGAGACTTTTTATAATTTTGTGGAATCAGAGGGTTTAGAGATCGCAACTCTGCACTAGAATGACACAACATGATATTAAAAAGGGCTTACTGAGAAATAAGATGTAAATTACACAGGGTTCCTTGCGGCTGGCGGCGGTCAGGCACGTATGGGCGGGACGCTACGCGCGGACGGGCACGCCGCTGCACACGGACGGGCGCTTCCGTACCCTAATGGGTCTTAAATAGCAGGAGGGGGCGTGGCAAGATGCTAAAACGCCGACCCACCCGGAAACGTATATCTCTCAGTGGGGGTGACAGCAGAAAAAAGCCTGAAGTCCCGCCGCACAAAGGGCACAAGCCGTGACGGACCAGGGACCGGCTAATTTGATGCTGGCTCGTAACGGAGTTCAAATAGCAATGCAAAGTGTACAACTTAATAAAAAGTTTAAAATGCGTATAGTAAAAGTGGAGCAATTGGACAATCAATAGTACAATGATAGCTTAAATCATACAATTAAAACCTCAGGACGCAAGAGGGAACAGAGCGTTGGAGCGAGCAGCTGACAGGTCACTGGTCGTAAGGCTGAGAATTCGCTGCCTTCAAGGGGTCAGCACACGTATATAAATCAGACCTCTTCTCTGTGCTAAAAAGTCACCAATAACTATAAGGTCAATGTATATTTTAATGTATATGTATCAAGGACCCCCTGAATTAATGAATCTCACAATTCCTAGGCCAGGGAAATCTTTATTTTTTCCCGCGCTCGCCGCTCAACAAGACGTCTCATCCCGCCACCGGACATAGGGAGCCCTGCCGACCATTTACAGGCAGGGAGATCTTTTAAATCATTGTCTGGAATACTCCTAAGGATTAACATCTTTCATTACCTGAAACTTGGGATAAGCATCTTCCGTTTTCTTAGGTTATCAGATCCTTAAGAAAAATAGACCTACTATCAATTTGAAAGTCTATTGGACCGAACCCAAAGTAATTTAGATAAAGCCTAGGAGAGACCCAGAAACACCCAAGAACGAATTTTATCCGATATCAGCATAAAAGGGTTCCGGTTGGCGGGACTTTCTATTTACTCATCGAAGCAAGCAGTTTTTATCAATTCATCACCAAAAGACTTCGAATGAAAGAACGAAAATTTATCTTATCACCTACTCTTTGATAAAACGAACATTTAATATTGTGTGGCTGCTCCAGGAAGAAGGCGCTGGCCGCCGAAACGCGCGTAGAGACCGAATTTTCATGCCACTTTCTCTTATATTTTATATTTTTTTTAAAAAAACTGTGTATGAATTTGTTATATGTAATTGTTAGGTATATAATGTGATTTTATAATTGTCATTTGATGATACCTAAATGATTTTTTACTTGTGTTAATTGTTTAATAAAAGCCTGTTCTTTTAGCCAGCTGAAGTTTTCTTTTATATTGTGTCTGATTTACATGTGATTTGTACCGCCAAATGTCCTAGGTTGTTACTTTTCATTCAATGTATATTTTATACATTCACACGACAAAATGTTCAAAAACTGATTGTCATAAATATTTACAATAAAGTCATTAAAAAAAACATTAACATGTCATTGAGTCTTTTTTAAAAAAAACATTTTTCATCCCACAAAGTGCAGCCACAGGACCAAGCACAAAATGTCTAATAAGGGCCTGATCACGAATGGTTTAGTGTTTCCGCACCAGGTAGTTCTGGGTACAGGAACACAGGATCTGAGTCTACCAGCCAGTAAAATCGCATAAGGCTTTGGCTGTAACAGCATCCAAGCCTCGTCTCCTGCTCACCCTGTCTTTTTTTCTATGGCGAGAGTGAGCATTGAGGCTCCGTCCCCGCTAGAACTAATCTTCCCCATCCTTCTCCTCATCTCCCAACTCCACTCACTCCATCCATATCCCACACAAAAGCCTTGGCTCCCATTTACCTCCTGCTAAAAGCAGGTGGTAAGTAGGAGTAATAAACTCTGTGAAATTGGGGATTGAATATGGTTTTACATCTAGTAAATCTGTGTCTGTATGGGTATTCCCCTCTCTGTGGAGACGTAACAGGAATAAACATGTGCAGAGATAATGGTCGAAAGCGGTTGTTCTGGTCATGCGGAAGATCGCAGGTTTGCTACTAACTCGAAATTGCGGCCTTAATGCTAAGCAATGTAAAGCTGTTTCCAACTGTGTTTGTCACTGAGCTCACAATATAAAACACCTTCTAATTGCATTTATCAGAGGGTCACACTGTGAAACCATTTCCAACCATATTTCACACAAGATAACAGCAATGGAAGTGATAACAATGTTTCCATCACAATTGAGCAATGTAAACTATTTCTTAGGTCGACTAACACATCTGCTGCCCTTTCAAATGCCTCTAAAGAAGATCAACTAAGTGTTAGAGTCGAGGCTCTCCACTCTGCACTGCTTTTTAATTTTGTGTTGTTATTACAGGAGCTTTGACAACAGCTAAAGGTGATCCTACCCAGACAAAAACAGCACCTGACAAACTTTCCAGACAGAGAGGACCTTGAGCCATCAATCCAGACAAAAACCTTCGCATCTGTCCTTCAAGCTTCAGAAGCAGGACTTAAAATGATGGGATGTTTATGACTCATTAATTAAATGAATAAAGTTTGTGTGCTCCCGAAGCTTGGAGATGTAACATTGTAGCGGGCACATGCTTTTTTCTACAGTATGATTAAGTACAGTAACTTCGCAGCTTGACAGTCTAAAATGTCCAAGGCGCAGTATTTAAATGTATTTCATATTTACAACGACTTATTTTCTAAGTACCTTATTTTCTTCGTGATTTCTCTCTTCACGTTGAGCACTGTTGTGCGCACATCTGTTGATGTCTGTCCTTAAGTCAGCATGTTTCTCAATCATTGACGTTACACCATCAAACATGCGGTATCTCTGTTTTTGCTTTTTGTGACCTTTGCTTCTGCTGTGAAATGAAATAAAATCGTATTCATTCTTTCAAACTTTTAAACTGATCGATCAAATGAATTGCAGAGATGATTTAAAAGACAAACCAAAACAAGATACCCAATCTTTCAAATACATTTGATGTCACCACTTTATAGCAATTCCAATATACAGCCCCTATCAGTGTCATTTAGAGCGTGACCACTCCATGCTATTGCTGACATGAAAATGGCATACTGTATCTTTGCACTTAATATTAGGTGTTTAATACTATCCAGCTAAATGAAGCCCACAATATATGCTTCAGAAGCAATGCTTGCTTGCAAGCCTCCAAGGATTCATATTGATGTCTTGTAGGTCGCATGCAGCTATTTGCAGGTGATGCATTACCCACTGAGTCACTTAACCAACGTTGCAAATTCTGATCCCTTGTTCTTTCAGGGATATATTGTTACAGTTTAAAGTTGTATATAATTAAAAATAAAATACCTCAAAAACGTAGTTTTTTTCCACATTTCCTAAGTTATTTGCATTTTATCTTGGGACTTGTAGTGTATCAAAGATACTCTTCTGTCTTTCGAGAAAAGCTGTTAAGGCTTCAAACACTTAGGCCCTCATTACCAGTCGTGCAATGATTGCAATGGGGCTGACAACAGCACTTCCGGCCACATCAGCATTAGTTTACCGGGAACACTAACTACTCAGTGGTATTCAACCCTGAGATTACGCTTGCAGCAAGTAGGCAACTTCTCTGGGTGGAATACTAGTGAAGAGCATGTGGATGTTGGCACAGTACGTCAGATTTATGCACATTACTCTCACAAAATCAATTATTTCTATTACTACAATCCTTTTTAAGTCACTGGGAATCCAAGTAAAGGTGAATCTGATAGGGAAATAAAGGGAATTTTTAAGGTCCACTAATTATGAGGTCTTAAGTGGTATTATGTTAGGCGCTGCCCTATGAAGGGAAAAGATCAATCAATTCAGAATGAGTGGCCAGATGTACAACCCTTTTTTGCATTCCTAAATGAGAGATCTGCTTGTTTGCGACATCAAAAAAGAGTAATTGCATGTACAGATACTATTTTGCACGTCACAGACTCACAAAATTGAGTTTGCGACTCTTGTTATTAGGAAGGGGCTTCCCTTCCTAATAGCGAGACTCACTGCCATGTACTATTGTTTTGCAACCACATTTGCAGCCGCAAAACACTCGCAGTTTACCACCTAAAACCACTTGCAAACGGGAAGGGGTCCTCTGGGGACCCCTTTGCCTTTGTGAGTGTGTGAAAAATATTTTTTAAGAGCAGCCAGTGGTCCCAGGGACCACTGTCCGACCTTAAAAAATGAATTGAAATGTTTCATTTTTCTTTTCTAAATGCATCCCGTTTTCTTTTAAGGAAAAGGGGCTGCATGAAAAAAAAATGCTTTATTTAAAAAGCAGTCCCAGACATGGTGGTCTGCTGACCCCGTCAAGCCACCATCCCTGGGAGTGCCAGCCATTCCCTTGTGCTTGCCTCATGAATATTGGTGAGGCTTGAAATTTGCGACCCCATTGGGAATCGCTAACAGTGTCTGTGACACTGATGTACATTGCATTTTGCGAGTCGCAAAATGTAATGGTCGTACATCTGTCCCGAGGTCTCTCACTCACGGGTGCTCTGATGTCACTATAGCATAGCTGCCAAGGTTTCAGATTTCTATGTGTGACATTTAAATAATTTCAAAGTAATTTTGAGTGACATTTCAACGACTACGAGTGACACTTTCGCGCGGCAAAATCAAGCAATGAAGATGAGGGAATCATATAAATATCAGAAATTACACTAATTTGAGCAACAAGAAATTCTAGGAAGATTTTAAAACATTTCTGCAAAGCACCAGAAATGGAAAGAAAGGCACTAACCAGAGACCGACTGCATGACTGCATTGTTAATGTTAATGTTAGGTATGTTTTATATAGCGCGCGGCTACTCCGAGGAGTGTCCCGGCGCTTTATGACCCACAGCAGAAACAACAGGGCAGGTGAAAAGAAAAGAAAAAAAGACCTACTGCACAAAAAGCCAAGATATCAGATGCTGAGTCAGTAACTGAGGGCAGGCAGACACTGCTGATAATCTCATTGATGTTATCATTCATGACCTGAGCTAGCCCAAAAAGGACATAGTTTTTCCATAGCAAGTGCAATTAGAAGATTAGGCCGTCACTCAGTCACAGGCATAAACGGTTGCTAATGCAATAAGGTAAAAAAGAATGGTGGGAAACACCAGCGTAGAACTTGGCAGTGTTTTACTCTGAACACGTGATAGTGTTAACAAATACAAATTGCACTGCCAGTATTTTTTTAGTTTTAAAAACAAGCTTTTGCAGTCATGACACTATTTTATCATATCACTAATGATGAAGAAACCACGCCACCCACAAAGGTATTCTTGGTCAATGATGCAGAAACCACATCACCCTTGCAAGACAATATCGCACACTTTGAAGCTTACCAGGAAACTCCAGGTATTTGTCTCTGTTGGCCATATTTTATAACACTTGTCGGCCATATTTTATAACACTTCCAATATGCCGGCCTTGTGCCTCTTCCCCATTTGTAAAGTACACTCCCATTCCAACCTGGCCCCGGCCCCCGGACCACCATGCATATTGTCAGGCAATAAAATGAGGAGCCATCTGATTTTAGCAGTTCGTGAAGGAAAGGGGATTGTCCAGAATAGTTCAGTTCAGTTCAGTTCAAAAGTCTTTATTTCGAATATCAATTCATAAAAGACAATACATAGAAAAACACCATAATTTTGTAATACATTATAGTAATTATTATCTAAAAGTTTACCTCATTTTAAAAAGATATTAAACAATTCGATTCGATAGACAGTTTAATAAAGACTTCTAGATATGATAACAATCCGCTGTATAAAATGTATAAAAAATATATAAGAGAAATAGGGATTAAGAGACATTGGGGTTTCTAGTTCGAATAATCCAGGCCCAGCCTAGATACTTGGCCACACCAACCACCACCATCTCAGATGTATTACTGCGAAATATCCTCATGGCTTCTAGAAACCCTTTAATTTCAACATTTTTACATATGGGTTTAAGCCATTTCAGCTGCGGAACGCGGTAGGCTGGGCATGCAAAAAGAAAGTGACCCAAGCTTTCCGGGTGATTAGGGCACCAAGGACAAGTATGATTTGTATTCCCAAGCCATTTCCCGGCAAAGGAATTGACTGGGAGTGATCCGACACGGAACTGGTGGTATAGTTTCCGGTCGAGGGTTTTAGTGATCACATCCCAGTAGGATTCTAGAGAAGGGGTCAGTTTAAGAACCAGAAAATGCCCAGTTAGGTTAGAAGCATCCGACTGGGCCACAGCTAGATGTTTTATTGTGGCCCAGTATAAATCCTTGAAGTCCTGTTTGGAGGGTAAGAGGGAAACCCCCGGGTTGGACCAAAGGTGGTTGAGACCCATCTCATCCAGCACAGATTTTACTTCCCTTAACCAAGGGATTTGGGAAGCCCCCCACAATGGCCTAACTTCATCCAATTCCTTGGCGAATAGGCTAAGCTCTGGAGTGGTCCAGAGCCATCGCCATAGGGCCACCAGGCGGAACCGAGCCATGTCATTGAAGGGTTTGCAACCCAAATCTAACAACAATGGTTTGGTGGGTGTAGATTGCGGTAGACCCACCAGATTACGCAAAAATTTGTTTTGTGCCTTGACAAGGAGAGACAGATCTTTGTACCCCCACACATCAGCGCCATATAATATGGCTGTATTGATTTTCGCTTGACTTTTTTTGCTCCTGTAATAAGCAGCCCGAGAGGCGGACAAACTTAAGATAAAGGGCCTCAATCTGGGGTTTCCAGCTAAATCGGTAGTCCAGGGTCACACCCAAGTACATCATTGTATCCACTTGTTCAATCAGGGTACCATTCAAAGTAATAGAGGTTTTAATGGGGCTTTTATTACTGAAAACCATAAATTTTGTTTTGTCAGTGTTGATCTGCAGATCATTAACCCTGCAAAACTCAGCAAACCTGTTGAGGGCTATTTGCAACCCCCTACGAGTTTTTGAGAGAAGCAGGGTGTCATCTGCAAAAATCAACATCGGGTATTTAACCCCGCCCAAAGATGGTGCATCGGTCGGGGTATCAAAAAAGAATTTTACAACCTGATTGATAAACAAAAGGAATAAGGTGGGTGCCAACACGCATCCCTGTCGCACACCGCGTGTAACTGGGAAGCTGTCAGTCACCTGACCTTGTTTACCCCATCTCACTTTGGCGAAATTTTCTTCGTGAAGTCTAATCACTAAATCAAGAAGTTCAGGAGGCAGTCCCATGAGTCTAAGGGACTTCCACATTTTCTCTCTGGGAACTAAATCGAAAGCCCATTTAAGGTCTACAAAAGCGGCATAGATAGTGCCTCCACCCAACTTGACTACCTTCCAAAACAACATGTTAAGTCTAAAGACCTGATCTAGGGTGCTGGTGCCTGCTCTAAACCCAGCCTGCATAGGGGACAAAATATTTTCTAGCTCCATCCACCCCTGGATTCTCACAAGTACCATCCTGGCAGCTATTTTTTGGATAGAATCTATCAGGCTTATGGGGCGATAATTCCCCGGGGCTGAGCGGTCTCCTTTTTTAAATACTGGTAGAATCTCCGCCCCTTTCCAGGAATTCGGAATGCTTGCCCCTGCAGCGATTGCATTCACAAGCATGGTTATGTAAGGAACCCAAATGTCTAAATTCATTTTAAAAAGATCAGAGGGTATTGCGTCCATCCCAGGCGCTCTACCTGAGTGGACTGTACCCAAAGCGTACTTCGTATCAGAGATATTAAAAACAAGTGAACAAACAGGATTAGAAGGCAAGACTACGTCCAACTCTAGGTGAAAATCCTGATCCACATCCGGAGCTCTAAACTGCAATGAGTAGAAATCCATCCAGTCTTCCACTGAGACATGATTCGCGGGGGTTTTTGAATCTTGGTTCGCACCCCACTTAACGATTTCCCAAAACTTAATTTGGTTTGAAGTTAGACATGCCGAAAGGAGCTCTGACCAATGGCGGTCCTCCCACTCCTTTTTCGTGGCCCATAGCGTTTTTTTATAGAATAGCCAGGCCGTTCTGATAACTGCAATGTCTCTAGATTTGATCGCTAAGATCAGTCTACTGTGTGCTACCCTACAGCTTTTGTTGTACCATTTTGTCCGGACTTTATCCTTCCTTGGTATTAATGGGGTTGTTAGCAGATTTTTTAATTCCGCGAAGCACTGGTCGTGAAGATCGCTAATCTGGGGGATAGTCTCCTGGGAGGATGATGCAACTACCATAGCGGCCAGGGTTTTTGCCACTTCTTCCTCTATACCTTTTATTATGGAGGGGTCTGCAACTACCCTAGACCATTTTACTCTTTTTCTGTCATTACACAGTAAAACCTCTGATGTTGAGCAGGTGGTAATAGAAGGCCCATCTCCAACGCCTAAAAGCTTGAGGCTCAACGAAAGGGGGTTATGGTCGCTCTCTGGGCGTACCACAACCTCCATATCGATAACCTGGGACCAGAGCTCAAGTTTAACAAGGAAATAGTCGATACGACTCTTACAGACCCCATTGTTAAAGGTCGGTTGGCCTGATTTATCGGAGGGCGTGCATCCATTAGCAGCACGCAGCCCCCACTCTAAACATAAACCCTGCCAGTAAAGTGCTGCCTCAGTGCCCTTGACGCCCTTGGTTATTGATAAGGGCGGGATGTCCCATACCATATCTTCATCAACCCCTAGATCCTCCCCCACACTGTTAAGAGGCTCAAATGAACTGTTCAGGTCACCAGCGACCAGAATCAAACTGTCACTGCCTATTCTCCTCAAGAGTGAGTCCAGATAGTCTATAAGTGGCTGTTTACGACCTCTAGGTCGTCCTCTAGCATAAATATTTATGAGAATTAAGTCCTTATTGTTGCCTCTACTACACTTAATACACAGGAGATCCGGATTATCTACCGAAATCTCCAGTAAGCTGAACCCCATGGACTGTCTTATCCATACCACTAACCCTCCTGAGGGTCTACCCTTAGGGCCCTGTGAATCCGGCTTGTAAAAGTTTAGGTACCCTACCCTATGAATCGGGGTAACTGCCCAACTTTCCTGTAGAATGACAATATCAAAGGAGTCAATGAAATCAACCCAATCTTCACTCTCTATACGACCCCTTAGTCCTGCCATATTCCAGGAAACTATTTTAGCTGTCCCCACTTGGTTACTAAAAGGTGCTATCACAAGGGTACACTTATCCTCTTCTAGTTCAGCATTCACCCTCAAAAGGGAACTAGATCTCGGGGGAGGTGAATTAAGATGTACTTCAGCATAGTCCTTGCGATTACCCTCCACAGTGGTGGGTAGGCTATACAACCCATAGAATCCCTACTACTAGAACTATCTAGACCATAAACATACCCCAGTCAATCAACACATTCCAACCCAGACAGTGGATCAAACCTGTTCGAGAGGCACGGGTAGAAGGGCGAATTAGGAAACCTCTCCACCACATTTCTCCCCACCGATCTATGAGGTGGAAGGTTTCTGGGGGGGCGGGCCATACCTTTTTGGGTAGAAGTACGACAAGACTGTACATCCCCTGTTCTTCCAAATCTTGCCTCTCTACGAATATAATCAACCACCCAAGGATCCCGGAAGTTTATTAAAATACAATCGCCTTCCAAGTCCTTTGGGCAATAACCCACCCAATCAACTCTGCGGACTGTCAGTATCTTTGTGGAAGAGGAGGGTGGAAGGGGACGATTTTTATTAAGCCAGAAGGCTACTTTGTTCATAAGATCTCCATGTGATTCTGATTGTCTATCCCTTAAGGGTGCAACACCTGTCAGGACGATAGTATATGGTGTGGCATCGAATGGTAGATCTGCTGGGGGGGGGGGCCTTTTTTGGAAACTCTCTTCGATGGTTGTGTACACCCTGCTGCAACACTAGTACTGGAATTGGGAAGTTGGTTTAGAACTGCCTACCCCTGAAGTGGAGGCCTGTGCAGAACTCACAGGCTTGGGGGCAGATAACAGTGGAAGCCCATGGGATTTAAAACTTGCCTTCTTGGGTATAGCAGTTTGGATAGCCGGGGTGGAGGGTAAATTTGGTGCACTGGGTGGCTTCGAGGTCCTGGCCTTAGGGACCGGTCTGGAGTCGCTAACATTTGACAGTGCCCCAGTAGGGATAGCCTTGGTAATGGTAACAGAATGGCCTGGGGGTTTTGGGTTAGAATGACCAGAACCACTAGAAGAGACCGAAAGCTTGGCCTGTTGGCTAACCAGTTTTTTAAGTAGACAAGAATTATCTTTGATATTGGTCTCTAGGTTGTCAATTTTTAGATTCATAAGTCTAGTTCTCTCTAGTACCGGGAGTAAAAGTGTCTTAATTAAAATTTCCATTTGTGCTAGCAGGTCGGCATTATTCACATTCATATTTACTATGCTAGTAAGAGGGACCCCTGTAGTATTGGAAGCAGAAGTGACAGTGCCACCCGATGGAATAGTAGGTAATGGTTCATCCCTTGAAAGGAGGGTTTCAGACACACGTAATGATGGACTAACGGTTTTAGGTGCCTTAGAAACTCCGCCTTTCTGCCGGCGTTTGTTACGCTTCCTCTTACCAGGACGATTCACCTCCAGAGTCTCCTCTTCGGAGGAGGAGTCTAGAAGAGAGGGTGTAGCAGAAAGAACACTAGCCTCTACACCGCTCGCGGATGAATCTGTATCACCAATGTTATTATCAGAGATACATTGCAATAGAGGGGAACCTTCAGTATCATTATGTATCTCAACAGGTACAAGAACCAAGTTAGGGGGAGGTGGTTGGTTAGGTGTGGGGCTTGGTACTGTAACAATATGCCCCAAAGAAGAACGTTTTCCATTTATTAGATCTAAGGACAACCTTTTTTCAACAAACGCTATTTCTTTTTCTAATATACCCGTAGCTTTCGTTATAAAGGCATCTAATGGGCCTGAAACCACCCCCTTTGATGTCTGAAGTGCAACAGAACGATCTCTACCTGAACGTAGGGGCATGTTGAAGATTAAACAAGCAATACAGCCAAGATACAAAAATTACAAACCCAGCAGACGCCCAACAACAACTATAACAATTTGGGCGACTGAGCCACTTAACCAACTAATAGTCAGAATCACCAGGACTTTATCCAAGACCACGAGGGGTGGCCCAGCCCGGCCTCCTTCGGCCACAGACGGCCACAGACGGTCCCGCCCGTGTCCCGGGCTTCTCCCGGGACGCTCCCGCGCGCTCCCGCGCCGCGGGAATACCACTTAACTTATATACGTGATCTGTAGGAGTGGAAGCTGGGCGTGGCTAGCAGGGAGAGCGGCCAGGTGACGGGAGGCGTGGTTAGCCGGGGCTTCTGGGACTCGAAGTCCGGTCCCGATTGCTCGTAGCCCTGCAGCACGGAGTTTGCCTTCCAACCTAGTCCAAGGTTCCCTCGAGGCAGAAAGCAGTGCAGCGGGACCCGCGGAGCGGGTACCGCAAGTTGTGATCAAGAAAACGGCTAGGAGAGCCCACACGAACTACCAGCAAGGTCCGTAGAGTGTCCCATGAAGTCCAGCAATGGCGAGGCTTTACCAGGTGGAGGCTGGGCATGGCTAGCAGGGAGAGCGGCCAGGTGACGGGAGGCGTGGTTAGCCGGGGCTTCTGGGACTCGAAGTCCGGTCCCGATTGCTCGCAGCCCTGCAGCACGGAGTTTGCCTCCAACCTAGTCCAAGGTCCCCGCTAGGCAAAAAGCAGTGCAGCGGGACCCGCGGAGCGGGTACCGCAAGTTGTGATCAAGAAAATGGCTAGGAGAGCCCACACGAACTACCAGCAAGGTCCGTAGAGTGTCCAGAATAGACTATTTTTTCCTTGCTCAAACTACGACTCACAGTAAGCAATGCAAGTCTATAATTGCATGAAGCTGGCAGGAAGTCTTTATTCTGTGTTGACATTTTAGCACTTATTAAACAAACGGCTGACAAGTGGTGCAGTACTATTCATGCGGTATTATCACCATGACCTGGTAAAATGAAAGCGGATAAAAGCAAAAGTCGAAGTTGAATTTTATGAATATATTTTATCACTCACATATCGTAATTGAGATGTGACTCCTAGTCTAGGCTATCCAGTGCATCCCTGGCCGGGTAACAGTCCAGAAACAAACTGTCCTGGCAGCCGCTGTGACCCGACTGACTCCTTCTCCGTCTCCATTGGCTGCGTTAAGAACTGTATTGGGCCGGGTGCAGCACAGCTGACAGCATACTGCGGCCATGGCCTGAACGAGCTGCAGCAGGACACTGCCAGCGCCATGATTGGTTTCAGCCTCCTTGCTCCCACACCAGCATGAAGGATGTGACGTCCCCGCTCACCGGCACGTAACACCAACCTGACTGGGCCCGGTCATGACGTCAGGCTGACAAGTGAGAGCCATGGGGGGGGGGGGGACGGACATTAATAAGGAAACGCAGTCCTGCCAAGTTAAAAGGTGTCTGAGCAGTGAATGTGGGCCCCAAGCCTGGTAGAGCAGCGCACACGTCATTGGCTGTTAGCTGCGCGCTGCCAGCTGCGCCACTTAAGTCTTTGGCATGCTGTGCTTCAGTAACAGACACCATGGACACGCGTGACAATGCATTTCAGTGCGGTAATGCGGAGTACCACACTGAAATGCGTTAGTGTCACATCTTTTGCGTGATACTTGGCAGGACTGCTATAGTTGGTCTCTCTCAGTTAAGAGAAGGAGAACCAGGGCTGACAGTCCAAGAAGCTAGACACGAGGCATGCCTGGCTGACTACTAGTGGGGTTATATAGTCTTTGGCAGCTGCAGAATATCGGCCAAAAAGTGGTGGATGTCCTGTGTTCACCCTATGCACATGTGAGTGTATACTCCAAACTGGGTGTTCAGAACATTAGCTTATAACTTTCTTGATGAATATTGCATTAAACACCTTAATTTGGCATTATACTCAGTTTTCAAAACGTTTCAATGTGACTTAAAAGCTGCATTGGAATTTAAAAAGTGTAACAAAGTTAGCTCACGTGCCAAACCGCCACGAGAAATGGGACTTAAGCAACTGTATGTACTATCTGTTTTTGAGACAAATGTACAGTCTCTCACTCAAATCAGTAGATTGCTTTGACAGGACAATGGAACTTCCTTTCACTTAGGAAAATAATGATACATCTGAAACCTGAATTCAACCTACAACCAAGCAGGGCCATTATTTTTCATTACAGATGAAGAAGACTGTCCGGCAATCTTTTGAACAGAACACAGTGTGTTCTGGGTGTTTATACAGTACTTAGAGCCTAACTGAAATGTAAAAAATGTTAATCAGAGAAAAGGGAAAACAATTGGGGTTTAGCAAACGGGTTCCTGATACATTATTTGTATATACGTTTGGGTATTTCATGCATAAATACGCAGGGCACACTCGGAAAAGTGGATGATTGTGCATAGGGTTTTGTATCACACAACATTTCGCCGTAAGTAATAAGAAGACAAATAGTTATACCTTATCGAAACTTGGAATAATAATACTTAAAACAATTATGAAGGAAGAAATCAAATCATTAATTAATTTATTTTTATAGTAAATAGAGCGCAAACCAGACCCTAGCTGTAACTCTAAATGTGTTGGTTACATTTTATTTCTTAGTATTTACAACTTCATAATTTTATTGATGACGAATTATTTATTTATTTAGTTGTAAGGACACCTTCTATACCTTTTTAATTATTTTTCTTGAGTACCAAGACATCTGCTTATGAGCACAGCATAGTACTGAGTTCTCCAAAGGGGGCAACAGATGCTAGCTCAAAGAAGGATGTGGTTGCAAGCCAGTGTCAATTAACTTGACACAGAACCCTTGAAGAGGTGGAAAGGGTTGATCAGAAAGAGGTTAAGTATAGCCACTGAATAGAGTGGTTTGCCATGGCACCACGGCACCGGCCACATAATCCTTGGTCATACCACTCCTGTTTATAGTTTAGTTTTACCATGGCTAGGGGATATATTCTGTCTCCCAAATAGTCAATGGCCAATGTTTTATAAAACAATAAAATCCTTGGGGACCAATGGCAACTCTCAATGAAGTATTTCAAATCTTTTTTAAAGCAGTTGAATTAAGGAAATTTGACTGCTTGAAAAAAATGAGTTTTCAGTTCTGAAGTCCAAAGACAGATTTTATGGTCTGCTGGGCTTTGCATGCCACCAAGAATGTCTCTTTCAGGCTATCAGATGGAGTCCCAATTTATAATTTGCGACTTCCTAATGCACATTTATAAGGTAAGTCATTCTGCGACCTCTTCTCAGAATCATTTTTTATAGGTCGGTGGTCAAAATAAATTAGGGGTCACAAAAAGTTGGTAAATAAATTGTGACCACTTTCTTCGACCAAATTTTCTGTACATATGGTTCTGAATTAGCAGATGGCAGCATTTCGGTGAAGAAATATCTGCAACATATCAGGGATTTCAAAATATAGCATCCAGTTATTCTTAGATTGCCAGAAGTGGATACCACCACCATGTAGGGCTTGTAGACAACCTCCCTTGGTCTAAATAGGTACCACTGTTTGCTTATTCAACTTACATCATGGTACATTTCTGAGATACTTGATCCATAAAATAGGGAGAGCAAATCAGGTGACTACGTTCCACTCTTACACATAGATCCAAATCATTATACTTATTAAAAACCTTTGGCAACAAAAATTAACTCAAATCATGAATTAGACTTTCAACTAAACTACCTGTCACGCTCTGGTTGGTCCCCCCTCACATCTACCAATCACAATCTTCAGTTTCTACACATGTAGGTGAGTCTACCACTTAATTCCCACGCTTGTCATTCTTTGGAGTAGAGTTTTTTTATTCACATATGGCTCAATTAAGATCCTGCTGCAGGGACAAATGACCCTTATGTTGATCTGTTGAAATTAGAGCTTTATATCTCTTGAACAAATCGGCAAGTCATCAGGACAGTTTTAAAAAAAAAGTTGTTATCCTCCTTAATCGAAATTTGCCTAGCATCGTAACGGTAAGTTTCAATTCTATTAAGGACAAGGAGGCGAGGATTATGCTTCTTCCCTTCTTCGCTGTTTATTACACAAAACTCACCGCAGCCAAAAAGCATTACCGTAAGCCCTACACCTCAGAACAAAGGGTATGGGCTAAAACAAAACTGAAAAGTTTCCTTAGAACTACAAGTCCCATGGTAAACATTAGATCAGTCCATAACATAGTCCTTTCTTAGTATCCACTGCAGTTAAGTAGGACGTCCCTCTCATGACCACTTCCTCTTTCTTCGCGCGAGTCACGCCATGATGTCACTGGTCCTGTTTTGCACCATTGTTTCTCATGAAAGACATACAACAGCATCAGCAGTAAAAGGCCAAACGTTCCCGTGCACGTAATTCAAGCACTAGTCTGAAAACATTAAGCCTCATAACCACAGAACTGGAAAACCTGAGTACGTACTGCAGTACGGGCGGGTTCGTCTCCGCAGGTGGCCAGGGAGGGATAATCCTCGCCTCCGTTTCCTTAATAGAATTGAAACTTACCGTTACGATGCTAGGCAAATTTCGATTCTATGTCAGGACCGGAGGCTTCAGATTATGCTAGTTTAAAGCTTACTTACCACCAAATGCGCAATATCCACCACCGGTTTGAAGTAAAACCCCTTGAAGGTGGAATCAGAGGACCAGTCCGCAGCACGCATCAAGTCCTCCAACCGGGCACCCAATGAGAATGCCTTTGAAGCCATGGCCCCTCTCGCCGAGTGGGCACTGAACTGCTATGTGTCGATACCTGCTTCCTGCATGATCCACCGTACCCTTCTGGCGATGGTGGGTGATGAGACAGCCTTACGCGGCTTTCGTAGCGCAATTAGCAACTGTTGTTCGCCTGGTGGGCGAAGTTCAAGGGTTAAGTCCTCATACGCCTTTAAACACTGATCACACACAGCTTGGGGGTGTCCACAAAATACGGATAGGAAATCGTCCTTGACGCACATTTCGTGCGGCGCCCCAACGTGAAGACCACACCATCCGGGGAAAAAACCCTCGCTGAGACATCTAAGGCGCGCACATCTGATACTCGTCTGCACGATACCAGACACAAAAGCATTGCAAACTTTGCCGAAAGTTCTTTCAAAGACAGGTACTTGTTCGGCTGCCATGACAAAAAAAGATTAAGGACTAGGTTAACGTCCCAAAGAACCGAATAACGCGGGTCCGGAGGTAAAGAGAGCCGAATTCCTCTCAAAAGCCTCCAAACAAATGGGTGTTTTCCTATCGGCACGCCCGCCACTGGCTGGTGGCCTGCCGAGATCGCTGAATGCATCGCGTTGACATTACGGTAGGCTAAGCCAGCCGAGGCTGATTCCGCCAAAAAATTCAACACTGGTACGAAGCCCACGACCAAGGGATCCAGGTCTCGTCGAAGACACCAACGGGACCATTTATTCCAGGCGGAGCGATATCGCTTAGTTGTGCTACCTGCCCAGGCCTTTGAGAGAAAACTCTAAGCCGGTCTCGAAAGGCCTGTGAGCGACCAGTGTCTCCTGAAAGCCTCCATACCATGAGGCGAAGAGAGCTCTGAGTTACCAGATGATGGGGTTCCCCGTCCGCGTTGAGAAGAAGTCGCAGAAACCGGGGGAGTAAGATTGGCGAATCCCAAGAAAGTTCCAGAAGAACTGGAAACCAGACATGAGATCTCCACCAGGGAGTCACCATGACCACGTCCGCTCGCTGGCGGCGAAGATGGGTTGCCGCCCTCACCACCATTGAAAACGGAGGGAAGGCGTACGACGTCTCCCGACCCCAATCCTGGAGGAAGGCATCCGTGGCCTCTGCAAGAGGGTCCGGCCTCCAGCTGAAGAAACGCGGGAGCAGATGGTCCAGGCGGGAAGCAAAGAGGTCCACGGAGAACGGGCCCCAAAGATCGTTCAACCACCTGAAAACCTGCGGGTCTAGCTTCCACTGGCTGGAATCCCGCAGGTGCTGGGAATGCCAATCCGCTACTTGGTTGTCCTGACCCGGCAAGTATTCGGCCGTTACCGACACGTGATGAGCCAGGCAGTAGTTCCAAAAATCTTTTGCTAAGTCCGCAAGAGCTTTGGAACGAGGCCCGCCCAGGTGGTTCACATAGCGAACTGCGGAGATGTTGTCCATCCGAAGCAGGACGCAGGAGCGAACCGTGTCTTTGGTCCAACAGCGCACCACGAAGGACCCCGCCAACAGCTCTAAGCAGTTGATATGCAGCTCCTGCTCCCCGGATGACCAAGTGCCGCCTGTGGAAAACTCTCCACAGCGGGCGCCTCAGCCGGCTCTGCTGGCATTGGACTCTATCATCAAGTCCGGGACCGGCCAAAAAATCGCCCGGCCGTTCCAAGCCTCCATATGGGCGAGCCACCAGGCCATTTCCTCCTTCACCTCGTCCGGCAGGGGAACCACTTGATCGTACATCAGTCCCCGATGGAGATGGTGCGCCTTGAGGCGTTGAAGGGCCCTGTAATGAAGGGGCTCCAGGAAGATTGCCTGGATGGAAGAAGATAGCAGACCTACCACCCGGGCAATCTGGCGGAGAGATGTGTGGGATCTTGAGATCGTCTGGCGTAGAGTGTGGCGAATCTTCCCTAGTTTCCTGGAAGGGAGGCTCAGGGTGCACTGTACCGAGTTCACGGTAAACCCGAGGAACACTACTGACTGAGAAGGGGCGAGAATTGACTTCTTGCTGTTGACTATGAAGCCCAGCCCTTGGAGCAAGATACCGTCTGTCGTAGCTGACGGTCCAACTTCACGGGGCATTGAGCCATCAACAGGATGTTGTCTAAACAGACAATCATCCGAACTCCTTGGCCTCGCAAGAACTCTACTGCCGGGTGAAGGAGCTTGGTGAAACACCAAGGAGCCGAAGAAAGCCCGAATGGAAGGGCAGTAAACCCGAAAACCTGGCCTCTCCATAGGAACTGCAGAAAACGACGATGTGGAGGATGAATGGACACCACCAAATATGCATCCTTGAGGTCCAGCCGGACCATCCAATTGTTCGGGAGCAACACATCCCGTCAAAGATGGATTCCCTCCTTCTTGAAGTGCCGGTAAACCAACCAGCTGTTGAATTCTTTGAGGTTGATTACCGGACGCTTCCCTCCATCTACTTTGTCAACCAGAAATAGATTGCTCAAAAACCCGGCCGGGTGCCGTGCCGAACGACAAATGGCGCCCTTGCGAAGCAACTCTGAAACTTCCTCGTCGACCAGCTGCGCATCTGCCTGAGAGAAAACGATAGGATGAGGAGGCCTGTCCTGGCGGGGCCGGTCGTCAAACTCTATGTGAAATCCGCAGACGGTCTGTAAGACCCATGCGTCCGATGTGATCACGGCTCAGGCCTTCGGAAACAAGGCTATCCGCCCCCCAACACAGACCTGGTCCGCTGATATAATACTCACCATTTGAGGTGTTTCCAGCGGAATTCTTGAATCCACCACGTCCTCAGAAGCGTTGTCCTCTGGTGGGATAGAAGGTGTTGTAATTTGTCGAGGCATTATATTGCCCTCGTCCGGAGCCTTGGTTTCTTTTGGTCGCTTGCTGACCCCCACGGCCGGTCCCCCCTGGAGAAACGCTGCTAGAAGACCTTTTTAATGCCTGTCTGGGCCCTATCCAGGGACTTGAAGGTGGAGACAAACTTCCCCAGCTCCTTAATAAAAGGATCTCCGAAGAGGCCTCCCTAGGCCACTACCCCTGCTTCCAAAGAGGCCAAGTCTCCCAGTTTCGGGTCCAATTTAATTAATAGAGACCTCCGGCGCTCTGTTGAAAGGGTGCAATTGGCGTTACCCAGGAAAACTACCACTCTTTGTGCCCAGTTAGAAAGGACCTCAGGAGAAATGGCTGCACCTAACTCTTTCGCCTCCTCTGCCATGTCCAGAATTTTAGTTATAGGACCTATGGCATCCAAAAGCTTGTCCTGGCAGGAGCGCCAGGACCGATCAATCCCTTTGTGAGGATCTTTAACGAACTTCGCTAAAAACGTGGCCATCTTAGGGTCCAATTCAGGAGTTAGGGCCACCTTCCCCTACAACGTTGGCCTGGGGCACTCCCCGCGCAAACAACTCCTCGCTTCCTTTTCAAGGGGCTCGCGTAGGCGGCCCGCGACAAACTTCGCCACCTTCTCCCCCGGGGTCCAGGCAGCCGACCGCGGATGCATAATTTAATCCGGGTCAAGCATGCCCGAACTATCCTGGGGTAGTTCGACTGCAGAGCCCGACGGCCGCCAAGAACGCACCGACCCATCTTCATCATCATCAGTGTCTGCCGGGGAAGCCCTACCCGATGACGGGGGAACCGTCACTGTGGACCCTGAAGGACCCGGGGTCGGTGCCACCTCCCTGCGTGCTAGCAATGAATTACAAGCAGGAAAGAAATATGCAAGGCGCCCAAGAAACGCCCGCAGGTGGCAAAGCGGTCAGACCGCAGTACGGACCCCAACCGGGGCATTCTTTGAGTAAAGGGGGCTGGTACTGACTCAGAACACTGAGCGTCACTGTGAGGTGGCCGAGAAAGCTCTGGTGAAACGTTCTCCTCAGCGTGGTCTCCGTGACGAGAACAGCGC
This sequence comes from Lissotriton vulgaris, assembly GCF_964263255.1. Taxonomy (NCBI): domain Eukaryota; kingdom Metazoa; phylum Chordata; class Amphibia; order Caudata; family Salamandridae; genus Lissotriton; species Lissotriton vulgaris. The sequence goes on from NC_141685.1 coordinate 500,688,274, forward strand.
CGAGTAGAACGAGACGCTCTGGCTGCCCCTAGCGGTCGGAGGCGACCGCAAAATACATGGAAAAAATCTCGTAAGAGCAACGAGTGCTCCCGCGACCAGTGCAGGGCTCTGAAAAGAAAAAACAGAGCACCATACAATCCCCCACAAAGTATTCACATAAACTGTACACAATACGCCTAAACACCCCACAATGTTTAAATAAAGTGAGGAGAGAGGCAAAAAAACACTTAACTGGCTGTGAAGCACGAAGAAAGAGGAGTGGTCATGAGAGGGACGTCCTACCTAACTGCAGTGGACACTAAGGAAGGACTATGTTACAGACTGCTCTAATGTTTACCATGGGACTTGTAGTTCTAAGGAAATTTTTCAGTTTTGTTTTAGCCCATACCCTTTGTTCTGAGGTGTAGGGCTTACGTTAATGCTTTTTGGCTGCTGTGAGTTTTGTGTAATAAACAGCGAAGAAGGGAAAAAGCATAATCTGAAGCCTACGGTACTGACATAGAATTCAGTTTTCACTGATATTTCAAACTAGTTCAGTAGCACTAAATGTGCTTCTAGTGGGCTCTCATTAGTGGGTCATATTAAACGATTTTTTCACATCAATTAATGTTTGTAACAACCCACTGTGTCTACCACGCTTGGATATTATTGCATTATTGTTAAAAATAGTGTGGCTTAGACAACTAAAGGCATTAATCGGCCATCGCTCCTGATTATTATAAAGTCACAAAAATAATTTTGAAGATTTGTGTTTCCCAAATGTGATGGAAGCCAGATATATTCTATGATATAAATGTATAAAAGTGATAAATGTATGCTTCCTACCCATACAGACAGATTGGTCGTTATAGCTCCGTGACTGATCTCTTGCTCATTCTGATTGCCATGGCAATCCAATCAGCCTTTATCTTTATGGACCACTGTGCAGTTACTTTTTCAAGATTCCCTATTGAAAGCTCCTACATGTCTATAAACCACTCATCTCTAAGGAAAGGCATGTGCTGTATATCAGCCACAAATGCTATGTCCTACATGCCTAACCTACTGCACCACACCTAACCTACTACAATTCACCTAACCTGCCATATCTAAACTATCATACCTAGCAACCGTATCTACAATGCTTAACCTACCTTATCTTCCTTTCCTACCTGTATTCTGAATAACTTATTATACCTACCTCCCATACTTAATCTATCATATATAGTTCTCACCATAAAATATATAAAAAAAACTACATGTGATAGCTAACTTCTGCACTTACCGCACACTTACCGAACTATAAATACCAAACTTTACCTTCTTTACGTCACATACTGAACCTACCATAAATAACCTATTATACCTACCATGCCTAATCAATCAAACAAACATAGCTAACCAATCAACCTAACATAGATAACTAATCAAACTAACATGGCTAACCTATCAAACTAACAAAGCTAACCTATCACATCTACTGCCCATTCGAGCCAAACCTACCTACCGACAACTTACCTACCATACCTACTTCCTTACAATACCTAACTTAGCATTTCTACATACATCGCTACCTACTATATTGAAGATACTTCACATAAACTATCTTGCCTACCATAACTTCCATATCTACTGTACACAACTACTAAACCTGAAACGTCACACCTAGTGTAGCTTCCATAGTTATCTATCATAACTTTCATACCTATCTACCATTCCTACAAGACCATGCTTAAATTGACATACTTACCATAACATAGCTACTAAAACATATCTATCTTCCTAGCATACCTACATTTCCAAACCCAGCTAGCCAACTGCCATAAATAACCTACCAACCACACCCAACATACCACACAAAACTTACCATATGTAATTTACCCTTCCTAACTTACATTCACCTCTAGAGTGCACAGATCTTACTCCAGCCCCAAGGTGGCAGTTTTGTGAAAAAGGAACAAGGCATGATTATGGGATCTCTAGTAGCAGTCTACGGTACTGCAGATTGGGAAGATGTCAAACTTTGCTTCTGCAGGACATGAAAATGCAAATGCTATTGCTTCTTCAAAAATAAAGGGAGGAGATCTTATCTTAGCTACAGCTTCCCCTGGATAAAAGTATTCAGGACTGGCAAGTGGCAGGCAATCCACAGCTGTTTTCTTGTGGGGCTTGAACACACTACAGAATATTCTTAAAAGTAAATATAGGTCTGCTAGAGGTCTTTCATAGTTTTTGGCTGTTTCTTTCCCCCTCCTCATGGACCTTAAATTAAACTAGGGGGTACCTTTTTGTCATACTTGAGGCAATCCACAGATCCCATTTGTTAGACCTGGCACCATTGGCGTGTGTCTCCTTTCCACTTTTTGCTGTTTCCGCTTATGTTTTTGCTGGTTTTAGATGCTTTTGGGCACTGTGCCACCGCTGTTTAGTGCCACAGTGCAAGTTCTCCCCATGGTAAATTGATGTATGGATTAGTGACTCCATGATCGGGTTGATTGTTTTACTTGTCAGACACTAGTACAGTGCACTGCGTGTGCCCAGGGCTTGTAAATCGAATGCTGCTGGTAGGTTTGCAGCACTGATTGTGCCACCCACCGGAGCAGCTTGTAAAGAGTGTCTCAGGTCTGCCATTGCAGAGCCTGTGGGCAGTCTGGTATTGCCATGTTGACTGGGCAAGTGCACCCACTTGCCAGTCCCTAAAACTTCCCTTTTATACGTATCAGTCACCCCTATGGTAGGCCCAAGGGCAGGGTGCATTGTAGGTAAAAGGTAGGATATGCCTTGATGTGTGTGGCATATCCTTGTAGTGAATTACAGCCATATTAATTTTTCACTATTGCAAGGCGACCTGTTCCCCATAGGCCAGAATGGGCAGTTACATTATAACATCTTATAATCCTAACTGACTCAAGGAACTAGGTAGAAATTCGACTTTAGTATGCCTGAACTCAGAAAGATAAAATACATCTTTTAGTGAAGGTGGTTTTAACATTCTGTGTTTGAAAATACCACTTTTAGAAAGTAGGTATTTTCTTGCCTAACTATCCAAGCCTGCCTCAGCTAGGTTGTGTATTCCTTGTCTGGACTTTGACTGTCAGGGGCTCGGAGATTCCAGGAGACAGGGTGAGTCAGCACAGGACTGAATAGAGAGATCTGCACACAGATGGGAGGAAGGAGTTGCACCTGGGACCTGAATAGGGATGTGCCTTCCCTCCCAAATGCTGGCTCCACCTCCTGTGGTGTGTCCTTTGTCCCTGGCCTACACACTGAAAGGATAGCAGGAGTCTTGTCAACAAAATGCTCCAGGACTGACAAGAGCTGGTTTGGACTAGGCAAAGGCCTCTCTGCCTTCAGAGAACAAAGGGAAAAGGAGTATAAATATTGGGACCCAGACCCAAGAACTTTAGATCACTTCTGGGAATCAAGACGTACCTTTGCTGAGGAGAAGAACCAGGAAGCTGAAGGAGGAGACTACCACTGTGCTGTGTGTTTGGGGGTTGGCCTGCAGTGGTTGCTTCATTGCCAAAGAGAGGAGAAAAGGACTGAGTGTGCTTTCTATCAACTTGAAGAAGAATCTCCAAGGGCTTGAACCAGAGCTTGCCTCCTGCCTGAAGTCTCAGAGATACAAGACTTCACCAACCAGCTCCCCCCTGAATTCCCTTACTGGGAATTGAAGTGCCTGCTGTTGTGCTGGGCCTTTGGAGAGACTGCGTGTCGCTAGGAGCTTGAACCGCAACGCAATAAACAGAAGCGTGTCACCACCGCAGCTGCTGTCATCTCAATGCCGAGGAAGCAAGCCGCCGCTGTCATCATCACATCGCCGAAGCGTGGCGCATTGCCGGAGAAGCGGGATGCTGCCACAGAGGACATCGTCACACCACCAGAGAAGAGCATCGCAGGGCCGGTCGCGGCTCCAAACATCATCGAGTCACCGCACAGCCATCGGGCTCTACACGTATCGCAACAACGCGCTGCACGCGTCGCACCAACGTTGTGGCATCTCAACCAAGACGGTATTTTGTCGCATTGCCCTGGAGAAGAGTATCGCATCGAGGTGCCATCTTGTCGCATCGCACCGGAGAGCAGTAAGAAACCGACGCATCAACTCCCCACACAGTAAGGAAGCGAGCATCCACTCCCCTGCACAGTAGTAAAGAACCGACACATCCACTCCCCTGCGTGAAAGGAACAGACGCAACAACTTCCTTGCGACCCTTTTGTTTTCCTTGCGTTACGCATTTAAGGTACATTGAGAGTAAAGTGTCGCATTTACAACCAGAGAGTACTGAGCTATTTTATAACCTTTTAGAGACTATTTTTGAGTACAGTATTGTGGATTTTTGTCGTTTGGTATTGTGTTAAGTCTATAAAAAAATACCTATTTTTATAATACAACCTGTGTGGTTTCCATTTGAAGTGTTGTCACTGTATTACTGTATGTGTTCACAACTGCTTTACACACTGCCTCTGAGATAAGCCTGCCTGCTCGTGCCAAGCTACCCAGGGGGTGAGCAGGGGTTATTTTAGGAGTGTAGCCCCTTACCCTGACTAGACGCAAGGGTCCCTATTTGTCACAGGTACTTACCTATGCCAACTAGAGACCCCCAAATCTAACACCATTTTATAATTTAGGTCTTCTCAGAGGCTAATTTGATTTGTTGCTGCTCGTCAATTAGCTATTGTTCCAATGGGCACTGCGTACAAAGGCTACTTCATGCCTTTACACAGGCACAGACTCTTATCAGCAATTGCAAATGATGTGTGCCACAAATGTGGTGTCTTAATGCCTAATAGCAATTTAAGTCTTCTGATGCAGACCTGAATGATGTATCTTGGAAAAGAGCATGTTATCACAGCATCAATGGCATATGGTAGAAAGTACATTTCCCATTTATTCAAATAACACTTTTTCCCCGGGCAAATAGCTGGATATTTAAAAATGGGCAAAACGTTACTAATATTAAAGAGAATGCTCAGGAAAGACCGGAGGTGACTGGTGACGTAATGATTCCTAATGATAAAAAAAACAATCGCAATTGAAAATGGTTTCTACCTCAAAGCAGTTCTTAAAGTTCTGAATGAGTGTTGAGGTGTCACTAAAGATGGAGTATTACCTCATGCGTCTTTATCTATTGTGGCTTCTCATAACTCAAAACCCTCTTCAAAAACCTGCAAATTCAAAGACATCAAGGCGTGTCACATGACCATGAAAACTGAAAGAAAAATGTAACGAACTGGGAACGTTTTAAATGAATGGAATAATGTAAAGACTGGATTTGTGAGACAGTAAAAGAATAGAGTTGTGATTTTAAGAGATCATCAGAAGCTGATTGTAAATTAGAAAACAAGCATTAGCAATGCAATCGGTCTCGCCTTTGAGACCTTATATGCATTTAGCTATGCAGCACATTAGCCTGGGTGCTGAAACATCTACTGTTCTTTAACAGGGAAGTAAAGTAAGCACCAAACTATGTGACAAGCCAGGGATGGGAAGACATGGAGAGAAATATTGCCTTTCAGCTGGAAATGGTATAGTACAAAGCTCTGTTTTTGATATAAAATCAGGGCCTTCTGTGGTCATATCACTGACAATATAAGATTTGAAAAACATATTATTGTCTACGGGTGCTCGTGGATGATAATTTCTATGGACTGTAATCTATATAATGCTAAAGTGATTCTGGTATTTTACTGACCTCTGCTGGTCATTTTCTGTCAAGAAAGTTAAGTAGAGGCAGTTGCCAGAAGAATTTTAAAAAAAAAGTCCCTCAGCAGAAAGCAATTCTGTTATTTTACTGACCTTTACTGGTCGTTTTCTATGAAAGATAGTTAAATAGATACAGTTGAACAGTAAAAAAAAAGTCTTAAGAGGAAGCACACACGTCCGAGCCCACAAAGTACATACACATATAACTATATACTAAAGTATATACAAGAGGTCTCGAATGCTCGACCTAAAAACTGCTAAGATTATAAGTGGACTTTATCGTCACAAGATTTTGAGTAAAAAAAACTGGATGAAAATGTTGCATGCATGTATTAAAAAAGCAAGATTTAAAAACTAGAGTAACAAAAGGGCTTAATTGGAATGTCGAATAAGGAGGTCAGTGTTAGAAAATGAACGTTTGCAAAATCATATCATATTAAACCTGTTTTTGAATCTAAAGGAACACTACCATGTTAAAAATGAAAAACATGCATTATAAACCTGAATACTTTGGAAAAAACTTGAAGAAATTCGAATAATTACTGCTTAAACTCAATCTGGGAATATGCCTTATAAAACTTGATACAGGAGAAGCCTCATTACCGTGTAACACTTGGCAGAAATGTGGATGACTTGTCAGTCAGGACAAAATCTATTTATCCTGCTCAGAACGACAACGCAAAGGTGCAGGTTTTTCGAGATGCAAATTTGCTGGTAATTGGAGCTAGAGCATATAATGAGACATTTAACAGAAAGGTCAAGCTAGGCCAATGTTTTAGAAAGTGCTGCTGATTTAGGTCATTGGAAAACAATCGATCTGATTTTGTGTCTCAAATTATCAGGCACACGATGCAGTGTTGCACAAAGGTGTGAAAAACGTGCATTATGGATGCCAACTGGAGACAGACTATCTACGAGCTAGTTGGAAAAGGAAGGTAAAATTGATGTGTCCCTCATTTGGACATTCTTCGTGATGGGTACAGTTACACTGATGAATAGATAACTATTGCACTAAACTCACATTCGAATGAGGTTTACCATAATGTGCCAAACGCTCACGCATTTGACACACAGTCATCTTCTAAACAGCAAGGCCTTAGTAGAAAAGACTTTTGCACTTGCCGAGCAATGGACCACCAATACATCAGATCAAAGAAAAACAGAAAAGTTCTTCTTGCATACCCATTCATACACATAAGCCCCAAAGAGCTGTATCTTTAGTAAACTCATTGTACATTTACATTAACCTACACAACCATTACAAATGAAGCATTTAGCAACAGACTTCTGAACACACATAACCATCAACAACCACACCATATCCAATCGTTATTTGCAAGCTGAATTAAAACCAGAGCAACACGTGCATGAGGTGAAACAATTCATAAAACAACAAAAGGTGTACCTTTGAAATAATACAATCATAATTGGAATTAATCACATTGAAAAACCTCTCATGAATGTAAAACACAAAGTAGCCTGTTTAACCTTAGCCCAATCGGTCACTTTATTTTCGTCAACAATTCTTTATTTGCCCAAACAGGCCAGAAAGCGCTCAGGGAAAGTACAACATTGCGCAATAGCCTAAAACAACATCATTAAGAGAGAAAAGACCACAGTTCAGGCACGGGTATAATCAAAAATCGGTGGTGCAGCAAGATAATTAATCAATAAAGTTGGCAAACAGACATAAATACATAGCGTACTTATGTAAATGCTTAAGCGTACACATTATCAATGTTAAAACCAATAAAAACAACACTAAAAACTAAAAGCAGATAAAAAAAACAATCACACAAATCAGGAGAACCAAACATGATAACAGAATTAATCACAACCTTGAATAATAAATTAGCCCTCCCTCGTTCTCTTGGCTCTGATAGCAGCTTTTAAAAAGAGCACATTCTAAAACAGATGATCGAGGTGTTTAGCAATCGCAAGTGTTGTAACGCTTCATTGCACCTGTGATAACCAAGATTTTTTAACAGAGGCTTCAGACAATGTGTGAGTGCATGTTTATAATAGGCAGAAAAATCCATATAATGTAAAAAGGATTGTTTGATGAGGTTATCACATGGTTATCACATGGGCAAAATGTTGCAGAACTTCCTAAATTAAAACAAGGGCTAGTAAAACACAAAAGAAAACAATGCAGTGTTAGACCTGAACCGAAAAAGCAGAGATCACTCCTAATGAGTTAGTTCAAGGCCAAGATAAAAAAAAACTGGAGAATTGAGAAACCTGTAGTAATGTAACACTGTGCTTCTCTTCTTTCCTCACAGAACTGGAGATATGAACGCTTAACCAATAATTTAGCCTTCTTCTCTATGGCTGTGGGTGACAAAAAGAGAGAAGGCAACCCTAAGGCCTTCAAAGTATCAGATACCTAACTCAGCCAGCGAATGGCATAGCCTTTGTCCTAGGTGAGACAGTCCAAGATAATGTCCTTGCTGAATTTGGCATGGGGATTTACCCAGATACCATTTCAAAGCAACAGAGGTGCCAAATGGACTGTATCCTCGATGTATTGCTGATCAAGCTCTGCATGGATAATATACCTAGAAGCTGTTGGGGGAGATGTAAAATCCTGCGACAATCCCTGTATACTGCTCCAGGGATACATTGGACAATGTACACTTTTAAAAAGGGAGAAATATTACCTTTGAGTGAGAGACTGGAGAGATTAAAAACAGCTCCCACTGATCTGCCAAGCTTTAACTGACAAGAAACCGCATGAGAGTGCCAAGTGCCAGCGGATTTAAAAGGGATAGCTAAACTCCTATACACCCATCAAAGACTGTGCGTTACAAATAAGTCTATTTAAGGTACTTTTACTTTTACCAGGGCCCATATCCATGACTTGAGATTTGCAGTAATTTGTAGTCAGATGTAAATTACTTATAAAGAGCACAAAACGGTTCAGAACTTCACACAGAGCTTTTGCTGTATGGGGTAGCAGAACCGCATCAACCGCACATTCATTCATTATCAACTTGATTTGGTTATTATAGAAAGAAAAATAACCATAAAAGTGCAGTTGATAAATCACAGTATACAAAAGACAACAATCATACATCAGATAAAAGTTCCATAAAACGTACAGATTAATTTCATATTACAATAGATTTCCTAAATCTGTAAACTGCTTTTAAAAAGACGGTGACAGAGGCAACAGTAAAAATATTATCCAACTGCAGGATAGCCAAAAATGCAGGGTGACATTGTCTTAATTTCATGCCTTTTAACAATGGGACTATCCATCATTTCCTTGGTATTGTATAAAATGTGCAAAAGAACAAGATATGACTGGACGACTGGCTAGACAGATCGTCACAAGGACATTTACAAAGTGTCCTAGTCCAGTTGTTTACTTTAGGAAAACTTGAGAGTCTGTGCATAATATTAACCCCTTCCATGCTCATGACGGAACGGTTCCGTCATGAGCGTCGGTTGGCCTGTGCTCATGACGGAACCGTTCTGTCATGGTTCCATAGGCCCAATGGAACGTTCAGCACAGCGCAGGAATTTGCACCGCACTGAACGGGTTAAATCTAAAACTGGTTAATAAAAACCTTTCAAAGTTTGTCATTGAAAGCTTAAGAGAAGGCTGTATTTCATAAGTAGTCAGCATAAGATGGTGAGCCACCACAGTAGGTTTTGTCATTTCATTAGTTATTCTAAGATCATTCAGGTGTGCCAAACAGCAATTTTTGAGGACTTTTCTAGGAACCTGGCATATCAATGAAGGATCACTAAAGTAATCCTGGTGACCAATTTGTATTAAAAACATCTTTACATATTACAACCATCTTATTTTATAAGCCTTATCCGAACTCATAGCATCTTTTAAAAGAAAGCGATTAAAAGCACATTCATCGGTTGTCCAAACCCTGTGCCACAGGAGAACTGGTTGAATTTTAATTATATCTTCTATATACGGTAAACCAAGATCAACGTGGCATATGAATGTGGAAACACTGGATGGAACTGCTAAGAGGTACCTCAAGAAGATATTTTCTGCCAGCTGTAATGTGGTCACATTTGAGTACCCCCAAATGCCTGCACCATAAATTGCAATTGCTACAGAGGTTGTCCTGTATTTGGACAGCAGTTCCCCGGGAGGGTTCCTACCCAACTTCCTACTGAAGTTGGTTAAGGCCATTAGGGACTTAGAAAACAGAAGCCTCCTAGTTTTTATAGCATTACACCATGAACCAGACTGATCGAACAATATCCCTAAATAAGGAAATGTAGGGGTAATGTCCAAGGTCTTCGAATTTATGTAAATGGGTTTCTTCATTTTAATGACCCCAGGGCCACAGTTCATAGTGAAAGTTTTGGTGCAATTTATAGTCAGGTCCAGGCTCGTCATAAAAAGTGAAAAGGACGTTACTACCTTTTGCATAGCAATGGGCGTCCAGGCCATCAACACCGCATCATCGGTGTAAAGGAGTGCAGGGACTGATCTTGTAGCTACCAAAGGCATGTCCCTGCACTCCCTCAGTAAAGTTCTTTCTAGGTCATTAATATATAATGTGAACAAGAAGGGGGCAAGGACACAGCCTTGCCGCACCCCTCTTGTGATAGGAAACGCCTTTGTACAGTCTCTATTCTTTCCAAATCTGACCTTAGCCCTAGCCCCTGAGTAAAGTTGCCTGAGGAAAGAAACTATGTGGACATCCACACCCAGCTTCTCCATAATCGTCCACAGCTTAGAATAGGTAACACAATCGATGGCTGATGTTAAATCAACAAAAGTTAAAACAGCATCCCTCCCTTAGCTTTGGTATATTTATCAAACATAATGTGCAGATTTAGGCTCTGGTCTACAGTACCAAGACCTTTCCGAAATCCATAGTGGAGGTCGCTGATTACTGATTGCTCATCTGCCCATATCTGTAATCTATCTAAAATCATGCGCCCGATTATCTTAATTGAAGAACCCAATAACGATATTGGGCAATGGCACTTAGGACTAGCCCTATCACCCTTTTTAAATATGGGGACAAGAGTAGAATCATACCAAGATGTCAACAATACTCTCGAGCAACATGCATTAAATAGTTGCGTAAGCAATGGTCCCCATAATGCCACATTATTTTTGAAGAGGTCGACAGGGACGCCATCCGGGTGCGGTGCCTTTCCCCCCCATACTGGATTTAATCACTGCATTAACTTCATTTAAGGTAAAGCCTATATCCATTTTCTGAAAGGGAGGTAAAGACTCCTGTACTAGTGCCTCCTCTTCCGGTTCCACAGCCTGATTGGCTAAAGATAGGTTACTATACAACTGTACAAAGTGTGATACCCATTCGCCCTCCGAGATGGCAATCTCTAATCTTGCCTTGGTATTGTCATAAAAAAAAGGGGGATTAACTGCCTTCCAAAAGGCGGCAGTATCTTGGTTCATGGAAGCCTCGTGCAGGAAATTCCATGCATCCTGTTTCATTTCATCCTTCCTTTTTTTGAGTGACTTTTTATAGTTCCCTCTGAGGTCCCTAATTATGTTCTGATCCTTGTCTATAGCATTTAAGTCATGCTTAAGAACGGAGTATGCCTTAGTACAAGCCGAGTCAAACCAGCCCTCGGTGTTAGTACCCTGGCCTTTAGTTTCCTTCCATAGAGATTTTTTAATATGCACAGCTATAGATGTAATATTATCTATAATGGCGAGGTCAGTGAAATGCTCATTTAAACAGATACTAAAATTAATCTCGCAATTCCTCACCAAATTATATAAAAAATCCTAAGGGATCACGTTCGTCCATTTCAGAGCATATCAATTTTGTCTGTTTAAAGCAATGCTATGTGCAAACTGCCTAGAGGTGGAATCCCTTTTGAAATCTTGATTTGATAATAAAATATCAATGCTTATTGGGAAGTGGTCATTGAGGACAGTATCGAGTGTCTTGAAGTTCCTAATAAATGCAGAGTATCCACAAGACATTAATATATAATCAATTGTAGAGAAAACACCTCTGCCATTAAAAGTAGGATAAAAAGGGGCCTCCGGTTGAAATAAGTTATTTTTGTACCCCATATCACATGAGAACATAATGTCATTCAGTAGGTACCCGCACATAGCGTGTGCGAAGTGTGGAGTATTAGTATCTTTATCCAACATTAACCCGCATGTCCCCGTCTCCCCTCTATTACATAAAAACAATTAAAATCCCCTCCCCAGATCTTGAAGACATCTTTGATAGGTCCACCAAGTAAACCTTTTACATTACGACTCAAATTTTTTAACACATCTTCCATCGTCTCGGTCGGACATTATTATAAAAATTTACAATAATCAGGCATGAGGCCTTATCCACACGTATTCTAACAATGTGAAAATAAATGTTATTATGGACCATTTTTAGCGCCAAGAAACGCTAAACTAATCAGTGTTAGTGCGCTCAATAAATAATTTAATAACATAACATAACATAACCATTTCAACTTTCATACAATTTAGGTTCGAGGTTAGAGGTGTAAGTGCAAAGGCCCCCTTTCGCTCTACCATGTTTCACACTAATAGCTGGTGAGTGTAATGTTTTAAAACCACACAAATGGAGGGGTTCAATAGCCCAAGTTTCTTGTATACATAGTATCTCATAGTTAGTTACGAGATCCATTCCACCCACACATTATTGGTCACCTTTGTTTTTAGACCAGCCACGTTCCAAAACATAATCTGACATTTATTATCTGTGGCATTACCACCAGACTGTCCAACACTGTCCAATTCTTTGTTGGGGATGATATTATCATCAGTGCCAGTAACAGGGACATGATGGTCTAAGTTATCTTTAAAGGCAGTGACAGCAAAATTCTGTTTCGGGGATTGTTTGACAGGTCAAGGACGGGGATGCTAAATCTACCAATGGTATAGTGATAACATCTTGCTGGCGGTGAACATCCAGTCAATCCTGGTCATCTAGACCAGACAGAGTGGAGAACCTATTATATGTAGTCATCTGGGTTACCTCCCTAGATGCTCTGGTAAACATGTTTGAATCAGGCTTATAGAAATACCCCAGTGGGAGTGAGCTGATACTGGTCGGGTGTGCAGTAGTTTTATCCTCCATAATGGATAACAATCTCTTCACCCCCCTGGTTTATCTAGCGGAACAGTATGGGGCTAAGATCATAGGGTATGCAGATGATACCCAACTGCTGTTTACCTGGCCAGTCGACAATCTGGATACGTCGGCAGTCCATCTGTGTTTGTCCTCGGTATTTTGCTGGTTAACTCAGGCCCAGCTGAAGTGCAACGAGGACAAATCCGAAGTGCTCTTTTATGGTTCCCTTCCCCCCTCGTTCAGGAATACGCTGTGGCCCCCAAACATTCCCAGCCCGAAAGAGATGGGGAGACCTGCGAAAAACCTTGGCATCTGGTTTGCAGAGGACCTTAGATTCAAGGACCATATTAAGAAGCTGACGGGTACCTGCTTTGCCACGCTGAGAATGCTTCGCAAATTCTTCCCTTTGCTCCCAAGGGATGGCAAGGAGAAGGTTGCTCGGGCTCTCATACTGGCAAGGCTGGACTACGCGAATGCACTGTTCAGTGGCATTCCGGCCTACCTGGTGAAACGTCTGCAAATTATTCAGAATGCTGCTGTCCGTCTTCTATTCAACATCCCTAGATGGAAGAGTGTGCGCTCTGATCTGCACACTCTCCATTGGCTTCCCGTTGCACAGCGCATTCTGTTTAAGTCCCTGGTGCTCGCGTTCAGAGCAATCCATGATCAAGGCCCCCTGTATCTGAGAAAGAGATTCACTTGCTATGCCCCCGCCCGCACCCTCAGATCATCTACTCTGTTTAAACTGTCTCTTCCCTGCTTTAAACGAGCCAGACTTGGCGGTCAGTCGATCTCCGTGATCGCGGCTCGGGCCTGGAACGCTCTCCCTCTCCAGCTGCGCTCCATGCAAACTGTGACGTTATTCAAGAAAAATCTGAAAACCCATCTATTCAAGAGTGTAATCTAAGCTGTTTTCTTGCTGTTCTGTGTCTCCGTCTCTCCCCAACTCGCGCCAGGATACTCCCAAGTAACGGAGCGCGTTATAAAACGGTTCATACATACATACATACAAGAGTGGTTTCTTAAAGTTGATGACTATACAGTCACCTCTGATATTCTTGGGGGATTTACCCAGCCACCCAACCCTCCGTACCATGATGATATCATTAAAGTTCTCTGCGCGTAACCCCTTATGTTTCCTGAGCCAATCAGAACATTTATTTCTCAACTGTGTCCAAGATTCTTTTTGGTCGTTTCAAAGCGGACGTATGGGCAAGCAGCTGGGGGGAGGCCTAATATATCCCTAATACCCTCTTCATTATTCATTGTAGGGAAATTAGGCGCTTTCCTATTTTGTATACCAGCTACCCTGCAAAGACTGCTCCCTGTATTTCCCTGGTATATTCCCGCTGTGCTCATTACCGTAACTAGGGGACCAGATAATGAGGTTGTTCGTATACAATTCGATTGCCCTGCTTCATTTGCCACATCAGGTTCTATGTCATTGCTGGCATTGTATTTGGACAAAAAACATTCCTTGACCTTATTACAGGTCTTACAAGTTTCAAGGGGTACATTTGCACTTTTTACTATGTGCTGTGCGCCGAGGCTCAGCCAGCGGGGTTAAGATCTACCCTTTTTTGTACACTTGGTTTGGTTATGTGTACCAAATGATCCCCACTAATTAAAAACAATTCCATGTTATCCAGGCTTACCCACATGGTAGAAAACATTTTTTCTAGAATATCTTTAAAACGGTTGCAAACAGTGTTCATGACAGAATCAATTGAAACACTTCCCTGTGGATTGTCCTTCAAATAGTTCGAAACATTTTCAGTCTGTGTACTAATGGAGTGGGTTGTGACCGGGGTTGCGTCCATAATCTTCTTACAAGTCGAGTCATTAACAGTGCTACTAGTAGTACTCCCTCAACCTTGAATCCATGTACTGATGGGATTACTAGTGATAGTTGGGCGGGGTGGTTGTTTCCTTTTCGGGGCAGTCGAATTATTTACTTTCGTTTTCTTTTTGGCCAGTTTACCAGCTCAGACTTGGTTGATGGAATGCTCCCGCTCTCAATTCCAACCCCAGATCCAGATATTTGTCGGTTATTGTGATTGTTGGAACTATTTGACAATTGGGTATGGATAAGTATGGATGGCAAATTGGTTTCTAAAACATGATCAGTAGGCACCTCTGCAGGCTCTCCGATTAATAAGCATGATTGCTAAGTCACCAAACCCAATGAAAGTCGCCTTTCAGTAAGTTCAATTTCGTTTGCGACTACACTAACAGCCCTCTCCAGCATACTGTCAATGCTAGTTGCAGATCGTGTGGCAAACTCCCCAGGTACGTTTACTCATGGCTGTGTACGCGGGAATGTCTCAAATCAGATAGAGAAACAAAGGTGTAAATAGGAGTATTTAGGCTCACCTTGTTCTCTCCAAAGTCCAGAGTCCAAAAGCTACGAGGGATGGCCAAGTTCAGCCTCCTCCGGACTACGCCCGGGCACTCCCGCGCTGCGGGATGGCCGGGGCAGCTTTAAGGGTCTACTGCGCCCTCTGCTGACGCAGCTCTCCAGGGTCGCGCAGAGCCCCCTGGGGCTTGTGGTCGCCCTTGCCGTTCCCCTCACGGCAGGTGCTGAGGTGCGCAGAAGCCAGAAGCCGTTCCCCTCACAGAGCGGTCAGGAGCAGGTAGGGCAATGTTCTTCTTACAAAAAGGCCGTTCACCTCACGGCTGCCTCTCTGTTAGAGGCGCATCCCCGCACATAATAATACGGGTACCTGGACTCCAGCAATTCTAGGGGTATCAAAGGGACTTTATGGCAAAGATCGTTTATGTATACAATAAACAGTAAAGGGGTCAATATGCACTCTTGGCACACTACTCGTTTTAAACCTATCCCGGCCGACATGTTGCCATTCAAGCTAATGCACACGTTGGATTTAAGATCGACATGTAGGTAATACAAAAATTTTACCAAAGGGGCCTCGATCCCTAGTTCCAACAATATTAGCCACAGCTTTGATCTATTCACTGAGTCGAATGCCGTGGACAGGTCCATGAACCCAAGATACAGGGGGCAGTGCTTAGCCACAATGTATTTATATATAATTAAACTCAGTTTCAAGCACTGTTCAATTGTTGCTAGTCCATGGCAAAATCCACACTGGAAGGGAAAAAGAATGTTACAGTTTTCAGCCAACTCAACCATGTGATTATATATCGCTCTTCCAATAATTTGGACTGTGTTGTCAATAAGTGAAATGAGTCGGTAGCATTGTGGCGCCATACAATCGTCTTTTTGAAAAAAGGAGCTCTATGCTCGATAAGGGACACGATACCAGGAGGTTCATATTTAGCATGCTGTTAAAGATGTTGGTGATCAACGGGCCCCTTTACTCCACATTTTAAGAGGCCGATCTGGATCCCAGCCCTCTTTCTCTCGAATATAGCCAGCAGCACCTCGGACAATGATAGGTTAAGAGGTAAGAAGCTTGAGAGGTTTGTAGGTAGGGAGATTTCCAATTTGACATTCTCCTCTAGATAGTAAATAGAAGCAAAATGAGAGAGACCCATTCCGCCACCAAGATGTTACAATTGAGCAGAGAGCTAACGCTTGCATTCCTTGACCTAATGCTCTATACTGTGTTCCAAAAAGTACTGCTGTTACCTCTTGTTGTTGCTGTTTCTAATAGTTCCCAATCGTTTTTATGCAGAGCTTCCTTCAATGGGCAACCAAAATTTCACATCAAAGAAAAACAGAAAAATTATTTGGCATACCCATTCGCACACAGACGCTCCAAAGACCTTTATCTTGAGTAAACTCATTTCATATTTAGATTAAGCTAAGCAACTATTACAAACTAAGCATTTAACAACAGACTTCTGAACACACATAACCATCAACAACTAGACCATATCCAATCTTTATCTGCAAGATAAATTAAAACTAGAGCAGCACATTTGAATGACGTGAACCATTGCATAAAACCACAAACGTGTGCCTTTGCAATAAAAATTCATAATTAGAATAAATTCCAATAAAAAAACTCTCATGAATGTAAAACACAACTTATCCTGTTTAAACTATGCCCAATCAATCACTTTAATATAAAGCTGGTGATGGAACGCCATTTGCAACTGCCTTTCTGCGTAATCAGCCTTGAGGTCGCTTCTCTATTTCTTATACAGTTACACACCAGCTGTGGAGAACTACAGTTCATGCAATACAAAACAGGCTCTTGGCACGCTCGATAACTAAGATAGTTAAATATGGGTTTCAGCCAAAATCCACCACACTCAGTTAAAAAATAAGATGTTTATCTATGGTAATTTTGATAATCAGATAGCCGACAGCCCCTTAATACATGCACAGACCTTCAAATCAAGCTGAATTCTCGCAAATCATTTAGACACCTTCATAATATTTTTAGTAGTTCAGGGGAAAATGTAAATTACACCGACATAATTGACTTAATTTCACGTTACATTTTCTATGCAAAATTCCATAAATTATACCATTACACCACTTCATATAATTATGCACCATTCGCGGTAAGAATTACGGCAAACCGAGCAACTTGCAGTAAAAATTTAACATCAATCCCCATGAGCGTCTGTGGTTCGCAGTGCTCTACTTTAACCGCAACCTTGCGCCAAAAATCGACAAAAAGATGATTTTTGCACTACAATATAGCGCAAAATGGTGGATTTGTATTTCACATAAATACATGTAATTTTTCATAATTTTGCATTGGTAAAGCAAGCTATGAAAATTTAGCAAACACCTCCAATTTTTAGGTAAGAGAACAAAGGCATTTTTGCTGTAAACATAACGCTTAAGGACAAAAATTCCTGAACGCATGCCAGAAATTCACAAAGGGAATCCTGACAGTTTTAAACATGAATATTAGAGCATATGCCTCCAACAAAACTGCAGAGACATGGATAGTATTAAGTACCTGCAAGTGGTGAGAAGTAGGCAAAACAAAGTGTGTTTAGTGTATGACAGCATACTTGCACTTGTGTGGTCATTCGCAAACTCGATCCAACCCTTTCCTACTCTGGAAGTTGTCAAAGACATACTCCAGCAAATGGCTAGAGTAACTCCCCTTCGAGGATGCTGGGGGGAGGGGTGGGGGGGGGGATGGGGTTACCTCCAAAATGTGGGGAAGAGTTTTCTCGATGGAAAAAAGGGTTTCCCCAGGAAGAAAAAATAAGAAAAGAAAAAAATGGGCATGTACACATTGGGCACAATTTCCGCTGTGCACAAGTTTATGCAGTGCAGATTTAAGCAGTGGGTAAAAAGGGAAGCTGATGAACAGGTCGGAAGACATTCACAGTTATATCCCATGGATCCTGACCCTGGAGCAGCTTTTAAGGCAATTTACTGGGATTGTTGTTGAACTCTAAAAAGCAGTACTTCTGCCCTCATTCATAGACATATATTAAAGATCGCAGATTTACTTCATTTTTCATCAGATTTGCTCCAGTCAGGAAGGTTTCAAACTTGTTGTTCAACCGAATAACTCATACAACCAAGAACCGCAGGAAAGGGATCACAGAATAAGAAAGTGCTACAATGCCATTTTAATGGTAGTTGGCGCTATACTAATGCTATTGACATCAAATCAAATCAAATAAAGTTTTATTTCGATTGCAATATTACAATCATAAAAGCACAATTCAAAGACAAAGATAATACATGAATTTTCATCAGAAATTTAGGTACAAAATCCATTAAGAAACTTTTCAGAACTTGGTGTATATTATGAAATAATAAGGATAAAAGATCAAAACATCTCAAAATAGCCACCTCTGAGTCCTCTGTTACAATACTCTTTCTCTGATAGAGGACTTTTTAAAAAAATAGATATCCTCCACGCTACATGTTCTTTTTCTAAGAAATGGAGCTTAATAAAAGCCAGGCGACATCGTCTCAGCCCCAATTTTTTTAAATTGGAACTATCCAGATCATCCTTAGCTCCATATAAAATTTACAAAATAAAACTAGATGAAGTGAGGATTGAGTTGATTGCTTATCACATGGGCATGGTTGCAGCTCACTTGCCCAGTCATTCTTATCAAGAAATGAGACAAGTCTATGAATAGTCCCCAATCTAAATCCTATTAGCAACAACCTATCAAAAACACCAGGAACAAATATTAAATACGGCTTCAAGCTAAAAGTGGTGAGAACCATCTGATGCTACTGGACGCTGGGCTTAATAATTTCCCCCTATAGTCTTAAAACTATCCAGGTGAAGAAGAGCATCTTTTCTTAGGCTTTTCCTGGAAATCAGAGTAATCGTGCTCTGGTTGGTGAAGTATTCCAGGTGGCCTAGGTCTTTTGTAAAATCTCGAACGAACTTGACCCATGTAATTTTTTGCGCACCATCCAATGTCAAGATATCCTGTAATAATTCCCTATTTAGGTCAGTCTCGTCATTGACCAAATCCTGTGCCAAAGAAGGATTGGCTCTACTTTTATGAGATCTGATATATATGAGAGGCCCAACTCTGCATGACAAAGATAGGGGGAGGTGCTGGAAGATGCTGACAGAATGTATTTTACGAAAGTGTTCTCCACCAATTGAATTGAGTGTGTGTCAGAAAACCCCCAGATCCCAGCTCCATAAGTAACAGTTGAGACATTTTATTTTTTATATATTTTCATAAGTTCAGTTGGCGGTTTCCGTCCCAGTTTTTTTTGCAAAGCTGGCAAGAGCAGACGTTGTTCTAATACGTGCCAGCTTTTTAGCAGCTACTGCTTGAGCCCAGGTGTCATTGTGGCTGAATAAGACACCTAGATATGAGAAACTATTAGTCAGGGCTATTGGATATCCCTCTGCGTATATATCCCTGCACCTCTGTTTCCCAAGACCACATCTCATTATGAAGGTCTTTGAGATGTTAATTCTAAGATCTAGGTCCTTCATAAAGTTAAAGTAATTATTTAGGGTCTTTTGAAGGCCAATCTAAGTACGGGACATTATCACAGCGTTGTCTGCATATAGGAGAGCTGGTATTGGACGATTACCTATTTGAGGGAAATCTTGAGGGTCCTTAGGGCGTGCCTGCCCTAACCCTTTAATATAAAGATTAAAAAGGAAGGGGGCTAGAACACAGCCTTGCATGACCACCCTTATAATGAGAAAAGAGGCAGTACGCTCAACACAGAGGCCGAAACGTACACATAACTTTGCTCCATTGTAGAGGCGTCTAATAAAATGGACAATATTTATATCAACCCCCATTGATTCTAGAATCTCCCAGAGCTCTGCATGTCTCACGCAATCAAAGGCAGCTGTAAGATCACCGAAAGCTAAAAACAACTTACCCTTTTACGCCCTAATATCCTTACTGTTAGAAATGGGATCTCTGGTTGGCTAAGGCTTGTGCCAAAGCCAGGCATAGACCACCACTCTAGTCTGGGCAAGGGAGTTACACGTCAAAGATAACCCCTGCTCACCACCTTGGTAGCTTGCCACAAGCAGTCAGGCTTATCCCGGAAGCCATGTGTAAAGCATTTGCGCACGCACACAGCAACAACATCCCAGGCACACTTCAAAAGGAACTCCACACAAGGTTATATCAAAAATAGCCTTTGTATTCTCATAACCCATTAGAATAGTAAACACATAATATACATGGTGCCACCTGGCACTAGGTCATATTTAGAAGTGATTATATACACCTGACAGGGCCCAATGGACCACTGTAAGACCCATCACAAAGCGAACTTAGTAAAAATAAGACACATCATAGACGTACAACCAGTAACCACTGGTAATCACTGTACTAAGCATCAGCCTGTAACATAAACCACATTATGCACAGTATCACATTAGGCGCCAATTACATTCTGCGCCAACCTCACCAGCATAAACACATTATGCAATCTTCTCATAAGTCTAAACGCATTAGACCCTAACCTCTTAAGCATAACTCACATTAGGGGCATAATCTCAGTGGAACATAATCTCACTAGCATAAACCATAATATGCAAAACTACCTCATAATCATAAGAACCATATTTAGAGGTATAACACAGGGGGCATAAAACATTGTACATACATTAAATTTCCTGGCACCACATAATCACATTAGGGCCTGGCGCCCTACAACCCTAACAGTCCCCCTGGCCAACTGGCCATCTCTCATGGGCTTAGACGCCCTGTGCCCAGAATGTCAGGGCTGCTGCTTATGCAGCAAAATCCAATTGCGCCATTGAGCTAGGGCCCAGGAGTGCATCTCACTCCTATCTCATAATGCCCAAAAGACCTGCGACCTAAACGTTGCAGTTGACCACTACTTGCTGGGCAGCTGTGAAGAATTGTTAAGGCCTGGCACCTCTGTGCTGCTTCAGTCCCTCTCAGGGACTCCTAAAGCATTCTGCGCCAAACGCGGTCGCTGCCCTCCGTCAGGCGGGGCAGCGGGGAAAAATGGCCTGACCCTGCTCTGGGGCTCTCAAACAATAAAGGGTGCCCACTTGGTGCAGCTGCCCCCTGCGAGCGGGGCAGCTGAGAGGAATGTGGATATGGGGTCTGGGCACCTCTGTGCCCTCACGTTGGAGCGCAATGACTATCCTGACACAAAC
The DNA here is from genome assembly GCF_964263255.1 of Lissotriton vulgaris. NCBI lineage: Eukaryota > Metazoa > Chordata > Amphibia > Caudata > Salamandridae > Lissotriton > Lissotriton vulgaris. The sequence continues at coordinate 500,709,573 of NC_141685.1, forward strand.
TACGTTTTGACTCCTCCATAAGGCATACTGGAACCCAGACCGCCTAAACACACTTGGCCTTAGAGAGGACAACCTCTGTTGGAACTGCAACACACAGAAGGGAGACCTAGCACACCTAATGTTCCACTGCCCTACACTCAATATCTTCTGGGGAAGGGTGTTCGACTTCACAGACAAGATTTTTAAACGCAATACGAGCAGAGACTTTGTCTCCATAGTCACAGTGGGAATAAAATCAGACCTGGCCTCGGAAATCAACAAGGAACTTATGGACCTCCTGCTGACAGTGGCGGTCAAAACAGTTGTGAACAATTGGAAAGCAACCTTTCAAAGTTGGCTAAACTGGATCACGTACCTAGGAGGGGCGGACAGCCTGGCGCTGCAGTACTCCCCAGGGAAAGTCTCTACCAGCGGGCTGTGGGAGGCACTGTAGAGATACCTTACCCCCTATAAACCCCCTTGAAACGCAGGTACCGAAGCTCCACAACTCTCGCCCTCAATGACCGGATGCCCACGATTGGCCGAGCCAAGGGAATTTGTAGTGGTGCAATGTCTGTTTTTATAGCGTTTGTTCGCGTGTACTTTTTGGGTGTGAAGCATAAGTGTGGCTGCAGCACTCTCTATACAGTGCTTTCCTATCCTTCTCCACTAAGTTCTTCTCTATTCTCTTTTCCCACTTACTGCACTATCCTGTCCCTCTATTATCAATCTCCTAAGAGTAAACCAGACCGGTATAAAGATGTATATGACTACTGTACTACTCATAAAAAAAACTAATACAAATATACAAAAAAAAAAAAAAATGCCCCACAAAGAATTGGCTCTCAAGCGTTGGAGCGACCCGCTGCCGGACGGGGCAGCTCTAACTATGTGCCTCTCCCAGGCACTACATAACTCGAGCCCCACTCACCGGCTCACTGACGCTACTCCGGGCCTCTTTGGACTCCGCCCGGGCCCCCTCCTGGGACCCAGGACTTCAGACTATACCCGTCGTGCTGCTCCGGTCTCCACTTAGCTTTACCGGGACCGGCAGCACTTCTTCTGACACCACTTGACTCCCTCAGCTCATGGGAGCCGCCCCGACCAGCAGCAACACCCCTCACTTTTCCTCTCTTCACCGGGCCCCCTCCAGGGACCCGTGACTTGGATGTGGAGCCAGCGAGGCTCCAGAAGGCTTCAGCTGGCTTCTCCTCCTGTATCGCCTCCTTCCTGGGCAGCACAGGAGAAGCGGAAGTGACGCCGCAAGGCCCTGCCGGGCACCAGGCTTTGACTGCCTGACTTCCAGGTCGCCGCGGTTCTTTCGTGGCGGCGGCCTCATGCAGGGAGTCACAGCCCGGCGGGGTGCGCTCCCGCTCCAGTTTTAATTATAAAAATAAGTGGGGTGGACACCTTTGTTGTGGCAGATTCCATAAGCGGGGTGGGCACCGCAAGCATGGTCGATCAGCGGGGTGGGCACCCGCTCTTAGGGCATAACGGGGGAATCCCAAAGCTGGGGATTCCCTATCTCTCTCTCCCAGAGCAGAGCTACGCTGCGGAGATCTCTTGCATCTGCTTGGGAGAATAATTAGAATAAAACGCCTTTAAGAAATAAAAGTAAAGCGCTCACAGGGCGCAAAAAGATGCAGCAAGGTCCTGGAGGTCCTTTTAGGAAAAGTCCATGAGAGGTTTCAGGGGCAGAGCTGGGCCCAGGGGCCAGAACACAGGGCCCTCCAGCAGGTAGGCAGCCCCCTTGGCAGTCCCTCCTGGGCCCCAGCAGCAGCAGGCCCTCCTCCGTCAGGATCAGGAACAGAACAGCATCATGGGGTCACAGCCCCTATATTTATACTACAATTCCCTTTGTGTCACAGCACAAGGCTTAGGGATACCAGTCAGAATTGATTTTGGGGAGCTTTGGAGCACTTTGTTTTGCTCAGCTTCTCTCTCCTTTGTCAGGTGGGGCTCAGCGATCAGAGGCACCACAGTGGGCGGAGCCATCATTATGGAGGGGGGGCACAGCCCTATTCACGGCCCAGGTGCAAATCCTCCCTCCCATCTGCATGCAGATCTCTCTATTCACTACTGGGCAGATTCACCCTGTCTTCGGGAGCTACCCACACCTCTCAGCTCCTGTCAATAACAAGCCAGACAGGCAATTCACATCAGGCAGGCAGACACACAGTACACAGAAATGCCAACTTCTGGCATTTCTCCACCAGTCCCCATAAATCTGCGCACACCATTGCGCAGCATTTATCCTCACGAGTTCATACATACTAAACTCGCCCCTGCACTCCTCTCATAGCAGGAATTACCATGGACAAACCTATCCCCCATGCATTCCTATGGGAGGGCAAGCCAATCTCACCAAACGCACTCAAGAGAGCGCACGCACTTTACACTGGGCCACAGTGATAAAGTGCGCAGGGGCAAAAAATCACTACCACTATGTCAGAGCTTAAGGCAAAAAGTTCAGGGGTGAACCGGCCAAAAGGGCCAAGTTCAACACTTCCCCATAAAAATAGCTACATTTAGGCTCTGCTCTACACTCCCTAATCCTTCACGGAATCTGTATTGAATGTTGGATAAAATTTGGTTATCCTCTGCCCAAAGCTGTAGGCGTTCCAAGATAATTCGACCCACAGCGTTGGCCATTGAATCCAATAAAGAGATGGGTCTGTAACAGGTGGGATCTTGGCGGTCCCCCTTCTTGAATATAGGAACAATAGTGGATTCCATCCAAGTTGGGGGAAACGCAACCTGACAACTCACATTAATTATTTGTGTAATTATAGGTGCCCATAAAGTAATATAGGACTTATATAGGTCCAAAGGAATCGCATCGGGTCCCTAGGCTTTTCCACTTGCGCTTGAGGAGAGTACCCTGTTTACTTCATTGAAGGTAAAATGTAAACCCTGCAAATAGTTAATGATTTGGGGGATTTCACTATCATGGCATTTGGGTGTGCATTGCCCATTGTATATCCTACAGAAGTGTTCAATCCACTAGCCCTCTGTAATAGCTACTTCGATGGTTAGACCCCCGCCTGAAGACAAAAAAGGTTTTTTAACCGCTTTCCAAAAAGCTCCACAGTCATTCGTTTGAGAGGCTATAATAAGCAGCTCCGAGGCTTCTTGTCTTAAAGCATTCTTTCTTTCAATAAGGGCCAGTTTATTGTTCTTTCTAGCCTGATTTTAGTGATGCTCCTTGGGGAATTATGCAACTCGGGAGCTATTTGAATCAAACCACCTCTGGGAACAGACTTTTTTCCATCTGGTTTGAACAATACATCCCGTACCGCACCGACTATATCTTCGAATGAGGATAAAACACTTTCGGGAGATGCCAGTTCGTTCAGGCAGGTGTCAAAGGTCAATCTACACCTTGTAATTAGTTGTTTATTTACAACGTCTATTAACTTTATCAAGTTTTAGGTTAGCTAGAGCCACGTCTACCACCTGTTCATCCCTTCCCTGTTTTCTAGCGGGGAGTATTACCAATATGGATAGAGGAAAATGATTGCCCAGTGAATTGGTGTCAACTGAGAAAGTAAGCAATCTAGATGCATGCGCATTTGATAAAAATATGTAGTCTATTGTGGAGCAGAGGCCCCTGCCATTAAAGGTCTGCGGCATGGAGATAGGTCTAGGACATCTTTCATAAGCAAGCCCTAGATCTAAATTAAACACAATTTCATTAAAGAGTTCCCCTGTATTTGAGTGGCAAAAGTGAGTATTACTTATGCCTTCCTCCATGTTAAAAACACAAATCATATAATCCTCATAAGGGGACAGGGTACAGTTAAAATCCCCACACATATTAAGCATTTTATCAGTACATTTTCCTTTATACATCATTCTTAGTTCATTGCACAATGTTTTGACAACGTTGGATACACTATCAGGTGGGATGTTATTATAAAAATAATCAATATCGTGCAGAGAGAGGCAGTTGAATGCAATATTAACAGTTGATAATAAGGGGACTCAAGTTAGGACTCAATTTTAACAAAATGTAACTTATTTGATAGGTAAATACAGAGCCCACCTTTGGCTCTGCCATATGAACCCCCTATGGCATGAGTATTAAATGTTCTAAAGCCAGTCATATGTATTGGGTTCTCCATCCACGTTTCCTGGAGACAAATGTTTTTATGTTTTGATATATAGTTAGACCATTGGGGGTTGCCATTCTTAGAACGTAGACCTGATATAATCCAGGATACAAGGCTGCACCCGGTACTCACGTAAGTGGAGGGGGAAATTGCTGCCACCAAATCACGAGAATCATAATCTTCGTGGAATATCTGTTGCTGGACTGTGGACCGTGAAATGGGTATTTCTAGTGGCAGGGTATGGGCCCACAAGGTAGAACCGGTAACCTGGGTCTCATCCCCGGGGATCTTTAGAGAAACTGAGGAAGAGGTCTGATCCTAGGGTAAACACACCTTAAACTGTACTTCTTCCACTACACAAACCATCGGGGGCAAGGGTTTTTGCTGCTCTGCTGGGATTTGGGGTCTACATTCTTGCCTTGAAACCCTATTTCCCAGATGCCCTACTTGCCTGTCTGAGGGTCTTGTGCAGTTTCTCTCATGGGGCAGTCAAATTGATTTCTAGTTGGAACTGCATATCTTGACTGATTGCCATGAGTGAACGCCTTCTCCTTGCGAGTATGCCATGAATATGCACGAAGAGGATATAAGAACCCCAAGGGTAGAATGGCTATCTCATCTGGTCTGACAGACCGTTTACCCGCCCAATCTAATATTAGCTGAACCAAATCCGGGGACCTAAACGATAACACAACAAAATCCCCTTCGAGTTGCTTTCTGCACTGACCGACCCAACCTATTCTACGCGCCATCTTAAATTCCGAGTATAAGAGACTGATATTAATTGCGGTCCTTACACTGAGAAAGTGGAGGGATTTATTCCTCAGAGGTGACCAGTAGGGATATTTGCCAACACCACAGTATACAATGTTACTTCTGGGGGTAGATGTAGATTTATGGCTAGCTTCTGAGGGACCACATGCACAGGAGGCTGTCTCCTCGTGAAGTTTGAAGGCTGGCCTCTCCCAGGTTGAGTATAATTTTCACTGCCTTCTATGTCCCCAGTTAGTCTGTGTGAGGATGAAATGCATCCCTGACTAGCACCACCCATAGCCGAGGTAGCTCTACGCTTCCTTTCTTCGCATTTTTTTGGTCCAGTCACCGAAAAATTGGGCCTAAGAGGAAAGCCCGGATTATGATTGGGCTGGCCCTTGTTGATTCCATGACTCACCGGTTGATTACTTGTTGGTATATCTCCACCCCTCCTACCAGAATTATCTGATACAATTTGGGGGGGGAGCTGGTATATTTTGTTCAAGATTAGCTAGCCTGGCTTCGATTTGGGTGAGTTTTTGCATTACGTGCTCTAATAAGGCAGAAACATTGATTTTAATTTACATAAAAGATCCTCGTTGGTCGGAATATGTGATGACTCCACGTGGTCCCCTCTTTCAATACCGGTATATTTCCTTGAGTCTGCTCCCTGTTAAATTGACTGACTTTTCGACCTGTATGTGTCGGCATAGACTGAGTTTGTTTGTGACTACCCTGCCCTTTCCTTTTCTTGGTTGGTGGTGCAGGGGTATGGCCATGCGCTATCTTGGCCTTCCGACCCCTAGTGGAGACAGGTGACCTGTGCGGTGTCTCACTGAATTCCGGTGCCTTCAAAACTACTAATCCAGAGCATCCAGTCAATTTTGGGGAGGGGAGTTTTTCTCACCATTAGATGATTGCAACGTAATAGGGAGGGCATTGCGTGTGAGTGAACATTGTGGATCCAGAGAAAATCTCCTTTCTGTTAGTTCAATCTCGTGGATTAAAACAGATTCAGCCCTTAAAAGGAAAGCATCCAGGGTACCCGCAACCCCCTGCCCTGTAGTAGCCTTAGACTTACTCATACTGATGTCCCGTAATACAGAGCCCCCAAGTGGGTCAGTGCAATATTTATTATAGTGCCTTGTCAATAAGACCCGACAGTAAATCTCCAGTCACAATGATCAACGATGTAGCCCTGCCCGGCCTCCTTCAGTCTCTGACGGGCTCCGATAGGCCCGCCCTTGGCCCGGGCTTTGCGTGCGTCCCGTGCTGCGGGAGCCTTGGCCGCAATTTAAGCGCCTCCTGGTGCTTTCCTGCACATAGGGGGCAAACACGCCGCAGGGGCTGTTGGGGGATGTAGTTCTTGACCCCCTCCGCCCGTTAGGACAGCTCGCAGGACTCATACTCCTTTCCTCCTACTCTGCTGACAACGCGGTGCAACCCGCTGTGGCACAACAACAAGAAGCGTTCTGGTATTTCCACAAAAGACTATAGACATATATTAAAGACCGTAGATTTACTTCATTTTTCATCAGACTTACTTCAGTCAGGAAGGTTTCAAACTTGCTGTTCAACCAACTAACTTATACAGCCAAGACCCGCTGGAAAGGGATCACAGAATAGGAAAGTGCTACAATGCCATTTTAATGGTATTTGGCGCTATACAAAAGCTATTGACATACAATTCCTTAGACACTTCCAGGAAAAAAGAATAAAATCTGTGAAGCCTTGAAGCCAAAATACAGGAAGCCAAGCATATTCAACAAATGCTGCACTCGGTTACATTAGCAGGCTAGAATCAGTGAGAACCACACTTCTGTGTGCAGATTGTGACACACACACCAAGACGTTGCTAAAAAAAGAAAATCCGTGGCATTTGCAATATTGTTCTTTGATGAAGAATGAAAGTGATGATTCATAAAAAAATACATTTTTTAACCATTCCTCAAATATAGCAAGTATCAGTGAATAAAACTATGTGAATCTTTCATTTATAATTCTGCTATTAAGATTTCTGAAGTTGAAATAAATGTTAGGTCTAGAAACGAAGAAAAAAAAGATGCTATCCCAAAGCCCCACAGTAAGTGATGTTTCTAGAGAGTGGCCACTTAAGGAGGTTGTTTCAAAACGCAAATTATGTTACGGCAATTGTACTTAAAGTGTAAACACAGGGTCTGGCATTTAGCTATCTGAGTACATCAGAACGGAGACCAGAGAGTGCATTCCATGTAAGTACCTTTTAGAAAGGCAACAAGGCAAGATATTAGGAACAAACTTATCAGTAGAGCATTACCATAAATTATAGGCCTCAACCAAAAACGTATGAAGTGGTGAAGGCGAAACAACCATGCTGCTTGAATCTACAATTATTTTGACACACTACTTGCATTACTTTTAAAATATGCAAGAGTGTTGAATTAAAATGTACGCAGAGCCAACCCCTGTATATAATCATTGTCAGATCTCAATGTCTAAACGAAAAGTCCAGTTCCGGATGTCCTTAAAATGCTCCCAGATCAACATTTATTTGCAGTTGCGTCCGGCAGCGATCAGGGGCGGGGATGGAGGTGGAGGTGGTGTAAAAAATAAAGAGAGAATGCCTCATCTCTCCTCCACGTCCCTTGTCGTCTCTCCCAGCCATAAGACCAAGGAGTAAACACCAGGCTCCCCAGAGTCAATCACAACGCTGCAATGCAGAGTTGTGATTGGCTCCCCTAAGCCAATCGCAACACTGCAATGCAGTGTTATGAATGGTTTGAGCGCCATAGTTTGGTGCTCAGAGAGGCAGTGGGAGCCTGGGCATGTCCTCCACCCGAGCTGTAATGCACTCTGGGTAGGGAACATGCAAAGTGCACATGAATGTTTGGCAGGCCCAAGATGGCTGGACAAATATTCATGCACACTTGGAGTGGGCAAACCACTCCTCCCCCTGCCCCTGTATGAGCAGCGCTGCCTGACCCGCCCCGCCTGCAAAGCTGCAGCAGCAGGAGAACATAAAAAGATAATAACATCAAGTTATTATCATTTTATGTTTCCTTTAACCCCTTCACTGCGGCAGCTATTCTGCCGCAGTGCTAAGGGGGTGGAGGGGCCGCGCGGCGGTCCCATGCTCGCGACGGAACCGCTCCATCACGGCACGCGGGTGAACCGTGCTTGTGACGGAACGGTTCCGTCACGGCCCGCCCGCTCAATAGAACGCACCGCGCAGGTGCGGAATTTGCGCCGCGCAGGTGCGGCGAGCGGGCTGTGACGGAACCATTCCGTCACCAGCACAGCCCAACCGAGGCTCTGCCTTTGCGGAGGAGCCGCCACTGTTTATTTGGGGGGTTTGTGAAGTGCTGCATGCCTCATTTCTACTGCCTCTAAGCACAACAGGGAGTACAAGAGAAAAGACAAATTCAGTTCTGTATACATAAAAATTATCTAGGTAGCAAAACACAGAGCAGGGTCCATAAACTCTGGGGCGTAACGGAGGCCCCAGTAGCACCCTCGATTTCTTGTTTTGGAAGGGTCCCTCTCACCTTCTAAGCCATGCCACTGTATGCCTCACAGAATGCATGCAATGGCATGGAATAAGAAATAGTTAAACGCTGGGGAAAGCCACTCTGCTTTCCTGAGCAGGTCCCTGCAATGTATGGGGCCCAACCATTCAGGGGCCCCCTTTGAGCTCAAGACTGATGAATGTGAGATCTGGTAGACACCAGGGTCCCTCATCGCATTCGGCAAGGGGGTCCCCTGATTTTGCGCTACGTCACTGCCTAAACTCCAATGAATAGGAATTCAGTTACAGTTGAGAGTGCTGCAACTGGCCATGATCAATTTTTCGCATCTGATGGTAATATAGGCAAGTCAAGTCAAGTCAAGTCAGAAATTTATATAGCGCGCTACATACCCAGAGGGTCTCAAGGCGCTTGAGGAAGGGAATTACTTGTCGAATATCCAGGTTTTAAGTTGCTTTCTGAACGCTAGGTGGTTCTGTGTGAGACGTAGGTGAGTGGGGAGTGAGTTCCAGGTTTTAGCCGCGAGGTAGGAGAAGGATCTACCTCCCATGGTGGTTTTATTGATGCGAGGAATGGTAGCAAGGGCTTGGTTGGCGGATCGTAGCTGGCGAGGGGGGGTGTAGAAGGAAAGTCGTGTGTTGAGGCATTCGGGTCCAAGTTCGTAGAGTGCTTTGTGAGCGTGGGTTAGGAGGCGGAAAGTAATCCTCTTATTGACGGGGAGCCAGTGGAGGTTTTTCAGGTGGCTAGAGATATGGTCTTTGCGTGGGATGTCTAGTATGAGTCTGGCTGATGCGTTCTGGATGCGTTGGAGTTTTTTCTGGAGTTTTGCGGTGATACCGGCGTATAGGGTGTTTCCGTAGTCCAGGCGACTTGTAACCAGTGCATGGGTGACTGTCTTTCTGGTTTCGGTGGGGATCCAGCGAAATGTTTTTTTGAGCATGCGGAGGATGATGAAGCATGAAGATGAGACTGCGTTGACTTGTCTGTTCATCGAGAGAGAGGAGTCCAGGATGACGCCCAGGTTTCGTGCGTGGTCCGTCGGGATGGGTGCTTTTCCAAGGGCCTCTGGCCACCAAGAGTCGTCCCAGGCGGACGGGGAGGTGCCTAAGATAAGGACTTCTGTTTTGTCTGAGTTCAGTTTCAGATGGCTGTGCTTCATCCACTCTGCTACTTCTTTCATACCTTCATGTAGGTTGGTTTTGGCGGTGTTGGGGTCTTTGGTGAGTGATAGGATCAGTTGGGTGTCATCTGCGTAGGAGATGATGTTGAGGTTGTGTTGGCAAGGGGTTATAAGTGACATCAAGTAGACAATGTGAGCAAAACTTGAGTTGTCTATGATATGAGACAGAGCCCAGAGGGGAAAATCAGTCTGTTATTCACATTTAGCCCATGTATAATTCTATGTTGTGGCTCACACCTAAAATCACCTGTCCCTGCCTTCCACTACTACACGTAACATGTTTTCTTGTCCCTTTCTCAATATTGAAATACAACTATCTGACAACCTGTCCCCCACCCTCATAGCCCTCTTTGATTCCCCCTCCTCTCCTTAAACTGTGCGCTCTGCTCTCAAGCACAGCACTCACAGGCTCTCACAAATCCCTGGCAGAGCAGTCTGAAATTCCTGTTTGATATAGCAACAGTGGGAAAGAGGCTTTGGTTCCGACTGTTCAATAACCAAGTTTAGAATCTGATATTCACATCCTGTCACTCCGTGAGAGCCACTAAATGGCAACTTTCTAAAAGTGACATTTTCAGAATTGCAATTTAAAATCCAACTTCACCATAAGTTAGGAATTTAAATTGCGATTCCAGAGATACCAAACATGAACTGGTTATCTCTTCCCATTTAGAAATTAGACTTATAAAATGTAATAAGGCAACTCCTCTGGGAGAGATATGCCTTACAGTAGTGAAAGGATGGGCCATCTCCGACTTGATAAGAGGGCAGAGCTGTCACCAACCATACTTGCACATCACAAAGCCTCTTACTCAGTACACTCACAAAGGGGTTGACACTGATCTTTTGTGCCCCAAGACAAGCTGGGGCCTTGGCAGCAAGGTAGGATATTCCAAACACCTATGGGGGTTGAAACCTCCAGAACTTTTTCCTACTTCAATGCTGGCACTAAGTATAACTATTGTACCTTCAACTCAACTCAGTGCATTTCTAGACCTCTGGATTCTACAGAAGGACACCCTGCTGCAGTGAAGCATGAGACCTGCCCTGCTGCCTGAGAAGGAAGACTGGACCTGCACCCTTCTTCCCAGGCTGAAGTGATTTCAAGGGTCATCTGACGGAAACCTGTTCTGAACTACAGAGACATAACCAGCTCCAGAAGCCTCCCTGAATCTACCCAGATGACCTGCTGCCTGGACCTGCAACAGAAGCTTCAACTGGAATATCCTGAGCCCTGCTGGCCTCTGCTGGAATGAGTTCCTGATCCCCAAGAGTTGCCCCTGAGCTCCTGGACCATGGGTGTGGCATCAGTTGAGCTCCCTCTCCAGGAAAATAAGAAACCCTTTCATTTTGCGCTCTTTGCGACCATGAACAGGTCTATTTGCCCCATGTTTGTGCTGCCCTAATGCAAAGCTCCTGTGAACCTGACTTCACGCTACAGTGACCGCCAAATGTAACTGGAAATACAAGATCTGTACTTTATGCTACAACATTGACAGCCCATGGTGACCGCCAACGCGAATTTCCAGCCAAGACCATCCACAATGGCCAAAAGTATCATTGTCTCACAGCGACGACTGCCTGTGGCACCCGGCCTGTTCTTCACGCTATAACTACCACCATCTGCAACACACTCCTTGCTCCTTGCAGCCACCTCCACTGAGAATATAACTCTTCATGCTGGACTTAAGAAGGTAACTCTTTCAGAAGGACTAACATGGTCTCTGTATCTGGCCCTCTATCCATTGAAGTTGGCCTGAACTTGTGACTTTCACCCGGTATTGCACGACCAGGTAAAGAGTAAGCAGCTTTTTGTGCTTTTAGGTGCTATACTTACCATACATCTTTGAAATTGCATATCTCCATTTCCACTGATTGTATTTTTGTCATATTGTTCTCTTATTTTTCTAAATTGGATTGAGATTTTTCTTGTGCTGTGTTTTCACGCTATTACAGTTTGAAGTGATCCATAAATACTTATCACATTGCCTTTAAGTGGAGCCTGACTGCTTTTGTGCCAAGCTACTAGAAGGTTAATAACAGGTTAATTTGTAGTTTGCCTTTGTTTCACCCTGACAAAATTGCGGTTGCTGCTTGAGTAGGGTTTCACCCCCCTCAATCAGTAACTCAACTTCCTACAATAGTCGATCTTGTTCCAGTAGATTGGGGAACAGTTAAATGTTATCTTATGTTATGTTATGTTATGTTATGTTATGTTACAAAGTATTTATAAAGCGCAACATTCACCGGGTAGGTTTCTTGGCGCTAGGGGGGACGGGCTCCTGATGAATCAGTGGCTCAGATTAAGGTAGGCTTGTTGAAAGAGCCAGGTTTTTAGTTGCTTTCTAAACTGGAAAAAGGTGCCGGTAGTGCGTATTGAAAGGGGAATAGAGTTCCAGAGTTGGGGGCAAGTATCGAGAAAAGAAGGCCTCCGTGTTTTATGCGCCTGGACCTGGGGATGGTCAATAGGGATTGGCCAGTGGATGGGAGAGTGCGGAGGGGAGTGTATTTCTTGAGCCTGTTGAAAATGAACTTTGGACGGGCATCAGACAATGCCTTATATGTAATACAGCCAAGCCTAAAGGCACCACGTTGGCTCACAGGGAGCCAATGCAATTTCTTCAAAGAAGGTTTTACGTGCTGGCGGGTAGGGAGGTGCAAAATGAATCTGGCCGCCTGGTTTTGAATGAGTTGCAGGCGCTGTGTTTGATATGCCGGGATGCCCACATAAAGGGAGTTGGCATAATCTAAATGAGATATTATGAGCGCTAAGATAACCAGGGTTAGCGCTTCTGAGGAAAGGAATCTTTTTATTGTTTTGATTTTCCGCAGAAGAAAGAAGCAGACCGACACCACAGAGCTGATCTGAGATTGCATTGACACATCGTTGCTGATTTTTACCCCCAAACATTTTACCGTTGAGGTGGAGAAGGGCAGGGAGCCCAAACAGTGGGGCCAAAAATTGAAGCTCCAGGGATTAGAGGCACCGCCTGTCAAAATTAGCTCTGTTTTGTCGGGGTTCAATTTCAACTGGTTCCGGCTCATCCAGTTGCTAATGTACGACATGACAGACTGCAGATTGACCTTCGAGGCAGTAGTGGGTTGTATGTTAAAAATGAGTTGCAGATCATCTGCATAGTTAAAAACCAAATCATCCATGTCCTGTAGTGCACGAATCAAGGGTTGCAGATATAAATTAAATAAAAGAGGCGAAAGAGAAGAGCCCTGGGGGACTCCACAAAGAAGTTTTCCTTTTGGTGAACAGAAATTGCCTAATCGGACTGATTGAGATCTGTCCGACAATAAGGATTGGATCCAACTTAATGTCAGGCCCCCTATGCCAGCCCTGCTGACACGGTCGATCAGGATGTTATGATCAACCTTGTCAAATGCAGCGGATAAGTCAAGAAGGATCAAAGCATGGGGGGCATTTTGGTCTACACCAGAACGTAGTTCGTTCATGACTGTCAAAATGACGGTCTCGGTCGAATGGGCAGGCCTAAATCCCACCTGATGGGGGCCCAGCTAGGAGGATTACTCAACAAAGGAAGCAGTCACATGAGCCTCCAAGATCTTACTCAGATAGGGCAGAAGGGATATCGGGCGATAATTACTCATCACCCGAGGATCGACACCAGGTTTCTTTAAGATGGCTAGAATCTCTGCACTTTTGAAAGACTCCGGTACAGTGCCATGGCTAATAGAAGTGTTAAGGAGAGATAAAGGCGGGGCAGGGAAGGCACTAAAAGCTAAACGTAAAATGTAAGGAGGTGCAGTCAAGAGGGGATCCAGATTTAATTTTATCCATCAGCTTGAGAAAAGATTCTGTAGTGATGGGAGGAAAAAGATTTAGTGCTGCTAAGTTTTGACAAGAGGGAACAGGTACGAAGGATTTCTTGGTTACAAGGATGCTAGCCTTTATGGTAATGATTTTATCAAAAAAGTATTTGTTAAGCGAATCACATAAAGGTTGAGAATGGACAGGTTGTACAGAGACTCTCTCGGTACCGATCAGTTCATCCACGATCGAGAAGATGTCTGGCGTTTTATTTGTGGATTTAAGAATTTTAGCTGAGATGTACATGATAGGATGGACGTTTTGTACTCTCTCAGAATGGACAGGTACGTAGTCTTAAGTTCCGGCTTGTAGTGGCTTCTCCATTTAGGCTCAGCTTGTCTGAGACGCAGTTTAAGATCTTTTAAAGTAGATGAGAACCATTTTTAAGCATCATGTGCTCTTTTCAGTTTGATGCTTTTTAAGGGGGCAACCATGTCACAAGCCGACTCCAACTAAGTCGTGAGATTATTTGATTGGGTGAGGAGAGAGCTATCTTCACTCAAAGGGATTGTGTTGAGTACGATAGCTGAAAAGACTCGGTGCATGCTCTACTCCAATTTCTTGCTTTCATGTTACTATGTCTAGGAGTAGGAGTCAAAATAACATACGATATCATAAAGGTGATGACAATGGTCTGACCATGTGCAAGGCAGTATGTTAAGCTGTGTGATATCTAGATTTTGAGACCGTACTCGGTCTAAGATGTGTCCCTTAGTGTGTGTAGCTACTTGAGCGTGCTGAGTGTAGTTTAGGCTCCTTAAAGAGTCTGAAAATTCACGAGATAAGGTACTTTCATTATGGTCCCCGGGCCAGTAATTAAAGTCTCCTACAATTAGGAAACTAGAATGGTTGATCACTAATTGTGCTATCATTTCGCCAAATTCCAGAGGGAATAAGGGCATGTGTTGAGGAGGGCGGTATGCTAACACACATACCAGAGAGAACTGACCGCTTTCAAGTTTAATTGCCAAAGTTTCCGCCTGCGAGACCAGTTCGGTGTCATGCGAGGTGCACTGAAGCCTCTTATTAATGATGGCAGCTACCCCCCCACCCATTTTGCCGGTGTCCCTGTCTACATGGATGATGTAGTAGGGGTCGGGATGGCTGCTAGAATATCAAGAGAGGAGTCCTGAGACAGCCATGTTTCTGTCAGAAACAAAATGTCCGGCCTATGTAAATCGATCAAGGAAAAAATCTCCAACTGATAAAAGCAATAAAATGTAATTTAAAAAAAAGGTTGGTTCTTTTTTGGACAACTCTACATTTAAGACTAGGGAGACTGTTAAAAGTTAAGAGCTTCTAGTGTGAAGAGTGGCTCTTTGACAAGGAAATTTATGACATCAAATTGTAATCCCTTAGCCATACCCACACGTCCTGAAGTGTACCAGTAGGTTACATGGGAGACTTGTGATCGCAGGTAGGTTGAGGCCTTCCAGCAGCATCACTACTTAGTGTCCTCCCAGAGATGCCATGGCAGTTAACAACAGGTGCCTAGCCAGGGCATAAAGGGGGTCCTGCCATGCTGGCTGCTACATCTTTTAGATGACTCACCTTGTCTTTCAAGCGAAAGGTGGCCAAGGACGTCGAACATCGAGATATTCACAGGCAGTCCTCACCAGGACCTTTGTCAGAAGATCTGTGACTGCCTAGAATGGGGAACAGCGTTTACAACACAACTTTTACTACACAGTACCTTTACCACGCAACTTTTACAACGCAAGTCGTTACAACGACTTGCGCTGGGGGGCGCTGTAGGATAGGGGATAGTTTAATTTACTATCCAAAACCTTCCCTACTATCCGCGGAGACTGGAGTTGGAATAGTAAATTAAACTATTCACTATCCAGCACCCCCCAACGCAAGTCGGTGTAACGACTTGCGTTGTAAAACCTGCGTGGTAAAGGCATGCGTTGTATAAGCATGCGTAGTAACGACATACATCCGCCTAGAACAGGAGTTGGGCATGGTGGTGATCAAGAAGTTCAGCGAACAAGAAACTTGGTGAATGAGAGAACAAAACTGCCTGCAACTAGAAGCTGCCAAGAGCAACTTGCTATGTTTTTGAAAAATGTAGCATTTGTTTTCTCCTCACGTGTACTGTCAGGAAGGTGGTGGCTGCAGCACGGTACTACAAGTCCTGTCGATAGTGGGATCTGAGAGGTGCTCAAAGGGATGGATGCTCATCAACCTGGGTTGTGGTCGTGTCCATCTTACGCCACTAACCCAGGGTTTTACTTCCCACTGAAAAAGTGCTTCAATGCCTCCTCAGTGACAGTAAACATTATAGTATTTACAGCACAGTTACTACAAAGTAAACAACTATGATTTCGAGAAGATGGTACATTTAAGAGGAGACGGGCCAAGGAGCTATGGAATGGGGCTCTGTTGGCTTCTAATCCTTTGGCCGGTGGGTCAGACCTGTACAAGACTAGACGCTAGTTTCCTGTGGGCATTCTCTGGAATTTGTGGGCATAATTCCAGGGCAATGGGCGTGCTTCTAGGTTTTCAGGCTGCATATGATGACAATAGTTTCATTAGCCTCATCCTAAAAATTTTCAAGGAGAGAAATGAAAGTACTCCTAAGGCCATGCTTTCATCCCCCCGCCCGCCAAAAAAGTAGTATAATGGGGAGCGCACCATTAGGTCAAGGGAGCCACCGGTTAAAAAAGTTTGGGAACTACTGGCTTAAATTGTTGGGCTACAGCTCATTCTAATAAAAGAGCATGGTTGGAAATGAGTAGAACAGGTGCAGAAATTGTATTAAGAAATGAATCACTACAATATACACACAGAAAATAGTTGACGAAAACATATGCAATTTAATGTATGTCACTTTGTATGCATGTATGTATTTATGCATGTAATTGGTATTACTTTTGCGCAAACCTAGCCAGAAAGCAGCAGAGCACTGTACATGGTCAAAGGCAACAAGTAATAGTAGAGGAATAGCTGGTTTGAGGTCAGTTAATTAATTTTGATGTAGTGCCCTTTAAAGGCGTATGCCGTTAAAAACAACTATAGTTTATAATGTGAGTTAGTTATTACAATTGAGCTGAGGCATCATTTTCTTATTGCAGGTGACTAGTGAAGACACAACTAGGTTGTAATGAGAACATTAGACATAGGCTTATATACAGGTATGGCAAGCTCCCAAGAATTACATAAATAAGATCATACTAAAATAACAATTTAACTAGGGAAACCAAAAGAGGAGTGAGCCAGCCATGGAACTGGCCAAGTGCCACCTTTACCATTCTGAAAGGAACGGAAACCAAACACTATATCTAGAAAGAGTATAAACTGAAACTAGCCATTTCATATACAAATACGACCAAGGCTCTGTCTGTCACCGGGTGAAGTATAATGCATTTCTTACAGAACACATAACGTTATATCCAGTGAGAGAAAAAGATTGTGAAGTCCAGTGACCAACGACAGAATAAATACAAAAGTTATCACGTACCAGTACGAAATACATTTTTAACAGATGGAACGAGCTGATTAATTATGAGAAAATACACATTTTTACTTTGTTTTTCAGAAATCTATCTGCGTGTTTGTCACACAGAATTCTCAGTTATAGGACAGAACAGAAATAGATTATGTCAATTTGTTTTTTTTAAATAGCAGACGAAAATGACAATTATTAGTAATCTCTCAACAATGATGTACAGGATGAATGACACCCAAAGCTTTTTGAACATGGATACTAAAAACATAAGAAACAAAAAGACATCAGTGTGGCAAGCACTGGCAATGTACATAATATATCAATATATATGTAAATAAAAATCGTCTTCTCATTGAACCCGGATAACCAAGCCAGAGATGTACCTGAATCAATAGCTGCTTTGGGACCAATGCAAATTAAAGGGGATTAGAGCCTCACACAATTACTAATTTCCACTGAATCAGAATTGGTAAGGCTAGCCTATCAAAATGGAAGATAAGTTAAGAAATGCTTAATGCAGGTGGGCATGGCCAAGCAACATTGCTGAAAGGATGCATCCACTATCCTGTGCCGTAACTGGCTATTCCAGTCCCTGAAAGGTACAGCCTTCTGGTGGGGCAAAGCTGGTGCATTTGGAAGGGATCGACCTGCGGCTGGTCTATGTCCCTGGCGGCTAAAAGGGATCAGGTCATGGGGCGGAGCCCTGTGTGGGGCGGCCAGGCTCGGGGATTGGCAGGGGAGCAGCTGAACAACATTGCCTGCTCTCTACGGACGCTGCATCACCTGATGGCGGTCCCTGAGGCGAAACTGACACAATGCAACCTGCTGTCCGGCAGGCACAGTGTGTCCTGGCCCAGGAACCTGCTGCCTGCCAGGGCCTGATTTGACAGCCCCTTGATCTCTGCTGTGCTTGGAGTGTGAGGCATTTGCCTGCTCTGAGGGGGAGCGCATACAGCGTGGTCTAGCCCGCCGGCGGGTGAGGTCGCCTCTTCATTGGGCTCCCAGGTGGCAGATACGAGGCATCTAAATATAGACATAACCTGTTGGCCTTCCTGGGACCTGACTTGTTGGCCTACTTGTCTGCACTATGCAGGTGATGAGAGGAGTTGGCCTGCCCTGAGGGGAGACACACAATGACGCCTAAGCTTCCCTTGAGTGGTGAGGGCCGGCGCCGGGTTCCTGCTGGTAGGCCTACCTCCCTGGGGACTTTGGAGGAAGCCCTGCGGCCTGTGAGCCTATGCCAACAGGCATGTATTGCCCCGTGCTCTGGTGAGTTCTCTCCTTTGACAGGCCCCCTGGTGGCAGTTACGGGAGGCCCTGTGGGTATCAGTATCCGGGGCGAGAATACTGAAGACCTCCTGGTATCAGCAGAGGTGATTGGAAGAGCACAACCGGCTTGGCGCAAGGGATTCCTGGATGTGCTTTGCTCTAGGATGCCTGACTGCTTCAACGGGGGAACTAGAGTCTGGCAATTATGGATTGGAATCCTAGTGCAGACAGTGGTCTGTCATTAGAACAAGGCCTGTTGGTGAGGGCATTGCTGATCCTGTGAAACTAGTAAAAATATGAATGACTGCATGCAGATATAACCTACAGGAGGTGAGTGAAGTGGTTGGCACCTTGCTAGACCAGTGGGCTTTTATTATGTTTGTTATCCTGAGCGCTTGTTCTCTGTGTGCATCATGGGCAAAGGAAGACCGCTGACACCCTCTCAAGGGAATACGATGGAACAACATGCCACCAACACACCTGCTGCATGGAGTCGGGTGAGTCATAGGAGTTCACGGAGTGACACAGGGGCATCCCTGGAGGAGCCGCCCCGGGCTGACCATATTGTGGCTATGCAGGGCTAATTTGCATATGGTATCTGAAAATTTCAACACAGCTGAGAACGCCATTGTGGATCTTCAATTGTAACGTCCCTTAAGAAGCAGGTAAATACCCTCACATTGAAGACAGGAGCGTTGGAGGCCCGAGCTGAGGAAGTGGAGGGAAGATCATGTAGTAACAATGTTTGCCTCCTGGGATTCATTGAGCTTGCGGAGGGGGGTGCGACAGAGAAGTTAGTGAAAACGTGGATTTGACTGGTTCTGAGATCCCTCCCCCCGAGACCATGCCACGCACTATCATAGCACACATCCTGAACTATAGATTCAGGGACGGTTTTCATCGTGCAGCCGCTAGGCCCACAATTCTCTTGTATGAGAACAATGGGATCTCCATCTTCCCAGATTATACACAAAAAGTACTTGCCAAACATAAATCAATTATGGGAGACAAGAAACAGTTAAGATGTATGAGCCTACGTTAGAATTCTGTTATACCCCTCCCACTTAAGAGTATTTGCAGGGGGCAAGTTGCACTTTTTTGATATGGCAGAGGATGTCTGGGGATGGCTGGAGATGTGGGACAAAGTACCAAAAAAAAACATGGATCCTGGAGATCGGGTTCCTGAGGTGAGAAGATACCCCAAATTCAGCTTGGAGGAATCGCTCGGATCCTGTGGTACGGGGGCTGAGGTAAATCAGTTGGATGGCACCATGGTGCTTGAAGCCCCTAGGCTGAGTATTTTGGGGACTATATTCCCCTCAACAGTGGACATTGAGATCACAGATGCCGATGCTCAGCCGGGAGAGATCTAGATGTGTGGGCAGGAGGTGAACTGGGGATCTGAGCGAATTATTTTTTACTGTTTATAAATGTTATGGCGTGACACATTTGATACACATGGGCAATTGGGAAAGTTCTCCCACTTAGGTGGTAGGCTCCTTGTTGGGGAGGGGGGGTCTAGGCTGTAGGTCCTGGCAGCTTGATATTATATGGGCTAACACACAGTTTTGTTAGGCAGTGGTTTGTCCAGGCAGAGGGGTGTTACGTGGTTGTTTTTCTTTTCAATACCCCAAGTTCCTATGGGGATCTGGTGGTCAATTTCAGTGCATGCGCAAAAGTCACCTGAAGTGATTCAGCCCTTGGGTGGGAGCCCCATTCGCCTGCCTTTGGAAGTCCAGTGAAAGTGATTGGGAAGGGGAGGATAATATGCCCAAAGGCTACTTAAAATAGAGTGGTCACCTGGAATGTCAGAGGTCTGAGAAGTTACACGAAACAGTATAGGGTCCATTCATTTCTCTGACGTCATCAGGTCTGAATGGCCTGTCTGCAGGAGACACACTTAATTGGAAAAGAGGTGTATGAATTAGCCAAACAATGGAGGGGTCAACTCTTCATGGCAAAATATTTGTCCTGTGCAAGGGGGGTGGGGTTCTGGGTGGCTCTGGGGTTCACCATCTAACACACATTAAGCGAAGCTGACGAGACAGGCCGTTATTTGCTCCTTCAGAGAACACTTGATGGTGAAGATATCACCATTCTGAATAAATATGGACCAAACACTGACAATTGGCAGTTCTCTGGACCATGCAAACCCTGCTGGAGGGCAGTGTTGCTGCTCCTATATAACCCTGGGCGGAGTATGCAGAGGGGTGCTCCGTGGAGTTCCACAAAGTGTAAGAAAAACTCAGGGGAACTCTACTCCGCCCCAGCCCCACAATTTTTGTTTTAAAGCCCACTTACTTTCTCTTCTGTCGTCTGTGGGTTGCCCTCCTCCTCACCGCAGTGTCTCCTTCTTGCCGTCGTCCTCCTCCTCGAGGAGGCGGGTGACCCACAGACGACAGAAGAGAAGGTAAGTGGGTTTTTAAAAAAAAAATCTTTTGCAGGGGGCTGAGTCGGCTGAGGGGCATACTCCGCTCCGCCACAGATTCAGAGTTTTGCTGCAACTTTGCATTCCCAGCGAAGCGTAGAGTTGGTAAAACTCTGCAAGCTCTGCTGGTGGAGCGAAATACTCGGCCCAGGCTTACTCCTATGCTCTGGGCAGGACATTTTAATTGCCCTCCACATACTCTTGAGTTGAATTGCAAAAACATTCCACCTGACAGAGTGGGTCAGAAGGTCAAAGGGCATATGCCATCTACTGTCTGCCTGCACTCCTCCACCCCAATGCAGAAGTAACAACACTGGTGCATGGTCTGATGGGAATGTCCATAGATGATCAACCAAATGAATCACCTCCGGATTCACTCCGTCATCAGTAGTCGATCCAAACGGCTGTATATATTTTTTGTCAACAAATGGCATGTGTATTCTGTTGCCTATGGGTGAAGAGCACGACAACTGTCTGCTAGACCTAAGTTGTCCATGACCCGGGAGAGAGACTCAGTCATCCAGGGCTTCATGGCCAGTCTTAGGTGGTGCCTGTCCCTGTTCTCATTTAGCATACAATTGGGGACCTTTACTTCTAGGTCCAACGAATGGGATGCTCTTAAGGAGGTGTTTAAAGGGGCTTGCAAAGGTACCACATGCGGGGTCAGTCGGCAACTGGTGGTGGATATTAACACTTGTGAACAGTTGGCCAAACTCCAAGGGGAAGAATCAGACTCAGAGGCGGTGCACAGACAAATTCTAGATATTAGAAGCTCTCTCAGTGAGAAACGGGAGTCCTTGGACCACCACACTCTTACAGCCTAACGTAGTTGCCTACACAGGGAAGGGGCCAGGTCCAGATAACTATTGGCTTGGATATTGAAGCGCGAGAGTGAGATCCCGCCTATATTGCATTTGAGGGCACCAGATGGACGATGAGTAATGAGGCAGCGCGATATCCTTGAGGTCCTGGTGGACCACCTTCAGAGGGTGTATTGAGCAAGGGCTGAGGATCACCCTGAGCTGGCGGAGGCCTCCTTGCTAATTAGGACCTACCTCACCTCTCCGGAGAAGAGGTGACTGACCTAGAGGCGGCTACTACTTTAGAGGAGCTTCGGCTCACCCTGTTGGAATTAAATATGGAAAAGGCCCCTGGGGGCAACGGCTTTCCGGCCAAGTTCCTACAAGCCTACTCCGCGTCATTGATGGAAAAATTATCAGAAGTGCTCTCAGAGGCCAAGTGGGTTGGGTTTCTAACACCCACTGTAAGGGAGGGCATTATCTGCCTAATGTTGAAGCTGCGATGTGCCCCAGAAGATTCCTCCTTGTATCACCCTTTGACTATGATGAACTCTGATGCTAAGGTCCTCTGTAAGTTATTGGTAGGACATTTGGAGGGAGTAGTGTGCGGGTTGGTACATGAAGACTAATGTGGGTTCATGCTGCCTCATAGGAAGGCGCATGATCTTCAGTGCCAGACACACGCACTCCATTCTCGGCATACTGGAAAGGCCTTCATCTAATAATTGATGAAGTGTCACCTGTGCAATACAACTTCCAATTGCCAAAATAGGGTATGTAGGGGAGGTGCGGATTTGAAAGAGGGGAACTAACATGGGTTGAAATTCACTGCCTAACATCATTTCACCCAAAAAGTGAGCAGGATCTTTTAGAGCACTACAGCCAATGAATGAGTGTAAAATACCACGTTAATTAAATAAGCTTCTATGTAGAACGATATAATTGCTAGGATCACCATGATACACCTTAATGTGATATTAACATGTATATGATTTCAGCAAACACATTTAGAAATCTAATTAGTTCATATACTGTAGATTTGTTTTCATCAAACAGATCCAATGCAAATGCAGAGGTGAGCGAGCCCACAAATATTCAGGCAGAGCCCATCCAGAACCGAGACAAGAGTCAGTGGCCCTGGCATGAGCTGCGCCAACAACATACTTAGCATGTAATCATCCTGTATGATAAAGGCACTGCAACATTTTTAAAAGCGCATTTCTTTTTGTGTTTTACTTTAGGGCTTGAGTTGGTATCACTGCTTTGAGTGGCATTGCATAGAAGTGATCATTTCCAAAGAAGAACCTAGAAACAAACATGCTCCTCCCTCATCTTTCTAATAAAATGTCAGGTTTTATGTGTACCCTATATGTAACATGGATTGGTATTAAACCAAACCTACATTAAAGTCTATTAAAAATTGAGTTTCTGCCATTACACATCCTGATCTGATGTATTTAAAAGGGTTTGATCATAAATGAAAACATGCAAAGAATGATCGATGGAATGCTTGAATTAACCTTAGCTACTGATAATTACTCAGGCCACATCCCTGTCCATCGTTTTTTTGCATAACATGCCGCCTCAGTTTGGATCAGCTATATGCAAATCAGTCTTGCCACCTCAAGGTGAGCTAGAGCCAGGCACCTGACTCAAACCTTCAGTGACTCGCCCACTATACAAATGTATACATACGCAACAGTTCATAAAAGACCATTAAATTTAGTGTACTGTTGTGAAAAAAAGTGGGGGGATAATCGGGTAACGAGTTATTTATCCCCTCCAGACATTACTTGGAAGTGTGCTAGCAATGCCATGCACTTCCGATTGATTCTGGAAATATCTTTAGTAGCCCCAGCAGACTTCTGGTCTAATGGATTTGCAGTATTTGTTCCCACAGGCTATTGGCTGAAATCTCTTTTTCTTGACATGTCTACAATATTGCATACATTGCTGCAAATAATAATAATACTGTTATTCCTGGCATCTTTGGGATGGTTTCCCCTGACTTATTGCCTTCTGGTCTCCTGTTTTGGTGACTTCTTTTTTTCTGGCTTTAGGATTCTGGACACTTTACCACTGCTACCAGTGCTAAAGTGCATATGCACTTTACTCTAAACATAGTAACATTGGCTTATCCACAATTGCCATATAAAATTTACTTGTAAGTCCCTAAAAAAGTTCACTATATGATCCTAGGGCATATAAATTAAATACTACTAGTGGACCTGATTGTGCCACCCACTAAGTAGGCTTTTAAACTTGGCTCACGCCTGCCATTGCAGAGCCTGTGTGTGCAGTTCTAAATTACCACTTCTACCTGGCAAGTTAACCTACTTGTCAGACCCACACCTTCCTATTTATTACATTGGCTGTTTGATAACCAACCAACTTTCTTTTCTTAGCTGATTCTATTTGAATTGTCCGCTAGCGCCATGAGACTTACAGGTGATTTGTGCACTTAACCACATGGCTGCTGGGCGTTTTCCCCTCCCTGTGCTGGAAAATGCCATTTTAGTGGCACCATGACGAGCTCAGCTCGTCATCAGCACACGACACCCGTGGGTGATGACGAGCTGAGCTCGTCATCAGCATCGAAAGGGTTAAATGCCCCTGATGTACATCAGCACTAAGGTAGGCCCTAGATAGCCCAGTGGGCAGGTTGTAGTGCATGTAATAGGTAGAGCATGTACATTTGAGCTTTACATGTCTTGGTAGTGAATAACTGCTAAATTAGTGTTTCCCTATTGCAAGGCTTATCTTTCCCATAGGTTCACATGGCGATTGCCTTAAAACATCTTTTAAGTGTAATTTCTAATCGGGATCAGATGGAATATTGGAGTTTGGTGTCTGTGAACTCAAAGTCCAAAAACACATTTTGTAGTGAAGTTGTTTTTTAATTGCACGTCTGAAAAGGTGACTTTTAGAAAGTTGTCATTTTCTTACTTTGATCATTCTTTGCCTGTCTCTGAATACACGTCGGGGTTAGGATAACAACTGGGCTTTGTGCATTTCCTCTCCAGAGCTTTCCAAACTGTGTGTCCCAACACAGTACTGTGTCGCCTGTAAATGGTGGGTGTGTCGCAGGCACTTAGCACATAACTGCTGCTAATTAAGGGCCATATGTATCAAGCCAAATTGACTTCGCAAACGCCGAAATTCGCATAATGTTGGCGTTTGCGAATGCAATTTGGACAAATGGTATTTATGAAGGAAATGTGCTTTAAAAATAAGGAATCGCAAAATGTGCGATTCCTTAATTTGCGATTGCACCACCTGGCCCATAGAAATGAATGGGAAATGATTCCTTAATTGCGATTAGCAATTTGCTAATCGCAATTAGGGAATTTTAAGGAATCGCTAAAAAGAAGCGATTTTCTACATACATACCATTTTGCGATTTCTAAATAGCGATTCCTTAAAAATCGCTATTTAGAAATCGCAAAACTGAATGTTGATACATATGGCCCTAAGAGAGGCATTCCTAGACACTCAACTCTAACAGGGGCCTGGCGATTCACAACAAAGCCTCATTAACAAGTAAATGGTCTTTTAAAGACCTGTGAAGTGCTCTGGTGCTGCTGTGTGTGTGTGTGCCCGGGAAACTGGGGTGAAGTGACAGAGGTTGACAGACATAGGGAGACGGAGGTAGGAAGACAGAGGGAGGGAGACAGAGAGAGAGAGGGCGACAGACAGAGGGAGACAGCAAGAGGGAGGAGGGCAACAGACAGAGGGAGGAGGGAGACAGAGGGATGGAGATAGAGGGATGGAGACAGACGGAGGGAGCGAGGCAGACGGAGGGAGGGAGACAGACGGAGGGAGGGAGACAGACGGAGGGAGGGAGACATACAAGAGGGAGACAGACGGAGAGAGGAGGGCGACAGAGGGATGGAGACAGAGGGATGAAGACAGAGGGCGGGAGACAGAGGGAGGGACGGGGAGACAAACGGAGACAGACAGAGGGTTGGAGACATACAAGAGGGAGACAGACGGAGACAGAGGGAGGGAGGGAGACATACAAGAGGGAGACAGAGGGAGGGAGACAGGGGGAGAGAGAGAGACGGAGACAAAGGGAGAGAGAGAGAGGGATATAGACAGTGAGTGAGACAGAGGGAGGGAGAGAGAGGGAGATAAAGAGATGGAGGGAGACAGAGAGAGAGGGAGAGAGACAGAGAGAGAGAGGGAGACAGAGAGAGAGGGAGACAGAGAGAGAGGGAGACAGAGGGAAGGAGACAGACGAGAGGGAGACAGACGAGAAGGAGACAAACGAGAGGGAGACAGACAAGAGAGAGAGAGTGGGGAGGCAGAGAGATGGAGACCGAGAGAGAGAGAGAGAGAGAGAGGGAGAGAGACGGATGGTGGGAGAGACATGGAGGGAGGTAGACGGAGAGAGAGGGAGGGAAACAGAGACAGACAGAGACAGGGACAGACAGAGACAGATAGAGGCAGGGACAGGGGCAGACAGATCGAGGCAGGAACAGGGGCAGACAGATAGAGACAGGGACAGGGGCAGAGAGACGGAGAGGGAGACAGAGGGAGGAGACAGAGGGAGAGAGACAGAGGGAGAGAGAGAGAGGGAGGGAGAGGGAGGGAGAGGGAGGGAGACGGAGGGAGAGGGAGAGAGAGGGAGGGAGACAGAGAGAGAGGGATAGCGACAGAGGTAGGGAGAACATTTGCTTCCGGGGGAGAAAAGTGTGTCACTAACATGAAACGTTTGGAAAGCTGTGCTCTGGACAGTCACACAAAGGGAGCTGGGGTGTGACATTTGCGACCTAATGGCCCATCATCTGGCTGATGGGTCTTCCTGAGGTAGATTAGGAGGGAGGAGCTGACACTTGCATCAGAGTAGGGCTGTGCATGTCCCCACACAAAGAGCTGCATAACCCCCTGTAGTGTGACTGGAGCCAGGGCAGGAAAGGTAGGGACCTTGTGATCTTCAACTGCCTTCTTGGTGTCTCCCCCACTTCAAAGGAACATTTGGGTATAAGTACTGGGCCCCTACCTTCACCATGTAAGAACTCTACTGGAGCGTAAGAGATTCTGCCTGAAAGAAGAGCTGCTGTGCTGTTGGAGGGACTGCCACTCTGCTACTTGCTCCGCTGTGTTGGCCTGCTGTCGGCTGATTGCTTTTCTAAGGGAGGGCCTGCCACTTTGCAACTTGCACTGCTGAGTTGGCCTGCTGCCTTCTGCTTCTTGCCTAACAGTGAAAGAGACTGGACCCGCTCTCAATGTCCTTGAACCCAATATTCTCCAAGGTCTTGCTGAATTCCCTCTTGTTCATAGTAGTCCCAGGGTCACAAAAGACTTCTTGCAACTCTCTTGGTTCTGTTGGACTCAGCCATCTTTGAGTCCTACCCTTGCCTGGGGTGCCCCCTCCAGTCATGGGCCTCAGAAGTGGATTTGCTGCACTAAAGCCCCTCTAAGTCAAGCTTTTGGGCTCTTTGCAATCAAGAAGGGCCCCGTTCACTCTGGAACTGTGTCACCCATTTGCTTGAATGATCAACACAAGGGGGCACAAGTTTGTCTCTTCGCACAGCAGGATTGGTGCTCGTGACCGCGAGGCCCCCTGCCCGTGACTCCCGGCGGCTTTTTACGCCCCATTAACTGCGACGCTCACCATGCCCCTGCCGAACTCTTCCCCAAAGAACAAGACCCTTGGTTCAACATGAGAATGTAAAACTTCAACGGGACCTGTTTGGAACTGTAGCTGACCGGCATTAAATCATGCTTGGCTTAACTTTTCAGATTTGTGTGCTCTCCAGTGACCCTTTAGCACTATTGACTTCTAAGCACTGTTTTGGGATTTATTCTTTAAAAATTCATATCTCGACTTCTACTGCTTGGATTTTCGTCATTTTGGTCTGTTTTGATCGGAATTTCTAACAAATACCATACCTGCCATTTACACTATGTTTTTGAGAGGCAAGGCTTAGATTTGATTTCTGTGGTCAAGAAGGCAAGTTGACCTATATAATGCATGATTGCACAGATGCTACATCAAAAGATGCTGTGCCCTGGATCCATAACATCACAGATGTGAAATAAATGTGCATAATAATTTACTTCTTACACGTATTGCTACCTCACATGCACATTTTCAGTGTGTGTCTAATAAATATTTGCTCTAATTCCGAAATTAAACAAACACTATTCCAAATGTACAGACTCAATGGCCGGCAAAAAACTCAAGTCCGGAATCAACGATGGGAGCACACTGCTAGCCTCTCCGCCGGATCGCCCTTCTGCACTCTGGTATATGCAGTGCGTGTGACTTGAAGAGTTGGGAAAAAAGTTTGTGAGTGTTTCACCAAAGTTGGTGCAAGTAAGTACTTGGTATTTCCAATATCTCTAGACACGAGACATGGCTCGTGTTTCGGGATAGTATCCCTCATCAGTAGAGAAAAGTTCTGGGGTAGCAGAGAAGGCTGCCAAACAACCGTCACAGGCCTCGTTGCCTCTCAGGCGCGCAGGTGTGTCTCCAAAAGCTCATCAGCTTGGGCGCTCTCGGGAGCCCTATAACAGGAATCAACGATGGGAGCACACTGCTAGCCTCTCCGCCGGATCGCCCCTCTGCATTCTGGTATATGCAGTGCGAGTGACTTGAAGAGTTGGGAAAAAGGTTTGTGAGTGTTTCACCAAAGTTGGTGCAAGTAAGTACTTGGTATTTCCAATATCTCTAGACACGAGATATGGCTCGTGTTTCGAGATAGTATCCTTCATCAGTAAAGAAAAGTTCTGGGGTAGCAGAGAAGGCCGCCAAACAACCGTCACAGGCCTCGTTGCCTCTCAGGCGCGCAGGTGCGTCTTCAAAAACACGTCAGCTTGGGGGCTCACGGGAGCCCTATAACAGGAATCAACGATGGGAGCATACTGCTAGCCTCTCCGACGGATCGCCCCTCTGCATTCTGGTATATGCAGCGCGTGTGACTTGAAGAGTTGGGAAAAAAGTTTGTGAGTGTTTCACCAAAGTTGGTGCAAGTAAGTACTTGGTATTTCCAATATCTCTAGACACGAGAAATGACTCGGGTTTCGGGATAGTATCCCTCATCAGTAGAGAAAAGTTCTGGTGTAGCAGAGAAGGCCGCCAAACAACCGTCACAGGCCTCGTTACCTCTCAGGCACGCAGGTGCGTCTCCAAAAGCTTGTCAGCTTGGGGGCTCACGGGAGCCCTATAACAGGAATCAACGATGAGAGCACACTGTTAGCCTCTCCGCCGGATCGTCCCTCTGCATTCTGGTATATGCAGTGCGTGTGACTTGAAGAGTTGGGAAAAAAGTTTGTGAGTGTTTCACCAAAGGTTGAGCAAGTAAGTACTTGGTATTTCCAATATCTCTAGGTACGAGACATGGCTCGTGTTTCGGGATAGTATCCCTCATCAGTAGAGAAATGTTCTGGGGTAGCAGAGAAGGCCGCCAAACAACCGTCACAGGCCTCGTTGCCTTTCAGGCGCGCAGGTGCGTATACAAAAACTCAAGTCCCAAGGTGAAATATCACTTCAGTTAATAATGACTGCATTAGAGAGCTCAATCTTGCAGCGTCTGTTATTAGCTATCTGTTACTTTCTGATGGGATTCTTTTGCCCTACACTGTGAAACCCGAGAAAGGTAAGTTGCCATTTGAAACACCCACAGTGTATTGTGTAGGACTGCCCAAATGCCATGAAATCTATTTTCAGCCTGAGGACCCACCTCCACCACTGAACTTGCCTGCATTGCCGATGGCGCAGCTGCTTTTCCACTACAGGTGCCATGTAGAGAGTTAGCCTATAGTGCGTAGGACTGTCTGTCTGTTATTTTTACACAATTGTTCATCTCTGCTGTGTCAGAAATACTGTTGTTGATATCTTATCTACTCTGCATGCAAGAGAGAGGATTTTTACTACTGAGGTGTGTTGCTAGTAATGTTCTGGAGAGATATGAGCGCTCGGCAGTGAACTCCTCATCTTTCTATACAACTGGAATACACACACCTGTTGCCTGTGAGATTCAGTTGACCATATATAAAGGATCTTGACTGAACCTCCGTAATATGTGCTATTGAACAAACCCACTGGTGTGGAAGTCGCAGACTATTACTATTTCAAGTTATATTCATGTGGCTGCTTTCACACAGAGTGAAAGCGCTTGTGTTCCTTACAGTCTTACTACCCAATCTTCCATTTTCCATAGTGTCACTTATTTCCCTCTTGGCGCATGAAATCATACACGCGCACTGGGGGCCACAATTGTTGTTGCCCTTTGAGACTGACACTTCGCGATAGATAGGCAGAACACTGAACTGCCACCTTGTATTACAACTCAATACACTTGGATAGGCGGTGTCACTTAACTTTACTACTAGTTTAGTCTAGTGCACTTGCCGGTTCACATGAGCACAAGTCACAGTATTTACAATGAAATACTTAAGAACAGGAACTAATTGTTTGTTTGTCTCTCTATGTTTGTCTGTACCTCTTGCTTCCATAGGTGCATTTTATTTTTGAAGTCTCTAATCTAGAGACAAGCATGGTGTGTGCCTACCGGTTTTTTGTTCGGTGTGGCCCCCTCCTCATTGCACTTGCACAGACGACTTTTTACTTTCACGTCCCTTGGTAGGGTGGGCCTTAGCGTGTCCATACCGCCGGGGTTTATTCACCATATGTCCTGATGAATGGCAGGTTAATTACACCAACATTGGCAGAAACATGTTGACCATCACGTAATGATATTGGTAACAGACCATCCAATTTAGTTGGCCGTGTTTACCAACACATTTTTTAATATGTCTCTGTTGATCAGTCATTAAATCAATTTTTGATACAATTGAGGCATTTTTAAACTCACCACGAATCTCTTATCACGTAACCTATCACTTAGGGCTCACAACTTCACATTACCCGCTCCGCAGTAAAATCTGGCGTTGAAGCACACTGGGGTGACATTCGGTCACACCCAGTGGGGCCCGATGATGAAGCATGTCACCGACCAGGTCAGTGAGTGAGGGCTTTCTAAACAAACCTAATTGGTGTTGTTTCTCTCTTGTGCTCCATTACTTGTGTATTTTTCGACCAAGTTACACTCTTTTGTTGTTATTTTTCTTTGCTTTCTGGCAGGCCCACCAAAGTGCTATATCATGTAGGCAACAGTGAGAGTCACAAATTACGCTCCCTTCTGAAACTTACTCCTGTGGTATCCTGAATCACATAATGCCATTCAGGAGAAGTGTGATTATAACCTTTGCCATAAAGGCTCTTGTTTTAACTCTTGATATTTCAGCCTATTACTGATACTGAACACCAACTCTGTGTAAGCAGACCTTAATACGATTGTGTTGTTCACTGCATTCTTGAGAACATGATCGTGTACCACCTTAGCAATAAACGCCCCAATGTTGCCTTGCTGCAAGAGACATGCCTTTCTTTCAGAGTTGGAGAACTGAAGTGGCACTAGGTGGGCTTAGTACTAGCTGAATATATTTAGTAATAGATGTTCTAGGCTCGTCCCAGTGCTAAGAAGCGCAGGTTAAGGAGACTCTTAACAGAATACATTTCTCTGTAGGCTTTTTCATACTTTGATATGCTTTTGTGTGTATTCTGTGATGCTAGTCGGGACAATCTATGCGCTGAATAATTGAGAGGCTTTTCGATCTATACCGTCCAGGTTGATTAATGTGTTCGGTTCCACTCGTGATGGTTGGCGATGACTGGCACCTAGTACTAGAATCTCACCTGGATAAGACAGGCTCTGAAGATGAAGGTAATAAGAATGTTGTTGTCCTCCTACACCACGTCATGAGTGACCACGGTTTGGCGATTGATTAACCTACAAGTTAAGGTTGTTACCTTCTGTTTGCCTTTATATGTTACTTCTTCCTGTACTTCTTCTAATGGAAGGATCCACAGTGCCCATGACCTCCTCCATTTGCTTTCTGGAAGGCGGCGTTTCAGATTACTCTTAGAGGTGACTAGATCTGGACTTTGGACTCATGAACCTTCCTCTGGCAAACTGGAGAGGGCCAACAAGTAAATACAGATTTCCAGAAGAGGAAGAACCACTTCCACTTAGATCCCATGTCTGGACGTATAATTTGGATAATACTAGTTCTATTATCTCAGCCAAGTCCTCCAGGACTCTATGATAGCCAAGCAAAGAGTGAGAGCAGAATACATTTGTTACACACAGTTGGTCAGGTCATAAACCATTAGCGATAACAGCAGACAGTCGACTGTGCTAGGTCCACAAATGCAGGGTGCAAAATTCTCACAGACTTCCCTATATATGGCTAAGACAGACACTGCCTTAGTGAAACTCAAATGACATAGCATAACATGTGTATTTGTAAAGCGCACGTTTACCCCGAGGTCTCCTGGCACTGAATAACAGATGTTCATTGTTACCCAACTCAATGGTACTCATTTTATCGACCTCGGATGGATGAAAGGCTGAGTGGACCCGCTGGGATTTGAACCTGTGACCATGCGGTCGAACACAGGCCCCTGCAATGGACGCATTAGTCCAATGAGTCACCAGACCCGGTGATGGAGACACTATGAGCAGGAAGAGAAGGCAGTTAGGCAATTGGAAGTGCAAATGTGACAAAGGGATGCCCACTAGACAATTACAGCAGTTCTCACCACATAAGGTCTAGAACTTACTCACCTCATGGAAATACAGAAGCTTTTACTTCATTTTATGTGACATTATATGTGTACGAAGAAGCAGCCTCTACAGTATCCAAAGAACTATTCTTAAGCAGCTTGACACAACCATAGCTTGTGAAAGAAGCTCAAGCTACGCAGGGTGGTGAGATCTCTTTAAATTAAATCGCTGCGGCAACTTCAGACCCTCCAACTCGCAAATCAACTAATGAAGACAGGTTTCCAGTTGAAATGTAAAAATCCAGCAAAGCACTGATAGTATCTATGCTTTATGCAATGTTGAAGGCAGAAGATGATACTGGCCAATTGTTTCTTCTCTCCCCCAAAACAACTATTTGTCTTATACCTGAGGAGAGGAAAATCCCCATTGACTGCGTTACCTATCGCCCCACAATGCTACTGAATGTGGGCATTTAAATTCTTGCGAATAGATTACATAGAATAATATTGTCATGGTCTATGAATTGCAGGTG
This sequence comes from Lissotriton vulgaris, assembly GCF_964263255.1. Taxonomy (NCBI): domain Eukaryota; kingdom Metazoa; phylum Chordata; class Amphibia; order Caudata; family Salamandridae; genus Lissotriton; species Lissotriton vulgaris. The sequence goes on from NC_141685.1 coordinate 500,741,995, forward strand.
GGTTTAGTGCTGTGTCGCTAATCTCAGAACCATTTGAGGACAGTGGCACACTTGCTCTGGTTCACTAGGCACATGGCAGAAGATGTCTTGGTCATCTTGATTGACACAAGGAATGCATTTGAATGTATTGACTAGGGAGATCTCTTTCGAGTCCTTTAGAGGGTTGGTCTTTGACAAGGATTTTTTTTCATTAGTCTGCTGGTTCTGTAATAATCTATCAGCCCAAGTGAATTGCAGATGTTTCCTGTCAAGGGAAATGTAGACAAGAAGAGTGATGTAAAAGGTTGCCCTCCCTTTTTTGTTTAGAACCCCAGCAAATAGGATATATGAATCTGAGAGCATTAAGGGTACTCACATAGGTGAGATCAATAAAAAACATTTTTAAACGCTGATGATATCCTACTTACAGCCATGGCACCTGACACTTCCCTGCCATCACTACAGACCCTGATCCATTGCTTCTCAAATTCCTCTGGGTACAAAATCAACTGGAGAAATGTGATGCCCGTTAGCCTGAAATGCATTGTTATCCTTGTTAAGAGTGGCTTAAGAATATGGTTACAGGTACTCTCTTCCCCCACTGTTAAAAACGCAGAATGACTTCACAAGATAATTCCACCTTACTCGCTAATGTGGGGAAGGATCCAAGTGTTGTAGATGGTTCTGACCCTTAGATACATCTATGCATCTGAGATGCTACCCATAACTACCCTAGAGACATCATAGCTAACATAAATACAGAGATCAAACAATGTACATGGGGTATAGATCCAGTGCTGAAAGCCTTCAAATTATATGCACAGAAAGCAGCGGGTGCTTTACAACAGCCACCCAGGGACTATTATTACATGGCACACCATCTCTCACAATTGATATACTTTCTTCTGGTTAAAGTGCCATATCAATCCTGAGACTGGCTAGAAAGGTTGCTTGGACAACTGGCTTTAAGTCGTCTGCTACATTACACAGAGCAAGTCGTCTCCCACACTCTATCTGCAGGTTTTGCTGCCAGTCTCCCTGCTATCTGATCCACATAGCTTTGGTCCTGACATGGTATTTATAGTAGATTACTGAGCTGGTATTTGGGGCTGAATGTCCATCACCTATGATTTGCCATTTGCCGCCACTGCTCATCAAACTCTTCTACATGATAAGTCTTACTTATCTAGTCTCAATAATGACACTTGTATATGGCTGGCAATGGCTCTGGCCAAACTCCACATCTTGAGGCACTAGAGAAAGGTGATTGTACCACATATCAGGGAACTGCTTGCTCAATGGGCAAAGGCAGCCACCTACAAAAGAGTTACACAAATTGCAGGATCAACTAACAGATATCAAACCCTTTCCTTTCTCCTGCATCTACAGCTATGAATGTTCAACCTACTCCATGAGGTGTATAGTCTAGAAAAGCAACGTGTATTAAGTTGCATGTCCCCTAACACTTGTGGATACTGATACCCACATAAATGCCTCTTGGTTCTTTGATGATCAAACCTCGTATGAGGTGTTTCCTATTGGTGTGCTAGGGCTGAATGAACCATGGGAACCATATCAGCAATTGGAGTGGTCTTGGTGCTCCTCATGTTCTCCCGACAAAGCCTCATCAATATCAATGTCAGGCTTCCCTTCCCTGCCCTCTCTTATACCCTGAGCCTTTCTTACCCCTCTCCACACAAATATACAATACACGAGAAATGCACGTTAGAAATAAACACTAGCAACAGGAAATAGTCCCGGTTCCACAGCAGCATCCACTTTCACTACCTGAAGGTAATAATACTACTAACTGTATACAAAGTTTCATGCCCTGAATTATTTGACAATAAACGTTACATACCCCATTTTCTTTCTTGTTAAATATCCTCGTATCATTCTTTGAATAATCAAAACGGGTGAATTATGGGAATGAATGTGGTTGATCTTTGAAATAATCTCTTTAACCGCCTCTATTTCATCTTGAAAATTGGTTTCCTGCAGGGAAAAACAGAGGTTGTAACATGCGTCAAACATGCACTTTTCAGTAAATAATACGTATTTGCTACTTAATAGAAGCTTCCCAATTCAAAGAAGGCCACGGTGCCTACAACCCAAAGCTGGTAAAGCCTCAGCCAATCAGGAAGCTAGTCTCTCCTTTAAACCACAGCTGCCAAACCAAAGACAAAACACATTTTACATATGAGACTGCAGGTTCGTTTTGTACTGAATTATCTAGAGGAGTAAATAGGTACTGTCATTTTGAAGTAGTATTTTTGAATGTCATAATAGCCTGTAGCTAAAAACAACAAGCATTAAAAATGCAATAGGTCTCGCAGTGACATTATTTAGAGCTAGTGATATTGTAAATGACATTGTTTTTTGTGTGTTGTTTTTATTTTGTAAAACATAATGAAAATTAATTGTAATTTTAAATAAAAGTAAAAAGATAGTACTAAATGGCCTAATGTGATATATAAAGACTTATTGTGTCTAACTGTAAACTACATGTGTTTGGTAGAGGGCAACATATATTGTATATGTTTGTGAGTAAGATGTGTTGTACTGATGGAGTATTTAGATTAGAATGAAGGGGAAGATATGCAGATAAAAGGTAAGGGAATTAGGGTAGTATTGTAAATGGCTAGGCCTTTTATTTTGGGTTTTGTTTTACATTTATAAATAAAACGCATATACATTTACAATGCCAATAGCTCAAACTTGCGTAACTGCGAGACCTATTGCATTGCAAATGCTTGTTTAACATAGAGGGTAAGCAAGCACCAAACTGCGTGACACGCCAGGTATAGGATCACATGGAGAAAAATATTGCCTTTCAGCAGGTAATGGTATAGTCCAAGGGCTTTGTAAGAAATGCTAATTACTACTCCTACTCCACCACCTACTATTCCTACTCCACCACCTACTACTAGTCCTTCTCCTACTCCTCCACCACCACCTACTACTTCACCACCACCTACTACTCCTACTACTACGTCTCTTACTCCACCTACTACTACTCCACCTACTCCACCTAGTAATACTCCACCTACTACACCTAGTAATACTCCACCTACTACTCCACCTACTACTACTCCACCACCTACTACTACTACTCCAACACCTACTACTACTCCAACTCCACCACCTACTACTCCTACTCCACCACTCACTCCTACTACTATTACTCCTACTCCACCATCTACTACTCCTAGTCCATCACCTGCTACTACTCCACCACCTACTACTTATACTCCACCACCTACTACTATTACTCCTCCTACTACTACTCCACCACCTACTACTCCACCACCTACTCCTACTAATCCTCCTACTCCACCACCTACTACTCCTACTCCACCACCTACTACTCCTACTCCACCACCTACTACTCATACTCCAACACCTACTACTACTATTACTCCACCACCTAATACTACTACTCTACCACCTACTACTACTCCTCCACCTACTACTCCACAACCTACTACTACAACTCCACCACCTACTACTACTCCACCACCACCTACTCCTACTACTCCACCACCACATACTACTGCTACTACTCCACCACCTACAACACCTACTACTCCTACTCCAGCACCTACTACTACTCCTGCACCTACTACTACTCCAGCACCTACTACTACTACTGCTACTCCTACTACTGCTACTCCTACTCCTACTCCACCACCTTCTATTATTACTACTACTACTCCACCACCTACTACTCCACAACCTACTCCTCCTCCTACTCCTCCTACTACTATACCTACTACTACTCCACCACCTCCTACTCCACCACCTACTACTATTACTACTCCACCTCGAACTACTCCTACTCCAACTACTCCTACTCCAACTACTCCTACTCCACCACCTACTACTCCACCACCTACTACTCCACCACCTACTCCTCCTACTCCACCACCTACTACTCCTCCTACTACTACTCCTACTCCACCACCTACTACTGGTGGTGGTGGGTAGGGTGCTGGTGGGTATAGTGGCGGTGGGTATAGTGGCAGTGGGTAGGGTGGCGGTGGGTAGGGTTGGAGGGTGGCGGTGGGTAAGGGTGGTGGGTGGTGGTGGGTAGGGATGGTGGTGGGTAGGGGTGGTGGGTATGGTGGTAGGGTGGTGGTAGTGGGTGTGGTGGTGGTAGGGGTGGGTGTGGTGGTGGTAGGGGTGGGTGTGGTGGTGGTGGGTAGGGTGGTGATGGATAGGGTGGTGATGGTGGTGGGTAGGGGTGGTTGATAGGGTGGTGGTGGGTAGGGTGATGGTGGGTAGGGTGATGGTGGGTAGGGTGGCAGTGGGTAGGGGTGGTGGGTTTGGTGGTGGTGGGTAGGGTGGAAGTGGTGGGCAGGGTGGTGGTGGTGGGTAGGGTGGTGGTGGTGATGCTTAGCGGTGGAGGGTAGGGGTGGCGAGTAGGGTGGTGATGGTGGTGGTGGTGGGTAGGGTGGTGGTGGTGATGCTTAGCGGTGGTGGGTAGGGGTGGCGAGTAGGGTGGTGATGGTGGTGAGAGAGCGCAATTTGAATAAAAAAAATATGTATGAACCATATTCACAAGCCTATCGCATAAACGTAGAAACTGTAACGTGAAGTTAACACTTATAGCATATAATTAACTGATGTTATCAAGGTAATATAGGAAATGTAAATGTATTTACTCTTGAACATGCATTAGATTTAGAAGACCCGTATACGTAGTGGGCTAATGTAGAAATGTGTAGAAATGCTTATGAACTGAAGAACGTGCAAAGTAGAATTCATGTACGTGTGTAACTTTAAATGGAGAAACGGCGAGAAATGTAACATGGAGAGATGTGCAGAGAAAATACATAACGATATAACGAACGAGAATATAACTTTATATTCTATGTAATTTATATTCTATGTAGAATGTATTCATTTAAGCAAACGATTTACTAAATGTGATTATATATAAATGTGTGTTGAAGGTTATACTGTGTAGAAGCTTTTTGTAAGAATGTTAGAAGGGTTTAGGTCATGTGTGATTTTAACCTAACTGACCGAGGGTTCGCAGGAGTGTGGTCCGCGGTTTGTAATTTAGTGGGCTCACAGGAGTCGTGAATAGCCTTGACGTGAACGTGCGAGCCAAGGAGTCTAGTTCTTGTTAGATTTAAGGTGACAATGCCGGACGGAGTTTATGGCCTAAACGTGATAAGGGGCGCTTGGAATTTGAGTCTTGTTTTGAAATGACCATTCACAGGACCAAGAAAGGTTATGCATATAGTTGTAAAGAGTAAAGTTCTGCTGAGGTGATAGACTTTTGCTCCGAAAGGACAACTGATATGTCAATGAAGTCACCAGCAAGAAGACGAAGATGGCGCCTAAGGAGAAGGGTCAACTTAACGGACGACGGAAGGAGATGAAGACATGGAAAAGAGCAAAGAATTAGATCATGGGGAAAGTCCACGGTGGGCGTCGAAGGGGCGTTCCACCCACACTGTGATTGTGTATTTTAGGGACAGCACCCCGGGGAGAAGAGAGCGAAGGGTGAAGCGAGAGCGAAGGCGAAGGCGAAGAGCTCAGAGTAGATGACTTGAGCAGATGCGCTGAGAGAGATCAGAGCGCAAGAGAGCAGTAGGCCGAGGCCCCTTAGAGAGCGGATGGGTAGGCAGAGAGGGTACTGCTCCTTAAACTTACATTACCTTTAGAGGCTAAGAGAGTTTGTACTTCTTTGGAAGTCAAATTGCTGACACCTTTTTAGGTTAGGAACTTGCGAAGTAGGGATGTCACTTAGTATAGAGTAGGGACAGATTAACTTGATTATTTTTCTCTTTCTTTAGATGACGCAACGGAACCACATCATATCTATGCTTTTTAATTTGTTGATTCTCGAGCTGACTTTAATTGTATTCATTTGTAGACTGAGGTTCTTTAGGGAATATATGTTCCTTCTAGTTCCTGTATATTTGATGAACCTTATCCTGAGAGGATTGTACTTGCAACTTTTCTTAATTTTATATTAAAACTTTTAAACTTTATCAGTTGTAAGTGGTTCTTCAGAGTTGCGTCAGTTTATGGGGTTTATCTAACCTATGCGGGGTTTGTCTTTTACTCAATGACAGAAAATAAGCGATCCAAAATTGACGAATGAGATAAGTTATTAAAGTGATCATAAATTGATATTAAAATCTCATTCCCCGCAGTTGGTAGCAGAGGATGGTTTTCTTCTTGAGGAAGACAACCTAGGTCAGGTCTAGATTACCCCAAGGTCCCTAGTCATCGACGACCAGAAGAAGAATCCCTGCCGAAGAAGGTGCTGACGGTGCATCGAGAGAAAAGCAGCAGAGTCGGTCGAGAGTGAGTATAAGGGTCATGCGTTGTAAGATTGCGGTATTTTATGTTGTACTTGTGTTGTAATGTCAAGCGGAGTTGAATGCCTGTAGTGTGATTGAGGGAAGGTTGTGAGCGCGCGCAACTGGATAAAATCTTAAGTTCAAAGAGAGCTCAAGTGGTTCGGGTGTATCGAACACCCAGAGTAATTTGTCTACCATTAAAAGGGGGTCATGAGGTACCATTGATCGCCCGACGGACCGATGATAGGGGGAGCGTAAGAGTGAGAGTATGAGTAACGGACGCTGGTCGTACGTTTACTGTATGTAAGTAACCTATCAGTCAAGGCGATCGTCTGACCGTGAGAGGAAAGACGTTTCGTCAGTTGAGGTGACAATTACAGTTAGACTGTGGCCGTACAGTCAGAGAAAAGTGATCGCTTGGACGGAAGTAGTCATTTTTCAGCGTATGAATGAAAACGCATGCAAGATCGTGAGACGAGTTGAGAACGGAAGGGAATTGCTGCAAAGAGAACGAGTGACGTCAGCATAGAGCCGCGCTGAGATTGGTCGGTCAGCGTAGAGTCGCGCTGGGATAGGCTGATTAGCGAGAGCCGCGTAGGGATTGGTTGGTTTGTCATCGGGACGTAAACAAGGAAGAGAAAGAGGAAAATTGTAGATTGTCGAAAATGAAGTGTTTTAAGAGTTTAAGGGCGATCTTTAAGAGAGATAGAAGAAACTTATATGCTGGAGAAGAAGCTCCACCAGAAGGCACACCAGCTTATCATATGGCAGTAAATGTAGGCTTACACTCGATATTATGGATCTCCGAGTGGAATAAGCTAACAGAAGGGAATAAGGAACTGACGTTTCCGAGATACGGAACGTTTAAGCTAGAAGTATTGAACCAACTGAAAGCAGTAATGCTTGCAACAAGACCTCTACCAAGGCCAACACAGTTCGAAGCCCTTAGTGCATGGTTTAGAGCAGCACACGAAAAGAGCGTAAAGAGACGCTAAATGGGACGATGAAGCCAAAAAGTGGAGGGTGCAAAAGATAGAAGCAGACAAGCTGTACCCGATGCTAGAAGTTACGGGGGAAAAGAAACCTCTAGAAGAAGATGAGGATAGCGAGACGGAGGAAGATCTGATAGAGAGGCTATTAACAGATAGACCACCTCCGTACAGCGGAGAAGCCGAAAGTCCTGTATTACAACAAGGGGACGGAGCTAGATGGGGGGAATATAAATCGCTCCCAGTATCAGAGTGGGATGCCAAGAAAGGTGAGGACGTACCTCAATCTAGTTCCAAACAGAGAGTAGTAGGAAGATTCGTGGTCCAGAAGGTGCCAGAAACGCAGTATGCAAGGTCGTATCAAATGCCAGATGCTCTGCAAGTACCTGTTACCATAGGGCCTATAGTGTCAATCTATAACCCGGAGGGAGTCCAGCAGGAGGAACAGGCACAATGGGACAGGGAAAGGGCAGAGATGGAGAATAGGAATAGGACGATGAATCCTCAGAGGCAGATACTAGCACCAATGAGTCGGAGTACCCCACTAGATTCTGCAACGGGTCCCTGGGTAGAACAAGGGGGCCAAAGAGGACAGATGGATTTAAGGGGACCGAAACCGAAATCCTATAAGGAATTAAGGGAATATTTGAGAGAATGGGATACTGCCGAAGAAACTGAGAATAAGAAATTAGAAACAGGAGCAGAATGGAGTGATCAGGATAACAGGATCCTCTCTCATTGTGGAGCTGGCGAAAGCAGCCCAGAGTGGGAGAGAGGGAGTCAAGGAAGCAGAGGAGATACTTGCCATATTACCAGCGGCAATAGGCAAATGTATAACGACAGAAGTACAGGGTGTGGGGAGGTGCCTCGCGTCACTTTTAGTGAGGGAGAACGAAGGACGCAGGAGTATCGAAATAGTTTCAGATGCACTCACCATGCCCCAGAAGAAAATGCGCGACATTGGAATCACGGTAACATGGAGAGTCGTGAAACGTCTCGACATGCCTCCGGTGATCACAACCGAAATCACGGAAACATGGAGAGCCGCGAAGGGTCTCGCCATGCATCCGGTGAACACGAACGAAGTCACGGGAATATAGGGAGTCGCGAAACGTCTCGCCATGCATCCGGTGATCACGAACGAGATCGCGGGAACATGGAGGGCCATGAAGGATCTTATCGGTTGTTGAGCGACATCAGACAGCAAGCGAGTTACAATGGTTTAGAAAAGCACGGTGGCTCCTATATCGTATCTGGAGACACCGAGCCGGAAAGACGGAATGTAGTGATGGGGAATGGAGCAATGTTCCACCACACCCCAAGGGAAGATGGAAAGGCTTGGGATCTAGAGAGGTGGGAACAAAGAGATGGAAGAAAAACTCCTCATAACTCACCTGTGCTTAGGCGTAGGGCGCATAGTGGAGGTGAGAGGGATGTAAGAGAACAACCTAGGACTGACGTACTGAGAGCTGAAATTAAAGCAAGACGGATTGATGTAATGAGTTTAAAATCAGACTTGGATGAGATAATTGATGGCACAGTGGCAATAGAAAGGTTAGAGCTGTATGAACCGGATGAAATACTGTTTTTATCTAAAGATGTTACTCGGAAAGCAAGGACAGCTCATGAGAAATTATCTGAATTAGCAGACAAGTATATGATAGACATGTCACGAACTAAAGCCTTACAGGCCAACCATAGGCTGAATTGCACAGATCGAGATCTAGATGAGCGTAGGACGATTGGGCTAAGAGTACACATAAGGGAACTGATCATGTGTATTAGGATATGGAGAGATCTGGATAGATGGGAGGAAAAATGGTCCAAGAGGGGATCTGTCAGAAGGAGTGCACTTGTGAAGTCCCAGGATGGAGACCTAATGCGAATGGAAGCTTTCCCTTTGCGAGAAATCGCGAACGGAAACTACGTTCATAACCTTGGAGTAGGGGGGATTTAGCGGCATTCACTAATTCTTTTCCCAAGTTAAGAGAGAACCCCGTAGAGTGGTACAAGCAAGTAGAGAGGTTCGTGAAGATCTCAAAGGTGCTGTGGATCGATTTGAACACCTTGTTCGATATCGTAGTACCTGGAGATTTGTGGACGGCATGCAAACTTAGTATCGAATGGCCCACTTGTGAGCCTCCGAGAGATACCCAGACAAACGGCCCATCCGATAGAGTCATGGAAAAGTACGAAAGAGTAATTGCATGGTTAAAAGAGAAAGTGCCAGTGCAAGACATAGACTGGGTTAAGATAGATCGAACAACTCAGGAACCTAAAGAGACAGTTCACGAATTCTACGAGAGATTGCTGAAAGCATTTAAACAGTATAGCGGGTTGGATGTCATGGATCCTAAAGACATAGGACAGTTTGTGTCGAAGTTTGTTCTAGGATTGAGACCAGACATAAGCCTAATGATACAACAGCATTTGATTTGTTGGCAGAACAAACCGTTAGATGAGATTCTGAGGTATGCAAGGTACTGTAGCGACGAAATAGATTCGAAGGCAAAGAAACTTAAAGAAAAGCTGATGTTGGTGCAAATGCAATCAGCTGGAAAGGGTGGACAGCGGCAACAGGGAACAGGAACACCAGTAAAGAAACAGAATAATCAAAACAGAGATGAGGAAGAAAGACCGAGACCGAGAATGGATATCGCGACACTGAAAAAGACAACGAGGTGTCATCAGTGTAACGAGGTGGGACATTGGAGACGCGAGTGTCCATATAATGTCGAGACGGGGGAATTAGAACAGGAAGAGGACGAGGTTCAACCCAACATGGTAAAGGGAACAGCAGTCCCGAAGGGAAAGTTTATCAAAGGGGGGAATCAGACTCCTCGAGCCCCGTTTCCTCAACCACCTTGCATTACCAATGGAGGGAAAACCTATAGACAAATGCCATTGTTCGTAGGCGGAGAAGAATGCTACTACGTTGATCCTCTTACGGGGCAACGAATGAATAGAGAAGAGGACTGTACTCTAGGTGCAGCCCTGGAAGTAGATCAGAGAGGACCCTACGTAGAGGCTGAAGTAGCTGGATGTCCTACGACCTTTTTGGTGGATACGGGGGCCACTCGATCCACGTTGAGATCAGCGGTAGTCCCAGGTTTGCCAATGTCGGGAGAGACGATCCAGGTGGTAGGAGTCGCAAACAGGAGGATGACGAATCCTCTAACAGAACCAGTGTCAGTAAAGATAGGGAATTACAGTGACGAACATCAGTTTGTAATCTGTGATTCTAGCCCTGTGTGTCTGTTAGGAAGAGATCTGTTGTGTAAATTGAATTGCACAAAACATTGCACACCTGAAGGAGTAGAAGTGCAGACCAATGATGAGGATGCCGATTTTAAAGTCGTAAACTCGCAGGAATGCGTGGAACTATATCCTACCTTGACAGTGGAGGAGCTTCCACAGGATTTGAGGGAGAAAGTGTCAGCTGAAGTGTGGGATTTTACAGGAGAAGAAATAGGATTGATCAAAGGGGTAGAACCAGTAAAGATCATGGTAAGACCCAATGCCGAGTATCCGAGAATACCACAATATAAGTTGACACCGGAGACGATTGCAGGAATAAAGCCTGTGATCGAATCCATGATTAAGCAGGGAATACTGAAGGAGATCGTGGGAAGTCCATGTAATTCCCCGATTATGGGTTTACAGAAGCCTAGTGGAAAATACAGAATAGTGCAGGACCTACGAAAGATTAATAATATCGTTGTTTCATGTTGTCCAGTGGTACCGAATCCATCAGTGATATTGTTTCAGATACCGTTCCAAGCTGAATGGTTCACCGTGATAGATTTATGTCAGGCTTTCTTTTCGATTCCTTTGGATGAGGAGAGCCAGTATCTTTTCGCTTTTAAGCTGGAAGATCGCGTTTTAACATGGTGTCGTATCCCTCAGGGGTATACAGAAAGCCCATCGATTTTTAACCAGCTGCTGAAGAAAAATCTTGAAAGTCTGGTACTGCCCAAGAACTCGGTTCTAGTCCAGTACATAGACGACCTCCTAGTTGCGTCAGAAACTGAGGAAGCTTGCAAAGTAGACACCATTACCTTACTAAATCACTTGGCCGAGAACGGACACAAGGTGTCTCCAAGTAAATTGCAGTATTGTAAGACTGAAGTGCAATACTTGGGCCATAGGATTGAAAAGGGAAAGCGGAAGGTGTCTCCAGACAGGATAGAGGCGATCATGAAAATGAACGCGCCTACAACACAAAGAGAAGTCAGGATGTTTCTAGGCATGGTCGGTTACTGTCGACAGTGGATAGACAACTTCTCACTGAAGGCAAAACCGTTACTACAACTGACGCACAAAGGAGTAAGTGATCCGGTACCATGGGACAAAGATTGTTTGATGGCATTTTTGCAGCTGAGGGAGGACCTATGTCGTGCCCCGGCTTTAGGAATGCCTGATTATACAAAACCATTTTTGCTTTACTGCTGCGAAAGAGAGGGATGCGCTTTAGCAGTTTTGGCCCAGATACACGGAGATGCGCGTAGGCCAGTTGCGTATTTTTCGGCTACATTAGATCCAGTAGCCGCAGCGTTGCCCGGATGTCTCAAATCCGTTGCTGCAACAGGTGTCAGCATTGAAAGATGTGAAAGTGTGGTAATGGGACATCAGTTAGTGGTGTACGTACCGCATTCTGTAGAATTGTTAATGACCAGGACTAAGACTCAGCATCTGACGAATAGCAGGCTCACACGCTACGAGCAAGTCATACTGGCTGCCGAGAATGTGACCCTAAAGAGATGCTCCGTCTTGAATCCTGCAACTTTGATGCTACTTCCAAATGAGATTGATGATGAAATTTGTACAGATCATGACTGCCTAGATGTGACTGAACTATGCACCAAACCGAGACCAGATATCGTAGACGAGCCATTGACTGACCCCGATGAAATATTCTTTGTTGATGGTTCATGCGTAAGAGACGATATTGGTCAGCTGAGAGCAGCTTATGCAGTTTGTACAATTACCAGAGTTGTGGAAGCAGCCTGCCTGGAAGGAGTACATTCCGCTCAGGTAGCTGAAATTATTGCTTTGACCCGTGCCTGTTTAGCAGGTAACAAAATTCGAGTCACCATATACACCGATAGCCAGTATGGTTTCGGGGTAGTTCACGACTATGGGCAGTTATGGTCTCAAAGAGGTTACATGACCTCCTCGGGTTCTCCAATTAGGAATGGAGAATTCGTGAGATTATTGTTAGAGGCATTGCAAGGTCCGTCAGCCATAGCAGTTGTCAAATGTGCTGCGCACACGAAGAACGTAGACTTTGTGTCGCAAGGCAATCGTTATGCTGATGAGGTAGCGCGTTATTGCGCAGAACAAGGTTATTCTCACACCAATGTAGAAGTGGGGGGAATACAGGAAAGAACTGAATTGACAATGTTGTTAGACACTGTAGACACGTGGGATGAGCTAAAGAGTGTTCAGGAAAACGCACCAGAGGAGGAGAAAAAGGGCTGGGAGACAGCTGGATGTACTAGAAGTGAAATGAACTTTTGGATCTCTGCAGATGGGAGAGCAGTTTTACCAAACGAACTTGTTAGTCCAATGGCAAGGAAATTGCATGGATCAGCACACATAGGTAGAGATGCTATGGTGAGAGTATTCAGACAAACGTGGTTTAACCCGAAGTTTAGAGTAGCGGCAGAAGCAGTATGTCAGCGATGTGCGATCTGTCAGCAGCTAAACGTAGGAAAGAGAACGCCAGTCACATTGAGTCACATTGGGAGGTCTGGGGGGCCTTTCAATAGAATGCAGCTGGATTTTATTGAAATGCCTCAATGCAATAGACTCAGATACGTGTTAGTGATTGTCTGTATCTTTTCTAGATGGGTTGAAGCTTACCCGACACGTAGGTGCGATACATTCACAGTAGCGAAATTGTTACTTAGAGAGCTGATACCGAGGTTTGGGGTGCCATCCTCTTTGGAATCGGACAGAGGAACTCATTTTAACAGCGAAATAGTGAAGATGTTGTGCTCAGCTTTGGGTATCGATCAGAAGCTCCATTGCAGTTATCGACCAGAAGCTTCAGGGATTGTAGAGCAAATCAACAGCACGATAAAGTCCAGACTCGCCAAAGTTTGTTCATCAACATCCCTGAGTTGGCCAGACGCACTTCCAGTGGTTCTTATGAGCATACGTAGCACACCAGATAGGAAAACAGGTCTGTCTCCACACGAGGTGCTAATGGGAAGAGCTATGAGATTGCCATCGGTTCCGACTGCAGCGTTGTTGAACATCACAGACGATTTGATCTTGGACTACTGTAAGGGACTATCTGATGCCATTAATTCTGTGTCCCTCCAGGTCCAGGCTGCAGAGGTTCCATCAGCACAAGACTTGTGCCATGACCTGTGTCCGGGGGACTGGGTCCTGGTGAAGAAGCACGTTAGAAAGAACTGTCTAGACGTGCGCTGGCGAGGACCGTTCCAAGTCATACTAGTTACGAACACTGCAGTAAAGTGTGGAGGGTTGCCCAACTGGATACACGCTTCACACACCCGAAGAGTGCCAACACCTCTGGAAGAAACAGCTCCTCTCTCGGATGAGAATCCAGCGGAAAGCGGAGAAGCCACAGAGGGGGAAAGCCAAGCTGTAGAGGGGATTGAAGAGGTTGAGCCGGTGTCGGAACAGGTTGATGACGGTCAGGACACCAGTGGGACCGAAGTCGCCTCAGGAGAAGAAAGTAATTGGGAGTCCGAATCGGATACCGAACAAGCTGAGAGTGACCAAGAGACAAGTCCAAGAACAAGGAGCAGGAGGACAAGGAGTGACGAAGCCAGTTGGCCGGAGAGAAGAAGAAGGCCAAGTTTAAAAGCAGATCAAGAAAGAACCCTTGTCCCGATCTCTGAAGAGTCGGATCAGGGAGAAGACACTACAGACTCAGGCACTGAGAGTCCAAGAAGATCGAGAAGGGTACGTGTGCCCTGCAGAAGGTACGCCACCCCAGAGTGGACCTATCTAGCAGATGTCTTGGGGACAGAAATCTGGGAGAGTGAAAGAAGTGAAGGTAATCGATCTCGATCCATTTGTGGCAGTGGAGATATGGATGTTGACGCCTGGACTCGAGACTGAGGGGTTACTGACTTTCACACTTCCCATACCCCCATACCTAAGTCGGATCAAAGATCTAGTGCTAAATCGATTACAGTTTCCGACTTTTGGTCATCAAATTCCAGAAGAAGAAGAAAAAGTTGTTCGTTTTGAACTATTGGAACTTGTTGTTAAAGCTGCAGGTACGAGAATAATTGTTGATGCATAAAAACTTTTGTATATAAGCTATAAAGAAGAAGATAACCTAGCGCCGAGTGGAAAGAAGAATAAATTTAGGGATTACATTTAGAGGACGGAGAAGGGTTAGGGTTGTCTACTGTAGAAATGAAAAAGACATTGTTGTGAAAAGAGACTTTTGTTGATAAAGAGCACTTTACAGACTGAGAAAGCAAATAAAGCAAGCCAAAGACTTGAAAAGAAATTTTTCTTCGCAAAAGAAGGAGTTGCGCTGTCTTTGATAACATGGAGAACGGCAACCCAAACCGAAAAGCTAAATGCATAATAGGTACACTAATAGCAGTAGTAATTTTTCTCATAATTACAGTAGTTACCACATCATACATGGTAGGACATGAAAGTGATAAAGAAGTAGCAGATGTAAAGCCTGTAACGACTTTGAAACCTGCTCTTGTTGGGAAGGAGGAGGAGAGCAATGTCATCCGTGAAAAGGCATTACTGGCGAATGAAGCTCGTAGGTTACACGTAGACGAGTCACAGGGAAACTTTAGGTCAAATGCATATGCCAAACTGTTGTACGAGTATATCGATGCCATGGAGGCCAAGGAATGTTACGTTTGTATGCAATTGCCGGCTTCCGTAGACGAAGGCATCCGATATCATCATCTCCCACTGACTTATGGGATAACATGTAGTTTACTGCTTAGTATATTTTATGGTAGGGAAGGATTTGAGTACTACTTTTCAAATTATGATTCGGTACTGCCTGAAGTTCCGAATTATAAACAAATGAATAAGTGGGACTATTATAAAAAGGAGGATAGATTAGCCAAATTCTTTCTTCCTTGGGATACACTAGATACATCATATGCACGCAGAAATAATCTGACTTGCAAAGTGTCAGAAGTAGAGAAAAAGTTCATAGGACAAGTAGACGATAGATACAGAAGGCAGAAGATTCTGAAAATGTCAGGACAGTGGAAAACAGATTGGACCGAAGAAGAAAAAGCACACAAGAAGAAAGGTAGCAATGGTCCAATAGCTTTGGATAGAACGCAGAAAGGAAAGTTATGTTTAACTCGAAGCAAGACATATTATGAGAGTGTATTTGTAGGTGAAGTAAATTGCGAACATGCTTTTAGGTTAGAGTACTACACGAAGGATTTCATGAAAGGGATGCAAGTTATTCCGAATGTGTATTTTGTATGTGGAAGAAATGCCTATGTAAAACTGCCTGACAATTGGTATGGTTCGTGTTACTTGGCAATTGTCTTCCCCAAAATATATCATGCAAGGGATTTAGCGATCATAGAAGGAAAGGCTTCGACAAGAGCGAAAAGGGAAGTAGGAGATGCAGAAGTAGTAGGAGATGTATTTGGAGCGATGTTTCCTTTGTTAGGTTTAATACTTAACGATGTTAAGATTAGGAGACTAGCTACAGTCGTAGATAGATTATCTGCAAGTACTGCAAGGTCATTAATGTTAGTAGAAGGAGAGATGCAGTCGATTAGAGCAATGGTTCTTCAGAACCGACTTGCTTTAGATGTACTGCTAGCAAAAGAGGGCGGAGTTTGCAAAGCTTTGAAGGTCCAAGAATGTTGTACTTACATTCCAGACAATTCAAAACCACTTGAGAAAGTCATACAGAACATTACACAAATACATAAAGAAATCGAAGATTTATCAAAAACAAATGTTTGGGAAAAAGTAGGTCATGGAGTAGGAAAGGTTGGAAGTTGGTTTGCCAACCTTGGTAAAAGCATTGTGTGGTATATACTAAAACCTATATTGATAGTATTGATTTGCATAATCACATTATTAGGGTTTGTGAAATTGTATAAATGGTATAGGTCGAACAGGTTACAAAGATCCATGAGAGAGCAAGAAAGGAGATTAGCTGTTTTACAAGATCAACAGTACAAAAGTTTAAGAGCTCTCGAAACGATAAAAAGGGGGAATGTTGTAACTAGTTCTGTGTAAGGTGTTATTCAAATTGCATTTAGTGATGACTCCTAGAAGTCATCAAAGGGGGGAACTGAGAGAGCGCAATTTGAATAAAAAAAATATGTATGAACCATATTCACAAGCCTATCGCATAAACGTAGAAACTGTAACGTGAAGTTAACACTTATAGCATATAATTAACTGATGTTATCAAGGTAATATAGGAAATGTAAATGTATTTACTCTTGAACATGCATTAGATTTAGAAGACCCGTATACGTAGTGGGCTAATGTAGAAATGTGTAGAAATGCTTATGAACTGAAGAACGTGCAAAGTAGAATTCATGTACGTGTGTAACTTTAAATGGAGAAACGGCGAGAAATGTAACATGGAGAGATGTGCAGAGAAAATACATAACGATATAACGAACGAGAATATAACTTTATATTCTATGTAATTTATATTCTATGTAGAATGTATTCATTTAAGCAAACGATTTACTAAATGTGATTATATATAAATGTGTGTTGAAGGTTATACTGTGTAGAAGCTTTTTGTAAGAATGTTAGAAGGGTTTAGGTCATGTGTGATTTTAACCTAACTGACCGAGGGTTCGCAGGAGTGTGGTCCGCGGTTTGTAATTTAGTGGGCTCACAGGAGTCGTGAATAGCCTTGACGTGAACGTGCGAGCCAAGGAGTCTAGTTCTTGTTAGATTTAAGGTGACAATGCCGGACGGAGTTTATGGCCTAAACGTGATAAGGGGCGCTTGGAATTTGAGTCTTGTTTTGAAATGACCATTCACAGGACCAAGAAAGGTTATGCATATAGTTGTAAAGAGTAAAGTTCTGCTGAGGTGATAGACTTTTGCTCCGAAAGGACAACTGATATGTCAATGAAGTCACCAGCAAGAAGACGAAGATGGCGCCTAAGGAGAAGGGTCAACTTAACGGACGACGGAAGGAGATGAAGACATGGAAAAGAGCAAAGAATGAGATCATGGGGAAAGTCCGCGGTGGGCGTCGAAGGGGCGTTCCACCCACACTGTGATTGTGTATTTTAGGGACAGCACCCCGGGGAGAAGAGAGCGAAGGGTGAAGCGAGAGCGAAGGCGAAGGCGAAGAGCTCAGAGTAGATGACTTGAGCAGATGCGCTGAGAGAGATCAGAGCGCAAGAGAGCAGTAGGCCGAGGACCCTTAGAGAGCGGATGGGTAGGCAGAGAGGGTACTGCTCCTTAAACTTACATTACCTTTAGAGGCTAAGAGAGTTTGTACTTCTTTGGAAGTCAAATTGCTGACACCTTTTTAGGTTAGGAACTTGCGAAGTAGGGATGTCACTTAGTATAGAGTAGGGACAGATTAACTTGATTATTTTTCTCTTTCTTTAGATGACGCAACTGAACCACATCATATCTATGCTTTTTAATTTGTTGATTCTCGAGCTGACTTTAATTGTATTCATTTGTAGACTGAGGTTCTTTAGGGAATATATGTTCCTTCTAGTTCCTGTATATTTGATGAACCTTATCCTGAGAGGATTGTACTTGCAACTTTTCTTAATTTTATATTAAAACTTTTAAACTTTATCAGTTGTAAGTGGTTCTTCAGAGTTGCGTCAGTTTATGGGGTTTATCTAACCTATGCGGGGTTTGTCTTTTACTCAATGACAGAAAATAAGCGATCCAAAATTGACGAATGAGATAAGTTATTAAAGTGATCATAAATTGATATTAAAATCTCATTCCCCGCAGTGGTGATGGTGATGGTGGTGGTGGTGGGTAGGGTGGTGGGTAGGGTGGAGGTGGTGGGCAGGGTGGTGGTGGTGGGTAGGGTGGTGGTGGTGTTGCTTAGCGGTGGTGGGTAGGGGTGGCGAGTAGGGTGGTGATGGTGGTGGTGGGTAGGGTGGAGGTGGCGGGCAGGGTGGTGGCGGTGGGTAGGGTGGTGGTGGTGATGCTTAGCGGTGGTGGGTAGGGTGGTGATGGTGGTGGTGGGTAGGGTGGTGGGTAGGGTGGAGGTGGTGGGCAGGGTGGTGGTGGTGGTGGGTAGGGTGGTGGTGGTGATGCTTAGCGGTGGTGGGTAGGGGTGGCGAGTAGGGTGGTGATGGTGGTGGTGGGTAGGGTGGTGGGTAGCGTGGTGGTGATGGTGGTGGGTGCATACATGCGTTACATGAGGACACATTCATTTTTGTTAGGCACGGGGTGTTTAAGTGATTTGCCCAGATTCCCAGGCAGCGTCGGTTTGAGGCAGCGCATGCGCACCATCTAGAGTCGAGACCTAAAAAGGAGTTAAAAATGGCACAAATTATGTATTTTTTTGCGGGAAATTATCATGGGAAACTCGTATTATTTTCCAGCCAGGAGACCTAATTATTACACCCAAGCACTAAACAATTCTGACATGGGGTGAGCTAATGCTATATTATAAACACCCATGATTGAAATACAGAATTTTGCGTTTCCCTGCTCCTGTGTGATGTCTGTGTCAGTCTACGTTTCTGTATTTGAATTTCGGGACTTGTACATATCCCAGAATACAAAGAAAACACTTGGACTGGGCTAACATTTTGACAGGGATGGCGCGTTGCGTTAAATATCACCATATACAGCGTTAATAAAGAGCCAAGAAATATATTTTCACGGTAAATAAATGGAAGTGTCTTATGATGAGGTAAACATAGAAATCCCGTCGTGTAGCCCCGAGAAGGGGACGTTTATTACTTATTTTCTGCTAATTCCGTCCTGTACAATGCAACCAAATTGTCGGGAACGGAGGTGACTTAAAACCAGTTGAAATATATATTGCCTATATTAGAATGATGATGCGTACCCTTGGTTTTGCCAATACATTAAAAAACAATATTACATCGTTATAGGGGAAAAAATGCATTTGCCCCGGGCCCCCAACTCCTTAAGCTGTGCCCGATAGGCAGAGAAGGGTGTAGAGGGCGGCTGAGAGAAGAGACGTTTGCAAACAGAAATAAAGAGAGTCGATACAGATGGGGCCTTTTGGAAAGGTGGGGGGGTGGGGGGGGGGTGCCCATGCCTTACTGCGCCCTGCTACTTCCCCCCAGGCCTTTCATTCCAGGCTTGTATCCGTCACACCCCTGCTCTCCTCCTCAGCCCCCCACGTCTCCTCATCTGCCCATCTTTCTGTCAATTCCTCGGAACTCCTTCACCCCCTCCACTCCCCCTTTCTTCACTCTCCTTGCTTCGGCACTTCTGTCTTTCCCTTCTGGGTCCTCCCTTTCAGATACATGCCAACATTTTAGGACAGGGAAGTGGGAGATTGTGAAATTGAAATAGGGAGAATGTAATTCCCCCATTGACTTCTATTGAACAAGATGCAATTTCAGGCGGGAGATAGTTAAAAGGAAGCCATTTGGGCTCGAAAAATCTGCAGTCTCCCGGCTGAATCGGGTCTATTGGCACGTCTGCTTTCATCCCTTCACTTGTGCACCCCCACAGCACCTCTGCCCCCATCTCTCATCATCCCCACCCCTCAGTCTCAATCATTTCCCTTCAGCCACTGCTGCTTACTTCTCGTTTCTGGGTCGAGTCTGAAGCCGAATACTTTGAATCCCAGCAGGGTCGGCTCAGCCCCTCATCCTTTTGGTGTCGATACAGCGTGGCCTTCCGTTGGGTAGCTGTACCCTCCCCCTCCTGTTTCCAATGCTTTCGACGGTTACAAGCTAGTGGAAGTGCGTGCATCATGGAGTGACCATCGTACATGCGCTTCGCCCGCCTCAGACCCTCCTTTACTCATCTTTTCACCTCTCTTTACTTCCTCCTCGCGTTCATCCCCGCTCCCTTCTTTTCCGTTCCTTTCCTTCCTCTCAGTCCTCGGCCCTGTTGTTCCCCCACTTGTTTCATTTCTCCGCGTCGGGCGGTGTTATTCTTTTTACACCCCTCCTCCTTCCCTCCCCCTTCTTGTTCTCCGTTACTTTCCTCCTCTCGGTCCTCCGTCCTCCCCAAGACTCTTATTTTCACTTCGCAATCCTGCTCTATTTTTTTTGTACGACCTCTCCCCCATGTTCCTTCTTCACACCGTCTCCCTTTCTCCTTTCATTCCTGTACGGTTTCGTCCTCTCAATTCATTTCTTTTCATCAGCCCCCCGCCCCTCCCTCAGGCCTCACACTTCCATGCTTCTCTTCTCCCCTCGCCTGATGTCTCTTGCTGCTCCAGGTGTGATCTGCACTCTTCTTCCCCCTTAAATTCTTTTAATCATCCCCCCCCACCCCCGCTCTCCCGGCCCCTCCCTCAGTCTTCACATCTCCACCCCACCCCCCCCTTCCATGCCTCAGTTTCTCTGCTTACCTCGTCTCTCGGCTCTGGCAGCCCTAGGTCGACCCTTGTGATTCATGCATCGCCAACAGCCTGTCCCTCGGAGCTCGGCTGTCTCTCGCAGTGCAACCACGAGTGAGGGGCTGAAATGACTGCACAAACAACAAGGTGAAGGCGTACCGTGGGCAACGCCTGCCGAATTCAGTGAAGTGACTGCCAGGACGAGCGTACTAGGTGCCGCTAGGGTCTTACCAACGAGTCAAACAGTGAACCTCTTGAAGTTTCACTGTCAATAAAAATGAAACAAGATGTTTCATGAACGTGCGTTCTACTACGAAGCTTAGGAAGTGAGCATAAGGAGAAAACATAAGCTTACCAGTTTCAATATCTACGTAGCTCGTAACAAAAAAAAAGAGCGTGGATGCCCTGTTAAAAACACTAACCTTTCATTCAAAATTGATGATAATACACTGTATCTTGTATAAATATGCAACAATCTTGTGATGTGATGCTTACCGAAGGAAGAAAGAAACAAACGCCAAAAAGCTGCCTCTCTCTTAAATTACACTAACGTCAGTGTCAATGTCTACGTTGCTTGTAAGTGAAACAAAATAGCAAGAGTCCCTTGTATTAAAACACTGACCTTTCATTCAAAAGTGACAAAAACACACTGCATCTTATTTCAATGTGCAACACTCTTGTGATGTGGTGCTTACTGAAGGTTGAAAGAACCGACCGCCGAAACGCCGCCGCCCTGTCGAATTGCGCTGACATCATAACGTACGTGAGTGCGTGCTTGCTATTTAAAGATATATCAACCTCAAGACTATTAAGGGCTCTCCGCATTAACAAAACTTTATTAAAGCCAACTGTGAACGCAAACCTCCAGCGTAAGGCTACATACAGACTCTACTGTACATCAATTTGGACACAAACCTCCGCATATAAGAGTACAAAAAACGCATGCTTCGTAAGTTGCATCCTAAGCCTGTGATCTTCCGAAAGAAAAAACAGTAGGTAATAAGCCGTGATGAGGAATGATAAACCAATGAAGACTTGTGTGGAAAGAGAAGAGACAACTAAAAAAACAAGCACCGTTTCTACCCTACCTCCTCCACCGCCCAGGAACGTGCTGGAATGACGGCACTAACAAAACTAAAAAAACAAGCATTTGCAATGCAATAGGTCTCGCATTAATTACGTTTGAGCTATTGGCATTGCTAAATAATGCAACACTAATTGCAACAAAAGTCTATAAATTGTAGGCCAAAAAAATTTGAATTTATTTTTGTATCAATGGTGGCATGCTGCGCTTTAGATGAATATGTTTAAAAGTAAAGTGTGCCATACTGCGATTGCTACAATAGTTAATTGTGGATGCGTTAACAATTGATGTGTGCACTGATGGCTGGTGGTGTGTGCGCCTGGTGGAAGCGTGCACTAACGGCTGGTGGTGTGTGTGCCTGGTGAAAGCATGCACTGACGGCTGGTGGTGTGTACCTGGTGAAAGCGTGCACTGACGGCTGGTGGTGTGTGTGTGCCTGGTGGAAGTGTGCACTGACGGCTGGTGGTGTTTGTGCCCGGTGAAAGCGTGCACTGGCGGCTGGTGGTGTTTGTGCCCGGTGAAAGCGTGCACTGATGACTGATGGTGTCTGTTCATGGTGAAAGTGTGCACTGATGGTGTGGTTGGGTGTGTGGTTGTGATTGTGTGTGTGGTTGTGTGTGTGTGGCTGTGTGTGTGTGGCTGTGTGTGTGTAGTTGTATGTGTGTGGTTGTGTGTTTTTGTGTGTGTGGTTGTTGTGGGTGTGGTTGTGGGTGTGGTTGTTTGTGTGGTTGTGTGTATGTGTGTTGTTGTGTGTGGTTGTGGGTATGTGTGTGGTTGTGGGTATGTGTGTGGTTGTGGGTATGTGTGTGTGTGTGTGTGTGTGTGTGTGGTTGTGTGTGGTTTTTTAAAGACTGTGATTCGCCCTTAGGGAGCCCAGGTCAAACATCAGAGCCTGTACAGTCAAAGCATGGCTGCCCTGTGCTAGTCAAGCAACAAGTTTTTAAAGCATTGTCATTCTCATTAAAGTTTAGTTTAGGTTTTGGTCACACAAACGGATGGCTGCAATTACTCGTACAGAGAATTTGCACACAAAACTAGGGGAGAATAAACAGGTGCCAGAGTCTGAGAGTAGACTGCACTTATGGCAATGGGACACATTATAAAGTGTGTGGATAGAGTCTGAAATCTGTATAAAATAATATATATAGGCGCGTTGAGGCCAGAGATAAAGAATGAAACACTGAGGTATAAGGTGTGTATAGGGGGATGAAATAAATAGGTGAGAAAGACAGACTGAGTTAGTATGAGAGTGGAGTGGCATGGCGTAGAGCAACATGGTGTGGCATGGAGTCATGTGCAGTTGTGGGGGTGGCATTACGTAGAGTGGAGTGGAGTGGCGTTGAGTGGAGTGCAGTTGTATGGAGTGCTATGGCGCAGAGTGGAGTGCAGCTGCTTGGAGTAGCATTGCATAAAGCAGAGTGATATTGTGTAGAGTGAAGTGGCACTGTGTGGTGTGGAGTGGAGTGGCATTGAGTTGAGTGAAGTTGTGTGGAGTAGCATGGTGTGGACTGGAGTGCAGCTGCCTTGAGTAACATTGCATGAAGCAAAGTGGTGTTGCGTAGAGAGGAGTGGCTTTGTGCAGCATTGTGTAGAGAGTAGTGTTGTGTGGAGTGGCATGATACTGTGTAAGATGGAGTTGCATTGCATGGAGCGGAGTGGCGTTGCATACACTGTGTGCATTGGTGGCAGTTTCTACACTATATTAACAAAAATATTGCACCAAAAACCCTAAGCTGAATGTACACGATTCTAAGTAATCTGTACGGGATATATGCGCTCCACAGTCTATGTAAAGAAATGAGTACACATGCAAATGAGAACGTCATATGCCCAAGACGACAACATTTTATAGAGGTCAGAAGGTGTGACCAGAAACCATGAAGTGGAAACAAGACTTTGCAGTCCAGATTTTTGTCAACCCCAGCATTCAATAGTGTCAGTGGCGGCTCCTAAGAAAACACGTTTTGTCCCTGCAATTTTTTAATAAGGAATTAGGGACCGGACAAATCTATAAATCAAAATATTATCAAGTGGCAAAAATTGGATTACATTATTTAAATGTCACCACATCATTGTTGCCCCAACACACCAGAGAAATCTAACCTTAACAGAACATTTATTCAAAAGCAGAGCTACCAATTTGCTTCATACCATAGTCAACACGTCTTGCACCAATTACTTGCAAACAGTAGTTAGGAAAGTAAAAGAGGCATGCTAATGAAAGTTAATGAAATAATTATCAGCGCCCGATCTTAACTCATTTGTGAGCAATACTACTGATAATTAATCCAAAATCAGACAGACACTGTAGGGTAGAGAAGGAAAGAAACGCTCTGTAGTAAATGACGGCAAAATAATGTATATCTGCATGTAACTCCAACTGAAAGAACACAAATACAATTTGATTTACCATCAAACGCTCACCGCCGCCTGTACAGGAGTCTCATTTAGCAAGAGAGCCAGTGTGCTTGGCTACTGCACCAATCCTTTATTCGTATATGTATGTTTGATCTTTTTTTTTACATATTGCATAGGTTTGAAAAAAAATATTTTTCGCTTGGTCTCGTTTCAGAGCATTTCTCAATGAAGTATTTTATACTTACAATACAGACACATTATTCTGTGTTTTTGAAAATATTGACACTGTGTGTTCATCTGGAATACGAGTGAAGTTTGAGTGTGACTCATTGATCCTTTCCCTGGAATGCTGGTGTTAATTGCAGGCATATCGTGGGCAGCACGATGGTACCCTCCACAGAGTAATGGACACCCTGACATAACTATTATTGTTGGCATACTTTGGGCATCCACGGTGTGACAATGGCTAAGCCTGGTATAGTGCTGGTCGTGGAAAAATACTGGTAGATGAAAGTAAAAGAAGTATAGATGGGTAGATAGACAGATGTTATAAAAAATGACTAGTCATGTAAAATTGTATTTTGTTTGCTCCCTTCATTGCCTCTGGCTTTGTTTTTTTACATAAAAGGCCTGAATCGCCTCAAGTAAGATTTAACATTCTCAATAGATAATGCCAACTGCTCAGCTACTAACGTTTTTGGGCCCAAAGAAGCATTTGAGCAAATGCTTAAAAGTGGCTCTGATTAGCGGTATAGACAGTAAAAATAAAGAGGAGAGTGCAGCGACTGGAAAAAAGGGATCAAGAGGCAGTTCATCTAGACAAATGTGAAATGTAAAGAACGCTGGAAAGAGGGAAGCCATTGATACAGGAAAGGGGAGAATTGGGCGAAGAGGGGCGGAGTGGGCGAACGGGTGAGCTGAATGCCAGAAAGGAGAAATTACAAAGTAGTGTGAAGTGTAAACTGTGTGACAGAACGGAGCAACATCGGGAGTTGCAGACAATAGTACACTGCAGCAGGGGTGTGCAACATCATACATTTGCTTGCAAAGTTGGGAGCTTTGTCCTTTGTGCACAAAAGTGGCTGAAGTTTCTTGGCCTTTCCATGGTGATGGCCCAGCCAATAAGTCTCTGCTCCGGCTAGCTGTCCTTACCAGTGACCAGCAGAGGGACTAACGAGAAACAGTGTCCTTCTGCTGCTATTAATGACCTGACGTCTAGCCATATTGATATAACTTAAGGAAAACATCAGCCCCTACACTTTCTCACCTTTTTCTGCCTGGTGCCAGCATGCTTGTTTTCCTGCAGTATGCCTGTCACACACCTCGGTTCAAAAGGCAGCTGATAAGGAGGGGTGTGGTTTGGGCTTGACTGAATGCGAGCCTAGCACAAACACATGTCAAACGGAACGCAGGATATAGTACCCATTAAATACAAGGATCAGGTGTTAGAGATGGCATATGGGGCTTTGTTTAGAGCGTTTCTGGAGGCCTAGGTGTCACACGCCGATGCAGTGAAACAACGGGAGGGAGGTGGTAACAAAGGGGGTAATTAACAGCAGGGGAGGGAACGGACGTATCTGCCTTAATGTAAATCTGCTACCTCCTAAAGGTCAGACCACCCAGATGAAGCATAGCTAAAGGGGCAGGTGGTAGCCCTGGGCTGGGCGATGACTACAGCTATGTGCGTACAGTAAACATGCCGTTCCTGGTCAGTCATGTGGACACGGAGTATCGCGCTGCAATCTTGTGCCCAGGATAGTGACTGACACACTCCATCGTTTACTTGGCCCCAGTTTACTTCTGTATTCCACTACCCTCGCAGCTCCTTGACTCCCCATATCTCCCTACCCCAGAGCAAAGGGCAAGCTGCCGTGCACCATGCTATCGTGCACGTTCACTCTGGAAAAGGGAAACAATTACATATCTGCTGATGGCATCAGCTGCTCTCACTATCAAGGATAAGTGGGCTAGTACTTACTCAGTGGAAACATGCAGCATTGAGTCAACAACTTGAAATGTACTGGGAATCAATCCCGTGGGCTCTACAAAAGACAAGCCGTGAGCGTGCACTCTCCCGAACTTCCGGTCTCGGGATGTGCACGCTCACGGCAGTCGTGGGGCGGGACTTCCGTCTTTTGGAGAAGCCCGCGCCCACTCTCACAAAGTGGATGGCAGCAGAAGTCAGGAGAGGCGGCTGAGGCGGTAAGTGGGGCTTGGGGGCTTGGCACCTGTGTGTGAGCGTGTGTGTATGCAGTGTGTGTGTGTGCGCGTGCGTGTATGCAGTGTGTGTGTGCGTGTGACTGGAGAGGCATGGCTGACCCTGGCAATCGGCTTCTGGAGATGTGCACGGCTCCGGGAGGCTGGGCATGCGCGTCCACGAGAAGCAATCCGCACTCGTGCACCAATCGACTTCCCTTCAGAGCTAACTCAGTAACAATAGGTCGAGAGCTCGACCTAACAAAAAAACGGGGCGGGAACAGGATACTGAATCCCGCCCCTCCAGGACTCCCTGCCCTGCCTCATGGTTGCCAAGGCAATATTTCTGAAAATATTGTTGTGCTACCGTAAGGCAGGTCATGGAGTCCTCGAGAGGTGGGATCCAGAGCAGACAAATCTGCTAAACAGGAGCTTTTTCCAATGGCAGGCCTCCGTTTCGAGAGGCCTGCCAATGGAAAAAGGGGGCGTGGTTTCACGCAGTACTGAAAATCTCCTGTTCACAATAAGTCTTTGCCCCCAGCAAGGCCATGCCCTGCAATGGAGGCTTCGACCTAAAAAGGTGATTATATTTTGTGAAAAAGCATTCCTTACAATTTCAGTAGGGGTCACTTCTTTTGAAGAACTTAGTCAAAACGCAGAGATGAGGTAAACATTGATGCCAGTATTATTTTGCAAGCAGAGCCCTTCCTCCACTATGCAGTGGTGCAGCGTTGTGATACAGAGAGGGCCAGAATGTCAAGTCTAGAACTTCCAATAAAACGGTCTCCATGACAGTGACTGTTTGTCCTTCATTTGCAGGACCAGCTTTTGGGCGTTCACACAATAATTCGAACATAATTAACACATGGGAATTTTGAGAGCTCCAGTGAAGACCTTTGAGCAGCTCAGGCTGAATAATGTCTGGTATAAGATTTCTGCTCCAACATTCCAATGTTTGTCTTCCTGTTTTTAAGTTAGCATATTATGTCCTCAGTGGATGTTGTTTTCTAATAGCGTTATAGTTATTCTACCTAGTACAATATCGGTTGGTTAAGGCCCTCTACCTCATTTGAGGCCCTTGCCGGTGGCTCAGGCCTATAACGCAGGTTCAAGGCCTTTAACAACAGATCTAGCCGTTGGCAGCGGGCTACAAAGCTATATTAAAGAATAAAGCATTAAAATAAAGGGTCTCCGCCAACTCAGTTTGGTAGTAGGATATATAGCACGTAACAGAAAATACTTTAAACATGGTGGAAGTCCACAATTTAAAGAGAGCCAGCTTCTCGATATCCAATGCCACCTAGCTAAAGAGCAAATTATGTTGTTTTAGTCATAAAAAATATTTAATAAATTCACTATCCCAATTAGGACCAAGACTAGGAAAGTACATACATACAGAATTCCTTAACTTTGAAAGCAGGCCTGAACTGATCAGAGTTGTTGCTTTTTCTACCTTAGTTGGGTTTGTAGTTTAGAGAAAATCAGAATGATTTAACATAAATTAGCAAAAATCGCTGGATAGGAAAGGGGCTACTAGTCACCAAGTGGCACACTACTGATGCTGCAGTGTCATTCCGTAAGAGAATGCAGGACACATTTCACATATCCTATAGTTAGAGTGAAGCTGTCAAGTTTCCCATTTCCATGTGTGCAGCTCTTCCAGTCTAGGTGCCTTCGTTGACATTCTAGAGTTTGTAATCTTTTTATCTATACTACTATTATAAAGGAAGAACTTTGAGACTTTTAGGCGGGTAAACTCGGGAACCACAGCGCCAATCCACACACCTGATACATTGTTGGAATCCTCAGGGTGTGCAGATGGACATAGGCTATATAAATTTAAAAAATACAGTATATAAAAAAAATTTACATTTAAAAAAAAGTAGTCCTCTCGAAGTAGCGCCGGCCGCGACCTGCGTGCTGACGTCGTCCAGGAGTGCGAGGAACACGAGAAGGAGCGGCGGACATGGCGCGGGGGAGGAGCACTGATGAGCGGCACACAGGCGGTGAGCAGCAGCAGACCGGCGGAGCGGCGAGGAGCACTGAACTGAGGAGCGGCGGCTGAGAGGCAGACATGGCGCGGGGGAGGAGCACTGACGAGCGGCACACAGGCGGTGAGCAGCAGCAGACCGGCGGAGCAGCGAGGAGCACTGAACTGACGAGCGGCGGCTGAGCAGCGGACATGGCGCGGGGAGGAGCACTGACGAGCGGCACACAGGCGTGAGCAGCAGCGGACTGGCGGAGCGGCAAGGAGCACTGAACTGAGGAGCGGCGGCTGAGGTAAGGCTCCGGGGGACAATGTCGGGGCAGGCGGGGTTCGGAGCACGCGGGGACGGGGAGTTACAACAAAAGGGCTCCGGGGGACAATGTCAGGGCAGGCGGGGGTCGGGAGAGACGGGGGACCCTCTGGCATAATTGTGCTCAAGCTCCTGACTCCTGCCGGCCGCTCCATACTCTGTGAACTCCCACTCTTATCCCTGCAACCTCTGCTCATCCTCGCCTCCCTGCAAACAGAGCGCCAGAGCCCCACTTACCCAGAAAGCTACCCACTGCCTCAGGCACTGCTGCTGGCCACCACTGTAACACTGGGCCTCTGGCATAATTGTATGAGGTAAGCCTCGGGAGGACAATATCAGGGCAGGCGGGGGTCGGGGCAGCCGGGGGACGGGGCGGACGGGGGCCCGGGCTGATGGCCAATGTCGGGGCAGGCGGGAGTCGGGGAAGCCTGATTGCTCCCGGACAAGGTCGGGACGGGCTGCTAGTCTCACTATAAAATCAGGACTACAAATCCTAAAATGCAAATAGAAAACCTTGACTAGATGAGCTAATCCTGGAAAATGCGATCGATTTTACAGCGGGTGTGCAGCAAAAGATTTTCCACTATGCTGGATTCATTAGTTAAGACATGTGAAAGTATGCGTTAATATCGGAAGGCATGCAAACACATAGCTAATTATATGTATTAGAGAACCGATGCTATCAAGCTACAAGTGCTGGCTGCTGGGCGTGGATGTAGGTGTGGTGCATGATTGTAACACAGTGCTCGCCATCTCTCTCAATCAACTGGAGAGCAGGCAGAATATGAGCTCTCCTTCTGGTACATGAAGTTGGTTACCATAAGAGATTTCTGTTTGGATAAAGCTCCAGGGGCTCACTCCTGGTGATAGCGCAGAGGGAGAGATTTGAGAGGAAAAGAAACCTGTCACTCCACCTGAAGGAACATCTATTTATCTTCTCGTTGTGGATATTTCCTCTTTTAGAGCTCATTATTGTATGATTCCATGTATGGGAATGATGGTGGTAATGCACCTATCAATGTAGCTCCCTGGAGGAAGTCGATGAATAGATGCACTGTCTGAAAAAGCTATATCTGTTTATATTATGTGATCTGGAGTCACTGAAGATTGCAGTCACATTCACACTAATTTGCCCTCCTGCCTCCTGTAGTCACAAAGGGAGGAGTATTAGTCCAAGACATTAGACAGCCATATGTACTGTGAACTATACTCCCTTCCTCACTTGTCACAGGGTATGGTGCTGTCAGTGAGGCTTGCTGATCCCGCTGGATTGTTTTTGCAAGTTAGATTTAGGTTTTAGATGTTGGGGTCATCAGAGCATGTGGACATACTTGTGGTTGTATGGTGTATACCTTCACTTCCACATGGTGGCTGGGGGTGTGTGGGGGAACAGCCTCTTCCAGGAAAAAACTTGACCCATAATGACTTCATTCAATCGCTTGGACTATATGTCATGAAATGTCTGCTGACTGCACACTCTTAAGAAATGGCACAGCATATATTCCCATATTAAATGTTTATATGTGCAGGTCATGTTTATTCAGGACCAGAGCTTGAGGGGGACAAGGTTATTGAAGAGGTAGAGGGGCCAATGTGTTTACATCAGCTACTCTTCATATGCGAGAGGCACTATTATCTGGCTGCGCCCGGGTGTCCAGTTCAGTTCAGTTATTGTTGAGCTAGACAGGGAAGGCAGATATGTTTTGGTGAAAGGGCTGCTTCATGGTATTGTTATAATGCTGGGCAGCCTATATCTCCGTAACATCGACCAAGGAGACTTCCTATCCAACATGTCCCAGTTGGAATAGATGGGCATGCATCCTGTGGGTTCTCGATTTGGACATTGATTGCACTGTGGTTTCATCCCTCAACAAATCCCACCATTTTCTCCCATCCATCCCTGCGAACACAGTGGGTGTTGCATTGATCCAAGAGACATATATGGAGAATCCACTATCAAACTAAAAATGAGTATTCCTTTTATTCACTATCTCATGTCTTACATGCCTGACTTGATTGTTTGTCCTCTAAAATATGATACATGTCTCATACTGATTTCCTGGGTAATACCTTTCCGGATAACAATCCTATCATGGTAGTGGTGGATTGGTGTAGAACCCTACCACTGTCAGTCCCGACATGGATGCTTAAACTTGATTTACTGCAGGATTCAGCATTTAGGTCCATCCTACATAAGGTTATCAACAAATACTTTGAGGTGAGTACAGGGTCCACCGCGTTCCCATTAGTAGAAAGGAATCATATAATGTAGCTAAATTCAGGCGCTGTATCAACGTTAGGGTGGGGAGTTGCAGGCAAGCTTCATTGGTACACTGGGACAGTGTGAGGCCGTTGTATATAACGGAAGGTCTCAAAGCCCTCTTGGCTACTAGGGAGAAATACACCTCCCTTCCTGAAAGACTGTACTGCCTTGACTTCAGCACATACACTGTCAAATCCCATTCTAAAGCTAATACGTCTGGTAGACTTCTGGCTTGTCTCGACAGCATGAAAAATCAACCACTTCCATTAGAGACATATTTTCGTTCTAGGGTGACAGTGCACATACACAAAGTGAAATACATACCACTTTCTATGATTATTATAAGAACCTTTATGACTTTGTCGTGTAATCCTGTCATGCAAATCGCATCTATTCATGCTTTTTTATACTCTATACATATACCTAGAATTCTATTAACCCTTTGTGACACCATGGAATTGCCAATCTCTGACCCTAGCCCAACTCAGAGGACCCCAAGTCTGGGGTGGCCTAGGGAGCGCCACACGCCGAGACAGGAATCCGACCATATTGGAAATTGGCAGAATGGTGCCTCCTGGGATGCCCAGATGCCACACTTCACAGGAAGTGGTCATCAGGTTGGAGGGAACCTGGTAGCCCATTTGCTACCAACCGCATCCTACCCTGAGGGCATTTTCTGAGCATATGTGGGGCGCCCTGGCACCTCAAACTCAGATCTATACTGGACTGGAAGAAGGACAGAGGAAGGACTGCCCTGCTGCACCAGGGAACCAGCAAAGAGAGGCTGCACCTTCGTGGGCAGCACCTGCTACACCTCGTGGATAGCAAAAGAGAAGGACTGTGTTTGTCCTGTCCTGCTCAAGGAGAAGTCATCTCCAGAGCCCAAATGAAGCCAAGGGACTCCAAAGACCAGCTAGCTGGTCTCCTATTTGCAGCACAGGGACTAAACAGCTGAAGGAGCCTGCTGGGGCAAGTTGGTGGCCCAACCCTTTCAATCTGAAATCAATCCCTGATGCACAAAGTTGAACCCGAGTTCAATGAGCCCGGGAGAGCCATTGGAGTGTAGCCTGGACCTCCAGAGAATGGCCTGTGACTGCAATACTGGACAATCAACCGTCCAGTGGGGTGACCAATAGCCCAGTGGTGACTGGACTTCTGCCAACACCGAGAGGACTTCAAGGGACGTCGACCCTGTGACCAGGATCACTTCCCCCCTTGACTGACAGAGGAGTGGTCGCAGCAAGATCCCTGTTGACTTCATTACATACACAGCATCCTTTATCCCTTGCATCGTGACCACTAACCTTGCTGGCCCCCCTGACTGGCTTGCCACTGCAGGTAATCATCTAAAGTGACAGCTGCAGCGCTAACAGTTATTCATTTGACCCCAGAATCCACCCCTTATGTAGTTTTTTTGGGTAAGGTACCATCTCTCCAACAGGGTACTAAGGAAGATTTTTTCCAGTTGAAGAACAAAGTTCTTCACTGGTTATCGAACAACACCACATTGGGACCAACAGTGGAAAAAAATATTAATATGGTGCATAGAGTAAGCTAGATAGGCAGGTCTTGCAAAACAGTCATGGGTGATTGTGTTATTGTAAACTTTAACAGACCGCCTCTAGCTGAAAGGATCCTGTTCGCAGACCCATACACTTTTCCTTCCGCCTTTAGGTCGTCCATCCCGGCCTTTCCGCTTGGATACTTTTATAGACCGGATAGACTAGGTATATCCACACCAACTCTGTGGCCCCTCTAGATGGCCTGTCAGGTAGATTTTCACCTCTTTACTCATACTTGCCCCCGCCTACAGCTCACTTGCATCAGTTGGCCCCAAATCAATTGCACCTTGCCCCTTCTTCTTTGCAGCGATCAAACAGATTTTCCCCACTAACAGCAATGGAGTCATGTGATTGACTTACTAGCCCTTCATTGATGGGCCGAGAGACAGTGTTAAAGCAGAAGGATGGCCGTGTACAAGATAAGAGGGGCCCTAGTGTATCTGACAATAACATAATATTTTGGAATATTGCAGGCCTGGCTAGTAAGCTCTCTGACCCATTGTGGACGCAATTTGTGAAACAATATTGGGCGATCTGTTTACTGGAAACATGGTCGGTTGAATGTAACTTATTTCTTGAAGGCTATAAGGTTTTCTTTGTCCCAGCCCGCCCTTCTATAGCAGGCAGACCTAAGGACTGCCTGGTTATCTATATCTCTCTGGCATTAGATTGCCAGATACTGGTTTTGTTGTCATTTAGTCCAGGTCTTCAGTCCATGGCTTTAAGACGGGGACTACAACATTGGGTCTTATAAACTGTTACAATTCTGTAGCAAATCCCCCTGGTGGCTATAATATTATAGAGTTGGGCTCTTTTATAAGGCAGTATTATACTGCTGAAAGACAAAATCACATGGTCCTATGGGATTTTAATATACACTTGTGTGGAGACCCAAGGACTCTGACAGCGGAACTAGAGACAGGTAGAGTGGGTTTTCATGCTCTAGGTGACGGGTGTCTCACCAATGAGAGTGCGCTGCCAGGTCTCGCTCGCCCCCGGTGATGAGCCAGCAAAAACACGGCTGACATGATCTATTTGCACCTGTCGGTCTGCGCCAGGTCGGTGATCTCTCTCTTAGAGCACGCTAGACTGCGGCTGCCATTGGCTGACAGCTTGGGGAGGTACCGGCAGGTAACGGGAGGCACAAGTAGCCTTCGTCTGCCACTTGTGTGGACTCAGCTTCAGGAGGTGCCGGCGTTCAAGACGACACCGCGTGATCTTGGACTTCTTAGGCTGCTATAATGAGTTTGAGGAGAGCGCACAGTCCACTGAGCCACAAAAAATACACTTTCCTGTTGCTGACACAGGTAAGCTGAGCACACTTGAGGAATCTGAAGCAGGCTTCCTCCAAGCAGATGTACTTCAGTTCCTTCCCTCCTACAGATACTGGACAGAGCCATGGAGCAAGGGGCGATGACTAAGCAACACCTAGCTGCCAACCCATGGTTGGGGCCTGCTATGAGACGGTCAGACCTTGTGTATAAGGACTGACTGACAACAAAGCTCAGGCATCATTTGAAGGAGATTGAAATCTTGACTACTCGCCCAGCTCGTGAGTCTGCTCTTAATGAATACAACATAGCTCTTTGCACACTCGTAGTGCATGAGTGTCCAAAGCGCTATGTCATAGACTGTCTTATGTTACGAGTCTGTTTATGGCACTGTAGTGCTGTCAGAGTATGGGAACCCTTGAAATATCCTATATGCTGCATTCACTCACCTTCTTATTTAGCAGGAATTGAGGGCCTGCTCTGGGTGCTGCAAAAACAGCTATAATGTCTGTTAATGCTGGAACACAGTTCCTGGTTCCCCCTACTCAAGAGTCTTTTCTAAATGAATTAATTATGACGGGAGGAACAACAAGACAGTGTTCATTGTATTATTGTATTGTAGGATTTTAATAGCGCCTCGTACCCGCTGAGTTGAGGAGGCTGCTAAGCTTACTTAATAGGGTGTTGGTTGCAGATAGGTGTACATGGGAGGTGATGGAAGGGGTGAGTGAGGTCTGCTGACACTAAAGGTATGGATTGTATATCATTTAGATTTTCATTTCTCCAGTGATGCGAATGTCTATGTAATTAGGTAGTGCTGAGCGCTGAAATAGAGCCCACTGCAGGCACCCTGCATGAAGGGGCAGTGAACTGCAGAGAGGTAAAATAATTTGCCCAAGATCACACAATATAAACAGGAATTTGTAGGTGGGATTTGGACCTGGTATTCTTTATTTTGATGTGTCCAACTCAGCCAGGAACCCATTGTATTCTGTTAAGCAGTTATTAAATAAGATCTTGTATACTTGATACACCGTATACGTTTTTTTAGGTCTCGCCTGATCTCTTCCCAAAACAAAAGTTGTTTAAAAAAGGATTTTCCCCTTCTGTGATTACTGTCTTTGCCTGTGGTTGTTACAGTATAAAATTGTAGTTTTAACCTGACTGTGATTGCATATTTTATCACCTGTTTTGTGTTTTAAACTTGTGGTTTTCCCTGCCCATGATTGCTTCCACTTAACGTGTTGAATTGTGGGATTTGCAGTCCAACCTCTGTAGTTTATCCCTCTCATTCCTAGTGACAATTCAGTTTTCCCTCCAAATTTTTCCTTTGCTCTGTGCTAAGACCTGTATGTTAAAACAGTGCAGCCCCGGTCACCATTTTGTGTTTACAAACCAGCCCCTCTGCCTCCCTTCCCCAGGAACAGGGATATTCTACCTCGGAGGGTGTTTCTGTGAGCTGTTTAAACTGTGTTTACTAGGGCCTGTGCACTTTGTTTTTTGGCCAGCAGAGGGGAGTAAAGCCAAACAGTATTGTTAGATTTCAAGTTAGTGAGGCCTTTACCTGCAGAAGTCCAAAGTGTGGATTGAGCCTGTCTGTCTCCTAGGAGATTCTGAACAGGAGAAGCAGTTTCCAACTCCCTGGCCAGCAAACATTGCCTGAGGTCGCTGAGACCTTTTATGGTCTGCTAGTGGTTGGTACATGTGTACACTGATTCGTGGTTGTATCTGGGGTTTCTATTGGATTAGGGTTAATGTCCTCATTGGTTGGGTATTTGAGGGTTCTTATTGGTTTCTGTGTCTGTGATTCAATTATTGTAGGGTTGGGACTAGGGCTAGGTTTAGGATTTCTATTGGAAGTAGGGACAAGGGCTTCCTATGTTATTGGTTGTTGGAAGTAGGATGGGACTAGGGCTAGGGTTAGACTTTTAATTGGAAGTAGCGATTAGGGCTTCTGGTGTGATTGGTTGCTGGGCTAGTTGTGGGACTAAGAGTAGGCTTAGGCTTTCTATTTGAAGTAGGGACTAGGACTACCTGTGATATTGGTTGCTTGACTTGGGTTGGAACTACTGGTAGGGCTAGGGCCTTTATTGGACATAGAGAACAGGGTTTCTGAACTGTTTGGGTGCTTGGATTAGGGCTAAGATTGGCTGTAAGGTCCTGGTCTCCTATTGGTTCTAGATTTCAGGGCTAGTGTTGTGATTGGATAGCGTTAGGGCTAGGGTTCCCATTGGCTGAAGGTGTCCCTGATTACTAGGGCTATAAAAGGCCACGGTTAGGGCGTCTCAGCCAGGGCGTCGAGGCTAAGGGCGGAGAGGACAAGGGCAGTTGCCTGTTTGAGCCTGTTAAGGGTGGAGAGGACAAGAACAGTTGCATGTTTGAGCCTGTTAAGGGCGGAGAGGACAAGGGCAGTTGCCTGTTTGAGCCTGTTCAAGACTGACCAGGGCCAGGGCCAGAAATGCTGCCCATTTTCCCATTTAGCAATACCCAGCCCACACCATCCACATACACAAACAGTGCAACACACTCACACCAAATATACACCACGCTCAACACACAGGTTAATGTACCAGCATGCACTACAAACCCAACCAAACCACATCTACACATCCTACTATTCCAACTACCACACATATCCAACATCACCTACAAACCGTACACAACTCTATCCTATACCACTAACCAATACACTCAATACTAACACAACGCCAATCAATACCATACATAACTACATCCCATTCAGACACACTCTAACAGACCACCTTTTATATCTAACAAACATATAATCATCCTTTAATTACCATGAAAACTCTTTTAATTACTGTGAAGTGCCAGGAAGCCTTTGAATTCATATTTGCGCTAAACGCCACCCGCTCCGACCCCGGTCCACCGCAACTGAGGCTGTTTGAGCGGAGAGCGGACCGGGCAGAGCGAGAAACACGCCCCCTGACGCCGCCTCCCAGAAAACAAGTACATAAGGTCATTAGCCCCACGACACGCGATAGAAACTGGTGTGAGTCGTGCTTGTGCAGGCTGTACCCTTATGCTTGTATGTTTGCTGCATCTTTTTAAAAATTTATATTTTCATCTGAAAGCTCTTTTAATTACCGTGAAGTGCCAGGAAGCCTTTGCATTCTTATTTGCGCCGCACGCCTCCCGGTCCACCGCAGCTGAGGCTGATTGAGTGGAGGGCGGACCGGGCAGAGCGAGACACACCCCCCCTGACGCCGCCTCCCAGAAAACAAGTACATAAGGTCATTAGTCCCATGACGCGCGATAGAAACTGATGCGAGTCGTGCTTGTGCGGGCTGTACCCTTATGCTTGTAAGTTTGCTGCATCTTTTTAAAAATTAATATTTTCGTCTGAAAGCTCTTTTAATTACCGTGAAGTGCCAGGAAGCCTTTGCATTCTTATTTGTGCCGCACGCCTCCCGGTCCACCGCAGCTGAGGCTGTTTGAGTGGAGGGCGGACCCGGCAGAGCGAGACACACCCCCCCTGACGCCGACTCGCTGTGTATAAATCAGGAACATGCCCAGACCGCGCAGCGGATGCGCCGGCGGTGCGCCAAAGGCAAGCCCGCCTGCGCCCGTCCGCGTCGGGACCGGGCCCAGGGCCATAACCCCTGCACAAAGTGACCCCGACAAAGAGAGGGTAAAATACTCCAATGAGGAACTGCTTTCACTAAGACCTAGTCCCTGCTGTCGTCCTATTTCGTCTCTATCAGAAACTAAATACTGCTCGAAGTGTAAGCTTAACTTTGAATTCACACAATGTAGCAGTATGTCATCACGAACTCTGCACGTTATAGCGGACAAAGAAATCTATAGAGCGGGACTTATCAGCGCGCGCTCCTTAGTTAAACATAACTCCAAAACGGCAGATCTCATAGATTCTCAAAAACTAGATCTAATTTTCATTACCGAGACCTGGGCAGATGAAGCCTCAGACACAGATTTATTACTAGCAATCCCAGAGGGATACGTAATTATTAGGGCAGACAGGAATAGGAAACGGGGGGGGGGGGGGGGGGGGGCTTAGCCATTATTACTAGAAACGAGTTAAAGATGAAGGGCTGCAATTTAGGTAGCAACCCAGATTGCGAAACCTTGTCGTTTCATATCAAATTAACACATAACTACATCTTTAATGGCCTTTTGGTCTACAGGCCACCCGAAGCCAAAGCCCCTCTGACAATATCATTAAACTCATTTTTAGAGTCCAGTGTGAGACACCCAGACTTTACCATCCTGGGGGATTTTAACCTCCATCTTGAAAATAGCGATAATGCAGGCACGGCACTACTGACTGACACATTTACTAACCTGGCTCTGAAACAGTTAGTACATAAGGACACTCATAAAGCAGGTCATACTCTGGACGGAATCTTTACCTCTAACAAAAATATTGAGGTAAGTGATTGTTTCCCCGTCCCCTGGTCAGATCATAAAGCCATATTCTTCTCACTAAAACTGGATAATATAGAAGGGTCACTTCCCTTTCTCACACCTGATGTACCCACCTCATACTTAGATTGGTCTAGGATAGACCAACACAAATTAAAAGAACACCTTGCATCCACTGTACCAAAGCTAGTACTGGAAAGCAATATGACCACCAATCAAATTTCTAATTGGATAACAGTGGCCATAAAAACAACAGTACCATTAAAAAAAGCTACTGTCAGCAAAAAACTGCCATCCCAACCTTGGTTTTCTGAACCTCTTAGGGCTCAGAAACGACAATGCAGAAAACTTGAAAGGTTATGGAGAATCAGTTACGACTTAGATAGAACAAGCATTTGCAATGCAATAGGTCTCGCATTTGAGAGAGTTAGATCTATTGGGATTCCAAATGGCTGTCATTTATCTATGTGTTTTTGTTTGGAGTGGAGTGTGTGTATGTGGTTTCAAGTGGAACTATGTGGGTTGAATAGGATTTGTTCGTTGTGGAATTGTGTGGTGTGTAGTGTATTCGTGTGTAAATGATGTGGCATGGTGCACATTGGAATTATGTGGATATTAAAATATGTGGTGCTGTACCTTGTTTTCCCTTGCTGGGCTAAACAGTTCTGTACTATGCAGCGTTGCAAAGTGATGTGCTGGCCTACATTGTCCTGTGCTATCATGTGATGTACTCAACTGCACCAGGCTGGCATAGACTGTGCTATACTCTGTTGCGCTATTTTGAACTGCAGTATGGCGTGACTTTCTCTATGGTATCTGCTTTACTATTCACATGATATACTATACTCTTCTGCTACGGGGTGTTGAACAGTGTTACAAGGCATTCATAGAAGGACCGAACAGAACAACAGTGTGTCCTCACTTGACAAATTACACATTTGTGGTGTACTCCATGGAAAATAAAAAGAACTGTATTTATGTTTTATATGTTTCACCTCCTTTTGTGTACACTAGCAAGTGACTACGACAAGCCTCACTGATGTCAGAGAGCAGTACTGTAATAAACATATGAGGAGGAATAAGATCGCGAGTAGGGAGGCCTGAGAACAGCGATTCTATTGGAGGTTGGAGGTGGAGTTGGTAATGGAGGGTCTGGCATTCACATTTGTTCTTGTAGCCCGCTCTGCTAAAAAAAGGGGTGGTGGAATTTCTTACAGCTGTCCTAGGTGTACGACTTATTGGGGAGAGGGGCTGAAGCTTTAATTTTTTCTTGGTACCCGGGAAGAGAGGCGTTATCCTGATTTTGAATTGTAGAAATGCATGACGTGCAAAACTAAAGAAAGGCGCGCAGTCGCTTTGATTAAACATAAACCATGGAGGCTGTAAATCGGTTCGAATGTGCAGCGTGAAATACAGCATGTTCCTTGATTGGCAAGGAGTGCTGCAGGCCGTACACAAACTATAGCTGCTACTTGGGGAAACAGAGCAAAGGCACAGAATGTAAACGTTTAAACACCGACCGCACAAAGTAGGTAGTAAGGCGAGCAGCTACTGGTTGTTGTGCTGGGCTGATTCACAGGGATAGGTGTGACACTCATATTTGTCCTGGGCAGAGAGGCGGTCATCCTGTTTTTAAAGTGTTGGAGTGCCACGCCTTGCACAACAAAACAAGTGTGGTGCCCTCGCGCTTAAAGATAAAGCATGGTTTAACGCGCTTGATCTGGTGTTTAATAATGGAACGCATATTAACTCTAATAGTGCAAATTAACGTACATGAAGTTGGAAATGTAGGTGAGAACATTTTACCTTTCGGCTTGTACGAATGCCGGGCTGTGAGAAACTAACAAAAGGCGCGTTGTCGACCTTGATTAAAGATTTGCTTAAAACCATGAGACCCGTGAATTGGTCTGAATGTGTAGTGCGAAGTACAGAACAAGGACAGCTGCAGTCATACACATACTGCTACTCGGGGAAATGGAGTAAAAAAACAGTGTGCAAAACACTGACAGCACAAAGTAGAAAATAAGGCAAGCAGCTACGGGTGTTCATGCTCGGCACCATCATATATCAAAATAAACTGTGGCATGCCACATTGCATCAATTAGAACAAGTTTGGCGCACGTCACGTCTGTGTGGGCACAATCATAGCTCCTCCCACAGCCAATTTGTGTCTATTCCGCGCTTGGTGCCCGTAATAGACTTTGGGCATTACATTTGTGAGAACTGAACAGCTGGGTGGTTTACCATCATTTCAAGATGGAAAGAATACATTTATTGAAGGACGTGTTGCAGAATGGAGATTGGATGACAAGGTTGGATCTGAAAGATGCTTTCTAATGGTTCCGATTGGGGAGTTCTTGAGGTTCCATTGAAGGAGGAGCTTGTGGAAGTTTTCGTGTCTTCCTTTTGATCTTCCATCAGTATCTTGGTGTTTTACGAAGATCTTTAGACCAGTGGTGGCTTATTTGACAGAGAGATGTGTTCATCTGTTAATTCATTTGGGCGACATTTTAATTATGGACCAGGACAAGAGGCAGATTATTTACTATACAAATAGTGTAGCGAGGCTGTCAGTAGATTTAAGTTATGTAGTAAACAGAATGAAGTTGCAGTTGGTTCCAAGTCAGCAAACACAGTTTCTGTGTTTTATAGTAGACACAGTGGAAAGGGTACTGAGGTTATTCAAAGACAAGGTGAAGTGTATATGAAAGAAGATATAGAATACTTTTAGGTTAAACAGTTTTTCTCTGAGAATGTTAGCCCGTATTGTAGGCCTTTTATCCTCTACTATTCAATCAATATTACCGAGGCCCTTGCATTATCGGGCCCTACACGGATTGGAAACTGAACACTTAAGGGATGGATTGAGGTACTCAGAGAATGTTTGTATTTCCTGGGAACCAAGACAGGAGTTGATGTTGTGGTTGAGAAGTATGGATGCTTGGAATCGGCATGCCATTTTGGAGAAAATGCAGATTTGGTTGTGGAGTCAGATGCAAGTTTGGAAGGTTGGGGTGCAAGTTGTGATTGCTAAGAACTGGTGGTCGATGGATAGAGCAGGAAAATATTTTACATATAAATAGTTTGGAGTTATTAGCAGATTTTTTTGCAATAATGTGCTTTGCAGAGCACACTGTCAAAAGTTCTGCGGTTTTGAGAATGGACAATGTATCAGCTGTGGGATATGTCAACAGGCTGGGAGGTCCTCGATCAAAAGAACTGGCGGATTTAGCAAAGATGTTTTTGTAGTTCTGCATGGAGAGGTGGCTGTACTTTCAGATGGAGCACATAGCAGGAATGTCAAATTCAGTGGTGGATTGGTTTTCAAGGAATGTTCAGGATTCCAGCAATTGGATGTTGGACATTAGTGTGTTAGGGGTTTGGACCAGCTGTAAGGTCCTTTTCAGGTAGACATTTTGCAAATAGATTCAATGCTCAAGTGGAGAAGTTTTACAGTTGCCATTAAGACACAGAAGCAGCTGGGATGGATTCTTTTCTGAAGGATTGGAGGGGTCTTCAACCTTACGCTTTCCCACCTTTTGCCGTTGTCGGGAGAGTGACATGGGGGATTCTCAGATGGAAGGAGACTGTGGTGGTGATCATTCCCTTTTAGAGCTCTCAGGCTTGGTATCCAATTATGTTGGAGATGAGTGTGGATTTTCTAGTGTTGTTGGCGATATTTCCAGAAATTCTACAAGGTCTTCAGGGAGAAGTACACAGTATGGTAGGAGCAGGGCAACTTAAATTGTTGGCGGGAAACTTTCTGGAGAGTTTGGAAAAATCCAGGACTTTCACTAGAAGTTT
The DNA here is from genome assembly GCF_964263255.1 of Lissotriton vulgaris. NCBI lineage: Eukaryota > Metazoa > Chordata > Amphibia > Caudata > Salamandridae > Lissotriton > Lissotriton vulgaris. Next base: position 500,784,020 of record NC_141685.1, read on the forward strand.
CAAGACTCATTGAGGAGTCATGGGCACCAGGGACTAAGAAGGCATACAGATTGGCTTGGGAAAAATGTTTCAGGTGGTGTGTGGAAAGGGAATTTTATCCTGTTTCCGTTGATATAGTTCACATAATACATTTCTTGACAGAATTATTTGCTAAAGGTAAGGCTTTAAGAACAGTGAACTTGTATAGATCTGCTATTTCAGCGGGTCAAATTTTATAAACTTTTTTCTGTAGGACAGGATGTTTTGGTAAAGAGGCAATTAAGAAGCAATAGAATTGCAAAGCCGCCAGGCACTAGATACTAAGGGCCCGATGTAGGTAAACGCGATTTTCCGATTTCAAAATACCGAGGCGGGCCGAATCGGTATTGTGAAATCGGAAAACGAGATGTAGGGAAAAAAAACCGAATGAATACCGATTCGGTCGGCATCGGTAATGAGATTCGGTACGTTCCGATTCTGCTCGGTCCGAATCGGAAAGTACCGAATCGGCCAACAACGATTCGGAAATCACCGAATCGGCTACCACCGAATCGGATATTCCCGATTCGGCGAATACCGATTCGGTAAAAGCCGATTCGGTAAAATCCGATTCGGCAATCATAGACCCATGGCGAAAAAGCCCATAGGAATGCATTGAATGAACCGATTCGGCTTTTACCGAATCGGATAATACCGAATCGGATTTTACCGATTCGGATATTACCGAATCGGTAAAAGCCGATTCGGCAATAGGCGATTCAGCCAATGAGGTGGCTCCCACTCCCCCACCCAAACAGGGAGTGGCAACCCTGGCAGGTGCAGCTAATTAAGAAGTTTCTGGAAGTTTCTGGAAAGCCTGCCTGAGCCCAACACACACAGTTAGCAGCAGTGGGAGAAGGAGGTTGCAAACTGAACAGGAGAAAATGGCAGATCAGTCAGGAAGCCAGAAGTCCTCCCAGAAGAGGAAGCCCAAGTTCACCACCACCGAACTTCAGGTGCTGGTTGAGGAGGTGGTGAGGGTGCACCGCCAGCTGTTTGGCAAGCTGTCCCTCAACGTGCCAGACAGCACCAAGAGGAGAATCTGGGCCGACATCGCCCAGAAGGTGAATGCTGCGGGTGTCACCCCCAGGTCCATAGAGGAACTGAAAAAAAGGTTTTACGACATCCGCAGCCTCACGAAGAGGAAGCTGGCTGACATTCAAAGGCAGGCTGGACTCACTGGAGGAGGCAACAACCCGGCGCCACCCCTCACCGAGCTGGAGGAAATTGTCTCCAGCACCATCGAGAGGGAGAGTATCGTAGGAATCGGGACCCTGGACAGCTCTGCGAGAGCCACAGCTACAGGTAAGAAGCATGCGCATCATGACACACCCTACCAGACACCTCCCCATTAGACACAATGCATAGGCAAACACCAGCACTGTACTGTCACCAACATACAAGAGACAAGCATCATGGTACATGTAGTCAGCAGAAGTTAGCCAAATATGTCAGTGCAGAATGACAAGACAGGAAACAGTGTGACACGGTGTAAGGAGATGCAAGGACATGTGGAATGCCATAATTGTACTGACTGTAATACATCGGCACTCAGTTTACAAATGCTTCTTTGTACCTAGGGGCCCCATCAGGCGGAACAACTGCGACAGCAGAGGGAGCAGCAACGTCCAACACTGCAGTCGCAGGGCCGAGCACCAGCCAGGCTGGCCAGGAGGAGGAGGAGGAGGATGAGGAAGGAGACACCCCAGGGCTAGGAATGGAGGGAGTCCTGGTCATTGACTTCCAAGCAGTGCACTCCCCAGTACTGCCCAGCACACCCCCCTTGCAATTCTCACCAGAAAACTCCCCTACAAGGCAGACCATTCCGCCTACACCAGCTCCTGCCACAACCGTGGCCTTGCCACCTGTCCAACCTGTCCTGGGAGCAGGGGCTCCGGGACCGGCCAGCACCACACCCCCACCAGTGGCACCCCAGCCCACTCAGCAGGCCGGAAGCAGCAGTACCCGACGCCGTGCCACCACCACCACTGCTGCACCAGCACGGGAGGGCAGTGTGTTCCTGGGCCTGGAGGGACAGATGGTTAAAATCCAGCGCCAACAGGCCAGATCCACCATGGCCTGCCAACGCCAGCTCCTGCAGCACAACATGCAGATGGGGGAGTTGGTGAAGGGTTTCCAGGCTGTTGTGGACAGCAACAAGGAGGTGGCAGCAGGGTTAGGCAGGCTGACCACTGCCATCACCCACTCATCTGCCAGACAGGAGGAGCATGAGGTTGCACGCAGGAGGGATGCCCGCGTGCTGAACCGGGCCATGGCCCGCCTTGCAGCGGCGACCGCACAACTGTGCCATCGCAGCTCCAACCAAGAATCTGTGCTCAGTCAGCATACGGCTGAGCTCACTAGGGGGATGGCCAGGATCACCACGGCCATGGAGGCCATGATAATATCAAACACCGCCTCCAATCCTGCCCTGGACCTGGGTGATGCTGGAGACAGCAGCAGCCGCAGCAGCCCGGCCAGCGCTGCATCTGAACCACGGAGGAGCACCAGGCGATCCGCTGATGCTGCTGGGCATTCGGAGGGGGCCGAGGGACACCCCAGTGGGTCTGGCAAGCGGGCAAAAAAATAGCCTGGCAAGGGGGGATGAGCAAACCAGAACCCTGGACTTTATTTGATTTTACATACTCCATTTTTTGATGCACATCAGTGCTGTAACTGTGGTGCATCACTATTAAAATTTGATTTTTTGCAAGCAACATTTAGCTGTCTTTGCATCTGTACTCAGTCAGAAATAGTTCTCAGTGATCTCCTCACGTCTGTATCTGCCATCACTTGGCGTACACACCCCAGCTGGCTGTGTCAGTGGCACAGCTTCGTCGTCGTCATAGTCCTCGTAGTCAGACAACTCCACCTCAGTGCCCTTCTTGACCGCAAGGTTGTGTAACATTGCACATACAGCTATGATCTTGCAGCAGGTGATGGGGGTATACTGCCTTGCACCTCCACTCTTGTGCAGGCATCTGAATCTACTTTTCAAGATGCCAAAGGTCCGTTCGACAACATTCCTTGTGCGTATGTGGGCCCGGTTATACCTCCTTTGGCTGGGTGTGGAGGGGTTGAGGTAGGGGGTGAGTATGAATGAGCGGAGGGCATATGCACTGTCGCCTGGAAGAGAAAGGGGTCACATTAGACACATGCATACATGTATTCCACCTACCTACTATGTGTTATGGGGGTCTGATGATGTGTCTCACCTAGGAGGTATCCTTCTCCAAATTCGCCAGCCATCAGCCGTGCATATATGCCGCTCTGTTGGAATATATAGGAGTCATGGGTACTCCCTGGAAATTTTGCTACCAGGTCTGTGATGGTGCACTTGGCATTGCAGATCACCTGCACGTTGATGGTGTGTGTAGATTTCCGATTGCGGTATATGTATTCGGTGTCCGCTGGTGGGCAAATCGGAATGTGTGTGCCATCTATGCAACCGATGATTTGGGGAAATTGTGCCATCTGGTAGAAGTCAGCTTTAGTTTGTAGCAGTTCTGCGTGGGTTGCAGGGAAAGAGATGTATTGGTCCATCCTGTCTATCATGGCGTCAAGGAATATGTGGAAGAACCTTGACAGGCTGCTCTGGCTCACCCCTCCTGCTGCTGCTACTCCACTTTGATAGCTGCCAGACGCAAGCAGGTGTAGGCTGCATAGCACCTGGACGTGCGCTGGGATGGCGTGTGCCCTTGGGGTGTGGTGGTCCAAGAATGGCTTAAGGTCCCTGATGAGCTCGAGTATGGTGTCAGAGTCCAGCCTGTATCTCTGTAGGATCTCAGCCTCAGTGAGCATGAACAGGGTTACCCTCTGTCTGTAGACCTGTTCATTTCTTAGCCATTCCCTCTGTCCTTCCTGCTGTAGCCGTAGCCGCCTCGCAATGACATAGAAAGCTGCCATCCTGCAAGTTGCAATGCATTTTGGGACTGTTTATATGGGTTGGAGTTGGTTACCACCTGATTGCAATCCATGGTAAATACCGAGTGAATTCTACCGATTTTGAGCCGATTTCGGTGTTTCTGTGCCTCCCTACATCTCCCCAACTGTCGGAATCGGGGAATTTCCCGATCGGAGAATCATACGAATCGGCATGTTTTCCGATTCGGATCATGTCCGATTCGGTATTTGTACCGAATCGGTAATTGGACCGAATCGGTGAATTTCCGAATCGGTGTCACGAACGATTCGGTAATTGGACCGAATCGGTGATTTTCCGATTCGGTGTCACTTACGAATCGGTAATTGGACCGAATCGGTGATTTTCCGATTCGGTGTCACTAACGAATCGGTAATTGGACCGAATCGGTGATTTCCCGATTCGGTGTCACTAACGAATCGGTAATTGGACCGAATCGGTGATTTCCCGATTCGGTGTCACTAACGAATCGGTAATTGGACCGATTCGGTCTTTGCATCCGATTCGGTGTTTTTCCGATTCGTTACATATCCGATTTTCGGTATGTACGTATCGGATTCTTTCCCATTCGGTACTCATTCCGATTCGGTTTTCTATCCGATTCTTTCTGTTTTTGGTTCCCTACATCTCGATGGCTGTTTACCGATCGGTAAGGGCCAAAAATCGGTATTTTCGGCCGTTACCGATCGGTAACGCCCTACCTACATCGGGCCCTTAGCCCTTTGGGATGTCGCAAAGGTTCTTCAGTGTCTAGAATCATGGAATGATAATGGTGATTTGAATCTGAAAGATTTGTCTCTGAAATTGGTGATGTTGTTGTGCTTGGTATCTTTCCGTAGGGTTTCTGCTGTGCCTTGGAGGTGTCTTTTAGATCTTTTATAACAGAAGGTATATGTTTCCATTTGAGAAAGAGAACTAAAACAAATTCTTAAACAATTTATTATGCATACTTTTATGAGAGACAGAAGTTGTGTATGGAATGATGTGTAAAGGAATATGAATGCAGGGCGATATTGTTAAGACCTTCTGGGGTGGAACAGTTACTTATTTCTTTCAGCCATCCACATAAGGCTGTTGCATCACCAACTCTCACAAGATGGGTGAGATAAATTATGCAGAAATGAGAGGGGATGTGATTATTTTTTACACGCATTTGGTAAGAGGTGTAGCTGCTTCTAAAGCTTGTATGGTAGGTGGAAATTTGCAAGACATTTCGTATTGTGCTGATTAGTCTTCCTTATTCAGACATTTTTACTTTAAACTGATTGAAGGTGCAGCTAGATGTTTGGTAGATAAGCTTAAAACTTGCATTATATTGTCTCCGGGTCCGGACATGAAATGTAGATATTCCAAAGCGTTGGTTGGCTGAAAAACTGGATTGTATTAAAGACATAGAGGCTAATAGCGCCTCTAGGGGCTGTCAGCGTGGGGACGCACTGTTCTCTGTGCAACCAAGCGCTTAATAAATGCCATTAACCTAACCTAACCTAACCTAATATTATCCCTCCCAGTTTTTTACCTGTTCCTGATGTTATTTATTCATTTCAGTACAGGACAAGTTAAAAAAAAGTGGCTGGAATATCTATGGTGTATTTCGTATCAATGGAGCTTGTCGGAAGAAGGAAATGTTTTCCTAAAGAAGGAGTTATAAAACTTGTGGAACAATTTTGGGAGCATATTTACAGTCCAAGTTAGCAGTTCATAAAAGAAGGATTAGGGCTGGTTGCTTGGAGGCCTTATTATGTTTGGAACATTTTAAGATTCTAAATTCTAGAAGCTTTAAAGATGCTGATGAGCAGTGGAATAAAGGATTTACTGCATATTATTACCCTCTGTGTCTATAATACAATCCAGATTTTCAGCCAACGAAGACTGTGGAAAATCTACATTATCTTACACATATAAAAAGTATGCAGTAATAAATCCCCAGGACTCTGTGTTTGTCTCCCAGCAATTTACTTACACAGCACTCATCCCAACCCTGGACTCATCATGTGATGAGTCTCTCACTCCATGTTGGAAGCCAGAGTGAGCCTTATTCTAAAACCCAGGAAAGATGTTGCAGCTCCTACTGTCCCAGGGCTGGCTGCCAAGTTGGCTCACTGCACCTGGAACTAGTGGATCTGGACCAGTTAGGCTTCATCCCTGGAAAGAACTGTGGGGACAACACTAAAAGGATCAGACACATTCTAGACAACAGCCACAGAAATCGAATAACATTCATCCCTCCTCTCGTTAAACGAGGAGAAGGCGTTTGACCGAGTCAAAAAATGGTTCTTGACCACCACTGGATAACCTCAGTTTGGTATGCAGAGTCAACACTTGAATGCTATGTAGATAGAGGAATACCAATGCACAGGTTAGAGTTAATGGTGCCACATTAAGTGCATTTGAGATCAGGCCAGGGACAATGTCTAGCTGTTGCTTCTTCTCTTTGCCCCCAAAATAGAGAGTTACTAGTGGAAAAGGTCTGTGGTATTAGGAAGATTAAGGGCTTGAATACTGGGCTGGACACCTACAAGCTTTACATGTTTGCAGTTGTTATTCTGAGGATGTTCACAGACCCAGTAAGTTCAGCCCCCACCTCGTTGGAGGATGTGAATGACTACAATGAGGTATCTGGATTTAAAGTGAATATAAAAAAAATCCCACATCTCCCAGGAGTAGATACAGGGACTGGAGGCACACTTCCACTTCAGATTGACGAGGCATAATATAGAATATCAGGCAATGAGGGTGACTTGTTTGTTAGACGATCTCATTAAAACTAACACTGGTTTTACAGGGCATTGTAGGGACCAACAATGCTGGTATATGGGAGGCTTTTTGGGGCTAGGCAAACAGTGGATATCAAATGGCAGATCTCCTAAGGACACTATAACTAATGCATACCATACCCATACAGGTGCATTCTAACACAGTTCTTTAAGACACAAATAGTGTTCTGTGAGTACATTTTGGTGGGTAGACACACTAGAATAGCTAGATACACAATGTTCAGGCCAGTGAAGAAGGAGAACAGGGGATCCAAATAAACCAAAATACTATAAGGCATCCAAGCTATAATTCTTGGTGGGCTGGGGGCTTTAAGAATCATAAACACAGTGGTGTGCTTTACTGGTTAAGTGCTCTCTGGCACTCATATATAGAAAGTACCCTGGTTGGTGAGGAGATACAGGACATGGGAATTGTACTCATTACTTGTCAAAAGGGTCATGTTGGCAGTGACGGATAAACTGGTACTGAGGAAAAGCCTAATTACATTCCTATCACCATTCGCCCCAACAGTCATCAACCCAATATGAATAAGATGAGGTACTCCAGGTAAGTCATATGGCAAAAAGAAAAACGTCCGTGAGATCCAAGGATCAAAGATGACGTGGCCCATCAGGGAAGCAGAGATAATGGAGGGCTAATAACGAGGTCCACTGGATGAGCATGATGGACTAGACTGAGGGCCCTTAACTCCTGAATGTGGGAACTGCAGCAACTCTACTGAGGATGAAGGTAAAGAAAAGAACCCAACTTTCCAAATAACACCATTCTGTCGACAGGTGTAGCATGGAACTGAGTTCGATGGTTGGAACCTTTAGAGCTCGCTGTGTCCTGCCCCTGGCAAGTTCTTCAGGGGATTTTTGGCAGTGGGGACCCACTGAAGATATTTGGAAGTGTTACACTTATCTATCCTTTACTTACCTTTCGACCTTCTCTCAATTTTGAATCATATCTGCAATGCTGTGCCTCCTAAGCATCAAAATGAGAGAAAAATGGTTGTGGGTGATGGACAGACCGTAGAAAAGAAGCAAAAAACTACCAGTTGACACACCTCATCATAGTGGAGGCTTTGATCCTCGGGGTACCTCAGAAGCTGCAGCAAACCCCTCAGATAAAGGAAAACGGGATGCATTTAAAACAAAACTGATACGTTTTCGTTTAATTTTTTTAAGGGCAGGCAGTGGTCCCTTAAAAAATATTTTCACCTGCATTTGCAAAGGGAAAGGGGTCCCATGCCCTTTTGCGAGTGCATTGCCACCCTATTTGAAGGGGGTGGTAATTTACGAGTGTTTTACGCCCACAATTGCGGACGCAAAACATTCTTATGTAGGGTTGCGCTCGCTATTAGGATGGGTATACCCATTCTTAATAGTGAGTCACCTTACCCTATTTTGCGCCTAGCAAAATAGTATTTGTACATTCCCCATGCTGTTTTTGTGTGAAAGATGGTCGTACATCCAGCCCAAGAGACTCTTACTGCTGACTTACTTTTTCCTTAGTACCAAGGCCAAGATAACATACAGTCTACCAATCTGGATTACCAGAGCCAAGAAAATGCGCAGAAGAGACATCATCCTGAAAGAAGCCAGCCACCACCACACAGCACAGAAAGATGGTGCACAAATCATGATTTGTCCAGATTACATTAGAAATACTCAAAGGAAGAGATTAAGGATTTTCAGGGTATCTCTAAGAAAGAACTGACATCCTGGGACGTAAACAATTGTCATGGCATCCACTGAACCTAATGTTTTCTCCTGGGACACAACCGGATGCTCCAGAATCTTTTCTGGAAGTAAGACAGATATTTAGGATTTGATGAATCGAGGCTGAGGGTGGTTAAGCCATGTGTTGTGATGCTGGAACCACAATTGAAGCCTTGCATGTTATTGAAGCCCTTTTTTAATCTGGGGCTGGTGTTGAATATTTAAAAATTGTATAGCTGGAATGTGTAACAAATACAGTGCTCAGGGTTCTATCTGTTCCTGCTCCCACCCCTGTTCTGCTTGCAGAAGGAGTGTTATCTGAAAATCAATGGAAACAGACTGAGCTGAACATTATTTTATTAATTAGGCTTGTTTCCCCTTTCTGAGTTTCTTGTAAAACATTTGCTTTCCATACATCTTTGACAATAATAAAATGTTTGAAAAGTAAAAAGTGTGATATGTTAGAGTATAGATATTGTGTGTATTTAGAGCAGATTAATTAGGTCAGGGTAGTTGTTAGCTGGTAGTATTCAGTAGCTTTTGTTAGTAAGATAGTTGTATGAGTTGTTTAAAAAACAATGTGACAATCGTAGAGTAACTCTGACAAACGGCCAGCATTTTGATGCATCCTTAGGAAAGCCTACAAGCATGCACATCTTTACTTTTTGAACAGAAAACCCCCTATAAATCCAATTATATGTGAATATAACACCAAAATAAAACACACAAATGTAAAATGGTGATAAGGGAACATGGCAAAAGCTCTGCTGCTCCGTAGTTTTTCCAATAGGCATTTCATCTGCTGCTAACAGACTATGGGGCCCATTACCCGCCCGCCACCGTAACGGTAAATGGGACCGACCGCCAGAGGTGCTCATTAGGATGTGACCGCAACCCTGGGGGTTGCATCCCGCATATTCAACGTTGTGGTGGGCGGTGCTGTAAGCAGCACCTGCCATAATGTTGAAAATGCATTTGCGCATTGGCATGCACAACGTGACAGGAACCGCTTGGTGCCTGTCACCTTGTAAATACCAATGTAGGGGGGTACCATGGGTACCCCCCAAGTGCAGCCCCCCACCACACCCCTCCGGGGGGCCCAATGGTCCCCCAAAGTAAACACTGCATGCCTTTCCATGGTGGAGTCTCTGCCATGGAAAGGCATTCCACCGCACATATCATAATATAGATGGCGGTGCCTTGCAGGCACCGCCACCATATTAAAGGCCTTTTCCGCTTGGCAGGCTATCGTGACGATTGCCTGCCGGCGGAAAAATGGCGGACAGTCTTTCCGTCCACCGCGGTACCCCCGGCCATGCTGATGTGGCAGGGGTAAATGGCCGTCCGCCATGCTAATAAGCCCCTAAGTATTTGGGAACAATTTGAGGAAAAATATATAATTCAGGATCAAAAGTCCAATTCTTAGGGGTGCTTTGCGAAACCATGTAATCATGATTTCCCCACCTCCAAAAATACCAAAAACCCCTGGTAACGAAATTTCCAGGGGAAAAGTCATAAAAGAAATAAATCCAGGCCACTTTTAACTAGGGTCTCTATATGTATGATTGACCAAAGCATCAAAACAGTACTCAATTCCTCAACAAAATAACCATAAACAAGAAATTTAAATATTGCTTTGCAAGCAAGGAAAATGCATTAAAAACACACAAAAACAACCTACAAATCATGTTGTATCGACAGTCTAACAGATGGACCAATTGCCAAAACCTAACAAGAAAACAAATGGAGTAATGTAACCATGAACAAAATGCCATGGCCTTGATAGACAGCCCTTCCAAACAATGACAAACCAAAAACACCCCAGAAAGACAATGACTGAAAGGGGCGGACAAAAAGACAGTTCTCTTTCTCCAGCTTTTCATTGTACTGTTTTGAGGAATGGAATAAATTAGGTCTTTCAACAGCTAAATCTCTCAGCTGCCAGAGCAAAGAAAAAAAGAGCAAGCCAATAGGTCTGGCTTATGAAGAAAAGCGCCTTCTGTGTCACTGATGCGTGTGGACATTCAATGCATTCAATAAGTCTTTGCACTAATGCATCCATTTAATCCAATGATTTATCCATTCATTCACTCTCTGACGCAACAGCACAAGAATACACACAAACACAACATATACAAGAATACAGGAAGGAAAAAAGCATGCTGCCATCTAAATATAGTGAACAAAACAGGTGATGGACCGAATGTGGATCAATGTCACACATTCACCCCAGTCCAAAGATCTGGGCCCAAATCCATCGTTTTTTTGCACTCCACACCACCCTGGGTTAGACAATGGCGATATGCAAATCAGCTCTGACCCTGTGCCCCATGGGAACAGTCCAGTCCGAACTACAAAAGCCATGTCCTTCCCAGAACGGAATCAAGCATCCGAGGACCGGACCGGTTTCGAGGTAACACCTCTCATCAGCCTGGCTAGCTTGACTCCAGTGGTGTGGAGTGCCTGGGACCCACGTCTGAGCATCCCCAGCGCACTTATGGCGGTATTTGCAAACAAAACAGGTGATGGACCGAATGTGGATCAATGTCACACATTCACCCCAGTCCAAAGATCTGGGCCCAAATCCATCGTTTTTTTGCACTCCACACCACCCTGGGTTAGACAATGGCGATATGCAAATCAGCTCTGACCCTGTGCCCCATGGGAACAGTCCAGTCCGAACTACAAAAGCCATGTCCTTCCTAGAACGGAATCAAGCATCCGAGGACCGGACCGGTTTCGAGGTAACACCTCTCATCAGCCCGGCTAGCTTGACTCCAGTGGTGTGGAGTGCCTGGGACCCACGTCTGAGCATCCCCAGCGCACTTATGGCGGTATTTGCAAACAAAACAGGTGATGGACCGAATGTGGATCAATGTCACACATTCACCCCAGTCCAAAGATCTGGGCCCAAATCCATCGTTTTTTTGCACTCCACACCACCCTGGGTTAGACAATGGCGATATGCAAATCAGCTCTGACCCTGTGCCCCATGGGAACAGTCCAGTCCGAACTACAAAAGCCATGTCCTTCCCAGAACGGAATCAAGCATCCGAGGACCGGACCGGTTTCGAGGTAACACCTCTCATCAGCCCGGCTAGCTTGACTCCAGTGGTGTGGAGTGCCTGGGACCCACGTCTGAGCATCCCCAGCGCACTTATGGCGGTATTTGCAAACAAAACAGGTGATGGACCGAATGTGGATCAATGTCACACATTCACCCCAGTCCAAAGATCTGGTCCCAAATCCATAGTTTTTTTGCACTCCACACCACCCTGGGTTAGACAATGGCGATATGCAAATCAGCTCTAACCCTGTGCCCCATGGGTCCAGTCCGAACTACAAAAGCCATGTCCTTCCCAGAACGGAATCAAGCATCCGAGGACCGGACCGGTTTCGAGGTAACACCTCTCATCAGCCCGGCTAGCTTGACTCCAGTGGTGTGGAGTGCCTCGGACCCACGTCTGAGCATCCCCAGCGCACTTATGGCGGTATTTGCAAACAAAACAGGTGATGGACCGAATGTGGATCAATGTCACACATTCACCCCAGTCCAAAGATCTGGGCCCAAATCCATCGTTTTTTTGCACTCCACACCACCCTGGGTTAGACAATGGCGACATGCAAATCAGCCATGACCCTGTGCCCCAAGGGAACAGTCCAGTCCGAACTACAAAAGCCATGTCCTTCCCAGAACGGAATCAAGCATCCGAGGACCGGACCGGTTTCGAGGTAACACCTCTCATCAGCCCGGCTAGCTTGACTCCAGTGGTGTGGAGTGCCTGGGACCCACGTCTGAGCATCCCCAGCGCACTTTTGGCGGTATTTGCAAACAAAACAGGTGATGGACCGAATGTGGATCAATGTCACACATTCACCCCAGTCCAAAGATCTGGGCCCAAATCCATCGTTTTTTTTGCACTCCACACCACCCTGGGTTAGACAATGGCGATATGCAAATCAGCTCTGACCCTGTGCCCCATGGGAACAGTCCAGTCCGAACTACAAAAGCCATGTCCTTCCCAGAACGGAATCAAGCATCCGAGGACCGGACCGGTTTCGAGGTAACACCTCTCATCAGCCCGGCTAGCTTGACTCCAGTGGTGTGGAGTGCCTGGGGGGGGGGTAGTAAGCATGCTAGGCTCCAGGTTTTTTTTTGTTGTAATATGCAAGGGTGGAGTGAGCCCAAAATGAGTAGGCAAATGTCTCCACACCTCCAAACACTACAGGCCAGTGGAAGAGGCGCAGCGGCCAGGGCGACTGACGCCGGAAGCTGGGGATCACGGTTCGATCCCCGGCACTGGCGGCAGGGGTCTGCCCAGCACCATGTGACTCTGGGCAATAGCTCGCTTAATCTTCCCGACAGCCCCCAACGCCGGGATGCCTACGAGTAACTGTGCGCTTTACAAATACTGGATTTACATTTACATTTAGTTTTTTATTATGCCCAATTTGCCCCCCATTAGGAAGAAAGCCCACTAGACACCTGGGATTTTTTTTTAAATAAAAGAGGAATGGGCTATGGGGGCTGCACTCACCCAAAATAAATAGAAACAAAATAATGTTGCTACCTTTCGGGGGCAGGTGAGGTAATCGCCTGAGCTCTACACCCCCTCCCACCCTCTGCGGGTATAAAAGCCTACTACGCTAGGAATTATTTTTTGTAAGGATGGGGCAGCCTAGAATGGGCATGCCAATGCCCCCACCCCCAAGAAAAAATGGACGCAGTCTTTCTGTATGGAGGACACTAGCCCCTGATCTTCCCCCAGCCTGGGGGGGGGGGGCGGGGGGTCGTCAGGCAGAAAGTCCAATAGGGACCAGATATAATTATTTTTCTTAGTGTCAAATGGGGGCTGCCAAGAATGGGCATGCTAATACCCCCACATACCAAAACAAAAATAAGCACATTCTTCCTGCCTTGCCGGTGGGCATATCAGGGCAATAGCACCTAGTTTGTCCTCCTAGGGACCAGGGACAATTCTTTCATTGTGCGGGGGTGGAGGCCACTCTGAGGGGCATGCTGATGTCCCACCACCCCCCAAAAAACTGGGAACAGACTTTCCGCACCCAGGGAGCAGATATGGGCAACAGCCCCTGCTTTGCCCCCATGGAGGGGGGTTAGAAAGCCCACTAGACACCAGGGACTATTTTTACTTTGTGTATGGGTGGGGACTGCCCTAAATGGGCATACTAATGCCCCCCCCCAAAAAATGGGAACAGTTATTACACCTGATCTGCCCCCACGGGTGGAGGCAGAAAGACCACTAGTCAATAGGCACCAAGGATATGTTTATGGGCATGTCAGGCAGCCCCTTTGTCAAGGGTCTCTCCCGTTTTTTTAAGGCATACATTGCTGCTGTTTTAACCTCTCGTGGGGGCAGATCAGCAATATTTTTAGGCTCATCTGCCCCCAGGGGAGGCAGAAAATCACTAGATAACAGGGAAAGTTTCTGTGTGTGTGTGAACTGGAGTTCGGTCGTATGTATTGGCATTTGGATGTGTGTACTGGCATTTTGCTGGCGGTGTGTGTGGACTTGCCCTTAGCTGGCAGTGTGTGTGAACTAGCAATTGGTGGAGGTGCTTGTGGACTGGCGCTTGGCTAGCAGTGTACGTTGACTGGCACTTGACTGGTGGTGTGCATGGCTAACGCTTTGCTGGTGCTGTGCATTGGATGGTACTTGGCTGGCAGTGTGCGTGGATGGTGCTTAGTTGGCAGTATGTATAGACTGTGGCTTGGTTGGCAGTGTGCTTGGAGTCAAGCTATCCAGGCTGAAGAAGGCTGATAGCCAGAAACCGGTCCTTGGATGCTTGATTCCGGTCTGGGAAAGACATGGCTTGGTAGTTCGGACTGGACTGTTCCCATGAGGCACAGGGTCAGAGCTGATTTGCATATAGCCAGTGTCTAACCCAGGGTGGTGTGGAGTGCAAAAAAACGATGGATATAGGCCCAGATCCTTGTACTGGGTTGAATGTATGACATTGTTCTACATTCTGTCCATCAACTGTGTTTTTTGCGATTTTCACCCCGAGTGTGCTGGGTATACTCAGACGTGAGTCCCAGGCTCTCCACACCACTGGAGTCAAGCTATCCAGGCTGAAGAAGGCTGATAGCCAGAAACCGGTCCTTGGATGCTTGATTCTGGTCTGGGAAAGACATGGCTTGGTAGTTCGGACTGGACTGTTCCCATGAGGCACAGGGTCAGAGCTGATTTGCATATAGCCAGTGTCTAACCCAGGGTGGTGTGGAGTGCAAAAAAACGATGGATATAGGCCCAGATCCTTGTACTGGGTTGAATGTATGACATTGTTCTACATTCTGTCCATCAACTGTGTTTTTTGCGATTTTCACCCCGAGTGTGCTGGGTATACTCAGACGTGAGTCCCAGGCTCTCCACACCACTGGAGTCAAGCTATCCAGGCTGAAGAAGGCTGATAGCCAGAAACCGGTCCTTGGATGCTTGATTCCGGTCTGGGAAAGACATGGCTTTGTAGTTTGGACTGGACTGTTCCCATGAGGCACAGGGTCAGAGCTGATTTGCATATAGCCAGTGTCTAACCCAGGGTGGTTTGGAGTGCAAAAAAAGATGGAAATAGGCCCAGATCCTTGTACTGGGTTGAATGTATGACATTGTTCTACATTCTGTCCATCAACTGTGTTTTATGCGATTTTCACCCCGAGTGTGCTGGGTATACTCAGACATGAGTCCCAGGCTCTCCACACCACTGGAGTCAAGCTATCCAGGCTGAAGATGGCTGATAGCCAGAAACCGGTCCTTGGATGCTTGATTCCGGTCTGGGAAAGACATGGCTTGGTAGTTCGGACTGGACTGTTCCCATGAGGCACAGGGTCAGAGCTGATTTGCATATAGCCAGTGTCTAACCCAGGGTGGTGTGGAGTGCCAAAAAACGATGGATATAGGCCCAGATCCTTGTACTGGGTTGAATGTATGACATTGTTCTACATTCTGTCCATCAACTGTGTTTTTTGCGATTTTCACCCTGAGTGTGCTGGGTATACTCAGACGTGAGTCCCAGGCTCTCCACACCACTGGAGTCAAGCTATCCAGGCTGAAGAAGGCTGATAGCCAGAAACCGGTCCTTGGATGCTTGATTCCGGTCTGGGAAAGACATGGCTTGGTAGTTCGGACTGGACTGTTCCCATGAGGCACAGGGTCAGAGATGATTTGCATATAGCCAGTGTCTAACCCAGGGTGGTGTGGAGTGCAAAAAAACGATGGATATAGGCCCAGATCCTTGTACTGGGTTGAATGTATGACATTGTTCTACATTCTGTCCATCAACTGTGTTTTTTGCGATTTTCACCCCGAGTGTGCTGGGTATACTCAGACGTGAGTCCCAGGCTCTCCACACCACTGGAGTCGAGCTATCCAGGCTGAAGAAGGCTGATAGCCAGAAACCGGTCCTTGGATGCTTGATTCCGGTCTGTGAAAGACATGGCTTGGTAGTTCGGACTGGACTGTTCCCATGAGGCACAGGGTCAGAGCTGATTTGCATATAGCCAGTGTCTAACCCAGGGTGGTGTGGAGTGCAAAAAAACGATGGATATAGGCCCAGATCCTTATACTGGGTTGAATGTATGACATTGTTCTACATTCTGTCCATCAACTGTGTTTTTTGCGATTTTCACCCCGAGTGTGCTGGGTATACTCAGACGTGAGTCCCAGGCTCTCCAAGCCACTGGAGTCGAGCTATCCAGGCTGAAGAAGGCTGATAGCCAGAAACCGGTCCTTTGATGCTTGATTCCGGTCTGGGAAAGACATGGCTTGGTAGTTCGGACTGGACTGTTCCCATGAGGCACAGGGTCAGAGCTGATTTGCATATAGCCAGTGTCTAACCCAGGGTGGTGTGGAGTGCAACAAACGATGGATATAGGCCCAGATCCTTGTACTGGGTTGAATGTATGACATTGTTCTACATTCTGTCCATCAACTGTGTTTTTTGCGATTTTCACCCCGAGTGTGCTGGGTATACTCAGACGTGAGTCCCAGGCTCTCCACACCACTGGAGTCGAGCTGTTCAGGCTGAAGAAGGCTGATAGCCAGAAACCGGTCCTTGGATGCTTGATTCCGGTCTGGGAAAGACATGGCTTGGTAGTTCGGACTGGACTGTTCCCATGAGGCACAGGGTCAGAGCTGATTTGCATATAGCCAGTGTCTAACCCAGGGTGGTGTGGAGTGCAAAAAAACGATGGATATAGGCCCAGATCCATGTACTGGGTTTAATGTATGACATTGTTCTACATTCTGTCCATCAACTGTGTTTTTTGCGATTTTCACCCCGAGTGTGCTGGGTATACTCAGACGTGAGTCCCAGGCTCTCCACACCACTGGAGTCAAGCTATCCAGGCTGAAGAAGGCTGATAGCCAGAAACCGGTCCTTGGATGCTTGATTCCGGTCTGGGAAAGACATGGCTTGGTAGTTCGGACTGGACTGTTCCCATGAGGCACAGGGTCAGAGCTGATTTGCATATAGCCAGTGTCTAACCCAGGGTGGTGTGGAGTGCAAAAAAACGATGGATATAGGCCCAGATCCTTGTACTGGGTTGAATGTATGACATTGTTCTACATTCTGTCCATCAACTGTGTTTTTTGCGATTTTCACCCCGAGTGTGCTGGGTATACTCAGACGTGAGTCCCAGGCTCTCCACACCACTGGAGTCAAGCTATCCAGGCTGAAGAAGGCTGATAGCCAGAAACTGGTCCTTGGATGCTTGATTCCGGTCTGGGAAAGACATGGCTTGGTAGTTCGGACTGGACTGTTCCCATGAGGCACAGGGTCAGAGCTGATTTGCATATAGCCAGTGTCTAACCCAGGGTGGTGTGGAGTGCAAAAAAACGATGGATATAGGCCCAGATCCTTGTACTGGGTTGAATGTATGACATTGTTCTACATTCTGTCCATCAACTGTGTTTTTTGCGATTTTCACCCCAAGTGTGCTGGGTATACTCAGACGTGAGTCCCAGGCTCTCCACACCACTGGAGTCAAGCTATCCAGGCTGAAGAAGGCTGATAGCCAGAAACCGGTCCTTGGATGCTTGATTCCGGTCTGGGAAAGACATGGCTTGGTAGTTCGGACTGGACTGTTCCCATGAGGCACAGGGTCAGAGCTGATTTGCATATAGCCAGTGTCTAACCCAGGGTGGTGTGGAGTGCAAATAAACGATGGATATAGGCCCAGATCCTTGCACTGGGTTGAATGTATGACATTGTTCTACATTCTGTCCATCAACTGTGTTTTTTGCGATTTTCACCCCGAGTGTGCTGGGTATACTCAGACGTGAGTCCCAGGCTCTCCACACCACTGGAGTCAAGCTATCCAGGCTGAAGAAGGCTGATAGCCAGAAACCGGTCCTTGGATGCTTGATTCCGGTCTGGGAAAGACATGGCTTGGTAGTTCGGACTGGACTGTTCCCATGAGGCACAGGGTCAGAGCTGATTTGCATATAGCCAGTGTCTAACCCAGGGTGGCGTGGAGTGCAAAAAAACGATGGAAATAGGCCCAGATCCTTGTACTGGGTTGAATGTATGACATTGTTCTACATTCTGTCCATCAACTGTGTTTTATGCGATTTTCACCCCGAGTGTGCTGGGTATACTCAGACATGAGTCCCAGGCTCTCCACACCACTGGAGTTAAGCTATCCAGGCTGAAGATGGCTGATAGCCAGAAACCGGTCCTTGGATGCTTGATTCCGGTCTGGGAAAGACATGGCTTGGTAGTTCGGACTGGACTGTTCCCATGAGGCACAGGGTCAGAGCTGCTTTGCATATAGCCAGTGTCTAACCCAGGGTGGTGTGGAGTGCCAAAAAACGATGGATATAGGCCCAGATCCTTGTACTGGGTTGAATGTATGACATTGTTCTACATTCTGTCGAGGGGCGTGGCTTGAGCGCCGAGGGAATGGCGGCGTGAGCCCGGAGCTCCGCGCCTCTTCCCCCACAGGAATCCTGATTCAGGGGCCGTAGAGCCCGTGTGTGCCCCGGCGCCGGATGATAGCCCGGCGGTGACCGCCTGGGCGAGATTTGGGCAGCCGGCGACTCCGCGGACCTGAGAACGCCCGCCGATCGCGGCGGCCTCTGGGGCGGCTGAGTGACTGGCGCCGAGCAAGATGGCGGCCGCAGCGAAGCCCTAGGAAGCGGCGGATCGCCAAAGAGACGCACTGCCGGCGTGCAGGGTGAGGGCGCGATCGCCGGCAGTCTCGGACCCCACACGGCGAGGATTGCTCCTCGGCGACCGGCCGCGGTGTGCGGCGCCATCGGTGGAGGACGGAGTGGGCGTGGCCTCCTGGCGACCCAGTACAGCCGTGAACCGGCGGCCCGACCCGGCCCCAGGCATCGGCCGGCCCAGTAAGTGTGCGAGGACCGCCTGGAGAGAGGGGAACAGTGGGAGACGGTGAGTGCGGCAGCGCATCCTGGGCCCCCCTCTCCCCCGCGGCAGCGACACGCACGTCTGGTGGGGACGTAAGGGAGATCCCACGGAGGCAGAAACGGGCAGGAAAAGGGCCTTTGACATCCGGCCCATCACACCGCCTCGGTGAGGAAGCGAACGTTACCCCTCAGCACCCAGGGACCGGACACAGCGACAAACGCTCACACTGGGACGCCCATAACGGGGCGCAGTAGCCGACCAGCGAGGCCCCGAAGTGCACAGGGGTGGTCCACGAGGCCGGGGCCAGCAGGCAGTCGGGGTGAACGAGAGCGGCGGGCCGGCCACGATGGGAAAGCCGAAGACCAAGGCGGAGGAGGCGGCAGCATCAAACGCAGGGGAAGGGGGCCCTGCGGAACAGACGGTGGCGTCGGGGCTGGGCCTACTCCGGGCGGACCACGATAAACTGAAATACAGGGTTAAGGAGGCTGAGGTGGTGATCGGGGACATGGCGCCGGCTCACAAGGCGATGGAGAGTAAGCTGACGGAGGCCTTGGACCGCATAAGCACCCTAGAGAGACGGGCGGAGGACGCGGAAAATAGAAACCGACGCAGCAACATACGGATCGTAGGTGTGCCGGAGACGGAGGGGACGGGAGACATGATTGCCTACATGGAGGAATGGCTGAAGACGGTGGTGGCGCCGGAAGGACTTTCGCCATTCTTCACTCTGGAGCGGGCCCACAGAGTCCCCTCAGGACCACCCAAACCCGGGCTCCCACCCAGACCGATCATAGCCAAGTTGCTGCACCACAAGGACAGAGATCTGCTCCTGCGGAGGGCCCGTGAGGATGGCCCCTTCCAGATTGCAAACAGTAGAGTCACACTCTTTCCGGATTTCACCTTCGAAACGCAGAAACAACGTGCCTCCTTCCTCACGATCAAGAAGGAATTGCGGACTGAGGGCATCCCCTACTCATTGCTTTTCCCAACCAGACTACGAGTGGTAGTGGACGACAAGGCGATCTTCTTCGCGACTTCAGCGGAAGCTTGGGACTGGTGGGAGACGTACAAGGCCGGGACTGACGGAGCCAGAGTGAGAGAGGAGCGGGAGAAGGAGCGGGAGCGCTCGCCCAGGCGGCTGCGGAAATCGAAAAGACTCTGGAAAAGGGGACGGGGGCAGCTGGGCCCATCGGCCTCACAAACGGAGGCGGAAAGGCAGGCGGCGCTGTTGGAGGTGGGGAAGCTCGGCCGAGCAGAAGGTCCCGGTTCTAGAGGGGCCACAGACTCGGACACTCATGTTTCGGCCTCTGGATCGGAATCGGACTTGTCGGGGCTCCATCGCACGGAGGGGCCGCTGGTGACACCGCAGACGGCGGATGAGATCCTCAACATATGAACTACTGTCGTTGCTGAACGGGTAATGCTTGGGGTGACCGGGAGGGGGGGTCGCTGCCCTCGCACATAGTGGGGGCCGGGGCACACGGCGTGGCTCAGGGCAGAAGATCCATGAGGATCTGGGGAGGGAGGGTGGAGATGGGCGGCGCGGCCACCCTTTGGACAAGGCCGCACTCCGTAGGCCCTTAAGGCACCCACAGCTGCGGCTGTGTAGTTGAGACCTGGGTCATCAGGTACGGGAGTTTGGATGGGGACTGGTATTTCGATATTGGGGCCTGTTCTGGGGGAGGGGGGGGGGGCTCCACAGTTGGGGATTGTTTGCTTTTTTCTTCGATGTTGTTGACCCTGGGTATGCCATGGGCAGGGCTGTTGGGGAGTTTTGTTTCTTACAGAGGGGGCACCATCACCGCCAACGGGCTGGACCTGGGAGGAGGGTTTCGACCAGATCACTGGGATAATGGCTAATGCAAATGTTTTGACTTGTATGACCTGGAATGTCCGGGGCCTACACACTATGCAACGCAGACACAAAGTGCATGCCTACTTAGTACGGAGGGGAGTACACATCGCGCTGCTGCAGGAGACGCACCTCACAAAACGGGAGGGGGAGGCCCTACAAAGGAGATGGCGGGGCCAGGTTTATCACACCAACTATTCGGCTTATGCGCGAGGGGTGCTCATATGGATTAGGGCAGGCACGCCTTTCCAACTCTCACATCAATGGATTGACCAGGAAGGGAGATATGTGGTGGTGGAGGGGAAGCTCGAAGGTAGAGATATAGTATTAGCTAGCATCTATGCCCCAAACACGGACCAATTAGCTTTCCTAGCTACACTGTCGGGGACGCTGGCCCACCCCCTTGCGGGCCCGGTCCTGCTGGGGGGTGACTTTAACTCCATTGCCGACCCCCTGCTGGACAGATCTCACCCCCCCCTCTGTGACTCCCCGGTACATAGACTCTCTAGGGGAAGGAGGGATTGGCAGGAGAGCTGGGGACTCGTAGACGTCTGGAGAGGGCAACACCCGACTGATCGGGATTACTCGTTTTTCTCAGGGCTCCATGACCTGCACGTCCGATTGGACGCCATACTTTGCTCCCGGGAGGTGCTACCGTGCGTCACCAGCTCGGAATACCTAACGAGGACAATCTCAGACCATAACCCGCTCCTGATCCGGCTGGCGTGGGTCACGGGGAAGCCCAGGGTTCCGCTCTGGAAACTGAGGCATGAGACACTGGAGGACCCCCTCTTCGGGGAGGCCCTAGCGGAAGGCGTGACCTCGTATTTCGCGGAGAACGCAGGGACAGCAACTTCAAGGGCGATGGAGTGGGATGCCTTTAAAGTAGTGGTGAGAGGCATCTGCATTCGAGACTATGTGGGCGTACGGAAGGTACTGCTGGGCGATTTGGCGAAGGCGGATGCGGACCTGAGAGAGGCGGAGAGGAGGCGGCCTGGACGGCCGGAACTCCAAGAATCTCTATGTTCGGCCAAGGAGGCGGTAGCCGTTGAGGTGGAAAGGCTTCGAGCTTTCGATTACAAGCGGTATGTGCTACGCTCCCATGTAGAAGGCGATAAGGTGGGCACCCTCCTGGCGTGGCTATCGAACCCCTCCAGGAGATGCGCTCCCATACTCCAGCTGCGGGATGCGACGGGAGTGGTGCAACAGACTCAACTAGGCATAGTCAACGTGTTCCAGCAATATTACGAGGGCCTGTACAAGAGTGACCCGGGTGGCAGGGCAGGACTGGTGGATCCCTTCCTGGCTGACCTGCCCCTAGGTCAGATAGAGGCGGAGCAGGCGAAGGACTTGGGGACGGACATTGATGTGGGCGAGATACGATTAGCGGTGAGACGTATGGCGAGGAACAAATCGCCGGGGTTAGACGGACTCCCCATAGAGTTTTATAACAAATACCTGGACATACTGGCCCCACGTCTCCAGACTGTTTACAAGGAGGCCAAGGCGACGGGTCGACTACCGCAATCGATGAGGGAGGCATTAGTGGTCCCACTGCTGAAGCCCGGCAGGGAGAGTGCTGACCCCACGTCATATAGGCCGCTCTCTATGCTCACCGCAGATTACAAAATCCTGAGCTCCATTTTAGCGGCGAGGCTCCTACCACACATGGCGGGGCTGGTGCATGACGACCAAAACGGTTTTATACCGAACCGCAACACCACGGCTAATATCAGACGGCTCATCCGCATCATGGACGGGCTCACCGAGAGGACAGGGACGGAGCTGGTCCTGTCGGTTGATATTGAAAAGGCCTTTGACAGCCTCGAGTGGGACTACCTCTATGCTGTCATGGAGCGCTTCGGCCTGGGAGCTGGCTATATCCACTGGACTAAGGTCCTTTACGCGGAAGCGACTGCGAGAGTAAGGGTAGGTCCGGCGGTGTCCCTCCGATACCCGGTGGAGCGGGGCACTCGACAGGGCTGCTCCCTATCACCGCTCCTTTTTGCACTGGCCATTGAGCCGCTGGCGGCTGCGGCCCGAACGGGGCGGCACACCCATGGAGTGCGGACCCGTGACGGTAATCATTTCATTTCACTGTATGCTGACGACTTATTACTATTCCTCCGCGACGGTGGTGAGGACCTGAGGAGGGCGGAAGCCCTACTTGAGAGCTTCGGAGAGGTATCGGGCCTACGAGTCAATTGGCCCAAGACGGGCTTGTACCCGCTACTGGAGGGCACTGCCCAACCGCAACATCGGTCAGAGGCGACCTGGAACCCTACCTGCATGAAATACCTGGGGGTTCACATCTACCATAAGCCGGAAGACTTACTCGAGGGCAACCTGGGACGATGTGTGCGCGGACTGAAGGGCTGTATGTCCTTCTGGTCCACATTACCGCTATCAGTGGCGGGCCGGATTTCCCTACTAAAGATGGTAGCCCTGCCGAGATTACTGTACTATTTCCGGACGCTCCCAATCTGGATACCTAGCTCCTTCTTTAAGCTCCTCAAATCTCAGATCACATCGTTCATTTGGGGAGCGGGACGGTGCAGAGTAGCGCTAGCCACGCTCTCTCGCCCGAAGGATGAGGGGGGCTGGCGGTGCCGGACTATGAGCTCTATTACCTGGCGGCTCAATTACAGATATTCACGCAGGAAGTGGCGAGGGTATTTCGGGGCCCGGAGGATGAAAGCTTGTGGGGGACGCCCAGGCACGTCCTGGCGTACATAACCCTCCAGCAACGGTTGGACAGTCGGGACTTATCGCTGGAACAGCGCACGTACCGACAATGCTGGAACCGGACCCAGAAGAGAGCGGGTACCCAGCGCCCTTACACGCCTGAGATACCACTGGCCATGCTGACGGCACTACCACATGGCGGCGATTGGTCGAGCCTGCAGGAATGTGAGGAAGCGGGAATACAGGTGGTTGGGGACCTCTTTGAGAGTGGGGCGCTGCTCCCGTTCCGGGAGTTGACAGACCGTTTCGGTATCCCGATAGGGGGATTCCTGCTGCACGCAGCAGTGACCAGGGCGATGCACGCCCACTGGGGCACGGGGCTTGAGGAGCCCGAGACGGCAGCGGCGTGCCAATACACCATGATGGCGGCGGGCACGGTTAAGGCAGTTACATGCCTGTATAATCGAATGATTAGGGAGAATATCCCTCCTCTCACATCCCTGAAGGCCAAATGGGAGGCGGATCTGCACAGGGATATACCGGACACGACCTGGGCACAACTTGTCCGCAGAGCTCGTAACAGCACAAGGAACGCCAGGTTCCAGCTGATCCACTACTATGTGCTGCATAGGGCGTATCTGACCCCAGGCAGAATACGGCGGTATTACGGCGATGACACAGCAGCCTGCCCCCGATGCCCGGAAGAGGGCGCTGAGCTAGTACACATGCTATGGGCGTGCCCGGTCCTGCACGACTTCTGGCACGAAGTAGGGGAGGTACTGAATGAGGTGACTGAACGATCGATAGAGTACGGACCGGCCGAATGCCTATTGCACTGGTTTCCCCACACCCCCAAAAATAAGCTCACGAGTAAGTTTATCGACATGGGGTTGATGATAGCGAAGAGAGAGATTACCAGGAATTGGAAGGCGAGGCTGGGGCCTGCTCCACGGAGGTGGCGGCAGGAGTTTCTGAAATGGGCCTCGGCTGACAGTGCACATAGATACCAAGTAGCGCGTAGGACCCCTAATCAGACAGCGGCTGACAATGCGACCGCATGGGAAATAATGGTGCAGGCGCTCAGGGATAGCGAGGCTGACACACAGGAGGAGACTCCCGGAGGGGAGGGCACAGAGTAGGCGAGTTGAGGCCCCAGGATCAGCAGGAATACGGGGAGCATGAGGCTAGCAACCCAGGGGTGGTCATGACGTAGCCTTAGGCGGGTGATGGTGTGCGAGATGGGGTGGGAAGGGGGGGGGGGTGTTTCGGGGCTAGCGCGGGGAAGGGGAGTTGGGGTCTAGCGCGTAGTTTAGTAGGACTATAAAAGTAGACATACACTTAATCCGGACGCTAACCACTCCTTTCTATGGAACGTCAGGCATGGATGAGCAGAGATTTCAACGCCGCCCAACCCCCGGGTTGTGGGCCGGAAGGCTGTGTATTGAGTAGAGAAATGTATTACATATCTGCTGACTCTTAAGATGCTACTGCTAAACGTATATTGGCCTGTACAGGTATGTCTACAATAAAAATTATTTCAAAAAAAAAAAAAAATCGTTCTACATTCTGTCCATCAACTGTGTTTTTTGCGATTTTCACCCCGAGTGTGCTGGGTATACTCAGACGTGAGTCCCAGGCTCTCCACACCACTGGAGTCAAGCTATCCAGGCTGAAGAAGGCTGATAGCCAGAAACCGGTCCTTGGATGCTTGATTCCGGTCTGGGAAAGACATGGCTTGGTAGTTCGGACTGGACTGTTCCCATGAGGCACAGGGTCAGAGCTGCTTTGCATATAGCCAGTGTCTAACCCAGGGTGGTGTGGAGTGCCAAAAAACGATGGATATAGGCCCAGATCCTTGTACTGGGTTGAATGTATGACATTGTTCTACATTCTGTCCATCAACTGTGTTTTTTGCGATTTTCACCCCGAGTGTGCTGGGTATACTCAGACGTGAGTCCCAGGCTCTCCACACCACTGGAGTCAAGCTATCCAGGCTGAAGAAGGCTGATAGCCAGAAACCGGTCCTTGGATGCTTGATTCCGGTCTGGGAAAGACATGGCTTGGTAGTTCGGACTGGACTGTTCCCATGAGGCACAGGGTCAGAGATGATTTGCATATAGCCAGTGTCTAACCCAGGGTGGTGTGGAGTGCAAAAAAACGATGGATATAGGCCCAGATCCTTGTACTGGGTTGAATGTATGACATTGTTCTACATTCTGTCCATCAACTGTGTTTTTTGCGATTTTCACCCCGAGTGTGCTGGGTATACTCAGACGTGAGTCCCAGGCTCTCCACACCACTGGAATCGAGCTATCCAGGCTGAAGAAGGCTGATAGCCAGAAACCGGTCCTTGGATGCTTGATTCCGGTCTGTGAAAGACATGGCTTGGTAGTTCGGACTGGACTGTTCCCATGAGGCACAGGGTCAGAGCTGATTTGCATATAGCCAGTGTCTAACCCAGGGTGGTGTGGAGTGCAAAAAAACGATGGATATAGGCCCAGATCCTTGTACTGGGTTGAATGTATGACATTGTTCTACATTCTGTCCATCAACTGTGTTTTTTGCGATTTTCACCCCGAGTGTGCTGGGTATACTCAGACGTGAGTCCCAGGCTCTCCACGCCACTGGAGTCGAGCTATCCAGGCTGAAGAAGGCTGATAGCCAGAAACCGGTCCTTGGATGCTTGATTCCGGTCTGGGAAAGACATGGCTTGGTAGTTCGGACTGGACTGTTCCCATGAGGCACAGGGTCAGAGCTGATTTGCATATAGCCAGTGTCTAACCCAGGGTGGTGTGGAGTGCAACAAACGATGGATATAGGCCCAGATCCTTGTACTGGGTTGAATGTATGACATTGTTCTACATTCTGTCCATCAACTGTGTTTTTTGCGATTTTCACCCCGAGTGTGCTGGGTATACTCAGACGTGAGTCCCAGGCTCTCCACACCACTGGAGTCGAGCTGTCCAGGCTGAAGAAGGCTGATAGCCAGAAACCGGTCCTTGGATGCTTGATTCCGGTCTGGGAAAGACATGGCTTGGTAGTTCGGACTGGACTGTTCCCATGAGGCACAGGGTCAGAGCTGATTTGCATATAGCCAGTGTCTAACCCAGGGTGGTGTGGAGTGCAAAAAAACGATGGATATAGGCCCAGATCCTTGTACTGGGTTGAATGTATGACATTGTTCTACATTCTGTCCATCAACTGTGTTTTTTGCGATTTTCACCCCGAGTGTGCTGGGTATACTCAGACGTGAGTCCCAGGCTCTCCACACCACTGGAGTCAAGCTATCCAGGCTGAAGAAGGCTGATAGCCAGAAACCGGTCCTTGGATGCTTGATTCCGGTCTGGGAAAGACATGGCTTGGTAGTTCGGACTGGACTGTTCCCATGAGGCACAGGGTCAGAGCTGATTTGCATATAGCCAGTGTCTAACCCAGGGTGGTGTGGAGTGCAAAAAAACGATGGATATAGGCCCAGATCCTTGTACTGGGTTGAATGTATGACATTGTTCTACATTCTGTCCATCAACTGTGTTTTTTGCGATTTTCACCCCGAGTGTGCTGGGTATACTCAGACGTGAGTCCCAGGCTCTCCACACCACTGGAGTCAAGCTATCCAGGCTGAAGAAGGCTGATAGCCAGAAACCGGTCCTTGGATGCTTGATTCCGGTCTGGGAAAGACATGGCTTGGTAGTTCGGACTGGACTGTTCCCATGAGGCACAGGGTCAGAGCTGATTTGCATATAGCCAGTGTCTAACCCAGGGTGGTGTGGAGTGCAAAAAAACGATGGATATAGGCCCAGATCCTTGTACTGGGTTGAATGTATGACATTGTTCTACATTCTGTCCATCAACTGTGTTTTTTGCGTGGATCCCCCAGCATTCCTTACCCAGAATCTTCAGCAAAACTCAAATTTAGCAAAAAAGCAGCATTTTTCTCTGGTCTGTTGAAGGATCACAACGGCGACACAAATTTCCTACCATGCAGTATTTCCCTCAATCTCCTGATAAAAATGATTCCTCATACGTGTGGGTGCCCAAAGGGAGATCAGCCTAAAACATATTGTGCATGCATCAAAACTATTATCACAAAACTACCTAGTTTTGCAAGGGGGTCACCTCCTTTTTGGTCCCGGGCTTGACAGCCAACTAGGGAAACCTACCAAACCCAGACATTTCAGAAAACTAGACTTAGAGACCCCTGCAATCCTCACATTTAGCTAAAACATCACGGAAATGTAAGGAAAATGTTTTTTTAGGCACATTTTGAGGTTTGCAAGGGATTCTGGGTAAAAATACCTGGTGAGAGCCACACAAGTCACCCCATCCTGGATTCCCCAGGGTGTCCATGTTACATATATGTACAGGTTTGCAAGGTTTTCCTAGGTGTCAGCTCACCTAGGGCCCAAAATCCACAGCTAGGGACATTGAAAAAAAGTGTCAGTTTCAGTGAAAAAACGTGATGTGTCCACGTACCGATTTGGGCCGTTTCCTGTCTCGGGCACTAGGCCTACCCACACAAGTGAGGTACCATTTTTATTGGGAGACATTGGGAAATGCTGGGTGGAAGGAAGTTTGTAGCTCCCTTCAAATTCCGGAGCTTTCCTTTACAGAAATGTTAGGGAAATCGTTTTTGTTGACACGTTTTGACTTTTACAAGGGATTCTGGGTAAAAGAACCTGGTGAGAGCCACACAAGCCACCCCATATTGGATTCCCCTTGGTGTCTAGTTTTAAAAAAATGTATAGATTTGGTAAGTTTCCCTGGGTCCCCAAATCCACAGCTAAGCACATTGCAAAAAAAAAGGATCACTGTGATGTGTCCATGTTACATTTTGGGCCGATTCTTTTCGTGGGCCTATGTCTACCCACATAGGTGAAGTACCATTTGTATCAGGAGACTTAGGGGAACACAGAATAGTAGAACGAGTGTTGTTACCAATTGTCTTTCTATGAATTTCTGCCTTCCAAATGTTTAACTGTGTGTTAAAAAGAAGTAATTTTGAAAGATGCCCCGTCATTCACATGCTAGTAAAGGGACCCACAATTCAGAGATGTGCTAATAACCGCTGCTTCTAAACTCCATATCTTTTTTCCATATCGTAAATACATAGGTTTCCTTGATACCTAATTTTCACTCTTTATATTTTACCAAATGGATTGCTGTACACCCAGTACACAATGAGAAACCATTGCAAGGTGAAGCTCATTTACTGGCTCTGGGTACCTAGGGCTATTGGTGAACCTTCAAGTCATATATATCCCTGCAACCAGAAGGGTCCAGAGAACATGATGGTATATGGCTGTCAAAAAGCTGCCAATGGCTGTTTTTGTTCAACTGAATTCCATTTTTTTTTTATTTCAAATGTTACTTGCTGTAGGAAAACCCTAAAGGATCGACACATATGACCCCTTGCTGAATTCAGAACTTTTTGTACTTTTCAGAAATGTATAGCGTTCTAAGTTCCATTATTGGTTTCACACATTGGTTTGAAAACAGATAAAATAGGAAAAATAGGCTATGTCTCAGTAAAATGCCAAAACAGTGTAGAAAAATGTGATTTTCTGACAAAAGTCTGCCTGTTTCTGAAAGCCAGGAAGAAGGTGTTTTTAGCACTGCAAAACCTTCATTAATACCATTTTAAGGAGAAAAACAGGACACTTTCTTCTGCAGCACTTTGTTCCCATTTTTCCCCAAAGAAACACAATTTTCCTGTATTTTGGATAAATCCACAAAGACTTCAACTTACTCTTTTCACAATAAATATGCCAGGCCTAGTGGCTTTGTCCCATCTTTCCACAAAAATAAGATCGTACCTATTGCCATGATCATTGGCTTACCACCATACCTAACTCAAACCTGCTGCACTGAGGTAAAACTTTGCTTCAATCCAAAAGGTTTAATGCATGCAGTTTTTTTTGTGAAAGCACACAAATTCATCCCAATCAAATCCTGTACTGAGGGGGACCAACATGTGGGTGGAGTAAAAGCCCTTTGTGCAGTAGAACTTTGAGAGGTCTTTTTTTGTCGATCGCATAAGGTCGGTGACAGGTTAACATTCAAGCCAACTCTAAAAAGATTACAAACTGCCATCCCTACATCTTTACTGCTGCCAGAAAAAAACAAAGTAAACTATCTAATTATCTAAGACATTTTAATAGCATTATAATGCTATAAAGGTTCAAGCTCAAGCAGCTGGATAAATAAACAAAATGACCACAGCTGCACAGAAGGCACACAATTTTTTCTGGAAGCACACAACTTCTGCCGAATGAAAACATGTACTCCTGGTTTCCAACATGTGAGAGGGCCAAATCCCCTTGCCTGGTGGTTCTCACATAATTGTCTAGTGAAAGCTGCACTGTTAAGTCAGACCATAACAAGTGAACATGAAGCGTTGCAGTACATGGGGCCTTGCTCCATTTTCAGGAAAGGAGAAAGAAAGCACACTCCTATTGTACCTAGTAGTGGGCGAAAACCATGGAATTTAACATCGCAGAATTCCATGGAGTTACATAAACCTCAGTGAGATTCCACAGAGTTCCACCAACAGGCGGAAAATATAGAACTTGCACTGCAATTTAGTGCTGGTAGCGCGAGCAGTGCTGAAAAATCTGTTTGAACAGCACTATGGGCCCGATGTAGGTAGGGCTTTACCGATCGGTATCGGCCGAAAATACCGATTTTTGGCCCTTACCGATCGGTAAACAGCCATCGAGATGTAGGGAACCAAAAACAGAACGAATCGGATAGAAAACCGATTCGGAATGAGTACCGAATGGGAAAGAATCCGATACGTACATACCGAAAATCGGATATGTAACGAATCGGAAAAACACCGAATCGGTTACAAGGACCGAATCGGTCCTTGTACCGATTCGTTAGTGACACCGAATCGGAAAATCACCGATTCGGTCCATGTACCGAATCGTTAGTGACACCGAATCGGAAAATCACCGATTCGGTCCATGTACCGAATCGTTAGTGACACCGAATCGGAAAATCACCGATTCGGTCCATGTACCGAATCGTTAGTGACACCGAATCGGAAAATCACCGATTCGGTCCATGTACCGAATCGGAAAAAATACCGATTCGGACATGAGCCGAATCGGAAAACATGCCGATTCGTATGAATCTCCGATCGGGAAATTCCCCGATTCCGACAGTTGGGGAGATGTAGGGAGGCACAGAAACACCGAAATCGGCTCAAAATCGGTAGAATTCACTCGGTATTTACCATGGATTGCAATCAGGTGGTAACCAACTCCAACCCATATAAACAGTCCCAAAATGCATTGCAACTTGCAGGATGGCAGCTTTCTATGTCATTGCGAGGCGGCTACGGCTACAGCAGGAAGGACAGAGGGAATGGCTAAGAAATGAACAGGTCTACAGACAGAGGATAACCCTGTTCATGCTCACTGAGGCTGAGATCCTACAGAGATACAGGCTGGACTCTGACACCATACTTGAGCTCATCAGGGACCTTAAGCCATACTTGGACCACCACACCCCAAGGGCACACGCCATCCCTGCGCACGTCCAGGTGCTATGCAGCCTACACCTGGTAGCGTCTGGTAGCTATCAAAGTGGAGCAGCAGCAGCAGGAGGGGTGAGCCAGAGCAGCCTGTCAAGGTTCTTCCACATATTCCTTGACGCCATGATAGACAGGATGGACCAATACATCTCATTCCCTGCAACCCACGCAGAACTGCTACAAACCAAAGCAGACTTCTACCAGATGGCACAATTTCCCCAAATCATCGGGTGCATAGATGGCACGCATATTCCGATTTGCCCACCAGCGGACACCGAATACATATACCGCAATCGGAAATCTACACACACCATCAACGTGCAGGTGATCTGCAATGCCAAGTGCACCATCACAGACCTGGTAGCAAAATTTCCAGGAAGTACCCATGACTCCTATATATTCCAACAGAGCGGCATATATGCACGGCTGATGGCTGGCGATTTTGGAGAAGGATACCTCCTAGGTGAGCCACATCATCAGACCCCCATAACACATAGTAGGTAGGTGTAATACATGTATGCATGTGTCTAATGTGACCCCTTTCTCTTCCAGGCGACAGTGCATATGCCCTCCGCTCATTCATACTCACCCCCTACCTCAACCCCTCCACACCCAGCCAAAGGAGGTATAACCGGGCCCACATACGCACCAGGAATGTTGTTGAACGGACCTTTGGCATCTGGAAAAGTAGATTCAGATGCCTGCACAAGAGTGGAGGTGCAAGGCAGTATACCCCCATCACCTGCTGCAAGATCATAGCTGTATGTGCAATGTTACACAACCTTGCGGTCAAGAAGGGCACTGAGGTGGAGTTGTCTGACTACGAGGACTATGACGACGACGAAGCTGTGCCACTGACACAGCCAGCTGGGGTGTGTACGCCAAGTGATGGCAGATACAGACGTGAGGAGATCACTGAGAACTATTTCTGACTGAGTACAGATGCAAAGACAGCTAAATGTTGCTTGGAAAAAAATAATTTTAATAGTGATGCACCACAGTTACAGCACTGATGTGCATCAAAAAATGGAGATTGTAAACTCAAATAAAGTCCAGGGTTCTGGTTTGCTCATCCCCCCTTGCCAGCCTATTTTTTGGCCCGCTTTCCAGACCCACTGGGGTGTCCCTCGGCCCCCTCCGAATGGCCAGCAGCATCAGCGGATCGCCTAGTGCTCCTCCTTGGCTCTGATGCAGCGCTGGCCGGGCTGCTGCGGCTGCTGCTGTCTCCAGCATCACCCAGGTCCAGGGCAGGATTGGAGGCGGCGTTTGATATTAACATGGCCTCCATGGCCGTGGTGATCCTGGCCATCCCCCTAGTCAGCTCAGCTGTATGCTGACTGAGCACCGATTCCTGATTTGAGCTGCGATGGCACAGCTGTGCGGTCGCCGCTGCAAGGCGGGCCATGGCCCGGTTGAGCACCCGGGCATCCCTCCTGCGCGCAACCTCATGCTCCTCCTGCCTGGCAGAGGAGTGGGTGATGGCAGTGGTCAGCCTGCCCAACCCTGCTGCCACCTCCTTGTTGCTGTCCACAACAGCCTGGAAACCCTTCACCAACTCCCCCATCTGCATGTTGTGCTGCAGGAGCTGGCGTTGGCAGGCCATGGTGGATCTGGCCTGTTGGCGCTGGATTTTGACCATCTGGCCCTCCAGGCCCAGGAACACACTGCCCTCCCGTGCAGGTGCAGCAGTGGTGGTGGTGGTGGTGGCACGGCGTCTGGCACTGCTGCCTCCGGCCTGCTGAGTGGGCAGGGGTGCCACTGGTGGGGGTGTGGTGCTGGCCGGTCCCGGAGCCCCTGCTCCCAGGACAGGTTGGACGGGTGGCAAGGCCACGGTTGTGGCAGGGGCTGGTGTCGGCGGAATGGTCTGCCTTGTAGGGGAGTTTTCTGGTGAAAATTGCAAGGGGGGTGTGCTGGCCAGTACTGGGGAGTGCACTGCTTGGTAATCAATCACCAGGACTCCCTCCATTCCAAGCCCTGGGGTGTCTCCTTCCTCATCCTCATCCTCCTCCTCCTGGCCAGCCTGGCTGGTGCTCGGCCCTGCGACTGCAGTGTCTGACGTTGATGCTCCCTCTGCTGTCACAGTGTTGCCGCCTGATGGTGCCCCTAGGTACAAAGAAGCATTAGTAAACTGAGTGCCGATGTATTACAGTCAGTACAATTATGGCATTCCACATGTCCTTGCATCTCCTTACACCGTGTCACACTGTTTCCTGTCTTGTGATTCTGCACTGACATATTTGGCTAACTTCTGCTGACTACATGTACCATGATGCTTGTCTCTTGTATGTTGGTGACAGTACAGTGCTGGTGTTTGCCTATGCATTGTGTCTAATGGGGAGGTGTCTGGTAGGGTGTGTCATGATGCGCATGCTTCTTACCTGTAGCTGTGGCTCTCGCAGTGCTGTCCAGGGTCCCGATCCCTACGATGCTCTCCCTCTCGATGGTGCTGGAGACAATTTCCTCCAGCTCGGTGAGGGGTGGCGCCGGGTTCTTGCCTCCTCCGGTGAGATCAGCCTGCCTTTGAAGGTCAGCCAGCTTCCTCTTGGTGAGGCTGCGGAGGTCGTAAAACCTTTTCTTGAGTTCCTCAATGGACCTGGGGGTGACACCAGCAGCATTGACCTTCTGGGCGATGTCGGCCCACAATCTCCTCTTGGTGCTGTCTGGCACGTTGAGGGACAGCTTGCCAAAGAGCTGGCGGTGCACCCTCACCACCTCCTCAACCAGCACCTGAAGTTCGGTGGTGGTGAACTTGGGCTTCCTCTTTTGGGAGGACTTCTGGCTTCCTGCCTGATCTGCCATTTCCTCCTGCTCAGTTTGCAACCTCCTTCTCCCACTGCTGCTAACTGTGTGTTGGGCTCAGGCAGGCTTTCCAGAAACTTCTAGAAACTTCTTAATTGGCTGCACCTGCCATGGTTGCCACTCCCTGTTTGGGTGGGGGAGGGGGAGCCACCTCATTGGCTGAATCGCCTATTGCCGAATCGGCTTTTACCGATTCGGTAATATCCGATTCGGTAAAATCCGATTCGGTATTATCCGATTCGGTAAAAGCCGAATCGGTTCATGCAATGCATTCCTATGGGCTTTTTCGCCATGGGTCTATGATTGCCGAATCGGTTTTTACCGAATCGGCTTTTACCGAATCGGTATTCGCCGAATCGGAAATATCCGATTCGGTGGTAGCCGATTCGGTGTTTTCCGATTCGTTGTTGGCCGATTCGGTAATTTCCGATTCGGACCGAGCTGAATCGGAACGTACCGAATCTCATTACCGATGCCGACCGAATCGGTTTTCATTCGGTATTTTTTTCCTACATCTCGTTTTCCGATTTCAGAATACCGATTCGGCCCGCCTCGGTATTTTGAAATCGGAAAATCGCGTTTACCTACATCGGGCCCCTTGTGTTGCGATAGAGCACACGGCCATTCGAGTTGATGTTGCTGCCACTCGAATGGAAACTCTGATCAAACGGCAGCAAATCCACGTGAGCGGCAGCCCTCTGACTGCAACTGCTCATGACTGCCTGTGTTAGAAAATCACGCCAGGGATTGCTAAATCTTGCTCACACTCACCGGCATGCATTTTCTGAAGCCTCGCAGGAGAAAATTTTTGCCATACAGCGATTGGTGGAATTCGTCCGGAACTCCATGGTAAACAGTAACGCGGAGTGACCAAAATTCTGCTAAATACGCTGGCGGGACGAACATTCTGCCCATCCCAAATTTCACCACCAATTAAAAAAGAATGTTGCTATCTTTTATTTAGCCAGAAAAAATATGTTTTTGTACATCAGAGATCATTATGTCTTAGGCAATATTGAAATAACAACCGAATGAACAAAACTATCAGGATACAATTAAACTGAAATATACTTTTTGTGAATCCACTCTGGTGTACTTCAGAGCTAGATGCACAAACTGCAGAGCAAGGATATTGAGAATCTAAACTGCCAGCCCAAATTACAATCTTTGGTAGTTCAGAATTGAAATTAAATTAACTGAATTACGATGCATGATTAAATAACATCTACTTCGGATAGAAGTACATTTCTCTGCTTGAACAGGACAAAGCACATAACCGGGTGAAGGAATTTCATAAAATGCCAAGTGACCACTAGTCCTGTATTCTACCATTCTACCAAACATACAATAAAGAAACTATTTGTCATATCTGACTCAGGTCACCCCTCATTTCTGCACGTGAAGGCTGCTGCCAGGAGTACAATTTTTTTTTCTTCTCAGGATAGTTCTTGTTTTGCTCTAGCCCAATCACCGAAGGAACTCATGATGACAATGCTACTGTTCTCCATGGATTATTGCTACATTGCTTGCATGCTTACATCTGCTTTCCAAGGAAGGAACTACAGAAACTTAAAAAGAATTATTATGGTAGGCTCTGTTGAAATTAAAGCCAATCTCACTACACAACGGCACCCCGATGTCAATCTGCCAACGTCATATTCACAAGCTCCAAAACATTCAGTCGGATTCAATCAGATCACATATGAAGGCCAACCATGATGGAGCAGGGCTCTAAATTTGGAACTTCGTGGACCCCACATAAGAACAATGTCAAACATCCCTGTCTTCAACAAGAACTGAAGGTTGTACTCAAGCTAGCTGTTTTCAAGGAGGACTTCTTTCCAGGAGCTTGTCAGAATGGTATTTGTATAGTCGACATTTGGCATGACCTGGCAATGAAGCCCTTACAGTTTTCAGTAAAAGTATTGTGGAAAGACAGCGGTTTCCCTTATTAGAACATTGGAATGCTGGGAGCTCCATTGAAAAAAATGGATTGCTCTGGGCTTATAATGGTTGGTATAAGCCTGGAGCTCCAACATTCCAATGTTTCTTTGTTCACAGCTCTGGCTGTGAACAAAGGCTTCAGGGAACCTGAGGGGATTCCAATCCCCTCACGCTCCCAAAATGCTTTGTTGTTTTTGTTAGAACATTCTGTCCTCTAGTGACAGAATGTTCTAATAGCCTCACAGCCCTTCGTAGATCGGCTATACCGCTATTAAAGTCCCTCTCCCTTGTTAAAGGCCCTCGCCTTCGGCTCGGGCCTTTAACGCTGGAGAGGACCTTTAATAGCCGGTATAGCCCTCTACGGCGGGCTATAAGGCTATATTGAGAACCCCTTAAGGAAGGTGCTACAGTTTCCTGGTACAGAATCTCTCCTGGTTTATAAACATTATTAATTCTCTAAATGATCACAGAATGATGAATTAGAAAAAGTTACTGGGTTTCAATGGCATCCCGGTAGATGGAAGAAGAACTTGATGGGAAATGATGTAGATTTATACCTCGGACCAGATTAGAGAAGAGAACTACACTGTAATTTTATAGGAACCCTCAATTTTCCTGAGCTGTAGGCAAGGTTTAGGTTAGAGAATTACCACATGTGTTTGTAAATGGGAGAAAAAAGGTAGTAGAATGGACAAATGTCTGTTCTGCAGGGTCAAAAAGGAATAATGGAGCACTTTCATCTTTTATGCCACTTGTGATTGTTCATAGAAGTCCAGGTTTAAGCATATTTTAAGGCAGCACAGGTTAGATACATGTGTACCGCAATGACAGTTTTTAGAGAGTTGGTCAATGAGACAACAGTAGCAGCAGTTTCTAGGTTTGACACAGATGCATAAAATACATAGCTATGGAAGGTTAATCCTGGTGAATTTATTTAAGGACGGTGATGTGACGTAGGGTCCCACTGGCAGGGATGAATGGTGGTGGTAGTCTAAACACAAATAACTGTCTGGTAATAAAATATTGGGAAGAAATTGTGTCATTTTCATTTGATATTCAGTGCATGAGAGCCGGGGTAGTATTTATTTCTGCATGGTAATGGATATTTTTAATGATGATTGTGTGCTTTATGTATTTTTATTTCTTTAAATCTAAATATTATTTAATGGAATGACTAATTATAACCTCTAAATTATGGGCCAAACAAAACTTTCTATTTGTTTACAATGGAAGTAAGAAGCACAAGGGTGTTAGAAATGGGGGTCTCAGGTTGGCAGACGTAAGTAACTTTGTCCAAATAGGGACTCTTGCTTCTTGTCAGGGTACGGGGGATACACTTCTAAAATAATCCCTGCTCACCCCCTTGGTAGCTTGGCACGAGCTGACAGGCTTATCTCGGAGGCAGTGTGTAAAGCATTTGTGAACACATATAGTAATACAGTGAAAATACTACAAATGGGAACCACACCAGTTTAGAAAAATAAATAATCTTTATCTAAACGAAATAAGACCAAAGCAACAACAAGCATTTGCAATGCAATAGGTCTCGCATTAGGAAAGTTTGGTATTGTAAATGACACATTTTTTATTTATGTGTTGTTTCTGAAAATAGCGAAATTAATAGCTTTGTCATTTACAATGCCAATAGTTTTAACTTTCGCAAATGTGACACCTATAGCATTTGTAATGCAATATGTGTTGTATTTACGTGACTTACATGTATTGATATTACAAATAACAATGGCTTTTATTTATTTTCAATAATAATACTTAAATAAAAGCTATTGTAATTTATAATGGCAATAGCTTAAACTTTTGTAAATAACTTTTGTGAAGATTATGTTCAGTGTATTTTATTGTGACGAAAATACAAGAACAGAAGTGAAATATTAAAACCTTTTTGTGACATTTGTAATAAAGCTTGAAACATTGAGAGAACATATTTGAAACAGTTGTTGTTGAATGGTTGCACAGATGTATGCTGTGGTGGCGCTGAGTGATGTTGTGGTGGCGGCGAGTGATGCTGTGGCGTTCAGTGATGCTGTGGTAGCGCATAGTGATGTTGTGGTGCCCCTGAGTGTTGCTGTGGTGGTGCTGAGTGATGCTGTGGTGATGTGATAGAAAGATAGCCTGAGTGCAATAGATACATAGGGGCCCCATTAGGATGGCGGGCGGATTGCCTCCGCCAGGCTGGCAGTAGCCACCGCCAGCCTGGCGGGGGAAATCCGCCCGCCATCCTTCCCTGTATTCCCCCCCGCCATATTAGAATGGCGGGGGGACCACGGCGGAGCAAAACACCGCCCGCCACTTTTCCGCCCCGGTCGCCTTGCGGCCGGGGCGGAAAACGAGTAACATGCAGGCGGTGTCTGTCAGACCCCGCCCGCAAGATTACAATAGGCATTTTTCAATGCCTTTCCGTGGCGGCAATGCCGCCACGGAAAGGCATGCGGTGTTCACTCTGGGGGCCCCCTGTGTGCCCCCAGAGTGAAGGCCAAAGGGGCGTGGCACTAAGGGGGTACCTGTGGTCCCCCCCTGCATTTACATAATCAAAGCGGTAGGCACCGCGCGGTGCCTGCCGCTTTGATTATGTAAATGCTGCAAAGCATTTTTAGTATTGTGGCGGGCGGAGCACAGAGCTCCGCCCGCCACAATACTAAAAATACAGGATGTGCCCGCCACAGTGGCGGGCACATCCTAATGGTGCGTGCGGGACCCCCGCCCTTAGGGCGGGTGGTCCCGATTTCCGATGGGATGGCGGGCGGGCAAAGCCCGCCCGCCATCCTAATGGGGCCCATAGAGTGAGGGCGATAGATAGAGGGAGGGTGATAGATAGATAGAGTGAAGGCGATATATAGAGTGAGGGCGATAGATAGATAGACAGATATATAGAGTGAGGGCGATTGATAGATAGAGTGATGGGGATACAGTGAGTGTGATAGACAGATAGAGTGAGGGTGATAGATAGACAAAAAGATAGAGTGAGGGCGATAGATTGAGTGAGGGCGATAGATAGATAGAGTGAGGGCAATAGATAGCTAGAGTGAGTGCGATAGATAGAGTGAGGGCGATAGATAGACAGAGTGAGGGCGATAGACAGAGGGAGGGCGATAGATAGATAGAGTGAGGGCGATAGATAGATAGAGTGAGGGCGATAGATAAGGTGTGGGTGATAGAGTGAGGGCTATAGATAGAGTGAGGGTGATAGATAGAGTGAGGGCGATAGATAGATAGAGTGAGGGCAATAGATAGCTAGAGTGAGTGCAATAGATAGATAGAGTGAGGGCGATAGATAGATAGAGTGAGGGCGATAGATAGATAGAGTGAGGGCGATAGATAGGGTGTGGGTGATAGAGTGAGGGCTATATATAGAGTTAGGGTGATAGATAGAGTGATGGCGATAGATCGATAGAGTGAGGGGCGATAGATAGAGTGAGGGGCAATAGATAGATAGAGTGAGAGCGATAGATAGATAGAGTGAGAGCGATAAATAGATAGAGTGAGGGTGATAAATAGATAGACTGAGGGTGATAGATAGATAGACTGAGGGCGATAGATAGATCGATAGATAGATAGATAGATAGATAGATAGATAGATAGATAGATAGATAGATAGATAGATAGATAGATAGATAGATAGATAGTGAGATAGAGTGAGGGCGATAGATATAGTGAGGGGCGATTGATAGATAGAGTGAGGGCGATAGATAGATAGAGGGCGATAGAGTGAGGGGCGATAGATAGAGTGAGGGGCGATAGATAGAGTGAGGGTGATAAATAGATAGACTGAGGGCAATAGATAGATAGATAGATAGATAGATAGATAGATAGATAGATAGATAGATAGATAGATAGATAGTGAGATAGAGTGAGGGCGATAGATATGGTGTGGGTGATAGAGTGAGGGCTATAGATAGAGTGAGGGTGATAGATAGAGTGAGGGCGATAGATAGATAGAGTGAGGGCAATAGATAGCTAGAGTGAGTGCAATAGATAGATAGAGTGAGGGCGATAGATAGACAGAGTGAAGGGGATAGACAGATAGAGTGAGGGCGATAGATAGATAGAGTGAGGGCGATAGATAGATAGAGTGAGGGCGATAGATAGGGTGTGGGTGATAGAGTGAGGGCTATATATAGAGTTAGGGTGATAGATAGAGTGATGGCGATAGATCGATAGAGTGAGGGGCGATAGATAGAGTGAGGGGCAATAGATAGATAGAGTGAGAGCGATAGATAGATAGAGTGAGAGCGATAAATAGATAGACTGAGGGTGATAGATTGATAGAGTGAGGGCGATAGATAGATAGAGTGAGGGTGATAAATAGATAGACTGAGGGTGATAGATAGATAGACTGAGGGCGATAGATAGATCGATAGATAGATAGATAGATAGATAGATAGATAGATAGATAGATAGATAGATAGATAGATAGATAGATAGATAGATAGATAGATAGATAGTGAGATAGAGTGAGGGCGATAGATATAGTGAGGGGCGATCGATAGATAGAGTGAGGGCGATAGATAGATAGAGGGCGATAGAGTGAGGGGCGATAGATAGAGTGAGGGGCGATAGATAGAGTGAGGGTGATAAATAGATAGACTGAGGGCAATAGATAGATAGATAGATAGATAGATAGATAGATAGATAGGAGTGAGGGCGATAGATAGATAGATAGATAGATAGATAGATAGATAGATAGATAGATAGATAGATAGAGTGAGGGCGATAGATAGATAGAGTGAGGGCGATAGATAAGGTGAGGGTGATAGAGTGAGGGCGATAAATAGAGTGAGGGTGATAGATAGAGTGAGGGCGATAGATAGATAGAGTGAGGGCGATAGATAGAGTGAGGGCGATAGATAGATAGAGTGATGGCGGTAGATCGATAGAGTGGGGGCAATAGATAGACTGAGGGTGATAGATTGATAGAGTGAGCGCGATAGATAGATAGAGTGAGGGCGATAGCTAGATAGAGTGAGGGCGATAGATAAATAGATAGAGTGAGGGCGATAAATAGATAGACTGAGGGTGATAGATAGATAGACTGAGGGCGATAGATAGATAGATAGATAGATAGATAGATAGATAGATAGATAGATAGATAGATAGATAGAGTGAGGGTGATAGATAGAGTGAGGGGCGATCGATAGATAAAGTGAGGGCGATAGCTAGATAGAGTGAGGGCGATAGAGTGAGGGGCGATAGATAGAGTGAGGGGCAATAGATAGAGTGAGGGTGATAAATAGATAGACTGAGGGCGATAGATAGATAGATAGATAGATAGATAGATAGATAGATAGATAGATAGATAGATAGATAGATAGATAGATAGATAGAGTGAGGGCGATAGATAGATAGAGTGAGGGTGATAGATAGAGTGAGGGAGATTGATAGATAGATAGATAGATAGATAGATAGATAGATAGATAGATAGATAGGAGTGAGGGCGATAGATAGATAGATAGATAGATAGATAGATAGATAGATAGATAGATAGATAGATAGATAGCTACATAGATAGAGTGAGGGCAATAGATAGATAGAGTGAGGGCGATAGATAGAGTCAGGGCGACAGATAGAGTGAGGGCGACAGATAGATAGAGTGAGGGGATAGATATATAGAGTGAGGGCGATAGATAGAGTGAGGGCGACAGGTAGATAGAGTGAGGTGGCCTTGTGGTGGACGTGGTGGTGGTGGACGTGGTGGTTGTGGACGTGGTGTTGTTGGGTGTGGTAGTATGGAGAGTTGAATACGAGAGGCAGTGAGAAGAAAAAAAGGAGACAGACAAGGGAGAGAGAAGCGAAGTGGGAAGTAGAGGGGGGAGAGCAGCAGATAGGGAAGTTGTGGAAAGCAGGGGGTGGCATAGAGGGCAGGCAGAGAAGACAAGATGAAGAGGGAGTGCATACAGTAAATGCGAGAGAGTCAAGATAAGAGGAAAGTGGAAAGGGTGGGGAGAGGTGGCATGGTCGTGGAAGGGAGACGGCAAAGCAGAGGAGAGACGAGAGAAGAAAGGTGTATAAGAGAAGGGGCTAGTCGGAAACTAGGGACAGAGATCTGCTTGGCTTTATCAGTCCTAAGCTATGTCATCTGAACTCTCAACCTCGCCCCCCACCTTTGAACTCTCTTTCATTTCTCAGACGTCAAAGAGACGCACTGTTCTTTTTTTGGAGCAACTTCAAAAATACACCAAGCCATGGCCCCCTTTGTCGGGTTAAATGAAAGTAAAGCGCCAAGACTGCACAGTCGAAACAGTCGTGCTGCAGTGGTGACGTGTCCTGGTGAACTGAGCCTGTGCCCCATTTGACTGAAACGTGTGTTTCCGGGCAAGCTACTTCTTTTAAGTAACCACATCTCTCTATATTTGCGCACGCCTAGAAGATGTTTTGGGAACTTCACTGAATTTTCTCTAATTACCAGGCTTGTTCTAGTCTTTCTCTGACAGAGCTACAGGCTCAGAGTGGCGTCCAGTTGCCAAACTGTGCACCGAAAAAAATGAAAAACCCTATCTGGATCACTTGTTCGCTACTTGTATAAACTGTGTAATCCTGTTTGAATCCATTTAGCTCTATGTCCCTCGATTCCATTATCTGACAACAATATGCACAATGGGGAAAAGTGCAAATCAGCCAGATTTAAATACTATGAAACAAAGTTGTTTGAACGTTACTGCTGTTCTATTTTGTGATTGAAACTCGAAAGCTTATCTGGGGGTTGGGGGGAAACAAAACATGCACTAAAGAGCGAAGATAAACGAGAGAGGGAGAGAGAGAGTCGGTGGCATGTTTGATGCTACAAATAGGGATTAAGGCAAGTACAGAGAAAGCACAATAGGAGGCAAACTTTTTCCAAGTTTGTACAGGGAAAAAAATCTGCAAACATTTTGTGGGCTGTGCAGCGGAATTCCTTTGATGTGTGCAAGACGAGCACAGAAAATGCCTCGACAAGTAAAAAGTTAGCACTTATATAACCAGCAGTTGCTGAATCCAGCAGCGCACCCTGCACTGGTACAAGGAATAACGTGATGTTTAAAGCACGCGCCCTCGAGCTCCGAAGAGTTCACTGCAAAGCCGGGGCTGCAGGGGTGTCTCGCCGCTCTCCCTCTCAAGGTCCCTGGGCACATAGTTTTCAGAGCACTTTGCTGAGGTAAAGCTGCCTCTTTAGAAGCTCGAGCCACCGCATACAGTGCGCTCTTTTACTGTTTTCTTACAAGAGGCACAAGATGCGATGCCATTGGTGAAAACAAGATATACAGCCATCTGAGCCAAGCAGGCACAGTGTTACCACAAAACAGAAATCCTGCTCACACGGAAGGCAGGGAAGGGGCAACGTCACCAAAGAGGGGTGGGGGAGTCAAGTGGGTTCGTGGGAGGACGCATAGGCTGGGTGGTGGAGGGGAGTGAGAGTGAGTGGGAGCAAAGCTTTGGCACCATGCAAGGGAGGGAGGGGGGCGCTCACGTCCGAAAGGGGTGAGGACATAATTGGAGGTTGGGGAGAGCAGTGCGCACACCCCGAAGGGGTGAGGCGGCAAAGGAATACAGGACATGGAGGAGTGTGGGTCACAGATCTTTAAATGGTGGGCGAATAGGAAGAGAGGAGAATCCATCCTAAAGATGGATGGGGAAATGGGAACCGGGGGTAAATATTCTAAAGGGTGAGACGGTAAGGGACTAAGGACATAGGGTGGAGAAGGGGCAATGTGCGTAGGTGGATCGGCCTCTCCTCAGGAGGGCTGTGTAGGGGAATCCCGCAGTGCGGGGAGACAGCGTTGACTTCCAGGGGCAGATGAGAAAAGGAGGAGACCTGATGGAAGATCAACTGAACGTTGCCGATAGGGAGCAGTGAGAGACAAGATAGAAAGGGAGGAGCCACAGGGGGGCTTAAAAAAAGCTGAACAGGGCAGGTAAGGGTGGGGGCTGAGGTAAATTAACCTGGGGCAATACAGAGAGCAAGGGTAAGGGATGAGTGCTGAAAGCAAAAGAAAAAAAAAGCCACGAAAGTGAAAGTGATCGGATGGAGGCAGAGGGGAAAGCACAGGAAATAACAAACACTCGGCATTGCTGTGGTGGGGGCAGGGGAGCGCATTCCTTTGAAGTCTGATGCGGGGGCTGGGGAGCGCATTCCTTTGAAGTCTGATGCAGAGGCTCAGACAAATGGTATGGTGCGTGATGTGGCTGTCGATGTGCACGTGCCTGGCTCACATGAACTGTACCCGATCCGCAGTTTTGGGTAGACTTTTGAAAGCCTTACTATAATCTCAACAAACAAGCATTGCTAAAGCAATGTTGTAGTCGAAACCTAAAAATCCACTATACAGTAATAAAAATATGACTTTCAAATGGTAGAAATAGTTCAGTTCAAAGCAAATTGCAGATGCAACACTTTTCCCACAAAGTACCTTGGAGGTGAACTCAAATAAAAAGGGCCGCAAAGAAGGTGATGTGTCGGTTCCTTACTGCTGTGCAGGGGAGGTGACGCGTCGGTTCCTTACTGGAAATGAGGTGATGCGTTGGTTTCTTACTAAATGTGGAGGTGATGCGTCGGTTTCTTACTGCGTCCCCCAATGATGCGACAGAACTGGCGCCTCCATGTGTTTATTTAGAAAGTTTTATATAGCACGAACATGACCACCAAGGGTATCAGAGTGCTTTACAGATTATGCAGCAAGAAGGGTATGGGCAAACAAACAGATTCAAAATAGCGAAAAGTACATCATTTTAAAATGTCTGAGATTCTTGCGAATCAAGCAGCTGGGCTACAAAGCAGAGATTTCTTCATCAGGAGCCCTTAGAGTTCTTTTTTGAAGAGGACAGTGGAAGGGATCACCCTGACTTCGGGGGGAAGAGAGTTCCAGATCCTCGGTGCCATACCTGAGAAGGCTCAATTATAGGTCCTTTTTTTCTTGAAGTTGTGTGATTTGAGTAAAAGGGTGCTGGTGCTTCTGGAGGCTCTTGAACCACATGAGAGCTCCAGTTTCTGAGCAAGGTACATCGGGGTCATGAGGTGGATGGCTTTGTGTGCCAGGCCATGCGAAGATCCGGGACAATGCATGGGTTCTTGCAGCCGCACAGCATGGCTTGTGTTGG
Source organism: Lissotriton vulgaris (assembly GCF_964263255.1). Lineage (NCBI taxonomy): Eukaryota > Metazoa > Chordata > Amphibia > Caudata > Salamandridae > Lissotriton > Lissotriton vulgaris. The sequence continues at coordinate 500,828,734 of NC_141685.1, forward strand.
GATTGGTGTGGGGAAGTTGGACTTCGGAGAACGGTGCCCTCGATGTGGCGTGCAGCAATTTCTGGAGCCGCGGGCAGGCCCTGGGACGGTTTCTTCGGCAATGCGCCGGAACAGGTGCAGATGTGTCACGCTAATTGATGTTGCTTTGCTTTTCCCGTTCCCAACAGCCAGAACAACCTCCAGAGGCCCAGAACAGCTACAGGCACCTCTTGGCAGGTCGGAACTCCCAGGAAGGAAGTTCAGGGGAGCTGGTGGTGAAGTCTTTGTGTCCATGAGACTTCAGAACAGGAGGCAAGCTAAGTTTTAAGCCCTTAGAGATCTTTATCAATCAGGGAAAACAGCAAACAGAAAAGTCCTTTCTTATTTCTTTAGCAGCAAGTAGCCACTGCAGGCCAACCCCAGACATAAAACAGTACATGGGCAGTATTCCTCCTCTGCTTCTCTGGCTCGTCTCCTTGGCAAAGGTTCCTCTTGATTCCCAGAAGTGATCTAAAGTTCTGGGGTCTGGGCCCCTCTTTTATACAGTAAATCTATTTGTTCTCTCCTGGCCCAGGGCTCTGAGCCCAGTCCAAACCAGTTATGGGTGGCACTTTGCAGGTGCACAACAACCTCCATTGTCAGTATGAGCCCTGGCTCCAGACACACCACAGAGGGAAGGCAGGCACAGCTTTATTTAGGTGCAGGTGCTACTCCTCCCACAACTGCAAATGCAGACCAGGCCTATTCAGCCTAGCGCTTTCTCATCCAGACTCTCTGGAGCCACTGCACATCCCCAGCCCCTGTCACTCCAAAGCCAGGCAGTCAATACACATCCAAATTGGATGGCTAAGCAAGTTCAAGTTCAAGTTCGAAAATTTGTATAGCGCACTACTCACCCAGAGGGTCTCAAGGCGCTTGGGGGAGGGGGGTACTTTACTTATCGAATATCCAAGATTTTAGTTATTTTCTGAAGGAGAGTTGGTTCTGTGTAAGTCAGAGGTGGGTGGGGAGGGAATTCCAGGTCTTGGCCGCTAAGTAGGAGAAGGATCTTCCCCCCATGGTGGATATATGGATGCGCGGAATTGCGGCGAGGGCTTGGTTGGACGATCGTAGTTGGCGGGTGGGGGTGTAGAAGGACAGTCGCGTGTTGAGGCATTCGGGTCCTTGGTCGTAGAGGGCTTTGTGTGCGTGGGTGAGGAGACGGAACGTTATTCTCTTGTTGACGGGGAGCCAGTGGAGGTCTTTCAGGTGACTGGAAATGTGAGCTTGACGGGGGATGTCCAGTATGAGTCTGGCTGAGGCGTTTTGGATGCGTTGGAGTTTTTTCTGTAGTTTGGCTGTGGTTCTGGCGTAAAGTGTGTTTCCGTAATCCAGTCGGCTTGTGACCAGTGCGTGGGTGACCGTCTTTCTTGTTTTGGTGGGGATCCAGCGGAGGATTTTTTTGAGCATGCGTAGGATGTTGAAGCATGATGATGAGACGGTGCCTTGAGACCCTACGGGTATGTAGCGCGCTTTATAAGTGTCAATGATTGATTGATTGATTGATTGACTTGTCTGGTCATCGAGAGGGAGGAGTCCAGGATGAAGCCCAGGTTACGTGCGTGGTCCGTAGGTATGGGTGCGGTTCCCAGGGCCGGTGGCCACCATGAGTCGTCCCAGGCAGCGGGGATGAACCTAAGACTTCCGTTTTGTCCGAGGTCAGTTTCAAATGGCTGTTTTTCATCCACTCGGCTACTTCTTTCATTCCTTCGTGTTAGTTGGTTTTGGCGGTGTTTGGGTCTTTGGTGAGGGAGAGGATCAGCTGGGTGTCGTCTGCGTAAGAGATGATGTTGAGGTTGTGTTGGAGTGCGATGGATGCGAGGGAACACATGTATATGTTGAAGAGGGTGGGACTGAGTGATGATCCTTGTGGTATGCCGCAGATGACTTCGGTGGCCTCTGATCTAAAAGGGGGGAGGCGGACTCTCTAGGTTCTTCTGGCGAGGAACGAGATGATCTAGTCCAATGCTTTTCCTTGTATTCCGACGTTGCTAAGGCGTTGTATGAGGGTACTATGACAGACTGTGTCGAAGGCTGCGGAGAGGTCAAGTACGATGAAGGCAGCTGTTTCTCCGTTGTCCAGTACAGTTCGAATGTCGTCTGTTGCTGCGATGAGGGCGGTTTCGGTGCTGTGTTTGGCTCGGAAGCCGGACTGTGAGGGGTCGAGGGATTTGTTGGATTCGAGGAAGGCGGCGAGCTGACTGTTGACGGCTTTCTCAATGACTTTGGCAGGGAATGGGAGGAGCGAAATGGGGCGGTAGTTCTTAAGTTCAGTGGGGTCTGCTGTGGGTTTTTTTAGAAGGGCGCTGAGTTCGGCATGTTTTCATCTTTCCGGGAAGGTAGCGGAGTTGAAGGAGCAGTTGATGACGTCACGGAGATGGGGTGCGATAATGGAGTCTGCTTTGTTGAAAATGTGGTGGGGGCATGGGTCGGTTGGCGATCCAGAGTGGATGGAGTTCATCAGGCAGATGGTGTCTTCAGTGGTGATTGGGTTCCAGTCGCAAAGGATGTTAGAGGGCTGTTTTGGTTCGGAGGTGGGTGGAGTGGACTGGTCTTTGGACTGGTTTCCAAAGCTGTTATGTATGTCGGCGATTTTGTTGTGGAAGAATGAGGCTAGGGAGTCGCAGAGGTCTTGGGAGGGAGTGATGTCGTTGGTGCCGGCGGTGGGGTTGGTCAATTCTTTGACGATGTTGAATAGTTCCTTGCTGTTTTGGGCGTTGTTGTCAAGGCGATCCTTGAATGCTGATTTCTTGGTGGATCGGATCAGTTGGTGGTGTTTGCGGGTGGCGTTCTTGAAGGTGGTTAGGTTGTCAGTGTTTGGGTTTTTTCTCCAGGCTTTCTCGATGGTACGACAGAATTTCTTGGATTTATTAAGGTCATCGTTGAACCAGGGGGCTTTTTTGCTACCTTGCTTGATTTGAAGGTTTTTCAAGGGTGCTAGTTCGTCGGCGCTGTGTGTGATCCATTGTGTGAGGTTGGGGGCTGCTTTGTTTGGGTCCGATGATTTGGCGGGGGGGATTTGGTGAAGTGATGTGAAGAGCTGGTCGGTGGTAATTGTGTTCCAGTTTCTTCGGGGAATAGGTTGTGGGGGGTTGTGGTTCGAGGTCTTTTTGTAGTTGAAATGAATGCAGCTGTGGTCAGTCCAGTGGAGAGCTGTGGTGTGATTGAAGGAGATGTGCTTGTTGGAGGTGAAGATTGGGTCGAGCGTGTGTCCGGCATAGTGGGTGGGGTTATTGACAAGTTGTTCGAGTCCGAGGTTGGCCAGGTTGTCCAGAAGGGTGGTAGTGTTGCTGTCGTTTTTTTTTTTCAGGTGGAAGTTGAGGTCTCCCAGTAGAATGTACTCCTCGAAGGGGAGGGCGTGTGGGCTGATTAAGTCGGTGATGTCTTCGCTGAATTGTGTGCGGGGTCCTGGTGGTCTGTAGATGAGGGTGCCTCTGAGTGTGGTCTTGGGGTCGGTGTGGATCTGGAAGTGAAGGTGTTCGATGGTTGTGAGGTAATCGTCGGAACTGGTCGTGATGTGGATGGTGTTCTTATGGACGATGGCAAAGCCTCCTCCTGTTTGGTTGGTGCGGTCCTTACGGATGATCTTGTAGCCGTCCGGGATGGCTATGGCGATGTCGGGCGCTGATGAGGCGTTCATCCAGGTTTCTGTAAGGAAGGCGACATCCGGCGATGTAGTGTCGAGTAGGTTCCAGAGTTCAATGGCGTGTCTGTGGACCGAGCGGGTGTTGAGCAGGATGCACTTTAGGTGGTTAGTGTCGGAGCTCTGTTTGGAGTTTGTGGATTTGGTGTGGGTCCTGATGCAGTCAAACTTGCAGCAGTGGCAGGTGAAGGGTCCATGGGTATGTCCTGGGACGGCTTGGTAGCAGTTAGGTGGGCGGCCGGGGTTAAGGGCTGAGAGGGTTGCGGCGTCGTACGTTATGCGGGTGGAGTGGATTTTGCGGGGGCCAGGGAGTCTGGCGTTGGGCGCGGGCCAGGCGCGGGCGTACCTTCGGCGTGCATGGGGCGCGTCCGCTGCGCATGAATGCTGCACGCAAAAGCATCTGTCATATGTGGATAGTGGAGGGGGCGGGGCGAGGGAGGAGCAGCTGGGAGGCGGGAGCGGAGTTGAGAGCCGGGCAGGGAGGCACAACAACAACAACAAAATAGCAGCAAGCCAAAAAGCCAAGCAGGACGAGATTGGGGCACAAGCTATTTAATGGCAATGAAATGGGCAGTGGCACCAGCACAATCAGACACAAATGCGTTAATCAGGCAAAGGCAGCAATGTACAATAGTTTCTTAATTAATGCGCTGTTAACAGTATAGCGCTACGAAATAAATCGAATCAGGCACAAATTATTTCTGGAGCAATGCGAGCAAAGCGCTATTGATTTTACAGGTCAAAGAGCTGTCTATCACAATGGCGCTATGATACCAGTATCTCAGCAGGGAGCAGCGTGGGGAGCGAATCAGGCATAAATTAATTCTGGAGCAATGCGAGCACAGCGCTATTGAATTTACAGGTCAAAGAGCTGTCTATCACAATGGCGCTACGATACTGGTATCTCAGCAGGGAGCAGCGTGGGGAGCTAATCAGGCACAAAAATAATTCTGGAGCAATGCGAGCACAGCGCTATTGATTTTACAGGTAAAAGAGCTGTCTATCACAATGGAGCTATGATACCAGTATCTCAGCAGGGAGCAGCGTGGGGAGCGAATCAGGCACAAATTAATTCTGGAGCAATGCGAGCACAGCGCTATTGATTTTACAGGTCAAAGAGCTGTCTATCACAATGGCGCTCCAATACCAGTATCTCAGCAGGGAGCACCGTGGGGAGCGACCGCTTCTGAGGAACTCAGGACGGTCACAGCGCTTACTCTGGAGGGTAGAGGCTAAACTTTCAGTGGGAGGGAGGAGCATCTGGGAGGCGGGAGCGGGGTGGAGAGCCGGGCAGGGAGGCACAACAACAACCACAAAATGGCAGTAAGCCAAAAAGCCAAGCAGGACGAGATTGGGGCACAAGCTAATTAATGGCAATGAAATGGGCAGTGGCACCGGCACAATCGGACACAAATACTTTAATCAGGCAAAGGCAGCAATGTACAATAGATTTATTTTAACATTCTGATTTCAGGCATACTAAACTTTATTTTACCATCTGGTTCCCAGGGGCAGTTATGCTTATAAGATATTATAATTCAGAAAAGGGGGTGGTGATGGACAGAGTATCTGAATTAAGCAGAACACTCCTACCCAGTCAATAGATCAGGGCTTGATCCATCACCGTTTTTTAGCTCACTGCACCATCCCAGCTCAGAACCTGGCTACATGCAAATTAGTCTGTCCCTGGCCCAGTGCATCATGGGAACAGGGCAGACCAAACTTCCAAGCCAATTCTTTTACTGGAAAAGAAACAAGCTTCCGGGGACCAGTTTCTGGCATTACAGCCGTCTTCGCCCCGGCTTGCTTGAATCCTGATGGTGCAGTGAGCAAGGGACTCACATCTGAGCATACCCTTCCACGCTTATGGTGGACAAAACGATTCAGAAAAGGGGGTGGTGATGGACAGAGTATCTGAATTAATCACAACACTCCTACCCAGTCAACAGATCAGGGCTTGATCCATCACCGTTTTTTAGCTCAATGCACCATCCCAGCTCAGAACCTGGCTACATGCAAATTAGTCTGTCCCTGGCCCAGTGCATCATGGGAACAGGGCAGACCAAACTACCAAGCCAATTCTTGAATCCTGATGGTGCAGTGAGCAAGCGTGGAAGGGTATACTCAGATGTGAGTCCCTTGCTCATTGCGCCATCAGGATTCAAGCAAGCCGGGCCGACGACGGCTGAAATGCCAGAAACCGGTCCCCGGAAGCCTGTCTCCTTTCCGGTGAAGAATTGGCTTGGTAGTTTGGTCTGCTCTGTTCCCATGATGCACTGGGCCAGGGACAGACTAATTTGCATATAGCCAGGTTCTGAGCTGGGATGGTGCAGTGAGCTAAAAAACGGTGATGGATCAAGCCCTGATCTGTTGACTGGGTAGGAGTGTTCTGCTTAATTCAGATACTCTGTCCATCACCACCCCCTTTTCTGAATTATAATATCTTATAAGCATAACTGCCCCTGGGAACCAGATGGTAAAATAAAGTTTAGTATGCCTGAAATCAGAATGTTAAAATAAATCTATTGCATATAGCCTGGTTCTGAGCTGGGATGGTGCAGTGAGCTAAATAACGGTGATGGATCAAGCCCTGATCTTTGGACTGGGTAACAGTGGTCTGCTTAATTCAGACACTCTGTTCATCACCACCCCCTTTTCTGAATCGTTTTTGGCCACTATAGGTGTGGCAGGGTATACTCAGACATGAGTCCCTTGCTCACTGCACCATCAGGATTCAAGCAAGCCGGGCCGGCGACGGCTGAAATGCCAGAAACCGGTCCCCGGAAGCTTGTCTCCTTTCCGGTGAAGAATTGGCTTGGTAGTTTGGTCTGCCCTGTTCCCATGATGCACTGGGCCAGGGACAGACTAATTTGCATGTAGCCAGGTTCTGAGCTGGGATGGTGCAGTGAGCTAAAAAATGGTGATGGATCAAGCCCTGATCTGTTGACTGGGTACGAGTGTTCTGTTGAATTCAGATACTCTGTCCATCACCACCCCCTTTTCTGAATCGTTTTGTCCACCATAAGCGTGGAAGGGTATACTCAGATGTGAGTCCCATGCTCACTGCACCATCAGGATTCAAGCAAGCCGGGCCGAAGACGGCTGTAATGCCAGAAACCGGTCTCCGGAAGCTTGTTTCCTTTCCAGTATAAGAATTGCCTTGGTAGTTTGGTCTGCCCTGTTCCCATGATGCACTGGGCCAGGGACAGACTAATTTGCATGTAGCCAGGTTCTTAGCTGGGATGGTGCAGTGAGCTAAAAAACGGTGATGGATCAAGCCCTGATCTGTTGACTGGGTACGAGTGTTCCATTTAATTCAGATACTCTGTCCATCACACCCCCTTTTCTGAATCGTTTTGTCCACCATAAGCGTGGAAGGGTATACTCAGATGTGAGTCCCTTGCTCGCTGCACCATCAGGATTCAAACAAGCCGGGCCGAAGACGGCGGTAATGCCAGAAACCGGTCCCTGGAAGCTTGTTTCCTTTCCAGTATAGGAATTGGCTTGGTAGTTTGGTCTGCCCTGTTCCCATGATGCACTGGGCCAGGGACAGACTAATTTGCATGTAGCCAGGTTCTGAGCTGGGATGGTGCAGTGAGCTAAAAAACGGTGATGGATCAAGCCCTGATCTGTTGACTGGGTACGAGTGTTCTGTTTAATTCAGATACTCTGTCCATCACCACCCCCTTTTCTGAATCGTTTTGTCCACCATAAGCGTGGAAGGGTATACTCAGATGTGAGTCCCTTGCTCACTGCACCATCAGGATTCAAGCAAGCCGGGCCGAAGACGGCTGTAATGCCAGAAATCGGTCCCCGGAAGCTTGTTTCCTTTCCAGTATAAGAATTGGCTTGGTAGTTTGGTCTGCCCTGTTCCCATGATGCACTGGGCCAGGGACAGACTAATTTGCATGTAGTCAGGTTCTGAGCTGGGATGGTGCAGTGAGCTAAAAAACGGTGATGGATCAAGCCCTGATCTGTTGACTGGGTATGAATGTTCTGTTTAATTCAGATACTCTATCCATCACCACCCCCTTTTCTGAATCGTTTTCCCCACCATAAGCGTGGAAGGGTATACTCAGATGTGAGTCCCTTGCTCACTGCACCATCAGGATTCAAGCAAGCCGGGCCGAAGACGGCTGTAATGCCAGAAACCGGTCCCCGGAAGCTTGTTTCCTTTCCAGTATAAGAATTGGCTTGGTAGTTTGGTCTGCCCTGTTCCCATGATGCACTGGGGCAGGGACAGACTAATTTGCATATAGCCAGGTTCTGAGCTGGGATGGGGCAGTGAGCTAAAAAACGGTGATGGATCAAGCCCTGATCTGTTGATTGGGTACGAGTGTTCTGTTTAATTCAGATACTCTGTCCATCACCACCCCCTTTTCTTATAAGATATTATAAGCAAACTCCCCATTCTATCCTATGGGAACAGATAGCCTTACAATAGTGAAAAACGAAATTGGCAGTATTTCACTCAGGGTATGTCCTAACAGTCCCCAACATTGCACCCTGCCCACTGGGATACCTTTGGCCATCCTTAGGGGTGACTAACATGTAAGAAAAGGGAAGGTTAAGCCTTGCAAGTGGGTGCACTTGCCAAGTCGACATAGCATTCCGAGACTACACACAGGCTCTGCAATGACAGGGCTGAGTTACATTTACATGGTATATAAAGGTATACCTGCCTAATAACTCTTTAACAGTGATTGAATAACTGTGATATTGTGTGTTATATGGCAATATATTTCTATTGTTCAGACGCTGGCTATGTGGAATATAATCATCTGTATACCAAAACTGTTTGTGATTTAATGACACTACCTTTCAACTACCCTACCCTTCACTAACTACCTTCCACCATCCTTGCCCCCTCGGGCACCACCTTTGTAAATTGCCCATGTCACTGTTTCCTCATAAAGAAGGCATTTGTACTTTTGAATTTTCCCCAATGTGATTAAAAACATTGTGTGCTAATCTATTGCGATTTTTTGTCTTGACAAATTGCTGCAAATGCGTTATGATTTTGTTTTCCCTGTTTATGTAATTCCTTCCATACACTGGGACCCCTTTGTTTATATACCAATTAGTACCCAGGTCCCAGTGATTCCGGGTTTATTCTTTTTTTGTAATCACAAGTTACATTTACAGGCTGCATATGTGGGTGGCACAATCAGTGCTGCAGGCCCACTAGCACCATTTGATTTACAGGCCTAGAGCACACACAGTGCACTGTACTAGGGACTGACTAGTAAATCAAATCAGCCAAATATGGAAACACAAATCCATACATACAATTTACAGGGAGAGGATATGCCCTTCAGCACTGATTAGCAGTGGTAAAGTGCCCAGATTCATAAAACCAACAACACTGGTCAGAAACAGAAGGCCACAAACCAAAAATCGGGGGATAAATCCACTGTAAAAGCCAGGTCTAACAAGGGGATTTTTGCATAAAGTTGTGATTTTGCAGTTTATATTTTGAAGTCTGTGTTTATGCAAAAACTAATGTTGCAGCTGATAAGATTCACATGGAAACTTACAGGTCATCATCAGAAAGAGCTTTGGCAAAGGAACAAAGTGACTATCCAAAGTCCGGTTAGGAGAAGATGTAGAGAGAGATAGCACAAAATATATCCTCCCTTTCCTGTTGCCAGTGCGATACATCGTGAAAAATCACCTTTTTATATACAAAATAAATATTTGACGCATAATTTAATCAAACTGAGATCACCTTCTACCAAAATAAGGATTTAAATCATTTTATAATTCTACTGTATCATTCTAAAATAGCAATCTCAAAAACATTAAATATAAATACTTACCGTTTTTGGAACAGGTATAAAATTTAAAAATAGACGAGGGTTTAAGGGTTTAAACGTATCAGTAAGATGACAGTCCTCGATAATCTCTTCATCAGAAATCACATAGTTATCCAAGACTTTAAGTGACAAAATGCTGTTCACAACAATATGTCGGTAGCGTTTCTTCAGGCTTGCTGGGGTATCAAATAAGGTGAGACCTATCAAATTTGGACAGGAAGACAAGGCTTGCACATTCTTCAGTCTTTCAATTCCATTGTTGTGAAGATAAAGTAATTTCAATTCTCTCATTTCCGACCAAAATTCTTGACGCGGAAGCAGATGGATCTGAAACAATAATGGCATTGTAAATCTGTACAAGAATGAATCCAGATCAACGGTATTTAAAGCATGAACAAATGTAAATAGAATAACATCTGCCTGGTACTTAGGTTCCTTATATTTTATAATATGAGCAAAACACCAACTACTCTCCCAAAATAAAACTTTTTGATTATTTTATTTTGTAGAATGGTCTCATATGTTTCACTTAAATGCTACTGACCATATTTTGCTACTAAAGTGTGGTATGGGCAGGGTCGGATTGGGATCACAATTCGGCCCGGGCACTGACGAAAAAAGTGGCCCACATTCAAGAGGCGTGGCCCAAATTTAAGGGGCGTGGCCCACATTAAAGGGGCGTGCCCTTTCATGAAACACCATTTGCACAGACAAGGAATGAAAGTGGGAGGATACTGTTCTTGCACACGACACAGGGCCAAGGTGACAATGGCCTACATGCTGAGCAACTAAAAAAAATAGCAAGGCCCCTTTTTGTCACAAAATTATTCCAGCCCTCCAGCACAGGAGCACCTGAAAAGCAGCAAAGCCCCTGCTATTACTAACCTACTCAGCCCTCCCCAGACCTTCAGCTCAGGAGCACATGAACAGAGGTAAGGCCCCTGCAATTAGTAAATTAATCAACCCTCCAGGCCTTGGGAAAATGTCCTGGCAGGGGAGCACAAAACACAGCTTTCTGGGTCATCCAAGGTAGCCAGGTAGCCAGGGGGGAGGCTGAGCTGAAGCTGGTGCATGGGAAGTGCCTTCCCAGTGTGTTCTGGCAGTTTGAGTATTTAACATTTACTGTAGTATTACCCTTGTACCTGTGTATGGTACCCTTTTGTAACTTGCACAAGTCACTTTTCTCTTGTAACACACTGTTTGCTACCTCTCACTTTTGTTTGCTTTAGATACTTGCACAAGTGCCACCATTGCCTACGTAACGTTTGTTCTTGTACTGGAGTGTCTGCCATTTATTGCAGTATTATACCTCTACTTGTACTTTGTACGCTTTTGTAACCTGCACACATATCACTTTTTCCTCCTGTAATGCACCGTTTGCTCCTCTTGTATTTTGGTTGCTCACTATTGTCACTTTTGATTCATGTAACTTAACGTTTGCTTTTGTAATTTGTCCACTTATAATTTTTCTCCTCATGTATTATTGCTGTTCCTAGTGTGAAGCGCTCTGACACCTTCGGGTAAAGTCCGCGCTATATAAAATCTCATAAAGAAATAAATAAAACAAAAAAATTCCAAGCATCACCAGGCCCCCACAGCAAGACCCATTCTTCCTCGCCCACTATGCCCTGAATGTGAAGGGCTGTGGGCGAGGTGTTAAGACTAACACCGTTTCTGGGCTGCATGGGTCCCAGGGGGCCGAGGTGCAAATGGCTGAAAGGCCTGAGAAACACCTGGCCCCCAGGGAGGCCGATTCTTACAAACAATCACCCCTCCCCAGCCCAGCCTCAGCTTGATTGCTTGGCAGGGCAGGGGTGAAGGAGAGGCCACAGCTGACAATCGCTGTCTGGCCGCACAGCGAGGCTGCTTTCATTTTAAGTCTCTGTCTCCGTGCACTCTGTGGGCCGTTTTTTTTTCTCCCCTTTCCTAGTCCACTCTCTGTGGACTGGGACAGGGGAGAAAAAAAACGGCCCACAGAGGGCACTGAGGCACCGGCCCTTCGGCCCGTTCCCGAATGCCCGCCTTGCCAATCCGACCCTGGGTATGGGGCCATTTCTCTCGCCTGCATTATAGCCGATGGCACTCTTGCTACCCACTGTAAGGGACATCAAAGAGGCAGGATGGGCACAGGGGCAGCTGATCTGCAGATGAACAGACAGTGGAAAAGCAGGCAGTCCAAAGGGTAGAAAGTACCAGACAAATAAAATAAAAGAAAAGTGAGAAAGATCAATGACTCCTGAAGTGGGAGAGCAGAACAAGGACCAGTTGCAAGGAAAGCCAGAGGAAGCAGGTTCAGCCAAATGATAGGAGATATAAAATGACAGGTGGCTCAAGGATAGCAGATGTAGTACAGGAGATGAGTGGCTATTGGAAGATCTACAAAGGACAAACAGGGAAGATTAAAGCAAAAGAACTGCTGAGGTGAAGGTGCAGTCATGGCCAGCACGGCTCGTGGGTGGCTTGCCGGGCGGGAGGAGGTTGCGGGGAGTTAGGGGGGCACGTGGGTGGCAATAAAAATACCTTCTTGCCGGGTCCCGCACGTCTCTGCTCTTGCTCTCATCTTCCAGAAACAGGAAGCACCCGGCACACAGGCTCACCTAACCAATTACAACGCTGCAATGGGATTGGTCAATACGCACTTAGGAAGGTTGTACCCTCCTACCCTGCTCTTCAGCCCCGGCCCGTCACTCAAGCTGCTGCAGCAGGAGGACAAAATAAAACGATAACATTACGTTATTATCATTTTATTTTTTCATTTCTTTTCCTGTTTGAAGGCAGTGGGGCAACGCTCCTCTGCCTTAGCGGAATAGCTGACTCTGTGAAGGGGAATATGTGATAAAAATCATTTGAGGAGGGGGGCGTGGTTGTGCAAGATGGCCAAAAGGACGCCCTCTTAGAGGGCTCCCGGTCAATCCTGCATTATCCTATCAGAGCCTGTGGCAGCAAACCCTGATCTGCCCATCTTTTCACTGCATCAGAACTCGCCTTGTCCCTGTGCTTTAAATTGTGCCTCAAGGGGCGGTGGCGGCGAGTGGTGGATTGCCGCAGAGCCATGGCCTGCGTTGGTGGCATCTTGGGTCGCCGGGAGGCCATTGCCATAGTATCCACAGCAATGAGAACTGAGTCACCTCCCCTGGATCAGGGAGGGGGTGCCGTGGCGGAGCTCACCTGCTCGCCGCAGCAGTGCCCCTGGGCAGATTAGACGCTCCTGTGGGACACGCATGGCCAGTGCCTGGTGTGCTGATGAGAGGCCTTGCTGTGGCCGCACGGGCGGAGGGAGGAGAGCCATGAAGCATCTGCCAGCGCTCCTCTGTGGCCTTGCGGCTCCCATGTCAACACGTCTGGAGAGAGGTTGCCCTCCCTCGGCTGTGTGGGTCATGGCAGCTCGACTCCTTTGAGGTAGAGGGCCCCAATGTACAAAAGGAGGAGCAATCCTTGAGTACTAGGGCCGCAAATAGCACATGTGACCCGGGCTACCACTGGAGTGCCCCCTCGGTAGTGTGGAGGCAGTGAGCTTATTAATCTGCTGAGAAGATCGCTCCTGCGAGGGTGAAAATACAGCAGGGTGGTTCCATGGCACATGGGAAAGGAGAAAATTCTCTGTAGCAAGGGAAAGACACAACACACAAAGCCTCTGACACTAAAGGAGCATTATCTTGAGAATTGGGACCATCATGCATGGCCTGCTTAATTCCCTGTTTGTTCCTTTGCAGAGGTGGCACCCTTTGTTTTATTGGTATTTCGCTGCTGCTGCTGTTAACGGGGAGGAGGGCGAGTTGAGGAGAACTCTTGAATTATCTCTGCAGTCCCTATGAGTGGGCTGCCTGTTGTACATTCCTTATGGGGCTCACGTCATTGCACATTCCCCTCATTGGTAGCAGTATTGTTTTTTGCTGGGTGACTTCTCCAAATTCGTGTTAGGCAACAGTTGGGGATGGTGGGATTAGGCTGTAGGTCCTAACAGCGAGATTACCTTTGGACTTGCAGTGTGAAATTATGTTGTTGCGCTGTATGTCCAGGGTAGAAGGAAGTTTTGCAGACTTCTCTGTTGGGTTCGACAGTCTCTTCCTAATAAAAAAGTGTGTTCCCGGGTGGACATGGTGGGGAGGGACTTAGGGCATGATTCTACAATTATTATGTTGATCAAGTTCAATGAGTTACATGAAATGTCCGAGGGCCCCACAATTACACTGAGTGCTGTAGAGTTCATTCTTTCCTCTCAAGCGGTAAGATTCAAAATTCCTGTTTACAGGAGACACACCTTGGGATTTTGGAAGTTCAGAAATTACAAAAGAAGTAGAGGGTTCTACTTCCATCTACGTCAGGGGAGTGGTCATCTGGCTCGCTCCTAGGGTCCCCTTTAGGGTCACCTATGGTGAGACGGATGTGGACGGGGGCTATGTGCTGATTCAGGATACCCTTGATGGAACAAAAATCAAGTTGTTAAATTCATATGCTCCCAATTTTGAGGACCGGCACTTCTTTGAGGGCTTTCCGGAGGTGTTGTCATAGTGCAGAGTCTCCTATTTTATGGGTGGTTGATATTAACTGTATTTTAGATGGAGGGAGGGATTGGATCCCTCCCTTGGATGGTACTAAACCGCTGATGACAGGAGCCCAGGAGAGGGCAATGCGAAATGTGGGTCCATTGGATGCATGGCATGTTACACCCTGAAGGTTTAGACCATACATATCACTCTCGGACCCACAAAAACCTATTGTCGGCTGGACCGTTTTTTTGTGGGTGGGCTTGATCATTCCTGGGTGGACACAAGGACACATATGATCTGGTTTTTGTCAGACCACTTTCCGGCCTTACTGATGCTGGAGTGGGATGGGAGACTGAATGGTTGTCGGATATGGCATATGCCCTCTGATTTACTTACAGACGTTGCATGCTGTGAGGATTTGAGGACTGCTATAGACAGTTACACCACTAATAATTGGTAGACCATGGCCAGCAGGCCGATCGAATCGGAGGCCTTGAAAGCAGGGGTGCAGGGGAAATGCATTAGCACTATTTGTGGAGTACACAGAAGGCTAATAGCTGATTTGAAGACCCAGGAGGAATGGTTGGCAAAAGAGGTGTACACTACAGGGTATTTCCAAATGTGCTAGCAGTTCACAGGGAGGTCCACTCCCCCTGGGACACACAGTGTAAAACTGGCTTAAAAGACTACTGGTAGTTGTTACATAGGGAGGGAGACAAATTTGGCAAACTTCTAGAATAGATTATTCTGTGGGAAATGGAGATAACCTCCTTTATGTCTATACAGAATACATAGGGGCACGTACAAACCAGGTGACAGGATATTCTGCTAACCCTATTGGATCATTTTAAGTTAGTCTGCCATGCTGGCCTGCCGGATACTGAGGGTAAGATGAACAGGGTCCTTGCTGGGGTAGGGGTCCCCAAGCCGCAAGGGGAAGGCATTAGCATTGAAGGAGGAGGAACTCATAGCGGAAGAGGTGGGTGAGGCTATTACGGCTTTGAACATGCCCAAGGCCCCTAGTGGTGATGGATTCCCTGTGGAATTCTATCATGCTTATTCCTCAACCGCTAGAGAGAAACTGTTGGAGGTTTATTTGGAGACAAGGGAGAGCAGATTTTTGCCACCCACTATTCAAGAAGGGGGGTTGTGTTTGATACTGAAACCTGGAGGGGACCCAGTGGGTCCATATGTGTTTAACCCCCTGACTATGCTTAACACTAGCCTCAAGGCTCCAATGTGGTTTCATGCAGGCCCGTAGTACCATGCATAATCTCAGAAAGCTGACCCATGTCCTGCATGATTCTATAGAAGTTGTGAAAGAGAGAGCCCTGGTCTCCCTGGACCTCGAAAAGGCATTTGACACAGTGGAGTGGGCCTTTTTGAAGGCAGTGATAAGGGGAGGTATGAGGTTTGGACCTAAATTATGTGCTTGGATACAACAACTGTACACCCCACCCTCTATAAGCATAAAGGTGGGAGGTGAGATCGTTGACTCCTAGATGGTGGAGTAGGGCACTCAACAGGGTTGCCCACTCTAGCCCGTACTGTTTACCTTAGCAATCGAGCTCCTTGCATTGCTGCTGTGCAGGGAAGTGACACCCTGGGGGATTTGGGTAGGGAATACCAACCATGTAGCATCACTATAAACGGACGATGCACTGGTGTATGTCCATTCACTTTGAAAAGTCTTTCCCTTTTGCTGCGGCTCTTGGGTGCATTCGGTGAGGTCTTGGGTCTCAAAAGGAATGTCAGCAAATCATTAGTGTTCCCATTGAAGCTGCATCAGCTGCCAGATGTAGGGCTTCAATGGGAACTGGAAGGATTTTGTCATCTGGGGATTTGGGTTACTCATACTGAAGACCAGCTCCACAATGTGTTCAGACTGGCTGGTGGCTTGGTGAACTTCATTCAATTTTGGAATAAGCTCCTTTTATCCGTCATGGGTAGGACAGCCATTGCAAACATGGTTTTCCTTTTCCGATACTTGCTTCTCATGCAGAATTCCCTGTTTCCCTTGCTGGATTGTTTTTTTCACCGGTTGGTGACTCTCTTGCGGGCAGGTAAGCGCAGCAGTGTGGCACTTGCAACGCTAAAGAAGGACTTGGAAGATGGGGGCTTGGAGGTGCCGGATGTACAATTCTATTGCTATGCTGGTAGAAGCGACTCCTGGGGGTTGATTATGGGGAAGACACCTTGCCACAATTACTGTCGGAGCACCCTCTTCCATATTTGGTTACCCATACAGCATCAATTTGGGAAAAGGTGGTCCAAAAAGCAATTTGTAGGGCTTCCTTTAGTATGGTGTGGAACTGGCACTTTTTTGACCAACTGACTCCACCATGTTTATGGAGCAGTGGAAAGAAGGGGGCTGCCTAGAAACGAGTGACCTTTATCCGGGGGACAACTGTATATCGTTTCAAGATACATAAGACACTTTTGGAGTGGGGCCAGCACATTTCCACCATTACGCCAAGCAGGTGAGTGTGGCAATGAAGTTATGGACGGATTTCCCAGCGGCTGCTTGCACCTCAGGAGTCCTTGACGGTCTCAAAGGATGGGGGAGGGACACCATCTTATTACACATTTCTACAAAGCCCTTAGAAGAGATATGCAACCACAACAGTTACCTGCACGGAGAGCATGGGAGAAGGAATTGGGAGGACCCATTTCTGATTCGGACTGAGATAACGCATTACATCTTTTCGCACCTTTCAGGTTTAAGCTTCTGCATTTCTTTTTTCTGCAGCATACATATAGCAACCCATATGGCCTTAACATAATAGATCCAGTGAGGGGTGTTGTCTGTGCATGTTGTGGTGTGGTGGGAGCCACTTTCTTTCAATTAGCTTGGGAATTTGCTCAAGTTTACATGTATTGGTCGCAGGTGGCGCCACACATAGCAGTGGCCACAGGACTCACCATTTCTTTTGAGATGAGTGAAGCAACCAAGAGAATGCAGGATCCCAGCTGTCCTTGTTTCTGGTGATGAGGTAAATGGCCATTGGCTGGATGGGGTTAAATGCCTCACCACTGCCACACTGCTTGAATAGGGGCTGGCAGAGGAACAGCCTAGCCGGTTTTCTTGTACTGATGAGGGGGCATCTGAGGCTATAATGCAATGGGCCCAACTGCTTC
Organism: Lissotriton vulgaris; assembly: GCF_964263255.1. Classification (NCBI taxonomy): domain Eukaryota; kingdom Metazoa; phylum Chordata; class Amphibia; order Caudata; family Salamandridae; genus Lissotriton; species Lissotriton vulgaris. The sequence goes on from NC_141685.1 coordinate 500,845,839, forward strand.
ACGATGATGAAGATCATTCCATTGAGGATGAGTATGGGATAGAGGACTGACAAAAGAGCTGGCTAATTATGTTTGCTGCTTTGTCTGCGACCAAGTGGCCACTGATATTTCCTTGGATGACATATTGCTCAAAGTCTTGGTTCATGTATCATTGTCTTGATAGAGTCCCAGACCAATGGACTACTCCACATATGTTTATATTCTTGCCCTGTTGATCATTTATACTATTAGTATATCTCACATGATGGATCCTTTCTAATGCTGTCATGGCACACTGTATGGCTTGTTGTTTTTCTTAAAATCAATGCAATACAGTGTAAAAAAAAATCAGTTGAAGAGGAAGAGTTTTTCAAGTGTGTGCCTATTCTTGAAGGGAATACTGTTGCATGGAAGAATATATCATATATCAGGCAACTGTTTACTACAAGACATGTGGCGAGCTAAGACGTTTAGAAATAAGAGTCCTATTTTTTTTTTCTTTTTCTACTTCAATTTTTCACACACTAATTTATCTATTTTAGTTTCCTTGACTGCGTACTGGAGCCAAAAAGGGATTGCAGTTCTCTTGAATTCAGACCATTCTTTATCTTTATGATCTCAGGATTTTTCTGACAAAAGGAGCTCAGGGGGCTTACAGTTGTTGTAAGGAGCCTGAATACTTTGGATTACTGCTAACTATTTCAGTGTTTCTTAAACTAAGAACCATTTGAAGGAGCATCCCAAACTGCAAAGTTTCCCATAGGAGCAGGTATGAACCAGCGCTTGAGCTTAAAGGACTATAGCCCTCCTCAAAGAACCTTTGGGCACATTTTGGCAGAAATCGTTCTGATTTATGATCACTGTTGGCATTTAGTGGTTTCTGATTCTGGTATTGAGTACATAATAACACAGAAAGAGTAAGACCAGCGCATCTGCTTCACGAGCTGTGGAAACAACCACTGAAGAAAGTGGGACAGGGAGCTTACTAAGACTGGTGCCTGTGACCCCACATTTCTCAATACCTTAACAGACTTAATCTGAAAGAGAGAGGAAAGAAACCAAGGGAGACAGGATTTGACACTGTTGGCAAACATTTGGGATTTGTGTGATGGATGCTACAGTGGGTAGCCTATGTCAAGCCTACATGCGCCCAAAACATACACATCTTATGCAGAAGATATCCTGGGCCCAATTCACAAACTGCATTTTGTAGTATGTAAAGTAGTTCTGCAAGAGCACTACTCATGTACTTCAAAATGCTATTCATGCTATGGCTGGCAACCACCTCCTCTGCCTTTCCTATCTTTTCTGTGTGATGGTGTCCACCACTGGCACAGATATCTGTGCACACATGGGCATATGTTTTTGCAGTAAAGGTAGGAGGGGAAAAGTAGAGTGGATGGAAATGGGGAATGCTTCTAATTAATAGGAAGGATTTTAGGGAAGTTTAGGAGACGTGTACTAAAGCATATGCAAAAAATATGCCCATAAAAGAGTAAGAAAATTGATACTGACAAACAAAACTTCAAAATTACTACAGCCAGAAAAGTGAAAAAACAACCTGAAATGTACTCCATCCAAGCCTTGTAGTAAGTCAAGTATCACAGATGGCCACTCACAGGTACTTTAACACACTCCCATAGAAAATATTGGAGTCAACAAATACCTATAGAAATCTTTTTAGAAAATAAGGGAACATTTCTTTTATTTTTTCTTAAGATCGAAAAAGAAATTATAAGCTTTTAGAGAATTCCTGTGTAGTGTTATTACAAGTTTTTTTAATATCCAATATATATTTCTAAGGTAATCCTGTTGAATTTTATAAAAAGGTTTTCAACACATGAAACACGCCTTGTAATGCCAGGAGTGATTGTTCTGAACGCCATCATCCATGTACAGGTGAATCACATTTCAACACGATCCAATGACATCCAGGCTGACTTCATAAGAATTGAACTCACACATCAAATAACTCTTTCTGGCTTCAATATGTTAGCGTACATCTTTGTTGCTTTGCCACTCGTTTTGAATAGTAATTAATTGACATTGTGGCAGGCTATGAGCAGGAGCTTGAGCTTCATTTATCCAGAGCCTGCTCCCAGGCTATCCCTGGCTATGTCAAAATACTGGCTGGACTGTATTGAATGCCCACTGGATCTTTCCAAAGGGTCACCTCTTACAACATTGGCATCTCAGAGGCAAGGTAGTCTTGATGCTACCAATGGTTCATGCCAGCTGTGTGTTTGTATGAGTGTCTTGTTGAGATTGTTTTTAATCAGGCGTGTAGTTTACAATGTCACCAAACAATGCTGGTTGTGAGTCTTGTTGTGTGTTTGCTTTTAATGGTGCTTGTAATGGTGGTAGCTGAGTTGGCACAGGTTGAGTTGAAGGTGGTGGCTGAGGTGGTGGTGACGGAGGTGGTATGTTTGTGGGTGTTGCAATTTGATTGCCATTAGGGTTTGTGAGTGGTGTTGGCCTCAAAGTTCGTGGTACCTCTGTATGAATCTTTCGACTGCCTTGGCACTGAAGATTGAGATTAGTATTTTTTTGTTATTGCTTCTATCATATCCACGAAAATGATCAAAGCATGTTGCCTTGCCCTGTCTTCCTGAAAGTTTGCCATGTCTTGACTGGGTTTTACAATATCCAAGGCACAGGTCTGCTTGTCAATCATCTACTTGCACAGTGAGTTACTGTTGGAAAAACTAATCCTCCCACAGGATAGGATTTGGCCATACCACCTAATTCCTCACCCCTCATCTTGCATGTGTGACCATCTGAAATGGCTTGCAGTTTGTCCATAATGCAGAAGGACAACATCGGAAAGGTGTGGGGAAGAGACTGATTAAAAGGCAGAAAGCTGTTCCTCACCAGGGGTATCCTCTCCCTCAGATGACTGATAGAATACTGGAGATACCCTGTCATTTTGGTGCCTTTACAGAGGGAGCTGTAGTTTAAGGGCTTTGAGGAGGTGAGTCTTGCATAGGCAGGACAAGCAGTGGTGGTTGCTTAGCAAGTGCCTTGGGAATGACAATCCTCATAACCAACATTGGAGGGCACAAAAAGGGCCTGTCTGAGGTTTTCTGTGTAACTGAAACAATGTACATCTTCTCCTCTTCCTCCTCCTTCTCCTACTCCTCTTTCGCAACCATCTCCTGCTTCTTGGCCTCCTCTTCTTCTTGTGCAGTGCTAGTTGACATAATAGCTGTTTAGAGGGAGATTGGATTGTCCTCCTGGTCTGCCTGACTTTCTACGCTTGTGGATGGTACAACATCATCATCAGGCTCAATGTTCCCAGTACCTGCAAGAGGAAGATAAAGAAAAAGTTGCATAAAATAACGTTTTATCTCAATTCTTCTACAAACTACCAAAAAAGTTGAGAAATGCATTCAAAATTAAGTTAGTAGTATGAGGAGCGAAATAAAAATATAAAGTTCCAAGCATGGGTGCTGCCTCTCTGGATGATTTGTTGATGTCAACTGCTGAACCAGTAACCTTCAAGCTGGAGTTTGTAAGGTATTTCCTTATCCAGCAGCAGGAGAGAAGATTAATGTGAAATGTTAAATAAAGATTTATGAATCAATGTATAAAATTGCTATTAGACAGACATTATATAAAAAGTAGGGAGAAATAAATGAAAGATAAACAACAACCCATAACAAAATCAAATTTAAAATAAATGTGACTGAATTATGAGATATATTAAAGGAGATCAGATATTCACAGACTTACCTGGCACCTGAAGGTATAGGAACTAATTGCTACTGCCAGGATTACCCCCAATGTCAACTGTGCTGTTGGTCACAATGTGGACACCAGGCCACGCCCCTTTGTACAGCTCTCTGCAACGCAGCTCAGTGACGCTTAATGGAGGTACATGATGGCCTAGTTGGACCCCAGGACCCTCAGGATTCAAGGGGACTTAATCCTGCTGAGTGCTGCAGGGAGGGGGTGGGCCTGATATAACAAGTTAGCAATCCTGCTGTGTGGGACTTACTGGAGGTAATAAAAGGGGTAGTTGGCCCCCAATGTTGACGTTGGGGGCTAACTATCTCTCCTGTTACTTCTGCTAAATCCCACACAGTGGGATTGCTAAAATGTGTATGAAGGCCACGCTCACCTTTCTCCACCACTCTGCAAATGCCACTGATATGTTATAGGTAGAAATTAGCATTTAAAAAACCTTTGAAATTCACTGAAAACACCATAGGTTTCAGGGACGCTATAGTTAGAAATTAGCATTTAAAAAACCTAAGAAATTCACAGAAAAAAACCATAGGTTTCAGGGACGTTAGTTGGACATTTCACTCGTACAAAACCAGAGAAATTCCGCTGTTATAGTTAGTTCAGCTAACTATAACTTGCGCACCCAGAATGCACTTCTGATGACGTCACATATTACATCATTCATGACATGGTCAGTGACATCACTGAACACATCACTGATGACATCTCAAAAAACATCACTGATTACAACACTGATGACATCATCCTCGTAAAAATCTGATGCACCTCCTCACACTCTAATATAACCTTTGATACACCTACTGTAAAATACATACTACCATTTTCGAAACCATCGACACACCAGTTACTACATACACACTCACTGATTCCTAGGTCTACACACACATCCAATCATTCACCCATACAATCACTCATAAATGCAGTCTCTCATCAATACAACACTATCATAAGCACTCATACACCTATACACCACCAGTCAACCATGGAGTTACTTAAATACCTAGTCAGTCATGCAAAGAATATACAGTTATACACACACCACATCACTTATTCAAACAGAAACAAATGCATACTTACTCTCTATTACAATCACTGATACAAGTACACACTCATCCATACAGCCACTCTCACAATCACTGACATTCACATATAGTCATGTATATACTCCAACTCTCACATACACTGCCTTTTACATATGTAGTTACTTGGACATGGACCACTGAGACATCCATTCTCACACCAACACACCCTTATACACACTCACCCACCCATACAGCTGTTTGCACATGCACTCTTGAACCCATACACCCAGTGAATCAACCACTCACACATCTATGCACAGAGTCACACATCTCCCACCCACACAAACACTCAGAAACCCATATAAATACTCAGGCAACCAATCAATAGCCCATATAGACACTCATGTAGCTACTGACCAACCCATGCAGCAGCTTACACAACAAAAGACAGAATGATACAGATATTCACATAGTTTAGTCACTAACACATGCATTCAGTAAGACACATTTAATCACTCACTTATACGTTCAGTCACGCACCTACAAAATCCTCCATCCACACAGTTATACACCCACTCATTCTTCAATACAACTTGGTATATATATATATATATATATATATATATATATATATATATATATATATATATATATATATATATATATATATGGTACGTAGAGCTCCCAAAGTAAACCAATGCAGCGAATCGAGCCACTCAGGAAAACAGGAACCAGCAAGACCCAAAGATGGTGCAATTTTTCTTTATTAAATATTAGCTAGAGATAGCCTTGATCACCCAGATACTTTATGTTGCCAGCATTTTGCACCTTCTATGTTTCAATTTGGTAAATATGTATGTCAACTAAAAATCTAGCAATTTAGTAAATATGAACTGTGGATTACAATTTTAATATTTTTAACGTGTTTCCTGTACCCTCCATGACCTTTTTGTTTATTTGATTTGATTTATCAAACCTTTTTCTCACTTTCACGGTAGCACTTTATTGCCATTACCATGTTTTGCACTAATAGCGTATTTGCACAATTTGCAGTTTCTACCTCAGGTCTCATGCATTTGCCCACTTGGGCATCATTGTATACTGTTTTGACTCCATGACAACGGGGAATTACAATTAGAGCAATTTTGCACATTTCAGATTGCACAAGTTAGCAGTGGTTTTATGGTATTTTATGGTTATATAATAGTTGTATATAATTGTTTATTCGGCTTTTAACTTTTATATCATTTTAAAAGTTTTGTCTTAACCGTTTCCATGTACCTTTATACTGCATTCGATTACCCGAGAAATGTCTCTTTGTCAATGTTAATTGTATTTTACTGCAATTTTAGATCAAATTTTGACATTGTGTGCAATACCGGCATTTAAGCCGTAATGTATGAGTTGCAACAGTATGGAAGCATTCAAAGTATTTTTTCTGTTTCCATCACATGTGATGGCACTTTGCACTTTAAATGGGTGGTCAGCCCTCATGACGATGTCATGTGATCAAGGCTATCTCTAGCAGAAACGCGTCATGGCGGACTGGTGCTGGGCTAATATTTAATAAAGAAAAATTGCACCATCTTTGGGTCTTGCTGGTTCCTGTTTTCCTGAGTGGCTCAATTCGCTGCATTGGTTTACTTTGGGAGCTCTACGTACCTCGTATTCCAGCCGGGAGTACTTCCCCGGCTTCTGCGAGACCCCTCCACGATCTGGGCAAGCTGCGGCAAGAAGCTACGTTCCTTTGGGAATATATATATATATATATATATATATATATAACATATTTAAACTTTACAGAAACACAGTCACTGGATGATGTCATCAGTGATGTCCTCAGTGATGTCATTTGAGATGTCAACAGTCATATCATCAATGATGTCACTGACCATGTCATGAATAATGTCATATGTGACGTCATCAGAAGTGCATTGTGGTTGCGCGAGTTATAGTTAGCTGCACTAACTATAACTGCGGAATTTCTCTGATTTGGTACAAGTGAAATGTCCAACTAACTATAACGTTCCTGAAAGCTATGGTTTTTTCAGTGAATTTCTAAGGTTTTTTAAATGCTAATTTCTAATAATAATGAGCCTGAAACCTATGGTTTTTTCAGTGAATATATAAATATATATATATATGAATAGGATATATAGTAATGTATGAATGGGGCATGGTGATGGGTGGGATACCCAAATGTATCTTCTGAAGATTAGCACATGGTCTAACAGAAATATTCCTGTGCTGCCATTACAATGGCAAGTCTAAAGATAATAACAAATTGACAAGGTACATTATGATCAACAATTAAATTAAATATGAACATGAGCGGATATTGGGATATGGGGTGCTAATCGTACACCTGCCCTATCACTTAGAAATAAAAAAGATAGATTTGACACAAACCCATAAGAAGAGATGTTATACTTACCAGTCTCTACCATCCATCTGCCCTATGTAGCGATTCAGGGTTTACTGCAGCACTAGGAGCAGAAGAACAGATGGTGGCATGTGGTGAATAGGTCAACAACAGAGGCCCCTAAAAGTATATAGAAGAAATGTAGAAACATAATAGTGTTAATAACATGGAAGTTATAGTCAAGTACAGTTATTAATCAAAATGAAAAGTAAAATTATAAACATGTTGAGGTACAGCAAACAAAGGTATTGCAATCCCTTATTGTGTTGTAGTGATATTTCTAGCATAAGGACTTACCCTAGTGTTGTCTGGTCGTATTTAGAGACAGGAGCATGCTACACTGCTGCATTAGAAAGTACTCCTGTCCCAGCTGTAGTAATCAATTTGCTGGAAAAGTGGCTGTAGGAGAGGAATGAAGAATACAAGGAAAATAATATAAACATAAACTTATTTAAAAGGCTGTGTAAGACTGTGTTTAAGGGGTATGTATGTAATGACTGCAAACCAGTGTCGTTTTGGGGGAAGAGAATTGGGCGGATGGTTGCAGGAAATATTTTAGGGATAGAGAGAGATTATAATCTTACCTGCATAACATTAGGGTGGTCTACTCCATGCAGCCAATATAGGTAAAGCTAGATAATGGAGTGGACAACCTCCTTGATGGATCTGACATTGAGACCGGACCCATATGCACCTCCAGGAATACCATGTGCCAGATGAATCTTGAAGAAGTCCTCATTCATCCTCCTCCTCTCATCCTGCCTGTTGTTCTCAATTCCCCTCACACTGCAGGCCTGTTCCCCTTGTACTGACAGAATCAGTGACCTCGTGCCGCAAGGCTGCATTCTATGTTCCACTGAGGGTGAATAAAAGCCATGTATTTTTTTGTAATGTTTGATCAAAAATTTCACTAAAAATGTTGTCTTCTCCTCAGTAAGAAAACAAGTTACTTACCTGTAACTACAGTTATCCAGTATTGGTATCTTTCATAGATTCACATGCCTGAATCATTCCCCGTCGTCGAGGCGGGAGTCCCACGGTAAATTATATATATATAGCAGTGCCTAAAAACCATTAGTAGTAGGCTAAAAAAGGATATAGGCCCAACTAGGCCCAAAACTTAGCAGCCTATCTACCTCATTATGTAAAAAGAACTGAAAATGTAGCCTCAGCCAATCAGCTAACCTCACCCTCTAGAACCTTCCCAGCCCAGGCAGTTCTCCTCAGATTTTCCCAGCACAAGTGAGAAGTAGTATCCTATATAAGAACTGCCTAGCCGGGGAGGAGGGTGGGTGCATGTGAATCTATGAAAGATACCAATACTGGATAACTGTAGTTACAGGTAAGTAACTTGTTTTCTTATCCAGTATTGGGGTATCTTTCATAGATTCACATGCCTGAATCAGAGTAGCAAGCAGTAACAACCATAACTGTCGGTAGAGGAAGGTGGGAGACAATCCAAACCATATATCCCCACACAACCTGGAAGGTACTAGAGCAATAACATATCTCAATACATATGCAAAATCATGACAATACCTTCATATAATATGTATCTATATATAGAACATTAAAACAGTATATTAGTAAACATGTAGCAATAGAAAAAAGAAAAACCATAACAGTCTGACCTCAGTGAAGAAGATGCTGCAACACTGCTTCTCCCACTGACGTATCTCCATGTAGTACCGGCTGCAGGCAATAGTGCTTCGTAAAAGTATGCACACTTTTCCATGTAGCAGCACGGCAGATGTTTTCCAGGGACACCCCTGCAAATAGGGCTGTAGACGCTGACATCATCCTGGTGGAATGCGCCTTAACCGTTCTTGTCAGGGGCTTGTTCGCTTTCTCATGACAGAAGACGATGACAGAGGAAAGCCATCTGGCTATAGTTGCCTTCGTCACTGCCTGACCACGTGTAGCTTGTCCATAAGCTACAAACAGTTGGGTAGATTTGCGTAAATCTTTTGTCTTTTGTAAATAGAATTTGAGGCATCTTTGGACATCCAAGGAATGCAGCATCCTTTCAGCTGGAGTCTTGGGGTCTGGAAAGAAAGTCTTGAGTTTCACCGGTTGGTTGATGTGAAACTGGGTCGGAACTTTTGGAATAAACTTAGGATGAGTTCTAAGTGTCACACAATCTTTTGAAAAATGTAGGAAAGGTTCTGATATAGTGAACGCTTGTATCTCACTTACTCTCCGGGTTGAAGTGAGGGCTAACAGAATAGCCACTTTCCAAGTCAAGAATTTAAGTTCCGATTTATGAATTGGTTCAAAAGGCCTTTTCAGCAACTGAGATAACACAATATTGAGATCCCACTCAGGAGGAGGAGGCCGCACTGGAGGGAAAACTCGAAACAATCCTTTAAGGAACTGTTTAATTAAAGAAGAAGAGCACAAGGATGGTTTGTTGTAACTCTTCCTGAATCTGGATATGGCAGCAAGGTGAACTTTGATAGAAGAAAAAGCGAGACCTGATCTGGCTAGAGACAGCAGATAAGGCAGAATCTTCTCTGGAGGAGCCTGTAGTGGATGGACGTCATGCTCTCCGCACCATAAACAGAATCTCTTCCATTTGAAGCGATAGGTTCTGATGGTAGACTGTGCACGAGCCTGAGATAGAACAGCTCTACAGTCTGGAGAAATCTCTAGGTCCTTAAACTCTAAGAAATCAGGAGCCAGGCGTGCAAGTGTAGCGACTGAGGATCTGGATGAAGTATTTGTCCTTCCTCTCTTGTTAGCATTGAAAGCGTCGGTTTGAGGCGCAGTGGAGGGTGATGGGAGAGTATCAGAAGCTCCTGGAACCAATACTGTCTCGGCCAGCGAGGAGCAATTAGGATTAGAGAGCAACGCTCTCTCTTCATTTTCTGTAGAACCTTTGGGATGAGAGGAATCGGTGGGAAGGCATATGCAAAGATTCCGGTCCACCTCATCAACAGGGCATTTCCTCTCGATCCTTGCTGGTGGAACCTGCTGGCAAAGTATATGCATTTGCTGTTCTGTTGCGTGGCAAACAGGTCCAGCGTTGGTGTGCCCCAGAGCTGGAAAATTGTTTCCACTTGGCGTTGTTCGAGTTCCCACTCGTGACATCCTGTGAACGATCTGCTGAGATCGTCGGCCAGAGAATTCTGAATTCCCTGAACATGAGGGAAATTTTGTGGTGGAGTAACCATTCCCACATTTCCTGCGCTTGAAGAGACAGGGCCAGAGATTTTGTGCCCCCTTGCTTGTTTACGTAAAACATGCTGGTGGTGTTGTCCGTGCGCACCAGTACTGCAGAGCCTGCAATTCTTGGCAGGAAGGCTCGCAAGGACAGGAAAATTGCCCTCAACTCGAGGCAGTTGATGTGTTTGTGCTTGTACTGATGGGACCACCGTCCCTGCACCTGAAGGTCCTGGAGATGACCTCCCCAACCCTCCATGGAGGCATCTGTCGTTAGAGTAAATTCCGGTAGAGTCTGAAGAAAAGTGAGCCCCGGAGACAAATTGTTCTTTGTCGCCCACCACAGAAGAGCTTGTTTTATCTTGGGTGTGACCTTGATACGGTCCTCGAAAGATCCGTCTATCTGCCGCCACTGTCGATGCAATTCCTCCTGGAGAGGCCTCATTCTGAGTCGAGCCAGTGGAACTAGATGGAGTGCGGAGGAACACATCCCTAGCAGGGAAACAAACTGTCGGACCGAAAGAGACTTTTTTGACCGTATTTGACTTGCCAGCTTTGTGATCTTGTCCTGACGAATTTGGGTTAAGAAGGCTTTGCACTGAGAAGTGTCTAGTACTGCTCCCAGGAACGTCAGAATCTGTTTGGGTTGAAGTTGAGATTTTTTGGCGTTGAGGGTCAAACCCAGATTCGAGAACATTGACAGAGCACTCTTGACCGATTGCCTTGTTGAAGTCCTCGTCGGACTCTTTATTAACCAATCGTCGAGGTACGGGAACACTTGGATTCCCTGTGACCTCAACGCAGCTGCAACTGGGACTAGAGTCTTGGTAAAGATTCTTGGTGCAGACTTCAGGCCGAAAGGGAGCACCTTGAATTGAAAATGGACACCAGCCACTGTGAATCTCAGATACTTGCGGTGGTTTGGATGAATTGGAATGTGGAAGTAAGCGTCTTCCATATCCAGGGAAGCCATGAAATCTCCCTCCATGAGGCAATTGAGGACATCCGTGAGTGTCACCATGCGGAAACTCTGCTTTTTCAGATATTTGTTTAAGTTTCGTAGATCCAGAATTGGACGCCACTCTCCTGAAACCTTTTCCACAAGGAAGAAGCGAGAATAAAACCCCTGATTTTTCTGGGATGTTGGGACTTTCTCTATCGCATTTTTGTGCAGCATTTTCATGGCTTCCATGTATAACAAATGAAGACGAGGAGGGGAGGGACCCCTGGGCGGTAATGTTGGAGGTTTCTGCAAGAACTCCAGAGTGTGTCCGTGTTTGACTATGTCCAGAACCCACTGATCTGAAGTTATCTTCCGCCACTGTTGATAAAAGGCGGAAATCTTGGCGCCCACGGGGAGGGAGGGAAGGGAGGATGGTGTCCGGCAAAACTCACTGGCGTTTATTTGAATCACGTCCCTGGTAGTTAGAACGTCGTTTCCCTCCTTGACGAGAGAAACCCGCTGACGATGACTGCCGATAGGACTGCTGGTAGTACGGCTTATTTTGAGGTTGATACTGGCGGTTTTGTTGATTTTGATAATGTCCTCTTGATGAAAACCCACGGCCTCTTGCTCCTCTGAAAAAACCTCGCTTATACTGTAGTGCACCAAGCGATTTGGCCGTATCAGTATCCGTTTTTATCGCAAGCAATGCTTCATCTATGTGCTTGCCAAACAATAACTCGCCATTATAGGCCATGTCCAGTATTTTGGTCTGGACCTCAGGTCTGAAAGAAGTCGCCTTGAGCCATCCTTGCCGTCTGAGAACTGCCGCTCCGGCCAATTGTCTAAAGGCTGTATTAGATACATCGAGGGCGCAATCGATAATCTCAGAAGCTGCCCGCTCGCCTTCCAAGACAACCTTCCTGACCTCTTCAACACGGTCATCGGGAACCAAATTGATGAACTCCGACAGATCTGACCACATTTTTCTGTCGTACCGTGCTAAAATTGCCAAAGAATTAGCAATCTTGACAGTAGCAGCGGCATTAGCCGAGAACTTCTTCCCAATTGCATCCAATCTCCTGCCCTCTTTGTCTGGAGGCGTTGAAAGTGGTGCAACCGGATTTTTGGATCGTTGTTGAGCCGCTTGTGAAATCACTGAGTCAGGACGCGGATGACCAATCAAACATGAAGGAGTGTCCGGTGGTGCTCGGTACTTCTTGTCGACTCTTGGAAGAACCGCCGGGATGGAAGCTGGCGTCTTCATAATATCAATCCCTTCTTTCCAGATATAGTCAATGATAGGGATAGATCTGGACACCCTTCTATACCCTTCTTTGAAATCATGAAGAAAACAGTCGGTTTGTTCAACCGAAACTGTGATTGCAAATCGAGCAGCTGCCCGGTGCATGATGTTATGAAAACCTCCTATGTCTTCTGGCGGAGAATCTGAAGGTTTTGGCAGATTAGGAGAGGGCATAGGAATGACGTAATCATTCCATGGTTCCGTAGGCGTGGAATCCGGAAGTTCCCCATCCTCCCTTTCATCCTCATCTGGAGATGAGATGTCAACATCCTGACCTCCAGTCCCGGGGTCAACATCCTGCCTTGGAGAGTGTGAAGGATGTGGCGGTGGATTTACTGGCATGTCCTCTGGCACAGTATTTGGAGTAGGCAGAGTTGGTGGAAACCTCTGACGATAATCGGCCAGCATGGCCTGCAAATCCTGTACTAGAACAGACGGAAGATGAGTTGTGTCTTCTGTGTGTTGTTGCTCCTGATGATAAGGAGTAGCTAAATGTTCCTGATAGTAATGAACCTCATCATCATCCTCATCCTCTTGATATTTTATGTGCAACTGGGAAGGGTGATGGGCCACTCCAAAAGGATCATCATCATCATCCTCTTCATTATCCGAATCTGCCTCCACGTAATTTTCCAAGATATGCGAAGGCAAGAGGGGAGACAAATGAGAGTAACTCTGTCTCTGAAAAGATTTCATCTGAAAATGGGTATACTGCACCCTAACCGGAGATGTGGGCAATAAATGCGTAGACGGCACATTCAAAGATGCCAGCGCTGCTGTCGATGGCAAAAGTGAGACAGATGTGTGAGTTGCCGATATTGTCGTCGACGGTATCGTCACAGGTATTGTAATCATGGATGACGACTTCTTGGAAGGCGTCCTAGTAGACGGATCCGTCGACGGACTCCTCGTCGTCGAGCTAGTCGTCGACGGAGCTGTAACCTTCGTCGACGTGTTTGTCGTCGACAGGCCTGTCGTCGACGGGGTCTTCGTCGACGAGCCTTTCGTCGACGGGCCCTTCGTCGACGGGCCCTCCGTCGACGGGGTCTTCGTCGACGGGATCTTCGTCGACGGGATCTTCGTCGACTGGGTCTTCGTCGACGGGATAGTGGAAGTCTTCGTCGACGGGGAAGCCGTCGACGAGAGCGTCGACGGAAGCGATGACGAACGCTTCAAAGATGGTGATTTGGTCGTCGACGGTAGACTCGTCGACGACGCGCTTTTCTTTGACGATCTTGTCTCAGAAGAAGAAGCCATGACGGACATCACAGGAGAAGTAATTGCTGAGGTGGTAACAGTATTTGAAGAAGTAGAAGACGTAGAATAAGTGGTAACAGTGAGAGAGGACACTAAAGTGACAGCTTTAGTGCGGACTGTACTCACAGTAGAAGACTCTGTTGACGCAGCACTCCTTGTGGATTCAGAGGGTTTATGAGAGAACTTAGGTTTTTTCAATCTCTCAGGGGAACACCTCTCTTTGGAACTGGCTCTCTTACTTGAAGTAGAGGCTCTGTCCTCGTCATCTCTGACAGACGACTTCAGCCACAAAAGAACTCTCGCCTCTCTATCCCTTTTGGTCTTAGGAGGGAAGGTTCGACATATCCTGCAATCCTTCACAACATGTGAAGGATGCAAACAATAAATACAGTCCGAGTGCTCGTCGTCCACATGAACTCTCTTCTTGAAGCATGAAGCACAGGCCTTGAATAAAGCCTTCTTTTCCGACATCTTGAAAGAATTGAAGAAATTTCTGAAGAAAACTGAGTAGGCACTAGGGAGACTCCCTTACACACGAAGTGCGGTGAAAATCTGAGGAGAACTGCCTGGGCTGGGAAGGTTCTAGAGGGTGAGGTTAGCTGATTGGCTGAGGCTACATTTTCAGTTCTTTTTACATAATGAGGTAGATAGGCTGCTAAGTTTTGGGCCTAGTTGGGCCTATATCCTTTTTTAGCCTACTACTAATGGTTTTTAGGCACTGCTATATATATATAATTTACCGTGGGACTCCCGCCTCGACGACGGGGAATGATTCAGGCATGTGAATCTATGAAAGATACCCCAATACTGGATAAAAATCCTCTTTCTCTTAAAAGTGGTCTGCATCCTGGAGGCTAAATCTGATTTCTATTGCATGCAGGGTCTTGAAGCCAAGGAGGAAAAGAAAGAGCATTGGGTGTGGCGTGTATGTATGCATATTGAAGTGAATGGGTGCCAGGTGTGTGTGATTTGGAACATGTGTATAGCATTTGCTGATTCCCTTTATTTCAAAGTCTTCTTCCCCATGGCAGAGGTCACAGTCTCCACGAAGGAGGTTCTGCTCCACATATGGAGGGATAAGCTGTATTTACCAAGTAGGTGGAATTTTAAAATATGCTTCAAAAGATAATAATACTAACTTTACAGACATACATTCTTATGTAGGCTGGAAGGAGTAGAGACATGAAAGTCTAAACTTAGGTGTAAATCTACACTTGGAAATGGTGAATGCCAAAGAAGTGTAGAGTTACATCTAATATTAGTAATAAATATATAAGTGAATAAACATACTGATCTAAATTTACCTTTGTGAACAGGCCTCTTGACGTCCAATATAAATATACAATATCAACAACAATGCATCCTCACAATATCATTAACAGGAAGAACATCCTCAAAATAATGCTAATACTATCCCAAACATTAATTTAATAACCAGTATAACACATTTAGTGAAGATTACCGTCCCAAACTAAACCCATACGTTTTTGAACTAGTTCAGCTAGAGTTCAACCACAAGCAAAATATACTCCACAGTTTGTCAGAGAATACAGTAAACAATCATTTATCATGAAACATGAATCATCAACATTTATTCTGACCAATCTCTAATTATTCAGGATAAAAAGTGTAACTCATTACTTGTTACCTTTGAAACAATCATAAAACTTCTGAAAAAAATCCAAACACGTAACAAACAGTTTTGTTAATTGCCGTTCTACAGCTTACATTCCTTTGAAAGTAAGTTGTTTCTAAATTACTGAACAATGCATGAAATGTTACTCCTAGAAGATGGTGTAGGTGCAGCTCAGTAAGAATCATGCATGGCTCATTTTGAGGAATGTGTATAAAAAAATGGAAAACGTTAGTTTTACTTTAAATTAGTAATAGTATCAAAAGAAGTTTACAGAACTATCAAGATATTACAAAAACAAAATCAAAATTGTTTTGAGGCTGAAATCATAGCATCCCTTTAGGAAATTCTTAATGAATTATGTCATAGGTGGCTGCGTCAAATGAATACATGGACCTAATAATTTGAATTAAACATAAATATGCTTGCAAAAGTGGGCCCTTTATTCGCCAATTAAAGTGTCACCAGTACAAGTAAGCTGTCTACTGTCTACCTAAAACGCACCTTTTGTGATGCACTGCGTTAAGAAAAAACAACTTAACCTACTGAATAAAATAATAGAATTTTATCTTTAAATATCACATTAATATGTGTTATGTAGGTGACATTTGGCAAATCTAGTCCAAAGTGTGAGCTAGCTTTTATGCTTTTTACCATATAAGAGAAAACAAAATAATTTTCACTTTGGATCATGTTTGAGAAATACAAGGAACATTTTTGTTGCAATGTGGAGTTTAGAACCTGGGCCTTTGCCTAAAGTGTCACAATGGGTGAAAAACTATGGGTTATATCGCTACTGTGAGTGATTGCTAGTGGCAAGACTCTTTGCAAGCATTTTTCTCATCATCTTTTGTGTGATTGATACACTGACCTAAATGGCCAAGGGTATGCCCAGTTGTGGATCCCTTGCTCACTGTGACAAAGGAGCCAAGCTCTACCTCACTGATGATATATGACAAGGCCAAAACTGGTCTGGGGTTTCCGGTGTTCCCTTTTGGAGCGGGCCCAACTGGGATTTCAAGATTGACGGTCACATGAGAAGAAGGGTCAATACTCATTTGCATTAGGGGACCCTGGTCTAGAGTGGCACAGTGGGCAAAAAACGACGGGTTGGAATGCTACCCGGAGCGATTGCCAGTGGTTAGACTATTTATATGCATTTCTCACATCACCTTGAGTGATTGAGTTTAGAAAAGGAGCATTATAGCTACTGGCAATCCTTCTTTTGCTGTTGATTTTACTCACAACCTGCACTAAGCAATTGTCCATTGTGTTAGATACTGAGGAAGTCTTTTGCTTGGACATATTACACACAGTTAGCTAATATCACGCTGGCACTCAGTAACCCTGTGCCAAACAATATATAACGGTTTCGGGAAGCCGAAAGCACAGGGTATCCACAATATTTATGGAAAAGATTAAGTCTCACTGGATAGATACCATAGGTGTCTCACGGCAACGACAGACAAAGATCCTGGCCCAGTCCAGTCACGGTCAGTCCCGGACTGTCTCAGATTGTCCGCCCTTAGTCCAGGCTTCGTCCGACGCGGCCCTCGCGCGGTCCCGCGACGCGGTGGCTGACTGCAGTTAAGTGCGCCTCCAGGCGCGGAAATGGCGTGTGCTTCCGCCGATAAGGGTCCTGGGAGTCGTAGTCCCCTTCCCCTTCCTCCACTCGGCGGCCGCGAAGAGTGGAGCTGCGGCTGCGGGAGGGTGGAGCAAGAAGACCGGCAAGCACAGTGGAGGGCAGGTAGGTTTGGCAAATTTCCCCAAAAAAGTTTTGTTCAAGTCGCCCGCTCTGTCGGGGCTGACTGCAGTTAAGTGCGCCTCCAGGCGCGGAAATGGCGTGTGCTTCCGCCACTAAGGGTCCTGGGAGTCGTAGTCCCCTTCCCCTTCCTCCACTCGGCGGCCGCGAAGAATGGAGCTGCGGCAGCGGGAGGGGGAGCAAGAAGACCAGCAAGCACAGTGGAGGGCAGGTAGGTTTGGCAGCTTTCCCCCAAAAAGTTTTGTTCAAGTCAAGAAGGATGTCACTGGGTTTGAGTTCTCCTCCCATTATCACTACGCAGAGTTCTTTGCCAGAATCCTCCCTGGTAGAACTCCCGGTACAGGATAATAGCAGCGATGCCCCAGACATTGATTATCCTCCAAATTATATTTCTGAACAAAGCATACCTCCCATTGTTGACCTAGAAAATGACTCTGAAGATCAGCTAACCATTATAGAAGATAATTCCCCGCCCCCTGTGTCTATGCCTGTAACTAGAGCAGTCAGAGCGTGTATAAAAGGCCAGACTAAACGTGGTGGGTCACGCTCTGGTAGAAAAAGGATAGCCTCTCCACCCAAAAATATGGTTATAAATGAAGTAAATGGGGTGGATGGTGGGAAGGAGATCATGGAAGATGAACAAATTAAGAAGTTAGTGAGCATGATCGATTCAAAGATTAAGTGTATTATTAAACCATTGATAGCTAAAATTGACCAGTTAACAGCAGAGGTAAATAGACTAGGAGGACTCTTAAACAAGACAGTGGAGGAGGTGGGTAATACATCAAACCTAGTTTTAAGTAGAGTTGAATCAAATGAGGAACTTTCTGGGAGTGTGGTGGGGGGGTCGGGAGAAAGTCGTATTGAATCCCCCCCTATTCAGCACTCAGAAGGTAAAGGTGGCCAGGTACCGGCCAAAGAAGACCCCCCATTAAAATCCACTGCATCGTGTCTAGAGAAAGGCTCTGTCCAGCTTATTGTACAGGCTTCTCCCCTTGTTCTGGTCCTGGCCAACGTACCCCCCTTGAAGCCTGGCCAGGTGGAATCTACATCTTCTTTGATCAGCAAAGTGTACCATTGGTTATCGAATAATATGTTGATATCTCCATGGGGTAAACAGCAGTTAGCTGGGGAAATCAATATGGCAAGAAGGGTAGATTGGATAGGGAATAGTGCGAAAAAATTTGGAGGCGATTGTGTAGTTTTGAATTTTTCATGTCCAGATGTACTCCCTAACGTCCTGACAAATATATTTCCCCCACAACGTAGGAGCACTGATATAATTCTGCTAACACTTGATTTTTTCTATTGTAGAGGTAGTATAGCGAACCCTAGCATATTAAGGACAAAGTGGAATCCGGTGTCAAATAAGTGGGGCAGTGGTGTCCAAACCAGCGAATGGGGAATTAGCCTTGAAAATAGGTTTGCGGCACTGTCAGACTTGAATGAATGCGATTGACTTGGGAAGGCTGATAGTGTCGTGCTCAAAGAACTAGCCGACGTGTATTCCCATAGCTGAGGGGATTGCTCTTACCAATGTTATTTCTACGACCCAAGTAAAAAGGGTGGGTGAATCTAATTTTTCAGGGAAGAGAAAAGAGAATAAAGATCTCGAACAACAGTCCTGCTCCAATCTGTTGGAGATATGTATTAGCCCTGGTCCAGAGGTACTTCCATTAGAACTATCAGGCTATCATTTTATTAATATAGAACCTGATCCCGGGTTGGAGGTTGAAACCCAAGGCATGTTAACAACTCAGGACCCTTTATGCTTCCCAGCAGTTGAGGCAGGGTTGTCCTTTCTATCTTGGAACCTTGCCGGAATTGCTAACAAGTTAACATCTCCGGAATGGTGTAACTTTATTGACCAATTTGACATCATTCTGTTTCAGGAAATAAGGTCATTGATCCCAGTACATCGTTTTGGGTTCCTTAATTTCTAGGTACCAGCTACAAAAAATCCCAAAGGTCGCCCATCAGGGGGCCTGATAATCTGGATTCGCCAATCATTATGCTGTAGAATCCAGCAAAGGAGTTCCACATCAAATGACATTTTGTCAGTTAACCTTACATGGGCTAACGGCCAGGGGGTGGCTATCTTTAACATTTATGCCAGGGGAGTAGCGGGGGGCCAAACATCTGAAGTAATTACCGCTCTCGACCACGAGCTTGAGGCGCTCCCAACCCAGCTGTCCATTATTGTGGGGGGTGATGTCAACACTACCTTTGAACCACTTGGTCAAGAGGATCAAATTCTAGCTGCAGAGGAGGACAGCAAATGGGGCGTCCCTCAGCTTGAATTGCCCGCAGTCAGAAGATGGACAGCGGTGGCCATTCAACTAAAGGCTTTATGTTTAGCGAGAGGACTCATTGCAGCTAATGGGCGTACCCCGTCAGATCGCCAGGGGGATAAAACATTTGATAATGGTAGATTTTCCAGCCGAATAGATTACTTCCGGGTGGACATCAGAGAATGGCCCAGGCTGATCGATATGATTGTACAAAACAGGATGGAGAGTGACCACAACCCTCTTTGCATGGATTTCCAAGCTAAAGTGGGGTCAAGAGAACCAAATTTTGGGGGCAGTAAAGTCACCTTGGATATTGTAGCCTCGAATAACCTGTGCCATATAAAATGGGGTAGATTGATTGAGAACCCGGAGAGGCTGGAGGATCTTAAAAAAGTGGTGGTTGAAGAAGTGGGCAAGATAAATTCACACAGTAAAAAACAAATTGGCCTGAAATTATGCTTGAGGCTCACACCAACTTCTTTGCCAAGCTCCAAGGGTTCTTTATGAAGTCTACAAAATTAGATAAGGTCTACAAAAAATTACCCAAGGTGGGGTGGTACAACCAGTCCTGTAGAGTAGCCCGCCAGAATCTTAGTACCGAACTTAGAAGCAGGAACATCCCAGGTGTGAGAAAGGCGAGGGATATATATAGGAAGGCCCAGAAGGAAGCCAGGAAACTGTGGGATGAGGATCACTGGCGTGATCTGAAATCTGCTTGTGCAGCAAAGGACCAAAAGCAATTTTGGGCCCTAGTTAAGTGGGACAGAGGAGGGATAGCACAACCCAAGCAAAATAACGTTGCCAAAAACCAGTAGGTAGACTTCTTCAAACCACAATATGCTTGTGATCTAGCTGAAGGAGAGTGTATACTACCCCCTACAGTGTTCTATCAATGTCAGTTATTTACAATAAAAGATGTTAGCATAGCACTAGACTGTGTGACAGGGGGCAGAGCCCCAGGAATGGATGGCATACCTACTGACGTGTTTTTAAGTGATCGATTATCTTGGTGTCAGTATTTCGAGTAGTTAGCCAATTCTGTGGCTAGGGGTGCACCAATACCGACCTCATGGAAGGGTGCTGAAATAATTCCGGTTTTTAAAAAGGGAGACAAATCACTACCTAGTAATTATAGACCTATCAGTCTTATAGACTCGGCTCAAAAATTAATAGGTCGTCTAGTGCAAAACAAATTGCAATCCTGGATAGTAGAAAAAGATATCTTGTCCCCATATCAAGCTGGCTTTCGCCCCTGTAAAGTTCAGTTGATCAGGTCTTTTTTTTTATAGCTCTCTACTGGAGGAACGTGACCCTAACCAATGGGACCCTTTATGCTGTTTCCGTAGATTTAAAATCAGCTTTCGATTTAGTCCCTCGTTCTAAACTTTGGAGTGTACTTGTTGAAGCTGGGTTGGGCCCGGAACTGCTAACGCTTCTTGTCCGCTTGCATGAGAACAATTATGCAAGAATTATGTGGGGGGCTCAGGGTGAGGTGACGGATCCTTTCCCTGTCGAACGTGGTGTCCGCCAGGGGTGTGTTTTGGCACCCACACTGTTTTCTATATACATCAATGGCATTGTAGACCATCTAAGCCGCTCTCCCACTGATGCTCCTGTACTAGCAGGGGCACGCGTGCCAGTTCTCATGTTTGCGGACGACACGCTGATAGTTTCTCGAACTCCGAGTGGGCTCCAGAAGGCAGTTACCGCGTTCGGTGAGTTCTGTCAAATGCGTGGACTTGAGATAAACACCTCCAAAACCAAGTTCATGTGCTTGAACCAGCGGAAAACATTTAAAGGTACAATTAATTTTAATGGAACTCCCTTAGAACAGGTTGAGGCTTTCACGTATTTAGGAATCTCCCTTCAGTGTAATATGAGATGGAAAAATCACATCGATATGGCTGTTCTAAAGTTCCATCAGCTGGCGAGCATAGTGGCACTCAAGCATAAAGCTTCATTGACTAAACAAATCAACCCTGCTCTAGAAATTTATAACATGAAGGTGATAAGCGCCTCCTTGTACGGTTCGGAATTGTGGGGATTCTCCAAGTTGAAACAACTAACAGTGGCGAGAACAGGTTTCTACGCCGCCTAGTCGGGGTTCCCCAAAGTACTCTTATCGTCCTATTGGTATATGATCTCGGCAGGAGGAATATAGAGGATTTGGCATGGCTACGACCTTTATTATATTGGAGACGGATCAGGACAACCCCTGAACTAGCTCATTATGCCACTGCCCTGAAGGACATCATCAGGGCAGATCGCTTTCATTCCATCCCGTGGCTTAAAGAAATAAGGGGTATGCTAATTAAGTTGGAACTAGACTACCTATGGATCACTACCAATGCCTTAAGTTTTCCATCAAAGGCAACCCTGAATAAATGTACTGGGATATGGTTTGGTTGACTGCTTATAGTACTGGATCCAACACTAACTTAACCGGTCGTTTTCTTGATATCAAACCTTTACCATCATGTGAGCCTTACTGGGACATTATTGAAAGGCCGTTTGATAGAAAATTGTATTTTCAATTTAGAACCGGGGCCCTTTCTTTAAAGGTATTTACTTATAAATGGTCTGCAATTCAGGATGACAAATGCCACCACTGTAAAGATTTGATTGAGAACATTCCTCACCTGCTGTTTGTATGTACCCTTTACGTAAGCCCCCGTCGTAAGTGGATAAAACCAGTGTGTTTAAATCTAGGAACACGTAGGTACACAGAGGCGTTAAGAGTACTGGAATCAGATTGTACACCCTGTGTGGCGATCGCTGTTGCAAAATTCTTAGGGTGGGCCTGGACTATACGCACCCGCACTTTGCAGATCCCTGATGCTGCCCAATGATTTTTATGACACCGCTTAATGTCCGATCAACTTTTTAAATTCATGTCTTATTGAACTATTTTAATTATTCTGTATAAATTGTTTTTAATCTGGAATGTGACAGCATTATGGTTTAATGAGTTTTTAAAATAATGAATTTAACTTTGCAGTATTTATAGTGTAGTGTCAGGATGTACAACTGCTTTTATGACATGCTGTCGAATAAAGCTTTGAAATTTGAATTTGCTACTGGCAATCACTCTCATTTGTCCAGAGACGACAACCAATGATGGGAATGTTGGAACGTTACAGAAAAGACTAATGTACTTTGCAGCACCCTACCAGATTACACTCTGTAAATTGGGGTAGTACCTAAAAGGGGTGCTGATGAGATCGTTTTTCCAACTCCACACTCTGTCTAGAACACAGAGTTTCGAAAAATTCCATGTATCGGCGTGGAGCACAGTTTTTCATCCTTTTGGGTACTCACCAATGTTAAGTTGGTGAGTGCGAGTGAGGAAAATCCAATCCTAGACCACCCCCCGCCAAGATTTCTCAACGCTGTCGGGCACGGCAGGTGGCTACCGCTTGTCTTAAGAAACCTGTCGCTCAAGGTTAAGGAAGCTGCAGCTCGAGCATAACATCGACTCGAGCGGCAGAAAGACGCTGCGTCCTCTTGTGCTGTGCTTGGTGCGTTTGTGCAAATTTTACAATGCAGGACAAATGCCTGGTGCTAATTATCAGCACGAGCAGCATGATTTATAGCACTCTGCCACTTGCGTAACTCCACAGAGATTATTTGGCGAATTACGCTATGCCCAGGGCTAGAAATGATGTGACCAAAACATGATTTGTGCTTGTGGTTGCCATTACTTGGCACAAGTACTCATTTTTTGGGACAGGACTTTCTTTAGACACTGATGTAAAGCAAGAGAGATAAAGGGAGCAACTGTGGAAAGAAGGAAGAATAACATTGGAAAACAGTGACAAGGAGAGACAGTAGGCATGAACCTGCAACCGTTATATAATGGTGGTGGAGAAAAGAGGTTTGAAGTAGAATAGGGAGTATTTTTATTATTCAGCAACCCCGTCATTCATCAAATCCTTTACTCAGCAGTGGGCTCCCAGGAAAACCTTAGGTCCCTGCACCTATTTCTTTATTGATTAAACACTGTTTGGGACAGGTGAATCCCACACAGGGGCAGAGCCATATCCAATACAGTCCATGATTCAACATAGAGAATAAGACACATTAACACATAATGTCACAAGTGTTAATTCTTAACAAGACTGTTACCTGGTTTCCATGAAGATCCAGTTTGATTAACTTAGTACAAGCAAACAAAGGTTCAATGCTTGTAATGTAGTTGTTGGCCAAGATGCAGATTTTAAGAGTGGTGCAATACTGCAGATACTCCACATCCTTCAAAGATAGCTTGCTCAACTGGACTAGCACAAGGTCTTGTAGATCCTCTGTAGGGTTCTGATTGAGTGTCTGCCCATGTTCCAGTACCATTGCCTTAGAGGAAGGCACCAAGTACTTGCCCTCTGGAGGCTCCTTCATGATTAGTCAGTAAATGCTTCTGGCACATCTATCAGATAAATAAAGAACAAAATCAGGAATAAATTAAAGTAGTTTATATGGTGCCCTTAATGAAAAGATACCCAGTCAAAGACAGTTTTGATTTATTAATAATCAGATGTCTGCAATTAAAAAAATGAAAAACGAGCTACTTGAGAAAAATAATTAGACATGTGTAAAGAGATAGTTTATTTTCAGGTCCCACCATGTTAATAATTGTAACAGGAAAGCCTTAAAATATTTTAGCAAATGAGAATGCAGGCGCAATATTTAGCAGCAAAACTGCCATTTACATGCATTTAATTGAAAGACGAAAAACACTTCTGCTTTGCTCGTCGACTAATGGGCATGTTGGCAACATATGACATTGGAAACCATCAGACATGGTGATCTAGTCTACAAGATAACCATAGGCGTTGAGTCATGGGGGCTTCGTAAATGTATTTTTTGGTGTTATGGGGCAGACCTGCTGCAGTGTGGGGGAACCCTTCTAGGGTGCCAAAGTGGAGTGAGAGAGACCATGGGGCAGGATGTTACCACCATCCAGATGCAAGTTATGAGGCTTTGGTGGCCAGGGCTCGGGTTTTGGTGTTGAAAGTAGCTAAGAGGACCAGAAGAAAGCTCACCAGACTGATAACTAATCAGGTTACCGCAGTGTAAGACTTGTGAAAGGTTGTTGGTTCGGTATTGGCTATCCCTACTAATTTCATATAATGTTAGTTAAGCACATGCTTCACCGCTAAGGACATGTATTTCGGGAGCATGTATCACCGAGACTGGTCTTTTTTAAATACTGTATTGTTATTTATTAATATGATCTGTACAGCATAGATTACACCTGATTTGTTCATACGTGCTAGGTGCTAAGCAGTGTAACACTTGACCTTGAAGGTTATAGAGGAACCGTGATGGTACAGAGAATATCGAAATGGCTTTCAGAACCATACATGTGGGCACAGGCTGCAGAAAGTACGAGTGGATGCCTTAGTTATAATGCAAAGGAGCCTCCTGGATGGGATTCGAAACTTGCCCTGAAACCGAACTTCAAAACTCCATACCTTAACACGGTCATAAATAATTCATGCATCAAACATCGTATACAATTCTATACATCATTAGTGACGTCTCCTGATTAAATATAGCAATATCCCAACTCTGGCCTCTGGAAAGCAGCATTATCTTTGAATACCCTTTGCCGTAAGCACTGTTTTTCTGTTGTTTTTTAAATTGATTTTGTCAAAAGAAGATGAATGAATTGTCCCATATAACGTGTATAACTGGAGCTGAAAAAAGGATGTATGTGACTGTTAGACCAGGCATCATTAACATGGTTTCTCCCGTCTTTTTACTTCTACCTCCTGTATTTTTTACTTTGTTTTTGCTGGTTTTTGAACTCTGACCACTTTACCACTGCTGTTCAGTGCTAAAGTGAAAGTGTTCCATGTGTAAATTGTGATTATGCTTGGTTATCCACGATTGTCACATTTGATTCACTGATAAGTCTCTAGTGAAGTGCACTGTTGTGTACAGGCCTGTAAATCAAATGCTACTATTGGGCCTGCAGCACTCATTGAGCCCCCCACATGAGTAGCCCTGCAAACATGTCACAGGCCTGCCACTGCAGTCTGCAAGTGCAGTTTTAAACTACTATGCCGACCTGGCAAGTGCACCCACTTGCTAGTCCCAAACATTCCCTTTTAATACATGTAATGCACTCCTAGCAGGCGCGGCTGGTCCATTTGGGCGGAAGTGCCCCGCCCGCACCCTTTTTTCCCCCCGTAGGAACAGTGTCTGTCAGGATGAACAAAAGTCAGCCTGACAGACACTATTCACTTTCAGTTTAAGCACCAGGAGCCACACATGCACATTTAGCGCTGGCTCCTGGCTGCCTGAACTGAACTTTGCTGGGATGAGAAAGTCACAGCTCCGTTGGGATGACTTTCTCAGCTCAGCAAAGGTTAGTGAGGCCCTCCCCTCAGTGACGAGAGATAGCGTCACTAATTGCCTCGCACCTGGGCGCTTCAGTTTTATGCCCTGAAGCACCCAGGGTCGAGTGTCAATCAGTGACACTTCATCACAGAGTGGGGGGGGGGGTGGGGTCAGCAGTCTCCCTGACCCCATCCCACTCTGTGATGACAATAAGACTGCTGCCATCCCTTATAGACTGACCTTAGGTCAGCCAATGAGGGAATGTATATAAGAAGTGTTCACCCAATTAAAGTAACTCTGACCTGGGTATAGAGAGTACTGAAAGGAGGGGTACCAGCAATCACGTAAGAATTATAAATGACTCCAAAAGTTTTTTCAATGACTTTGCAAACATTGTTATTTAATCACAATGTTGTCATGTATAAATAAGCAAACACATTTTTTAGATGAGTCAAAAGATTTACAGTGCCCCTGAAGAGAGGGAAGGAAGTGATAAAGGGGGGGGTGGTGAAGGTAGAGGATGGTGACATATAAAATTGGCCAAGCGGCTTCACTATACTGTGTATTGTAAGTCAAACATAGACATATACATCATTAAATGTAAAAGACTTCAAAACATATCATGCTCCACATAATACGCAAATATTCAAATCACGGGGTGGAGCTGAAAGGTACACAGAGCTGTCGACGTTTCGACCCCTAAATAGCGACAGGTATCAATTATTTCCTTGTAGTGGGGTCTTGAGGGAAGGCAGCAGTCCCAAACCTCCTGGAACCTCCGAGGCAGAGCAGAGCTGGCTGAAGGTAAGTGTGATTCTTTTTACATTGTTTGGGGTGTGCCTGCGTGTATGTAGGAATGTTTGGGAAAGAGTGTTGTGAATGAATGTGTTTTTGTGCGCCTGGTTTTGAGTGTTATGTGTATGTGAGCGTGTGTGTGTGTCCTGTCTGCCCCTCTCTCCCCCCAAAACTTACCGGCCGCCACTGACTCCTATTGTAGGCTAAAGGCAGCCCCATGAGCAAGGTGCAGTGCATTTTACAGGTAGGACATGTACTGGTGTGTTTTACATATCCTGATGGTGAAATATTGATAATTTCGTTTTGCAAGAACTATCTCTGCCACACGTTATCATTAAAACTGCCTTTTTCGTTTATGTGCTTTTATATAGCGCACACTTTACCCAAAGATGTCAGAACACTTTATAATAGAATCAGTTCCATTACATAAGGACTTCAAATTACATGAATTACATAAAAGGTACGAAACAGATAAACTCTACTCAAAAAGATTGGTAGTAAGTACATATGTCTACTACAGATACTGGAGGTTAGAGTTACATACATACAAGTTGCAAATTCACTCACATTCACATTTAACAAAAGTTGAAGCCATTAGGTTTGGACAAAAATATATTACATGTTTACAGAGCATGAGCTTCTTACCATTGCCGGGGTTCTTGCTGTACTCATTCAGCCAGGCCTTCAGGGTGCTGTTGTACTCATGGGTGGTTATTTTGGGCCTGGAGGGATCCCAGAGCTGGCGATGGCCATAGGGGTAGACGGCCGGGTGGTGGTGGGCAAAGGCGGCATGCTGAATCCTGGGCTGTTCTTGAGCTTGTGCTGGGCTCCAGCTGCCCGCCGATTGGTTGCCGCGCTCCCCGCAGACCCTCCCTCCCGGCTCCCCTCTTATGACGCCCCCAGAGCGACCGCGCAGCGGACGCGTGCAGCGGGAGCACCGACTGAGCACCGAAGGTGCGCCAAAGGTAAGCCCGTCTGCGCCCGTCCGTGCCTGGACCGCGCCCAGCGCCAGGACCCCTGGCCCTCGCAGACCCCCTGCCCACCCGCCGGACATACGACGCTGCCACCCTCAACGCACTCAACACCGGCCGAACCCCTGGATGCTACCGAGCAACCCCGAGACGCACCCACGGACCCTTCAGCTGCCACGCCTGCAAGTTCACCTGCATCCGGACCTGCCTCGCACCAGCACCCGCCAAGCCGAACACCAGCAGCAACCACCTCAAGTGCATCCTGCTCAACACCCGCTCCGTCCACAGACACGCCATCGAACTCTGGAACCTCCTCGACACCACAGCACCTGACGTTGCCTTCCTCACGGAAACCTGGATGAACGACTCCTCAGCGCCCGACATCGCCATCGCCATCCCAGAGGGCTACAAGATCACCCGGAGGGACCGCACCGCCAACCAGATGGGAGGAGGCATTGCCATCATCCACAGGGACCGACGACACCCTGACCACCGCCGAACACCTACACTTCCAGATCCACACTGACCCGAAGACCACCCTCAGAGGCACCCTGATCTACCGACCCCCGGGACCACGCACACAATTCAGCGAGGACATCGCCGACTTCGTCAGCCCGCATGCCCTCCCCTCCGCTGACTACATCCTTGGCCCTTTTTACAGGGTTATCCCTTAACTTTGTGCTTTGTGCTTTTCCTCCAATTTGTCCCTGACCTGTTTCTGTTGGCTGTTGGACTCTGGGCACTTTCCTACTGCTGATCAGTACTACTGTGCATATGCTCACTGGGTAAATTGGGTTTATGGATTGGTGTTTCCATGATTGGCTATTTGATTTACTGATAAGTCCCTAGTACAGTGCAGTGTGTGTTACCAGGGCCTGTAAATCAAATGCTAGTAGTGGGCCTGTAGCACTGATTGTGCCACCCACATCTTTAGCATGTAAATGTGTCTCAGACCTGCCACTGTAGTGTCTGTGCAAAGTTTTGTACTGCCATGTCAACCTGGCAGGTGCACCCACTTGCTAGGCCCTAACCTTCCCTTTTCCTACAGGTAAGGCCCCCCTATGGTAGGCCCAAGGTACCCCCATGAGCAGGGTGCAGTGAATGTGAAAGGTAAGACATGTATGCACTTGTGAGTGTATCATGTCTTGATAGTGAAATACTATCAATTTAGGTTTTTACTATTGAAAGGCCATCTGGCCAATAGGATAGAATGGAAGATACATCTTACAAATATAACTTCCCATTGAGACAAGATAGAAGAAAAAAGTTTAGGCTATCTGAATTCGAAATCGAATAACACATCTTTTAGTGAAGATGGTTTTTAAATTGTGTGTTGGAAAAGGCCACTGTTAGAAAGTGGGCATTTTCTTGTTTAGCCATTCTGTGTGTCTCTGCCTGTTTGTGGATTGGCTGTCTGGTTTTGGAGTGACAGGGGCTGGGGATGTGCATTCACTGTAGACAGCCACTGGTGGGCTAAGGTGTGCCTAGCCCTTCCTGTATGACTCAGAGCTAAGCTGAATAGGGCTTGGCTGCATTTAGAGTAGTGGGAGGAGTTTTCCTTGCACCTGAATAGGGTCTGTCTCCCTTTCACAATGCTGTCTTTACTGCCTGTGGTCATACTGCACCAGTGAGGACAGAACTGAATTGGACTGGGCTCAGAGACCCTTGCTCAAAGAGAACAAGACAAAATGTGGTATAATTAGTAGACCTTTAACCTTGGAACTTAAGATCACTTCTGGACTCAATAGGAACCTTTGCCAAAGAGAAAAGCTGAAGAGATTTGAGGAGCAGTACTGCACCTTTGCTGTGTGCTGTGTGGGGTTGGCCTGCAGTTGCTGTTTCTGCCAAGGAAAGGACAAACACTGGAACTTCGTTGTGAACCTGCTTGAAGAAGAATCTCCAAGGGCCCGAGTGTGCTAAACTCCAGTTCTGAAGTCGAAGGGGCACAAAGACTCCCCCCCCAACTCCCCTGAACTCTATTGCTGAGAGTTCTGACCTGCCGGGAGATGGCTATTCCAGTTTTGGGCCTCTTGTGGTTGTTACCGCTGTTAGGAGCTGGAAGAAACCCAAGAGAAAAAAGAAAACCTGTCTCGGCCGCCGTCAGAGATGCCGCTGTGACGCTAAAACCTGCACGAAGGTCAGGAGCAGTGCATGTAATGAGTGTGACGCACCTCCCGGCCTGCACCGCAGCTCCGATGTCCTTAGACGCCTGCCAATGCATTCCCGATGCCAGTGCTCACACCAACCCTGTCAACGCCAGGGCCTGCATCCTGTTATCGCGGTGCTGATAACTGCAGAGGGTGCCCTCACGAACTCTCTGACTTCGCATCATCACCGGAACCGACGCCGCACCGCTAACGCAACCTACTTCCCCTGTCCTGAACTCGACATGTCACCTCCTCATGGACAAGACGCCTTGCATCCCCTATGGCAGCCAGGGGGCCGGCGTCTCACCTCTATGATGCCATGCGTCTTCATAGACTTCATTTCCAAGGTAGTTTGTTTGACGGTCTGTGTGATTCCGTGCCCAACACCGCACTCCTCGCGGTCGCCGCCGTCCTTTGGATTTATTGCTGTCACAAAGCCGCAATAGCCCCAGGTGGAGCAATTTGTTTTCTACAAGTTTTATTTTTGCAAAAACTGTTCTAAAGTCATATTTTATTACATGTATATTGGATTTTTGTCGGTTTGGTCTTGCTGAGTTTAGATAAAGATACTTTATTTTACTAAACTGATGTGGTGTCCATTTGTGGTGTTATCACTGTATCACTGTGTGTTTTGAGTACAAATACTTTACACATTGCCTTTGGGATATAAGCCTATCAGCTCGTTCCAAGCTACCAAGGGGGTAAGCAGGGGTTATCTAAAGTGTGTATTCCCTTTACCCTGACTAGAAGGAAGGGTCCATACTTGGAAAAAGGTGCATACCTCTGCCAATTAGAGACCCCCATTTCTAACAGCATATTTTCCAACTTTGTGCCATCCTACAGAAACCGAATCACTACGGATTGATAGTCAACTTCTGTAAGTTCCTGAAGCCTTGCATCAGTTTCTTTGAGTATTGGTTTCTCAGCTGAAGATGTAGCTCTGATCAATCATAAGTTAGGATCTATAGTCAGCGCCATCACCAACATCAATATCTGAGGTCAGAAGCTTCTGCTGTATCGTTACATACTGTTGGAGGTTCATCAACAATTTAACATAACTCATTAGCTCCCTAAGATAACTGACAAAGTACAGGTCCATATGGAACTGGGCTAACAAACAGAGGAATGTGTTTTGAGGCCACAAAGGATGCACTGTCAGCTGGGACAACCCTCAAATACTTTGATCTATCCAGAGGTTCTGAGATAGCGGAGGATACCAGTCCCACAGGGTGGGAGCAATTTCACTCAAAAAGCAACCAGGGAATCATTTGCGTATGTAAGCTGAGCACATACATCCACTGAGCAGACATATTCGAACATTGAAAAGGAAGGAATTGCAATTCATTGGGGGTGCTTTCATTACTATTTGCCCACACATTTTTTCCAGGTCAGCACTGACCACAAGTTGTTTAATTTCTTTGTTCCAGCGGGCATTGTTAATGACTTCACCACTGTAAGACCCCGTTCAGAGGGCTTGGGGCAAGCAGGGGTTACTGGGCCGTACGTGGGAGTTGAGGCTTTTTACCCCTGATGTCCCAGGGCCCACCCTACTATGCATACTAGGACAACTAGGCCAGGTACCACATCTGTCAAGAATTGAAAAGCGTGCCTACATACCGGCAGAATCGCCGGACTACACTTCCCAGAAGGCTTTCCTTCTGGGAAGAACAGAAGCTTCATAATCACGCTACGCGCAGGTAGCTTTGTACGTGATTACTCATCGGAAGCTCTTTGATCAGGTACGCGAGCCTACAGCTCTGTTTCCCTGTGGCTCGTTTGGATTTCCAGCGTTCTCAGCTGAGGCGCTAGCTTCCTGTTTTCCTTCCGTGGTGGGGGTTCCGGCCGAGCACCGCACCGCTCACCTGCTCGGCTGAGCAGGAACTTTCTGATTATTTTACTTCCCACTTGCAGCTGCGGCAGGGAAGGAGTTCCAGAGTCTCGAGTTCCGTGTAACACGATAAAGAAGTTTGTTGTGTTCCACTCGGCTGAGCGCGAACACTGGGAGCCTCATCGCTTCTGCAGAGATCGCAGAAGGGAGTTTTTCTTTCCTGTTCCTGGGCATATTCCCTTACTTGCGGCTGCAGTAAGAAACTGCTATATATTTCTGGAAGTACCCGACCTCTGGATACTGTAAGTCCCGCAGTACTGGTAAGCCTTGGACATCCAGTTAGGATGACATATTATTCAGACTTTGTTGTGCCATATATTTTGGGCTCAGACCCTCCAAACTTTAGCGTTGGGATCAGCTAGTCGATCTTTGGAACTTCCTTATTGTTTCTATTTTGTGACTTTGATTTGGAACAGCATCTCTTCTCTTGAGAAGGATCATTTGCAATAAGTGAGGCATAGGATTAGCGGGGAATTCCCCGCTAATCCTATGCCTCACTTATTCCTTCTGGTACTGGAATAGGGCTCTTCTTTGGATTAATGGGAGTGTGCAAGAGGGTATGTATGGTGACAGTTGTGTTTCTACTGAAATAATTTGGTGAGATGTTGGAAGTTGTTAATATGTGTTTTGCTTTTTGTAGGGATATTCTGATCCTTGTGGTGAGAGAAGTATCTTGCTACCCAGATACACAGAGGAAGGGTTTACCTCGGAACGACATCACTCTAGGTGTGTGTGAAATAACTAGTGAGAATTATATGAGAGTAGCCAGTGATTCCAGGCTGTTAACACCTTGCGTCTTCTCGTTTCAGGTATCCATTCCATTGCTGTTCCCAACCTTTCCCATCCCTCGCTTGATTACCTCTATGCTCTGTGTATGCTCGTCTAGTCAGAGTGTGGGGAAATCAGGAGGTTGATCCTGAGGAGTTCAGTTATCGTGACAGAATCCTGTACTCACAAAATGTTCTCCTCCAGGTCAGGGGTTTGCTTCGAGATGGCTACATTAGATGATGTCTTGCAGGCTTTGGTGTTAGTGCACAAGAGTTAGCCACGTCCAGCGCTGAGACGGCAGCTCTAAAGAAAAGAATGGACAGACAAGCATGGAATCCCTTTGATGCTTCTGCAGGGGCTCCCCAGATTCAGGTGACTGTTCCTCCCCCTATACCGTTGGCTAGTCCAGAAAGGTATGCAGGCGATCCGCATAGGATCCAGACTTTCCTTACGCAGATCACGCTATATTTTTCATGCAGGCCGGCTTCATTTCCCACAAATCTCTTGAGAGTAGCTTTTGCTATCTCCAATCTCACGGGGGACGCAGCCAATTGGGCTGTCCCTCTGGTTAGAAACGACGATCCTTTACTCACAGACTATGCTGCGTTTAGGAGGGAATTCGAGAGAGTGTTTGATCGTCGGGCCAAGACTCTTAGCGCAGATCGGAAATTACTGGAGTTGCGTCAGGGCAGAAAAGACCTCGTGACCGATATGACATCATTCAATAGGTTGGTAGGAGAGATGGCGTGGCCTGAAGAGAAAAGAATGGCGTGGTATTATCAGGGGTTAAATGGCGAAATTAAAGATGTGTTGGCCCAAATTGACCCTCAGCCCACCACCTGTACCGACTTAATCAATTTCACTCTACGGTTGGACCATTGGATGGCAGAGAGGGGTGGTGACTGTAAGCGAAGTGAGAGGACAGGGGGGGGGGGTGTGGTACAATAGCCCGTTCTGCCCCAAAAGAATTTGGTCCAGAACTCATGGACATTGGAGCCATGAGACCCCCTTTATCTAAGACAGAGAAAGAGAGCCGGCGGGCTCAGGGTCTCTGTATGTATTGTGGAAAGAAGGGTCACTATGTAAGGGATTGTACTATGAAACCCAAGTAGAGGACAACCTACTACTCGGGGAAACAGGTAGCAACCATGGCGAGTTGAGAACTTGTTTTGATTATCACCAACTAAACAAAAATACAGTGAGAAACCGAGATCCCCTTCTGCTCATCCCTGTGTTGTTAGACCAGGTGAGAGAGGCCAACATCTACACTCGGCTGGATCTAAGAGGGGCATATCACCTGGTATGAACACGGGATGGGGATGAGTGGAAGACGGCATTCAAGACTCGTTTTGGGTTGTTGGAATACTTGGTTATGCTCTTAGGGTTGTGTAACACCCCGGCGGCTTTACAGTATTTTTTGAATGATGTGATGAAGGACTACATAGACCAGTTTGTAGGACAAATCTCTTCTGCCAATTGTCCAGCGGTGGACAGCTCCTTTGTGTCAGCACTGCACCTAGTGGACATCTCCCTTGTGTCAGCACTGCACTTACGCGGCTGCTGCTGCACCTCCAGCGAGTAGGAGCTCTTAGCATAGCGCCTTATCTCACTTCAAGCTCCTTATAAGTTGCCACCATGCCTGTCGAAGTGGACAGTTTCTTTGGAGCTCCCTTGTACCTAGATTATAGTTTGTGTGTACCTCCCCTGTGGGATAGAACACCTCTTTGTTCCAGCACATCCCTAGTGGACAGCACCTTTGTGCCAGTTCATTTCTTGTGCACGTATAAGTGAAAAGCTCCTGTATTGGAGCACTGCAGCTTTTCGAAAGCCCCTTGTGCTAAATATGAAGCATCTTTGTTCCAGCAGTGCGTCAGTTCCTTGCGTCAGAAGTGCGCCAGGTTCCATCTCTGTTGCACTAGCGTCTCGCTAGCGCCTAGGCACCTTGAGGCTTATTTACAATCCCCTTGAGCCACCCGTACATCACTTTTCCCATGTTAAGAATGACGCAAAAGTGGCGCAAAGGGCTTGTAAGTAAGCCCCCTTGTCTTTTAGAGAGCTGTTGAAAAGCTCCAGGAAGCCATAAATGAACACGTCCACTTACCAATCCCATCCTGAATGCGCTACATTTGTGCCAGCACGACAATAGTGAGCAGTTTTATCACACCCCAGGACAACAGTTGATAGCTTCTTTTACCAGCATTTATCGTCGTACAGCTCTAGCCTGCCGCATCTGCAGTCGCGGTTAGTCAACATCGCTCGCACCAACGGAGGTCTCCTTGCACTAACATAGTGCTATTGCACATTGTGCCAGCGTTGTACTGTGTGAGACTCTCGTTCTTAAATGTCCACTGTGCCAGCACTGCACTAACACACAGCTCATTCGAAGCGCTCTTGCACTAGCGCCTGTGGACCGCACTGGAAAGCTGTTCTGTGTTCGACACGGCCTGGTCGGCAGCTACCAGTAGCAACGTAAGAGGATGTTGCTTAAAGGCTAGAGCGGCCGACCTTGAAGCTGGAGACCCAGGTTCGAGTCGGGGGGAGTCTCAAGCATAACGTGATTCTGGGCAAATCGCTTAATGTCCCGGCCCTAAACAAAACAAGAATACGAGCGCTTATTACTTAAAATACAATCCCTAAATAGGTCAGAGCTAGATGGGTAGGAGCGGTGGGAGACCTGTATGTCGACCAATTTTAGTAACCACCAGAACTTGATCAATATGTTCAGTTGTGTGCGCTTATTGGTTCGCATCAGCAATTTTATGTGATACATTAGTACTTGGCACTACACCAAAACAGCACCTTGGAAGCTTAGCATGAAATCTCGATAGGACAAAAGGTCCTATTCGGCATCCAATGGGACTTTCACATAAGCGAGACGATGAAAAGGGAGGTGGTGTTTTTCTGGTCAAATTCCAAACTTGAGCCCATGCCTGGTTCCCTTGACTACCCCACTGAGCATTTGATGAGAGATACAATGGCCATTAAGAAGCACTTGCCATGTCATTTAATAATCTACAACAGCAATCCAACAAATAATCTTGGTAAAAGCAGAACAAATCGCCTGGCAATCAATGACGGGGCACAGGGTTGTTTATGAAAGGGGATTAGAGTCTAGTGATTGAGTCCATGCACGGTGAACACCAGCGGCTACTTTAACATCTGTGGTACTCACTTTACTGTTACTGCAAGTATGGAGACTAAATGAGCGTTACTGGTATTCAAATACAGGACCTGCTCATCAAGTGTACGTCCGCTGCGATCATTTGACTCACTGAGCCATCCTACCAGCTACCGAACACCGCTGAGTGATTCTGCAGCAGCCTTTGTCATAATTCTACTTAAATGGAGTAACTGTTAGCTGGCATTGCTAGAGTGCTCTTCTTCCTTGTGTATGGCTGCTCGCAGCACATCCGGCATTAAATGCCATGCCATGCCTACCACAATCATTTGCATTATAGTTCACAAGCCTAAATGGTGCGCACAGCCGAGAGAAGCGTTCACATAAGCATACAGCTGCTGCACATTGAGAAATATAATTAAAGGAACATCGCTTACAAATACTGTAGGCATTTACTATGTGCTTTAATACTTCACAGTCCACGCCGTTTTACACAAAATAAAAAAAAACATTGGCGCTGCGTGGCCTTAAAAGTAACACTGCGCGGCAATATAAACAATTAAAAAAAGAGTGCTGAGCATAACGTGAACAATGCTGTGCACATTATGCGCGCCTGTGCGCGCTCTGGCAAGCTGATCGCTGCTTCACAAGCACTTCTTAAAGCAGCTTCCAAAGTCTCTTCGAGCAGCGCATGAGCGCTGACTCAGCGAGACCTAAAAACGGAACTCGGCCAAAGCCAATTACACCGTGGCTGAGAAGGAACTCCTGGCCATCAAGAAAGGTTTCCAGGAGTAGAGGCACTATCTCTGGGGGGCCCAACATCCTATAACGGTTTTCTCCGACCACAGAAACCTTCAGTACATGAAGACTGCCCAGCATCTATCGCAGCGACAAATGCGGTGGATGCTGTTTTTTGGCGAGTATGAGTTTGTAATCCCCTATAGACCAGGTTCAGAGAACAAGAAAGCAGATTTCTTGTCCAGACAAGGAGAAACGGCGATCACTCAACAGGAAGAACAGAGGGCCATTATACAGCCAGAAATGGTTCTGTGTTCAGTAACACTGGAACAGTTCCTTGAACAAATCACTAGCAATCAATCTCCAGCCCTGTGGCAGAAATGGGCCGATCAAGAAATTCACCGAACTCTTAAACACGGTATCCCTATATACAGGAATAGACTCTATCTGCCGACCCACACTCTCAGGTTGAAGGACTTTAATTGGTGCCATGACGCTGTTGTAGCAGGGTATACGGGACACCAGAAAACATTACACTTGATAGAAAGACAATTCTGGTGGGATGGTATGTCCAAAGATGTGAAACTATGGGTGGGACAATGTGAGACCTGTGCCCAAGCAAAAGGGGAACAAACAAAGAGCAAAGGGATGCTGATGTCCCTTCCCACTCCGTCTCAACCATGGCAAACGATCAGCATGGACTTTATCCTAGGTCTACCATTGGATCAGGGATGCAATGATATCTTGGTGGTAGTAGATAGTCTGACGAAGATGGGCCATTTCATTCCGTGCAAAAATGTAGCTATGGCAAACCAGACCGTGCAACTGATGTTGACGCATGTAGTTCGCTTACAGGGCATACCTAGGGTCATTGTCTCGGATAGAGATCCCCAATTCATTGCCCGATTCTGGCACATGTGGTGTAAGGCATTGCACATGGAAGATGCC
The DNA here is from genome assembly GCF_964263255.1 of Lissotriton vulgaris. Taxonomy (NCBI): domain Eukaryota; kingdom Metazoa; phylum Chordata; class Amphibia; order Caudata; family Salamandridae; genus Lissotriton; species Lissotriton vulgaris. The sequence continues at coordinate 500,883,075 of NC_141685.1, forward strand.
TTGTCATCCAGATTTCATCCCCAAACGGATGGGCAGATGGAACGTTTGAACCAAACTATAAAGAAATACTTGAGGTGTTATGCTGATGAGGCAGCGGAATCATGGGTGTCTTTGCTGTGGTTGGCCAAACCGTCATATAACAATGCGTGGCATTGTTCTACGGGAGAAACTACTTTTCTGGGCGAATAAAGGATTCCATGCCAACACCTTGCCCTAGGGAAGTACAGAACCACCCGACTGTGTCAGCACAAATGAAGGCTCTCCAGAGAACCCACCAGCGAATACAAATCCATCTGGATCAGGCCAAGTCAACCTACAAGAGATGGGAGGATCGTCATCGTGAAGCTGGTCCTGAGTATCAGGTGGGCGCAGGGTCTGGCTCTCAACAAAGAACATACGGTTTCGTTTTTGCAGTATATTCCATCCACGGTATATAGGACCTTATACCGGTCTCCGCAGAATAAATCCGGTGGCATACAAACTGAAACTACCTTCCTCCTTGAGGATCCATCCTGTGTTCCACCGTAGTTTGCTGAAACCAGCGCGAATGGCGCGGCGCAAGGCTGCGCCACCAGTGATGAGGGATGGTCAGTTGGAATACGAAGTACAGCGTATCCTGGATTCTCGGTAGCGACAGGGCAGCCTGTGGTACTTAGTATCTTGGAAAGGGTATCAGTCGGAGGACGATTCCTGGGAGTCGTGCTCAGGGGTCCATGTCCCCCGTGCGGTGCGTTTGTTCTATTCCCGGAATCCTGGTGCTAGGAGGCGCTTGGGAGGAGGACGTACTGTCAGGAATTGACAAGAGTGCCTACAATACCGGCAGAATCGCCGGACTACACTTCCCAGAAGGCTTTCCTTCTGGGAGGAACAGAAGCTTCATAATCATGCTATGCGCAGGAAGCGTCGTACGTGATTTCTCATCAGAAGCTCTTTGATCAGGTACGCAAGCCTATAGCTGTTTCCCTGCGGCTCGTACTAATTTAGATTTCCAGCTTTCTCGGCTGAGACGCTAGCTTCCTGTTTTCATTCTGAAGTGGGGGTTCCAGCCAAGCCCCGCACTGCGCACCTGCTCGGTGGATTATTCTACTTCTCGATTGCGGCTGCGGCGGGGAAGGAGTTCCTGAATCTCGAGTTCCGTGTAACTCGATAAAGAAGCTTGTTGTGTTCCACTCGGCTGAGCGCGAACATTAGGAGCCTCATCGCTTCTGCAGAGATCGGCAGAAGGGAGTTTTTTCTTTCCTGTTCCTGGGCGTATTTCCTTACTTGCGGCTGCAGTAAGAAACTGCTATATATTTCTGGAAGTACCCGATCTCTGGATACTGGAAGTCCCGGAGTACTGGTAAGCCTTGGACATCCAGTTAGGATGACATATTATTCAGACTTTGTTGTGCCATATATTTTGGGCTCAGACCCTCCAAACTTTAGCGTTGGGATCAGCTAGTTGATCTTTGGAACTTCCTTATTGTTTCTATTTTGTGACTTTGATTTGGAACAGCATCTCTTCTCTTGAGAAGGATCATTTGCAATAAGTGAGGCATAGGATTAGCGGGGAATTCCCCACTAATCCTATGCCTCACTTATTCCTTCTGTACTGGAGTAGGGCTCTTCTTTGGATTAATGGGAGTGCGCAAGAGGGTATGTATGGTGGCAGTTGTGTTTCTACTGAAATAGTTTGGTGAGATGTTGGAAGTTGTTAATATATGTTTGATCCTTGTGGAGAGAGACATATCTTACTACCAAGAAACACAGAGGAAGGGTTCACCTCGGAACAAAATCACTCTAGGTGTGTGTGAAATAACTAGTGAGAATTATATGGGAGTAGCCAGTGATTGCAGTCTGTTAAAACCTTGTGCCTTCTCGTTTCAAGTACCCCTTTCTTTGCTGTTCCCAACCTTTACCATCCCTTGCTTGATTACCTCTATGCTCTGTGTATGCTCGTCTAGTCAGAGTGTGGGGAAATCAGGAGGTGGGCCCCTCTAAGCATCGCCTTGATCCAGAGGAGTTCGGTTATTGTGACAACGTTAGCACTTGACTCTCAAGAATAGCATGGTCTGAGCAGTCCAAAGCTCCCTTGTGGGAGGGTGGTTAAAGGGGAGTGAACACAAGCTCACAACTCAAAATGGATGCAGCAGCAGCAATAAATCACCGTCCAGCCAAATACTCCCATTTATGAAAAAAGAGAAGTATTTAATTTCTTCTGCTATCAACACAAAGGAAAAATACGACTTTCACAAACAATTACGCAGACTTCTTATGGTCAGGGCCCTATTGTTTCTTTAGGTGACCTCATTACCTCATCGCTTTTAGTGATAGCAGGTATTCCTCATTCACTATGGGCAACATCCAGGGCAAGCCCCACTAGTAGCCTGAGTCTCAACTGTCTACACTGAACTCACAAGTGTTAGCAGAGCTCACTAGCAAGTCCCCAAAGGACTTGCAGGTTTGGAGCATCCAGAGTTCCTGAGCGCGCTTCACTCGCTGGCACCGGACGATCTATGTGGCACCTACTGCAGGATAAGTGTCTGATCCATTACCAGGTGGAAAGATGGGGCTGTGTTGCGACGATTCTGAAGCAAGTCCCTCATCTTGATGACATTACAAAGTTGCTCCCACTGCGGCATCACTTCTTCGGCAAGGCTGTGGGAATCTGGTTGCATGTCTTGTTGCTCCTGTGTGACCCCTTGCAAAGGGAATCCACTTAATGTGGCTCCCTCCAATGCTCTCCTCTTCCGCAAAGGGCACACTGGTCTTGACAAGTAGGCGGGCACTGGGTGCTCTAGGCCAGATGGCCCTGGACACCCTGTGTGATGTTCCCTCATTCAGCAGGGAGAATAGCAGGCCTTGGCCCCCAGTCCTCTTAACAGGCAGAAGTCTTGCACAGCTTCACATCCTCACCTAGGGCATCTGGTTGCTTGGCAGATTGCCTTTTTAGGGTCTCAAACTCCCCTTCTTATAGTCCATTTCCATACACCAAATATGATTTAGAGTCTCAGTCTTTGAAGTTTATATTAGGGGTCTGCTTCTTTTGAAGTGGCTACTCTGCCATCTCTTCCTCTTGAAATCAGTCTGTTACAGCATAAGCAACTCCAAAGAATATAGCCCCACAAATCAGGCTGTGAGGGGGACTAGAGCTACATTTGAATGTCAGCCACAGTGATATGTAGATCAAAAGGTTAGTCCAGGACCCCAGCCCAACTTTTTCTGATTCTCTTATCATCTCCATGTCCTTCCTGAGATGTGCCCAGGACGCTTCCTTGTGACCTCTCACTGAACCAAAGAGCACCCTTTGATGTATACAGTGGAAACCTGGCTCTGCCCTATACAGTGTGTTTCCCGCCCAGCTTACAGGAATGCAGCAGCATACAAATATGTCTGGGAGGATTCCTCCACCTCCTCTCCATGTTTCACCATGCAGGCCTTGGTCTCCTAAAATGGAACCCAGAGTCTGCCATGTATTGTATCATTTGCAGGCATACATACACCCAGTGCACGTATACAGCATACACACACTGCACAGCATTGGCGCTGGATTGTTCCTGTACTGTACCACTCATCCATCCAAAACATGCACATGCACACACTACACAGCACTACATCCTTCGTGTATGGCACCACTAATATGCTGCACAGCACTACAAACTAAACCAATGTAAGCCAAGGGTGAGTTACGCACAAAGCAGCAAAACACTAACTGAGTGAACTTGTAGGCCTCACTTCAGTGACACAGGTTAAAAAGGATCTGTTCACTCCTGCAGATCACTACACAGTATGTTGCCACCACCAAGCTCATGCTGCTTAGCTCCTGTTGAATGAAGTAGCCTCTCACCACTATATGGGTAGTACATTGGGCACCCCTCCTAGTCCAACAAGATCGCAATCTGTGAGACGGGCCTATGTCATGGCGCACATGGATGATTAATGTTTGTCTATTACTAGAAAAATCAGCATTAGGGGTCCAGACCTCTGTACAGTTAGGGTGCTCAGGGCAGGGGTGCACACAGCTTGTGAGTTATGTCAAATTTTTGATGAAGGGTGCATTGCCATGCAAAGGATTTTCCGACCCAAAAGTCATATTCAGAAAAGTGGAAAATAAGCTCCAGGAATACTCTTCTTCTGTTATTTACCAGTCAAGTACAAAAATCTAAGACAACTACCCAGGGCCGGTCCGAGGCCTTCTGAGGCCCCGGGCGAAAGGGAAGATGCGAGGCCCCCCTAATTGCATATTGCATCACAAGAAGTGACATCACAGAAAGCAACATCGCAGTACTATTGATCTTATTTGGCATCACTCAGCACCACCACAGCATCACTCAGCACCACCAGAGCATCACTCAGCACCACCACATTATCACTCCCACCACAGCACCACTCAGCACCACCACAGCATCACTCAGCACCACCACAGCACCACTCAGCACCACCACAGCATCACTCAGCACCACCACAGCATCACTCAGCGCCAACCCAGCATCACTCAGCCCAACCCTAGCACCACTCAGCACCACCACAGCACCACTCAGCACCACCACATTATCACTCAGCACCACCACAGCAGCACTCAGCACCACCACAGCATCACTTAGCACTACCACAGCATCACTCAGCATCACCACAGCATCACTCTGGAACACTACAACATCATTCTGGAACACCACAGCATCACTATGTGCTACCACTGCATCATTATGCGCCACCACTGCATCACTCAGGGCCTCCACAGCATCACTCAGGGCCTCCACAGCATCATATTGGGCCACCACAGCATCACTCAGGGCCACCACAGCATAACTCAGGGTCACCACAACATCACCATGCGCTTCCACAGCATCACTGAACGCCACAGCATCACTCGTCACCACCACAACATCACTCCCCGCCATCACAGCATCAATCTGTGCAACCATTCGACAACAACTGGTTCAAATATGTTCTCTCAATGTTTCAAGTTTTATTACAAATGTCACAAAAAGATGTTAATATTTCACTTCGGTTCTTGGATTTTCGTCACAATAAAATACACTGAACATAATCTTCACAAAAGTTATTTACAAAAGTTTAAGCTACTGCCATTATAAATTACAAGCATTTTTATTTTAGTATTAATTGATTTTAAAAAATTCAAAGCCATTGTTATTTATAATATCTATACATCTAAGTCACGTAAATACAAAAAATGTTGCATTACAAATGTTATAGGTGTCACATTTGCGAAAGTTATAACTATTGGCATAGTAAATGACAAAGCTATTAATTTACCTATTTTCAAAACCAACACATAAATAAAAAAATTGTCATTTACAAGACCAATAGCTCAAACTTTCCTAATGCGAGACCTATTGCATAGCAAATGCTTGTTTAAAAGGTCCACTATACTTAAACGGCAAGGTGCTGTTGCGTTCTACTAGTAATTTATGAACGTGGTTTCCACTTCAACTGATTTTGCTTCACTTACTTTTTCACGTCTCTGCTTCCTGCCCAATAGCCACCGATGGCTACAATGCCCACATTACAAAGATGATAACAATTTTGTAGTCCAGGACAGGAAAGGCACGAAATGCATTGGGAAACGGAAAGGTTCTAATTGAGCACTATCTATGTAACATTCCGTGCTATAGAATAAGGCTCGTAATGGCATGTCTACAGCATCAAGGACTACATGTGAACATAGTGGGTCCACCTTGTGACTGAATAGACTGTGAAAAATGCAATACATGGAATGGATAAAAATGAAATAAACATTTGTGATGAATTTGATCAACTTTGGGCATCTTTGTTATGCATCAATAACGCAGTGCGTTCGGGGTGGGGTGAAAATTCGCCCCATTATTTTCAGTGATTTCACAATTACGTGGCTGGGCAGTCCACAATCCCGGGGCAGAGCAAAATATGAACGGTTTTTGAAACATGGAAGCAAATTGGTGTGCACTTTGTCACTCCTTTTTTGTGATTTACCATTGTTCTGTCCACCCGGCGAGTTGCACCCATGGATTAAGGAATATCAACCATCAAAAGGATTTCATCACATGCTGGACCATTTTTACATTCTGCTTCGATAGCGGTCAGTACAGACTACTTTTTTAGAGCAAACAGCAGATGAATATCGGCTGGACTTATGGTTACATTTGAGCTATGAGATGTTTATTTTTGTATATGCAACACAACTTATTTAGTGAAGATTTATTGCTTGGAGTGATCAACGATTGATGATGATATCTGTGGGAGGGCGGGGAATTCTATATTTAAATGTCCAAGATTGTGTTTGAAACACATGCGCAGTTTATGCCTTTCAGGAGTGGGGATATATCATATAAATGGAATACGTGTTGATGGTTAGCACCGAATATATGAGTGATGAAACCATACATCGTGACAATTTTAAAAAATAAAAGGGTCCACATTAGGCTTTTTTAGAACAGCAACAAGGCAGTATGGGCTCTTTAGTTTAAGCATAGAGTGGGCGGGAACTGAATGGACACGAGCAGGCAGGAGCACAAAACAGGTGTGTATAATTGAAGGAGTGAGTGCGGCATTCACTATGTGTTTGAAAACGAGAGGAGGCAGGCATTTAAACACTCGAGGTACGGGTTTGTTTAATTTATTTTGAAGGGAGTGATCTTAAAGAAAGATAAGGTTGTTTTCTTACTGACAAGAATTTGATTAATGGGAAAGTAAGTGAGCAAGGAAGAAGGGGACATTTAACAAATGAAATTTATTATTCATGAATTCTGTGGGCAAAACGTTGATGACGGGGTGAGCTTAGTCTTAAGCATGTTTATTTGATACGGTGTGTATTGGTAGCATAACTCAGTAAATACAAGTTGTCTCAAGTCAGGTTTCAGGATCAGGTTTTAAAGTCTTTATTTCGATGATAAAATCATAAAAGACAAAGTTTAAAACATTTTAGGGCATTTTAACCACTAGACAATTGATTGGAAAAACAATAACCATATTGTCGTATTGCATTTCAATTACACTAGAATCACAGCTAAAAATAATTATTAAACATCCAAAATTACAAAGACAAAGATAAACCTGGCCTTAGAAAAGCTAAAATGTACAAATTACAATTTACAGAATTAATAAGGTCATACACAATACAGCTGATGTGAGTTCCTTCTGGCCCTTATTGCCCACGCCCAGCCTAAAAATTTAGCCAAGCATACCACAAATACTTCTGAGGTATTAGTTTTTAGGACCCAGATCGCCTCAGAAGACCTTCTGTATGAGAGGCGCTGAAACAGGGGTTTTATCCATTTAGTGCGAGGCTCTGAATACAGCGGGCAGGCAAACAGGAGTTGACCCTCTGTTTCCTTTTGGCCTGGGCACCAACAACAGGAGCTTGTTGTTCCTTTGACCCAAGATGATGTAAAGGAATTCAGCGGCAGGGCACCTACTCGAAACTGATGATAAAGTTTCTTGTCCAGTGGTCTGGTGATGGTATCCCAATAAGTCTTGCGGGAGGGGTCCAGCTTGAAGCTTAGGAATCTTCCCGTAGGACTACCAGAGCAGGAAGCAGTTACCAAGGATTGGCGAACCGAGGCCCAATATAATTTCTTGAATTCCTTTTTTGATGGAAAGGTGTTGGTACCAGGAGAAGCCCACAGGTGTTCTAGTCCCATATCTTGTAAGCTCTTTTTTACAGAGCGAAGCCAAGGGATTCTTCCAGAGCCCCCCATCGACCTCACTTCTGCTAACTCCTTTGCAAAAAGAGTAAGATCCGGGGAAGTCCACAAACGCCTCCAAAGAGCCACTACTCTAAATCTTGCCATATCGTTAATTGGAAAGCAGCCCAGATCTTGGCAAAGAGGTATCGATGGAGAGGATTGAGGTAACCCTACCAAGTTCCGAAGGAATTTACACTGGGTTTTGTAGAGACTCGAGAGATCCATGAATCCCCATAGGTCAGCGCCATAGAGTATGGCAGCATTTATTTTGGTATCATAAATTTTCAAAGCAGGGATAACCCATTTTGGTATGGATCTCTTCTGCTCTCGCAAAAGACAGCCGGTAAGTTGGGCAAATTTTAGCTGTTGAGCAGCGATTTGCTCTTTCCATAGCAAGCGGCGGTCCAAAGTGACCCCTAAGTAGGTCATGGTTTCAACTTGTTCCAGGTTGACCCCACTCATTGTTACATTGCTACAGACAAAGTTATTCCTAGTTAAAACCATGAACTTGGTTTTCCCCACGTTTACCTGGAGGTCATTTTTCACACAAAACTCCTCAAAACAGTTCAAGGCCCGCTGTAAGCCTTTCCGTGTTTTGGATAGGAGTAGAGTGTCGTCAGCGAAGATAAGCATAGGAAATCTTGTCCCTGCCAACGATGGGGCATCGGTATGGGTAGCTGAGAAAAATTTAACTACCTGATCAATAAAGAGCAGGAAAAGTGTGGGCGCAAGGACACACCCCTGACAAACTCCACGAGTGACTGAGAAAGAATCTGTACGTGGTCCTTGGCCTCCCCACCTCACCCTTGCATAGTTCTCTTCATGCATTTTAATGATTAACTCAAGTAGTTCTCCTGGTAACCCAAGATCCCTCAGTACCCGCCACAGTTTGCCCCTAGGCACTAAATCGAAGGCTGACTTCAGGTCTATAAATGCGGCAAAGATAGTGCCACCGCCGAGCATGACCACCTTCCAGAAAATTAAACAGAATCGAAACACCTGGTCAATAGTGCTCGTCCCCGATCTAAAGCCTGCCTGCATAGGTGACAATATATTTTCCGATTCCATCCACCCTTGCACTCTAGCCAAGATCATTCGTGCGATGACCTTTTGGAGGCAGTCAATTAAACTAATCGGGTGATAGTTGCCCGGATTTGACCTGTCTCCTTTTTTGTATATTGGGAGGATCTCTGCCCCCTTCCATGATTTGGGGATACTTGCACCTTTTGCTATCGCATTGGCTATGTTGGTTATATATGGCACCCAGAGGTCGGTATTTGCTTTGAACAAGTCTGCAGGTATAAGATCCAACCCCGGTGCTTTCCCCCGCTGAGTCAAACCAAGGGCAGACTCCGCCTCAATGTTGGTAAAAGTCAATTTTTCTCCGCATGAGGGCGTTATGTACAACTTATCCAACATAGGCGGAGAATCAGAGCCCTCCATACTAAATTGGGTCGAATAGTGTTTTATCCAATCTTCCGGGGACACATGATTGGTTGGAGTACGGGAATCAACATCCTTTCCCCATTTTACTATATCCCAAAATTTAGTCTGGTTGTTCATCTTGGAAGCATCCAAGAGATCGGCCCAATAGCCATCCTCCCACTCCCTTTTAGCTTCCCACTGTGCTCTTTTATACCGGGCCCTAGCCACCTTTACAGCACACATATTTCTAGATTTGACAGTGTTAACAAGATTACTGTGAGCCTCCCTACATTTTTTATTGTACCACTTTTCCCGAATACCGTGTGGTCGTACTGTACCCTTCTGGCATGGTTTAGAGAGAAAAAGCTTGAGCTGGTCAAAACAGCGTTCATGCAGGTCCATATTGGTGTTAGGTTCTAAAGTGCCCCTCCCTGTATCCTCTAACATCATTTCATTTAATGCATTCAAAACCACATTCTTAATATTGGTCTGTAGGGTCTCATCTCCTGATAGGTTTGACCATTTCAGCCTCCTGTGATCATTAGACAGGATAGCAACCCCTGACCCTAGGGGAACTGGATCTTCCAGTCTTTCCATACCATGCAACCTTAATTTCAATGACAGGGGATTATGGTCGCTTTCTGGGCGAGGGACAACTTCCATATCAACCATCAGTGACCAGAATTCCATTTAAAAAAAAAAGTAGTCTATACGACTCTTCCTCAGTCCATTATCAAAGGTAAAGTTGGCACCAAGGTCTGAGAGAGAGCGTCCATTTACTGCCCTTAACCCCCAAGTGAGGCATAGTGCAGTCCAGTTCAAGGCAGCCTCCGTTGCTTTGACAGTTTTACTGGTCAATAAGTCCGGTATGTTCCATGTTGCATCCTCAGCAGACCCCCAACTATCCCCTGCAACATAGAGCGGCTCAATTGTACAGTTCAAATCACCTGCTAGGAGGATTAAAGTGTCTTTGCTCAATCCAGCTAGATGTCTGTCCAGGACATCCACAATGGCAGGGCACCGACCCCCAGGGAGGCCACGTGAATAAATGTTAATAATGATCATATCCTGTCCACCTCCCTTGCTCAGTTTGATGGCCAGTAGGTCAGGATTATCCTCATAAAGTTCGGTGATGTTATATCCCGATGCCTGTTTTACCCACGTTATCAGTCCCCCTGATGCTCGCCCTTTACTACTCTTGATTGCGGGTTTAAAGAAGTTTATGAAGCCTGCCTTATGAATTGGTTCGGGTGCCCAGGTCTCTTGTAGTACCACAACATCATATTTATCAACAAACTCAAGCCAATCCTCAGAGTCCATGCGACCCTTCACTCCCGCAACATTCCAGGACACTATATTAAATGTTTCTGGAGTGGGTTCTGTTGTATTCTGTGCAAGATTAGCGGGGGACAGGGGAGCCATTAGGGTAGTCCGTGTAGACATGTTTCTCTCCCCTATTTCTTCTATATCAATTTTATCCAGACTTTCCCCCTCTACCATAGCCACTGTTTTTTCCACTGCGCCAGGTACAAACTGATCGCTGGATTCAAGTGCCATTGGGGCTTGATGTAATGTGTGTGCCTCATTCCCACTAACATCAACAGGTTTATTCTTCATTCTTGGTGCATGCAGTCAGTCTATCTGCTCCAAGTCAGACAGGGGCCCAAAGTGGTTAAAAAGTAGGGGGTACTGCTGTATGTGAGGTGTTCTTAACCCTTGATACCTCCCATCTCTTACTCTCAACTGGGTTGGGCCTAGGGGGTAGTTGCTATGTCTATGTGGATAAAAATACGCAAGATCCAAAGATTGTACATCACCCTGGCGGGCAAATCTGGCTTTCCGTCGTATAAAATCAACCACCCAGGGATCTTTAAATGAAATTAAGATACAGTCCCCTTCCAGATCTTTGGTACCATTACCCACCCAATCAACTCTCCTTACATAGAGAATTTCTGTTGGAGATGATGGTGGTAAGGGACGGTTCTTATTTAGCCAAAATATCGCCTTATTACGCAGGTCCCCATGTGTCTCCTTAATACCATCTCTTAAGGGAGCAACACCAGTTAAAACTATAGTGTATTGGGTCGCCTCAGGGGGTAGGTTTACGCGGGGAGCTAAGCTTATGCTATGTTTGCCCACAAACGGCGTCCTGGTAGGCTGATGGTTAGTTTTTTGCCTACTAGGTGGCTGAGCTGGGGTACTATAGGATGGTTTTGTCATGCCATCTGACGTGGATGGTTTCACTTTATCTGAATTGGATTTAGGTAAGTCTTTTTTCTTAGGAGCGTGTGTCAGGGAGCCTCCACTTGCGGTGCTAGATGTATCAACTGACCTTGCCCCTGCTATGAGTTTATTAATAGCTACCCCTGTTGGTGCTGACTTAGTTACCTTATTTGCTGGGGAATTACTGGCTGGTTTGGTTTTACATAGTGTCTGATTACGGGCCCCTGCAGCAGAACTAGGGGTGGATAATTTTTGCAATAAACCCAGATTTGTGTTAACTACAGTCTCCAGAGCATCGATTTTGGAGGTCATCAACCTTGTTCGCTCCAAAACTGGAAGCAGAATAGTTTTAAACATGGCCTCAATTTTGACCAAGAGAATGTCATCACTGTTGAGGCATGTTGGACAAGGATTAGATGACCCCAAGCGGGTGAAGGAGGGACAATACACATTAGGAAAACCCAAGGGTGGGTGTGGGACTGGTAAAAGAAGACTACGTGTGTCATTCAATTTAGGCTGCTTTAAGTCTTTTGCCCCCTGCGGACTCGAATCGTGCTTTCTCTTGCGAGATATCAATCTCGGACTCATAAGATCGTCCTCAGGCGGGTTAGATGATGTGGAATCATTAGATTGGGAATCATTAGATTGAGAAAGGTTGTCCAAATTATGTTCGTTGTCCCCATTATTCTGGGTTTCATCCCCCTCCCTTGGCTGACTAACGTTTGATTTCGAAACATTGATGACTGGAGAGGTAAGTAGGGCCACCCCCTCTCCATCCACATGACTATTGCCTCAGTCTTCATAGAATAAATGCAGTTAGATGCTGCATGGGGAACGGGAATTTTGGCTAATGCCAATTCACCCATCGAAGAGCGCTTACCAGTAACCAAATCTAGGGACAACCTTTTTTCCACCATTTCTATTTCTTTCTCCAAAATCCCTGTGGCTCTAATGATGAAAGCGTCCAGCGGGCCAGAGACAACTCCCTTAGATGTTTGTAGCTGGACTAATCGTTCTTTCCCTGATCTCAAAGGCATAATGATTTCCAACTTATTTTACCTTCTCCCCTTAGAGTACAATGTATCACCCTCCCTTTCAAAGACAGTCAATCTCAATGTACCTTCGGGTCCCAAACAATAAGGGTAGAGCACCTATCGCTTGAGAAACGATTTTGCCAGGGGTTCAGGCCCAACCCAACCTTGTTCGACCACGGACGGCCACAGACTGCCACAGACGGCCACAGACGACCACAGACGGCCACAGACGGTCCCGCCCTTGTCCCGGGCTTCTCCCAGCGCGCTCCCGCGCAGCGGGTACATGACGATCTTAAGATAGCAAGGGGCATGCTTGGCGGGTGGGCGGGGCCGGCAGGGAGAGCAGCCCAGCTGGTGGTGATAGGGCACGCAGGGACTCCTGGTCCACGGAGTCCCTGCCTAGTGCTCGCAGCCCTGCCGGTCGGGAAACAGCAGCCCCTTCAAAAACAGCGACTCCCGCGGTTATAGCCGCGCTGCGGGACCCGCGAAGCGGGTCCGGCGAGTTGCTGGTGCAGCCTCCGGTGTCTGTCTGGGCAGAAACTCCAGCTACTGATGGCTGGTCAGCGTGAAGCGTCCAAGTAAGAAACCAACTTGGTAGCCGGTCAAACACCCCTTTATCTCCGTGGGCGGGTGGGCGGGGCCGGCAGGGAGAGCAGCCCAGCAGGTGGTGATAGGGCGCGCAGGGACTCCTGGTCCACGGAGTCCCTGCCTAGTGCTCGCAGCCCTGCCGGTCGGGAAACAGCAGCCCCTTCAAAAACAGCGACTCCCGCGGTTATAGCCGCGCTGCGGGACCCGCGAAGCGGGTCCGGCGAGTTGCTGGTGCAGCCTCCGGTGTCTGTCGGGGCAGAAACTCCAGCTACTGATGGCTGGTCAGCGTGAAGCGTCCAAGTAAGAAACCCACTTGGTAGCCGGTCAAACACCCCTTTATCTCCGTGGGCGGGTGGGCGGGGCCGGCAGGGAGAGCAGCCCAGCTGGTGGTCATAGGGCGCGCAGGGACTCCTGGTCCACGGAGTCCCTGCCTAGTGCTCGCAGCCCTGCCGGTCGAGAAACAGCAGCCCCTTCAAAAACAGCGACTCCAGCGGTTATAGCCGCGCTGCGGGACCCGCAAATCGGGTCCGGCGAGTTGCTGGTGCAGCCTCCGGTGTCTGTCTGGGCAGAAACTCCAGCTACTGATGGCTGGTCATCGTGAAGCGTCCAAGTCATAAACCTAATAGTCATGTTTTAAATTTGTAGAGAACCCCTGACGAAGTGTCAGGAAAGGCACGAATTGCATTGGGTAACGGAAAAGATCTAATTGAGGACTTTCTAAGTAACATTCCGTGCTATAGAATAAGGCACGTAATGGCATGTCTACAGCATTAAGGACTACATGTGAACATAGTGGGTCCACCTTGTCACTGAATAAACTATGAAAAATGCAATACATGGAATGGATAAAAATGAAATAAACATTTGTGATGAATTTGATCAACTTTGGGCATCTTTGTTATGCATCAATAACGCAGTGCGTCCGGGTGGGGTGAAAATTCGTCCCACTATTTTCAGTGATTTCACAATGACGTGGCTGGGCAGTCCACGATCCCGGGCCGGCACGCTACACAGAGCAAAATATGAACGTTTTTTGAAACATGGAAGCAAATTGGTGTGCACTCTGTCACTCCTTTTTTTGTGTAGTCCAGGACAGGCTCATTGGAGGCATACATTGCCACCTTCACTGACTTGCCGAATGTATCACCAATATATGAATGAGTCCTGCTTAAAACTTACACTCTTTCTGCGCTTTCTGAAACAGACACCGAAGGCTACAAGGCCCAGGGAAGGGGGCCCCACACCATGACCTTGCAGCTCGATCCAGTGCTATGAGGCCCTGGGAGGGAGCCCCCCTCCCCAGTGCCTTCAAACTGTAACAAGGCATTTCCCAAGACACTGCCGAGAGCTCATCAGAGTGCAACAAAAAAAAAACCTCAGCTGAAGGGGTGTGCTTCAATTGTAGCTGTACCTAGCGTAGATGGCAACGATAACAGTAAATATATTTTCATTTTGTATATAATACTGCCCCCTTTGTCAGCTCAGTACAAGTCAAATATTGCTTCTGCATAAATGAATTGCGTTTAATTTATCGAGCTAGGAGTAATGTAATTACTAAACTTTAGCAGTTCAATTAAGATACGAGACACTGCCCAACCAAGATTTAAAGTATAACAAAAGCCAGTTGATCTGGCTGCTCCCTCCTCCCCTCACCCACCTCCTCTTACCTGTGTCCGGCTGGTGCTCGAAAGAAACAAAGGGGCCTCTATTGCCTGGATACAAAATGCACAAACAGTGCCTAGAATGGCCGGTACTTAACCGAGGCGCTGCCCCGCCTCTGACATTGTGAGCCAACATAATTGCTGGCCAAGCTGTTGTGCTGCCCCTCATTCTGTTTGCACCTTCTCCCACCTGTAATGTGATCAGGTGAGGCAGGGTGCCCTGTAGTGAGCTGTGAAAGTGTGACCTTTCACAGGGGCGCGAGGTCCCCTGTGTTTTGCTGAGCGCGAGGCCCTGGGCGGCTGCCCACACTGCCCATGCCTAGCGCTGGCATGCAACTACCTGTCAAGGAACCCCAGGCCAACCTCTCTGTTGAAATGTAGAGTGCAGTTGAAGCAGAAGAATATGTCCCACTGATCATGGAACGATCCTTCCTCACTACTGATGTACCTGGAAGCCAGCTGAATGCTGCCTCTGAAGATGAATGCCTGCAGCCAGCAACTTGGGCAAAGTACAAAGGGCAGGGAAACACGCTACTGGCAAAGCATTTGACTGAAACAGTAGTAAAGCTTCAGATCCTCATGTCTCTTCACAACATAAGGTATGAGTTGGCTCTGTCACGTGACAACTGCCTCCTCCAAGCACACAGTCACATAAAAAGCACCCAAATAGTCCACCAGTGCAAATGTAAAACAAAGAGCTGACTCTGCAGCAAAGGTTGGCCCCTGAGGTGATGGACGGATACATTCTACCATTTAATCACCAGAAAGGGCTTTTTATCGACCTTGGTAGGATGAAGGTCTGATGTGGGCCCTACTTGCCAAAATCTGAAAATATGCTAAAATGACCAATTCTCACCATATACTATCAGTAAATAGAAGCCCACAGATTCCATGAACCCAATATACATTGGCCTAAGCTAAAGGCCAAAGTCCACCATCACATGATATCAGTCTTTCATATTAAGCTCCACTAGGCCTGATGATTTCAAAAACATGCATTTCTGTTGCACTGAAAACAATTAGGTAAATTGGGCCATCACAGAGTACAGTAATTTTCCACAGCTTCAAGACCAACGCACATACACCTACACAGACCCAGCCGGTACAAGTTGGCACATCTTGGACTCTTGCTGAAATATTGTTTTGAAAGATAGCATGCACGTAATATAAGCCACAGCACCTGTCGTAAGTTCCGCTCTCACATATATTTTTAGAGATATGTACGTGACAAGATGTTCTTTGTTTATATCTTGTGGTCAAAACATAGCCAACCACCCGATCAAACCACTTGACTGGTTCCGTGTTCTTAGACATGCGGTCAGCCACCTTCACCTAAAGTGTGTCAGCAAAGGCGTCAGAACAGAACAATGGTTCCGCATTTCCAAAGTATATCAGACCCAACCGTCAAATTTGAAGCCAGAACTTGCTGCTGTGTCCATCACGAGCGTGGGTTCTCCAGCTAGCCGTTTATCTGATTTGGGACTGTCAAGCCTACTCTCTCAGGTGATGCCCTCCCAGGCTAGATAACATCTTTGCCTTTTTAAATCTCCGACTATACTCGGCATTTTTGATCCACACCCAATTCCTTGCATTTAAGGTTTCTTTAAATAATTAGATCCTGTTTGGCTAGTCTCCCTAGTTAGGTGCCTCTTGGCACTGAATTTTGATAGAAATGTGTTTTTTCATTCCTTAATTAATTTCAATTGTGCCTTTTTAGTAATCCTGGCCCATCGCATTCTGGGTCTCTTAAAAATGCTTAACCTGCATGAATAATTCTCTTCAGGAAGGCTTGTTTCAAGTTCCTTATATTTTCATAGAATGTATACTGTGTCTTTTTGAGTCTCTAGCTGATTTAAACGTGATTGTTATTAAGATCCTCACTCCAGCTTGCCTTATAGTTCTCATCAGAAAGGCTTGCTTCTGGGCACTAGAATTTTATAACAAATGTATATCTAGCCGTTTTCAATTATGCCTTTTTAAAAGATACTCATTTCAGCTCACCTTGCAACATTTGAATCATTTTGTCATCTAGCATTTACTCCTGACAGAGTGAAGTCGGGATTTCTTAAATGGCTTTGCTCAGTAGTATGAAATGATATGCATTTATTGTTCTGCTAAAAATACGCATTTATCGGTCCACTTGTGAATTAATAATAAACGTGCCACTTCAAGATGAGCTTTCGTCATCTCATATCTTTGTTCCTTGCCTCTCAGTGAAGTGTTGCGCCGGTAGCCTGTGACTCACAGTCAACATGACCACACCCAAAAGGGGCTCGAGTTTCCCCTTTATCAGAGGCTAAATGAGATGGCTAAGGCAATGGTCAAAGAATATTCACACAGTCAAGTCTCTAGTCCTCCAGATGCTCCAGTGCCGGTAATCATGGAAGACATTCCTCCACAGCCATAGGTAAGGGTAAGTGATGATTTTGGAAGTGTATCCTCTGGTCATCATCGTTTGAGCATAATTGATGACTATTCAAAATATCCTGAAGGGGAAGTCCTGAACAAAACCTCTGCAGAGGAGGTGATTCCTAAATTAGAGAAAAAACTTTACACACATTTGGTTGTAATAGAACAGAAAACAGAAAATGGATGTGCATTTCAAGGTCCTATGTTTGCAGAATACTTAGCATCTTTCCACATCTAACATCTTAAAATAACACAAAAATACCCTTAGTTGATAGTTATTGAATTCTGAAGCATCCAGATTCACCTAAGATCATTTGAATTGTTTATACCTCTAGGGAAAAAAACAATGAATTGGTCATCTGTTTGTTTAGGAATGAATATCCCCAAAATTATGGACTGTTACACAGCTATGATCTACCAAAGCTGAGGTTTATTACGTCCCACATTGCCCCACCTACGATTACCGGCATTGACACACTGTGTGAGGATACACTTTAAACTCACACCTTAGGAGGCTTTTTTTGACCTGTACTAAACGAGGAGTTACTTCTAGGGTCACTGAGGACACTGGTGAAAATCATCACTTGGGAGATTCAGGTATCTCTGGGGGCAACGAGTAACATGGAGTGCCCTTTTTGACGACTTGACATTGGGGTGGCAGCAAACCTAAACTACCGGAGTGCCTTGAATTGGATTTACTATATGTGTCACTGGAGTATATCACAGATACTCTAACTTGACCTATTAACTACTTACTACACGAACATAGGAACTCACAGTTTTAAACAGCCTTGAAATAGTATTGTAGACAAAACACGTATCGGCCGCCTGTTTGGAAATATAATGTATGTAACACAAAGACTTGTAGAAGAATAAAAGTCAACAATATCTATAAGAAAAACACATCTACTGACTTTTACTGTCGACTGATCATTATCTTACGAGACCTGTCAGGACTTGTTTGTGTGCTTCAGTACCCTTTTCTTCCTTATCCCCAAATACTGAGTCAGATGTGTCTAGGTCCAATAGTAGGTGAAGTGCCTCCACACTGACCCATTATGGGTTCTTTCCTGTACAGATGACACCGGTCATGGCCCACAGAAAGAGAAGGGTGGAGTGAAGCAGCAACTGCTGTTGTGCCAAACGCACCTCAATTTCTATGGGGTACTGTGTAATAGGGAAGGATCGTCACCTTGGTAGCAAATTTCGTCATTCTTTAGAAATTTTCCAAAGGAGAATGATGAGACTAAGAGACACAATGTTGACAGCCAAAAAAGGAAGAGAAACAGTGTTATGAAATTTTAGAAGGTGGTTCTTACACTATGGTCCGCCCGGATGTTTCACTTTTTGAGCACCTAATTGTAGAGCTTTCACTGTGGGGAACCTCATAAGTTGGGACTCACCCACAGTGAACTCAAGATGAAAGAGACTGCATGGGGATTTTACTGGCATCCCCCCTGGCTTGACCAGGCCACTGTGCAGCAGCTTGAGTAAGGGACACCGGGCTGGGCTCATGCAGACACATGAGTACATGCCTCTGCACACGTGTAGGGGCTGCGTAGGGGAGATTCTTAGCGTGTGCAGCCAAGGAACAGGTGCAGATAGACTGGTGTGGCAGGACTTAAGCAGAATGGGTTGGTGGCATGGAATAGGCTTCATACCGTGGGAAGAAACATGCCAGGGAAAGTCAGTGTGCTTTACAGTGTGTATTCCGTTATTCTCTTATGGGGATAGGGAGCACATGTGCTAGTTTTACTTTCCTAAGGCCTACAGATTCCAGTCACGCACTAAAGTCCACTGTAACGGATGTAAGAAGAAGTATTCTGCAGAGTCCAAAGTCATATTTGTACTGCTTTGGGGTCATCCAGAAATGTCACATTTCTCTGAGACAGCCATAACCAAGGCCTGGCTGAGGGCTGAACTCAGCAGGATGGATTGATAACCTTTCTACTCCCTGAAGAGAAGATGGGTGGGGCTTCAGGCTCATCCATCAGCAGCTATCACTGGGTGCCAGGCACCAGGGAGGGAAGGCAGCGTGGGGGGCAAGGGGCTCCAGAGACCATGTGTCAAGAGACCCTGGACAATGCCATTTTGAACAAACCCAGAGGCTGGGCAGGAGGGAGGGAACAGGGGCTGTGAATTTATGTGTCGCTGTTTGATAGGACAAACAGAGACTTCCTGCCAGCCCCCTACTCAACTTTTAAAAAGTGCTTGCACAAGAAGAGAAGCCCTCACTGGGGTGTGGTCTGCTGAGGCAGAAGGTGCTGAAGCCTGGTGTCATGGGCAGTTGGAAGGAGGAACCCCCTGACTATCCCAGGATCCCGAACAGCGCCATGAGAAGAGACCAGGACCAGTGTGCAGAATCAGGGGCCTCTGAGTAGGGAGAAGAGAGGCCCAGGAGGAGAGCCAGGTGAAAGGCTGGTGCAGGGAGCCAGTGAACACCTTTCCCTGCGGAATCCCCCCTCTCAGAGACCCAGAGGGCGGAAGAGAGTGCACCCAGTGGCTGGGGAGCACCA
This sequence comes from Lissotriton vulgaris, assembly GCF_964263255.1. NCBI lineage: Eukaryota > Metazoa > Chordata > Amphibia > Caudata > Salamandridae > Lissotriton > Lissotriton vulgaris. The sequence continues at coordinate 500,902,595 of NC_141685.1, forward strand.
CCAGGAGCAAGAAGAGGCTAAGATAGTGAAGTTTGGACCCCGGGGGCCGATACGCCCCCCAGAAGGTAGGTGACCTTTGACCTCTGGAAGGACCGACGACAACGCGCGTGGGGCTCCGCCGCCGGTCCATGATGTGCTCCCGGGTGGGTCAGGTGCCGGGGGCTGCCCCCAAGAGAAGTAAAGTCAGGGTGCGCCATCGCGCACCCCGTGAAGGTACCCCCGCGGGGTGCCAGGAGCCCACCCTGGCCCCTGCCGAACATGAATTTGGGGAGCACCTCGTGCTCCCCGTGAAGGTGTGTAGGGGGAGGTGCCTGGGATCCCAACTTTGGGCCCTGTGTGCAGAGGAGGGGGGTAGGGAGCGCCGTTGCACCTGCGGAAAAAAGACGAGGTGGGGGTGCCGGCGCGACCCCGTGAAGAGGTTTCCGGGGGCCCGGGACCCCATCCCTGGGCCCCGAAGCAAAGAAGGGGTGCGCCGTCGTGCTCTCCATGAAGCTGGGCCAACGGCCTGGTTCCCGAAGAGAAGGCAGAAGTTGGACGGGCGCTGTTGCGTCCCCCCCTTGAAAACTGTGCCCCATGACACCATCCCCGGCCCTGAAGAAGAGGATGTGCACGTAGGGGGGGGTAGGGTGGGGATGCCGTTGTGCCTCCCCGGGTGAAGAGGAGGAATGGGCCTGGGACCCCGAAGCGGTGAGAGGCAGAGGGGAGAGTGCCGCTGCACTCCCACAAGGCCAGCGGGAGCCACACCGGCCTCTGTGTCTGCCCGCCGGAGTGGGCAGACCCGAACTGCGGGGCTGGCTCCCGCTGCAGCACGAAAGGGTGCTGGCCGAGCAGGGAGCCGGCGGTGGCCCTTCGCGGGCAGCCGGCGGTGGCCCTTCGGGCTGCCCTCCAACAACTGAGGTAGGCGGGTATCCCTGAAAATAAGCAGATCAGCCGGGGGTGGGCTCCCCGAGCTGAACACTCACCTGGGGGTCTGGGTGAGGACGGGCCCCCACCAAGCCTTGCAGAAGTGGCGTGAGGTCGCCGGCGGCATCACAGCTCTCCCCAGCACAGCGGGAGAGCCACTAATATAATATTCATAGAAAGGAGCCTGTAGCGCCCCATAATGCTTTGCAAGGCTTGGGGAAATCCATTGTTTTGGTGTCTGGTGGCCCCCAGAGGAGGGGGGTCACACTCATTTGTGAAAGAGGCATTGGAGGAGCTGCTGGAAGAGCGCAGTCACCCCCACCAGCATGAAGAGAAGTCCCTCCCTAAGTCTCATGGGGACTAAAAAAAAGAATAACCCCTCAACGGCTCAGCCAGCATTTTAACTCCTCTTGGACTGGAACTTTTGATCTACAGCTGGAGGAGGGTTGAAAAGTGCATCAAGGAGTGAAAAGCTGAGTTGGGGATATCTGGAGAAGTGCACTGTATGGGTGTCCTTGTGCACACCTTCTTTCTTTCCAATTTTGTCGTTTTAATCATTTTTGTTATCTTCTGTTGCGTGCTTCCCCGAAAAACGCGGACAGCCCAGCCACGCTATTAGAATATAACGCACTGAAAGGAGGAGTGATTCCACTCCTCGCCGGGTGCACTGCTTTGAATGTTCTAGGCATCACAAAATATGCCACACAATAAGTCTTTTGTTTTCTTCTTCTTTATTTTAGTCACAATAATCCACATCTTGTTTAATTCTTCTTACTTTTACATCTTTTCGCTCTGTCACAAGCGGGAACGCTTACAGTTTAGCTTTATTCTAAATGAGGCAGAAATGCTAATCCAAGCCTTCTTCTGCGCCACGATAGCACATGTAAGTTTTGTTCATGTCCATAAAATTCATATACCCAATGCATTTCGGGCCTTTATATTTGGCCCTTCGTCAGGGGTTATCTAAAAATGCAAAATACATAATTAACTCCATGTTACATGCGGTGACATTGCATCTTAAGTTCTAATGACATAAAATATCAAAACTGAGCTGTTTCATAAACTAACGTTTTCCCGCTAGTGAACGTAGCCTATGCTACACATTACCCTGAATACCTCTACTCCATTCCATGCCTTTGCACCTTTTTTATATACTCCCAATGTGTCCCAAAACCTTCCACGCCATCTATCTACCCTTCTCCCTCCTCCAAATTCCACCTTCCTATATGCGCCTCTTACCACATACTGATATTTCATTGCTTAATGCACATTCCCCCGTTCTTATTTACCATCATTACATATGCGTACCTTTTTACAAAATGTCCGAGTTCTCGTGCTCGCGTCTGCTGTCTCGTCATGCCTCCGTTAAACTCTTACACTTTATGATGTGCACCCGCCTTCTTGAGCCTAAAGTTATCCCCGCCCCTCTGTTACACCTGTACGTGGTTAGTCCGTTATTTTTCTTTCTCTCGCGCTGCTGTTACACCCTCCCCTCTTGATTACCGCCTACAGGACCCATGGTGCAGTTCGTATTACATTCTAAATGTCCGGCATACCTTAATCCTCACTACAACATACCGAAGTTCACCAATTCACAATGTATTCAACATGATTACCCCGCCCTCCCGTAGATGTTAACTAACGTTAGTTTACGTCTTGATGTGTGAGGTGTTTGTTATTCGTCCCCCAAATTTTACAAATTCTAATTACAATAACACTGATGAAACATATAACGTTCTCTGTGTACCATGCTCAATTCATGAACCAAATGGAAGCTGTTATGAACACCTGGTAAAACCATCGTCCTGCTTGTGACATTTTTAGTCCTTCATCAAATTTTGTCTAATATCTGCGATGGGTGCTCCGAGGTCTTTGGGCTGAAAAATGTTGAACTGCACTGTATGGGTGTCCCGGTGCACACCTTCTTTGTTTCCAATTTTGTCGTTTTAATCATTTTTGTTATCTTCTGTTGCGTGCTTCCCCGAAAAACGCGGACAGCCCAGCCACGCTATTAGAATATAACGCACTGAAAGGAGGAGTGATTCCACTCCTCGCCGGGTGCACTGCTTTGAATGTTCTAGGCATCACAAAATATGCCACACAATAAGTCTTTTGTTTTCTTCTTCTTTATTTTAGTCACAATAATCCACATCTTGTTGAATTCTTCTTACTTTTACATCTTTTCGCTCTGTCACAAGCGGGAACGCTTACAGTTTAGCTTTATTCTAAATGAGGCAGAAATGCTAATCCAAGCCTTCTTCTGCGCCACGATAGCACTTGTAAGTTTTGTTCATGTCCATAAAATTCATATACCCAATGCATTTCGGGCCTTTATATTTGGCCCTTCGTCAGGGGTTATCTAAAAATGCAAAATACATAATTAACTCCATGTTACATGCGGTGACATTGCATCTTAAGTTCTGATGACATAAAATATCCAAACTGAGCTGTTTCATAAACTAACGTTTTCCCGCTAGTGAACGTAGCCTATGCTACACATTACCCTGAATACCTCTACTCCATTCCATGCCTTTGCACCTTTTTTATATACTCCCCATGTGTCCCAAAACCTTCCACGCCATCTATCTCAAGGGTCCATCACCTGTTGTGTTTGCATATTCCGCCCTAAGTGCGCTGGGGATGCCCAGACGTGGGTCCCAGGCACTCCACACCACTGGAGTCAAGCTAGCCGGGCTGATGAGAGGTGTTACCTCGAAATCGGTCCGGTCCTCGGATGCTTGATTCCGTTCTGGGAAGGACATGGCTTTTGTAGTTCGGACTGGACTGTTCCCATGGGGCACAGGGTCAGAGCTGATTTGCATATCGCCATTGTCTAACCCAGGGTGGTGTGGAGTGCAAAAAAACGAGGGATTTGGGCCCAGATCTTTGGACTGGGGTGATAGTGTGACATTGATCCACATTCAGTCCATCAACTGTTGTGTTTGCATATTCCGCCCTAAGTGCGCTGGGGATGCCCAGACGTGGGTCCCAGGCACTCCACACCACTGGAGTCAAGCTAGCCGGGCTGATGAGAGGTGTTACCTCGAAACCGGTCCGGTCCTCGGATGCTTGATTCCGTTCTGGGAAGGACATGGCTTTTGTAGTTCGGACTGGACTGTTCCCATGGGGCACAGGGTCAGAGCTGATTTGCATATCGCCATTGTCTAACCCAGGGTGGTGTGGAGTGCAAAAAAACGATGGATTTGGGCCCAGATCTTTGGACTGGGATGAGTGTGTGACATTGATCCACATTCGGTCCATCACCTGTTGTGTTTGCATATTCCGCCCTAAGTGCGCTGGGGATGCCCAGACGTGGGTCCCAGGCACTCCACACCACTGGAGTCAAGCTAGCCGGGCTGATGAGAGGTGTTACCTCGAAACCGGTCCGGTCCTCGGATGCTTGATTCCGTTCTGGGAAGGACATGGCTTTTGTAGTTCGGACTGGACTGTTCCCATGGGGCACAGGGTCAGAGCTGATTTGCATATCGCCATTGTCTAACCCAGGGTGGTGTGGAGTGCAAAAAATTTGGGCCCAGATCTTTGGACTGGGATGAGTGTGTGACAATGATCCACATTCGGTCCATCACCTGTTGTGTTTGCATATTCCGCCCTAAGTGCGCTGGGGATGCCCAGACGTGGGTCCCAGGCACTCCACACCACTGGAGTCAAGCTAGCCGGGCTGATGAGAGGTGTTACCTCGAAACCGGTCCGGTCCTCGGATGCTTGATTCCGTTCTGGGAAGGACATGGCTTTTGTAGTTCGGACTGGACTGTTCCCATGGGGCACAGGGTCAGAGCTGATTTGCATATCGCCATTGTCTAACCCAGGGTGGTGTGGAGTGCAAAAAAACGATGGATTTGGGCCCAGATCTTTGGACTGGGATGAGTGTGTGACATTGATCCACATTCGGTCCATCACCTGTTGTGTTTGCATATTCCGCCCTAAGTGCGCTGGGGATGCCCAGACGTGGGTCCCAGGCACTCCACACCACTTGAGTCAAGCTAGCCGGGCTGATGAGAGGTGTTACCTCGAAACCGGTCCGGTCCTCGGATGCTTGATTCCGTTCTGGGAAGGACATGGCTTTTGTAGTTCGGACTGGACTGTTCCCATGGGGCACAGGGTCAGAGCTGATTTGCATATCGCCATTGTCTAACCCAGGGTGGTGTGGAGTGCAAAAAAACGATGGATTTGGGCCCAGATCTTTGGACTGGGATGAGTGTGTGACATTGATCCACATTCGTTCCATCACCTGTTGTGTTTGCTTATTCCGCCCTAAGTGCCCTGGGGATGCCCAGACGTGGGTCCCAGGCACTCCACACCACTGGAGTCAAGCTAGCCGGGCTGATGAGAGGTGTTACCTCGAAACCAGTCCGGTCCTCGGATGCTTGATTCCGTTCTGGGAAGGACATGGCTTTTGTAGTTCGGACTGGACTGTTCCCATGGGGCACAGGGTCAGAGCTGATTTGCATATCGCCATTGTCTAACCCAGGGTGGTGTGGAGTGCAAATAAACGATGGATTTGGGCCCAGATCTTTGGACTGGGATGAGTGTGTGACATTGATCCACATTCGGTCCATCACCTGTTGTGTTTTCAAGAAAACAGCGTCAGGGCTCCGCACAGATGCGATCAGGAACCGTCCGCCAGGGGACGACAGAAAGACCACCAGAAAAAAAAGGAAATAAAAATAAAAACAAAAAATCCAAACTTAAACCATTAGAAGAGAAGAATTCCTAACCAATAACACTGAAAACGGAGTGGGCCAAAGGGTGAGGCTGGTCTCAGTTCCCAGCCCAACATCAAAGACAAAGCAAACTTCGAATAATCAAACAGGGATTCGAAAATTATTTTTCCTAAAAGACCCAATGGCGGCTATGTATGCCCCCTCAAAGGAATCCTCCATGCTACCAAGCCCAATGCAGCCAGCCAAATCTCAAGCTTCTCTCCCGGGCATCCCTGGAATGTTGGCCATTGCACCACTGTATGAACCATTGTCGGAGAATAGGTTGGTTAACCACCACCAGCTGATTCGCCAAAAGGACAACACTCAAAGAGCGACTGGACAACAACACCCACAACAGCAAGGAACTCTTCAGCATCGTTAAAGAGCTCTCCAACCCCAGCGCCTGCAACGACGACATCACACCCTTGCAAGACCTCTGCGACTCACTCGCCTCGTTCTTTCACCGCAAGATCACTGACATACACAACAGCTTCGGCGCACAGACCACGCACCCAACCACCGAACCAGTGCCCCCCACCACCACCCTCTGCACCTGGACCTTGGTCAACACCGAAGACACCACCCGCACGATGAACACCATCCACTCCGACTCACCAACCGACCCATGCCCACACCACATCTTTAACAAAGCCGACTCCATCATCGCACCCCAACTCCGGGACATCATTAACAGCTCCTTCGCATCCGCTACCTTCCCGAGAGCTGGAAACATGCTGAGCTCAGCCCCCTCCTGAAGAAACCCACCGCGGACCCCACGGACCTCAAGAAATTCCGCCCCATCTCGCTCTTCCCTTTTCCTGACAAAGTCATCAAGAAGACCGTCAACAAACAACTCTCCACCTTCCTCGAGACAAACGGATCCCTCGACCCCTCGCAGTCCGGTTTCCGAGCAAACCACAGCACCGAGACCGCCCTCATCGCAGCTACCGACGACATCAGGTCCCTCTCCACATCGGGGAAACAGCTGCCCTCATCCTCCTGGACCTCTCAGCAGCCTTCGACACCGTATGACACCGTACCCTGATACAGCACCTCAGCAACACCAGAATCCAAGTAACGGCCTTGGAGTAGATCATCTTGTTCCTCGCCGGAAGAACCCAGAGAGTCCGCCTCCCCCCGTTCCGATCCACGGCCACCAAAGTCCTCTGCGGCGTTCCGCAAGGATCCTCGCATAGCCCCACCCTCTTCAACGTCTATGTGAGCCCCCTCGCAGCCATGGCACGTTAACACAACCTTAACATCATCTCCTACGCTGACGACACCCAGCTGATCCTCTCCCTCACCAACGACCCCACTGTCGCCAGAGCCAGCCTCCAGGAAGGAATGAAAGACGTCTCGGAATGGATGAAGCTCAGCCGTCTGAAACTGAACTCAGACAAGACGGAAGTCCTCATCCTAGGACCATCCCCCTCTGCCTGGGATGAATCCTGGTGGCCCCCTGCCCTGGGCACCGCCCCAAGCCAACGAATCATGCACGCAACCTGGGCTTCATCCTGGACTCCTCCCTCACGATGACCAAGCAAGTCAATGCAGTCTCGTCATCCTGTTTCAACACCCTGCGCATGCTCCGAAAGATCTTCCGGTGGATCCCCACCAAAACCAGGAAGACAGTCACCCAGGCCCTCGTCACCAGCTGTCTGCACTACGGGAACACCCTCTACGCTGGAACCACAGCCATACTCCAGAAAAGACTTAAGCGCATCCAGAACGTTTCGGCGCGACTCATCCTGGACATCCCCCGTCACAGCCACATCTCTGCCCATCTGAAAGACCTGCATTGGCTCCCCGTCAGCAAGAAGATCATGTTCAGACTCCTCACCCACGCACAGAAGGCTCTCCACGACATGGGCCCCAAATACCTCAACAGCTGCCTCACATTCTACACACCCACCCGCCAGCTCCGACGCCAGCCTCGCCCTCAACACCGTCCCACGAATTCACAAAGCCACAGCCGGAGGAAGATCCTTCTTCTACCTGGCGGCCAAGACATGGAACTCCCTCCCCACCCACTTACGGCTGACCCAGGACCATCTCTCCTTCAGGAAACACCTCAAGACCTGGCTGCTCGAGTAGTAGCGACTCCCCCCCTCCCAGCGCCTTGAGACCCTAGCGGGTGAGTAGCGCGCTATACAAATTTGTTTGATTGATTGATTGATTGATTCATACAGATGTCAGGAAATTAATGACAGTAATAGCTTAGGTGCATCAGATTGCACCAGAAACGTCAGTCCCAACCCTCAAAACAAAAACCGAAGAGACTGCTGAAGGTTTCAAAGTATCTAGAACAAAACCAATTACAATCGGAGACCCTGCAGAACCATTAGAGTCAGAGACCCCCACGGGGGTAAGCAGAGAGAGTGAAAAACTCAACTGCAGCCTAGAAGGAACAATATCGGCATTGAAGGATTTAACACCCACCGCAAATCACAAGGTCGGTAAATCTCCTCCCGGTGCCAAGGAAGAGTGCCGAATAAATACAAGATGGTCCAAGGAGGAAAAAATCAACTTAATTAAATCAGCAGCAAACGCCGCATCAAAGGAAGTGCTGAGCAGCAAATCGTTCTCTAATACGAGCAACGCGAATCTGATTGAAATCCTGGAATCACTAGAAGGGAAGGGTCAGGAAAAGGATCACCTAACACCCAGCCCAAGGAAAAGAACCCCACAAAGAAGAGCTAAATTGGTTTTGTCGACTCCCCTAAGCCCTCAGGGACAACAAGACGTTCAGTATACAGAGCTACCGGAGGCTGGTCATAGCCCCATAACAATCAAGCAACCAATTCTCTCGTCACCAATACCCATCTCCTCCGGAAATGGGTCAAGTTCCGGGTTGGTCACACCGGCGCAGCACACCGAAGACAAATACAACATGCAATGGGCTCAAACACTGATCCATAACCTTGAACAATCTATAAAAGTATTAAACTTTCAGTCAGATAAAATGGACGTGCAAATCGACCTTATTAACCTCATTGCCAGTCACATTTCTGGAGTAAACACAAAATTAGACTTAATAACATTGTTATTAACAAAAAGAGAAACCCTGAATCAGCAAAGAGACAAAAATAATCAACTATCCTCATGCTACTGCAGCCCAATAATTGAGAAACTGGCAACCCTTCCGGAACTTTTAAAAGAGGTTCTAGGGCAGCAAAACAATCTTATAATAACAAGTGCCATGGAATACCTCAAAAACCTGTTGATCAAGAGGCAATTGAATATCTCCCCAAAGCCAACAACGAGGGACCAAAAAATACCAACGTACCACCTGCTAAATTAGAATTTGAGACACAACTAAATCAAAGAGAACAACAACTAGTGGCCCTTCAGCCAACAGCAATGGCGGGAGTCAAACCAACAAAACGGGAAAGAAAGCGTGCGAGGAAGGCTAGGCTTAAATATAACAAACAATCTAGCCCTGCCCCGGTCAAATTATTTCCACTCTTTGCAGCAAAAACACCCATGGAAAAGAAAAAAACACTCCCCCTCTTGCCCGTCGCAGGAACCCTTGAAAATGACCAAACCCAATCTATTCAGTTCTCCTTCTCAAAGAGTCAGGGCCTTAGCCATATCGCCGAACCTCAAACTTCCCCCCAAACCTAGCAAGGCGCCGGAAGCCCACCACTAGAGGACAAAGCCATCGAAAATGCAACCCCGGCCGTGCATCTAAAGGTAAAAAACATCATCTGACAAGGAAGAGGGTGAAGCAGAACACAGAAAAAACCAGCAAACAGTGGGAAATAGAAGCCCATGGAGCAGCAATGGCGCAAGTATACAACAATGCACAAACAAGGGGCCTGACGTAGAAAAGTATAATCAACCTTCGGCGAGTATGTTGGATGTCCCAACATCATTCAACCCTCAAAACCTTCCCAAAATTATCGCCGTAACAATCAGGGGAAAGGATTGCCACTGTAAGCTCCTTAACCAGGATCAAGTGGAGCCACAAACAGGGCAGGTGGCCCAAATATCATCGGGAACACCTAACGCCAGGTTAGAGGTGCCAACCACATACATGGCCGAGTATGAATAAGAAAGTGGTCAAAACATCCCATTAATCTCAACACCAAACGGTGGAAGAAAGGAACTCGTACCCTCTTCATACAAAAAACAAGTCGAATCAGATGAGTGTGAACTGAAACTGTCTTTCATCCCGGAATATTCGTCAAAAGGCACCCAAGATATATTAAATAGGGGAAACCTTTTGAGACTCTTTTACGAAATCCCCGAATTAAAAGGAATCCGTTTGTGTGACCTAACTTCGGTGGAATTTAGGGAACAACTGGGAGGGGAGTGGAGGAGTCTCTGACAACTTGGTCGATCAAGGACTTGGTGGACAAAATAGTAGCTATGAGTGGAAGATTTGGAGCATGGGGCATCAGGCTAAAGCCACATCAATGCCCAAGGTACCCACACCCCTTTCTTAAAAAACCAAACGAAGTGAAAAGCCCAGGAAAACACCAGCCCACATGTGTACGTGGTGTGCGTTCCAATTCACCGGTAGCTCCCTCTTGCAAGAAAAGGCAGCCCAAAAGCGAATGTCCTGGTAATACCAGGGGAAGCCTACAGGAACTCAAGGACTGGTACTGGATCCCAAGAACGCTGAACAATAAGTATTCCTAACCCCAAGTAAGAAAAAGTATAACATTAGCAACGGAAGATGCCCAAATAGCCATTATCTCGCTCTGTTCACAGCTTCGGTGATATGGGACAAGACCATGAAACGGTATCATTCCTTATGCAACAACAAATAATCCTGCTCCAAGAAACATGGAACATGGGGGCAAGCTCAATTCCTGGTTTCATTGACCATCACTGCCTGGCAGAAAGACATTCAAATTGTGGCCACCCGAGAGGGGGCTTATCAATCTTCATCACTCAAAAATGTAATTGAGCAACGGAAGAACTAAACACAGGAGCAAACTGGATCCAAGTGATCAAGGTAAGCAGCAAGGAATCAACCAGACAACTTCTATTAATCAACGTCTACATCCATCTGGAGAGAAAAAAGCAGAAGGGCAAACATCTAACCCTAATAAAGTTATTAAAATCATTGCAGAAAAGCCCATGAATACCCAAATAGTGATTTCAGGCGACTTTAACAGCAACCTTCCAACGACTCAATGGGGAAGAAATAGTAAATCCTCCCAGGGTGCGACTGAGCTTGTGTGTAAACTAGCAGCCCTTGACATGACAATCATGAACGTTAAATCTCTGGGGGATTCGCCACCCGCCGCAACATATCTGAGCGGAAAAGTCGCCTCAACAATAGACTACATAATTATCAGCAATAACCTGCTTTCACAAATTAACAACTTTAGAATTATCCCACGAGCCGAAAGTGACTACCTCCCGCTGACTCTGAACTTGAAGAACAAAAGAAAAATCGCCCAAAAGTGCAATACCATCATGCAGCCGCCTGAAACGTTCAATCTTCATAAGCTAAAATGGCGAGGAGTGGCCCCCCAATCCATTCAGGAGAAAGTCAAGGCATTCCAAGAAAACCAAGGCCCCGTACTAGAGTACGCCCACATAAGCCTCTGGGAGCGACTGGTCAAGTTTTTGGTCTTTAATTTTCCAGTTCCCTCGGGACAGATTTCAACAAAAGTCACCAGAAGGGATCCGTGGTTCAATCAAGACCTCAGAATGCAAAAAAGAGAGATCGCGAGAGAAGTGCGACGTCTATCTCCAGCAGGAAAAAAGGGTCCAAAACAAGAAAAAAAAGTTGCACACACTAAGGCGTATGTACAGGAGGAACCTGGAAAGAGCAAAAGCGGCGCATAAGGGGTCCATCTGGCTGCAACTATTATCTGCCAGTAAAAAATCCAACATTAGCGATTTCTGGGGCATAGTAAATACATTAACTTCCGGACCAATACTTCAGCAAGAGGCAGGAATTGGTGCTGATATATAGATTGCCCACGTGAAAACCCTGTTTAACAAATCTGTTCCGAACAATTTCCTGCAGAAGGCATCACATCTCAATCAAATTCACTTATCAACGAGCCAAACTCCCTGACAAACGTGAAAGAGCTAAGTGGCCTCATAGCGAAACTAAAGTCTCAGGGAGCGGCCGGGCCAAATGGCATACCAAACACAATTTTTAAGAATAACCCAGAGCTGTGGTCTTCCATCCTCACCCCAGTCTTCAATGAGATTTATACGCAGTCCAACATCCCGGCTTCCTGGAGGGGGACCATCATCCACCCCATATTCAAAAAGGGAGATCATCGTAAGCCGGGAAACTATAGACTAATCTCACTGATTGACGTTGAAGCAAAACTGTATGCTCCATGCCTGCTAATCCAGTTGCAAGGTTGGATGGAGGAAAAAAACATAATTCCCAAATTCCAGACAGGATTTAGGCAAGGCATGGGTACTCTATCCCACCTTGCCACTCTAGCACTTTTGACGGAAAAAGCTCGAAAAAGGAAACTCAGCCTGTTCGCCTGTTTTGTGGACATCAAATCTGCATTCGACAAAGTGAGCAGGAGTCATCTATGGAAAAAACTCAACAGATGGGGCTTGCCGAACATACCGCTTAATGCCATTATCTCTTTGTATACTGACACCTGGGCAAGAGTCAAGCTGGGAAATGGGTTGAGTACTACCGCAAGTATCTACACACAAAGCGGCCTGAAACAAAGATTGTGTCCTGGCCCCCAGCCTTTTCAACCTGTACTTATCTGACATAGCTCCATACATAGAAAAATCAGACTGTCACCCCCCGAAATTAGCTAACGAACCGGTTGCAATCCTACAATACGCGGACGACATAGTCTTGCTGAGCCAAACCCCAGTTGGGTTGCAGAGATCAATAAACAATCTGGTATCCTACTTGGACAAGGAACAGCTGGAGCTAAACAAAGAGAAAACAAAAATCGCCCGCCTAGTTGATAGCAAAAAATTAAAGTTCAAATGGAAGGTCAATGGGGCTAATGTAGTAGAGAAAAAAGTTCATACAAATATTTGGGCGTAACAATCGGGCAGGGTACCATTCATAAAGAACATAAACTGGCACTCAAAGCTAAGGCACAATCACTGATCTATGCATATAGATTAATACGTAAAAAAATTGGCCAAACTATTCCCACTTGCTAAAAGTAATGGCCGCCCAAATCCAACCCAGTTTGTCCTATGGCTTGGCCCCTTGGTGTGGCAAAGACTCGCCCCTACAGAATGAGTTGCAGTCAAAAATTTACAAAGCTGTTTTTGATCTGCCGAAATGTGCCTCGCCCGCCCAGGTCAAACTGGAATTTGGTCTCCAGCATCAGAAAAACAGGGGAATGAGTAACTTTATAAAATTCTGCCACACTATCCGCTCCTCCGACCCGGGCACTCTGAACAGCCTATGCTGGGACGAAATGAAGTCTCTGAGGGAGCAGGAAATGCCAAACTCCTGGGGGAGCTTCCTGAGTACCTCTCTGGTTAAGGTGGAACTACAATCAGTATGGGACAAAGGGATGGATAGAGGAACTTTCAACAAAATAATAAATGTTGCAGCCAAAAAAAAATCTTTACTGAGGACAAAATTGCGCTCACCAGGAAGCGGCATGGATGGACAGTTATAAATTCGTACAGGTTCTCAAAGCCACAAGCTTATTTATCTGCCCATTTCAGCTCTTATCTAAAAACAAGCTTCTTAAAGTTTAGAATGCGCCTGTCCAGCCATCCAACTCCAAAGGAGGCAGTATCTGAAAGCCATTTTTAATGAACTGAACATCCGGTCCAGCAGACAAGCAGTTATACGCTGGTTGGAGGGCTCGTTGTGTATCCTGGCTTGCCGAGAAGTTAAATTCATGAAACTTGTCAATACTCTCCTATTGCAAGCTGATGAAGACTAAATACAAATTCATGTTAAATCAACCCATCACCCTTTTCAAGGGGCATATGATACTCGAGTTTTAAAACTGTTAAAGTAATATTTTTTAATAATTTAATTTTATTGCCATGTACTTTTTGTAATATAAAATAGTGATGCATTTCGATCTTTTTTAGTGCATTATAATGCTATTCGCCTATGCAGATTTATTCCACTTTTCTAGGGGGGTTTTAGTAATGATTTTAACTAATCAAACAATAAAAAAAACTTGAACTTGATAGCTTGACTCCAGTGGAGTGGAGAGCATGGGACTCACGTCTGAGCATACCCATCCCACTCTGGGTGACAAATGCAAAAACAACAGTTGATGGACAGAATGCAGAACAATGTCATACATTCACCCCAGTACAGGTATCTGGGCCTAAATCCATCGTTTTTTTGCACTCCACACCACCTCAGTTCAGACTATGCAATATGCAAATAAAGACTTGACCCTGTGCCTCATGGGAACAGTCCAGCCCGAACTGCCAAGCCATGTCTTTCCTGGACTGGAATCAAGCATCCTAGGACTGGTTTCTGGCTATTAGCCGTCTTCAGCCAGGATAGCTTGACTCCAGTGGTGTGGAGAGCATGGGACTCACGTCTGAGCATACCCATCCCACTCGGGGTGACAAATGCAAAACCAACAGTTGATGGACAGAATGCAGAACAATGTCATACATTCACCCCAGTACAGAGATTCGGGCCTAAATCCATCGTTTTTTTGCACTCCACACCACCCCAGTTCAGACATGGCCATATGCAAATCAGCCTTGACCCTGTGCCTCATGGGAACAGTGCAGCCCGAACTGCCAAGCCATGTCTTTCCTGAACCGGAATCAAGCATTCTAGGACCGGTTTCTGGCTATCAGCCGTCTTCAGCCAGGATATCTTGACTCCAGTGGTGTGGAGAGCATGGGACTCACGTCTGAGCATACCCATCCCACTCGGGGTGACAAATGCAAAAACAACAGTTGATGGACAGAATGCAGAACAATGTCATACATTCACCCCAGTACAGAGATCTGGGCCTAAATCCATTGTTTTTTTGCACTCCACACCACCTCAGTTCAGACATGGCCATATGCAAATCAGCCTTGACCCTGTGCCTCATAGGAACAGTCCAGCCTGAACTGCCAAGCCATGTCTTCCCTGTGTCGGGAGTGCAGGGCCGCGTTTGGTATGTATGAACTCGTGAGATTGAATGATGCGCAATGATATATGTGGCATGATATCCGCTATACAAATGCCAATTCAATTCAATATATAGGACAAAAGCTCTCTTGTATACCTGTTGAAAATTAATAAAGATCACTTGAGAAGGAAAAAAATCACATATGAGAGCATCTTCAAATATGTGAGATCAGCTGGTCTGCTGTACCAATAAAAACTATTTTTTTATTTAATAGACTAAAGGTTTGCTCTTTATATAATTCAAGTCTAGCCATATTTAGGATATACATGACCTCTGACTTGCCTGTTAGTTCATTAACAGCATTGCCATCAGGGTGGGGCAGGCATGTTTCTCAAATCATATTTAAAACCTATCACTTTTAATGAATACATAACTAAAGCATGAAGTGGGAGCACAATGTCATTTGAAATTAGCAGTTTACATTGAAATGGCCACACAATTTCCAGATGAAACGCGGTTTTGCTGATAAAACTATATATATTGCAATAATGTTTGGAAATCTAGGTTCTGTAAATATTTAGCATTTGCATACCACCAAGTAAAGTGCTAAGGTTTGTTGTGCTCCTATTTAAATCTTTATTGGCATCACAGTTCTGAATAACAAAAAAAATTGCTTTTGTAATTCCTGGTGTATTTTTTAATATTTTAACTATTCATTTACAAGCTGTTTAAATGTTATGTGTTAGAAAAAATAACTGAAATCTTACAGCCTGCTTGTTCACAATGATTGTCAGACTGCTCCTGTGGGACCTGGCCCTTTTTGGCAGGTTCACCCCGAAACTTTTTGCTTTTTCCTAGCCTGTTTCTGTGACCTGGTGTTGTTGATTTTAGGCCTCTGCGCACTTTTTCACTGTGGTACAGTGTAAAGTGCGTGAGCTCTCTGTGTATGTGTGATGAGTGACTTGCCCTCCCATAGGAATGAATGGAGAATATGTATGCCCATGGTAGTTCCTGATGTGTGAGGAGTGCAGGGTCGCGTTTGGAATTTGCGAACTCGTGAGATTGAATGCTGCGCAATGATATATGCGGCCTGATTGTGTCTAGTGTAGAAGTGCCACTTCTAGAAGTTGGCATATTTGTGTAATTTGTGCCAGGCGTGTGATTGGCTGGAGCCTGGCTCCAGGAGGGTGCCTGGGCCTGCTTGTGGATTGACTGTCTGGTTTGAGGGTGACAGGGGCTGGGGAGCCCCCAGGAGGTTGTCTGAGTCAGCCCTTGGTTGAATGACTGCATCTGCAACTAGAGTGGTGGGAGGAGATAGCACCTGGGAGTGAATGGGGCTGGGTTTTCCCCACACAATGCTGGCTCCACCCCCTGTAGTGCGTCTGATGTCCCTAGCCTGGCCTGTGAAAGGAGTTCCCTATAACCAGTTGTAGCTGGTTCTCACACTGCCTGCACCCTGCTAGACAAAGGATTTCTCTGTATAAAAAGGGACTGTGTCCCCTTCCAAAATGTTCTTGTTTCTGACTTGAATCCTGCCAGGGGCGTGCTGCTGCTTGGGCTCAGGGGAAGGCTTGCCTCCCTGGGCCCTGCCCAGCCCCTGGACACCTGATGGACTTTCCTTTTTCTTGGGAGCTGCTTTCTGCTCCACCTTAACCCCTCCAGGGCTGCTGGAACCGTTTTTGCTGGGCTGCCCCAAGAAAGGAGACGGGCTGCCTTGGAGCCACGAACGCTCCACATCGAGTCCCGGTCCCGAGATGGGGGACCGGGTGAACAGCGAAGCGAGCGCTTTGTGAAGGCGGGGCTCCCATGAGGAGGGGGAGCCCCGCCGTGCGCACCGCCGCTGGCAGGAGAAGCAGAGTCCCGCCAAGCAGAACTCTGCAAGCCCGGTGAGTGGGGGCCCGGGGTGTTTGGTTGGGAGAAAAGGGAGGCGTCGGGGCACATTGCCGGTGCCCGCCTCCCCCCGTGTGGCTTGCTGGCAGTTTTCAGGCAGCCTCCTTGTGTAAAGCCCCGGGAGGCTCCTCCTGAGCGTGGGGGCATTATGCATTGAGTCCCCCGAGCAGGACTCCACCTAAAAAGGGGGCATTATTTCTTTAAGAGCCTGAGAGGCTCCAAAGGGGCAATCAGCTTGTTGTGTATGAGCCCTGAGAGGCTCACAGCCCCCATTGTTTGTTTAGAGCTCAGCGAGGCTCTGGAGGGCCAGTTATTTGTTGAGCCACGAGAGGCTCGTGGGGGCAAGTTGTTTTCGAGCCCCGAGGGGCTCCGGGGGCATGTTTGTTTAAGGAGCTGAATTGGCTCCCCCCGCCCCCCTTATTTTTGAGAGGAGCCAAGGTGCACCAAGGCCAGAGTGATTTTAGCATCCCCACGAAGGACTTGGGGGACATCTTTATTTACAGAGCCCCATGTGGCTACAGCCTGCGCATATGGGTCTTCAGAGCCAGTTGGCTCCAACAATTGGCGCAGTTCTGTTCTAAGGTCAGTGAGGGCCCTGTTGCAGTTATGTTGCCTCCCAGCTGCCCAGCAATTAGTGGGCAGCTGCACCATTTAGGTGCAATGGAGAGAGTCCCTGTGTGGGACAGAAATGGCACAGTGGTGCCAGGCCTTCTACAGCTGCGCAGCACTTAGTGCCAGCTGCAACGTTTAGGCCCTGTTGTTTTTCCCAGCTGCCCGGCAATTAGTGGGCAGCTGCAACGTTTAGGTTTGCGCCGGTGGCGCACCCCTGACTGGCGCTGCATGGCAGTTTATTTCACTATGTGAGTTACGCCCCTAAATGTGAGTTATGCTTAGGGGGAGAGTCTAATGTGTTTAGACTAGTGAGTGGTTGCCTACTGTAGTTTTCACTGGTTAGGCCCAAACGTGAGTTATGCGTAATGTGCTATGCCATTATACCTGTGACACCTCTGAATGTGTTTTATGAATTATGCATCTTACCTACACCTCTGAATGTTTTTATGCATCATGTGTTTTCCTGTGCTGCACCTCTGAATGTGTTTTGATGCATCATGTGTCTTGTTCCTTACACCGCTGAATGTATGTTTATACATCATGTGTCTTTCCTACACCTCTGAATGTTCTGTGCATCATGTGTAAATTTTCTTATTGTTCTATGATCTACAAAGTGCTATTTCTAGTTCTAAAAGTGTTGATTCTGACAGTGGCCCATGTGGCCCTGTCCTGTAAATAATCCCTTGTGAATATTGCCCGTGCCAGTTGGCACAATGTATATTGTGTGATTACTATCTGATGTGTTTTGACAATACAAAAGTTATTTTTATATAACCTTGTGTGGAGTTCCTTTTGTGGTGTGCCTAGGATGTTGTTGCTGGTGTGTACATGCGCAAATGCTTTACACATTGCCTCCGGGATAAGCCGGTCTGCTCGAGCCAAGCTACCAAGGGGGTGAGCAGGGGTTATCTTGGTGTGCGACTCCCTTGCCCTGACTAGAATGGTGGTTTCTGCCTAGCTTTGGCGTCAGCCTTAGCAAACCAGAAATAGCCAGTTCTAACAGCTCCCTTGACATCATTGCTCACTGTAGGAAGAGAAAGAGAATTTAAACCCATTTTCCAAGCAGCAGTTAGTAAAAAGAGAAATTGACATTTGACCTCTTTCCTTGAACAGACAGCAAACATGTCAAGATAAGAACAAGATTTGAAGGCATCTTTATTGATCATTCACTTTTTGATGGAACACCTGTTCCTTTCCAGATTATGTTCACTTGCCAGAATGAACCAGTAGGTGCTAAAAATAGCACTAAGTGATAAAATCTGCCTCGCCATTGCGAGTGGACGAGTAGATTTTTTTAGGCCTGTCCCATGTAACATTCATGTGGATTTAGTTGTGGTCAGTTTAGTTGGGAGATCATCAATAGCTGAAGAAAATATTTTAAAGTGTTCTTTGGATAAGAAGATGGATACCTTTCTATAGAAAATCTTCTCTGGTTCTAAGGTTGCCTTAAGGGCAGGCATTTATGGTGCTTACACAGCGCATTCATTAATTTCTGATTTCAAGGCTTTATGTCAGTGTATCCAGAATGGGACTGGATACCCTCGCTGGTGATAGTGCGCTCTACAAATATACATTACTGATTATTTTCAGCTCCTCTTACCTATGGAATGCCAAAAAAGTGTTTTATCAGATATTTATTTTGATCTGATTCGAGCCTCTGCTTTGGCCAGTGGTGCTTTGATTCCATCTAGATGGAACTTATACTTAAAAGACTGGAAGGAACACTTACTTAGCACAGAGATTCACTGCTTTAGGAATCTTTTTGAGGGTTCCAAGCTATTCGGAGCAGAATTGAAGGATAACTTCCACAAATTATTCACAGAGAGTAAGCATTCTTCTTCTTTCAAGAAGGGCACTACAAAGTCTTTGAGATTTTCGAAATGGAAGTCCTTCTGTCAGCCTTCTAGCTAACAATCAGTTGATCAAGCAAACAGATTTAAGGCAAGACCTCTTCATCCTCACTTGGTTCCTTCCCAAGACAGAAGCAGAACTCTGCATCCAAGCATCAGAATTCCTGAATATGCCCATTCCAGCTTTCTGTTACCAGTTGGATGGCAGATAAAGAAGTTTTTCTTCAAACATGAAAGGATAATAACCGGCAGATGGGTTTTCAACATAGTCAGATCGATTTATCACACCATGTTTTGATCTCCATTGTTCCCTCAAAGACAATCCTCACACCAATTCCCAGGAATCCAGACAAGAACCATGACTTGTTGAGAGGGGATTGTATCCCATATGAAGAAAAGAGCATTCTGTCCTGACCTGACAGAGCAGAGGGGTCCTGGTGAAGAAAGCAACAATATTTACTGATTGGTAACTGATTGGAGTCTGTTCCCCACCAGACTCCCATATTTTAACCCAGATTCCCCCCATTTTGAAGGAAGGCTTTCTTGCCCTCCTACACAAAGTTTCCTCTGGTTCTCCTAGCGATTGCTGCCCTCCCACAGTTCTCCGCGAAGCCTTTACTGTCTGCCCCGACCCCCCCTGGCTCTCTTGAACAACTCTCTCGCCATGGGCGAGGTCCCTCGCTCCTTTAAGCAGGCAGAGGTGGTGGCCATTTTAAAGAAACCCTCGGCAGACCCTTCCATTATGAGCAACTTTCGGCCCATATCTCTCCTCCCTTTCCTCAGTAAGGTTCTGGAGTCACATGTTACCCAGACTCTCAGCTCTTTTATTGAGGAATCTTGCTTCTTGGACTCCCAGCAAGCTGGGTTCAGACCTGCGCACTCCACAGAGGCAGTTATACTCTCTGTGATGGAGGAACTGCGCAGAGGGGCCGACGCCAACATCTGTCAGGCCCTGGTGCTTCTGGATCTGTCGGCCGCCTTCGACACGGTTGACCATGGTATCCTTGTCGACCGTGTCGGAAAGGCCGGCATCCAGGGCACCGCCCTTGACTGGATCCACTCCTTCCTGTCTGTCCGCCAACAGGCAGTCAGACTGTCCCAATTTTCAGCAGATCAGGTCGGGTTGACCTGCGGCGTCCCGCAGGGTTCCTCCTTGTCCCCACTCCTTTTTAATTTGTACCTGGCTCCCTTGATCCGCTCTCTCCGTAGGCTGAATGTCACCGCGTTTAATTACGCGGATGACATTCAACTGGTCTTTACCATCGACTCCTCGGATGAATCAATTTCCACTTTTCAAACCACCCTCTGCTTCATCAGTGACTGGATGAGCTCAAACCATCTTAAGCTCAACCCCGACAAGACCGAGTTGGTTCTTGTCGGGGGCCCTCTAATCCCTGGCAACCCTCTTTTTAGCCGTCAAGCTTAGGCAGCCCCCCTTGCCCAGTGAACTCAGCTAAAAGCTTGGGGGTTATCATAAGCAGCGATCTTTCTATGAAACCCCAGATTAGCGCGGTAGTGTCCTCTAGCCACTTTCAGCTAAGGAAGATTCGCAAAATCTCCCGCCTCCTCACCACCGAAGACTTCACCCTGGCCCTGCTAGCGTTAGTCATTTCAAGACTTGACTACGCAAACGCGCTTTACGTAGGCATTCCTGACTACCAAGCCAAGAGACTCCAGCTGATTCAAAACCAGGCCGCCCGTCTCATCTTCCGCCAGCCCAGACACCAACATGTCCGTCCTCTTTTAAAAAGTCTTCATTGGCTCCCGATCACTGCACGCTGCAAGTTTAAATTAGGCTGCATAATTTTTAAATCCCTTGCAGGCGGAGGCCCCTCTTTCATATCTTCTCTCCTTCACCCATATGCCCCCTCATGCAACCTTCACTCGTCCCAACTGGCTCTGCTATCAGTCCCGAGATTCAAGAGGAAGAAACATGGTGGCCTTAGGTTTTCTTTTTTAGCCCCTTGTTTCTGGAATGCCCTCCCCCTCCCCCTAAGGCTGTCCTCCTCCTATTCTAGGTTCAGATCCCTCCTCAAAACTTTCTTGTTTACTGAGGCTTTCAATTAGCTTTGTCCCTCACTTTTTCCTGTTCCTTCAGCACAAGCGCAAAGAAACCTTCAGGTGTTAGTAGCGCTATATAAATTGTTTTAACATAACATAACATAACAAATCTAAAGAATCTCAACCAATTCCTCACCGACATCAACTTCAAAATTAAACAGTACAGAGAATCTCTCCTTTGTTCCCATCTCACAGTTTCATGATTAGGCTAGACCTTATGGATGCGTATCTACACATGCCCAAAGCAAGAAAGGACTGGATGTTTCTGACTATGGGGTCAGCATTGGCAATTCATGGTCCTCCAATTCGAGATCAAGTCGACTCCCAAAGTCTTTACAAAGATGAAGGCTCCACTTGCTGGACATTCCAGCCTTCCTGTACTTCGACTGATTGCTCATTGGTCCTTCTATCTCAGAGACACTCAGTTATGAGGACCACAATGCCGATGATCTCCAGGCTGGACCTTCTTCCCAACAAGCAACATGTCAGTTAACTATGTGAAAGGAGATCAAGTTCATATGAGGCATTTTCAGAACGGACTAGGGCACAATCTTCCTTCCAGTACAGAACTTGATCAGGATTCTCCTTGTTCATAAGGACATTTTAGCCATACCATACTATAAATAGAAGTCCTGAATTGTATTGGGCCCACTCATTGGACCTCGCTATTACCCTGTCCGCTCAGGTCAAACTGGATTTGATATTGTGGTTAAACAGGGACAATCTTCAGAAAGGTTTATGAATGCACCCTCTAAAACCAATAGTTCTCACAACAGATGCCAGCAAGGTCGATGGTGCACGACCAGTCATATTGACAGAAGTGGGCCATCGTGGAACAGGAGAAATCAGAACTGGAGGGAGCTAATGACAGTCTTCAAAGCTCTCCTGAGATTCATGGGTTTCATTATTCAGAAGGATGTGTTAGTAAGAACAAACATCACGTCTCAGTCACCAAAGTATACATCTATCATCACAGGAGGTCCAAGTCCTTGAATCAAGTAGCAACAGACATGGGCCTTTGGGCAGAGGCCAACCTGCTGAGTCTCTAAGATGTCCACATTAGGGGAAAAGACAATATCCAGGCAGATCGTCTGAGTAGGTTCTTTTCTTGTTCAGTGAACCTCCCCATAACTCAGAGGATCTTCAAATGGATTGGAAAGAGGTTTAGTGTTCTGCTCTTGGATCTGTTTGCATCCAAGGACAACGGAGTCATCCGACGATACTGCTCAAGGTTTCTGGAGAGGGGAGACTGGGGTTTTGGAAGCCTTGCTGCTAAAATGGCCCCATAAACGTTTGTGTGCTTTTCTTCATTTTCCTCTGAAATAAAAAACTTTGGCAAAGATTCAGCAGGAGAAAGAGGATGTAATCCTTATAGTTCCATCATTAGCCAAGGTTGTCATGGTTTCCAACCCTAATGACTCTGGAATATGTCCCCATGGGTACTTTCTAGTGAACATCCTCCCATCAAGTCATCGTTCCTTTCCCCTTGAAGACTGTTTCTGTTTGTTTGGAGGTTGAGAGGACGACCTTATTAAGTAAGGGTCTTCCGCCTAGCTTGGTGGAAACAGTCCTGAAATCAAATGGATCTATTTTCAAATCCTACCATCGGCAGTGGGACAACTTTGACAAGTGGTGTTCTCTACAAGACTTCTCAGCTTACGCTTATCACTTTTCCACAGTGTTACAATTGTTGGTTGAGGGGTTTTATTTAAATCGTTCTCTTTCCACTACTAGTTTGCTATTAAGTTTGCTATTTAGTTTGCTATTAAGGCCTTTCAGGATTTCCCAATCCTCAGAAGAGCATCCATAAATTATTCAGCAGGGTTTGAGAATGTTTTCTATATTGAGATCTTTCTTGAGATCTTCACCTCCTCTTTGGGTTCTTCCACAGTACTTCAATCTCTTCAGTTGCCTTCTTTTGGGCCTTTGGAGGAGGTAGACTTGAAATTCTCTCTTACAAAGTGGTCTTTCTGGTTGCTATCACCTTTGCTTGCAGGATTGGGAACTGTTGCCTCTTTTTTGTATCCCTCCTTTATGAGGTGAAGTGATTTTGAGACTGGAGCCTTCTTTTCTACCCAATGTTATTCCTAACTTTCACAGCTCATAGGAGGCGTTTCTTCCTTTAATTGTTTCCTCTACTGAGGAGGGGTTTATTTGCACTCTTTGGATGTTAAAAGAACTCTCTCCATTTATTTAAACATGTCACAACCTTTCTGGATGTCAAGCCACCTGTTTGCGACTTTCAGGCAAGTAGATCGAGGAAAAAAAGTGACAAAAACAATTTTGAGTGGATGGCTGACGGCCACTATTTTACAGTCGATTCAAGGGTCCTCTGACAGTAGATCGGTTCAGGGAAGATCTACTCGAAGCAATGATTCTTCCAAGGCTGAGTTCCAGGAGTTTCTATTCAAGAGATTTGTACGGCCACCACATGGTCCTTGGATTCTCCTTTTGTCAATCAGTCAATCAGAGACTTGTAAAGTGCAGCTACTAACCAAAAAGGGTCTCAAGGCCCTGGGGGATGCTGGCTGTTGGTCGGACTGGGTTAAGGATCATTTGAAGAGCCAAGTCTTAAGGTCCTTCCTGAATTGGGTCAGTGATGCGGATTGCCTGAGGTGAAGGGCTGGGTGTTCAAGGTCTTGGCGGCGAGGTAAGAGAATGACCTTCCTTCGGTTCTGGTCTTGTGGATCCTGGGGACGGAGGCGATAGCGAATTGAGAGGTTCGGAGCTGTCTGGCGGGTACGTGGAATGTGAGGCAGTGTGTAGAGCTTTGTAGGCGTGAGTGAGGACGTTGAAAGTGACTCTCTTGTTGACTGGGAGCCCGTGGAGTTCTTGGAGGTGGCTGTGG
Organism: Lissotriton vulgaris; assembly: GCF_964263255.1. Taxonomy (NCBI): domain Eukaryota; kingdom Metazoa; phylum Chordata; class Amphibia; order Caudata; family Salamandridae; genus Lissotriton; species Lissotriton vulgaris. Next base: position 500,926,497 of record NC_141685.1, read on the forward strand.
TAAGGCATATCGAGGACCAGTCTGGCTCTGGGATTTTGGATGTTCTGTAGTTTCTTGAGCTGTTTCTGGGTGACATCAGCATAGAGTGCGTTGCCATAGTCGAGTCTGCTGGTGATGAGTACATGGGTGATCGTCTTTCTGGATGCTGTGGAGTTCCATCTGAATGTCTTTCGAAGCAGGCTGAGCGTGTGGAAGAAAGCTGAAGAAACTGTGTTGATTCACCGGTTCATAGTGAGTGATGAGTCCAGTATGATCTGGAGGTTGTGTAGGGGGTCTGCTGCAGTGGGGGGGAGATCCCAGAACAGCTGGCCAAAAGGAGTCGTTCCAGGCTGAAGGGGTGGGTCCCAAGATGATTACTTTGGACTTGTCCGAATTGAGCTTGATTTAGCTGTCTTTCATCCAGGTAGCAACGGACTTCATTCCACTGGGGATGTTGGTTCTAGCGGTTGTGGGTTCATTGGTGAGGGAGAGGATCAGCTGGGTGTTGTCAGCGTATGAGACTATGTTAGGTCTGTGGCTTCTGACGATGACTGTGAAGGGGTCCATGTAGACATTGAAGAGGGTGGGGCTCACAGAGGAACCCTTGGGTACTCAAGGCTGATTTTCGTAGGTTCTGAGAGGAACTGTGGTAGTCTGACCCACTGGGTCCAGCCGGTGAGGAAGGTGTGTATCCAGTCCAAAGTCTTGTTGCGGCTGATGGCATTGTGGAGTCTTTTGATAAGAGTGCAGTGGGAGACGGAGTCGAAGGTGGCCAAGAGGTCTTGTAAGATGAGCAATGCGGTCTCGCCCTGGACAAGGAGGGAGTGGATGTCGTCGGTGGCTGCGAGAAGTGCAGTCTCTGTGCTATGGTTACTTCAGAAGCCAGATTGGAAGGTGTCCAGGACGTGGTTCACATCGATGAACTTGGAGAGTTGGGAGTTCATGGCCTTCTCTATGACCTTGGCTGGGAAGGAGAGGAGGGAGATCAGTCTGAAGTTCTTTAGGTCTGTCCGGTCTGAGGATAACTTCATCGGCAGGGGTTTATCTCGGCATGTTTCCAGTCATCGGAGAATGTGGCGGTTTCGATGGAGCAGTTGATGGTGCGGCGAAGCTGGGAAGCGATGGCGGCAGCTGCTCTGTGGAAGATGTGGTGCAGGAAAGATCCAATGGGGCTCTTGAGTGGATGATCTTCAAGGCCTTGAGCGTGTCCTCTGTTGTGAGCAGGGTCCAGCAGAACAGGGTCTGTTGGGGTGCGGCTTAGTGTGTGCAATGGTGGCGGGCCTGTCGGCCGGGTCCAGGGTGTCGAAGCAGTTGTGGATTTTCCTCATCCTCTGGTGGAAGAAGTTGCCAAGTTTGTTGCAGAGTTCTTGGGGGGGGATGTCTGTTGTCTCGCTGTTGGGCCTGGCAAACTCCGTGACAATGGTGAAGAGTTCTTTGCTGTTGTGTGCGTTGGTGTTGTTTCTGTCTTTGAGGGCCATTTTCTTAAGGGCTTTCAGGAGGAGGTGGTGTGCGTTGACTATGGTTTGAAAGGTTGCGTGAGTTTCCGGGGATGTGTTGTTCCTCCATCTCTTCTCGAAACATCTGCAGGTGCGTCTGGACTCGTGGAGGGCGGGAGAGAACCAGCTTGCCTTCTTGGAGTGTTGTTTGCTTGGGCTTTTCTTGGGGGGGGGGGGGGGCAGGGTGTCGGCGCGGTAGGAGATCTATAACATACATTACAAACTTAACAATATACTTGACTATGGTTTAAATTTTGGTGCAGGTGATCTCAAGTCAGTTTTGGAATAAAGTGTTTCTAATTTTTCACAAGAGTATGCGTTTAATGTCATGGTCATGCATTCTTGTGTTATATTTTGGATCAAAGGCATATGATTTGGTATACCGCAAGGTGCAATGACTAGGACGAGGATCAGGGATGTAAAGGTAATGTCTCGATTGCTTACTGGTGATCTTCCATTACACTTAGTCCTACTTGTCATTGTCACAGTCATTACAATCCCAAGCACCTGCATTGCCTTTGATTAGGCTTCGAAATGTCAGGAGGATTCTGAGTCAAGCTACCAATATATAGCATTCAGAAGGGTGGGTAGGAGTTACCAAGAATTCTCCTGTGTTTTTTTGATCCGGGGGTGCAGTCAAATCAAGGTGTAATGACTGTGATGAGGACGAGTAGGACTGAGAATAAATAATATTACCGTGAGTAATCATGAAATTTCTGTACGCTCTATTGGTTGGAAGAAAAATTTGAATCACACATTAACAGGCCAATGGATGAAGAGTGTTGGCTGAAAGCCCGGATAACACATCGTTAAAGAAAAATCTACCTGTCTTGGCTAACGCTTGACCTATAAAGCAGGTCCCTAGTTCACCGAACCATCCCTGAGAAGCTCATCCGTACATCGTATTTCTGTGCATCCTGGGATTTTTAGTCTTAGTTTTCTAATAGCCTAATCAGGACTATAACTCTCTGACGGTAAAGAAAAAACCGAGGACTGGATGAGATAATCATGCATGCAACTTGGAGCTCTGAAAAAATACATTACACACAAGTGGCTCTAAGCGAGTTAAAATAGACCGTGGTTCTCCAAATAAATATTTTGACCAGAAAAGGACAAAAGTCGAGAACAGTCCCTATTTCAAACATTGCAAAAATCAAAATATTTAAAAAGGTATCAAGCAGGCAAAGAATTTTTGAGAAATGTGTTTTATATAGACAGAAAACCTTTTTGCAAACAACTGAAATGGAGTATGATCAGTATTCGATGTGTTCTATCAGAAAAAGTATCCCTCCCATACCCCACCAACCCCAGTGAACAGCTGCGACAGTTGCTTGAGATGGAAAGAAGTATAATTTAGGTATGGTAACAACATTAGGAGAAATGACACCATGACTGAAAATACATACATGAAATTTCTGAGAACATTTGGTTTTAATCTCGCATAGTCGAACTAGAAATCGACTATTGCTGTAAAAAAAAAATCCCACAAAAAATGTTGGTTACCATTTGTTCATTTAAACAGAGAAATCAGTATCCTCACCTGCCTCGTCCGCATTAGCTCTGCTTATGCCTACTACCATCGTACACACTTGGTAGGTGTTTCACATTGGTTGCTGTGGAAACCCGACAGGACACCACATAATGTCAAGTGAAACTGAAATAAGGTTAGCCCTCAGAATAGGTGACTTTATAGTATGTCGTGCACATTTAGTGATTTTAGCAAAAAATACAGTTTGTTTTGCAGTAACCGTAAAAAAAGTAACTCCATTTGGTAATGTGAAGTGTCCGTTCAATTACGTAGCGATGTGAGCGAAGGAGTACAACATAATTGCAGCTGTCTGGACTTGGTTATAAACAATCTCTGAATCCAGGGTATTAAAAAAAAACACGATCATGGCCATTTTATAATAGTACATTTACGAAAACAATGCGGATCAGGACTTAATTACAGGAATTGCAAATCTATCTTTATACTTTTCTGGGTTGTAGTTTAGGTTTTCAGGCACCGTGTAAAAAAATGTGCAATGACTTTAAAACCAACAAATTTTGATTTATCTTTGAAACGCGTTGAAGCGTGTATGATTTTCTTTCTTTACAACAGATTTCATTCTAAGATGGCGACCTTGTTTTACAAAGGAATTAAGCACCAGCAGCAGTAACAAGACATTGGTGCCAAGTCCTTCTTCTTTTTCTATGACTAGGAAGTTCGTGTCCAGCTGAAATAATGGCTACATCTTCTGCTGAAATTATGCTCCAAAAAGAAACACGGAGGAAGTTAAAGCAGTTTGATAAAATAAGAGGTACACAAAGAGTGAACATTTTATGTGCCACTACGAGAGTTTACTCGTTGACCCAAAAATGCTTTTTCTAGTGGTTCCGGGCGCATCAATTAATTCACATAAGAAGTTCAAATTATTGGTAGCTGCAACGTCATGGAATGTTTCTGCTCTGAGAGATTGAACATCAATTTGTTGCTGCTTTGAACGATTTTAGTGGCGGTATTTACGTGCTGCTGTGTAAATAGTGACATTAACCCGTATTTTAGCCTGTCGCTAGATGAATTCCAGATATTATGCACTAATTGCCATGTATTTATGCAAATATCAAAATATTTTTGGTGTAGAAAGCTCTTAATAGATACAATTTACAAACACAACTTGCTAGTTAAATACCAGAGGTTATTTACTATTAAGATTGCTGCTGGGCTTGTTTTTCTACTGGAAGGATAACCTTCCAGAACAACATACTATACTTAGACTAACTTTTAAACTTCCCCCACTTTGTATGTGTGCTGCACAGTGCGGCCAGCTGAAATGGGCGCTATTTGCTGCTGCTAAACCTTGTCTTTTTTTTTTTAAGTAAATAGGCCTTGGCATCCAAAACCTTGGGTGCTTGCAAGGGAACGCCCATGCACCACCCTTTATACTCCCCCCCACCCTTGGTGCTAAGTAATGCAAAGCAGTGCTATGCGCGGTTTTGCTCTACTTTTGAGTGAATTTCGAGCGCTAAACAAGTTTAGCATTGGAAAGTAAATTAGTAACACACCCACATCGATCAACACAGTAATTATAGCATTCTTGGACAACTTGGATCCAAAAATACTCCCTATGACATTCGTAGATATAAGTCTTGGTAGTCCCATAACTATAACATTTACACAACCCCCACCTCACCCTCATGAGTCAGTACTACAGAGTGTGATCTAGCATAAATCTCAGGGTGCACTAAAAATTTCTACATGACACACAACAAAATGTGAAGCATTTATATATTGCGCCACATACTTGATCAGGGTCAATACAACATATCCTCAGCTCATACACATTTGTTGACATTTCTGGGCTCTATACATTAAAAATTGACCTTTCAATTTTTATTTTTGGGTTCTTTTCAAAGTTTATCATCATAGGCTCCATACATAACACACACAACAATCGGTGCGGTGGGCATCCCAATGATTTTTCCCACTGAATTAATAATGTGTCTGTAGTTGAAATAAATGCATACCACAAGTGCCACTGAAGGGTTTCAGTACAGTAATTGAATAGTTTAAATATTTTATTTGTAAATCACATGAACTTCATTGTCAGTCATAGGTACTGTTCTATTACTTGATCTAATATCTTATCTGCATCAATTTATCACAGCCACTTGGATACTACAGTGACTTTAACTATCTATAATTGCACCAATTCTTTAAAATTATGCACATTCCTATAAGAAAAACCTGCTTTTTGTTTCTCGTGTTGAAGGCAAATTTGACAGTATGATTTTGATCCTTGGTAGTGTGCTAATTCTACCATTACGAGTATCTGGGTTATTATTTTGAGTTGCTTGTACATATGTATTTCAATACTGCAACATTCATTATTAAAATTCAAAAATATTAATTCTATTCCCCCTCTTTGCTATTTCGCAGAGAGTACACTTGCTTACTAATCAGGCCGAAATGGACATATCATCTCATATTTGATTTGAGAGGAACTATCCATTTGATCTATCAACATATATTATTACAAACGCATTACATATAAGTCACAAAGGCAGGAATTGGCAGCAGTCCCATCTCTATGGACAGTTTTTAACATGATGCAACTACCTCTTATGTTGAACAAAAAAAATCACTACTAAATAACTGTGGGATATGTTGCGTAATAGTTAATTTTCCAAATAAATCTACCTTTTTCTCTGTTCCTGTTGAACCTCAGCTATTTTAGACGCCTCATAAAGACCAAGTGGGCAAAACAATCTTGATTAAACGGAATGAATGAAAACTGTGCACTAATTTTTTTTTCAGGATATAGGTTCTTGTGAATATGTAAGGGGCGACCGATCGGTCCCCCCGAACGTATGGCGGAGTGCCCCGATCCCCCCGGGAAGCCATCTTGGGCGGGAGGCGAGTCCCGGCTGGTATGCCCGAAGCGGCGTAGCCGGGGCGCGCTTTTTCCCGCCCTAGAGTGGGTTGTCCTAGACACCGAAGCCGCCAGCCACGCCCCCGGAGGCGGGCGGAGGCGGGTTTACGCCCGCCCGAAGAGCGATAAAAGGAGCGACAAGCCAAAGTAGCATCCTCTTGTTCCTGTGCTCTGAAGCTGCACCTCCCCGCTGCCCGTGAGCTCGAGACGGAACGAAGAGCCAATTTTGAGCGTTGTAATTTTGTCTTTGTTCTTTCAGAGATCATCGTTCGAGAATGCCGGGCAAGAAGGTCGGAAAGCGGGTCGGTACCGATCAGATGCTCCGCATGCTCGTGAAAGACATGGCCGAGATGAAAAAGCAGATAGCGGCAATGAACGGTGTAGGAGGCCCAAAGCGAATCGTCGGACCAGCATTGCCGGGAGTAGTCCCTAGCGGGAGAGGTAGAAGGTCCAAGAGGGGGGCAACTGGGGGAGAGACCCCGGTTCCCGAGGCGCCGCCGGCGCTCCCCGATACACCGACTGAAGCCCCGATCCCGGTCCCGAAGGAGGGGCAACCAATCCCTGTTGTAGTCACCCCTGTGAACGGGGAGGATATGCCTCCCGAGTTGGCTGCACAGCTGGCAGCGTGGTTGGGAAAAGATAGCGAAGGCACCACGGCGGATGACGCCAGGGCAGTAATGAGGCAGTTGCGGCAGTCAAGAGAGGCCGCAAAGGCACCATGTCCTTTTGTTCCCCCGCAGGCTCCAGTGGGTGAAACCGCGGCGGGCACGAGTTCGGCAGCGACTATGGTTACAGCCTCTAGTTCAGGTAAGCAGCGACTGCCGATTGCGGGGGAGGGGTCTGTACCCTTCAGAAGGGAGAAAGTGGCTCAGCATATTCCGATTGAAATCAAGGAGAGGATATGGGGTGAGAAATATGTGAACATGTTTTCTTTGCTAACTGATCATTATGAGATCGAGCATGTGAAGGGTCAAAAAGAGTTTTTGCACCCGAGTGTTTGGCGCGCCAAAATGGCCGCTTTTAAGGTCGATGAGAACAAAGGTAATTGGGGCAGAGCATTTGGCATTTTCACTTCAATTATGGGGGAACGAAGGCCTGAAATGTTGGCCGAGTTACCCGTGTACCAGACACGTATTATGGAGTACTCTCAGTCATATGAGGGCAATCAGTGGTTTTGTTATGATAATGTTTTTAGGAAGGCCAAGGAGTTCGACACATCTCTGACGTGGGATTGTTACGACTCCATTTCTTGGCAAAAGATGGAGAAATCAGGCATGTTAAAGGCACCATTGGTGGGGGGAAGCGGGGGAGAGTTTTCCCGCCATTCATCTGGGGCGCCCTTTCGGGCAGGTTCAAGTAATGAGCATCACTCGAGATCGAGTGGCAATACAGGCAAAAAGGGCATCTGCTGGAATTTTAACAGAGGAAAGTGTACGAGGTCCCAGGGGTCATGCAAGTTTAGGCACGACTGTGGGGGGTGTGGGCAATCCTCGCATCCTGAGACCATGTGCAGAGCCAAGACGGGTGATAACGGAGGTAGGGGAAGCGCCAAACAGGTCTGAAATAGTCCGAGGGGCGCCTTTACCTACCCCGGTTGATACCATGGCAATGATTCCTTGGCTCAATGAATACCCGGATCATGTCTCCGCTGGGGTGTTGCGAGATGGGTTTTCATATGGTTTCCGCATCCCAGTGGGGAATTTTCAGGGTAAGGCACAGTGTAGGAACCAACTGTCGGTCCTGCAGAATACGGCGGTGGTACAGGCGAAGATTGTGAAAGAGTTGACCCGGGGTCGGGTTGCCGGACCATTCGACACGCCACCAGTTGCTAATTTTGTTTGTTCCCCTTTGGGAGTGGTCCCCAAGAAGGACCCGGGTGAGTTTCGATTAATACATAACTTGTCCGCCCCGAGAGGTCTTTCGGTGAATGATGCGATAGACCCGGAGGTGTGTTCGGTGCGGTACGCATCTTTCGATGAGGCCGTCGCCATGTTGAATCGCCTGGGGCCCGGAGCGCTGATGGCCAAATCAGACATCGAGTCAGCGTTCCGGTTGCTCCCGGTACACCCAGACGATCAGCGTCTCCTCGGTTTTATGTTTCAGGGGCGCTATTACATGGATAAATGTATGCCAATGGGATGCTCCATATCTTGTGCTTATTTTGAGAAATTCAGTTGTTTTTTGCAATGGGTATTCACAAGAATGACGAGGTTTCAACATGTTATGCATTATCTTGACGATTTTCTGTTCCTGGGTGCAGCTGGGGATCCAGAATGTGCACAAGCTTTAAATGAATTTTGTGGTCTGATGAATCAGTTTGGTGTGCCATTGGCACCAGGTAAGACGGTGGGGCCATCAACTTCGCTCGAGTTTCTCGGAATAGAGCTCGATTCACTGGAAGGTTGCTTCCGGCTGCCCAAAGAAAAGGTGGGGAGATTCAGGGCCTGTATTCGGGAAACCAAGGTGAACTTGCATCAATTGCAGCAAACGGTGGGTCAGTTGAATTTTGCCCTTAGAGTAATGCCAATGGCCCGCCCTTTCTCCCGCTCGATTGCTCAAGCCATGGTCGGTCTTAAAGAAGGGCACCATCGCACGAGGCTCTCGGCCGAGATTCGCCAGGACATGCGCATTTGGTTGGCATTTCTGGCGGATTTCAATGGTCGGGTGGTCTGGAACAAGCCGGCGGTGTCCTCCGAGGAGTTGGGGCTGTGGACAGATTCGGCGGGGAGTATAGGCTTTGGCGCCATATTCGGTAATCACTGGTCGGCCCAAAAATGGCCGTCATGGTGGCACGAGTGTGGGCTGACGAGCAACATTGCGTTTCTCGAACTGTTCCCTATTCTGGTGGCCCTACAAACATGGCCTGAGGGGTTCCGGGATCACTCTGTGGTGTTCTGGTCGGATAACATGACCGTGGTTGAGTGTATCAATAGTCAGGCAGCACGATGCAAATGGATTCTGAGATTGCTTAAGGAAATTGTGTTACTATGTATGCGATTGAACGTACTCTTTAGGGCAGACATGTGCCAGGAGTACTGAATCAGGCGGCTGATGCGCTTTCTCGTTTCCGTATGCAGGCCTTCTGGGGTTTTCTGCCCACAGCGGACCCGGTGTCGGTACCATTCCCCGAAGCTCTCTGGTCTCTCGGTGCCCCGAACTACAAAACCTCGTGGGAGAGAGTTTAGCACCCAGGACGAGGAAGGCATATGAAGGGGCGTTCCGTTCTTATCAGTCCTTTTTGGGTTCGGTTAGGGGGGAGCTTTGGGGCCAGGAAGAATATGTCGTAAAGTTTTTGCTGTCGTTACATCAGGCAGGCAAATCGGTAGCCACGGCCCAGAGGCATCGGGCCGCCATTTCCTTCATGGCGCGGGCTCATGGGATCCAGGACCCTACTGCATCTTTCGTAGTACAGAAAGCGCTGCGTGGGTGGCAACGCCTTGAGGGTCGCAGAGTAGATGACAGGCACCCGATAGGTCTGGAGAGGTTGGCTCTGTTATTTTCCGTTCTCCCTGCGACTTGTTCATCCCAGTCTGAAACAGTGTTATTCAGGGCCACTTTTGCATTAGCATTCCATGGGGCTATGCAGGTAAGCGAACTGGTGGCGAGGAACAAGCAGGATACGGGGGGGGGACTGTGCCGAGAGCACGTTCTAGTTAAGGGGGATACGATGATGGTCTCGTTTCCCAGGTCCAAGACCGATCAGGGTGCGATCGGGGACAGTATAGTAGTCCATCGGAGTCCCGGATCTCCCATGTGCCCCGTCGTATGCGTTGAGGAATATTTGGCGCAGAGGGCGGCATCATGGGGGGGGGACCCTGTTGAGGCACACTGATGCCACCCCACTGACGAGGTTTCAGTTCCAGCGGGTGCTAGCAATGGCAATTTCGGCCGCGGGCTTGAACCCGGGCGATTTTGGGACCCATTCCTTCCGGATAGGGGCTGCTACAGAGGCTACAGCCAGGGGTCTGAGTGTGGAAAAAGTGAAACAATTGGGGCGTTGGTCCTCGAACTGTTACAAAAGGTATGTGCGGTTGCACATGTTGTGAAGCTGTAATCATGTACTCACGCTTCTTGTTTTTGTTTGGTTTACAGTTTCGCAAGCTTACGAGGCGGGGCGGACTGTGCAGTCGACCCGACACCTGGGAACCAGCGGTCAAAGATCACCGGCTGCGGAAAAAGTGGTGTGGGTCGTGGGCCACTCATACGTGAGGCGTGCCGCGGACGTATTTAAAGCAGGTGACATGATTCACATGGCTGGGGAATACGGGTACAGGGTGACCTTCTACGGAAGGGGCGGGCTCTGTATTGACCAGTTTCAACCTTTTGTCGAGGGTTTGTTAGGGCGGACAAGGTCACCGCCATCTATAATCATAGTGCATCTTGGGGGCAATGATTTGGTGACCACTGGTAGACGACTACTTCTCGAGGCGATACTATCCACAGTGAGTTGGTTGGCGAGAAGGGTTCCAGGGTGCACAATTGCATGGTCCCATATGATTCCACGAAAAGTGTGGCGGAGGGCGAATTCTGTGTCTGCTATAAATCATTCGGTGAAGAAAGTAAATACCAAGTTGGCTAGACTGTTTCGTAAAGTGCATTGCATTCGATTCCTCATGGTTGTATCAGGGGGGACAGTATGTATCTGGAGGATGGGGTCCATTTGTCCCGGGTGGGGAATTCTTTACTCATAGGAGACCTCGTAGCCTGGTTAAAGAGTTTACAGCATGACCTTTAGGTAGGATTTTTGTGGGGGGTCCGGATAGCCGGTCAACTATCCGGCCTGTGGCGGTAAGGTCATGATCGGTGAGCAGTAATTGGAAGATCCGTGGTAAGTTGTGTGGGGTGGGGAGGGGGGTCCACGCTACCTTCTAGACACCTCACACGAGTCCTCGTCGAGTTAATGGGGGCCCCCGTCAAGACAAGGGAAATTGGTATGTGCACATGAGGTACAGTCCTCTGTGTGGCCGCCCCTCACAAGTGAGGTGGTAGTTCTGGTTTAGGGATCTGACACCGGTTACGACCTTGCCGTTGGCCCTTAACGTTAGGATATACAATTTCAATTTAAAAATGTTTTGTAGGATGTTAGTATCGGCTAGGAGAACCTTTGTATTAGAAATATGTTAAGGTCAGCCAAAACATCGATATATGAAAATGAAATTGTACATGATATGAAACTGTTATTTTAATGTTTTAATTTTGTTTCATATTTTAATAAATACGGCCGGGAGGGTAACTCCCTCCCGCCTTCCAAAAGTTCAGAAATGTTTCCGTATTCCCATTCTTGGGGATTGTGTTGAGAGGGGGTGGCGGGTATCTCAGCCATATTAGTTAGTTCAAGGCAAATCTGTACATAGTACATAGTCTGATTGAAAATTAAATCTAAAAATCCATTGTACTAAGTATGAACTGATAGTCTTTGTGAATCGCCCCCAACTTGTGTATACCTGTTTTAACATGAATGATCTTATTGACGAATGTCTGTAAACAATACACATCAAATAAAATATGTTGTCTACCATAGTTAGAAACATGAAATTTCATTCCAGTTAAACATCGAAATCCAGCAATCTATATATCATTCATTAAGAAGGTTCTTTCATTTCCTCTTCGATGTTTTAAACAAGCGCTAACCTTAGTTTCTAACCCAGTTTTAAATGGTGACTCTATGCATCTCAACTGGAGTTCTCTATAAGCACCTTGTTTGTACGGTAGCACTGTGTCAATAGAAACATATCTCAGCAGATCACTTCTGCCTCTGTGCATTTCATGAAAGTGTCAAGCCACTGGGAAATGTTTATCATTGGTCAAATTGCTTACTTGCTCAAGTAATGAATTTTTAAATTAACTCGGTGTGTGGTACTTCATATTATTTCACAAAATTTCTATGAGTGCATGCCTCACAATCACTACATTTATAGAAACTTAGCAAGTTCTTTTTGGCTGTTCATTTCTACCTATGATAGTTGGGTAGGGGCACAGCAACAGCACAGCTCCAGGTCAGAGTATTCAAAGAGTATCAGAGCTGAATTTTGGTCTTTCTCAAAGGTGATAATGATTTCCTTTCTGGCATGTGTAGTTGTGATTTCATTTCTACTGATCAGTTCAAATATGTTGTGCATTTGTGGTGAAGGTTGTATTCTTAACCTATACATGATTTTGTCCTTTAATGTCCCTTGAGCTCTAATTTAGTGTTTGATAGCACTGGAAACACTCTTGTTTCTGGGCAATTAGCAAAATCTGAAGGAAAGTTCAGTCATAGAATTTCTCTACCATAGTAGTAAAGCGTGGAGGAACTTCCACCACCAGTGCAATCTCCTCTGGATTTAGTATTTTCACAATCAGCGGCACTTTATGGTGCTGAGGTTTGGGGGCCTTCCTGTAAGACAAATTTTGAACGGGATGAAAACAATTTCATACGTAGGTTACTTAAAATACCGATTAGAACTCCCCTAGTTCCAGTGTTTTTGGATATTGATATTAAACGCACGGATTATCAAGCTATTTTAAGGCCATTACTCTATTGGGTAAGGTTATGGACTACTCCGGAGTTGTGAAACTATATAAGCGGTTTAATAGAAATCATGCAGATTGATGAGCACAAGAATATTGAATGGCTAAAACATATTTCATATTGGTGCATTAGGATAGGGCTATCCCATTTCTGGGAAGAGCCCCTGAGCATGACACCTCCTTGTAAACAGCTCCTAAAGTCCATTTTTTGGTCTCACGTCAATAGTGAAATACTACATAGTTCATCAGCTGGTACCCTGACTCAGAAGTTTCTGACCGTAAAGGATAGTGTTTCCTTCGAACCCTTCATGAATGAGATAGGCCCACCATTAGCAAAATCCTTACATTTGCAATTTAGATACGGGGTCCTGCAGACAAATGCAAATACTTGTAGGTGGGGGGGCAATAAGGAGACTGATCGTTGTACCCTTTGTTCGCAAAAGGCGAAAGAGGATAATGTTCATTTACTTTTCTTTTGCTCGGTCTACAAGTCTCCTAGGTCTCGATGGATCAGACCTTTATGCAAAAATGTGGGCGTTAGGTCCTACAAAGAAGCTGAACGTATAATTAAATCCAATACTTCACAACTGGTAGTGTTTTGCATAAGTAGGTTTCTATTTAATGTGTACCTCATTAGGAAGAAGCTTGGCCTTAAGCTATAGTGCAAATAACCCGATTTTAGTTTCCTCCTCTTTGCACGTTTTTGTACAATGTATATTTTTAAGTAAGGTATTTAAATGTTTTATATTCTGGCTTTTAAATCAAAATTTTATCTTATTTAAGTAATGAGATTGTCGGTTTTAGGGCGGTAATTGTAAATATGGATAATTTGTATACTTGTCTCTCTCCAATTTATCGTAGCCTCATTACATGGATATTTGCTTGTAAAAGGTATTGTGGATATTTGCTTGTAAAATGTTTTATTTTCTTTGCTTTTATGGCTAAAGTAGCCGAAATAAAGTTGAAACAACAACATAGTATTTTTACCAAAAATTGGAGGAGTTTCCATTCTCACCATCTCTAAATCAGGCCCTAAGATTTTATGGTGGTGATAACTGCCTGCAAGGGTGTTTAGTGAATTTTCCATTTGCGGACGTTTTTGTTGTCAGGGGCACGTTTCACGAGAAAGTTCCTAAAGTGTAATGGTTGGCATGCTGTACAGGCCGGGCTATCAGCTTTGTTCCTGTTATATATCTTCATCACCTCATTATCCTAGGCCTCAAGCATACAGGGAGATTTTATGTGGGGTGGAACTATAAGGGTTAGTACTCAACAGAGCAGATTGCGTGCCTGTTGTGTTTATGTATGTTAAGATTTTATGTGTTCGGGTATTTCTGTGTGCTTGTGCAGTAACTCCTGTTACACTATTACATACAGTGCACTTTAGTTGCATGTAAGATTGCTATAAGGGGAGTGTTTTGTTACTGTCTGTTCTAAACTGGTTCTCTGTGTGAGGGAAGCTTGAAGTTTTGCCTTCCATGCTCTATCTTGTGATTGATTGTAAGCCAGAAAACAATCACTACTGATGTACATGTTGAACGGGTTTGTTTCATGAGTGAAGTTTACACTGCTGCTGTTTATAAACTACCTGTTCTGTGTGAAGGAAGATTGTGATGCTGGCTGTAATGGTTAGGGCCCTAGGTCCTCATGCAGGACAAACAGCTACATATAGAATGGTACTGGAACTGGCCCAGGGCACATGCACCTGGCCCCTTTTATTAGCAGGGTCACCTGACCGGTGACACCTGTGATGGATGGGCGTGGGGTGAGTGGGAAACCAGCCCTCAAGAAGTGGTTGGTGGAAACACATTATTGTAGAAACACTAGACCGTGACCAGACGGTCACCACATCCCTCCCAGACTTTATTGAAAATAGACAATAAGTCCTACCTGTGAGAGAGAACAAAACACCAAAACAAAAACACCACTGAGTCTATACAGGCAGTCTGCAGGACAGGATGAGTGGACAAGTGCACCCAGGAGCACCTGACTTCACAGCACACATCCATAGTTTAATCCTAGTGTTAAAGATTGCAGGAATCTGTTAGCATGAGCTGAAAGCCATTTTGTACTTGGCAGCCATCTTAGTTAGCCATGTGCTTGCCATGTGCTTTCTACCTCTTCCAGAGCCTTGCACATGCTCAGAAAGGCCTAGCTGATAGAATGCACCTGCTCCTAGTATAGAACTGTCAGGCTATTCTTACTGATGTGCTCATTTTAGTCTCTCCTCCCACTTTATTTAGCAAGCAAATTTTGTATGGCCATATTAGTCATTTTGCATGCTGGTATGTGCCAGGACCTCCCCTTGGTTTTATGCTGACTAATGTAACCTACGCATATATAAGGCCCCTGTTCCCTGTACTCCTTAGAATGCTTCCCACAGTGGTCTGAGGGTACTGTGTGACGCAATCTCCCTCATCTGAGGTTAATAAATGCATTATTTTTATATTATAGCTTCTGTGCCAATCTCTTATTTGTTGGTTAAAAGAACCAGGTGTATCAGTGAACCCCCTTAGGAGGTTTATATTTCTTCAAATGGTGCCCGAATCGTGGACCTCATCAGAGAAGCGGCATTCCAAGGGAGTAGTCTTGACAGGAGACAGGAATATACAGAGTAGGATAGGACAGGACTCTACTAAGAAGGTACCCTGTGCACGGAGATTCTCTGTCTCTGCAGCCCAGTATATTTCTAGTCTTCCTGATTTTGATCCTACAAATGTTTACCGCTCCTGACTGAGAACCCTTTTGGCGCGAGTATTCTAAATTGACCGTTAGGTCACTCAGAACTTGGCAGTGAGAGGTTGGAGATTTGGCCTTTTTGGTTTTGGAATTGTATGGAAATTGGCCAATATTTGGAATTTGGATATATATGAATTGCAATTCATATAGACAGGTAATGAGGAGACTTTTATCTACTTTTTATAAAACTTGAACGGCACACATTGAGAGAAGTGCTACTTTGCGTATAATATTGCATAGGCTGCAATATTTTTGGCATGCCTGTTTTTAGCTTACATCGTAGAATGTGTTGCTTTCTTGGAGGTACCATTATGGAACTAGAATGGAATCAGCCGGCTCCTCTAGAGGGGATACTTAAATAGGTTTAGGTATAAAAACATATTTCTTCCTTGGTGACTACGTACCCCATGAAATTAAATATGTACATAAAAAAGGATCCTGATTTGTGCACTTGAAACTTTTAAAAGTAGTGATATGCAGAGCACTTTTTGAGTGTTCTGTCAGCCAAAATTAGCGAATATGGTGTATGTTGGCTTCTTGAACATGAAATAGTCTTTGGGCTGTTTTGGTGCAGTTTTTTTGGGACTATTTTTGAGAGCTTTTCTTGTAAATATGACTTACAATTAGTATTTACAAATGGTTAGGTTTAAGTACAGTCTGTGGGCTGTCTTTTGTTTCTGTCCTAAGTGTTGATTTGTGGGTTAATCGTGTGTTTAAATGTCTCTGTGGATTGTGATTTGACAACACTGGTACTTGTGTGAGTAAGTAGCGATTGCTCTTTTTGTGTATGAATGTCTAGCCTTAAGCGCGCTGTATTGTGTGTTCTGAATGTATGAACCCCTTCTGTAAATGTCTGGAATGAGCTCAATGTGTTTTTTTTTAAATTCTTTTTATTATATCCATTGTAATCAAGGCACATAGCATTCCAATTATAAACATATACATTGCTATCTGTCTGTAAGCAGTTCCGTAGCATTGGTGTAATGATAATCATGACAACACAGTGATTTATATAATTCCTGATTTTAATCTCAAGTCCTTTCCCCATTATCTTCGTCAGTGCCTTCTTTCGCCTGCTCCCTCTGTGGCTTACAGATGTAATCTGTGGTTTTTAGGTCTCGACTATTCTATCCCGTTAGGGATTGAATAGGCGAGATTATAGTAAGCACTCAGAAAAGTCTACCTAGCCTGCGGATCGCGTACAGTTCATGTGAGGCAGGCGTGTGAGGCAGTCGCGTACACATCAAACACCATCGGCCTCGGCATCAGACTTCAAAGGAATCCGCTCCCCCGCCCCCCATCAGACTTCAAAGGAATGCGCTCCCGCTCCCCCACGCCCCCGCCACAGCAATGCCAAGACCTTGTTTTTTTTCTTTGCATCCATTTCGCTGGGAAGCCGTTTTTTGTTCTGCGTTCTGTGCACCTTTCTCGTTTTATTTTTCTGAACGAAAGTGAAAGCCCACAGTGCTTGTTTACAGTAGCTTTGCTCCTCAAATGCTGTTGCTGTGTTGCCATCTCTCTAGGGACACTCAGCTTGAAAACACTTGACTTGCTAGCTGCAATGCTACATCCGCTATGCTTTGCCTCTAGACACGTTGTTCCCTCGCAGACTGTGCTGACTCTGCCCCTCCTGATTCTGAAACTGACCAACGCAGTCACCATGCAGTCTCTTCTCTCTGTCTTATGATGTCTGCCCTGCCACCATTTACTTCGGACCCTCACCCCTCCTCACCCTCACACAACCTCACACCCTCACTTACTTTCACACTTTCACCCACCCTCACACACCCTCACCCTCACAACCCTCTCACCCTCTCACCCTCACCCCCCCTCACCCTCACACACCCATCACCCTCACACACACCCTCACCCTCACTCACCCTCTCACCCACTCACCCACCCTTTCACCCTCACACACCCCTCACCCTCTAACCCCCTCACCCTCACACACCCTCTCACACACTTCGGACCCTCACCCCTCCTCACCCTCACACACCTCACACCCTCTCAACCCCTCACACACCCTCACTCACCCTCACACCCTCACCCACCCTCACACACCCCCCTCACCACCCTCTCACCCTCACTAACCCTCTCACCCTCACTCATCCTCACCCCCACACACCCTCACCCTCACACCCCCTCACCCTCTCACACACCTCCTCACCCTCACACCCCTCACTCTCACAAGCCCTCACCCTCACACCCCCTCATCCTCACCCTCCCTCATCCTCACCCTCCCTCATCCTCACCCTCCCTCACCCTCTCACACTCCTTCTCACCCTCACACACCCTCTCACCCCCACATCCCCTCACCCTCCCTCACCCCCCTCACGCCCCTCACCCTCACACACCCCTCATTCACCCTCTCACCCACCCTCACCCCCTCACCCACCCTCTCACCCTCACCCACCCTCTCACCCCCTTTCACCCTCACACACCCTCTCACCCTCACACCCTCTCACCCTCACACACCCTCTCACCCACCCTCTCACCTTCTCACCCACCCTCACCCTCACACCCCCTCACCCTCACTCACCCTCATATACCCTCAAAAACTCACCCTCACACACACTCTCACCCTCACCCTCACCTCTCCTCTGTCTCCTGACTAAGCCTCTTGCTGTAATCTACCTTTCACAGGGACCTCCTTGTCATGTCATGTCTTCTCTTTAGGACCCGAATCTTTTTCTCGTGGACCTGAGCGATCTTCTGGGTGCCCCACTCCCTGGCTGGAGAGTCACCTTTCTTCCTGCTCTACTTTGTCTTCACTCGAGGACGCACTACTTCCGCCTCAAGGCTATGCCGTGGTGGCACTTGGTCCTGCCGAAGGACGGGCCCGGCACGGCACGGTCAGTCACTTTATTGACATTATTGATATTATTGGTGGGCCAGCGGTGGCTATTCTGTTCTAGGGGTGGGTGACTGATTTAGCCTTGTTACTTCCCCTTTTTTTTCTCTGAGGGCTCACTCGCTTCTGGATCTGGCACCCAATCTCCCTCTGCAGATTGCCTATTCCCTCAGGCCAACGCACATTGAACCTTCTCTGGCAGCTTGTGGCTCATGCCGCTCTAGGCCTTTTCCTCCTAGACACTGTGTTTCTCTAGGATTTGTTGCTTTGGGTTCAGTTGCCTTTTTTTATCACTACCTTGGCTGAGTCTCCCATTTTTAATCCTTGGCAGCCCATGAGGTGCACTCCTAGCAGTCTCCTAATTTCCTTAGCACTTTCTTTCCTTCGTGTCCCACTCTATGTACGGCCCACTTGTCTCCTATCTCTTACTGAGGAACAAAGGCAATTGGTTTCACTGAACCTGCCTGTCCTTTACCTAGCTGGGGCAGCTTAAGCTACTTGAGGCACTCTGTGGGGGTTTACAGTCTCTTGCTGAGGTGCCCGGGAGCAGTGCACCCTCGCTTCTACTAGTTTCCTGCCTTTCGTTGGAGTTACACTGTCCTCCTCACTGGGCATGGGTACATGCCCCCTGTGCTCTCTTCCTACTACTTGATGTGGCATAGGACTCTGGCAGTGCATGTACAACAGGTGGCGGGGCAACCACCTCTATTCTAGGGCCTTGGCATCCTTCTTGGTGCTGAAAGCAGTTTCCTTTTCAGAAAAAAAATACTGGCTTGGGACTGGTGCATTACCCACAAATAACCACTAGATGGAAAAAATATTATTTCAAGAAATCTCAAGACAAATTTTCATTTCTATCGAGTAACTGCAACCTCCATCTTCCAGAATCAGAAAAACATTGTTTTCCCTTCAGATGAAGGAGGGCACACATATATGCACTGAAGCATCATATATAGGAGGATTCTTTTTTGATATAAATATTCAATGATTGGGTTCCAAAGAGCGCAAGGTGTTTTTTCCAGTTACAACAAACTTGTGGAATTAGAGGACACATTACAACCCTGATTAAGTACTTATAGGACGAAACGCGTTGGCTGGGCTGAGCATCTGTATGTATCCGCAAAAGGAATACTAATTAATCAAGAAGCTTTTCATCACAAACCACGTGACTCTGTTGCATGATTTATGACAACTTCTGATGATTTGGGTTGGACTTATGATAATTATTGTGGTCATTAAATTGTGATGCCTTGATGCCATAATTGTTATGAAACCAGTAAATACTTGTAGGAATATTATATGTTTAGATAAGATGTTCTTGTGTCATCTTTTTCAATAGATTGTCTCCATAGTTAAACTTGAAAGAGCAAGTGTAGCTGAGATATTGGAAAAGTGTAGGGCTTGCATGGAGGGTGTGGATAGAAGGGTAACAGAGGAAGGCCGATTCACTCTTGAGTTAGTTCAGCTTACAGCCAAGAACTTTGTATTTTACCCTCGAATGTGCAGGATGCCAATCTGGCTAGAATGTTTTCTATGACCCAACTGAGTTAATCTGCCTTTGAGGCTTGAGAGAGGTTTGTAACGGCAACCCCTGCTCAAATCAGTGTTAGAAGTGGGCGGGATCGGAAGGGCATATCACACTGAGTAGAAAAAGTAACCTAAAAAGTAATCACAAAGTAATCCAAAAGTAAGTACAACTGTTTTTAAGCATTGTAGCTAACTGTAACAAAGTCAAATTCATTCAGCTTGCATATTCTTGTAACCTGTCTGTGAAATTACAATTTTACTTACCATTACCTAATCCTGCTTGGTTCTAAAAAAAAATACAATAAAAGAAGTGTTTTTATACACACAATTGGCCTGAGTTCCTTCTTTGAGTGTGTGCTATCATTTCTTGCCTGAGTGTGTACAATAAATGCTCACCACTACCCTCCGAAAAAAAGCGTTATTGCTCGCCCACAGTACCACAAATAGAGTGTAAGGTATTATCTACTTTTACCTTTGTAAGCCTTTGGGGATCCACTGGACCCTGTATATACTATACCAAAGCAAGGTATAGTGTACACAAAGCCAGCTTCCTACACTTATAATTCCAGAGTTGATATATTTGTAATTCTCAATACTAACTACCTTGAGTAGTAATTACACAAACTACTAATATAATAGTTCTATCTCATTCATCTGAAACTGCTTAAAGCATCTGCAAAACCAACATGTCTGGGTTGTATTAGGTGTATATATTCACTTTTGTGTGCTATGTCTAGATACAATAACAGGAAATAAGAGGCATCTAATGCTGGCTTCATGACATGCTGCGTGAAGCACATAATAAATGTAGGACTACAAGTTTGCATTGAGCGTGGGGTAAAGAATGATCAATTGTGCTCCCCAAACGTGGGGTCTCCTGTCACAGAATTTAAACCCAAATTTTATATTCAGAAATGGTTTGAAAAAAGGAGAAGTGCTGATGAAAGAAACTGCCTGGCTCGGAGACAAATGGCTTATGATTCCACTTATAAGCGTATTTGGGACATTCTGTTATTGAAAAAATAGCCCACATTGTAAATGTACTTTAATGTCAATAACTCATATATTAAACCTCAAATAAACGTGTATCTATCGGTTGCATTAAATAACGTTCTAAGCTGTAACTGGTCAGTGAATACCAAACATACTAAAAATTGGTATGTTTTGCTCTTTCTAGCCATACCTCTGACTCCGCCCACTGACCCAATCCTCTGGTTATTTCTGCCTCCAGATGCTCCGCCCACAGTTCCCCTACTTTGTTTTCCCCACTTCGACCACTGGCTCAAATGCTGTAGTTTACTCCGGCCTAGGAGGAGTAGGTGGAATGTGGGCCTTTTAAAGATTGTGTTGTTACTGCTCGGGTCAAAAACCTTGATTGGTCTTAACCCCTCCCATGCTGGTGACGAACCCCAGCCGTCACGCTCTGCAGTGCTCGTGTGCGGATGACGGCTGGAGTTCGTCTCGGCCCGCCCTGTTCTTTTGTTTACCGCACAGCGGAAAAATCGCGACCGCCTGGAAGGGGTTAAAAATAAATAAATAAATAAATATGTGCATGGCTACTGTTGAGGTCCCCATTTCCGAATATTGCCCTTTTTGTATTGTTTTGCTCACTCAACACCATCTCTGCATGGTGCTTGTGCAACATGGATTAATGAACCTCCACTTTTTTTTGGGTGCACACAACTTCCAAAGGCCCAGATAGGTAGGCTGGTGCTGTTGAGCTGCCTGTGTGTTTTAGTCCTTATTGCAATTAAAATTTGTGTCTGTCTTTTAGTACCCTCACCCATCATCCCACCACACACGTTCTCCCATAACATGATAATTGCACCTCGGTGTTCATCATCCACAACATGAAAAGGCTTCCCACGTAGGCTAAAAATAAACTTTCCAACTGCAAACTCTACACTGGCTCGCTCGCTATCCATGTGGGTAAGCGCTTCAGCACTCCATATAAGTTTAGTAAGCAATATACAAATGCTACAAATAAATACATGTCAGCACATTAAGATTATTCAGTCTAAAGTTACAACTTATAAAGGTACTGCAGTTCAGTAAGCCCGATCCACTGTTTGATGCGAATTGGTAGCAATGCATCAGCTGACGAATATTCTTCTTTAATTGAATGACCTCCCGTATGTTTTTCAGTACATAACACAATTCATTTTCCTTCCTTCTCAATAGGCAAAGAAGTGCAAACTGGAGAGTTCTGGGACGTTGTTGTTATTACAGCAGTTGACAAAGAACAGGAGCTTGCTTATCAGCTACAGATAGCTGAAAAACTTAATCGAAAAGAATTGCCCCTTGGAGTTCATTATCATGTTTTCGCTGATCCGCCGGGAGCAAAAATTGGTTGGTATTAATTTCGTTGTGTATTTCTGTGTTCTGGCACATTTGCAATTAATTAACAGGATAGAATACTTAAACTGCATGCCTGTAAAGAAATGCATAGTGAATTGCACGGTAGTTACGACCACAGGAGGCGATTGCTGGATTTGGCACAATCTGTGCCACGAGTTAAACTATACAGAAGAAGGTTCATTTAAAAAAAAATAATAATAATAATTGGTGAGACTACGAATATGCGCTTTATCCATTCTATCTGCCTACCTTTTGAAGATTTCAGAAGCATAGGCAGAGAAGAAATTCCATTTTGATAGCAAGAAAGATAAAGGGAGATAGAAAGTGGCTAAACATATTTAGAGGATTTATGCTTCAGGATTAATGAAAAAGCAGACATATTGCCGTTTCATGTTGGCGGATGATATGTGGATCAATCAGAAGCTCAAAAATTGGACTGGACAGACTGCTGCACATCCATAGCGGTCTGATACCAATATGATTAATAAGATACGGACTGTGAACAGAAGCACTTTTAATACGTGAGCAGAAATATCTTAAAATGGTGTAAATGTGTACCTCACACTGAATAACGCATAATGCATTTCATTGAATGTATTGTGAATGCTGTAAGGTAAGAGATGAGGCCTAGGGAGGGAAGGGAGCTGAAGAGGGGACGAGTGTAGATTTTTAAATGTGTCTGAAATGCTAGGTCACGTCGGCATCACCTAATTACTAAGGTCTGGGACGAGGAATGTTGAGGAGCTAATATATATATGTATTCTTTTGATAATTTAGGCTGACGAAAAGCTAATATAACTGCAGGTTTAATTAATTTGATTGCATTCCTGTATGTCGCAGATAATTTCCTGTCTGATAAGCATGCATGCAATGACTTTTATTAAAAGAAAGCGATAATTATTCAATTGTATGTAACAGGATAAAATGTATTTCTGATATTTTTGTTAACTGCATGAATGGATGAAACGATATTTGGGTTTAGTTAAGAACCATCGCGCAAGGAGCAGTGGCTTCCATTTGGTTGGGCACATCATCACTCTCAGTGTGGTGAGAGAGATTTCATGAACTTAATTTGTGTGCCTTGTAACCATGGTTGAGTACGTTCAAACACACATCAAGAGGGGCACCAAAATGGAACAAATCTCTTTTACTTTACCATTGGCAGGTGGGTGTTGCCTTCAGATGGCCTAGTAGGCATTTGTAACAGCAACCTCTTCAACAACAAATGTGCAAGAATTCATTTTAGAGTGCAAGAACAGATTGCAGAGCCCAAACACTGAAACCAAAACATTGGTCTGAAAATCCCTGCCCTAGCAATGCTTCCTTTGTCACAAGATAATTGACAGACAGTGGAGCACATTTTTAAATGTGAAGGAATTTAAAATTGGAGGAAAAAAATTAAGTATCCTTTGATACCTGCTGACTGTGCAAGTGCTTTAAGCAGAATTTAGTGTGATTTAGATTTTTTTGTATTTGTTTGTGAATTAAATGAAATACATAATTGTTTGTTATTAATTTGATGAATGCACTTTCTGTATTTCTTGTGTATTGTTTTGAGGTTCAGGTAATTGAAAATGCTTAGGTCGGGGTCCTCAGCTTCCACTTGGGGTCCCCAGATTCCAATAATGATTCAGTGGGGTTCCCGGAACCCTTTAATGATTAAATGGGGGCCCATAGAAGTCAAAATGTTAAGAACCGCTGTACGCAAAAACAAGTATGGGGACACTGTTCCAGGGTTAGGGTGCAAACAGTCACCCATGTGCTACTTAAAGGAAAGGGAGAGAAAGTAGGAGTCCCAGGTGAAGCGGACCCATCAGACAAGGGAAAGAACATGTCTTGTCTCTTGTAACCCTCACACACCCTGAAGGGTGTCATGCTTCATCATCAGGCATGTTGCTCCTCGTTGGGCCCGCAATGCTATCCCCAACGGGTCCCCCGAAGAGTCACTTTGGCGGAGATCTTTTGAGACATGCCGGATAGTGCATGCGGGTGTGTGGGGTATGTAGGTCCTAGATGTGGGTACCAAAGTGTGTGCAAAGTGAGTCTAAGACTGAATAAGGGTAGCCTAAATAAAGGGGGGCAGGGGTGGTATACAGCTACACGCTTGTCAGAGTAAAAGCTCTTAAGTAGAGTATAATCCCAAGCGGCACATTGTGCCTAGGTATCATAAAACGGTCAACATGTTTCGTGCCTCAGTGGCCGCAAAAAGGTCATTGGCGCTTCTTCAGGACCAGGATTGGAAAGTATGGTGAAGTGCATGTGAAAAAGTATTAAAAGATAAATACCCATTGTATATGTCAGGGCGGGCCATTATGCTGATCCTGATCAGAATCTAGGACCGAAAAGAAAAGAAAGATACATAGGATTTGCATTAGACAATCTTAATGCAACATAGCACACCACTTCTGTGTGCATACCATACCAATGTCAAAGAAAAAAGTAAAACAGGAAACGAGCCCAAGGATGGGGCGCGAAACATGTTGACCATTTTATGATACGTAGGCACAATGTGCCGCTTGGGATTCTATTTCACTTAAGAGCTATTACTCTGACAAGGGTGTTACTGAATACCACAACCCCTTTTTTAGGCTACCCTTGTTCAGTCTTAAACTCACTATGCACACACTTTGGTACCCACATCTAGGACCCACATACCCCACACACCCACATGCACAATTTGGCATGTCTCAAAAGATCTCCACCAAAATGACCATTCGGGGGACCCGTTGGGGATTGCAGCGCCGGCCCAACGAGAAGCAAAATGCCCGATGATGAAGCTTGACTCCTTTCGGGGTGTGTGAGGGCTAAAAAAGACAAGACATGTTAATTCCCTTGTCTGATGGGTCCGCTTCACCTGGGATCCTACTTTTTCTCCCTTTCCTTTAAGTAGCACATGGGTGACTGTTTGCACAGTGTCCCCATACTTGTTTTTGCGTAAACGTTTGGGGAGCATGGACACTGGACCATTAATTAGCTCCCTGGTCCCCCCTCTTTCTTTTTTGATAGAAGAACCACTGTTCTACCTTATATAAACAGAAAGGTTACTTCCTTTAGCCGACTCGTTCTCTTATACTTTATTTATTTGTTTTGTAGGTTTGTATCGCGCTAGAATAAACTCCCGGAGGAGTATCTCTGCGCCTGTGACCTAGAGAGCGCTTTCAACAAGTCCAAAGGAATGAATTATGACTGAAACAGAAAGGTCTTTAGTTGTTTCCTAAAACTCAGATGTTCTGTGCATTTCCTGAGTAGCAGGGGTAGTCCATTCCATAAGGTGGGACCGGCTACGGACAAAGCCCTACCGCCATGCCTTACTTTCTTGGCAACTGGCACTGTTAAGAGCAGCTGGTTACTGGACCTAAGAGATCGCATCGGAGTATAAGGTATAAATTTGTCTGTCCAGTATGTTGGCCCTAAACCATGTAAGCTCTTATGGATAAGGCAGCAGATCTTAAATATCACCCTTTTCTGGACAGGGAGCCAGTGTAATTTATCCAAAAGTGGTTTGGATGGTGTTCTTGAAGGGGCATTTAAAACCATCCTTGCTGCCGTATTTTGCACAACCTGGAGTTTGGCTTTTACTCCCTCGTTGGCAGACAGCAGGAGCCCATTGCAATAGTCTAAACGACTAAGAATCAGAGCCTGCACCAAAGTTTTTCTTGTGGCATCTGGTAGCAGGGGGAAGACTTTTCTAAGAAGGCCAATCACATGAAAGCAAGTGCCCACCACTGAGTTGGCATGTTGCTTCAGGGAGATATCTCGGTCCAGGCGTACCCCCAAGTTTTTCACGACCAGTTTGGGTTGAGGAACTGGACCAAGATCCTGCGGCCACCAATCTGGGGTCCACAGGATCTTAGCATCTCCAAGAAGCAGGACCTCTGTCTTCCCTACATTGCATTGAAGGCAGTTTGATGACATCAAATTGGCTACTGCCTTCATGCCATTAGAGAAGGAGACCTTCACTTCGTTCGTGAGATGCCTAAAAGGATACAGTAGCTGGGTATCATCGCGTAAGATACGGGGATGAAACTAAACTCTCTCAGGATATTTGCCAGGGGGGCCACATAGATGTTAAAAAGAGTCAGGCTCAAACAAGAGCCCTGTGGCACCCCCTTGGCGATCTCCCTCTCAGCAGAACGAAATGTACCCATGCTAACCGTTTGAGTCCGGTTAGATAGAAAGCTTTTTAGCCAAGCTAAGGCTGTGTTCTTCAGCCCAATGTTAGCAGATCGTTCGAGTAGGATACTGTGAGATACAGTATTGAATGCTGCTGACAGATCTAGCAGCACCAGAACGACGGAAAAGCCTCTATCTTGATATCTATGGAGGTCATCTGTTACTGATAGTAACGCGGTCTCCATACCATGTTTAGGCCTAAAGTCAAACTGAGAGTGATCCAAGCAGTTTGTCTGTTCAAGAAAATTAGATAGATGCCTATTTACATACTTTTCAGCTAATTTTTCCATAAAGGCTATGGCCGATCCTTGTTCTGTCCTGCCACACTCTAACTTTTGGTACTAAAAGGCCCACAGTGAAACTTAAATGTTTCCTACTGCATTTTCTGGCTCCAAGGCCCTTCAATTGAGCCATGACTAGAAGGTTATTATTGTGTAGCCATTTGGGAGTGCCATTATTTGGATACTTTTTGGGTATTATTATTTATTATGCTTTTCTACCAGTTTCTAATTGATTGATATATAATTATTACCTATGGAGTCCTTTCCTCTGGCCATTACATATTTATTTTCAAAACTGTTTAGGTAGTGTTAGAACTGGGATTTCTGGTTGGCTAAGGCTTACGCCAAAGCCAGGCAGAAACCACCATTCTAGTCAGGGCAAGGGAGTCACACGCCAAGATAACCCCTGCTCACCCCCTTAGTAGCTTGGCACGAGCAGACAGGCTTATCCCGGGGGCAATGTGTAAAGCATTTGCGCACGCACACAACAGCAACAACATCCTAGGCACACCACAAAAGGAACTCCACCCAAGGTCATATAAAAATAACTTTTGTATTGTCAAAACATATCAGATAGTAATCACACAATATACATTGTGCCAACTGGCACGGGCAATATTCACACAAGATTATTTACACCAGGACAGGGCCACATGGGCCACTGTCAGAATCAACACCTAGCAAAAATAGCACTTCTAGAACTTAGAATAAGTGTAGCACAAAATAACAATAAAAGAGCACAACCAGTAACCACTGGTAACGGGTAGGTACACACTACGCAATACTAATAACCATAGGCGTAGATCACGCATGGACACATAACCTCTCTAGTATAAACTATAATAGGCAAAACACAACCACCTAAGAATAAAATACATTTAGGGGTATAGGTCAGAAGCATTCCACATGATGCAAAGAAACATTCAGAGGTGTAGGTAAGACGCATAATGCATAAAACACATTCAGCGGTGTCAGAGGCATAATGGCATAGCATATTACGCATAACTCACATTTGGGCCTAACAAGTAAAAATACAGTAGGCAATCTCCTCACTAGTCTAAAAACATTAGACTCTGCCTCCTAAGAATAAATCATATTTAGGGGCGTAACTCACAGAGTGAAAACATCTCACTAGCATAAACCTACATAGGTAAAATAACCTCACAATCACATTGCGCAAAAATCACATTAGGGCCTTGCGCCCTACCCACATACCAGCCCCCTGGCCAACTGGCCATCCAACAAGGGGACTCAAGAGCCCTGTGTCCAGAATGTCAGGGCGCGCTGCCAATGCAGCGCCAGTCAGGGGTGCGCCACCGGCGCAAACCTAAAAGTTGCAGCTACCCACTACTTGCTGGGCAGCTGATGACAGTAACAGGGCCTACACGTTGCAGCTGGCACTAAGTGCTGCGCAGCTGTAGAAGGCCTGGCACCTCTGTGCTATCTCTGTCCCTCACCGGGACTCTCTCTCTCATATTGCGCCTAAACGGTGCAGCTGACCACTAATTGCTGGGCAGCTGAGAATCAGCCAAACTGCGACCATAACTGCGCCTGTCGTTGGAGCCGCCAAGGCTCTGGAGAAGATATGCGCAGGATGGAGCCCCACATGGCTCTGTAAATACTTTTGGCACACAGGGGAGCCCTCTAGGCTCTGAGCCAACTAGCGCACAGTCAGAGCCACCCAGGCTCCCTAAACAATAACAAAGTGCCCCCTAGATCTGGGAACAACTTGGGACGGTGGAGCCATCTGGCTCGAAAACAAACATGCCCCCAGAGAGCCTCGTGGGCTCTAGACAACGTTGGAGCGGCCCACTGACACACGGGGCCGCTCTGACGTAATGCCTTGCACCGGCACCACAACAATCCATCGGCTCCCTCGTGGAGCAGAAACAGACCTGCCCACAGGAGCCTCTCGGGGCTCTAAAACAATTCTGCCCCTCGTTGGAGTCCCGCCTATTTGGGGACTCAGGAAGACACTGGTAGCGGGAGGGCTCTTAGGAGGAATGCCCCAGTCTTCGTTGGAGCGGCCCTCTGTCAACCGGGGCCGCTCGATGCAAGGTAGGCCCCCTGTGCCTCTCTCCGGCACGCTACCTGCCCGGAGCTCTCCCCCGCCTTTCACACTCACTGGCTCTCCCGGTGCGGCGGATGCTCCTCTCGGCGGCTGGGCTGCGGGGCTCTCCCCGGCTCCCGGGAGCCCTGCAAATGGCCGCCTCACCGGACTTTCTCCTCTTCACGCTGCCGGGCTCCACCGACAAGCCCCCCCCTGGTGACGTCGCGGCTTCCCCACGCGGCCCAATCATCCCACGGCTTTCCAGGACGAGCCTCCCGCAGCCCGCCAATGACAGCGCAGCGCCTCGGGAAAGCTTCTCTCCAGCAGCCAATCAGAGCGCGGCCCCTTCGGTTCTTCGGCCACAGCTCCGTGTCGGGGACGGTGTTTCTCTGGCGCCAAATGAGGGGTGGGCACCCTCTATTTTAAAAATAAAGCATAGAAGCGAGGTGGGCACTCGCTAAGGCACCCATAAACGGGGTGGGCACTCGTGTATAAAAATACCAATGCGGGCACACAAAAGGGCAGGAGCGCTTCCTTCCAAGGGAAAACGACAGCGCTCTGCCCAGGAAGGTAAAATAAAGCGCTCTCAAGCTGCTAGAGGCATAGGCAAGCCCACAGCAACTATCCTTATTACCAGAAGGGTCCCACTAAGTTCTGGATCTCAAAAACAAAGGTCCTGGGGGAAAAGTGAAGCAAAGGGGACCCCAGGCATCCAGGTCCATCAGGTATCCAGGGGCTGGGCAGGGCCCAGGGAGGCAAGCCTTACCCTAGGCCCAAGCAGAAGCACGCCCCTGGCAGGATTCATGTAGCAAGACAAGAGCATTTTGTAAGGGGACACAGCCCTTTTTTATACAGTGAATTCCTTTGTCTAGCAGGGTGCAGGCAATGTGAGAACCAGCTACAACTGTTTATGGGGAACTCCTTTCACTGGCCAGGCTAGGGACATCAGACGCACCACAGGGGGTGGAGTCAGCATTGTAGAGGGAAAGCCCAGCCCTATTCAGGTCCCATGTGTACCACTCCCTCACATCAGCATGCTAATCACTCCATTCACCACCGGGGCAGACCCACCCAGACTCTTGGAGCCAGGCTCACCAGCCAGCTCCAGCCAATCACACGCCAGACACAAATTACACAAACATGCCAACTTCTAGAAGTGCAAAAACCACAGTTGATGGACAGAATGCAGAACAATGTCATACATTCACCCCAGTAAAGAGATCTGGGCCTCAATCCATCGTTTTTTTGCACTCCACACCACCCCAGTTCAGACATGGCCATATGCAAATCAGTCTGACCCTGTGCCTCATTGGAACAGTCCAGCCCGAACTGCCAAGCCATGCCTTCCCTGGACCGGAAACAAGCTTCCGAGGACCGTCTTCTGGCATTCCAGCCCTCTTCAGCCTGGCTTGCTTGAACCCAGTAGTGTGGGGAGCATGGGAGTCATGTCTGAGCATACCCATCCCACTCGGGGTGACAAATGCAAAAACCACAGTTGATGGGCAGAATGCAGAACAATGTCATACATTCACCCCTGTACAGAGATCTGGGTCTAAATCCATCGTTTTTTGCACTCCACACCACCCCAGTTCAGACATGGCCATATGCAAATGAATCTGACCCTGTGCCTCATGGGAACAGTCCAGCCCGAACTGCCAAGCCATGCCTTACCTGGACCGGAAACGAGCTTCCGAGGACCGGTTTCTGGCATTCCAGCCGTCTTCAGCCTGGCTTGCTTGAATCCAGTGGTGTGGAGAGCATGGGACTCACGTCTGAGCATACCCATCCCACTCGGGGTGACAAATGCAAAAACCACAGTTGATGGACAGAATGCAGAACAATGTCATACATTCACCCCAGTACAGAGATCTGGGCTTAAATCCATCGTTTTTTTGCACTCCACACCTCCCCAGTTCAGACATGGCCATATGCAAATCAGTCTGACCCTGTGCCTCATGGGAACAGTCCAGCCCGAACTTGCAAGCCATGCCTTCCCTGGACCGGAAACAAGCTTCCGAGGACCGGTTTCTGGCATTCCAGCCGCCTTCAACCTGGCTTGTCTTAACTGGGGTGGTGTGGAGTGTAAAAAAATGATGGATTTAGGCCCAGATCTCTGTACTGGAGTGAATGTATGACATTGTTCTGCATTCTGTCCATCAAATGTTGTTTTGCATTTTGTCACCCCGAGTAGGATGGGTATACTCAGACGTGAGTCCCATGCTCTCCACATCACTGTAGTCAAGCTATCCTGGCTGAAGAACGCTGATAGCCAGAAACCGGTCCTAGGATGCTTGATTCCGGTCCAGTAAAGACATGGCTTGGCAGTTCGGGCTGGACTGTTCCCATGAGGCACAGGGTCAAGGCTGATTTGCATATGGCCATGTCTGAATTGGGGTGGTGTGGAGTGTAAAAAAACGATGGATTTAGGCCCAGATATCTGTACTGGGGTGAATGTATGACATTATTCTGCATTCTGTCCATCAACTGTTGTTTTGCATTTTGTCACCCGAGTGGGATGGGTATGCTCAGACGTGAGTCCCATGCTCTCCACATCACTGGAGTCAAGCTATCCTGGCTGAAGACGGCTGATAGCCAAAAACCAGTCCTAGGATGCTTGATTCCGGTCCAGGAAAGACATGGCTTGGCAGTTCGGGCTGGACTGTTCCCATGAGGCACAGGGTCTGAACTGGGGTGTTGTGGAGTGTAGAAAAACGATGGATTTAGGCCCAGATCTCTGTACTGGGGTGAATGTATGACATTGTTCTGCATTCTGTCCATCAACTGTTGTTTTGCATTTTGTCACCCCGAGTGGGATGGGCATGCTCAGACGTGAGTCCCATGCTCTCCACATCACTGGAGTCAAGCTATCCTGGCTGAAGATGGCCGATAGCCCGAAACCGGTCCTAGGATGCTTGATTCCGCTCCAGGAGTTTAGGATTCCCCTGACGAAGGACCATGTGTCCGAAATGCATTGGGATACTATCACCAAACGTAGTTTCTGGATGTATACATATGTTGGTGCTTCGTGGAAATTGATGAAATTCATTGTGAATTAAATATGAGACAAGCAACAACAATTTTGGTTCAACTTTATTGACAACTGTTTGGATTACAATTCATAGAAACACCACGTGTTTCCTAGAGGTTGTGCTCAGGGAGTTGACACCTACGCTAGGTGTCACCAACCACCAATTCCGCTCCAGGAAAGACATGGCTTGGCAGTTCGGGCTGGACTGTTCCCATGAGGCACAGGGTCAAGGCAGATTTGCATATGGCCATGTCTGAACTGGGGTGGTGTGGAATGTAAAAAAATGATGGATGTAGGCCCAGATCTCTGTACTGGGGTGAATGTATGACATTGTTCTGCATTCTGTCCTTCAACTGTTGTTTTGCAACTTCTAGAAGTGGCACCTCCACACTAGACACATTCATGCCGCATACATAATTGCGCAGCATTCAATCTCACGAGTTCGCATATACCAAACGCGACCCTGCACTTCACATACATCAGGAACTACCATGGTCACACATATTTCCTATGCATTCCTATGGGAGGGCAGGTCACTCTCACCACCCACACAGAGAGCACACGCACTTTACACAGGACCATAGTGAAAAAGTGCACAGAGACCTAAAATCGCCAACACCATGTTACAGAAACAGGCTAGTCAAAAAGCAAAAAAGTTTCGGGGTGAACCTGCCAAAAAGGGCCAGGTCCAACAGGTAGTATATGTTGTTGTCGGTGCCCCCATGTCCCTTTTTCGTTATTTAAGCCTTTTGTGGAACGAAACCATAATATATCAAGTGAAGGCATGCACTTGTCAGCATGGTGTTACGTGCAGTCTTGCGCTTCCTTCCTACGTCATAGTATCTACTCCAGTTGTGACAACCACAATGGTAAAGCATGGTGTTACGTGCAGTCTTGCGCTTCCTTCCTACGTCATAATATCTACTCCAGTCGTGACAACCACAATGGTAAAGGTGACCACCTACACCTCTTGCTCTTCCCAGGGCAATAGTACAGTAAGTTGTGATGCTTGAACAGCTTGTGCTATTGCAGCCAGCTCCCATTGTTTCTTGTAGATAGTTTTTCAAATGTGCAGCCACGTTTTTATTCCATCACTTCCTAATATCTGTTTTGGTATTTGAAATGGGGGGAAAGAATATACATTGTCGTTTCTTCACTCACACAATCTTACATTGCATTGCGCCTTCTCAGATGTCTGATGTACAAGGCAGACAAATAGTCTGTGCACCTCCTTCAGGAATCTTCATCACTGGGAGTTCCTCTCCACGAAACGCTTCCTAGTCCTGTCTTTTAATAGTTATTCAAATGTCAATGTGTAGTTTCTAAAATTATTTCAATCAGTATATGTCCCTGTGATATTGTTAGACTTGGCACTGTTTGCAGGATTATCCTTAAACATGTTGCCTTCCTCCTGTATTTTTTCTGACCTGTATTTGTTGGCTTTGGGACTCCAGGCACTTTGCCAGTGCTATTCAGTGCTAAAGTGTACTCTTATCTTTTAAACATTGTATGATTGGTCTACACCTATTTGTCATATTTAAATTACCTGTAAGTCCCTTGTACAGTGGTATCCCATATACCAGGGGCACGTAAATTAAATGCTACTAGTGGGCCTGCATCGCAGCTTGGGCCGCCCACAGAAGTAGCCTTTCAAACCTGTCTCAGGCCTCTACAGAACCTGAGTGCACAGTTACTGCCACAGTGACTTGGCATTTAAAGTTACTTGGCATGCCTGAAACTCCCCTTTTACGACACATAGGTCACCCCTAAGCTAGGCCGTAATTAGCCCTATGGTGCTGTGTGGGTAAGAGCTAGGACACGTGCCTTCATTGTGTGGCATGTCCTGGTAGTGACAAACAACCTATTTGGTTTCTCACTACTGTGAGGCCTGCTCCTCTCATAGGTTTGCATTAGGAATTCCCTGATATGTTCTTCAGTGGTAAATTCTGATCTGAAAGGAGTAGCATTGCCGTTTGGTATGTTTGGAATCCTGGTGATAAATCTGCTTATTGGTGACGGTGGCTTTTCATTACTATTTTTGAAATGCCACTTTTAGCAAGTGTAATAGATACAAGGGCTTTGGCCCTAGGCTACTGGACAGAGCCGTAGTAAACTAAGAGAAGAGGTGGGGGGTGGGTTGTCCTAGGTATTACATTCAAATGCTGCTAAACCAATGTAACAGACAAAAGGCCATCAACTCAATTGATATGGACTATAAGCATTTATTTGCTACTTCGTTCTGTGCTCTTTACTCCACATTTAATCATGGGTCAGGTAAGTGCGGATATGTTTTAATCAAGAACAAAGTATACATATTAAGGCAACAACTAAAACAAAAACATACAAACTTTGTGATGAAACAATATGATGTAACAAACAATACATGAAGCATGATACATTTATCTAAACATTATAACACCCGTCTTAATTCACAAACGGAGCAGCTACTAAGACAACCTTTAGCATCTACATTGTGTAACAAATTCAAGGAGCTGCTACCCATGGGGAAAAGAGAAATATTAGGCCCAGTAGTGAGACATTTCAAATAACATTTCTGCTGGGGGAAACTTAATTAAAAGCAAAGGTCCCCACGCTGTGTAATGCTGACGCGTTTCGATTCCCAAGGTGGTTTGTGGGATTCTCTTCAGGGCGTGAACAGATTTATCTAAGGAACAAGAAGGGTGTATGAATTATACATGAGGAGAGACTCTAAACTTCCCAATTACTCAAGTTATGTGGTTATTTCTCAAAAGTACCTGAGTGAATAGAGAAATACATTTGCACGTTGCAGGCGAGAAGAGGCAGGTTAAAATGTGGATGGCACGATCTAAAATGAGAACGGATCCACCATCAGTCATTAACATGGTTTGGCAAATGTCAATATTCTGTAACTAGAAGAACAAGAAAAAGCACTTACTTGCGCTAGACGGGCGGTGCTTTTACAAAGGGTATAAGAATGCCTGATGTCGGTTAAATGGAAACCTAATTGTACTTTGGTTTGTCTATCTATAAACAGAAATGTGTGCTACATCAATAGAGTATCTAAATGCAACACTTAATTTCGCCATGCCAGCAGTGTTTTCTTTAATGATTCCTTTCAGCTCTCAGTTGGTACAACATCTAGCTTGAAGAGCGCCGCACCTCTGCCAATTTCACAAATCTTTAAAGAAAGCAACTATTTTTACCGATTTTGATTTAGCACTCATTTCTGTTTATAGATCGTCAAACCAAAGTACAAATAGGTTTTCATTTAACCCGTTAAGCGCGCCGCAAATTCCGCCCCAGTGCGGACGTTCGATTGCGCTAACGGGATCCGGACGTCCAACGGTCGTGCGCAGCACTAGCGAGGTAGTGAACGCGACGACCGTTGGACGTTCGCAGCACTGAACGGGTTAACCGACAGTCAGGTGTAAAGAATGCTGCACGCTAAAGCGTGCAGCAGTCGCATAAGGCGCAGTGTATCCGGTTGGCGTATATTGTTTGATGTATTTGGTTCTCGATCTGTACGCTTTCAAATTTAGGATGAATGTGAAACTTTATTTTTTTCCAACTATGACTCCCCACATAAAAAGTGAATGTAAATTGTTTAAGTTATATGCTGGTGTTGTAAGTTTTGTAATAAATGTTGTTTATTATTTTCAAATTGTGTTTAATTTTTAGGAAATGGAGGATCAACACTTTATGCACTAACTTGTTTGGAACAATTGTATGGTGGACAGTGGGATCATTTTACTATCCTTTTGATTCATGCCGGTAATTGTATATTTCTGCTGACATATATTTATTTTTTATTCTTCATCTGTCGCAATACTTGGTCCATTACTTGCAGCTAAAATCTAAACGTGGACATGAACATTTAAACTACATCTATATTCAGCTACACATATAGTGAAATATATCAGAGAAAATAAAATGAATTTAGGATTTTGGAATAATTATAGCATTAGTAGACTCATGGTCATGAAATATTGTTGCCTTAAAATGTCCAGAAATCATGTGACAATGTTTCCCCCAAATGATTTGTCAAGAAGCAGGAGAATAACCCGCTTAATATTTGCAGTACGGTAAATGAAGATTATGAACCTCATATCATCTGCCACTTCCCATGTACATATATTAAATACTGATAATAATGGTGCATTTGAATAATGCTCTCTAAAACTGAGAGATTATAGCTCGAAGTGCTACTGATATTGTGTTCTATCATGTTCGAAAACTACATCTACATACAAAAGAAATCTGAAGAAAATATTGAAAATTACTATGTTGCGAAAAAAAATAATTAAACTGATAGATAAATGAAGATGTAATGTCACTGTACTTCAAAGCAAAATCTAAAGAAATATCTGCATCAGTAAAAAAAATGTGATGTGAAAAACATGAGTTTAATATTAATGAGAGAGCATGAGACATTTAGTTGTAATGGTATTTAAACTTACAATTCTTATTCACTAATAATCATAGATTAGTTATGTTTTAAGTGAACATGGAGAAAGGACAGGCTGTGTCTGTTTGTGTTTTCTTTCTACAAAATATTGTATTTATTGCATGTGCGTGCTTCCAACATAGCAGTACGGAGATGGGGGCTGGTTTTCTTCACTCTAATTACTGCGCAATAATTTGACTTTCTTATGCTCTGCATCGTCATAGGTTGTGCTTCCCTTCTAATCTACTGCAGGCATGAAATGTATTGTTCCTTCCTCAATCAAATAACTCTCCTCCATTTTATTTTTCCGTATCTCAGTTCAGTTCAGTTCAGTTCAAAAGGCTTTTATTCGGTTTGTGTTACACAACCATATAAGCAGAACCATAAAACACAAAAAATGACATATTATTACACATTTACAGAATAATCATCATACACACAAATATATTAAGCTCCACTAACTTAGCAATTTATAAGGAATTGCTTCACGAACCGACCCCCAATATGACATTTATACTCGAATGGAGGAACACCATTTTATATAAATAGTTTAAAAAAATAAACAGTTATTACAGCAATCAGGTATGGTCTGGATACAACTTATGTTAATACTATATGTTAAAGTGCGTAGTGCAAAAAAAATATCATGCGCAAGAATCCAAAAGTGCAAAATCGCAATTGTTAAATAATGATCTTTTCCGATAGTTAGGGAACTAAACTAGTTCTCTTTAAAGTGACATATGCATAAGATCAAAAAGTTACAGTTTAATTATTCTGGGAAAAACACAGAAAATATCTGTTATTCACTTACTCTACACTTCCTTACATTACAGTTTCTACGAAATAGTAGACGTTAGCTTTACAGTACATGAGAATGTTCACAGCATTTCATAGTAGAGCCTTCCCCCATTACTGGGAAGGATAAAAGATGGTGGACAATGCTTAACCTTAAACGTACTAATACGAACCAGTGTGAAGGTCTTGACACGTCCGCCAAATATGCCTGGAACCAACTTTTCAGTTCAAGTTGCCTATAAAAAACAAAAGACTTTCGGGTCCTCATTAATTTTATTCACTCCTCCCTCTTATAAAGCAAAAACTAGTCTTTTATTACTTTCTTAGAAAAAGATATTGCATATTCAGACTCTTTAAAAATATTAAAATCAAATAATATACTGCACCAACGAAACTGTTTTAATTTTTTTGAAATTGGACTGTAGAGGAATAACCCCATAATCCAGCTCCATACAGGGCTGAAGAAACGCATCGTGCATTGTATATGGCCACCATGTCCTTTATTCTGCGGTCCCCTAATTTAGTTGCAAAACGAAAAATGCCATTGGTATTCCTGGTCATTATATATCTAATATTCTCTTGCTCACCTACCCATTTGCCATTACCTTCAAAAGTAACACTTAAATAACAAAAGCTTGTATTTTTGAGCCATCCAAAAAAGAACGGCCTTAATGACTTAATTTTCTTCCGGCATGTCATGGTATAAGTCTTTGATTTATTAATTAAAAGTTTCCTACCCCTGATAAAATTAGCGAATTCATCAATGAGCTGTTGAAGGCCTAGTGGGGTACGGGAAATTAAAACAGCGCCATCGGCATATAATAATACCGACACAACCGTATTATCAATTATTGGTGCATCTGCCGAGATATGGTTTAATACAGTAGCTATTTGATTAATGAAGAGGGAAAATAAAAGAGGGGCCAATGCGCACCCTTGCCTAATGCCTCTTTACACAGCAAAAAACGGGGTTCGCTCGCCTGTTGGCCCATATCGTACGCTGCAGGATAACTTCTCATATACCCGTGCTAAAAAGAACACAACCTTTTTTGGGGCCCCAGATTCCAGCAGCACTGTCCAAAGAAGGGAATGATCCACTAGGTCGAATGCGCTGCTCAAGTCGGCAAAGCATAAAAACAAATTACCCTCTTTAGCAACTGTATATTTATTAATAAGTAGGTCCAGATTTACACATTGTTCAATAGTGCCTAGGCCCTTCCTAAATCCGTATTGCGCTGGAGTTAAAACTCTAAGATCTGAGGCCCATGTTTCCAGTCTTTTTAAAAGCACCCTGCTCATCACCTTTATAGATGAGTCCAGCAGAGATATTGGCCGGAAAATGCAAGCTTCAGAACGGGAGCCCTTTTTATGTAAAGGGGCAGATAATGATTGGGCCCATGATGTGGGAAAACTCCCCAAGGCAGCAGTGTTCAAAATCCTTGTAAGAATTGGTGCCAATAAAAATCGATCGGGACGCCATCCGGTCCCGGTGCCTTGCCCTCTTTGCTATTTACCAACCCTTCCTGCACCTCTTCGACACCAATTAACAGTGGTAATCTAGGTCACGTAAAATCATCATTTAAAAAAGGTGTTAAAAGCAACCTATCCGGATTAAAAAAATTAGAAAAGTGTTCGTCCATTCGGTACAGTTCACATAAGACGTCAGCTCGGGGACACAATAATCCTTTAAAAAAGGGCTATTAACAGTTTCCCAAAAGAGTTTGTTGTTATTTGTGTCGGCTGCCATACTTAGCTTATCCCAAGCGTCTGATCTCAACTCTTTTTTATGTGCCAACAAAGCTTGTTTATAAACAATACGAAGCTCATGAACAAGTGATTGGTTACGAGGCTCTGTCCCCAGTGCCAATTTCATTTTATATAATGCCTGGGGACATTTAGAATCAAACCACCTCGTACCTGCCTGTTTCTGCCCTTTGGTGTTTCTTGTTAATACATTCTTAATTACATTATTTATATCAGAAAAGGTAGTCAGTAAAGTCTCAGGAATGACCTCTTCGCTAAGGCAATAATCAATATCTTCCCTACATCTAGTGGCCACTTCTGTTTGAATCTTTGGTGGGTCTACTCCATCCCACTTAATTCTCATCCCGTTAGGCCTTACTCAGAGAATATCCAAAAGTCGGTCCACAGTGTTAGATAATTTATTACCACAGTCTAATAGTACTATAGAAATACTATTATGGTTGCTAACCACCTGTTCTGATATCCATAGGTCTGTATAGAAACTGTTCTTCGAGATTAAAATATGGTCTATATTACTGTTCCCATGCCTCCCAGTAAAAGTCGGACATTTAATATTGCTCTTCTTCATGGAACAGTCTAACAAATCGAGGTCAAGCTTTGCCATAAGTGTATTTAGAGTCATGCCATAACTACAGCGTGGAAAGTGTAGCATATCATCGTCAGTCCCAATGGTAGTAATATGGGCCTTCATAAATCCCCATGAGTTGGTCAGTGTCGCTGGGCAAACTCGAATATTAAAATCACCAGCCCACAAAATAACTACAAGTTGGCTAGAGAGTTTCAATACCCTGTCTATCTTCTTTTCTAATAGGTCTAGTGGTGCTTCCCTATCCTTATTAATATTATGATTATAGTGATTGATTAAAACCAAATCCTTGCCCTTTGGGAACGCTAGTCACAGAATCTGGCTATAGTTGCCAATAGATGAATAACTGGTAATTTTGCACCTGATTAATTTGGTGGATATAAGCAACAATAATCCACCCTTAGCTCTTCCTGTTGAGGAGGGTACAGCATTCAAACAATGTGATGTGTAACCTTCCACTACAACCACCTCTGTACTCCAAGTTTCTTGTAAACAGATAATGTCACTACTTTGAGTGATAAAATCCCACCAAAAGGGCGTATTCAATTTTTTTCTCAAGC
Organism: Lissotriton vulgaris; assembly: GCF_964263255.1. Lineage (NCBI taxonomy): Eukaryota > Metazoa > Chordata > Amphibia > Caudata > Salamandridae > Lissotriton > Lissotriton vulgaris. The sequence continues at coordinate 500,966,032 of NC_141685.1, forward strand.
CAGCGATATTTCCATTTTTTAGTGTATACCCTTCCTGCGTTATAATTTCTATTCCCTGATTATCATTTAAATTTAAGTTGGTGGGCACACCCGCATTCGCTAAGAACTCGATAGGTTGTATTATAGTTGGGTTGCCGATCTCACTATTACCAGCATTCTTACACCCTATATTAGAGTCTATATTTAGGGATTGAATGGTACTTGTTTCATTACCCTTTATAAGCGGTCCATCTATTACCATCTGTCCTAGCTTGTATATGGAGGATACCCCTTCTTTTAAAAAAAAAAATAATAATAATTGAAATTTGCAGGGTAAATATACAGCAGTCCTCACAGTAGTCAATACATATTTATAAGGTGATAATCACAGTAATATCAACTGCATTACATTTCGAAAGGATATGATATTTTTGTAAACTAACAACAAAAGAGGCAACAGTTGAGAAACACATCCGATCTGTCCTGCACGGATAAGCAATAGCAAGGTTCAACTTTCAATACATAAAGATACATGAGGTCAGTGCAGCATAGGGTGGATATATTACATATATGCAAGCGTAGATACATGCAAAGGTATACATCATATATCAGCAAGGTGCGTCTAGACCGGACTCGACCCCACCTGATCTCAGCTACAGTAGTCAGGGCCATAAACAGTTCTAGAGATGGTCTAACGTGTCTTTCAGAGTTAGGACGTATTTCCACCCATTATCTTGGATCTACTTCTCAGGCTAATCTGGCTCAGAAGCCGGGTACTCTGCTCTATCACGCATCCACTGCAGGAACGGCTCCCAGATATCACGCGGACGGGAAGCAGTCGGCATTAGTTCCCAGTATGTACCAAGTTTTGTATGGCCATATGCTGCATCCGATAACCAGTCTGTAAAGTTAGGCAGGGTTCTGCGTCCCCATCTCATAGCCACTTGACGTTTAGCATATAATAATAATAATAGGGCATGTAATTTGCGACTTTTAGGTTCTGTTCCGGCTACCCACCCTAGGATTCCCAGTAATGGGGAGGGAACATCTGTTCTTCTGAGAATTTGATTGATTGCAGTGAATATGTCAGACCAGTAGTCAGTAAGGGATGGGCAGCTCCAGGCTACATGTAAAAAGGAGGCACCCTCCGCTCCACACTTCCAGCACCTATGATCTTCCCTTATGCCCATGCGGTGGAGAGCGAAAGAAGTGCGGTAGAATCTATGCAGAAATTTGAAGTGTATCAATCGAAGTTTGTAATTGGGGGAGAGTTCCAATAATTGTCTACAGCAGAAGGACCACTGTTCATCAGTTAGCGGTGTTTCTAGTTCTACGTTCCATAATTGCATAGAGTTGGGCACTATAATAGGAGCTTGTTCCTGCATAGTGTTGTATGAGCAAGACACTAATTTTTTCGGTGATGCCGCGCTAGAACGTTTTAGAGTGCGTTCAGTTGCGGAGGTTCATCTGGAAACATGTCTCTGAATGCTCTACAGGATGATTTTAATTTATGGTATGTGAACATGTCATTGAAAGATGCCCATCTTCCACGAGCTGTGGATCTCCGAACCTACCATCTGGATACAAATCAGCAAAGGTACGTAGTGTTGCTCCAGCCAGTGATATTTCACCTCTGCTTTCCTCCAAACAAGGGAGCATAGGGTTTTGTTTTAGAGGAATCGCTGGTGCATATAAAAGGGGAAGATTAGCTCTTTTTTGTAATTCCCGTCATGCCCAGAGTAGCATATTAGCTGAATTAATATCTAGATTCGGCCTCGGAGCCCTCTGATATAGGGCAACCCCAAAGGGTAGCGGGGCCACCGAGTCTAGCTCCACCGCCACATGTGGCTGATAAGGTGTGGGGTAGGCCCAAAAATGCACAAATTGGGCCTGCGCGCATAACGCATATAGGTGCATGTCAGGAGCTCCCAGTCCTCCCTGTCTCAGCTGTAGTGTCAATAATGCCCAAGAGAGTCTTGCCTGACCCCCTGCCCAGACCAGTGACAGTAGATGAGCGTACACAAGTGAAGAAGTGCTTCGTTAGTGGGATCAGGATATTTACAAATAGGTACAGGAACTTTGGTAGTACTATCATTTTTACAAGTGCAATCCTACCAGCTATGGACAGAGAGGATACCCCTCCTGGGTTTTTATGTCAGTCATTATCCTCCATCCTAGTCAGGCATTGGAATCTATTGTATAATGGAATAGAGAATCGCATTGGGCGAGCTACTGGAAGAATAGGCAACCGCTTAATATTGGGATGGAAGGTCATATGATCTAGGGCTAAGTTATTTGTTAATAGATGTTTGTAGAAATACCCCAATGGCAATAATGTTGTATTAAAATCCCAACATGAAGCTGGGCGAGCGCTAAGTAAAGTTTTGTGTGCCCAGTATGGTGACCTAAAATTGATTATCACACAGTCCCCATCAAATATTTTTGGTGCAGGGCCTATCCATCGCAACCTTTGGGTAAGTATTATTTGTTCTGCACCTGCTATTGGGTAACCACAATTTTTTGTTAACCAGTAAAGGGTTTTATTTTTGAGGGTTTCGTGTGTTTCCAATTGTCCTTCCCGCAGTTTGGGTACATTACATAGGACTGTGACATATGCACCACATTCTGGTGGTAAATTTATTACTGGTGGTATGTCATTGTCCTTGGTGTCATTACCCTTGATATTTTCTTGGGGACATGAGCCCTTCATCTGTTCAGTTGTAAGTTCAGTTATAATCCCCCCTGGTTTCCCATTTCCTGCCGGTAAAATGACCCTTTTCTCCTTTAGTAATTCCTTATGTTTTCCCTGTATTACACCTTCGCTATGGCTACAAGTCCTATCCGTAATATTGGGTTGTTTATGTGTGGCTATTTGGTCTACTTGTTTATTTCCAACAACAGAACCCCCGAATATGTTGGTTCTAACTTATCCTTTGTCTTCACAGCCTCCTTGGGTTTTTGTTGGGCAGATTTGGACACAACCCCTTTTGAAGTAGATGTACGTGGGGACGTACTAATCTTAGGACAGGATGTCTCAGTCAAATGGGTAATTTTCATTATCTGTTTTTCTATGGAGCCTACCCTAGTTTCAATGTTAGAAATCTTCAGACAGATGGGCCCTAATAAAGTAGAAAACAAAGTCTCCATTCTTCCCCAAAAACCTGCTTCCCCACCTCAATCTTTCCCGCACTGGGCTGAGCGTCAACAACGTTAGACCCTCGCCCTTATCCTCTTTTTGTCCTAATGAATTAGGTGCCTCTTTCCGATGTATATGGCCACCTATCCCCCTATATTTATTTGCAGGCTTCTCTTTCGTAATATAGTTCTGTTTTCTTTGAGCTTTTTACCCTCTAGTTCTTGCTAGGGGACTTTCAGTAATTGCCCTGTCTGTTGATACAAGATCAATAGTTAAAGGGGCGTCAAGTCCCTCTAGTTCTACAGAGTCATTAATTAGAAGGGGAGGCTCTTCACTTATATGTGGCAACTGCATAGTAGGAGTTAGTGAAAGCCTGCTAGCAACAGGAGATAGTTCAGAGGGCGCAATTTGCTGTATTTCGATAAGCTCATGGTTCTCGGCCCCAGGAAGCCCTGCATATGAAGCCATGAGCATTGAGTCGAAAGAATTAGCCAAAGCTGTAGATGTATTTACAGGTTGTAAGGGTGGGGGCATACTTAAGGGGAGCGAGAGACGTCTCTCTGTGTTCTCTATTGCTGTAGCGACTACCCCTATAGTCTTCTGTAACATCTTGTCTATGGCAGTCAAGCTTGGAAGAGGGGTAGTTGTAACTAATTTCTGTCTTGTGTTCGGACGGGGCTGTGCAGGGATGTTTTTACCCATATTTCTAGCTACCAATATAAACACAAAAAAATAAAAGATAAAATACAAGTGATACCAAATGCAATTAATCGCTATGAACCAGAAAGCAAATATCCAAACAGAGAAAGCACTTTTAGTTCGATTTCCAAGGCCAAAAGGATTACCTCAGTTTTGTATCTCCTGGCAGTCGATAAACTACTTAACGTCCTGCCAAGGAGGGTGGCCCAGCCCAGCCTTGGACAGCCCCGGACGGCCACAGACGGCCCGTCCTTTGCCCAGCGCAGCCCGCGCACGATCCCGCGACGGGGGGGCTGAACGATATTTAAAGTGCCTCCGGGCACGGGAATGACGGAGGCGACTTCGGCCGCTAAGGAGTCTGGGGGATGAAGTCCTCCACTTAGCAGCCGCAGGGGTAGTCAAATTCGGTGGCGGGAGGACAGACAAGACGACCAGCGTCTGTGACAGGTAGCCAAAAGGAAAGAAACAAATGCCCCCAAAAGTTTTTCAGCAACACCCGCTCCACCGGGGCTGAACGATATTTAAAGCGCCTCAGGGCGCGGGAATGACGCTGGCGGCTTCGGCCGCTAAGGAGCCTGGGGGATGTAGTTCTCCACTCGGCGGCCGCAAGGGTAGTCAAATGCGGCGGCGGGAGGACAGGCAAGACGACCAGCGTCTGTGACAGGTAGCCAACAGGAAAGAAACAAATGCCCCCAAAAGTTTTTCAGCAACACCCGCTCCACCAGGGCTGAACGATATTTAAAGCGCCTCCGGGCGCGGGAATGACGGTTGCGGCTTCGGCCGCTAAGGAGCCTGGGGGATGAAGTCCTCCACTCGGCGGCCGCAGGGGTAGTCAAATGCGGCGGCGGGAGGACAGGCAAGATGACCAGCGTCTGTGACAGGTAGCCAACAAGAAAGAAACAAATGCCCCCAAAAGTTTTTCAGCAACCCGTATCTCAGTTATTTTAGTAGCTCAAGCCATGCTGTGTCCAGTGTCTCTCCACAACGGAGAATCCGCATGATGTCTTGTAATTGTGACCTGCTTTTACATATGCTCAGGGAGTTTTGTCGTGCTCCCTAATTTCGTTGTTTCACCATGATGGGCTCACAACCTTGTGTCAGAGGGCATCTTATAATAGCATTACAGAATATCTCACTGGAGGATTTTGCTGGAGTTGATAGAGCTTGGGCCCACTACAACATGCCTGGTAAACCAGATGTTTTTTTTTTTTAGCTGCTTGAGAGATAAGAGGGAGTCAAAACTTCAATTTAATCTCATTACATTATAACCAATTTGGTTACACAATAACTACCCCCCAACTAGGATTTGGATAACAAAAGTTCAGTTGTTAATTCAGCGACAGATTGATATCCATCAACATTAACATTATATATATAGAATACAGGACAAACAAAATGAGCCCAAATCTCCTAAAGAGATTTATCCTATATAACAAAAGCATACAACTAGTTCAGTGATGATAATGCAAGTAATCAAGATCCTCACTACGTTACAGCAAAATACATTAGTTGCAGTCAAGGTAAGTCACGTGTTCATCCCCAGTATATTTCCACGATTCCAACACAAATTTGTTACTGGCACCACCTTTCCCACATCAATAAGTTGCTACTTATTTCGTCTTTGGCTATTCTTCTTCTCCTTCATGACAACTCACCTCCTTACTCGTTACCGCAATTCTCCTTGCCAAGATCCATCTACTCATACCTTGCTATCTAATTAAAAGAAAACCCATTTATGTCTAGCTAATAAGGCTTTGTCCACGACTGCAGTAGAAACAAAAATACAAGCAAATACATTCTACATTGAATGTTAAATATGAATTACATGTTCAACTTTAAATAGGAACTCATACTGAAACAGTTCTTGAGGACCAAAATGACGTTAACTTATTAGTGTGCAGGGTTATATATACATGTGCATTTCTGCACGCATAGCAAATCCAGTTTCTTAATGTATGAATTAATTGCAAAAAGGTTACAACCATGTAATTTTGAAGTACACCAACATGAATATTATTTCTTGTTACACGTATAAATGCTTCAACATTACTCTTCACATACACATTATTTCATTAGCTTCACAATGAGACCCATCTAAACTTTAATATCTTCCAGAATATTAATATGTAAATGTTGCAAAGACCTTTATTAGTCACATTTCTATGTACATAATTTGGTTACACAATAACTACCCCCAACTCGGATTTGGATAACAAAAGTTCAGTTGTTAATTCAGCGACAGATTGATATCCATCAACAGGCCCATAGGAATGAATGGGAAATTGCATGCGCAATTTGCGAGTACCCAATAGGTACATGCAAATTGCACATGCAATTTGAAGTGTGCCAAAAGGACACTCTTTTGCACCCATGTTGCGCACACATGTTGCGTGTGTAACCTGAAACTTTGAAAACTGCACTTGAGTGCATTTTTCAAAGTTTTCGCTAAATGCCATCAGGTTTAAATTATCTGTATTTATCAGACCTTATAGCAGAATCACTATTTTAAATGCAGTCTTGCGATTTTTGCGTTTGGGATGATGCATCCTAAATGCAAAAATACCAGTCTCAAATAGGCAGATTCTGAGAATCTGCCCATTTGCGACCAGTTTTTGCCTTTATTCATGTGCCCCTTAATCTTATCTTTTGATCTTATAAGATGGACCAATTCAAACCTTTGTCGTGGCAATTGATTTTCGTCTGAATTCCTCCAAACGTTCCATCTAACTATATTAATCACTCTGCTACTTTTCCAGCTCTATATCTTCTCTTTTGCAGTATATGCATTTCTTAGCCTTAAATCCCCTGTACACTTTCACTGTCAACATCACAACCACTGCACAAAGAGCAATGATCAACAGAGGCCTCATGGTGGAACCAAATATACTGCAGATAAAGTTCGCCAACCTTCTACTGATAGTACTAAATAAGATTTCAACTGAATACCAAACACCTGTGGGGGCCAGTCAATACAATAACTTTTATATGTCAATAATATTCTTTATATATTTCTGTAAATCCTTTCTTTTATCGGGAATATAAGTACAAAATTGTTGAACTGACAACATCCGGCAGACTCTGCCGTCTTTTACTAGCAGAATATCTTCTAGAGCAAGTAGGTTCTACAAAACCATAGTCTAATAGCAACTATTTTAGTTTTTACAAACAACAAAAAGCCAGGGGCGCACTAGTGGATAACCTATCAACTACAGTAGATAACTTCCTGATCTTAATATCACACCACATTGGGTATTATATCGCCAGAAATGTCTCCCACAATTTCTCCAGCACTAGCTCCTTGTTTTGACCTAGCTTTGTCCTCCCAAACTGGATCATCAAACTTTTTTAGATGGTAGATCTTTGGAAACACAGCCCTGTAGAGAGCTCAATGGAAGTCATCATTTGGAAAGCTTCTTTGTGAGTGAGGCAAGATGGCGTCAGTGTGATCGGAGTTTGAAGCGGCACTCTGCTGGTCTCAACCTCTACTGATCTGTCCTATGATAGACCCTATGCTTTTTCGCTGTGATGGACGGAAGCATGGATTTTGCGTAGTGTGTTTAATGGACCTACGAGCTTTGTGAGGCTTTATGAGCATTTAAGCATTACAGCCGGACAGATATACATACAAGTGCGGTGCGGAGCTGTGCTGAGATGCGGAGCGCCGACGGAGATGAGAGTTAAGGCCGGAGTACTGACACCGATATTGACCTGCGGTGGTGTTCGGATGTTCTAGGAGAAAGACTGTATTCTACATACTGGTGCAACGTAACTGACTTTGGCGAAGTGGTGGAGGCAGTGAAACGAGCCCGACACTGCAGGAATAGCTGCTGTGCCCCACCCCCCCGCTAGGAAAAGACACACTCGTGTTGAGTCTGAGTCTGTAAGCAGCCTAAATGTGGTGGGGCTGACCTGTTTGTGCTTCTTCTTCATGTTGGCCGGGCGTATCCTTCCAGTCTGCATCGCTTGGCATCGCTTGGCAGCGTCCTTACACCGCCGACGGCCGGCAGTGCTTTCTTTGAGGAAGTTTCCCGGTCTTGGTGCGGCGATCAGTTTGGCTCGGTAATCTCTCTCCCCCAGTAGCCTGCGTTCCTCGTTCTCCAGGGAAACGCCAGAAGGCCAGCCGATTGATGCAGCTTGATGCTGCTTGTTGCCCGCAGCTTCTTCTGCTTCCCGGGACACACGCTGCTCATCGTGAAGGCGGGGAAGGTGTTCGGTGAAGGACTACGGAGGCAGCAGAAGGAGTCCAGAAGACCCAGAAGATCGAGGAGAGGTGAGCCACAGCTACAGCATAAGGTAGCATTGATGGCAGGCAAAACAAACACTAGCATAAGCATAAGCATGGAGAGGGAGGATGGTACGGAGCTTGTGGATAGCCAAGCCGCGGACCCAAACATTTCAGTAATTTCAGGGGATCTAAGCACTATAGGCACCATAGGTGGGTACTCCACTCAGAACTCCCAGGGCACGGCAAATGGTTCAGAAAGGAGAGGTTCAAGGATTAAGGTTGAGAAGGAGAAGGAAAAGGAGAAGTGTAACATCAAACACACAGAAAAGGAAAAGGATATAGATGGTGATGGCAATAGAGATATGAATGACTATTTACATAATCTACAAAATAATGGGCATACCACAGATAAAACAGATACGACAGATCTGCTGGCAAGAAAGGCAAGGAGACTTCAAACTATAAAAAACTTAAAAACTGCTGCAAAAACCAGTGGGCAAACTGATGCACAGCTTCGGATCTTGAGCATATTTAACTCTATATCCAAAGAATCGCATGACCCAGTGGGGGGTGGAGGACCCGTGGGTCTTGATAAAAAAATCAACTGGTAAAACTAAAATCCCAAGTGCTCAAGGTATTAACTTTTCCACGAAAACTGTGCGGCAATCTGATGAAAAAGATAAAGACACGCCAGTGATCTAAATGAACCAAATGACCTTGTTAAACTAAAATCCGCTCCAGCACCAGCACCTGCACAACTATCTGCACCAGTAAGAGTGAATGAGATAACCGGCCATAAAGTGACTACAAAGATAGATCTTAGTCTAGACCCCGGTTTAAATCTACACTTCATAAAACCCGCTCAAAATCTGGATCACGCCACAGGCAGCAACCAACAGATACAACATATACCTGCGCTAACTTTAGAGAGTGATACATCAGGTGAAATCACTGGGAAAGATGCCAATTCAGAGCAAACTCCATTTACGAACAGCCGCTCTCATTACTTTGTTCATGCTCAGGCTCGCTCTGCAGAGTCTGATTCTGGCTCTGAAATCTACGAAACCGACGCTTCCACCTCAAGTGAGTTACAGAGGCCGGAACAGACGAGTGCTGGATTACCTGAACCATCAGCTCTCGAACTATCTGAGCCAGAGATAAATAAATCGAATTCAGCTTCAAAGGATAGTGCTTCGAGAAAGAAACAAGAAAGGAGAAAAAAAGACAAAAACGACAAAACAAACTAATGTATGATGACACAACGGATCAAGGGAGAAACACTGATCAAACTGGTCATCGACCGAAGAATCTTTCATTACAAGACACTTTCAAACCAGACTCAGAACTATGTCTATCTGGAGAATCAAAAACATTTAAGACTCCGCAATCAGAACCATCTCTGTGCGACGTGCTAAAATCAATCAAGAGCTTTCAAGAAGATGTCAAACATGATAACAAGAAAAACCACAGCGCCATCCAGAAACTCCAAGGGGCAGTACAAAAAGTAGGGCTCACGTGTCTGGAGATCTCGACAGAATGGCTTCAGTGGAAATACGCACTGAAAATCTCGAGAAAGATGTTTCTGTTTTGCAAGCACTTGGGAAAGAGCAGGCGGGTCTAGTCAACGATCAAATGTTGAAGGTCGAAGACAAGGAAAATAGAGCAAGACGGAATAACTTACACTTTCTTGGGAATTCCGGAAAATGCAGAAGGGAATGACCGAAGGAGGTACATAATTTCATCGTCGAAAGAAGCATTCCCAGAGCTACACACTTGGGATTTTGCCAAAGACATACAACGGGCACATCACTTTCGCCTGACCCTCTCCAAAAGACCATAGACAACGGCACAGTATCCACGAGCAGTCCTGGTATACTTTGGTAACTTTCTCCTACGTGAAGCTATTTTAGACCTAGCTCGGCTGACAAAAAAAGAGAGTATAAAGGTTTCTCATTCTTCTGCAGACCAGATTATGCTCATGCTACAGTGGAAAGAAGGTGGAGGATGAGACAGTTGTTTACTCCCTTTGAACAAATTTTTGAACAAATTGGTGCCACTGTCTACTTGCAGAACCGGCAAGATTAAAGATCATCTTCAAAGACACTACAAGAAGCTTTGTTAGCGAAATACAGGCAGAAGCGTACCTAAAAGAAATCACAAACTCAGACAGAAGCAAGACTAAAAAATAGTCTACCTAAAGTAACAACAATAATAAGTCAAATGTTTCAGCTGGATTACATGTAACTAGTTATCTCATACATGAGCAGGAGGGAAGTGAAGTAGGTGGGGTTTAATAATAATTGCAATCTCCTCATTGTTACTTACTTGTATGTATACTTGTTAATCAAACTTTGAATACCTAACATATTAAGATTAAATATAGCCTCACTCACACAGGCAGACACGGGGGTTGGAGCTAGCAGCCGCTTGGAGCTACTGATTAAACGGGCACCCACAACCTGGTTCATCCTGAACCAGGAAGCCTCATTAAGGGGTAGAGGGGGGTGGGAGGGTCAACGGGGAGGGGTGAGTGGGTATTTTAAAGGGGCACTAGGGGTAGGTGAGAGGGGGAGGTTACAGGCACGTAATCTGGTCAGAAGGTGTGGAATCCGCAAGGTACTATGGGACTGAGCAAAGCTCCAAAAGTAGACTTGAAAAGGGAAAATCTTTTTTTTGCATAAATGAGCCAACTTAAGATTCTAACAATTAATATCTGTGGCCTAAATGACCCAAAAAGAGGCAAAGAACAGCAATAGGTCTTAACTCAATTGGCGCAGAAATCGTTTGTGTCCAGGAAACCCATGTGGAAGGGTCCCAAATATCAAATCTAAAAAATCTTGGATACCGGGTGATTACGGCAACAACTTAGGCAAATAAAACACGGGGAGTAGCAATCTTGGCACACGGTGGAGGTCTCCAATTTGCTAAATCAGCTGCAGATAAGTATGGAAGATGGGCTATCACTGAGTGTCAATATGGTGTGGGGAAAAAAATTAACTATATGTTCGGTATATGGGTGTGTTGATGATGATCCAGATCCCTTTGAATTTATATGTAATGAATTGGTTCATTGGTCACGACCCATGTTTGTGGTGATTTCATCTTAAATCTTCCATCAGACTGGTCGCACGGACATATCAAGTTTACACATCAAAGCAGGAAACCGAAAATTTTTAGAGCCCTTGAGGAGCTTTGTTGTACACACAGGATATCAGACTGCTAGCAAATGCACTGTCCAAAAAATCCAGGCAATACTTTCTTTTCCCACCCACATCATAAATTCGCAAGGTTGGATTATATATTTGCATCACATTGTATTGCTGCAAACTGCTCCATAGATCGATTACCGAAGGAATTGTCTGATCATAATCCTCTATTTATAACTCTTGATACAGGAAAGATGCAATCAAATCACAAGAGGTGGCCTTTTGAAAGGGCTTTATTGCTTGTATTGTATTTTAAGGGGTGCTTATAGAGCGCACTGACACCATGGGTTTCCTGGCGCTGGTTGGAAGCAGAGGGGGCAGAGGGACTAACCAGATTGGGGGAAGAGCCAGGTTTTTAAGGATTTACGAAAGAGAGTCAAAGAATTAGAGGTTTTAAGAGGAAAAGGAAAAGAGTTCCAAAGCTTGGGGGCCAGGTATGCAAATCTCCGGCCTCCAGATCTGCAGAGCTTGTAAGAGGGGACGGTCAAAAAGTGAAGATGAGAGGATCTCAGGTTCCGGGATGGGCAGTAGGGTCTAATGAGAGATTTCAAAAAGGCGGGACAGGGCCCAGCTAACGACTTGAAGATGAGGCAGCCGATCTTAAAGGCCGCCCTTGAGGTGACAGGGAGCCAGTGCAGTTTGGCAAGGAGGGGCCTGGCGGATTGCCACTTCGAGATCCCCAGGGCCAGTCTCGCCGCTTGATTTTGAACAGCTTGCAGTCTAGCCAAAGATGTTTTAGGCAGACCGTGATAGATCGCGTTCGAAAAATCTAAGCGGGAGAGGACGAGGGCCATGATGACTTGCAGGAGGGCATCAGGTGTATGGAGGTATGCCACTTTCCTGATCCTGCGCAGCTGGTAGATGCAGGAAGAGACCACCGTCCCCACCTGCGGCCCAAGGGATAGACCGGAGTCAATTGTGACCCCCAGACTCTTCACCGAGGCCACGGGGGTGGGAGAGGGGCCAAGTTCCGCCGGCCAGAAGTGTGGCCCCCAGAAGGTGGCGCTCCTACCGGGAAGGAGGAGCTCCGTCTTACCGGGGTTCAATTTTAGCTGGTTTTGGCCCATCCACTGGAGAATGTGTGACATGACTTCCTGAAAGTTAGGAATAGCAGAAGGGGAGTTGAGAGAGAAGATGAGTTGCAGGTCGTTCGCGTAGTTGAAAACGGTGACGTCCCACTGCCTCAGAGAAAAAAGAAGGGGTCGAAGATAAAGATTGAAAAGAAGAGGGGATAAGGAGGAACCCTGGGGGACCCCGCAGGGCGAATGCTCCCTAGGAGCCCTGAAAGTGCCCAGGCTGAGGGTCTGAGACCTGCCGGTCAGGAAGGATTTGACCCAGGCCAACGCCAGGCCTTGGATGCCAGCCTGCTCGACACGGTGGAGGAGGATGTTATGATCCACCGTGTCGAAGGCGGCTGACAGATCTAATAATACCAAGGCCTGGGGGGTACCCTTGTCAACGCCGTCTCTCAGGGCGTCCAGCACAGCCAAGATCACTGTCTCCGTAGAGTGGCCGGGTCTAAAGCCGGCCTGGTTAGCCTCGAGAAAGTTGGAGCTCTCGATAAACTGTGAGAGACAGGTGGTGACGTGGGCTTCCAGGATTTTAGAAAAGAAAGGCAGGAGGGAGATGGGGCGGTAGTTCGCCGGGACGGCGGGATCAGCCCCTGGCTTCTTCAAAAGGGGCACCAGCACGGCCTCCTTGAAGGAGCCAGGCACCGCACCGGAAGAAAGAGAAGAGTTTAGCAGGGGAAGAATGCAGTCGGGTAGAGAATGGCAGATGTCCCGGAGTATGGAAGGGGGACAGCAGTCGTCTGGGGATCCAGACTTAATGCGAGTGGCCAGAGTGGCCAGAGAAGTAGGGTCTAGAAGAGGGAGTTGTGTGAGCGAAGAAGTGTTGTGGGGGGGGAAACAGATCCAGCGCCAGGAGGAGTGACTGGAATGGTGTCCTTGATCAATACAATGCTTAACGAAGAATATTGTCAACACATAGAACAAGCACTTGCAATGCAATAGGTCTCGCATTAGGAAAGTTTGAGCTATTGGTATTGTAAATGACAATTTTTTTATTTATGTGCTCGTTTTGAAAATAGCTAAATTAATAGCTTTGTCATTTAGAATATCAATAGTTATAACTTTCGCAAATGACACCTATAGCATTTGTACTGCAATATGTGTTGTTTTACGTGACTTAGATGTATTGATATTACAAATAACAACGGCTTTTAATTTTTTTAACCCCTTCCCTGCTCATGACGAGCTCAGCTCGTCATGCAGTACACTGGTCGTGTGCTCATGACGAGCTGAGCTCGTCATGAACAACGAGAATCAAGAGAGGTCAGCATCCAGGAGGATCAGCTGTAGCATTCAAGGTGTTAAATAATACATAAATAAAAGTTATTGTAATTTATAATGGCAATAGCTTAAACTTTTGTGAATGGCTTTTGTGAAGATTATGTTCAGTGTATTTTATTGTGACGAAAATCCAAGAACATAAGTGAAATATTAACATCTTTTTGTGACATTTGTAATAAAGCTTGAAACATTGAGAGAACATATTTGAACCATTTGTTGTTGAATGGTTGCATAGATTGATGCTGTGGTGGCGCTGAGTGATGTTGTGGTGGCGACGAGTTATGCTGTGGTGTTCAGTGATGCTGTGGCGCATAGTGATGTTGTGGTGCCCCTGAGTGATGCTGTGGTGGTGCTTAGTGATGCTGTGGTGATGCAATAGATAGATAGGGTGAGTGCGAGAGATAGATAGAGGGAGGGCGATAGATAGAGTGAGTGCGATAGATAGATAGAGGGAGGCCGATAGATAGATAGAGGGAGGCCGATAGATAGATAGAGGGAGGGCAATAGAAAGATAGAGGGAGGGCGATAGATAGATAGGTAGATAGATAGAGTGATGGCGATAGATAGAATGAGTGAGGGCGATAGATAGACAGATAAATAGACAGATAGGCAGACAGACAGACAGATATACATACAGACAGACAGAGAGAGAGACAGATAAGACAGACAAGACAGACAAGACAGATAAGATAGATAAGATAGATGGATAGAGTGAGGGCGATAGATAGATAGAGTGAGGGTGATAGATAGAGTGAGGGCGATAGATAGAATGAGTGAGGGCGATAGATAGATAGACAAATAGATAGACAGATAGGCAGATAGACCGACAGATATACATACCGATAGACAGAGAGACAGATAAGACAGACAAGACAGACAAGACAGATAAGATAGATAAGATAGATGGATAGAGTGAGGGCAATAGATAGATAGAGTGAGTGCGAGAGATAGAGGGAGGGCGATAGATAGAGTGAGTGCGATAGATAGATAGAGGGTGGGCGATAGATAAATGGAGGGAGGGCGAAAGATAGATAGATAGATAGATAGATAGATAGATAGATAGATAGATAGATAGATAGATAGATAGATAGATAGAGGGAGGGTGATAGATAGATAGATAGATAGATAGATAGATAGATAGATAGATAGATAGATAGATAGATAGATAGATAGATAGATAGATAGATAGAGTGAGGGAGATAGATAGAATGAGTGAGGGCGATAGATAGATAGACAAATAGATAGACAGATAGACAGACAGATATACAGACACACAGACAGACAAGACAGAGAAGACAGATAGGATAGATAAGATAGATGGATAGAGTGAGGGCGATAGATAGAAAGAGTGAGGGCGATAGATAGATAGAGTGAGGGTGATAGATAGATAGAGTGAGGGCGATAGATAGATAGATAGCTAGATAGATAGATAGATAGATAGATAGATAGATAGATAGATAGATAGATAGATAGATAGATAGATAGATAGATAGGCGGATAGACAGACAGATATACAGACAGACAGATAAGACAGATAAGATAGATAAGATAGATAGACAGATAGATAGATAGATAGATAGATAGATAGATAGACAGATAGATAGATAGATAGATAGATAGATAGATAGATAGATAGATAGATAGATAGATAGATAGATAGATAGATAGATAGATAGATAGATAGATAGACAGAGTGAGGGCGATAGATAGATAGAGTGAGGGACATAGATAGATAGATAGATAGATAGATAGATAGATAGATAGATGGTTGTGTGTGTGGGGGGTTGTGTGGTTGTGTGAGGCTGTGTGTGTGTGGGGTTGTGTGTGTGGGGGGTTGTGTGTGTGGGATGTGTGTGGGGGGTTTGGGTGTGTGGGGGGGGGGTTGTGTTTGGGGGGTTGTGTGTGGGGGGTTGTGTGTGTGGGGGGTTGTGAGTGTGGGGTTGTGTGTGTGGGGTTGTGTGCGGGGGGGTTGTGTGTGAGGTGTGGGGGGGTTGTGTGTGTGGGGGTTGTGTGTGGGGGGTTGCGTGTGTGTGTGGGGTTGTGGGTGTGTGGGGGGATTGTGTGGGTGTGTGTGGGGTGGGGGTGGGGGGGGTGTGTGTGTGTGGGGAGACTTTTGAAAGCCTTACTATAATCTCACCAAACAAGCAATGCTTTCAGCAAGACCTAAAAACGCAGGTAATTGTTTAGGTAAAACTGTGTCAAACTGCACAGCATTTGTTGTCTTATTTTCTGATCTCAGCTATCTAAAACCGTGGTTGTGTACCGAGCAGCCTGCTCGAGGCCCTCCTTCCACTTCTGTCTTGATAAATGATCATATAGCTGATTTAGTTTGCTTTTAACTAATATTGGACGGGTTACCGCCACTATAGAAAGCAATTTAGAAAACACCTGCCCCATGAAGTCAGATGTCAAACAACAAAAAAATCGAAAGCTTCTGGTGGAATCTCTGACCTCCGAGGCTGACACGGTTTGATGGGAAATTTGATGTAATAGACAGCGAAAGCCAAAAGACCTGTTGTCAGCAATGAATGCTGAAAGTTAGCAGAATTCATAGAACTGTACAATGGAAGGGCCCGCCAGGAACCCGCCTGGAGAGCGAGGGTTGTGATGTGAGTGGAAAAAAAACAGGACTACAAAAATCGTTTGGCCCTGACATTCTGTCACTTTTGCTGAACGGGGAATAAACAAAGGAAAAGAAACTTAGTCTAAAATCGCTAAGCGTTCCTTAATGTCAGCGCTTATAGCGGGGACAAAAGAAAGGGTCGCTTCCTCCTCGGGAGTCCCCGTGCACTCTTGCCACTTAAAAGTATGGCCACAGGGCTGAGGGGCGACAAAGCGCTGTCTTAAAAAATATAAATAAGACGTGTGGGTAGTCTAGGCCTGACAGGGCCTGCATGTAAAAACACTGCTAACCTGCCCTCACCGAAGCCAATATAAAGCAATAACTTACATCTCCAATTCAGCCTAGGACTGCAGGGGACGTCCCCGTGGGACAGCGGAGCCACCATTTTGAATCAATCCACACAAAATGAAGGAGTGGAAGTCTGCTTAATCAGCTAATGATGCCTGGGTTTGTGGCCCATCAAAGCACAATAAATCGCTGAAGTCGGAAGTCCTTCTCCCCTGCAAGCAGAGCCAGGGTGAAATCTCCTCAGAGCCAAAGGTTGCGTATAAATATATCTTTTTCTCTTTTTTGGAGATGATTTATGTCAGGGAAGGGCAGTTATTTAACAAACTGGCTGATCATGATGAATCGGATGTGAAGGCGAAAGTTCAGCCGGGGAGCCCTGGGCTCCGTGGCAGCGCTCAGATAAACAAAACACTTCTAGAAGGCGCATGCCATCCCGGGTTGCAATTTGTCTAAAGCTGTCACAGGCACATGTAGCAAGAAGTACATCCTAAATTATCACACATAATTTATTAAGCAACTGCTACACTCCGATTTGTGAACTCCAGTGCAGGCGAATTTCATTTAATTGCACCCCCTGACGCAGGGATGGCCTATTCATTAGGGAGCCCCCTGACTCAGACAGCAAACTATTTAGCTTTCAGATTGTGTGTTTTGTGCACATTGCTCATGTTCCATAATCAAACAATTTTAAAAAAAACATATTGAGGTTAAACATTATCTCCTACGGCCGTTTCCCTTCCTGCTTTCATGTCGCCGTCGTTCATACTTACATTTGCAGTTTGAGAGGGTTAAAGTATGAGACAAAAACATTATTCGCGGTCTCTGGTGATGGCAGTAAAAACCAGTGTTTGAAACGAAATATGATTGAGTGAGCGATTCGACTCGAGAATGCAACTGTGGCAGCAGTGCGCTATACAAATGTTGAGTATAAAAAAATAACAAGTCCGGACATGAAAATAATGGGAAGAGCCCTCTTTTTCAACGGGGAAGGCAGATAAAACCTATGAACCGCCCCCCACCCCGCCCCTGGCATTGAATCCAGCTGAGAGGAGAGGCGGCCAGCTGTGACCGCGGCAGCTGGGACAGTGCACGCACAGCTAGTAGCCAGAAGGAGGCGTGCTCGTGACAGACTGGGGAGCGCGCGCACACGTTCCAGGCAGCCACAGAGGCCTGGCGCGCACCGCCTCCCTGTGCCGGGTTGCGTGTCATGGGTCTCTTCCGTTTGGAAGACTCCGCTCTTGGTAGTGCCCCTCGCCCAGTGTGTACACCGCAGGGCCTGTTTCCTATGCTGGGGGCCTGCAACCGCCGCTCCCTGCGATGTTGGCGAAGGCTGGCGGCGGTGCACCCCCGGTCTGGGGGAAGCTGCCGGTTTTGCAGCCACTCTCGCCACCTTCTTCCCCAGCGGGAGATGATCCTATTGGTCCTTCCCCTGAAGCCGGGCCTGCCTTCCCACCACTGCCACCTCCACCCGGAGCCTCCGGAGCTGCAGAGGAGCCTGACTCTCTAGACGGGCCGGAGTACGAGGAGGAAGAGGTGGAGATTCCGCTGACCGCTCCGGCGCCTAACCAGTAAGTACCGATTCGGGGGTATGTCAGATCTCCCGGTGCATGGGGCGGGGGTGTGTGTGCGTGTGTGCAGGGGGGGTAGGGGGCGGCGGCGTGTGTATGCGTGCGTGTCTGTGTGTGTGCGTGTCTGTATGTGTGTGTGTGTGTGTGTGCAAGGGGTTGGGGGGGCAGCGTGTGTATGTGTGTGCGCACCTGTGTGTGTGTGTGTGTGTGTGTGTGTGTGTGTGTGTGTGTGTGTGTGCAGGGGGGTGGGGGCTGGCTGTGTGTGTGTGTGTGTGCGCCGTTAGTGCATGCGAGCCAAGCGAAAGCAGGGGCTGTGTGTGCATCTGCGCAAGCGCGTCTTAGAAGCACGCTCCCGTGGTCAAATCTGAGAATGGAATAACGCGCGTCTGACTCGTGTCTACATTCCCAGAAACGGGTGACAATAGTTGTCGAGCAGACAGCAATCAATGCTTTGCATTGATTGCACGTCTAGGCTCGACCTAAAAAGGGATTCCTGAATTTTTAGAATATAATGTCAGAAGCGCCCCGTTGGAAACTGTATAGGACACTCTCAAGGCGGGAATCAGGGGAGAAACCATCAGATTTTCAATCAAAAATAATCAGGAGGCACAATCAAAGTTAAAAAACCTACAAAATAATCTAATTAACAAAGAGGAAGATCTAGTAAGGGCTATTCAGGGAAACACAAATATCGATGAGGAGATAAGAGAAGTTGCTATTGCAAAAAACTCAATTTTAGAAATCTTCACACTAAAGGCAATCTGCAAAGCCACCCAAAATAAAGAAAAGATTTACGAACCTGGGGAAAATGTAGGGCACCAATTAGCAGTTCGAACTAGGCAGGAATATACCGATAATACAATTAAGGAGATTAGAGACCCTATCAAGGGTACTACACAAGATCCTAAAGAAATTAGAGATATATTTAAAAGATATTATACGGAATTATATACTGAGACATGTAAAACTCAATCTCTAATTGAAGACTATTTGGATTCGGTTACATGGACTCAACTTCTCCAAAATGACCAAGATAGTCTGGCAGAAACGCCGCAATGGGTTGAAATACTTCTCTCAATTAACAGCCTCTCATTGGGTAAAACAGCCAGACTCGATGGAATCCCATCAGAATTTTATGCTAGATTTAGCAAACAACTGAAAGAGATCTTAACCAAGCTGATGACCCAGGTGTTTCAGGGTGGGCGACCACCGGGATACTGGGCCCAGGCAAAGATCATCGTTTTCCCCAAGAAGAATAAAGATCCTATGGAGATGGGGGCCTATCGCCCAATCACCCTAATCAACGATTCTAAAATGTATTCTAAATTACTTGCTAGTCGGCTTGCTCCACTAATACACAAAATCATTTCAGTTAGGCAACATGGGTTCGTTCCGGGCAGATCAACCACTGATCACATAGAGAGGGTGATCACACTCTTTGACGTAGCCTAAGTTTCAGGGGACGACCCTATGGCACTAATCTTGGTAGATGCTGAAAAAGCTTTCAATAGGGTCTCCTGGCAATATCTATGGACGACTATGTCAAGGAGTGGGGGGATCGGAAAAAAATGCATAAAAGCAGTCCGTATGATGTTTGTTAACCCGGAAGCGACGGTTATGATCAACGGGGATATATCGGAAAACTTTAAAGTGACGAGAGGGACAAGGCAAGGCTGCCCCTGTTCATCCCTTTTATTTGCCCTATTTATAGACCCGTTTATTTGGAGGCTAGAATCTAACCAAGCCATAATGCCAATGAGAACACCAAATGGAGAAACAAAAACATTGGCATATGCCGATGATATCGCAATAATCTCAACTAATCGAAATGAAGCCATAATTTTAATGGAAGAAGAAGCTAGTCACTTTGGAGAGGTGTCGGGATATGAACTAAATCAAAACAAAACTCAAATCATAATCAATAACAAAATCAAGTATTGTGATGTAAGGGTGGTTGAAAACGCGGTTTATTTAGGCGTAAACATCACCTCAAATCTTAACAATTTGGTTAAACTCAACCTGATTCCACTCTTGAAACAAACGGACCAAGCATTGAAGAGATTGCATAATCTACATCTAACCATCCTTGGTACATGCAATTTAATTAAAATTGTATTTTTCCCCAAGTTTTTATGTTTCTTTAGAACTATTTGCCTAATTTTTGACCAGCAGATTTTTAAAGAAATTGATAGTATATTTTCTTGCTTTATTTGGGGGTCTGGTAGACCACGTAGAGCCATGAAATTTATCAATCTACCTACAGACAGAGGAGGTCTCTGCTTGCCAAACTTTAAAGTTTATTGGTGGGCTACTATTCTTAATTACAGCAGAGCATTTTTAATTCCTAGCATGGATCTAAATCAAGGAAGGTGGGTCCCGACCCCACAGGAACTCATTCTTGGGACAGAGACAGGTGATCACCTCTGGCGCTTGGCCTATGATTGTCATTTTGAAAAGGTTCATTTTAAAACCTTGAAAGGAATATACACAGCTTAGGGCAATATACGCAAAATTCTGGGGATTGGTAGATTTTCGCATTATACGACCATTTACAGAAATCCAAATCTCCCTGCGATTTTTACTGATTCATGTATGGAACTGTGTGGTAGGTTGGGTATCATTAAACTTGGCTCATTCTACAACTCAACAGGGTTTAGCACATTCGAATCATTAAAAAATAAATTTGGCTTGGATCACCGAGATTTCTTTAAATATCTGCAAATTAGAGATTTTATAATGAAAAAGGGTGGTGGCAGCGCTGCATTTCAGAAAATACCAATAATCGAAATGATTATTCAAAACAATATATTGAAAATTGGGGAAATATATAATAATGTGATCACTAGTCTGCCCGATGATTTAGACAAACATATTCAAATATGGCAGAACCAATTAGAAATATCAGAAACTTCCATCCAGATGGCATTTGATTACTCCCAATCACTTTTAATTTCAACCAAATTACAATCAGAATATTATAAGACCTTCTTTCAACTATATTATACACCTAAAAGAATAGCCAAGTGGAACACAGGCAAGGGGACGCAATGTCCAAGATGTGTGCTCCCTGAAGCAGGTATAATCCATATGTTCGCCACCTGTAATGAACTCTGTACTATTAGACGGGAAATCTCCACTTTTCTCTCTAGAATTTTTAAAACAAATATAGAGATAAGTCAAGTCAAAGATCTTTATTCGGAATTAAAAATATCCATAAAAGTACAAACAAAATACATTTTCAGACAATAACAGTGCAATACAATAATAAGACAGCTGGAAAACAAAAAATTCTTTAAGGCTAGTAAGTCAATGTCAATTCCATTTTCACATTTACATACAGATTATCCCTTTTTAAAAACACATTATATACAATTAAAAGAAGTTATAAAACATAGTTTAAAAGAAGGTGAATCAATGGGTAGAACAACATCATCAATAAGTCCATATCTATAATGTGCAAACAACAGCAATAATGATGTGCAAATTAGCGAATTTCTAAAAGTGCATAAAGAGTGCAAATGTGCAAATCTTAAACATCGATAAGTAAAGTGGCTCGTGACCTAACGGCAGCTTTGAGAAAACAGCTCACCCTGAATATTACTTCATCTGTTCTCAATAACAAAAAAAAGACCTCAAAGCTATTCTGAAGCTAGTCAATTTCTCTCTTCTACAATAGGGCATTAAGTAATGAGCGGAAAGTTTTTTGTAGAAGCCACAGAAGAACAAAAAATGCATAAGGCTCTGTTTCATGTTAGGGTTACATGGACAATTCAAAGTTTCAAGGTGTCTATTGTAGCCCAAGTGGAAGTTTAGTAAATTTACTATACTCCCATCACGGAAACGAAACAATAGGCTCCGGTTCCATCTGCCGAGATGCAAGCATAAATACCTGTATGGAGGGCCTGGATGTTTTAATATGAGGTTCCGAGTAGCCCATGTAATTTCTAACAGTGCATTTGGATAGATTCTTCATTTCTCGCTCTTCTCTATATAAAAGATACAATGCCCTGAGAATAATGGTTTTATGAGAACGATTTATTAGGCTAGGTGAAGTAAACAATAAACCATGTCCTACACTATCGAGGCAATCTTTTACCGCCTTTAACCACGGTATAAGATGTGCCCTATCGCACTTTAAACAATCTAAAATAATATCGCGGGTCAAGGTGGCAGCTGGGTTTATCCATATCTTTAGCCAGAAGAGTGCTGGTCTTGATTTTACAAAATCTTCTATATATGAAATATTAAGTTCATTATGACATACATAGTGGGGGGAACAAATCACCCCACCCAACACCTTTCAACAGAACCTATTTTCTTCTGTTTGAAGACCGATGCAATTAGTGTAACCCCAAACCTCGGCACCATAAGTGCCAGTTGGAATACATTGGGTTTGGTAGATCTTAACTAATGGTGTTATTACATCGGCATGGTTGGGTTGTTTCAGGGAAGTAACGCTATTTATTGCCTTACCCAACTTATTCCTGGCGTAAGATACATGTGCATGCCACAAGCCGCTATTTGAGAAAAGCAGCCCCAAATAGGGGAAGGTGCCAGTGCTTTTCAGGACATTTGACCCTGATTTGATCTCTGCGATTTTATAGTTTTTAGGACCACAACTCATAATTAAGGATTTTTTAAAATTAGTGGTCAGGCCTAAATCAGCCATAAAGAGCACAAATCCTGAAATTAAAGTGCGAAGTGCCTTTGGGGTGCGGCCCATTAGGACCGCATCATCGGCATAAAGAAGGGTAGGTATGGGGACTCCGTTTACATGTGGTACATCTTTTGTAACGGTGTTCAACGAGCTGCTCAGATTATTGATATATAAAATAAAAAGGAGGGGGGCCAGCACACACCCCTGTCTGACCCCCGCCCTATTCTAATATCGTCAGAAACTTCGCCAGATTGGTTTATACGCACATGTGCTCTTAAATCGCTATGTAAAAAAGCTAAAAAGTGGACCAGATGATCATCCAAACCATAATCAAGAAGGGTGGACCATAAGGGGAACGGTTAACAAAATCAAACGCAGAACTTAAGTCCATAAAACCAAAATATAGAGGGGATTTCTTAGCAATATTGTATTTTGCCATAATTAGACTCAAGTTCAGGCATTGTTCCACCGTACCAACATTGCTACGGAAACCAAGTTGACTTGGGTGTAGAATCTTACTCTCTTCAGCCCACGTTCTAATTCTTTTGAAGATAACCCGCTCCAAAACTTTCAAAGTGTTGTCGATTAACGAGATGGGGCGGTATCACCCTGGGTCTAGCCTATCGCCCTTCTTAAAAATGGGGACGATTGTACTGCAGGACCATGTTTCTGGTATGTGTTCGTTTGTAAGATTGTTAAAAACATTACATAGTAATGGTGCCCAGAAATCCGGCTCACACTTTAATTGGTCAATTGAGAGCCCATCAGGGCTGGTTGCCTTGTTTCCAGGGCTTTCGGATATGGCATCCTCAACCTCAGACACAGAAATATTAAGAGGGCTTAAGGGGGGGAGGGTCGGCGCAGGGTTGCTAGGTGTGGCATACATTTTAGCAAAATGTTCAACCCAAATAGGTCCAGTGATGTTACAATTAATTGCCGTTAAATTTGAACCTATAGATCTTATCTTCTTTACCTCCCTCCAGAACCCAGTAGTGTCTTTCAATTCGGCTGAGCGTGCCAGGGAACCCCAATGTGTTTTAAGCAATTCATTTGATCTGATTCGCAGGGTAGATTTATACTCTGCTCTTAGTAGCCTTATTTGGGAGATGTCCCTAGGTTCGGCTTTTAGGGCAGCTCTTAACTTCCTATTTGCCTTTGAACAGGAGGCATCAAACCATCTAGGTGTTTCCTCAGCTTTACTCGAAGCAGGTCTGGAAATCTCACCTTTTATTGCAGAGCAGAGTTCAGTAAATGATTTAATGATATTAACCCCTTGACCAGTACTGGTAAGACAATGTTCAATGAGAACAGGTTGTTTTTTGATAATTTTTGCTAGTATTCCCCTATTATCTACGCCCTGCCAAATTACCCTCAGTTTGTCAGTTGAAGCTTCAAGATTCCTTGCACCTATTTCATTTCGTGGGTGCTTACCCCTCGGAAGCAGTAGGTGAATAACAATCGGGTAATGGTCGCTGTAAATTTTACATACAACTTCTGCCTTTATTAGGGCGTTTGCGACAGGGGGTGAAGCAAAGACATAATCAATTGTGGTTCCGCTCCCATGGCCTATAAAGGTTGGTAGAGGTGCGGCACTAGATCCTGTACCAGCATATTTCATACAGTTTACAAGGTCTCTAGTTGCAAGGAGATTTGACAGTTCTGTACCCCTTCTACAAGGGGGGTGTCTTGGGTGTATATGGGCATTAAAGTCCCCTCCTAAACAGATACCGTCAAATTTCCCATACTTCTGTCCATCCATGATCCCGTCAATAAAATCAAATAAAAGAATAAAATTACGGTTTGGTTGGGACAAAAAATCATTGTTATAAAAATTGATCAAGCATAGCCTTATCCTTTGGGTGTATGACAGTGCCATAAAGCTAGGGCAATCGGTTTGGAGTATATCAGTTTTAACATCAGCAGATATTTTGACCCAGATAGATAGTCCCCCACTGGGTCGACCAAATGGGGGGGCAAAAACAGTCTTATTATGGCAACTGTACCCCTCAAACAGCAAGTCATCAACACACCACGTTTCTTGAAACATTAATATATCATGGCAATTGACCCAGTCCTTCCAAGAGCTAATTTCCAGCTTGGCCTTCAAGCCAGCGATATTCCAACTAAGGATTGACAGATTCTTATCTTGCTTCTTACAAGAACCCAGGTCGAATTCAGGCGAGGATGTTAATGTAGTATGCCCCTCTTGTTCACATGTTATTTTTGGTGCAGAAGTCTTAGGTGATGTTTCCACTGGCTGGTCTGGGACAGAGTGCGCAGAAGCAGGTTCTTCAGTGATGGAAAACAGTCAATTCAATGTTCCAAAATCTTGGAATATTAAGAACCTGTTGTGCAATGGGAATACAGGTGAGGGCTGCATCATTTTGTGTGGCGGCCGGTAAAAATAATTTAACGGTAGAGGGGTCACCACCGTAGATGGGCCGTGTAGAGATAACTATTGCTTAAATACTCTTGGGGGCAGACAGAGATACTCGACCGACTCAAATGAGGGGACTAATATTTGTAGCAATGGCTGTACTTAGAATATGTCTAGCCTCGGTTTGGCTCAACCCACACCCACCTACATTTCAACAATGGCAAGCGCGCATACTAGCAACATATAGTTTGGAAATAGCTATATATATAGTCGGAAGGGTCGGAATATGAAAAAGAAAGGACTAGAAATCTGGGATCCCTTTATGCAATGGATAGAACATGTTGATTAATCAAAATTGTTAAGCATGTGTTATATTTTTATTTGCTCACTCTTAAACCTTGTATGATTATGTGTTCATTCTGACCAATGTGTATATATTTGTTTAACTATAATGCCTGTATCGGGGGGGGGAGTGGAGGGTGGTGGTGTATGCACAGTTTCTCTGTTGCCAATCTAATGTCAAAGCTCCAGTGTTTCCCGCTGTCTGATGATCCTTTTCTTCTTGTGACCAATTTGGAAAATGTCTCTTTAGTTGCATTAGTCTTTTCTTCTCTATACCTATCTTCTATTTGATATAAGAATTTCTTTCAATGTCAATGAGAATACAGGTTAAATGGTGTCTATGTGCATAAGCAGTTTCGAACATTTTAATCAGGGCCAAATATCTACGGACAGTTTCAGTAATCTGATAATATGAATGTCTATTCAAGTGTTTGAACTTCTGAAATAACTAAATCATAGATAGAATAGTAATACTGTCAATTAGCCTTTCCATAGAAAATGCTCAACAGTAAAGTACAAGTGATACCATATGTCGGGGGTATATGATGGTAAGTAATGCCTTCAACTACTGAGCAGCTAACAGCATAGAAACATAGTAATCTCTGTCTTCCATCGTATCGACTTACTCATAAAGCAATCTGGTAGAGGGTTTAATGTGTAATTGCTAGATAAATCTACATGTTAGTCCTGCTCTCTTATTAAGTACAAACCTCCATCTATTTTTTTGTGATGATTTCTGCTCTGGTGTATGGTTCTCTTCAAAAGTGCTAGTGAAATCTGAATATATTCCTACAAGCAGTATTATTAAACCCAACACTATAATTGTTATTATTACACCTACTCTTTACCTACATCCATGGTTAAAATTACCAGTTTTCATACGCAGACCAAGTGGGTAGAGAAATAGTAGCAACAGAATCTTTTATGTTGGTTTCCACCTGTGCAAACTGTATATCTGTTTCAGCTTTATTTGCAAATGTATGTACAATCTCGCGAGGCTTCCCTACCTGTACTTAGTGTTCTTCTAGATTTCACCCTAATTTTAGTCTTCTTCCACTCTGGCTTAAGTTATCTTCTTAAGCAACTCAACAAAGCTAATTCTACATCTCTAAAGGTAAAGGGACCAAGTTCATTAATGAGCATTTCTAATAACGTTATTTTCAGTCCATCAACAAGCACAGGAAATTCCCTTGAATTTAGATTGGGGAAATGCAGCTTCATTTAGTACTAGGTGTATCAAGGCACTCAGTATTTTTGGGTAAAGCAGTTCAAAAGTAAGAAGAACGTTCAGATCAAGTTCTGAAAGCTTTAGAAGAATCTTAACTATTATCACAGAATTTTCAAAATACACCCTCAGAGTCATCCGGAGCAAGATAAGTCCACTCAGGAGAAGAAAATCCCCGCTGGGGTGTTCTCGATCTCTTGGACCGTCTTAGATCAGGCCTTGACTTTTGTCTCCACTCGGCGCAGATTCTCGAGATGATTCAGCTATGGGTGCAAGTGTTCTTTCAGCAGACAACTGCAGTCTTTTCCTCAGTTGATTTCTTATCCAACTTTTTTCCACTCCCACTCTTGACCTCACAACCATTAGTTCCTTCGTTGGGGGTCGGGATCTGTCTCAGTCACCTCCACTGTGTCAGCTTCAGCTTCTGATTTGTGTATGGACCACGCCAACGAGGCTGTAGACATTTCTTTCTAACCAGTTTTTCACAACAAGGGACTAAGGCCATGACCCTGCTCCTGAAATGTGGTGGGGCTGTAGCAGCTTCAACCTTGTGAGACACAGAATAAATCATGTCAGCTAATCTTTTACCGTAGTCGAGCACCAAATCATCTATAATGTTTACAAACATATTCATAGGCACAGCAGGCAATTGCGTAGCCCTTCCCATGATGGTCTTATGGAGCGACAATCCTGTCCTTTGATCAGGTACACTGTGAAGACTCAGCACAAGAGGCAAAGTGTCAGGCAATTTCAGAGACGTCGAAGCACCCACTTTAGCCTGCCTTGATTTCATAGTGCCATTGACCTGGTCCACAATCCCTGAAGCTTCTGGACTATAATTGCAATGCAGTTTGTGCTCCACCTGCAATGCTGCAGAATGAGTTCCCTTATTAAAAACATAGCTACCGTGAGGCTATTCACATTTCCTAGTTGGATAATCTTACATCCCAACGTTAGAAAATGCATGCCACTACTAAGATGTATGTCAATTAATTGCATACTGGCATTTTAACAAAATCCAACTGCATCCTGTTCAAAGAACCTCCAGATTTCTCTATATGAGTCAATGTAACAGTAGTCGTGTTCCCCACATTGACAAGTCACACATCTATGACACAATGCCTCAACCATCACTCGCTATTTTGAGTTAACCCAGATGTGTCTAAACAACCTCACTATGGCGTCTCTTCCTACATGCATTGACCCATAATAGTGCCCCGCCATTGGTGGCACCAACCTATTGGCAGTACTTGTCTCCCATCTCCTGAAATCCAAATGTCATCATCTCATTTCACCCATCCTGCACTAATCAAACTCTGCTGTTCTTCCTCAGTAACTTCCTCTTGCAATCTCTTCACTTCCTCTTATGTATCAGCAATGATCATCAAAAGGTTGAAATTGGACGCATTTGTGTATTCACCAGTGAAGGTGCTATAGGGAACAATAACATGCAACTCCATGTGCATAACGATTTCCAACTATAACAAAATGTTCTCCATTACAATGCGCAGAGCATTCGACAACTGCAATCTGGTTAGACATTTGTAGAGCCTCTAACAGTTTTCTGACATTTTCTCCATTGCGGATGGGGAACATTGATGAGGTCATGAATCCCAATTGAGACCATAACTTTCCAAAGTCGTGAACAACACCAAAGACATACTGGCTGTTGGTGACTATTACCACACTGAGCTGGTTTGAAGCACAGCATGCTCGCATATGAGCGATCAACGCGGCTGTGAGAAGTTTGCCTGACATATGCTATCCACTATTCTAGTGGGCACCTTGCACCAGTCCAAATGACCCTTATTGATGGTAGGTTAAAGACAACCTTTATAGAAAGCTGTCCTAGTGGTAGCTGTGGAGAGCAGCCTTCAGGCTAAGTCTTGGAGGAATGTAAAGCAGCTTGTTTTGCCAGTCTATAATCTCGTGAATGACCAAATGAAAGGAGAACCACACAAGGTATATATATATATATAAAATATATATATGTATTCTAAACACATCCCTCCAGTCTCTTTATGAGGCTAGAGGCAAAAGTAATAGCACACAGTAAATTAGCACAATATACGTTGAGCCCTAGGGGTGTACCAAACCATATATTAAGAAAGTGGTATAAGAACAAGAACTTGACTAGCTTCAGGGCCTAGAGCCTGTAGAAGTGCTGGGGCCACGAGGAACCAACCAAGGTAGTGACACAGGGGACGCATGCAGTGTCTAAACACAGCCGCAGATCACTGTTGACATCAATGGGAAAGTCGCGGTTGGAAATTTAACGAAAAGGGACACTTAGGAGAGGTCTTTGAGCAATCCCCTTTAGACTTAAGGGGTTCTAGAGTCAACACCTATGGGAGCACCGAAGTACTCAAGTTACCTCACCCAGGGAAGCCGGGTGCATAGGTGTCTTTTGGTGTCGGAATCGTCGTTTCCAATGGCGATCTGCTGCAAAGTGCTGCTCCCGTCATAGAGGAAAGTGTCTGGTTTGATCCAAGCCTGGATTGCAGATGAGAAGAACCTGAAAGCAGAGGAGACAGAGTCTGGGTTACTTGCCAGTGACCAGGGACACAATAGTCGAATGCCCACCGATGTCGGGTGATTTCAGGTGAAGGTTGACTCTTCAGCCACGAGGACCAGGAGGCGTCGACGATGACCAGGATCTGGAATTGAGTTGTCCCACGAAGGATGTCGAGTGCTGCTGTGTCGGTGCCCGGATTGGACCCAACAAGCCTTGGAAGCAGCAACCCACGCAGGAATCAAAGCAAGGCCTCGGTGCAGACCAGCAAGGTCTGAGGGACTCACCACACGGTGGGGAGTCAGGGCACGTCTGGAGCAAGTAGCCCAAAGCAAAACTTCAGGAGACGTTGAGAAGCCAATGCACTAGCAAATGTGCATGGTGTCCAGGAGTTCTGGTTCCACGTCACTCGTGAGGGCTGCGGGACTCAGACTTGCTGGGGACTCTGGTCGGCTTCTGAGAAGTCTGGAAATCCTCTTCCTGGGCTGCAATTACTTCGGAGTCCGGCGGGAGCTTCGGAGATGCAGACCGGCAAATGCTTCGTTGGTGCCTGCCAAGCAGGGTAATCACTCCTTGACCCCAGGGGAGATTCTTCCATCCTCTAGTCTAGTAGAGCGTCGAAGTTCCAGGATTCTGTTTCAGAGTTTCGTCCAGGTGTAATCTGAAGTCCTGTTGCCAGGGGTTCCTTACTTATACCTAAGAAAGGGGTTGGACATATTCTGGGGACTCAACTATGGGAGGGTCTGGAAAGAGGGGTGGCTACACCCATTTCCTTTGTCCAGTTTCGCGCCAGAGTAGGGGCCCTGCAGCCGATTTGAACTGGGCTATGCACAGGGACACCAAATGTGCAGCCAGTGCAGACTTTCAAAGCACTCATAGAGTGCACCCACCCAGTCCCAATATACTAAAGCCTGTCTGGGAGGTGGTTACACCTCCCTGTGACAGGAAACCTATTGTCCAGGCCTCTCCTGCTGGAGTTTCGGTCAGCAGCAGAAGGCCAGACTCGTGTCTGTGGCTGCAGCATTCATTTTGTGATGCCAGAGCTCCTTTAAGCTATTACCGGGTAGAGGATCACGCTATCATGACACCCACACTTTGTTAGAATGTATGAAGGGCTATGGTTTCACTCAAGTAGTGAACACCCCTACTCATACTGCAGGCCATACCCTTGATGGGCTCTTTTCTAATGGCGATCGTTTACTAGTGGGCGCGCCCCTTCCCCTTTCTTGGTCCGACCACCTTGCAGTCCCTTTTGCTCTTAGGGCTATTTCCTGTGTTAATACTCAAAGCACAGGGCTGAAAACGGTCGAAAAACGAAACTTCACCCGGATTACTAACAAGGCAGTCATAACTGCTTTTGCGGATTTCCAACAACCATTTCCTCATAATGCAGACACGGCAGCAGAGTATCTTTCTAATAAAATCACTGCGCTGATGGACTCTCTCGCCCCATTAAAAATGTGCTACTCGGCCAGAAAAACGCCTTCCGCTCCTTGGTTCTCCGACCGTCTCCGAAATATGAGACAAGAGTGTAGAAGGGTGGAAAGACTCTGGCGGAAGGACTTGGCACCTTCTGGAAGGGAATCCCATAAGAAATGCCTAAAGGCATATAAAGCAGCCATAATAGAGGAAAAGGAAAAACACTACTCAAAGATCACTGGGGCCATTACTTCACCTAAGGAGCTCTTTAAAATCTTTAACTCCTTAGTGGCTCCGACAGTCCCGGATAATGTAGAACCGTCACAGGAGCTAAGGGATCGTTTATCCTCCTTTTTCTGCTCCAAAATTTCTGACATCTATGATCAATTGAAGCTTCTCAATGCCAATTTGGTTTTGGATGTCCCCACTAAGGGTTGCCTGAATAGCTCTTCCAACAGCATTAATTCGGCAAGTTTTTGCATCTTTCCTATGTTATCACCCATATCGGTAAACCTTTTGCTTGAAGGCATTAAGTCCGGTTCACCCTTGGACCACTGTCCCCTAAAAGTTGTAAAAACAACTAAAGAGGCTTTGATCCTGCATCTTATGATGGTTCTGAACGTAGTTATCTCTTCGGGCCATTATCCCCTAACCTGGAAGGCTGCGGTGGTAAGGCCATCCTTAAGAAACCCTCCCTAGATCCACAAAATCTTACACATTTTCGCCCTATCTCCTTGCTGCCTCTCCCTGCAAATATTCTTAAATCCCATATGAACTCACATTTGAGTGTTTACCTGAGGGACCATATTATCCTGGATGGTTCCCAACATGGTTTCAGGCGGGTCCATAGCACGGAGACGGCTCTTACCATGGTGTTGGACAACATACGAGTGCAGGTGGATGCAGGGTATACCACTCTCCTCATCCTACTCGATCTCACTGCTGCGTTCGACACCCTCTCCCCTTTGAGATTGGCGGAGCGTCTCAGAGAGATAGGGGTGGGCGGACGGGCCCTGGACCTTCTTGCCTCTTTTCTTAGCCAACGGTCTCAAACTGTTAGATTGGGTGACATTTACTCAGAGTCCTGCCCACTTGTCTGCGGAGTGCCTCTGGGCTCGTCTCTGAGCCCTACCCTTTTTAATATCTATGTGGCCTTGTTGGCCAGGGTGGTGCAATCTTTTGGACTTGAGGTGCTGTCTTATGCAGATGACACGCAGATCATGGTTTCTATCACCCAAAATTCCAGTGATGTTGCGCTCAATTTTAAGAACTGTATGATTGCTGTCTCCACATGGAGGGTTCAAAATTACCTGAAACTTAACGGTGAGAAGACGGAGGTTTTGATTTTCGGGGACAGTTCTGACACCTGGTACAGCAAATGGTGGCCCATCTCCCTGGGTCTCTGCCCCACCCCTGCCTCTCAGGGAAAAAATCTTGTAGTGGTGCTTGACACTGACCTTTCTATGTCTCGCCAGGTATCCAGAACTGTTGCTACCTGTTTTGGTCTTATCCAGGTGATAAGAAAGATTTCCCAGTTTTTGTCCATTGAAGCCCGAAAAAAGGTTGTGGTGGCTTTAATTTTAGCCAGACTGAACTATTGCAATCCCCTTTATCTGGGAATAGATAAGGGCCAGTTGCACCGCTTACAGCTGGTACAAAACGCCGCGGCTAGGTTTGTATTGGATCTCCCCAAGCGCTCCTCGGCCTCCTCTGCTCTCAGTTCATTGCACTGGCTTCCAGTGGACCGTAGAGTTTTGTTTAAGACTCTTTGCCTTACCCATAATGCTTTTTATGGACAGGGCCCAGTGGGTATAAAGAACATTTTCCACAGGTACGCCCCTGCTAGGAACCTCAAGTCAGCCAACAAACATGTGCTTGTGGTCCCTAGATTTAAAAGGATGAGATGAGGGGGAAGAGCTTTTTCACTTGTGGCTGCCAAGGCGTGGAACGCTCTCCCCGTTTACCTCTCGGGCCAGCAAGCTCACTCTATCTTCCGTAAGATTCTTAAGACCTGGTTGTTCTCTGTAAAGTAAACCTTAGTATGCATGCTGGTCGTGCCTGCAGGCCTGTCTGTTTCAGAGCGCCTTGATGCCCTTGGGCTTTGTTCGCGCTGTATAAATTCTTTTTCATTCATTCATTCATTCACCAGTGTGTACATGTCTCTCCCTCTAGAAGGGTGGAATTCTACCCCTGCCGCCAGGACTGGCAGGGGGTAGGATTCTAATGTGTTTGACACCAAACACAACATGTTTCCATGCAGACAATCCAAAGTTAGCATTTACTACGAGGTTACAATGCACTTAAGAGTATATGGTCTGGCTGCATCACAGAACAGCCTCGGAGAATAGATTCCGAAATCTGCAGAGGGGTCCTGTTCATGTGGAACCAAGCACTCTGACACAAAACCAAGCACCCTGCCTTCAGGATTGATAAGGCCTGCCATAAGGGTGACTGATAGGTTTCCATGTGCAGTGATTTAAGGTAGATATAGGTAACCTTAGTAAGGGATGCATGCACCACCTTACCCAGGCTGCAGTAGCAGTCCTGTGGTGACATTTTGGAAGGCTTCCCCGGGGTGACATAATACATGCTGCAGCCCCTGGTAGGCCTCTGGGGTACCGATGCCCTTAGTACCTAGTGTACCACATACTATGGACTCACAGGGGTACCCCAGTTACCAAACTGGAGTTTACCTATAGTACATGCAATCAATTTAGAGAGGAAAGCAGATAGGCTGAGGTACTGGATAGCAGGACTCCAGCCAAAAGAAGTCAAAAACCATCAAAACACCAGGGAAAAAAGGGGGCAACCATGTAGTCAGATTCCACCTTCCTACAGCGGCTACCTGCGCAGAGAATACTCCTTGAAGCCAGACAGCTTCCACCACTCCTGTGACAGCTATAGGTTGCCCTCAGATGTCCTTCATTGTCCCTTAGACAAGTGCCATACACAAATAGGGTGTAATCAGACGCGGATAATGGCTTGTACGTTATAGCAAGACAGAGCTTGGTGCACAGTTCAGTGGCATCAAGACAGTCATGTTCTACTTTGGTCTCATCTACATCACAATCAGGCAATGGGAGTAAAGTAGCAGGGTTCAGAACTGAACACATCTTCAGGTTTACAGTCTCAGCAGCCAAGATAGTTTGTTCATACCTAGTGAGCCTACTATTTGTCAAGTGCTGAGTACGTGTTCTGCTCAACAATATTTTAAAAGACTGTGGCACATAAACAGTGAAAGAGTTACTCTTAGGATGCTCTTGCTTCTCTCTCTGCTGACACCTGTTGGCGAAATGGATTTGAGACATCCTGGCAATGCTAATGCTACTAGATCTAAAGTAGTTGAGAAGTAGGCAACTAGTCAATAGGAACCCCATGATTGTGAGTCAACACTGAGATAGCACAGCCTTCTCTTTCACTCCAGAAAAGCGAAAATGGTTTATTGTAGTCCGGCATTTCCAGTGCAAGAGCGGGACAGAGACTCTCTCTTAACTCCAGGAAAGCATTCATACAATCATTGTCCCAGTGCATCGGATCGGACACATCCTTGTGTGTCAACCTCTGCAGAGTTTTGGCCATAGGAAAAAGCTGTGTATCCCCTTGCGACAGTACCTCACCATTCCCAGAAACATCCTGACTTCCTTCTGCGTATGATGCAGATTCATTTGCATGATCACCAATATTCTTTGTTGTATCTTCGATGGGATCAAAATGATGCTGCTCCAGAGTTAAATAGTGATGAATAGAGAACGCAGTTAGAGCAATGTCCTGGAGTCTGCTATTAGGGATAGACCACCCCTTGACCAGTGAAAATAGCCTGGAATCATGTAAACCCAGATTAAGCATGAGCCACATTAACTGAATCTAGGTGAAGCATATGAATGAAAAGGTCAGAAGAACAAAATACCCAAGTTTGAACATTTAAATGGGCACAATTTATTGTTTTGATATGTGTACACGGTTTCAAAAAGCAAGTGTAATTGGTGATATCCTTTGTAA
Organism: Lissotriton vulgaris; assembly: GCF_964263255.1. Classification (NCBI taxonomy): domain Eukaryota; kingdom Metazoa; phylum Chordata; class Amphibia; order Caudata; family Salamandridae; genus Lissotriton; species Lissotriton vulgaris. The sequence continues at coordinate 501,000,638 of NC_141685.1, forward strand.
ATGTGAAGCCACTTAAACCCTCACACATTCCGTAGGAGTGTTGTTGTTGGGTCATCTGGATCCATACACAGGCAATCTCTGTTTTATTTATTTATAGAGCACATTGTCACCATACAGGAATCCTGGCGCTGGACCTAGACTAGGATACACACTGCTATTGACAGCGACCAGATCAGTGGATGCTGATTACACGGGAAAGAGCCAGGTTTTATGGCAGTAGTTCAGATTCAGATCTTAGAGCGGCGGGTAGTTTATTCTGGAGCTAAGCCACTCTGACCATAGAAGCTCGACCACCCCTTCTTGTGTTCTGAAATTTAGCTACACTGATGAGATTTGCGGTTGCTGAGTTGAGGTTCCTCCTGGAACATATCTTTTTTTATATATTTTACATGGGTATAGGTCCCTTGCCCTGAAGCGCTTTCAAAACTATGCAGAGATTTGAAGGCTATCCTTTGTTTAATCGGCAGCCAGTGAAGTTCCTTCATAGCACCGGTGTAAGACAGTATTCTTTGCCTGTTTAATGCCAACTTTGCAGCTGTTGCTTGAACTCGGCACAGCTTATTTACCAGATAGTCCTCTACTCCTAACAGCAAAACATTGCAGTAATCAAGCCTACTTAAAGTAACACTTCGCAGAAGCAATGTTTTAGCTTGGGAGGGCAGATAGTGCAAGCGTTTCTTTAGACTCCGGAGAAGCGCAAAGCAGGCAGCAGCAACTTTATTTACATAGCTCTCCATGAATAGCTTGTTGTCAAAAAGGCCCTTTAGGTTGAGAACTGTCTCTGAGTCTCTTAGTTCATCATCACTTGTCAGTGGCCAGAACTTTGAGGAGCGTTTCATGAGGACTCTGTTAGCTAAATAGCATAGAAACTCAGTTGAGTCGCCATTACATTTTAAGGAAGTCAAGCCATTTGACAATGTTGCTTATACAATTGTGGAAGGAGTCTAAAACATAAAGCTTATTGCTTTCTATAAACAGAATCGTTTGTGTATCATCACATAGTTAGCAAGGCTGATGTTATGGAATTTGATAAGTGTTATTAGAGCCCTCTTATAAATATTATAAAGAATTGTGCTCAGTGCAGATCCTAGTGGGAATCTTTTGTCAGCAGTTTTAAAATCAGAGCACTAAGTGGGTAGGGAAACTGCTTGGCAATGATCTGACTGGTATGAGCACATCCAATTTAGTACTGTGTCACTGACTCCATTCATAGCTTGTCTTGCCAGTAATGTTTAGTGATTCACCTTTTCAAAGGTGGCTGTAAGTCGCTTAGTATCAGAACCACTTCTATCCACCCTTATCTGGAGTTCATCCATAGCCAATGACAATGCATCAGATGTTGATTAACACTGTGCCTGGCCCTAGCTTCCACTTCAGTTTGAAGTAGAGCCTGGTATATATATATATATATATATATATATATTCATTCCAACAACCTCTCCCGGCTGTTCCTCGTCTCGTAACACGGCGAGCCTGTGTGGGTGCCAGACACCCTTAATTTCACAAACAAAATTCTCCCACTCAGAAGAACGGCACAGGCTGCCTTTGGATGCTTCAAAATGTCTTTATTCAAGGCACGAAATCGGCAGCTCCCTACCGACGCGTTTCGCCACTAAGTGGCCTTAGTGGCGAAACTCGTCGGTAGGGAGCTGCCTATTTAGTGCCTTGAATAAAGACATTTTGGAGCATCCAAAGGCAGCCTGTGCCGTTCTTCTGAGTGGGAGAATTTTGTTTGTGATATATATAGATAGATAGATAGATAGATATATATCAACGCAAAAATCCCCCAGTCCTCGGGATTAATTCAAAATAAGAGCACTCTCAGCCAGTGTAGCGTAGGTTCGCCAGGTATTTATTCACAGAACCTTTCAGCAAAAAAAATAAAAAATAAAAAAAAAATATATATATATATATATACACTAACATAGATTATTGGTGTCATGTAGCTGTTGAAGAGGATTGGCGAGTCCAACAAGTTCTGGTGAAGGAATGCATTTGATATTGTTTTTTTAGAGAAAGGGGCTACATTTAACTAGGTGATTATGGTTTTGTGGAGAAACAAATTAATGGACCGTGAACTTTGACACCAAACAGTGTTTTATAGGCTCAATGGCTCTTGTGTGGTCCAACAAAACACGCACTTCTTCATCACCTCCATCTCGAGGGCTAGCTCTTTTCTGATGTTTGAGTGGTGTCTGTTATTCTGGGTTGTGACTGATAATAATGGAGTAGTCGATAATTCTGTATGTGTTTTGGGACATTGGTGACCCTTCCTTTCAGTGTGCAGCATGACCTGGCTGTAGACCTGTAGTTGTTCTGTTATCCTATGTTTTTCTGCACATTATAAACTCAGAAGGGTATTATGCACACATGCTGACTGTTGTTGGCTCAATGCTGGGTAGGGGGTAGGTGGAAGCATTAGAGGAATACATTACATTTTCACCTGTGGTCTAAATGGATTTTACCTTTTAGGTGGCTACCAGTAGTGATCAAGTAGTTATCATGAAGAGTTCACTGCGAAACTTTTTTTGTGGAAAGGGACCCAACAGTCTTTGTTTGTTTGAAGTAAGTGTGAAAACGTACATACATACTTAGGTCATCAGGAGGACAGTTATTAAATTGGTGACCACTCAAACAGTTGGTTAAGTTATAATAAGTAATACTCATTTAGACCACCTTCTTATCAAGGAGTTGTTTAATCATGTAATCAAGTGTATCCTAGGGAATGTACTGATTACACTATTGTTGGGCATGCTTGATTATTTTTAAGCTATGATGCTTGGCAAAAATATGGATTGTTATTAGTTTTCTTAAATAAGTCCACGGTGAACCACTGTTTTCTGTACTTCAGTTAATTGCCCCTGATAGGCATATTTGTTGGCCGCTGTGTTTGTTTACTTTGGTATAAATAAATGTACCAAATCTACAAGATTTTGGTCTTTAAATTAATACGTCCAAAATCAAATATATGATTTATATATACCACGAGCGGCAGAGCGAATGAGAACATCAAGGTGGGCTCTGAAACATTGGAAAGGATCCGGCAGTTTAATTATCTGGGTATCATCTGGACAACACCAGTTACTGGGACCTGCAGATTACCAAGAGCACCTTAAATGTGAAACATCAAGCTGCAGCCATACACTAATTTGTAAAAAACTGCCTGGTCCCCTGCCCATCTAGCAACCGAGATTTACAAAGCACAAGCCAAGGGAGAACGCACTATACGGGGCAGAACTTTGGGCCAAGTGCATCATGAGCGCCTTGAGCACAGCAGAAAACACATTTGTTTGGTGCCTTCTGGGATTAGGGAAAGGTGCAATTTTAAACCCTCTTTGCCTTGACTTGGGGATCAATGAGATATTGGTGCAGATAGCATTGAAACCTTTTTTGTTCTGGGTTCGTATTTGGAGTGCCCATGAAATGTGCCATTTTAGGGAGGGCCTGGTGAAGTTATTGGGTCCAACAGGATGGGGAAATTCAGATGACTGTGGTTAGTTTAAAAGTACCTGGATCGAGTTGTGGGTAGAGAAACTTTGGTCTGAGCTCCAATACATTTGTTGAGTAGACTCTCTTAAAGATGAAAATCTGGCTCAGGAAAACGTTATTAGTAGTAGGGACTGTTCATCCATGCTAGGCTGCTTTTTCCTTCGCCACAAAGCTGTAACTAAGGCAGAGAAAGTCATGGATTTTATGTGCCCAGTGCATGCTCAGACCCTCTCTTCAATTTAGGTACGAGACCCTCCCAGTAGCTTCTTTTACTGCAAACTGGGGGAAGCAGAAACAGGACTATGACTGTCCCTTTTACTGTTAAACTGTCCAAGAAAGCGACGAGCACCTATTGGTTTTCTTCTCACTCAATACCAAACCTAGAAACAAATGAATCGTCCCTTTGTGTAGATCACTTACCTTGCAAATCTGAGTTTAAGCTCTTAGAATATGCAAAAGTGACCCTACCTCTATTGCAGTTGTGGCTTTTTCGAAGTTTCTGTATATAGCCTGGGCAATTAGAACCAAAGCACTAGGTCTAGTATAAGCAGTCACGCCCCAAATGATTTATGCATGTTTTTATAATTTATGATGTTTTTAACTGTGTGACTATGTACTATGTAATTTTACAATTATTTATTGGTGTTTAATTGTTCTTAAAGGTTTATAGTGTTTTAATAATGTTGCCAATGTGTCGTTGATGATGAGACTGTTGTCTTAAACTATCAATAAAATTAAAAGGAATGGAACTACACAACAGATTAAAAGATAGGGCAACAATACTTTGCTGGAGAAATATCCCCAGTCTGTTGCAGCTGTATGACAAAGCACTGAAAATGAGCGAAATGGCTACACTACAATTGAAGTCCAATATGGCCTTTTTCATTGATTCATTTATTTGTTAAAACAAAAGCAAAAAAAAATGATCGTTAATAGAATGTTGTTGCTTATAGCTTTTGCAGAGAGGATTTAATCTTAGCAGGGCCTTTACCTCCCAATCAAAGAGTCTGCACACTGCCTTGTTCGGATTACCTGGGAACTCAGACACAGTTGGTGGTGCACTTAGTGTTGAAGAGCATGCTGTCTGGGAGTGGCACCGCAGCACCGTACATTATAATAGGGATGATTTTTCGTTAAACGAACAGTGTAAGTACGTACTACAAATAGGCACCAGTGGTTTTCATTAAACGACAGAGGGAATTTCCGAATAATTTACCACTGCATCAATAACATGCAATACAATGCAATCTTCTTTGCCTAAGTATATAGGAAGCACTGCAGCTTATTACTGATCAAGGGGTACTTGTAATTTGATACAGTCTGCAGTTTCGCCGCTTTAAGGTACCTACCTCTATTCTTGCTGACTTTACCAAAACACAGCATGTGTGTCTAAGCAAATTTAACAGCATCTGCATGTACGAATGAAATGCACAATTCAGACAAGTTAACCAAGGCACTGATTTTCCATCTGCTGAAGAAAATAAGGCCTCCAGTTTCTTCTGACTCGCCCAAAGACAGCAGTGCAGTCATTCGTGATCCTGATTAGACTTTGGAAACACCATATTAGCTAAGGTTCCTCAATCGCAACTGGCCCTAATCAAACTGTTTTTTTTATCAGCAGACAGACAGGTGCTTAGATTAAAAAAAATACGACTGCATCACATTTAATCTTTGCAATCTTCACTCTCCACTGGAATATGTTTGAAGCTCTGTCACATGGTCCATATGGCCATTCATAAGAACAGCCCATCCTACTACCATATCTACTAACTATTTCTGATGGATCCAGAGGTTTCAGAAGCAAAGACTCTCTAGTGCGGCAAGTTTTCCAATATAAACCAGAGTTAGAGAGGAAACATTCTTGCTTTACATCAGCGGTAGCTGCATGGAATTCTGTATCTGCTAACCTTAGAAAGAGCATACCTCTCATTACTTTCAGGAGGCAAATCAAGACACGTTTCTTCAAACCTGATCCACGGGCCTATCATCTGAACCAGTCTCGCTACGTCTGTTTTCTTTCAATCATTTTGTAATGCCACCCATCTGCGAATCACCTTATTTTTTTGTTTCCTCCCAGAAGTATTGAGTTGCTGGGCCTCATTTGAACTCTGGACCAAACTTATTGCCTCCTACCTATCTTTGTGCATACTCTGTTCATGCTACTGTTTTACTATAAAGTGTTTGTGTCCCTCCTTCGGTGTAAGATGCATTACATAAATATTTAAAAATAAATTATGTGTTTAAAGCGAGCTTTAGACCGACTCGTTTTGTACAAAGGACTAAATAGTATGTGCTAAAATTAGTGCTCATATGTGCGGGCCGACATTTTGAAGGCAACATTTAGTTTTAGAATTCCAGTCACAAATATTCAAATTTAAAATCAGGGGTGCGAGAAGCCACCTTTACATGACCTCTGTGTTGTATTGCTCATGGTTGTATCACACAGTATGTTGCAGAATAGCTTACCCCCAGTTGCCTGTACAAATTTGACTGATAATGGTCACCAGGCTTCTCTGAATGCCCATCCGCAAGAGGGTAGATCGTAGTTTTGTGCGGTCATTGTTGTCAAATACACCAGGTAGACAGCAAATGCACAATACAGTGGTGAGTACCCCTCCAATATGCTCCCTTTCACCACAGAGACAAGGACGATGTCCCTGTGATTAACAGTCATAGCCCACTGAGACCCAGTCTAGTGGAATGGTAGCCTCCAGGCTCTGTTAACTAGTTTTTCAGCCTGTCCTGGAATGTACCAGCAAATATCTTTGCTAACAGGCTCAAGATTTAGCAAGTACACAAGCAGTGAAGAATGATCTATTTTTATAAATGATCTGTTTTTAAAACATTAATTAATTCAGAGCGCACAGATTTAGTTAATTTGGTTGTTGAGGTTTTGAGATTTTTTAATTAAAACTGTAGCTATGCATTTGTTGGGATTGTGATGGGTTATGAAGAGCTGGATTGTGTAGTTGATTTTAATGTATTTATATAGCTTTATTCCAACAATTTTCAAATGATTAAATGTAATGTTATCATGGTGGTTTTAGATCCTCTTTAAGTCTTTAAAGTGTCCCATCCCATGGGATATTTACGTAGGTAAACTAAATGTGAGCACAAAGAGAACATGTGTTAAAAATCCCTCTAACATAAGTGCTAAAAATTCCATTTACTTTATTCCTGTTAGTAGAGCTTGGTGAAGTTACATCACGGTATTTGTGCTTAAGCAAAGTTCTTCTATGTTAAACTGCAAATGGACATTTCTGAAGTATATGTCTAGCAATAAGGTGAGAATCCCTTTGGACAAAGTTCCAGGAAGTAAGTACCACAATGAGAGATGCACCCCGTCATTCTCTCACAGCATAAGTCCACTCGCTAGGCCTCTACAGACAACAAGAGGCTTGCCTTCTAACATTAACGGGAACAGGTTCAGGTAGCTCTGCATTGTACCCTTGCAATACCCTAATTTCATGCTTGTGCAAAAACTCCATATCTACTTTAAAAAAAAAGTTTATATACTAAATTTGCTACAGTTGACACAAAGCCACTTTATCAGTGAAATCTGGTGAAGTAAGGAAGCTTTGCCCTTAAGGTAGAGACAACGTTTTACAACTTCAATAGAGTTAGACTTTCTCTTAATCTGAGTGCTCTTCCCTTAAGCAGGACGTTCCACCAAAGGTGGATGACATTTCAGGAAAAAGGCATGCGTTTTCCCTGGTGTCAGTTAGTGCCGCAGTTAGCCCTGTGCAGTGGTGGGCAAACAATGTATTTTGCTTCTCAGTCACTAGTTCAATATCTATCCACTACTTTCCCGTCCATGTTCTCAGAAATCTCATCAAGGGACATCTGGCGGCGAAGAATCTGTTGTATGTTGCTCAGGAGGATGTGAAAAAGGTAAGTAGCTTAGGTTAGTGTACTTGTGGCCCTGAGTGGGATTGTCACCCTTTTTCCTATCTGCCTGTTTTTAAAATACTTTGCTAGCTTCGTAAAGTACACAGCAGGTAGAGAGATAAAACAATTACTACAGTCTTTATTACTTTGCAGACTTTTACATGTTATACATTTTAAAAGGTGTTTTTCTGAAGGTTGATTTAAAATGGGAGTTTAACTCATTTAAATAACACTGTTGTTAGAAATGGGGGGTCTCTAGTTGGCAGTGGCTTACACCCTGTCCAATAGGGACCCTTCTGTAAAGTCATGGTAAGGGGATTACACACCCAAGATAACCCCTGCTCACCCCCTTGGTAGCCTGGCATGAGTAGTCAGGCCTATCTCAGAGGCAATGTGTACAGCATTTGTAAATAGCACACACAGTAAGTGTCATAAATGGGATTTCTGGTTTGCTAGGGCTTGCGCCTAAGCCAGGCAGAAACTACCACTCTAGTCAGGGCAAGGGAGTTACACTCTGAAGATAACCCCTGCTCACCCCCTTTGTAGCTTGGCATGAGCAGTCAGGCTTATCCCTGAGGCAATGTGTAAAGCGTTTGCGCAACACACACACAGCAGCAACACACTAGGCACACCACAAAAGAACTCCACACAAGGTTATATATGAAAATAGTCTTTGTATTATCCAAAACACATAATAATATTAATCACACCATATAAAATGTGTCAACTGGCAATAGGCAATATTTACAGGGGATTATATTCACATGACAGGGCCAATTGGGCCACTGTTAGAACCATCACAAAGGACAAATAATAAATGTAGAACAGAACTAGTAATTACTGGCAAAACACTGTTTCAGCATTATATCCTGCAACATAAATAATATGCAACCAGCATCATGTTAGTCATAAAATACATTCTGCGCCAACCTCAAGCCTAAACATATTAGACAATAATATCCTCACCAGCATAAACACATTATGCAATAACCTCACAAGCATAAACACTGTATGCCATAACCTCATAAGTAGAGAATAACCTCACACGCATAAACTTCATATTACGGAATAACCTAAACTTAAACATCAGAGGCATAAAAAAGGGCGCCTAAATCAGATTTCCTAGTCACCACATAAATCACATTAGGGCCTTGCACCCTATCAGCCTAACACTGTCCTCCTGGCCTTCTCTGAGGGCTCAAATGCCCCATGTCCATAATGTCATGGTGGGCTGCCAAAGCAGCAGAATCCAAAAATGCGCAATTGCGCTGGGCTAAACGGTGCAGCTGCCACTAATTGCTGTGCAGCTGTGAAGCAAACTGTGGGCACTGGCACTCACTGTGCCTTCTGGGCCCCTCTAGGTCCCCACAGGGGCTCCCTAAAAAAATATGGGCAAAACATGGCGGATGCCCGCTACAGCGGCTCAACTGAGGAAACAAAGAATCAGGCGCTGGCGCTTTGGTGCCATCAGGAGTCCACACAGGGACTCTACAACAAAATGCCCCAATCGTTGAAGCGGCCCGCTCTCCTGCGAGTCCGCTCTGAAACTGGGCACTGACAATGTGCCAGTCATAAAGCCCCTCTCTGGGGCTCTTTAAACAAAACTGCCCCCAAAGGAAATCTGGCCGGCTCCAGGCACTGGAAATGTGCCTGGAAAAGGGGTCAGCCCTGCATGAAATAGAGCCCCCACTCACCGGGCTCTGCAGGCTCCTCTGGTGCTGCTCGGAGAAATTCAGCTCTTCTCCTTGGCCAAAGGCGGGCCACTCCGGCCGGCTCAGTAACTCGCGGGACTCTCTCTTCACCACAAGAGCCCCGCTGACCAGCTGCAGCATCTCTCCTCCTCTGGTGGTGCCCGGGGGACTTCCCTCAGCTCCCGGGAGCCCCTCCTGACCGCAGGCTCACTCTCGGCCACGCTGCCGTTGGCGGCCTCGGCAGCCTCTTGCTGTTCTGGGCCCCGCCCAGAGTCCGGCAAGGCCTCCTGGCTTCCAGGTCAGGCCGGCTGCTCAGCCGCAATGCAGGTTGGGCACCCGCTCGAAAAATCAATCCATAAAGAGGGGTGGGCACCTGCTTAAAAGGCACCATAATGCGGGGTGGGCACCCGCTATTTTAAATATACATAAAGTGGGTTGGGCTCCCGCTCGGTATGCAAAGAATGCGGGGTGGGCACCCGCTCCTCGAGGGGGAATCCCTACGATGGGGATTTTCTCTAAAAAGACGGGCAGCTCAGCCCTGCGAAGCCCACGCTCTACTCTTTCTTGGGACAGGTAAATTAAGGTGCTCACGATGCTCTAGAGGTCCAGAAAGTCCTTAGAGGTCCATGAGTCATAGCTGGGCCCAGGGAGGCCAGCACACGGAGCCCTCCAGCAAGGAGGCAAGCCCCTGTGGCGGCTCCTCCTGGGCCTCCAGCAGCAGCAAGTCACCAACAAGTCGAGAGACAGCACAAAATCATGAGGTCACAGCCGCTATATTTATTTTACACATTCCTTTGTCTGCAGTGGCACAGGGCTTGGGGGAACCAGCAAAAACTGGTTCTGGGGGGAATTGGAGCACTCTGTTTACCAGGCTCCTCTTCCCCTTTGTCAGGTGGGGGCCGGGTGCTCAGACACACCACAGGAGGCGGAGCCAGCATTGTACAGGCTAGGCACAGACCTATTCAGGGTCAGGGGATTACTCCTCCCACTACTACCAATGCAGATGTCCCATTCAGCCTAATGCTAACTCACCCTGCCCCTCCCGGAGCCACACACATCTCCCAGCCCCTGTCACTAAAAAGCCAGACATGCAATTCACATCAGGCAGGCAGACATAAAGCACAAAGAAATGCCAACTTCTAAAAGTGGCATTTCTAAAATAGTTATAATAAATCTGCGCACACCATTGCACAGCATTTATTATGCCAATTCCAAATATACTAAACTTGACCACGTTGCTCCTCTCAGCAGGAATTACCACTGAATCACTTATCAGGGAATCCCCAATGCATTCCTACGGGAGGGCAGCCCCACAGCAGTGAGAAATCAAAATGGCTGTTTGTCACTAACAGGACATGTCACGCTCTTAAGGTACATGTCTTTTACCTACAATCCACCATGCCCATAAGGCTAGCTAGGGCCTACCTTAGGGGTAACTGACATGTAGTAAAGTGAGGGTGACAGACATGGCACACGTCATGGGTGCTACCTCACAGCGGCAGTAACAGTGCGCGGTCAGGCCCTGCAATGGCAGAAGCTTGAGATAGGTTTGCAAGGCTACTTTGGTGGGTGTCACAATCAGCGCTGCAAGCTCACCAGTAGCATTTAATTTACCAGTCCTGGGTATATGAGATACCACTTTACAAGGGACTGACAGGTAAATATGCCAAACAGGTGTAGACCAATCTTACCATATGTAACACAGAGAGCACACAAACTTTACACTGGACAGCAGTGCTAAAGTACCCAGAGCCCTAAAACCACCAACACCATGTCAGAGAAAAGGCTAGGAGAAAGGCAAAAAGTTTAGGGATGTCACAGTAAGACAGTGAAAACATTACAAATGGACACCACACTAGTTCAGGAAAAGTTCCAATCTGTATCTAAACCAAACAAGACCAAAATAATATAAATCCAACATACAGAACTCAAGATACCACTTTTTAAAAGTTTAAAAAATGCTGTTAATTAAACTGTATGTGTGCGATAATTTTAGCACAAAGTGGTGTGATGGTTCAAAACCAAGGCTGGAAAACAGCCTCAAAGGAGAGAAGTGTTGGAAAACACAGCGTTGCTTCAGGACTGGAGTCCCAGGGGAAGGGAGGCATCAGTTCTGCTGCACGCAGAAGTGTTGCATCAATTCTTTACTGCCAGGAGAAGCGATGCGTCCAAATGTTATGTTATATTAATTTGTAAAGCGCGCAGCTGCCACAGCAAAGTGGCGTCTCGGCGCTATGTTGGACAGAATAACATAACCAAATGGAGATATCAGACAGAGCTAAAGAGACAGATTAGACTAGTGGGAACAAAAAAGTTTTGACAGCTCTTCTGAAGGACAGCAGATCCGGTATGGCACGAATATCAGCGGGTAAAGTGTTCCAAAGAGTCGCTGCCAGGACACCAAAGGAGCGGCCACCAACTCTGGCTTTCCTGAAGCGAGGAACACAGGCCAGAAATTGACCCGTCGAACGTAAAACTCTAGAAAGAATGTAGTAGGAAATCACCTGTGCAAGAATGGGGGGAGATGAAGCCTTTAAGATCTTAAATACCAGGCACAAGGCTTTGAACTTGATCCTCTGCCCGACGGGCAGCCAATGTAGGTCATAGATGGTACGCCTGGCAGAACAGAATTTAGGCAGGCCTACCAGCATTCTGGCAGCCGCGTTTTGCACACGCTGGAGGCGTGTAAGTTCAGCTTGGTTAACGCCCAAAAGAAGCGAGCTGGCGTAATCTAATCTAGAGAGCACCGTAGCTTGGACGATGAGTTGCCTGGTAGGGGCATCAAAAAATTTAAAAATGGGTCTAAGGCTCTGAAGAACACCAAAACAGGTACCAGCAACTCTTTTAGTATGAGGAATAAAAGATAATTTGGAATCAAGCCAGACCCCAAGGTTCTTTGCCTCTGTCACAGGAATTGGGGCTTGGCCTAGCTCCGGTGGCCACCAACGGTCTCCCCAGAGATGAACCTGTTTGCCCAGAACTAAGACCTCTGTCTTCGCTGCATTAAGTTGGAGACAGTTGTCCGTCATCCAACTTGCCACCTCCTTTAGGGCTGTCTGGAATTTAGGGGCATCGACCACAGAGTCCCCATTTAGTGCAACCGCTAGCTGGGTGTCGTCAACGTACGACACCATAGTTAGACCCATCTCTTGGCGACGGCAGCTAGCGGCTGCACATACAGGTTAAAAAGGGTCGGGCTGAGTGCCGAACCTTGCGGGACCCCTTGGGAAATGTTGTGGGAGGCAGATTCAAATGGAGGGGTGGATACTTTGAAGGTACGCCCTGATAGAAATGAGCGAAACCATTCAATTGCTGTATTCTCCACACTGGCCTCTCTCAGACGTTGAAGAAGGATGGAGTGGGAAACAGTGTCGAAAGCGGCACTAAGATCCAAAAGGATCAGTGCCGCCGTCTGTCCTGAGTCCAACATCCTCCGCAAGTGCTCCACCATCGCCAACAGGGCAGTCTCCGTGCTGTGGCCTGCGTGGAAACCATTCTGAGATGGATCTAGGATGCCTGATTTTTGAAGAAGGCAAGACAAGATTTTGTTGGCGTGGGCCTCCGCAAGTTTGGATACCCATGGGAGGAGAGAGATGGGTCGGTAATGTTCAGGTTTTGATGGGTCCAGGGTGGGCTTCTTTAAAATTGGAATGACCGTAGCCTGCTTCCATTTACTGGGAACAGTCCCGGACTCAAAAGATAACCTAATAAGATCGTACAAAGGGGGAAAGCAAACCTCAGCGGATTCTTTAAATTGTATAGGTCTTAGTGGATCCGCAGGCGAGCCCGATTTAACTTTCGTAGCAAGAGATTTAAACTCTTCCTTCCGAAGACGGTTCTGGTTTGCGAGATAAAGCATTCGAAACTTAGCACACAGGTGCGATTTGTGAGAAATCCAGGTGCTGAAGAATGGATGAGACAGCAAAACAGGCTCTGCGTCATTTCCACAGACAGGTGATGCGTCAATTCCTTCAGCTGCACAGCAGGGCCTGCGTCGGAGGAGGTCTTGGACGTTTAGAGACTTGGTGCTCTAGAATCAGGTTGCGGTGGCACTAATGGCCACGAGCAGGGGCGGTGACGATTTTTCAGCCGCACAGTGGTCATTGGTTGGTTTTTCAACTGTACGGCAAGCTTGCAGCAGGAAAAACATCACTGGAATGGCAATGCGTGGATTTTCAAGTCTTGAAGCAGCAGAACCTCCTCCATGGGCCCAGAACTGGAATTGGTAACACTGGGTAGGTCAGAACTCCCAGCAATGGAGTTCAGAGATGCTGCAGATGAAGTCTTTGATGGCACTCAGACTTCCAACAGAGCACTAACACGCATAAGCCCTTTGGAAAAGCAGGATGCAAGAAAGCATAGCCCAGTTCTTTCACTGCCCACAGAAAGAAGAAGCAACTGCAGGCCAACCTAGCAAAGCAACACACATCAAAGTGGCTGTACTCCCCCTGACAGCTCTTCGGCTCTTCTTCTTGGCAGAGTACCAGTCCAGTAGTGTTCTAAAAATGTGGGGTTACAGGTCCAATACTTTTACCCCTTTTGCACTTTGAAGTATGCATGCTTCAAAGGAAAGGCGTTGTTGGCACAAGATCCTGCCTTGCCTTGCCTTGGCTCCAGACACAATACCAGTGGAGTGGGGTGGCGACAGCATTGGGAGAGAGCAGGTATAGCCGTATTCAGGTGTCAGTGACAACTCCTCCCACCACTCTAGCTCAGGAAGTCCCATAAGGCTGGTGAATGAGCAAACAGCCCAACTGTCAGTTTAAACCAGACATTGATTCCACAGGCAGACAGAGGTACTGGATGATAAAGTAAGAAAATTCCCACTTTCTCAAAGTGGTTACCTCAAACGGGCAGCCCTATTTCCCTAACTTGGATAAAAAGTTTATGAAAAGTAACCCATAATCAATCAAACAATATGTATTGCAAAAACATCTTTTACCAAAAAATGTAAATAAAGTGACAGACATTGTACAAAAGGTGCTCATACTGTTACATGACAGATATTATAAAGGTCACAATTAACATTCATTCATTCATTTTTTTATTGTTTTATTAATAAAAATCTTTACAATATTCGATCAGGATAAAAACAGAAAATAAAGAGAAGATGAGAAAAAAGATTATAAAAGTAAAATGACATATTTCTAGGACGATAAGAATCAGGAAAATGTTTTGTCCCAGAAAAGGACCTCTCCGGTCATGATTCTTTCATTAAAATGCATTAAATGTTTCCTTAAGAATGTTTTTCGCTGAATGGCCTTTCTACCACCGCGAACTTCCTTCCATGGACCACTGTTTATACTAGACAGTAGGTATCTTTATCTGTTCAGTTTCTTGTAGCCGTTTTGTTACCTTGGCCATACATTTGACTCCCCGGCATGACAGAATGGGTGAGGCACCTCCTAGCCAGCATATCACCGCTTGCCTGCAGGTGCGTATTTTTAGTATGATGAAGATTGCCCGTAGATGCCTTCTTCTTAAGGCCAGTAAGGCTGGACACACACAAAACAAATGCGTCAGTGTTTCGTTCTGATATCTGCATAGTCTGCAGTTTGAACTTTCGCCTTGTTGTTTCCAGGAGGGCCTTAAATCCTTTGAATAGTGCCTACCCATTTGGTATGATATAAATGATTTTTTTAGATGTTGACTGTAGTGCATAGCTAGGTATCCTTGTGGTTTTTGGTAGATATAAGAGTTAACTACTGTCCAGGCATGTCGTCGTTTCGTTAAGGTAGTTTTATCTTCCAGCGTGGAAATCCTTTTTGCTGACGCGTTGGCTACTTTACAGAAGTGCTCTTGGTCTGTTTTTTTCCATACTTCATGTAGGGCCAGTGTGGTCAAACTGGTACTAAGATAATTACCCCATTGCGTGGTGTTGGGCTGGACTTCCATATACTTTATTGCCTTCCAGCAGATGGTATCCATTCACTCGCTTGGGGCTGAGCGGAGCTTGTGACACAGCTTTGCAAACATTGCCATTGACCAGATTTTTTGGTTCTGCAGGCCAAATTCTAGGCGGACTTGAGCTGGTGCGGCTGAATGCGGCAGGTTGAACACGGCTTTATATATTTTATTTTGTAAGTTATTTAGAATGGTCGATTCCCAGGTAGGTATTTTTTGAGCGGCCATTACTTTTAGAAGATGCGTGTAATTTGGGCCGCCCACTATTTTTTGCAGTTGCCTGTATGCGTAAATTAATGATTGCGACTTCCCTCTTAGTGCCAGCGTGTGCCTTTTTTTTTTATTCCCCTGCTCAAGTGTCATCCCCAGGTATTTGTATGAGGACTGCTCTTCTAGGATTGAATTGTTAATTGACCATCTGAATTTCAATTTCTTCCCCTCCACAAGCCGAAGCACTTTTGTTTTTTCTTTATTCAGTTCCAGGTTTTCTTGTGCTAGATAGGACAATAACATGTTAACTAAGCGTTGCAGACCAATTGGAGTTTTGCTTAGTAATACTATGTCGTCTGCATACTGCATGAATGGAACGGAAACATTGCTGAGTTTCGTGGCGTGGCTCTCTATTGCTTCAAGATTGTGACCAATATCTGCTAAATATAGGTTAAAAAGGCTGGGGGCAAGGGCGCAGCCTTGTTTTAGGCCGTCCTGGGTCTCGATTTTTTTTGTAAGGCTGGTCCTGTTCCCTTGTTTAACCTTTGCCCATGTTTCGCTGTATAGGCTGACTATTGCGTTTGTTGGATTGTCTGGCATCCCCCATTTTCTTAACTTGCTCCAGAGCCTTGGCCTACTTACGTGGTCGAATGCAGATTTTATATCGACAAAACAACCATAAAGTGGGTGATTCTTTTTTTTGGGCGTTTTCCATTAGTAGGCCCAGGGTGGTCAGGTTTGTAGTTGTCCCCATCCCTCGTCTGAAGCCGATTTGGAACCTAGGGATTATTTTGGTTGATTTTTCCCAATCCTGCAGCTCCTCTAGTAGGCATTAGGCGTACAGCTTGGCTTCGACATCTATTAAAGAGAGTAATCTATAGTTCTCTGGGTGTTTTCGGTCTCCTTTTTTATAAATTGGATGGATGATGTTCCCTTTCCATGTGGCTGGTAGATTTCCCCTTATAAAAAATATGATTAATTTGCACTGTTAGATGTTCGGCCCAGAAGTCTGCGTTGGTTTTATATACTGTTGTTGGGAGACCGTTTTGTCCAGGAGCCCCCTCTGGCTTAAGTTTTTGGATTAATGTTTTTATTTGGGAGCGGGAGGTCAGAACATCTTGGTAGATGGAGTTTGTTTCATGTTTTGCGTTGTCGTACAGTCTCGGACTGTCGTGTGTGGATTTTAGACTGTCATGTTCCATGTTAATGGATGGATCTTGTTTATTTTCATTTCTAAGTGGTTCCTTTTTTAGGTAGAGGTTCTTCACGTGATTCCCCCAAGCCTTGTCGCTGATTCCAGGGTCCTGTTGCAGTGCGGCTCCTGAGTTTAATTCACTAATTATAGACCAAAACTCTCTGGAGGATGCTTTTTTGCTTGTGAACAGTAATTTTCCCCAGATCCGTTCTTTAAATAGTGCCTTCACTGCCCATAATTTTTTCCGATAGTCTTTTCTCATAGTTCCAATATCTATGGTGTTTGAGTTGTGCCCCTTTACTGCCGCACTTTGTTTAGATTTTAGTACTCTGGCTAGTTTTCTCTTTTCTAGTTTAAGTTCGGCATTAAACCATGGTGCTAGCTTTCCTTTCCCGTCTCTGATCAACCTTTACTGCACTGAATTCTTTTTCTTTAGGTCCTCCAATAGGTTTTCCCAATTATTTACTGGATCACCGTTTTCAAGGCTCCCGAGTTTTGTCACAAAGTTAGTGGCTGTCATCAGAATTTTCTTTGTTTCTCCACCCCTCCACTTTATTTTCCAGAGATTACATTTTTCTGATTGTTGCTGTAGAGATCATATTGTTTCTGCTCTTGGGACAGCGATGGTCATCCGTATGATCTGTGGGAAGTGGTCGCTTTCCAGACGCTGTACTATTGAATAATCCACTATTGATTTTATTATACTTGTACTTACAATTGTGAAGTCTAAAGTGGATTTAACCTTTCCACTCGTATAAGTGGGGCACGGCCGAAAAAAGACCGTTTTTCTTGCTGATTAGGATTGTTAGACCCATTGAATTTATGTTGCCCCATAGGACTTGATAAGACCCTTGTGCTACTCTTTTTCCCCTGTGCTGTCTGCCCTTGTCGGTGCTAAGTAGATTGCTTTTGAAATCTCCCGAAATTATCATTGAACTAAGTTTATTTGTTTTTTGTAGGGTTTTAATGAGTTTGATTAACGTTCCCAATTTCTCTTTTTTTGCTTTTCGATCTGGGTGCATATAAATATTTAACAGTAGCAGTTGATACCGAGGCTTTATTGTAATTTTTGTAGCTTGGACCCAATTTAACCCAACATCCAGTTCTTCTTGATCCCAGTTATATTTTTGTGAAATGAGGGTTGTTAAACCGCCTCGTGGGTGCCCATATTTTGACTGCCTCTCTGCAAGTATATGGAATTCCTAGGTGAGTCGAGTTCCAGGTCTCTTGTAGAAGTATTATGTCCTGTTCTTCAAAAAATAATTGCATATCATGGTCCTGGTCCATGCTACTAAACCCGTGCACGTTCCAAGAGCATAGTTTAATTGTTGCCGGGTTTGATTCTTCTGTGTTCAGGGCTTTTATTTGTTCTCTAAATGCGTTGTTTATGGCATTTCTAGGAACATTTTTCGCTTAGTGCTAATTGGATCTAAGACCCGTCTTGATTGCTCCGCTGGGACTGGTATTTGGCACTCTGACTTTTGGAGTTATTTGTAGTTTCTGTTCTATTGCCCTGGGATGTTGCTCGGGCTCCATGCAGGCACGATCTTGCCTTGGGATTTTGCGGCTCTACGTCCTTGTGAGTAACTGGGTTATTGTAAAGGGGGTAGGGGTATCTTGCTCGCTGGTGTTGCTGCAACGTGATTCCACAACTCTCAAATGTTGCTCTGTGAGAATATATTTGTACTGCTAGCTCTTTTGATGTCCAGGTGATAACCGAATTTTCAGTGTCTGGTCTGGCTTTGTTTTGCTGGAACTCTACTGCTTCCATGTCTTGAGAGACTATTCCGTTTAGTTTCGGAATTTCCTTGACTAGTTTTAGGATGTTTCCTCTGTTGAGGATGTCCTCTCTTCCCCTTGTTGCGTATTCCGGATCAAGGTAACAACTGCTTCGATCTCGTCCTGCTCTGGTTTTTTGTTTCCTTCCCGGTTTGTTGGGGAATCTTTTGTTCTTGTGGTCCCTTTGTTTGTTTTTATCTCTTTTGCTTGATCTTTGATAAGCATGTTACTCTGTTTTGGTTTATTCACGGGTCCCGTTTCTGTCTGTTGCATTAGTTGTTCGTCTTCTTGGGTACCACTCTTTATAATGACGCTCCTGCCTCTCATATTTGTCGTGATCTTTAATACCATCTGGTCTGTTCCTAGGTGGACGGGTTTTGATTCCCTATTTTGGATTCTTATGTTGTTGTTCAAGTTCCCTTTGTTTGTTTTTCGTGCTATCTCTCTTTCTTTTCTTTGTGGTGAGGGCGAGCTACTCTCTAAGTTGGTGGGTGCGTCTTGGAGGGCCGGTTCCTTTACACTTTCGTTTAGATGACTATCCACTGGATTTCTTAACTGTTCTGTTTGTTTTATTATCCTCCTGGGACTGTGTGGGCCTTCGGTCTGTTGTATACTCGGCCTTGGCCCGTCGGGCGTTGATTGTTCTAGATCATGTGTGGATTCAAGCGTTATTGAGTTCTCGAATGAAAAACTCACCCTTTCCGAGTACCGTTGGCCCTGACTACAGATGAAAGCTTTCAACGTGTTGTTTTTTATTTCGAGCCCTTGGCTTACATTCTTTATGAAAATTGGAAAGAGTTGCTTAGGGGCTGCGCTGTATTTTTTTTTGTTTGTTTAGGCCGTGCCTTCCTGGCTCTCTTCCTTTGTCGTTTTGTTAGTTTGTCTTGGTGTTCGGGTGGGGGGGGGGTAAACGCCCCCTCGTTTATTTGTTCCTCTTGGCTTTCCGCTGCCAGTTCTTCAGGCTCTTTAATTGTATCCTTCCTATCCCCTTTATTAGTGGGGTTTGATTTTGGTCGACCGTTTGGTGCTTTTAGAGTTTCTTTAATCAGTGTCTTATTGGTGTGTTCCCGATTTCCCTTTTGCTCGCATGAAGTTTTTACTACTCCTAGAATGTCTTCTAGGATATCTGGGAGGGTCGCCAGTTTTTCGATTATACTCCCACAGTTGCAGCTGTTTTGTTTTACTTTATTTTGAGTTTGAAGTCTGTTTTCTGGGTTTAACAAGTCGGTGTTTATAATTTTGGCAGCGTTTCCCTTTTTTACCAGTAAGGTAATTATTGTGTCTGTCTTGGAGCTTATATTTGATATATGCTCTGCAATGATGTTTATTAAGTCTATTTGAACCTCCATTTTGTCAGATTGAAAGTTTAATGCTCTTATTGCCTGGTCCAGTGTGCTAATTAGGGCCTTCCCCCAATTTGAGTTGGGTTGGGGACTGCCTCCGTTCCCTAGGTACACGTCCGGCTGTTCAATCCTACTGGCTGATGAAGTTGAAATGGGTTCCAAGTGGGGGTCCTTGTTTACATCGGTACTGTCGCTGCTGGTGTCGTCAATCTCAATTCTTTGGCTGCTACTGCGGACCACAGATTTTTGCGGGGTTGATGCCACTGGCTCATGCCTATACTCCTTTGTAATAGGCAGATTCGTTGTGGTTTGCCCTAGTTGAGGAGCTCTACGTGTTTTTGTTTTTGTGTTAAATGTTGTGCTCGGCTATAGGAGGTTTGAGGCTAGCAAAGGGTCTGCCTTTTCTTCCTCCTCTACCCTTCTCTGGATTAAGGTACCGCCTGGTTCTCTTCCTTGTTTTGCTGAACTTAGTATGCTCTTTATTAGTGATGTTCAGGGATCCGGGGCGTGGCTTGGACGGCAATGTGGACGGTCGTCTAGGTCCGTCAGCTCCGCATCCCTGAGGGGAAACTAACACGCCAAACGAACCAAAATCCAACAACAAGCAGAGATCTAAACAGGGGAAACACCCAAGAAGACGGGGAAGCCGACCAGAAGCAGAGAAACGGGAACAGCACCAGGAGATCAGCTCTGGAACTCTGCCAAGAGCCAAAACAACAAGAACCCAATATGGCGCCCGGTGTTTACCGCTACGAGATCTGACCGGCGATCTGCACAACTGAGCAACTTTTCAGCCAGCAGAGAGAAGGGGGAAAAAAAGGAAAAGAACCGCACCAACAAAAAGAAGCAGAAACGAGGTGATACAGCAATCGCAGCGTGGCCAAGATTACTCACCTGAGAGGCGCCACTGCAGACAACCCCACCGCCGTTAATGAAGGCGGATACACAAGGCAGGCGAAACGAGGTGAGCCAGCCGGACCCCCGATGAGCGGTGCGAAGCGATTCAAAGCCGGGTCAGGGAGATCGGCACCGGAAGCGACGGTGCGGTGAGGCGCCATTACCGGAAGTCTTCTCCGACTGCGGGCGGAAGCTCCGGACCAGAAGCGGATGTGCGTCAGGATTCAGCGCCGGAAGGTCCTGACCGAGGGGAGATACTGCTGATCGGGATCGGTGAGTCGAGCGCCAGCCCTAGCCACAGCGAGGAGAGGAGGAGAAGAGTGTGAACGGCGTCTGACCGAGAGGCGCAGGTGGTGAAGCGGCAGAGCAGCGAGGCGAAGCTGAGCAGGGGCGTGCAACAACGAAGAGGGAGAGCAGAACGCAAAAAAAAAAAAAAAAACACAGGGCACAGCGCAAAGACAGCGCAACACTGAGGATAGCGCGAATAAAGCACCAAGCGAGGAAGAGTGATTAAAAACATATAAACACAAAAAAAAAAACAAAGGCGAACAAAGGCAAACGAAGCACTGTGATAAAAAATATGTAAACACAATAAAGACAAAGGCAAACAAAGGCAAACGAAGCACTGCGCAGCAACAGCCAGCAATAGCCAGCCTGGCCAAGTCAATAAGGCAACTGTGGAGCCAGATGGGGGACTGAGAGACAACTCAGAATACGGCAAGAGCACGCAAAAGAGCAAACCAGGAAAGGGCAAGATCCCCAAAAGAGTACCAGCAACGAGGCCAGTACAAGGCAAAGGTCAAGGACAGGATCAAGAGCCCTTAAGGCGCACACCGCAAGTGTGCAAAAGACGGGGGGATACCAGGCGGATCCACAACAAACACAACGGCTTGCACCAGCCTTCTCCCCAACGCGCCAGATGCTAGATTGACGAACTGGGCATTGAACTACAAAAGAAACTGAACAGAACGCGAACGAGACAAGGCACACGCTGGCAGGTCTCAAGGCAAAGACCAGGACGAGGCATATCCGAGAGCCTAGCAGATATAGACTGCAGGGCATCTCAGCACCATCGTCAAAGGTAACAGACCTACCCAAGATATCCCTAGCGGGAGGGCGGCTAGGCGACATCCTATCAAGGAGGGGCATCGCAACAATGGCAGGCAACGAAGGGAAGGCAGCTGGAGAGCAGCAAAAAAAACCCAAGATAGACAACCAAGGATCGCCTCTGAAAAATAATAATAAGAGCGAGACGGCCACCCTAGAAGCGATCCTGCGGAGAGTTAATGAAGGGATCGAAGTGGGGAAAGATACAAAACTCAAGGTGGAGAACATGCAGCTCGAGATGGCGGCTATAAGAGCGGACCTCCACAAAGCCACGGCAAGAATTGATATGACAGAAGGTAGAATAAGTGCAGTGGAGGATGAGACAAAGGACAACACCAAGGCCATAGCCGAGCTGCAGAAAACCATGAAAGCCGTACAAAAACAGCTTGCTGAGAAGGATGACAGAGCAAGAAGAGGCAACATAAGGATCCTGGGAGTGCCAGAGGGGACAGAAGACAAAGCGGGATCATGCGCAGCAATGCTAGAGGAGTTGATCCCCAAGCTCACCGGCATCACATTCGACAGAAGGTTCGAGGTGCAAAAGGCATACAGAATACCGGCAGGAAAGCCCACAACAGGAAGAGGGCCGAGAGCAATAATATGCAGCCCGCTCAGACTAAGCCAAACAGACGCCATCTTCGCCTTCGCTAGGAAAAACCAGAACCTGAAGTGGGAAGGCAGCAAGATCATTTTAACCCAAGACTACTCCAAACCCACGGTAGAGTCGAGAAAAGGATTCCTGGCCCTCAGAGAAACACTACGCAGAAGAGGAGCCACCTTCAGCTTCGTTGGTCCTGCCAGATTCAAGGTAATGGACAAGTGGAAGACAATGATTTTTGAAAGCCCGGAGGAACTAAGGAGCTACCTGCAAGGCCCACCCGTGGAAGAGATGGAGGACAACAGAAGCCCAGGAGCAGCGAAAAGAAGCGCCTCACCGGATGTGAATGGACAACCTGAATAAGTGAATGCGATAAAAGCCGAAGGAAAAAGAAAAGGAATAAAATCACCAATGGCACAAGGAACATATCTACCTCACTAAACCCGCAGCGGGAAATAAAAAGTACTATAACTAGAATGAAGAGCTACAGCTAGCACATCAAACCCAAGGTCAACCATGGCACTACCCAAACGAGACAATCAAGCCGCAGCAGTGCAGGGTGCCGGGCTCTGTCCTTGGTACCATTTCCACCTCAGGCGAGCTACATCATGGAAGGAAACCGACACTACCTCAGGGAAAAGACGCGGAGCAAAGGAACTTTGTCGTCGCACACCCACTCAGCAAGTAAGGGAGGGGGGGAGGGACAATCGGGGGGGAGGGGGCGGAAGCACGGGGGGGAGCGGGGAGCACATACATGGGTCTACTCACTAACATCTGTCCTCTCTATACTCCATCTTTCTATCTTTCTATCTTTCTATCTTTCTCCTTACACTCACACGGGGAGAAGTACACGCAGGAGAAGGGGGATGGTCCCACATATAAGCCGAAGACCGAAAGACGCAGAGAAAAGCCACTGCAAATGCGGAAACAAAAGCATTGTAAATGATAAACAGCAACAAGAGTAGCATTGCGTCTGACATTAAGATAGTGTCCCTAAACGTCAAGGGTCTGAACAGCCCGGTAAAAAGGAGGAAGGTACTCGAACACCTTAGGAAACTTAAGAGCGACATATACGTACTCCAAGAGACAAGATTGCAAGCAGAGGACATCAGCCGCATAGGGGCCAATTGGATAGGCGAGGTGCAGGGCTCACCAGCACAGAATAAGAAGAACGGGGTAGTAACAATTATAAGCAAACACTCCAAAATAGAAGTGGTAGGCTCTCAGGCAGACACACAAGGGAGAATGCTCACGACGACACTCAGAAGGGCAGGGGAGACATTCCATGTAGCTAACATATATGGACCCAACAGTGACGACAGAACATTTTGGGAGGGGGTGGGCGCACAACTGTACTCACTACCTCTAGGAGACCTGCTGATCGTCGCGGGGGATATGAACCAAGTCCTAGATCCAGCAATTGATAAGCATCCATACAGGCCAAGCCAATCAACAAACAATCCCCACATCCTTAAAAATCTCTGCTCCAAACTAAGTCTAAGTGACCCTTGGCGCATAAGTAACCCAGACGCCAGGGAGTACACTTTTTACTCCAACCCACACAACTCATACAGCTGAATAGATTACATTCTGATGTCAGAAACACACACTCACCTCATAGACCACACGGAAATAGGACCCAGAACTATATCAGACCACTCACACATAAGCCTAACACTATCGGGCAGACACAATGACGAGCCGACCCGCAGATGGCGATTCGATGACAGTCTGCTCCAAAACGCCCCAGCGAGAGCCAAAATAGAGGAGGCAATAAAAGAATACCTACTACTAAACGATAAACCAAACACAAGCAGGGAAGTCCTATGGGACGCCCTGAAGGCCACCATTCGGGGAACAATCATGACAGTCAAGGGAAGGATGAACAAAGACAGAAACAAGAAAGTTGCAGACCTAGAGAAGGAAATTAAAAAACTTGAGAACAGCCACATAGCCAGAATAGAGGACAGGAACACACTCACAAACCTAACTAAATTAAAGTACGAACTAAACAGAATACTGAGCGAGAGAGCGGGCACTTGGATCAACAAATATAAATCAATTAATCTGTGTACCGCAAACAAAGCGGGCAAAAACCTAGCATCCTACCTGAGAGGAAAGCAGAGACACCACACGATAGGTGCCATCAAAGACAAACACGGCATATCCCAGACCTCAAACAAAGACATCCTAGAAGTCTTCAGGGATTTCTATGAGGGACTGTACACAAAGGATGACACACTGCAAGATGATGGGGGGAAAGAGCTACTAGCGAACATAGCCACACCCACACTGACGGACCAGGAACGAGACATCCTAGAAATGTCCATAACGGGGGATGAGATAGACAGAGCCACACAAAGCCTCAAAGATAACAAGGCACCCGGACCAGACGGGTTCACAGCTGGCTTCTATAAGCAATACCTGAACTTACTTAAACCCACAATGAGGGAGGTATTCACAGCATGCGCCCAGAGCGGACACATGACACCCTCAATGACCGAGGCAAATATAATAGTGATACCCAAGGAAGGGAAAGACACAACAGAGGCGAAGAACTTCAGACCGATCTCCCTCATCAATGTAGACTGCAAAATCTATGCAAAAATACTAGCCAATAGACTCAACGCCTACCTTCCGAAACTCATACACAACTCGCAAGTAGGCTATCTTAAAAACCGGATGTCACATGACAACACGAGACTCCTATGCCACGTAATTAACCACTCCTCACGTAGCGACAACGCAGCAGTCATGATAGCTTTAGATGCCGAGAAAGCCTTTGATAGAGTCTCATGGCCCTTCTTGGATCAGTGCATGGGAAAATTCAGGCTAGGTCCGAACTATAGGAAGATGGTGATGGCCCTATATGAAAACCCTAAAGCAAGGGTGGTGGTCAATGGAGGCACATCAAACACACTCAACTTAGGAAGGGGAACTAGACAAGGATGCCCCCTGTCACCAGCCCTATTCCTGCTAGCCATAGAACCGCTCCTCACGATGATCAGAACCAATGTGGACATTGTAGGGATACCAATAGGGGGAGAGACTTTCAAGCTAGCGGCGTACGCAGATGACGTACTAATTGTCACGGAAGACCCAGAGAGATCCATAAAAGCACTGACTGACACCATTGCCAAATACGCCAAGGTCTCGGGGTACAAACTTAACAGAGACAAATCTGAATGCAAACCTCTAAACATCCACGCAACAAGAACAGTATTAGGAACATCAGGATTAACATGGCAACCAAAACCTATAAAATATTTAGGTATCCTCTTCGAGAGGGACCTAAGAATGACACTGGAACACAACGAGCACGCAACGATACAGAAAATCAAGGACAAGGTAGAAGGGTGGTCCCCCAGGTTCACAACATGGTGGGGAAGGATAGAGGCGATCAAAATGATGCTCTCACCGATGGTCAACTATTTGCTAACAATGCTCCCACTGACTAACACAGAGAGCTTCCACAAGACACTCGACAAGTTACTAAACAGTTTCCTTTGGAGGGGAAAGAAACCAAGAATAAGCCTACACAAGCTAAGGCTATCTAAAGAACAGGGTGGCCTGAACATAACGAATTTCAAGCGATTCCAGACGGCATGCATAGCTAGACAGGGACTACATTGGCTAGACCCAAGAAAGGAATACACCCCAGCATGGCTGTCCTTTGAGCGCGGCCTACTAAAGGGCATGAACCCCATAACACTCCTGACAGCCACACGTCACCCAGCAATGAGGGAGAACCCTGTCCTCAAGAACACAAGGACAGCTCTACTAAGCGTCGACAAAACACTAGCAACAAGCATCAGGGGAGGCCAATTTGAATCCCTCTGGCACAACCCTACCTTAAAATACAGAGATAAGGTTCTAGACATGCCTGTGTGGTACGGACAGGGCATATCCACGGCCCATGACCTTCTAAGACAAGGCGAGAACACAACGTTTGACACACTCAAGGAAGCGCACAACCTACAAAACATAGAACTATACAACTTCCTGAAAATAAAAGTAGCTATTAGGAAGGCAAACCTCACAAGTCAGACACCTTCGCTCTTACAGCTTGCAGCCAATCTCAACAAAACAGGACACCAAATAGCACACCTCTACAGAGCCCTACGCCCCAAACACACCAAACTCAATGACAAAGTCACACACTTCTGGGGGACTGTAGCGGGGAAGGTACTAAGCGAGACAGAAAAGGCCGAATTGTGGAGATCGACCACTAGGAAAAAGATAACTGCCTCACTAAATCAGACCAAATACTGGTTAGTGCACAAGGCTTACTGGACACCGGCCCGCCTAGCCACCCTGGGGATCCGAGAGAGCGACACATGCTGGAACTGTAACGAAGGTAGGGGGGATTTAGAGCATCTCTTACTCAGCTGCCCCCAGATCAAGGATTTCTGGGAAAGAACGGGGAAGCTCATCATTGACATCACTGGGGTAGCCATACACATAGACTTTCCAAGTCTAGTCCTGGGCTTTGCATCCCCGTCCATCACAACGACAGAAGACCGCGACCTCATTGACCTACTGTTAACGGCTGCAGTCAAAATAATCCTAAGCAACTGGAAAGACACCACAAAAGCGACACCACAGGCATGGCTCAACTGGGTCACTTTCCTAAGAGGCGCAGATAACATTACAGCGAAATATACACCGAAAACACACAGGCAATCAAACATGTGGAGGCCTTTAGACCTCTACCTTTCATCCCATAAACCCCCCTAGGCGCAGACACCAGACACTAGACAGCCACCGAGGGACACACCACAGGGACCGACACTCCAACAAGAGAATCCGGCTAGGAAGTACACTCTCCTATCTCCTACCTCTATCACTCTCTTCCTCTCTATCGTCCGGGGTGCTACACCCACCAGGCAGATCAAAGGGGGGAAAGAAGACAACGCCAAGCAAGACTCGGATAACGGACTTCTTCTTCCTTCTTGGACTAGTAGATCTATCCGACCCCACGCACCATGGCAAGGAACGAACTATTGCAGGACAATATTACTATACCCCCCCCCCCCCCCCCCCCCCCGGCGCCTTTCTTTTTTCTCTTTTCTTTTTTCTCCTCTTTCTTTCCGCCACTCATGTATGCTCCATGTAAATATATATTTTTTTTATATACAATAAAAAATTACAGAAATAAAAAATAAAAAAAAATAAAAAAAAAAAAAAAAAAAAAAAAAGTGATGTTCAGGGATCCTGAATTAGCGAAGATGTTTTCGAACGACTCCTGACCCTGTGATGTTGTGAGGTAGGATGAAGATCTACACTTCCCCTTTACGTCTTGTGTACTAAATGGGCTTGATGTTTTGGTGACCGTGTCCATTTTAGGGTCCGTAATATCGAGGTGCCCAGTTGATTTATGGACCCGGGTGAGGTTCCGTGACGATTTGAACCCGTGTTTTCAATATTGTCGGAAATACATAATATTGGTATCAGCGAACCGCAAATGATCCATTTAGCATATCCTGGTGTTTTCGCTATGCTACGAGCAAGAGTACTCTTGCAACCAACACATTTCTGATCTACCCATGGCATCCATCTTAGATCATGGCGGCCATTTTGTGTTTCTTGCCCTCACATAAGCAATAACCTCTGATCACTTCATTTCAATTAAGGACACGTAGCCTTAGCCGGAGATTCACCTCTTCAAGTGACACGTGCACCTTGGAACAGAACACGCTGTAGCTGCATGACTCGACAAAGGCTGCCTCCTCTGCCCGAGGCCAGCCCTACCGAACTGGTTCTCGTGTCCATTGTCCCGATCATGATTAGGCGGCCGAAGCCGGTAGCCTTGCCCATTTACAACCCACAAACATCCCTTATCCCACTTTTCTATCTTCCACACCTGGCTCCGTTTCTTTCTTTCTGAATCTTTATTAGGGGGAGGTAACGAAATTTACGATGAGGCGGTTCGGCTCTTGAATGCAATATTGACAAGGGATTGTGATGAACTAGTGGGAACCCCTCTTCGTAATGTTTGGCATCAGATATTATCGACAGTTCCTGTGTAACGCCAAATATTTATTGTTTAGGACACAAAGGTTTGGGAATGTACTAACATGTGAAATATTTGCCTGGAGCACAATTTTTAGTATATAAGGAGCAACCCTCTTTGTACAAATCGAACAGGCTCCTAGATTCTGCCCGTGTGTAGTATCTGTGACTTCTGTGTCCCTGCAGTAATAAACCTTTGGTCTTTGACGCCACCATCGAGAAGCCTGTGTTTCTGTTCATTTGTGCACCAAGGCAGGTGGAACTCCGGGGTCTTCGGGTGTTATTCCCTGACACCGCTGGACGGAACCAAAAAGTCCAGAACTCCAATTGGCGCCCAACGTCGGGCGACGTCATTCGGTACCGGTCCAAAAGCCTGAAGAGTTCGAGAAGCTTTGTGTGAAGATTCCTGAGGGAGGCGCCCCACTTCATCGATCCTGGCATATCGCAAAAGTGGCCCGAAGTTCTCTTCCACGAGGGTTCCCGTTCAGGACGGCTGCAGTGGGCCGTTGCCTTGACCGTCGCCCTGTCTTGGACCCGAGGTGCAGTCCTTAGTACGGCGAAACGTGACGGGTTTCTCCTTGGTGACGTCTTCAGTGCCTCAGTTAAGTATTTAGTGGTTGCTAGTTGGTTACTTCGTGAGGGTTGTTAAAATCCTTTTTGGTTCTTGGTTTGGTTTGGTTTCGTAAGATTATCACTGGTTGTTCTGGTTACGATAATCTATTTGGTTTAGTTTGGGTATCGATACATCAGTTCGTTTCTGGTAGGCCTAAGTTCTTGGTTCAGGTGCACATATCTGTTTCGTGTTTTGTTTGTTCTGTGTTCCGGATTGCAAAATGGTAAGTCGGAGAAATTGTATGTTGTCTTGTTTTGGTTGCAACAGTGACTCACGATTGGAGGACTCATGTCTGGTTACTCCGATTGGGACTCCCCTATATGACTTGTACTGTAAACATGGTGTGGGTCCTATATCTTATAATGAGGTGTGGGTCCGATATACGAAAAAAGATGGTGTCCTTAGTTGGCCACTGCATGGTAGTTTTGAACCCGAAATTCTTGATAATTTAGAAGCGAAATTGTTTAGGAAGAAAGCCCGGCCGGCAATGTTTGATTCTTTCCGTTACTGGCGAAAATAATCTAAACAGAGAGAAATGAAAAGATTAAAGAAGGAACAGAAAGAGCAAGAAGAGTTGACTCTAGAACAAGCGGCTAAGCAGCTGCAAGTTAACGAGTCTGAGAAGGCCATAGAGGTAGCCATTAGAGAGCATAATTTAGCGATCGACAAGTGCTATCCTGCCTTGCCATCGAAAACAGCTAAGATACTGGAGGACCCCGAAAACGATCCTCTGTTGTCTTATTTGTTAAGGTCACCTCCACTGTATGCACAAGGTGCTACGGCTCCACTTATACCGAATGTTCAATTGCCGGTTGCTGGACAACCTGGTATTCCTGCTCCTGCTCCTCAGAATCAAGCTCCTGTACCTCCTGTGGTCAATGTGAATGTTCCTACGGCTCCTCCTCCTCCTGGATTGCCGACTTCTATACCTGTATCTGTGTCGCTTACATCTACTGTTCCACAAACTATTTTCCTCGACACTCCTACTGTCCCGCTATCTGTTCCTACCTCTACTGTGTTCTCTGCGTCTGCTAGTGTGTTGACTCCACTTTCTGTTCGTCGAAAAATCACTGATTCTGTTTCTAGCATTCTGTCTCCTTTCTATAAAACTTTAATCAAGACTCCTACTTCTGACTCTGTTCAAAGACGTAGTCAGCTTCCGAGTACTGAGGAACGGGGAATTTTAGATTCCACGGCTCTCAGATGAATTTCGAAGAGTAGGAGATATAGTACGAAAGATGTGCTAGATACATTTATGCAGTGGAAGGAACCAACACAACGGTATGTCTTTGATGAGATGTGCTCGCTGTTACGTGAGGAAATAGAAGAAGATGATGTTGAATCGAATCTAGAAGACTTAATTAAGGTTCAGAAAGAGTTTGCTGCAGGAATGATAGTAGGTCAAAATATAGAAGAAGCGATGGAACTGATTTTAAGTTATAGAAATGACCCATCACTTCGTTCACCAAGAGATTTAGAGAAAAGTAAGACGAAGCTAAGTCGCCAATATCCAATGAGGGAGGTTCCTCCAATTTGGCGCGATGCTGTACAAGCTGATAATGCCAATGGTATTGTAGCCGCTCCGGCGCAATTCCAAAGAGTGTGGATACACATTCCATGGAAACGAGCTGAAGTGCTAGCAGTGAAGCAGGCCTTGCCAGACCCGCGTAAGAATCCTGCTGGATACTATAAGGAATTAACACAGACAGTTGAAGCTTGTATAATGAACTTAGCGGACATTGATATGTTATTTGGTAATGTAGTTCCGCAACCAATTTGGGCTAAAATTCGTAAAGAGAATCATCCAGTTGCCCTAGGTGGTGATTGGGCAGCTATCATTGCAGCGGATGGTCAGCAAGTAGGTGGTGCAAAACCCGAACCTCTAATTGCTAATCTCCCAGGTAGAATAATCGACTTAATGAAGACTCTGATGCCCGCATTGCGTGTTAATTGGGACAAGTTGTCCGCATGCAGGCAAAAGAAAGACGAAAGTGTCTCCGACTTCTTCACGAGGTTCGAAGAGACTTTTGTGGATCATAGTGGTCAGGATATGAGCACAGAAGGAGGACAGAGACTGTTTGTGGATAAATTCGTACATAATTTGTTACCTGAGTTATGCAATAAACTAAAGGATTCAGAGAGTGCGTGGGCTGTCTCTACAACTGCGCAAATACTTGCAACTGCACAGTATTATGAAAATAGGGATAAAGAGGAGAAAGAGAAATCAGATAAGAAAACGAAAGACTTAAAGACTAAAGTTCTCTTGCAACAGGCGTATCCGCCTCGCACGAATCAGACTAATACGCAACAGGGTTCGTATCAAAGAACAGACTATAGCTCACCTAGGCCTCAATATCAGTGGAATCAGTGTGCGTACTGTAAGAAAGAGGGTCACTACAAGAATGAGTGTCCGATCTTAGCGCAAAATAACGCAGCAGCAGCTCAGAGAGGTCGTGGTGGTTTTGTGCAAAATTCTAGAGGTCGAGGGCGAGGTGCTATGCCTCCACAGACGAATGATCGTCCTTCCAATCACTTTGATCAACGAAATGGACAGTCTGCCCAGCAAAATAGATCTCAACAGTATCTTGTTGAAGACTATTGTGAAGTGGATGAGGGATTTCAGCAAAATGGGTACTAGGACAGCCATGGACAGAGAGAGGGAGTAGTATCAGTTCCAGGGGATCAGAGTGGGCCTTATGTCGCAGTAGCAACATCAGGTGTAGTCGAACCGTTTCTGTTGGATACTGGTGCAGCAAAAAGTTCTATCATTCATGCGAAACTCCCTGGCGCACCTTTGTCCGGCTTAACAAATGTTTCTGTAGGTTTTTCAGGCGCCCCTGTTTACAACCCCATATCTGGTCCTTTGTCTATTTCTGTTGGACCGTGTCAATTGAAAGCACCTCTAATTTTGACGACAGGTTGTAATGAAAATCTGCTTGGTTTAGACTTGTTAAAACGACTATATGCAACATTGTACTGTTCTCCGGAAGGAGTACAGCTTACATTGGGTAAAAGAATCACCTCTCCGATGTACTTGTCAATGGATGCACTCCCGCCAGAGCTGCGTTCACTCCCTGATTCTCTTTGGGCGACTGGTCCTAACGATGTAGGCCTTTTAGAAATACCACCATATGTAGTCACTTTGAAAGCAAATGTAAAATTTCCACAAATTCCTCAATAAAAAATATCTAGTGAAGGTGAGCGTGCACTTCTATTGATTGTACAAGATTTGATTAAGAAAGGTGTGGTTGAAGAAACTAGAGGAAATGTTTGTAACAGCCCTGTATTACCGATCTTGAAAAGAACTGATCCTACAAAGCCTCCAGTGTATAGGTTTGTCATCGACCTCAGAGAAGTTAATAAGATTGTGGTCCCGCAGTTTCCTGTAGTTCCAGACATTACTGCCCTGTTAACATTGATTCCTGCTACAGCTACTTGGTTTTCAGTCATCGACTTGAAGAATGCCTTTTTCAGCATTCCGATAGCCGAAGAAAGCAGGGATATTTTCGGCTTCTGTCTAGGAGGTCGAAGTTTCAGATTTAAACGCGCTCCACAAGGCTATTGTGAGAGCCCATCTATTTACAGTCAAGCATTAAAAAGTCAGTTAGATACCTTTGTCCTTCCTCCAGGTTCTGCTCTAGTACAGTATGTAGATGATCTTCTAGTGGCTGCCAATGACAAAGAAACTTGCAAAGCAGCTACAATTTCGTTATTGCATCATTTGTCTAATTTGAATCATAAGGTGTCACCTTCGAAAATGCAATACTGCTGCCAAGAAGTGACCTACCTAGGTCATCTCTTGTCAAAGGAGGGAAGGAAGTTGACCCCAGAGAGAATAAAAGCAATTACGCAGATGAGTGTTCCTCGCACGCAGAGAGAAGTACGTGCCTTTCTAGGTATTACCTCTTACTGTAGGCAGTGGATCCCAAATTTTTCTCTTTTAGCAAAACCATTGGTAGCTTTGACTGGGAAAAATGTTCCGAGTCCGGTGCCATGGTCTGATGAATGTCAGGAGAGTTTTTCTGAGTTACGAAATGCATTGTGTTCAGCTCCTGTATTAGGTACACCTGATTACAGCAAGCCATTCACGCTCTATGTTCACGAGAGAGAAGGTTGCGCGTTGAGTGTTCTGACACAGACATTTGGTGATAAACAACGCCCTTGTGCGTATTTTTTATCAACATTGGATCCGGTAGCTAGAGCGTTACCTAGTTGTTTGAGAGCTACAGCGGCAGCTGCGGCTTCCATTCGACAATCTGCTGGTTTGGTGATGAATAACATGCTAGTGGTCATGGTTCCTCATGCTGTTGACACACTCATGAATCGAACTAAGACACAACACCTTACCAGTGCGAGATTATCTGGTTACGAGCTGACATTATTAGCGAGTCATATACAGATCAAAAGATGTAATGTATTGAATCCAGCAACGTTGTTGCCGGCTAATCAAGAGTCGAGTGATTCCGAGCCCCATGATTGTTGTTTTAGAACGGAGGAAGAGACAAAAGGACGTATTGATTTAAAAGACACTCCATTGTCAGATCCAGATGGCACGCTGTATGTGGATGGGTCATGTTTTAAATTGGAGAATGGTGATGTGACTGCTGCTTATGCGGTAACGACTTTGAAGACGATTGTGGAGACTGCGAGAGTGAGTCAGAATTCTGCCCAAGCTGCAGAATTAATAGCTCTAACAAGAGCGTGTGTTTTAGCTAAGGGAAAGAGAGTGAATGTGTTCACAGATAGTCAGTACGCGTTCGGCGGGGCCCATAGTTTTGGCCGTTTGTGGAAAGAAAGAGGTTTCATTACGTCCCATGGGACTAAGATTCAACATGGTCAGCTAGTTAACGACCTGTTAGAATCTCTAACCTTGCCGACTGAAGTTGCGATTGTAAAGTGCAGTGCTCATAAAGCAATCACGGATGATGTTGGTCGTGGGAATGCTTTTGCTGATGAAACTGCTAAAAAGACCGCTAGAGACATGATGAGCAGAATGTATGTTGCTACGTCTGCAAGATGGATTGCTGAATCTGGAATGTGTGAGGATACAATGGAAAGTGTGAAAGAAATTCAGAAAGAGGCAACTGAGGAGGAAAAACGTGTATGGAGAGAAATTACGGGCAAGTTGGATTCGAGTGGGTGTTGGATTGATTTGTCAGAACAACAGCGTTGGATGTTGCCTGATGCGTATGTGCTTGCAGTGGTAACAATGGCGCATGGAGTAGCGCATATAAGTTCTAAGGGAATCTGTAAGATGTTGGCTCCGGTCTGGAAGAATGATGGGATCAGTAAATGTGCAGAGAGAGTGGTGAGAAATTGTATGGTATGCCTGATGCATAATCCTGGTAAGGGAACTCCAACTCCTGCTGGTCACTTCGCTCCTCCTTCCTGCCCCTTTGAAGTGATTCAGTTAGACTTCATTCACATGGATCGCTGTAATAATCTGAAATACGTCCTGGTGGTAGTCTGTGCTTTTTCCAGATGGATCGAAGCATATCCACTAAAGGACAATACTGCCCTATCAACTGCCAAAATTCTTCTCAAAGAATATTTCCCTAGATATGGTATGCCACGGATTGTATGGTCAGATAACGGAAGTGAGTTCATAGGGAAAGTTATGCAGAGTGTGTGTGCTGGTCTGAGCATAAAACAGAAGTTCCACAGTGCGAACCATCCCCAGTCTGCTGGTTTAGTTGAGGGTTACAATGGCACCCTCAAACTAAAACTAGCCAAAATTCAAGCATCCACGGGTTTGTCCTGGCCAGACGCACTACCCTTGGCTTTGTTATCAACGAGAGCAACTGTACATTCTAGAGTAGGGCTTAGCCCCTATGAGATTGTCTTTGGCCGCCCGGCAAATGTGTGGGGTGTGCCTAGGCCAAAGGAGTTTTGTTCTCTAGAATATCCTATGTTGATCGACTACCTTTACGACTTGACTGCTAAATTGAGTCTTATTCACCAACAGGTTTTCGATGCATTGCCAAAGCCTCCGGAGAGTCCAGGGCATCAGCTGAAACCCGGCGATCAAGTCGTGATCAGAAACTTCGCGAGGACGAAGAACCTTCAGCCCAGATACGTCGGCCCCTTCCAGGTCCTGCTTGCAACGAGAACAGCAGTTCGTGTAGCTGGTCGCAAGCACTGGGTGCATGCGTCTCATGTCAAACGTGTACCTTTGCCACTTCCTTACGACGACTGGGTGAAGAAGGGAATTGGTGCCTCCGAATTTGAAAAAACGCCAAAGTACATCCCTTTCAGCGATGCCGAATTGATTACCGACACTCCGAAATCTGACTCCCCTCCCGAAAAGACTCCTTTGAACTCTGAACATTTGTCCTCTGCATCAGAAAAAACTCTGTCATCTGCGAACTTGAACACTGCAACAACTACTAGTGATATGCTATTTGCTGATCAAACAGTTCCTGCAAAGCAAAGATACAATTTACGACCTCGTAATATGGACAAATAAAGCAGGCAACTGCCCATTGTGATATTTTGAAATTTTGAACTTTTGCCTTCAGCCAGGAAGTTTGCTATTGTTTTATTGTTTTTAAAATTGCCTTGCCGTCTGGGTAGCCGTAGGGTCGTGGCTGTGTGCCTAGTTGAATCTGCGGGGGTCTGACACAAGGTCGATCTTTCTTTTGGTTCTGGGAACTCCCAGGGCTGATAGAGGCATTTTCATCTACGTACACATCATCAGTGGTCGCGAGCGGATTGTAGAAGATGGAGCTTCCTGCGCTGCAACGAGAAAATGTGATTTATGTTCGCAGAAACAGACTTTACAGAATTCTTCACAGCAAATGCTTTTTAATACAATGTGCCATTACATTTTTGATTGTTTTGATAACGTTGGTGGGTGGAATCGTCTTTGGTATGGGTTTGATTTTTATGCCAGTAACCACAGTACCTCCCCTTGATCCTGCTACTTCTACTGTTTCTTCTATACACTCTTTTCACTCATTTCCTGAACATGAGCAAGCTCGACGCTCAGAATTCATTAATAACACTTTTGTACAGCTCTTGCACCAACACCAACTGGTAGTCAACACTACAGACTGCTGGGTGTGTGGCTTGATACCCCACACTATGGATAAAGGTATTCCCTACCTGGTTTTGCCTTTCAGCTATAATGGATCATTTCAGGCCCTTCAAACCATCTTTGCTTATGCCCTTGAAACCTATCCTCCGCGTCCACCACGTTCCACTAAATATAACTCTGCCAACAAAGCTTTAGTCCAGGGAATTATTGACATGATCAAGGACGTTAATAATACTCCATCTTACCCTAGAGACGAATTGCGAGTATATTTAAGTTGGAATTCTTCAGAGTATCGCCTTAGTTTGGGAGAAAGCAAGCGTAAAAGCTCAACTCCAATCTGGGTCGTACCTCACCGAGGTCAAGTCTGTTTGCAAGGTAATGGGAGAAATCCGAGAGCTCAGCTAGGGAGGAGTGAGTGCGTAGAGACTTACGTGTTTCCGGCTAACTCTTCCCCTGCTTTTCTTACTGCTAGGGGTACCTACTTCATCTGTCGAGACAGAGCTTATACATGGTTGCCTGCCGACTTTTCAGGATCATGCTATATTGCTCGATTGTTGCCTTCAACATACACTGCTTCATCTGACTACCACAGGACCAGAGTAGCGAGAGGTGTCTTCAGCAAGGAAGATACTGCTGGTCAGGAAGCTGGAGACTTCTTCAAAGGCTTCCTTCCGTTCTGGGGGCCTATGGCCAATAGTAGAAACATACGTCAGCTAACACGGGTA
This sequence comes from Lissotriton vulgaris, assembly GCF_964263255.1. Classification (NCBI taxonomy): domain Eukaryota; kingdom Metazoa; phylum Chordata; class Amphibia; order Caudata; family Salamandridae; genus Lissotriton; species Lissotriton vulgaris. The sequence continues at coordinate 501,037,125 of NC_141685.1, forward strand.
GTTGAATCTACTATTACCGAAACTGCTGGTGCCCTTAGCAATCTGACAGCTGAGCTTCAGGCGGATAGACTCATGACGTTGCAGAACCGTATGGTTCTAGACGTAATACTTGCAGATCGAGGTGGGGTATGCAGAATGATCCAATCGAGCTGCTGTGTCTTTATTCCTAATAATGCTCCAACAGTCTATGAGGCGATCTCGAAGCTACACAAGATTTCCGACTCTATTCATGTAGACAAGGGAAACTGGTCCTTCATGGAGTGGTTTTGGACTCTGATATCAGCGTGGGGATGGAAGGTTCTAATGGTCATTGGTGTCATCTTAGTATTCCTCTTCTCATGCTGCCTGATTATCCAGTGTGGTCCTGCTCTGTGTAGTCTTTGTGCTGCAACCTGTTTGAAGAAACCACCTGCGTTTGGAGAAAAGGCGCGAGAAAGGATGATGATACAACAGCATGTCACTGACCTGATGAGCATAGAATTAGACTCTGACATAGACTGAGTAATTGCCTATGTAAGGGCAAAAGGAGGGTCTGAGGTTCCGTGACGATTTGAACCCGTGTTTTCAATATTGTCGGAAATACATAATATTGGTATCAGCGAACCGCAAATGATCCATTTAGCATATCCTGGTGTTTTCGCTATGCTACGAGCAAGAGTACTCTTGCAACCAACACATTTCTGATCTACCCATGGCATCCATCTTAGATCATGGCGGCCATTTTGTGTTTCTTGCCCTCACATAAGCAATAACCTCTGATCACTTCATTTCAATTAAGGACACGTAGCCTTAGCCGGAGATTCACCTCTTCAAGTGACACGTGCACCTTGGAACAGAACACGCTGTAGCTGCATGACTCGACAAAGGCTGCCTCCTCTGCCCGAGGCCAGCCCTACCGAACTGGTTCTCGTGTCCATTGTCCCGATCATGATTAGGCGGCCGAAGCCGGTAGCCTTGCCCATTTACAACCCACAAACATCCCTTATCCCACTTTTCTATCTTCCACACCTGGCTCCGTTTCTTTCTTTCTGAATCTTTATTAGGGGGAGGTAACGAAATTTACGATGAGGCGGTTCGGCTCTTGAATGCAATATTGACAAGGGATTGTGATGAACTAGTGGGAACCCCTCTTCGTAATGTTTGGCATCAGATATTATCGACAGTTCCTGTGTAACGCCAAATATTTATTGTTTAGGACACAAAGGTTTGGGAATGTACTAACATGTGAAATATTTGCCTGGAGCACAATTTTTAGTATATAAGGAGCAACCCTCTTTGTACAAATCGAACAGGCTCCTAGATTCTGCCCGTGTGTAGTATCTGTGACTTCTGTGTCCCTGCAGTAATAAACCTTTGGTCTTTGACGCCACCATCGAGAAGCCCGTGTTTCTGTTCATTTGTGCACCAAGGCAGGTGGAACTCCGGGGTCTTCGGGTGTTGTTCCCTGACACCTCTGGACGGAACCAAAAAGTCCAGAACTCCACGGGCCTGTACTATTTCCGTTTGTTTTTTCGGGGTGTTGATTATCTCTGTCAGTCCTCTTAAGTCAGGAGGGATTGTTAAACTCTCGTGGTGAGGGGGGTCCGTTTCCTTATTGTCTTTGTTAGATGTCCCTGGGGGGAGTGACGATATTGTCGTATCTGGTTGAATTGGTCTCGGGAGGTATTGCGCCTCCTTTGTAGGCGCGAAAATTGCTGAAACCGGATCTTTTAGAAAGAAGAATCTATACATTTTTTGCTGCTGTTGTTTTCCTGTGAGTGGGCCGGGGTTTTCAGATATTGGGACCAGACTTCCTGTGTCCAACCCCTCGCTTTCTCCCTGTACCACGGAGTCGGCGTCTGTTGAAGACTTGGAAGCCTCTTTGGAAGGTCGTGCAGAATTTGCATTTTTTTTCTTCAGTTTTTTGCTTAGAGCAGTTTGCCGATTTGTTCCTGATCTCAATCTGTTATATTTTGTTATATTTTGTCATTATTGATGTTATTATTGTTGTATGGTTATATCTGTAAATGTATAGTAATGTTTTTCTTTTGTTCCCTTCTTTTTTTTGCCTTACCCCAACTGGAGCCCGAGATAGTATGGGCTACGCGGCGGAAGAGTCCCTCGACGTCTAGTGAGCTAATTTGGTGCGGGGTGAATATCCGTACCCCCGCGGATCAGGGGTCTGCCCTCGACACACTCCTCGCTCCTCCAACCGCTGCAATCACTTTTCAACAGTATTGCTCCTCACAGTGTTCCACAGACCACTTCCCACCTGGAACCAGTACTACTCACATGCTTTGAGTGCAGCACTACTGCACTTGGGGGTATGGTGTGTACGGTGTGGCTGGTAGGTGTGTGGCTGGTAGGTGTATTTCCTCCGTATTTTCTGGTTTTCTGGTGCTCAGTAGCCTTTAATAGCTATCAGTGGCTGTCAGCAGGAGTCTGGGCTGTCCACAGGGGTCTCTGGGCTGTTGCTCCCTCCGCGATCTTCCTTTACGGGGATCCCTGGGGTGTTGCTCCCTCCGTGACTCCCCTTGCAGCTCCTCACCTCTCCTCACCACCGGCCGCGTTGTACCGTGTTGTACCGTGTCCAGTGTCTGCAGTGTCTCCACAATGTCTCCACAGGGACTCAGCCTCCGCCTCTGAGCCTGTCCTGGAGCCGCCTACAGGCCGCCTCGGGGCTGCTGCTCCACAGCGGGTGTCACTTCCCTCTCTTCACGGGAGAGAGCAGGAGAAGATAGGCGGAGCTCACACACAGCCAGGCTGGCAGGGCCCGTGCTTAACCCCAGTGGACGCGGCTGCCGTGAGAGCAGTGAAAGCAGGGAGAGCTGCCACCAGTACGGGGAACGTGGGTAAAACCCCCTGCGCTCGACCCAAGTGGACGCTTGCCACCTTGGAGCTGCCGCGGCCTTCTCTTTTCTTTTCTTTTTGCGGCTTACAGTTGTGGCTGCGGCTGCGGCTGTGGAAACTTGATTTTCAAGTATTTCGCGCTTCACGCCGGATTAGCTCTGTCCCACTGCTCCGCACCTCTGGCTAAGCTTTGATCTAACGATGCAATGCGGTATTCTCTCTGCGTTTTTTCCACTTTCAAACCGTCGCTGCCGCTGCCCTGTTTGCTCTGCTGCTCTGTGCTCCGCAGCGCACTGCTCTGTGCTCTGCTGCTCTATGCTCCTTTGCTCTGCCGCTCTGTCACAATTAACAGTGTAAACAGGGAAACAATGAAGAGAAAAGTGAATTAATATAGAAACTTGTCCGACAAATCATGAGAACGGAAGGGGCAATGAATGCTTCCTCTTCAATATGTGCCAAATCAAGCGTCAACCGCGTCTCAGCCAGATTAATATCTTACTTTCTTCATCATGACACAGAACTAAAAATATCTGTGCACCCAATAGAAAGAATCTGCAAATAATTGAAAGGTACCTTGCCCAATGGGTTTAATTCAATAATATCAGCATAGCACAAGACAGGGAACCCAGTGCCATGCATCTATAGCTGATAAATGATGTGTTAGTCAAAGAACCATATTAATCAAGGAGAAACTCAAAATACAAATATGGAACAAAGAATGAGAAGAAAACAAACAAATGCAATCACAGTGTCATCCATGTTATAGAAAATGTGAGTGGAAAAAAGAATGAAATCTACCAGACTCCGTAAAGACATCTAGAATACACATGAGCATCTTTTGTATATTGTCTTACTGTCATTGTATTTCAAATTTTTTGTAAAATATATTTTTGCAATACTTATTGTTTGATTAATTGAGGGTACCTTTTAATAACCTTTTTCCAATTATTTTATGACTTGTGTTCTCTGTATATTGTTTCTAGTTTGTTTTCTTCTGTATTTATAACAAATGTCGTTTCTTGTTAAGGACTTTTTTGCTTCATCCACTGTTGTTGTGATAACACTTTTTAAAAGTGGCAACTTAAAAACCACCTTTACTAAAAGATGTATTTATAAAACCTAAGCTCAAGGAGCACAAACTCCAAATCTCTAACTCTTCCTAATTGAAAGTTAGACTTGTAAGATGTTACAAGGCAACTCCAATGTTAAGCTATGGGAGAGGTAGTCCCACAAAAGTGAAAAACGAAATCAGCAGTATTCCACTATCAGGACATGTAAAAAGCACCAGAACATGTCTCACCTTTCACATAAACTGCACCGTGCCCATGGGGCTACCTAAGGCCTACCTAAGAGGTGCTTTACATGTAGGAAGAGTTTGACGTGGCTGTTTAAAATTGCATGCACAGGCACTGCAATGGCAGGTGTGAGACATGTTTACAGGACTACTCATGTGGGTGGCACAGTCAGTGCTGCAGGCCAACTAGTAGCATTTGATGTACGGTCCCTGGGCAACCACAGTGCAATTTCCAACAAACTTCCAATAAATCAAATATGCCAATCATGAATACCCACCCAATCACAATTATAATTTACACAGGGAACACTTGCACTTTAGCCCTGAACAGCAGTGGTGAAGTGCCCAGAGTAGACAAAGCCAGCAAAAAACGAAATACTGCATACAAACAAAAATACAGGAGGTAGAGGAAAAAGACGGTGTAAACCACACCAAGGATGTCAGGTCTAACAACTGTGTATTCAGGTGTTTTTGTTAAGCACAAACATGCATTGTTTTTAAGCTGAGAATGATTTTGTTCACTCTTTCTTTAGTGTTGAGATTTACCTCAACAAAAAAATGTTCTGTAAAATTGAGGCAGGCTGTGGTAATTTGTCTTTGTAATTACATTTTTGTTAAGGGTAGGTTCAAATGGAGTAAAGTGTGCCATTAGACCATCTGTCTGTGTGTAAATTAGTTTTACTTTTATTACATGCTTACATTTTCATGTCTTCACAAGTCATTGTACTATGCCTCAAGGTCTCTTTGATATAAACAAAATATGCATACAATAAATGTACAGCTGAAGGCATAGCCTTTATTGAATTATTTGGTTGCCCTCGTTCAGAATGCAGAATAAAAATGTAATGTCATAATGGTACTAGATATATTAAATATAAACTTAGTAAGATTTTACAGAGAATTTAGTTTATTACTCATATGCATTGTATTATGCCTATATTTGTCTTTTACATTGTTTTAAGATTATTTTTCTTTTTAGGTGGATATAGTCAACGGTTACCAAGTGCAAGTGCATTGGGAAAAATATTCACAGCATTACCAATGGGTTGCCCAATTTTTCAGATGCTGGAACTCAAACTGGCTGCATATATCGATTTTCCAAGATTCATGAGTCCTGGAGTTCTTGTAACTTGTGCCGATGATATTGAACTTTTCAGTACTGGAACCAAAGAGATTATTAAGTTTGAAAAGCCTGGCTTTACAGCTTTAGCTCATCCTTCTTCACTGACTATAGGCACAACACATGGAGTGTATGTACTAGAACCATCAGTTTTACCAGAACATCATGAATTAGAGTATAGGGTATGTAGACATTTTCTTCATAAGCCTACAATACAAATGATGCATCAGGCTGGGGCGGTAACTAAAATGAGAAACTTAGAGTTAAATTCTGTGGAAGGCGATGGTGAAAAGGGTACAGCAAGCTCTGAGATTGTTTATACTGATAGTTTGTTTTACATAGATCACAGCACTGCCAAAATATTGCTTGCTTTCAATAAAGAAATTGGCACACTCAGCTGTGAGATAGATGCATATGGTGACTTTCTGCAAGCCCTTGGATCTGAAGCAACGCTGGATTATACAAGGAACACTGTCAATGTTACAAAAAAAGACACACAACTAATTGAAATGAGGGAAAAGATATTTTGGCTGTTAAAAGGAACACAACTTAATGTTATTGTTTTAAATAACTCAAAATTTTATCATATTGGAACCACCAAAGAGTACATATTTCATCTTACCCAGGATGACAAGTTGAGAGCAGAGCTTGGCCTACAGTCTAAGATATTTAGTGTCTTTTCAACGGAATCGGAGCATTTAGCCAAATCGACTTGTTTTATTCACAGCATACTGGATTCCCGGTCCTCTGTTGGTTCTGGCTCAGTTGTTGAGTATTGTAGATTGGGTCCTGATGTTTCATTGGGGGAAAACTGCATTGTTAGTAGTTCCTGTATAACTATGAAAACAATCATCCCAACAAATTCCTTTGTGTATTCAATGAGTTTGAAGATTGATGGACAATTAATGTATTCAACTATAGCATGTGGGTTAGAAGATGATTTTAAAAAGAACGTAAAATCACTTTCCGAAATACAGTCTCTACAATATTTTGGCACAAGTCTGCCATACTGCCTGGGTTTATGGGGTCTAAAGGCTTCAGAAAAACTTTTCTCTGACAATAGTAGCGGCCTTGGTTTGTGGAATGCCCGTATTTTCCCTGTTTGTCTCTCTTTAGAGGAATCTGCTGTATTGTCTGTATCGATGCTTAATGCCGTACGCAACAATTGCCATTGTGGTATCTCTGACAGAAAGCTATTGTCAATTGCAGAAATGCTGTCCTTCAAAGATGTTGAAGACATGTTACTATTTAGGCACAAACTCTGCGAGGAAATTGGTATCCAATGTAAGTCTTGAAGATGTTGTTTGTAAAAATACTCAACGTCAGATTCTCATTTTTAAGAAATAACTTCCCTTTTCTACGTTTTACAAAAAAAATCGAGTAGGTTTTATTTTTGTAAATAGCTTATGTAATTTAATGTTAGCTACTTTGTATTTCTTTATCATGTTAGCGGTGAAGATGGTTCAGCAATCTACTCATCTGAAAACAATTCTCTGGTTTAATGTAGTGACATTCAGTGAACTAACAAACAGTGGCAGATTTCTCAATAAATAGCGTATCTGACTATAAATTGTTGGAGGGATTGAATTTCTTTTTTGTTTTAAATTAATATCAAAGTTGTATGCAAAAATACATTATATTCTCTGCATTGTTTTGAAGCGTTATTTTTCTATACCAATAAACACTTTCTTACTGATGGATCATGATGTAATTCACTGTAAAACTACGACAGCCACAAGCCTGGATGGTGTAGTATTTTGCCTGAAGCTATCTGTAATGTGAAAATTTCTTTATCTCATTGAATTTCATTTCTGTAATTTTCCAGTTGTGTAGAGCCCAGAAAGCAAGCAAGGATTCATGTTTACGGGCATGTAAAAACAAGTCCTTGACATTCAATGTTACGTGTATGACTTAAGATATTTGCTTTGATAATGTGATAATTGGCACTTTCTGTTACTTGTGATCTTATGTGTGTTTCTTATCTCTAAAAACTCAAACTAATTCTACATGTACGCATAATTGTTGTCCGTTTCATTTATACCTATTACTCCATTGGATGTCATTTAGGGGATGCACCTGCAACCCCTGGCTTGCCCCTTGCGACCCCTTGCCTGAGGTGGCAAATTCGGTGCCAAGAACACAGGGGCAGGTCCACATTCCTTAGTATTGGTGTATGTGTGTGTCAGTTACATGAACTGAGTGATATTATAGCCCATATTTATTATTCCTTCACACAAGGCAACGCTGTACCAAATATACCTTGCGTCTTATGGGGAGAGAAGCAATGCATATAGCTACTAAGACATGGTGCGCTGGGGAGAGAAACAATGCACCATATCTACAAAGACATGGTGCATTGTTTCTCTCCCTGTGCATTTCCGGGCTTCTGATAAAAACACTAATTCATTTGTGTAGCTAGGCCTAGCACCAGTGATGCAGCAGGCCCCAAAACACAAGGTGGAGACATTATTTCCTGTAAAACAAATGACTTGATTTGGCAAGCAGGGGAGAGGGGTAGCTTCAGTATTTGGGCCTAGGATCAAATTGTATATCAGTATTTGGGCCTGGGCCTAGTCTCTGCTGCCATCCAGGGATACCTTCCAAACCCAGGCATTTTTTAAAGTAGACAAACAGGGGAATTCAGGGTGGTGTACATTGCATGGATAACACAACTTTTTCTTACCTACAATGCTCTGCAAACCTCAAACTTTCCCTAAAATCATGCCATCCTCCACAGTGCCACATGTTCACTTGATCACTTTTTTCGTTGTTTTCTATACCTTTGCCGAATTGATTAGAGTATGGCTGAAGCTGTGAGTTATGTTCTATGTTGTGTGCTTTGCTAATCATAACTGGTGAATCTCCGTGGATTTAACAAGTTGGGGCAAGATCCATAACTCACTTTCTAACTATGTTTTTTTTCTGTGATTTTTTTAAATTCTTTATTTAATTTTTGACCCCTGCAGCTCACGTTAATTATGCGCAACAGGACTTCTGTCTAGACCCTACTCCCAACCTGTTCGGCCCCCACTGCCCACGGCCTGCCATGTAGCCCTTTTGTGCCTTGCATAGCCTTTAGTCAGGTCCTTTACCCAACCACCTATGGCTGTGTGCAGCAGGGGTTTATTGTAGGGGTTGTCTGGCCTTGCACTGACCTTGCTTTGCTAGCTGCTAAATTTTATATTTGCCCCTGCTATGCAGATCTGCTCAAAACGTGACATAGTCATCATTAAATTAATTGGTTCGTCTTCTGCTATACTGACAATTCTATTGCCACCCTTTAACTATGCTTCTCCTGTATGGATTGACATAAAACTTAACATACAAACAGAAAGCTAATCCTGTCTCTTGCCAAATTGTGTGCAGATTTATCACACATGGCAAAATGTCTTCGAAAATAAGCACTTTTGTGCTCCCCCTTTTTAATTGGGCCTTACCCCTTTAAGGTATATGTACAATTCGAAAACATAGTAATAGTAATCAGAACGTACCAAGTGTCTGCTAAATTTCAGTCATATTTATGCTAAAGTTAAAAGCAAATCAACAAATGGCTTTACAAATACTAAGCCATACAAAAATGTTAACCCTTTTAATCACACCAGCACCTTTTTTTATGTAAACATTTTGAAAAATACTAAACTGATTTTAACCAAATCAAAAAACACACTTTCTGAGTACAGCTCTACTTCATGCCAAGTTTGGTGAGCAGTGTTTGCTCTGTCCTTCAGCAAAATGTCCTATCATAGTGCAATGAGAAATTAAACACTTTCACCTTCCCTTAACTTAATTTTTTGCCACCAATCAATATTTGTAGTGCGCACATATCACCCCAAGGGATATCCAGGCGCTGTCTTGGGTGGATCGAACCTGGATATGCTGAAACATAACTGACTGAATTAGGAGATTTGCACTTTTCATACCAGTTTGTTCACGTGGTCAGAAGTTATAAGCAAATCAAACAAATGCCTTTTCAATGGTAAGTTCTACTGAAGCATAACTACATAGTGGCAATTGTTTGTGACTGTGTAGCCGTGTAGCCTGCAACTTGGCCAATCACAGTGCAGCCTAATGGAGACGATCATTTGGCAGTGTTTCAGGCTGCGAGTCAGACTGTAGCCGACCATGCACATCAACCATTGATTGACTGGCTTTTGGAGCGCAGTTGTACATCTTCCTGTTAGATGTTTATGGTTCCATTCACATCGCTAGTAGATCAGGTGTGATGGGTCGCTTGGTTCATTAGGCCTTCATACATTTAACAAAGATTTGCTACTTTTTGGGATACGGGGCTGTGTGGCTCTACTTCCTGCAATGTGTGCGCACAGCACATCTTCTAACTTTCTAAACGGTTGATGAAACCTGCGAAGAACCTCTTCTATTCAGTAGCTCTTGCCTCACTACTGTTTGAGAATACCAGTTTAGTAGTTATACTGAGTAGTTCTATAAATACCCATCATTTAAATATCTGAGGCTTTGTATCCTTTGCCCTAATATTCTTTATTTAAGTGCAAAATGATTGTGTCCGACTTTCTTGTAGAGAGGTCAAATTGGTGTACAACTAGTGTTTTTTTTCCAAAAGCGTATACACTATGGAGGACATCTTACACCTTTGAGACTCTGTTTCCTGCTATTAAATTGTTTGCATTTTCACTTTGATGCTTTATATAGAACACGCCCTTCAACTAAGTTTAATGTCAATAGTGACTCGCATCCCTCCACACATGCAGCTTTCACCATCACTCATGCAAATGAGAATGGAGGTTGAATCAAACATTTTTAAGGAGCTCACCATAGATAATGACCCACTCACCTTTTTTTGAGGTCTAGCAGAATAATTCTACCCCACCCATTCTTACTATTTTATATTTTCTAGAGTTATTCGCTTCACTGCCCCAACATAGAGCGCCATTCACAATATGTAGGACATCTACGACCACCTATGTAGAACGTGAGCAGAAATAAACTCATAACTTTTAGACTAATGTAAATTGCACTTAACGGCGAAAAACCCAACAAATTGGAAGATTTTCCAAATAAATAAATGTCTTTTTATCGTTGGGGGGGGGGGGGAAGGTTAACCTGGGGCTGAGTTAGTTTGGCCCTGCTTAATACACAACACCCACAAACCTAGGATTGTGATAATTAATTTCCATTTTAAAGTTAGTTTCCCACACCAGAAAAAATCTATAAGACCTCTCCTCTGAAAGGCAGAATTAAGGGTCTTTCGAAGGTGGAAAAGGAAAGAGAATACTCCCACATTTCATGGAGGGGGCATATAGGGGGTTTCCACATGGCAAAGTATTACAAAATATTTCTGCATGATTTACTCATGCACGTTGTCCACTTGGAGGAAAATTTGCTTGTGTAGGTTTTGCCTATGAAAACTACACCTTTAAATGAGTGGCAGTAAGCAGTTCTAAAAATTCTCCTGTGATACTTTGGGATGAACACAAAAAGTCATAAATCTACACCACGGTGCAAACTACCCTTTGCTCACAAAATAAGAGTAGTATGGTTGTAAATTACGTTTTTGCTTCTGCAATCTATGGGAGATGAAACCTGATGCAAATTGCAGCCGCAGATATCAGCTTGATTTGTGCACCTCTGAAAGTGGAATAACAGATTAAACGCAAGGAGAAGATGGACAGCGTGCTGAATTTTTTCAGACACATACCCCCAGTCACAGATCTGGGTTGAACCCATCATCATTCTTTAGCTCTCTTCGCCACCTCAGTTTGGACCCAGCCATATGCAAATCAGTCTTAACCCTGTGCCTCATAGGATACTCAGATCGCAACACAAATTGTACATAAGCTAATTTGCACACCCCTTGTCAAATCAGATTAGTTAGTGTGCAGTTTATCCCCATTTTTGTGGGTTAACCGTGATCAGACCCTAAATTCAGGAGAATGGGTACAGTAGTATAATTCTGACTTTTCATTAGGTCTGTAGTTAGCCAATACCTTTTATTTTTACAAAAATTCTATGTATAATATACTTGCGTCATGGGGCTTTCAGTTAGCTTTCTTCATCCAGTGGTCTTTCATTCACATTTTATTCCCATCCACTACATCGTACACAATAGGACAATAGGGCAGCTTACTACAGTTCACTTTGAGGGACTGCTTTTTTGCTCTTTCACAAAGAGCACACTATGAAGTTCCCTCCAGTTCCAGCATTTTTTTAGTTTTTTCTTTATGATTACTTTAGTGTTGCCTTTGTGTTTAGAGCCGGATGTGATAGAAAAATGCTTTCTACAAGCGCTCTGTGTTTTTGGTGAGCACAAAGGGTATATTTTCTTTCTCAGTTACTGTCTCCTGCTAATATTGTAAATTCCTTTTGGAGTGGCTTTATCTGTTTCTATTTCACAGCATATCATACTATGTCCATTTGAAACGGTTGTTTATAAGATTAACCTCTTGTTAGTATGCACACAATAAAGTGCATTCCTAACTGCACTCCTGTTGTCATTCTGGTATGTATTATAATTCAGGAGTACAGTTAAGCTTGTTAGCCGTACAAACAGGACATTCAGACTAAATTGGTCATCTATTTTGCTGTCCGTGCTCTTATATACAAGGGTTATATAGACATTTAACTATGGTGTTACCAAATGAAGCTGTCACATATTTAGATAGCCTCTTCTATCAATGTATTGCTTAATCTGTCCATCTATCTAGCTTTGAATCTAAGGGCCCGATGTAGGTGGCCAATACCGGTCGGAAACGGCCGAATTCGGCCATTTCCGACCGGTATTTGACCTTTTGAGATGTAGGGGACCTTATTTTCTCCGATTCGGTATTTTACTGATTCAGTAAAATTACCGAATCGGAAAAATACCGAATCGGTAAGTTTACCGATTTTAAAAAATCGGGATGTAGGTGGGACTACTTTCAGTCCCACAGGCCCTTCAGATTCGGGGCGCGATGTAGGTGGCAAATTCCGGTCGGAAACGGCCGAAATCGGCCGTTTCCGACCGGTATTTGGCACTTTGAGATGTAGGGGGCCAGTATTTACCTATTCGGTATATTTACCGAATCGGTAAATTTACAGAATCTGTAAAATACCGAATCGGTATTTTTACCGATTCGGTATCTTCCAGATGTAGGTGGGACTCTTCTGAGTCCCACAGGCCTTTCAGATTCGGTATTTTAACACACAATCCAATTGGGTGTTAAAATACCGAATCCAGGTGTGCATGCACATGTGTGCATGCACACCTATGCCATGTGACAGACAGACATGCCCTTAGGGCATACACGCCAGTATTGGGGGTGCTAGAGGGTGTCAAAGTGACACCCCCTGCACCCTTGCTGGAATCGGTATTTACCGATTCGGTAAATACCGAATCGGTATTGCCCATTGATTCCTATGGGCTTCAATGCCCATAGGAATCAATGGGCATTACCGATTCGGTATTTACCGAATCGGTAAATACCGATTCCTTCCGATTCGGTAATTTTTAAAATAAAATTACCTACATCTGCCCTTCTCTTTTTTACCACTTCTTAAATACTGATTCGGTATGAATCGGTATTTATGAAGTGGTAAAAAAGATTTACCTACATCGGGCCCTCGGTATTTTAACACCCAATCCAATTGGGTGTTACAATACCGAATCCAGGTGTGCATGCACATGTGTGCATGCACACCTATGCCATGTGACAGACAGACATGCCCTTAGGGCATGTCTGTGTGCCACATGGCACACAAGCCAGTATTGGGGGTGCTAGAGGGTGTCAAAGTGACACCCCCTGCACCCTTGCAGAAATCAGTAATTACCGAATCGGTAAGTACCGATTCGGTAATGCACATTGATTCCTATGGGCTTCAAGGCCCATAGGAATCAATGGGGGATACCGATTCGGTATTTACAGAATCGGTGAATACCGAATCTTACAGATTCGGTATTTACCGATTCTGAAATAGCCACATCTCCCCCCCTCCAATTTACCACTTCTTAAATACCGAATCGGTATGATTCGGTATTTAAGAAGTGGTAAATTGGAGTTTACCTACATCGGGCCCCAAATGCCTGTTTATATTTGAATATGTATGTCTATCTATATGCCTTTCTGTCTGTCTATCTAGCTATCTTTACAACTCTGTATATCTTTGCATTGTCTGTCCATCTTTGCAACTATGTCCATTAGTCAGTCTACCTATCTTTGCTGCTATCGTCAATTTATGCAATTTTACCTATCGATGCATGCAACTTTAGCTTTCTATACTTGCAAGTCTATTTATTTATCCATCTGGGTAACCCTATCTATATCAATCGTTCTAGCTAACAATCTAACTATAAAACAATATCTATCTTTAGAGCCCTCTATATCTGTCTTTGTAAGCCTCTCTATCTTCGTTCACCTCTCTTTGCATTTGAAATATGACTGGGATCTGCAGGCGTGAAGTTTGTTCCACTGCTGCCAACTTACTTTTCTCAAACAAACCAAAAATTCTGAAAGGCATATCCCATGGTGTCACCATTTCCTACCACATGTACACAATCATGTTGCGACTCCATTATTTTCATTGTACAAAATACGCTGTACCTCCCTATTTAGGTCTGTCCAGGAGGAGCTTTTGTTATAATAGACGTTGATTTGTTAACGTAATAAGAGGTCTCACAGGAAGAACACTGTTTCATGATGTGAAGTTCTAAGAGGCAACATGTCACATTGTGTGAGATATTTAGATGTGTTTGCGTACAACAAGCACATTTTACAAAGGTGTAGTGTTTAAATGTTCATGTATATTATGGCACTAAGAACATACTCTAAATTATGTTAATAAAAACCCTTTAAAGGCAATTTTAATTTGTCCATAGCATCTCGAATTCTTAACATTTGTTGAAACTTGCACAATATCCTCATTTTTCAAAGTAAAAAGAAAAAAAGTAATTTTCGCATTACAGGTCAGTGGAAAATTTAAACCTACCTCTGAGCCAACAAAAATCTGCTCCGTTGCTATTTGTAGTTATGGCCCTGAATGTTATTAGTGCGGTGTGGTTTGAGCCTTCAAAGGAAGCATGGTTTTGGCAGATCCCCGCTTCTCCCCCTCCCATCCTGGGCCTTCTGCACATCTAGCAAACACATTGTGCCTTTTTTTTCAAAAATAAAATTAACAAAGAATTATGCTATTGCAATTCTGCTGGGGTATATGTACCTTGAGGCCCACTAACAAGTGCAAGCATAAACTCCTGGGTCGGGGTATGCAGTATCTGTCTTGTGTTGTTACAGGTGCTGTTGTATGTGGGGACTTCGCTGTTTCTTGCCTCAGCTGTTCGGAAGTTTTCAGTTTTCCTCCTTTTTTGCCAAGTAACCCAGATTGGCATTCTGAAGCCCTTTAATGCTTTCACTCATTGTTAGGGGGACCACCTCACTCAAGGTCATTAAAGACGCTGACTCCAGCCCTGAACATTTCACCTACAAATCATTGTTATTAGGTGTGTTAGTTTAATTAGTTTAATCAAGCAAATGAAGGCTGCAACTCCCATAATGTATTAGGTGATTACATGAAGGTTCAGAACTGTAAACAGTGTCTGTAATGTCTAGGAAAGAAGCAGCGCCGGGGCCGGACTGGAACCACAACCGTCCCTGGCAAAGTGCTCGGCCGCCACCCTGAGCACTTTGCCGGTGCCGGTTTTCGGCCGATTTTGGTACAGGGCCGATTTTGCAGCTATACTGCAAAAACGGCCCTGTAACAAAAACGGCCCCCAGGGGCCCAAAACCGGCCCCCACCCGTGTGGCGCACTGGGAGATTGCCCGGTGCCTGCTATGGCCGGTCCGGGCCTGAGCAGCACCACTTTTACAGAGTTTGCCAATGCAGCACTACTTTTGTTTTCTCGTCTTTCTTTGAACAACATTGTTTTCCCTAGGTAAGGAAGTGCACCATTCCTAACGGTACTGCAATACCTGATTGATGCTTAGAGTGGAACATGTTTAATGTGATCGTTATCAGCTGTCTTTCTTATCTTAGTTTATAAAATGTGTACTGCCTCTCTGTGTTCTGGGATATTGTCTTTTTAAGCCACACTGCTTGAAACGGGTCCTTTGTAGGTTCTAAGTCATGTCCTTAACTTTTCAGGCAGAAACACAAATTGATTTCTGTTAGAAATGGGGGGTCTCTAGTTGGCAATCGTTTGCACCATTGTCCAAGTAGGGACCCTTCTTCCTAGTCCGCGTAAGGGGGATACACTTCTAAAATAACCCCTGCTCACCCCCTTGGTAGCTTGGCACGAGCAGACAGGCTTATCTCAGAGGCAGTTTGTAAACCAGTGGTGCACACATACAGTAATACAGTGAAAACACTCCAATTGGACATCACACCAGTTTTGAAAAAGAATAAGTAATCTTGATCTAAACCAAGCAACACCAAAACAGCAAAAATCCATGATACAGTAATAAAAATATGACTCTCAAATGGTAGAAATAGTTCTGTTCAAAGCAAATTGCAGATGCAACACTTTTCACACAATGTACCTTGGATGCGTTGTGCACACAAACAAAAAGGGTCGCAGGGAAGGTGATACGTCGGTTCCTTACACGCAGGGAAGGTGATGCATCAGTTCCCTGCTTGGGAGGAGGTGATGCGTCTGTTCCTTACTGCTGTGCAGGGGAGGTGATGGGTCGGTTCCTTACCGGAGAGGAGGTGATGCGTCGGTTTCTTATTGTGTGGGGTGGTGATCTGACAGTTTCTTACTGCGTCCCCCAACAATGTGACAGACCTGGTGCCTCAATGCGATGCATGACAATCCGGGACGATGCCTGGGTTCTTGCAGCTGTACAGTAGGGCTTGTGTCCCAATCAGTGTAGTGATCTCGGACTTCGGAGACCGGTGCACCCGATTCGGCATGTGGCGATTTCTTGAGGCGCGGATAGGCACTGCGTCGGTTTCTTCGGCCATGCGTCTGAAACAGGTACGGAGCATTGCGCTTCTCGTTGTTGAATTGCTTTTCCAGCTCCCGACAACCAGAGCAACCTCAAGAGGCCTAGAACAGCTACACGCACCTCTTGGCAGGTCAGAGCTCCCAGCAAGGAAATTCAGGGGAGATGGGGGTGAGTCTTGTGTCCCTGAGACTTCATAATTGAAGGCAAGCTCTTCTTCAAGCCTTTGGAGATCGTCCTCAAGCAGGGGAAACAGCACACAGCAAAGTCCTTTTCACTTTCCTTGGCAGAAAGTAGCCACTGCAGGCCAATCCCAGACAGCATCCAGCACAGGGGCAGTATTCCTCCTCAGTTTGTCCAGCTCTTCTCCTTGGCAAATGTTCCTCTTGATTCTCAGAAGTGATCTTTGAAGTCTTTTCTATCCCTGAGATTTCCTACAGGAGGATAGCTCTACTTCAAGCCCTTGGAGAAAACTCTAACAGCAGGATGATTGAAGCGCAGTTAAGTCCTTTCCCTGCCCAAGACAGAAGGAACCACTGCAGGCCAACCCCAACAGCACAAAGCACAGGGGCAGTAGTCCGCCAGCTTTCCCAGTTCTTCCTGGCAGGTTCCTTAGTTCAACAGTAATCTAAAATACTGTGGTCTAGGTACCACTATTTATACAGCAAATTCCTTTGTTCTCTTGGTGTGAGGTTCCGTGACGATCGTAAGTGGTGTTTTTGACTCGCACGAATATGGTCGAGTCTGGTATCTACGAACCGCAAATGACGAGTTTAGTGGGTGTACGCAGTTTCGCTGTACTAACTTAAACCGTTCGTCTGTTTCGTGGGTTTCTATATCTGTACCCACGGGTTCCACCTTAGATACAGCATCCATTTTGTTTCTTGCCCTCAAGTAGCCAGCGAACGGACGCTGTCCGCTTCGCGACCCTGGGATTCCCAAGACTCTTGCGGAAGACACGTTTCCTTTGAAAGTGTCTTTATGACGAGGGGGATGATACTGTAAGGCAGATGGCTCCGGTTGAGGCACATCTTGCCGTGCCGGTCTATTGTCTTAGCCGTGCATCTCATTAGGCACGTCCCTTTGATGCCCGCAACTCGTGTTTCCCGATACCACCCCTTTTACACCCTTTTTGATCTCCCCACTGTTTCTGTCTTCCTCTACACCTGTTCCTGTTCCTTCTTCGATCTGTTTACTACCGATTGGAATGTACTAATGGTGGGAAGATGAGTTTTTACAGTTGGGAACCACCAAATGTTTTCATACTTATGTTCCGGGTCCTGGGTGCATGAAAGTAACTCCTTGTGGTTTTACAATGGGAACCAAGTTGTAAACCTTTGTGTACCATGTTAACCTATGAGAGAAAACTGTATAAAAAGGAGCGACCCACAGTAGCAAATTGAATCAGACTCCGCGAACTTACATGCTGTGTACTTCACGTGACTTCTGTGTTCCCTGCAGTAAATAAACCTCGAATCTTTGACGCCGAAGGAAGTGTCCCGTGTCTCTGTCATTTGTACGCCGGAACAGGTTACCCACGAAGGTTTCAGGTGTTGTCCCCTGGCACCGCTGGGTCTTAAATAACCCAGTCCTTCAGTTGGCGCCCAACGTGGGGCTGCATCAGTGGTACCGGTCCAAGCCCGACGATCGTGAGGAACTTCGTGTGAAATCTCCGAGGGAAGGTGCACCCCGCTTCATCGATCCTGTTGTCGAAACAAGTGGCCCGACGACTTTTCCCGCGAAGATTCCCGCCTCCTGACGGCTGCGACGGACTGCTGCCCTGACTGTAGACCTGTTTTGGCGCCTGACGTAGACCTTGGTACAGCGAGACGATTGACGGGCCTTCCTGGTGACACCATCGATCTTTGAGTTAAGTATTTGTGGGTCGCTCCCAGAGTCCTTAGTTGTGGGTGCTTAGTTGTTGCATGGTTCCATTGCATTTCTGGTTCTTAGTACTTGGTTCTTTGTTGTGATATTTGACGTCTGCAGTCGCCAAAAACCGAGGGTATTTGTTCTTTGCAGGGACTTGGTAAATCCCGTAACCCTTGAAGTTTGTGAAACTCGGCTAGTGTGCAAGATGCCTGGTCGTAGTACTTTGTTTGGTTGCTTTAGAAGATGTGGTACGGATTCCCGACTGGAGGACTCGTGTCCGATACCTCCGGTTGGAACTCCAGCTTATGAATTGTATAGCAAGCATGGGTTAGGTCCGATTACCTTTAACGAATATTGGATTCGCTATACCAGAAAGGATGGTGTCCTTAGTTGGCCACCTCATGGTAGTTTCGAGACCTCGATTTTAGATAACCTTGAGGCTAAATTGTTTAAGAAGAAATCTAGGCCGGCCATGTTTGATGCCTTTCGGTTGTGGCGTAAAGAAGCCAAACAGAAAGAAATCAGACAGACAAAACGTAATCAGAGAGATGGAGTTGCTACTATAGTAAAGAAAGCAGAACAGTTCCAGCGAGATAAGGAGGAAAAGGAAAAGGAAGTTTTTGATAGACTTCAGCGTATGTCTATAGATAAATGTTATCCCGCTTTGCCAACGGAGTCGGATAAGAAGGAGGAATTAGTTGAGGATCCTTTAATGTCCTATCTTATGAAGTCACCACCTCCGTACGCGCAGGGTACCACAGCTCCTGTGGTTCCTCCTATACTTCCTCCTCAACCTCCTCCTCAACCTGTACTCGTTCTTCCGACTGTTCCTGCTCCTTTGCCTACTTCTGTTCCTACTGCTCCACCGCTTGTACCTCCTCAAACTCCTGCTCCCGCTGCTGCTCCTGTTCTACTTACTCCTGCTGTTCCATCTGGTTCCGACTCTTCTCTTGTTAATCCTTTATATTATACTTCTCCATCTACCCGACGTCGTACCCCCTCTGTTGCTGCTAATTTCTTTCATTCTCTTGGACCTATTCTCGAGTCCGCTGGTTCGGACGGTCCTCAAAGACGTAGTCAGCTTCCCAGTAATCGGGAACGTGCTGCATTGTATAATATGGCGATGGGTTGGATGAAACACCCCCTTAGAAATCCTCCACGTTCGGTGCTCGATACGTTTTGTCAATTCAATATACCGACACAAAGATATGTTTTCGAGGAAATGTGTAAGGTTTTACGTGATCAAATATCGGCCGATGCATCTGATGATGTATTGACTGCTTTGACTAATCTACAGCTTCAGTTTTCGAGCGGAACGATAGTCGATTCTAATGTTCGAAGCGCTGTTGAGCAGTTGTTATCTCTTCGTCCCTCTATAATGCCTCGAGCATTGTTTGTGGAAGACATTGAGGGACCACTAGACACGCATGGTCAGTATCCCATGCGCGAGGTTCCACCAGTGTGGATGCCAGGTGATGCTAATCACGCTCCACCGATCTTGCCACATTTCCAGAGAGTGTGGATACACCTCCCATGGAAACGATCGGAAGTTCTGCAGGTGAAGCAATCTTTGCCTGACCCTCGCAAAAATCCTGCAGGGTATTATAAGGAATTATCGCAGCTCGTAGATGCTACGATAATGAATCTTGCTGATATCGATATGTTGTTCGGTAATGTTGTGCCGCAACCGGTATGGGCTAAGATTTGTCAGGAAGATCATGCAAACGAATTAGGTGGGGATTGGGCAGCTCTTACGGCGGCAGATACACGACAAATTGGTGGGGCTAAACCTGAACAGCTCATTACGGCTTTGCCTCAGAGAATTATCACCCTAATGAAAACGCTTATGCCAGCCATGAAGGTGAATTGGGACAAACTGTCCGCTTGCAAACAAAAGAAGGATGAGAGCGTCTCTGATTTCTTTACGAGATTTGAGGAGGCTTTCATCGACCACAGTGGTCAAGACATGGGTACCGAAGGTGGTCAGAGGTTGTTTGTGGACAAGTTTGTTTCCAATTTACTGCCTGACTTAAGTAACAAATTAAGAAATTCTGAGAGTGCGTGGGCTGTTTCTACTTCTGCTCAAATATTGGCTACGGCTCAATATTATGAGAATAGGGAGAAGGAGGAGAACGATCGTGCTGACAAGAAGACGAAAGAGCTAAAAACTAAAGTGTTGTTGCAACAGGCGTATCCTCCGCGTTCGAATCAGAATGATTCGCAACAACGTAATCGATCGCAGTCGCAATCTAATAGGTCGCAATCTCGAAATGACTCCTCTTCGCAGAGATCTTCGTTAGGGTACAATCAGTGTGCCTATTGTAGGAATGAGGGTCATTTAAAATTCGATTGTCCAGTTCTCAACAAGCGTAATAGTGGTAATTCATCTAGAGGAGGTCGTGGTGGTTCTCAACAGACACCACGTGGTAGAGGTCGCGGTGCTCAAAACGATCGTTCCACTAATACTTCTGACTCTAATAATTGTTTTGATCAACGTGGATCGTCGCGAGGGCGATCTGCTCAGTACAATGTGGATGATTATTACGTCGATCAGGACGCTGACGACGGTAATTACTAGGACAGCCATAGACAAGGAGAGGGAGTAGTATCAGTTCCGGTTGATCAGAGAGGGCCTTACGTCGCAGTTGCCACCTCGGGCGTCGTTGAGCCTTTTCTGTTGGACACTGGTGCAGCGAAAAGTTCCATAATGCATTCGAAACTCCCTGGCGCACCTTTGTCTGGCTTAACAAATGTTTCCGTTGGATTCTCTGGCGCCCCTGTTAGCAATCCGGTTTCGCGCCCTTTGCCTCTTACAATTGGGCCGCGTGAGCTGAAAGCTCCGTTGATTGTGACCACTGGGTGTGGTGAAAATCTTTTGGGCCTGGATTTGCTAAAACGTCTGTATGCGACTTTGTATTGTTCTCCTGCGGGAGTAAAGCTTACATTGGGAGAGAGAGTCGTCTCTCCAATGTATTTGTCTCTCGATAAGCTTCCACCGGAATTGAGTTCTCTTCCTGCATCTTTGTGGGCAACAGGTCCCAATGACGTGGGCCTGCTTGACATCTCCCCTTATGTTGTTCACGTAAAATGTAATGTGCGACTGCCACGTATTCCCCAGTATCGTATCTCCCTTGATGGTGAGTGAGCACTGTTAGCGATCATCTATGATTTGATCGAAAAAGATGTTATCGAGGAGACACGGGGAAACGTGTGCAATAGCCCTGTGCTACCCATTTTGAAGCGTACTGACCCTTCAAAACCGCCTGTTTATCGTTTTGTTATCGATTTACGGGAGGTCAATAAAATTGTGATTCCTCAGTTCCCTGTTGTGCCTGATATCATGGCGCTACTAACTCTGATTCCAGCCTCTGCATCTTGGTTTTCGGTGATCGATCTGAAGAATGCGTTCTTTAGCATCCCGATTGCCGAGGAAAGCAGGGACCTTTTCGGTTTCTGTCTCGGAGGTCGCAGCTTTAGGTTCAAACGTGCTCCTCAGGGCTACTGTGAAAGTCCATCGATATACAGTCAGGCCTTAAAGGGCCAACTGGATGCGTTTGTGTTGCCGGCCGGTGCAGCCTTAATCCAATACGTCGACGACTTATTGGTGGCTGCAGATACTCAGGACATTTGCAAAATGGCTACAGTATCGTTGTTGCAACATCTCTGTGACTTACATCACAAGGTGTCTCCTTCTAAACTTCAATATTGTTGTCAAGAAGTAACCTATCTAGGTCACTTATTGTCAAAGGAGGGGAGACGGTTGACCCCAGAGAGAATTGCAGCGATTGCCCGAATGACTGTGCCAACAACTCAGAGAGATGTGCGTGCCTTTCTAGGTATCACGTCATACTGCAGACAGTGGATTCCAAATTTTTCATTGTTAGCGAAACCATTGGTGGCTCTTACGTGCAAGGATGTTCCAACTCCTTTACCATGGACGGAAGAATGTCAGAAAAGTTTTTCTGAACTGCGTGACGCATTGTGTTCGGCTCCTGTGTTAGGTACCCCTGACTACAGTAAGCCGTTTACACTGTACGTTCACGAGAGAGAAGGTTGTGCGTTGAGTGTCCTGACGCAACCTTTTGGTGGTAAGCAGCGTCCATGTGCATATTTTTCCTCGACCTTGGACCCAGTAGCTAGAGCGTTGCCGAGTTGTCTGAGGGCAACAGCGGCAGCTGCGGTGTCCATCCGTCAATCAGCAGGATTGGTCATGGATAATATGCTAACGGTAATGGTTCCGCACGCAGTCGACACTCTTGAATCGTACGAAAACTCAGCACTTGACGAGTGCGAGGTTGTCTGGGTACGAGTTGACGCTGTTGGCAAGTCACATTCAGATAAAACGTTGTAATGTCCTGAACCCGGCGACTTTATAGCCAATTAATATGGAATCAGTTGAAGTAGCAGCTCACGACTGCTACTTACGAACAGAAGAGGAAACAAAAGGTCGTGTGGACCTTAAAAACACTCCTTTGGAAGATCCCGATGGGACCCTGTATGTGGATGGTTCATGTTTTAAATTGCCGAATGGTGATGTGACGACTGCATATGCTGTGGTAACTTTGAATACTGTTGTGGAAGCTGCGAGATTGAATCAGAACTCTGCCCAGGCTGCAGAACTGATCGCTTTGACTAGAGCATGTGTGTTGTCAAAAGGGAAACGTGTGAATGTGTTTACCGACAGCCAATATGCTTTTGGCGTCGCTCATAGCTTTGGACGTTTGTGGAGAGAGAGAGGTTTTATGACGTCGCATGGTACTAAGATTCAACATGGACAGCTTGTGAATGATCTTTTGGATGCACTTACATTGCCTAAGCAGGTGGCGATTGTTAAATGTAGTGCACATCGTAAGGTGACGGATGATGTTGGTCGTGGGAATGCGTTTGCTGATGAGACCGCTAAGGAGACAGCCCGGAACCTTAGCACTAGAATGTATGTAACGAGTTCGGTTAGGTGGCCTACAGAGACTAGCATGTGCGAGGATACCATCAAGAGTGTGAAAACGATACAGAATGAGGCCACTGAGACTGAAAAGACGAAGTGGAAAGAGAGTACGGGAAAGCTGGATGCGAATGGTTGCTGGATTGAATTGTCGGAGCATAAGAGGTGGATGTTGCCAGATGCGTATGTGCTAGCTGTTGTGACGATGGCACATGGGTTAGCGCATATTAGCGCGAAAGGTATTTGTAAGTTGTTGTCCCCTGTGTGGAGGAATGATGGTATTACGAAGTGTGCTGAGAGATTGGTGAAGAATTGCATGATATGTATGATGTACAATCCTGGTAAGGGAACCCCTACACCTCCTGGCCATTTCGCTCCCCCTTCATGTCCCTTTGAAGTGATTCAGCTAGACTTCATCCATATGGAGCGATGCAATAACCTGAAATACGTTTTAGTTGTGGTTTGCGCATTCTCCCGATGGATCGAAGCCTATCCTCTTAAGGACAACACTGCTTTGTCCACTGCGAAAATCCTACTGAAGGAATACTTTCCTCGGTATGGAATGCCACGGATTGTATGGTCTGATAACGGAAGTGAGTTTGTAGGGAGTGTGATGAAGAGTGTGTGCAAGGGCCTTGCAATTACTCAGAAATTCCATAGCGCCAATCATCCCCAGTCTGCAGGTTTGGTTGAAGGGTATAATGGCACCCTTAAACTCAAACTAGCGAAGATTCAAGCTACGACTGGTCTTTCGTGGCCTGACGCTTTGCCTCTAGCTCTGTTGTCAACAAGGGCGACTGTACACTCCCGAGTAGGGCTTAGTCCCTATGAAATAGTGTTCGGCCGTCCTCCGAATGTTTGGGGGGTTCCTAGACCGAGTGTGTTTTCTGATCTTGAGTATCCAATGTTGATTGATTATCTTCATGATCTGACTGCTAAACTGAGGTTAATTCACCAACAGTTCTTTGAAGCACTGCCGACGCAGACGGAGGGTCCAGGTCACCAGCTCCAACCTGGAGACTGGGTGGTAACGCGAAACTTCACACGCAAAAGAAACCTTGAGCCCCGCTTCACCGGACCCTTCCAGGTCCTCCTTGCCACGAGAACTGCTGTCCGTTTGGAAGGCCGTAAGAATTGGGTGCATGCCACCTATACCTTTACCAGCAGACTCGTGGGTGAGGAAGGGCATTGCGTCATCTGAAACCGAAAGATTGCAGACCTTCGTACCTTTTAGCGACGCTCAGCCTGTCGGAGAATCCTCAGTGCAACAGAACGACATTGTTGAACATTTGTCACCACAAGACTCAAGATCTGAACAATTGACTGATCAGCAGAACTCTGTTCCTTCATCGGATCCATTGTTTGATGAACAGACACGTCCTGGAAAGAGCCGATACTTTTTGCGATCTAATACCAGAGACAAATAAAAGTTTGCTTTTGTCCCTCGACATCTACATTATATCCCATTGCCACGATCAGTCTAAACACTCGTACAACTATGATATTGTAAATATTGAGTTTTTTCCATATTTGTGTTTTTGCTTCCACAGCTGAGAGACTTTGTACATACTTGTGAATTAAGATACCTTGCATCCAGGTGTACCGTAGGGCCGCGCGTGTACTTCCTTCTGGTTAGTAGGTCTTGACACTAGGTCGAAGGCCGTCGGTTCCTGGGAACTCCTGGGGATTGACTACTGCTACACAGAACGAAGTGCGTCAAGAAACGTTGCGGACGGTCTTAGGGCATGGCGTTTTCAAAGCTGATGGACTTGGAAGAAGCTCAGGCGCAAAGATTCAAACTCCAACAAATTACCAGTACCAAATGCTTTATGTTTCAGGTGTTCCTTTTGTTTCTAATTATTTCCTCGTTATTGGTGGGTGGGGTGTATTTTGTGATACAGTACTCCCTACCTTCTGCCATACCTACTCCTACTTCTGAACCTAAATCTATCACCACTGTGTCCCCTCATTCCTTTCATATCTTACCCCAACACGCGCAGGCTAGACGTGCAGAATTCAGAAATAATTCCTTCATCCAACTCCTTCATCAGCATCAGTTGGTCGTAAACACTACCAACTGCTGGGTGTGTGGGTTAATGCCACATACCACGGATAAGGGAATTCCATATTTGGTCCTTCCTTATAGTTCCCAGGGTTCAGCTCGAGCATTTCAAACAATGTTTCGAAGCGCACTAGATTCCCACCCCAATCGAGAGCCACGTCCTTCCCGCTATGATCCTGGTCCGTATCACAAACCTTTGGCTAAAGCGATTGCTGATTTAGATAGGGATATCTATGAACCGTCGCTCATCCCGGACGAAGAGGTGCGAGCCTATAGGGATCTAAGTGAGGTTGAGTACAGTGCGCTCGTGGGTGAAAGACAGCTTAAAAGCTCGCCTCCGATATGGATCGTACCCCACCTCGGTAATTTCTGTCTACTAGGTCGTGGCCGAACATCGAGAGCTCGTCTTGGAGAGAGTGCTTGCTCCGAGACTTATATCCTACCGACACTCTCTTCCCCTGTGTTTCTGGCTGCCAAGGGTACATACTTCGTCTGTCATGATCGTGCGTATACGTGGTTGCCCTCTGACTTTGTGGGCTCATGTTACGTTGCAAATTTGTTGCCTCCGACGTTTACCGTTGACGCAGATTATCACAAGACTAGAATTGTGAGGGGCGTGATTAGCGAAGAAGACACTGCCGGTCAAGAGGCAGGAGACTTTTTCAAGGGTTTCTTTCCGTTTTGGGGACCTATGGTCAATAGTAGGAACCTGAGACAGTTGACTCGAGTGGTGGAATCGACAGCTAATATCACTGCCAGTGCCCTTGGTAATATCACCACAGAACTTCAGGCGGATAGGCTCATGACGTTACAAAACCGTATGGTTTTAGATGTTGTTTTAGCAGATCGAGGTGGAGTATGTAAGGTGATCCATTCGAGCTGCTGTATTTTCATTCCAGATAATGCTCCGACTGTCTATCAAGCCATCTCAAAGTTGCATAAGATCTCTGAGTCCATACACGTGGACGTAGGGGATTGGACACTACTTGGGTGGTTTTGGGGCCTGATGTCGACTTGGGGTTGGAAGATTCTGATGATCATCGGGGTTGTTGCAGCGTTTCTGTTCACGTGTTGCCTTTGTGTACAGTGTGGTCCTGCCTTATGTGGCCTCTGTGCTACGACGTGTATGAGACAGCCGCCTGTTACCAAAGGAGCTCAGATGGATAGAGTCATGTTGCAGCAACATCTAGATGGTCTGATGAATATCGAGTATGATTCTGACTCGTGCTTGCCTACATGAGGGCAAAAGGAGCGTCTGAGGTTCCGTGACGATCGTAAGTGGTGTTTTTGACTCGCACGAATATGGTCGAGTCTGGTATCTACGAACCGCAAATGACGAGTTTAGTGGGTGTACGCAGTTTTGCTGTACTAACTTAAACCGTTCGTCTGTTTCGTGGGTTTCTATATCTGTACCCACGGGTTCCATCTTAGATACAGCATCCATTTTGTTTCTTGCCCTCAAGTAGCCAGCGAACGGACGCTGTCCGCTTCGCGACCCTGGGATTCCCAAGACTCTTGCGGAAGACACGTTTCCTTTGAAAGTGTCTTTATGACGAGGGGGATGATACTGTAAGGCATATGGCTCCGCTTGAGGCACATCTTGCCGTGCCGGTCTATTGTCTTAGCCGTGCATCTCATTAGGCACGTCCCTTTGATGCCCGCAACTCGTGTTTCCCGATACCACCCCTTTTACACCCTTTTCGATCTCCCCACTGTTTCTGTCTTCCTCTACACCTGTTCCTGTTCCTTCTTCGATCTGTTTACTACAGATTGGAATGTACTAATGGTGGGAAGATTGATTTTTACAGTTGGGAACCACCAAATGTTTTCATACTTATGTTCCGGGTCCTGGGTGCATGAAAGTAACTCCTTGTGGTTTTACAATGGGAACCAAGTTGTAAACCTTTGTGTACCATGTTAACCTATGAGAGAAAACTGTATAAAAAGGAGCGACCCACAGTAGCAAATTGAATCAGACTCCGCGAACTTACATGCTGTGTACTTCACGTGACGTCTGTGTTCCCTGCAGTAAATAAACCTCGAATCTTTGACGCCGAAGGAAGTGTCCCGTGTCTCTGTCATTTGTACGCCGGAACAGGTTACCCACGAAGGTTTCAGGTGTTGTCCCCTGGCACCGCTGGGTCTTAAATAACCCAGTCCTTCAGGTGCAGAGAGGCTCTGTGCTCAGCCAAACCAGTTATGTCCTCTCTGGTGCAGCTGCCTGGCAGGAGGTGAAGACAGCATTGTCCAAGGCATACAGAGCCTATTCAGTTGCAAAGAAATTCTCTTCCTACCATTCTAAATGCAGACCCAGTCTATCCAGATGCTAGTGAGAACTCATACCCCTACTCTGAATGCAGCCAGGTCTATTCAACTCAGCCCTGACTCATCCAGGAAAGGCAGGATTCACATCAACCTGCCCAGTGGTTTCCTGAGGGAATGCACATCCCCAGGCCCTGTCATTCAAAAGCCAGACAGTCAATCCACTAACCAGCGGATGCTCACTGGATGGCTAAGCAAGAAATACCCACTTTCTAAAAGTGGTATTTTCAAACACACAATATAAAAATCATCTTTACTAAAAGACACATTTTTATATTCTGAGTTCAGGCATGCTAAACTCCATCTTTCTGTCTTGTCTCATTGGGAAATTATATTCATAAGATGTTATAAATAAACTCCCATTCTGTCCTATGGGATAGAAAACCTTTCACATTGGTAAAAAACGAAATTGGCAGTATTTCACTATCAGGACATGCCCCACACATCAGGGCATGTCCTACATTTCACATACACTGTACCCTGCCCACAGGGGTACCCTGGGCCTACCGTAGGGGTGACTCACGTGTGATAAAAGGAAAGTTTAGGGCCTGGCACCTGGGTGCACTTGCCAGGTCGACATGACAGGACTAAACTGCGCACATACCCGGAAGTAGCGGGTCTGAGTAATATTTACAGGCTGCTTATGTGGGTGGCACAATCAGTGCTGCAGGCCCACTAGCAGCAGTTGATTTACATGCCCTGGGCACACATAGTGCACTGTACTAGGGAATTATCAGTGTGTCAGATATGCCAATCATGGAATCACCAATCCATTAACACAATTTACAGGGAGAGTATAGGAAAGTACGAGCTGCTTCTTATGGTTACCCCCACTTTCTGTGGAGAAGTGTGGCTCAGGGGTTAGAGGCGGCAGACCCGGAAGCTGAGATCGGCCCTGGACCAGGGTTCAATTCCCCGCCTCGGCGGGTCTTGGGCTAAAAAATTCCACGGACTCGATAATTCTCGCTCCGGTGCCTTCTCTACTCACGGGTTCACACTCCGCGACTCTGGGCAATAGCTTGCTTAATCGCCACAACGGCCCCTCGCGGCGGGATGCCTGGCTTTCACCTTGTGGATACCCTGCCGGGGTTATCTCACAGGGGAATACCAGGACGGGTTCCCTAAGCAAGCGCTTAGATACCGACCTCGGTCAGTGATTTGCGCTATATAAATACTTGTACATTTACATTTACATTTCTGCTGGATGTAATACTTTTTTTGACTAGTCTGACTGGGATCCTGCTAATCTGGGCCCCAGTCTATCTGATTTCTCCCTAAACTGTTATGTTATGTACTTAGGTACACTCCAGATTGGATATTGGGGTACTCTTGTCAGTCCCTAGTATATGGCACACATGTACCCAGGGATAGGTAGCCAGGAGGCCTACCATGGGCTGAAGCATGTATTATGTCACCCATGAGAGGCCTTGCAAAATGGAATTACAGGCCTGCCATTGCAGCCGTTGTAAGTCGCTGCCTGCACTTACATATAGGTTTCCTATATCTAAGGATCACTGCACTTAAAACCTACGTCACCCCTATAGCAGGCCTTTGCAATCCTGAGGGTAGGGTGTTTGTTTCTAAGTGAGAGGGTACCCCTGCATGAGCAGGACATCCCTACAGCCTACAGAGTCCATTCTCCTGGGTTGTCGGTGAAGCTGCCATGGAATACTATAGAGGGGCATTATGCTACCGCTTGATGACCTACTCTAAAACGGCTGAAACAAACCCTATCGTGTTTGGTGTTAAACATGTTGGAATCATACCCCCACACTGGTAGCCGTTATGGGAGGTATAATTCAACCCTTCAGAAGCGTCCTTCGTGGGGCCCCTGGTGTTCCCGGTACCAGCCTTCTAGCTCTGGACAGCACAAAAAGGTTGCTGCAGACCAGAGACACATTTCTGCTCTCCAACTGCTGAGCCAAGCTCGAGTGGGGGAAGGCTGAACAATAAGCACCCTGTCACAGGAAGTTGTGACCACTTCCAAGACAGGATCTAGTGTATTAGGGTTGGGTGGGTGCACTTGCCACTGACTGAAAGTCTGCATGAGGGGCACATTTGGGGTCCCTGTGCATAGTCCAGTTCAATTCAGCCTGGGAGCCATTGTCTCCCACTCTGGCGCAAAACTGGACAAAGGGCATGGGAGTAACCTTCCCCCATCAAGACCCTCCCCTGGAAGGGTCTCCTGAATCTTCCCAACTC
Source organism: Lissotriton vulgaris (assembly GCF_964263255.1). Taxonomy (NCBI): domain Eukaryota; kingdom Metazoa; phylum Chordata; class Amphibia; order Caudata; family Salamandridae; genus Lissotriton; species Lissotriton vulgaris. The sequence continues at coordinate 501,066,654 of NC_141685.1, forward strand.
TTTCCTGTGGGTACTTAAGGGCTTACCTGGCTGTAGGACCTTGGATTTATCATGGACAAGATTCAGAACAGAAACCACTGCACTTCGACCGCCTGGGCACTCCGGGCTTCACTAGACTTCGTTTGGGCAAGAATTCGTCTCCCTCTGTCTTCTGATCGTGCCTGTGCACCGTACAGGATCCGTGTAGGACCTGTGGAGCAACCAAGACACCTGAAGATAATCTCCCTTGGAATGAAGGAGTCACTCCTCTGCTTCTCTCCCCTGCATTCGCAGGTACCGCAACACTGCTGACTGTTCTGCTGATACCAAGCTCCTACGAACTCCGAAAGGCTCAGCAACACAGGAGGTGGGTTTCTATGTCCCTTCAGGTCCGAGCTGCCTTCTCACTGAGTTTGAGGTCAGTATCCCTCGTGGTGACTGTAATACCAGAACCCCAGTGCATCGTGTACTTTTGCAAGTGCATGTGCTTGTTGGCAATCCTGCTACAAGTGCTTTGGGCACAGAGTAGCACCAACCTCTGGCAACGTTTCCTACAAAGATCTTCAACCACCTTGCATCGAATGCTCCGTGGCCTGTTGCTTTGTAAAACTGCCCGAGGTCCTCTCGCGACTCCTGTGCCTCTGGCCCGTGGTCCAATTGAGGGTCATCTTTAATTTCCTTGGGCTCCCCCAATTGCTTGGGGCCTGTCCTGACTCCCCTGTGTTTGGAGAGTCTCCTGGACCTTGCTGGTCCAAACCCTACACTTCCTTGACTTCCTGCATGGGTTGGTTTTGCCAAGTCTTGTTGGTGTTCCCGCTGAACACTGACCCTTCAGCACTCAACATCCTTTGTCGAACAGCGTGCATCTGGCTCCTAGTCATCCGCAACGTTGCCTGGTCCCCGCAGCTGCAGAGTCAAAGTCCCTGTCAACTACCCTGAAGCACCCGACATCGGTGGGCATTCGTCTACCGAGCCCCTGGTTATTCTCAAGTGACCCAGACTCTGTCTCCTCTGCTTTCAAGTACTCTTCGACAAGGATCCACGTTTGGATTCCAACAGTCACTTTCTCCATTTCCAGCATTGACTGTTTTTCGAAGTCCTCAATTGGGTCTGACAGTGGTTTCCGACGCCACTTCACACCTATGCACCCAGCTTCCGTGGGTTAGGTAACTTGGGTACATTGGTATCTCCATGGGTGAGGTGGCTCTCCAACCTTCTGTCTTCCATGAAGTTTCTTCATAGTCCACTAGGAAGGGTCCTTAATCTTTATGATTCCAACTGCGACTTGCACATAGACTTGTACGGAGCAGGAGGTTGTGTACTCACACTGCACACGCACTCCGTGGGGTCCTTATCTTCTCACCTTGGGTGGTTCGTTGACATTCTAGCAATTCTACGTCCTCTCGATGTTGTCCTGAATCAAGTTGTGGTTCCTTTACCACTTTTTTAGTATATGGTTTGGTCCCACCCTGAGGCCCACTGTGTATTAGTTCTATTTACTGTGATATCTTTCCTATACTATTGTATGCTCTGTGCATATCCCCACATGGGAGATCTATAAGAAATACATATTTTTATAAATACCATGTGTGGTTCTCTTTCATTTAATGTATACTGTAAGATTGCATTCTGGTAAAACAAGCTGCTTTACACTTCTTCAAGACTAAGCTTGAAGGCTGCTCTCTACAGATACCACTTGGATAGCTTTCTAAGGTTGTCTGAGACTAATTAAATCACCATAAGGGTTGTCTGAACTGGTGCAGGATGCCGACTTGCATTAGTGGACAGCATATACCAGGCCAGCCTCTCATAGAGAGAATATGCACTTCAGCACTGACGAGCAGTGGTAAAGTGCCAAGAGTCATAAAACCAACACAAAAAGGGTCCAAAACAGGAGGCCATAAAGCAAAAAGCCTGGGGATAAACCCGCTGAAAAAGCCAAGTCTAACAATTTCTGAATAATGAGTGTAAAAGCGTTCAGGTAACCATTTTGTTCCTGCTTTCCTTTCCCTTGCTTTACTTAATCTTGCATTCACTACGAGTGTTTTCTTTTTCCAAGATGTTGTTACTTTTTTTATTCAGCCAGCATATTACTCTTTTCTCCCCTTCCTCATGCAACAACCACAAAAGAAATAGGTTGCCTTTACCCATTAACTGAGCAAAAAGATTGTGATAGGATCTGAGAGTTATATACAGTAGCTCACAAATGGTCTAATGGAAAGCCACCCTTGTAACCTGGTAAGCTGATGCTGCCAGGGCGGACTCAACCTCCGCGAAGACTTGGCGAAAGGAGGGAGTCCTTATATGAAACTTCCAGGACGAAATTGTAATCCAGTTCTATTTAAAACACCTTGAGGTTCCTCGGTTATCACCCTTACTAGTGAAGACCTCAGGTACGTTAAAAACAAATACGTTGATTGAGACTGAAGAGCATAATGTCTCTTAGCCATCTTCTCATAAGCCAACATGTTTCTGACCACACACAGAGCCGGAAAGGACTGGGGCATTCGTCAGGGCTGTTGGATCTCTATAAAATAAAGGTGATAACCGAGGAACCTCAAGGTATTTGTAATAGAACTGGATCCAAATGTTGTCCTGTCACAGAGTTTGAGTCTGCCCTGGTAGCACCATCTTACCAGGGTGGGGAGAGGATGCCTATGATGAAGCATAACACAATACTGTGTGGGAGGCATCTTCTTCCATTAAGGATGTCCATCCCTTAGACCACTTGTGAATTACTGTACTATAACTCTTAGTTCCCATCACAATTTTTGTTTGTTGTATTGTATCTGGGGACAGTAGGTTTGCCTTGCCTTCCCCTGAGTCTCTATTTGGTGGTATAAATCCCCTCCCTCATAACCTATTTCCCATTTTCTAGTTCTCCAATAGTGCAAATTCATACTAATGTATGCAAATATCATCAGTCTGCAGCATACAAAAAAACAAATTTTCAATGCCAAAAACTCAAACTTTTCAAAAATGCTAGACCGATTTCATGGCAAATGCTTGTTATCTTAAGAAGTGAGTAATACTTCCCAAGCGCAGTACCAAGCCTTTTTCATTGACCACTTCACTAGTTTACAAGGATATCCTCTGGACAACAGCTTCTGTGATATTTCAGCTCCATTAAAGAAATCTTATTTGTGCGTGCAGTTTCTTCTTATCTGTCAAAATAGCGAGTAAGCCATGTAATGCTCTGGGTTGATGACTAGAATAGAATAACGGAGTATTCCACACTGTGGGTTTAAGCTAGATGGACATGTACAATTCTTCATCGCGTGTTTTAACCATCAAATCGAGGAAGGATATCTTATATTTACTGTGTTGGAGGGTGAATATAAGGCCTTTGCAGTTGGCATTGAGCCAATGAAGAAATTCTGTAAGTGTACTCTCAATACCACGCCATTTAAAGAAAACATCATTGATATATTGCTTTCATATAATGCTATGGCTGTTAAAGGGGTTGTGGTTGAATGAGATTACTTTAGTTTCTAGATCATCCATAAACAGAAATGCAAAGTTGGGTGCATAAACAGCCCCCATGGAAGTCCCTTTTTTTGTTGATAAATAGCACAGTTGAAGTGAAAGCTGTTTAGTGTCAGTCAGTTTGAGTAGTTCAATGATAAAGTACGTAGGGACTTGGTGAGAATGCATTCTTCACCCAAGGTTTTTTTTAATGACCTCAATGCCTTCCTACTGTGGGATATTAATGTATAATGATTCTATATCCATCCTTCCCAAGAGGGATCTCTCTCTGGTCAAAAGGGAAATGTTCAATGTGATTGATAAGGTCAATGCTATCGCTGATATAGCAGGCAGTTTTATGAAAAAAGTGTTAAATTAAAAAAGTCTATGTACCTACTGATAAGTTCAAAGATTGAGCCACACACATAAACTACGGGTCTACCAGGAGGGAACACAAGGTTCTTATGTATCTTTGAAAAGGTGTAAATTGCCGGCATCCGAGGGGGTCTTAGTATTGAGGAATAGGAATTCATTCTGGCTAAGGAATCCTTTTGTTTTTCCTCTATTAGTGATATCGGAGATCATACCTGGAGTTCCTCAGTGAGTTGAATATTCAATTTCAAGTAATTTATATTATTTGCAGGTTGCCTATTAATGTCCACTTTATATTGATCAACATTTTACAACTATCCCACCTCTCTTATCCGCTCGTTTAATGAGTACTTCAGGTGGGATGGAACGATTGGAAGGTGAGAAAGTGGATTCTGGTCAGATCCCAGTATTCTCTGTTGTCGGGGCATTGGGACGATCAGCAAAAATGTGTGTAGTCTGATATTCCTTAATAATCAGAAAACTTCAGTCTGTAGATCAAGGATATTTGTGTGAATAGTAGGGACAAATGACAAGCTTTTGCTCGATAATGATATCTCCGGGAAGGATAGAGTGTGTGTGGACAGATTAAAGACAGGAATCATTTGCAAGGTATGAGCTGTGTAAATAATGGCAACCTGCACTGATTTATTAGGAATATCCATTACTACTGATGCCCCTATTAGTAGTACTTCTGTCTGGTGTGTCTGCCCCTATGAGTGCTGAACCAGCATTGACCTCTCCCTCTTCTTGTAGGCTGGGTTGGCCTTTCACTAAAAAAGTAGGGTTGGTACCACCACTAGAAGACCTTGTGCCATCTCCTTGACCTGAGTTGTTGGCTGAGTCTTCAGAGGTTTCTGTGAAGAAAACAACCTTGTTCTATTTATTTAATCCATCTCAGGGCTGCCCAAAACTGGGGTTTAAGTAATTCCTGTTACTGTAGAAATCGTCATTTAAATAAGGATATGTTATTTTTAATCTGTAATTACATATGTTCTTTTTTACTTTGTTTGACTTTTTGTCTTGGTCTAGTGTATTGAATTTGCCAATTATGTTTTCAAGTAAACTTTTGGCATCATTTATCAATTCCGATTCTTTAATTTGTTTTTCTAAATCCAAGAACTCTTCAAAATATTTTTAAGAATATTCAATTGCTGTGTCGATTCCCAAAACCATCCAATCGTGTGAGCTAGTAGTGCCCTTAAACTGAAGCCTTGCCTGTAATATTTGTCTTCAGGGATGACAGCTTGTAAAGTATAACAGAGTATTCCGATCAGTACTTTTAGTATATAAGCTTACTTCCAGGTGGCCATTGTCATCTTGGATATTGACATACCGAAAATTCAGTTTTTTTCGGTTATTGGACATTGTGAAATTCAGTTCTTGGGTTCTTGAATTCAACCAATTGTGGAATTATTGTAGTAGTGTGTCGTTACCATTCCACACCATAAAAATGTTGTCAATATAGCGACACCAAAAGTTTACCTCGTTCTTAAAAGGATTGGTGTCGCTATATAACCACTTCTTTTCAAATTCTGCCATCAACAAATTGGCAATTTCCGGAGAGAAACTGCATCCCATGGCTACACCAGAGACTTGTAAATACAGTTGGCCTTTAAAGTTAAAAAAAATTGTTTTTTAAACTAATAGTGGCCAGTGACACAAGAAAATCTGTAGGTACTTGGTGTGGACGTTCCCTCTGATCTAATACAAATCTCATTACTGCAATGGCCTCATCTTGTGGAATATTAGTATACAACAATTCAATATCGAATGATACTAATAATTGATTGTCACAGTTAAAGGGCTGATCTTCTATTTTAGTTATAAAGTCATTAGTGTCCTTTACATATAATTGGGTTTCTTTGACCAGTGGGATAAGAAAAAAGTCTATACATTTTGCCAAAGGTTCTAAGATAGACCCACAGGCCGATACTATGGGCCTTCCCGGAGGATCAATCATGGACTTATGCACTTTAGGCAATACATATATGTTAGGTACTGTATTCTGTTCTGTGTTCAGGTAATCGAATTCCTTCTATTAAACAGCGTCGGCGAGAGCTCTGAAACCTGCGGGTCGCCACAAGGGAGAGTAAAACCCTCTGATTTCATTCCCTCCCAGACCAGCTTTTGTTCTTTTCCTTCCAAAAATGATGCAAGGAGAGACAGGGCTAAGCCCCCGATACCAATGTCCTGTAACTGTTGGACTAGCACTGAGTGATTTACCGTGTCGAAAGCTGCCGACGAGAATCGCCTTACCTTCACTGACGACAGTCTTCCAAATCTCTTCAGTTGCTACCCTGAGGGCAGTTTCTGTGTAATGGTGGGTTCTGAAACTGTGTTGGGTCCAACAGATTGTTAGCATCTAAGTACTCTGTCAGAGTATTATTCAATATTTTATCCAGCACTTTAGCTGCCATCGGAAGACCTGATATAGGGCGATAGTTCTTAAGATCCTAGAGATCCAAAGGGATTTATTCAGAATGGGTCTAATTATTGCTTTCTTCCAGACAGTAGGATACTTTCCTGACTCAAGCACCTGATTAATTAGAGGAGTTAATTGAGCGACGATTTATTAGCCCCTAAATGCATAATTCTAGGGGGACACAGGTCACTAGGTGAGCCTGATTTTATCGCACCAAGTATATTCAGAATCTCCTAATTCGTGGCAGCAGGGAAACTGACTAGACTGGCCTGAACTGGTCCCGCCTCAGTGTGTAGTTCCTCATCCATGTCTATGCGACTCTTCTGAAGGTCATCATTGATGATGTGCACTTTACTTTGGAAATGTGTGGCCATGTTATTACACATCTCTTGATCTGTCTAAAACCTTTCGTCTTGCTTGGGTTTGGATAGAGAAGTAATTGCATTAAAGCAACTCTTTGGCGGAGTTACTAGCATTTTCAATCCTCTGCATGTAAAACAGCTGTTTTGCCCTTACAATAGCCTCTTTATATTGTGTAAGGGCCTGATTATCTATCATTTTGCTATCTTTATTATAATTTTGCCTCCAAAGTCGTTCAGCTCTTCTACAGCTGGTTTTCAGACCTTTCAGCTCTGAATTATACCATGGCGCCGAAGGCTTGAGCCTCTTAACTGTCACCACTTTTTCCGGAGCCACTGTATCTGCTGCTGCCAGAAGCCATTGATTAAAAGCTGCTACTGCACTATCATTGGTCTGATCTGCCCAACTCGGTGGTTGTCCTAGTGCAGATTCTAAATCATTTAATAGGACCTTATTCCAACACCTAATTTTTGTTTTCGATACGGCGTTCTGCGTATAGCTCCCGTGTAGTGAGGTTTTAAACTTAAATGCACTGCTCAATGATCTGACCAGGGAAGAGCAGTCACATTGGTCACATTCAAAATTTCCTTGTTATAGAAAATGCCATCCAAAGTGTGGCCTGCCTGATGGGTGGGTTACATAACCAGTTGGTTGAAACCAAAGGCTGCCATGTTATCTAATAACCTGCAGGTATCAGTATCGTTATTTAGTTCAAGATGATAATTAAAATCTCCAAGAATTAGCATAGAGTCAGAATCCGTGCAGGATTCCATGTGTGTCATCAGGGCTTGTGAGAAAGCAGCTCTAGGCCCAGGTGGGCGGTAAATAAGAATTCCCTGGAGCTTCCAAAAGATGTGCGCCTTTATAGAAAAACGAAGTACTTCTGCTGGTAGGTCAGTCACGGCTTCAATGTGCACTTTTAAAAGGTCACGATATATAATTGCTAACCCCCACCTTTGCTAACCTCTCTGTCCTGGATCTTCACCGCATAACCCTGTGGCAATGCAATGTTCCAATCCGGACCCGAGGCATGATCAGTCCAGGTGTCCGTTAAAAAGAGGATATCTGGCGAAGTATTTTGAATCCGGTCTTCGATTTCATATTTGTGTTTCCCCAATGAGCGTATGTTTATTAACCCACACTGAAATTGCTGACAAGTAGTTTGCAAATGTTTCCGATATATGTCAGGGGTCAAAATGTTATGTGGTGAAACTTCCATATCACCACTACTACGAGCATCAGACAGTAGTCCCCTCCCAAAAATCGACTGGTTTTGGGCTTGAATAGGTCTGTTGACTCTGTCGACAGACGCAGGATTAAACACATATGCACAACTGGTACAGACTGACTTTTCTAAAGGCCAGATACCAAATGGCTTGCACTCACAATTGTCAAAGTCCAATAGTTGCTGCCTACTGTATGTAGTTACCTGAAAACAGCCAGGGGTCCTGGTGCTGGGCGCATTTCGGGCATGGACGGGCGCAGACGGGCTTACCTTTGGTGCGCCCGCTGCGCAGTCGCCCCACAGCGCGGTGTATACTTCCTGCCAACAACTATTGCGCCAACCCAGGTGCAGTGCGGTCCCAATTAACCTCTGATAACTGCCAGGGTCGAGCAAGCTAGCCTTTCAGCACGTACCAAAAGCAGCAAAGGATAATGGGGTGAGTAGACAAAAATAATGAGCAAAAAAGCGGAAATGTTAAAAATTGCAGAGTTCCCCAAAGTTTTAAAAAGAGTATTAGCAAAGTTCGATTCTTGACACATAAATACAATAATACCGCAGACAATGCCGATATTAGAAAAAAGCAACAGCCCCGAACATAAAGGCTGCGCGGTCGCCCTATAGCGCGATTTATACTTCCTGCCAACAACTAGAGCGCCAACCCAGGTGCAGTGCGCTCCCGATTAACATCTGATAACTGCCAGGGTCGAGCAAGCTAGCCTTTCAGCACGTACCAAAAGCAGCAAAGGATAATGGGGTGAGTAGACCAGAATAATGTGCAAAAAAGCAGAAATGTTAAAATTTGCAGAGTGCCCCAAAGTTTTAAAAAGAGTCCTAGCAAAGTGTGATTCTTGCCACATAAATACAATAATACCGCTGACAATGCAGATATTAGAAAAAAAGCAACAGCCCGAACTTGCTAGGGTTTCCTAGGGTGCCGCCAGAGCTAGAGGCCCAAAATCCACAGATACGCACAATTTTCAGTGGAAAAATGTGATTCATCAGTGTTGCATGTTTTAGCCTGTTTCCTGTTGCAGACACTAGGCCTACCCACACAATTGATGTACCTTTTTTTTTATCAGAAGACGTGGGAGCGTAGATTAGTAGAACATTTGTTATTACCTATTGGATTTTGCTGCATTTGTTACTTTCAAATGTTAGCCAGTGTGTAAAAAAGGAGACATTTCGAAAAATTCCCTCTGTATCACACACTAGCATGGGTATTCACAAATTCAGAGATAACCACTGCTCCGAAACTCCATATCTTATACCCATTTCAGAAATAAATTGGTTTTCTTTGATACTCATTTTTGACTATCCATATTTCACCATATGAATTGGTCTATACTTGGTAAACACTGAAAAATCACTGTACGATGCAGCTCAGCTGTTGGCTCTGGGTACCTCAGATTCTTGGAGCACATACAAACCTAAACAGGAGGGTCTAATGGCTGTAATGGCATATTGCTTTTGTCAATATGCCATTGTGACAAAAAGTTGCAGATGAACACATTGTTACAAACGACCATTTTTTCCTACTCAATTTCAACATCTCTTCATTTTAACAGTTAGTTTATTTGGGAAAACCTTGAGGAATAAATAACACATATGACCCCTTGCTGAATTTAGAATTTTGTCTACATTTTAGGAATCTGTAGGTTTTATGGGTCACCAATGGTTTTCACACTGGTTACCACCACAAACTGAATTAGGTTGAAAGCACAAAAATTAGGCACAATGGGCTACCACTTAGAAAAATGCCCAAGAAAATTCAGTTTTGTGATTGAGCTCTGCATATTCCTGAAAGCGGGGAAGATGGTGACTTTAGCACAGCAAAGCATTTGTTGATGCCTTTTATAGGGAAAAACAGACACTTTCATTCACAGCACTTTTTCCAATTTTTCCCCAAACACCCAAGATTTAGCCCATTTTCACTCTCCTCTACAGGGAAATACACAAACTGTGCATACCAATAGAATCTCCAGAATGGTGGAAGAAAAGGCCGCATATTTGGCATGGGTCCCTTCTGTGTGGGGGGGGGGGGGGGGGGTGGGGGGAAGAAAGTTATGGAACCCTAAGCACCAACTACCCCTAATGGACATAAAAAGGCTTAGGATTTGAGTTGGGAGCGGGGGGCAATGGAGCCCCAGCAGTTAAAGGGTTGAATAGAAATCAGCTCTGCTTTCACTGTATTTAAAAGTGTTTTAGCAACTTTTGAGAAAACGTTGTAAAAAAAAGTGTTTGCTATGACCTTTTTCTGCAGTAAAGGATATTTTTTTCAACACATGCACAACTGCTTTAAAACATTTACACTTCAGATACTGTGATATCTTGTCATCTATAAATAATGCACTGCTGGCACTGAACCAGCAGAAGATGAAAATGGTGTTACTGTATCATTTGGCATTTGTAACACATATGCGACCAAGCCATTTATAAAGAAAAGGATTTAAAACCAAGTATAGCTGAAGACTTTATTACCTTACTCATCAACATGTTGGAGTATCTCAAAAGTATATATGTTGCATCTTTTTTGATAACTTGCATACTTTGGATATTTTTGTGCTGAGAGTAGATGTAGTCCCTTACCTAGAGACATGGCATGGGCTATATTCGGCATCTATTCAGCAGTGTGTGATATGCTAGTCCTACTGTGCTTAAAATTATAAATATATGCATTGTGAAAAGAAATGCATATTACATATAATTGTCTGTGAAAGTAATAACCCTTTTGTCAGAAGTCACTTTCAATCAATCAATCAATCAATCAATCAATCATTTGTAAAGCGCACTACATACCCGCGAGGGTCTCGAGGCGCTGGGGGGGAGGGGGTGGGCGCTACTGATCGAACAGCCAGGTCTTGAGTATCCTCCTGAAGGTCAGCAGGTCTAGGGTCTGTCGTAGGCTTAGTGGGAGGGTGTTCCATTTCTTGGCGGCGAGGTGGGAGGAGGATCTCCCACCGGTGGTTGTTCTTCGGATGCGCAGGACGGTGGCGAGTGAGAGGTCGGTGGAGCGTAGCTGGCGGTTGGGGATGTAGAAGGAGAGCTGTCTGTTGAGGTAGGCTGGGCCAGTCTTGTGGAGTGCCTTGTGTGTGTGGGTGAGGAGCTTTAAGGATATCCTCTTGTTGACAGGGAGCCAGTGCAGGTTTCTCAGGTGGGTGGTTATGCGACTGTGGCGTGGTACGTCGAGGATCAGTCGTGCCGAGGCATTTTGGATGCGTTGTAGTCATTTGATGAGCTTGGTCAGGGCTCCCACGTAGAGGGCGTTTCCTTAGTCGAGTCTGCTGCTGACGAGGGCCTGGGTGACTGTCTTTCTTGTATCTGTCGGGTTCCATCTGTAGATCTTGCGGAGCAGGCAGAGGGTGTTGAAGCAGGAGGAGGAGATGGCATTGACTTGCTTGGGCATTGAGAGCATTGAGTCGAGGATGATTCCCAAGTTGCGTGCGTGGTCGGTGGGTGTCGGGGCTGTCCCCAGTGCCGTCGGCCACCAGGAATCGTCCCAGGCTGAAGAGTTGGAGCCGAGGATGAGGACCTCGTCTTGTCCGAGTTCAGCTTCAGAAGGCTGGTCTTCATCCAGACGGCGACGGACTTCATTCCTTCCTGGAGGTTGGCTTTGGCTGTGATGGGGTCCTTGGTGAGGGAGAGGATCAGCTGAGTGTCGTCGGCGTAGGAGATTATGTTGAGGTCGTGCTGTCGGGCTACGTGTGCGAGCGGGTCCATGTAAATGTTTAACAGCTTCAGGCTGAGGGAGGATCCTTGGGGTACGCCCCAGATGATCTCGGAGGCTTTGGAACGGAATGGGGTGAGTCAGACGCTCTGGGTTCTGCCGGAGAGGAAGGAGGTGGTCCAATCCAGAGCCTTGTCTCGGATCCCGGCAGCGCGGAGGCGTGCCCGAAGTGTGCGGTGGCAGACGGTGTCGAAGGCTGCAGAGAGGTTAGGAGGATGAGTGCAGCGGTCTCGCCATTGTCCAGCAGGGTCCTGATGTCGTCAGTGGTGGCGATGATGGCATCTGTGCTGTGGTTGCTGCCGAACCCTGACTGGGAAGGGTGCAGGATTCTGTTTTCTCCACCTGCTCTTTATTTCATAGGTGCGCTGCTAATTATCTAATGCAGCGACTTTTAACCTTATAACCTCCAGGGACCCCCACTGAAGTGGGGGTCTAAATAATTTCTAAATAATTTCTAGGAATGTGAGCCTCAGAAAGAAAAATACACAAAACGACAGGAAAAAGTCAAACAAATACACAAATAATTGCATTATTGCTTTAATTCACAAACAAACATCAAAATTATAATTTTGATGGAAACGTTGAAGCTTTTCTGATTTTGAGTTTATTTCTAAAAGACAAAGCCATATTGTAGGAAAGTAGGATCTGCTTTTATGGTTACCCCCACTTTTTGCATGGTGCTAAGCTGTTATTGACTAGTCTGCTTGGGATCCTGCTAATCAGGACTCCAGTCTACCTGCTTTCTCCATTAAATTGTTATGTTCGGTACTAAGGTACATCGCAGATTGGATACTGGGGTGCCCTTATCATTCCCTAGTATATGATACTAAGGTCCCCCATGGGCTGAAGCATGCATCATGCTGCCCACGGGACACCATTCAAAATGAAACTACAGGCCTGCCATTGCAGCCTGTGTAAGCTGACGCTATCACCACTTACTAAAGAGATAGGTTTCCTATATCTAGGGTCACTGCACTTAAAACCTATAAGTCACCCCTATAGCAGGCTTTTGCAATCCTGAAGACAAAGTGCATGGTTCTAACTGTGAGGGCGCCCCTGCATGAGCAGGGTACCGCTACAGCCTACGGATTACATTCTCCCGATTGTAAGTGAAGCAGCCATATACTGTATAGAGGGGCACCGCATAATTATGTGCTGACCATCTCGAAACTGACTGCAACGAATCCTATCTTGTTTGGTATCACACATGTTGGAATTATACTCCCAAACCATAAACGGTGTGAGAGGTATGATTCCAGGGAGGTGTGACCACCTCCCAGACAAAATTTAGTGTATTGGGGCCGGGGGAGGGGGGAGGTGTGCTTGACATCACCACTCAGTCTCCATGTGGGGCACATTTGGTGTCCCCATGCATAGTCCAATTCAAACCAGCTCTGGGAGCCGTTGGCTCCTGCTCTTGCACAAAACTGGACAAAGGACATGGGAGTATCCCCTTCCCTGTCCAAACCCTCCCCTTAAGTACCCTTTCCTTAGGGTACTTAAGGGCTAACCTGTGGGTGGTTTCTTGGATTCATCGTGGGACAAGATTCAGATCAGGCACCACTTCTTCTTCCACTGTCTGGGCACTCTGGACTTCGCTGGACTTCGTTTGGGTTTGACTTCATATCCCTTCCAGTTTGCTGCATCGTCTGTGCCTGTGCACCATACAGGAACCTTCCAAGGCCTGTGGGTATCAAAGACACCTAAAGGAAACTCCCTTGAAGTGAAGGAGTCACTTCCCTGCATTCGCAGGCACATTAACTTAGACGAACAGTCTGCTGATCCTGAGCTCCTCCGGACTCTGTAAGGTTCTGCAACACACATGGTAGTTCTCCACAGCTCTCAAGGCCTGTCCTGCCTTCTTTTGTAAACAGATTTTATTGTTGTTCACACGCAAAAAAAAGCACAGGGCACAACTCGCCATCTCGCCCACGCAGGAGCCCATTAGTCAAGAAGCATCCTATTCCCAGCATACCTAAGGGGGGGGTCGTTACATCTCCACGACGCTAGCCGCCTCTGGCCCATGCCCTGTAAGTCTATAGCAATCCATACGGAGGCCGTCGGGCCGAGTCTCAGCAGAGTCCAGGAGGATGAAAGTCCGGGTGCCCAGGTGCAGCACCGTACCTCTATTCATGGCAGGCATTCACGACCTCCAAGCCCCCCCCACCCTTCAAGGGGCTCCGCTAGGGTAGGGTTCCCAGTGTCCCAGGTCAGCTAATGGTGAACATTTTATACATATGCGAACAGTAATACAAAAACTCCAACACCCCCTCCTCCCCCTCCCCCCCCCCCATCCCCCCGAACACCCTGTCCCCGCCCCCCGTGGTGAAAGTGCCATTAGAAGTATATCAGTCTTCGAGGCCTACCTAGAACTGGAATAAGTGCAGGGCTCTCACAGTAGAGGGGCATACCGCAGATGGCAGGCCCTTGGAGAGGAACGAGACCAGCAGTCCCCAGCGGAACTCAAAGTTCTTAAAGTCCTCACGGGAGATGGCAGACATGCGCTCTAGGCTAAGCAGCTGCCACAGGCGGGCGTGCCACAGTGACATTGCCGGTGGCGCCTTCTGTTTCCAAGCGTTAGCTATTGCCAGTTTAGCAGCCCCCAAGCATAACCACATGATCCTTTTATCGGCTCTGGTTTGGTGCTCCAACTGGGGGTCCCGAAGGCCTAAAAGGGCTTCCGCCATCGTAATCGGGACCGGGTATCCTAAGATGAATTTTATCTGAGCAAGAATCTCCTCCCAAAAGGGCCTAATGGAGGGGCAGTCCCACCAAATGTGTTGGAAGTCGCCCAGTAGACCACACCCTCTCCAGCACCTATCCGAGGCCCCTGGGAAGATCTTAGCCGGTCTAGCTGGGTACAGGTACCAGTCCGCCATTACCTTCAGGTGCGCCTCCCTCAATTTCGTGGAACGGTTGAAGCGAAGGATGTCAGCCCACAAGTGTTTCCACTCCTCCTCCCCAATGTCCCGCTGGACCAACCCCTCCCACCAGGACATAAAACGTGGCCGTGGTGCAGTGTCTGTGGAGAGCAGCAGTTTATACAGTGTCGAGATGGCCCCCTTCATGGATTTAGCCTTGAGCAGGAACAACTCAAAAGCGGTAAGGGCTCTAGTGGCACCCTCCCTGATCCGCGGGTTCAGCGCCCAGTGGAGGAGTTGTGCATGATGGTAGCGCTCCCGGTCCCCCACCCCATATTCCCTTTTGCAATTGTCAAAAGTAAGTGGATCGTAATTGTGGAATAGGTGTGTGAGTGCGAGACATCCGCCTGCCCTCCAGGCGTCGAACGGGCCCTCTCGGAGCGCTGGAGGGAAGGAAGAGGTGAAGTGGATCGGGGTGAGAGGCGACGGGAAAGTCGTCCAGCCCTCCCTCTCAGCCACAGTGTCCCACACTTTAAGGGTGGTGTGTGTCGGGGTGCTGATGTATGCATTGAGAGGCCTGTCGTTCCTAGCGCGCCATATGAGGTCCCAGATAGTTCTACCTGCCACGCTGCGGTCCATGTGGAGCCAGTGCTTTTCCGACTCCATCTGTGCCCACTCGACTAGGATGCGCAATTGTGCCGCTTTATAATAGAGGCGAAGGTCCGGGAGTCCCGCCCCCCCTCGCGCTGTGGACGCCTCAGCATGTGGAAGGAGAAACGAGCCCTTCCCCCCTGCCACACGAACCGCAGGATCATGGTCTTGAGACGCACAAAGAAGGCGTCTTCCAGTTCGATAGGGAGCGCTTGGAATAAATAGAGGAGTTTGGGTAGGAGGGTCATTTTGATGGCATGTATGCGTCCCAACCAGGAGACGAAAAGCGGCTTCCAGCGGGAAAGGTCTCGTTGGAGGCGGGTGTGGAGATCAGGGAAATTGGCCGCATATAACTAAGCGATCCTGGGAGTCAGGTGGATCCCCAGGTACAGCAAAGAGGAGGGAGCCCAGTCCAGCGGGGAGAGCGCCCGGAGCTGCGAGGCCTCAGCACCGGAGAGAGTTAGGTTAAGATTGGAGGATTTGGTTAGGTTAACTTTGAAGCCCGCTACATCCTCGAAGGCGGCGAGCACTTCTTGCAAATGTGGGAGGGAGCCTATAGGATTGGACAAGGAAAGGAGGACATCGTCCGCAAAAAGCGAGATTTTGTGGGACTCACCAGTGAAGGGGAGTCCCTCTATCCCTTGGTGTTCCCTGATCGCTATTGCTAGGGGTTCTATGCTAAGGGCGAAGAGTAAGGGGGACAGGGGGCAGCCCTGTCTCGTCCCTCTGGTGTGCTCGAAGGGGGCCGATTGCACTCCATTGACCGAGACCCTAGAGCATGGGTGCCCATAGTTGGCCTGGAGCATGGTAATGAACTGCTTGGAAAACCCAAACCTCACCAGGCTGGACCACAGGAAGCTCCAATCCACCCGGTCGAACGCTTTTTCGGCGTAGAGACCGATTAGCACTGCAGGTATTTTAAATTTGTTGGCCTTTTCTATTAAATGGACGATGCGCCTGGTGTTATCGTGAGTCTGCCTCCCTTTAATAAAGCCCGACTGGTCGGGATGTATGAGAAGTGGCATGAGGTCACCCAGTCTCTTGGCCAAAATAGAGGAGTAGAGTTTGGCGTCTATGTTAAGGAGGGCAATGGGTCTATATGAGGGGCAGAGGGAGGGGTCCTTGCCCGGCTTGGGGATCACCGAGATCACCGCTTCGGTCATGGAGGTCGCTGCGTCACCCTCCGTGGCCATACGATTGAAGAGGCTGACCAGGCGGGGCGCAATCTCGGAGGCAAAGGTCCTATAGAAGACAGCGGTGTACCCGTCTACCCCCGGTGCCTTATGGGCCTTGAGTGACGAGATAGCCGCCAAGACTTCCTCAATGGTGATAGGAGCCACAAGAGTTTCGTTCCACTCCGCTGGCACCTGCGGGACGGGCAGGTCCCACAGAAAGGCGCCCTGCCGTCCAGCGTCATAGGAATCCGCTGTATATAGGGATGCATAGAACCTCCCAAAGATGGCCGCTTTGTCCTCGTCCCTGTGCTGAAGAGCCCCCACCTCATCACGCATGCCCCCGATATATTCCCTCTCTCGTTTGTCCTTCAACTGCCTGGCCAAGTGCCTCCCCACCTTGTCTCCCTGCGTGTATGCTAGGCTGCGCAATCTGAGAAGGGTAAATTCCGCTCTATTGTTGTAGATGGCGCTCAATTTGCCCCGAAGGGCCATGAGTGCTCGCATCGTTTGTCTGGTGGGCTTCTGCTTGTGGGCCTGTTCAATCGTCAAGAGTTCCTGCTCTAGGTCTTGCCGTTCTGACGCACGCTTCTTGTTGAGGGCCGAGTTAAGCGCTATGCATTTACCCCTAAGAACCGCCTTGAACGAGTCCCAGGTGTTATACTCGGAGGTCTCTTCCGGGCTATTGAGGGAGAAAAACTCCTCAATCGCCTCTCTCAGCTGTGTGCAGGATGCCTTGTCCCTAACTAATGCTTCCGGGAAGTAACATCGCGCCGGTTTCGGGGCGCCCCCCAGCCAGGTTAAACAAATAGTGTACATCCCATGGTCAGATACAGAGATGGGGAGGATCTTTGCGTCTTGCAGGGCGCCCTGTAAGGACTGACTAAGAAAAATGTAATCGAGGCGGGAGTATGTGTGGTGCACATGGGAATAGAATGTGAAGTCCCGAGTGTCCGGGTGTGCCACTCGCCAGCTATCCAGGAGCCCCATGTCCCCGATCTGTGTCTGAATAGAGTCCGGGAAGAGGCCCATGTCAGATCTTCTAGTGTGAGTACTGTCTAGAGTCGGATGCCAAACTAGGTTAAAGTCCCCCAGAAGGAAAACAGGGCCCTCAGCAAAGTCCGTCACCTTGCCCAGGAGTGTAAGAAGAAAATTCTTTTGGCCCGCATTGGGGGCATAAACGGACACCAGGGTGCACATTTTACCCTTTAAGCGGCCCTTGACCATTACCCACCTCCCGTCTCTGTCACTCTGCGTGCACATCGGCTCAAATTGCGCTGCCGGGCTGAACAATAACGCAACCCCTTTTTGCTTAGTGGGCGCAGAGGCCTTATATATGAGGGGGTACTTCTTGTGCTTGAGCCGGTGATCCTCCGACTTCAAGAGGTGTGTTTCCTGTAACGCGACTACATCTAAGTGTCGATCTGTTATATACTTCCACACCTTCTGTCGCTTCTGCGGGAAGTTTAGGCCCTTAACGTTCCAGGTCCCGACAGTTATAGGCATCTAGGAATAGAATTGGACCATCGCATTCTACATGCCATTCCCCGTCCCACCCTCCCAGGCCGGGGCCTCACCATACCTCTCCCGCCTTCCCTGCACATCACTACCCGGTCTGGCAAAGGCTCTAAGAAAGTTTCCTCGGACCAACACAACTCCATCGCCTCGGCGAGGCCTCCCTCCCGCCCCTATGTCCTCACCCAGCGGACGGCCCCGAGAGTCACATCGCAACAGCACCTCACCACCCATTCCCTCCCCCCCCCCCCCAAGAAAATAACAGAACAACATTCCCCAACTGGAGATCATGAGTTCGGACCATGACTGCTGGCCCCCTCCTGTCAGTCTACAACAGCAGTCAGAGAGTACTTGTAGTGGGTAATTGGCAGTGGCGGCTCGACGGTTCGAGGCTCCCCGCCCCATTTCCCACCCCTCGCTCCACTGGTCGCTGTGAAGTACCCCCTTACCGGACCTCAAGTAGCGGCACCTGTATCTTTGGAGACTTCCTGGATCGCCGCCGCTTTCTCTTGCTCCATTGTTCGTAGGTCGGGTTTGAGTGTCTTTCTCGATGACCTGCCGCGCCGAACCTTCTGCCAGCCATCACTTGTCGCTTGAGAGGATGAAGGCGGAGACCCCCCGTGCCTCCACCGCCTCCAAAGCTTGGTTGGGGCTCCTCACATGGAATCCCGAGCACTGAGCAGGTGTCCCTCAGGGAGCGCAGCTGGTGAAGAGTCCCATTCCAGCGGAAGATCAGTCGGAAGGGATGACCCCAGGAATATTGGACTCCCTCGTTGCGCAGGAAAGAAGTCGCAGGTTTGAAGGATCTCCTCTTCTGCAGCGTGATCATGGATAGGTCCTGAAAAAGTTCCACCGCATGGCCTTGGTATTGCATGGGCTGTTTGGGTCACGCCGCCTTCAGGATGCGTTCCTTTAGAGTGTAGTCGGGCAGGAAGGCAAGTATGTCTGGGGGAGGCCCTTGGGACCTGCGAGCCGGTCCCACTCGGTGCGCCCGATCGATGCGGATCTCAAAGTCATCTCCCACCTCGAGGACCGCCCGGATCAGGCCTTGTAAGTAGCTAGTAACATCTCCTTCCTCAGCCGAGGAGGGCACGTTCCGGACCCTGATGTTGTTCCGTCTGGAACGATTTTCTAAGTCCTCAGTGTGGGATTGGAGGTCAGTTTGCTGGTCATTGGGGCGGACAATTTCCTGTCGGAGAAATTCCACTTCCTCTCTCCTAGCTTGACCGGAAAGCTTGTTGGCCGCCATTCGCTCCCCTAGGTCATCAACATCGCGGCGGAGTTCTTTGTATTCCCCTGCCATATCTTGGCGCAGGGATTGTATGTCCTCCTTGAGAGAGTTGAAGAGTGACTCCATGAAGGCCTTGGTCACCGGGCCCTCGCCCCCATCCCGGTCCGTCCCCTTCGCCGGGGGTCCCTGGGTTTGCTTGTCCGGGCTTTTTTCGGGCTTGGGGTTCCCTTTCGCCAGCAAGTCAGTGATGGTGCGGTTCCCCTTGCGATTGGTAGTCGTCATTTCTCTTCTCTCCAGCTACTCCCCCGCACTGGAGCTTCGCGCCCGTCCGTCAAGGCAGCAACCAGGTCTTCGTGGCCAGCACCCGGAGACCAGTGTGGTCGGACAACCCAGTGCCTCGTCAGCCGTCCAGCACCCCTCGGCTCCTCACTGGTCTCCAGTGGCGTCCAGCTGCTCCGGGCTCTTCACGCCCTTTGACCGCTACCTTTCCCCTGTAGTCGAGGGCCCCTCACGCTCAGTCTGCCGCAGAGGGGCGGCCGGCCCGAGCCGCGAGGCCACCGCGGCCCTCTCCCCAACTGGTAGGCCTCCACTCCTGTCCTGGGCGGCAGTCTCGCCTATCGGAGGACGGACCCACTCAGCGCTCTCTCGTTGACGTGCGGGGCCACCTCACCCCCACCTCAGTCTTCTGGTCGATGGACCCAAGTGCTGTGCTCCCAGTGTAGGGCGACCAACGCCTCCGATATGGGCCCCTCCAGAGCTCGGCGCTGACAGAGCCCCTCTCAGGACGGCGTTCTTCCCTGGGGCGAGGGGCCCCCCGCGGCCGACAGTGGGCTCCTGCCCAGAACCCCTGGCTGGGTTGCCCCCTCGTGGCTCACCTCTCGCCTTCAGTGGCGCCGTCCCGCTCAGCTCCCCAGTCTATGCCTCTAATGTAGTCTGGGAGGTGTCGACCTCTTCACCCTCCCGGCCGGTGTGGTCTCGCTAGCAGCCCTCAGGCTCCACGTTGCTGCAATGCGGCCTCCGGGCCCGTGCACGTCCCGCCTCCAGGCCGCACCAGTCAGATCACCCAACTGGGCCCCCGGCCCCCCCGCGTAGCAGCAAGGTCCGTGTGAGGGGTCGGCCGGGCAGCACCAGCCCATTCCAAGCGCACACTCTCTGGGGCCGCAGACGCCCTCCCGTCCACTAGGCCGCAGCTGGGGTCTCGCGTAGTCTCTCGCGCCCGGGCACCCCGGCGGCCTCTTCTCCGCGTCGCCCCCGCGGACCCAGGCCACCATGCGGGTCCAAACTGGCAGGGGGCCTCCACAGGAGCCCAAGGCCGCCTCGACGGCCTCCTCAGGCGGCGTCGCTCCTCCGCAGCCCCCCCAGCCTCGTGTGCAGTGCGAGGGGGTCGGGTCGCTCTCCGCCGCGGGCCGCCTGCCTCCGCTCGTCGGCAGCGAGGAGTGCCTCGCTGCGCTCAACGGGAGCCATGGTGTCGCCACAGCCCTTCCTCTTGCTCTCGGCGGTGAAGCCCCGGGTCCGGCTGTAGAGAGGTCAGCGGGAAAGTAGGGCTTGGTAGTCCGGGACGGGGAGCCTCCGAAAGACCCGTCCATTCAAGCCGCCATCTTGGCCACGCCCCCCTGTCCTGCCTTCTTAACAAGTTTGAAGCCAGTATCCCTCGTGGGGTCTGGAATAACCGAACCCTTTGCACCTCATCAACATGCAGATGCAAACGCTTGTTGGCTTCCTTCCAAGAAGATTTTCGTGCTCCAAGTAGCCACAACCTCGAGCATCTCCAGTGACCAGAATCTTTAGCCACACCTCATCGTATTGCATCATGGCCTGCATCTTTTGGTGAGCTGCTTGAGGTCCTCTCGTGACTCCAGTGCCTCTGGCCTGTGGATCCATTTGAGGGTCACCTATGTTTCTGTTGGGATCCCCTAATTGCTCGGGGCCTACCCTTACTTCCCTGCTTGTGGGGAGTCCCCTGGACCTTGCTGGTCCCAATGTTGCACCTTCTTTGACTTCTGCATTGGTTGGATTTGCCAAGGCATGTTGGTGCTCCCGCCAGACACCGACTCCTCAGCACTCGACATCTGACATGGGACAGCTCATGCATAGCTCCTGGTCTTCCTCAGCCTCTCCTGGTCCTTACAGCTGCAGAGTCAAGGTCCTTGTCAACTCTCCTGCAACTCCTGACATTGGTGGGCATTTCTCTTTCAGATCTCCTGGTCACTCCAGAGTGACATAGACTCTTTACCCTCCCTTTGCAGGTACCTCTCATCTAGAATCCACCTTCGGATTCCACCGGAAACTTTCTCCTTCTTCAGCAGCGGCACTTTCCTAAAGTCCTCCATTGGGTGTGACTGTGGTTTCTGACAACAATTCACACTTTTGCACCTAGCTTCCCTAGTGTAGGTAATGGGGGTACTAGGGTATCCATGGTGGGGTGGCTCTCCAACTTTATGTCTTCCACAGGGTTTATTCAGGGTCCACTGGGAAGGGTCCGTAATCTTTAAAAATCCAACAGCAACTTACACATAGAGTTGTATGGAGCACGCAGTCTTGTTCCCACACTGCACACGCTCTTTGTGGGGACCCTATATACTCACCTTGGGTGGGTCCTTGGGTCCCCATTACTTCTATGTCCTCCCAACCACGTCTTGACCCAAATCATGGTTCTTATACCACTTTCTTAGTATATGATTGCCCCCCCCCTGGGGTCCACTGTGTATTCTGTGCTATTTACTGTATTTCTTTGTAAAGTATTGTGTGCATTGTGATTATCTTCGGCTAGGGGATATCTAAATGTGTTAGAGTGTATTATATATTATGTATTATATAAAAAAACATATATTTATAAATACCTTGTGTGGTTCTTTTTCACCTACTCTTGCATTCTGGTAAAACAAGCTGCTTTACACTCCCTCTGGTCTAAGCCTTAAGGCTGCTCTCCACAGCTTCCACTTAGAAAGCTTTCTAAGGTTGTCAGAGACCTCTTAAATCACTATAAGGGTTGTCTGGACTTGTGCAAGGTGCCCACTTACATTCTCTCTTTTTGTCAGAGTTTGCTAGTGCTTCAATTAAGGCCACTAATCATCCATGCTACACTTTGACATACGTGTGCTGCTCCTTCTAATCAAGCTAATGATATCAACTTAATTTTTACGCTCCACTTTCAAATTCCTTCACATTTACGGAGCATTTAACATTTTTCAATTTAGCGTTGTAATGTGTATATACTTTATCACTTCAGGCCCGGCTTGAGCGCTGATTGCGCCTGGTGCGGCAATCTTTCTTGTCGCCCCACAATGACCTTTTCCATGGATTTCCTCACTACCACACCCCAACGTTTCCCCTAATCTCTTTAGTGCCCCTCTCCCATATTCATTGATTTTTTGTTTTCAGTGCTACCCTTACCAATTTAGTCTAAATGCTTCACATCACTCACACAGACATTTTATGCAAAGACAATAATTCATACAAGAGTGTAATCAGTGTATAGGAAATGAGGGCTGCAAGGTGTATGCATTTCAAATCATCATACTAGCAGCACTGGGGGCGTGGCTTGGCCAGCTGCAAGATGGCCGCACGCTGAGTGGGCTCTGCCGGTCAAGCTTCCCAATCCGGCATAATCCTGCAGCATCTACACTCCTTCGGCACCTAAAAGTGATTTTCGGTCTTCAGGTGGCATTGGTAGTCACTTGCCCCAATTCCTGCTCTCCTACCTGCTTCCTCCGCGGAGCTGCACGTCTCTTGGCCGGCTTCTGGAGGGTCGATTCTGTCTCCTTCGGAGCTGCGTGGGCCTGGGTGCCCCGTGGGGACGGCTGAGATTCCTGTGACAGTGCTGTTGGAGTTACGTGAGTGGCGCATCCTCGGGCGGTAGCTGGCGGGGTCGGGCCGTGTGCTGTGCGGCCTGGGGCGCGGCGGCATAGACCCAGTCTCGCGCTCCATCTCCCCCCCGGATGTGTGCGGCGGCGCCCGGGCCTGGCTGAGGGAGCAGCGGACCCCCCGTGATCCCCCGTTGGCACTCCCCCCTGTCTGGTGCACGCTCTCCGCTTGCTCCGCTATTCTCCTGTTGGGCAGCGCTAAGTGGACCGGCCGCCTCTGCTGCTTTGCCGCCGGGTGGCCCTGCCGTGCTTGCCCCACACTGAAGCCGGCCGGGGCCTCCCTGCCTCCAGCTCCGTGCAGTGCTCCTGGGGGCGCGGTGGAAACCTCCTTCTGCTTTTCTGCTTGACGTCTTCCCGGGTCGGGACAGGCACTGACCCAGATGCATCTGGTCACCTCTGACCTATATCATCAGACCCTGGTGTTCGGCTCCGGGCCCACAGGGGCCTCTACTGGGCCTGCTACTCCTGCAACGGTGGCCTGACTCAACATCTCTCTGGGAGCTTCGTGGGCCAGGGACACTGTCGACTGCTCCCCATGCCTTTACCTCTGCCTGCACCTCCCCTGGACATTCGGCTGCCTGTGTACTGCTGCCTAGGTCTTTCCTCGGGCATCCTGTTGCAGCTGCTCTTTCCCCACCTTGTGCTTCACACCCGCTCCAGTTTGGCGCCTCCACCATCGGAGTGAGTTCCCTTCCCTTCCCCCCCTTTTTTGTTGCGCCACTTACCTACAAACTACGCATTTGCAGGACTTGACTATGCTGTAGCCCCGTCACCATCTGCATGCTGCCTGCTTCTGGGGTTGACCGCATTGTCTTGTGCCCAAGCCCTTCTTCCTACATTGTCTGCCGCAAGCTGTTGTGCTAAGGACTCTGTAGCTGGCACCCACCCTTCATCTCCGGCTGCCGGCTGCCTTCTGCGCTGCCCGGGGG
The DNA here is from genome assembly GCF_964263255.1 of Lissotriton vulgaris. Lineage (NCBI taxonomy): Eukaryota > Metazoa > Chordata > Amphibia > Caudata > Salamandridae > Lissotriton > Lissotriton vulgaris. The sequence goes on from NC_141685.1 coordinate 501,090,423, forward strand.
GACACTTCCCCTGGCCAGCGGTGGCTGTCTAGCTTTTGGACTCCAAACTGGTTCTCCTCTGGGCTCCACGTTGTTGGCTGCTGCTGGAAAGCGGATCCCATTCCTCTTCTGCCTTTCCTTTATCCCGCACGGACTTGTGCCCGCCTGTTGTGCTCCTCGACATGGGGAAATCGTATCCCAAGCAGCCCAAGATTGCCTTTGAGCTTAGAAGGTCCTCTCGTCAGGATGGTGCAGGCTCTGATGGCGCCGACTCTGCTGTCATGACGGACTCCCCCCGAGCCGAGATGAGGACCTCAAGGCAATTATGTTGCATGTAAGTCGACCATTACCGGACTCACATCCCAGCTTGACCAACTTTTGGCTCGCCTCGACTTAGTGAAGGCCCGTGTTGACTCCCATGACAATCGACTGCTCCATTTTGAATCCAGGGTGTCAGACGCTGAGGATGCGGCTACCCAGGACAGGCAGATATGACTCCAGATGGACAAGATCCTGGCCGTGATTCGGGAGAAAAATGAGGATTTAGAAGCCCACTCCTGCAGGAGCAATCTTCGCCTCACGGCCTTCCGGAGTCCTCCAACATCTCCAAAATGGAAGACTTCATTGAGCAACTAATCAAAGAACTCTTCGGGATGTCCTATCCCTGGTATTTGTCGTGGAACGTGCCCACCACTCCCCTGGCCCGCGTCTCGCCCTGGATTGCCACCCTGTCCCATAGTGGCAAAAATCCTGAATTTTCAGGATCGTGATGCCATCCTTTGAGCACCATCAAGCACCAGGGAAATCCCCTCTCCTTCTACCCGGATTACACCCTCACGGTCCAGGCTGCCAGGAGAGAGTTTCTGCCAGCCAAGCGCATCCTCCAGAAGCATGACGTCTCTTACTCCCTGGCCTCCCTGGCCTACCCAGCGAAGTTGAGGATCTGTCAGGGCTCCAAGACACTTGTATTTCCAGACCCAAGGGAGGCCCTGGCATTCACTAAGAAACTAGAAAAAGAAGCCCGATCCTCACCTCCAAAGTTTCCACTTAAGTGCTCTGATCGCCTTAGTGACAATGACTGACTGTGCGGACAATGTTTCTGCGTTTAAATTGCCATCTGCTTTTACCCCAAGCTTGGCCACCCTGCTTTGTTGAAGGGGTGTTCGCTGAGCCCTGCCATGCCCCCACAGGATGATTCCCAATGTTATTGCTGTGTTATCCCCTCCCAGTTGTGGCTTCCCATGGAGGGGTGGGTGGTCTTCTCAGCCTGATTGGGTTGTTGGAGTGGGTGGGGGGTTGGTGGGCTTCTTCCTGTTGGGGTCGGGTGGTTGGTTTGGGGTGGAGGGTGGTCTGGGTTGTGGGTTCCTCCTCTGCTAGTGGGGGTGTGTTTGTTTCTCATCGCTGATTTTCTGTTTGGTACTGTTCTTCCATGTCATGCTCACGACATTGCACTGTGCTTGGTTTTTTCCTCTGCCTCAAGCCTAATGGTAACCTTGCTGTATGCTAGCGCTGTTCCGCTAGCTTCACGTCATATGCTCTTGCTGCCCTTGCGGGATGTAGTTGTGCAGGGCACTGGGTTCACCCCCCTATGGACCTTGTCTTTTAGCTCATATTCTGCACCTGGGGGGACATTGTGCCCCTCACAAGGGGTCATCTTGGTTGCCTCCTCCATCATAACATGGTCTCTTACCTGCGGTGCTCCCTATCTGCGCTGTGCCACAACACACTTACCGCCCCCTCCTCATGTCTGACACAGTCTGTTAGACTTGGAATGTCCATGGCCTAAACGACTATCTTAAGGCCTAGCTGATACACGTTCATTTACAAATACACTGGGTCGACATTTGTTTGTTGCAGGAGACGCACCTATTGCCCTCCTCCCTTCCCCGACTCTAGGTGCGTTACTGGGGCGAAATACACTCTTCCACTTACTCTTACTATGCTAGGCGGAGTCTCCATTTTAATACACAGGGGTCTTCCCTTGCACACTGCTCAAACACTCACTGACCCTAAGGGCAGATATGTAATTATACATGGTTCACTGCTGGCCCAGCCTATGACACTTGCTGCGGTTTATGGTCCCAACTCTGACGACCCGGTCTTCTTCAATCATGTATGACACCTCATCTCCTCCTGTGGTCTTGCGGCGATCGTCTGGGGTGCGGATTTCAATGTTGCCTTATCTGCTACGCTCGATAGGTCTGGTCTCCAGACTTTCCACCCTCGTGCCACTACGCCCCTCTTGTCTAATATACTTGAAAATTCTCTTTACGACACCTGGCGCCAACTCCGGCACGATTTGCGGGAGGGCATCTGTGTGTCTGGCGTGAGGGGGTGTTGGTTGCGCATTGATTACTGGCTGACCTCCCCTGACGTTCTGCTCTGGCTTACTGATGGCAGACCATTCGCCGGTCCAGATCCATCTCCGTCTTCCCCATTCCTAACAGCGAGCCTTCTCCTGGCATCTCGCAGACATCCACACTGCCATTGTTAATTATTTGGAACTTAATAAGGGTTCCTTGGACTCGGCGTCCGTATTTTGGGAAGGCTTCAAGACAATAATCCGTGGTGAATGTATATCCAAACAAGCTGGCATGCTCCGTTCCCTTCGTTCCACTCTGGCTTCGCTTGAGAAAGAGATTACAGAGCTGAATGCCGCCCTGGTTGCGCGCCCTAGTCCTGACAACTTAGCATGCATACGCCAAAAACATACTGAGTTCTCTGAAGCGGCAGATCGTGAACTCTCCTTTTTAGGCCGCAAGAGCCGAGCATGACGTTTCGGTGAGGGTGACCGCCCGGGTCATACTCTAGTTAATCTCCTCCACCCACCACGCATGGCCTTCTACATTACGGCCCTAGGGGATAGGGGCCCATCTAGAACCACGGCTCCGGAGGAGATTTAATCCCGCTCAATAGACTTCTACTCGCAGCTATATTCTGCAGGTGCTCCCCCGTCGCGCGAGACCTTTGATCAATATTTCAACTCCATTGCGCTGGTCTGGCTGGAGGACTACCACCAGGAATTCTTGGATACACCATTCACTAGGGAGGAAATACTCTAGGCCATTAGTAGCCTACCTGGGGAAAAAGCTCCGGGTTTCGATGGCCTCCCGCCTCTTTTTATAATATGTATACAGACCTCCTAGAGCCGCATTGGGCGGCTATGTATAATGAGTCTTTTGACAATGGTCTCTTCCCGCAGTCTCTCCGTGATGCCTTGATTATTCCTTAAACCCAATAAACCCGCGGACCGTCGCGATTCCTATCGCCCCCTCTCCCTAATAAATATTGGCAACAAAATCTTTGCCAAACTTATCGTTTCTCGCCTTCTGCTCCTCTTGCCACTTATCGCTCTCCTGGATCAATCTGGCTTCATCCTCTGGAGGGCAACTACACACAACCTTCGCACAAATTTTTTCAGTCCTACATCAAATCAATCCCAATCTTCCTGCCGTGGCTGCCCTTTTGGATGCAACAAAAGCGTTCAATACTCTTGAATGGCCTTTTCTGTTTTACCTTCTACCCTGAATGGGTTTCAGTGAATTTTTTTTGCGTACAATCAGGCTCCTCTACACCGTCCCATCAGCCCGTTTACGTATTAACGGCCAGGTCACCGACCCCATTAGTATTAATCGAGGCACCCAGCAGGGGTGTCCATTATCACCTATTCTTTTTGCCATCGCATTGAAGCCCCTGGGTGCAAGGCTCCAGCAGCACCATACGCATAGGGGAATAGGCTTTTCTGCTTTCTCCCTTCTTGTCTCCATGTATGCAGACGACGTGACTTTGTATGTCCGCCACCCCAGGACAACCTTAGCCCTTTGGTCAGGGAAATCATATAATTTGGCGGTCTGTCTGGTATACAAGTAAACTGGAGCAAGTCGGTCTTGTTTCCCCTGACTGATGCCACCGTCCCTTTTACTCTAATTTCCCATTTGTGTGGGCTGCTGACCCAACACGCTATTTAGATATCTGGCTGAGTAGAGACCTGGATGAGCTGTGGAGATCAAACTTTGGCTGTGTAGTAGATAGGTTTGAATCTAAGACTTCCGTATGGGGCAGGCTTCTACTGTGTCTGGCTGGCCGGATCGCCATCGCCAAGATGGTGGTTCTGCCAAAGTTCCTCTGTTCTTGAATGTCCCGATCCTCCTCACTGCCCATTTTTTAGGTAAGCTACGCTTTTGGATTATTTCACTTGTCTGGGCGGGTAGGCTGACGAGGGTGGCGTATGACATTCTCACTCTTCCCCATGTCGGTCGGCGGTCTGGGTGAACCGGACTTTAAGATATATGCTCTGTGTGCACAGGCCAGCTGTCTGCATTTCTGGGTTCATCCCACCCCCTACCAACCACATGTGGCTGTCGAGGCGGATATAGCCTTTAGAGGCTGCGTTTCTTTCTTTATTTTTGCTGTGTTGTCCGCTTTAAGTATAGCGGCTTTGCATGCTTATTATTTTTGTTTGTTTGTTTACTAGCGCCCATGCGGCTCTTTCACACTCTAGGAGGCCGCACCCCTTTCTTTGGAACCAGCTGTGTCTAAAGAAAGGGGGTTGGCCAACATTAAAGTGAAACCACAGCATGGGGCGCTTTGACAAAAAAAGCATCTGTTTGTCAAGTTGACAAACATGTTTTTTTTGTAAACACACCCTTTCCGCGCTTTCTCTTTAATAGCGGCTGTGCACTTTTCTTTAGACGTGACATGTCTAAGGAAAGAAGCATGGCCTCCATGAATGTGAAAGCGCTGCTTGAGCACTAGGAAACAAACTAACAAAAAAATATAAGAAGTACGTATGACCTCTATACATAAAGCGGACCGCGCTGCTAAAATAAATAAAGAGAGAAACGCGGCGTTGATAGTTAAAGCGGACCGCCATTAGTAAATAAAATAAAAGGGGGCGGCGTGTTGAGACGTTGTAGGTGGACTAGGAGTCAAATCATTAAACAAAATAATGCTCACAGCCAAGATAAAGCACACCGTGTAACACGGCAAGTAAAATATCCATTCGTTGTGGGAGGTAACAAATGGAGAAAAGGCAGTACCAAGAATAGACTAAGAAGCCAAATAACGACTTGGAAGCCAGCGTTTACGAAGGACAATGACATAAGCCAATTAAACATATGGGCAGAGAGTGGGCGGTGCTTCAAAGCCATACTTCAATATTGAATGCCTCGCAGCAGCGCATGCACTGCCCAGGCTCGACCTCGACCTAAAAACCTTGAAGGGTAGAATAAATAAGTTTCTAAACAAATGCCTTGACTTTCCACTCTTTAATGCTGGTTACTGTGCTTTTTGAGGATTTATAATGAAAACAAGTAATAAAAGCATCTCTATTAGAAATCTTTTACCCACCTGGATATATACATGAATTACAAATCTGTGATCTGCATGTTAAACGTTGTGCTTTGCATTTACACTCTTTGTTTGTGATGAGTCAAAACTTTCACTAGACACAACTCAGACCGATCCAGTAAGTGTATCAATCACCACAGTCAACTTGACATTTTTATTATCCCCTGAAATGTGCATGTCACGGAGAGAACTCTGAAGCGTATACCCTCAAACCCTATATTTTAAAGTGAAGTGCCCCTGAGCTTAGGGTCCAGTGCAGCGTCATTCTCAACGGTGACACAGCACTGAATCAGTCTATTATTATTATTTAGATTTCTAGTCTAGACAGTCACGGACCCCCACGTGTCCACAAACCCCAGGTACAGAATCACTGAGTGTGTGTGCACAAGGGTTTTGGTAGAAACATGTGAAGCCGAAATAAATACATTTTTAACAAATACTTTTATAAAAATTGATATTTATTAATAGCAATGCTGACCTTTATTCACATGCTCGTATGACACAGTAATTAATATAAAACAATCTCAAGAAAGTGAGCTCCTTTAGTATGTTGAGAATAGCAACTATGAAATATCTTTTTTAATTAAGATAGGCAGTCGCTGTATTCCTATGGGTTGCTAAAGGGCTCATATGTGACCAAGAAACAACAGAACATACTCCTCCATTATCTTGGAGGATATATGTATAAACCCCTTACTTCCTGAAGAATTGACTTAAGCCATACAAACCATCTCATAATCTCACAATCCTCACAAGCAAATCCTTAATCAGCACACCAAAAGTCCCTTGTGGGCAGTAAATGGGCAGTAAATCTTTTGCCTATTTGGCATCATCAAGTTGAACTCTCTTCCTCCTGACCTGAGATATATTCCCCCCTCCATTGTTTCCTAAAAAACGTAAAACATATTCATTTACTTTGTAATTCTGACAATTACACTCTACTTCACTTAAATCTTTATAGGGCCAACAGTCCCTTGGGTGGATGTAGTGCTTATTAAATACCCTTAACGTAGCATGAGATGTCTCTGGTGTTTTTCTATTACATTGATGTTGGACTTGGTCTTGTCTGCAGAGTTATACCCAAACCTTTTTGCTTTAACCCTCCTCTTTGCTAAAACCGTTTTTGTTGACCTGTAGGACTTTGTGCACTTTACCACTGCTAACCAGTACTAAAGTGCTTGTGCTCTCTCCTTTCAAAATGGTAAAATTGGCTTACAACCAATTGGCACATTTAATTTACTTGCAAGTCCTTAGTAAATGGTTTCTATCAGTACCCAGGGGCTGTAAATTAAATGCCCCTAGTCGGCCTGCAGCACTGATTGTGCCTTTTTAAACATGTCTCGTGCTTGCCTTGAGACCCTCACGGGTGAGTAGTCGCGCTTTAACAAACTCCTGATTGATTGATTGATTGCCATTGCAGGTTGTGTGTGCAGTTTTAAGCTGCCATTTCAACTTTGCAAAAACTTGCGCGCGCACAGAGGTCATCCTTAGCGCGCAGTGTGCTATAGAGCGGCGCGAAGAGAGTGCACATCTGCGGTGTTCATTACTGCGCACACAAGCAGCTGTGCGTGCGCTATTAAAAGAGAAATGCCAAGCGTTCAGTTCAAGGCAAACAGTAGCTGCATTCATGCCACACTGCCCAGCCTCTCCGCGCTCAGACGGGAGCATATCGTCTCTTCTTCGTAGTTCGCTATTAAACTCCTTAGAAACTCAATTCTTCAGTTCAAAACTACGGAAATGATATCTGACTCCAAGATCTTAATAAGACAGGCTGCAGCTCACACGGACTAGAAAAGTAAAAACCATTCTAACATACAGTAAGAAAAGGTTTGTCATCATCAACTCCAATAAAAACATATGGCTGTATACCACCACAAAATGACAATATAAAGATGCACAGGCAGATGCATTCTTCGCAATAAAGCATTCTCAGTAGATCCTGGGTGACTCACTGCATTAAAAATCTGCATAGTCGAAACTTGCAACCAATCACATTCAGCCTGCCTTTTCCTGACACACACGGATTCCCTGCTCCCGAAACAGACAGGACTACACTGTGAAAGCTCAAGTTCAAACAGGTAAACCGTGCGTAGCCATAGTTTTGTTTCCTGCTTTGGCTTACAGCAACAAACACAATTTTACTTATTGAAAAAATAAAAAAAAAACAGTTGGTAAACTCACAGCAAAGACAATCTAGCGTTACTTCCACAGTTTTCTGCATTGCACTAAATGAGCACTATTACCGTTTCAAGGTGGGTATACATAGTCAGACTCATAGCTGCCAAGGTTTCAGATTGCATGTGTGACATTTAAAAAATTTCTGTGAAATTATGAATGACATTCCAATGACTAAGAGTGACACTTTCTCTCGAGCAAAAATAATGCAATGAAGATTAGGGAAACTTCTAAATATAAGAAATTACAGACATTTGAGCAACAAGAAACTTCCCCGTGCCCCTCCCCATCCCCGTCTGGGCCCCAGTGCCGAGAGAGCAGCGAGAGCTAGCCTGGCTGGTAAAACAGTCACACACTGACCCGTAGTCTGGGAAGATAAACCCAGTTAGTCAAGGCGCCCATGATAAGGATTAGAAGACAGAGCAGCCCTTGGCTGGGCCTGCAGATTTACTGTGATTAAATCGATCTGCAGATACACCAGGCTCATTCAGAAGGATGATGAGACAGAGCAGCCCAGCCTGCAGATTTGAAACTAAATTGATTGTTTGTGACTAAAATAATTTATCAGAAATAAGACTGTGCGTACCCCTCCGTGGCGCCACCGACACAAGCACTAATTATTAAACTGTGCATAGCCGCCAAGGTTTCAGATTCCTATGTGACATTTTCATAATTTCAGTGTAATTATGAGTGACATACAGTGACTATGAGTGACACTTTCTTGTGTGCAAAATCAAGCAATGAAGATGAGGAAAACATAAATATCAGAAATTACACCAATTTGAGCAACAAAACACTCAAAGGAAATCTTAAAACTTTTGCACAGCACCAGAAATGGAAGGGCACTAACTTCACACGAGGGCCTGTAGTGATAAATGAATACAAAATTGCTATTGAACTAAAAATGCTTGTGACAAGTGTACTACAGCAGCAGGGATGGCCTTGCACCTGAGCGGTGATTCACACAGTAAAGCTCTCGGCTCCTCTGGCCTGCTCTGCTCCCTGAAACTGTTGCAGGGCTGCTTGATAGTGCTGGCGCTGTCATCTGACAGACAGCCTTTCTGTTGTAGTATCTCTCTTCCACGGGTCTCGTTAGGGATGAAAAAAAGCCTGTCCTCCAAACTATGACAAACGCACATGACTGGAGGGCTTCACTGGTAAGTGTGAAGTTCAGATCCTTCTGGCCTACCAATTATGTCCAGATGGGTTGGGGGAGGCGGCAGTTAGAGAAAACATCTTGCACCAATACCAAAAACTCAACATCACAGTACAGCACAGACCAGCGCAAGTGTTGTGCACGAAACAAACTGGGCTGGTGATAAGGGAAAAAAAATGAAAAGTAAGATGTTTTTATGTAAATGCACCCACTGGTGAAAAGTGACAACATGCCAAAACCAGCTGCATTACTAGTGATTGCATAGGTCTAGTAATGCATGTCGTTTTTAAATCGTCACACAGCTAAAGTTTACCCACAGTCACCAGTCAATGCTACAAATGTCCCAAAAATGCATTGTTTACTGACACAATCAAAAACTCCGCAAAAAAATAAATAAATTATAAAGCAGGCATATTTATGGCTTACCAAAATGGAAAGCGGAGTTCAAACAGCTAATAACACTGTATGTGTGCTGTCGGCACTTGGTTTTGGCCAGTGTAACGTAACTGGCAGCCAACCCCTCGCTAACAATCCCACTGCCCTGTTCTCTCGGTCTCTCCTCGGGATCAGACTGTGTTAATTGGAGTGCGGCCGGGTGGTGCAAATAGGAACGGAAACTTTCAGTGTTTGCTTCCGTCTTCCAGCCCTTCCTCAAATGAAGAAAGGAGCATCCATTTATAGCAGTTAGCTGTTCCACAAATGCAACTCTGTCCGTTCCCTTCCTGTTCATATCAGGAATTTTCTGCAACAACTTTGTGACACCTACAAACATTATTTCCAACTTCTTCTTTCATTACATATCAAGACGAAACTTTTTATAAAGCTATGCCAATCTGTCCCAATGCACAGGAGGACATCACAGTAGCATTCTTACCGCCACCCGGTTAAGCTCACAGCAGATAAGATATAGTCTTTAAACCTGCCGCTATGGTCTAAACCGCTAACTAAATCCTTGCTTTGCCATGCTAGGTTTAATTTGAAGGCAAGAGCAAAAATTAAGGAAGGGGACCAGAAACGTTCCACATGGCCTATTGCGGCAGACTAGAAGGCTACCACAATTTAGGGTCACTTTCTTTTGGGTTTTTTAATAATGCGATCCATGGCTGGGAAAGACGTCGGGCTATGCCCAACCTTTACAATGGCAAGATGTGGTGAAGATTCAAGGCACTACCCCGGCCTGCCGTCAGACCGTCAACTTTACCACTTCATGTTCTACCGCCAACCCAGCCATGCAATGGAAGAAAGTACCCTCCTCCGTTTTGGATAGTGGAAACAATCTGTCAATGAGGAAACCATGCAAATGACCTATGGGGCAATGATAGATGGTCAGATTTTTTAAGACATCGCACACCTTTCAAAGCTTGATTTGAATAGTTTGCGGCTTATTCAGACTTAGTTTCATGACATGTAAACAGACAGCGGAGTAATATAGTAAGCTAGAAAAAATACGGTATACATTTATAAGAGTAAATGAGATGTCCTCACCGTGGAGACTACTTTTGAAAAAGGGTGGAGATATTCTTGTCAATTAACAAGGATGCATCACCTAAAACTTCCAGCTGTTTAAGTGTTTGAGAAGGCGGAGGTGTATCATTGAATTCAACTGGACAACATTCACACTGCTTTGCTTCATGACTGAAAATAAGGTTTAGGTCTTACTGATATTAAGACAGATGGTTCATGGTTTTCAATACCTACTTTCTGTGTATCAGGGCATTACTGCAGACGTATAAAGTTACTTGACCTATTAAGAGCTATGGACCGTGACAGGGTGCAAGAGGATCCAAATAGTAAAAAGACTTTAATCAGATGGGTAATATCTTTGGGCAGTATTCTTCTTGATCAGTTCTGCAAGGAAGACATGCACGTGAAACCTGATGGGTTCAGAATTGGTATAATATGTTCAGTATCCCTTGGTCGAGTCACACCCCCCTAGGCATTCAAAATGGCATAGCCTCATTCCATATCCATGGGTACCTTCACTCAGCAGATTTAAAATGCCAACCACCCACCTGTAAAGAGTAAATCTATCTTAAATACTCCCCTACTTAAGCAGGTAGGATAGCTCTCCTTCCAGACCTTCTAAGAGACAACTCTGGGGCATCAGAGTCCACTGAACCTTTGCGGATTCCATCATTACTGCACCCTGAGGACGATTACATATTTTTCCTTGACAAAATTTCATCCAGGGCCACAGACAGAAAATAATGCACATCTTCTGAGCTAAGCTTTGATCCCCGACACCTATTGTTTTACAAATTAAGCACTGTATCCCGCAGTATGTGTCAATAGTTGAAATTGCCAAATAAAGATGAACGCTTCAGGCAACAGCAAAAATATTCCATTCCACAACTTATTGTGTATATGTAATCTTGTGTAGGCTCTCAACATTTACCCACCCAATGAATAGTGCTCCAGTTAAGAATCGTTAGTAAAATCTTATGATGACACCACCGTTGGAATCTTGTGCTTTTGTAAACCTGAAGTGTACTTGCCTGTGTAACCAATTCATGTCATGGCAGGTATATCCAAATTGCAAATCTGCCTTAAGACCCTTAACGTGGCACTGTATGTGTGGAAATGCACCATCTTTTAAGATTTTTAGGCAAAAGTTTTGAGGGATATTTGCCGCTGCACACACGCCCGGTCTGGTTCCTGGCGCACATAGCCATGGCTGCAGCGCACAGAGACCCTACACTGCCGCACACAGAGGAAATAAATTAGAGGGAACATTGCTACCTGTCCCATAGGATGACATTGGAATACCTTATTACATTTAGTAAGTGATAGCTTTTCTGTTAGAGCATATAGGAAGGTCATTCATTTGATAACTTTATTTCGGTCGAAGGACCATAAAAGTGCAATAAAATATATACACGCACAATATTAAACCACAAATACAGTTAAATTAAAAAGTTATTAAACAATGAGTTATCAAAGAATAAGGTATGGGTAAGTATGGGACATTATTTCATACTAAAGAAAAGGGTTCTTCTCCGCCACATGCCATATAAAAAGCGGGAAACAGCAAAAACAATGGGAGGGGCAGTATCATAGGTTAAAACTCTTGAAGCTTGAACACATTGTCTGAAGCCCAGATTTTTACACAGTGGATGGATCCAGCATTTCCGAATTCGCTGTATGCGGGGCAGAAAAAAAAATATGTACAATGTCTTCCCTCCAATAGTTGCAAGCAGGGCAATTGGCCTCCATCGAGTGTGCCCATCTGGATGTTAGTGCCCCTATCGGTAGGGAGCCATGCCTCAGTTGGGTATATAGTTTTCTTGCGAATGGGGGCTGTACCAAGTCTAAAAACACCTCCGTCCTGGGGCTAACTTTCATCAATAAAAACTCTGTGGACAGCCTTCCCAAGGGGGTCGAGCAGTGTAGGGTTTTAAGGTTGTATGACCTCACAGCCGCCACTATTTGGGACCTTTGCGTCCTCACGCAGCTGTCTTCAGGTGCCTCCCAATGTTGTGGCATACCAATTTGATGGAAAAAAGCCTTAACATGGGCCAGCCAGGGTATGTTCTTATGCTGTAGTTGACCCCAGATTGCAGTGAACTCTGCTCTAAAGGGTGCAAGCTCCGGCACAGACCAAAGCCTTCTCCAATAGAGCAGAGGTCGTGCAGCTGCCAGCTCGTCGATGGGTTCCAAGCCTAGGTCTAGGCGTAGTGGTATGAGGGGAGTACTTTGTGGAAGAGCAACCAGGTGGCGCATGAAGGCATGTTCAACCTTCAATAACTCATGTACTTTCGTGTGTCCCCAGAGTTCTGCGGCATACAAAGCTGCTGACCTGACCTGTGTTTTGTAAATCTCAAGGGCAGGGGTGACAGGTTTAAAAGTCGAAGAACTGTGGAATCTACCTATGCCTCCCATAATCTGAGCCAGTCTCAAGGATGATTTAGAAATTTGGTGATCCCAAGTGAAATGTTCAGTCAATGTGACCCCCAGGTATACAAAAGTCTTGACACGCTCCAGGGAGGTTCCATTCAGCGTAGGATTTGGGCGGGTGTGCCTCGGGGGATTGAAGATCATGAACTTGGTCTTCTCCAAGTTGACCTCCAGCCCCGTGAGGCACAAAAAGACACAAACCCGTCCAAAACCCGCTGGATGCCCGTTGATGTCCGCAATAGCAATAAGGTGTCATCCGCGAACATCAAGGCGGCCACCCTACCAGTGGCCAGGCGAGGAGCATTTTTGTCCCTGATGCCAGAAAGTACATCTATCAGACCATTGACATACAGGCTGAAGAGGGTGGGTGCCAGTACACAACCCTGGCGTACACCCCGGGTAACGGGGAAACGAGCTGATAGTTCCCCGTTCCTTCCACACCTCACCTGTGCATAATTCCCTGTATGGAGTCTGATGAGGGCTTCTAACAAATAGGGAGGGAGACCAAGCTCCTCCAAGACCATCCAGAGCCTCTCCCTGGTATCCAGATCAAATGCGGCTCGGAGGTCCACAAAAACAAGGTAGAGGCTGCCACCCTCTACTCTTGCGGTTTTCCAGTATAGGACCTGGAGTCGAAAGATCTGGTCCATGGTCGAGACCCCTGTTCTGAATCCGGCTCGGAGGGTGGTCAAGACTTTATTCTCCTCCATCCAACCCAATACTCTGTCGAGTGGGATTCGCCCCATCAGCTTCTGGGTAGTGTCAATTAAGCTGATTGGTCTGTAATTAGATGGGGCGAGCGGACAACCCTTTTTAAAAATTGGAACAATCTCGGCTTCAAGCCAGGTCTCAGGCAATGCGGAACCTTGTAGGACTGCATTGAACAAGGCCATCAGGTATGGGGCCCAGATTTTTGGTTGGGAACAAAAAAGATCTCCTGGGAGCCTATCAAGACCAGGATCTTTGTTCGGGGGCAATCTCTCGATTGCCGTCTCTACTTCCTTAAGGGAAATAAAATCAGGATTAAATGTAGTAGTCCTCTCTAGGGCACCCAATTGTCCCATCCTGTCACCAGGGCCCGAGACCCCCGGCGGTCTATACTCATGCGGGGAGTCTGGGGTCGTAGAAATCCCAGAAGCGAGGACAGGTCATTTTGGTACCTGCGGAATTGTAGTTAAAACCCCTCTGTAATGTTGGATTTTAGGTCACAATTTTGAAAATGTTTCTTTTAGAAAGTTGGCATTTTTTTGTCCTTGCCTGCAGCCTGTTTCTGGGACACATGACTAGGTGCAGTTGGCCTTTGTGTATTCCTCCCAGACAGCATTACAATAGAGGGTCTGATTTGTTGACAGGATGGGCCATCCCTGTCAAGATGAGGGGGCAGAGCTGTCACTTACCACATTTGCAATTCAATGTGGCTGCTTCAACACATGCACAAAGGACTTCACACTAGAATATTGTGCCCCAGACAGACTGAGACCAGAGCAGGGAGGTAGGAAATTCCAGACACCTCTTTAGGGGAAAACGGCAGAAGCTTCTCCCACTTCAAAGTTTGCTCCTGGTATGAAAATGGGACCCTCATACCCTCTCTTAAGTACACTCCTGGGCCTGTGGATACTACAGAAGAAGTATACCCTCCTGCTTGAGGCCTGCCCTGCTTGCTGATAAGAAAGACTGAACATGCACTCTTCATCCCAGACTGAAGTGACTCCAAGGGTCAGCTGACTGACCTACTGTTCTGAGCTGCAGGAACATAACAAGCTTCAGATTCCTCTGTGCATCTGCCCAGCTGACCTGCTGGCTGAACCCGCAACTTCCTGATCCCTGCTATCCTCTGCTGGAGTAAGTTCTTAATCCGCAAGATGTTCCCCTGAGTCCGTGGACCATTTTTGTTTTATATTGCAGGTGGTGCACTCCAATTTTAACACTTTGTTTTTTCTTTTTCTCTGGGGTGCTGCAGCAAAGCAAATGCTGTCTACACTTGCTGCCCTAAATTATAAATTGTAACAAGTAATGAGATTTGATGTGTTGAACTCTGTTCACTTGGTGATGATCACCGAACTATAAACAATTAATATTCAAAATCGTATATCTTTATTCATCTTTTTTCATATTTCTCAAAAAGAATATGTTGTTGATAATCATGCGTGAACACAATTATACTCTTCACTCTATTAGTGAAATTAATACATCAATGCGCACATGGTACTTTACAAACAAATGCTTATAAACATATATTTGACAGAGTTATACAATATTCATTATAATGCCCGATGCATTTTGGGACATGAGAAGTCCCTTCCTCTGGAGCAAATCTGAAAAGGTAAAACACAATAGTTTCAATTTTTAATTTGCTTGGGTGCTCATAAAACACATAAGTGCTCAATATTATATGCAAAATAGGTCTCATGCTGACCTCTATCCATTGTGACCTGTCCTAGAGTGTCTGTTCGGTCAAAACCAACACCCATTGTTTGTGTGTATGTAATGTATACCAGGCCGTCGTACCAGTATCTTCATTTTTCTGCCTCTAGCATCAAGCGTTCCTATGTGACAGCTGCAATAAGCCGATACCTATAGTAAATGAATGCCACTTGTAAAAAAGCCAATTATATGCTGATTAACCGGCGTAACAACACAAGCCTGTGAAGGTTACACATGCTGAGCCGCAGATGCTAGTTTTCGTTGCGACGTACTGGTATTAAGGTTAGAGTCGGGTGTACCATTAGAATTTAACGTAACTCTGTCTCGGGAAGGATTGTTACTTTTAATCATTGCATGGCTTTGGGCTTTTATGAGTGTTATTTTCTAGGGTCATTAGTCATTGTTTTTCAGACTTTCTCCCATTGAGGACTTCAGTGGGCTTGTGAGTATTGTGTTGTAATAAAGGTGACTTAAGTGGCAGGTTCATTTCTTGCCGTTTATTATTTCTACAGACTTATTTAATCAAAGGACTTACTGGAGGTAAGTAACCTTTACAGGCTTGTGTTGTTACGCAGGTTAATAAGCATATAATTGGCTAAGAACAATGAAAACTGACTTCGGAGATGTGATCACCCCGTTCTATTGGTGGTTATGTATGTCATCTTAAACTTGCAATGTACTCAATTAATAAAAAGAATGCATATATTATTTCCGATGTACCCGGCGTGGGTACAACTAATTACCATATCATTGTGGGCCATTATTATGATGTGGTAACTTGTTAAACTGCTAGTAGGTGACACGAACTTCTCGGTAAGAATGTGAAATAACGATGGTTTCGACGCAGATACAGCAAGTGAACCCTATTCTAAGGAGTCAATATATGTAGTTGACGAAAACATACACATAGAATGTGAAATACGGACACGGGCACCCAAAATAAATGGATTCCACAATACCCAAATTTAGCCGCCATATTTAACGTGTTCGCTCTGTGTGGATACTCAATCCTGCTCAAAAGTAGAAGCACGTTAAAACAAATCTAACCACTAAAGGATGCTATTACAAACAATAAAGGGTGCTATAAAAACCAAGAGAAACCGATGAATACAGTGTTCACCTTCTCCGTAATAGTTTAAAATAAGCAGATAATGATAGGTGACAGACAGTTAATATTTATAGACTCATAATGTGGCTACTCCCAGTGACATCACTCTGTTTTTGCTCAATGCAGATGTATCACTCTGTTCTTAGCACAACTCAGATACCTGATGACAAAACAACCTGAAACTTTACTTTGCAACATCACGTACCCAGCCTGATGTTTATGTATGTAGTGAAATAGGTACCCTCATGTAGTGAGCATTGTTATCCCCGAACCTAAAGAAAACATGACATATCTAATCGATCATTAGGCCTTTTGGGATTATTGAGTCTAGGGTGTTTATCCAGTATATCTCACGTTAAAGTTATGTTAAATTTTGTTAATTTATTCATATAATGCGCACAGCTACCCAACAAGGGATGCCCAGCGCAAGCCAACAGAAGCATAACAGTGATCTAGCATTAGCAATATTGATTAAAAAGCCAAGTTTTTAATTGTTTACGAAAGTTGGGAAACAGCTTCTCCCTCCTCATTACAGCAGGCAAGGAATTCCACATGGTGGGTCCTAGTAGGGAAAAGGAACAGCCACCCATTCTCGATAGCTTAATCCTAGGAATCACAAAAAGCTCATCCACAGAAGAGCGAAGAAGTCGAGAAGGATGGTAAGGGAGTACCAGATCTTGTAAATATTTAGGCGCAGAGCCAATCTTATTTCTGAACATGTAACACAGGGCCTTAAATTTTATACTATGTTCTATTTTCAGCCAATGTAATTCTCTCAGAGCGTTACCCGTGTTGGACATTCTAGGAAGTCCACAGAGCAAACGGGCTGCAGAATTTTGCACCACCTGGAGCTTTGGAAGTACATCTTTGTTGGACCCCAAAAAAAGGACCTTGCCGTAATCCAGGCGAGATGTTACAAGTGCCTGGACCACCGTCTTTTTGGTGTCCACAGGGAGCATCCAGATTATTTTTCTTAGCCATTTTAAGATGGTAAAACAGGTGGCTGCAACTTGTACTGCCTGTTGTTTCATTGACAATTTATTGTCAATAATAACGCCTAGATTGCGTACCTGAGAGGAGAGCTTGGGTAATGACCCCCATTTCGTTAGACCAATGCTGAGGGCCCCAATGTTCAGAATTTTTCCGAAGATAAGCACTTCCGTCTTATCCCCGTTTACCTTGAGCAAATTGAGCTGCATCGAGGCTGCGATGTTGCGCAAGCCGAATTGCAAAGTAGACTGGTCCTGTTTCCCATCAGCCGACAAGGAAAAGATGATTTGAGTATCATCAGTGTATGAAAACAGTGTAAGCCCTGCCGCTTCAGCGATCGCTGCTAAGGGCCGCACGTAAATGTTAAAAAAGAGAGGGCTCAAAATAGAACCCTGAGGTACTCCATACTGGGATGTAAAGGACTTTGAGGTGGCCCTAGGAGAGAACACCTGGAAGGTACGTTCCGATAGAAAAGAGGACAACCAGCCAAGCGCCGAACGAGCAATGCCCACTGCCTGTAAAGATTTTATTAATACGGTATGTGAAACCGTATCAAAAGCGGCACTTAAATCTAATAATATAAGAGCCACTGTATTACCATCATCCAGGCGCTGACGTAGCACCTCAGTGACGCCCAGCAGTGTGGTCTCAGTAGAAAACCCTGGTCTAAAACCTGATTGTGATGTATGCAAAAATTTGGAAGATTCCACGAACTAGGCTAATTGGCCGTTACCATGCCTCTCCAAAACTTTAGAAAAAGTTGGGAGCAGGGAAATAGGCCTAAAATTTGTCGGCATGGCCGGATCTGCATTTGAATTTTTTAGCAATGGCAGGACCATAGCGTGTTTCCAAGCCATTGGCATTACTGCCTCCTTGAGAAAAGCCTTTAAGAGCTCCATAACTCTTAACGCGGGTTCTTCCATCTGTAGAAGTACTGTGGAAGGAATCAAGTCACATGGTGAGCCTGATTTAATGCTCACAAAACATTTTTTAAAGGCATCAGTGTCCAATAAAGACCACTGCTCCAATTTTAACCGAGAGTCTTCTACGATAGTAACAGCCCGCTCACTATCAAGCTGAGCCGAGTTTGACACACAAACTCCAACTAATGTCTGATAAATTTGTTTAACTTTATTTAAAAAGAAGTCATCAAGAGAGTCACACTGTGGTTCATCAAGAACAGGTGGACTAGGTTGAGTCTCTGAACCTGCTAACTTCTTCACCATAGAAAATAAAGTACGGGGACAGTTTTTTGCCCCCTGAATAGTAGAGGACACATAGTCAGCTTGTGCCTTCTTACATAGAGCAGGATATTTTTTCAATGTGGCTTTATAGATGATTTTGGACTTACTTGGAGGTATATTTCCTTCTCCAGCCTCTTTCCAAAGCTTTGCATTTGGTCTTTTCCGCTTTTAACTGCTCCGTAAGCCAAGGAGCAGGAGGCCGGTGATTATTACGTTTTTTCGCCATGACTGGTAGGCAAGCATTCGAGGCGGAGGTAATCCAACTATAAATACCATTCAAAGAGGTCAATGATATGGAGGTATAATATGGTGCATTGCTAGACAATAGCTGATTGAACTTTGCAATATCCAATTTTTCCCAATTTCTAGTTCGACCTGATGTAACTGAGAGCAATGGGGCCAAGTTAAGTAAACAACTGTATTGAAACTTAACCGCAAAATGGTCCAACCAACACAAAGGCAGTGCCAGTAGACAATTAATATCAGGTAAGTTAGAGAAAATAGGGTCCAAAAGATGGCTAGCTATATGAGTAGGGCACACATCACAAAGAGGAAGATTCAATGCAGCTAGATCAGCTAGATCAGCAATAAGTGCCTTACTTGCAGGACAGTCCGAAATTATCCAAATGTAAGTTTAAGTCTCTTAAGACTGTAAAAGTAATTTTTTATTGTTGTCTACTCCCGGGTGTGTGAAGACTTTTTCTATCACCTGAAATCCTATTTGGGAGATAGAGTGATTTGCTTCAATTCAATGGTTGGCCAATGCTGAAGTTAGATTTTTTGTCCGGATTCGACTTTTGTGTTCAGTTAATCTAATTTGTATCTTGCGTGCTTTCTTGCCAACATAGGCTTTACCGCAGGGACATTTGATGCAGTATATAGCATTATCGGTATTACAGCACTGGTATGTCTCAACGTAATTTTTGCTCCTGAGATTGGATGTGTTAATGCCGTACCTAGAATTACATTGTTACAGTGCGTGCAGTTGAAACATTTCAAAGTGCCTTTAGGTTCCATTGGTTGTTCATGAGAAGTTGTGGTAGTCAATAGTTCCCTCAAGTTCCTCCCTCTGGTGTATGCGTGTAGGGGTTTGTTCTCAAATATCTAATTAAAGTCTGGTTCATTGGCTAAAAGTCCCCATCTTCTATTAATGATCTTTTTTGATTGCTAATGAACTGGTAGTATATTTGGAGACACACAATTTCATTGGATTTCTTTGAGGCATTGGTGGTGAACAAATCTTTACTTGCAGCTCTGGAAACACATTCTTCGAGTATGCTTTCTGGATATCCCCCTTGTTTATATCTGAGTTTGTATTCCTCAGTTCTCATCAAACATACATCAGGATCGGAACATATTCTCTTTATCTGGATGAATTGTGAGTACAGTAAGTTTTTGATGAGACTCCTTGGATGGAAACTAGAGTGTGCTAGTGCATTATTATGATCCGTTGGTTTAGTGTATATTTGAGTGTCTACAATTGGACCTTCTTGCTTTTTAATTATCGTTACATCCAAATATTCAAGTTGTTTATCGTGAATTTTGTGGGTGAACTGTATCCAGGGATCAAAAGTGTTTATGGTTTGTTCCAATTCATCCAGTGTCTCCCGTGTGTTCATCCAGACCATAAAGATGTCATCTATGGCTTGTGTTGTTACGCAGGTTAATCAGCATATAATTGCCTTTTTTACAAGTGGTATTCATTTACTATAAGTATTGGCTTATTGCAGTTGTCACATAGGAACGCTTGATGTTAGAGGCAGAAAGATAAAGATACAGGTACGTATCTGGTATACATTACATACACACAAACACTGGGTGTTAGTTTTAGCTAAACAGACACTTTAGGGCAGTTCACAATGGATATAGGTCAGCATGAGACCTATTTTGCATATAATATTGAGCACTTATGTGTTTTGTGAGCCCCTAAGGAAATAAAAAAAATAGTAACTATTGTGTTTTACATTTTCAGATTTTCCCCTGAGGAAGGGACATCTCATGTCCCGAAATGCATCTGGCATTATAATGAATATTGTATTACTCTGTAGATATGCCTGACTGCTTTGTGCCTAGCTACAAGAGGGTGAGCACAGGTTATCTTTTACTGTGTTGTCACAAAAATGGAGAGCGAGGTGCTACGAGACCGGTTGCACTTTCCTAAAATCGAAAGCAAATACAATGGGTAAAGAAAGAAGAATAGGATCCCTATTCTTCTTTCTGGTGTGATAATCTTCTAGTGCATCTAGCTTACTCTATTAACTCCATGGCTGCTATGCGTTTTCCCCCTCTGTGCTGAAAATTCTTTTTTTACATTGTTTTTTGACGAGCTGGGCTCGTCATCAGTGTTTGAGGAGGCTACACCATGACGAGCCCGGCTCGTCATGAGTGTCGAAGGGGTTAAGAGTAGTGGTTTCTGCCTGGCCTGGGTGCATACCTCAGCCTACAAGGAATCCCATTCCTAAATGCCTGCATCCCTTAGTCTGCCTAAATAGCAGCAGAAGCAGTAGGAGAATAAAATAAAAGTGCATTAAACCCAAAAACAGGCAGGTAAATGTAAGGACAACTGAGGAGGGGCACTTTGAGCTGTGTTTATTTTCGTAAGTTTGCCTCTACAGAGCCACCGACCTAGCAACATTGCAGAGGACAACAGTGGCTAACCATACTCCCTCCTAGTATGACTAGCAATATGTTATTGTTGGACCTCATATCTTTGGTGTGGTATTCCCTAGACCTTTTTTCTTCACTACCCTGTTTTTTGTTAACTGAATAGGGCGCTGTGCACTTTACCCCTGTTAACCTGTGTTAAAATGATTCTGCTGTCGCCCTTAAACATGAAAAAATTGTTATAGCTCTGATTGGCAAATTTCATTTACTTATAAGTCACTAGTATATGGTACTACATCTACCCAGGGCTTGTGAATGAAATGCTACAAATGAGCTGCAGTGCCCATTGCGCTACACACTAAAGTAGTACTGTAAAACATATCTCAGGATTTCCACTGGAGCCTGTAGTGCAGTTTTGAATTCTCAATTTGACCTGGCAGATAAACCTTTTGCCAGGCCTAAGCCTTTGTTTTTAATATTCATAAGTCACCCTTAAGGTAAGCCCTAAAGGATCATTGTGCAGTGGACATGGTAGAAAAAACATTCTAAAGCCTTGTTTTACTGTAGCAGCTCTACCCAAAGACGTATGCTGAGTTATCTTATTACACTTAATAATGGAAAACTCTGAGTTGAAAGCAGAGAAATACTTCTTCCACTCACTTGAACTGTCATTCAAAATCCCCTGCAATGCTAAAGTAGAATTTTAAATTATTATTCAGAAAACCTTTTCATAGGGTTAAATCAGGCCGAGCTCACCCGCCTCCAGCGAGTGCAAAATGCAGCCGCCAGAGCAGTAGTAGGCCTTCCCAGCGCTTGTTCTGTCTCTCACACCCTGCGTGCTCTCCATTGGCTACCCATCAGGCAGCGGATTCATTTTAAAGTGTTGTGTATGTCTTTTAAGATCTTAAAGGGTCCCTCTGCTCAGATACTTCACAATCTTCTGTGTTTCTACATTCCTGGGCGCTCTCTTCGCTCTTCGGACCGCAAATTAGCTGCAGTTCCTCGTTTCAAACGCAGCCGAGCTGGAGGACGCTCCTTTCGGGTGCGGGCGGCTGTGTTATGGAATGCCCTTCCATTTTAAATCCGGACCCTTGCCGACCTGCTTTCCGTAGAGTGGTCAAGACTCTTTTGTTCCCGTAGTCTGTTCCTTCTTAAATGCTTATTTCTTTCAGTTATGTTGTGTGGCCTCCTTGTCAGGCGCCGGGACGCTCCTTCGCTGGAGCAGCTGCGCGCATTATAAATGCCACTAACATAACATAACATAACATAACATAACATAACATAACATAACATAACATAACTTCACTTTTAGAAAGTTGCCTTTTTTCTGCTTACACCAAATGTGACTTTCTGTCATTGTCCACGGTCGCATGACTGTTAATAACTCTCTTTGTGGTATAATGTGTATTCCTTCCTGAGAGGGAACAAAATGGCATTGCGTATCGGGCAGGGTGTTCCTCCCATGGAGCAGAGGACCTGAGGGAGATGTGTTATACTCTGCCCTTCCTGAGCTTCAAAGGGTATCCAGGATGCTGTGCACTCCCTTCCTGACTTCTGTAGCCATGTGTCCTGTCACTAGTAAATTCAGTTGACACCTGCACCTACCTGCCCTTTGTCCATCTTGACTGTTTGGAGCCAAATCCAGGGTAAGGGGAAGAACTGATCAGACACAGATTAGGGGCAGGCAAACAGAGGGACCCCTCCACAAACAGGCAGGCACTATGAATGAAAGCAGCATCATCAGAACCTCTCATTAGAACGCTCCTGGACCTGTGGAAGATTCAGAAGGACTGCCCTCCTGTCAGTAGATGGAAGACTGGATGTGCTTGCCTTCATCCCAGTACCCCAGAAGTGAATTCAAGGGCCAGTTTACTCACATAATGTTTGAGGTTTAAGGACATAACATGCTTGCATAGACTTTTCTGCTTCCCAGCTGACAAGACCCAACTGGATCTAATCGGGTCCCCTCTGGTGGCCTCTGCAGAAGTGAGTCCTGATCTCCAAAGACCTGCTGTCAAGGTCCAGGACCACTGGCTAGTGTCTGAGTGTATACCTCGCTGCACAACTGAAGGTTTTGATGCAGGCTAATGCAGGGCCTCACATTGCAGCACTTCACAGCTCAAAATCAATGGCTTTTATGGACCTAATGCAACGTGGCATGGACCATAGCAGGAGCTCGCATTGCAGCATCTTGCAGCTCCCTAATTGCGGCTTCACAGTCCCGATATAGTGCGATGCAGGGCCATGCCTGAACAGCGCTCCATCGCAGTGTGCGTTAACTTGTGATTTTGTCCAAGTCCAGGATTACCCGCAGCTGGCACGTTCCACCTTTTTTGTGCTACTTTTACTTAAACTGGTTCTACTGATTGAATTTTTATTGTTTTAGTGTTATTTATTAACATTTATTCTATTTTTTTAAATTGGTTTGGGATTTGTCTTGTGGGGTGTTTTCACTGTATTACTGTTTGAGTGCTGCATAAATATTTTACACATTGGGCCATATGTAGGTAAATTGCGAATACCGAATCCTTAATACCGAATTTTACCGAATCGGTATTAAGAATTCGGTAAACGTGATGTAGCAAAAAAATCGTTAAACTTTACCGATTCGTTACAATTCGGTATTAAATACCGAATCTGAACTAATCGGTAAAAAATCAAAAATACCGAAAGCCAAATACCGATTCGGTGTTACAGAATCCATTACCGAATTCGGAAATACCGAATCGGTAATTCAAAAAATAATAATTTGGTGAATCAGCCAATCCTGATACACCCAATTACTTCCCAAACAGGAAGTGGCCACACCCAGCCAGGTGCACAGGACCAGAAGCTCACTGTGAGGCAGGCAGGCAGGCAGGAGAGCTGAGGATTCAGAAAAGGGGGTGGTGATGGACAGAGTATCTGAATTAAACAGAACACTCATACCCAGTCAACAGATCAGGGCTTGATCCATCACCGTTTTTTAGCTCACTGCACCATCCCAGCTCCCAGAGCTGAGGAGCCAGCAGCAACACAGCCACACAGCCACAAGCAAGGCAGAAAAACAACAGAACAAGCATTGAAATGGCAAGCCAGGACAGGGAAAAGGAGGGAGGTGACAGAAAACGAAAACTCAAGTTCAGTGACAAGGAGCTTGAGGTCCTGATCTAGGATGTCAGCCAAGAGTACCACAAGCTTTTTGGAGCCCAGTCCCACCAAGTGCCAGAGTCACAGAAGAGGCAAACCTGGAGGGACAAGATCAATGCTATAGGTGTGACCCTGCACACCAAAGAGGACATCAGAAAGAGGTGGTACGACCTCAGGAAGACAGCAAAACTGAGGATGGCAGAGAGACAGAGGCAGGCTGGCAAAACAGGAGGAGGTAAAAACCGAGCCCCAGCACCAACACCACTGGAACAGATGGTGGAGTCCACCATCCAGCCGGAGAGTGTGAGTGGCGTGGGAAACGCAGATAGCTCCGCCAGAGCAGCAAGAAAACAAAGTAAGAAGCATGCCCAGCATGCTGCGCTACCCCCTCCCCAACCCCAATCCCCATAGTGGTAAAAGGGATCCCACTCCATACCATGTCTTACTGGTTACCTGCAATGCATTATGGGTGATGTAGTCAGTGTGAACTCATGATCAGGACAGTCAGGCCAGCATTCACAATAGCATGGTAAATTAATTGGATAGGTCAGGACAACCACTGTGCACTGTAGGCATGTAGTTTAATGTAATGCCATTGCAGACAGAGCATTGAGTATATTTACATTTGTGTCATTACAGGCGAGTCATCTCGCAGTGCAGCAGAGGGCAGCAGAGGCAGGTCAGCCAGGCCAGAGTGGAGGCAACATGATGATGACAGCATGCCTGCAGGGAACACCAGCTCTGCGCCATCACAGCCAGCCAATCCTCCACCACAGCCATCACCACAGCGCCAGGGAGGGCCGCAATCCCCTCTCACTCAGTCACCACTGCGACGTTCACCAACACCACCACCATCACCACCACCACAGTCAGGCAGGAGGCATGCCGTGGTCACCCTCCAGCAGATGGAGGAGTCGGAGGAGTAGGGCAGATTGGGCGAACAAAGTCCCATAGGAGATAGATCCAACAGGGAGCGGGCTGGTTCTGCATCCGAGGGCGCCCACATCTCATCAAGACGCCGCAGGGCAAGGCCGGACAGTCCAGAAGCATCCGAGCAGGGTGACAGTGTGTTTGCTGGACTGGAAGGCAACATGCTGAAGGTCCAGCTCCTGCAATGGAGGGAGATGAAGTCAATGCACAGGGAGGTGGCAAACATAAACAGACATATGCACAAGATGGAGAAGGGCATCAGTGCCATGGGGGAGAACTTGTGTGCAGGGATGGAGAGAGTAGCTACCTCGGTGGACAACCTCTGCAGCCAGCTTGAGCAGGACCGTGTTGGCAGGCGCCAGGAGAGACAGAGACTCCAGGCCTATACCAAGTCGGTGAACCGGCTGGCCACTACAACATCACTGATGTGTCGCAGGTCCATCGCCATGCAGGAGGAGATGGCGCATTGCAGCAGGGATGTGCCCAGGGGGATGGTGTCCATAACCTCAGTGCTAGAGCTCATGCAGAATGCCAAGGCGTCCAATATGGAAGGGGGGGGGCAGTGAGGAGGCTACCAGCCGTGGTAGCATTACACCCTCACCCACCGAGTGCAGGAGGCGTAGTGGACGAAACGTGCCAGCACAGGAACAGTCCAACACACCAGACAGTGTCGATGGGGAACGTGCATGTGCAGCACGTGGACGCAGGAAGTGAAGGACAATGGCTGTGTACATGCATGTAAAGGGTGATGTAACCCATGTCCAATTGGACAATGCTCGCTATCCTGGAGGTGTGCCCAATAAACACCTCTACATGTAACTGTTAATGGCTCAGTGTCGTTACTCACTCAGAAATAGTTTGACGTAATCTCTGCTCGTCTCTGTCTCCCATCATGTTCAATTGCAACACCAGCTGCGCAGGGCTCTGGCTGAGGGTTGTCCTCGTCCTCTGACTCAGTTAGTTCAACTGCTGTAACTTTTTTAGTGGCCATATTGTGTAGCATTGCACACGTAGCAATTATCTTGCAACATTTGATGGGGCTGCACAGACGTGCACCTCCTGTGTTGTGGAGGCAACGGAATCTGCTTTTGAGCAATCCAAATGTGCGCTCCACCACGTTGCGTGTGCTCCTATGTGCCACATTGTATCTCCTCTCCCTTCGGGTGGTTGGGTTGAGAAATGGTGGGAGTAGATACGGCCGGAGGGCATATGCGCTGTCACCTATGAACAGAAGTAAGTGGCATTGATTTGTGTGACCAACAGCTTGAGCCAGGGTGTACATCAGGGTGTCTCACATTTACTTACCTAGTATGTATCCGTCGCCAAATTCACCAGCAAGCAGACGTGTATGTATGCCACTGTTCCTGAAGATGTACGCGTCGTGGCTACTCCCGGGTAATTTGGCCACGATGTCTGTTATAATGTATTTGGCATTGCAGATAACCTGCACATTGATTGAGTGGGTGGATTTGCGGTTTCTGTATATGTATTCACTTGCTGCAGGTGGGCAGATGGGAATATGGGTCCCATCGATGCAGCCAATTACGTGGGGGAAATGGGCAAGTTGGTAGAACTCCAGCTTGGTTCTCTGCAGCTCCGCCTGTGTACTGGGGAAGGAAATGTAATGTTCCATTCTGTCCATCATGGCGTACAGGAAGGTGTTGAAGAAACGGGATAGACAGCTCTGTGACACTCCACCCACTGCTGCTATCACACCCTGGAAACTTCCTGATGCAAGGAGGTGCAGGCAGCAGAGTACCTGGACATGGGTGGGGATTGCGTGGGCCCTTGGTGTCTGATGCTCCAGATAGGGTCTTAGGTCCCGTATTAGGTCCAGGATGGTGTCTGGGTGCAATCTGTATCTCTCATGTATTTCAGGTTTTGTCAATTGGAACAATGTGATGCGTAATCTGTACACCCGCTCTTCACGTTTCCAGATCCTCATTCCTGCTGCTCACAAGCGTAGCCGCCTTGCTATGAGGTACAGGCCTGCCATTGTGTTCACACAGATGCATTTTGGGCCTGTCTATATGCACTGCACCTGATTACCACATGCTCCTGAAACGTGGTAAATACCGAATCGTTATTACCGATTATGGTCATATTCGGTATTAACGAGGTTTGCTACATAGCATTTTTGGGGGTTTTACCGAAACGTTTATTCCGATTCGGTATTCATTGTTTCGGTAATTTCAAATCGGTAAATATATTTTTTACCGATTCGTTATTATCGAATCGATTCGGTATTACGTACATCTCACATGGCTAAATAAATGTCGGTAACACCGATAAAAAGACCCTTTTCGGTGTTACCGACCGGTATTTGGCCACCTACATATGGCCCATTGTCTCTAATTTAAGTCTTACTATTTGCGCAACGCTACCAGAGTTTTAAGCATAAGGTTTAATTAGTGAATTTTTTGGTTCACCCTGACAAGGATTATGTTTATCACCTCTCAACTACTAACTCAATTTATTACAGGTATGAACAAAAAGGCTGCAAATACACCTAGCCTTTGGGTCACTTCATTGTAATAACTAGCTGTTTAAACCTTTTACCAAACTAGAGCAGCAGCAGAGAAGCTGGATTGCCATTGGAGATGTTAACACAGTGCTTTGCATGACAAACGTAAAACGGCAGGACAAGATGAGGAACAACAAAACCAAGGAAGAAGGCGGCAGTAGCAGCATGTTCCCTTATTTGTGCATGCATCTGTGACTACTTCAATTACTGCCGACTAGCAGAGATTCTGCCTAGTGCGCTTGTTATGTATGGTACTCTTTTAGTTCTTTCCTTTAACAGTGCAGCTGTCTAACAGACCTATTGCTTATAATATACATAGAGTGGGCTTTTGCTTCGCCCCTCTCAATCACCGGCTTTTTAAGTCCAGGTTCTTTCAGCCATTGGCACAAAACTTTATCGATCATCATTTGGCTTCATCTGGTTGAGTATTCTGAAACCACAGGGACTTTGTTCCCCAAACAGCAGCATGCCTTTGCTTGTCAGTGAATTTCTATGTTTCTTTACTACTAGTTGCATTTGCCGAGTGGTGGAAAAAGGGGGCGTGGCCTCCAGCAAGTTGCTGGGTGTTTTATTTTTTTATTTTGGTTTATTTTTTTAGGGAAGGGCTCTGCATAGCCCCCCTTCCCTGGGCCGATTTTGGCCATGGGGCCCGGTAGTTCTTTTTTCTTTTACAAATAAATGGAGGGTGGCCAAGTAGCCCCCCTCCCTGGCCGATTTCGGCCCTGGGACCCCATCCCTTAGGTCCCAGCTTGTTGTCTTGGAGCCATGGCACCCATATACTATGTTGGGTACTGCAGGGGAGCCTGAAGGCCCATCATTCCCTGCCAGCTCCCCGCATCCTGCTGGAGCCAGCTTTGCTTTTGGACAGAGGGAGCTGCTGAACATACAGCTCCCTCTGACCAAAAGCAATTCTGCTCCACTTCTAGTCAGCAAGAGTCATTTTTCAGCTCTCGCTTACTAGAAGCAGAGCAGACTTTGCTATGGCTTGGCAGGAGCGGTAATGCCATAGTAAACTGTAATGTCCTGGGGGTAGGCATCCTGGGACATTGCTGACCCATCCCTGGGGGGTGGCTGTTTCCCAGGGCCATGTACGGCTCTAGGAGGGGGACTGTGCGCCCCCCTCCTTCCTTGACTAAGGGCCTGTAGGAGAGTAGGGTCTGCTTCCTATGGTCACCCCCACTTTATGCTGTGATTTTCTGGTTTTTCGACTTTAGTGTGGCTGTGGGCCTGCTAATCAGAACCACAGCCCAGCTGTTCTCTCTCTAGATTGATACCATGCACTTTAGGTACATACCAGATTGGGTATTGTGTCACCTTTGGAGCCCCTGTACAGTGTACCATAGGTACCCAAGACATAGGTGCATCCAAGGCCTACCAGGGGCTGCAGCATGTATTATGCCACCCCTGGCTGACCCTTCAAACTGACACCACAGGCTGATCACTCAGCTTGGGTAAGGTGGTGTAATCACCACTTACTTAGATATAGTATATCTATATCTATCTATACATATAGACACATATGCACCTATAAGTCACTCCTATGGTAGGCCTCGACAATCCTGGAGGCAGAGTGCTTGGTTTTATGTGAGAGGGTGCCCTAGCATGAGCTGAGCCCCTCTGCACCTTTCAGAACCATCTCCTTATAGCTGTTCTATGATATAGCCATACCATATGCTCTTAAGTGCACTATAATCCTCGCAGTTAATGATAACTTTAGTTTGGCTTTATCAAAACATGTCGTGTAAGGTGTCAAACTCTTTGGAATACTACCCCCCGCTAATTCTGGCAGCGGGGGTAGCATTCCACCCTTCTAGAGGAAAATACATGTGTGTTACTGCTTTACCCGGTTAAAGTTAAACATAGCCCCAGCATCACAAAAAGGATGCTGCTGCCACAGACACAAGTCGGACCTCCTGCTGCTGGATGAAACTCCGGAAGGGGAGGCCTGGACAATAGGTTTCCTCTCCAGGGAGGTGCCAGCACCTCCTCAGACAGGCAGATGTGTATTTGGACAGGGAGGGCTCCATCAGCAGATGCTTTTTGAGACGCTGCCTGGGGCACACAAGGTACTCCATGCATAGCCCGGTTCAAACTAGTTGCTGGGGCACTCTAGCCTCAACTCTGGCGCAAAAGCTGGACAAAGGGAAAGGGATGTAACCACCCCCTTCTCAGGTCCACCCATAGGAGGGACCTAGGCAGGTAATCCAGCCCCTTCGCTTGGTATAAGTATAGGAGTTGTGTCCCCAGGACTTTAGAGTATCCTGGAAAGAAACTTTGATACAGAACTTTTGGACCTTCGACATTCTATTCTGACTAGAAGACGGAAGACATATCCCTTGTGGTCAAGGAGTGACCACCCTGTGCAAACAGGCACTACCAGTAACTTGCCGGTCTGCTTTGTCGATGCTCCCGCCGGAACCCGAAGACTCAGTGACACAGGAACTGGACTCTCAGACTTCTCTAACTCCGACCCAGATCCACAGCAAAGCTGAGACCCGTGGCGGACACGAGAGACGTGGGACTGGACACCCTGGACATCCTGCATTTTGCTAACTGCATCGACTCCTGAGGTAACTTGCAGTTGTGCATTGGGGTATGAGAATCCCCAGACCCGGGCACCATTTACACTGAAGCTCAGCCCTCCACACTCCACAAGTGCTGCGTGGGACCCGCTCTAGCATTTCAGCTTGAAACGTCTTCCTGGTTCCTTGCTCATTTGCTTGTGAGCCCCCTGAAGACTTTCCTTTTGAACTAAACTGCTTACCTGATTGTTCCAAGCTTGCTCCAGCTTCCCTTCAAAGGAGAAGTGCCACAGACCTTGCTGGTCTGCAACAGAGCCAATCTTAACATCCTGCGTGGGTTGCGGTTGCCAAGGCTTGTTGTGTCCAATCGGATACCGACACCGCAGTCAAATAGATCCATTGTAGTAGAGCCCGAATCCAGTGCCTGGTCATCGTCGATGCCTCCTGGACCTCGTGGCTGAAGAGACAAGCTCACCTGCTTCACCTTCAAGCACACAACATCGCCTGGTTCCTTCCTGGTCACTGGCTAGTGACCCAGACTCTGTCCCCTCTGCTTTCAGGTTCTTCACATCCCCGATCCACCCTTGGATCCACCCAGACACTTTTCCTCTGGTCGCCTGCAGCACTTCTTTGCAGCTCTCCATAGAAAATGACGACGAAACCCAACACCAAAAGGCACCTATGCACCCGGCTTCCCTGGGTGAGGTAACACGAGTACTCCGGTGCTGCCGTGGGTCTTGACTCTTGAAGTGTCCTAGTCTAAAAGGGTTTTATTGTAGTCCATCCAGAAGTGTCCTTAACGCCTTCCATGCTGATGACGGCCCCCAGCCATCATTCATCACGGTGCTCGTGTGCTGATGCCGTCTGTGGGCCGCCATGAACCCGCCCACTCTTCAAATCGGCTGCACAGGCGCAGAATCGCGGCCGCGCCCAAGGGGTTAAACAGTAACTTTGTAACTTCTTTGTTTCCCATTATAAGTCAATGGTAACTCACAACTGTGTTTAGACACTACACTTGTCTCCCGTGGGACTCCTACTTCCTAATCTTTGGTTGTTTAGTGTAGTCCCAGTGATTCTACAGGCCCTAGGCCTGCTGTCTAACTCACATGTGGTTCTTAGACCACTTCTTTAGTATATGGTTTGTGAGGCCTTTTGGGCATAACTGTATTTGTGCAACTTATCGTATGCTAGTGGAGAACCTTGTGATGTACTTTTACCTCTTACCTCATAAAGAGTGCAGAGGGGTTTTGTTTAGAATAAATACATATATATTTGATATATACCTTGTGTGGTGTCCTTTCATTTGGTATTCAAGGGATTGGTAAAACAGCATGCTTCACATGCTCACTGAAGTCTTAGCCTAAGACTGCTGGTCCATGCTACCACTAGGATAGCTTGTCTATAAAGTTGACTTTACAACCACCATCAATAAGAGTCGATTAGACTGGTGCAAGGTGCCCACTAGAATAGTGGACATCATGTGCCAGGCTAACTTCTCACAGGGCCTGCCCAGGGGAGGTGGCAATCCCCTGAGCTGAGAACGGTCGGGATAGGGTCCCCAGGGCCACACAGACCCCTCACTTTTTTTATATAGAAAAAAATAAAAATGGTCCATGGAAGGGGGCCCACATGGCCCCTTTCGTAAAATATAAAAAAGAGCAAAAACAAAAAGCCAGCAACTTGATGGAAGCCCCTCTCCTTTTCTCCACTAGCCTGAAAACTCACCTCCGGGCACGTTCCTGGTTGAGGGATGAAGTTCCCTTGGCTGCGGAGGGTCCTTAGGGGCTAACCAGACCTCCTGTTACCTCCAGTAAGCCCCACACAGAGGGATTTTCGAGAGGTAATCGGAGGCCATGCCCCCTTTTAGCATCACTCTGCAAATGTGCCTCTTGCCTCACTGTTGCTGGGAGGATGAGGTCCCCTTGCATCCTGAGGCCTCAGGACTAAAGTGGACTTATTCCCCTAACATGTAGGTGTCCAGGAGGGGCGTTTGCAGAGTAGTGGAGAAAGGGGGGGTGGCTAACTATCAGGTCTCATCAATCCTGCTGTGCGGGACATATTAGAGGTAATAGGTGGGGTAGTTGGCCCCTGGTGATTTCAGGTATTCCTCCAAGACATCCCAAAGTCAAGATTTGTCAATAGCACTGTGCCCCGTTCTCGCTTCTTGGAATAGAATGGCACGCTTGTACCTCAACCACAGTAATAGGGTGTCTTTCCATTTGTCTAATTGGGGGGCAATTGGCGTCCTTCCACCAAATTGTGATTTTGTGCTTTGCTAGTTTAATGGCAAGGTCCCCAAATTTAGTGGTCACTTTATATTTAATTGGGCAAGGAAATACCCCGAGCGACATGCCAGGGGTTGCATGGAATCATTTTCTCTGTGACTTCATTTATAAAAGTTACTACCCCTTCCCAGTATGCACATAGAGTTGTGCTTGCCCATACCATATGAAATATCTGTGCTCCCTGTTCCCCAGATCTGAGACATGCTACGTCAGTGCTCCAAATGATTTCTTGATAAGATATGTCCAGTGTAGGAAATAGAAGTTGATCAGTTTAGATGGCTGCATCATACAGCTTTTTTTCCCGTCAAGTTGCCTGGTACCTCCCACACTCTCTCATGTTGTTGGTGTTGCTTTCCCCTACCTGCCCTCTTCCAGAAAAAGGTGCTGTAATGATGCCAGCAAAGTCAGGTTCATTTCACTTTTTTCCTAACATTTAGCCATTCTTCCCTGCGGTACAACATGGCTAAAATACATTGGCAAATCAAATATGTGGATGGGTGTATGAGAGACTTTATGGGGAGTATGAGTGGGTGTATGAGGCGTTCTGTGGATGATGTCATCAGTGATGTCTTCAGTGATGTCATGAGTGATGTCCTCAGTGATGTCACTTGCAATGTCATGAGTGATGTAATATGTGAGGTCATAAGCAGTGCATTGCGGGGCATAAGTTATAGTTAGCTCAGGTAACTATAACAGCTGAATTTCACTAGTTTTGTATGAGTGAAATCGGAGCCTAACTATAACATCACTGTAACCTTTGTTTTTTTCAGTGAATTTCTAAGACTTTTTAATTCTATTTCCTAACTATAACAACCCTGTAACATTGTTTGTTTTTAAGTGAATTTCTAAAGTTTTTTAAATTCTATTCCCTGTAACCTTTGGTTTTTTAAGTGAATTTCCATGTTTTTTTTAAACTAGTAGTCACATTTACAGAGTGGTGTAGAAAGGTGGTGGGGTCTCCGACCAGTTCACAGGAATCCTGCGATGTCTGACTTACTGGAGGTAACAGGAGGGCTTCTGGGCCCCATGAACCCTCAGCTACAAAGCGGACTTCATCCCCCTACCAGCAGTGTGCAAAAAAGGTGTGTTTGCAGGGTGATGGAGAAAGGAGCATGGTTTTGAACACCTTTCAGCAATTCCGTTATGTGGGACTTACTGGAGGTTACAGGAGGGAATAATTATCCCCAAGGACACTGTAGAACCAAGAAGACGTCATCCTCCAACCAGCAATGTGCCAGGAGGGCTTTTGCTGAGGGATGGAGAAAGGGGGAGTCACCTTCAAAGACCTCTCAGCACTACCAGTGTGTGGGACTTACTGGAGGTAATGGGGGGCTTGTTGGCCCCCAGAGAGCCTCAGCAGCCAAGGGTACATCCTTCAACCAGAACTGCACCAGGAGGCACGTTTGCAGAGTGGTGGAGAAAGGAGGCGGGCCTCTGTGGACATGCTGGTCCTTTCTCTAAAATTATATATTTAGTAGGGAAGGGGGCACCTTCTCTGGACCAATTTTTTGCCCAGGGACCCTGTTTCCCAGGGCCATGCCTTTTTTGTATGGGGTGGAAAGCTCCCACCAAGCCACAGCAAAATGCAATGTTCCGGGGGTAGGTATCCAGGGACATTGCAGGAGCCGGCACTGGGCTGTGGTGGTCCCTAGGGCTATGTATGGATCAAGAAAGGGGGTTGCAAGCCCCTCCTTACTTCTTCAATTTTGCCCTGGGGAAGTGGAGGTCCCCAGGGCTGTGGGCAGGGGGCATTTTATTTAAACTTAAAGATCCCGGAGGTGGTTGCCCCTGGGGGGCCAAGAGGTCACCCCATTGGTAAAAAAAAGAAGCCCCTGGGAGCTGGTGATCCCTGAGGCAGCAGGGAAGGCACATAGGCCTCACCACATTTTTTGATCTATAAGCCCCAGGGAGGTGGTGTTCCCTTTGGCATCAATGAGCCCCAGGAGGGGGGCCCATGCACCCCCTTCCTTTATTACAAGGCCACCAGGACCTAGCTCACCTGAGGGCCAGTTTAAATCGAAACCTGGGAGTCTGCGCTTAATATTTGTAAATATTTCTGTGGATCCAGGCAAAGCTCTTTAAAAAAAATAATATTTTTGGCCCTTAGTTGGCTGACAACATTTCTTAGTTGAAGTGTTGGCAGCCAATCAAATTTCAGTGGGATCTGCGAGTCCAATGCAAGTACTCGCGAGCCCAGAGATCTTTATTTTTTAAACTTAAATATCTCGAAAGCTACTGACCAGATTTACACCAAATCACAAAAAGCACACATTCTGGACCAAAATCTAAATTTCTGCCCCAAATTTGGTGTAATGCTGTTCAGCAGTTCGGCTGTAGTCTTGTTCAAAAAATGAAAAAAGTCTGTAGCAACGTAACATGGGGAGAACGTGTTTCAGTCCCCCCTTTACCTTGGCCCCTGAAATTTCAACACAGCAGCTGAACCAAGAAGGGGAAGATTTGTGAAAATTCTGTGAAGATTCGTCAAGTGGCACCAATGTTATAGACAAAATAAAAAATGCTTTTCCTGTGGAATCTTTGGCCCTAACTATAACTACCGACTGGCTATCACCAGTAGGATATATATATATCCTACATATTGGATTCCCAACTAAGAGAAGAACACGAAGCACTCAGCGTTTACTAAAACTTTAATTTATTCAGGCAGATGCGTTCCATCGGTTATGCCTTTTTCAATGCCTATTTGCATGTAGTTACTATCGTCCATGTTTTAACCATTCCCGTTGCTCATCCATTGCCAATAAGTGGTATGGGAAGACGGACTTCAATTTCATTCAGTTTCTTCCATTTTTATGTTTGCTATTTTAGCATGGATATTCAAATAATAATCTCTTACTGAGTTTGGTTGCATGCTCAAATGTCCATGCTTATAATGACTTTTCACTCCGTGTGAATGAACATGCAAACCAACCGTATGTATCATGCTTCATTTCCACTTACGAAACATGGGCTAATTGAAGAAAAATGTTACTCGCCCTGACGTTCTCCTACCCACACAGGTCTGTTACCACGGGTAGCCAACATTTGAATATCCATGCAAAGATGGCAGACATAAACACAGAAGAAACTGAATGAAATTGAAATCTGTCTTCCCTTACCACTTGTTGCTTGTCCAATGTATGACGGACGGGAAAGGTGCTAATTGAAGAAAACAGTTACTCGCCCTGCAGTTCTCCTACCCACACAGGTCTGTTACCTCAGGTAACAGTTCGGTAGCCGAATTCCATGCATTGTAGTAATACCACCATCGTGTCGTGGGTATCACATTCCTGGCAGTCAGCGGCGGTTCAAGCAGCCCTCCATTACTTTATCACCAATTGCCACACTACTGCTGAACAAGCTTGCGGGCAGGTGCTTCCGTCATGAGTGTGGCTCTCATGAATTAAAAATCCACCAAATTCCCTACTCGGAGAAGAACACGGAGCACTCAGCATTTTCCAAACTTCAATTTTTTCAGGCACATGCGTTTCATCGGTTATGCTGTCTTCAGTGCCTCTTTGAATGTATTTACTATCATCCATGTTTTAACCACTCCCGTCCCTCATCCATTGGACAGGAAACAAGTGGTAAGGGAAGATGGACTTCAATTTCATAAAATTTCTTCAGTTTTTATGTCCGCCATCTTAGCATGGATTTTCAAATAATAATCTTTTAGCAAGTTTTGTTGCGTGCTCAAATGTCCATGTTTATAGTGACTTTTTACTCCATATGTATGCACATGCAAACCAACAGTATTTATTATGCTTCATTTTCACTCGACCCACACCATTCACAGGAATGGTGTGGGTCAGAAGCTTGATTTGGCATCTCTTCTGGATAGGGAGCCAGTGGATGTCCTTCAGGTGCTGGGTGATGTGGTTCCACTTGCGTAGGTTGAGGATCAGTCTGGCTGCTGCATTTTAGATAGTCTGGAGTCTTTTCATGAGTTCAGTGGTGGTGTCTGCTTAGATTTCAATTCCGTAGTCCAGCTGACTGGTGATGAGGGCATGCTTCACCGTTTTCCTGGGGCTGAAAGGGAGCCACTTGAAGACCTTGTGGAGAGTGTGAAAACGAGCTCAGGAGACAGTGTTGACCTGATTCCAGGATGATGTTAAGGCTGAAGGCATGGTCTTTGAGAGTGGGGTAGATCCGAGTTATGATAGCCACCAGGAGTCCTTTCACAGGGCAGTGTGTCTGCCGAAGATCATGACTTCGCTTTTGTCCATGTTGAGCTTCAGGACTGAATGAATGAATGAATGAATGTGGGTTTTGTAGAGCGCATAGTAACCCGGAAGCATCCCAGTGCTAAAAACCAAGACAGCGATACCAGGGGGGGGAGACAGGGAGAATACGGGGGGGGGTCAAGGAAAAAGGTGGGTTTTCAGGAGTTTCCCAAATAGGAGATAGCACGGTTCGCTCCTGAGTTTAAAAGGGAGGGATTTCCACAGTTTGGCTGTGGTAACCGAGAATCGCCGTCCTCCTGTGCGTGCCTTTTTTACTCTGGGCACAGCAACTAGGCGTTCGTGATCTGAGCACAGTGGTCTTTTGGCTTTGTAGGGCACGACTAGGTTTTTTAGGATGGGGGGCCCTTGTCCTGTAGTAGTTTGTGTGCCAGACAGAGGGATTTAAACTTTATCCTTTCTCGTTTTGGGAGCCAGTGCAGCAGTTTAAGTGCTGGTTTGGCTGACGTTCTGGCTGGGGTGTCCGTGAGAAGCTGTGCTGCGGCGTTCTGGATCCGTTGGAGCTTGTTGAGGGTGTATTCCGGCGCTCCCAGGAAGATGGCGTTGTTATGATCCAGTCTGGACAGTATCAGTCCTTGGATGAGCAGCTTACGGGAGGTGCGGGACTTTCCGAGCCGATCGGAGGAGGCGGAAGCAGGCTCTCGCTGTTTTTTTGGCTTAGACCCAGTTAGTTTTAGGGAGGATTCGCCCATCCAAGTGAATATTCTTGATAGGCAAGTGTGGAGAGTGCCCGGCCCTTGGTCAGGTTGAGATAGGGAAACAACAGGTTGGGTGTCGTCGGCGTAGCTCACGATTCTGACTCCGAACGGGGCGACCATCTCCTCCAGTGGGGACATGTACACATTGAATAATGTGGGGCTAAGGGAGGAGCCCTGTGGTACCCCACACTGGAGTGGAATTGCTGCTGATCGGGTGTTACTCTCCCGGACCTGGAAGGTACGATTTCTCAAAAATGATGTGAGCCAGGCCAGGGCCGTTCCTACTACCCCTATGTCAGTCAGTCGCTGATTGAGGACCTGGTGGTTAACAGTGTCGAAGGCCGCACTGAGGTCCAGGAGGATCACTGCCAC
Source organism: Lissotriton vulgaris (assembly GCF_964263255.1). Classification (NCBI taxonomy): domain Eukaryota; kingdom Metazoa; phylum Chordata; class Amphibia; order Caudata; family Salamandridae; genus Lissotriton; species Lissotriton vulgaris. The sequence continues at coordinate 501,128,044 of NC_141685.1, forward strand.
TGATCCTCCTGAATCCAGAATGCATCTGGCCTCCTCCACTACTGCCAAGAGGGTGGCGTCCAGGGCGAAAACCAGTCTGCGAGTTCCGGAGCAGGCCGTTGGTTTCCAGGAAGTGGGAGAGTTTTTTATTAACTAGCCTTTCCGTGACCTTGCTGATACCGGGGAGAAGGGATATTGGCCTGTAATTGGCCAAATCCGTTGGGTCTAGGAGTGGCTTTTTGAGAAGGGCTTTGACAGTGGCTCTCTTCCATCCAGGAGGCACGACTCCCTGAAGCAGCGAGGTATTTATAAGGTCGGTGACAGGTGCGGCGATGGTAGGTGCGATCATTTTTAGGATATGCATGGGTACCGGGTCGCTAGGGGAGCCACTTTTAATGATGGCCAAGGTTTTGAGAACTTCGTCCACTGAAACCGGACCAAAAGTATCCAGGTGGATGGCTGGCTTGGCTGGTTGACAGTTAGGGTCTGTTCTGTGGTTGATTTGGGGCAGGGTAGTTAAAATATTTAGAATTTTTTTCGTCAAAATAGTTAGCCAATTTGTTACATTTGTCCTCAGAGGTGTCTTGAGCTGCAGGAGGGTCCGGTACTTTGAGCAGCTCCTTCATTATAAGGAAGGTTTCTCTAGCGGAGTTTGAGGACTCTTTGATTCTTTCGTCGAAGAACTGGCAGTTGTCCTTCATCCAGGCTGTGATGTTCTTCCTATAGTTGTGGAAGTTGGTCTTTGTCGAGGTGGGGTCCACTGAGAGCGAGAGGACGAGTTGGTTATTTTCAGCATAGGCAAGGATATTGATGTTGTGGAATCTTAGGATGGCTGCAAGTGGTGACAGGTAGATGTTGAAGAGGGTAGGTCTGAGTGATCAGCCTTGAGGGATGCCCCAGATGGTATGCTTGGGCTGTGAGATGAAGGAGAGGAGACAGGTTCTCTGAGTGCGACCTGTGAGAAAAGATGACATCCATCTGGTGTCTGATTCTGATATGGCATATTCGATCAATGAGTGAGGGGTGGGAGATGGTCTCGTAGGCCGCGGAGAGATGAAGCAAGATCAAGGCAGCTGATTCTTCTCTGTCGAGCAAGAATGCAGATGTTGTCTGTTGTAGAGATGATGGCTGTCTCAGTGTTGTGATTTGCTCTGAAACCTGATTGAGAAGGGTTCAGCAGGTTGTTTCTTTCCAGAAGTTCGATGAGTAGGCGGTTAATGGCCTTCGCCAGTACTTTGGCGTGAAATGGTAGCAGTGAGTTGGGATGGTAGTTCTGGAGCTCGCTGGGGTCTACAGAGGGCTTCTTGAGGAGGGGTCTAAACTCTGCATGTTTCCAGGCATAAGGAAAGGTGGCCGTGGTGATGGAGGCATTGAGGATGGTGGTCAGCTAACAGCTGATTTTGCCTCTTCCAAGTTAAAAAAGTTGGTGGGGGCATGGGTAGGTGGGTGCTCCAGAGTTGGTGGAGTTCATTAGAGTAGTTGTGTTTGGTGTGCTTAGATGTTCCCACGCAGTGAGTGGGTTGTCAGTGGTAACGGTTATTAGGATGTTGAGGAGGTTGGTAGGTTGGGGATCAAAGTTTGTGTAGGTGAGTTGTGGGGTTAGTGAATGGTTGTATGGGTGAGTGAGTGGGTACATAAGTGTTGTATGGGCAAGTGAGTGGGTGAATGAGTGATTAGTGGAAAGTGAGTAAATGTGAGAGTTTCTGTATGGGTGAGTGTGTAATTGTGTTAGTGACTGTATAGGTGAGTGAGCACATACATTACTGTATGTATAAGTAGGTGAATGGATATATGAGTGACTGTATGGGCGAGTGAGTGACTGTATGATTGAGTGAGTAGGTGTGTGAGTAGCTGTATGGGTGAGTGAGTAAGTGTATGAGTAGATGTATGGCTGAGCTAGTGGTGGTGTGAGTGGCTGTATGAGGGAGTAGATTTGTGAGTAATCTATGGATCAGTGAGTAGGTGTGCGATTGGTTGTATGTGTCTTTGAATGGGTGTGTGAGTGGTTGAGAGGGAGTGGGTATATGAGAAATTCTATGAGGGAGTGAGTGGGTGTGTGAGTGGTTCTGTGGATGATGTCATCAGTGATCTCATCAGTGATCTAATTTGTAATGTAATCAGTGATGTCATTAGTGATGTCACTGACCATCTCATAAGTGATGTAATATATAAGGTCATAAGCAACACATTGCGGGCCATCAGTTATAGTTAGCTCAGGTTACTATAACTGCAGAATTTCCCTGGTTTTGTATGTGTGAAATCTGAGCTTAATCATAATGTCCCTGTAACCTTTGTTTTTTTGTGAATTTCTCCAGTTTTTTAAATTCTATTTAATAACTATAAAGTCCCTGCAAACTTTAAAAGTGGATGTGCGAGAAGCTGTATAGGCTGGTTAGTGGGTGTATGAGTGGCTGTATGGGTCTGTGAGTGGATGTGTGAGTTGCTGTATGGATCTGTGTGTGCCTGTTTGAGTGCCTATGTGGTCTTGTGACTGGGTTTGTAAGTGGCACTATAGGTCTGTGAGTGCTGCACGAATGGTTCTGTTGGTCTGTTAGTGGGGTGCAAGTGGCTGTGTGGGTTTGTGAGTGGGTGTGTAAGTGCCTGTGTGTGTCTGTGTGTGGTTGTGTGAGTGGTGCTATGGGTCTGTGAGTGGTTGTGTGAGTGCCTGGGTGTGTCAGTGATAGGGTCTATGAGTCATGCTATGGATCTGTTAGTGGGTGTGTCTGTGGCTCTGTCTTTCTCTGAGTGGGTGCACAAGTACCTGTGTGTGTCTGTGGGTGGGTGTGTGAGTGCCTGTGTGAGTCTGTGACTGGGCCTGTGAGTGCCACTATGGGTCTGTGAGTGGGTGTGTGAGTGGTGCTATGGGTCTGTGAGTGGGTGTATGAGTAGTGTTATGGGTCTTATAGTGGGTACATGAATGCCTGCGTGGGTCTTGAGTGGGTGTGTGAGTGCCTGTGTGGGTTTGTGACTGGGTGTGTGAGCAGCGCTATGGGTCTGTGAATAGGTGCATGAGTGGCTTTGTGTGAGTGGTTGTCTGTGTCTGTGAGTGGCACTATGGATTTTGGGCATTGGCATACTTAGGGTATTTAAAAGAGAGAACCATGGACTCTGCTCTCACCAGATGACAATAAACCACTCGTAACAGTCACTACAGACAAGATTGTGCTCCATTAGTTCAATGATTCATTCGCCTCCATTAAGGATTTCAGATTGTTTTTACAACTAGAGAGCTAATAGTCTAACTTATGACAAAAGTATGGCACACATAAAGCCATCTTGATTGAATAAAGTGGTAACACTTAAAACATTTAATTTAAAAAGGAACACAATGAAGGGGTTCATTTTGCCATAGAAATTATGATTAGTGCTGAAGAAAGAAAAATTAGGTCACATTTTCAGTGTCTTCTCAAATCCTCTTCTATTTCATGAATAAATTCTGACATGCAGGCTGAAACATGCACTTTTAATACCAGCAACAGACTTCTGTGGTGAGCAGTAGGTTTACTACAGTGATCTAATGAGCAGCTAGAGTGCTAGCATTCAGAATTTATGGCAAATGTGTGACATATCTGAATTCCTTCTTGATGGAATCAAAGTAAAAAACTGAAAGCATTTCCTACTGAAGAGACTGCAGTAAATGAGAAAATAAGGGAACTTCATAACAAATAAATCTCCCAAGATGGCCACCAGAGACAAAAGAGCCCAAATGTAGCACAAATATCACCCAAATGTAGCCCACATGTAGCCCAATGACAGAAGTGGACAAAACACTTTTTTGTGTTTTTGCAGTTTTATATAGTGCAGACTTGTCAGGTATTGGAGTGCTTTTTATGAGCATTGGTTACATCATACAAGAACTGATTCATTTTGGTTGAGGACATGGGGAGATTAAGTGATTTGACCAGAATCACAGAATGTCGAGCTGAAGCAGAAACTCCAACCTTATTCCCCAGATGCAAAGTCTGCAGCTCTGGAAGTAACACCACATCCTCTCCCCTAAGTGCAGCATTTAATAAAGTGGTCAACTGTTTAAAAAAACATAAAGATAACAAATAATTTAAAAGTGCTTTGTCGCAATTTGAAGACTCAGAAAATATGTCCTCATTTTAGTTTTTTAGAACACTAACCATAATTTTGATGCAAATAAGACTCTCTCATTTATGTAATTTCTAAAGGAAATGCTCTAGGTATTACATTTTTGATTATATCAAGATGACGTCAGCCGTTCCACACTTTTGTATAGATATAGAATATTAGCAATCTAGTTGTTCATTAGGATACTGTTGAGATGCAGAGGCTAGGGGCAGGTAGGAGGGTGCAGGCAGGAAGGGAAGTGGCAGCACAACGGACTATGGAGGGCAGTGGAAAGGGGGGAAGAGGCAACAAACCAACAATACAGGACTGGCAAGAGAGGCTGTGGCAATATAATAGACTATTGTGGGCAGGAGGAAGAGGCAGTGGTAGAACAACCATACATGCCAACAGACGCGATTCAGCCAGGAAACATCCAATGTTTTTAAGCCCAAATAGGCTTTATTTGATCTGACTCCTGTCTACAATCTCCTCTTTTTCAATGTAAGTCAAAGGGGAAAATCAATACCCCGGTTTATTTTTAAAATCTCCCTCTTACCAAGTTAAAAATGTTAGCAAGTATGGTACATTGGATCTTGGAAGGCAGGATGAATTGGGGTAGGGATAACAGAGGACAGGAGGGACATGGAGAGGTGCACCAAACTGACCCTACAGGGCAGGCATCAGGGTTTGCAGCAGCACAATACACCACACAGGGCATGCGGACGGAAGTGCAGCACAACAATCCATAGAAAGCAAAAGGGAGGGGACAGGACTATGCACATGGACAACAGAGAACAGAGGGGTGTAAGAGGCAGTGGTAGCTAGCTGACCATAATGGACAGACAGGAGAGAAAGCTGCAGCATAACGGACCATAAAGGGCAGGAGGGACAGATCAGGGGCATTACAATGGAACAGACAAGCCAGGAGGGAGGGAATAGGGGTCTGCACATGGAAACAGAGGGCTGGGGGCAAGGGGGCAGGGCAGGGGCAGCAAGATGACCATGGAGGACTGGCAGGATGGACACTAGAAGTAAGACACACCATGGAGAGCAACAGTGAGACTATAATGGCATATACACAGACCATGGAGGAAAGGTGGAGGGGGTATGGGGCAGCTAGCTAACCACACAGGGAAGGTGGGAGGGGCCGTGGCACAACAGAAGACCATGCATGGCAAGCGGGAGGGTTAGTGGTAGCACAATGGCTATGATAGGCAAGAAGGAGGGTGCAGGGGCATGCCCAAAGGACCATGGAGGATAGAAGGGAGGGTCAGGACCTGGGCACAGACGAGAAAGTTCAGGGGAAGGGGCCTCACAACAAGCCACACTGGGCAGGCAGGAGAAGCAGATGCAGCACAACAGACCAGGGAGGGCAGAAGGGTGTGGCAGTAAAATGAACCATGGAGGACAGGAGGAAGGGGATAGGGGCATGGAATGTGGACAGGCAGGGTGGAGGTGGCAGCGACTGGTTACAGTCATCTGACAATGCTAGGCAGGTGGGAGGGGAGTGGTAGCTATCAGAACACTCAGAGTAGATAGGAGTGACAGGTCCATGGAACATGTTGGGCAAAAAGGATGAAGCAGGGGCATGCACACAGGCATAAGAGGGTAGGGGGAAGGAGAATAGGGGCAGCAAGCTAAGTACAGAGGCTAAGCAGGAGGTCAATGATGGGGGCATAGAATTGGGCAATGGAGGGCAGGAGGAGTGGACTGGTACATCATGCTAAATGGGGGGCAGTTGCAGCACATCATACCATGCATGGCAAGAGGGAGGAGGCTAGTCCATGGATTCAGACAACAGAGGATAGGGAGGAGGTTGTTGTAATTGGCCCGTTCGGATTAGCGATTAGCTGAACCTACACGTTGTCCTCCTTAACTTGGCTATATACGATAACGCCATTTTGAATGTTGCAGCGGCCATCTTAGACCATGAGCGGCCTCGTGGCCGACGTGCCCTTTAGTCCTTTGTCCGTTCCGCTGACCACTCTTGTCTGCCCAGCAACAGGCTATTTTTAGCACTGGTCAAGCCACACATGCGCAGTTCCCACTGACCCGTAAACCTTCAGGAATGTGCCGCTAACTGACCAGTGGGTTTGAAACCCTCCAATGAGCTGGCAGTATTCCAAAAGATGACCATATATGTCTCTAAAACTGTGTCTTTACTTGTGCCGCCTATCTTTTATTGCCCCAAAATTGTATATAAACGGGGTCACACCGGTGTTCGGTGTGATACCTCTTGCATTACCGAAGGGTGCTGTTTGAGTGTACCACCACCCCATGGGGTCTTAATAAACTTGTTCTTTGCCTTTTACAGTTTCCGTGCCAACAGTTCTTGTGTGTAAGTGGGTAATCTCTGGAGCGTGTAGGCCTTGGGAACCCCGAAATACTTCAATTGGCGACCACGAAGGGACTCATCGGCGACTCGGATGCCCGAAGGAGAGGTCGTGACGAAGGCTTGGAAACCCGCCATGGGCGCGCGCTGCCACGAGTGACCCGAGTCTTGGCTGCCACGGTGTTTTTTCCTTTCCTTCCGATCTGACCTTCCAGGTGGCGCCGGTCTCCGACTGAGTCTTTGAAGTGTCTGCATCGCTGCGAAAGTGCCGTTTGGCTGATTTGGCTTATAAGACCTTGGCAGTTGGAACCTGGACATTTGAGAATTTGGTAAGCTTTGTGTTCGGTAAGGTAGTCTTCGGACGCTTACTGAAGTTCTGCGATTTGTGTTCGGTAAGGTAGTCTTCGGACGCTTACTGAAATTCTGTGATTTGTGATCGGTGAGGTAGTCTTTGGACGCTTGCCGAGTTCTAGGAACTTTGATTTGAGTTAGCTAACATTGTGAATTTGTGATCTTTGAACTTATATGTGTAGTGCACTTCACATAGGCAGGCATGTAGAGATGTTTCTCTAACTTTGTTTTTTTCCTTTGAGCGGCACAATCGTGTGGAGAACTGTAAGTGCCATTTTTGTCTGGTGTCACGCTTTCATGATACTTTTTGAACATGCCTGTTTTCAGCACACTCCGAGGAATGTGTTGTTTTGGAGAAGGTACCTCAATTAGGTTAGCGGAATCACAGCCGGCTCCCCCAGAGGGAACACCAAATAGGGACATGTATATCAAATTCGGCCTTCCACCTATTATGTACAGTAAATTATGGCATAAGTACACCAAGGCCGATCCTGAATTGCAATGGCCCCTACACGGGTCGTACGATTTGAGTAAAATCCAATTTGTAGAGCAATGTATGTTTCAACGCAGGTCGAGACAAAACATGTTTGATTGCGTACGAATGTGGGAGAAAGCGGCGCGTGAGCGAATGAAGCGTGAGGTTGCCTTGGCGGACAAAGAGCAGCGCAAGGCTGCTCGGGATAAGGCTTTACAGCTTGAGGAAAAGGAGGCTCAGGAGAAGAAAGAAAGGGAGGAAAGGGAACGTAATTTGCAAACGACTGGTCAGTTTCCTATTCGCCGACCACTTTATCCTGTCCTTAATAATGAAATTGATGATTTTTCTTTGTTAGATCGGTCACCGCCTCCGTACGTTACGCCGACGGCTCCAGCTGTGGATTCTGATGATGGCGGACAGGATAAGTCGGGCAAGAAGGGCGTATCTGCTCTCAGGTTTACTGCGGATAGGTCCGCTCATTTACGCAGTTGGGCTCGTAAAGTGAATAAGCGTACTGTTACTCAGGATCAATTGATATCAGAAAAAACAGGGTGGACGGATCTTGAATTGATGTATTTTCTGTCTTCCTTGGCTGACGAGGTTGTGAGCGCATATCGTGACCTTTCTGATACGTTAGAGCCCAAAGTGTTGTCAGTATATCGTGAAAACTTGACTAAAGGTGATTTTGATCTTTCAGATGTTGATGACCTGTTTGCGCAATTGATCAAGCTGCGGGATGAGACAACTCGATTGCGGGAGGAGCGGAAAAGGAAACAAAAGGAGTCTGAATTGGAGCATGATGGGCAGGCTAAAGAGTGTTCTCTCCGTGGTTCAGATAAGAGTTCTGCGTTGCATGTTATGCCTATGCGTGAAGCTGCGCCTTTGTATGTTCCACCAAAAGGGGAAGGTACGGATGATGATAAGTTGTCGAAGGATGCGAAAGGGTATTTTGTGTATAATTGGGTATATACGCCATGGAATAGAGCAGATGTCATGGCATTGAAAAATTCTTTACCTGATCTTCGGAAGAATCCAGCGGCATTTTATGAAGGGGTGGAGGGGGCTATATCGTCTTGTGTGATGACTCTTGTAGACATAGATTTGTTTTTTGGGCTAATTCTACCACCCGATATGTGGAGGCAAATTCGTAAAACTAATGATGAAACGATTTTAGGGGGGACATGGAAAGAAATAAATGCTGCAGACTTAGATAGGGAACCAGCATGTAAGCCTTGTCAGCTAATACTAGATCTCCCAGCAGCTATCTTGCATAAATTAAAAACGCTTGTTCCCTCCAAAAAGATTGATTGGACCATGTTAACGTCGTGCAAACAGAAACCCGATGAAACGGTTTCAGATTTCTTTACGCGCTTCGAGGAGGCCTTTCATGATTACAGTGGTCAATCTTTAACAGATGATACGGGTCGGCATTTGTTTGTAGATAAGTATGTGGCTAATCTCCTACCAGAGATTGCAAAGCGATTGAAGTCGAGTGAAAGTTCCTGGGCCACGGCGACCCCTGCGTCCTTGTTAACTATGGCTCAGTACTATGAGCGGCAGGAAGTGGAGGCTAAAGAAAGTGTAGAGAAAAAGACGAAGGAATTGAAAACGAAGGTGATGTTGGCACAGGTTCGGGGAACACAGGGTAGAGGGAATGATAGAGGTAGACGAGGTGGAGGAAACGCATCGTATGGTCGTACGGATATTGCGGAGGATCAGTGTGCTTATTGTAAGGAGTTTGGGCATTGGGCCGAAGATTGTCCGGTACTTCGTGAACAGCGTAGTCAGCGTGGTCGAGGCAGTGGAAGGTCAAGAGGAGGTTATACTGGAACGAGAGGTGGCGGAGGTGATCGTAGACAGGTTGAGGAGAGGGGCCGTGGCCAGGACGAACGAAATACGTTTGATAGACGGAATCAATATCAGATTTTGGAAGGAGAGAATGTGGAACATCAGGATTACGTGCATGCATAGGATTGCGTAGGATGGGGTAAGGAATCAGTTGAAGTGCCAGTAGATCAGCAAGGTCCATATGTAACAGCGGGTATTTTGGGTTCTACTGATCAATTTCTAGTCGACACCGGAGCTACTCGTAGCGCGCTGTCGAAAAACTTGGTTCCGAGGGCTCCCCTGTCTGGCGAAATGATTACGTGTGTAGGGTTTGATGGCACACCCTCCCCCAGCCCATTGTCCAAGCCCCTTGCACTATGCATTGACAAATACTTTAGTTTTGGGCAATTTTTGTTATCACCTCATACCCCAGACAATATCCTGGGCATTGATTTGCTTAAATATTTCCGAGCGACGATACGCTGCGCTCCAGAGGGAGTGCGGGTTATCCTGAACGACAACTACCCTGACCCTGATGATTGCCCTGACCCTGACAGATTTTATGCCATTTTCGATATTCCTGCTTTGGCCTCTCTGCCGCACACGTTGTGGGCGACATCAGATACGGATGTGGGAGAGATGCGCATTCCACCAATACACATTACTGTTAAGGAGGGGGCCCCTCTACCACGAGTACCACAGTATAAGATCTCGAAGGAAGGTGAAATTGCATTGACATATATTGTTCAGGATTTGATTTCTGCAGGGGTGGTGGAGGAGGTCCCTTATAATGTCTGTAACAGCCCTATTCTACCGATTCTTAAGAGAGGCTCGGATGGCAAGATCTATCGGTTTATTATTGATTTGCGTGAAGTAAATAAAATTGTCATTCCCCAATACCCAGTGGTGTCCGATATCATGACTTTGCTTACTTTGGTTCCACCGACGGCCACCACCTTTAGCGTTATTGACTTAAAGAATGCGTTCTTTTCCATTCCTGTTCACCCAGATAGTAGATATCTGTTTGGTTTTACGCTCAATAATAAATCGTATAGATTTTGTCGTGTTCCCCAAGGATATACTGAAAGCCCTAGCATCTACAGCCAGGCTTTGAAACGACAACTAGATTCCTTTAAATTGCAGTCTGGCGTTGCGCTCATCCAGTACGTGGATGACCTTTTGCTTGCCGCCGACTCCTATGCAGATTGTGAACAGAGTGCACTTGCATTACTTTCCTTTTTGGCACAACATAATCACAAGGTTTCCAAGAAAAAGCTTCAATACTGTAGACCCCAGGTGACCTACCTCGGTCATCTGTTGTCTAAGGAGGGGCGGGCATTAACTAACCCTGGGCGAAGAACTACGCTCCGTTTGCGGAGTTTGCGGAGTTTTGGCAACTCCGCGTTCCGCGGAGTTCGCGTAGCTGCCGATAACTCTGCTATCCGGTGCGGAGCGTAGTTGTCGCGCGCTAAATAACATTGTCGCGCGCTAAATAACATTATCGCGTGCGCGGCAATAGCTTACCTTGGTTCTGCGTTCGCTTTTTCCCGGTCGCGTCGGCCACCATGTTTGTAAACCCTTCCGTGCAGCTGTGCGAACGCGATAAAGTCATTGGAAGCGCGATAAAGCCATAAGGACACGCGAGTATGTTTGTTGGTAAGATCGAGTTGCCGAACACGCAGAACCTGCAATCTTGCACAGAATAACTCGCGAGCATGTTAAAAGTTAAACCATAATAATAAATTACCATTTTGGTTAGCAAACAAGTGAGAAACCCCTCAAAGTTGTACCTTTGGATGTATTTTTTGGGGGGAAGGAGTCCTCTTTCTGTTTCTACTGTATTTTTGAATATTAAGGAGGAAGGGCTCTGGAGTTTACAACTTCCTGTTCCTGTCCACCAGGCTCCTCCCAGTGCTTTGTCCATGAGGTGGTCACTTTCATTTGGATTTTGAGCTGGCAGGATCACTTTCTGTGTGTGTTGGCTGCATTACTGCTTTTTTTGAATCTTACTGAGGACTTTTGGATTTTGAATTCTCTTTTTCAAGTAAGTTCAGTAATGTATGAGTGAGTATGATGTTGTAGACTTGTGTTTGTTTGATTTAAAATGTTTTAACTACATTATTCATTCCTTGATTTAAATTATTGATGGGTGCCTACTTTTATGAGGTCCCAACTTGTATTTCTTTTTAAATTTCATCCAGGCTACATAGAGAGGTACCCATGGGTAAAATCATAATTCTGTGTTTAAATTTTTATTCAAGTTTGTAAACAAACATCATGGCTGGCATTGGATTATGGTCATCATTATGCAATAGCAATGTCTGCTGTGGAATTTCTGTTTGTGTAATGAAAAAGTTTTTTTATTTTTTTAAGCCAATAGCTGACCCTAGTACTCCATGTAGTTAGTGTGTAGGCATGTTTGAGTTCATTGTAATAACTTTCTGTGGTTGGCCTGGCCATGTGTTGTTGGCGGCCATTTTATGTTTCCCAGCCACTTTGGTCTTGCCATAGGCCTCCAAACTTGTGGCCTACTCTTCCAGTAGGCCAGAGGTACTAGTCATAGGGTCATGAAAGGTAATCAACTGTTTTTCTGGTGTACCTCTAATTAGGAAATCATGGATGGACTGGATTGATTTAGAAAATCTTATGTTTATGTGTGGGGTATGTCAGGTTTCGGGTGTCTGTCAATTTCTGCCATTAGGTAACCCTAGGAATACAGCTCGGGTAGTTTTGGTAACGTCGCGCCGTGTGAGAACGCGACCTTACCTTTTTTGTCTTTTTCGCGCGCTCAATGTACTGGCTCGGGAACGCGATAACGACTTTTTACTCGATTCGCGTTGCCGAACACGCCGATTTTGCATTCTCGCGAACAATATGTCCCGAGTTGCATAAAAGTTCCTCGAAAATGTTTAATGTGTCCCCTGTGCTACCAAAAAGTCCTCATTTTTTGTGTTATTTACTTATTTGGTTGTAGTTTTGTCTTCCTGGAGCATGGGCCACTCCCAGTTCCTTTCTGTCCTCTATGTAATGATTTCTTGTTTATGGTTGGGGTGACCAATTTGGGGGGTGGTGTCTGGTGTGTTCATTTTGTGAAGCAAAGCATTGTCCCTTTGGCATAGGCATTTATTGTCTGTCCTCTCTTTCTTTTCATGTAGTGGTGAGGGCCATTTTGTGTGTACTTACTTCCTTTGTGATGATTCTGCTATGTTGTTGTTGGTGGGCAGGCTATGTGGTGGCGGACATTTTGTGTATGCTTCCTTTGTGACTGATTTTGCCATGTGGTGGAGGCCATTTTGGGTGCATCCCCTTTCCATGTTGTCTTTGGGTGTCCCTGTCCTCCTGGCCCTATGGAGGCGGCCATTTTCTGTGTCCTTCCCTGGTCCTCTTCTTTTGCCATAGCCATCCAAGGCTTTTGTAGGTACTACCACTCAAAGCCATAGGTGCATTCAAGTTAATCAACTATTTTTGTGGTGTAACTTTAATTACAGCGTGTATGGCTTTGGATTGCTTCACATTTTTTTGTAATGGTGGTACTTTTAGTTTTTTGGTTGCTTGTGTGTAGCTATTATGGCACTCCCTGCCATTAGGTAACCCTAGGAATACAGCTCGGGTAGTTTTGGTAACGTTGCGCCGTGTGAGAACGCGACCTTACCTTTTTTGTCTTTTTCGCGCGCTCAATGTACTGGCTCGGGAACGCGATAACGACTTTTTACTCGATTCGCGTTGCCGAACACGCCGATTTTGCATTCTCGCGAACAATATGTCCCGAGTTGCATAAAAGTTCCTCGAAAATGTTTAATGTGTCCCCTGTGCTACCAAAAAGTCCTCATTTTTTGTGTTATTTACTTATTTGGTTGTAGTTTTGTCTTCCTGGAGCATGGGCCGCTCCCAGTTCCTTTCTGTCCTCTATGTAATGATTTCTTGTTTATGGTTGGGGTGACCAATTTGGGGGGTGGTGTCTGGTGTGTTCATTTTGTGAAGCAAAGCATTGTCCCTTTGGCATAGGCATTTATTGTCTGTCCTCTCTTTCTTTTCATGTAGTGGTGAGGGCCATTTTGTGTGTACTTACTTCCTTTGTGATGATTCTGCTATGTTGTTGTTGGTGGGCAGGCTATGTGGTGGCGGCCATTTTGTGTATGCTTCCTTTGTGACTGATTTTGCCATGTGGTGGAGGCCATTTTGGGTGCATCCCCTTTCCATGTTGTCTTTGGGTGTCCCTGTCCTCCTGGCCCTATGGAGGCGGCCATTTTCTGTGTCCTTCCCTGGTCCTCTTCTTTTGCCATAGCCATCCAAGGCTTTTGTAGGTACTACCACTCAAAGCCATAGGTGCATTCAAGTTAATCAACTATTTTTGTGGTGTAACTTTAATTACAGCGTGTATGGCTTTGGATTGCTTCACATTTTTTTGTAATGGTGGTACTTTTAGTTTTTTGGTTGCTTGTGTGTAGCTATTATGGCACTCCCTGCCATTAGGTAACCCTAGGAATACAGCTCGGGTAGTTTTGGTAACGTCGCGCCGTGTGAGAACGCGACCTTACCTTTTTTGTCTTTTTCGCGCGCTCAATGTACTGGCTCGGGAACGCGATAACGACTTTTTACTCGATTCGCGTTGCCGAACACGCCGATTTTGCATTCTCGCGAACAATATGTCCCGAGTTGCATAAAAGTTCCTCGAAAATGTTTAATGTGTCCCCTGTGCTACCAAAAAGTCCTCATTTTTTGTGTTATTTACTTATTTGGTTGTAGTTTTGTCTTCCTGGAGCATGGGCCGCTCCCAGTTCCTTTCTGTCCTCTATGTAATGATTTCTTGTTTATGGTTGGGGTGACCAATTTGGGGGGTGGTGTCTGGTGTGTTCATTTTGTGAAGCAAAGCATTGTCCCTTTGGCATAGGCATTTATTGTCTGTCCTCTCTTTCTTTTCATGTAGTGGTGAGGGCCATTTTGTGTGTACTTACTTCCTTTGTGATGATTCTGCTATGTTGTTGTTGGTGGGCAGGCTATGTGGTGGCGGCCATTTTGTGTATGCTTCCTTTGTGACTGATTTTGCCATGTGGTGGAGGCCATTTTGGGTGCATCCCCTTTCCATGTTGTCTTTGGGTGTCCCTGTCCTCCTGGCCCTATGGAGGCGGCCATTTTCTGTGTCCTTCCCTGGTCCTCTTCTTTTGCCATAGCCATCCAAGGCTTTTGTAGGTACTACCACTCAAAGCCATAGGTGCATTCAAGTTAATCAACTATTTTTGTGGTGTAACTTTAATTACAGCGTGTATGGCTTTGGATTGCTTCACATTTTTTTGTAATGGTGGTACTTTTAGTTTTTTGGTTGCTTGTGTGTAGCTATTATGGCACTCCCTGCCATTAGGTAACCCTAGGAATACAGCTCGGGTAGTTTTGGTAACGTCGCGCCGTGTGAGAACGCGACCTTACCTTTTTTGTCTTTTTCGCGCGCTCAATGTACTGGCTCGGGAACGCGATAACGACTTTTTACTCGATTCGCGTTGCCGAACACGCCGATTTTGCATTCTCGCGAACAATATGTCCCGAGTTGCATAAAAGTTCCTCGAAAATGTTTAATGTGTCCCCTGTGCTACCAAAAAGTCCTCATTTTTTGTGTTATTTACTTATTTGGTTGTAGTTTTGTCTTCCTGGAGCATGGGCCGCTCCCAGTTCCTTTCTGTCCTCTATGTAATGATTTCTTGTTTATGGTTGGGGTGACCAATTTGGGGGGTGGTGTCTGGTGTGTTCATTTTGTGAAGCAAAGCATTGTCCCTTTGGCATAGGCATTTATTGTCTGTCCTCTCTTTCTTTTCATGTAGTGGTGAGGGCCATTTTGTGTGTACTTACTTCCTTTGTGATGATTCTGCTATGTTGTTGTTGGTGGGCAGGCTATGTGGTGGCGGCCATTTTGTGTATGCTTCCTTTGTGACTGATTTTGCCATGTGGTGGAGGCCATTTTGGGTGCATCCCCTTTCCATGTTGTCTTTGGGTGTCCCTGTCCTCCTGGCCCTATGGAGGCGGCCATTTTCTGTGTCCTTCCCTGGTCCTCTTCTTTTGCCATAGCCATCCAAGGCTTTTGTAGGTACTACCACTCAAAGCCATAGGTGCATTCAAGTTAATCAACTATTTTTGTGGTGTAACTTTAATTACACCGTGTATGGCTTTGGATTGCTTCACATTTTTTTGTAATGGTGGTACTTTTAGTTTTTTGGTTGCTTGTGTGTAGCTATTATGGCACTCCCTGCCATTAGGTAACCCTAGGAATACAGCTCGGGTAGTTTTGGTAACGTCGCGCCGTGTGAGAACGCGACCTTACCTTTTTTGTCTTTTTCGCGCGCTCAATGTACTGGCTCGGGAACGCGATAACAACTTTTTACTCGATTCGCGTTGCCGAACACGCCGATTTTGCATTCTCGCGAACAATATGTCCCGAGTTGCATAAAAGTTCCTCGAAAATGTTTAATGTGTCCCCTGTGCTACCAAAAAGTCCTCATTTTTTGTGTTATTTACTTATTTGGTTGTAGTTTTGTCTTCCTGGACAGGCCATGTGGTGGCGGCCATTTTGTAGGTACTTCCTTTGTGCATTTATCATTGGCCTCCCTGCTTTTGGTCTGATCTGATAGTAGGACAGACTCCCAGAGGTGGTACTTAGTTACTAGTTAGCGGGGCTGCTTTATGTAGCTGTTTCTATTTGGTCTATTTAATTACCATCATTACGGCATGTGTGTATGCCATTGCATTTCCAAGTTGGTTGTCTGGGCAGGGGGGTAGGTAACTTTTTTGTGTGTGTAATAATTTTATGACTTGTATGTGTTTTTGCCGTGAAGTTTTACAAACTCTTAGCCATGGGGTATTTTTATTTTCCTTGCATTAACCTGTCATGACTCATGTGTAGCAGGCAACCTCCTTTTTCTGTCCATATTGGTATATGATAGGCCTGCTTGACTTTATTATTGGTTATTTCTAGCTGGGAGCTGTGGTGCTCGTACTATTAGTCTTCTTTTTTGTGTTTTATACATTGCCCTGTGTGTCTTTCAATTGTTCATGTGTTGTTGGCTTACTGCTTGTTTGACTGACGTTTTCTGTCTTCTTTGCTTGTAGGTGCACAGAAAAAGACTGAGGAGGTGCTGGCTGTTTTCATCCATCGCCCGTTCAACTGCCAGACGGACGTCCTTCAATTGTACGCCACGTGTGGGGTGTGACTCATCTGACCACACATCTCTGCAATTTGTGCTACTGAGTGCTGCTGTGTGCTGCTGACATCAGAAGAAGATGGGTCCTAAGAGAGCAGTTACCAGGTCCTCCACCACCAAGAAAGTTGCTGAGAAGAAGGTACAGAAAAAGGAAGTGTCACTTAAGGCTGGTATGGACCCCCAAACCTTTTTTGGGCCCCCAAAACGTACGCCTGCAGCAGCGGTGTCCATGGTGCAAGCTGGAGCCAGCACATCCGCATTAGCGGGGGCAAGCCACCAACCCAGGGCCAAGCACATGAGGGTCGAAGAGGTAGCCGACCTAGTGTTACAAAGCAGTGATACTGAGCCTGAACTTAACTTATCGCTGTCTCAAAGTAGCACACAATCCACGCAAGCTGAAAGTGCTGAACAACCGCCGCCAGCAGTAGATGTTCAACAACCACAACCACTTCCCGCAATAGTTGTTGAAAAACCACAACCACCGCCCGCAATAGTTGTTCAACAACAACAACCAAATCCCACAGTAGTAGTTGTTGAAGAACCACAGCACGCTATAGTACTTCCTCAAGAACAACAACCACCGTCTCCGCACGCAATAGTGGAAGTTGTTCCTCCCGATGTCGGGGCAGTTCAGGAAGTAGAGCCTCATTCCGAGCAAGAAGAAGAGGAAGCCACTTCTGGAGGTGATCTACTGTCTTTAAATTTACGAAAGGAAAGGAGGGTTAGTGGCAGTGCATCGAGTTCTTCGCATAGCATCCCTTCAGATGACCTTGATAAGGAATGGCATCCACGACGAAGAACTGAGCATTCAAAGGAGAGGCATCAAAAGACCAGGCTGGGAAAAAGGAAGGATCCGTCAAGGCTTGAACTTCCGGAGTTCGATGTAGGTGAACAGGATACTGATGGTGATAAAGACGGGTCTGACACTGACAATGTCATCATCACAAGCGTTATTCCTGGTGCAGAGGATGTAGAGACCAGCATTTTCACCCTATCCAGAAGGGCTGCGATTAGTGATGAGCAGGTAGCACGTGTAACTCCTACACACTCAGCGCCCAAAGTAACACCAGCTCCCATTTTTGCATCAGCGAAGGCCCGGCAGCGTGCGACATCCAGCGCAAGCGCCACCTCAACAGAAGGAGGTAGTGGCAGTACTAGTACTGAACTGTCACATAGGGAAATGCAACAAAAAGGCTCCAGTTCATCCGGGATTGGAAGTGGGTCCTCCTCTTCCTATGGCAGGAGACAAAAGTTTAGCTCCCCAGTCTGGGATTTTTTTACGGTTCACCCACATCAGGAGAACATTGCTATATGCTCCATTTGTCACACCAATGTTAGTCGTGGTAAGATTGGTACAAACTATGGTACTGGAGGCCCAACGACCCATATGAAAAAAACACACACAATTGTATGGGAGAACCACCTTGCAAGCTTACAAAAAGATGTAAGCACTGGTGTTGGTGGGGAGGATACAGTACTACAAGGTCCACTCATGGAAGAAGAGGGAGACGATGACCTTCTATCTGGGAGTGGTACACCAATGAGCCCTGTCGCCAGCACTGGAGTGGTGCAGTCCAAATCCTCAGCATCAGCAACTTCTCAGTGGCACCAGAGTCAGCCGGAGACACCAAGGGCAAGGAGTGAAAAGTCTGCGTTGAAAGGTGGTCCGTCTAGCAGAACAGACAGAATTACCAAGCAGCTTACCATTACTGGCATGTTTAGGCAGGAGGGAAAGTACGAGCGGAACCACCCAACAGCACGTTTGTACAATGCGAAACTTGCAAAAATGTTGGCACTGGACCTTCTCCCATTTTCATTTGTTGAGGCAGTGGGATTTCGGCAATTAGTGGCAACACTCGCCCCAAAATGGGACGTTCCCAGTCGCTACTATTTTGCAAGAGTTGCTATTCCAGCACTACACCACGACGTGCTGGGATTGATTGGGAAAGCCTTACAACAGAGTGTTGTCCATTGTATCCACCTGACAACCGACATGTGCAGCAGTCGCGAAGCCACAGCAGATTACATGTGCATCACCGCACACTGGATCTCTTTTGCAGGTGTGAAAGACAAGTTAACATCAGGCCTTCTTGATGTTGCTGGGATTTTCAATGACACTCGCAAACATGCAACTGTAGCCATGTTTGGTATGGAGAAAAATCATACTGCTGACAACATTTTGTCTGACTTTAACAGCAAGGTCTTTGAATGGCTGAAACCAAGAGGCCTTAAGATTGGTTTTGTTGCCACCGACAATGGCAGTAATGTAGTGAGGGCAATGAAAGATGGACAGTATTTCAGGGTACCCTGTTTGGCACACTGCATTAACTTAGTCGTGCAAGACTTTCTGAAACATGAACTCAAAGTCAGCAACATACTGACCATCTGCAGAAGAATATGCACGCATTTTAACCATTCTTTCAAAGCGCGGAAGCTGCTACGCGTCATTCAGCGGGAGCATAATTTGCCAGTCAAAGCACTGATCCAGGAGGTCCCAACACGTTGGAACTCGACTTATTTCATGCTTGAGCGTCTCTTTGAGCAGTACATACCACTGAATGCTTATGTAATGTCAAGAAGATTTGTGGATCCTACTGTTAATCTTAAAAGCCTGACCGTTGAGATGTGGCAGTGGGACATCATTAAATGCTTGACAGAGATGCTACAACCTTTTGAGGTGTTCACACGTGCAGTTAGCAGGGAGGACTGTACTATGGGCCAAGCCATCCCATTGTTGTACATGCTCGAGCAACAGCTGAAGGAGGTCTGTGAAACATACGAAGGTGACAAAGAAAAAGTTGATGCATGTACCTTGGCCAAGGCCTTACGCAACCGCTTATCTGTAAATGCAAGGCTTAAAATGATTGTGTCAGATCCAAATTACATAACTGCAACAATCTTGGATCCACAGTACAAATTGTTTGTCAGCAGTAGCGCAGTCATTCCTTTTTCAGATGGGGATGTTGCCAATTACAAAAGTTCCATAGCTGTGGAAGCTAATGATTTCGAAACTGAACGGCTGTTACTTAAAGGCCTGACAGTGCCAGCCCAGGACAGTCAAAGTACTCCAGGCCATCCTCCTGAGGCAACTCTGGCAAGTTCATCACAGCATGAGAGCGGTGCGTCCGCTTCCCAGCAGGCACCAACAGTACCAAAAGCAGTACCTACACGATCTGATTCAGCAGACACAACCAAAAGCATAACTGCTTTTTTTCTACAGAAGGGAATGGGTAAGTCCGTTGCTGTTGCAAAGGGGAAAGAGGAGCAGCAAAGCCGAGCACCATTGAACACTGAGCGGATGGTTCAGGCCTATCTGGATGACACAACAGAGGTGTTCATGGAGCAAAGCCCATTGGTCTATTGGTATGAAAGAAGGAGACAGTGGCCAGTGCTGAGCAGGCTGGCGATAAAGTATTTGGCTTGTCCTGTAGCCAGTGTCGCCTCTGAGCGGGTTTTCAGTGCTGCTGGTGCCATTGTGACATCGAAAAGGACCAGTCTCTCCCCCAAAAGCGTCGAGAGGCTGACAATGATAAAAATGAATCAACACTTCATACCACCAGACTATACTGTACGTGAATCAGAGCAGGATGAAGAAAGCGAGCCCGAAGAATTTATCACTGCTGGGTTACATGACCTACTGCTGTCCGGACCCGCAGAGTTTGAGGACGAGCACCTCTTCCCTGACCAATAGGCTGTTAAATTGTGACTTTTTCCCTTCTTTTATTTGTGTTATTTATTTTCTTATTAAAAATGACTTTCTGGTGCATAACTGCTAATCTTAAAATAAAAAGCTCAACCAAATCCATCCCCACCACTCATTCTTTTAATGTACCTACTGGAGTTGCACACCTGTGCATTTTATTTTCGCTGTATCTTTTTTAGTTACCTCCTGGAGTTGCACGCCTGTGCATTTATGTTCCATGTTGACTGCACTCCTCAGAGTCTTGCTGCATCTTCTTGACTCCCACTCAAGTCAATACAATTCCATCTTGGCAGCCATACATTTGATGTTGTAGATGGAGTATAGTACAATAACAATAATGTAGCCTCTAACAGTCCTTCCATAATAAGTGAACCGTACATGACTACAGCCATCCTCTATTTCATTTTAAATCTGCAACTCATAATAACTGCCTTGCTGAGTCTTACTGTTAAGGCTACCACCTCTGTCTGCAGGCATTCAGAGACGACTCTTCTGTGTCAAAAGAAACTTGAGCAGGCATCCACAACTGAAGTCAACTTGTTGTGATGACTCGCATTACAAAGGCTCGGCAGCATCTGTGATCAATCTTCTGACAGTGAAAGAGAAGAAGAGCAAAACAGGTATAAAAATGAATGATGCCATGCATTGCATTGGATGTATTTTTTGGCTGACTCTGAGCTAATGTGCATGGAGTTGAAGTATACTAGTAACTTCAGTTCAGACTCACGTGATAGCCAATTCTTCCATGTTATTTACTAATAATAGAAATTATTTACGCACTTGTGTTCCTACTACTACAGATGCAGTCAGGACTTAATTTATCTTTGCTGTCCGGCGGTTGGATCTGAGCTGATTGATGCACAATGTTTCTTGGAGTGGAATACAAGGTAATAAATAAATACAAATAAGAGTCACAGCACAGTAGACCCAGGCTACTACATGTTTGTGCACAGTGCTGTGGTAGAGTACAATAGAGGTATGATTGATGACTGAGAATGACGCATTGATTTTGTTGATTAATTTTGTAAATGCTAGGTTGCTTTTTCAATTTCATTCACCTTTCTGTGGGTCTGAAATTTTTAGGGAAATGCAGTTTGTATAACGGCCAAACCTGTGTCGTCGTGGGCCTGTTGTTGTGTGCTTGCTCCTGTCTTTTTTTGTACTTCTACATTAAAAATGATATGCAACTAGTAGACTTATACAAATTGTATCCAAGCCGCCTCAGTCTGAAAGTCCTCTCATACGACTACTCCTCTTGTTTTGTATTGTTTTTTTATCTTCACTGTATTACAATTTGTTTAGGTCATTCACATTCTTTTGTATTTGCCTTTTCTTTTTCAGGCTGGACATCTTTCACGGTTCACCCACTGCTTTATAGTATGAGCATCAACTCTCATCCTTACCACAGATCCTCATCATCAAGCAATTGGATTGCGGGAAACCAAGAATCATATTCAGCGTGTCCTTTTCTTACGTCCATTGCTTACAATCATTAGCTAGCTGATCAACATCATAAATCATCGTCTTCATTGTTTTGCTTTTGTTGTCTCCAATCTCCATGCGTACTGTTTTTCTTTCTCAAACCTTTCCCAAAACCCCCGTACCCATCCATTAAACAATCCCTAACCCTCTTCCCCCGGGCTGCGTGGTTACATTGAGGTGTGATGTTTCTTACATTAAATATACACCAACAATTTGATCACGCGCTTGCTGGGGCAGATGTGGTCAAAGCAACAATAGTGAAATGTCAACAAGGCATGGCCAGGATCTTCTGCGGCTTCCCAACTCAAGCTCTGTGTATAACGCCAAATAATTTACCATTAACATCAAACAACGAATGCATCTAATGAATTGGCGTAATTTTTTGGGTTTAAAGTGTAAAGCTTTATGATTTAGAAAAGTTTGACGTTGCCGTGAGTACTACAAGTAAAGTTGAACTTCTTATCTTCTCTTGCACTTTGTTTCCAGTCCCCAAAACCATTGTTTTGTTTCAGTTTAGCAGTTGCAATATTGGGTCACCCATGCAATGTACTGTACTTACTTATACTACCCCCACATTGTCTGTCACGCAAATGACTGTCTCTTTCTTTTTGTCGCTACTGGCAGGGTCTGTCTACTACTATCACAGAAGTTCTGATTCTGAACCACAGATTCTTTGCCATTGTCTTGGAAATCAAATGCAGCCCTTGCAGTGCCACACTTCATGATAAATCATCATCATCTCATCAGCAATCACAGGTAAGATAAGTTAGCAGTGAGGTATAACGCAAGACAGACTGGTCGTTCTTCTAATACTACAAATATAACTCGGTGAGGGTTTACTGCATCTATCTGTTTGCATGTTAAAGAAAGATGTGGGCAATATATTTAATTATTAAAAAGCACTGTCCGCCGACCTGCATGGCCAAATTAAACCTTGCGAGGTTGCACAACGTACATTATTTGGTGAAACACTCCCCCCTCCAACCCCACAAGAAACGCAAATGAACTTCAAATGTTTTCTTTTTAACATAACTTTGTGTCTCGTTTATTTTAACATAATGTAATATATAACTAAAGATGATACAAAAATAAAATATATATAAATCCTACACCAAGCTGTCCCCCTACCCGCCTCCCCTAACCCCAACCAAATTCCCACGCTCAATGTCATGTAAAAAAAAAGTAAAAACCCAACACCCAATTCCCACCCACCAACAAAAGGATTGAAAAAGGGGCAAACAGGGTCCATCTCATAGCCGGCGGGCTTTTAAGTGTTGATCCACCAGGATCTTTACACGCTCCTCTATCTGTTTTTTAGTCTGACTGCTTTGAGCCTCCAGCCTGGCTACCCGGAGGAGAATTTTTCGCTGGAACTGGCGGCACCTACATTGGCAGCCATGTTGTTGTGGGTGGGTGGACGATGCGGGGAAAATCTGGCGGCGGGCGGCTGCCTGAGCACGCCGACGTACTCCTGCAGGCTTGGGGGCCGGGGCATTGGAAGAGGCAGCAGCTGCTGCCGCCGCCTCCTCCTCCTCCTCCTCGGCCTGAGCCACCAGCCGGCGGTAGGCCTCAACGATGGCCTGCAGTTTCCGCTGACGGGCCCGGACTGCCAGCTCCTTCCTCGTTGGTTTAGAAGGAGTAACTATAAAGAAAGAGACAGAATTGTTGTAATCAAAAATCCCAGCAAATAAAGAACGCAAAATGGATCCAACACATAGTGGGCGGCACAGTACAGTAGCAATAGCAAGCAAGTTGAGTACCTAAAATGTTGTTTTATCTATCTTGAACATTCTACGCCTTATATACTTCATTTGTCTGCCTTTTTGGCACGGCATTATGCCTGCCCTAGTAACATAGTATGGGTGTACTTGAACGGTCACATACGAACACCTGTCTTTTTCATATCTCGTTCTTTTATATCATATACTCTGTGCTTCCGGGAAAAGTGACAGTCTCAAACTAACATTAAATTAACAGTGGCCAGCTAGTACTAATAAATGTCTACTCTAGAGACTATCATTCTTTATATCGCCAACAAACGTTAGGTGGTTTGTGTTTCGCCAGCAACGACCCGGAATGCATCCAGTCGTCCCCTCCTTCCCTTGCCTTTGTGTTTAACCAAAACACCGCTGCCAACACTAGTATCCACTATCCACTAACCACCAATATTGGATGTGTCTCCCACCCACGCAGGCAGCTGTGTTTTCCACTTTCTATGCTTCCACAACAACCCACGCATCCAACTGCTCTCAAACACCTGCATTGCTGATTCCAAAGTATCCTTCTATATTATATGATTAGAGCTTTTTCCTTGCACCTTTCATCATACTTAAAATCAATCTCATGTTAATCCATCACGGTCATGTAATGTTGTGGATAAGACTTTTTTAGTCTGCCACCAACCTTTCACAGCTGAGTTGTAGTCACATAGAAGAGGCATGTATAACTAATTTTATCAATTCTGGCCGGTGGTAATGCTTTTGCTAAGCTTGGTAATGAGAACAGTGGCGTCATATATTGTCCAGTAGAACTTCAAGTTCACTATAAATATCAGAGTACAGTGAGGAAGTTTTCCCCACCCACCAAGTAATGCGGATCACTATTGAATGTAACTTACCATCGCCCACCGTTGTTGTCTCCTCCCCCGCTGCTGCCGGTGCTGCTGTAGGTGCCTCTGGTGGTCCTCCATTCCCCTCCGGGATCGCCTCTGCTGACGGCGTTGCAGCGCCGCTGCCCCCGTCGGCACTGGTGGATGGTACCGGTTCTGCAAAAATAAAAATAAGTAATTAAGTACACCTTTTTAGATGGATGCACAGCCCCCATTGTACTTGTTCACCAAGAACGGAGTTCTGCAAAACAGTTAAGTACAACGTAATCACTAGTAGTCCACATTGCCTAGTACAGCAGAGTAAGTAACACACTACACATATCAGCATTTATTTGGTATGGTATGGTACCCAAGCTCATCTCATCTATACTGGTACTCTAGTCCTTGGAAAGTTAGACTGAACCATGTAACCTAACCAGTTTACTTTGTACATCAATGACATGTCTACAGTTTTGCGCATGCTACCTCACAGCTTGTTGCGCAGTACGAGGAGACGCCTTTGAGGCCACATGATAGTTCAAAGCATACACCTGAAGAGTTTGGAAAATAGAGGCCCGTATTTACTTTTTGAATGTGGATTGTGGAGTCCAGTTTCCTTACAGCCTCAGGTTACACCTTCTTTTTTGCATGACAGCTAAAAAGTTGAATAAATGTATGTAATGTTTTCATACTGTCTAACGTGCACCACTTTTGTCATTATCTTTCGGCAGATGAGAAGATTTACTTCTACGAAGCAAAGATTTGCAGAGCTTACCAACAAGAGGCATATGCAACCAGTATACGTTCAATGGTGAGGGGTCTCGGACATTTCCCACATTTCCCTATCGTGCACTGGTAGCTGTACAAATGTAGGATACTTTTTATTGAGCCTTTTTTAACTCTGGATTTCTTCTGGTGGCCCTGCCCTTGACGTATTTGACAGAACAACTTAAAAACATTGATGTTACTTACTTAGTTACTTCTAACAAAATAAAGGTTTTGAAGTACCACATTGACTCGGAAGTATATTTTCAGTGTCTGTTGTCTTGTAGACTTACACGAGAGAGTGAGAAAAAGGGGGTTACTTAGGTTATGGATTGTGTAATAAAAAAAGCATTTGGCATCTTCATATTGGGGTTCAGGAAAGGGGTAATTGAATAATTGACCAATGACTGAGCCCATATAGGTTGTCGTTCATTGAATTGTGGGTTCCTCTGAGTTCTGTGACTGAGGTGTAAGACTGTAAGTAAGTAAGGTCCAACCTGCCTATCAACAACAACATCCAATTTTGGGGTGCATACATAGTTATGTATGTCACTGCATAGAAGAATACCCGCAAGAGTAGTAGTGGTATTCATTACTAACGCTTACAAAATAGTAGACCAACATCTGCATGCATACTTGGTTGGTGTCAATTGCCAAAGAAGAGACATTACAGAGGAAAAAGCATAAGACAGGAGTGGACCCTGTGCCTTCCGCTATTCGATCACAGATTTTTTGAAAAGATTGATACCTTAACTAAACAGTTAGGTGAAATGTCATTAATCGGTTGGAAAAAAAGCTCCGTTAGAAAGTTAGGGAAATATCATTGTTCCAAAAGAAAACACTGTTGGACTTACTAGGGACAGCAGCAGGATCCTCAGTAGAGGAGCTCTGTGCCTGTGGTTCACAATCACGTTCACCCGCCGACTCGGTCCCAGCCTTCTGCTTGCCCCTGGGTTCTGTGGTTCATGTAAGAAATAATAAAGAAAGACAAAACATTGAGTGCTGTGAAACATAGACAGCAAGCATTTCAAAAACCACTGCTACAACATTAAAAGAAACAAACATTGGTCTACCAAATGACTACTGCCTTGCATGATTCACTGACTAGTGTACTTGGTGAAAACAAATCAAATGTTCCATAAACATTCTGATTGCAGATTACTAAGTAACACAGAGGCAGTAAGACCTGAACAACACCACAGATTCAAGAATGTAAGTAGCCATTTCTTTTTCATTTTTTGCCAGCAAAATACATAGATCGCAAGGAGGAGACAAGCTTAACTTTGTGCATACTAACTAACACGAAATTGTACGTTCATGGCATCATATTTTGTTTTGCTACTGACTGAATGCTACTGCTGCCCTACCCACTCAATAAACAAACTACATCAGTTCTATGGAGGGCTGAGGCAGGGGCGGCTATAGGCTCATGGTGGTCCTGGACTCCTGGCCAGGGAGCGTAGGTGGGGGGCCCGGAAGAGGAGGTCGGGGCGGAGCACGGAGGCCAGTGAAGAGGGGGGAGTCAGGGTGTTTGGAAGTGGAACAGAGCCGGAGGCACCAAATCCCTGCCAGGGGCCGCCACGCAAATATGTATCCATCCTCTGAGGATTATTAAATTAAGGATATATATTGGTGGGGTGGCCCCTGGCGTTTAGTGGCCCTGTGCAGTTGCACAGCTTGAACATGCCTAAATCCGGCCCTGGCTGAGGTAAGAAGAACAAAGTAACTTTTGCATTCATTGCCAGAGGAGTATTATTCATGCAGAAGAGAAGGCCGTGAAAAAAAGATACAATATGCATTGCAAACACGTACAATTATCCATCAACGGCTATTTCACTGACGGACAAAGGAAGGACAAGACTCTATTAATAGCATTAACTAACTTCAGTTCTCTACAATAAAGAAAATCTCACACCAATAAACAGCAAAAGCTAGCGCCAAATTGAACACGCAAGAGTCAGTGAAGATGAAGAAGTGCAGCATAGACCAGTGTCATACAATTACAGTAGATATAATAACGGAATACATCGGAAATGTAACTAGGAGCACCAGTCATTGCGTTACTTATTCAGCCAAGATTTACAAAGATACAACAACAATACTTATACTACTATAGAGATATATTATACACACTTTTTTTTTTGGGTAGCCACTCACCAAGACCCACGACCTCGACGCGAAGCAGGTCCAACAGGTCCTGCTCCCGGTCCAAAATGTCTGCCCAACGGTGGGTCAGCTGGTGGTGGGTACGCCGGATACCGGAGCAGCGGAAGACTGCCCGGCGCACCTTCACCCACCGCCGGAGACGCTCCTCAATATGCTGGTAGCCGGAGTCGGGCCTGCCACCTGCTGCCAACATCAAGGGGAGGTAGCGCTGGATAAAAAAAACCAGGGCAGCCACCTCCTCCTCCCCAAAAAGTTGGCGGGGCCTCACCCCTTGGGGGCGCATTCTGCCGCAAGGCAGCCTAGTTTTTTGGGGCACTGGCGCCTTGCCCTTTGAGCCGCCGCTGCTGCTGGCGCCCTTGACCATGGTTCTGGGTGGAGGGTAGAAGAAAACTAAAAGTTCAAGACAAAAAGGTAGGGGAAAGAAGAAGCAAGGTAAAAGAACAAGAAGGAAGTAAAAAGCAATAGAAAAGTTGTAAAAGTAGAAATAAAATGAAAAATATAAACCTAGGCACAGAGAGAAATAGGTAATAACTAAAGAAAGTTAGAAAAAGTGGGTAAAAAGACAAGGATTAAAGAGATTTTAACAGGATGCAAAAGTAGGCCCAAAACCATAGCCAGAGTGTGTGATCCACAAGATGGCTGCGCCCATCGCGACTGCATGGGTAGGTTCGCGCGATATTTAGCGCGATCACGCACTTTTGTAGTGCGAACGAGAAGATGAGTTCCCGAACATGTCTTGCACAACGCGACCACGTTAATTGTGACCCGGAACAGGAAATAAGGGAACGCAAGCAGGCGGGACAAACCTCTGTGGTAATTTAGCGCGCTAGCCATCCCGAGCATGCAGGCAACGCCCCGAACACGCGCACCGCGCTCCCGAAGACGAAAAACGGCGCGCAAACGGGCCCAGCAAGCAACTCCGCATGCTTGCGGAGCTACGCGTAGTTCGCGGAGTGCAACTACGTCTTCGCGTAGCTCCGCGGAGTCCGACTCCGCGAACTACGCCCAGGGTTATATCTGATCGAATTCAAGCAATTTTAGATACACCAGTCCCCCGCACGCAGAGAGATGTGCGTGCCTTTATAGGGTTGACATCCTTTTGTAGACAATGGATCATGGGTTTTTCACATATCATAAAACCTTTGCTAGCATTACTGTCCAAAGCTACACCGATGCCGCTTGAGTGGACAGATGAATGTCAGAAAGCTTTTGAACAGTTGAGACAGGCCCTTTGTTCCGCACCCGTGTTAGGAACACCAGACTACACGAAACTTTTCAGATTATACGTGCACGAGAATGATGGGTGTGCGTTGTCAGTGCTAGTGCAGTTACTCGGGGATAAGCAGAGACCATGTGCATACTTCTCTGCCATTTTGGATCCTGTAGCACGAGGGCTGCCTGGGTGTTTTCGAGCAGTAGCGGCAACAGCAGTAGCCATACGACAGAGTGAGGGCATAGTGTTATCACACAAATTGTTGGTGTTAGTTCCTCATGCAGTAGATGCCCTGTTAAACCAAACAAAGACCCAATACCTCACGAGTGCACGACTTACAGGATACGAGCTGACACTCTTAGCGCCACACATAACATTGAAAAGATGCGCTACTTTGAACCCCACGACTTTATTGCCCTATCCGGCCGAGGAGGGTCAGGAAGAAAAACATCACGACTGTGTTTTCCTGACTGAGGAACAGACAAAGGGTCGTGTTGACTTACAGGATGTGCCACTTCCTGATGTGGATGGGGAACTGTGGGTTGATGGATCGTGTTTGAGGCTGCCAGATGGTACGACTTCCGCAGCATATGCGATCACGACTCTTAAGACGGTGGTCGAAACAGCTAGAATACCACAAAAATCGGCTCAGGCAGCAGAGCTGATAGCTTTAACAAGAGCCTGCGAATTGAGTGCTGGCCTATGTGTGAACATATACACGGACAGCCGGTATGCCTTTGGAGTGGCCCATGACTTCGGGCTTCTCTGGAGAGAACGCGGGTTCCTGACGTCACACGGAGAGCACATTATGCACGGAGAGCTAGTGCGTGATCTCCTGAATGCGTTGCTCAGTCCTAAAAAAGTAGCGATAGTGAAGTGCAGTGCCCATAAGAAGATTACGGATAAAGTGGGCCAAGGAAATGCCTTTGCAGACAGCATAGCAAGGCAGACGGCTATGTCCCGAACTAGCTCCCCTATGTACGTGGTACAATCACAGGCTGAGAGATGGAGTGACGCTAGAGCAGAGATACGGGATATTCAAAAATCAGCTACAGAATCTGAACTTGCGGCTTGGGCAGCAGATGGGGTACTAGATGACGAAGGTTGTTGGAGAAGCAAAGACATGGAGAAGTGGAAATTGCCTGCGGCTTACTTACAGGCGATGGTCCAGATGACTCATGGACTGGCCCATGTCGGAGCCCTTGCAATCACTCGTCTTTTAACACGAGTTTGGGAACATCCGGAGATTGCAAATACTGCAAAGAGAGTAGTGCAGACCTGCCTGGTGTGTTTGCAACACAATCCTGGGAAGGGGACCCATACTCCGAAAGGAGGGTTCGTTCCACCTTCTGCACCGTTTGAAGTGCTTCAAATGGATTACATCCAACTCGAGCGCTGCAATAACCTGAAGTACGTTCTAGTGGTGGTGTGTGCTTTTAGCAAATGGGTTGAGGCCTACCCCACGAAAGACAATACGGCTTTGACAACAGCTAAGGTGTTGCTTAAGGAATTCTTTCCTCGCTTTGGAGTTTGCAAGTTTTTGTGGAGCGATAATGGGCCCCATTTTGTTGGAAAGATTGTGGAATATGTACTGAAGGGGTTAGGGATTCAGCAAAAGTTCCACGCTGTATTCCACCCTCAGTCAGCAGGTTTGGTCGAGCGGTACAATGCCACGTTGAAGCTTAAGCTGGCCAAAATTGTGGCGTCTACATCGTTGAAGTGGCCAGATGCGTTGCCGCTAGCACTACTATCTCTCAGATCAGTACCCCACTCACGAACCGGCCTTACGCCCTATGAGGTGGTGTTTGGCCGCCCTATGAATATCTGGGGGGTGCCCAAGCCGCGATTAATACATGATGTGCCTTGTGTTATGATGAATGATTATTTGGCACGATTAACAAATGATTTGCTCTCTATTCATCAACAGGTTCGAGAAGCGCTCCCTGATAACTCCGCTGGAGAGGGCCACGATCTTCGTCCTGGGGACCATGTAATGGTCCGTTCGTTTGAAAGAGCAAGCAGTCTGGAGCCCAGGTGGAAGGGCCCTGAGCAGGTCCTCCTGGCAACCCGAACCGCAGTACGAGTGACGAACAGGAAGCGGTGGGTGCATTCGACACATTGTCGCCGTGTCTCTCCGGATCTGGTGACTCCTGCTGTGTTGACTGATTATAAAGAGATCTTGGAGAAAGAAAAGAGCCCAGCTGTGACGTCGGCCGAAGTGGAGGGAGCCTTCCCGGACCAATCTGCTACCGGAAGAGAGCGCTACGATCTGCGTCCACGATAAGAAGATTTTTGTTCTTTTTGTTAATGACTGGTTGGTTACCGCTCCAGGTTTGTGAAACGGAAACCGGGAATTCCAAGGGGGGGGGATCAGTTCTGCCAGAGTAGCGACACCCGTCTTGGCCCGGAGAAGAAAACAACGGCTACCTCGGAGTTCAGCACCGCATTTTTCCTTTTTTAGGTATACACGCACGTGTATCTGAGACAATCTGTGAACAATTTGTGAACAATTTGTGCCACTTGAGACTTTGCACAAACTTTCTTGAACTATGGCATCAACGGCATCCCGTGATAAGAAAATATTGGGTGCCTTTCTCTTTGTTCTAACTATTGTGGTGATAGCTGTTATGGCCTGGGTAGTCGAACTTGTGGTGCCTGTACGTGAACATTTGCTGCCGACTACCCCGGCACCGTCTGAACACTTTCATTTTACATTGCCATTCCATGAAGAGCGCCATCGCCAAACGTATTTAAATAACAGCTTCATTCAGATTCTTCACCACACGCATAATATGACCAATACCTCTAATTGCTGGGTGTGTGGAATGTTGCCTGGGCACCAGAAGAGAGGGGGCACCCCACTTATTCCACTCCCGTTTTCGCACAATGGGTCATGCAATGCCTGGTACACCCTCCTCTTTACTCTGAGATGGCCAACTAAAGGGGGGGTGCTTTTCCGTTTGAATAAAGTATGTTCTCATGACAAGGATGGGTTTCCCCGGGCTGAGGGCACACGTTTCGAATGGGAAGAATACAGGCCTGACAACGTATCTGCTCCACGTGTATATAGCAATCAGCGAAATGTGAATGTATCCAGTGCTCATGTCATAAATGTCATTGCCACAAAAGCCGATTTATGCATTAGAAACAAGGGTACGATTGCGGTGGGGAAAAGCGAATGTAATATTACTCTCATGTTTGATAGCCCGAATGGCATTTCATTTGTTGCATCTCGAAACACCTACTTTATCTGTGGAACGAAGGGGTACCATCAGCTTCCAGTGGGGTGGTTGGGCACGTGCTATGTATCGTTTGTGCTACCTCCTGTATTCATTGCCCCTCCAATGTACCACAACGATTACACTTTGTACCACGATTTCGTTTTGAACAGGGTTAAACGAACTGTTGCCCTAGAGGACATTGATCAAACGGACACTACGTTACAACAGTATGTGGATTTTAATCTGGGACTATTTTCCTTTGTGGGGGCTGCATTGAACAGCCGGAAAATAAGACGGCTGACACGCGTTGTTGAGGCTGTTGCGAATGACACCGCCGTTGCCCTGGGGAATATTACTGAGGAACTACAGATTTCTAGAATTGTTACCCTCCAAAATCGGATGGTTTTGGACGTGGTTTTGGCAGATCGTGGGGGAGCATGTAGAATTATCGGAAGCAGCTGTTGTGTTTATGTCCCGGATAATTCTCCCTCTGTGTATGATGCTATTTCCAAGCTGCATAAAATAGCTGCCGAAATACACCCGGACAATGGAACTTGGACACTTTCTGGATGGTTCTGGTCCATGATTGCAACTTGGGGCTGGAAACTGTTGACAATTCTCTGTATACTTGTGGGAGCAATGTTCTTTTTATGCTTGTGTATTCAATGTGGCCCTGCCTTATGTTCAATGTGTCTATCAGCTTGCTTGCCATCGAGGCGGGCTCTTGCCCATGACAAAATAATGCTACACAAAGAGGTGACACAAATTATGTTAATAGACATCGAGGACGAACATCCAGACTATGTTCATTATGAGGTAGATTCAGCTAAACGCTAAAAGGGTCGTCTGTCGTAATTGGCCCGTTCGGATTAGCGATTAGCTGAACCTACACGTTGTCCTCCTTAACTTGGCTATATACGATAACGCCATTTTGAATGTTGCAGCGGCCATCTTAGACCATGAGCGGCCTCGTGGCCGACGTGCCCTTTAGTCCTTTGTCCGTTCCGCTGACCACTCTTGTCTGCCCAGCAACAGGCTATTTTTAGCACTGGTCAAGCCACACATGCGCAGTTCCCACTGACCCGTAAACCTTCAGGAATGTGCCGCTAACTGACCAGTGGGTTTGAAACCCTCCAATGAGCTGGCAGTATTCCAAAAGATGACCATATATGTCTCTAAAACTGTGTCTTTACTTGTGCCGCCTATCTTTTATTGCCCCAAAATTGTATATAAACGGGGTCACACCGGTGTTCGGTGTGATACCTCTTGCATTACCGAAGGGTGCTGTTTGAGTGTACCACCACCCCATGGGGTCTTAATAAACTTGTTCTTTGCCTTTTACAGTTTCCGTGCCAACAGTTCTTGTGTGTAAGTGGGTAATCTCTGGAGCGTGTAGGCCTTGGGAACCCCGAAATACTTCAAGGTGGATGGGGCAGCAAGCTAACTGTTCAGAGAAGGCGGGAAGGCCAGTGACAGAACAACGGCCACACAGGGCTGTAATAAGGGAGCAGAGACATGGATGGCTAGGAGGAGGTAATGCAGGAGTAGCGAGCTTGGGTGGGGGCAGCACAATGCCAGGCTTTTCTTCCAACCCCCCATCATCCATTGTGATATGCATCATGCTTAACGTTAAATAAAACCTAGAAATTTGCTGAAAAAAACAAAGATTACAGGGACGGTATAGTTAGACTCAGATTTCACTCATACACAACCAGTGAAATTCAGCAGGTATAGTTACCTGAGCTAACTATAACTTACGCCCCGGCAATGTACTGCTAATGACCTCAGACATTACATCATCATGACATGGTCAGTTACATAACTCATGACATCTCAAATGAGCTGTGAATGGAATGGAACTATAATCGCTAGAACTTTATTTAGGGATAGTGTGTGTTTATTAACACCCCTTTTTTTCGTGTAAGAACCATTATAATACGCAACATGCCCAGATTAATATGGCCAATAGCCTTTTACTTTAAAGTAATGTGTATTCCATTGTTTATGTTGATGTTTGCAATCCTAAGTAAGTTTATTATGAATAAGTGACGTTGACGAGCATACAGGGATGGCTGTCACGGGGCAAGATATGATGAAATGACATTGTATGCATATCAACACTTGTTTTCTTTTCTTTATTGTATCAATTCCTGAATTTTCACATCGTGACCAGGCCAATATGGCCCCCAGCTTTTTGGATTAAAGTAATATGTAGTCCTTTGTTAATGTTGGCAACTGGAGGCATTTGTACATTTAAATAAGGATGCTACAATGATGTCTTGTATCATTATCAAGGTTGGGACGAGCCGAAACGTGTGGATCACATCCCTTGCAGATTAAATACTTCCAAACTACAACCTGAGTGCTGACCTTGAGTGAGTGGAGATTAGAGGAGTGAGAGGAGATTAAATACATATATATAAAATTCACTGAAAAAACCACAAGCTTTAGGGACATTATAGTTAGAAATTAGCATTTAAAAAAACCGCAGAAATTCAATGAAGAAACCACAGATTTCATGGACGTCATAGTTAGTTGGACATTTCACTCATACAAAAACAAGAGAAATTCAGCTGTTATAGTTAGTTGTGCTAACTAGAACTTACGCCCCCACAATGCACAGCTGATGACATCACATATTACATCACTCATGACATGGTCAGTGACATCACTTATGACATCTCAAATGACATTACTGATGACATCATCCACTTGATCATCTGATGCACTTCCTCACACCCTAAAATACAGACTACCATTCTCGACACAACAATACTAGTACAGCTACAATTTTCTGTGCACTATGCATGCAGAACTCTAAGCAGCTTTATAGCATTGATACAGTCTTTTAAATACTCAGTTAGTACCTATGCAGTCTAGGAATCCTTCTGTCTGTCCCATGCACTTGACCATTCACCCATCCAGGACTATGTACGTATCCTATCACTCAGCCAATACTAGTACTTATACATTTAGCATGCACACTCTTTGCAGCACCGAAATTACTCCAGTTATTAGTCAATACTTAAGGAATGGTCAAGCCACTAACCCAAGTACAGGTGCAATGCTTTGTACACTATGCATGCAGATGTCTAACAAGCTACATACTATTAATACGCTCTTATAAATACCCAGTTAATACCTTTGCAATGTTGGAATCCTTCTGTCTGTGCCATGTATTTCTCCAATCACCCATCCAGCACTATCTACATATCCTATTACTCTGCCAATACCTAAGCACTTATAATAACTGAAAAAAATGTTTCGCATTTTTTGATATGTACTACTGTCAAGGTGAGATTAAGTAATCCAAACACACTCAATGCACAACGACATTCAGCTGTGCACTATATAAATAAACCTCTAACCGGCTACTTAGTAAAGTACTACCCATGCAACCTAGGAATCCTCCTGTCTGTCCCATGCACTTCTCCAATCACCCATCCAGCACTATCTACGCATCCTATCACTCCACAATACCTAAGCACTTATAAATTCAACATGTACTCTCCTTGCAAGCACTGCAATTATTCTAGTTACTAGTCACCTAAGGATTGGTCTAGCCAGTAAAATTACTACAGCTACAATATTCTGTGCACTCTGCATGCAGACCTCTAATCAGCTACATAGCATTGATACCGTCTTTTAAATTCTCAGTTAGTACCTATGCAGTCTAGGAATCCTTCTGTCTGTCCCATGCACTTCTCCATTCAACTATCCGGCACTATCTACATATCCTATCACTCTGCCAATACCTAAGCACTAATACATTTAGCATGCACTCTCTTTGCAGCAGTGTAATTACTCCAGTTATTAGTCATATACCTAAGGAATGGCCTAGCCACTAACACAAGTGCAGGTACAATATTTTGTACACTAAGCATGCAGACCTCTAACCAGCTACATAGCATTGATACAGTTTTTTAAATTCTCAGTTAGTACCTATGCAGTCTAGGAATCCTTCTGTCTGTTCCATGCACTTCTCCATTCACCATCCATCACTATCTACGTATCCTATCACTCCACCAATACCTAAGCACTTATAAATTCAGCACACACTTTCTTTGCAACACTGAAATTACTCCAGTTATTAGTTACACACTATTGGCACGCTCTTCTAAGTACCCAGTTAGTACCTATTCACTGTAGGAATCCTCCTGTCTGTCCCATGTATTTCTCCAATCACCCATCCACAACTATCTACTTATCCTATTACTCCACCAATACCTTAGCACTTATAAATTCACTACACACTCTGTTTGCAATATTGTAATTATTCTAGTTACTAGCCATGAACTTATGGAATGGCCTAGCTACTAACACAAGTACAGCTGAAATATTTTGTGCACTATCCAAGCCAACCTCTAACTAGCTACATACTATTGATACACTCTTCTAATTACCCTATCGATATACTCTTCTAATTACCCAGTTAGTACTCATGCAGTGTAGGAATCGTCCAGTCTGTCCCATGTACTTCTTTAATCACCTATCTACCACTATCTACTTATCCTATCACTCCACCAATACGTAGCACTTATAAATTAAGTGTTCACTCTGTCTGCAGCACTGTCATCATTCCATTTACTAGTGGTATTCTTATAAAATGACCTAGGCACCAACACAAGTACACATAAAATATTCTGTGCATAATCCCTCCAAATCTCTAAGCAGATACATACTATTGGTCCACTCCATTAAATACTGAAGTAGTACCGATGCAGTGTAGGATACCTCCTGTCAGTCCCATGCAATCTTCAATCACCCATCCAGCACTATGTTCTTATTGTATCAGTCTGCAAATGCCTAAGCACTTATGGGGCAGATTTACAAGCACCCTGCGCCACCAGTACGTCACTTTTTGTATGTAGTGATGGCTCCAGGCACTCCTTCATACTTACAAGGAGAGGAAAAGCCACCCTGCGTGGGTTTTCCTCTCCTTGTAAATAGGACCCCTTCATACACAGAACTTTGCGTTGAAGGGGCGTTCCATAGGTGTTGCTGTGGGTGTTCCCTCGCAACACCCATAGAACAAGACACATCTCCAGATTTATGAGAAATCGTAAATCTGGAGATGTGTGTGAATGCTGCACAATCCTAGAATTGGGTATCAAGGCGCAACAAGGAGAATTGTTTTCATTGCTCCTCATTGTTTCCTCTTTCAATGTATGCTGCATTCCACAGCATACATTGAAAGAGGAAAATGCCTTTACTGATTGTCTTTTGTGCAGGAAGGTGTCCCTTCCTGCACAAAAACAATCTCCGCACGACACAGACCTCCTTGTACCATGGTGCAAGGGTGCCTGTGTCACCGCATGGCTGCAATTTGTGCAGCAGTGCAGAGGGAAGCACAGAGTTGCGACATATTCATGTACATATTTCACATCCCTGTGCTTCGGAAGTGCCATAATGCAGTGCAGCTAAAGAGCTTGCAGTGTCACGCTGCAGTACTTCCTCATAAATCTTCACCTATAAATTTACCATACACTACTAAAGCATTCTTTCAGTCAATCATGCTGTATACATATATTCAAACAAGGTTTCACACATTACCTTACAATTATAGTTCTTTCTTTACCCAGATAAGGTAGTTCTGATAGGAATTTTTTTTTTCTTCTTTTTTTCATTTGTATTTTTTGAACACTTTTGTATTTTTTGTGTTTTTTCAAAAAATGAACGAAAAAAAGAATGAATAAAACATGAAACTTTTGAAATTACTTATCATTCCAAAAGCAAACAAAAATTTAAATTTACAAAGATAGTTGCGTTGCGTTGCGCAGCACAATCTGCATCCACCAACTGCTCACTGAAGCATATGTTTCTTACACTTCTCACAGTGTTGCTAGAGATAGGTAAATTCTGGCCTAATGTCCATTGCAGGTGTTCCTGAGGACGCTCCAGACGTACATGCCACAGTAGGTGAGGGGTTCAAAGCAGCCCGCCTCATTTCTTCCCGAGCAAGATTGAGAGAATGTGTGGTCTGGAGATGCTTGTACATAGAAGCAGCGCCACAAGAGTATTTTTTTTCACTTCCTCTTGACAGGACTCGGTCACACATTTTGTACGTCACCTTTCTCGTTGTTACTTTTTTCTCTCCAGGTGGAAAAGTGAAAAATTTCCACACAACATATTCCGGCCTCTGTGGAAGTAGTGCCTCCTGCAAGAATTCTTCTTCAGAAGATTCTCTCTCCTGCTGCTGCGGATGTCCAGATGCCATTTTGTTTGATATTTTTTGAAAAACACCAAAAAAACAAGCAAAAAGGGGTCTTGTAGGAAAAGAGATGCCCCTCTAAAGATGCTCCAACAAGAATGATTAAAATGGGTGGGGTCCTTCAATAGTTACAGTGGGAAATGTTATGAACCAATTAAATCTTTTTTTTTGAGGTCACATGGGATCCGTGCATTCTGTGCTCATGAATCACGCACCCAACGCGATTTTGCGAAAATATATTTAAATATAATATACGTTTATTATAAGTACAAATATATTATTTTCATGACTATCTTAGATAATCTCTTGCCCTAATATGTATATTAAAGACACATACATATCATTTTAGAACATAACATTTTTTTGCGGGAGTCACGCCCCCAGCGTGCCCCAACACGTATATGACGTCACGCGGGACCCGCCACCGCGCAAGGGTCGCGTACCATAATGCGCATGTGTCACGAATGCGCTGGAGCAGGAGTCGCGGATTGGTCGCATACCAATTGCGCACATCACGTAATATTAAATGTATATGATGTAACTGGAAAACACGCTGTCGTTGCACACTGTATGTGGATCCTTCATGACTTTTCTAAGATGGCGGCTAGAATCCGCTCACCCACCGTGATGTGTACGCTTTGGGTGCCCGACTGAAAAAAATGTGGAAAAAAAAATAAAATAATATAAATATATTAAAATAAAAAAATAAAACAAAAAAGGAACAATATTTCAATTGGAATTCAAAAAAAATGTTTTTGCAATTTTCAGAAAAATATAGAATGTTATTTAATGAATAAAATATTTATAAATAAAAAGTTAAAAAATTGTAATAAATCAGTACAAAAAAATACACTTAAAAATTTGCATTTAAAAAAACTTTGAAATTCACTGAAAAAAACATAGGTTGCAGAGACGTTACAGTTAGAAATCAGCATTAAAAAAATCTTTGAAATTCACAGATAAAACCATAGGTTTCAGGGGTGTTATAGTTAGCTGGACATTTTACTCGTTATAGTTAGTTCTGCTAACTATAACTCGCACACCCGCAATGCACTGCTGATGATGTCACTTATTACAACATTCATGACATGGTCACTGACATCACTGATGACATCTCAAACCTATGTTTTTTCTGTGAATATATATATATATATATATATATATATATATATATATATATATATATATATATATATTCACTGAAAAAACCATTGATTATAGACCATATATAGTTAGGGATTAGCATTTACAAAACCATAATTTACTCGCACAAAACCATAGAAATTCGCATATATAGTTAGTTGCAATAACTATATATTGCGCACCCGCAATCCACTGCTGATGATGTCACATATTACATCATTCATGACATGGTCAGTGACATCACTGATGACATCACTGATGACATCTCAAATGACATCACTGATGACATCACTGATAACATCTCAAATGACATCACTGATGACATCACTGATGACATCTCATTTGACATTAGTGATCATATCACTGATAATATCATTCATGTGATAATACGATGAACCTCTTCAGACTCTAATATAACCTTAGATACAATCAGTGTAAACAGACACTCACAGATTGTCACTCATCCATGGAGTTACTCATACATCTAGCCAGTCATGCAAAGAATCAATCACACCTCCATTTCCTCAACTATACAGTTATACACACCTTACTAATTCAAACATATTCTAACATAAATTTACTCTCTTATACAATCACTGATACAAGTTCACAATGATCCATACAGCCACTCACACATTCACTGGCTCTTATGCACAGTTATTTATATATGTCAACTCTCACATAAACTGTGTTTTACATATGTACTTACTTGGACATGTAGCACTGAGATATCCATTCACTCACCAATACACTCATGCACACAATCAACCGCCCATGCAGCTGTTTCCACATGCACTTTTGAACCCATACATCTAGTGAATCAACTGCTCACACATCTTTGCACAGAGTCATACACCTCCCAGCCACTCATACACATACTCAGTCTCCCATACAAATACTTGGGCAACCAATCAATAACCCATATAGTTACTCATATAGCTACTGATTAACACATTCAGAAGTTTACAGAACAACAGACATAATGATGCACAAATTAAGACAGTTTACTCACTAACCCATGTACTCAGTGAGACACATTTAATCACTCTCTCATACAGTCAGTCATGCACCTACTAAATTCTTCATCCAGACACTTATACATCCACTCATTCTTCAATATGTAAGACATATTTAAACACACAGTCACTGGATGATGTCATCAGTGATGTCATCAGTGATGTCACTGACCATGTCATGAATGATGTAATATGTGACATCATCAGCAGTGGATTGCGGGTGCGCGATATATAGTTATTGCAACTAACTATATATGCGAATTTCTATGGTTTTGTGCGAGTAAATTATGGTTTTGTAAATGCTAATCCCTAACTATATATGGTCTATATATGTAAAAAGGAAGGGGTATCCCCGACTAGAGTTCCTAATTCGGGATAGGTATACTATTTGGAAGAAAAGAAATTAGGAACTGGTTTTAAATGAAGGGCAAGGACGGACAAGAGACAGCAAAAACTATGGTGAAACGAAGTGCATGGTACAAAATTGAGGATTTCATTTTATTAATTTATCATTATAGTAAAAAACATCATTACTTTATTACAAATTTTTGTCGTGTGCATGCCTCCACTATACATGTGATTACTAATCTACATATATATACATGTCATTGCATATCATTGCATTTCAAATAATAATTTGATTTGAAAGCTATGTGGAAGCTTGTTTTAACACACTGTACATGAAAACATGGCTAGGTATGACATCTACGCGCGTTTCGGCTGAGGGCCTTCATCAGGGAGCCATGTGAATATCCAAGTGAACCTGGATGCACAAGATGGTGCAGATTCTCGCAGGGAGGGAGGATGGAGTAGTCTGAAGTATAGGGCGATCTGTCTTGGCGACGTAGGTACTGTGTTATATTTTACTCTTTTTGTTCCCCCTTCTTTGGATCGATGTCCTCTAATTTTGGTGTTTGCTTTGAGTTCTAAGCTGTAAAAATAGTCCTATATCGTTGATAGGCTACTTGATGTTGGCGCCAGGAGAGAGGTGTGCGGGAGACCTGCAAATTATCCTCAAAAGTTCTCTAAATAGGGGTTTCTGGACTTTTCTTGTAGCGCTGATAGTCTGTAAATTGTCCTCAAAGATTCTCTTAATAGGGGTTTCTGGACTTTTCTTGTAGCGCTGACAGTCTTCTAGTGGCGTCCAATATGCTTCCAAAAGGGGTCTGTGGGCTTCTGGGGTTTAACGAGCGAATGCCGTCATAATTCTGGCGGTGCAGAGAGGATCTGATGATTGTTTTCCATTCGCCTTCCGATGAGGGGGTTCTGCCGACGTCTGTACAAATACAGCCAGGTGTATAACCAATGGTTTTTTCAGTGAATTTTCTTGGTTTTGTAAATGCTAATCCCTAACTATATATGGTCTATAACCTATGTTTTTTCAGTGAATTTCATTGGTTTTTTAAAAGATAATATCTATAGCTGTAACATATATTCTTATTCTAATTCACAAATATATTTTATATATATTTGTATTATATTTTTTTAATTAAATTTATATTATAGTTTAAAATATTTTTTCTTGTTTCGCTGCCGGTCCGCGAATCGGTAAACGTTCCGTTAGTGCAAATACCGCGTTAGAAAGGCACATCGTGACGCGTCCCGTAAACGCAACATATCGCGTTGCTACGTAATGCCCCTTATGACTTGCTGCGTTAGCGCACCCGGAAGCGTTCTGGAACGCGAACCAAGGCGCGAAACGTAAAGCCCCGGAATCGATCCGAGGCGCAGCGCGGAACGCGGAACGTAAGCATAACAGGTCATGTGACTAGTTCATAAAACTTTTCATTGGTTCATTTTACTTTTAGTTTCCTAATGATGGAACGCTTGATCATATGACATAAAATAAACACTTTTCATTGGTTTAGAACATTTTCTTTTCTCAAATGATGAAAGTCCCACCTTTTTTCCTCACTCCGACTTTCATTTTTATGAGAGAAAGACCTGTTTTTGTTTGCTAAGACATGGCATTTGTATTAGCTGCAGCTGGTGGATCTCCACCACCTCCACCAATGAAGAGAGGACCGACTAGCCAGGTCATCTTCGACCAGGAAGAAGAAGAAGAGGAAGACGAGGAACAGGAGCACGGGACAAGTGGCTTTCTGAAAGAAATGCCAAGAACGTCCCATATGAAAGTGAATTTTATCTGGCAATTTTTTTCTTTTCCTTCTCATGAAAAGAAAGTTAATGCCAGGTACGTTATCTGCCTCATCTGCAAAAAAAAACTCTCGAGAGGGACCGAAAAAAAATATAGCTATGGTAATCATACCATGCATCGGCACATGGAGAGTTGGCACCCTCTTAATTATAGTACTGCACAACTTCGAGATTTGGTGGATAACCCCCGACCGGCTAAAACATCCACCAATGACTTAGCAATAAGTGAGTCAGAGGCAAGGGAAACGGTCCCAAATCTTCAAAAGAACTTTGGGCAGATGAGATTAACATGTGTAGCATGTGGAAAATTAATTTCATGTGGAGAGAGGAGTATTACTTTAATAAATAGATCATATGAAAATCATCAATGTCCGGGAAACGCACTGACAAGCACTCGCTCAAAAAAGGTGGAAAAGTAATTTACAGAAAAACCACTGGAGACACTCACCAAATATACATTAGCTCATACTACATACCAATCCCTACCATCTTCACAAATATCGTTGGAATACCATTTAGCCATTTAGCATGTAGAACTCTCTAAAATCCCTGTGGTAAATTACTTCACAAAACATATCGGAAGTGTTGGAAATGACAACCAATTAAAATATTACTTTCAATTTCTACTATTATATCATGACATTTCATTGGTTATGTACCTGAATATATATAAACAAAGAGAGAGAAACACACCCATTTTGACTACTACTTCGTGAAGT
Organism: Lissotriton vulgaris; assembly: GCF_964263255.1. Lineage (NCBI taxonomy): Eukaryota > Metazoa > Chordata > Amphibia > Caudata > Salamandridae > Lissotriton > Lissotriton vulgaris. Next base: position 501,170,652 of record NC_141685.1, read on the forward strand.
GCATAACAACTAAAAATTAACTGAAAACTTCAAGTTATATATAAAAGGTAAGATATTATTTTTAAAACTGAAGTATGTTCTGTACTGAAAGCTAATTAGAAAAACATTTTCTGACAGTTATATTCTATCACTCTGTAATACTTATAGAATAAAATAGACTTCTCTGTTTTAGTTATGGCAGGGCCAGTCCAAGGATTTGCGAGGCCCTGGGCTAAAAAGGAACGTGCGCAAGGCCCCCTCCAATTTACATAAGTGGCCCCTTGCAAGGAGAACATTCACAGACACTGTGGGGGCCCCATTGGTCAGCATTTTGACGCCCCCACAGTTTTAACTTTTACTCCACACGCATTTCTCACACCTTCATAGGTGTGAGAATTGATTGTGGTCAAATCAAATCAAATACATTTTTATTTGTTTTGGTACTCGACTGAGGACCACAAATATAAAACAGTTCACATAAAAATAAGATCAACAGTGATTAATATAACGTTAGAAAAGACTTTAGAAATTTATAAAAATTATAACTTACCCATTCGTTGGGTGGTTGTTTACACACTAGTAGCAGATTTTTTACTTTCGTAATTCTACATTTGGTATATATCGGGTCAAGGTATCTTGACCTTGCTGCAACAATATTTGGGTGAGGACATACAAATAAAATATGCTCAATGTTCTGATCGCCTCCTTGATAGAATGTGCATTTCGGAGATCCATCTGGTGACCATCTAACAGTATAGGTTAGCACGGGTTAAATGCCTAAGCGTAACATTGTTATTACCCTACTTGCACCATGGGTGAGGGTAAACCCTAAATATGGCTGAACTTGCTTGTATTCCAATGTTTCAGTATAGAGTTTATACGAAGTTAACTTACTACAATGTGCAAAATAGAGATCGAAGCTCTATCTAGGTGTAAAACATTTTAGAAAAAGTTTCAATTGAGAGGTAGACCAGGTGAGCAAAATATCTTTGCTAAGTTTATCAATTTCAAATGCCGCTGTCATGTTCCTATAAAAAGTAAGCTTTGTTGCATCAGATTCAAAGGTCTCAGTCTTTAGCAAAGAATGCAAAGTTCCTTCCTTTGCATGCAGAATATGATAAGCCCATCTGATGACATTGGCGACGGCTGTAGCATAAGTGCTTGTTAATGAGAATTCAAGTCTAAGGGCTTGAACTGGTGTTGATTTTGAGACCTTCAGGATTTTTTTCAAAATTTTCCCTTCATTTAGGTCCATATAAGACCATTGATTAATTGGAATGTTCTCAGTAGCATAAGATAAAACCGGAGGAATTTTTACTCTATACACTTTTAACAATCTAGAGAAGTGCCTATTTCCTGTTGCAGAGTACAGTCTAGAAAGAGCCCCGGCGTGTATATCTGATTTTCTCTTTAAGTTATTTATCTGTTTTGTATTTTGTAAGTTCTTTGTGAAAATCCTGCCGAGGTAGGTATATTCGTCCACTTCTTCTACTTTTACCCCGTCAAGCTTCCAACAGTATTTAACGCTTTGTTTCTTACAAGTAAAAGCTACCACTTTAGTTTTTGTTAGGTTTGGAATTAAAAAATGGTCTTTTCAGTATTCATTTAAGATGTCTAGGAGCTTTTGTAAGCCAAAGGGCGTAAGGTCCAACATTACTATGTCATCTGCGTATAACAGAGCATGTACACTTTGTGAGGCAATCTTAGGAGGCAAGCTCGAACTTAGTTGCAGTTGGGATGGTAAATCGCTGAGGTATAGTGAAAATAATATCGGTGCTAAAAGGCATCCTTGTTTTAGCCCGTTAGCCGTTCCGATTGATTTTGTTAATCCTTTTTCACTACCCATTTGCACCTGCGACCAAGTGTTGGTATGGAGATTAATTATAACCTGTAGCAGATATTCTGGAATTCCCAATCTCCTTAACTTTTTCCACAGTGTAGGTCTATCTACGCGATCGAAAGCAGTAGAATAGTCAATAAATGCAGCGTACACTGGCTGTGAATTTCGTACAATGTATTTGTCTAAGATAGTCTGGAGAATGGAAATATTGTCAATAACAGAATGATTAGGTCGAAAACCTGCTTGGTGCATGGGTATTAAACCTTGCGAGAAGGCCCATTCTTTTAATCTATCCAGTACCTCTGCGGCGAAGATTTTCCCTGTAGCGTCCATCAACGCTATTTGACGGTAGTTACCAGCAGCACATTTACTTCCCTTTTTGTAGATAGGAATTATAATACTCCCCTGCCATGACTTGGGTATTCTCCCGGTTTTAAAGATATGATTGAAGAGCGGTAGTAACATCTGACTCCACTCCTTTGGATTTGCTTGCAAGACCTTGATGGGAATTTGGTCTGGACCTGACGCAGCAGTACTTCTTGCTTTTTTGATGTGCATTTCTATGGAAAATACTGTGGTATATGCTATCAGAGAAGATTTCTTTTCCAAACCAATATCCGAGTCTTTTCTGTCAGATTTATTTAGATTTTCCTTGTATAACTCAGTCAGATAATTTTCCCATTCATGAGGTGGGACTGGTATGGCGTGTATTTTCTTTTTTGTTCCTGTCAGTTTAGCAATTAAAGACCAGTACTTTCGTTGATTGTGTTTTTTTGCAGCAATTTGGATATCTACCCAGTTATTATCCTGCAATATTGTTTTGTGTCTGTACTTTTCTCTTCTCAATTGATTTTTTAGTTTGTTGATGTCCCGTTGAATTAAGGGAGAAAATTTCAAGTATTGTGCTCGAATGAGTTTGTTGAGCGTTTTCCTGATTATACTATTATTGTGCTTCTTATTAATTCTGGTTGTATTTTGTCTCAACATGTCTATGAGAGTACTCTTGAGTTTATTGATAATACATTCAAAGTTTGTAATTAAGTCAGCAGAATGAATGCTAGTTAAAAGTTGAGAATATGTAATCATTGCGGTAATATTGTCCAGAGTTGCTGAATTCCAAAATATCCGTCGCTGATTTTTATTGACTTCTACAGTGCTTTTATGGAACGTGATATGATTTGTCGAGGAAGGATAAACCGACCAATCAGTTTTTAAGTGCAAAAGAGCGTGATCACTTTCATCTGAAAAGTTGATACTCAGATGTGATACTGTCTCCACTAGCTCCAGGCCACAAATTATGTAGTCAATTATTGATAGGGTTCCGTTTCCTCGTCTTGTAAAAGAGGCTGGAATGTCTCCTTCCACGTTGCCGTTCAAAATTGTCCCATTTAAATTTGGCAAATACGATAGCAACAGTTTTCTTCTCTTATCTGAAGTTTTACCCTTGGGAAATTTCGGAATGGACAATTCTAGTTTTTCTTCTTCGTATAGATTTGCCCATTTTCTGATCTCAGCGTTTGAAATTTTTCCATTCAGATCCCCCATTATTAATATGACATATTTGCTCGATCTTCGATTATCTTTGCAATTGCTTCCATGGTGGCCGCAAAAGTGTCATCATAGTTGACGCCGGGTGGGGCATACATGTTAAAAATTAGAAAAGCCTTTTTTGGATCGAGATTATATGTCTTCAACGAAACCTTGATACATTGAAAATTTTCAGAGTTAGATTTGACAACTTCTTGATCCCATAAGTATTCCTCGCTTAACAAAATTGCCAGTCCACCCTTTGCATGGCCCCGGTTTATAGCTTTAGCAGGAATATCATAGACATAATAGCCCTTCTGACCAAAAGATTTTGTTGCCCAGGTTTCCTGCAAAGCCAAGATGTCAGGCTGATTTTTGATAGCTTCATTCATTTTATTTATAGTTTTCCCGGCCATGTTCCATGAAGTGATCGCTAAACCATTGTTAAACAGCGTGTTGTTGATTGTAAGTTGCTTTATTACTGTTTAATATCTCCGAAACCCAAGCCCAAGACTTTATTGAGTTCTTGTCCTCTGTTGCTTCTAGGTCTTGACTCCAAACTTTTCTTTCACCTTTATTCACGTGAATTTTCAACGTGTCCTTCCTTAAATGGGTTGATCCTAAATCATCTGTAATGAGATTTTTTTCATAACAATTATCCTTTGGCATATCCATGTTTATGCCAAAGAGACCAGTGATCATTTTATTAGAATTAGAATTAGTGTTCTTTGATACAACTTTTTCGATAACGTCATAACCCCATTTGTGCAATGTTTCTTTTTTGTTTAGAATGATCCCAGGAAGTACTGATGACCAGAAAGAGACCTCCACTATTTTACAGTTTTCTTTTATGGGAAAATTCACCAAATCTATTTCTTTGCTTGTTAGAGATTGTAAAGGAGGTATTTGCTGTAAAAGGTTAATTATCCTTCCTCGGTTTAGAGGCGTATTATCAGTGGGAAAGAGATCTTCAAAAAGCAAATGCTTGGATAAGATTTGTTGTCCGCCAAGAGACATATTGTTATATTTTTCGCCTAATCTCTTGTTTATCTGTCCAGATCTTTCAGTGAATATAGCGGGTATATATTCATTTGCTTTATGATTCAATAACTTTACAGTTTGTGTGTTTTCAGTGACTGTTGTTGCCTCCATTATGGAAATGTTTGGTGTTATGTTGTAAACTTGACCCTCTTTTTTTGAGGAGTGATTATATTTTTAAATTTTAGCTTACGAGTTTTCCTTTTGTTTATTCTTCTTAACGGCTTCCTTCTCCTACGTTTCCCCTTTTTTTCTTGAGTGCTTTTTATTTGCTGAAACTTCTCTCCTCCGTCATCGTCAAATTTACCTTGTTCTTCCTTATCAGACCCAGTATTTTGCAAATTTATTTTATTTGTAGCCGAAAAGATGGGATACTGTTTGACGGTGTGTGTGGGCTCTTCTCTAAATAGTTTCTTCAAGGAGTATATTTTAACATCCTTTTGATTTTTCCGGCTTTTTTTATCTGGTTTTTCTAGTATTAATACGTCCGATGTTTGAGTACAAATGTCACATTTTGTTTGAGGCACTGTATTTTTAAGATGATTTGTAGAATCATTGTTGTTATCCTGCATCGCTTCAGATATTTGTAGTTTTTGTATTGCATCAGCCTGTTCTTTTTTCCTTTTTTCTTCAACTAGAAATTTTAGTATGCCGATTTGAACATCTAAAGTTTGGTCCGAGTTTTCCAGTATGTGACCTAAAAACGAAAGGACCGATTCCAGAATTTCCTGTAGGGAATAAAGAGCTTGTGACATTGGTGGTGCAGGAATTGTGGAATTGATGTTTTTAGGTAGAAATAAGTCCAGAGAAGAATCAAGAGGATCATGTTCTAATGGTTTTTCCTGGAACCTAGTGAATGACTTGTCTGGATTTGACTGTAGGTCTAGGTTATTGTCCATCGACATCATGTCATTTCCATTCGGTTCCTCAACACAAGAGAGACTACCTATTCGTTTGATGGGTGTTAAGGAAGATAAATGTAAGATTTCGCAGGTCTGGTTTTGTGGTTCCTGAGTTGAAAACAATAACTTTTGATTAGATTCAACATCCATTACGCTAGAATTGTGAGTAATTTGATGATCCAAAAGGGGCAACTCTTTTACCTCCTTATTTTTTGAAGTATCGAGATTTATTAGGATTTCCTCTACATGTGTGGGAACTTGCTTTTTAGATTATACGGTTTGAAAATAATAACTGATTGCCGGAGTTCTAGTTATCCGACCATGTTTGATTGCTTTATCAGAGGATTTTCTGACCGCTTCCTCAGTGCCCATTCGCTTCATGAATATTGTGCGAGATCTTAATTTTTTAAAAGCCATATTTCTTTCCTGGTAGAGGCTTGCGTAGTGTGGTTAATGCTTCCTTCGCTATCGATGTTTGAATTGCACACTGCACACACAGTCGTCTCCCCTTTTTTCAGACTCGAGTAATCAGATGTTACACTTACCACAATGGTAAAAGTTGCTACTCGATCCCTAGATACCAAGATCTAGTGGGTCACAGTTGGAAATGTAAATGAAAATGGTATGGCCCGTCCCGTCCTTGGACGTCCCTGGACGGCCACAGACGGCCCGCCCTTTGCCCGGGCTTCGCCCGGCTCGCCCTCGCGCGTCCCGCTATGCGCGTTACGGGGTTCTTTAAATACTGTATTGAGTTGTGGGGGCGTGGCACTGGGATGGGGCGCGGCTCACGCGGGAAGAGGACCCAGCTGTAGGTGGTGAATGCTGGTCCTCGCAGTCCCGGGGCCGGCGCCTCTCCCTCCTCTGCGGCCACGGAGTTGGTGTTGACTTTTGATTCAGTTCAGCAGCAGGTAGGGAACTCCGTCAGCTACTTCTGTAGCGAAGGGTGGTCAGAGCAAAACAAATGCAGCAGCTTCCTCAAAGCGAGCGGCACCCGCGAAGCGGGGCCGCGAGAAGTTATCGCAGTTGGCTGGGGGCATGGCACTGGGAGGGGGCGCGGCTCACGCGGGAAGAGGACCCAGCTGTAGGTGGTGAATGCTGGTCCGCGCAGTCCCGGGGCCGGCGCCTCTCCCTCCTCTGCGGCCACGGAGTTGGTGTTGACTTTTGATTCAGTTCAGCAGCAGGTAGGGAACTCCGTCAGCTAATTCTGTAGCGAAGGGTGGTCAGAGCAAAACAAATGCAGCAGCTTCCTCAAAGCGAGCGGCACCCGCGAAGCGGGGGCCACGAGAAGTTATCGCAATTGGCTGGGGGCGTGGCACTGGGAGGGGGCGCGGCTCACGCGGGAAGAGGACCCAGCTGTAGGTGGTGAATGCTGGTCCTGGCAGTCCCGGGGCCGGCGCCTCTCCCTCCTCTGCGGCCACGGAGTTGGTGTTGACTTTTGATTCAGTTCAGCAGAAGGTAGGGAACTCCGTCAGCTACTTCGGTAGCGAAGGGTGGTCAGAGCAAAACAAATGCAGCAGCTTCCTCAAAGCGATTGTGGTCTAAAAGTTAAAACTGTGGGGGAGTCAAAATGCTGAACAATGGGCCCCCCACAGTGTCTGTGAATAGTCTCCTTGCAATTGAGGGAGCGTTTCCTTCTCCCTCCCCTATACCTCCTGACACCATCCATGAGAGGCCCAAAGAGGGGGCCCCCTCCAATGGACCTTAATTGCAGGCGACACCTTTCTTTATGATAGATCTCCAGGAAAACAAAAGGACACATCACCAGTGCATGGCCCCATGCTGGTGGGCTGAGTGCGAGGTCCTGAACGGCAGCCCACGCTGCCCATGCCTAGCGCCGGCCCTGAGTTAAGGATAGAGTTAGACTTCTCTAGTATAATTCAGAATTGACTAAGAGTTCATTTGATAATTTTCTTCATATTTCTACTTCCAATTTGATACCATACACTGCCCAAAGAAAAAAACACTTTTTAATTAACCAAACTGCCTATCTGTACTGAAACCCAACAGTGCCCTATCTGTACTGATATATTTTTTAAAAATTCATTTTTCAGAATTCAAAATGGAAGGACAAGAAAATAACTTGAAAATTGATACAGAAACACAAAAGGAGACGGAAGTTGACCAGGATTTCTACGACGATACAATAAACAATGAACTTGTGCAATGTGTGGATGCAGTAGATTTTCTACTGGAAAATGAAGAAAAAAATGATCATGATTTTTTAGATTTTCTTTTAAATTTTGAGAAACAATCTGAATAATAAATTTTTATTTCTTAATTCAAAAATTGTTTGACACATTATTTATTTTTATATGTATATTGTAAACTAGTAGCAAATTGATTATAACGTGAAGTTAGACTTTAAATATACTGTGCAACTTTTTGGTATTACATACTAACTTTGTTCATAGTTACTTCCTTTCTCCCACTATATAATCTCCAAAGTGTATTTAACATCTCTTTATCATCTCCTGCCTCCATGTTGTTTCGGCTTTCAAGACAGACTATGGTATGAATTCCATATACCACAATAACTTCTTTAACAACAGGCAAGATATCTACAAAGGAGACGGCGTTTATTAATTTATAGACTCTGCGTTGGTACCTACATGTTGCTACGTAAATAAAAAACAAACAAAAAAAAACAACAAAACGAACAATTGATAAACATACAATAAGTTAAAAGTCAATCATTCTTGTTTCCTTATAGTACGCTCCCCATACCGCTTTCCAGTACGCGTACCGGGTGCACCCCACGAAAAAAAACATTTTTTTTTTGCAAGGCGGGGCCCTTTTAAAGCCTCCACATCAAACCTAGGGGGTCAAGGAGGATCTACTATGCCCCCTTATGGGCATTTGCCCCTTCGTTCTGGCCTCCTCTTGTCTCTCGATCCTACCGAGAGACAAGATGGCGGCCGCTGCGGACTGTTTAGAATGTTGACAGACACCGGAGAGCCAATCAGCTTCGCTTCGCAAAGCTCCGTTACGCGAAAAGTACGCGAACTGGTGCGCTATCCGGTACGCTGTCACAGATATATCTGTTTTTTTAAACGTTAATTTCTCAAAATCCACTGGAGCACATATATTGAGACCCAGCAAAGGCACATCGGGCTAACAGTCCCTACAATTTTGCCAAGTTTCGTGTAAATCCATTCAGCCGTTCGAGCTAAAAGTGATGCCAAACGCCCTATGGAAAAATGAATGGGAAAAACGCGTTTTGGGACCCCCTTTTTTCTCGGCCCCCCCTTGACGAAACCCCCCCAAATTTTCAGGGGCTGCTCGGAAACAAAATGTGCCATTTTTCTGAAAATTTCAGCCGATTCCGTCCACAAAAGCCAAAGTTATTAGACATAGAATTTTCAAAAGTTCCATAGAGAAAAAATCCTAACTATATACCTACTGGCAACCGCCAGTAGGTAATATGAAGATATATATATAAATGTGTATATATATATATATATATTTTTTTTGTGATTATTTAAAAATACTTCAAAAAGCTCGTAAAAGTGAGGAAACTAACAAACAAGCAACAAAGCATCTGAACAGAACATGGAGGCGCGAGCAGCTAAGCGCGATGAAAAGGCAGCAAATCTGTTTAAATTACCAGGAGAACCAGCAAGTGAAACATCAAGTGGGAGTAAGGCAGTTGCGCTGCAGCCTAATACAACCAAACAATTATTTAATCAAATGGAGAAATTATACAGAAAAGAAACAAATAAAAGCTGGGAGATCATTGTTTTGGAGAAATACATAGAAATCTGACGCATACCAAGAGGATTAAGAATTTTTACAATGCCTTTGCACCCAGACACCTGTACTCTGTACTCAAAATATTGAGTGTTGATTACAGGTCTGCATGAACTTTGAGGATAAAAAAATACCATCAATGGTTATCAATTGCTCTGCAAACAAGATCTACTGATTGCTCCCTATAACAATTAAATTTTTGCATTTCACGCAATGCATTCTAACTTTCTCAAAATGGGGACTTATGTCTGGTGGCACTGTTGAAGGTAATACCCCAGAGGTACTTGGTATTGTCGGTGCTGGAGGTACATTCTGGAGCTGTGTTCTACATTTTTTGTATTTAAGGTATTCACAGTATTTAAGGATTAAAGGGGCTTGCGCATGCAGTGTCACAGAAGTATTTTTTTCTGTGCCTTCAATAAATCAAGGCTAAATTCTCTACTGTCTGTAGTGTAGATTCAAAGCTGAATTCAAGTTGTAAACCCTGCTGTCCGCAGAGTAGATCTGACGGTTGGACTGCATTATCTGAAATCATGATTGAAATGAAAGATAGAACATGTATGTAGCGTACATTTTATTATTCAACTAAATCTATAAGTGATATAAAAGAAGTTTTTGAAGGAAGCATAATAAAGGGGTTTTGTGTAGGTTTGATAGGTTTGATAGGTGTTATACTTATTTTGGTTTGCACTGAGTTAGTGGTATCTAAAACAACAAGGTTCTGTGGAGCCTGCGATGATGCGTGGTCCCGGCAGGCCGTACTGATAGCAATGTTTTTTGTGTTGTGAATGCTGCCTTAGTAAGGCCATGTGATAATCATTTTTGATGCACTGAGTTACTAGTACCTTTAGTTATTGTTATTGTTAACTACTAAGTGGTGCTTAAGGCTTCCCTAAACAGGAGTGTTTTTAGAGACTTCCTGAAATGCAACAGATTTGATTCCTTACGAAGAGACTCTGGAAGTTTAATCCAGATCTGTGGAACCACCACTGAAAAAGATCTGACACCCTTCGTTGCTAATTTATAGCGGGGACAAGACAGCAGTTGAGTGTTTGAAGACCTTAATGATTGTGTGGGGTTATAGACCCAAAGGCGTACTTTAATGTAAGCAGGTGCTTGGTCATAGATTGCCTTATGGGCGATGCATAAACTTTTGAACTCCACCCGTTGTTTTATGGGAGCCAATGTAGCTTACACAGCAGTGGAGATGCATGAGTCCGTCTAGGTAGCCTGAAGATCAGCCTAGCTGCGTCATTCAGGACCACTTGCAGCCTATTGATCAATGTTTTGGGCAGACCCAGGGCGTTCCCATAATCTAATCTTGAAATTATTGTGGCGGAGACAATTGTATGAAGCATGGAAGAGGAAAGAAGAGGGACTAGCTTACGTAGCTGTCTAATTAGATTTGTGCAGATCCCAACAACGGAGGAAATCTGCTGGCCATTGACAGCTCATGGTCGATCTTTTTGCCTAGACTTTTTACATTAGAACATGGTTTTGGTTTGGGGCCAAGATCTTGAGGCCAAAACAAGTCACCCCAAGGAGAAGCTTCAGTTGAAACCACGTAGACCTCAGTTTTGTCTGTGTTGATCTTCAACGAATTCGCTGTCATCCAGCTCACCCTATGTCTGAGAATTTTTTAGGCATGGGTCTGTGCGGATGCCGTGTTGTCAATGCTAAGTAACAACTGAGTATCGTCGGCATAGTTGAAAGTTTTGCAGCCCATGCTTACCAAGGAGTCGATTAAGGGCTGCAGATAAAGTTTGAAAAGGAGTGTGGACAAAGCAGATCCCTGAGGGACTCCACACTTCAGGGTACCCAAATCTGATATATAGTCCCCCAATTGAATCCTTTGAGTTCTTCCAGAAAGAAAGGATTTTAGCCATTTATAGGCTATGTCTTGTATCCCAAAGGGGGCCAGTCTGTCCAGAAGCAGGGTGTGGCTGACAGTATCGAATGCCGCTGACAGGTCTAGTAATATCAGGGCACTCGGCTTCTTACTGTCAGCCATACCTCTGAGCTCATCCAGCACTGAAAGCATCACCAATTCAGTGCTGTGGTGCGCCCGAAACCCTGGTTGACGCTCTTGGAGTAGATGGTGCTTTTAGTGCTTAGTGTGTACATATCCTACGATGATGCATGGTCTGGGGGAGGAGGGGGACACAGTAATTGGAGTAATGTATTTTGCCGATTGGATTCTGCATGAGTTCCACTTAAAAGTGATAGTATGCCTCATTTCTGACATAAAACTGTTCACTCTTCTTTTCGATGATTTATGATGCACTAGGTTAGTAGTATCTTTGGCGCTGAGCTTATTTGTACCCTGCGATGATGCGTAATACAAGGGGGCTGTACTGGGAGCAATGTTTTTTGCCTAGTGAATTCTGCTTTAATAAGGCTACGGGAAAATGACTTGTGGTGCAGTGAGTTAGTGGTACCGAAATAACTCAGTGTGTGCGTAACATGTGATGATTCGTGGTTCGGGGGGGGTGTCGCAGTGCTATAATGTCTCTTGTCTACTAGAATGTGTCATGTACAATCGTCATTCGATCTGAATGGTGAGCCCTCACAATGTAGATCGAAGGCAGTAGCCATCACTGACATCAAGAAATTCTTTTTTGTTGTGTCTTTTAACAAAATCTGAGGACATAAAGTACAATTAACTCTACCTAAAAAAAAACAAGGCTAAAGTTCATGCTGTTCGTAGTATAGAATGATTTTTGTCACTTATTTTAACAAAATCCGAACACATACAGAACAAATTTCTCTGCATTAAATTAATCAAGGTTGAATTACTTACTGTCCGTAGTATACATGTAAAGTTGACTTCAAGTTGTGAACCCTGCTGTCCTCAGAGTTCATCGAAGGCAGAAGTTGACACAGACATCGAAGAATGCTTTTTTTGTCACATACTTTAACGAAATCTGAGGACACAGTACTATTTTTCTGCCTTAAATAAATCGAGACTAAATTTTATGTTTGTAGTGCTTATGCGCCACTGGTAATAAGTAGTAAACATTTTTGATCGCAGTGTACATTTGAAAACAGAACTCAGTACAGTCATTGAGGAATGTTGTATGTGGCACCCTTTAACAAAATAGTATTTGCCTGATATAAATCAAGGATAACTTGAATGCTGTCCATAGTGCAGATGGAAAGCTGAATTGAAGTTGGGAACCCTGTTGTCCGCAGAGTAGATCGAAAGCCAGTAGTCGACACAAACATCCATGAATGATATTTTGTCACAGTTAACAAAACCTGAGGACACAGTACAATTGTCTCTGCCTTAAATATATTGAGAATGAATGTAATGTTGTCTGTAGTGCTGATGCGCTTCTGGAATCAATTAGTGAACTCTGTTGAACGCAGTGTACATTTGAAGGCAGTACTCAGTACAGACATTGAAGAATATTTTTTGTTGCATCATTTAACAAAATTGTATCTGCCTTATACAAATCAAGGCTAACTTCAATGCTGTCCGTAGTGTACATGGAAAGCTAAATTCAAGTTGTGAACCTTGCTGTCTGCAGTGTAGATCGAAGGCAGTAGTTGACACTGACATGGAGCTTTTTGTCACTTATTTAAACAAAATCCGAAGACATATAGTAAAATTTTCTCTACATTAAATAAATTAAAGCTGAATTTCCTACTGTTCATACTGTAACACAATCTGAGGACATAGTACAATGGTCTTTACTTTAAATAAATTGGGACTGAATTCAATGTTGTCTCTAGTGCGTAAGAGCTACTGGTATCAAGTTGTGATCTCTACTGACCGCACTGTAGATCGAAGGCAGTACTCAGCACAGATACCGATGACAAATTTGTATCACTTATTTTAACGAAGTCTGTGGACATAGACTAGAATTGTCTCTGCCTTACATAAATGAAGGATAAATTCAATGCTGTGCATAGTGTAGATCCAAAGCTGAATTCATGTTATGAACCCTGCTGTCCGCATTGTAGATCGAAGGCAGTAGTCAATACAGACATAAGTATGCGGTGCTGTGGCGCTGAGTTCACAATCGGCCTGTATCGAGGAGACACGTGGTCATGGCGGCAGCCACGTGGCAGGGTTCAGGACCTTCGCTGTAGCACAGTCTTTTCTCTTTGCAGAAGTGAACCATGCCCAAGGCGTAGGCTAATTATTTATACTCTTATGCTAACATTGCGTACGTTGGATCAGCCGACTTCAGTTCTGCTTCAAGGGTGGGAAACAAGACAGCAACATGACCAAGATATTCCCCAGAGTCTGAGATAATATGGTTGCGTTCACTGTGCAGTACACACCTATCAATGGTATATCTACACACGGAAAAGTTGTTGGTTTCTATGGTGAGATGTGTATAGCATTTCACTGGTAGTCTTGGCAATGTATAAATTATTATTGATGTGGAAGTTCCTTCCCTTATACATAGTTGGTTGCCACATCTCTGAATATTGAGCTAGTGTGCTGTTGAGGGGATATATTATTTTGGGAAGGTCGGTTGTCCTGTTTTGCACTGCCTCTGAGGTAGTAGAGGGGGAGGGGTCAGGAGGGGTGGTTGTAGTGGTAGTGGCGCTGGGTATTGTGATTTTGTTGGGTGTCCAAAGTGTAAAATTAGTACCTCTGTCACATATTGCTCTTTAAATAGGGGTGTGAGTTGGATGTAATTCACGTAGTACATAGTCAATGTCCTTACACTAGTTAAATGTTTATATTAATTTGGTAGTGGTAAGTGGAACTATTGCCTGTTTTTGTAGGTAGGATTGCAGATTTGGTTTCTTGTTGAAGATATGGGGAAGTGGTGAACATTATAATTAGGAGTTGTCATTTAAAAAACCTTTCAAATTCAATGAAAAAACCATAGGTTTCAGGCAGGTTATAGTTAGGAATTATCATTTAAAAAACCTTTGAAATTAACTGAAAAAAACATAGGTTTCAAGCAGGTTATAGTTAGCAATTATCATTTAAAAACCTTAGAAATTCAGTGAAAAAACCATAGGTTTCAGGTGTGTTATAGTTAGCTGGATATTTCACTCATACAAAACCATTGAAATTCCTCAGTTATAGTTAGTTGTACTAACTGTAACTCTTGCGCCCGCAATCCACTGGTGATGATGTCACATATTACATCATTCATGACATGGTCAGTGTCATCACTGATGACATCACTGATGACATCTCAAATGAAATCACTGATGACATCACTAATGACACAAAGGTTTCAGAAAATGTAACCCACGTAAAGCCTGCAAAATAGGAAAAAATGTGGCTACGATTTTGGAACCCAATGGCAATACATTCACCATAGATCATTACCTGCACTTCAAAGTTTGTAATCTACATTATAAAATGCAAATGTGGGATGAAATATATCGGTAGTACAACGTGTATGCTCAAGAAACGTATCCTAGAGCACATCCGTGCAGTGAAAAATGGTGATATGGCATATGCAACAGCGAAGCACATGAGTAAATGTCAGAAAGGTGACTGGAGAAGTATGGCTTATTATGGAATCAAAATGACATCCCAAGGAGAACGAGATGGAGACAGTCAAAACTCTACGCCAAATGGAATCCCGCTTTATTATAAGACTCATAACTAAGTGCCCCAGAGGCATCAACAATGATGAAAAATGTTTGTACATCTTGAGTAAAAAGACTGCTTATGTGTAATCACCAACTGTCTTTCCCAAATGGAGTGTATGAATTGAGATGCATTTCGTAAAATGGGTACTATACCTGGTATACTAGATGAAAATGAGACGCTCATAGTCATGACGCTCAAAGCAATAGAAAGCACTGATGCTATAACAATGCTGTGTCATGTAGGTTAAATTGTATAAAATCTAGAATGCATCTGTAGCAATGATTTAGGTTGTGTGAAAATTTGAGAGAGACCCCTTGGACACCAAGGGAAATGGGGTACTTTAACAGTATGTAAAAAAGATTTTTCCCTAGTGAACCTATACAAGACAACAACTTATACTTAATCTATTTAACGGACCTAATTGAAAGACCGCTAAACTCATTCACTGACTAATCACTTCAACAGCAGTAATGTAGTATATCATTTATTATTGTAAAAATATATTTGTACAAATACAGTTAATCAATTAAAAAGCACTCATTTGAGAGCTGATCCTATAAAATTACTCATAAAAATGCACATTAACAATATGTGAAATACAATCTATAAAAACACAAATTTAAAAAAAAACAGGCAGTACATTCAATTGGCATTGATAAGACTCAAAGATAAAAAGAAAAAAAGATGAAAAGGAAGGATGAAAACAGGAACAGGAGAGACATACAAATGACACAGAACTTGTCAATGAGCGTTGCACGTTATGAGGCTACATGTACACCAAATCCTGACAATATATAATTATTGTTCTATAAGATGGGTGTTTATCTCCCTTAATCGTGCGGTAGAGCGTCGACGCGTTTCGATGGTCTTATTGATAGGTTACCATCTTTATCAAGACTATTCTGATTAGTCTCTCCCACTAGTTTTGGCACTGGATGGTTGCCCATGTTGTCACAGAACTCCTTTCACATATTACTGGGCCTTATATATATTCAGCTTAAGTGGTCGGATGTTCATTTCCCACATCATACTCGTTTAGGTTCTGTTCCTGATCCTGGTTTTGTATATCCTGGGTTGAATGTCCCTTCCACTCGTTTTTCATGGGCTGATCCCTATTGGGCTTTCTTAAGTTTGTCTTCAAGTTTTTTTGAAGGGTCATGTGCCACACTGTTCCCTTTCCGTTTTTCTGTGGGACTTCCCAGCGCACTGATAGATATAAAGTCTGTTGTTCTGCTTACGGGGTGGGTACCTTTGCGCTGACCGTTTCTGAGAATGGCAGAGTATTCGTATCCCGCACCCCTCGTCTTTCACGTTCCGTCGGTGTTTACAGCTAACCGCCGGCCGTCTCACATCAAATTGCACGAAGCTTCGTCTTTATTGTACATATGTATAATGTTTTTGATTATGTTAAAAATACACTACAACTCCCATAATGCCACTTTAAGGCAGAGATGGACAGTATATAAGTGTAAGTGGCGAGCACTTTCGTGACACAAGGATCACTTTGAGGATATATATCCTCAAAGTGATCCTTGTGTCACGAAAGTGCTCGCCAGCTGTTGCTCAGCACAGGGGCCGGATCCTAGCTCTTGATTAATTCTTTAAACAAAAGATGCAGTACTCTTTAGCAGAATTTTGCTTAATTTCTTTACGTATTACACTCCACCAATGCGTTTCAGCCCGACACGGCTATATATATATATATATATATATATATATATATATATATATATATATATATATATATATATATATATATATATATATATATATATATACATACATACATATATATATATATATATATATATATATATATATATACATACATACATACATATATATATATATATATATATATATATATATATATATACATATATATATATATATATATATATATATATATATATATATATATATATATATATATATATATATATATATATATATATATATATATATATATATATATACAAACAAAGTCCTGTGAGTGTGGCTCCCCACACGTTCTCCTCCTCAGGTACAGATTTCTCGACACCAATGATGATATCTCAAAGTGGTTTTATTTATCTCTCCATCAGCATGACGCGTTTCGGCCGTTAGAAACAGCCTTGATCACATGGCTTCAAATGACCAATGGGCGTATTTAAATACTGTGCTCAATAAAGATAACATCAGATCACATGGGTAATGGACATAACGGAAATACTTATACACAAAATCACGATATGTACAACAAAATAGAACACATTTCAAGGAACAATTTGATAAGCTAATTACACATTATCCTCTTCCTGAGATAATCTATAATAATATTTGCATCAAAGAAAGTGCAATCGACCTAATGTGCAAAATACAATAAAGTGCTAGTGCATACAAAGGTTCTATTGTTGACTCCCAATTCGTATCAAGGGTGACTACACATGAGATGATAATATTGCCATGTGCACTCATGAACGAAAAATAATATAGGTCAATCTATTTTCCCATGTCAAAATTATGAGACAAACCCATAAGGAATGATGTTATTCAAAAAAGTGCTAAAGTGCTTAAAAAGAAGTGCTTAAACTACGCGCAGTAAGTACATAATGATGGTTTACCATATATTGGGATCAATCACATTAAATTTCTAAATCATTGTACCTGCGCGAGAATTTTATCTATATACACAGTAAAAAAAACGTATAAAGCATCACTGCTGTTGCTGTGAACCAACTATAGCCATAGTGACTAAAATATATTGTAGTACATTAAATTCAATGTAGAGACCGATTTAGAAAGAGACAATCATGTCCAGAATCGTAAATAATGATGGACCTAGTATATAATATAATATACATTAGAGAAAAGAAACTAAATTCATGAGACTAACAGCACAGAAGATTAAAGTAATAATATAGGGAAATTGCTTACAAAATTCCAAATAAATTATATGATCAGTGCGCATGAGTCTGCTCCCAAAGCAATAAACCTCGACCCTTCAAGTGTACTGCTATTCACAACTCGCTAAGAGCCAAATCTTAGAGGAAGACCTGTAAATCTTCCCCCCTGTTTTGCCCATTAGGTATCCTGGTATTGAGGAGTACAATGTATTTGCTCTCAAGCTGTCTTAAAAGCTTCTCTCGATCCCCACCACGGATGTTCTTCGGTACGGAATCGATCACAAAGTATGTTAGATGGTTTAGGTTTTTGGCATGCACTAGTTCGAAATGACGGGCAACAGGATAAGTAACATCAGAGTTAACAATCGCCCTTAAATGCTGTAATATTTTGTTAAACACCTGCAACTTAGTGCTGCCAACGTATTTCAACCCAGAAGAGCATTCCAAAACATATACCGCGTGGTCAGTACGGCAGGTATATAGCTCTCTGATTGGTGTTGGGGTAGGGCTGAATGGTGATTGAAACTCAGCAGTATAAACCCCGAACTTGCATGCCCTGCACGAGAAACACTTGTGGAAGCCTTTTTTGTTGGAAACCCATACTTTGCTGTCATTGACCTCTGGGCTACATCTAACTAGAGAGTCTCTCATAGAGGGCCCTCTCATAAAAATGATAGAAGGCTCAGTTGGAAGTAATGGCGACAAATTAATGTCAGTATGGAGTATAGGCCAATGTTTTCTGACAATGCCCCTTATTTTCCTTTCCTCTGTGTTGTAGGTGGTTATCAGACTGATGGTATTGATGTCATTGGTAGGGGGAGTCTCCTCTACTGTGCTCACCACCTCACTAGATTTAACAAGATATTCTTCTCTGTTCTTGCTTTTGGCCTTATCTTTGGCTGCCAATAGATCTTTAATATGGTAGCCACGTTTCAAAAATCTCTGAATGGCCTCATTCTGACAGCTAACTAGATCAGATTCAGAGCTACATATTCTGCGCATCCGTATAAATTCCCCATAGGGGATACTTTTTATTAGATGTCTCGGATGAGCGCTAGTGGCGTGCAAAATAGAATTGCCGGCCGTGCTCTTCCTGTGGAGTCTAGTTGCTAGGGCATTATCTTGGACGTAGATGTCAACGTCCAAGAATTGTATGTTGGTCTTACTTATCTGACAGGTGAAAGTGAGGTTAAGGATGTTATCATTCATGGCTCTCGCAAACTCTCTTGCTGACCTCTCATCTCCTTTCCACACCAGACAGATGTCATCGATGAACCTCCAGTAATGTATAATGTTACTGGTGTAACCAGGGATATGCTTGAGGACATGCTCCTCCCACCACCCCACATGTAAACACGCGTAGGTGGGGGAGAAACATGCCCCCATGGCAACCCCTCTTTGCTGCTGATAGACTTCTTTGTTAAACAAAAAATAATTGTTTGTTAAACATAACCTAGTCATTGTTATCAACATCTCATTATGATTTTTGAAGCTGAGGTTACGTTGATTCAAAAAATATCTAATAGCATTAAGACCTTCTGTGTGTTCTATACTGGTGTACAAGGTGCTAATGTCAAGAGCCACCAGAATATAATCTTCTCTCCATTCCACCTCATTCAGTTTAGTAAGGAAATGTCCCGTGTCCTTTATGTATGAAGGTAATTCAACCACAAAACTTTGAAGAAAAAAGTCAACATATTTAGAAATACCCTCCATGAGGCTTACCTGGGCTGAAATAATTGGTTGACCAGGGACAAGAGAGACCAATTTGTGAATTTTAGGGATGAGATACAGGGTGGGAGTTAGCGGGTTATCAATTTTCAAAAATCCCAGTTCTTGTTTGGTTAAAAGGCCTTCCCTCTTCCACTGGTTCAGTTCTTTGTGTATTCGATCTTTTAGATTGCGAATTTCACTGAAGTTGCCCTTCCTATAGCAGGGGATAGCTGACAAATGCCGTTGTGCTTCTTCCATGTAAAGGTCTTTAGGCCAGATCACGATGTTGCCTCCTTTATCGGCTTTGTTTATTATTACATTGGAATTGCTTCTTAATTTCTTCATTAGAATTAAGTGTTGTTTTTCCATGTACTTGAGTCTTTTGATTTTTCTAGATGTTTTGATTTGCAATCCCTTTAGATCCTCCGTGATCATATCATTGAAGGTGTCAATGGCATCTTTAGGCATCAGGGGGATAAATGTAGATCTCGGTTTAAAAGGTGTTTTGCTTGGTGCATTGATGTTAATCCCCATTTTATCGCATCTATCCTGAGTGGAACTGTTGCCAAAGTTTTCCTCTAACGCCAATTCATGGGCCGTTTGTAATGCTCCCATATCAGCAACCTGAAATGCAGTTGATGGTTGCAACGAGCTGCTGATGGAAGTTGCTCTTTCCTGTGCGTTAGTAAGTTTAAAGTGCTTTTTCAATTTTAACTTACGAATAAATTTAAAAACATCTATTCTAGTTTGCACATAATTGTAAGAGTTCTTAGGGCAAAAGGAGAGGCCTAAAGATAACAGCTGAATTTCCGCTTTGGAGAGGTCAACTTCTGAGAGGTTAATGACCGTGTTGTCAATGTCAGTTGTAGGTATATTAACGGCTGCATTTTCATTATCAATGATGTCTGTTGCTGTCATATTGGAAATGGTGTTCTCCATTTCTACCATTTCTTGCCCCTGCCTCTTTTTGTGAAACCTCTCCCTCCGGCATTTCCTCCTTTCGTGACATTTGCGGTTTTTATGTTTTCGTTTTTGTTCCGCTGTTGCTGGGTTTTCGGTTGCAGTGTTTTTAATCTGTCCTCGATTAAAAAACCCAGTTCCTCCGATGGTGCAAAGTGAGTTGGTACACTGGAGGACCCACCCGCTGCCTGCTCATCATCAGATCCCATACTGCTGGCGTTGGAGCTAAGTTCTGCCTCTGAAACTACTACTTCACCTCCCTCATTTGTCATTTGCACAGCAGGTTTAGGGATTAGTGCCTGTCTTTTCATTGTGTCATACTTGCGTGCAAACGTAAAAATTCTTCCCGTCTCATAATCCTGTTTGTCACGGGCGAATTTGTACTGTTTGCGCAGGCTAATGGTTTCTTGGTGCTTGGCTAAGCGGGTGTCTATATCTTCACGATATTTTTTAATGTACTCCTTTTCTTTGTGCCTGTCCAATTCATTATTAAGTATCTCAATCTGTTTCAAGATGTCATCTCTGTCAATTTCCGCATATTTAATTAAGATGCAGATCATGTTTTTTGATGCTTCCAAGTTATTAGTGGCCCATTCCTTCAACATAAGGGGGTTGGGGTTCTCAAATGATGGAGCTATGAGTACCCTCAAACCCCTTGGGACTCTGCCCACTTCCAGATATTTCTCCAGTGAGCATTTTTCCCACCATTTTGTAGTCTCTGTTTTTAGTAATTTCTCCAATTTATTTAGCTTGCCCTTTAAATCCATATTGGGGTTACTGTTGTCCGTGGTTTCTGTTACTGGTCTTATTGCCGGCAAGTTCACAAACATAGCATCAGCTAATGCTTCCCGGTTCTTTAATGCCTCCGCCGATGTAGTCATTATTTTAGAGGGAAGGATAATATTATGCCCACAGCCCTCGACTCCGATATCTTTTCCCGAGTCTAGAGCGTTGCTTTAATGGTGCTTAAAGATCTCTCCACCCGTACTCTGCAACAATACACACTTATGTGTGACGGCGCGCACTCACCAGCTTACCGCGCGTAGCCTCGTAGTCCCTCGGGGTCCTCCGACTCCAATTAGGTCCTATTTGGAAACACAGCGTTTTCGCTACGAGTGCTTGCCGCGTCTTCCTGGTTGCACGGGGAGCTGCTGACTCGATTACTCCTTCCGGGTTGATTGCGCAATCCGCATGCGCGGTGTCGGCCGTTTCAGCCCAGCAGCTCGTTACGAAGAGAGGATCCGTAAGGACAGAAACAGCCGTATTCTGTCCAAATTGTATGCAAACAAAGTCCTGTGAGTGTGGCTCCCCACACGTTCTCCTCCCCAGGTACAGATCTCTCGACACCAATGATGATATTTCAAAGTGGTTTTATTTATCCCTCTCCATCAGCATGACGCGTTTCGGCCGTTAGAAACAGCCTTGATCACATGGCTTCAAATGACCAATGGGGGTATTTAAATACTGTGCTCAATAAAGATAACATCAGATCACATGGGTAATGGATATAAAGGAAATACTTATACACAAAATCACGATATGTACAACAAAATAGAACACATTTCAAGAAACAATTTGATAAGCTATTTACACATTATCCTCTTCCTGAGATAATCTATAATAATATTTGCATCAAAGAAAGTGCAATCGACCTAATGTGCAAAAAACAATAAAGTGCTAGTGCATACAAAGGTTCTATTGTTGACTCCCAATTCGTATCAAGGGTGACTACACATGAGATGATAATATTGCCATGTGCACTCATGAACGAAAAATAATATAGGTCAATCTATTTTCCCATGTCAAAATTATGAGACAAACCCATAAGGAATGATGTTATTCAAAAAAGTGCTAAAGTGCTTAAAAAGAAGTGCTTAAACTATGCGCAGTAAGTACATAATGATGGTTTACCATATATTGGGATCAATCACAATAAATTTCTAAATCATTGTACCTGCGCGAGAATTTTATCTGTATACACAGTAAAAAAAAACGTATAAAGCATCACTGCTGTTGCTGTGAACCAACTATAGCCATAGTGACTAAAATATATTGTAGTACATTAAATTCAATGTAGAGACCGATTTAGAAAGAGACAATCATGTCCAGAATCGTAAATAATGATGGACCTAGTATATAATATAATATACATTAGAGAAAAGAAACTAAATTCATGAGACTAACAGCACAGAAGATTAAAGTAATAATATAGGGAAATTGCTTACAAAATTCCAAATGAATTATATGATCAGTGCGCATGAGTCTGCTCCCAAAGCAATAAACCTCGACCCTTCAAGTGTACTGCTATTCACAACTCGCTAAGAGCCAAATCTTAGAGGAAGACCTGTAAATCTTCCCCCCTGTTTTGCCCATTAGGTATCCTGGTATTGAGGAGTACAATGTATTTGCTCTCAAGCTGTCTTAAAAGCTTCTCTCGATCCCCACCACGGATGTTCTTCGGTACGGAATCAATCACAAAGTATGTTAGATGGTTTAGGTTTTTGGCATGCACTAGTTCGAAATGACGGGCAACAGGATAAGTAACATCAGAGTTAACAATCGCCCTTAAATGCTGTAATATTTTGTTAAACACCTGCAACTTAGTGCTGCCAACGTATTTCAACCCACAAGAGCATTCCAAAACATATACCGCGTGGTCAGTACGGCAGGTATATAGCTCTCTGATTGGTGTTGGGGTAGGGTTGAATGGTGATTGAAACTCAGCAGTATAAACCCCGAACTTGCATGCCCTGCACGAGAAACACTTGTGGAAGCCTTTTTTGTTGGAAACCCATACTTTGCTGTCATTGACCTCTGGGCTACTTCTAACTAGAGAGTCTCTCATAGAGGGCCCTCTCATAAAAATGATAGAAGGCTCAGTTGGAAGTAATGGCGACAAATTAATGTCAGTATGGAGTATAGGCCAATGTTTTCTGACAATGCCCCTTATTTTCCTTTCCTCTGTGTTGTAGGTGGTTATCAGACTGATGGTATTGATGTCATTGGTAGGGGGAGTCTCCTCTACTGTGCTCACCACCTCACTAGATTTAACAAGATATTCTTCTCTGTTCTTGCGGTTGGCCTTATCTTTGGCTGCCAATAGATCTTTAATATGGTAGCCACGTTTCAAAAATCTCTGAATGGCCTCATTCTGACAGCTAACTAGATCAGATTCAGAGCTACATATTCTGCGCATCCGTATAAATTCCCCATAGGGGATACTTTTTATTAGATGTCTCGGATGAGCGCTAGTGGCGTGCAAAATAGAATTGCCGGCCGTGCTCTTCCTGTGGAGTCTAGTTGCTAGGGCATTATCTTGGACGTAGATGTCAACGTCCAAGAATTGTATGTTGGTCTTACTTATCTGACAGGTGAAAGTGAGGTTAAGGATGTTATCATTCATGGCTCTCGCAAACTCTCTTGCTGACCTCTCATCTCCTTTCCACACCAGACAGATGTCATCGATGAACCTCCAGTAATGTATAATGTTACTGGTGTAACCAGGGATATGCCTGAGGACATGCTCCTCCCACCACCCCACATGTAAACACGCGTAGGTGGGGTGGAAACATGCCCCCATGGCAACCCCTCTTTGCTGCTGATAGACTTCTTTGTTAAACAAAAAATAATTGTTTGTTAAACATAACCTAGTCATTGTTATCAACATCTCATTATGATTTTTGAAGCTGAGGTTACGTTGATTCAAAAAATATCTAATAGCATTAAGACCATCTGTGTGTTCTATACTGGTGTACAAGGTGCTAATGTCAAGAGCCACCAGAATATAATCTTCTCTCCATTCCACCTCATTCAGTTTAGTAAGGAAATGTCCCGTGTCCTTTATGTATGAAGGTAATTCAACCACAAAACTTTGAAGAAAAAAGTCAACATATTTAGAAATACCCTCCATGAGGCTTCCCTGGGCTGAAATAATTGGTTGACCAGGGACAAGAGAGACCAATTTGTGAATTTTAGGGATGAGATACAGGGTGGGAGTTAGCGGGTTATCAATTTTCAAAAATCCCAGTTCTTGTTTGGTTAAAAGGCCTTCCCTCTTCCACTGGTTCAGTTCTTTGTGTATTCGATCTTTTAGATTGCGAATTTCACTGAAGTTGCCCTTCCTATAGCAGGGGATATCTGACAAATGCCGTTGTGCTTCTTCCATGTAAAGGTCTTTAGGCCAGATCACGATGTTGCCTCCTTTATCGGCTTTGTTTATTATTACATTGGAATTGCTTCTTAATTTCTTCATTAGAATTAAGTGTTGTTTTTCCATGTACTTGAGTCTTTTGATTTTTCTAGATGGTTTGATTTGCAATCCCTTTAGATCCTCCGTGATCATATCATTGAAGGTGTCAATGGCATCTTTAGGCATCAGGGGGATAAATGTAGATCTCGGTTTAAAAGGTGTTTTGCTTGGTGCATTGATGTTAATCCCCATTTTATCGCATCTATCCTGAGTGGAACTGTTGCCAAAGTTTTCCTCTAACGCCAATTCATGGGCCGTTTGTAATGCTCCCATATCAGCAACCTGAAATGCAGTTGATGGTTGCAACGAGCTGCTGATGGAAGTTGCTCTTTCCTGTGCGTTAGTAAGTTTAAAGTGCTTTTTCAATTTTAACTTACGAATAAATTTAAAAACATCTATTCTAGTTTGCACATAATTGTAAGAGTTCTTAGGGCAAAAGGAGAGGCCTAAAGATAACAGCTGAATTTCCGCTTTGGAGAGGTCAACTTCTGAGAGGTTAATGACCGTGTTGTCAATGTCAGTTGTAGGTATATTAACGGCTGCATTTTCATTATCAATGATGTCTGTTGCTGTCATATTGGAAATGGTGTTCTCCATTTCTACCATTTCTTGCCCCTGCCTCTTTTTGTGAAACCTCTCCCTCCGGCATTTCCTCCTTTCGTGACATTTGCGGTTTTTATGTTTTCGTTTTTGTTCCGCTGTTGCTGGGTTTTCGGTCGCAGTGTTTTTAATCTGTCCTCGAGTAAAAAACCCAGTTCCTCCGATGGTGCAAAGTGAGTTGGTACACTGGAGGACCCACCCGCTGCCTGCTCATCATCAGATCCCATACTGCTGGCGTTGGAGTTAAGTTCTGCCTCTGAAACTACTACTTCACCTCCCTCATTTGTCATTTGCACAGCAGGTTTAGGGATTAGTGCCTGTCTTTTCATTGTGTCATACTTGCGTGCAAACGTAAACATTCTTCCCGTCTCATAATCCTGTTTGTCACGGGCGAATTTGTACTGTTTGCGCAGGCTAATGGTTTCTTGGTGCTTGGCTAAGCGGGTGTCTATATCTTCACGATATTTTTTAATGTACTCCTTTTCTTTGTGCCTGTCCAATTCATTATTAAGTATCTCAATCTGTTTCAAGATGTCATCTCTGTCAATTTCCGCATATTTAATTAAGATGCAGATCATGTTTTTTGATGCTTCCAAGTTATTAGTGGCCCATTCCTTCAACATAAGGGGGTTGGGGTTCTCAAATGATGGAGCTATGAGTACCCTCAAACCCCTTGGGACTCTGCCCACTTCCAGATATTTCTCCAGTGAGCATTTTTCCCACCATTTTGTAGTCTCTGTTTTTAGTAATTTCTCCAATTTATTTAGCTTGCCCTTTAAATCCATATTGGGGTTACTGTTGTCCGTGGTTTCTGTTACTGGTCTTATTGCCGGCAAGTTCACAAACATAGCATCAGCTAATGCTTCCCGGTTCTTTAATGCCTCCGCCGATGTAGTCATTATTTTAGAGGGAAGGATAATATTATGCCCACAGCCCTCGACTCCGATATCTTTTCCCGAGTCTAGAGCGTTGCTTTAATGGTGCTTAACGATCTCTCCACCCGTACTCTGCAACAATACACACTTATGTGTGACGGCGCGCACTCACCAGCTTACCGCGCGTAGCCTCGTAGTCCCTCGGGGTCCTCCGACTCCAATTAGGTCCTATTTGGAAACACAGCGTTTTCGCTACGAGTGCTTGCCGCGTCTTCCTGGTTGCACGGGGAGCTGCTGACTCGATTACTCCTTCCGGGTTGATTGCGCAATCCGCATGCGCGGTGTCGGCCGTTTCAGCCCAGCAGCTCGTTACGAAGAGAGGATCCGTAAGGACAGAAACAGCCGTATTCTGTCCAAATTGTATGCAAACAAAGTCCTGTGAGTGTGGCTCCCCACACGTTCTCCTCCTCAGGTACAGATCTCTCGACACCAATGATGATATTTCAAAGTGGTTTTGTTTATCCCTCTCCATCAGCATGACGCGTTTCGGCCGTTAGAAACAGCCTTGATCACATGGCTTCAAATGACCAATGGGGGTATTTAGATACTGTGCTCAATAAAGATAACATCAGATCACATGGGTAATGGACATAAAGGAAATACTTATACACAAAATCACGATATGTACAACAAAATAGAACACATTTCAAGAAACAATTTGATAAGCTATTTACACATTATCCTCTTCCTGAGATAATCTATAATAATATTTGCATCAAAGAAAGTGCAATCGACCTAATGTGCAAAATACAATAAAGTGCTAGTGCATACAAAGGTTCTATTGTTGACTCCCAATTCGTATCAAGGGTGACTACACAGAGATGATAATATTGCCATGTGCACTCATGAACGAAAAATAATATAGGTCAATCTATTTTCCCATGTCAAAATTATGAGACAAACCCATAAGGAATGATGTTATTCAAAAAAGTGCTAAAGTGCTTAAAAAGAAGTGCTTAAACTATGCGCAGTAAGTACATAATGATGGTTTACCATATATTGGGATCAATCACAATAAATTTCTAAATCATTGTACCTGCGCGAGAATTTTATCTGTATACACAGTAAAAAAAACGTATAAAGCATCACTGCTGTTGCTGTGAACCAACTATAGCCATAGTGACTAAAATATATTGTAGTACATTAAATTCAATGTAGAGACCGATTTAGAAAGAGACAATCATGTCCAGAATCGTAAATAATGATGGACCTAGTATATAATATAATATACATTAGAGAAAAGAAACTAAATTCATGAGACTAACAGCACAGAAGATTAAAGTAATAATATAGGGACATTACTTACAAAATTCCAAATGAATTATATGATCAGTGCACATGAGTCTGCTCCCAAAGCAATAAACATCGACCCTTCGAGTGTACTGCTATTCACAACTTGCTAAGAGCCAAATCTTAGAGGAAGACCTGTAAATCTTCCCCCCTGTTTAGCCCATTAGGTATCCTGGTATTGAGGAGTACAATGTATTTGCTCTCAAGCTGTCTTAAAAGCTTCTCTCGATCCCCACCACGGATGTTCTTCGGTACGGAATCGATCACAAAGTATGTTAGATGGTTTAATTTTTATATATATATCTACCAGTAGGTAGTTATAGTTAAGATCTAGTTACCATAGGAAAATAGCAACATTCTATTCCCAATAACTTTGGTGCCGATTGACGAATCTTCGCGAAATGTTTTAAATGAATTCTTTGTTGCTATCAGGTCTTATGTTAAATGTTTGGGGGGATTCGTTAAGGGGGGCCAAGAAAAAAGGGGGGTCTCAAAACATGTTTTCTCCATGTTAATTTATATAGGAAACTTAAGACAAGGCTACAGGTCGAACAGATGAACGGAATAGCCCCAAATTTGGCAGGGAGAAGGGTCTTGGTCTAGAAAGCACACTTTTGTTTCTTTGGTGTAAATTTGTTCCATAGTTTTTGAGAAATATCGAAATTTACAGATATCGATATTTGGGAATTTTGCCATCTGATTGGCTGAGGCGTTACGAGCACGAGCTTGCCGCTGACTGGCTGCAAGAAGTGCGAGCGATTGCAACTAAAAAGAGTTGGCCCCATTTTGTGATTGAGTTGAAGGAAGTAAGGGGACAAAAGAGGGAATCAAAAGGGGGAAATAGGAGGGTAGGAGCACTGTAACCTCTGTGGGGTGTTTATGGTGTGCTGCAGAGGGGGTACGAAGCAAAGTATTTACACCTACCGGTGTGAAAATGGTGGGCTATGGAAATTAAGTGAGGTATTGCGTAGAGTCTGATGTGGGTAAGGTGAGCTGGTGTGGGACTCTGGGATTGAGCGTGAGCCTAAATTGTGTGTATTGCTGTGAAGTCATGTGCTGTGACCACTGCACTACAGTTATGGAAGTAGTGTCCGCATGTGTTTATAACTACTAGGACGAACTACTGACACGTACTGGTATGACAGTCCTGAGGTACAGACTATATGTGACGCATTGTCTAGAGTCTCATGCTGCTAAGCTGAGCTGCTGCCGGAGTCGGGGATTAAAGTGTGAGCCCAAACTGTGTGTCATATGGCACATCTGTGCAAGTAGTGTCAGCATGTAGTTATAGCTACTTGGATGAACTTTTGTTTAGAGCATTGTAGCTTGTGTATGGTACTTTGGTGGTGTTGAAAAGGGAGTGCAAAGGTAAATCAATATGTTTTTTGTAAAGCGCAAACTACTGCTGGGGATCAAAGCGAGAGGTCGGTGCTGCAAAGTGAGATGGTCTTGCCGCTGTGCCACAGCTGTCATTTTGGGGAGGGTGCGTGAGATGGCGTTATATGGCCCTAAAATAGTGGGCCTAAGTTGTAAGTTATAGGGTGGCTCTAAAAAGAGCCCTTCTGTTCATTAGTTGGAGCTACATATAAGTGCGGATGCACAGCTACAAGTTATTCAGGAAAACTCGGTTTCCCTGACCCGTGAAGTGTACTCCATCACTTCTGTATATATCTGCCATATCAAAACGTATTTTGTTGCTGTAGATGGAGCCCATTTTGTGGACTCTGAGGTACGCCGATACAGCTTTGTTGACTTTTTCTTTTAGATTTTTCAATCTGAGGACAAAATTGTTTGGACCATTTCCACTTCTGTCTTTGACATATATTGGAATATACAAAGACAGTTTGAGGCAAAAGTAACATCAATTGTCCAAAGGTGTCCTTCATAAGCATTTCCAAACCTACCCAAGTCAATGTTCCCAGGTGGTCTCCACCACAGTGCACAATCATGAGGTCAGGGTGTTGGAGATGCAAACAGGTTTTAACCAAAGGCAGCAATTGGTGTCACTTCAGTCCTCTCTGTCCAAACCAGTTAATGTCCACATTTTGTAAACCTAGGTCTAAGTCAATACGTCTCTGTTCTGCATACCTCTTGCACCAGAAAACATAGCTATGTCCTACGATCCACACAAGCATTTTGAAGGTATGAAAAGATGTCTGTAGCTCTTGCAGTTCCTTCTTAGAATAAGAGATATGTGTAAAGATGGGGAACTAGTTTCTTTTCGCATACACAACGGTACCTGATTGGGAGATGAAAAGCATTGTTTTTTAAAAGTAGGGTGCACATTCGTTTTGTGGAAAATTATCTTTGTGATTGGTTAAGAAAAAGCAGTTTGCACGTGGAGTACATATTTTAGGATAAAATTTGCTCAACTCAACCACACCTGCTACTTGCATTTGGAAGGCACTGTTCGAACTTAAAACAATTTTGAACTTTTAACCTGCACGTGCCGTTAAATGTTCGAGAAAATGTTGCAAAAAAATATTGTTAGGTATAGAAAAATTGATAAACTTTTAACCTCCATGTGTTGTAGAATGTTCTAGAAAGTGTGTTGATAGAATACGTTGCATTTCTGACTTCAATGTGTACTATATTAATATTTTAAAAACTGTTTATATGGAAAAGTAGAAAGACAGTAATAAAGAGAAGTTTTGAAAGCTAAAAGAATCAAGGAACTATTGTAATGTGTTCTTGATTACCTACTGGCGGTCGCCAGTAGGTAGTTATCACTGTTCACTGTCTGAAAGTGCAGTGTTGGTCAGAGTGGCATAGTGCTGATATGATATAGTGCTACACGCGGGTATGCTACCGAGAGTCTAAACCGTGAGGTAATTGCTGTGAAGTGATGTGGTCTGGTGTTTGTAGCATATGTGTGCAAGTAGTGTTAGTAGGCGTTTATACCATACAGGGAGTGGGAAGCTAACTACTGACCGCTACTGTGTGTTGATAGTATACCCGAAGCGGGAAGCGAAGTAGTTACGCTTACAGGTGTGAAGACTTGGGGATAAAACCAAGCTGATTGCTGTAAAGTGATGAGCTCTGGGCGTTGTAGGATACTATCCGCTGTAGTATAAGTGTGTATGTCGTGTTAGCATGCGCTTATAGTATATAGGGAGTGGGAAGCAAACTACCCACCCCTACCGGTGTGAAGACTCGGGGATTAAACCGAGAGCCTTAATTGTGAGCTCATTGCTGTAAAGTGATGTGCTCTGGGCGCTGTAGCATACCTGTGGAAGAAGTGTTAGTTTACGTTTATACAATATTGGGAGTGGGAAGCGAAAGACTTATTCCTACCGGTCTCAAGACTCGTGGATGAAACCATGAGCTCATTGCTGTAAAATCATGTGCTCTGTGCAGTATTCCAATGTAAGTCATAGTAGAATATTAGTATGTAATTCTACTAGAATCTAAGTATGTAATGTTAGAATGTAGGGCTGTCATGAGGGGAACCGTGCGGAATTTGTACATGGTGCTGGAATAGATGGTTGCTTTGCTGTCTGCTCCTGTTGGGGATTGTTTCAGGTGTCTTGTTTTCTTGTAATAAATCTACTTATTGGATCCACTGCTGTCTGCCTCTTCACTACATACATTTGGCGACGAGAGGGAGAAGGCAAAAAGAAAGCACCACTCACCAATATTTAAAAATTGTTTGAGTTGTGCTGAAGACACGTTTTCTTCGTGTAGCTGTTTCTACTCATGCCAGGGTCGTCGGCTCATTGAACTATGTCATCCGTCTTCTGGTAGGATTTATATTTTTAGATTTTGTGCTTCCTCTGCTTCTTCACTACATTCTGGTCGCTGTACTACACGTGTGTCAGTAGTGTTAGTTTGCGTTTATACTAACAAATGCATTATGGTCCTAGGGAGCGCGACCTCTCGGGCACAGCTCATACAATGTCCCGGGGTGTGCATTCGCAGGACATTTAGGTTTGCTATTAGAGGGTGGTGCATGGCTTCCACCCTGTGATACTAAATTCTTGTTCGACTACTTGAAGCGAGAGGAGAAAAACATCATATCGCTGTAATAGAGGGGATGTGGATGGTAAAAATGGAGAGAAAAGAACAAAACAAAAAAGCAGGGTTTCACCTGTTCTTTTAAATGAGGCCCCTGGTGGGTGATGTTCCATAGCCAATCCAAATATTATATTGTGGGGTCTCTGTAGGACTGGGGATCCCTAATGTCACATGTAAATTAGGTGCGGAAGGGCACAGAGATGTTTTGCAGCCTAGGGGAGCGCCACCTTCCCGGGTATCGTTTACCAATTGTTCGGGGGGTTCGAGGCCAACTGAAGTCCGGGGATCGCCACAGTCCGGGTTTTTATTTATATATGCAGGGTGGGCCTCGGCAGCCCCTGAAGCCCATGAAGCCTCGGTGGTCCAAGGCAGTGCCTTATTTGTTCTGTAATCACACAGGCAGTACTTATGGTGTTATGAAGTGATATACTCATAGAACTCTTGCAGTTGTACAATCACCTAGGCTTCATTTGTCTAATAGTCAGTTAAATTATGTTCGGTAGGTGCACTCTAATATTAAATAATTTTGTCCTTAAAATCTCATATAAACAGATGATTTTCACAATAAATAATAGACAAGTGTTGTCAGAAAAAGAAGACTTATACACTCAGTTATTTATTTGAAAAAAGTAACCTTTATTAAAACAAATACATAGAAATGTAACTTTAACAGAAGAAACAGTATAATAAAAAAAAACGTGGGTTGGACTCCAGTGGAAGCAGCGTAGGAAACCTGCAAGACAAAAATGAAACATAAGTATATGAGCTATGTGGAAGAGGTAAAGAAACGTAGTACAAATAAAAGGACAATAGTGAGAATGGAAGGGAGGGGGAGTGGGAGGAAGGGAGAAGGGGCGGGAGAGGCAAAAGAAGAGAAGGAGGAAGAGACAGAGCGTCGGTTTATTGCACCCAGCCCTTAGTGTTTACCCTCCCATCACCCGTTTGTCTAGGATGCTGGGGTCCGCGAGAAAGAGTGGGGTTCAGCAAGTCCTTAAAATTAAATACATGAGGCCAGAGATTATAGGCCATATTATCAAAGATGGGCGATAACATTATCAC
Organism: Lissotriton vulgaris; assembly: GCF_964263255.1. Classification (NCBI taxonomy): domain Eukaryota; kingdom Metazoa; phylum Chordata; class Amphibia; order Caudata; family Salamandridae; genus Lissotriton; species Lissotriton vulgaris. The sequence goes on from NC_141685.1 coordinate 501,202,962, forward strand.
CGCTTTAGCGGCAGGAAACTGCCGCTAAAGCGACGATAAGGGGTTGATAATATCCCCTTGTGAATTCCCATAGAAGCCCAGGTTCTGGTGTGAACCTAGGCTTCTATGGGAATTCAAAAGGGCATATTATAAACCCCTGTTGCCACTTTAGCGGCAGTTTCCTGCCACTAAAGTGATGATAATGTTATCGCCATTCTTTGATAATATTGTCCTACATTATTAACTACAGGAAAATCGCTTGCATGCAACTGTGCACTCAGGGTGCTGCACCCCAACCCCTTCCCCTGCACTGTGCTCAATTGTAGGTCTTGCACACCGAGGCTTCACTGCTCACCTGCCACCACTGGCGTGTCCCATGACATATTGGTGCAAGCTGCTAATCTGGGGTACGTTTGTACAGTAGACAAGGTCTCCAGTCGGGGACGTTGTCTTGATACCACAATGGAAGAGGTCAGAATGCCAGGGCATCATGGCGGGGTCAGATCCTGCTCTGCCCTTCTTGTGGCAATCAATGGAATGTCTGAAAAGGGAGACATAATTTATTGGTGGAAACGTCTGGAGGTAAATGAAGGTTTATTTCAAGCTTGAAAATAGGAGTTGAGTGCATCCTTCGTTTTTGAAGTACGGTCTACTAACTGTTAGTGGTAAACGTGGTTCAAAGAGGAGTTGGAGTGCACGAGATTACACAATGTTAAATAATAATATGTTCTACGAACGTTCACATGCAAAGGAACAGAGCCATGCTAGAAGCCTATCTGCATATACACTTAGTAAGGAGCTCACTACAGTGTCCTAAAAGCCAATGCCATGTGTCTGTAGGGCAGCGCTGCCCACTAGCTCAGGCCTACAGTAAGGTCCAGCAGGTCCTTAAAATTAGACCGATGTGACTGAATAAGGTCAGAGATCACATCATTATGCACAGCAACATCGCTTTTTCATACGTGCGCACTCAGGGTGATGCACCCCACCCCTCCCGCACCTCATGGATACAGTTCTTTTTTTATTGCGCATTGTGACATGCGACAAATCATTTGAGGTAGTGTGGAAGAAGAGGGACGTGTGACGTCGTGGTTATCCTATTTATATGTACACAAAGTGGGCTGGGCTTACGTATGCAGGCCTGCGTAGGGGTGTGAATAATTAAATTCGGGGATCGGGGCGTTTTTCAGTTCCTGTCTGGTCAGGAAGTGCACTTATGTGTGTTTGTTTTGTAGTTTTGACCTCGCAGAGTGTGCAATTTAGATTGGTTTAGCATGTGTCGGAGGACGGAAACTATCATTAATGAGATGACATGTGATCTAGGATGTGCAGTCTGCCTATGGCTGGTAAAACTCCTTAGAGCTACCAATACCCAGGCTGAAAGGTAGCACAATAATGTGCACACACACACACCAGGGGCATCGTGTAACACATATTTGTTTTTTGATGGAACGTTTGAGATGCATGGCAATCACACTTGGAAGGCTAATGTACAGAGCATGAATATTGATCAAGATGATCGTTGTGTGTTGTATAAGATGTGTGTATACAGGAAAACACTTTTCAAAAAAGCTTTCTAAGCAGAATAGGTGTCTCTCATCAAACGCTGTAGAGAGAATGAGTAAAATGGGTGGGGTCGTCCAACTGTTACAATAGGAAATGTTATGAACCATTCAAATGCTTTTTTTAAGGTCACATGGCAATCGCGCACCGAGCGCTCAAGGAGGCCGCAACGGACATGATTTTGACAAAATATATTCATCATAATATAAGTTTATTATAGTTAGAAATATATAAATGTTTAAAATAATTTAGATTTTTGTGTGCTCTCATTTACTGTTTAAAGTTATTTAGATATACTTTTGAGTAAAAATGAAAGGTTTCTCCTTTGGGATTGCTTAGCTCGGGAATCAGTCACGCCACATGAATCAACTCACATGCCCAGTTAATCACCGTTCAAGACACAGGACCAATAAGGCACTTGCAAAGAAAGTAACAGTTATGTAAAAAATGTATCACAATATTTATTGCTCATTAAAAACCAACAATAATCCCTAATACACAAATTCATTAAAAAGACTATTCCAAAGAATCAATGGTATACAACATAAACTTAAAAAGGGAACATTATCATAGGACTACAGGAGACATACAGACAATAAACTTTGTCTTGAAGGTGTTATTTCAGATGTAATTAGGACAACAGAAAGCTAGAGATTTGATTCCCTATCACTATGACACTGTTGGCCTTTCCGAATATAACATAAACTAAGGCGTCAACGCGTTTCGGTGGTGTTAGATCTATAAAACCATTAATGTTAAAATACCTTTATTGTTCCACCAGAACTTGCGAACAAACACATTCCAAGCGATCTGCATCGTATGTTTGTTAAATCTGCAAGAGTATTTCACAACACACATTATATGATATTTAGATTTATAAAGTTGCCGGTTCACATTTTAAGAATATTATAAATGAGGCCAACAATCACTTTTTGATATTGGTAACCCTCGACATAGAGGCATTATACACGAACATACCCCAAGATAATACAATTGAGGTAATACGTGAAATTTTGGAGACAGAAGACTTGAGAGGTGCGAGTAAAGAGTTTATTGTGCAATGCATCACTTTAGTATTGAAGAACAATATGTTTTTGTTCAAAGATGAATTGTTTCTACAAGGCAAAGGCACTAGCATGCGAGCCACCTGTGCTCCAAGCTTGGCATGCCTATACGTGGCTAAATCAATGATGTCACTGACCATTTCATGAGTGATGTAATATGTGACATCATCAGCAGTCCATTGCGGGCGGTCGAGTTATAGATAGCTCAACTAACTATAACAGGCGAATTTCTCTGGTTTTATATGAGTCAAAGGTTCAACAAACTATAACGTCCCTGAAACCTATGGTTTTTTAGTGAATTTCAAAGGTTTTTTAAATGCTAATTCCTAACTATAATGTCTGTAAAACCTGTGTTTTTTTTGTGAATATATATATAAATATATATATATATATATATATATATATTCAAAACAAGTTTCGATACTCGTCTAAAGAAACGTACTCGACACTCCAAAATTGCTGGTGCATGAAGTTTAATGGCAGGAAACAACGCGTTTCACCTCTCGGCTTGATCACGTTTCAGCCGTGAAACCCAACAGTTTCCTTTAAATTTTGTTAATAAACAATGAAATAGGACTATCCCAGTGTGAAAAACAAACAGTGCAAAATAGTGGCGGCCATTATTAACTGATGTAACAAAGTATATTTCACTTGTATAATACAGCATAGGACTGAGGATGCAACCTTTCAATTATATATACAAATACAATAACGCTAATGTTTCTTAGCATTATAAGCGGACCTTCTGAGTAAGTTTGACGAATGTCCTGCTGTGTTACCACAAACATTATCTGTCCAATGAAGTACGCATGATTACATTAGCGTTATTTGATAAAAATCCAATTTTCCACTGTTGTTAGAGTCCCGCCCAAGTGGGCATATTGACCGATAGAAAAGTTTATTCACAACGTCCATTCGACTTTTCACCATGTGCTATGGTCCCGCCCCAGTGGGCATATGACCCAATGTTCAATTTTCATAGCACTAGTCCATAGTTTTAACCCATTCGTTGCAGAACAGTCCACAAAGTAGTTTTCAAGTTAATGGTCCAACCAAATCATTCAGAAAGCCTATAAAAAGTTAAAAACATGTATAAAATCAGACACCTGGAAAGCAACTGTGAATGCAAGTTAATTCAGTACATATTTCATACAGTATTCATGCAAGATGTACAGCCAATTCTTCATTGGAATTTAACCCATTGGGGGTCATGCATTCAAAATCTATTATATATCTCGACTCAAGTTTTCGTAGGGCCAGTTTCCTGTCACCTCCACGAATTCCCATATCAATCCTGTCTATTACGACCATTCTTAAATTGTTCACATTCTGGAAATGTTGTTCATGGAAATGTCGTGCTACAGGGTACTGTTCATTAAGATTTTTGATCGCCCTTAGATGTAACATTTCCAGAATGTCAACAATTTAAGAATGGTCGTGATAGACAGAATCGATATGGGAATTCGCACTCACTGAAAAAGACAAAGGTTACAGGGACATTATGGTTAGGCTTAGCCCTGGGTGGTAAACTCCGTTCGCAGGGTTTTCTGCACTCCATGCTATACGGACCTTGTGAAGTGGCAAAAACTCCGCTTCGCACAGCGGTGCAGAGTTTTTTCCCAGCTCACCAACGGTAAGTTGGCAAGCGCTATCTGGCGCTCGGGTTGAATTTCTACCTGAGCTGCAGAAAGGTCAGCGCAAATGTTAGTACTTGCAGCACTCTGCCACTTGCGGAACTCCGCGGACATGTTTGTCACTTTGAGGAGTCCGCGAATCCCGCCCAGGCCTAGTTAGGCTCAGATTTCACTCGTACAAAACCAGTGAAATTCAGCAGTTATAGTTACCTGAGCTAACTTTAATTTACGCCCCTGAATGCTCTGATTTTCACCTCACAACTTACATCAGATGATTTTGGGCAGTGGTATTTAAAAGGGAAACCATGGACTCTGCTCTCAAGACAAGAAAGAAAGCATGTGTCACAGCCACTACAGATTAAATTGAGCTCTAAAAGATCAACAATGCATTCAGCTCGATTAAGGATTTCATATTGATTTTCAACATGTAATACGAGAGAAGGCATGCTTGCCGTGCCTTCACCAAGCCCATGAAGTTGGGTACCTGTTTTGATTATATTTGTAAGTGCTTCTCGTTGAGGTTTAGTTTCCATAAAAAGAGTAATAGGGCCAGAATGGGACTTCATTTTTTCCTTTCTACTGGTTAATCAGTAAGTGCTACCTCGTTGGGTAACATTAAAGTACATAATCTACACTACAGCTACATAAAGAACCATGAGGTAATGTCTCCAGTGACCTTGTGTGCATGTATTTTTGACAATATTATTGTTCCTGCAGCATATTCATCCATGAATCTATGCTAAGATGAATCCTCTTCAAGAAAAGACTAGAAGACTACAAGGAGGGGAATTTCCACCAAAGAAGGGTACTTCCTCCTAATTATGGGCCAGATGTAGGCAACTTCCATTTAGCGAGTCCTTAATAGCGATTATTATCGAATCGCTATTAAGGACTCGCTAAATGGAATGTAGGTAGGAATCGCTAAAATATTAGCGATTCCTTATCATCTCTTAGTAACTAATCTGTAATTATGATTCGTTGTTAAGGAATACCTAGCCATTCATTCCTAAGGGCTAGGAGGCCCATAGGAATGAATGTGAAGAGATTCACTATTAGCGATTCGGTATTACTGAATCGTTAATAGCAGGAGGTATTTCAAGGGTGCCAAGGTGTCCAAAGGACACCCTGTTGCACCTCTGAAATGTGCATGTGTGCACATGTGGCACACATCCATGCCCTAAGGGCATGTATTGAATTCCTGCACTACATGGACCATAGAAATGGCCCCGCCCACTGCGGCAGGTTCCTGGATAAAAGATGGTTCAAGGTATGCTGTTTAATGATTGCAGTTGACAACACCACTGAGGAAGGGAACTTGATTCCCGAAACGTGTCTGGCGTGGCAGTAACATCCAGATGAACTCGATTGTGCCTTTGCCTGCAGTAATTGTCCTGAATAAATTTCGAAAATCTACACGTACCAATGGCTTCTCTCGTTGGGGCAAACTTTGTGATGGATATGAAGTGGCTTGTCCAGCCGCGAGAGAGGCCCACCACACGAATGCGGGCCCTCGATGGAACCAAACGGCTTCATCGGTTGAACGGGAGGTGACGTTCCACGGGACAACTGTTATTAGCTGCAGAAGGGTGGCTTTGTTTTCATCAATTCACTGGGCTAAGAAGTATTTTTCATGACTGCACATTGAACGGACTCACTTGAGAAGTATTGAATTTGAGCACTACATGGACCACAAGGCCATAGAAATGGCCCCAGCCTCGATAAAAGATGGTGCAAGGCATGCTGTTTAATGATTGCGGTTGACAACGCCACTGAGGAAGGGATCTTGATTTCCAAAACATGTCTGATGTGGCAGTAACATCCAGATGAACTCGATTGTACCTTTGCCTGCAGGAAGCTGTCCTGAATAAAGTTCAAAAATCTACACGTACCAGTGGCTTCTCTCATTGGGGTAAACTTTGTGGTATATATATATATATATATATCACCCGTGAATGTTACAAATCTCAACAAGAGTGACTTTCCTTTTAAACAGCATTAAATGACACCACCCACTGGAGGGAAGAAAATGTAACACAGCCCTTTGGAACTACAGGCTCCACAATGCAATTCATCACAGGAAGTGAATTCGAAACGAGAATACCATCAGAGGAAATGAATTAAAAATGAGAACATCGGACTGTAGGAGACAAACGGCGTGTTTTGGTGTAATGGCTTACCTTTGATAAAGTTCCATGGAGAATGAATCGCGTCAGGACAATGCCACATGCTGTTCAAATCCATCATTAAAAATCGTCAAAAAACAAGTTTCGTGTGCGGCTCAGATTCTTTCCAGAAGGAGAGTAGTTGAGAATGAATATATATATATATATATATATATATATATATATATATATATATATATATATATATATATCTCCATTCCGCGAGTGAGCAGCAGGCAATTCTCCCTCACCTCTTGCCCTACCGGTCGAAACGCGTTGGTGGAAGAAGGAGTAAAATGATGGCTTGTTAATAAACCGTTTTTGAAAACTACCCCCTGGGAGAGTGCAGCATGTAATTTGCTTTAGTGAGAAATAGAAACTCGAGGCTGGTCCTGCCTCAACACGCGCACCAGCTGTCCAAAGCGCGCCCTTCATGTGGGACAAAATTGGTGATGAATCAAATAAACGAAGGACTGCCTGACCGCCGTCTTTCCTTGATGCCTAAAGAACGCAGAGACTGCCTGATATTGTGCTTGGAGATCGCGTGATTGCAGTGAAGTAATCAGCACACGTACATCAAGAACCGGCATTGTATGAGACTTTCTGGCACAGAAGAAAAAGTAAAAACACTTGATTAATTGGCTTATACCACAGAGGAATTCAGAAGAATGCGGATGCCTATTGAGAAGCAGAGATGGGCATGATTTTTTAAAATTTAAAGCACTGAAACAACAAATGGGCACCAATAAAAGACAACCACAACAATCCCCCAATACGACACAAAGCAAGTCTGATACGGATTTCAGCGAGGGAAAGGGACAATCCATGCCTGGACAACGCACCTCTTTTAAAGACTAAATTAAATGAATATATATAGACCAGCAAACACCAAGAGGAAGAGGGAGAGGACGGGGAAGAGGAAGAGGTAGACCACAAACAAAAGGAAAGGACAAAAAACCGAAGAAGCTGTCGAAACAACAAGAGACTATAAACTGCGCAATCGGGTGATAAATACATAGAACAGCCAGAAATGAAGGAACCATACTTGATTATCAATTTATCAAAACACGTCTGAACAAGAGCTGAAGAAAGCCTTCTGAACAAAGGACTAACATTCTGTTCGGAAAAACACTTTGATCTTGTAGAGGCTAAAATAGATTTATACAAGTATGTACGTAAACTTAAACTGGCAAAGCACTTCAGCAAACAGGACAGACAAAACCCACAGAATGTGGAAGATAATATCAACCAGAATGATGAAGTATCACAGGAATTTACCATCGCTGAAATTAATAACCTAAGAACAGCATATGTTTTGGAAAATGAAATAGAAGAGGAAAACATCACTGACTCACAAATCCTGCAGGAAATCGGCATCAAAACTGATGCACATCCGATCACCAAATTCGGGGATAAGTCAAAATTCTGTCCCTCCCTACATCCGGGGAACAGGTTAGACCTATTCTACTATCTAGGGTCTGCTGATTTAGAAAAAATGAACAATGTGAAACAGGGACACCAAAAAGAAAACCTGAGCTAACAAGAATGCTAATCACTGGATTCACTTACAAATGTTAAAGCAATGGAGATAAAACACGCTGATAAAGGGGGAAACATGGTTATTCTAGACAAAGAGGATTACATTGCGGAGGCCATGCTGCAATTAAATGATGCTAATAACTATAAAAAATAGAGAAAAATCCAATGAATGTCTTAGTTAAAGACCTGAACACGAAGCTCAAACAATGGCAGGAAAAGGGTCTACTTAGTGAACAAGAGGTACAATTTTTGCGAATGATGCGCCCATAATTCCAACTATATACTTTCTCCAGAAAGTATATAAAACCTTAACTAAACATGTAGTTAGACCCATCATTTCCAGTTGGGAGTCATTTTACTGAAACATCTCTATTTATGTGGATCACTACCTGGCTCCAATTGTACCCACACTAACATCATACATAAAAGATATGGGGGACTTTCTGAGGATACTCATGAATACACAATGGCATAAGGATTACCTACTAGTGACCATTGACTTCGTATCATTGTATACGTCAATCAATCATGACATAGGCTTACTAGCAATCAGGGCCGTCTTTAGGGCAGTGCGACTGGTGCAGCCGCACTGGGCGCAGACCTGTGGAGGGGGCACTGTGACCTCAGAGGTTCACTTTGTCTAGCAATATCTTATGATAGTAGAGATGAGTGGACCTTTTGCAGTTAGTAGGGAGAGAATCTGAGGAGGCAGTCATGGGACATTGGGGCACCAGAAGTGATTGTCGCACCAGGAGCCACCAGCGCTAAAGCCCTGCAAGCAATGATATACTTTCTGAAACAAAAGCCTGTTGAACAACTTCAACGTTGTCTGATGGTCCTTGATATGATTGAACGGTGCCTAAGGAATAATGTATTCCTTTTCAACAAGGACTTATACACCCAAAAGTGTGGTACCACTTTGGGAGTTTTCTTCTCTCCAAGCTAAGGCAACCTTGTAATGGGTTGGTGGGAAAAGACCACAGCTTGGAGAGAGGAAAATGACCATTTTGTAGCCAAAGTAGCTCTTTGGCTACGATTTATAGATGACCTTTTCCTCCTTTGGAATGGAACTGAATCTGAATTCTAGAATTCCTGGAGCTACTAAACAACAATAATATCGGTCTCAAATTCATGCATAACATCAGTGTGAGTGAGATTGTTGAAGTGATTAACCACGAAGAAGGTAAGTGTTAACTTCTTTATTTAGAAAAAATAGAACTTGCACCCTCAGCTTGCTGGTGCCAGTTTTACTCTGTGAAGCGCAGCTTGTCAACATTCCAAGGCTGCCTTCATCTGAAGATTCTGAGGATCTACCAAGTGGAGAAGGAGGAGGGGTGGAAGGAAGGTACCAAGTAGGGAGAATATAACACATCTTCCTCAATGAAGGAAAGTGAGGGGGTAGAGGAGAAGGCTGAGGGGGGAAAGCGAGAAACAAGCAGGAGAGTGGAGAGGTGTGGGAAGAGGGTGCAGGGGAAGGGAGGGATGAAGAGTGGGAAAGTGCAGGACAGGAAAAAACATATAGCATATGGTCTTGCACAAAAGACCCAATAACGAGGAATGATATGCATAGAATGCCTGTAACGATAATCACACCATTCTGTAGTCTTTATGCCAAGCCGTAGAGTTTCTTTGTCTTATCCCTCTTCTCATCTGAACCTCATCAGACCTGGTACCCTGGGTAAGAGGCCCCCTGGCCTCCCTTTGTCCAACATCCTTCGGGCTTATGGCCACACGAGCCATGCTCCATTTTTTCCCGTCTTCTAGAATGACAACATTCTTTTTAACCTCTCTTTTTTTCGTTAGAGCATAATGTTTGTCACCTTTTCCACTTGGAGCCTCAGGTTTCCTGATGTAAACTTTTTGCCCCTGTCTGAGAGACCTGACCTTTGCACCCCATTTCCTGTCATACCACTCCTTGTACTTCTTTTGTCTGGATCCCACCTTCTTACATCTCCTCCGACACCAACTGAACCCCATTATCTGTGACAATGGTGGAGGGAATACCCTCCTTTAAAAACACATCACTCAAGAATACAATTAGTGATTTTGTGTTGATGCTGTTCACAAATCTGTATGTTATCCAGTTAGAGTAATAATCAATGAGCACTAAGAGGTACCATTCCTGAGGTCCCTTTGCATGTATAGGGTCCATGATGTCAAAACCCAGCTTGTCGCATGGAGACATAGGGATCTCAACAGGTATGAGAAGGGTGCGCCTTGTACTTCTGGATTCATCACTCATTCCACAATCATAACAGTCCTTCACTTTTTCTTCCATCAACTGATCTATACCAGGAAACCAATATTCGGATCTTAATCTTGCCTTGCAGAGACTCCTCCCCAAGGGCCCTTCGTGTGTGAGATCAATTATTTGTCTTCTCAGCCCGTCCGGAGGAACAATTTTCCCTGACTTGAGAATAAACCTCCCCTCAATCGACAAGTCATCTCTTACGTTCCAAAATAGTTGTATATCCCCTGGAAGGTTTTTGCATTTGTTGGACCATCCTCTGATTATATATGTCTTTACTTTGCTGATGACGTCATCCTGCTCCATGTGATAGTCCCATCAGTCTTTCGTTACAGCTGGTAGCCTTACCTCCAGAACACCCTTGTTACCTGTGGCTTCTGCATTCTCCTTTTCCACAGGTGCCCTTGATAAAAAAAATCAGCTACTTTATTCTGTTGACCAGGAACATAAACCATTTTGAAACTGAAGCCTTGTAGACCCAGTACCCATTTTGCAATGCTGGGGGTCAGGTTTACAATGGGTAACCATGTTTACCAATACATAGAAACTGAAGTGTTTTATCGCCCAATAAACAGCCAACGCCTCTTTTTCTACTGTTGAATAGTTTGATTCCACCCCAGACTGAGTTCTAGAGGCGCAAGCCACTACTTTCAATTTGTTTTCAATCCTTTGTGATAGTGTTGCTCCAATTCCTTTACCACTGGCATCCGTGGAAATGAAAGTGTCTTTATCCACATCAAAGTTGCCAATAAATGGGGCAGAAATGATGGCCTCCTTCATGCTCTCTAATGCTTCCTCTTGGTCTTGCCCCAAACGAATGTTTTGTCCTTTTTTATGAGATCTCTGAGGGGTTGTGATAGCATTGCAAAATTTCTGATATACTTAGCCATATATTCACCCAAATCTAGAAAAGATAGAAATTCCTCTTTACAGGTTGGGGTAGGAGCTCTTCTCACAGCTTCTACGAGATTGATCTTCGGTTTTATGCCCTCCTCTGAGATTGTGTGTCCCAAATAGTCAACTGACGTTACACCAAGTTTGCATTTGCTTTCTTTAGTAGTGAACCCAACTTCTCTCAACCTCTTGAGGACCTAACCAGCATTATAATTTTGTTCAGTTTCACTTGAAACATAGATCAAAATATCGTCCTGAAAACACATAGTCTTGGGGAAATCTTTAAGGACATGTTGCATCGCTTGTTGAAATGCTGAAGCTGCAGACTCCAAACCAAATTTCATTCTCAAGAATTTGTAGTTGCCAAATGGGGTGGTGAATGCAGTCAAGGGTTGTGATTCAGGATGTAGCCTCATCTGATAATAGGCCGAAGAAAGATCAAGGACACTGAAAAACTTTGCTCCTTGTATAGTGCTCAGCATCTCATTGATCCCTGTTAAAGGATGTCCGTCAACTAAAATGTTGGCATTTAATGCTCTCAAGTCCACACATACCCTAATATTCTGTCCACTATTCTTGGTTGTGATGACTATGGGTGTCAACCACGCCGAACTTTCTATTTCTTGAATGACACCTTGTTTGACCAATTTTTCAATTTCCAATTTGAAGGATTCTCTCATGAGCAAGGGGATGGAACATGTTTTGTGTACTAATGGTACAGCCCCATCTTTTAGAACAATTTTATGTATATAACTTTTTCACAAACCCAAGTTTTCATTAAACACATCTGGAAATTCCTTTGTAAGATTGGCACCAACTACTGAGGGTTCAATAAGTAATACTTGCTCATGATTATTGGGGTCCAGGGTAATTCCTAATTCTTTTTGATGTTTGCACCCCACGAGACTTGAGCCTTGCTTGGTTATATAAACCTACCCCACTGTGTGCATGTATTTAAATGAAATTCTCATTCTTGCCATCCCTTCCAAGGGTATGGGTTCTCTATTGTACCCTGAAGGACTTATATCAGCATTTTCTAACTTGATATTGTGCTTAGAAAACTTCTCATTAAAAATTCTCTTCTCCACTAGTGTAAATGGGGAACACGAGTCAGCATAGACCTTGAATTTTTCACCATCAAGACTAATCTCACATGTTGGATACTGAGTTTTTTCCTCCCTGCTCCCATCCTCTATCTGAAATACAAAAGTCTTTTCTTATTCTCTCTCTACCTCTGGTTATTCAATCACATGTACCTTGGGACTGCATACATTACATACTTTAGAAAAATGTCCCTTCTTGTTACATTTCCTACACATTATGTTCCTAGCGGGGCATTTCGAATTGTTTGACAAATGATTTGGGCTACCGCATCTGAAACACAGCAAGCCTTCCACCTTATTTCTTGAAACTTCTCTATTTTTAGTGCCTACTTTGCAAACTACCTCCTCGCTGGTTGAAGCTTTGGGTTCTCCCTTCTCTTTAAACCCTTCCGAAATGTTCATCTCTCTCATACACAGTGCCTTGTCCTTGCCCTTTGGCTATGCTAATTGCTTCTTCAAGGACAGGATTACTAGTAAGTAGTTCCTCCTGAACCTTCACATCATTTGTGCCTCTGACTAATTGGTCCCTGATAAGGGAGTCTGTCAGAGCTCCAAATTCACAAGTGGTGCACATGCCCCGCAACACTGATATATAAGAGGATACTTTCTCGTCCTTCCTTTGACATCTTTTGAAAAATGTGTGTCTTTCTAGGACCACATTTAATTTAACCCTGAAGTGTACCTCCACTTTCCTTAATGTGTATTAATATACATCACCACCCTCTCCCTCAAGTGGCTCATCCTCCACAAGTCTCCCTGTGATATCCTCAAAAACTTTCCTTCCCTGAATTCCCAGATTGTGCAACAGTATATGTTGCTTCCTTACATTTGAAAAATGACCACCCCCAATGGCTATTAGGTATGATTGAAAAATTCCTTTCCACCTTCTCCACAGTATTTCTGGCTCTCCTAACTCATTCAAGAAGGGGGTGGATGACTCATGCCTGCATCAGCTATATTCAATTGGCAGTATTGACAGTGCTACTAGAGAATAAGGAAAGTCTAACAGGGGTGTAAACTCAATGGAAATACTGTGAGGGGATAAAGTCTGTTATAAAATGAATATGTGCACATTGAGAAGCATATCACAATAATTAACAAAGACAAAATGAAAATATCACACTTGTGGTTACTAAAGCGCTGATCCACAGTGTACTATAGTCCTGTTTTTACGACTATAGCTCTTTTCTTGAGTACTGCCAGTCTGGTTGGGGGGTGGGAACTTCCTGACTGGAGACGCTGCGGGGAGACAGGCGCCTCCGACCTTCCCCCACCCAGGACCCGCAGCTAAACAATGAAAGATTCTCTGTGCCTCTCCTGAACAGAGGCCGCAGTGAGACAAACACCACAGATCTTCTCACGCTTTGGAGCCTCTCCTTCTCTCTCTCTGATGCCCTGAAAATGAGCGCCGTAAAAAGGATCCAAAAGTTCCTTCACTCCGCCCGAGCCGTGAAGAAGAAGGCGGTCGCTCTGGATTTCAGACCCCCTCCAAAAATGGCGGCAGCGTGTGGAGAAACCAAAGAGATGCAGGCACGCCTTCCGCCAGTGCCTCCTGAAATCCCGAGAGGAGCGGTGGTCACACCGAATCTCGGACCGCTCAGGGGATCATAGACAATTTGAGGTGGAACAACAGAAACACGGGCAGGCGGCTCCGGAAATCACAAAAGGAGCGACATGCAGCCACCACAGCAACTCCCACAGTCTCCGACAAGGCGGATGGACTAGCAGGAGCGCAGCCAGCTGGGAAGGGCAGCCCAGGACTTCAACAACAGGCATGAGGGAGATGAGAATATTCACTCCGAGGCTAACTCCGGCTAACAAATTCCTGATCACTCCCAAGAAGGGACAGTCATAATCAAAGGAATGTCCTTGAAGAAATGAAGAAGGAGACAGCTGGTTAAATGGTCGGTGAAGAGCTGCAACCACTTGAAACTGGACCCGCAACTGCTCCTCCAGCCAACACGCAAGACGAAAAATCAACAGGGAAAGGTGCAGCGCTGTCCCTGTCAAATCATCCCTTCTATCGTCGCCAAAATGAAGTTATTAACCACGAAGAAGGTAAGTGGTAACTTGTTTAATTAGGAAAAATAGAACCTGCACCCTCAGCTTGCTGGTGCCAGTAATACTCTGTGAAGCGCAGCTTGTCAACATTCCAAGGCTGCCTTCATCTGAAGATTCTTAGGATCTACCAAGTAGAGAAGGAGGAGGGGTGGAAGGAAGGTACCAAGTAGGGAGAATATAACAATTGTATTTCTGGACACCAAGGTATATGTAAAATCAGACCAGATAGAAAGAACAGTATTTAGCAAGATCACTGCGACCAACAGTGTGCTCCATGGAAAGAGTTGTCACCCAGAGAGTCTGAAAAAGAATATACCATATGGTGAATTCATCAGAATGAAAAGAAAAAGTTCCAACACAAAGGAAATGAACTTGAAGTTTAAGGAAACAAAACAACGCTTCCTACAAAAAGGCTATCAATATAATGATATCAAACGCGAGAAATGAAAGCAAGATCAGTAACAAGGGCTGAAACACTGATAAACAGAAAAGACAAGAACTTAAATAGCAAGTCGAAAGAACCGATAAGAATGGTAATGACATACAGCAAGAAAAGCTTCAAAATCCGCAACTCCCTGAGTAAATATTGGAACATCTTATTGAAAAACCCTGACATTGGAAAACAATTGGGAAATCGGCCTCAAATATCCTATGGAAAGGCACCGTTGCTGTCAGAAAAATTAACAACCAGGAACATGGTTACAAGGATTGCAAAAGGGATTCAGCAAATGCAGCCACTGCAAAGCTTGCAAGATTGGCGAAAAAATGAAAGCAATCATCGATCCGCAAGGAAAGATTTTTAACATTAATGATACCATCATATGCAACACCACGTATGTTGTATACCTGGTGGAGTGCTACTGTGGCAAACGCTACATTGGGAGCACAATGTGTCCCCTCAAAAAACAGATTCTTGAACACACAAGGGCAATCCATAAGAAAAACACAATATATGCCATGTCCAAACATATGCTAACTCATGGTGAAAGAACATGGAAATATATAACATACTGTGGTCTTGCAATGTTACCTGCGCAGGAAAGAGGAGGGAACAGAATCCTCAAACTGAGAGGATTGAAATCAAGATTAATAATCAGATTCAAAACCAAGTTCCCAACAGGGCTAAACGGGGACAAAGAGATGTATGTACATCCTGTGTGAGGCTTGCCAACCAAGTCAGCCAAGTCATTTTAAGGAAACATTAAGTAACTTAACAGCAACATGGATGAGATAGAGTGTACAGTAGATATGGAAAAAAGGTATGGACTACTGCCCAAACAGAGTCATGGAAGATGACAACGATTTTACACTTAGCCCTGATAAGATTAGACTTGGGATTCACTTTCAAGAGCACAAAGAAGTAAAAATCCTCTGGCACTGAGCCATAATTGAACTACGACCAAGTGTGAAACTAAAATACTATCACTAATAGACACAATATATAATTGTAATTTAACAACAGTGTGCATTAAAGTTGGTCACTGAGACTTGTATGCTTGTAATCAGCTCAACACTGATTCCGAATTCTTTAAGTAATCAGTCATTCATACTCAAACTGGGACTGTTGCCCAATACTCTTCAAATAACAACTTTACTGACATTGATGACAATTTGTTTACAAAAAGTTTTTTGTGGCACAAATTTGGGTGTTTTTTTTTTCACTACCGGTCCCTGGTCGACATGCGTTGGTGGAGGAAGAAGTAAAATTATGGCTTGTTAATAAGCCGCTTTTGAAAACTATCCCCTGGGAGAATGCTGTGTGGAGTTCGCTTTGGTGAGGAATAGAAACTCTAGGCTGGTCCTGCCTCACCGCACGCACCAGCTGTGCAAAGCGTGCCCTTCATGTGGGACAAAATTGGTATTGACTATGTATATGTATGTGTATATGTGTATATATGTATATAAATGTGTATATGTATATCTGTATATGTATGTATGTATTTTTATATCTATGTATATATGCATATATGTATCTATGTATATTACCTACTGGCGGTCGCCAGTAGGAGGTTATAGTTAGGATTATTTTCAATGCAAAATCTCAACATTCTATTGAGAATAACTTTGGCGCCGGTTGAGGAATCTGCCGGTAATTTTCCTATAAATTTCCTCGCTGCGCTCCGCTCCTTACCTGAAAGTTTGGCGGGGATTCGTCAAGCGGGGGCCGAGATAAAAGGGGGGTCCCAAAACGTGTTTTCCCCATGTTAAATCCCATAGGGCGGTTGAACTCACTTTTAGCCCGAACGGCTGAATGGATTTCCACCAAACTTGGCAAAATTGTAGAGACTGGTAGCCCGATGTGCCTTTGCTATGTCTCAAGATATATGCTCCAGTGGATTTTGAGTCATTTAGGTTAAAAAAATATATATATCTATAAGCGCGCCCTGGTACGCGCACCGGGGCTCGCTCCAGCGTGCTACGCGAATTCGCGAGCGGAAAGCTGATTGACTCTCGGGTGTCTGTCAACATTCCAAACAGTCGGGGCGCTAGAGGGCGCACTAGCAGCATGGCCGCACTTATGTGAGGCTCCTGCAGCCTGGAGATATAATCCGCTAATTATCCTAATTTACCGTCGCCTACTCTTCCTCTGACCTTGGATCCTCGAAGAGACCGGCCCATTACGACTCCGGTCAAAAATGCACATGGTTTCGCTGCTCCTGGCCGAAGTTATGCCTGCTTGAAGTTATCCCCACGAGGTGCCCTGGAGAAGACTGACACTGCTGGGCGGCTTCCTGCACTACCTGAGTCCGCGGCGTACCACGAGGTGGGTGGGCCTTCGCGCACGCCCCTCGGCGGGTTCTCCCAGTGCGGAGCTATACTGGAAGACTTGCTGCCGGTGCGGAGGTCCGGCAGTCTGGTGCCCTCGCTGGGCACTCGGAGATCCGCTGTGACCGCTGCCGGGAGTGCAGGCTGTGGAGCCGCGTCGCTGCACTTGGGGCCGGCGGGCGTGTGCGGCGGCGGTCATTGTGTGGACGGGTGAGGCGGGGTGCTTTACCTGCTCGTGCCCCTGTCCGACCGTGATCCTTCCCCGCCTCTTCTGAGTGCCGATAGACCTGCAGCGGCCAGATCTGACTTGTGGTGATTTCTGCAGGCGTCCTCATTAAGTGCTACTGGCGCAGGGCCGACGTGACCGGGCGCCCCTGGCCTTGTGGGCTGCGTGAGCCCAGGGGGACTCACCTCGGAAGGCGCCACTCTCTGATGCAGATGCCGACGCTGGCGGGGGCTGCTGATGTACAGTAAGAGTTTGTGCATTCCATGCTGATTTATTACTGCCTTTCGCCTCACATGGGGATGCTGGGACTATGCTGCGGGGCACTGCATTATCTGCTGGATCTACTGTGAGGAGTGCTGGTGCCTGGGAGGTATTGCTGCTAGCATTGTGATTTTCCTTTCTGCCACCTGTGGAGCGGGCTGCGGAGTTGGACTGGCATAATTTCGGACTGAATACGGGCCCGCAGTGCTGGTGGGCTTCCTCTACTGTTGAGAGTGTGCGGGCGAGGGGGACTCCTGCTGTTGCCGGTGGCCTTCATCCCTCTGTTGCCACTGAACTACGCTGCCGATTGGGCGCCAAGGCTGCGAGAGTAGAGGTATCTGCGAGTTACGGCCGTCCCTGAGTGTCATATAAACAGTGTGTACCGGGTGGCAGACAAGGGGGTCCCCTTTGGATCGCGTCGCACTGTGGTTGCTGGTCAGGTTGTGCATCCTTGTTTCCCCCAGTGGGTGATGTCAGTGGCCACGGGCACCTTGACATGGGCAAACCGGACAACAAACAGCCAAAGCTGTCCTTTGATTCAATGGCGGCCAAGAGGGGGACGCGCCTTGCGCAGGATACGGGGAGCTCCAGATCCTCCCCAGCTGTCACTGACGCTGTTCCCCAGCATGTTACCCCAGACTTTCAGCAGATGATGCAAGAGATGAGACAGGGGTTTGCTACTATAGTGGACAAGGTGGATAAACTATCTTCATGAATGGATGCGGTGGTGCAGAGAATAGACGTTCATGAGGAACGCATCACGGCGGCGGAACAGCGTATTTCTGACCATGATGATACTACCCACACGACGCAATTGGCGCGAATGGTCAATGTACTACGGGTGATAGCTGCAAAGAATGAGGAGTTGGAGGCCAGAAGTCGGCGCAACAACATACGCGTGGTAGGTGTGCCGGAGACGACAAATGTGGGGAAGATGGAGACATATGTGGAGAAGATTCTGATTGGCGCGATTGGCGCGGAGGCCTTCTCTAAACAATTTATTGTGGAACGGGCGCACCGGTCCCTTGGGCCACGGCCGGCCACTGGTACCCCGCCGCGTCCAATCATCACACGCCTCCTGAACTATCGGGACCGAGACGCGGCTCTTCGTGCAGCTCGCACTGCCCGTACACTCTCCTGTGACGGGGTCAACTTCTCCATTTATCCGGACTTCACGCCTGAGGTGCAGGAACAGCGGCGTAAGTTCCTGGATGTCAAGAAAAAGCTCAGGGAGCTGCAGGTGGACTATGCCCTATTGTATCCTGCGAAGTTGAGAGTGACACATCAGGCGAAGCAGCACTTCTTTACGAACCCGCAACAGGCAGAGGACTTTGTGAAGCGCCTTAGGAGGGAACGTGCTGCGGATCGACGACGCGGAGAGGAGGGGCAGGAAGGTTTCCACTCGGCCAATGAAGATGAGTGATATGCACCGCCGTCCGGGCTACTGTTGTGCCCATAACCTCTGGAGCTGAGCCGCAGTGTCTGCACTTATTGTCTTTTCCCCGCATTTGTACTGTTTGATAACGCTGTGGTGCATTGTGTACTGGGCTTATTGGATGCTGTTGGAGGACGTTGGAGGAGCATTGGATTACGATGGTAATGTACTCCAGGCACCCCCCCACTACCTGGGCTGTGCATACTTGAGTCGTGAGGGCCAATGGCGAGGTGGGGGGTGGGTGGACATGTGTGCCTCTAGATTCCACCCCGAAGGGTATTCCCCACTGAACTGGAAGTTTCTATTGCAGATGTTTCGATGGGTGGGTTGTGGTGTGGGTGGGGGGGGGGACATGGAGTCCTGGCAGGTTGGGGTTGCTCAGGTGGGTGGTGGGGGGATGCACTTGTACTGAAGTGCGATGGTCACTTGGGACTGTTTTTTGTTGTTTTGCTGTTTACTGGTTTGCTTTGATTGTGACTGCCGCTTTGGACTGGGGATTTGAATGTTCCGATGCTATAATCGACCTCGCCTGTGCTGATATGCTGTGGAATCATCCTATGCCTGGTGCTCACACCCGTCGTTGCCACAAGAGGGGAGGGGGGCAATGGTGGGGGTCTACTGGCGGGTCTGCTGTGGATGTTGGCCATACGGTCTCTATTGGGCTTGCACTGTTTCTGGTCCTGGCCTTGGGCTTTGTTCCTGTGCGTCACTGGTTGGAGTTGGGTGGGGTCTGTCGAGTTGAGGGGGGGGGTGAAAGGGGTAGTTGTGGTGTGGATTTGGTACGGGTGAGAGTGCCTACTGGATTTCTGTTACGCTGTTCTTCGCCTGGGAGGTGACGTTGTCTCATGGATATGTCTGCGTTGATAGTATTTTTGCACGGATAAGGGCTGATGGTGCGCTAGATAAGATATCGATTATGTCCTGGAATGTGCAGGGGCTTAATGATGCCAGAAAGTGTAGGAATGTGCTGCAGTATTTAGATAGACATCAGGTACAGATTGCTTTCCTGCAGGAGACGCATTTGCGCCCAACACATGACCCTAAATTTGCTAGGCGTTGGGCCACGATTCGGAAATTCTCATCATACTCGTCCTATGCGCGTGGGGCTGTTGTCTTGATTAAGAAAACGCTCCCTTTTCAGGAGTTAGGGGTGCGAGTGGATCCTGATGGGCGATATGTGATTCTGGGGGGGAGAATTGGGTTGGATACTGTGGTGCTTGTGAACTGTTATGCGCCAAATGTGGATACGCCTGACTTTTTTCTTACGCTCTGGGGACATGTCAATGCTGTGGACGCCACGCATGTTGTGTGGGGCGGTGATTTTAACTTGGCGCTGAGTGCTGTGGAAGATAGGTCTGACGGGAGCCATCAATACAACACTCAAGCTAGGGACGTGTTGTGGGGCATTCTTGAGGAAGCAGGGTTGGTGGATAGCTGGAGGTTCACACATCCAGATGGCAGAGAGGGCACACACTTCACGGCACATGCACGCACTTGGGCGGTTGGATTATATTTTTCTGTCACGGGGACTTGCTGTGGGCATACACAGGGTGGAACATCTTCCCAGAACTTACTCACTGCCCGGTTCGGATTACAATGTCGATGCCGGGTCTTAATAGGCCGTGGCCCCCCTGGAGACTGTTTCCCCCAGTACTGTTGGATCCCATCTTCAAGGCAGAGCTTGGGGAGGAAATAGAGGCGTTTTTTCCTAGGAATAAAGGGTCAGTGGACAGTGTGGAAATGATCTGGGAGGCATTTAAGGTGACAATCTGGGGAGTTACGATTTCTAAGAGCTGTGGGGTACTCAGGACTATTGTTCAGACCATCACGAAACTGGAGGTTGATTTAAAGGAACTAGAAAATAAAATGATCACCGATTCGGACCCAGAGCTCAGACACCAGTTTAGGGACAAACTTTCGGAATTTGAAGAGGAGGCTGCTAGGGAAGTGAAGTATAGAGGGAAGTACTGGACGCGAGGAAATATTGCGAGGGTGAAAGAC
The DNA here is from genome assembly GCF_964263255.1 of Lissotriton vulgaris. NCBI lineage: Eukaryota > Metazoa > Chordata > Amphibia > Caudata > Salamandridae > Lissotriton > Lissotriton vulgaris. The sequence goes on from NC_141685.1 coordinate 501,223,898, forward strand.
CGGGTAAAGTACTTGCTGCACTTACAAGACACCCACGGTTTAGTACGGAGGTGTTGGAATTGGTACTGAAGGACGGCACCCGCTGTCAGGATGCGGAGGGGATTCAGAAGACCTTTATGCACCACTACACACAGCTATACACTACGCAACAGGTGGGGGAAGTCAGGTATGGGGGTTTCCTTGATGACCTTGCTTTATGTTGGCTGTCTGATGACCACAGGGCATTTCTTGGTGGGCCCCTGGAAGTGGAGGAAATCAGAGACGCCATTATGTCTCTGAATAATGGCAAGGCGACGGGGTTGGATGGACTCCCTGCCGAGTTCTACAAATGCTATGTTGATATTATGGCTCTGGTGCTCAAAGAGGTCTTTGAGGAGTCCCTGGAGGTAGGGAGTATGCCGGGATCCATGAGGGAGGTGGCGATTACGTCTCTGCTGAAGCCAGGCAAGGATCCCTTGGACACAGATTCCTACCGCCCTCTATCGCTGCTTAATTGCGACGCAAAAATATTGGCGAAAGTCCTAGCAACACGCTGTCTTTGCTTATGCCCACTATAGTGCTGCCGGATCAGTCCGGATTTGTACCGGGGCGCGCGACCTCCCATAATCTTCGCACTCTATTTTCTTTGATTCCGACTATAGCTCCTGACCTCCCTGTCGCCGCAGTGTTTTTGGATGCTACGAAAGCGTTCGACTCTGTGGAGTGGAATTATCTCATTGACATACTGTGTAGAATGGGGTTTCCTAGAATATTTATCTTGTGGGTAAAATTGTTGTACACCCAACCGGTGGCCAGAGTGATTATTAATGGAATACTTTCCCCTCAACTGCCTATAACGAGAGGAACTAGACAGGGCTGTCCTCTTTCCCCACTTTTATTTGCTATCGCCATAGAGCCACTGGCTTGTAGAATCCGGCAACTGCATAAACATAGTGCATTTAATTGTTTCCAACGCCAGATAGGGGTCTCACTATATGCGGGCGACATCACGGTATATGTGAAGGGCCCACAGACGAATCTCAATCCAATACTACGGGAGCTTCTTGTCTTTGGCGGAATTTCTGGCATACACATCAACTGGAAAAAGTCTCAATTCTTCCCACTTACTGCGGCGGTCGAGAGGTTTCCGCTGGACTACCCCCAAGAATGGTGCAACGCAGACCTTCGCTATTTGGGCATTGTGGTGTCGCTCGATAGGGAGGAGACACTTAGGCTTAATTATGGTGTTGCTATTACCAAATTGGCGGATAATGTTGCAAGATGGATGTCCTTGCCACTGTCTATGGCGGGTCGAGCCTCGTTGGTAAAAATGGTGATACTCCCACGCTTCCTGTATCTGTTCCAAAACATTCCCTATCACCCTGGCGCGTATTTTTTTAAACGCCTTCGATCAGAACTACTCAGATTGTTCTGGGGGGGAAAGCAACCGCGGTTGAAATGGTCTACTTTAATAATACCTTATGACAAAGGAGGGTTTGATATCCCTGATTTTGAGGTATATTTTTTGAGTGCTCAGGCGCAATATGCCTATCATTGGATGCGCCCCACGCCGTTTATGCCTCAGATTGCGGCTGAGGAGTGGATTGCACATCCCCTCCCGCTTGATGGTATGATACTGGGGAGAGTCGGTGATGTGGATACGCGGCCTACCACTGTCACTTGCACGGTGAATGCCTGGACTCGGGTTACGAAGACCTTGGGGCTAAAGTTACTTTACTCACTGGCGCTGCCACTTGTCTATCACCCTGCCTTGTCACTGCTACCGGAAACGGGGTTTCAGAATATGTGTAAACGAAACAAGATACTCACATGGGGGGACCTGTTCCTTGAGGGCAATTTCCGTGCGAGAGACCAGTTCTTCCGTGAGGCAACTCCCTCTCCATTAGATGTTTTTTATTACGTGCGGATACGGCAGGGGCTCCGTGCATTGCTACCTCAGTTCCCGAGTGAACCTGGAGTGGCTTTACCACTACACGCTATATTGGTGTCTGATGGTCGTCATCTGGTCTCGAAATTGTACAGCACCATTAGGGCGCAACGAGAGGTACCTGCCAGTCGCGCACGTGAACAGTGGACTCTTGAACTTGGCACCGAAATCTCTGACGAGCAATGGGCCTATTGTTGTGGCGTGACTGCCAATATCTCTTCTAGCTGCCGACTGAAGATAATTCACTATAAATTTGTGCAAAGGTTTTACTATACCCCGGCTAAGAAACTCAGATTCCGCCTGGCGGAGGATGATAGATGTGCTCGATGTCGGGCGGAGGGGGCTGACTTTCTCCACTTGGCTTGGGAGTGTAGGGCAATACGTGATTATTGGGCTCAGGTTCACGACGCCCTGCAGGTCATGACTGAGGAGGCGGTAACGTTCGATCCCATGTGATGCTGCTGGGGTACACGAAGGAAGTGCCATCGACTTATCGCAGATTTTCAGATGTGGCCTTACTGCTGGCGAAGCGGAGGATAGCCTGTAGGTGGGGAAGAGGCAGGGCACCGAAATTTAAGGACTGGATGGACAATATGATATATTGTCAGGATCAATATAATATATATGCTGAAATGATGCCTGTGAGGTGCAGGCCTAAGGATTTCTGGAGTCCGCTGCAGGTTTACTGGCTGACCAGGGCTGTGCAACATGCTGACTCAGAAAGTGAGGGCCCTGTTGACCTGGGGTGAGAGTGGTCCTCCTGGCAGGCATTATGCTGCAATAATAGACTGGCATGTAAAATCACGGTATGCGCTGGGTAATCTATACTTCCGGGCTGGAGGGGTGATGAGCGCTGATGGAGGAACGCTGCAGTTGAAGTGAGCAGCTGTTGTGTGCTACGTTGAGATTGCTATTTATCTTCCAGGGATGCCTGTTGACTGTTGCCGGATGTCGCTATCTACTGAGAATGTGCATTGCGTATTGTACTATATTGGGATGCTGCCAACTGTAATGTGCCTACTTTCTGTGCTCCGTGATTTCATTGAGCAATGTCGCCTATCCTCAATGTAGACCGCTGTGTCTGATTACGGTATATGCTGCCCGGGACGAGGAACAATGTTTTATAATATATGACGTTGGAATATGTATTTTACTCTTGTGCCAGATCTGAAGGTACACCACTGAATGGTTTTGTCTTATGCTCGAATAAAGGTTTTTAAAAAACAAACAAAAAAACAAAAACATTCTAAACAGTCCGGAGCGGCCGCCATCTTGTGTCTCGGTAGGATCGAGACACAAGAGGTGGCAAAAACAAAGTGGGAAAAGACCAAAAGGGGGCAGGGTAGACCCCCCTGACCCACTAGGTTTGATGTGGGGGCCATAAAAGGGCCCCGTGGGGTAACATTTTAATTTTTCTTTTTTCGATTTGCACGGGGGGAGCGCCCGGTACGCGCACCGGGGAATTTTTATAAATTGGAGGTAGTTCTAAAAGGAACTGTTTTTTTAATTCTTTTTGTTATTTTATATTTTTTTATTATTTTTTGGAACATTTTTTACTTTTTTTGGCTTTTATGAACAATTTTATATTTTTTTTGTAATTTTTATGGGGACAAACAAAAAACAAGGAATTGTAAACGGCCCTACTGGAGCAAAAAAAACCAGGAAAAAATTAAGGTCTGTTTTTGCACTTGTGGTTGTCTCCAGCATGGTTAATCAATTTAATACTCTGCTCTCCATAGCAAATTGTCCTTCCACAAAATTTGCAAACGATTTTGAAATCTACAAACTGGGTCTGGATTTTTGTGACCATCTCACTTGTCTCTGGACCCGATGGAGTGGGTTGCTTACTTTGGGAGGTGCTGGGAGAAGATTGGGGAGGGTTTCTGGTCAGTTCTCCGACCTCTGCCGCAGCATAGTTGTTTGGGTGCCGGCGTTGCATGTGGCGAATCATGGTGTTGTTGCCAAAAGAATACTTTTTGACAGGGTTCCCCCTGGAAGTACAGTGCCACAGATCATACAAGTAACCTTTGGCGCATTAACTTTCTTGAGGCCCCTTGGGATTTTAAAAAACTCCCAGACAATGTGCTCCTTTGGCTTATAGGTGGTAGTATTTTCAGGCAGGTACCGTCTCTCCTCCTCCTCCTCTCCTCCTCCTCCTCTTCTTTTTCTCCACCACTGTGGTGTTGTGGTGGTGCTTGTGGTGGTAGTGGTGGTGGTGGTGGTTGAGATGTTCCTGCTGCTGCTGCTACTGTAGCCATTTCTCAGTAGAAATAAGTACAAATAGGTCTGCAAACAGGTCTTCCTCAGTCAAAGTCAAAAGTGACAATGAGGAAAAAAGGGGGGGCTTTCATTATTTGGAAAACAAAACTGTCCTGAACCAATGAAAAGTGTTATTTTCAGGTCACATGACCCGGGCTTTCATCATATGGAAACCAAAACTGTCTTGAACCAATGAAAAGTGTTATTTGTAGGTCACATGACCTGACGCGCTTATGCTACGTGACCCGGGGTGCTTACGTAGCGCGATCGTATGCGCTCGAGTGCTTCCGGGTGCGCTTACGCCATGCGTATCACGTGGACGCGGCTACGCGATACGTCACGATGATGTTTTCGTTCCTGGCAATAGCGCTTCCCGGAACGCTCACCGGTACACGCACTGGGGCGCGCCGCAAGACTGCGCTTACCGGTGCGCTTACCGGTACGCGCACCGGGAGCGCTCCAGGGCAAAAAAACAAAAAAAAACATGAACAATATACATAAAAAAAATAGTATTACATAAATATACAATATAGGATTCATTACAAAAAATATTGCATTTCATAGCTATAGAAATTTGCTATTAAAAAACCTTTGAAATTCACTGAACAAAAACGTAGGTTTGAGGCCCTATATATAGTTAGGAATTAGCATTTAAAAAACCTATGAAATTCACTGAAAAAACCAAAGGTTTCCCACCAGTTATAGTTAGGAATTAGCATTTAAAAAACCTTTTAAATTCACTGAAAAAACCATAGGTTTCACACCAGTTATAGTTAGCTGGAAATGTTACTGACATAAACCCATTGAAATTCCCACGTTATAGTTAGTTGGACTCACTATAACTTGCGCGCCAGCAATGCACTGCGGATGACGTCACATATTACATCACTCATGACATGGTCAGTGACATCACTCATGACATCACTGATGACACCATCCAGTGAATGTGTGTCTTTCTGAAAAATAAATATGTTTTATATATGTATATGTAAAGGTCGATGGAAGAATAAATGTTTAAATAAGTGTCTAAATGGATTTTTTTTTTAAATGATTGGTTAACTGGCTTATTAAGTGTATCTTATTGAATACATATATTAGCGAGTAATGTTTAAATATTTAAATATATGTATCAGTGTTTCACTTTGTGTATAAATGGCTGCATGGGTTGGTGAGTAGCTACATGTGTGTGTATATGGGTTATTAGATTTTTTTTTAGTATCACTATGAGTGTCTGTATGGTTTGGTGGGGGTGTTACTTAGCACATAGATGCATCAATGACTGACTCACTGTTTGTATGTGTTTTGAAGACAGCATATGTGCAGGACTGTATGGGTGGATGAGTGTGTATATGTGTGTGTTAGTGAGTGAATGACTGTCTCACTAGTGTCTTTATCAGTAACAACATATTTTTTAATATAGTATATGTGAGTATTGATGTATATAAGTGAGTGTATGTGAGAGTGAGAGATTGTAAGAGTTCCTGTTTAAATAAGTATGTGTTTCTATAAGTGATTGTTTAAGAGAGTAAGTATGTGTAAGTTTCCTTAGAAGTAAGGTGGTAGTGTGTGTATAGCTGTATATGCAAATAAAGGGATGTTCAATAGTTTATTTGCATGTGTGAGTATGTGTGTGAGTAACTTTTGGATGACTGTCGTTGTGTAACAGGATGTATAGGTGTATCACTACATATGATGAGTGAGTATATGTATGAGTGACTATATAGAACTGTTGGTGAATGAGTGGATGTGTATATAGATGGTGGAATTACTGAATTGGTTGTTGTAACTGGTATGGGTATATCCATTTTTTGAAAATGTTAGTTTCTTTTTTTGAATATGTGTTTCAAGCGTTACATTACAGTGAAAGGAGGTCTGTCACTCTGTCATAAAGATGGTGTCATCAGTGATGTCATGAGTGATGTCACTGACCATGTCATGAGTGATGTAATATGTAATATGTGATATATACATATATATATATATATATATATATATATATATATATATATATGTATGTATGTATGTATGTATGTATATATATATATATATATATATATATATATATATATATATATATATATATATATATATATATATATATATATATATATATATATATATATATATCCAGTCTTGCCAAACTCATCCGATACGAAGAAGGCGCTGACACCATGAATCTCAATCCAAACTCGATTTATTTACTCACTGTCTGCTTAGACGCGTTTCGGCGTTGCCGCCTTGTTCACTACATCTGCATTCAAAATGAGCTCATACATATATACTGTGGAGATATGGGCGTGTCTAACAATTAACACACAGGTTCAGACCAGGTATTACCATGGTTGCATAATGGTAAATCTGGGATGTTACACAGAGTCTTTTCTCCATCCTTATTAACGAGTATTCATTGCAGAAATGTTTTTTACAAAACACAATTAAAAGTGTGTAAATCACCTAAACAAGTGTTGAAAATAATAGTAATAACCACCTTTTCATCAAATAGCATGTTACAATTCACAGCTGTTGAAAAGGTAAATTAAAAAACATTTGCTGCCATTTCTGTGTTTAAATAATAAGTTAACACTTTTTGCCGCTTTTTTCCTGAGTGCCTGCCATGGATGTGCCCTTTATAAGGTCCTAACTTGGTAGACCATCTGGTTTGCCTGTGCATCCCAGTCTCCCATGTGTCATGCTGGTGTGTGTACCATGTCAGCGTGTTTGTGTGGGGGTGGGCTGGTTCGCCTTCTATGATCCCCGTTGTTGCCGCTTGGGACCTAAGAATCTTCCCGGGTAAGTACTGCTGCGCGTTAAACCATTGGAGTCTTTCCTACGGCTACAATGTTGCAAAAGTTATCACCGCCGCCGGCTCTGAGGGCAGCTTTGAAGTTTAGACGGATTGAAACAATGCCTCGCGCTGAACCGGGTTCAGGAATATTGCGCGTGTGTTTCATGCCTGGTGTCATGGTCGGCTAACAAAGTAACTATTCGTGTATTATTGCCGCCGTTACTGTTGCAACATAGTATCTGAATTCCCGACATAGACTCTCGCGCATGCACTCGCTTAGAAGTTTATTTTCTGAAATACTGCCCTAGTGGGCTTAGCGGCTTGCTTACTTGTATTTGTGTAAAATCATATTTTAAAATCACATCAACCTGCAAGGGCATAGGCATAAGCATGGTCATACTCTAAGTAGAGCTGGTAATTGCAGGATAACCAGGGCAAAGTGTTTTCTAAATGTGCACTAAAGTGTACAATTAAAATAAATAAAAGGAAAAAACTATAAATTGTGCCGTGTGTTCAGACCTATAACTGTGTCTGAAAGGTGCTCTCATGTGCCCATAAGTAACCCGTGAAAGGTGTGGTAGTTGAACTGCAGATGTTCATCGAATGGTACTAGGGGGAAAGGAAGCGCTAAGGGTGTATTCTGATTTCCTTATTATAGGTGGACACTTAAGGCTTCGTCCGCATTCAGGCCGAATGGGATCTTTGAGTTCAGGAGTATGATATACCTGGACTCCAGGCGGCGCAGTGCCAAAGGGCGATTGCCACCCCTGACATTTTTGGGAATGCTATCAATTACAAAATATTGAATGTTTTTAGCATTGCCATTGTGGGTTTCATGAATGTGTCTCGCTACGGGGTACGTAGGATCATTATTGGAAATTGCACGCAAATGTTGCAAGATCCGTACGTGGGCGGGATGAATGGTGGAGCCTACATATCTTTTACCGCATGAACATGCTAGCACATATACTGCGAAGTCAGTCTTGCACGTGAATGCATCCCTCAAAAAGTAAGGTTTAATCCTGAAGGGGACTTGCACTTTTGTAGTGTTCACACCATAGGTGCAGGCTTTGCATTTTGAGCACTTTTTAAAGCCCCTCTGGGAATCTAACCAGTTTTTGGTTTTTCTAAGGGTAGGCGCATTGCAGACCAACTCTTCTCTCATGGATTTTGCCTTTTTAAATGTGATTAAGGGACTAGTGCCCACCAATTCACCTATGCTTGGGTCTCCCCGGACTAAGGGCCAATGCCTTCTCAGGATCTTTCGTAGGTTACTATGGTATCTATTGTAACCCGTTATTAATCTAGGAGGGTCCTTACTATTGGAAGCTGTTGTGTTTTTCTTGGTGGTCTTAGGGAAGATGAGATCTTTCCTATTCTTTCCTTTACATTTGTCATCAGCTCTCTTGCAACTGCTGCTGGTATACCCTCTATCCCTGAGTCTTTCAAACAACTCTTGTTTGGCATTGGAGAGCCCTTCTACCGTGCTACAATTACGTGTCATTCTAAGGCACTCAGCATAGGGAATAGATTGTTTCAGTGGTGTAGGATGGAAACTGTGTGCGTGCAGAAGGGCATTCCCTGCGGTAGGCTTTCTGTATGTGCGTGTCTGTATTTTGTTATCCTGTACAAATAGTTCTAAATCAAGGAATTGGATAATGGCATCATTGGTGTTGCATGTAAACTTAAGGTTCAGAACATTTTCATTCAGAGCCAACACAAATCTTTCTGCTTCTTCGACACTGCCCTGCCATAAGATAAAAATATCGTCAATGAACCTTTTGTACATCACCACATTGTCTTTCATGAAATCTTTATGTTGTACTCTCATATATGTATATATATATATATATATATATATATACACTCCACAAACGCCACTTCCTGATCCACCCAGGACCGGCGAGGCAAAGTAGGAGACGGACCACGTAATTCACAGGCTCTTCACTTTATTGCAGCTGATACAAACAGGAGGGCAATACGCGTTTCGGGCTTCAAGAGCCCTTGTTCACATGCCAATATATATATACACAACAACAGGGCTGTCTTGAGTTTCACCAAACAGCGGTCACGGACACAATTTCAAAATTCAAAAAACGGCATAAGATGAACTTCATCGATAAATGTTCGCAACTATGGAGAGACAATAATTGTGCCTCAGTAGGCGATTCAACTAAGTGATCCTCCATACATGGTATTGCCCCAGTGGGATAAGAAAACAGATAATATGTGGTTCACCAGAAGTTTTTTGAATTTTGAAATGTTATTCAGAGGGCGAGTTTTTCATCTGTTCACGGTAGCATTGATAAAGTTTATTGAATGCTTTTTTATCAAAAACCTTTTAACCGTGATGTGCTAGTATTCTGGCTCATGTCACAAGTTTATTTATAATGAAATGCAAGATGAACTGTAACTTTATTATAACAGTGCATAGTAATTATTAGTAGAATGTGCTCACATGTTTGCGTATTTATAAAACAGACATGCCATCGCCAATTATTGTTGAAATAGGATTCGAGTGAAACTATGAATTAATTTGTAACCATTTACGTTTTTGATCGTATTCGAAAGTCTGTCTCCACTTTTTATGGTGAAAGGGTATCACGCGTTTATATAAAAAAAGATGCAAACATGGATTCCGGCACTTGTGAACAAGGGAGTGTATCCTGAAACACGTTGAGTGTTTTTGCCGGCCATTTGTGCAATAAAATTTGATTGCTGCTAAAGACCCTTGTTGTGTCCGTGACTGCTGTTTGGTGAAACTCAAGACAGCCCTGTTGTTGGATTTATTGAGGCTGCCTGCCTCGTCGCGGACCGCTGTCTCGAAGGAGCCAGGGATAGGCGCTGCAAGCGATTTCGCTTGCGTTTGGTTTGATATAGATATATATATATATATATCAAAGCTCTGTTTCCACCTTGGGGCATCCGAACACTCCGCAGGTGCAACCAAATTACGAGGGTGGGACCCTACACTGTTACACAACAATTGAAGGAGGTCGGTGCACTTAGGAGGTGAAATAATTGCTTTATTAGTCCGCAGACGCGTTTCAGCATAGCTTTCCTCAGTGCGGTTAAAGCCATATAAGTAGGAACACAGTGAGAGTCCTTTTAAAACTTATGTGTGTCATGATTTGTGATGTCTTAGCCAATGAGAGGGCTTGATTCCTCCAGGAACTGTTAGTAGAGCGCCACAGTCTTTCATGCAATTAATTGTTGGTTTCAATACCCCATTGTACAAAGTTCCAATAACATTTACTGTTGCCATGACGCTCTCACCCATTGCAGTCCTGCCATCCATCTCTCGCTGCGATCAAAACACTTCTCATCTGTAGCTGGATATGAATAGAGGTTTACTGTGGGTGTCCATAATATCGGTGGGCGTCCTTGGCTTTGTATAAGCTGCAACCTCCATTGATGAACAGAGCGTCTCAGCGGCGGTACTGGCAATCCAATCTGAATCCAAGTCTGTTTCCACCTTGGGACATCTGAACACTTAGCAGGTTCAACCAAATTGCAAGGGTGGGACCCGATACTGTTACACAATAATTGAAGGAGGTTGTGGCACTCACGAGGTGAAATAATTGCTTTATTATTCCACAGACGTGTTTCAGCATAGTTTTCCTCAGTGGGAACACAGTGAGAGTCCCTTTAAAACCAATGTGTGACATGATTGGCGATGTCTTGATTCCTCCAGGAACTGGTAGTAGAGCGCCACAGTTTTTCATGCAATTAATTGTGGGTTTCGATACCCCATTGTACAAAAGTTCCAATGACATTTATTGTTCCCACAACGCTCTCACCCTAACAGTCCTGCCATCCATCTCTCGCCGCGCCCAAAACACATCTCGCCTGCCGCTGGATATGAATAGAGGTTTACTATGGGTGTCCATCATATCGGTGGGCGTCCCCGGCTTTGTATAAGCCGCTACTTCCATTAATCAACAGAGCCTCTCAGCGGTGGTTCTGGCAGCCCAATTTGAATCCAAGCTCTGTTTCCACCTTGGGGCATCCGAACCCTTGGCGGGTGCAACGAAATTGTGGGGGTGTGACCCGACACTGTTACACAACAACTGAAGGAGGTTGGTGCACTCACGGGGGGAAATAATTGCTTTATTGTGCCGCAAACGCAAACATGCAGCTCCCTTTGTCCAAAAGCAATTCTGCTTTGCTTCATGGAAGCAAGAGCAGGTTTCCTGCTTTCGCTTCCATGAAGCAAAGCAGTGTTTGCTTTGGCAGGTTGGGAGGAGTGCAACCGCTCTGCCATAGCAAACTGCAATGTCCCGGGGGTGGGCAACCCAGGACAATGCTGGACCCAGCCCTGGGGGGTGGCAGTCCCCTGGGCCACAGAGGGCTCCAGGAGGGGGCCCGTGCAGCCCCTCTCCAAACATATGTTTAGCCCCGGGGAGGTCGTAGACCCTGGGGCCTGGGGCCCTCAACAGACCGCTGTTTTTGAATATGTTGTGCCCCGAGGAGGCGGTGGTCCCGAGGGCTGTTTGGGGGAGGGCAGGAGCCCCCCATCACTTTCTGTTAATATTTGAAGCCCCGGGGCGGTGGCATTCCCCGGTCAACAAAAATAAAATAAAAGCCCCAGGTTGTGGCAGTCCCCGGGGCTGCGGGGTGGCCGCATACCCCGTGAATAATTAGCAAAGATCCCGGGGCTTGGGGGTGGTCCCCGATAACAGTTCTACATTGCCCCCGGGACCTGGCCCACCCGTGGTACCAAATGACCTGAAGTGCGGGAGACTTCACTTTGTCTTTTATTAAAAAGCTTTTTGGGGCCCGAGGGTCCCTGTGGGACCCCCTGACCAGTCCTAGGGGGTCAGGGCGTTCCTACACTTCCCCCTTTTTAAACATAATCCTTTTCTTACCTTTTTCTTGTGACTAGGTTCTACCGAGTCACAAGATGGTTGTCAACACTTCCTGGTTTGAAGTGTTGGCAGCCAGTCAGAGTCAAGCTCATGATCAGGAAGGTTCCGCCAATCAGATCTCACAATTCACAAATATCAATATCTGTAAATGTTTACAATTCTCAAAAACTACTGAACAGATTTACACCATTTAAAGAAAAGAGTGCTTTCTGGACCATAAGCCAGCTTTTAGCCAGATTTGGTGTAATTCCGTTCAGAAGTTCAGGCTGTAGCCGTGGCTAAAGTTTCCTATGAAAATTAATATGAAGATAGCACTTTTTGGGACCCCCCTTTTTTCTCGCCCCTCTCCCCCTTGATGAATCACCCTGAAACTTTGGTGACTCGGTAGTCACAAGAAAACAGTGAAACAAAGGTGAAAAACAAGAAAAGGGGACAGGGTAGAAACACCCTGAACCCCTCGGCCTGCTCGCAGCCCTCCCGCAGCCCCGGGGACCACCACCCCCAGGGCTTGTTTTTTAATGTGTGGGGGGCCTCCAAGGCCTTCCCAGGCCCTGGGGACCACAACCCCCGGGACTTTTTGTAGATATCCACGGGCCGCGGCCGCTTTAAAAAAAAAAGAATCAAACCTGTGGGGGGGCTCGAGACCCCCACATAGACCGGGGACTGCCACTTCCCCGGGGCACTTAAATGCAAATGCGGGGGAGCCCGGGGACCACTCCCTCCATGGGGTTTTAAACACATTGGGAGGGGGCTTTGAGGTCCCCCCTCCTGGAGCCCTTGATGGCCCTGGGGACGACACCTCCCAGAGCTGGCTCCTACAGTGTCCCCGGGTGCCCACCCCCGGGACACTGCTGTTTGCTACGACAGGGTGTGAGCACGGCATAGCAAACTTGCTTTGGATTTTGGAAGCAACTCTCACTTCCAAAATCCAAAGTAGATTGCTTTTCCACATGGGGCGCTGCATGTCAGCAGCTCCCCGTGTGGAAAAGCAATGCCGGCTCCCGCAGGGGGTGGGGAGCCACCAGGACTGTGGGGGAATTGGGGTCCCCGACGGTTAGGGCCGGCCCCAGGGGATAGGGTCCCCAGGGCCAGAAGTGGCCCATGAGGGGTGCCATGCAGCCCCCCCCTAAAAAAAACACCAAGGAAAGGCCGGCCCGAGGGATGGGGTCCCTGGGGCCATAAATGGCCTGAGGAGGGGGTCCAGGTGGCACCCTCCAAATATTTTAAAAACATTTTTAATAATGGCCTATCCCCGGGGATGGGGTCACTGGGGCCAATAGTGGCCCAGGGAAGAGGGGTCACGCGGCCCCCTTTCCCTTTAGTATAAAAGTTAAAAAATGAGAAGGCCAGCCCGGCAGATGGGGTCCCCGGGGATAAAATTGGCCTGAGGAGGGGGTCAGGCAGCCCCCCTCCCAATATAAATACAAATTAAATAAAAAAGAAGGCAGTGCCTCGGGGGATGGGGTCCTTTGTTTATGTTTATGTTTATGTTTTTGAGATTTTTTATTGCGCACGAATACCCTAGGGTGTCTCGGCGCACGCAGAACTTCCTAATAACAGAAGGCATCTAAAGGGATCACTGGTTGAATAACCACGTCTTCAAGAGCTTGCGGAACATGATGAGAGTAGGGCAAGTTTTTATAGCCAATGGGAGGGAGTTCCACAGCCTGGGGGTTGCTACCAAGAAGCGCCTGTCTCCCCATGTGGTGGTTCTGGTGCGTGGCACCGGGAGCATGTGTGTGGAGGCTGATCGTAAAGATCTTTTGGGAACATAGATTCGGAAGGTGTCCTTCAGGAACCTAGGTCCTGAGTCATGAATGGCTTTATAGGCGATGCAAAGAGCCTTGAACTTTATCGGACTCTTTACTCTCAGCCAGTGTAGGTGGTATATGGCTGCGGAAGTGGGGTGACGAGTTGGAACGCCGAGCAGTATTCTAGCTGCCGCGTTCTGCACTGATTGCAGCTTGGATATAACCTGCTCCTGAGCATTGAGGAAAAGGGCATTGCCGTAGTCCATTTTTGAGAAGACAAGCGCGGTGATTAAGGTTTTTCCTGCAGTTGAGGGGAGATACGGCAGCAACTTCTTGATTTTCCTCAACATATTGAAAGAGGATGCCGCCACAGCGTTGACATGAGGCTTAAAAGACAGTTTATCATCGAACATGATGCCGAGATTCCTTACCTTGGTTACTGGTGTGGAGGGGGGGGACCCATATCACTGGGCCACCAGGTCGCAGACCACTCAGGAGAGAGCCTGCCGAAGGTCAGCACCTCGGTCTTATCCGAGTTCAATTTTAGATTGTTATCCGCCATCCAAGAGCTGATGGCCATCATCCCTTCCTGGAATCTAGTGGCGACTGCGGGATCATCTTTTTGAACTGCCAGCACCAGTTGGGTGTCATCGGCATAGGTGGTTAGCCGCAGCCCGTGAGCTTTTATAACCCTCGCCAAGTCTGCCACATATATATTGAATAATGTGGGACTAATGTAGTGAGGATCCCTGAGGGACCCCGCAAGGAAGAGTGAAAGTGGGCGAGTAGAAATTGCCCAGTTTCACCGCTTGAGTTCGGTAGGCCAAAAACGAGGCAATGAGATCTTTTGCGCGATGAGTTACCACAATGGATGCGACACGGTCGACCAGGATGGAGTGGTCGACCGTGTCAAAGGCGGCGGACAGATCAAGGAGCACCAGGACCGCCGCCCCCCCCCCCCGATCCATGATGGTCCTGATCTCATCGGAAGCCTTTATCAAGGCCGTTTCTGTGCCATGATATTTCCTGAACCCGAACTGAGTATCATCTAGAAGATTGTGATGGTCAATGAACTCAGATAGTTGCAGGTTCATAACCGACTCAAATATTTTGGCCGGGAAAGGTAGGCAAGCAATAGGCCTATAGCTGGCCGAGTCAGTGGGGTCTAGAGACAGCTTTTTCAATAGCGGTTTAATAACTGCCTTTTTCCAGACTTCCGGATAAATGCCTGTTTGGAAGATGGAATTGCAAAGGTCCGTTAAAGGAGAAGCTATGACCTCCGTGAGAGTGTTCAGTATCGCTGGGGGGCATGGGTCAAATGGGGAGCCGGACTTGATAGAGGTAATCCACCTACTGATGTGTTCGGTTAAGACCGGAAGAAAGTTAGTGAACTTGGGTATGTGAGAAGGGGGATCAGGGGCAATGAAACGTGTGGGGAGGGAGAATGACGAGTAGATCCTGGAAACCTTAGTGAAAAAGAAACTGGCCAACGCATTGCACAGAACTTGAGAGGGTTCCGTCGGAGGGCCTGTAGGGGGGTTGGAAAGAGTGTCAACTACCTGAAACAGTTTTCTGGCTGAGTTTTGGGCTGATTCAATTTGGGCCAGGAAGAAAGTACTTTTGCATTTTACAATGGATTTTTTGTATAGTGCTAGGGCATCTTTATAAGTCTGCCTGTCTACAAGATTGTAATGCTTTCACCACCGCCTTTCCAAGTTCCTACAGTGTTGACGATGTAAGAGGAGATCCTGCGTGAATAATGGTGCGTATGGTGATGCCCTGTTAGAAATAAAGGATTTAGCAGGGACCACATGGTTCACTGCACCAGAAATCCATTCCTGGTATCTGCTAGACGTTACACTGGGATTAGGAGAGACCTCATACCAGGAGTCTACTAGAGTCTGGGATAGAAGTGAGTGATCCAGATTTTTCCAGGCTCTAGAGCTGATGGAAATGCAGGGCATGGGTTTAGAGAGGTTGCGGTTGATAGCCTGGATGGTGAAGATCAAAGCAGAATGATCCGATCATACGACGGGACTGACTAAAGAGAGGGAAAGCTTGGGGTTGTTGGTGAACAGCCCATCCAGCGTGTGTCCTGCTTGATGAGTGGGGATGCCCACCAGCTGCGATAAGCCGGCCACGTGTAGATCAGCTATTAGTTGGGTAGTGTCTTTATCCCCTAAGTCCTCTAAATGGAAATTAAAATCTCCTAGGATGGTAAAGTCCGGATGGCTTATAGAGAGTTCTATAAATTCTTCCAGGGCCAAAAGGAAGCGTGAGTGCGGGCCAAGGGGTCGATATAACAAAATCCCTTTAAAGGCCTGATAGTGATTGAGTGCGATAGAGAAGGCGCACGCTTCACAGTCTGGTCGACCTAAAGGGTAAGTTTTAACTCTTAGGTCTGCTTTATAAATTATGGCTAAGCCGCCTCCTCTCCCCGTAGTTCTGTTCTGTCTCACCACACAGAAGCCCTCCGGGGTGACTGAACAGAAATCCGGGCCCGAGGACGCATCTCCCCAAGATTCAGTGATGAACAAAATGTCAAGCTCCTGATTTATAATAAATTCCCTTATTTCCCAACAGTGACTCGGGAGAGAGCGGGCATTAATGAGTGCTACTTGGATGTGGCGTTTGGGTCTTGGGCCAGGGGTGAGCTTTACAGGGGAGGGACGGGGGAGGGCAAAGTTGCAGCCTGGACAAGCGGCGGGTACGGATATAAGACAGGTAGAGGGGGGCAGACATAATCACCGGTTACTAGGGGCCCCAGAGTTAAGATCCATCAGCTGGGCATGGGAGTAGCGTATCCTGGTGATCTTGGCAGCCCAGTCTGCACGGCCAGGGGGAGTGGCCCTGGGCCCGGAGCCGGCGCGGACGGGCCCAGAGGCCTAACAGAGGCCTCAGGAGGGGGCTAGTAAGTGTATGCAAAGGTTTGCAGATACATCCCCTGTATGAGGCACTCCTTAGATGTTCATCGAAATGACTCCAAAATTTAACGATGCAGTTTAGATTTATTCATCAATTTTAAATCATTGGATTGATGTTTCCAACGATATTGTCATCATATCATCGTGTTACATCGACAGTACTGTATATACGCGTGCTCCAATGCATTTTGGGCTGCTCTCCCTTTATCAAGGAGAACTAAAGAAAGAAGAAATAAGCCCATGTTAGGGAAAGGAAAAAGGTGTACGCAAGACGCTGATGGCCAGTAATGTTATTAAAAGTGTCGATCAATAAGGTGATAAGGATGTGTTCCGAGGTAAACAAATGGATGAGTCGTGGTTGAAGGGTTAAGCTGCGGCATGCGGGGGCAAAAGATAAAGTAGTGTGCACGGGTGATGAATCAAGCAAACAATGATGATTAATCGTGTCATATGGGAAGCTGGTGGACTAACAAGAATGGGGTGATAGCGTGGTGTCGGGACCGGTGAACAGGTTAGAAAGTTGCGGTTCCCGGGTGGGAAACTGCATGCATTGACAAGACTTACTTCATGGCAGAAAGCCGTGTAGATCTCCGGTGTGACGGTCCGAGTATCAATGTGTGCGGTCGGCGTGGAGGAGTATAAATCAAAAAGGTGAAAGACGGACTAAGTGAAAATGAGCGCGGGGGCCATCTTGGAATGGGTTGAGAAACTAGGAAAGAATGGGGGCCATCTTAAAGTGGGTGAAAGCATTAGGAGTGAGTAAACAAGAAGTGCTAGAAGTGGAGAGATTAGGGAATAAAGAATAGAGTATAAAGAATAAAGAATAAAGAATAAAGAGCAATGCAATGATATATAACAACAGATTATTAAAGGTAACAATTGTATTCAATACAATCATTCAAACCATGTGGTTTGAGTGTCTGCAGGCGGTATATCCATTGTAGTTCTTTTTTAAGTAAGCATTTCCAATTGTCTATGCCTTCGGTGCGGGTGATGGTTTCCAATACAGTAAATTGAAGTTGTGCTATGGTATGGTGAAATTCATGAAAGTGCATGGCAACATTAGATTTCTCTTGCTTGGTGCGAATGTTTGATTTGTGTTCATTTATGCGAACTTTGATTTTTCTTTCTGTTTTGCCAACGTACATTTTTCCGCAAGGGCATTTCAAAGCATAAATGAGATTCATAGAGTCGCATGTGGCGTTTACTTGTAATTTGATGGAGTGGCCTTTCATGGGATGTTTAATGTGATTGCCTTTGATGATGCAATTACAGTTGCTGCAGTTTAGGCATGGTTGGGTTCCTTTGTAGTTTAGACTCCTGGGAGTTTGAGTGGAAAGTATTTCTTTAATATTCTTACCACGGGTATGGGCAAACAGTGGGGGAGTGTGAAAAATGTCCCGAAAGTCTGGTTCTAGTTGTAGAATGGGCCAATGGGTAAGAATGATTTGCTTAAATTTGTGGCTGGCTGTGGAAAATTTGGATACAAGGACCATACGTTCTTGAGACTGTTTTGCACTTTTAGAAAGGCTTTGTTGTCGGGTGATATTGGCAACTCGTGTTTGTGCTTCGCTGAGAATGTTTTCAGGGTAACCTCTGTCTAGAAAACGTTGATGCATTTCCTTTACTCGAGTGTTATAGGTTTGTTCATCTGATACAATCCGCTTTATGCATAGCATTTGCGAAAAAGGTAAATGTTTCTTAAAAGATCCCTGGTGGAAACTAGTGAAATGCAATGTATTATTGCGATCAGTGCTTTTCCGGTGTAGGTCGGTGGTGATACCTTTTTCAGTGATCTTAATGAGGACATCAAGAAAAGAAATTTCTGTATTGCTGGTTTGCCATGAGAGACTGATGCGTTCGTCTTTGGTGTTGAGTTCTGTGAGTGCATTGTGAAGTGCTTCTTGTGAATCGGGCCACATAATGAATAGATCGTCTATGTACCGTACGTACATCTTTATTTTGTCAACAAAGGTTTTATTGGCGTATATGTGAGATTTTTCAACGTTTTCCATATAGATGTTGGCATACGTGGGAGCCGCGCAATTCCCCATCGCCATTCCAGACAGCTGAAGGTACCATTTGTCATTTTCCTGGAAATAGCTATGGTATAGCGTATACATCATAAGTTCCATGATAAAGGTCTGCATGAGGGGATCAATGTTGCTATCAAGCAGGGCTTGTTCTACCGCTTCAATACCTCCCTGGCGGGGTATGGAGGTATACAGCGAGCTGACGTCGCCTGTGCATAATATCAATGTTTCGTTGGAGTCGATTTGGATCTGAGCCAGTTTAGTGAGAAATTCGGTAGTGTCCTTTATGTAACTGGTGGATTGAGTTACCAAAGGTTGGAGGTATTTGTCGATGTATTTACCCGTGGGTTCATGTATTGATCCTCTGGTTGACACAATGGGTCAGAAGGGTGGATCAAGGAGGTTTTTGTGTATCTTGGGACTCATTTGGATTCTGGGGCTTCTAGGATGTTCCTTGAGTAGATAGTTTTTCGTGCAGTCTTCAATGACACCCGATTCGTGTGCTTTGGTGACTAGGTTAAACAAGATGCTTTGGAACTCCTTAGTGGGATTGTTATCAAGTTCCATATAGATGTTGGTATCTTGTATGTGTTCACGTAGGCGTTGAGTGTACATAGTGCTGTTGATGATAACTAAAGCGCCTCCTTTATCGGCTTTAACACATTTGATGCTGGGGTTGTTAGCCAAACTTTTGAGGGTGTCTCGGTCTTTTTGTGTCATGTTCCGATGTTTACTGGAACTTTTGAGGTTTAATTTAGACAAGTCATTGTGTACCAGGTTCTCAAAAAGGTAAATACATTTATGGCTGTTTGGAGCCTGATAGGTACTGGGTGGTCATAGACCCTTGAGTTGGTCGCTTTTGATGTTGGTACTCGGAGGTAGGATGTTATCGAAGAAATGTCGAAGTCTAATTTTTCTAGTAAACTTAAAAGTGCTCAGTTCAAGTTCCAGGAGATTGGTTTGAGTCGCTGGGACAAAAGATGTGCCTTTTTCGAGGAGATTCATTTGATGTTTGGAAATGTTGGTATCAGAGATGTTAATAACTAAGTTGGTTTTTTGGTTTTGAGTTCCTTCTTCGTAACGGTGCTCCGTGTGTTCGAAGGGCTTTTTTCCTGCTCTTTTCTACTTGCTCCTCCGGGGTCTTCGATTGTTTCTGGGCCTTATCCTAAAAAATGAGCCGATGTTGATTGGTCTTGTCCGGCTGTAGATGAAGTTGCTTGGTCGCTGGTAGATGCTTGACTGGAGGGAGTTGTCGTGGCTGTTTTTTGTGAGGGTCGGTAAGAAGAGTCGCTTCCAGGGGATGAGGTGTCAGTTTGTGTGTTGTAGGGTCTGTTGCGTCGACGTTGGGCATACACATCAGCCCACGTGTACACTTCGTCTAGTTTGTAATCAAGCGTATCTCTTCGGTATTTCCGGACTTTACGTTCGTTGATTTCCCTTTGGTGTTTATCAAGGATGGTTTTAACATCATCGAGGGTCTTGGTAAGTTCTTCCGCTGTTAGTAGAAGTTTGAGTTCACTATCGATTTCCTTGATTTCTTGTTCCAAATCTTTAAGAATGCCAGCGAGTTCTTCAACAATTAAAAGGATCAGGTCCAGACTACACTTGTTTAGTATACCGTTCCACTTTTCCTTGAAAGTTTTAGAATTTTTACAGAGGGACGGTTTTAGGGCTATCCGTAAACCGCGTGGGATCCTGAGGGCTCGGTGGTATCTCAATAATGTACTCGCATGGAGTTTTTGGTTGATGTGGCGTTTCGAAAGGTACAAAAGTTGTTTAAGGCATTGCTCTTTATTACGTGAAGGTGTGGTGGGGCTGATATCTTCTTCAATCAGTGCGTAGATTCGTTGTCGTTCATCTTCGTTGTATGCAAGGGTATGAGCCCTGGCTTCGGTGCTTTTGTTGATTTCTTCGAATTGCATGTTTGATGGCGTGCTACCTGCCCGTTGGCGGACAAAAGTAATTGACAAAACAGGAAGATTGGGAGGTGCACAACACAGTAGGTGGTGGTTTAAATTAATGGTTTTAAAGCAGAGTTGGGTGCTCTCCAGGGAGGTGGTTCCGTCCAGCGCCTGGAAGTATAAGACTAGTAAGTGTATGCAAAGGTTTGCAGATACATCCCCTGTATGAGGCACTCCTTAGATGTTCATCGAAATGACTCCAAAGTTTAACGATGCAGTTTAGGTTTATTCATCAAAAGTTTGGCTAACAACCCCAGCATCAAATGTGTTAAAGCCGATAAAGGAGGCGCTTTAGTTATCATCAACAGCACTATGTACACTCAACGCCTACGTGAACACATACAAGATACCAACATCTATATGGAACTTGATAACAATCCCACTAAGGAGTTCCAAAGCATCTTGTTTAACCTAGTCACCAAAGCACACGAATCGGGTGTCATTGAAGACCGCACGAAAAAAAGTATCTACTCAAGGAACATCCTAGAAGCCCCAGAATCCAAATGAGTCCCAAGATACACAAAAACCTCCTTGATCCACCCTTCCGACCCATTGTGTCAACCAGAGGATCAATACATGAACCCACGGGTTAATACATCGACAAATACCTCCAACCTTTGGTAACTCAATCCACCAGTTACATAAAGGACACTACCGAATTTCTCACTAAACTGGCTCAGATCCAAATCGACTCCAACGAAACATTGATATTATGCACAGCCAATGTCAGCTCGCTGTATACCTCCATACCCCACCAGGGAGGTATTGAAGCGGTAGAACAAGCCCTGCTTGATAGCAACATTGACCCCCTCATGCAGACCTTTATCATGGAACTTATAATGTATACGCTATACCATAGCTATTTCCAGGAAAATGACAAATGGTACCTTCAGCTGTCTGGAATGGCGATGGGGAATTGCGCGGCTCCCACGTATGCCAACATCTATATGGAAAACATTGAAAAATCTCACGTATACGCCAATAAAACCTTTGTTGACAAAATAAAGATGTGCGTACGGTACATAGACGATCTATTCATTATGTGGACCGATTCACAAGAAGAACTTCACAATGCACTCACAGAACTCAACACCAAAGATGAACGCATCAGTCTCTGATGGCAAACCAGCAATACAGAAATTTATTTTCTTGATGTCCTCATTAAGATCACTGAAAAAGGTATCACCACTGACCTACACCGAAAAAGCACTGATCGCAATAATACATTGCATTTCACTAGTTTCCACCAGGGATCTCTTAAGAAACATTTACCTTTTTCGCAAATGCTACGCATAAAGCGGATTGTATCAGATGAACAAACCTATAACACTTGAGTAAAGGAAATGCATCAACGTTTTCTAGACAGAGGTTACCCTGAAATCATTCTCAGCGAAGCACAAACACGAGTTGCCAATATCACCCGACAACAAAGCCTTTCTAAAAGTGCAAAACAGTCTCAAGAACGCATGGTCCTTGTATCCAAATTTTCCACAGCCAGCCACAAATTTAAGCAAATCATTCTTACCCATTGGCCCATTCTACATCTAGAACCAGACTTTTGGGACATTTTTCACACTCCCCCACTGTTTGCCCATACCCGTGGTAAGAATATTAAAGAAATACTTTCCACTCAAACTCCCAGGAGTCAAAACTACAAAGGAACCCAACCATGCCTAAACTGCAGCAACTGTAATTGCATCATCAAAGGCAATCACATTAAACATCCCATGAAAGGCCACTCCATCAAATTACAAGTAAACGCCACATGCGACTCTATGAATCTCATTTATGCTTTGAAATGCCCTTGCGGAAAAATGTACGTCGGCAAAACAGAAAGAAAAATCAAAGTTCGCATAAACGAACACAAATCAAACATTCGCACCAAGCAAGAGAAATCTAATGTTGCCATGCACTTTCATGAATTTCACCATACCATAGCACAACTTCAATTTACTGTATTGGAAACCATCACCGCACCGAAGGCATAGACAATCGGAAATGCTTACTTAAAAAAGAACTACAATGGATATACCGCCTGCAGACACTCAAACCACATGGATTGAATGATCGTATTGAATACAGTTGTTACCTTTAATAATCTGTTGTTATATATCATTGCATTGCTCTTTATTCTTTATTCTTTATTCTTTATACTCTATTCTTTATACCCTAATCTCTCCACTTCTAGCACTTCTTGTTTACTCACTCCTAATGCTTTCACCCATTCCAAGATGGCCCCCGCGCTAATTTTCACTTAGTCCGTCTTTCACCTTTTTGATTTATACTCCTCCACGCTGACCGCACACATTGTTACTCGGACCGTCACACCGGAGATCTACACGGCTTTCTGCCATGAAGTAAGTCTTGTCAATGCATGCAGTTTCCCACCCGGGAACCGCAACTTTCTAACCTGTTCACCAGTCCCGACACCACGCTATCACCCCATTCTTGTTAGTCCACCAGCTTCCCATATGACACGATTAATCATCATTGTTTGTTTGATTCATCACCCGTGCACACTACTTTATCTTTTGCCCCCGCATGCCGCAGCTTAACCCTTCAACCACGACTCATCCATTTGTTTACCTCGGAACACATCCTTATCACCTTATTGATCGACACTTTTAATAACATTACTGGCCATCAGCGTCTTGCGTACACCTTTTTCCTTTCCCTAACATGGGCTTATTTCTTCTTTCTTTAGTTCTCCTGGATAAAGGGCGAGCAGCCCAAAATGCATTGGAGCACGCGTATATACAGTACTGTCGATGTAACACGATGATATGATGACAATATCGTTTGAAACATCAATCCAATGATTTAAAATTGATGAATAAACCTAAACTGCATAGTTAAACTTTGGAGTCATTTCGATGAACATCTAAGGAGTGCCTCATACAGGGGATGTTTCTGCAAACCTTTGCATACACTTACTAGTCTTATACTTCCAGGCGCTGGACGGAACCGCCTCCCTGGAGAGCACCCAACTCTGCTTTAAAACCATTAATTTAAACCACCACCTACTGTGTTGTGCACCTCCCAATCTTCCTGTTGCCTCAGGAGGGGGCCATGCAGCCCCCTCATTTCAAAAGGTATAATAAATTCTTTTTATATAAGGACATGCTCAGGGGATGGGGACCCCGGGGCAGGAATAGGCCTCAGGGAGAGGGAGCCACACAGCCTCTTCCTATTTTTTTTTAACAATAGGGTTCGTTCAGGATTTAACAGGACTTAATCCCCAACTTAAAACAAGCCACATGGCGCATTTTCATGATGGTGAAGCCAGAGGGAGGGGCCTGGTGTGACAAGTGTGCAAACGCGCTCTGTGGTGCGTTTTAAGTTGGGGGATTAAGTCACCTTGGATCCTGAGGGTCCCTGGGGGCCAACTAGCCCACCAAGTGCCTTCAGTAAGTACAACAGAGTTGCTTTGGAGAGAGGTGTGAAAAGGGGCGTGGCCTTGGACCACCTCTCTGCAACGCAGCTCTGTGGCTCTTACTGGAGGTTCCTGGTGGGCTAGTTGGCTCCCAGGGCACCTTCAGGTTTCAAGGGGAATTAATCCCCTAACTGAAAACCTGCCAGTGGGTGCGTTTGCACAGTGGTGAAGGGAAGGGGCAGGCCTGATGTGACATGTGTGTACTTATCCAATCACTCTGCCACAACTCAAGCACATATAAATTTACCATGCACTCTCCTTGCAGTACTGTAATCATCCACTTAGTGCCCATGTATTCATGCAATGATCCAGGCAATAACACATGCACTGCTACAATCCCCTGAGCAGTACTGATGCAGTCAAGCCATCTCCTTGTCACTACCCATTCACTCCTCCAATCACCCAGCCAGCACCATGTACTTATCTAATCATTCCGCAAAAACCCAAGCACTTATAAATTCACCATGCACTCTCCTTGCAGTACTCTAATCATCCAGTCACTACCCATGTACTCATGCAATGACCCAGGCACTAACACATACACTTCTACAATCCCCTGAGCGCTACTGATGCAGTCTCACCATCTCCTTGTCACTACTAATGCACTCCTCCAATCATCCTGCCAGTACCATGTACTTATCCAATCACTCCTCCAAAACCCAAGCAGTTATAAATTCACCATGCACTCTCCTTGCAGTACTCTAATCATACAGTCACTACCCATGTACTCATGAAATTACCCAGGCACTTACACATGCACTTCTACAATCCCCTGAGCACTACTGATGCAGTCCAGCCATAACCTTGTCACTACCAATGCACTCCTTCAATCACCCAGCCAGTTCCATGTCTTTATCTAATCACTCCGCCAAAACTCAAGCACTTATAAATTCACTATGCACTCTCCTTGCAGTACTCTAATCATCCAGTCAGTACCCGTGTATTCATGCAATGGCCCAGGCATTAACTCATGACAAATACAGAGGAGGTCATGCTAATCACAGGGGTACCCCAACGCATAGTGTTCCCAAGTGTATGTAGTTGTTTTCACTGTAGTCTAAGTGTCTTTTAGCATAGCACTGGCTCTAAGCCTGGTTAGTCAGAGTCAGTTACCACCAGTACCTGTCAGCAAAAGGTTGGGGCCACAGGAGGACTTTATGTTCCTCTGTTGGTTCTTCCTGCACTTTTCTTTGTCTTTCTGGACTTTTGTTGTCGCTTTCTGCATTTGTCTTGCTGCTTTCTGTGCTTTTCTTCCTCTTTCTTCACACATCCTACCTTTGTAGGCATAGTTAGAAATTAGCATTTAAAAAACTTTTGAAATTCACAGAAAAAAACATAGCTCTCTGGGACCTTATAGTTCGAAATTAGCATTTAAAAAAACCTTTGAAATTCACTGAAAAAACCATAGCTTTCAGGCACGTTATAGTTAGAAATTATCATTAAGAAACCTTAGAAATTCACTGAAAAAAACATAGGTTTCAGGAACGTTATAGTTAGTTGGACATTTCACTTGTACAAAGCCATAGAAATTCGGCCGTTATAGTTAGTTTAGCTAACTATTACTTGCGCCCCTGCAATGCACTGCTGATGATGTCACATATTACATTATTCATGACATGGTCAGTTATAGTTAGCTGAACTAACTATAGCGGCCGAATTTCTATAGTTTTGTACGAGTGAAATGTCCAACTAACTATAACGTTCCTGAAACCTATGTTTTTTTAGTGAAAATATATATATATATCTCAAATGAGATCAGCGCATTCAGCAAAGACCATCCAGCACTCCAAGAGATACTAATCACTCTGATTTATTTTTCTTGCAATAACATCAATATATATATTCGAAACACACACCTCTGCCAAAGAGAATGGAGTCATACTCAACTCCAAGAGCCATTCCTTGACAATCCAGGCACTATTTTTGCGATGAGGCTCAGGATACATCAATGAGGAAGTCATTGAGATGCTCACATGAGCCCAATTGTTATCATGCAAATAAATGGATAGAAAGCGCGGCACGCTGTGATGGTCAATAATTGGCCTGTGAGCAAGGACTGAAAGTTCTAAACGCATTGGAACCCATCACAATAATGGTACCTGGATTTTTTGAGGATTGACAAGGAATTCCGCTTGAAGATGGGTGCGTCTCTGTTCTCTTTGGCAGAGGTGTGTGTTTTGTATCTTATACATCTATACACATACAGAAACACCCCCCCTATCAATCTTTCTAGCCAGTTGGCAAGTGAGGGTGCACGCTGTTCTTTATTGTAGGGGATGATGAGGGTACATATGTATACCTGTGTGGAAGACACATTCCCACAAGCCTAAAAAAAAGTTTGGAGAATGGTTACATTTCTTCTATTAAGGTGACTCGTATTGTAAACGTAAAATCCAAAACTACACTATGCAAACTATGCAAAACTAATAAACGGTATTCAGAGAAAGGGTTGCAAAAATGCTGCTAAAAGCTCAATATTGTGCATCAAAATGTACTTGTCTATACAACAATATTCTGGAGGGTATGCAAATAATTTAGCAGCACTCCTACGGAATGAAATATCATAAGGTGATTATCAAGATGAGGTTCTCAGGCTGTTCAAGTCAAAGGAGCCTAATGCTATGCCATCATTTTCCATTGTGCAATACATTTTGATAAAGTACTAAAATATAGTTAATGTCATTTATAGTAAAAAGAAAAGTTGAAAGCGATCCATTTAGGATGCTTTGTGTTTCAGCTTTTTGTCAGTGTCCTTTATAATTCAGAAACATCTCGACCTCGAAGAGTATAACATTATTTAGTAGCACCATTTGAAAGTTTAGTAATTAGGGCAAATGTTCCTTAATTTGTTCACCAGTAACAACTCAATTGCATTTCTTGTGTTTCATTCTCTTGACACATAGTATTTTCCAATACATAAATTGCCAAAATATAGGTGGGTTAATATATCTATATTTGCACAATGTTTTTTTACATCAGCCATTAACATTGGCTATGCACTTTCAAAATATTACCATAACATTTTCATGCTTGAGGTTTTTCTATTACAACTTGCTGCGAGGTTAATGCTTGATTCCTTACTCTTTTTGTGCATAATATCCACCCTACGTCACGTTTCATTTTGCAGGAAAACTTGTTGATGCTGACAAAGAAAATAATTGCTTCCATACAGGTTTTCTTGTTAAATAGAGCAATTAAATCAAGATCCTATCAGCGTTGCCTTGCTATAAAACTGTGCTCTTGTGGTGTGAAAGCTGCCCAAATGCCAAGCTAAATAAAACTCTTGATTGCGGTGATAACATCTCTTCACTCATAAATTCGCAAGAGGGAATGGTGAAAAAGTACTGAGCATGGCACTCTGTCAATCCACATCGCTTAGAAGTTTAAGCGTCTAATGTTCATTCTTTCCATGATTACTGCTTGCATTGGTTTTTTTATGGTATGGATTAACAGCACAGCTGTCATGTGGCAATGACGTGTCAGGGGTAATAAGCGCTTTAAATGAATGCAATTTAAATAAATGGGTCACTAGAAAGGGGCTTTGGCTCCGCCCACATGTTGGGAGCAGAAGTTGTGTGCGTTCACAAAAAAGTGCTTGCTCTCCTCTCCACACATCTGTGATTAGTTTTATTTACTCAACTGCCTGAACTTGAACATTCAGGTGCATACACATGACGATGAAATGCTACTAATGTGTCTTGGATAAGTAGATACGTTTTGTTGCTTTCCTCTGGCAGCAGTACAGATGGGAGGAGGGCAGTCATTAACCTACCTTTTAACCTGACCTTTTGATCTATACCAATATTATTCTACACTTCTTTGCTTCCACACAAATGCATATTCATTCCCATTCTATTTACTTGTAACAGGACATTACCATACAGCGTTCTTTTAAAGCCAGACCTATTGTCATTGCCATGGTTTGTTTGTGTATTCAGGCATCATTAAAGAGCCTCTGCCTACTTGTTAGGTCTCCCCTCTCATAGTTACCTTAAAGACTTCCTAGATATTCTCTGAAGAAGAAGTTTTTCCTCAGAAAACTAAATAGCTTATGCTTTCATTTGTTCTGTGAAAGATTCTTCAGCAAATAAAGCTATATTTAAAGACCAGAATTTGGGTGGGGCAACTTCGTTGGTGAGGAGCACATCTACACTAATGGCAGCATGATCTGGCATAGAATTTGATATAATTGAAGAAGTAACTCTGGGATATCCTTAGAAGTGGGGAAAGTAGTCTTTCCTCAAAGCTGAACAGTAAAGAGAAGAAAAGAAGGTATATCCTCAAGTGATCAGTTTAACAGCTTGCCATGGATAAAACAAGCTATGATCCTCCTTAATCGTCTTCATTGCCTTTGCCACCTTCAGTTTATACTGAGTAATAGCTCCTCTAAGCATATCGATATCTATCTTTTGAACAAAGTTAAAATCGCCACCTATTATAATATTTATTCATGAAGTGATTGGCCAACCGAAGAAACGACTCATGGCAGAGGATCAACTAAAGTTGAACCAGAAAATTAAACTAAAGAATACCATTAGATGTTAATACAAATTTCTGCCACTTCCCATCTTACAAATCTGTCAGATGCTATCTGCCCCATCCGACCCTCAAACTTCCTACTAACGAGAACCACCACATCTCTGAGAGAAGCAGATGCTGATAAATAACATAATAATTGGAAAGGAGACCAATTAACTGAAGATATTGAAGATTTCCTAATATGTGTCTCGTGAAGCAAGACAACAGACACCTTCTCTTCATAAAGCCTGTCCATTACTGCCTGGAGCTTCGGAGGATTGTTCAAGCCATTAACATTTACTGAGACTACCCTACAGCTCCAGCCAGGGATCACAATATACATATTCAATTTCTAAAATGAGAAACCTCAGCAATTATCTAACATTCAAACTACCTGCTTGATTTGTTTGGTTTAGCTCATTGTTGCACAAACCATTGTTCCCCCCTGGTAATACTCGCTCCAGCCCCTCTTCGGGACTAGCGAAGCCCCACACCTCCCCAACCCCACAAATCTGTGCCAGTCACCAATTGCTACATCCAAGCCATCATCAAACCACTCCCCGATACTCTGGAACCGTTTATCACGACCATGTCGCCCAGTCACAACCTCAACTGCTACCTGAAAACAGTGCACTGCTGGCACCTTTGTCTGTACCCTGGCCCCGCCCCCCCATCTTTATGTTAAGCCAGGCATACCCTATATTACATATTCTTAAGTAGTGTAGTGTTTCAACAGACAAATGTAAAAAATAACCCCTCATTTAACTTTCGTCTAGATTGTATGCAAATAGTTTTGTGCTGTCTGAGTTTCACTAAACACCTTAAATTCTCCTTAAACAAAGTTCAGCGTCTGGATGGTTATAAAATCCTTAGTTGTCCACCGGTAGTTTAGAATAAAAGTAGCATTTGCCGAAATTGACATGTCAGGGAAAACCTGTCTCTGATTTTAAT
This sequence comes from Lissotriton vulgaris, assembly GCF_964263255.1. Taxonomy (NCBI): domain Eukaryota; kingdom Metazoa; phylum Chordata; class Amphibia; order Caudata; family Salamandridae; genus Lissotriton; species Lissotriton vulgaris. The sequence continues at coordinate 501,253,308 of NC_141685.1, forward strand.
ACCCCTGTGTTTTACAGCACTGTTCAACACCTTCTCACGGATTCTATAGTCCCCAAAATTAACTTGCAGAGTACGGGGACAAGATGTATCCGGATGGTCTTGAAACAGTATTCTATGTGCACAAGTTATCGTCAGGTCCTTTAGAATCTGAATATAAGAGTCATAGACACAGTCAGATTGCATATGCAGCTTTATATGTGAATTCACGGAGGCATGCTCACCAATAGCAGCATGTCCAAAGTACAGAGGTTATTTGGTCTTTTATGCCCATAAACCACACAACATTATATTCAACAGGGTTAACCCAATTAGAGTCACTGGGACCTGAGTTGAAAGTTATTACAAGAGGGGTCCCAGACTGGGGGAGACAGAGAGAGATTTATAGAAAATAGAATAAATATGAAAACAAATGAAAAAGAAACAAATCCAGAGTGCGATGTTTTTATTCACAAAGTACTGAAACCTTATTATTAGTTGTAGAGTCACATCTAAGGTTTTTCACATATTTATTAAGCAGTTGTGCCCACATATGCAAGAAGAGGGATTAGGAGAGGGGTAGTGCAGTGAGGGGATTCGTGGAAAATAGAAAAGGAAGGAATCTTCATTCAAGTGACAAATAAATTCAGTTTTGTATTATTCATGTATACAATGCTGGAGTAGCTCCCCAACTCGGGGCCACATAAACAAGCCACAAGGGTCAACAAATTCTCATAAACCAGGCTTCGGTAACGGTGCCAATCTTGCTAGTGGTAGAAGCTTCTACCACTAGCAAGCAACCTTAGATGTGACTCTACAACTAATAATAAGGTTCAAGCATATAACCAATCAAAAAAGGAAGATGATGCATGTCCCCTGCATGATACTACCTGGCAGAGTGTCTGATGCCCAATGATTGGAACAGTGGGGACTTCTAGAACTTGGCAACAACACAATTTGAGCAAATACATTGTATAATCATGGACAGACACTAAGTCCTATTTATCTGTAGTCTGCTAGAGATGTCTGTGTCTGGGCTAATGAGCTAATACATGTTGCAAGTATGTCCTTCAGCAAGCCTGTGGTACAAGCTGTTCAGTTTGCCAAGGTTTAGCAGCGTAAATTAGTTTATACTAGATCATTCCACTTCTGCGCATGTTATTCAGGCCTTGTCATCATTGAATATAACAAAATATGACAAAGACAGGATGGATTCTACATAAAAATAAAACACGTTTCCACACTCCGTGTTTTCCATCAGGAGGCTTTTCCCTCCTCCCATTCTCGCCTCCATGACGCAGGAATCCGAGGAAAAGCACTGGACTGGACCACCTCGTCCCTCTCCGGCAGAACACAGAGGGTCCGCCTCCCTCCCTTCTGATCCGAAGCCTCCAAGATCATCTGCAGCATACCCCAAGGATCTTCCATCAGCCCGACGTTGTTCAACATCTACATGGCCCCGCTCGCCCACGTCGCCAGACTGCACAACCTCAACATCATAACTTACACCGACGACACACAGCTGATCCTCTCCCTCACCAAGGACCGTGTCACCGCCAAAACCAACCTCCATGAAGGAATGAAAGCCGTCGCTGAATAGATGAAGAACAGCCGTCTGAAGTTGAAATCGGGCAAGAAAGAGGTCCTCATGCTCGGCTCCACCCCATCTGCCTGGGACGACTCCTGGCAGCCGATGGCCCTAGGAGCAGCATCGACACCCACCGACCATGCACGCAACCTGGGATTCATCCTCTATTCAACAATCTCCTTGACCAAGCAAGTCAACGCCATCTCATCCTCCTGTTTCAACACCTTCCGCATGCTCCCAAAGATCAATAGGTGAATCCCTACCGACACTAAAGAATGGTCATCCAGGCCCTCGTCAGCAGCAGACTTGACTACGGAAACACGCTCTATGCGAGAGCCCCAACCAAACTACTGAAACAGCTGCAACGCATACAGAACGCCTCTGCATGCCTGATCTTCGACATACCTTGCCACAGCCACATCACACCCTACCTGAGAGACCTTCACTGGCTTCCCATCAACAAGAGGATCACCTTCAAGCTCCTCACCCAAGCACACAAAGCACTTCACAACACTGGACCAGCATATCTCAACAAATGACTCACCTTCTACACCCCGAATCGCCAGCTTTGCTCCACCGACCTCGCCCTCGCCACCGTCCCCCGCATCCGAAGAGTGACCACCAGTGGCAGAACGTTCTCGCCACCAGGTCCTGGAACACTCTCCCCATCCACCTACGGCAGACCGAAGACCTACTAACCTTCAGGAGGCTACGTAAGACCTAGCGGTTCGAGCAGTAGCAGCACCCCCCCAGCGCCTTGAGACCCTTACGGGTGAGTAGCGCACTCTACAAATGTCTTGATTGATTGATTGATTCAGGTATGTCGACAAATCTAAGCTTAGACCTCCTCAAACAAGTATTTGTGTCCTCCAATTAATATTTACAAAGGCAAGTTCCTTTTGCAGAATGAAGTTCTTCTTATACACCTCACTTTGTGTGTCTTCAAGATCTGAAACTCTAAATGTCATTCCTTCCAATTGTGCCCCCAAAGACTCAATTCTCTTTTCAATTTCTACCATCCTCCTACCCAAAGTATTAGCTATGGTGTTTTGACAAGCTTTAACCTCCTGTACTTCAACCAAGATAGTCATTAATAAAGACTCAATCTTGGTATCTGCCGAGCAGTTCTCAAAACCTTCTTTAGCCAATTATGTCAATGTGGAGTGATTTTTCAAGGAGGCATTGCCTTCCACCGCTTTTTCTGATGCAATGCTAAGTCATGCACTTTCCGTAAGTAAAGGCATTTGACATGCACCATGTTCTCTTAATAGGTTAACTTGTTGAACCTCATCCACTGAACTATTGTCATCTTCAGTCGCATTGTTCTTCCTGAGATAGCTGGTGTAGCTGGAGTTTGTAACAGCTTTGCCTGACTTGTTAAAAACCCCAGAAAAACACTTCCGAACCCTACCCCTATTCGGTTTTGCTGAGAGAGAGCATTCGAGAAATCTCTGCCCTTTTAAATACGGGCTGGCACTGTCGCCTCCTTAGGAGCCCTAGAAGCCCTGTCGCAACCTTTATCTCGGACCACCTTCATGCCTCCAACATCTGTGCTGCTTTTCAGCACTCCTATTCTCGGACTGCAATCTCGGATATGGTTCTGAAGGGTAGGCTGTTGAGCTGTTTCCTTAGCCTGTAATAGACCTCCTTCCTGGTTAGCCCCAATGTTCTTTATGGTCAAGGACACTAAGTCCTGACTAGGGAAGGAGAGCTCTAGGAGGTCAACATCTAAAGGAGTAGAGGTTTCTAATGTTTCCATATAGTTGAATTCAACTTCCACTTTAAAGCTGTTGGTGTAAGAAAAGCATTTTTTTGTTTGTCAAACTACTGGCCTTTTCTTTTTTTCTTTTTTTTGTACAGTTCTATCTGCAAGAGTAATGTCAATCCACAACTCAGATAAACAACGGAGTGAAACATCTCTATAAAAGAGGAAGGATCAATGTTCATGCTCAATGTCATACAATCAGTTGAAAACATAATCCATATAATGCTTGGTTAGCCGCACGAATGTACATCTTCCCAATTCAGCACAACATGTAACATTTGTGACAGGGCCCCACACAACTATCTATGTATGTCAAATCATAATTATGCCCATCTGGCTCCCCTGATTCCTTCCCAAGAAGGTATTGTTTATACAATCCCCAGAAACACTTAGTGCGACTTTGGGGGCGGGGGGGTAATTATTTGTTACACATCTCGAACTGTGTGTTACACTATAACATATCTTTTGTCCATTCCGTTATCGTAGGAACTGGCCCACGAGCCCAATGCTTTGCTATCCTACGTTTAGCGAGGAGCAGCTCCATCGCCAATAATTTTCTGACATCTTTCTGCAGTGCCCCAGTATATCCCAACAATGCCAGCAGGGGATCTGGAGGCAGTGAGAGACCTGTGATTTCATTTAACACCTGAAAGATTTGATGCCAGATTCCCCAAACCGAGGGGAGAGCCAGGCAACATGCTGAAAGGCCGCTAAGTCCTCCCCGCATCGTTTGCAACAAGCTGTGTCTTTCAGGCCGCAACGAAACAGTCTCTCCTGAATGTGGTGCACTCTGTTAAGAAATTAAAAATGCATGAGTCTGTGCCGATCATTTAATGAGATCTGAGTGGTCTTGCAGCAATACCTCCATTTAACATCTTCTATAGCTACTGCCAATCTAGCCTGGCTTTGCTATACTATTGACCCTAAATTATTGTGACATATTATATATGTTAGATACTCACTTATTGTAATATTTCGAATGCAGCAAATAAGAGAGGGAATGTAACTCAAGAGGTTCTTGGAGATTATCGACTAGCAAAGCCCGAAGCGCAATCCATACCCTGAAAAAATGGAACTGTGAGAGTGGGGTGAAATCCTGTCCCTCTGCTGTTACCTTGGCCCACTCATGCGCCTTGCCCTCAGAAAATAAATCACCCATAGTGGAGATGTTGAATGACCGTAAAGCCAGCACTACCTTTCCATCTGCAACCATTGGAAGCCAGTGGTACCATTCCACTGGCAATGGGGGAAATATAACAGCGCAGCAGCTTGCCTGTTCAATAAGTTGCACCAAGCATGCACCGTCGAGTTGACAGAGTCCACTACGCCATTTAGTCTAATAGGATTACAATACAGTCTATGGGGGAGAGGGTCCGGTTCGACCTCTACTTGTTCAAAATGCAGACGAGGAAGGCTCTGCATGCCATGTCTCCGAAAGTATGCATATGAGCATTGGGCTACTCTATAATACAACTCTAATTCCGGAGCTACTACGCCTCCCATAGAATGGGGGAGCTCGAAGATGTCCCCTTTGCATGAGCTGCCTGCCGCCCATGCCAATTTCACCCTTAGAGAGCATAAAGTCTGGAATGTGTGTTTCGGGAGAACCATGGGGATATGCAAGAAGAGAAATAAGAATCTAGACAAGACCACCATGTTCATTAGGGAGAAAATACCCATTAGGGACAAAGGCAGGCGGATCCAGTGGTCAATATCCTCCTCAAGTCTAACAATAGCTCTGCCATAATTCTCACTAATCACCAATTCTGAGTCTGAATGAATCTGTCCCCCTAAATAACGTACCGACCACTGCAGGGGGAAGTCCAGTGCTACCGGTATTGTGGCAGCTGTCAACAGAAATGCAATGGATGCAGACCAATTGATTCTTAAACCGGAGATCCCTCCAAATTTCATCACTTTAATAATTATCGGAGTTAGGTTAGACCCTGGTTCTCTAACATTTAACAGCCTATCATCAGCATATACAGACACTAGGAGATTATAGTTCGGGAAGCGGATTCCTCTGTGCCCTAGATTTTCTCATAATGCGCACTGCAATGGTTCCGTAACTTTGACGTATAATAGGGGGGGCAAAGCGCAGCACTGCCGTGTGCCCCTCGATCTCTTAATAGGTGGCGTAACCACATCACCGCTCGTATTCTGGCTACTGGACTATTCTAGAGAACTGACACCAGCTTAAGAAAAACCTCCCCCACTCCCATTCATCATAATTCCTACTTCATAAAGGCCCATTACACTGAATCGAACGCCTTCCCTGCGTCCAAGAAAACCGCCTTAATCTCGGGCATGACATGTTGGACAGTGCCAAATACAGTTCTCAAATTATATGACAAGCTGCGTCCCAGAACAAACCCCTCTTGCTCCAGCCCCACCAAGATTGGGATCAAAGGAGCTAACCTATTCGCTAAGACTTTGGCAATTATTTTGGTATCAACAGTCAGGCGTGATAAGGGTCTATATGACGAGCATTCGGTTGGGGCCTTCCTAGGCTTCAATAAAGTGACTATTAAGGCCTCTCTCATTGTCTGGGGCATCTCACCTGTCTCACCCATCTCCTCAAATAAGGTGCACTAATGTGCAATCAGCAGATCTTTATACATTTTGTAAAAACAGACTGTGAGACCCTCTTGCCCTAGGGCATTCCCATTTCGCATTGCAGTAAGTGCTATCAGTATTTCGGAGGGGTCTAACGGTCTCATGAGATATTCCCTATGCCCGTTGGTGAGCCATAAGAGTTGTATATGTTCCAGGTAATCCCAAATGGCTGTTTCATCTGTCACCACTTTGGAGCTGTACAGATCCGAATAGTACCTGCTGAACCTGTTGGCTATCTCTGCTGGGTCTTACAGTAACTCGCTGCTTGAGTCTCATAGTTCTGTGACTAGACCTGATTTTCTTTCTTTGGCGGTGAGCTAGTACTGCAAGCCCTGAACCCGGTCTCTCTCCCTCCCCATAGGTTTTGGCATTTTTACCCATATGCTTTAACTCCTTTCTCCTTCCTACTCATTTGTTTTCTTTAATGCGTCCGAGGTTTGGGCATCATTCCTGGCAAGAACCTCTTGTTCCAGTCTTTCTAGTATTTTGTAGAGCAGTGACAAATTGTTCATGATAGAACAAAGAACCCCTGAGTGCTTGGATATAGCTTCCCCCGGCCGATATACACTTTGAATGCTTCCCACACTGTGGAAAAGTGTGCAACTGAGCCTATATTTGTATCGAAGAATTCCTCTATGTCCATGTACAGTTCTGCTTTGAATACAGTGTCTAGGAGAGAATACAGAGGGAACCTCCATGTGAAAGGAGCAATCCCTACAAGAGGAGCCTCCACGTCCAGCATTATAGGGGAGTGGTCAGAGAATGAACGCAGCAAAAGGGTGCAGTCTCGCACCTGGGGCAGAAGAAACCTGAAATCAAATCAACTAGTAATAGAATCTAGTATGTATATCATGTGGGGCTGAGTAGTTCGTAAACCCCCAAGTACTAGGAGATCCGGACGATCAAACATCTAGTAGATCTAACTGCGGGGCAATATCATATATGGTCCTAGCCACTGCTGAGGGGCGCCAGGCCCCCAGTGCGATCCAGCAGTGGATCCAACACACAACTTATCTCACCCTCCCCTAGCAGTGGCAATATAGTGGCACCACTCAGTCGGTTGAAAAGTAAATTGTAAAAATGTGGATCGTCAGAATCACCAGCAAATCTATACCTTTACCATTAGGATCACTTTCCCGGGCCTCCAACAAGATCCCTGATCTGGGGTTCACCCAAGTGAGCACCCCCCTGGCCTGAGAAGTTAACCCCTGCAGCCTGAAAATTACAGCGGAGTCTCTTACGAGTAAGCATGTTATTACTAGGGGATACATGAGTCTCCTGGAGCAGCGCCACATCCACCTCATGATTTTTAAAGTATACAATAATTTTGCACAGCTTCTGGAAGTCATTCAGGTCCCTCACATTCCAGGTTAGAAAACATATTTTACTACGTTGACTGTTTATTACCTTGTGCATGTGGCAGTTAGGCATTCCTGACATGAATTTTGCCCTTCTCCACATTAGTATCAATCTGAAGACGTGAGTCTTGCTTTTTGTATGTGTGTATACTTTGAATTTAGAACATAAAACATTCCCACCCACGCAATGTCATCCCCAACTGGGCATAGATAAAACTCAAATATCCCACCCATAACTGACTATTACTGCCAATGCTACTTTAACAATCAAACAATAAGGCTGGCATTTCGCCATACAGCGATTAACGCTTAGGGCAGATGTTACCTATCAATATCATATCAACATCTGGAGGAGAAGTGCAACATCATTGAAACCCAGTTAATCTATTTAGTCCAGTATTTAGTTCCAGAAACAATGCGACCCATAATGGGGAGCGGCTTATTAAGATAGGTATTAGTTACAAGCAATTACACCATGATTCGCTACGCCTCTGCTGATTCCCAAAGTACCGGTCTTACCATACCTAACAGTTGCAATAAAACATTGTGAACTAGTAAACCAACATTATTTTTCAGTCTTATTGAGCATGCCTGGTTCCATAGAGAGTATATCACAGTTAGTTCAGCGTAGTCGTTCTTGTCCTGGTCTCTTTGAAGTCTGTCAACTTGTTCCGCTGAGTTAGGCAGTTGTTTTAATGTGTCTGGCTTGCCTAGCCCCTGGAGAGCCTTCTGCAGTGACTTGGGTCAGTGAAGATTCTTGCCCTGCCATTCATTATAACCCTCAATTTGGCTGGGTATAACATGGCTTTTATTTGATCGGTGCAAACTGACGTCTCGCCTCCTGCACCTTCATAGTGAAGTCTGGGAACAGCAAGAGCGTTGAGCTCTCGTACTTGAGGACCCCCAGCAACCTAGGCTTTTTCAGAGCAGAAATGTCCCTATAATTTAGCAGTTTGGCTATCACAGGTCTAGGGGGAGCCCCAGGAGGAGGTTTAAGACCCAATGAGCGGTGTGCTCGCTCTATGAGAAACATTGCAGAGAAAGTGTCTCGACCAAGCAGAGTCAGTAAACGCTGCTCTACAAACACGTCCATGTTACCTGTACATGTAGATTCAGGTAGGCCCACAATGCGTATGTTTCTACACCTGGACCTAGTTTCTAGGTCCTCAGCTTTGTCCTGGAGTACCATCAGGAGCTTCCCCATTTGCTTCTGGGCATGGTCTGTTTCTGTTTGGGTTTCCTCTACCTCAGAAACGTGGTGTTCTGTCAATCAATCAAAATAAGCTTTATTCAAAACACAAAGTGAATCATAAAAGCTACAAAATACATCCATGACAAAGTTTAAAAACCGGAGTAAAAGTTAAAACAGAGTTCAAAAATCTGCTGTACATAAAAACAATCGTCAACTACACAATCACTCAATTACGATTTACAACTGCTTCCTGTAATTAATAACGGCCAGCAGAAATCGTGACATTACTACGCGTATGTATACATTTGGCAACATTTGCAGGTGCATAAAAGCTGGGCAGCATTGTACAAAACCCAGCTGTAATAACAAAAGTTTGATTAATTTTTCCCTCAGCCGAGAATTTTTTTTACATAAAAGGACAGTGTGCATGATGTGGTGAGATATCATCGCAAGGGCATTTCACCAGATCAGGTGACCAATTGTTAATGGTCGGGAAACTAATTACATGGTGGAAAATAGCCACGTGAAAATGGGTCAACACGAACCTGTGACGCGGGTTATACACTTTGACTAAATAAAGTTGCATGTGATGACTAGTCAGAAACATCTGGTTCCTCAAAACCGGAGGTTTCATAATTTTGGAAGACAATCTGGTTTCCTCTAATAATGATATACTCCTCAATTTCAAGGCTTTTCTTTGAACAGTATTCAGGCACCTGGGATGGTTGAAATACTCAGAACGGCCGAGGTTCGTCAGGACTTTGTGTGCAAATTTAAGTCAGGGGATTTTGAGAGCGCACATAGATCTAAGACAATCAACAATTATGGCTCGATTGAATTAGGTGTGTTCGAATGACCAGAGTTTGTGCCAGAGTGAAACTGGCTGGATCCTAATCAGATCTGCTATGTAAGGGGCTCCTAATTTGGAGTGACAAACATAGGCTGAGCTACTTGTCCGGGGGGCAAGGAGATTTCTTAAGAAGGCATTTTTTTCAAGTTGGAGAGTGAAAATCTTCCCATATCCCCAGAGCTCAGACCCGTACATAGCAGTGGGCCTGCATTTGGCCTTGTAAATAGTCATCAGTTCCCTCGGGTGTTTAATGCCGAGCTGTCTAGCAAAATACAATAGGGCCATTATCGTTTTAACAAAATGAAGCTGCCTTGATTTAATTGCCCCAGGCCAGTTCCTGGATTGACTATACACAATCCCCAAATATGAAAATGTCGCTGTGAATGCAATTTTAGAGCCCTCAATGAAGATGTCACAACAGCGAGAAGCCTTATATCCAGTTTTCATAGCAAATGTTTTACTGATGTTAATTTTTAAACCATGGTTTGGCATTTACTGGGCAAACTCATTGACTAGATGCTGGAGTCCAAGTGGAGTGCGGTCATTAATACTGCGTCGTCGCCGGTATTAGAGGATGTCCCACCTTAGGTAGGTCTGCACACTTACTTGTCAATGTATCGCCTACGCTGTTAGGATAAAGGTAAACAGGAAGGGGGCAAGTACTCAGCCTTGGTGTACCGCTCTTCCTATTTTAAATGGCCAGGTGCAGTTACCATTAAGGCCATAGCGGGCTCTACCCTGACCTTGGGCGTACAAATCTCTAAGAAAGTTCACGATAGTGCAGTCCACGCCCATGTTTGCCATGATTGACCATAACTTATGATGGGCCACAAAATCAAAAGCAGAAGATAAATCTGCAAAAACTAAAAACAGGTTGCCTCCAGTTATATGCACATATTTACCAATAAGTAGGTCTAAATTGATGGTCTGCTCTGTAGTCCCCAGCCCAGACCAAAAGCCATACTGCAGGTCCAAGAGGATATTGTTGGTTTCTGCCCAGTTCTGGAGTCGGCCTAGAATAATACAACCAGCCACCTTTACTAGACAACCCAAAGGAGAAATAGGCCTGTATTGTGCTGGATTATTACGGTCACCCTTATTAAATATAGGGACAATAAGAGACTCAGGCCAAGTGGGCAAAAAGCCTTGTTCCTGACAGGCTATGAAGAGCAAGGTAAGAATGGGGCCACAAAGGTCAATGTTGGATTTAAACAGATCAATAGGGATCCCATCATGACCCGGGGCTTTACCCCGCTTGCTTGCTTTCAGTGCCAGGACAACTTTATCCAGAGAAAATTCCGGATAGTTCTGGTTATTCAATGGTAGCGTAGAAATAGTGATGCTAGGAGGAGATGCGGGATCAGAAGGAGTAGAAGCAATAGGAGAGGGGGTCACAGAATCTTCCTTAGAAGAATACAAATTAGTAAAATGGGATATCAATTCAGCCTCTGTAATGGCTATCTCAGCTCGAGTGCAGTCTGGGGAATTGTAAGAGGGAGAATTGATAGCACGTCAAAACGTGATATTATCATTGGACAGACTGGCTTAGAGTAGTCTGTTCCACGATTCCTCTCTAAGTTTTTTTTCCGTTGTTTAATGGCTAGTTTATATGCAAGTCTGTATTCCCGGACTCCATTAATAGATCTTGGTTGTTAGGCTAGAGCTAGTTTTAGATTTCTATGGAGTTTTATGCAAACTGAATAGAACCAGCCACAATGACCCATCTTCGCTTTTTCTGATTTTACTGGAGCCCCTCTCCAATGCCCTTTTTAGGTCTCGGCTTCGAGACCTATTGTGACTGAGTTCACTCTCAACGGAGCCAGAGCGGTGAACGAGCGCCGATTGCATCTCGTGGACGCGCACGCCGAGCCTCCTGGAGCCGTGCACATCTCTTGCTCTTCACCCTTCCGTGAGTGCTTCACACTCACGGAAGCACACACTCACGCACGCACGCACGCACGCATGCACACACACACACACACACACCCTCCCTCTCTGCCGACTCCCTCTCTGCCGCCCCCCCTCGACCCCCACTCACCGGGCTCTTTCCCTCGCAGCGGGTCAGTCATGGCAGCAGGCAGACTCGGTGTCTTCTCCAGGGATCTTCAGGTGATGTGCACGCCCACGCTGCGTCTCGTGCGCGCCCACCACGCTGTTTCGCGCCCGTTGATCCTCAGCTTGTTGCTTACAGCCAGTGGGTTGAACTTGAATGTACTCGACAAAATATCCTTATATAACTAAAAAGTGAGCATCATCTTCATCTCACGTTTGTAAAGGTAACCATGAACACCAATTGTGTTAAAATATATTGAATACGATAGATCACCTTCCACTCGCCCATACATATACTTTAAATTCCTTATTCATATTATTAGAACAAAGCAACGCAGAAGATAATTTTTTGTTGTCTGTGGGTGGGGAGATGGGGTTAGCACTCTGCCCTCTTTTCCTATCATTGACTCTTTGGCGCCTATAGGAAAAACCCAAGCTGCTTATACTTTAGAGGAATTCTGCATAAGGATTATTATAGTGTGAGTGCAGAGTGCGCACACTTCAGAGTGCGCAGAGTGCAGAGTGTGAAGTAGTGAGTGCAGAGTGCGCACACTTCAGAGTGCGCAGAGTGCAGAGTGTGAAGTAGTGAGTGCAGAGTGTGAGTGCAGAGTGTGAAGTAGTGAGTGCAGAGTGTGAAGTAGTGAGTGCAGAGTGAGTGTGCAGAGTGTGAATGCAGCATGCAGAGTTGAGTGCAGAGTGTGAGTGCAGAGTGTAAGTGTGAGTGCAGAGTGCAGAGTAGTGAGTGCAGAGTAGTGAGTGCAGAGTGTGAGTAGTGAGTGCAGAGTGTGAGTAGTGAGTGCAGAGTAGTGAGTGCAGAGTGTGAGTAGTGAGTGCAGAGTAGTGAGTGCAGAGTAGTGAGTGCAGAGTAGTGAGTGCAGAGTAGTGAGTGCAGAGTAGTGAGTGCAGAGTAGTGAGTGCAGAGTAGTGAGTAGTGAGTAGTGAGTAGTGAGTAGTGAGTGGTGAGTAGTGAGTGCAGAGTAGTGAGTAGTGAGTAGTGAGTGCAGAGTAGTGAGTAGTGAGTGCAGAGTAGTGAGTGCAGAGTATTGAGTAGTGAGTGCAGAGTAGTGAGTAGTGAGTGCAGAGTAGTGAGTGGTGAGTAGTGAGTGCAGAGTAGTGAGTAGTGAGTAGTGAGTGCAGAGTAGTGAGTAGTGAGTAGTGAGTGCAGAGTAGTGAGTAGTGAGTGCAGAGTAGTGAGTGCAGAGTAGTGAGTAGTGAGTGCAGAGTAGTGAGTAGTGAGTGCAGAGTAGTGAGTAGTGAGTGCAGAGTAGTGAGTAGTGAGTGAAGAGTAGTGAGTAGTGAGTGCAGAGTAGTGAGTAGTGAGTGCAGAGTAGTGAGTGCAGAGTAGTGAGTGCAGAGTATTGAGTAGTGAGTGCAGAGTAGTGAGTAGTGAGTGCAGAGTAGTGAGTAGTGAGTAGTGAGTGCAGAGTAGTGAGTAGTGAGTGCAGAGTAGTGAGTGCAGAGTAGTGAGTAGTGAGTGCAGAGTAGTGAGTAGTGAGTGCAGAGTAGTGAGTAGTGAGTAGTGAGTGCAGAGTAGTGAGTAGTGAGTGAAGAGTAGTGAGTAGTGAGTGCAGAGTAGTGAGTAGTGAGTGCAGAGTAGTGAGTGCAGAGTATTGAGTAGTGAGTGCAGAGTAGTGAGTAGTGAGTGCAGAGTAGTGAGTAGTGAGTAGTGAGTGCAGAGTAGTGAGTAGTGAGTGCAGAGTAGTGAGTGCAGAGTATTGAGTAGTGAGTGCAGAGTAGTGAGTAGTGAGTGCAGAGTAGTGAGTAGTGAGTAGTGAGTGCAGAGTAGTGAGTAGTGAGTGCAGAGTAGTGAGTAGTGAGTAGTGAGTGCAGAGTAGTGAGTAGTGAGTGAAGAGTAGTGAGTAGTGAGTGCAGAGTAGTGAGTAGTGAGTGCAGAGTAGTGAGTGCAGAGTAGTGAGTGCAGAGTATTGAGTAGTGAGTGCAGAGTAGTGAGTAGTGAGTGCAGAGTAGTGAGTAGTGAGTAGTGAGTGCAGAGTAGTGAGTAGTGAGTGCAGAGTAGTGAGTGCAGAGTATTGAGTAGTGAGTGCAGAGTAGTGAGTAGTGAGTGCAGAGTAGTGAGTAGTGAGTAGTGAGTGCAGAGTAGTGAGTAGTGAGTGCAGAGTAGTGAGTGCAGAGTAGTGAGTAGTGAGTGCAGAGTAGTGAGTAGTGAGTGCAGAGTAGTGAGTAGTGAGTAGTGAGTGCAGAGTAGTGAGTAGTGAGTGAAGAGTAGTGAGTAGTGAGTGCAGAGTAGTGAGTAGTGAGTGCAGAGTAGTGAGTGCAGAGTAGTGAGTGCAGAGTAGTGAGTGCAGAGTATTGAGTAGTGAGTGCAGAGTAGTGAGTAGTGAGTGCAGAGTAGTGAGTGGTGAGTAGTGAGTGCAGAGTAGTGAGTGGTGAGTAGTGAGTGCAGAGTAGTGAGTAGTGAGTGCAGAGTAGTGAGTGCAGAGTAGTGAGTGCAGAGTGCAGAGTAGTGAGTGCAGAGTAGTGAGTAGTGAGTAGTGAGTGCAGAGTAGTGAGTAGTGAGTGCAGAGTAGTGAGTAGTGAGTGCAGAGTAGTGAGTAGTGAGTGCAGAGTAGTGAGTAGTGAGTGCAGAGTAGTGAGTGGTGAGTAGTGAGTGCAGAGTAGTGAGTGGTGAGTAGTGAGTGCAGAGTAGTGAGTAGTGAGTGCAGAGTAGTGAGTGCAGAGTAGTGAGTGCAGAGTGCAGAGTAGTGAGTGCAGAGTAGTGAGTAGTGAGTAGTGAGTGCAGAGTAGTGAGTAGTGAGTGCAGAGTAGTGAGTAGTGAGTGCAGAGTAGTGAGTGCAGAGTAGTGAGTGCAGAGTAGTGAGTAGTGAGTGCACATTGCAGAGTAGTGAGTGCAGAGTAGTGAGTAGTGAGTGCACATTGCAGAGTAGTGAGTGCAGAGTAGTGAGTAGTGAGTAGTGGTTGCAGAGTAGTGAGTAGTGAGTGCACATTGCAGAGAAGTGAGTGCGGAGTAGTGTGGTGAGTAGTGAGTGCAGAGTAGTGAGTAGTGAGTGCAGAGTAGTGAGTGCAGAGTAGTGAGTGCAGAGTGCAGAGTAGTGAGTGCAGAGTAGTGAGTAGTGAGTAGTGAGTGCAGAGTAGTGATTAGTGAGTGCAGAGTAGTGAGTAGTGAGTGCAGAGTAGTGAGTGAGTGCAGAGTAGTGAGTAGTGAGTGCACATTGCAGAGAAGTGAGTGCGGAGTAGTGAGTGCAGAGTAGTGAGTAGTGAGTGCAGAGTAGTGAGTAGTGAGTGCAGAGTAGTGAGTAGTGAGTGCAGAGTAGTGAGTAGTGAGTGCACATTGCAGAGAAGTGAGTGCGGAGTAGTGAGTGCAGAGTAGTGAGTAGTGAGTGCAGAGTAGTGAGTAGTGAGTGCAGAGTAGTGAGTAGTGAGTGCAGAGTAGTGAGTGAGTGCAGAGTAGTGAGTAGTGAGTGCAGAGTAGTGAGTGCAGAGTAGTGAGTGCAGAGTAGTGAGTGCAGAGTAGTGAGTAGTGAGTAGTGAGTGCAGAGTGCAGAGTAGTGAGTAGTGAGTGCAGAGTAGTGAGTAGTGAGTGCAGAGAAGTGAGTAGTGAGTGCAGAGTAGTGAGTGCAGAGTAGTGAGTAGTGAGTGCAGAGTAGTGAGTGCAGAGTAGTGAGTGCAGAGTAGTGAGTGCAGAGTAGTGAGTGCAGAGTAGTGAGTAGTGGTTGCAGAGTAGTGAGTGCACATTGCAGAGTAGTGAGTGCAGAGTAGTGAGTGCAGAGTAGTGGGTGCAGAGTAGTGAGTAGTGAGTGCAGAGTAGTGAGTAGTGAGTGCAGAGTAGTGAGCGCAGAGTAGTGAGCGCAGAGTAGTGAGTGTAGAGTAGTGAGTAGTGAGTGCAGAGTAGTGAGCGCAGAGTAGTGAGTGTAGAGTAGTGAGTAGTGAGTGCAAAGTAGTGAGTAGTGAGTGCAGAGTAGTGAGTGCAGAGTAGTGAGTAGTGAGTGCAGAGTAGTGAGTGCAGAGTAGTGAGTAGTGAGTGCAGCATAGTGAGTGCAGAGTAGTGAGTAGTGAGTGCAGAGTAGTGAGTAGTGAGTGCAGAGTAGTGAGTAGTGAGTGCAGAGTATTGAGTGCAGAGTAGTGAGTGCAGAGTAGTGAGTAGTGAGTGCAGAGTAGTGAGTAGTGAGTTCAGAGTAGTGAGTGCAGAGTAGTGAGTAGTGAGTGCAGAGTAGTGAGTGCAGAGTAGTGAGTGCAGAGTAGTGAGTGCAGAGTAGTGAGTAGTGAGTGCACATTGCAGAGTAGTGAGTGCAGAGTAGTGAGTGCAGAGTAGTGAGTGCAGAGTAGTGAGTAGTGAGTGCAGAGTAGTGAGTAGTGGTTGCAGAGTAGTGAGTGCAAATTGCAGAGTAGTGAGTGCAGAGTAGTGAGTAGTGAGTGCAGAGTAGTGAGTAGTGAGTGCAGAGTAGTGAGTGCAGAGTAGTGAGTGCAGAGTAGTGAGTAGTGAGTGCAGAGTAGTGAGTGCAGAGTAGTGAGTGCAGAGTAGTGAGTAGTGAGTGCAGAGTAGTGAGTGCAGAGTAGTGAGTGCAGAGTAGTGAGTGCAGAGTAGTGAGTAGTGAGTGCACATTGCAGAGTAGTGAGTGCAGAGTAGTGAGTGCAGAGTAGTGAGTAGTGAGTGCAGAGTAGTGAGTAGTGAGTGCAGAGTAGTGAGTAGTGAGTGCAGAGTAGTGAGTGCAGAGTAGTGAGTGCAGAGTAGTGAGTGAGTGCAGAGTAGTGAGTAGTGAGTGCAGAGTAGTGAGTAGTGAGTGCAGAGTGCAGAGTAGTGAGTAGTGAGTGCATAGTAGTGAGTAGTGAGTGCAGAGTAGTGAGTAGTGAGTGCAGAGTAGTGAGTGCAGAGTAGTGAGTGCAGAGTAGTGAGTGCAGAGTAGTGAGTGCAGAGTAGTGAGTAGTGGTTGCAGAGTAGTGAGTAGTGAGTGCACATTGCAGAGTAGTGAGTGCAGAGTAGTGAGTAGTGAGTGCAGAGTAGTGAGTGCAGAGTAGTGAGTGCAGAGTAGTGAGTAGTGAGTGCAGAGTAGTGAGTAGTGAGTGCAGAGTAGTGAGTAGTGAGTGCAGAGTAGTGAGTGCAGAGTAGTGAGTGCAGAGTAGTGAGTGCAGAGTAGTGAGTGCAGAGTAGTGAGTGCAGAGTAGTGAGTAGTGAGTGCAGAGTAGTGAGTAGTGAGTGCAGAGTAGTGAGTAGTGAGTGAAGAGTAGTGAGTAGTGAGTGCAGAGTAGTGAGTAGTGAGTGCAGAGTAGTGAGTGCAGAGTAGTGAGTGCAGAGTAGTGAGTAGTGAGTGCAGAGTAGTGAGTAGTGAGTGCAGAGTAGTGAGTGGTGAGTAGTGAGTGCAGAGTAGTGTGGTGAGTAGTGAGTGCAGAGTAGTGAGTAGTGAGTGCAGAGTAGTGAGTGCAGAGTAGTGAGTGCAGAGTAGTGAGTAGTGAGTGCAGAGTAGTGAGTGCAGAGTATTGAGTAGTGAGTGCAGAGTAGTGAGTAGTGAGTGCAGAGTAGTGAGTGGTGAGTAGTGAGTGCAGAGTAGTGAGTGGTGAGTAGTGAGTGCAGAGTAGTGAGTGGTGAGTAGTGAGTGCAGAGTAGTGAGTAGTGAGTGCAGAGTAGTGAGTGCAGAGTAGTGAGTAGTGAGTGCAGAGTAGTGAGTGCAGAGTAGTGAGTGCAGAGTGCAGAGTAGTGAGTGCAGAGTAGTGAGTAGTGAGTAGTGAGTGCAGAGTAGTGAGTAGTGAGTGCAGAGTAGTGAGTAGTGAGTGCAGAGTAGTGAGTAGTGAGTGAAGAGTAGTGAGTAGTGAGTGCAGAGTAGTGAGTAGTGAGTGCAGAGTAGTGAGTGGTGAGTAGTGAGTGCAGAGTAGTGAGTAGTGAGTAGTGAGTGCAGAGTAGTGAGTAGTGAGTGCAGAGTAGTGAGTGCAGAGTAGTGAGTGGTGAGTGCAGAGTAGTGAGTGGTGAGTGCAGAGTAGTGAGTGCAGAGTAGTGAGTAGTGAGTGCAGAGTATTGAGTGCAGAGTAGTGAGTGCAGAGTAGTGAGTAGTGAGTGCACATTGCAGAGTAGTGAGTGCAGAGTAGTGAGTAGTGAGTGCAGAGTAGTGAGTGCAGAGTAGTGAGTGCAGAGTAGTGAGTAGTGAGTGCAGAGTAGTGAGTGCAGAGTAGTGAGTAGTGAGTGCAGAGTAGTGAGTAGTGAGTGCAGAGTAGTGAGTAGTGAGTGCAGAGTAGTGAGTAGTGAGTGCAGAGTAGTGAGTAGTGAGTGCAGAGTAGTGAGTGCAGAGTAGTGAGTAGTGAGTGCAGAGTAGTGAGTAGTGAGTGCAGAGTAGTGAGTGGTGAGTGCAGAGTAGTGAGTGGTGAGTGCAGAGTAGTGAGTGCAGAGTAGTGAGTGCAGAGTAGTGAGTGCAGAGTAGTGAATGCAGAGTAGTGAGTGCAGAGTAGTGAGTAGTGAGTGCAGAGTAGTGAGTGCAGAGTAGTGAGTAGTGAGTGCACATTGCAGAGTAGTGAGTGCAGAGTAGTGAGTAGTGAGTGCAGAGTAGTGAGTGCAGAGTAGTGAGTGCAGAGTAGTGAGTGCAGAGTAGTGAGTGCAGAGTAGTGAGTGCAGAGTAGTGAGTGCAGAGTAGTGAGTGCAGAGTAGTGAGTAGTGAGTGCAGAGTAGTGAGTAGTGAGTAGTGAGTGCAGAGTAGTGAGTGCAGAGTAGTGAGTGCAGAGTAGTGAGTGCAGAGTAGTGAGTGCAGAGTAGTGAGTGCAGAGTAGGGAGTAGTGAGTGCAGAGTAGGGAGTAGTGAGTGCAGAGTAGTGAGTAGTGAGTGCAGAGTAGTGAGTGCAGAGTAGTGAGTAGTGAGTGCAGAGTAGTGAGTGCAGAGTAGTGAGTGCAGAGTAGTGAGTGCAGAGTAGTGAGTGCAGAGTAGTGAGTAGTGAGTAGTGAGTAGTGAGTGCAGAGTAGTGAGTAGTGAGTAGTGGTTGCAGAGTAGTGAGTGCAAATTGCAGAGTAGTGAGTGCAGAGTAGTGAGTAGTGAGTGCAGAGTAGTGAGTAGTGAGTGCAGAGTAGTGAGTGCAGAGTAGTGAGTGCAGAGTAGTGAGTGCAGAGTAGTGAGTGCAGAGTAGTGAGTGCAGAGTAGTGAGTAGTGAGTAGTGAGTGCAGAGTAGTGAGTGCAGAGTAGTGAGTAGTGAGTAGTGAGTGCAGAGTAGTGAGTAGTGAGTAGTGGTTGCAGAGTAGTGAGTGCAAATTGCAGAGTAGTGAGTGCAGAGTAGTGAGTGCAGAGTAGTGAGTAGTGAGTGCAGAGTAGTGAGTGCAGAGTAGTGAGTGGTGAGTGCAGAGTAGTGAGTGGTGAGTGCAGAGTAGTGAGTGCAGAGTAGTGAGTGCAGAGTAGTGAGTGCAGAGTAGTGAGTAGTGAGTAGTGAGTAGTGAGTAGTGAGTAGTGAGTGCAGAGTAGTGAGTAGTGAGTAGTGGTTGCAGAGTAGTGAGTGCAAATTGCAGAGTAGTGAGTGCAGAGTAGTGAGTAGTGAGTGCAGAGTAGTGAGTAGTGAGTGCAGAGTAGTGAGTAGTGAGTGCAGAGTAGTGAGTGCAGAGTAGTGAGTGCAGAGTAGTGAGTAGTGAGTGCAGAGTAGTGAGTAGTGAGTGCAGAGTAGTGAGTGGTGAGTAGTGAGTGCAGAGTAGTGAGTAGTGAGTGCAGAGTAGTGAGTAGTGAGTAGTGAGTAGTGAGTAGTGAGTAGTGAGTGCAGAGTAGTGAGTAGTGAGTAGTGGTTGCAGAGTAGTGAGTGCAAATTGCAGAGTAGTGAGTGCAGAGTAGTGAGTAGTGAGTGCAGAGTAGTGAGTAGTGAGTGCAGAGTAGTGAGTGCAGAGTAGTGAGTAGTGAGTGCAGAGTAGTGAGTGCAGAGTAGTGAGTAGTGAGTGCAGAGTAGTGAGTGCAGAGTAGTGAGTAGTGAGTGCAGAGTAGTGAGTAGTGAGTGCAGAGTAGTGAGTGCAGAGTAGTGAGTGCAGAGTAGTGAGTGCAGAGTAGTGAGTAGTGAGTGCAGAGTAGTGAGTGCAGAGTAGTGAGTGCAGAGTAGTGAGTGCAGAGTAGTGAGTGCAGAGTAGTGAGTGCAGAGTAGTGAGTGCAGAGTAGTGAGTGCAGAGTAGTGAGTAGTGAGTGCAGAGTAGTGAGTGCAGAGTAGTGAGTGCAGAGTAGTGAGTGCAGAGTAGTGAGTAGTGAGTAGTGAGTGCAGAGTAGTGAGTAGTGAGTGCAGAGTAGTGAGTAGTGAGTGCAGAGTAGTGAGTAGTGAGTGCAGAGTAGTGAGTAGTGAGTAGTGAGTGCAGAGTAGTGAGTAGTGAGTGCAGAGTAGTGAGTAGTGAGTGCAGAGTAGTGAGTAGTGAGTGCAGAGTAGTGAGTGCAGAGTAGTGAGTAGTGAGTAGTGAGTAGTGAGTAGTGAGTAGTGAGTGCAGAGTAGTGAGTAGTGAGTGCAGAGTAGTGAGTAGTGAGTGCAGAGTAGTGAGTAGTGAGTGCAGAGTAGTGAGTAGTGAGTGCAGAGTAGTGAGTGCAGAGTAGTGAGTGCAGAGTAGTGAGTGCAGAGTAGTGAGTAGTGAGTGCAGAGTAGTGAGTGCAGAGTAGTGAGTGCAGAGTAGTGAGTGCAGAGTAGTGAGTGCAGAGTAGTGAGTGCAGAGTAGTGAGTGCAGAGTAGTGAGTAGTGAGTGCAGAGTAGTGAGTAGTGAGTGCAGAGTAGTGAGTAGTGAGTGCAGAGTAGTGAGTGCAGAGTAGTGAGTGCAGAGTAGTGAGTGCAGAGTAGTGAGTGCAGAGTAGTGAGTGCAGAGTAGTGAGTGCAGAGTAGTGAGTGCAGAGTAGTGAGTGCAGAGTAGTGAGTGCAGAGTAGTGAGTAGTGAGTGCAGAGTAGTGAGTGCAGAGTAGTGAGTGCAGAGTAGTGAGTGCAGAGTAGTGAGTGCAGAGGAGTGAGTGCAGAGGAGTGAGTGCAGAGGAGTGAGTGCAGAGGAGTGAGTGCAGAGGAGTGAGTGCAGAGGAGTGAGTGCAGAGGAGTGAGTGCAGAGGAGTGAGTGCAGAGGAGTGAGTGCAGAGTGAGTGTGCAGAGCAGTGAGTGCAGGTGCAGAGTGGTGTGTGCTGTTGAGTGCAGAGTGCTGTGTATTGGCAATGTAAATGACAATGCCATCTATTTATGATTTAAAGAAAAAAAAGAAATGTCATGAGCAATGCCAATAGCTCCACCTTTAATGATGCCGAGACCATTGCATTGTAAATGCTTGTTAATGAGATTGAATGCTATAATAAAATCGTGTGCCTCTGTAGTTTCATATAAACATGGTTCAAAAGCCCCCCTCTCTTTATGAATTCATTTTTCTAAAAAGTGTTAGATAGATCCACCAGGGACCTTATTAGCGCATACCCATTGCAGTGGGAAATGTCAATTTCCTCTAATGCGGTAACAGTTTGTGTATCTCCCCTCTGGGCATGGTGGTCGAAATTCAGGGCAACACTTAGGGGGAAATGGTCACTGATCGCTATGTTATGGATAAAACCATTTCTGAATAGCACTGGGGAAACAATAAAAAGTCTATCATGCTGTTCTCACCCCTGCCATTATAGGTGCTCCTCACTGTAACTACTGTATGGGTAAGTTTATTGCAAAACCACAAGTTGTGTTTAAAGAGTAAGGGCCATATGTAGGTAATCACTTTTTACTGATTCTTAAATACCGAATTTTACTGATTCGGTATTTGAAAATCGGTAAATAGTTTGTAGGTAAAAGTTCGGTAAGTTTTACCGAATCGGTAATATTTGGTATTACCGATTCGGTATTTACCGATTTGGTAATTTCCATTCATTCCTATGGGCCTGGAGGACCATAGAAATGAATGGGAAGTCATTCACTATTACCGATTCGGTAAATACCGAATCGGTAATAGGGGGAATATATTCAAGGGTGGCAGGGTGTCACATTGACACCCCGATGCTCCCCTGAATCGTGCATGTGTGCACATGTGGCACACATACATGCCCTAAGGGCATGTCTGCCACATGGCACATTTAAAAAAGCACAAAATTGTTTTTTTAAAGGTTTACAATATATATATATTTTTTTTTATTCAAAAGATCTTTATTGACAGCAAAGCCATTGACATCACCAGTAATAACACATGAGCACGGTATACCCCCAGGTGTGGTACCAACTTCTCATAAACAGCCCATAGTAGGACGTACACGGCCGTTGTGCCAGCATCCCGGAGTCCTGGCGGCGAGGTAGTGTAGTAGCTGTACAACAATGTCATTCAAGGGTTCACAACGCAGGCAACATACTGGTGTGATGTGGCAACTGGCAATCAACTTATCCATGTGATATACAGCGATCCAACGTCGTGGCTACAACAAGAAATTAAACAGTGCCCACCAAACTCCCCCCCCACCCACTAGTGTGTGTCTGTGTGTCCGCCTACCCCGTCCCAACTTTAAAAGCTCCCGAGTGTGCCTACCCTGTGTCCCCCCCCCATCCCCCCATATCGAACAGCCCTTACTCAGTTACCTTCCATCAAGGTATCCTCAGATTCTCACAGCTACCCCCAGTCAACCAGGGACTTCCCCACTCCTTCCCTCCCCCGCACCACAGTGAACATTGTTAGCTTCGAGCTCCTCTATTCTATCTTGCAATTCCACCGCCTCTGTGGTGTCAGAGCTGTCCTCCTCACCCTTCTGTACGTGCTCCTTGTAAAGGTCCCAAAAATTCTTGGGCCTGCTTCTGGGCGGGAGTAGGTCGCTGTACAATTCTGTCTGGGTACAGCAGTACTGCAGGTCCCTCAGCCATTTAGCCTTCGTGGGGAGGGGTCCCCGCATCCAGCAAGTCGCTACCACCCGTCTTGCCAGGAGCAACGCCATGTCTGCGAGGCGACGCAGTCCCGGGGCTAGTGGCTTTGAATAACCGATTAGCGCCAAGGCAGGAGTGCGAGGTAGTGGTTCCCCTAGAATTTGGTCTAGTTCCGCAAATACTTCCCCCCAGAACGCCTGCACTCCAGGACATTGCCATGCCAAATGATAAAAATCGGCTACCTGCGTCCGGCAGCGTTCGCATTCGGCCGAGGTACGGAGGCCATAGCGATGGAGGCGCTCAGGAGTATAGTACACTCGCTGCAGATATTTGAAATGCACCAAGCGGTGCTTGCCGTTCAGGGATATCTTGCGCGTGCTTGAGCAGCAGTAGCGCCACATCCCATCATCTATGGGGGATTGGAGGTCGGCCTGCCAGGCTTCCCTGGCTTTCGACGGCTGTAGACGTTGCTGCGTCACACCCAGCTTGTTAAGCTGTGTAATGAGCTTCGCCGAAGAGGTGGACTTCAGTATATAGGTCAATTCCGGGATCTCCTCAGGCTCCTCCAGGTCTGGGCCCAGTATTTCACGAAAGGCCGAGCGGAGCCTGTGGTATTGGAATTTTTGTAACAGGGTGTGGCCTGCCTCAGCAACAGTTAACTGGTCCCAAGTTTTGAGTACGCCGCCCCCAAACAGGTCTTCCATTTTCGCTATACCAAGAGAACTCAATGCCTTAACCACTCCCTTCTCACCAAGTGGATCAAGCCAAAGGGCCCACTCCACAGGCAGCAGTGGGGAGTAAAGCAGTGTGCAGCCCCGAGAGCGTACTAAGCAAGTCCAGGCATGATTGGTCGCCTTCAGCGAGTCCATCCGGCCAGTCGCGCGGTCTGTGGGCAGGCAGACAGTTGCAGGCAAAGGAAGCGGCTCAGCAAACAACCGTTCCAATATGAGGTGCGGGGTCCAAGGATCGCCGTGCACCCACGAGTGTAAATGCGACGCCTGGGCGACCCTATAATAGCGTTCTAGGTCCGGCACTCCCAGCCCCCCCATCTCGCAAGGGAGCATCAGAGTCGTCCAACTGACTCTGGGCTGCTTCCCCCCCCAAGCCAGTCTCACCAACACCGAGGTGAGCTGCCGAAAGAAGGCCCTAGATAACACCACAGGCAAATTCAGGAAGAGGAACAGAAAACGGGGAAGCACCACCATTTTCATTAGTGCTATTCTACCCGAAAGTGAGAGCGTGAGCTTGATCCACCTATCCACGTCGTCCACTAGGTTGTTATAAGCTACTCCGTAGTTGTCTCGGACTAGGACCTCCGGGTCCGTATGGAGGTGAATGCCCAGATAGCGTACTGAGTCGGTGGACCATTGCAATGGGTACTCCATTTCGAACTGTCGTGTCACCGGAGTGAGTGGGAACGCAATCGATTTGTCCCAGTTCACCTTCAGGCCCGACAACGTGCCGAAACGGACCACCTCGCGGAGCACCGCAGGCAAATTAACTTCCGGTTCTCTGACGTATAACAGCGTATCATCTGCGTAAGTTGATATCCCAATCTTATAAGTAGGGAAGCTAATACCTTCTAGGCTGTGGTACTCCCGCATGGCACACGCCAGGGGTTCCGCCACCAGAGCGTATAGCAATGGCGACAGTGGGCAGCCCTGTCGAGTGCCCCTACCTATGTTAATCGGATCCGTTACTCTATCACCCAGGCGCAGCCTAGCAAACGGTCGATGGTACAGCGCCCCAACCTGCTGAAGGAACTGCTCGCCCAAACCCAGTTTGCGCAACACACGGACCATGAAAGGCCATTCGACCGAGTCGAACGCCTTTTCCATGTGAAGGAAGATAGCCAGCGCGCTGTTCTCCTGCTTGACATGCTGCATCGCGCCCAACACAGTTCGGATATTGTAGTTTAAATTCCTGCACGGGACAAATCCGGACTGTTCCGGAGCGACCAACCCAGGCACCAATAGGGCCAGTCGAGTGGCTAGGACTCTAGCATAGATTTTGGCGTCTACGTTGAGCAGACTTAGCGGTCTATACGAACCGCAAAGATCGGGCGGTTTACCCGGCTTAGGTATAGTGATGAGCAGCGCCTCCCGCATGGTGGTCGGCATTTCACCGTTCTCTCAGATGGCATCAAACAGGGAGACCAAGTGCGGCAGTAGCAAGTCCTTAAATGCCTTATAGAAACCAACCGTGAGGCCATCCGAGCCCGGCGCGCTTCCCGAGCGCATACCTGCCAGCGCCTCTAGTATTTTGTCTTGGTGGAAGGGGGCCATCAAGAATTCTCTGTCCGAGTTCTTGAGGAATGGCATGGCTATATGGTCTAAGTAGTCCTCCATCTCGCCCTCCACTCCCTGTGTTTTGGACCGGTATAACTCCGCGTAATAGCTCCTGAATGTCTGTAGTATCTGTTCCTCGTCCGTCACCGTGTCTCCCTCCGGAGTCCTCAGCTCCTCAATGACTAGTGGGCGTCTCGTGCTGCGGACCATGCGCGCAAGCAGCGCACCTGGCCTTTCCCCTTCCCCATAATGTCTTGCTGTGGCATACTTGCCCATATAGAGGACCTCTCTGTCCGCCAGCGCCTGAAACTCGGACAGAAGTTGGGAGAGCTCCCGTCCTTCCACGTCGCCGCCAAGCTGTAGTCGCCCAGCCTCGAGCTCCGCCATCTTAGTTTCCAGAGTGGCCAGGTCCCGCCGAATGGATCTTAGCACGCTAGAATGTTTCGACATCGCCACCCCCCTGATGTAGACCTTAAATGCCTCCCAGACCGTAAAGAAGTCGTCCACAGTGCCTAAGTTTGTTGCAAAATACTGTTCTATTTCCTCAGCTAGTTCCCCCCTGAAGGCCTCGTCTAGCAACGCAAAAGGCGGGAATCGCCAAGTGAAGGCAGGGATCCCCCTCCTGGACGTAGCGAGGCGGAGAAGAATAGGGGAGTGATCCGAAAGCGTGCGTGGGAGAACTGCACATGAGCTAATGTTGTTTAGTACCAGGGGGGGCGCCAACCAGTAATCTATCCTGGTATGCACATCGTGAAATGCAGAGTAATGTGTAAACCCACCCGTTCTTGGATGTTTCACCCTCCAGACATCCACCAAGTCAGACTTGATCATTTCAGCCGCCATGTACGTGGCCGAGGCCACAGGCCTCCGAGTAGGGCCCGCAGAGCGGTCCAGAGCTGGGTCGAACACAAAGTTAAAGTCCCCGCCCCACAACATCCATGGCTGTGCATGCGTTCTAGCAATAGCAGATAGAGTCACATAAAATTCAGGGTGGTCATAGTTAGGGCCATAAACATTCACTATCCGCAGGTCCATCCCCTTACCCACACATCTCGCTAGGACGTATCTACCTTCCGGGTCTGAGTGCACCGGTAGGAGCCGCAGCTGTGACAATGGGTTGGCCCAAATTAACACCCCACGGGCATGTGTGGTGAAGCCCGCTGCAACTGTGTTCCCGGACAAACCCCTGGAGTTAAGCATCCTGCTGGAGAGTGGCAGGTGCGTCTCCTGGAGCAGAGCTATGTCTACATGATGTCTACTGAGATAGTTAAGGACCTTCCTCACTTTACGGAAGTCATTCAGGCCCCGTACATTCCAAGTCATTAGATTCAGTTCATTCGGGGCACGTGCATGCAATTCCGGTGTAGGATCAACCATTACTAAGTTGCTTCAGTGCATGGTCCGTGAGGATAGGTAAATCAGGACACAGTGGGACACACAATCTCAAAGTCGCCAGTCGGCGCTTTCGAACAGGGACAGCAGTACATTGCAATTCACACACTTCGCAGTCTAACCCCTTTAACAACCCCAAACAAACACACTCCCCAATCGCCCCGAGTCTCGCTCCCACCCCCGATACATCAACCCACCCACAGCCGACCTCCCCCAACCTGGTCAGACAGATCCCATTCACCCCCCCCATGTACCCCCAACAGGTGTAGTGTCTAACAGCCCGACACCAACCCCTCAGAGAGTAAAACAACCAAAGGCACCAGGGCAGAGCGCACCAATATAGTACACTACGAACTGTTCCGAGAGAGTGTCTGTTCCGCACCCCTCCCAGCTCCAATCGGGAGTCAGTGCTCGAGGCTTGGCAAGAGGTACTACCCAGTCCCACTCTAACTGGCCTCCCCGGGCTTTCGCTGCTTGCCCAAAGTACTCTCCCTCCCTGCACACATCGCCTTACCAGTCGTGCACAGGTCCATCGTGTAATCAAGGTGTCCATCCCCAAACCATAAGGCAGATGCCCCTGTAAGGCCGGGCACACATGCCGTCAGAGTCTGTGAATCATCTGTTGTGCAAAGAGTCAACCCCCACTCCAACCGCCGTTCAGTCCTGCTCCTCCAGAGACGATCCTGCCTCGTCCTCCTGGCCATTTCGGTTCTCCTTCCTTTCCCGGGTCCAGGTCTTGAGGGACTTATGTAGTTCTTTCGGGTCCGTGAAATAGTATGATTTACCACCCGTATTGATCCGGAGTTTGGCAGGATACATCATTGCATAGTCCAGGCCCAGTGTTCGGAGTTGCTTCTTGTACGGCGCGAACTGTCGCCGTTCCTCCTGCAACCTGGCTGTGAAGTCCGGATAGAGGGAAATATTCATGCCCTCATGTTGGAGCTTGCCCTTCTCCCTTGCCACTTTCAGGGCGGTGTCCCTGTCTCGATAGTTGAGCAGTTTCGCGATTATGGGGCGAGGTGGCATGCCAGGTTGAGGCAGTGGGCCCAAGGTGCGGTGAGCGCGTTCCACAATGAACATGGGGGAAAAGACTTCATCACCCAAGAGTACTTTCAGCAGTTTCTCCACGTATAGTTCTATTTTCCCTGTTTGCGTGGATTCCGCAACTCCTGTAATACGGAGGTTGGATCTGCGAGAACGCGCCTCCAGATCCTCTGTCTTGTCTCTGATAACAGTCAGGAGTCGATCGAACTGCTTGCGTTCCTTGTCCCACTCCATTTGGGCTTCCTCGGCCTCAGTGAGTCGGCGCTCCGCCATGTCCAGGCGCTCCGCATGTTTGTCCACCCGTTCCGCCATTCGATCCATGCGGTAGGACAGAGCGTCTATCTTGGTGCCCACCGCTGCAATGCTATCTTGAATGCCTTTCTCCATGGCGGCTAACATGTTCCGGATCTCTGTGGGCGCCGGGGTCGTCGCCGCCGTCGCTCCCTTCGGCAACGCGTCCGGCGCTGGCACCTCCGATCCCTTCGGACGGCGCCGGTCAAAGGAGATCTTCCCCTGAGTTGCATCGTTCTTCCCCATTGTAGCCTCCGGTGTGTGACAGCACTAGGCAAGAGGGCCACCGGTCAGGTCGTGGAAGGATCTTCTTCGTTTCTCAATACCTTGCCGCCAGTGGTCGGGTAGCCGATGCGCCGAAAATGGCGACAGCAATGGCGGGCAGTACTCTGTCGTCCGCAAGGTTCAGATCTTCCCAGTGCCAAAGGTGGTCAGGTCCTCACTATCGGCCCCAAGCTATCCGGTCCTTAACAGGATAAGGGCAGTTGGCAGAGCCGTATGCGACCGCCGTGAGACGGCCAGGCTGCGACACCGGGCCAGTTGTCGCCCCACCACGTGGCGCAGAGCTCCGGAGTTATGTACTTCACCGCTCCACCACTTCTCCAGGCTCCTTTCTCACAGGTTCTGTGTAGAGCGGGTAGTAGAGGACGTTGCGATCCAAAAGTTGTCCCAATCGTGCGTCAGCCCGCTCGATGCCCGGCAGCCGCCAGTGATGAGGCCGCACGTACAGTGACGTCGCCCGGCCTCTGTGCCAGGATAGTGCGCTGCTTTCGGCCTAGTCCGCCACTGCCTCGCCTCCAGGCACAATGCTCCGGAATGTTCAGGAAAGCACGCCCTGCAGACGGCCAAAAAAGTCCCCGATCGCTGCCCGGGGTGCCAGCAGATGTTCCTGGGCGAGCTACAGCCAATTCGAGCACATCAAGGATAGTTAAGCAGGATAATTCTGGAGCTTAGCGAGGAGCCGAAGGCTCACGCGTCCGCCATCGACGCCGGCTGGCTCCGCCGCCCCAAAGGTTTACAATATTTACCACCAACTTGTAGTTGCTGGTAAATAACGAATCCTTAAATGAAAAATGCACTCACTTGAGTGCCCCCTACTTAGGAAATAAGGATTCGGTAATATACCGATTCAGTATTTTAAGGATTCAGTAATTTACTGATTCCTTAAATTACCGAATCGGTAAATTACCAAATCCTTAAATCCTGCCACCTACATTAGGAAAAGCTAAATACCGGTCGGTAACAGCAAATTTACTGATTTTCGTCCGTTACCGAACGGTATTAGGCTACCTACATATGGCCCTAAATCTTTTGAAGTATCCCCGAAGTCCGAATGGAGAAAATGAGTAATGTCACTGTTAGATTGGGATGGTCTCTAGTTGGCACAGGTAGGTACTTGTGACAAATAGGGACCCTTGCCTCTAGTCAGGATAAGGGGATTACACTCCTAAAATAACCCCTGTTCACCCCCTTGGTAGCTTTGCACGAGCAGACAGGCTTATCTCAGAGGCAGTGTGTAAAGCATTTGTGAACACATACAGTAACCCAGTGACAACACTACAGATGGACACTACACAAGGTTTTTATATATAAAATTAGTATACTTTATATAGAGTTACCACAGGACCATAAACAACAAAAATACACACTACTGATAATTGAAAGCAAAGTACATAAAGTTCCTTTCTCCTTCCTTTGGCAGTAAGGCAACCACCGCAGGCCAATCCCCCAAACAGCACTTCAGCTTGGGAATAGTCTCTCCTCAGTTTCTTCAGGTTCCTCTCCTCAGTAAAGGTTTCTTCTTGTAGTCCAAAGTGATCTAATTTCATGGATCAGGGTCCCAATATTTATACCCCAAAATCCTTTGTTCTCTGAGGGGAGAGGGGCCTTTGCCCAATCCAAACCAGTTCTGAAGCACTCTGTTTACCAGACTTCTCCTTTCCTTTATTTATTTATTTATTTATTTAACGACTTGTAAAGCGCCTGGTGACCCGAGGGCATCCCCGCGCTATAAAGATTTGTTATCCAGATGAGAGGGAGGAAAAGAGGGGGAGGACGTTATTTAGGGAATAGAAGTGTTTTCAATTTTTTTCTGAAAATCAAATAATTGGGTTCCAGTCTAAGAGTATGTGGGAGGGAGTTCCATCCAGTGGAAGCTTTCACGGAGAAGCGTCGGCCTCCAGTGCGTGGCTTTTTAAATTTGGGGATGTTGGCTAGGTGCTCATTCTCGGACCGCAGGGATCTGGGTGCTTTATAAGGAGTAACCAGGCCGCTGAGGATCGAAGGGCCAACTCCATTGATCAGTTTGTGTGCCGTGCACATGGCTTTGAATTCCACCTTTGGCACACAGGGAGCCAGTGCAGGGCCTTGATGGCAGGTTTAGCTGACACTCTGGAGGGAAGGTTCATGAGTAGACGGGCTGCTGCATTCTGTGTTCGTTGCAGTTTCGCCAGGGTAGCCTCAGGGGCTCCCAGGTAGACCATGTTACTGTAGTCCAACCATGACAGTATGAGCCCTTGGACTAGTAGTTTCCTGGATGCGGGTGGGAGTAAGGGAAGAATCCTGCGGGTGGTGCGCATAAGCCCAAAACAGGTTCCTGCAGTTTTGGCCGCTTGCGTTTTCATTGAAAGCTCGGGTTCTAGCCAGACTCCTAGGGTCTTAATTTCATGTTTCGGGGTGGGAATTTCCCCGAACACGTCTGGCCAGACCGCTGGGGGATGGTCACCCATTGCTTTCCCATGAGCATCACTTCGGTCTTTGACCCGTTTAATTTTAGTGATGATTCACACATCCAACCGTGGATTTCCGTAAGGCAGTTTGCCAGGTTGTCTGGGTGGTTGTCTAGTTGGGATAGGGAGACGACCAGCTGTGTGTCATCGGCGTAGCTCACTATTTTTATACCGAATGGTGTCACCATATCTTCAAGGGGGGCCATATAAGCATTAAAAAGCGTAGGGCTCAGGGACGATCCCTGAGGGACCCCGCTCGTGAGGGGGAGGGTGGACGAGTGGTGATTGCCGTCCCATACCTGGAGCGTGCGCCCGGCAAGGAAGGACTCTATCCATCTGAGTGCCGTCCCGGTGAGCCCTGCTGCCGCCAGCCGATGGAGAAGGACACGATGGTTGACTGTGTCGAAGGCTGCGCTAAGATCCAGGAGGATCACTGCCACTGACCCTCCTGAATCCAAAATGCGCCTTGCCTCCTCGATAACGGCAAGAAGGGCGGTATCTGTGCCATGGCCCGGGCGAAACCCAGTTTGGGATTGCCGTAAGATGTTATTTGCCTCGAGAAACTGAGACAATTGTCCTTTGACCAATATTCGGCTACCTTGCTAATGCCAGGGAGGAGTGAGATTGGCCGGTAGTTTGCCATATCTGCTGGGTCCAGCTGGGGTTTTTTAAGGAGTGCTTTCACCACTGCGCTCTTCCAGCTAGCGGGAACAGATCCTTGGGCAAGTGAGCTGTTAATAAGCACCGTGATCGTGGGAACGATGACGGGGGCTACGGTTTTGAGGAATCTAATGGGTGCAGGGTCCAGAGGTGATCCGCTTTTCATTTTGGCCATGGTTACTTCTACCTCGTTGCAGCTTACTGGCCTAAATGTCGCAAGTTGGGGGCGTATGCTGCTTCCAATCTGGCTGGGGGGTGAATCATTGTCCATGTTGCTAGAGGGACATGGAGGGGAAAGGGATGCTAAGATGCGGGCAATTTTGTCATTGAAATAGGTGGCTAATTCGTTGCTTCGGTCCACAGGGGGGGTGTTGGAGGAAGGAGTGGTTGGTACTTTCAGAAGCTCTTTTACGATTAGGAAAGATTCCCTGGCTGAGTTGGTGGATTCTCTAATCCGAGTATCGTAATGGGAAGCTTTAGAGCGCCTAATGGCAGTTTTGTATAATCTAACTGAGTTTTGGTAGGCTTCCTTGCTGGCGTGCTGCCAGTCTTTCCTCCATAGTCGTTCGGCTCTCTTACAGTTTTTGCGTAGTAATCGAAGTTCCGGGGTGTACCACGGGGCGGAACCTGGTTTCCCATTTTTGTCCTCCCGAGTTCTAAATGGGAGTACGGAGTCCAGGGAGGTAGTAATCCACTCTCTAAATTTACTATCGGCGATAGCCGGGTCTTCTGTGTAGGCAGGGGTAGTTGACTTTAGGGTCCTGGCCCATTCTTCTTTCACAGTGCAGGACAGAAACATCAGACGCCCAACAGGAGGTGGAGCCAGCATTGTGGAAGGCACGTACAGTCCTGGAGCACTTTGTTGACAGGACTCCTTCTCTTCTTTCAGTGAGCAGGGAAGAGACATCAGCAGCTCCCCAGGAGGTGGAGCCAGCATTGTGGAAGGCAGGCACAGCCCTATTCAAGGTTCAGGTGCAGCTCCTCCCTCCCATCTAGATGTAGATCTCTCTATTCACGACTGGGCTGACTCATCCTGTCTCTTGGAATTCCCCAGCCCTGTCACTCACAAAACCAGACAAAGGAATATAAAACCTAGCACAGGCAGGCTTCAAAGGTTGGACGAGCAAATACCTACTTTCTAAAAGTGGTATTTGCAAACACAGAATGTTAAAACCAACTTCACTAAAAGATGTATTTTATCATTCTGAGTTCAGGCATACTAAACTTGGATTTCTACCATGTTCTCTTAGTCAGTTAGGATTATAAAATGTAATAATTCTAACAGCCTATTCTGGCCTATGGAGAACAGGTAGCCTTGCAATAGTGAAAATGGCTGTAATTCACTATTAGGACATGCCACATACAGCTTGTCCCACCTTATATTTGCAATGCACCCTGCCCTTGGGCCTACCATAGGGGTGACTGATAAGAAGAAAAGGGAAGGTTTTGGGACTGGCAAGTGGGTGCACTTGCCCAGTCAGTGTGACAGTACCAGACTGCACGCCGGCTCTGCAATGAAAGATCTTAGACACATTTTACAAGGCTGCTTCTGTGGGCGACACAGCCAGTGCTGCAGGCCCACCAGCATCATTTGGATTTACAAGCCCTGGGCACACTCAGTGCACTGTACTAGGGTCTGACAAGTAAACCAAATAGCTAAACATTGAACCACTGATTAATACATCAATGTACAATAGGGAGCACTTGCACTGTGGCACTGAATAGCAGTGGCACAGTGCCCAAAGCATCTAACATCAGCAAAAATACATGAGGCAACAGCAAAAATAGAAGGGAGACCCACAGCAAGGGTGCCAGGTCTAACACTTGTCCCTTCAGCTGAAATGTGGGGAGACCTACCCTAACTCCTGGGAGTTCTCATCAGTAAGGTGGAAACATCTGGACAGACTATCAGCATTGGCGTGTTCTGTACCAGGGCGGTGTTCCACCATAAAGTCCATACCCCATAGGGAAATGGACCCCCTCAACAGCTTTGGATTCTCACCCCTCATTTGCATCAACCATCTGAGGGGCCTGTGGTCTGTCTGAACCTGGAAGTGAGTCCCAAACAGGTATGGTCTGGCTTCTTCAGTGCCCAGACCACAGCAAATGCCTCACGCTCTTTGGCACTCCACCTCTGTCTCTGTGGAAGTAACCTCCTACTAATAAAGGCTACAGGTTGATCTAGGCCCTCCTCATTCATCTGTGACAGAACAGCCCCCACACCATGCTCTGAAGCACCTGTCTGAACGATAAACTCACTTGAAAAGTTGGGTGTCCGAAGCACGGGAGCCGTGCACATGGCAGCTTTCAGGGCCTCAAAAGCTTTCTGACAGGTGTCAGTCCAAATCACTTTCTTCGGCTGCTTTCTGGAAGTCAGCTCTCTCAAGGGTGCAACATTGTTGCCATACCCCTTGACAAACCTCCTGTAATACCCTGTGAGACGTAAAATGGCTCTCACCTCTGTCTGTGTTTTGAGTGGCTCCCAAGCCAGGATGATTTCAATCTTGGGTTGTAGGGGCGCCACCTGGCCACTCCCAACTTGGTGTCCCAAGTACACCACAGAACCCTGCCCGATCTGGCACTTACTCGCCTTGATCGTGAGGCCTGCCTTCCGCAGCACCAACAACACTTCCCAGAGGTGGCGCAGATGTTCCTTCCAACTGGCACTGAACACTGCTATGTCATCCAGGTAGGGGGCACTGAACTCATCCAGTCCAACCAACACCTAGTTGACCAACCTCTGAAAGGTGGCATGGGCTTTCTTCATCCCAAAGGGCATAACACAGAACTGGAAATGCCCATCTGGTGTGGAGAATGCTGACCTCTCCTTTGCCCCATCAGCCAAGGTGATCTGCCAGTAACGAGATATCAAGTCAAACGTGCTGAGGTACCGTGCAGCCCCTAGCTGATCAATGAGCTCATAAGGTCTGGGGATGGGGTGCGCGTTAGTCTTCTTGACTGAATTGAGCCCTCTGTAGTCCACACAGAACCGGAGTTCAGGTGTGGCACCCGGCACTGCAGCCTTCTGGACCAAGACTACTGGGCTGGCCCAAGGACTGCTAGAGGACTCAATCACCCCTAGCGCAAGCACCTTTGAGACCTTGTTTTTGATGCAAGCCATCACCCTGTCTGTTACCCTGTAAGTTTTATGCTTCACAGGTAAGCTGTCTCCTGTGTCCACATCATGGACGCACCAATCTGTGACACCAGGAACCAGGAAGAACAGATAAGAAAACTGTCCCAGCAACTGGCGGCAGTCATTCTGTTGCAAATGGGTCAGGGTGGAAGAGAGGTTAACACCATCCACTGACCCATCTTGCTCTGAGGCTGACAGGAGGTCAAAAGGATGTATGACATTGCAACGCATGCTTTTACATCGCATGCTTTTACATCGCAACTTTTACATCGCATGCCTTCACAACGCATAGTGTTGAGGGGTGCTGGATAGTGAATAGTTTAATTTACTATTCCAACTCCAGTCCCCGTAGATAGTAGGGAAGGTGTTGGATAGTAAATTAAATCTATTCCCTATCCTAGACGCCCCCCAGCGCAATGCGTTGTAATGGTTTGCGTTGTAAAAGTTGCGATGTAAAAGCCCTCTGTGGTAAAAGTTGCGTTTTAAAGGATGTTTCCCGGTCAGGAAGAGGCTCAGTCTCCTCCTCCATCTGTTGCCAAGAGCATGCTCACTTCAGACCTCTCTAAGTGGGGCTTAAGGAGGTTGACATACAGGACCCTCAAGGGATTCCTTGGAGACCGTAGGTCCACCAAGTAAGTAACTGGATTCTTGTGCTCCACAACCTCAAAAGGTCCGGTCCACTTATCTTGGAGCGCACAGGGCTCCACTGGGGCCATGACTTACACTTTCTGACCAGGTTGAAGCTCTACCAGAGTGGCATTCTGGTCATACCATTGCTTCTTCTCCTCTTGGCTGGCTTCCAGATTCACTTCAGCGAGTTGCCTGAAACGCCTAGTCTGGTTCCTAAAGGCCAGCATGTAGTTATATACATCCTGGGGAGGTTTCCTGGGAGATTGCTCCCAGCCTTCTTTGACCAGACTCCATAGAAGCTCAAAGGGACTGAACCCTAAAGATTTCTATTTCTGTGGCACCTCCCGGTATGCAACGAGTAGGCACGGTAAGAGGACATCCCACTTACGCCTCATGGGTTCCTCAAGACCCTTTATCATGCCCTTTAAGGTGCAGTTGAACCTTTCAACCAACCCGTTGCCTTGGGGGTGGAAAGGAGTGGCGAACTTGTAAGTTATACCACACTCCTGCCACAGGGATTTCATATACTTGGAAATGAAATTGGTTACCCAGTCAGTCACTACCTCGCGAGGGAATCGCACTCGAGAGAAAATTCCCATCAGTGCTTGTCCCACCACAGGGGCCGTCACTGTCCTCAGAGGTATGGCTTCCGGGTCCCAGGTGGCACGGTACACCAAGAACAGGATGAACCTCTTGCCCATGGCTGTCTTGGGGTCCAGTGGCCCCACAATGTCAATCCCCACCCACTCAAAGGGGGTATTGACCACAGGGTGACCACAGGGAATGGCTGGAGAGGAACCGTGTGCTTCCTCCCACTCTTTACACTTGCCTGTCAAGTCTGACAGGTCCTGCAATAAGTGTATGAAGTCTTACACATTTGGGGCCAATGAAAGTGGGTAACAAGCCTCTCAAAGGTCTTGTCCTTCCCCAAATGTCCTGCTAATGGCACATCATGAGCCAGCCCCAGTAGGAAGGCTCTGAACGTCTGGGGTACCACCAGCACACGGGCTGACCCAGGTTCAGCAACCTTCGGCTCACTATAAAGGAGACCATTCTCCCAGTAAATCAAATGTGATCCTGACTGATCACATGTCACCTGGCTTGCAGTGTGTTGCCGCAAGCCCTCAAGAAAAGGGCACTATCTCTGCTCCTTGCAGAATTCTTCCCTGGAGGGGCCTCCTTCTTGCTGCCAATGGGTCAGTTCAGGCAGGTCCCCCAGTTCAGCTACTTGTTCCCCGGTAGGCTCCAGGGCATCCCCCTCAGGGTCTACCTTCTCTTGGGCCGTGGGAACTTTGGGGCCGGTTTCCTGTGCCCCCGCCACTTCTCTCTAAGGCAGGTTCCTGGGCCTCCCTCTGTGCCCAAAGCATCTAACACCAGCAATAATACATGAGGCAAGAGCAAAAATGGAAGGGAGACCCACTCCAAGGGTGCCAGGTCTAACAGTCACAATTATCTGGAGATGTCATGCCACACACCTTGTTAGATGGCTGTGGGCAGAGACATATATTAGAATCTCCACCCCATAAGATAATTGGGTCCCTGCAGTTGTAGGGGAAAGCGTTCTCCAAATCATGATCTAATTGGTGGAGAACTATGATGATTTCCCATGTACAGGCGTTATTGTAAAAGTTAACAATAGCCAGAGTCAAATACGCAGAAATTTTAAGAGAAACAATTTGATAGAACACTCTTGTGGCAATCACTGTGGTATTTAGGGGAGCCAGTTTGTTTGACACGTAAACACACAGACCCCCTTTAGGTCGCCCACAGTTGGACTGGATTGCTGGGCAGTGAAATGTTTTAAAACTATTAAGATGGATTGGGCCCACTGCCCAGGTTTCCTGTACACAGAGAATGTGAAACTTGGATGTGAGATCAGACTATTCACTCATAGTGCATTTATTGCGTAGACTAGCCATGTTCCAATAAAGAACTGAGGAAGCTACCACGGGGATCTTAACCGCTGCAGGTAGTGGGCGCACAGCTGAGGAGTCATCAACTATGTAAGGCCCAGGAAACTCTAAGGACTCAGAAACCTCATCTATATCTGTACATGGCACCCTCTGACACGCTAAAAGAGTAGCAGATACACTCTGATTCTCCTCACTTAGATTATCATTAGTCTTTACACCGCTTAATGTGGAAAGAAAATCAAATCCTTTATGAGTTTTGATTGGGTGCTGGTGCACTGATAGATGCACCTGATGGTGTGTACGGACTGCTTGAGGCAGAGTTGGATAGGGGGTGGGAGGCTGATGAAAAAAGACAAGTGGTAGGACCGCAATCTGTTTTGTGGTGAGAGATAGTAAACTGGCGCTCTCAAAAACTTATTTCACTAAATTAGGGGAGGTAAATGAGAGCACCACACAGTCGCCCTCCAAGGTTTTGCTTCCCGTACCCACCCATTTAACTCTTCTAATAATTTTCAGGACTGCAAAGAGTGCCCCTCCAAGCCCTACCCTCGCATTCAACCAATGTAATGATTTAGAAAGAATTATTACATAGGGTGTGGCTGCAGACAGAAGCTCCAAGCCTGTCATTTTTTAAATAGGAAAGGAACGTATGGAGTCAGTAGTTACATGATTAGTGAAAATTGGGTTTTGGGGAATATTATGTGATGTGGTGGGGGTAGTTCTAGTGTTGGGTCGGGGTAGTATGGACTGTGAAGGAAAGTTGGGTCTGCGCACTGATGGATTGGCGCTTGAAATGGAGCTAGTCATATCCCCTGACCTAGTGCCTTCTGTGCAATGAGTATGGTCGTGCAGTGAGCAGGGTTGGTTTAAAGCATTGTTATCACTTATTTGAGGAGGACTTACAGAGGATGTCTGATTCTTACCCAATAGATCCAATCGAGAAAGGATATTCCTCTTGATCGCTTTGTAAGTGAGCTGAATCAGAGAAGGACTGTACCAAGACGGACAGGGATGCATAATCTGTGGGTAGATGGTCAGCCACTATCTTATTAGACTTTACGGTCAACGATTGCTTTTGAGATGAAGTTTTCTTAGGATGTTTGCCTCCCCCACCTGCTCCACCAGACACAGACACAGAAGGGGCTTGGGACGCAACAGTTGATGGAGTTTTAAAGCGTTTACTTGGGGGTTGGATGGCAGATTGGGTGACAGGAGGGGCTATAATAGGAGATTTTGAGAAACGCTTCTCTAGTTCTTTATCTTCCCACTGCCCATTTACCAATAAGCATGAGCGAATTTTGCGGATCTCGCGTTCGCGAATTTTGCGGATTTGCGGATTCGCAATCCGCAAAATCCGCGAATTCCCGCGAATTTGCGGATTTTTTTTTTTTGTGTTCGCCCGTGTTTCTGCCAGTTCGCGAGGGTTTTGTACACTTTCGCAAATTGCGAACTTACCTGTCGGGTCGCAAGTTTCGCGAACTTGTTGTTTCTACGTGTCCAGCCTGTTTGGGACACTCTTCTTCATCACTGCCACTCTCTGTCACCACTGCCACTCTCTGACTACTCATGCCACCCTCTGGCCCACCCATGCCACCCTCTGTTTCATCACCACACCCTCTGGTTGTCCAGTGTACATTATTTTCGGCAAAGCAAAGCACACCTTCCCTGCCTCAAGTGACCTGAATTAATTTGGGGCTGATTAATGTGTCACAGAATATTTTTTTAGCTGGCACCTGCTTCCTTAGTGCACCCTGATTAGTGATCTTTTGCACTTGCTAAGTGCTTTCATTGTTGCAAAATTAGTTACAACACCTGCCCTGCCCCAACTGACAATAATGAATTAGGGGCTGATTAATGGATTTTAACTTCCAGCCTGGCTCCTGCTTGTCTCCCTTAGCTGTAATTCAGGACCTTTGTGGCATATGTGTAACTATTCTGAGGTTCAGAGCAGGGTCACATAATAGTTTCAACTGGCAACTGAACTCTGGAGGGGCCCCTCAGGAAGCACTACAGGAAATGGCTACTAATGATGAGCCTGAACTTTTGAACCTGGTAAGTAGTTACTTTCAGTTTTGCTAAGATCGTATTTCTGCAATTTTGCACTTATTCGCGGGGCGCGAACTCACGCGAACTCACGCGAACAGTGCGAGCAGTGCGAGCAAAATCCGCTGCTCGCGGATTTGCGGATTTTGCGGGAGATTCGCAAATCTCGCGGATTGCGGATTTCCCGAAAATCCGCAAAATCCGCGAGCGGAACGGATTTTCCGCCCATGCCTATTTACCAATAGACTATCAGAAGTAAGATTAGCGGTAGGAGTAGCAGTTGCACCTGTTTCACTTCAGAGATAATATTAGTGCAATTTGTTAGAGACTCCTCCACACTCATGACCTGTTTTTCCATCACCCCATTTTCACCTATAATATAGTTCAATATAGACGAGGAGGGGTTGGAAACCCCCGCTAGATGCTTCCTTTTTCCCATATCCAGAAATTATAAAAAGACCAAATAGGTATACTATCACATATACGTGGATCGTAAGAATAAAATAATACAATTAATGTTGTGGGCCTGTTGTGGTCAACAAGCGTTGACCACATCAGGCCCACCGCAAGTTCCCAGGTGTCAAAGTCAGTGATTAGTTGCAACAGGGGCTATGTGGGCAGGTCAAAATGGACAAAGCACGAGGACAAACCTTGGCTACAAAACTGGACACACACAAGTCACTTCAGCTCCCTGAGTGGTGTAGTAAACCCAAGAGGGCTGGCCCTGCCCTGCCTCTTCCTGTCCCTGACGGGCATGGACAGGGAGAGCAAAGGATTCTGGGGCTTAGAGTCCCCCAACCAGCAGTAACAGCGCACGCAGCATCCCACAGCTGCGCTGGTTGTAGGCGCTTTTGAAGCGCGAGGTGGAAGGCTCCTCCCTCCTGGGAGAGCAAATGATTCTGGGGCTTAGAGTCCCCCAACTAGCAGCAACAATCAGCAACAGCGCAAGCAGCATCCCACCTGCAATGGTCATAGGCGCTTTTTAAGTGCGAGGGTGAGGACTCCTCCATCTTGGGAGAGCAAATGATTCTGGATCTTAAAGCCCCACAAATAGCAGCAACAATCAACAACAGTGCAAGCAGCGTTCTGTCATGTCCAGGTGCTCTGCATGTTTGTCGAGCCGCTCGAACATGGGGTTCATTCTGTAGGATAGTGAATCGATCTTGGCGTCAATTGTGGTGAGGCTCTTCTGCATGGCAGTCAATATTTGCTGTATATTTCCGCTTGTATCTTCAATGTCTTCCCCCTGCCCCAGTGCTGCTGCATCAGTGTTCTCCTCTCTGTCTCTTGACTTGCGCTGTCCACTTTGCCCATAGAGGCGCAGTCCCCTACAGTCGTGCTCTCAGCAATATGCTATAGAGCTTGGTAGATACCACTTGCGGCAGCGGCCGTGTACTTCTGATCTCGATTATCCCACAAGGAAGGGCTGAGCACACTATCTTGCAGAGCGCACACTACTCTCAACTCCACATTTATGATGTCAAGAGATATTACTGCAACACACAGCAATGCAGATACATTTCTTTCCAGTGGAGCTCCTAGTAAGGCACAATCCACATGCAAAAAAATTCAAAAGCGCAAGGGTCGCGCTCGTCCCTCCAGGGTATTGCAGGCCTAGTTATCCCTTGTAGTGTGGAGGAAGGGCGCCGCAGGCCGCACAGGATTTTGAGCTTGGGCTTTCACTGACAAGCAACCCAAACGGTAATTAGTGACTTTATAGCCCAGGTGACCCTTTGCGCCAAACTCACAGTCACCACATCTCGCTGGCTCCGTCGATGTCCAAGCACCTCACCTCTTTTGTAGATATCTTGGTAGGCCGCAGCCACAGCAAAATGCACAGCCTCTCTATCCATTTGCCAGCATGAGGCCCTCGCTGCACTCTGCTCCTGCATCATCAACCCTCCGTCAGTCAGCCAGAGGGTCTAGCACCGGCCGTGCAAGGTCATTGGCAGCGCTGTTCTGCCGAGTCAAGGCGATCCACTCTAGTACTGCAGTGCTCACTGCCATCATGCCAACTCCAATATTCCGGGCACTTGAGAGGCCCTTTCACATCACACCACATTGCCAGGCCGGAGCAGTGTCGATAGGAATCAGAACGCAGATAGCTTCTCCGGGACCACCAAGCACATCAGTGGCAAGTCTTTTCCATACGCTGTGTATGCCGATATAGTTATGCGACATCCCCCTCCATATGCCGCAGATTCAGGACCGATAGTTAGATGGCTGCCGGAGTCCACTCAAGGAGTGGTCATCTTTAGGGCAGGCAAGCTCTTCCCCTCAACAACTAACCTTTTTTTAATGCAACAGTCAAGACATTTTCTCGGGGAGCCCTCTAAATTAGCCCCCGGCTTATGTCTTAGCATACTCAGCAGCAGAGGGAATATGTAATTAGTGCATCAAAGTGAATTAAAGGGAGCCTTTACTTTGTCCTACCTGTGGTACTCTGAGTGTGTTTCCCAGCTCGCGGTACAAAAGGGGGTGGTGATAAACGGAGCATCTGAATCAATCAAACACTCACACCCAGTCAAAAGATCTGGGTTTAATCCATCACCGTTCTTTAGCCCACTCTGCCACCCCAGTTCAGACATGGCTATATGCAAATCAGTCTGACCCTGTGCCTCATGGAAACAGTCCAGCCCAAACTGCCAAGCCATGACTTCCCTGGACCGGAAACAAGCTTCCGAGGACCGGTTTCTGGCATTCCAGCCGTCTTCAGCCCGGCTTGCTTGAATCCAGTGGCAAAGTGAGCAAGGGACTCACAATTGAGCATACCCTGCCACACTTATGGCGGCCAAAAGCGGTATAAAAGGGGGTGGTGATGGACTGAGCATCTGAATCAATCAAACACTCACACCCAGTCAAAAGATCTGGGTTTAATCCATCACCGTTCTTTAGCCCACCCTTGCCACCCCAGTTCAGACATGGCTATATGCAAATCAGTCTGACCCTGTGCTTCATGGGAACAGTCCAGCCCGAACTGCCAAGCCATGTCTTCCCTGGACCGGAAACAAGCTTCCGAGGACCGGTTTCTGGCATTCCAGTCGTCTTCAGCCCGGCTTGCTTGAATCCAGTGGCAAAGTGAGCAAGGGACTCACGTCTGAGCACACCCTGCCACACTTAAGGCGGCCAAAAGCGGTACAAAAGGGGGTGGTGATGGACGGAGCATCTGAATCAATCAAACACTCACACCCAGTCAAAAGATCTGGGTTTAATCCATCACCGTTCTTTAGCCCACTCTGCCACCCCAGTTCAGACAAGGCTATATGCAAATCAGTCTGACCCTCTGCCTCATTGGAACAGTCCAGCCCGAACAGCCAAGCCATGTCTTCCCTGGACCGGAAACAAGCTTCCGAGGACCGGTTTCTGGCATTCCAGCCGTCTTCAGCCCGGCTTGCTTGAATCCAGTGGCAAAGTGAACAAGGGACTCACGTCTGAGCATACCCTGCCACACTCAGTCGTGAGTCCCAGGCTCTCCACATCACTGGAGTCAAGCTATCAAGGCTGAAGAACGCTGATAGCCAGAAACCGGTCCTATGATGCTTGATTCCGGTCTAGGAAAGACATGGCTTGGTATTTTGGGCTGGACTGTTCCCATGAGGCACGGGGTCAAGGCTGATTTGCATATAGCCATTGTCTGACCTAGGGTGGTGTGGAGTGCAAAAAAACGATGGATTTAAGCCCAGATCTTTGTACTGGGGTGAATGTAAGACATTGTTCTGCATTCTGTCCATCAACTGTGTTTTTTGCAATTTTCACCCCGAGTGGGCTGGGTATGCTCAGACGTGAGTCCCAGGCTCTCCACATCACTGGAGTCAAGCTATCCAGGCTGAAGAAGGCTGATAGTCAGAAACTGGTCCTTGGATGCTTGATTCCGGTCTAGGAAAGACATGGCTTGGTATTAAGCATGGGCGAAAAATCCGTTCCGTTCGCGGATTTTGCGGATTTTCGGTAAATCCGCAATCCGCGAACTCGAGCGAATTTACAGAAAATCCGCAAATCCGCGAGCGGCGGATTTTATTGCTTGCTCGCACTATTCGCGGCTTCCCAGTTCAATTTCGCGCTTATTCGCGCCCCGCGAATAAGCGCTGAATTGGCAGAAAACCGATTTTTTGAAAACTGAAACTACTTACCAGGTTCAAAAGTTCAAGCTCATCATTAGTAGCCATTTCCTGTAGTGCTTCCTGAGGGGCCCCTCCAGAGTTCAGTTGCCTACTTGCAACTATTGTGTGACCCTGCTCTGACCCTCAGAATAGTTACACGTATGCCACAAAGGTCCTGAATTACAGCTAAGGGAGACAAGCAGGAGCCAGGCTGGAAGTTCAAATTCAGTGACACATTAATCAGCCCTTAATTCATTAATGTCAGTCGGGGCAGGGCAGGTGTTGTAACTAATTTTGCAAAAATTAAAGCACTTAGCAGGTGCAAAAGTTCAAGCACATCATTAATCAGGAAGCACTAAGGAAGCAGGTAACAGCTAAAAAAATATTCTGTGACACATTAATCAGCCCCAAATTAATTCAGGTCACTTGAGGCAGGGAAGGTGTGCTTTGCTTTGCCACAATAATGTACACTGGTCAACCAGAGGGTGCTGTGATGAAACAGAGGGTGGCATGGGTGAGCCAGAGGGTGGCATGGGTGAACCAGAGAGTGGCAGTGGTGACAGAGGGTGGCAGTGATGAAGAAGAGGGTCGCAAACAGGCTGGACACGTAGAAACAACAAGTTCGCAAAACTTGCGACCTGACAGGTAAGTTCGCGTTTGCGAAATTGTACAAAAACTCTCGCGAACTGGCAGAAACCCGTGCGAACACAAAAAAAAAATCCGCAAATCCGTGGGAATTCCCGGATTTTTGCGGATTGCGAATCCGCAAAATCCGCCCATGCTTACTTGGTATTTCGGGCTGGACTGTTCCCATGAGGCACAGGGTCAAGGCTGATTTGCATATAGCCATTGTCTGACCTAGGGTGGTGTGGTGTGCAAAAAAACGATGGATTTAGGCCCAGATCTTTGTACTGGGGTGAATGTAATACATTTTTCTGCATTCTGTTCATCAACTGTGTTTTTTGCAATTTTCACCCCGAGTGGGCTGGGTATGCTCAGAAGTGAGTCCCAGGCTCTCCACATCACTGGAGTCAACCTATCCAGGCTGAAGAAGGCTGATAGCCAGAAACCGGTCCTTGGATGCTTGATTCCGGTCTAGGAAAGACATGACTTGGTATTTCGGGCTGAACTGTTCCCATGAGGCACAGGTTCAAGGCTGATTTACATATAGCCATTGTCTTACCTAGGTTGGTGTGGAGTGCAAAAAAACGATGGATTGAGGCCCAGATGTTTGAACTGGGGTGAATGTAAGACATTGTTCTGCATTCTGTCCATCAACTGTGTTTTTTGCAATTTTCACCACGAGTGGGCTGGGTATGCTCAGACGTGAGTCCCAGGCTCTCCACATCACTGGAGTCAAGCTCTCCAGGCTGAAGAAGGCTGATAGCCAGAAACCGGTCCTTGGATGCTTGATTCCGGTCTAAGAAAGACATGGCTTGGTATTTCGGGCTGGACTGTTCCCATGAGGCACAGG
Source organism: Lissotriton vulgaris (assembly GCF_964263255.1). Taxonomy (NCBI): domain Eukaryota; kingdom Metazoa; phylum Chordata; class Amphibia; order Caudata; family Salamandridae; genus Lissotriton; species Lissotriton vulgaris. The sequence goes on from NC_141685.1 coordinate 501,297,144, forward strand.
GTCAAGGCTGATTTGCATATAGCCATTGTCTGACCTAGGGTGGTGTGGAGTGCAAAAAAAGATGGGTTTAGGCCCAGATCTTTGTACTGGGGTGAATGCAAAACATTGTTCTGCATTCTGTCCATCAATTGTGTTTTGTGTTTCCTAGCTCCCCAGGGGCCTGTTAGTATTTCCCGAAGGCCGGCAGCTCCACTTATTCCAAAACACTTGGTGCCTTCTTCTGAACTCGCCAGAATCAATGCCAAGTGACCATGGCTTCCAGTGCTGCTATTTGCTGCTCTGATCCTTTCAAACCCATTCTAGCAAGTTGGCAAAAACAAAGTTTTAAGAGTTGTCTGAGGATCTCCTTTTGGTTAAGTTGAATCTTTTATTCGCAATAGAGAGTGAGAGAAGCAGATCAGTTGCAATCTCCCAGGTACAATCGCATCACAAAAAAGTTGAAACTTTCCCATGTAGTTAATTAACCCTCTACATTTTAAGAAGAGGGAATTGGGGCATGGCCTGACTGAGCATGGTGTAGGATGTATCTTGGCAAACACAAGTAGATAATGGATAAGCGCTGAAACTTTTCAGACACTCACCCCCTGTTGTATTTCTGTCTAGGACCCTAATTCGATATTTCCGATTCATGCCCTTATGCGGTTATAATTAATACTATCCTTATAAAGGCATAAGAATCATATCCATATTCAGTAATAGCACAGCACGGCTTTATATTCAGTCTATTCAGAATATTCAGTCCAAAGCACAGCACGGCTACTCCCCATCGACTCCTAGAAAGCACAACGCGTTCTTTAAACAAACCAAGCTTCCAGCAGCCCGGGAAATTCCCCCCTGCTTTGTTTGGATTTGAACAAGAACTCCTGGAATCCAGAAAGATCTGTTAGTTCTTAGTGACGTCTTATGTCCAACCTTACGTCAAACCCGGCACCTTTCAGGTGTAAAATACCAACAGTTGCCTTAAGCAAACACACAGTGGTTTGGAGCAGAGCGGCTATCTACTTGCCCGAGAGCCCAGCTGATGCGAGAGCCCACGGAAGCCACCCCTCCCCTTTGACGCGGTGGAGAAGCTACTTTTTCTCACGCCGAGAAAATCCAGCTCCGGTGTTCCTGAGTCACCCTTGCGGGTTGCTGGGAGATCGAGTCCTGAAGAAAGAGATACCAGACCTCCCACATTCTATTACCAAGGTACGGAGCTGACTAAACCCTTAAAGAGAATTCTTGATTCAAATCCTTGGCAAAAAACAATCTTAACCAACTTAACTTAAACTGCTACTTACTTACTCCTTCCCAAGTATTAGGCTTAGGTCAGGTACATCGGTAGATAGAAGCACCAGTTGAGTATGTTAGTCAATGATTTTATGTATGTATATATTTTATCTATTTTAAAGTATCATATGGCTAAGAAACCATATCTATGCTTTTACAGTATTATTTCATAATACTACTTTTACTGTACGCACTTTACTTCATAATAAGTATTGCAATTGTGGCAATTCATTTCTCTTGCATGAGAAAGAAGACTGCTCAATAAAATAACACCTTTTATTGAAAAACGCCCGTCTCTCTATTTCTCTGCACTCTGGTGAAACTAAGTATGCACGATTGACTGAGTGAAATAGCTGCCTATTGTTTTCACACAACTCTAGAGATACACTCTATTCTGAGGGAGCAAAGTTGTCATGTTTGTATGGTTGTCAGAAGCTAATCCCTTCTTGTCTAATCCGGAGAGTTAACTCTTTCCTGAACATTCGAGAAAGTTTCTAGTGACCTCTGAGCTAGCTGGAAACTAATTAAGTCTAATATAGTCAGTAGAGACCTAGTCGACCTCAGTCCTACGTCTACACTGCTGTTTATATTATTCCAATGCGCAGAGCCTATTGGGAATATAGGAACTACACTACATGGCGCCCAACGTTTGGTAAGACGATAATCTAACGCAAGACACTAGAGTAACTCAGTCGTGCTTTTTCACACAGAACCCTTTTTCAGTAAAAACTCCAAAAGACGTCTGGAGTGGGTGAAGGGTTAATATCCGCCAGTACTTAGTAGGAAGAGATTCCTATGTATTAATTGTTGGTTTAGTCAACGTTGAAGGATACAGTGTTCCAAAATATTGTGCACCTAATCTTTGTTTCCTTGAAACTTGATCTGCAACAAAGAGCTTTCTGTCAGTAAAAATGGTGGAAAGTGACGATGAAGCAGAGAGAGCTTGAATAGCAGCTCAACTCATAGAGGATGACACAACCATCCAAGAAAATGACCCGAGTGCTATACTCATTCTGGTCAACGTAAGGAAAACTATAACTCTTAAACTTATAGAAAATGGACTGACATCACGTGGTGGTACAGTCATATTTGTGATAGAGGCTCATGAATATCGACAGACAGAGGTATTCTATTCATGGATACACTTTCCAGCAGCAAACGCTATAACAAAAGAATTCCACTATTACAAAATAGAGGAACCTCCGGATGAATACACTCCTTTCGAGGACGTTGAAATCCCACTAAAATACCAAGAGCATCTGCTCTGGTTTAGTGGCGCCCTAAAACATCAAAATCACATCACCAGGCACGGTCCACTAGGTAGACCAGGAGCAACGGGGCCAGTTCTAGCCAGCTATGCAACACACCCAGACATTGAAACAATGTCAAGCGAAAGACTCCTAGTTAAACTAAAAGAATTAACAAAGGCATATAGAGAATTAGTTCATTTCATTCATTCAAATACCTTTATTTTGATTCCAAAAAAGGAGTCATAAAAGTATACACCATTATAAAAGATACATAATTGTCATAAAAGTCCACAATACATATTTACATATTAGACATTAAAAAATAACCTTGGTCATATATATGGACAGGACATAAAGTGCTAAATGGATTTCACAGGCCAACAGGAGAAACATTTATAAAAATTTCCACCAATAACTTATTTCAGTATTGATTTCTAATAGCAAGGGCCGATCTAATAAAACTAAGTACAGCATTTCATATCCCTGGAGTTGACAAGGACAATAAATGTTCATAGCCCTCTTTGTAGTAGCGTGATCCAAGAGATAATAAAACAGGTCTAATGAATGTTTTTCTTGGGACCTTATAAAAAGCACAGAAAAGGATAAGGTGCAAAGTACTTTGCGAAACTCTATCATTACAGGGGCAATGGGGTAAACTCTCACACCACCCCCTTGCTTTGGAAAAGCAAAAAGGAAGTGTAATGTACTAAGGGGAAATCTTGTCAAATAAAAACACCATTGCGTATGGATGATATACGATAAATAAAAAGGCCGCTGCAATTTACCCCTCAGATACAGTGCATGCTCACTATTCCTTAAGGTACCCAAATTAAAACAATAGGCATTTTTAATAGTTAACTTAGAATCCTTGCCAATCATGTCAGGGTTTTCAAATATATTACCTAACCCAATCTTGTAAAAGGTATCCCTAACATATAGGAGCCATGGAATCTCCATACAATGGTCAAGTTTAAAGCAGTCTTGTAAAATTTCCTTTGTCAATGTCAGTTCTTCAGATTGCCAAACTTTAGACCATAGCAATAGTGGAGATACATGTATAATGTCACTTACAAACTCCATACCCACCTTCCCATGACAGAAACTGTTCGAAGTACCAGATGGGACAGATAGGAGACGTTTCATAAATTTGTTCTCCATAACTTGTAACTTTTCCAGCCCTGAAAGTTGAGACGGAGACACACTTGGCTTTATATAAGGATATTAATTCTGCTATTGGCCTTTGACCTAGTTTGCTGGCAAAACGAATAAGGGCTTCAATTGATTGTGTACCCTTTTGGACCCGAGCTGATATTAAAGGGTCCCAATTCAGTTTCTTGTTAAATAGGTTACAAAGGTAATTAAAGTTGTCAACTTTCACAATAATTGAGTCTTTCACCATATACCTGCGGGTTTTTACACCTTTCGGGCCGCAAGTCATTGCAAAAGATTTAGTGAAATTGACCCTAAGATCTAAGCTTTCCATAAATATATCAAAAGCATTCAAACAAATCTGCATGCTATTGGCAGTAAGGGTCATTAAAACCATGTTGTCTGCGTATGACAACATTGGTATCCTTTTATCATTAGCCTGTGGAAAGTCAGCACCACATTCCAACAAAAAGCTTTCTAATCCATTGGTATAAACCACAAATAAAAAGGGAGCTAAGATGCATCCCTGGCGGACACCCTCAGTGGATGGTATAGGTTTAGTCTTCTCCCCACCAGGGCCATATCTAATTCTCACTGTTGTGGCAGCATGGAGTCTACGAAGCAAGGTGACCAATGGTTCCTCAAACCCCATGGACTCCATCATCTGCCACAGCTTACCCCTGCATACAGTGTCAAAGGCACTGGACAAGTCCATGAATGCCAAGTGGATGGAACTATGCTTGGCCCCCATGTACTTGCCCATAATTAGTGCCAAATTGAGACACTGCTCGGTAGTTCCTTTACCTCTTCTAAACCCATATTGGGAATCCACAATAATGCCTACTGACTCCGCCCATGTTTCGAGGCGTGCCAATATCACACAGGCCCATTAGTTTGCAGGACGCATCTATTAGTGATATCGGCCTGTAGCAGCACAGGTCAGACTTGTCACCCCTTTTAAAAATAGGTACCACTACAGCCTCTTTCCAGGAAATTGGAATAGACCCCACCACTATTGCCTTAAATACATTTAATAGGAGTGGTGACCAGACCTCTAAGTTATGTTTAAAGAGATCCAAGGGTACTTCATCTGGCCCTGGGGCCTTTAATGCAGTACCCTTACTCAAGGGAATCTTTACCTCTGAAAGGGTTAATGAGGCACTAAATAGTTTGGCTGACTCCATATTGAAGTCACCAACTCCCACAGTAGTAGTTAGCAATACCTCATTTGGATTAAAGATTTTACTATAATGAGCTATCCAGGAATCTTCTGGTATGTGCACTTGCATGGTACCCTTTTCTTCAGATTTTAAAAATGGTTGGTTTATTACCTCCCAAAAAAGCCTAGTATCCCTCAGTTCAGCCGCTTTCTCCAGATCTTCCCAGGCCTTAGTCCTTAATTCAGTTTTCCGTCTACTAATTGCGTCTCTATACCTTTTCCTAGCCGATCTAACCAAGTCTCTATCGCGTGGTACTTGGCGTAAAGCCTTTGTTAAACTTGTTTGAGCAGCAGAGCATTCTGCGTCAAACCATTTAGAACCCCTATCTTGTCTCCCCCCCACTGTTTTTACAAGCTGTGATGCCACATTTTCTAGCAGGGATTCAAAATTCTTGATTATAAAGTCTGGATCGGACGTAGGCGTCAAACAGATTTCTATCCCGGCCTTATTTTTCTTGAAGATATCCGCCTCCAAATGACTCACATCTACCTTGTCCCACCTTAAGGTGACCCCCTGATTTTGACTATATTTTATTGGTTGTTCCGCGGTCTGGGTTTTCTAAAAGGCAGGGTTAAAACTAGCATTAGGGGGTTGTGGTCACTGGCGGGTTTCGCCTCAATCTTAAAATCCTTTACAAGATGGGCAAAACCCATGGATACCATAGCAAAATCAATTGTACTCGCTCAACCCCCTGTACCCTGAAAAGTGGGAATACCCAATGGGCCGGAAAAGCTAGGCATATCCAGGATACATAAATCATTATTCATAACAATACTATTCAAAGCATCCCCCTGTTTCGAATGGGTAAAATGAGCCAGAGGCTGGTCACTTGAGTCCACCAATCCACACACTCTAGACCCACTAAATTTGCACAACACACAATTAAAATCACCTAACCATATAATAAAAAGAGGGAAAACCCTGTTTGTAACCTTAACAATTTCCTCCTGTAATTTTTCAATAACTGAGGTTGCATGGGAATCAAATATATTGTAATACTAATTTATTAGAAGAAGGGGTACTGGAAATAAGTCCTTGATCATAAGTAATTGGTACCAAGGAGATTCCACCAATCGAACCACATGTGTTAGATTATACTTTACAGAGATAGCTATCACAAGCCCACCTTTAGCTCTCCCTGCTTGTGAAGGCTCAGCAAGAACATTAAACATTTGGTAACCATCCAGGCTATGATCCACTACAGAATTAGTTCAATTGGCAAGGGACGATATAGCGATCTGCCAGAAATTGAAGGAGACAGATATAGCAGACCAACCATTTGAACTTGCCAGAATCATAGAACAATCCTATGAAGAACTAGGAAGAGATAGTTTGGGTGGGAAACCGGTAAACCCCCAACTAACTGAAAATACTGAAAAAACCTTTATTAAAAATAATCTGAATACACCAAAAAGGAGCTGGGAGGGTAATAAACAGTCCACTCCCAGGGAAAAATGATTCCAGTCCAGAGGAAGGTCTCCTCAACGGAGAGAAAAATCTCCAGACCGAGGAAACAAGTCTCCCCAAAGGGAGCACTCTGAAAAAAGATACAACCTTAGAGATAGGGATAAATTGAGAAAACCTGATAGATATTAAGATATTGATACACGTTCCTCTCGATCCCTCTCACGCAATCTTTCTCGATCTTCCTCACAGAAATCGGAAAGAAGAGGACGGTCAGAACACAGAGAAAAGCACGTCAAGTCCAAAGAGAAAGAACCTGCTCATCAAAGTAATAAATCACAATATATCAAAAAGAAGGTAGCAAGTATTAAGATTAAACATGCCGAGGATTCTGAGGACAACTGAAAAACGGGGAGTGGGCCCAGACAATGCTAGACAGCGCAGCAGAAGTGACCATAGCTGGCAAGATCCTGATGAATCATCTGGAGACAGTGGACACGAATGAATACATTCAGGTGGAAACTGCAGATACCAGGGTTAGCAAACCCCATAAAATATACAAAATAACATTACGTATAGAGGGGGACAAGAAGAGGAAAGTAAGGGGTCTCTTTTGGGATAACCTTTCGAAAGGCTATGACATCCTGTTAGCTGAAAAAGGCTGGCCACCAGAGTTTGTCAGGGAGTGACTCCATGGCGAAGAAATAATTATGCCTGCCTTCTCTAATCATATAGCAATTCATAAAAAATATGCACTTTCATGAAAATGGGCAGTAGCCCAAGCTCCTGCATTATATAAAAATCATGTAGGATGGGATGAGGATTCGCCTCACCACAAAATCCAGTTAAAAAATCAGCCCACTGCACAAAGGCAGTACCCAGTTAAACAAGAAGCTAAAAAGCAAGTCAAGGAGATTTTAGATCAACTTGAATATCAAGGGGTGATTGAAACATGCACCTCATAAATGAACAATCCTTTGTTTCCTGTCTCCAAGCCAGACGATTCATATTGTCTAGTTTTGGACTACAGACACCTTAACTCCTGTTGTAAAACATTTACAGTACAAAACTCACACAGTGCAGCACTAATGAATAACATTGTGCGCAAAAAATATAGAACGACATTAGATATCTCTAATGGATTCTTTTGTCAAAACATTGCACCTGAAAGCAGGTATTTGACCGCTTTCTCAATAATGGGGTCACAAAATCACTTCTGTCGACCCCCACAGGGATTCAAGAATAGCCCAGGATTATTCTCAGCAAGGGTAACAGAGTTACTACAAATGTACGACGATGAGGCATTATCCTATGTTGATGACATCTACCTCACAGATGACGACCTGGAGACTCACTTAAAAAGAGTGAACGCCATAATACTTGGGTTCGCTTCAGAGGGTTACAAATTCAACTTTAAAAAGTCACGAATTGCCCATCTAACTGTCCTGCTTTTAGGATATGAATTATCAAGAGAAGGCAAGAGCCTAGCTGACAATTTCTTAGAGAAATGTGCTGTACTCCAAGCACCAAAAACGCTGAAGAATTTACAATCTATACTAGGTTTCCTGAATTTCAGAAGAACATACATACTAAATTATGCAGAGAGAGTTAAACCTCTCTATGAATTAATAAGACCTGATTTCAAACCAATAAATTGGACTCAGAAACACACAGAAATTTTAAGATCACTACAAACAGACATGTTAACCAAAACAAAATTGCAAACACACGAAAATACACGCAATCTTGTAATCCGAGTCATATCAGGAAGATGCGGATTCACATACCTAACCTCTAATGAGGGAGAAAGGGTACCTATAACTTACAAATCACATTTGTACACTGAAGCTGAAATGAAATTCAGTTCTACGGAAAACATTCTGACAGCGGTTCAAACTACTGTAGCTAAAGAAAGAGCCCTGGCCCAATGCAAGAAAATAACTGTTTATACAGCAGAATCAGCCCTTGAGGCATTAACAAGTCCACGCAATCTGAATACAGTGGCATTAGATCCAAAATAAGTACAATGGGAAAATTCTCTTGCTACAGAAGACGTGAAATACAATTTTGACCCGAAACTGAAAAAACTGGATGATCTAGAATACAAACAAGAATATCCTCTGCCAATCGAAATTCTGCCTCTCGAACAGTACACATGTGTAATCTACATGGACAGATTTGCACAACACTACGATGTAGAGGAAAAATCCTACAATGCAGCGTGCGCGATTGTTAAAGGTCGCTGGCGCTCTGGTAAATTCAAACCGATGATTAGCAAAACGGAATCACTCAGAAACTGTTCAGCTCAGTGAGCTAAAATAAGATCTTTAAAGAAAATGCCGATCATGAATTCCCTAGAAAAGGAAGGGAATTAAGACAATAAATATAGACTCGATAGAACTATATTGTTAAGAATGCCCAGCCGGACACTTTAATTTCTTGATGAAAGTAATGTAAAACAAGGGAATGAAGCACAAAGTGCGATGGAAGTGGGACACCAGCCGATGTCCAACCAACACACTTGGGGAACAAACAGAAGGGATGGGATATTCAGGCAACAATAGGTTATCAAACAATTAAAATTGCAAAATGATAATCCACATTATACACATATGCATGTTCAAATAATATGTTAACTCTGCATTTAGTGTACTTATTGTCGACGACGTTTCGAACCACACATATTATTGGTTCATCCTCAGGGCAAAAATGATTGCCTAAAGAATTAATAATTAAGCTTGAACCCCTAAACATACATAAATTTGTTGTACATTAAAACAAGGAACGAACATAATACAAATTAGGGTGGGGAAAAGGGGAGACAAAAAGAGTTTGAACATGTCAATTAGTTGCTCGCTTGTCTCAATTGCATAAATAGTACCACACTCATCGCATGCCAGGGTGTTCAAGGTGGAGAGGTGCGGTACATGCCATTGACACACAGTGAATTTTCTTATTATTGGAACAGCAGAGTTGCATTTATTATGACTGACGGCAATAACCATGTTGACTGTGATAAGAAAAGGAACCGGTACCATACACAAAGTGCCCGCAAAAATGTGACTTGCATCAGTTCAAAGTGTGACCGTCGCATTAGTGAGACTTATGACGTAGTGAGAAATTGACAGAAAGGTCATGATTATGGACACAGCATGCAAACTTGTGAGGGAAGTGGAGCAGCTGTAGGTAAACAGCTTACCATTCCGGATAAGCTGAGGATCGCTTTAGAGAGAGTATTGATCCTGGTGACTTTCTAAGGGCAAAAGAGGAGGGTATAGTTTGCTCAAGTTCATAGAGGGGCGCGACCATGCTGTTGCCCATGGAGTTGTGAACTTACCTAGGGATATAGTCTGCCCAATTACTATGGAGTCTGTGGAATATGAAGAAGAAATTTACTAAATGGTGACTGGGGACAGAATGATTAATAAGATATGGTCATAAAAGCGTCGCTTACCAAGGGGAAAACGATGCCCTGGTCCAAGAGTCTGCAGGGGAAAAGACAATTTAAGGCCATTCAGTTAGAAGGTCAAGGGTGCCAACCTGGTAATACGCCAAGAAAGAGCCTGGCGGAAAAAACACTCATTTGTAGAGCAGAGTGTTACCAGCCTACTACCAACGTACTGGTAACGTGGAGCGCCAAAATTGCAGAGCGCTTACCTGAAAACCGAAGAGTGCAGGTCCACAACGGGGGTCCTTGCACAGCGTGAGGATATCTTCACAAGGGGAAAGACGTCCCGAGTGCCAGTGTTGTTGTACTCGAGTGCGGTCACGTGAGGCAGTTGACCAATCAGAGCGCGACTCTGCGGAGCGGCCATTTTGGGTAGGGCATCAAGTCAGAGGAATGGAGGGAAAGGAAGGACTTATTACAGGTCCTTCAGTAGCAAGAGTTACAAAGCTCGACGTTAGGAAGCTAAAAAGTGACAAGGGACATGTTACAAAATGAAACGGCGGCCCTTTTGGAAGTATTGATACAAGAAAGGGGTTCGAGGGGGCAGTGAGGGAGACTACAAAATTAGTGAAAATACTCGAAAAGTGAAAAAAACGTCAAAATAGAAATTGACACAATTACATGTATGAAACTCGCTGAATAAAATGAATTTAACCGTATAACCATCACAATTACAACATGCAGTACTTTATCTTAGACCACAGATCTAATGACAGATTCACATCAGGGTCATAATCCTATCTTAGAAAGGTCAGATATCATGTCCAAAAACAGCATACATTGAAATACGGTTAAATTCATTTTATTCAGTGAGTTTCATACATGTAATTGTGTCAATTTCTATTTTCACGTTTTTTTCACTTTTCGAGTATTTTCACTAATTTTGTAGTCTCCCTCACTGCCCCCTCGAACCCCTTTCTTGTATCAATACTTCCAAAAGGGCCGCCGTTTCATTTTGTAACATGTCCCTTGTCACTTTTTAGCTTCCTAATGTGGAGCTTTGTAACTCTTGCTACTGAAGGACCTGTAATAAGTCCTTCCTTTCCCTCCATTCCTCTGACTTGATGCCCTACCCAAAATGGCCACTCCGCCGAGTCGCGCTCCGATTGGTCAACTGCCTCACGTGACCGCACTCGAGTACAACAACACCGGCACTCGGGACATCTTTCCCCTTGTGAAGATATCCTCACGCTGTGCAAGGACCCCCATTGTGGACCTGCACTCTTCAGTTTTCAGGTAAGCGCTCTGCAATTTTGGCGCTCCACGTTACCAGTATGTTGGTAGTAGGCTGATAACACTCGGCTCTACAAATGAGTGTTTTTTCCGCCAGGCTCTTTCTTGGCGTATTACCAGGTCGGCACCCTTGACCTTCTAACTGAATGGCCTTAAATTGTCTTTTCCCCTGCAGACTCTTGGACCAGGGCATCGTTTTCCCCTTGGTAAGCGACGCTTTTATGACCATATCTTATTAATCTCTCTGTCCCCAGTCACCATTTAGTAAATTTCTTCTTCATATTCCACAGACTCCATAGTAATTGGGCAGACTATATCCCTAGGTAAGTTCACAACTCCATGGGCAACAGCATGGTCGCGCCCCTCTATGAACTTGAGCAAACTATACCCTCCTCTTTTGCCCTTAGAAAGTCACCAGGATCAATACTCTCTCTAAAGCGATCCTCAGCTTATCCGGAATGGTAAGCTGTTTACCTACAGCTGCTCCACTTCCCTCACAAGTTTGCATGCTGTGTCCATAATCATGACCTTTCTGTCAATTTCTCACTACGTCATAAGTCTCACTAATGCGACGGTCACACTTTGAACTGACGCAAGTCACATTTTTGCGGGCACTTTGTGTATGGTACCGGATCCTTTTCTTATCACAGTCAACATGGTTATTGCCGTCAGTCATAATAAATGCAACTCTGCCGTTCCAATAATAAGAAAATTCACTGTGTGTCAATGGCATGTACCGCACCTCTCCACCTTGAACACCCTGGCATGCGATGAGTGTGGTACTATTTATGCAATTGAGACAAGCGAGCAACTAATTGACATGTTCAAACTCTTTTTGTCTCCCCTTTTCCCCACCCTAATTTGTATTATGTTCGTTCCTTGTTTTAATGTACAACAAATTTATGTATGTTTAGGGGTTCAAGCTTAATTATTAATTCTTTAGGCAATAATTTTTTGTCCTGAGGATGAACCAATAATATGTGTGGTTCGAAACGTCGTCGACAATAAGTACACTAAATGCAGAGTTAACATATTATTTGAACATGCATATGTGTATAATGTGGATTATCATTTTGCAATTTTAATTGTTTGATAACCTATTGTTGCCTGAATATCCCCTCCCTTCTGTTTGTTCCCCAAGTGTGTTGGTTGGACATCGGCTGGTGTCCCACTTCCATCGCACTTTGTGCTTCATTCCCTTGTTTTACATTACTTTCATCAAGAAATTAAAGTGTCCGGCTGGGCATTCTTAACAATATAGTTCTATCGAGTCTATATTTATTGTCTTAATTCCCTTCCTTTTCTAAGGACCGTTGTCTTTTGAAAATAAGTTTCTACCCATGGTCCTTAGCTTACTGCGTCCTTGGTTCCCTTGTATTACTTAAAAGATTTATTTATTTATTTATTTATTTATTTTAGCGATTTCTACAGCGCCTGGTGACCCAAGGGTATCCCCGCGCTATGTAACTTGAACCTATTGAGACGGGAGGTAGTCGAAGGGTGTTACTTGGGAAACAAATGGGTCTTAAGTTTTTTGCGGAACGCAAGAAAATTGGATTCCAATCTGAGGGCCAGAGGGAGTGCGTTCCAGCCTTTGGCCGCCTGAACGGAGAATTGACGGCCTCCCGTGCGGACTTTTTTGAATCTGGGAATGTGGACTCGATTTTCATTTTGCGATCGTAGCACTCTGGTTGCTGTATAGGGTGTAATCATGTTGCTGAGGATCGCTGGGCCGGAACCATTGTAGAGCTTGTGTGTGATACACATTGCTTTAAAGTGCACCCTTTGGCGAACAGGGAGCCAGTGCAGGGTTTTAAGGGCTGGCTTGGCAGATGTTCTGGAGGGGGTGTTGGTGATCATACGTGCTGCCGCGTTCTGTGTCCGCTGGAGTTTCGAGATGGTAAAAAACACAAGAGAGCAGAACAAGTCCGGATGTGGTGTGTGACCAACACAGAGACTAAGGGACAGTAAGCCATATATATGAACTCAAAGTTGTTGGAGGTTATTGGTAAACATTACGCTAGTACAAATCCCATCAGACCACCCTTACGGTGGATTTTACGTCATGTGGGAGTTGTGAATCAATCCATGTCTCAGCCGACCAATTAGTGCCGGTGTAGAGCTGGATGACAGAAGACTAGCAAGATGTTTGCCATGTGGTGGACTAAATAATGTGCAGTGCTCTCAATAAAGTGATAAAATAAAATTGACTACACTAACTCTGAAACAGCATTTTCACAGAGGTAAGTGTGTCAATGGATAAAAAACGCGCCAGGTAGAACGTCCACCTGATGGCGCTATGTGCAGTGTGGTCGACATGTTTCAGCCAAAAGGGGACATGACCCCGGCATTCTTCAGGACCTATTCAAAATCAGCTACTGCAGCCATAGTCACAATTGATGTGATAAACATTTTTTAACCATAAGAAGACTCGTAGCGAGATACATATCTACCATGAACTTCAGCGGTTCAACGTCCACTTGAGGGAAAGAAGCATGTCTTCTTCCTATCAACAAATAAGATGATGTTGCACAACAACTTTAGATTACAAATACATGACCCTTGTACACAGAGACAATATGTGGACATAGACACCTGCATGAATAATTTACATTCTGCATACTTAGCAACAAAAATTATTGCTTAATCATTTTGAAGATTTTCCTCAAAGTGATACTCACCCAGCATTATGTGGGTGAAGGCCTCACCTCACCCGGCAACCGCTCGGGAGAATAAGGCCCCGCTCTGTGGTGTAGAAAAGGACACAATAAATCCATAGGTACACTGTGCCCAAGCCAATTGCTCTACACACAAACCCAACGTGTCTGTAGCATGTAGTCAACTGTCAAACTAAGTTTAAGCTGCCCACGTGTCGCAATAAAGCTGGCATAGTGCGGACATAAAGGGATGACTAGAAACACGATAACCAGAAAAATCAGCTGGTGGTATGTAAAACTCGTGTTTAATCGTATAAGTTAAAGACTAAATGGTGAGCGTTATCATGATCTATGAAAGTTCCATACGAGCAGTCCAGTATAGTGGCATTAATAAACGGAACTGCAACACATGCAACACTATCTGGGCTAAAAAATAGAGCCCTTGCAATGACAAGGCATAGGGTTCGTCCAAGACCCTCTTCTCATATCCCCGTCACATTGAAAACAACTTATCCAAAACTGCTCGTGGTTTTCTGACTTAAACCAAAACATGACTCAACCTTTCCATTCTGTGTAGCCTGGTAACATGAAACAAATGAGAGGGACGCTCACCTGTCCGTCGGTGCCTTCAGATGTAAACCAAGCGGAAGTGGAGGCACTCCTTGGTTCTTTTGTTCCCTTTAAATAGCCACCGAATGGTAATTAACGTGGCTCACGCATAACGGTCAGAAAACTCTCAACCCAACACACCCATAGCGGAATGCTATCCTCTCGCGCATGCGCAAAAAGAGCGAGCCATGCAAATGAGGCTCGAAAAAACAAACCCTTTATTTCCTACGAATGCCAGATTTCCAAGTTAGTGGCTGTAAGTAGGACACGTCACATAGTAGTTTAAGAACCAAGTGTTTGAAAGTATATTAACTCTCGTACACCCGTTCGTATCTGAGCGAAAAAGTGCACTACTCTGTCGCGCATACGCACATCACTCGAACAAGTGAGTGACGCTGCGCATGAAAACCACTGTATAATTAATATCACAGGCTGCCATGCTCTAACAAGTATGTGGCATACAGAGCCTCCTAAGAACGTTGTGATTGGCAATAGGTATAGTATGCATCCCATGTCAATCGGAAATGATCATCCCAAGAGACTCAGCTCATTGCAACATGCAGAAGCACTCAACCAGGCTGAACACAGAATTGAAACAACCATGCAGATAAAAGTCACAGATGAGTATCTTACACTCAAAAAACCCACAGTGGTAACAGGCCATATGGATGGAAATCTCAAACATAGGTCTTGCATTAAAACCACCTTAAAGTGACATTGCTTGAATTATAGTGGTATCAACAATAAAGAACACAAAACGTGTTGTCAGTAAAATACATTATCATCCCATGACTCATAAACGGGGAATATGATAGTAACTAGATGGACAGGAGGGGAAACATACACAGGCACGTTAGGTGAGCTATTAGGACGCTAGAACTGTGTTAGCATCCAAATTACTAGACCCGCAACTGAAAAGTTGCACTAAAGACTAAAAGACAAAAATGTATGGAGGGTCGGGGGAATATTTAACGACCTGTCTGCTCGCTCCCCAATACTTAATGCAAAAAACACAAGAGAGCAGAACAAGTCCGGATGTGGTGTGTGACCAACACAGAGACTAAGGGACAGTAAGCCATATATATGAACTCAAAGTTGTTGGAGGTTATTGGTAAACATTACGCTAGTACAAATCCCATCAGACCACCCTTACGGTGGATTTTACGTCATGTGGGAGTTGTGAATCAATCCATGTCTCAGCCGACCAATTAGTGCCGGTGTAGAGCTGGATGACAGAAGACTAGCAAGATGTTTGCCATGTGGTGGACTAAATAATGTGCAGTGCTCTCAATAAAGTGATAAAATAAAATTGACTACACTAACTCTGAAACAGCATTTTCACAGAGGTAAGTGTGTCAATGGATAAAAAACGCGCCAGGTAGAACGTCCACCTGATGGCGCTATGTGCAGTGTGGTCGACATGTTTCAGCCAAAAGGGGACATGACCCCGGCATTCTTCAGGACCTATTCAAAATCAGCTACTGCAGCCATAGTCACAATTGATGTGATAAACATTTTTTAACCATAAGAAGACTCGTAGCGAGATACATATCTACCATGAACTTCAGCGGTTCAACGTCCACTTGAGGGAAAGAAGCATGTCTTCTTCCTATCAACAAATAAGATGATGTTGCACAACAACTTTAGATTACAAATACATGACCCTTGTACACAGAGACAATATGTGGACATAGACACCTGCATGAATAATTTACATTCTGCATACTTAGCAACAAAAATTATTGCTTAATCATTTTGAAGATTTTCCTCAAAGTGATACTCACCCAGCATTATGTGGGTGAAGGCCTCACCTCACCCGGCAACCGCTCGGGAGAATAAGGCCCCGCTCTGTGGTGTAGAAAAGGACACAATAAATCCATAGGTACACTGTGCCCAAGCCAATTGCTCTACACACAAACCCAACGTGTCTGTAGCATGTAGTCAACTGTCAAACTAAGTTTAAGCTGCCCACGTGTCGCAATAAAGCTGGCATAGTGCGGACATAAAGGGATGACTAGAAACACGATAACCAGAAAAATCAGCTGGTGGTATGTAAAACTCGTGTTTAATCGTATAAGTTAAAGACTAAATGGTGAGCGTTATCATGATCTATGAAAGTTTCATACGAGCAGTCCAGTATAGTGGCATTAATAAATGGAACTGCAACACATGCAACACTATCTGGGCTAAAAAATAGAGCCCTTGCAATGACAAGGCATAGGGTTCGTCCAAGACCCTCTTCTCATATCCCCGTCACATTGAAAACAACTTATCCAAAACTGCTCGTGGTTTTCTGACTTAAACCAAAACATGACTCAACCTTTCCATTCTGTGTAGCCTGGTAACATGAAACAAATGAGAGGGACGCTCACCTGTCCGTCGGTGCCTTCAGATGTAAACCAAGCGGAAGTGGAGGCACTCCTTGGTTCTTTTGTTCCCTTTAAATAGCCACCGAATGGTAATTAACGTGGCTCACGCATAACGGTCAGAAAACTCTCAACCCAACACACCCATAGCGGAATGCTATCCTCTCGCGCATGCGCAAAAAGAGCGAGCCATGCAAATGAGGCTCGAAAAAACAAACCCTTTATTTCCTACGAATGCCAGATTTCCAAGTTAGTGGCTGTAAGTAGGACACGTCACATAGTAGTTTAAGAACCAAGTGTTTGAAAGTATATTAACTCTCGTACACCCGTTCGTATCTGAGCGAAAAAGTGCACTACTCTGTCGCGCATACGCACATCACTCGAACAAGTGAGTGACGCTGCGCATGAAAACCACTGTATAATTAATATCACAGGCTGCCATGCTCTAACAAGTATGTGGCATACAGAGCCTCCTAAGAACGTTGTGATTGGCAATAGGTATAGTATGCATCCCATGTCAATCGGAAATGATCATCCCAAGAGACTCAGCTCATTGCAACATGCAGAAGCACTCAACCAGGCTGAACACAGAATTGAAACAACCATGCAGATAAAAGTCACAGATGAGTATCTTACACTCAAAAAACCCACAGTGGTAACAGGCCATATGGATGGAAATCTCAAACATAGGTCTTGCATTAAAACCACCTTAAAGTGACATTGCTTGAATTATAGTGGTATCAACAATAAAGAACACAAAACGTGTTGTCAGTAAAATACATTATCATCCCATGACTCATAAACGGGGAATATGATAGTAACTAGATGGACAGGAGGGGAAACATACACAGGCACGTTAGGTGAGCTATTAGGACGCTAGAACTGTGTTAGCATCCAAATTACTAGACCCGCAACTGAAAAGTTGCACTAAAGACTAAAAGACAAAAATGTATGGAGGGTCGGGGGAATATTTAACGACCTGTCTGCTCGCTCCCCAATACTTAATGCAAAAAACACAAGAGAGCAGAACAAGTCCGGATGTGGTGTGTGACCAACACAGAGACTAAGGGACAGTAAGCCATATATATGAACTCAAAGTTGTTGGAGGTTATTGGTAAACATTACGCTAGTACAAATCCCATCAGACCACCCTTACGGTGGATTTTACGTCATGTGGGAGTTGTGAATCAATCCATGTCTCAGCCGAGCAGTTTTGGATAAGTTGTTTTCAATGTGACGGGGATATGAGAAGAGGGTCTTGGACGAACCCTATGCCTTGTCATTGCAAGGGCTCTATTTTTTAGCCCAGATAGTGTTGCATGTGTTGCAGTTCCGTTTATTAATGCCACTATACTGGACTGCTCGTATGGAACTTTCATAGATCATGATAACGCTCACCATTTAGTCTTTAACTTATACGATTAAACACGAGTTTTACATACCACCAGCTGATTTTTCTGGTTATCGTGTTTCTAGTCATCCCTTTATGTCCGCACTATGCCAGCTTTATTGCGACACGTGGGCAGCTTAAACTTAGTTTGACAGTTGACTACATGCTACAGACACGTTGGGTTTGTGTGTAGAGCAATTGGCTTGGGCACAGTGTACCTATGGATTTATTGTGTCCTTTTCTACACCACAGAGCGGGGCCTTATTCTCCCGAGCGGTTGCCGGGTGAGGTGAGGCCTTCACCCACATAATGCTGGGTGAGTATCACTTTGAGGAAAATCTTCAAAATGATTAAGCAATAATTTTTGTTGCTAAGTATGCAGAATGTAAATTATTCATGCAGGTGTCTATGTCCACATATTGTCTCTGTGTACAAGGGTCATGTATTTGTAATCTAAAGTTGTTGTGCAACATCATCTTATTTGTTGATAGGAAGAAGACATGCTTCTTTCCCTCAAGTGGACGTTGAACCGCTGAAGTTCATGGTAGATATGTATCTCGCTACGAGTCTTCTTATGGTTAAAAAATGTTTATCACATCAATTGTGACTATGGCTGCAGTAGCTGATTTTGAATAGGTCCTGAAGAATGCCGGGGTCATGTCCCCTTTTGGCTGAAACATGTCGACCACACTGCACATAGCGCCATCAGGTGGACGTTCTACCTGGCGCGTTTTTTATCCATTGACACACTTACCTCTGTGAAAATGCTGTTTCAGAGTTAGTGTAGTCAATTTTATTTTATCACTTTATTGAGAGCACTGCACATTATTTAGTCCACCACATGGCAAACATCTTGCTAGTCTTCTGTCATCCAGCTCTACACCGGCACTAATTGGTCGGCTGAGACATGGATTGATTCACAACTCCCACATGACGTAAAATCCACCGTAAGGGTGGTCTGATGGGATTTGTACTAGCGTAATGTTTACCAATAACCTCCAACAACTTTGAGTTCATATGTATGGCTTACTGTCCCTTAGTCTCTGTGTTGGTCACACACCACATCCGGACTTGTTCTGCTCTCTTGTGTTTTTTGCATTAAGTATTGGGGAGCGAGCAGACAGGTCGTTAAATATTCCCCCGACCCTCCATACATTTTTGTCTTTTAGTCTTTAGTGCAACTTTTCAGTTGCGGGTCTAGTAATTTGGATGCTAACACAGTTCTAGCGTCCTAATAGCTCACCTAACGTGCCTGTGTATGTTTCCCCTCCTGTCCATCTAGTTACTATCATATTCCCCGTTTATGAGTCATGGGATGATAATGTATTTTACTGACAACACGTTTTGTGTTCTTTATTGTTGATACCACTATAATTCAAGCAATGTCACTTTAAGGTGGTTTTAATGCAAGACCTATGTTTGAGATTTCCATCCATATGGCCTGTTACCACTGTGGGTTTTTTGAGTGTAAGATACTCATCTGTGACTTTTATCTGCATGGTTGTTTCAATTCTGTGTTCAGCCTGGTTGAGTGCTTCTGCATGTTGCAATGAGCTGAGTCTCTTGGGATGATCATTTCCGATTGACATGGGATGCATACTATACCTATTGCCAATCACAACGTTCTTAGGAGGCTCTGTATGCCACATACTTGTTAGAGCATGGCAGTCTGTGATATTAATTATACAGTGGTTTTCATGCGCAGCGTCACTCACTTGTTCGAGTGATGTGCGTATGCGCGACAGAGTAGTGCACTTTTTCGCTCAGATACGAACGGGTGTACGAGAGTTAATATACTTTCAAACACTTGGTTCTTAAACTACTATGTGACGTGTCCTACTTACAGCCACTAACTTGGAAATCTGGCATTCGTAGGAAATAAAGGGTTTGTTTTTTCGAGCCTCATTTGCATGGCTCGCTCTTTTTGCGCATGCGCGAGAGGATAGCATTCCGCTATGGGTGTGTTGGGTTGAGAGTTTTCTGACCGTTATGCGTGAGCCACGTTAATTACCATTCGGTGGCTATTTAAAGGGAACAAAAGAACCAAGGAGTGCTTCCACTTCCGCTTGGTTTACATCTGAAGGCACCGACGGACAGGTGAGCGTCCCTCTCATTTGTTTCATGTTACCAGGCTACACAGAATGGAAAGGTTGAGTCATGTTTTGGTTTAAGTCAGAAAACCACGAGCAGTTTTGGATAAGTTGTTTTCAATGTGACGGGGATATGAGAAGAGGGTCTTGGACGAACCCTATGCCTTGTCATTGCAAGGGCTCTATTTTTTAGCCCAGATAGTGTTGCATGTGTTGCAGTTCCGTTTATTAATGCCACTATACTGGACTGCTCGTATGGAACTTTCATAGATCATGATAACGCTCACCATTTAGTCTTTAACTTATACGATTAAACACGAGTTTTACATACCACCAGCTGATTTTTCTGGTTATCGTGTTTCTAGTCATCCCTTTATGTCCGCACTATGCCAGCTTTATTGCGACACGTGGGCAGCTTAAACTTAGTTTGACAGTTGACTACATGCTACAGGCACGTTGGGTTTGTGTGTAGAGCAATTGGCTTGGGCACAGTGTACCTATGGATTTATTGTGTCCTTTTCTACACCACAGAGCGGGGCCTTATTCGCCCGAGCGGTTGCCGGGTGAGGTGAGGCCTTCACCCACATAATGCTGGGTGAGTATCACTTTGAGGAAAATCTTCAAAATGATTAAGCAATAATTTTTGTTGCTAAGTATGCAGAATGTAAATTATTCATGCAGGTGTCTATGTCCACATATTGTCTCTGTGTACAAGGGTCATGTATTTGTAATCTAAAGTTGTTGTGCAACATCATCTTATTTGTTGATAGGAAGAAGACATGCTTCTTTCCCTCAAGTGGACGTTGAACCGCTGAAGTTCATGGTAGATATGTATCTCGCTACGAGTCTTCTTATGGTTAAAAAATGTTTATCACATCAATTGTGACTATGGCTGCAGTAGCTGATTTTGAATAGGTCCTGAAGAATGCCGGGGTCATGTCCCCTTTTGGCTGAAACATGTCGACCACACTGCACATAGCGCCATCAGGTGGACGTTCTACCTGGCGCGTTTTTTATCCATTGACACACTTACCTCTGTGAAAATGCTGTTTCAGAGTTAGTGTAGTCAATTTTATTTTATCACTTTATTGAGAGCACTGCACATTATTTAGTCCACCACATGGCAAACATCTTGCTAGTCTTCTGTCATCCAGCTCTACACCGGCACTAATTGGTCGGCTGAGACATGGATTGATTCACAACTCCCACATGACGTAAAATCCACCGTAAGGGTGGTCTGATGGGATTTGTACTAGCGTAATGTTTACCAATAACCTCCAACAACTTTGAGTTCATATATATGGCTTACTGTCCCTTAGTCTCTGTGTTGGTCACACACCACATCCGGACTTGTTCTGCTCTCTTGTGTTTTTTGCATTAAGTATTGGGGAGCGAGCAGACAGGTCGTTAAATATTTCCCCGACCCTCCATACATTTTTGTCTTTTAGTTTCGAGATGGTAGCCTCGGGGGCTCCCAGATAGACTAGATTGCTGTAGTCTAAGCGGGACAGCACTAGGCCCTGGATAAGGAGCTTTCTGGACATAGGAGGGAGTAGGGGCAGGATTTTACGAGTCTTACGCATGAGCCCAAAACATGTGCCCGAGGTTTTGGTAGCCTGGGTCTTCATCGTGAGTTGTGGCTCTAGCCACACCCCGAGTGTTTTGATTTCAGATTTGGGGGGGGGGATTTCACCGAACACATCGGGCCATATCGTGGGAGGGATAGTTGTCCATTGCTTACCGAGTAACATTACCTCTGTCTTTGTCCCATTCAATTTCAAAGATGATTCGTTCATCCAGTTGTGGATGTTTATAGTCAGGTTTTCAGGGTGGTCAATCAGCTGGGACAGGGAGACGACTAGTTGGGTGTCATCGGCGTAACTCACCATTTTGATGTTAAATGGTGTTACCACGTCCTCGAGGGGGGCCATATAGACATTAAAAAGCGTGGGGCTTAGGGAAGAGCCCTGGGGGACGCCGCTAGTGAGTGGGAGGGTGGATGAGTGGTGACTGTCATCCCAGACTTGAAAGGTGCGTCCTGTAAGATAGGATTCGATCCATCCGATAGCTGTCCCGGTAAGTCCTGCTTTCGCCAGTCTGCTCAGAAGGACACGGTGGTTGACCGTATCGAAGGCTGCACTTAGATCCAGGAGGATCACTGCCACTGATCCTCCTGAATCTAGTAAGCCCCTTGCCTCTTCAATCACCGCAAGCAGTGCGGTGTCCGTTCCGTGGCCTGGGCGAAATCCGGTCTGGGATTGTCTGAGCAGTTTGTTTGTTTCAAGGAACTGAGATAATTGGATATTTACCAATTTCTCGGTGATTTTACTAATGCCAGGGAGTAGGGATATTGGCCTATAGTTTGTCAGGTCTGCTGGATCCAGCTGGGGTTTTTTTATGAGTGCTTTGACCACCGCACTCTTCCAGCTGTCGGGGACGATGCCATGGGAAAACGAACAGTTGATGAGGTCCGTAATGGTAGGAACTATTACTGAGGCTACTGTCTTAAGGAACCTGATAGGGGCTGGGTCCAGGGGCGATCCACTTTTCATTTTTACAAGGGTTCGCTCAACCTCTGCGGGAGTGACAGGTCGGAAAGTCTTAAGCGAAGGACGACAGATGCTTTCAGACATTTCGGGGACAGGACTGCTTTCCGTAAGGCTGGGAAGGCTGGAGGGAGGGAGGCCAGGATACGGGTAATTTTCTCGTTGAAAAAAATGGCTAACTCGTTACTTCTGTCAACTTTGGGTGTGTTAGAGGAGGAGGTGGTGGGGACCTTGGTCAGCTCTTTGATGATTAAAAAAGATTCTCGGGCTGAATTGGATGCTTCTTGTATACGTGTGTTATAGTAGGAAGCTTTGGCTGATTTGATAGCCTCTTTGTAAATTTTGACCGCAGCCTGGTAGTCTTCTTTGTTGGCATGTTGCCAGCTCTTTCTCCAAAGACGTTCGGCCATTTTGCAGTTTTTGCGGAGTGCTCTTAGCTCTGTGGAGTACCATGGAGCTGAGCCACGTTTGCCGTTTTTATTTTCCCTATTTCTGAGTGGAAGTATAAGGTCTAGGGAGGCGGTGATCCAATCTCTGAATCTTTTGTCTGCTGTATTTGGGTCTTCTGCCTGAGCAGGGATGTTTTTTTCCAGGGTCTGAGTCCATTCGTCCGTGGAGAGTCTGGGCCAGGTCCTATCCTTGCTAAAAGTGGGGGGTGCGCGGTTTTTCTTGGAGGATACAGGTAATTGGAAAGAGACCATAAAGTGGTCTGTCCAGGGGAGGGGCAAGGCCTCTTTGGCTGACATTGAAGGCGAGTTTGTAAGTACGGGGTCTAAGAGGTGGCCCTTGGTGTGGGTGGCTCCGGAGTTTAGTAACCGGATGTCAAGAGCCGCTAGATCTTGAATTAAATCAAGGGCTACCGAGTTGGCCGGGTCTTCAAGGTGGATGTTCAGGTCTCCAACTATCATGTAGTTAGAGAAGGAGTGGGCTTGGGTTGTAATTAGGTCCAGAAGCGAACAGATGAAGGGACCCGGAGTGCCGGGAGGGCGATAAATGAGGAGTCCTGTAAGGGAGGTGGTTGGGTTGAGTGTGACGGAAAAATGCAGGCTTTCTGCGTCGGTAATCTGGGCGTCGTAGGTTTTGAAATGGAGGTGTTCTCGATGGATAATGGCTATCCCTCCTCCTCTACCTAGAGGACGGGGTAAGGACTGAATACAATAGCCCTGTGGGGTTGCTAAGACCATGTCAGATTGAGAATGAGGGCCGAGCCACGTTTCCGTGAGGAAAAATATATCAATTTCATGGTCCTCTATGAGGTCGGCAATCTGAGTCGCGTGTTTGGGAAGAGAGCGGCAGTTCAGAGAGGCAAGGATGAGGGTGGCGGGTTTGCTAGGTCTAGTGGGAAGGGTGAGCTGGACTGGTTTGCATAGGGAGCAGCGAGTGAAGGGTCCCTTAAAATTATGAATGTAGCCACAGGAAGGTGGGGGGGGTCTGAGGCTCAGTAGATCTCTACGGGAGTACCTTATGGTCGGGTTATGGGAATCGGGCAGGGGTTCTGGCCCTGGGCCCGGTCGTGCGCGGACGGGCGCAGACGGGCTTGCCTTAGGCGCTCCCGCTGCGCTCGTCCGCTGCGCTGGGGAGGTCGGCACATTTGTGCTGGTTGTAGAGGGCGTGGCCTCGCAGGGGGCGTGGCTACACCTTTGCCGCGCTGGCGGTGAGGGCGTTTGCTCGAGTCTGAGGTCTGGCTGGCGCTAGGAATCGGCGCTTTGGCACAGGTAAGCCTGGATGGCTTTTGTGGGTTAAAATTAGTGAAAGTGCTAATAAATTTTTAAAAACAGAGTGTTACAGATACAAAATACCTCCGGCTTTCCGCCTCAGAGGAGTTCAGGTCAATGAGGAATCGAAGATCATGAATTCCCGACGCTAATAGTGAGCGATTCGCATTTCTGCGTCAAGTCTTACAACAGTGACATGCAGACATGGAGTAAAAATGGTTACAAAGATGACACAGGTGCCACAATAAAGCATAAACCGCTTTGGGAACAAATAGTTCTTTTAAAGAAAGAACTACAGAAGACTCACGTGATACACGCACTGAGTCATCAACGTGATGGCGTTCACGTTGCAGGGAATTCATTGGCAAGCACAGCCACAGCGGAAGCGGTACAACCGGCTTTCGTAGCCACTCAAAAGGGTTCCGAAAAACACATAGATGGGGAAACCATGCTGGCAGTAAAAGCCTCATTAAAAGGCAATTATGCAGCATACCGCTCAACTATCCACTCAGTAATACATACATAATTGATGCAAACTCTGTTCCTTTTGCTCAAATCCCTGGAGTGGGGGATAGAGTAATTCCAAACATGAACCGGAGAGTTTTCTTGATTGAAAGCGCACACATGGGACTGGGTCCGAGGCACCAACAGATCTTGAAATCTTTAGTAAAATTACAATCAGAAAACTGGTGGCCGGGAATGAGCGTGCAAATTTACAAATTTGCAATGGATTGTCCAGACTGCAACAGAGATCGCTGCTGTGAACCGGACCAGACTATTGCCCGGACATCTTTGTTAGAAAGCTTCAGGCTATGTATAATGCAGAAATCCAACCAGAGAAATGCGTCCCAATAATTATTAAGACAAAATTAACTTAAAAATGTAGACCAACAGCACTCGGCTGACGCCAGAACTGTTATAAAAAGATTTGCGAGTCTTTATCGGCATATACGCAATTGGCATGCTACATTCCGATCAGGGTCCTGCGTTTAGCTCTCAAGCTTACAAAGAGGCCATGAACAGCATGGGCATTGCATTGCGGTACTCTTCTCCCTTCCATCCTGAGGGAAATGTGGTAGTGGAAAGAAAAAACCGGGACATAAAGCAATCTATAACGGGGAGGGTATTAGGTTCGGGTGATGGGTGGGTCAAACATTTAACAAGTGTCCAGCGTAGTCTTAATAATCTGCCAAGAAATTCTCTAAAAGGTCTCACTCCATACAAACTATTGTTCGGTACTAGAATGCACATTCAGGATCTTGATTGTCACACTTCAGTGGTAGAAGAAAAATCCTTTGATATCAAAGACCGTTTGGCTGTTTTACAGGATTTAAATGAAACAAGAAAAGGCCTGAGTAACATAAAGTTGAAACAGCCGACAACCACTGAAGAAAAACCACCTGTCCCAGCAAGACCTGTCTGGATTCGAAAGATTTGGGATCTGGTCAGAGAGAAGATCGCGGTGAAGAAGGATTTTGGGCCTTCTTACAGAAACGCTGTACATGTCTTAGCTATCATCGGAACGAGATCAGTTGTACTACCGCCCCTTGATGGTAAAAAGGAAAACCGAGTTGTATCGATCGACCTGGTAAAACCACAATCATGTGGCCAATAATAAGTAGTAGGCCCAGTGGACTCCCAAGAAATAGCAGAATACTGAAATTTGCAACAAACCAAGAGGCTCATACTGGGAGACTAATCACATTTGATAAACCTGCAATGAATAAAAAAGGACTATGCAATAATGCCATGGAACTTGTGCCTCTTGAAACCCAAATTGCAACAGTTCGTCAAGAAACACCAATCTACAATGATGTAGCCTCTGACTAGTCTAATGAAATAAAACAAAAATGCAAAAGCAAATGAAAATGAAATGATTCCAACAATTGACAGAACTGCATCTGGCAACTTCATCAACTTCGACGACTTTTCAGAAGATTCAAGTTGGCATGAAGAAACGCCTGCAAAAAAAACTTTGAAAGACAAAATAATTGAACTTTCTCTCCAACTAAAAGAAATATATCTGAATTCACCATAGATTGAATTTTGGATTGTGTTAGGTGTACTTACTCTCCTGATTTGGCTCATCATGGTTCTATGTTTGGGAACATTCATTGATGGAAAATATAGTACAATGTACACAGCAAGTCAGAACATCAACTTGGTCCTAAAGCCTCACACATCCTCCCACATCGAGAAAAGAGAACTGTCATCAGTAAACATCTCAGCCAATCCAATACCCGGTGGGGTAGCATGGGACAGAACTGATTATGACATTTTTGGCCCAGTTGAACTCTTGAAATATCCACATCAGTTCAAGGTTTCATTAAGTGACTTTGTGACACCAAGTACTTTCTCTGATGATTGGGACTTTGAAAACATTAATAATATGATGTCAGATTTAGTAATGGCAGCCAAATTTACTGAACCTGATTACTTACAGGGTTCATCGAATTATGAAGAGTTATACTGTTATAATCACTTTGATGATCACTATTTGCATAAAACTGCACAGCCCAGAAATGTTTTATACTATAAACAATGGGAACACTGTCCAAGACCGCCAAAAGGCAGCTCGAAAACATTTTATTAGAAATTCCAGTACTTCTCATAGTTTAACAACAGTGATCCAAAAACGTTTTATTTTAAAATGTTAACTAGGACAGGAATGAAAACAATGTTGACAAATACTAAATTGATTTATTCTGAAAAATGTTACGGCAAAAGGTCTATATTTGGTTTTGACTTTTGGAAAAACAACATTGAAACAAAAACGATCTGGGGTACCAAAGATTGGCAAGTACAAGGCCTAGAAGCATTATTTAGGGCCTGCATAATCCCAGAACAAATGATATTTTTGAATGACACAATTCAACAAACTACTTGTCTGGGCTTAGCTAAGATAAAAGACTTAAATACACCGTCTATTACAAAACCCATAACTGATAGTGATAGCACTACAGGTGTGGAGATAGACATATCCCATATCCCATATTTTTCACCAAAACAGAACACATCCTGATTGGAAAAAGTGGTTGATCTGGCCAACAGACAAAAATAACTGTCAAGATAGATTCCTGAACAAAACACAGGGGTTCAAAATGACCAGGCCAGACCCAAGATACTCCCAGAGAGAACATCCAGGGATAGTTACAACATACAGTGTAGGGAAACTATGCCTTGAGTGGCTACAGAAATCCACACTGGCTGAAATGAAGCAACACTTGACTTTACTTAAAGACGGTGCTGACTTGCGTGAATTCTTACTGGGACCACGCAAAAAGTGTCAAAAACGTTTCATAGCGGCCGGTATATATGCTGCGTACAACGAAGCTTGGAAAGTAATGCAAATTGAAACAGCAGAAAAAATACGAGAAATTGATCGTATTAATTTGGAAAAATCACTTTCTGTGGTGGACAATGGGTTAACGACTCTGCCCTCCAGAATATATTCATTGGACAGCATTGTATCATCTGCTATTGATATAATAGAGCAGGATTTACTAATGTTACAACATGGTCAGTCTCAATTACGTTCTTGTACAGCTTAGTTGGACGTTGCAAAATCTGCGTTCAGGCTACGTACCATGGCGTTTAATCAACACGTCATTATTCGGGATCTTTAACCTTACTAATAAACAAATCAGTTTGGCACAAAAAGGAGCAGATTATACGATTCTGAGCATTGAAAAACTTGAGAGATTACCATTGACAATGTCAGAGAGACTTGTCATTGAATGGATAATACACGGAACAATTTCAATTCCGATAACAACTTTCCAGTTTAAATACTGCCAAGAGTATATACCTGCAGGCCAGTATGAAAGGTTGGGTAAAGAATACATCAAATCAACCTGGGGTTTACCCTATACACACAGATGTTATAGTGAAGGGAAAAAGGATGTATTCCTTAGTGGTAACAAATGTAAAAAATCACTAAGCGGTACACTTCTGTGTCAAGGTATTAACTTGCATGGAGCCTGCGTAGGGTCTTCAAATAACCTTTCATGTCACCTGCATGGCACGCCTGCAAAACAGATAAAGCCATTTTTTAGACAACTTAGTAACAGGAGTTACGTTTTAATAAGTGACCACAGCTGTTGTGGGATGGTGCCAGGGAAAGCTTATCTCGTGACCGTAACTTCCAGGGTTGTTTGCTGTATGCAAGTATTGTATCCACACAGCAATCCAGATATGGGGGCTGCGTTATGGCCTTCTTTGAATATCTCTTCTATTTGAATTGATACTTTAAGCAGAATGAAGTCTATTCTTTTACAGACAAATGTGCCCCTAACGTCATCCAAAGAAACGTATGATCTGCAAGTGGCAAGGACATCGGCAGAGATACATTCTCTTTTATCGACAAATTGCCCCATGCATTTTGTAGAAATGTTAAGCCAAATCTTAAACATGTCTGATACCAGTGGCATCGCACATGTATTTAAGACAGTTTTTTTCAGGACTGTTAGCACCCTTTGAAACAGTTCGGGGATCTTCCCGAATTTTGTCCATTCTGTTTTTGGCGGCCTACCCTTAATCTTTAGACTCGTGGCAGGAATTTTATTTTTGTTCCTTCTGCTCCGATATTGCAAGCCAATCCACACACAAGACTCTAGCAACGATGGAAGAAATGATTCTAGCAAAACAATACAGAGACTGTATCACTAAGGTCCTCGGATTGGCCCAGCTAAGAGATCTAAGTACAACCTGGTTTCTTTCATTCAGACCAATCTGGCAGGATTGCATCTTACCTGTGCTTCGATGTCTGCTATGCGGAGAAGAATGCGTGTTGGACGTCTGTCTTACACTACCATCAGCAGTACCAAAGGATATCGATACTTTGCTAGGTCCTGCAACGACTCATGCATCGTGTTGTCCCCAGCGGCTACGTATTCTGATGACAGCATTCGTTGAGACTTCACAACTACGAGTAGGTGGCGGTGAGGTAGGAGAGGAAAGCAGCACCAAACAGGTACAACCTTCTGTGAGCATTGCTGATCCAAACATCAATGATAGCAATCACGCTCCAAACTGCACAGTTGCAGCATTTTCGAACTTGGCCGAACTTTCACCTGATGTTGTACACCACTTTTTTGCGAGTCTGTCTGATATGATGTTCTCTCCAGTCAACGAGAATAACTCTTAAAAAACAATGATCACACAGCGTTCCCTGAACTCTGAATTCGGCCTTCAATTTTGATAAACAAAGCTACCGAAAACATTTGGAACTATTTTTTCCCCTGAAAGCGAAATTATTTTTTTCCATTTTCCAAAATATTTACCTTTTTTTTGGCACATGGTACTCTGCTTAAAGTAGAACTATTCTTAGAGAACAGAGCTTCTATTTTTAGGATACTAGAGACAATATTTTACCTCAGCCTCTAGCACATATACAGCATTTTGTATAAATATGTGATGGAATGGTCTCGACCTTCTTTTCTGTATTCAGAGCCATTTCATGTGTAATTTTCGCAAATCATTCAGCTGATATATATATGCATTTAACTGAATGATGACACTGCTTGAAAAGCGTACAGTACCAATACTCATTTTCGTGTATTTACCATATACCATTTCAAATGCGAAATATGTATTTTGGGGTGGGTTGGAAAAGACACATGCATTGTTATATGTTTACTATTGCTTAGTTTTTTAGTAATGATGGGCATTAAATTGTGGAGTGGGTGTTGTATTTCTATCTAGGACCCTAATTCGATATTCCCGATTCATGCCCTTATGCGGTTATACATAATAATATCCTTATAAAGGCATAAGAATCATATCCATATTCAGTAATAGCCCATGCAGTCCAAAGCACAGCACGGCTACTCCCATCGACTCCTAGAAAGCACAACACGTTCTTTAAACAAACCAAGCCTCCAGCAGCCTGGGAAATTCCCCACTGCTTTTGTTTTGATTTGAACAAGAACTCCTGGAGTCCAGAAAGATCTGTTAGTTCTTAGTGACGTCTTATGTCCAACCTTACGTCAAACCCGGCACCTTTCAGGTATAAAATACCAACAGTTGCCTTAAGCAAACACACGGCCGTTTGGAGCAGAGCGGCTATCTACTTGCCCGAGAACCCAGCTGATGCGAGAGCCCACGGAAGCCGCCCCTCCCCTTTGACGCGCTGGAGAAGCTACTTTTTCTCACGCCGAGAAAATCCAGCTCCGGTGTTCGAGTCACCCTGGGAGATCAAGTCCTGAAGAAAGAGATACCAGACCTCCCACATTCTATTACCAAGGTACGGAGCTGACTAAACCCTTAAATAGAATTCTTGATTCAGATCCTTGGCAAAAAACAATCTTAACCAACTTAACTTAAACTGCTACTTACTTACTCCTTCCCAAGTATTAGGCTTAGGTCAGATACATCGGGGTAGGCGTAGTTAGTAGCGCCAGTTGAGTACATTAGTCAATGGTTTAATGTGTGTATATATTTTATCTATTTTAAAGTATCATATGGCTAAGAAACCATATCTATGCTTTTACAGTATTATTTCATAATACTACTTTTTCTCTACGCACTTTACTTCATAATAAGTATTGCAATTGTGGCAATTCATTTCTCTTGAATGAGAAAGAAGACTGCTCAATAAAATAACACCTTTTATTTAAAAACGCCCGTCTTTCTATTTCTCTGCACTCTGGTGAAACTAAGTATGCACAATTGACTGAGTGAAATAGCTGCCTATTGTTTTCACACGACTCTAGAGATACACTCTATTCTGAGGGAGCAAAGTGGTCATGTTTGTATGGTTGTCAGAAGCTAATCCATTCTTGTCTAATCCGGAGATTTAACTCTTTCCTGAACATTCGAGAAAGCTTCTAGTGACCTCTGAGCTAGCTGGCGAAACAAATTAAGTCTAATATAGTCAGTAGAGACCTAGTCAACCTCAGTCCTATGTCTACACTGCTGTTTATATTATTCCAATGCGCAGAGCCTATTGGAATATAGGAACAACACTACACCCCAGTCACTGATCTGGGTTGAATCCATCATCGTTCTTTAGCTCACTTCGCCACCCCAGTTCAGACACAGCTATATGTAAAAAAGTCTTGACCCTGTGCCTCATGAGAACATCCAGACTGAACTGCCAAGCCATGTCTTTCCTGGCCTGGAAACAAGCATCCAGGAACTTCGAACAGAGATTGGCTCCCTCTAGTCTGAATTCAAGATGTGCATACATGTGATTCAGAGGGATGTGGAGGGGCTCTGCAAATGTTTCAACAACATGGAACAAACACTGGACTCTTGCACAGAAGACCTTGAGTCCCTGGGGCATCAGATGGCAACACTGAAATAACAGCAAATTGACCTTCAGGTAAATCAAGAAGATACTGAAACCTGCAGTCGGAAAAAACAAAATTCTTACCAGGGGTATCCCGAAGGGCATGGAGGGCTTGGCTATCATGGCATTTACAGCAGACCTTTTCCATGCCACCAGAGGGGACCCAGAAGTCTATTTCCAGGTTTAAGACAGGGCACATTGAGAGGCAGCAATACCTTGTTGACTGGACTTTACTCCTGACATTCTCATGCGAGTGCACTACTTTGTAGAGAAATAAACAATACTACAGGCTTTTTGAAAGAAGTCAGACCTGGGATACAAGGGGCATTTAATCCGTCTGTTTCAGGATCAGGTGCCCCCCCATGCAACGTTGTAGGAAATTCTGGCAAGTCACCAGCAAGCTTGGAGATCTTGGCATTTGATATCAGTGGTGACCTCCCTTTGCTATTATCTTTGAGTGGGACTGCAAATACAAGACTATATGATTGCTTAGGGAAGCCTTGCGCCTCCAGAACATATTGCAGACTTCTGAGGGGGCTATTCCATCTTCTCCCGGGCTCTCCTATTAACCCGGCGCAGCACCCATATAGACTACTGGGGCTCCAAAGAATGTTCCCAAGTGTAACTGGGACCTTTTGTCTTGTGAAGCCAAGCGAGACATTATTCAGTACCTTTGCAAGATGGAGAAGCCCCTGCTCCTACTCCTTCGACATCAAAGTCAAACTGAAATGCCCATTAGTGATGGCTGTTACCTGGAGATGTCTATCCCTTCACGGACAGACTTTGTACTTACAGGGCATGTCCTCGGGGGCAGACGCATCGACGATCTCCCGTGTTCCAAAGGATGACCTGGCTAGATCCTGCCTAGACTACGTGTTTCATGGTCTTAACTGCTCTTTCTTACTGTGCTTACAGCTCCCCTATAGACACTGATCCACGTGGGGGATACAATGGCATATTGGTGGCTCCGACACTCAAAGTTCCCGGGTCTGGAGGACCAAGGCAATGCAGCTGCCATCAACCCATCCCACAGACCCAGACTTTCATAGAGTGACACCCCCTGCATGGCCAGCAATGTTTGGCGTAGGCTCTTCCCAGTTTTGGTCTGGTTGGCCTTCAAGTCATGTTCACTTTCAAGCGCATTATACCTCTCCTAGCTGTCGGCTATCCCTGGGGACCACTCTCTCAACTTTCTGTTATACCTACAGCAGCATACACATCATATATTCCTCTGTAAATGGCCTAGCCCTCCCTTTTTGCTCCTTGGCCCTCCCACCCCTCGTCCACATTCATTGTCTCTCCCCTCCATGGGGACACTTTACATCAGGGGTCTCCAAACCGGTCCTGGAGGGCTGGATCCATACCAGATTTTTAAAATTACTACACGTATTTCAATGGGGATATCCAAAAAATCTGGCATGGATCCAGCCCTCCAGGACCGGTTTGGAGACCCCTGCTTTACATATCTGTTTTATGGAAATACTTCTCAAACCACACCTAAGATCACTGACTCGGGGGTCAAAATCCTTACCCTCAATGTGCAAGGTCTTAATGTGCCAAACAAAAGAAAACAATTATTGCGATATCTACTTCAGCAGATTGCTGATGTTATTTTCTTCCAAGAGACCCACCTTTTCCTACATGATACTGCATGCATGACACATCCCGCATACACCTTCTCCTATTGGGCATATGGCTCAACCAAGACAGCTGGCGTTGTGATCTTTTGCAAGGCCGCTTTCTGTTCTAGGGTCTTGTGGGTGGTTTGGGATGGGGAGGGTCACTGTTTAAAATTAGCAGTACAATGTGGTCCGTTCACCCTCACTCTTTTAAACATCTATGCACCTGTTCCGGCTCAAGATGCTTATCTCAGGGTCTTGCTCAAAGATTAGTTATTATGGAAGTGGGGAAAATGTGGTTTTCGGGGGAGCCCTTATTTTGTCTGGGAACCTGGCCTCGATCGTAGCGATACATCCTTCAGGGAACAGGTACTATGTCTGCCGCCCTTAAACGAGACATCACTGACAAGGGCTTGGTCGATGTATGGCAACACAACCACCCAGACATCTGGGATTTGTCTTTTTTTTTTACATCTTCACCAGTCCTATTCACACATTGATTATCTCTTACTCACTCCATCCTTATTGTGCAACCTAGACACTGCCATGATATTATATATTTCAATATACGACCACTCACATTTGGAGCTTGTTTGGTCTCAACTGAGAGGAAAGAATCTGTCTCGGCCGTGGTGGCACCTCCCTTTGCAGTTACTGCATGATACAGTGGATGCAGAGGACATCAGACAAGCAATAGCAAACTTTTTCAGACTTAACTCTGACCCTGATATCTTAGTGCATACCCTTTTGAATGGATTCAAGGCTACCATTCGAGGAGTCATTACCACTTTATCTATTGCCCGGACAAGAGAGGCCAGGCTGGCCAAGATAGGCCTTGCAGCTGACATTAGGAAGCTGGAACGTCTTGATCACTCTGCCCCATCTAGGTGCAATCAACGGTGTCTAGTGTTATTGATGGGGCCAGTTACAGGCACATCGTACTAACAAGGTGGAATGTCACTTACAGGCACTCAAACAAACATACTATGGGGGGGATGGGGTGGGAACTCTCCTAGCACGAAAGCTTCAGCAACAACAAACCTGCATTCATATTCCTGGGCTTCGGACTGCAGATGGCACTTGGACAACCTCAGAAGTGGGCAAACAGCAGGCATGCCACAACTTTTACCACAGCCTTTAGAAAGAAGAGGATGCCCCTCAGGGGGCGATTGATAGCTATCTTACGGGATGCAGGTGGGATGGTTTGGATCAGGTACCCTCAGAGGCACTTGAGGTTCCTATCTTTTTTGAGGAGCTTCATCTCACTCTGAAGGCCCTTCCCCTGGACAAGACACTGGGCCTGATGGTCTCCCTGTAATTTTTTAACATACATTTTTACATCAATTGCAGGAGCATTTACTTGCACTTTTTAACACTTTCACAGCTGTTTCGGCCTTACCCCTACCATGTCCAAATCAGAGATCACGTTGATACTGAAACCAGACAAGGACCCCTCCTCTTGTGCCTCTATTCACCCCATTGCACTTTTCAATACCGTTGTCAAGCTCTACACTAAAATCTTACCAAATAGACTGGAACCCTATCTTCCAGGGCTTATTGACCCAAACCAGGCCGGCATTATTCGCAATAGACAGGGGGCGAATAACGTTCACCAACTGGTGCTCTTGGAGCGTGAAGAACCAAGCAGACATAATTATTTCCGGCTAGCCTATTTGAATGTTTTTAATTCTGACTGTGGGATGCATGAATAAAGCTTATCGTATACCTTGGAGCAAAGTTTTAATTCACAAATTTCTCACTCATGCCCTGCTTTCCCTCACCACTTTGTGCTTATTAGTAAGGTATTTCATATACCTCTGAAAAGATCCCTGAGCTTCTCCTTCTTGAGAGGGGGTTGGAGCCCACACCATGACTAGGCATCACGGTGTGAAGAGGTGTCCTATGATGAAGCATGCCATCTTTGGTGGGTGAGAGAATTTGTCATGAAAAAGAAATACCCTCATTTTGAGTGTCACCAGTCTCTTCTTCCCTGTTTTTCCCTACCTATGAGACCCAGGAATTCTTTTTTGGTTAATATTAAGTCTTGGGGAGGTAACTACCGCTGGTCTCTAAATCTCTCTTGGCCCCTCTTTGTGTGTTCTGATTGTTATTCGACAATCAGAAGACATTGTGGGCATACCTTTTGGGGGCAACGCATATATGCACCCTGTAAGCAGATTACCTCATATTGATTCTCACCCAGCTTGAGTCTTCTCTCCCAGCATTAGTACAGGCATTGCCCACCTTTGAAAGGGTTTTGGGATTCAAAATTAACATGGCTCAATACCAAGCCATGAATCTACCATCCACCCACGGCCTTATCACCGATACAATCTCTTTGATAGTTGGGCCTCAATCTGACGCTCTCCCTAGCCACATGGATGACAGCTAATTGGCCAAAATATCGGACAACAGTCCTGGAAGACATTTGCCATTGGAAGCCACTGCAGGTTTCCTAGCTTGGTCGCCGAAAACCAGTAAAGAAGTCCCTCCTCCCCAAGATCTTTTATCTCTTCGAGACACTGCCTAATTTGATCCCTCAAGATGAGATTTTGCATTTTGAGCACGATTTGCATTCCTTCATCTGGGGGAGGAGGGGGTAAGCATCTTCACTTCTCTAACTCAATATTGATGCTACCCTGGAACAAGGGGGGGGGTCTGGGATGCCCTAACCTTCGCGGTATTATTTGGCGGCTCACTTACTATTTATTTCTGAGTGAGTTGTGAGGTAAAGTGACAAACGCTGGTTCCACATGAACTGCGCCATGCTTGTCGACCCCTTTGGGATCTGGCATGGCTCCCTGAACAAACAAGGCCACGCAGTGCTTATATAGCTGTCCCTATGAAAACTGTCTTGGAAATATGCGATATGGTGGCTTTGAAACCAGGTCTTACCACCTTCCCCTCACCCAATACCCCTCTGGGACAGAAGCCGGACTTTGCCCCAGCCATACAACCACACTCTTACCATCATTGGAGGGAAGTGGACTGTCACACCCTTAGAGATCCGTTTGAGGGTGAATCCTTTAAAACGTTCATCCAGTGCCGGCAGGAATTTTGCTTTCCTCTATCCACTAAGTTACAGTATATTCAACCACGCCATTGGGCTCCCTCCCCGGCCAACGCACAGAAAGCCATGCACCAGTTCAGTACCTTTGAGACCTTGGTCTAGTCATTTGATGGAACTCAGGGGCTGATCTCTCACACATACCAAGTTATCCAGCACTCCTCCCCTCCCAACCAACATCCTTATAAAACACAATGCCACGGAGAGGTTGGTGAGGATATACCCATGAAACAATGGGAACAACTTTAGCGAGATATCCCTTGAATACACAAATGCATACCACAATGTGAATCAGCATACAAGGTAATTACACACTGGTATCTCACACCCAAGTGCCTACATTCTATTTTCCCTGCCTCCTCACCACTCATTTAGAAAGACATTCTTAGTTATATAAAGGAGATGTGGGGTTTCCTCTCCCAGAGTCTTATTCGACTACCATTCTAGGTGTCCAGTCCCCGCTCTTGCAAGCTATGTCTCATGCAGAATGGCACCTAATTAGCCACATGTTAGGGAATGCCAAGCCCTGCATTGGAAAAAAATGCATTCTCCTCTAATGGCGCATTGATTTACATGCATGTGGCTGGTCCTCGGAATGAAATTAAGTTTCATAGGATCACCCACAAGGAAAATAAATCCACCCAGAGATGTTAACACTCAGGTTTCACTCCTCCTAGGTTCAAGGCTCTCTAGCTATTTGTTTGAACCTTTATTCTTTGCCTGAACAGCTTGTCTCTCCCACCCTGCCTAAAACGCTCCTTTTATAGGTCCCCAAGGGAGAGCCTCTCGCAACAGATGACTATCTTTAACCTACATGCTAACTACCCCTTTCTATGTGCGTTTTTCTTTTCCTTTTATGTTGTATTGTTTTAATGTTTTCATTATTTCTGATCATATTAGCTTGATCATTTGCAAGTTTCTTGAGGCCTGTGGCGATCCTATCATGATAATGGGGATGCAAAACAGCTATAGTGTAATGAGTGACTTTAGTGGAGCAATACAATGGAACATTACAACCTTTATGTAACTAAAGGACATTGCTTTTTCAAAGTGGTGCTTGTATATGCAATCTGTTAATAGAGATATATAAAAAAAAGAAGTGAGATTTAGTAAAGTGTAAGCTTCAGCATTTTCTAATGAAGAAGCAACTTATAAATAGTAGAACTTATTGGTAACAACTATATGAGGAAGGAGAAGTTATTGGGGGTTGTTAGCCTTGCGCATTAGACCAGTAAAAGCTCAAAATGCCATAGATAAAATCTGAGATCCATCAACTAGCACTTTACTAGGGAGACCCCCTTAATTGAGGAAGTATTATGTCAGCATTTTGCAACTATCTACACAGCGAGCCAAATACTAAGTAAGTAAAATAGTTGGGGTTTCTTAGAATTTGCCACCCTTAGTTGTCAAGTGAAGCATCTCAAAATATTGTTCGCCCAATGAAATTATTAGACATTCCCATTAGATTCCCAGGATGCTGTACCTAACTTTCAGGGAGCAATGCTGCATATCCAACAATGGATGATCTCCAACCAGCTCAAATTAAACCCTGAGAAGACGGAACTCCTCCTGCCTGGTACCAGCCCTCTACACTGGGGCTCTCACTTCTGGCCTAAGGAGCTCGGCATTCCACCTAAACCTTTGAATTCGGTAAAAAGCCTGGGCGTTACCATCGACACTGATCTCTCCCTTAAAACTCACGTTGGTACCACCATCTCTGCCAGCATGTTCCAGCTACGCAAAATTCGCAAGATTTCCCACTTATTCTCCCACGAATCCCTGGTGCAAATTGTCATCTCCCTTGTCCTTTCCCGCCTGGATTTTTCTAATTCAATCTACTGGGGGCTACCCAAGTTCCTCCTCAATCGTCTCCAGCTGGTGCAGAACCAGGCAGCTAGACTTATCTGCAAAACTCCCAAATGGCAATCCGCCAGGCCTCTCCTGGCCAAGCTGCACTGGTTGCCTATCGAACAGCGAGCTGCTTTTAAAATTGGCTGCCTGGTATATAAGGCCCGGCAGTCCAAGGGCCCTGCCTTTTTAGAATCTCTTCTGAACCCTCATTGTCCGGTTCGTAACCTCCGTTCTGCCCATCTTCATCTCCTCACCACGCCGACGGCCAAACTAAAAAAACTGGGCGGCTGTAGATTCAGCTATCTGGCACCTAAATTATGGAACTCCCTCCTTCTTCACATTAAAACTTCTGGTACCCTACTAAGCTTCCGAAAGAGCCTAAAAACATGGCTCTTCTCAAAACTCATGTAAACTATGACTCCCACCTCCAATCTCAATCACAGCGCCAGGAAACCTTTGGTGTCAGTGCGCTCTATAAATACAGCATAAGATAAGATAAGATAAGATAAGACATAGAGGCTGTAGTTAGAGCTTTTCCCTGAGGGAAGGCTTCAGGGTTTCCATCAGAGTGATACCATATTCTTATCTCAGAAGTAAAAGGTACCATGATGGCACTGTTTAATAATATATTGATGGGTGTCCCTATTGCCTCTTCCTATCGTAAAATTCTCCTCCCTTGTTACCTCAAGAAAGACAAAGAGCCGGAAGACTTCAACTCCTTTAATTCAAAAACACTGCTTAATGCAAATTGTAAGATCTTTATGAAAATACTAGCTGCTAGGATGGAAGAGGTTATGGCTTTTTTAATTTAGAAAGGTATGACTGGGTTTATTCTAGGGCGTCAACTGTATTATAATGCACATTATCTAACCAAAGCAATTGATTATTTCAACCAAATCAAGATTCATGCAACAGTCCTGTTTATAGATGGTGGGAAAGTTTTTGACATTGTGAGCTGGATTTATATGTTTCAGGTAATGGAGTTAATGACCCCAGCTCATAAGGTCAATAGCTGCAATACATGAGGGTTTATTTGCTGCAATATCTTTAAATGGTAAGGTCTTTGACCCTCTTCAGATTTCCAGTGGTACCTGGCAGGGCTGCAGGATATCATCAATTCTTTCGACTTGTTTTCTGAGCCCCTGGCCTGTTTTCTACATCAGAGTAATCAATCAATCAGTACTTGTTAAGCTGACTACTCACGCATGGGGGTCTCAAGGCGCAGGGGAAGCTGCTGGTCCATTTGGGTGCTAAGGTTCAGTCGAAAGGCCAGGTCTTGAGATCCTTCCTAAATTGGACCAACAATGGGGATAGCCTGAGGTGGCGAGGCAGGGTGTTCCAGGTTTTGATGGCGAGATAGGAGAAGGATCTTCCTCCGGATTTAAGGTATGGTGGCCAGGGCCAGTTGGGCAGAGCGGAGGTGTCAATCAATCAATCCGGAAATTTGTAGAGAACACTACTCAACCGTAAGGGTCTCAAGGCACTGGGGGTGTTGCGTGGTCACTCACGAGGTTCCAGTTGTTTCCTTCTTGATGATGTAAACTCCCAACTCCTTCATGAATCAATCAGTTAGCAAGGATGAGAACGCTTAACAAAACTGATTAATCCCCAAGGGAAAAGGAAAGTGGAGAGAGAAACAAGACAAAACACTGGGCCTTCTTCTTGAGGGTTCCAGGTGAAGTTTCTCTGAATGAAGTGTTCTGGGCCTCTTGTGATTATTTTGCCAGCCGGCAAACTCTTTCTCTAAACAAACAGTTATACCTGATAAACGTGAATGTAATTATGCTAAAACCTTGTGTATATCACTCTTTATTTAATATTACATACCACATTTCTTTTAGGGCCATACCAACACTCCTATGGTTGTCAGGTCACTCTGGTTCGATTAACTCTTCTACTTGGAGTGCCTTTTAATGACATTAAATACAAGGACATGTAACGAGAAATGCTTAATATACTGAGGGATTAGCTGGTTAGTATGTTAGCTTTGGTTATTTAAAACATATTCAAATTTTAAGTCCTACAATGCAAATATATGTTGAATCCTATGAATGGGTTCTGAAATGATATTAAAAAACAGGAAAACAACAAAAGAAATATCCAACACTCACAAGTGGAGTTCTATACCTTGCTGCATAGCACATGTAATGTTCTCAACATGTTTGCAATTTGTTATTCACTCCAGGTTCTCAGTCTCAGGATCAAAACAAGGTTTTCTCAAGACTCACAATATTTTGTCTTTAACAATGCGTTTTGGTTAAACAGTTCTCTGAATTAGTGTTATCACAAGGATTGCTCATTACATAATGTCTTAACCAATGCTTTTGTAATTGTCTTTACCAATGCTTTGGTAATTGTCTTTATCAATGCTTTTGTAAACCGAAGTTTCCTTTAGCAAGTGCTTGATCATTCCAATTAGCGCGGTATCACCTGTGAGCTTAATCAAGAATTTGTCCGCAACCCTCTACTGTACTGAACTCAAATGTTTAGATCCCAGGAAGATTGTTTATCCGTAACTAAGCAACCAAAATCTCTTACTTTCCGTTCCAGGAAGCGAAAGTCTTCAGAGGATGACCTGAACTGGGACTCCGGAAGAGGGAAGGACAGCCAAGAAGCTTGTGAAAGTCCGAAGATGACTCCGGAGTCGTCGGAATAAACGTAAGTGGGATCGGGAGGTGAGGAGCTGATGCTGAAAACTGGAGCAGGCGTGATTCGAAGAGCACTCAGGAGAAGAGAACCAGAATAAAAAGGAGGAACGCTCATGGTGACGCTTTGGCAAGAAGCAAAGCGTCGCCACGTTTGCAAGCAGAGTTTTTATAGTCTTGGTGTGCAATATGCCCCCGCCTCATGTGGAATTTCCCAACCGTTTTAACGGTATATTCACGTGAGGTGACGCTGGAGAGAATAATGCCGGGACACAAGAAAACAAGCATTGCTAGCTGCAAGGAACAACTGCAACACGGTTACTCTAAAAGATGTAAGGCCAAAGTTTAGCAAATAGAATTAAATCACAATTATGTCACAGATGTCACAGAACACAAGATAATCATTACTTATAAGTGGGTGCTTACAGTTTATTTAGTGTGTTTACACAAATTATATGATTGCAGTATGTGAACCCTTAACAGGGGAGGGGGGTGCAGCTACAGCTCGAATAGCCAGGTCTTGAGTAGCCTCCTGAAGGTTAGTAGGTCTTTGGTCTGCCGTAGGAGGATGGGAAGGGTGTTCCAGGTCTTGGCGGCGAGGTAGGAGAACGATCTGCTGCCGGAGGTCGCTCTTCGGATGCGAAGGACAGTAGCTAGGGCACGGTCGGCGGAGCGGAGCTGGTGTTTCGGGGTGTAGAAGGTGAGTTGTTTGTTGAGGTATGCTGGGCCAGTGTTGTGGAGTGCCCTGTGTGCGTGGGTGAGGAGCTTGAAAGTGATCCTCTTGTTGATGGGCAGCCAGTGCAGGTCTCTCAGGAGGGGTGTGATGTGGCTGTTGTCGAGGGATGTTGAGGATCATGTGGGCAGAGGCTTTCTGTATGCGTTGCAGTCGTTTCAGCAGTTTGGCCGGGGCTCTTGCGTAGAGGGCATTTAGTAGTCTAGCCTCCTGCTGACGATGGCCTCGGTGACCGTTCCTCTTGTGTCAGTGGGGATCCACCTGTAGAGCTTGCGGAGGGTGTTGAAGTAGGAGGATGAGATGGCGTTGACTTGCTTGGTCATGGAGAGTGTTGAGAGGAGGATGAACCCCAGGTTGTGTGAGTGGTCGGTGGGTGTCGGTTCTGCTCTTAGGGCGGTCGGCCACCAGGAGTCATCCCAGGCTGAGGGGGTGGCGCCGAGGATGAGCACCTCCGTCTTGTCCGAGTTCAGCTTCAGACGTTTGTTCTTCATCCATTCGGCGACGGCTTTCATTCCTTCGTGGAGGTTGATGTTGGCGATGAGTAGGTACTTGGTGAGGGAGAGGATCAGCTGTGTGTCGTTGGCATAGGAGATGATGTTGAGGTCATTTAGTCTGGCGACGTGGGCAGGCGGGTCCATGTAGATGTTGAACAATGTCAGGCTGAGGGATGATCCTTGGGGTACGCTGCAGATAATCTTGGAGGCTTCAGATTGGAAAGAGGGGAGGCAGACACTATGGGTTCTGCCGGAGATGAAGGAGGTGGTCCAGTCCAGTGCATTCTCTCGGATTCCTGTGTCGTGGAGGCATGTGCGTAGGTCCAGGAGGATGAGGGCAGCGATCTCGCCGTTGTCCAGCAGGGCCCTGATGTCATCGGTGGCGGCGATGGGGGCCGTTTCGGTGCTGTAGTTGCTACAGAACCCAGACTTGGACGGATCCAGGATGTTTTTCTCTTTGGGGTAGCGGGTCAGCTGTTTGTTGATGGTTTTCTCGATGCCCTTCACCGGGAACGGAAGCAGGGAGATGGCCTGGAAGTTCTTGAGGTCTCTCGGGTCTGCCTTGGGTTTCTTGAGCAATGCGTTGATCTCGGCGTGCTTCCAGCTCTCTGGGAAGGTCGCGGTCTCGAAGGAGATGATGATGGCCTTGCGGGGATGGGGTGCGATGGCGGCAATGCCTTTGTTCAAGATGTGGTGTGGGCACGGGTCTGACGGTGAGCCAGAATTGATGGTGTTCAGGATTTTGATGGTGTCATCATCGTTGATGTTAGTCCAGGAGAGCAGGGGGTTGCTGTGGGTAGTGGCCATGGAGTCTGAGGTGTTGTTGGCTGTCGTGGTGGTCTGGTTGTTGAAGCTGTCATGTATATCTGTGATCTTGCGATGGAAGAAGGAGGCAAGGGAGTTGCACAGGTCTTGCGATGGTGGAATGTCATTGATGTTGGAGCTGGTGTTGTAGAGTTCCTTCACGATGTTGAAGAGCTCTTTGCTGTTGTGTGCGTTGTTGTTGAGGCAGTCCTTGAAAGAGGACTTTTTGGCGGATCTGATGAGATGATGGTGTTGGCACATGGCGTTCTTGTGGGCTGCATGGTTCTCCAGTGTCTGTTCGTGGTGCCATTTCTTCTCTAGTTTTCAACAGGTTTGTTTGGAGGTCTGGAGGTCTGTGGAGAACCAGCTGGTATTCTTGTTGGTGTGTTTGTTGGAGGGTTTCTTGATTGGAGCGAGGGTGTTGGCACAGTTGTCAATCCAATGCCTGAGGTCGCTGGTGGAGGCAGCGGCCGGGTTGGTGGGGTCTCTGGGTGGGCTTCAGGTGCGGGCGGTGTTTAGCTGGTCTTCGGTGATTTTGCTCCAGCTGCGGCAGGGGATCTGTTGGGTGCAGTGGTTCGTGGTGGGTTTCTGGAAGGTGAAGTGGATGCAGCGATGCTCGGTCCATTGGAGTTCGGTAGTGTGGTTGAAGGAAACGTGGCAGCTAGCAGAGAATATGGGGTCAAGCGTGTTGCCAGCGGAGTGAGTGGGCGTGTGACGAGCAGCCTGAGTCTGAGGTTGGCGAGGTTGTCAATCAGGATGGACGAGTTGGTGTTGTTGTTCTCGAGGTGGAAATTCAGGTCTCCGAGGAGGATGTAGTCTGTGGAGGCGAGGGCGTGCATGCTGATGAAGACTTCGGTAAAGTCGCTAAACTGAGGCAGAAGACCAGGGGGGTCTGTAGATCAGAGTTCCTCTGAGGGTGGTGTTCGGATCAGTGTGGATCTGGAAATGCAGGTGTTCGGCGGTGCTGAGGGTGTCGTCGGAGTTTGTTGAGACCTCGAGGGTGGACTTGTGGATGATGGCAATTCCCCCACCTACTCTGTTGGTGCCGTCTCTGCGGTTGATCTTGTAGTCGTCCGGGATGGAAATGGTTATGTTGGGTGCAGAGGAGTCTTTGATCCAGGTCTCTGTCAGGAAGGCGACGTCCGGGGAGGATGTGTCGAGCAGGTCTTAGAGTTCGACGGCGTGCTTGCGTGCGGAGCAGGTGTTCAGGAGTATGCATCGGTTGCGTTCTGTCATAGTGGGTGGATTGGCAGGTTGGAGGCTGATGAAGCTGCAATTCCGGCAGGAGAAGGGTCCTTGGGTTCGCTTTTGGGCTTGCCAGGAAGCAGGTGTGTGATCGCCCAGTGTTGAGTGCGTGGAGGGTGCTGGCATCGTAGTGGAGGCGGGCGTCGTGGTGTTAACGGAGGACAGGGGTTCTGGCGATGGGCGTGGTCCAGGCACAGACCGGCGCAGACAGGCTTGACTTAGGCACGCCTATGGCCCACTGGTGTCTGGTAGGTATTCGCAATGAGAGGCAGTGTTTCAGGTATGCTGGTCCGGCATCATGGAGGGCTTTGTAGGCATGTGTGAGGAGCTTGAAAGTGACTATTTTGTTGACTGAGAGCCAGTGGAGTTCTCGTAGGTGTTTGGTGATGTGGCTGGGACAGGGGCTGTTGAGGACCGGTCTGGCTGTGGCATTTTGAATGTTCTGTTGTTTCCTGAGGAGTTTCTGGGTGACGCCTGTGTAGAGTGATTTGCCGAAGTCGAGCCTGCTGCAGGTGAGTATGTGGGCAACCGTCTGTCTGGTCTCAGTGGGTATCGTTCTGAAGGTCTTTTGAAGCACACAAAGA
Organism: Lissotriton vulgaris; assembly: GCF_964263255.1. Lineage (NCBI taxonomy): Eukaryota > Metazoa > Chordata > Amphibia > Caudata > Salamandridae > Lissotriton > Lissotriton vulgaris. Next base: position 501,341,823 of record NC_141685.1, read on the forward strand.
ATGTGGAAACATGATGAGGAGACAGCATTGATTTGGTGGTTCATAGTGAGCAAGGAGCCCACAGTATTATTCTGAGGTCTCGTCTGTAGTCTGTGGATGTGTGTGTGGGAGTTTGTTCCTAACATGGCGGGCTGCCAGGAGTCTTCCCAAGTAGAGGTGTTGGACTCCATGGAGGTGAAAGCGGTAGTTCTGGGGATATCAAAGCTTAAATTATATGCAGATGAAATTGGGTTATATCTGGCACTTGAGAGGAGAATATTTCAAAATATGATTGCTATTTTTTCTAAATTCTCTATTTCCGAACCAGAGATTCTTCTTTTCAATATGGATGCTGCAGTTTTACCCCAAGAATTGCAGAATATTTATCACCAAAAGCCAGTTAGGTATTTGGGTGTAAGAGTCTCTGAAAGATTTGAAGATTTATGTGAAGGAAACTACCCAACCTGCTAAAATTAAAAATGGATTAGATTGGTGGGGGAGGATGCCGATTTCTTCAATTGGGAGAGTGGCATTAGTTAAAATGCAAATTTTGCCCCTGCTAAACTTTTTCTTTACTTCAATTCTCTATGTATTACATAATACATTTTAAGGAACCATGTGTGATGGAGCTTTATTTCGCCTAGATACTATTTTTCCCTTGGAACATAATCCAAAAAAGATTAAGATATTACACGCGTATGCCTTTAAAACTAAACAGAAACAATTATTTCAATGGCTAGGGATCCCCATAATTCATGCTGAGACTCGAGTTAAAGGTGTGTGTCCTAACAAATTGGTAGATGTGGCTGCCAGATTAGAGAAGTGTAATCTTGGAAAAATCGGGGACTGGATAGTCAAAAAAGCTTTGATTCCTTGGGAAGACTTTCAGCCCCTTCTCCCAATACCTTGGATACAAAATAGTTTGGTATATCTCCAGATTACATCCCTTGTGAGGAAATACAAACCTTTGCAAATTGAATCAACCAGGTAGCTTGTTTTCAATCTATTGGAGGGTATAGAAACAGAGACAATAAGTATAGTGTACGGGGCTAGGGGCCATTTACTCTGCCCTTATCAATATGGAACATCCAAAAGGCTCCCGGATCAGGTACACCACTCAAACATTATTAGATCTACAACCTCAGGGGGTACAGAGTTGTGTCCCCGATTACTGGCCATGTCCCGAGGGGCCCTTTTCCTGTGCTACATGTAGGTTTCAGGCAACACCAACAACTATCATCGCCGGGTGCATTAGGGAAACATACCAGTGGCAAAAGGCTGGAAAAGCTTTCTCCTCAACGTTCGATCATTGCCGAAACACCACTCTGAGATATGGGACCTCATCAATAGTCTCACACCAGAGGTTTGCTTCCTAACGGAAACATGGTTAAAGCTACACACCACCCCGTCTATCACTCTGGGGATCCCGATGGGATATAAAATCTTCAGACAGGACCGTCCTGATAAAATTGGTGGTGGAATCGCCATTATATATAAAGAAAATCTTAAAATATCTGTAATAGAGCAGATCAGTCAATCTTCAATGGAAGTTATGATTTTTAAAATCAAGATAGGACCTAAGGAACACTTGAAAGGTGCCCTGGTGTACCGCCCCCCTGGACCCAATGCTGGCTTTACTCTGTCCTTAACAGATTTGCTAGCACAACACATGAAAGCCAGAGAGAACTTCATCTTACTTGGAGACTTTAATTTTCATGTAGACATCCTGGAACACTCTGAAACAAAGAATCTATTGGCCGATCTTGCCCTCTTAGGTCTTAACTTACAGAATTGTGGACCCACTCACAGAGGTGGCCATACTCTAGATTTAATTTTCGCTAACTTTTCTACGTTACATTGCCACCCCCCTAAACTTGTAAACTGGTCAGACCATAGCATGTTAGAATTTTCTTTCATGGGCTTGGATAAACCTAATAAACCTCCTATTGCCCTGACTATCAAGCAAAGACCTTGGCATAAGATTAATTTGGATGCATTCAAGAAAGTCTGGAAAGAGCCAGTAATACTAGACTCAGACGAAGCGGAGTCAGCTCTGTCCAAACTCAATGCCGCCCTCCTGGATACAATTAACCTTCTGGCCCCACAAAAAATAACTAAACATCCCCCGGTGGTCAAGAGAGAGATATGGTATACCGAACCGCTAAAATTAGAAAAACAAGGGTGTAGGAAATTGGAAAAACTCTGGAGAAAAACCCACACCAGCGATAGTAAGGCAAACTATCTAAAGGCCATGTCCATCTACTATAAAAACATCAAGAAAGCAAGAAAGAATAGTCTTACATCACAACTAGCTGAAGCTGGCAACTCTACTAGAGAGCTGTATAAAATCTTGCAGACCTTTACAAAACCATTGGCATGTGAAAGTCCAGATGAATTTTCCCAAATTTTGTGTAATATTATCTCCCTATTTTTTGAGGACAAAATTGAAACCATTTACAAGAAAATGACCTCAGCTAAATGCCCTCAGGACACTGAGGCCCCCAGTACAATCCACCTTGAGACACAAGGGGATACCCTACTTGCTTTTCCTGAAGCCAGCCATAGTGATATTATGTCACTAATAAAGAATATGAAAACGGGCTCTCCCCTAGATCTGATCCCACCCAAATTGACTGCCACACTGAGCAAGACACTTTGTCCAATGATTCATAAGATTCTGAACCTTTCTTTAAAGAGGGGCAACTTCCTCAACAATGGAAGGAGGCAGTTGGGAATCCCATACGGAAAAACTCGGCACTGCCATGGACAGAACTTTCCGACCTCCGTCCCATCTCCTTGCTGCCTTTCCTGAGCAAACTGGACGAGAAGCATGTAAACATCCATGTTTCCAGTTTCATAGAGGCGACAGGGGGCTGGACCCTTCACAATCTGGGTTCAGGCCCAACTACAGCACTGAATCTGCACTCCTCTCCGTGACCGATAGCATCAAGATGTCACAGGATAGAGAAGGGTCGATGATTCTGGTGCTGTTAGACCTGTCTGCCGCCTTTGATACTGTGTCTCTGACATTCTTCTTGGCCGTTTGCAGATGATGGGTGTTGGAGGTGTGGCACTGTCCTGGCTAGAGAGCTTCCTCTCTGGCCGCTCACAATCTGTCAGCTTGGGCCCCTATCGCTCCACCTCTAGGGTGCTCACTAAGGGGGTGCCACAGGGCTCATGCCTAAGCCCCACATTATTTTATGTGTACGTGGCCCCCCTCGCTGAGATTGTGAGAGAGTATGGGTTCACACCGGTGTCATACGCCGATGACACTCAACTCCTCTTTCCTTTCCACTCTCTTACTTCTGACATTAAGAACAACTTTGCCGAGGGCATGAGAGCAGTGTCCACCTGGATGGCTTCCAATTACCTCCAGTGCAATGTCAGGAAGACCGAGGTAATGATTTTTGGGAAAGCCAGTGTACTCTGGTCTCCCGACTGGTGGCCCTTAGATCTAGGACCTGTACCCTGCCCAAAGCCGTCAGTCAAAAACCTGGGAGTGAAGCTTGACCAGAATCTAACCCTAAAAGAGCATGCAAATTTTATTACAGGAGCATGTTTTCGAACAATTGGTCTGTTGAGGCGAGTCTTCCCTCTTCTACCTGACATCCACAGAAAGACCCTTGTACAGGCCTTGGTGATAAGTCGGTTAGATTACTGCAACGGCCTTTTAATATCAGCTAATGAGGATGCATTGAACCGATTGCAGGTGGTCCAAAACACGGCGGCTAGATTAATTCTTAATGCCCCCACAAAAACTCGGTCTAAACCCCTCTTGAGGGAGCTCCATTGGCTACCAATACGGCAACGTATTAAATTTAAAATTTGTTGTACAGTGCACAGATGCCTCTTTGGAGATGGCCCCAAATATCTTGCTCAAAAATTTCATTTATACAAACCAGATCGTCTTCTACGATCTAGCAACCAACTTCTACTGGAAACTCCATTAATTAAGAAGACCAGACAAGGGGGTCGTGCCCTATCACTTATAGGACCGACTCTGTGGAACAAACTTCCCATCAGTCTCAGACAAATCACCAACCACCTCTCCTTTAGGAAAACCTTAAAAACACTTCTGTTCTAAGAAATATAATCCCCCTAAAGCTTTCCCGCAGAAGCACTGAAGTCTGTTATCCACGTTGAACAAAGCGCCGAGATACCCCTTACGGGGTCGAGTCCAGCGCGATACAAGAAATTAAATAAAGTGGCTGAGTTCACAAGGTTCTAATTTTAAGGACCCTACAAAGTAAATGGATACCAGAAAATAAGGTGAATTTTACTCAGGAACAATCGTTTCAAGCTTATGTTCTTAGTTCTAGCGTTTTACGTGCTCATAACTTTCCAAAAATTTAATTGTGTGCTCAATAGATGGAATACGATACCCCTGTATTGTTACATTAGTGGAACGTAAATATTCCTGAGCTGTGGAGCTTGGTAGCTGAAGCTAAATCCATATTATTTGGGAATGTATTACAATAGGGTGAACGTTTTTGGGAGGGGTTTTTGAAGTGTATGTGGGTTTCTTCGGAGGGATAGACTCAATGCAGTTTTATTAGGCTGTTCTAAGAATTCCGTCCAGCTCTGGCACGCTGTTGGTGGTTCATCACAATGTCAGTGGCAAGATCAATAATTAAGACACTTTGGAAATCAGTTGAACTACCTAAGCTGCAAGCATGGTTGATAAAATTAATAATATATACTCTACGAAATTGGTGTATGTACAACGTGTAAACAAAGGAAGACGTTCGTATAAAGTTTGGAAGTATTCCTTTCCATTTATTATGAGATGAAGTGCTGGGAAAATAAGATATTTTGGGAAGTTGAGATAGGATTGAATGAGGTAGATCTCTGTCACACTTAATTGTAATAATGCACTTCAACAATGTTTACTTAAATCACATGTAATTTAGATTGTGGCTAGTATGCCATTTTTGCTGGAATTAACATATATAAGTATGATTGTTGGTAGTGATGCTAGGCTGCTTGTGTAAATATTTATTCTGATATTTATCAAGAATTTTATTGTGAAATATATTTGCACTTTACACTTTGGAATTGCACAGTGGGCATTTAGATATTATGTTTCAGGAACTGAATGTATTAAGAAGTTGTTGTTTTTTGATTCCTTAATTATTACGATCTTTTGTGCTGTAATGTATTTTAAACGATACACTGGATTCAAGCAAGCCGGGCTGAAGACGGCTGAAATGCCAGAAACGGGTCCTCGGAAGCTTGTTTCCGGTCCAGGGAAGGCATGGCTTGGCAGTTCGGGCTGGACTGTTCCCATGAGGCACAGGGTCAGACTGATTTGCATATGGCCATGTCTGAACTGGGGTGGCAGAGTGGGCTAAAGAACTGTGATGCATTAAACCCAGATCTCTTGACTGGGTGTGAGCGTTTGATTAGTTCAGATGATCCGTCCATCACCACCCCCTTTTGAAATGTATTTTAGGCAGTACGAAACCAAAAGAAACAAGAAAAAAAAGAGCCTCTGCAACTAGAGCATTTCTTTTCACATGCAGAAACACCGAAACGATTTCTTTTGGTTGACTCTTTCCAGACCTCCAAATGATTAACTGTCAAGCAAAGATCTCTGGGGCATGCAGTCATAGAGGCCACTAAGCTTTCCTAAAAGGAGAAATCTACGGTCTCTGGCAACCAGTGTTAATGAGACCTAGGAGGTTAGTTAGGGTTTGGGGAACACACAAGACCCCCAATAAACCAGATATTGTTTAAAGTTCCTGGAACCATCTTTTTACACAGTGGCACCTCAGCAGGCTCCACCTTTGGAAACAATCCGCTGGCAGCCATTGACCACCGAAAGCGCTCCAAGTTTAGGACTTATCATTACAATGCAAGTGAGCTCATTTGACGCACATCTGCCATACTTACTATCATAGAATATGCTACTTAGTGATAGTAATACTATGGCCCTCCAGGTCCTCCACAAGAAAATGGGAAGAATTGCATAAACCCTCTTGACGCTCTGGATTAATGTGGTCGAGAAGCTAAGGCTTAGTCAGGAGAGGTGGGTGGGGTGAGATAAGGTACTGTGTAACCTAATTTTTACAGTTGTGATAAAGTGTGCATCTCTTGCCTAGCTTCTAAGATAAGGAACACCTTTTCACATATATTAAATACATTTCAAATGAGTAAAGTAACCCGAAAAGACAAAGTACTTAAAACACAATACAAACATGCAATACAGAAATGATACAATGGTTTGCATTCTCACAATTAAAACAGCAGTCTGCTGTAGACACAGTAGTCAGTTAATGCAGATAAAGTAGTACACAGTAATGAAGAGGGCCCCTATCCAAACACTCTCATTAAGGATGAATCGCCGTCGGAGTAGTTAATTCCATACCACAGAGTTAACAATATCTATCAGGTGTCATCCTAAAAAGAGGGAGTGCAAACTTGGCAGGAATTACTGGCTGAGCCCTGAAAATCTCCTGAGTTTTGAGGAATTACCATGGAAATAGGCCATACCATGTCCAATTTTCCTGTAATTCCTCAGTTTACCCAATATTTTCCACAGGAGATTTGAACTGCTGTTAGCAGCCCACATCGCCCAGGGAAACATAGGTGGTCTGCAGTAGGTACACAGACCCTATAATTCGCAGCCAGTTCCTGGCTTCTAAGGGACTTATGGCCCTCTCATGTTGAGTGCCTCTGTAGAATTTTTGCGAAGCTGTAATGGCTGTGAAGTTCTCACGTTCTCAAAACTCAGAACACAGCTGGAACAGAAAGACACAGATCTAGTGCAATATTTATCTAACAACCTCTCTGCCGGAAAGAGTTACTTTGCTTACCTACAGTGTTGATTAATGTTTGAAAAAATCTAAAATATACGGAGAAAGCGAGTGCAAAAGCAATTATACTTTGAAATGGTATCAGAATAGGAAGCAGAGACCACCTCACAGCTTGAGCAGGTTTAATGGTACCAGGGAAGTACACACAGGACTAGCCGCCCATGAGCACACGAGTTATACAGAAGACCCCGAAAGGTCTTTATACCTCCCTAGCTGTGAGGTCCGACCTCCATACTTGGTAAGGTTAAAAGGAACTAAAGTACATGTTAGTGATCAGTTACAGGTTCAGGGGCAAGAGAACCTCAACAGGACCACCAGGCTTAGTCTTAGACAGGAGGATGTGGGAAGCCTGCAGCTCAACACTCTGTATACGATAATTGCATAGGGTCCAAAACGGTGGCTTCAGCTTAAATTTCCAAAGCCAGCTGTTGGGCAGATGATATTCATGGCCAATCATTGTCCAATGCATCAACGAAATTCAAATGCCCAGCTAGTCGAGCTAGTTGTTTCCCTTTTCAGAGAGACAGCTGGGGAGGTTATTGCCCAAACCACCAGAGGCACAACAGGGTCCTCTGCCTTCGTGCAGAGACCCCCGGGACTACTCCAGTGTTGAACTAGGTGTGGTGCTTTGAGAGAGACCTGAGAATAAAGCATGAAAAGGAAGAGGAAGCAGGAGATGTGCTTTTCTTCTATGGGCAACACAAATCCTCCATTTTGCAAATTCCACTCTTATACTAAAGTACATGTTAGTGATCAGTTACAGGTTCAGGGGCATCAGCAATGTTTGTGAAGCCGTACAATACGGCTCATTCTTCGTACTCCTGATTTTCACAAAGGGTTACACTAGTGATGTTCATGAGCCATGGAACCAACTGGTGTAAGTGCGCTCTACAAATGATTTTAACATAACATTAACATAACATTATGTTCTTTTGAAAACATAATCATAAAAGTCCCATATCTGCCCCAAACCTCTAAACTTTCATTCACACGAGCCTCACAGACAACTCACATAAATGCCACTAGGCACCCTAAAAACTGTAATCAGCTGCCTCTTGCCAGCTCTGATCCTCAAGGGGCTACACCACTGAGACTGGCATGGTGGTGATAAGACCTCTTCTGAGGTCTCACAAAACGTGACAAAAGGCCCCACAAACGGTTGCCAGAAAGAAATAGAACTCTGGACCAAGAAGGAAATGGAGGGTGTCTACAGCTTCCTGTGTGTGGGTGTGTGTGTATTCAGTTTTCATCTTCTATCCGGTTCATGTATATAGATTCAAACAACTGTTAAGATGTGATTTTCATCACTAATATCATGGCATATACCACAGAAACATTATTAGGATTTGTAACTTCTTTGTGCGATTTACACTGAAGACTCAACCGTTAAAACAATATCTTACTTACTATTTTACTTTCATTTTGAAACCTTTACAACATTCTTCTTGATATTGGTCCATAATTTGTTTTAGGTCAACTGAGAGAAAGATTTGCCCCTCACAGCCATAATGTGCTTAAAGAAACTCCGAGAACTGTCTGCCCTCACGCTTGGACTAGGTGTAATGTTGCAATGGGCACTTCCTTCTAGGGCAAGTTGACCCGCCCAGTGCGTGTGATACTATAGGCCAACATTTTACTTGCCTGCCTCAGAAACTGGGCCCAGATATCCTGGGCAGTCCTCCAGAGGCCCCATACGTTTAAATATAACCACAGCCAGAACATCAGAATTGGCTCTTTCTCTTCAACGGTGAAACATTTCTCAGGCGTGGACCCACAGTCATCTCCATTATCTCCTATTTTATTCAGCATGTAGATGAGATTTTTTAATAAGTTAATTCTCTGTACCACCTTCAATTCCTATTGTATGCAGATGGTATTGAACACCATATCGATGTAGCCACAAAAAGCATTGCAAAAACATAAATTCCTTCCTGAAACACATATACATCTGGATGAAGGAGGGCCATCCGATTGTGCAATGTAAAAAGACTAAAATAGTCAGTTACTCAAATATCTCTCTTTTCTACAATTCTGTAGCATAAAAGCACAAAAGAGCAAAAACATCAGACTACTCCTCCACCTAAAAACATCATATAAAACCACTTAAAAACGTCTATACTCCGACCCATCCCACTTAAGCATCAACAAAACACAGCATGTAATCGGCGGCATTTCGTTAAATGATTCTTAAGGTCAATCCATCATTACATAGAATCCCAAAACCCTTATATTATTTCACATTCCCAAATATGTAACACTTGCCAGCTATAGGAAACCACTGAGAAACACATCAGGGGGCAGTGTAGCTGTTGCAAGAACAGCAAAGCCGGTTTGCATTGCTGAAACAGGGGCTCAGGCCTTCTAAGTTGTGACAATTGGCTGGATATCCTACTATAAGGGGTACAAATCGAATCAAAATCTGGTTAAAACAAATTGATGTTGTAAACTCCGATTCAGGGATAGCAAGAAGGCCCTCTTGCAAATGCATCGAGTAATAAGCGGACACACTTGTTTTGTACACATCCAACATCATTCTTTTGATCGAGGCCTTCTTCAAGAAAATGTGTTTTAAACTGGCCTTATCTATAGTCATACTGAATCCGGTGCACTGTATAAGTCCAAGAGCCCAATCTCCTCGCCGACAATATGCAAACCATGCTATATCAGTGGCTCTGTGCCATTTCAAGCAAACAATTTAGATAAGTACAAAGCCAAAGTAATAATGACGCTAATTTAATTCTATCTGAAATATATAGGGGGCAAATTCTCCGTGGCATATGAGACTAGAACAGGTTACTGGCACTTCAAGTAAATATTTCATAAAAAGATTTGCAATTTGTTGTAAACCTTGTACTTCAACCATTGCCCAAGTCCCTTCCCCATAAGTGGTGATCATCACACATTGATTGTCAACATCTCTCTCACTGATTTGGAGCCGATTTTTTAACTTAAATTAGTCGAAGTTGAAGACCCCTTGTGTGACAATCTTCCATTCCAGTGGAAGAGGGAGGCGGGGTGTTGGGAGCTATGTTACAGTTCAGCTCATGCAATAAAACACCTGAGATTTGTTCAATGGTCAGAGACCTGCTCTCTCCCCCAGCAGCTCTGTCCTTGTGCCGCTGACCCCGCTATCCTCGTGCTGGTAGGGGTTCAAGACCAGCCCTGTGTTGTGCCCATTTTCTAGCTGCCCTATTTAAATTGCATCTTCTGGTGTGCATTATTGCCCATTAATTATCTTCTGTCTTACTCAGTTGTGCCAATTTTTCGTTGTGCCCGTTTTCTAGAAGCCCTTATTTAAATTGTTGTCTTCTGTTGTGCATTAGTGCCTGTTAATTGTCTTCTGCCTTATTCTGTTGTACCTTTTTTCCACAACCCTTCCTGCTGCTGCTGCTCCTGGAGCCCCTCCCCCCTGACGGTTCCCGCCTCCTAGCTATGCTTCCCTCCGCTCTTCTCTATTTAATGGCAGCCGCTGGCAAGCCCATCTGTGCCCGTCCGCAACCCGACCGTGACCAGCGCCAGGAATCCTGGATCTCCAAGCTCCAACCACTATGAGTCAGCTACCCTCCTCGCACTCAAACCCGGAAGGAACAACAACTGCCAGCGGTCTGTGCCGATCACCAACCATGGCCAGTTCTCCTGCTGACACTGCGGTCAATCCTTCACCATCCACAGCAGCCCCACGACAGCCACATCAACACCGGACGCTGGCACAACCGAAGCCCTGAAGTGCATCCTCCTCAACATGCGATCCTTGCACAGCCATGCCGTAGATATCTGGGACCTCCTCAACACCCTCATGCTAGATGTTGCCTCATGCTCGGAAACCTGGACCAACGCCCCCTCTGCCCCCAACATCGCCACCGCCATTCCCGATGGATACAAGATCCAGAGGAAGGACCGCCCCCACCTGCCAGAAGGAGAACTTTAGATTGCACACTAGAGCACCCTCTGACTCTCCAACTCCAGCACAAGCAACTCCCTCTCCAACACCGAAAACCTTCACTTCCTGATCCAGACCAGCCCCAGAACCATGCTTCGCTGCACCTTTGCCTACAGACCCCTGGAGCCTCGCAGCTCTTTTACTACCACCATTGTTGACCTCATCGCACCCCACAACATCACCTCTATGGACTACGTCTTCATCGGAGACCTGAACTTTCACCTCAACAACCACAGTGACCCCAACTCAACGCCCTTCTGGACAACCTCTCCAACCTCAGACTGAAGCAGCTCGTCACCACTCCCACCCACAAGCCCGGACACATCCTCGGCCCCATCTTCGCAGGAGGGACCAACAACCTTTTCAGCCACATCTCAAAGCCCCTCTGGGCAGACCCCCATTGCGTAAATTTCTCCTTCAACTCCACCACCACACCCAAGCCTGCACCTCACCCTCCACGAAGGAATTGGAGCAAGGTTACAGAGGAGCACCTCAACTACACCCTCATCCTCGACACTCCTCCACCACGACCGAAGCCAACTCTGCAGACAAGGAACCACACAGCTGGATCCCCAGCTGTGCAGACAAGCTGAAACCCCTCCGCCACCCTGACAGACATTGCCCCCAGAAGGCCGCCTCGTTCACAACCGACCTCCAAGAAGCCAGACGCACCTGCAGCGGTCTTGCAAAACAATGGAGAAACAGCAAAACAACCAAAGAACAGACGACCTACAAGAACGCCATGACAGAATATCGCCACATCATTAGATCTGCCAAGAGGATCTTCATCCGGTACAAAATCCTCACCAATGCCAGCAACTCAAAGGAACTCTTCAACATCATCCAGCAGTTCACCAAACCTCCCAGCGAAGCCACGGATATCACACCCTCCCAGGACCTCTGAAACAAGCTTGGCTCCTACTTCAACCTGACAATCAAGACCCTCTATGACAATTTCAGCGAACAGACTCAAGAAATCAACCTCCCCTCCAGCGATGACAGCCAGCCCACCATTACCACCTGGACACCGGTCACCACTGAAGATACCACCATGACCATGAAGAGTCCCCACTCAGGAGCCCGTACGGAACCCTGCCCGCCGCACATCTTCCACAGAGCTGCCATAGCACCAGAGCTAAGCTGCAAATGGGCGAAGGTCAAGCCCCTCCTCAAGAAACCCTCAGCAGACCAGACGGACCAGAAAAACTAGCAACCCATCTCTCTCCTCCCCTTCGCAGCCAAAGTCACTGAGAAATTTGTCAATGCCCAGCTGACTACCTTCATCAAAGAGAACGCCATGCTCGACTCTTCCCAGTCCAGATTCTGCAGTAACCACAGCCCTGAGACCAATCTCCTTGACGCCACTTACGATATCCGCAAACTCCTCGACCAGGGCAACACCATGGCCATCATCCTGCTGGACCTCTCCGCAGCCTTCAACACTGTCTCCCATCGCACTCTTTCAGCCACATGCCACAAAATTGGCATATGGGGAACCACATTCGACTGGATTCGCTCCCTCCTTGCCTGCAGAAGCCAAAGGATCAGACTACAGCCCTTCCTCTCTGAACCCACAGAGATCAACTGCGGAGTATCCCAAGGATCATGGCTCAGCCCCACGCTCTTCAACATCTATATGTCCCCCTCTCGAACATTATCAGATAGCATGGACTTAGCATAATATACTAAGCCGACGACACTCAGCTCATCCTCCCCCTCTCGAAGAACCCCGACAGCACCAGACTCAGCTTCCAGGAACTAATGAAAGACATCACAGCCTGGATGAGCAGCAGCTGCCTAAAGCTCAACTCAGAGAAGACAGAGGTCCTTGTCCTGGGACCTTCCCCCAGCACTTGGGACAACACCTGGTAAATTGTAAATTGTAAAATTGATACTTGTATAGCGCACTACTCACCCGCAAGGGTCTCAAGGCGCTTGTACGAATACCGCTGTGGAACCCATCCTGGCTTTCCCTGTGAGGCGTCCACTCCTGGGCACCCCCAAGGTGAGGCCAGGCCACCTGGTGGTCCTCCGCCCTCAGAAACCCCCCCAACCGACCAACCACTCCCGGAGCCTCGACATCGTTCTAGACTCCTCCCTCACCATGACTCGTCAGCACCCTCCACAAGACCTTCAAGTGGATCCCTCGAAGCCAGAAATACCACCACCCACGCACTCATAACTAGCAGACTGGACTACGGAAACGCCCTCTATGCTGGAATCAACTAATCCCTGCTACACAAACTCCAGACCATCCAGAACACTGTGGTCAGACTCGTCTTTGGCACCCCACGACATGCGCACATGACCTAACACCAGCGAGACCTCCACTGGTTTGCCGTCAAGAAGAGTGTAACCTTCAAGCTACTCACCCTGCCTACAAATCCCTCCACAACATTGGACCCAAATACCACAACAAAAGAGTCTGTTTCCAGGTACACAAAAGAAACCTCAGCTCTGCCGACCTCGCCCTAGCAGAAACCTTGTGCATCTGCAGAACCAGAGCAGGTGGAAGAGCCTTCTACTATGTTGCAGCCAAGGCCTGGAACAAGCTCCCAGGCAACATCAAACGTGCCATGACTCTGCACACCTTCAGGAAGAGCCTCAAGACCTGGCTTTTTAGCTGACCCGGAGCTGCCCCCCCTCCCACCAGCGCCTTGAGACCCTGATGGGTCAGTAGCACTCTTTAAAAGCCCCCTGATTAATTGCCTAATTGATTGAATGCTAAAATATATTTTTGTCACAAAATCAAATCGGTGTTTAAAAGCACAAACATCTGCCTCATCCTTCCCAGATAAATCTTCATGCTGTTCCAACCTGCTTTGACCTGACCAGGGGCTTCGGTTTGTTGCACCTCGATTACTGTAAATTTGTCGGATTTGGACCCCAGAGAAAGAGACTGAAAAATCATACAGACAACAAAATCAACATAAAACAATTGTCGCATAAGAAGTCAGATGTCCTAGATGTCTTGTGACTCGTGGTGGTGCAAAGAGTAATGTGCGATCCATCTTCAAAGTTTGTGTTGGCCACAGTCCACAATATCTATAAACCTGATTCCATACTAAGGGGGTCATAAGGTCAGCGGGCGTATCGCCACCGCCAGTATGGCCGGTGAGACCCCGGCAGACGGAAAGACTATCTGCCGGTTTTCCACCCCGTCGAAGAGTCGACCAGGCAGAAAAGCGGTTAACATGGTGGATGTTAAGATGGTGGCTGTTAACATGGTAGCGGGCCCCCAGGGGTGGTGGGTGCACATGGGGTTGTACCTATGGTACCCCCCTGCAGTTCCATGCACAACATGGCTGGCACCGCGCGGTGCCTGCCACGGTGTGCATGGAAGTGCACAACATGTCTTCTTGGCATCGTGGCATGCGGTGCTGAGAACACGGCCCGCCGCAATGTCAAGAATGCAGGATGCGCCCGCCAGTGTGTTGGGCGCACCCTAATGTCACCAACGGGACCCCGTCCAATAGCAGGCGGTCCCATTCCACGGAAGGTTGGCGGGCGAACAAAGTAAGCCCGCCATCCTAATGACCCCCTAAGCATCTAGCCATAAGCCGAGGTCTAGCAATAAAAACCTGCTCACAGAAGATAGCAAGGTGAATGGATTAAAGGCTATCCATGTGCTAGCACCTCAGTTTTGGAATGGTCTGTGCTCAGAACTGAGAAATCCGACAGCTCATATGATAAAAAGTAAAGGCAGACCTCTTCAAAGACGTCTTCACATCCCAGCACAAAACCATCATAGCCCCTACAGAACAATGAGGTTAGGCCTGTCTGAGTGCAGGTTGACCCTGTTGAGGATCACTTCTAAAAGTTCCCAACTTGATCCCCTGCTGCTTAAGATTCTTCGCTGTCCAGGAAGAGGATTGCTAAACTCAATAGCTTCTTTCAACATTGCCACCAGCACTATGAAATTACTACTTGCCATGTACCACTGCTTTACAAAACCATTAAATGAATACATACATATATTATGCAGCACTATAAGGAAATGTAGACCTATGTAGGGCCGTGTAGTGTCTGGGACTGCCACCCATATTTACAGAAGTTGTTTCCTTTAGGATAGTGCTGCTTATAGATATCTCAGCTTAGTACTGCCTCTGAACCAATAAAGACTTCCTTATGGGGCCTGCTATATCTGAACCAGTAAAGTTTGAATAAAAGAAGTCCCTAACCATCATCATGGTGAAAGTTCTGGATCTCAGATCCTCACATTATGAAATCCATTATTCTTGCTCTATTCTTTATGTTTCTTAACCTGAAGCACACAACATGTATTCGATCTTAATCTGTCAATCCTTGGAAACATAGAGCTGCAGTGGCATGTCTTAGGATGTGCTCTATCCTGTGTAAGTGATATTCTTCCCATTCACAAGGTTGAATGGCAGAACACCAACCAAATAATATTGTGGTACAAAAGTACAATCGTCAAAAGATTAACAAACAAAATATCAACTTTTTGGATATATAAAGTACAAACATGTTGATTAACAAAATATTGCAGGCTGAAATATCAACATTATACTGGTAAGTAGACATATTTGATTGTAATAAGTTCATTGTTTTTCAAAATCAAAGTCAAATTTAACATTTAAAAAACTACAAAACAAAAAATATAAACATTCATTTATTAACTTGAAATAATAAATACACTTTAAAATAATTGTATAAATTAATATATCAATCCTTTTAAATTATAATTTACAATAAATGTATTTCACAAAATCATTTTAAATGAAACCTAATTTATACTAAACAGAACAATATGACTACATATATTTTAGTAATTGACATGTGTTAAACTATATACTAGTAAGTAGACATATTTAATTGAAATTTACTTCATTGTAATTTAAAATCGAAGTTAAATTGCAGATATAAAAAATACAAAAGAAAAAATATAAACATTCACTTATTAACTTGAAAAAATAAATAAACTAAGAAATAATTATATAATTTAGTATAACAATCCTGTTAAATTATAATTTACAATAAATTATTTCACAAAATCATTTTAAATAAACCTATGTTATCAATTTATACTAAACAGAACAAAATCTATACATATATTTTATAATTGACATGTATTAAACTATTAAAGATCATATTACAAATATTTAATAATATGTATTATTTTTCGAAACATTAAAATACATAAGAAATATAAAATAATTTAAAATGGTAAAAATAAAATAATTCAACAAATATACTTTTTAATTAAATGTGCTCTCTATATCTTAATGTAAGTCGCAGTAATATGAAGCGACCTAATTGTTTGAAAACTATTAGAAATAATTCAAATACACTATTCTAACTACAACCCTACACACATTAGTAAAAGTGCAAACAACCTAACAAACATTTGGGAAGGTGCATACTTTAGGGGTGGTCAGATCTATTCCATCTCCAGGCTAGCACATATTGTGGAAGGTGTATGGATTGGGATTTTCAGGTTTTTCCATTTGAACTATGATCTAACATTGTGGAAAGAACATACATTGATGGGTCATATTCACTATTTTAAATCCAGTCCAACAAACGTGATGGAAAGTGTATACATTGAGAAGAGTTCAGACTTATTAATCTAATACGAGTCCAAAAAACACTGGGGCAAGAACATATGGAGAGGAAGACAGATTTACTATTCTATTTCAAGTTTAACAAATATTGAGGAAAGTGCATGGAAAGAGGGTTGGAGTAGAATTACTGGTCTAAATCGCCGATGATAATGGTAAAACAGTTGAAGTAGTCAGTCAATCAATCAGGGGTTTGTAAAGCATGGCTACTCACCTGTGAGGGTCTCAAGGCACGCGGGGGGGGGGGCTGCTGATCCATCTGGGCACTGGGATTCAGTCGAAGAGCCAGGTCTTGAGATCCTTCCTGAATTGGGTCAGCGACAGGGATTGCCTGAGGTGGAGAGGCAGGGTGTTCCAGGTCTTGGCAGCAAGGTAGGAGAAGGATCTTCCTCCTGTTCTGGTCTTGTGGATGCATGGGACGGTGGCTAGGGCCAGGTAGGCAGAGCGGTGTCTGATGGGTACGTGGAATGAGACAGTGGTTCAGCTATGCTGGTCCTGCGTCGTGGAGGGCTTTGTATGCATTTGTGATGTGCTTGAAAGTGATTCTGTTGTTCACTGGGAGCCAGTGGAGTTATTGTACGTGTTCGATGATGTGACTGCAGCTGGGGAGGTTGAGGAACAGTCTTGCTGCGGCATTTTGAATGTACTGTAGTTTTCTGCTGAGTTTCTGGGGGACGCCGACATAGAGTGTGTTGCTGTAGCCGAGTCTGCTGCTGATAAGAGCGTGGGTGCCCATTTTGCTTGACTCAGTGGGGATCCATCTGATTATCTTGTGAAGAAGGCGAAGCATGTGGAAGCAAGATGAGGATACGCGTTGATATGCAGCTTATTGTGAGCAAGAAGTCCAGTATGATGCTGAGGTTTTGTGAGTGGTTCGTGGGCGGGGGTTTCCAATGCGACAGGCCACCAGTTGTAATCCCAAGATGAGGGGGTGGGTCCCTGGATGAGGACTTCAGACTTGTCTGAGTTGAGTTTGTGGCAAATGTCTTTAATTCAGGTGGCAAGGGCCTTCATTCCACTGTGTAAGTTGTTTCTGGTGGTTGTGGGTTTGTTGGTGAGGAGAGGATCAGCTGGATTTCGTCGGCATAGGAGTAGTGGAGTACAGACTTCAGTGGTCGACCCTGAGTGTGTTTTTGTCAGTCCAGGATCAGTGATCTCTGGAAAAGAGAATTCAATTTATCAGACCAAATCTGACAAACAGGAAAACACTGTTCTAAAAGGTCCAGATGTTGGGGACAGTTGTTTGTATACATTAAATATGAGAAATCTTTTCGTTCATGATGACTTACTCTCTTTAAATCACTATGGTTCATGTATGGAACATCAGGATATTCAATTGAGCATAATCATGTGAAAACATTAATTTAGCCCCCTCCTTCTAAGTGCTGGTCCCAAATGTCTGGTTGTAATGACAGGGAGAGTTTATATTTTATTCCACAGGTATCAACCTTTCTTTCCTGTTTTAAACCTGACTTCTTCTATTCAATCATTTCTGTTGGGGAAATTGAATATAAGGAAGCCTCAATGATTTTAGAATCTGTTCCTTTCACTGTAACCCAATTTGAGGTCCTTCCACTTCTCACTTTCCAGTCCCTGGATCAGTGAACGTGGAGGTTAAAAACGAGGGGATTTTGATGTTAGGTATTTTTGTTCCTTTTTCAGCTTCCATTCAGACTTCTAGGAGGGAATCAACAAGCTTACAACAATCAATAGGGTTTATTTGATACTTCAGAAGAAGGACCTTTCTCCCACAAGTGGTTGTCTACCAATATATTGCAGTTTTTACAGCAAGTGTTTGATTTGAGTTTGTCAATTTCAACTCTAGCACTGCAGTGGTTATCTATTACATACCTGTGTTACCCTTCTTCTTGGGATTTATATTTAGGTGAGAATATTCTACCCCATTTGAAAACTTGCACTTCGTGTGTTTAGTAGCATGTACGTTAGCTAGACTTTTAGGAGAATTTAGTGCTCAGATGTGTAGTGCCTTTATTTGGGAATATTTGATTATATGATGGTGCTTCGATTTAATCCTAATATGATTTGTAATGTAAACCGAGCATTTGAAAGGAATCAAGAAATTGTCCTTCCTGAATTTCATTCTGTTTGAGAAGATAATCTCAGTCACTCAAAATTAGATGTGGTAAGGCCCATGCTAATTAATCTTCAGATGTCCCAATTTAAAAAATGTGATTCTTTGTTTGTGAATGAATAAATACTTTTACTTCGCATGCGTTACATCGCATGCCTCTACAACGCAGTTGTTACAACAACTTTGTTGTTACAACACAAACTATTACATCGCAAGTCATTTCACTTGCTGTAGGGGGCGTGCTGGACTTAGGAATAGTATAATTTACTATTCCTACTTCAGTTTGTGCAACAGCAGGGAAGGTGTTGGATTCTAAATCCAACACTAGTGCGCCCCCTACAGCAAGTTGTTGAAACGACTTTCCATGTAATGGTTCACGTTGTAAAAACTCGGTTTGTTGTAACAACCGAGTTGTAAAGGCATGTGATGTAAGGCATGCGTTGTTATGGTTGTTTCCCTTTGTGGATTTGGGGTGGCCAGGAGAGGTTGTAAGTCCTCTTTATTAACACTTGCCAGGTGGACAAGGAAGTAATCAGTTTGTTCTATTAATGATGAAATGTTCAGTTCATTGGACATATTCAGCATGGCCAACTAGTTAGCTTTTATTCTGAAAGAAACCCTTCTGCACATTTCCAAGTCAAAGAAGTAGTGCCAAAGCTGCCCTATGTTCTTTCAACTATACCTGTCCAATCCATTACTCCTAATGCCTTCTAAGTGGCCACAGTTATTACCTATTGGCCCTTCCTGGGTTCAGAAGTAAGTCATTATCCTCAGAGTCAAAATCTTCTCCCAGACACGAATGAGTATTCCAGCTCTGGACGTGTAATCAGGGGCAGGACCAGTTTTAAGCCAGTTCTTGCTCAGAACATTCAGTATAAGGTACTTGTATACAAAGGTACTTAAGTACACCATTAAGTCAGATTTGAAAAATGAAGCATTTTTCTAGCCCTTTCCAAACTGTAGGTGGAAAAAATGATTTTAATTTCACTTTAGCCTAAACTGTTTAGCCTGGCCTACATATTGAAATAGTTTTGTGATTTACTTTGCTGTGAGCGCACACTAACCTCAATATGTAGTATGCCCTACTTTTATGTAATATCACCCTACCCTGTTGCACTGTGGCAATTTAGGCGTGACATATGAATATATATTTTTCCACCCATGCTTTACTGTCGTGCATTTAAACTTAAGTCTATACAGAGAACAGATGTGCTCTTGGCAGAAACATATTTTTTCATACATGTGGGCGGTGTCAATACACACTGGAGCAAACATATGAAATTTAAATTTCTATGACATAGTTGTACCTAAAGTTGTCATTTACAAGGAACTAAATAGGACAAATAGGAAGTTCTACTGGCCGACATATTTTATAGGGGAAGCATATGCACTTAACTATTATTTTGCATTTGTAAATTGCACTGAATCACAAAGCCAGCAAATCCAGACATGCAAAAATAGGGCGACTACATCACAAATGGGATCATTTCCAGGAACCTTGTTCAGAGATCTGAGATTGACACACATTCTCATCTTACTGTTTTTTGTGTGGAATTGCAGTAGACAATGACAGTGATGATTCAGCTCAACCACCCCATCAGAACACAATTTATTCAACAGCTCACTCAACTAATGCCTGGTGCTTAGCGGTCCACACCTCAATTTATGCTTATTCATCATACTTTTTCCTTTCAACTCGATGGCATGTTAAAAACCACAAAACATCCCCAATCCTTCTTGGAGATATAATCTTTCCTCTCCAGAACCTTCTTAAGATCATCATCATTATGCACAACCATATCCCCCAACCACAGGACTTGTTGGGCACAACCAGGCTTTAGCACAACACATATACTTCACCTTGTACTGCTCTTCCTCTGAAAGCAACTGTAGTTTCAAGGAAAAAGTCCAAATCAATTTTAGAACCATTTTACCCACCCATGTTGATATCTAATGGCTCAAATTCATATCCGCAGGGCACCTTGTAATAACTGTTATTTTGAACCTAGAATCTCTTGACACTGCCATAGCCTCCACAGTAAAATGCTTAACAGGATTATTGGGCAAAAACACACCTTGCTCATTTTACACTGACACACAAAGCATGATTTTTGAGATTGTTTGTCATCCTTGCTCAGCTTCATCCACAACTACATTGACTCTTCTGTTCTTAACAAATGCTTTGCAAACATGTGCAACATGCCCCAGTGTGCCACACTTTGCAGATCCTTTCCCTGCCACAGATACTGTATAAAGAAGTTGATGTGAAACCTTGACTCGCACATAAATATGAGTTGTCATTGACTCAACCTCTCAAAATTCCTTTTTTGGGAGGCCTTATTATAGTTGCCAGCAGTTTTGACCACGCACATGCGCCTACAAAATTCATGTCCAATTCTTTGCATAACTCTTTGGAATCCTCAATGCTATTAGCAATGTTCACAGCGGGATTCTTGCAAGTAAGTATCGTCTCTTGAATTCTTTTCTCATAGCATCTGTTTACCAGTTGGACCCTTATGGATTGGTCAATAACATTTAAAAATTTCACTTCGAAGCAGGAACTTTCAAGGAAGTAACATACATAGCCACAGTTTCCTTTGCAAGTTGATACCTACACAAACATTGTAAAAATGACGTATCCACACCACTAGACTGGGAGGTTTGGAACATTGATTCTATAGTCTCTTCACAGTGATTGATATTCGGTGAGCTCTTTGTCTTCATCCTCGGGAACAAAAACAGTCAACTGTTGAAATATTTCCTGGTCCTTCACGTCCAATAAGTGTTCAAGAATCCAGATTTTGTTTGTGAGGCTTAAATTTGATTCCATCTATGGCTCCTAATTATGCATTAAATTATCTGAACCAGCGTTTACATTTTATGGTTAGTTCTCCTGGTTACTGCAAGCACGGTGGGGTGGATATATATATATACTGCACCCCAAAGATGTAGATGAGAAAATGGAAAATGTGCACAAATGCTCAGTATAGATAGTTCACAGTTCAAATCGCTAATCGGTGTTTAAAACCAGAATAAAATTCACCAACGCAAGACAAAGTTGGTAGTGTTAGCATGGTAAGTTTGCTTCGAATGGCACTTACCTGCAATCCACCCACTCAGGTAGCTATCAAGAAAGAAACCTCAGTATTTCAAACCGTAGAAATGCAGCATTGGTACTGAATATGGGGCACATATATACGATGAAATCATGCTTTAACATATGTAGTCCTTCAACCCATTCTCCACTCTGTGCAATGATGTTTGTCCCTCTATTACACATGGGTTTCTTCTTTTCTGGGATGCTGTGATGAGGATGACACCGCCGAATAAATATTGCATTTGTTTACTTGCTGGAACTCCAGTTTTAGAGTTGGTTGCACTTGGCGATTGAACCCAACAGCAGCACTAAAGGCAGTCTGGATTCAGCAACTGTGATTTCCACTGAATGTAGAAACAGGGACATCTCCCTCAGATAGCAAAGCTAGAGAAAATTGCCCTACGTGCAATCATCTATTGATACACACTGCTTATCAATGCTGTCAACTGGTGGAAATAGATGCACTTCCAATTAACCTGGTCACCACTGTGGAAATGATGCCGGAGTGCTGGCAGAGTTAGGCAGATGTAGCGATTATTTAGTGGCACAGACAGCAGGACAGCAGCAACCATCAACTCCAGCCAGTCAACCCAATCTCTCCATCAAGTATCACCACATAGAGGCATTATTTCCCACAATGGCTCATTCTAGAAACCATATATGTCGTGGGATGTAATGCAGGCAAACCTGAATGTAATCCTGGCTTCCAATGGTAGCCAATGCAAACCTCTAAGCACTGGAGAAATGTGTTTGTCTTCTCTTGTATTCAATATCGACCTGGTTGCTGAATGAATAAAAGCTTCTATAGGGGTGATTACTGAGATGGGCTATCCAACAAATAATCATTGTCATAGACAGTTCTGGTAACCAGTAAATCTTGGACCACGAGGCAAATGTCATTTGCAAAATCAAAAGCTTATTTTCCTTGACGGAGTGCAGCACAGCTCTTCTGTGGATGTGACCCTTTCAATCTAATTTTCCATAGACAGTTGAGAATCTACCCTGACCCCTAGAGATTTTACTTCTTTGGAAAATGAGTTTGTGAAGCTCGCACTGTGAAGTTCACTCTAATACTATTGACAGTATGGCTTTTTAATGGCAGTTAAAACATCCAAGCTTTCATGTTTCCAGAAATATAACCAAGATCGTTATGTTAGAATTTTCAGACATTCCCTACCACATAATTTTTAGACCTGATATCCTTGGTGTTGTATTCCCACAAACATTTTGTCTTCAATTTTTGCTGAATTTGTTTTTGTTGAGTTTAGAACTCTGTGTACTTTACCGCTGCCAACGAGTGCTGAAGTGATTGTGCTCTCTCCTTTAAACATTGTAAAACTGGCCTACACCTAATTGATACATTACATTTACTTGTAAGTGCCTAGTAAATTATACTATATGTTTCCAGGGCCTGCTTGTGGGCCTGCAGCACTCAAAGTGCCATTCACGTTTAAAACATGTCTCAGGACTGCCACTGCAGTCTGTAGTGCAGTTTTTACTGCCATTCCGACTTGGCAAAAGAAAACACACACGCTCGCACACACGCACATGCACACACACACACACACACACACACCTCCTCCCCCCAAGGGGGATGCCCAACCAGAAGCGTACTACTCCCTAAGTAGCATACAACTCACAAAAGATACGTCTGGTGCCTACAATGAAAAAGAGGCAGAGACAACAGGGAAAGTAAGTATTGTGGGCAACAACTCTCCAATGGGGAGGATTTGTGGTGTTTTCAAAATGATGAATGAATGTTAACAGGAAGTGAGGGGTTGAGTGCAAGAAAAAATGCAAAAAGATAAAACTATCTCTGGAAGGGCTGGACAGCGTTTATTCGGATGCCCTCCAGGATAGGGTTAAAAATAAGATAGGACTGGGGGATTCTCAACACTATACCCCCTTAGTGTGGTCAAGATGTTTCTAGCAATCGTCGACCTCAATCAGGGTTCTTAGGCATTCATCAGGACCTAGATCATAAGTCACTCTGCTGCAAATAACAAGAAAGGAATCAAAAGTGAAAAGTAACAATCACCCGGAGGTATTAGCGGCAGGTGGGCCTGTCACTAGAGTTGGACCCCAAAGTTGTCATGTTGGGGATTATGGACATTCTGCAGGAGTCTCATGCCTTGTGATTTTATTGGTGACTTGTATGGTGGCTAGGAGAGACTTGGCGAGGCATTGAAGGGATGAGCAGGTGCCACCACTGCAGGAGTGGGTAAGGGGCATGGACGACTAGCGGCTAAGGAAAAATTGGAATTGAAAACACGGAGTGTTCTGCAGAAAGGTGAGTGGATATGGGCACCCTGGACTTGCTATAGAGGCCCCATGGATTGAACAGGACTAATTGTGAGCACGAGGGACTCAGTCTGTTCATGTTTAAGATTACCAGCATGTCTTTAGAATGGGAAATGTATCTTAGTTTTGGTGCATTGTTTGTTGCAATAATTGCCGCAAGGCACTCGAACGGAAGACCTTTGAGGACAAAGTTGTCTTTTGTGTTGATTATGGGGTTTAGCAAAATCAATAAAATATGTTACAAATTGGATTACAATGTCTGACTAGTTGTCAACTCTGCAATCTGATGATGGTGCTTCCTTATAAAAAACAAAGTAGATACTGTGCTATTATAGGTAGCCAATTAATGTGTGAAAGAGTGAGTTTTGGAGCTGGCATTTTGGGGAAAAACTTGAAAAGTTCTGTTTGTAAGAAAAGCCTGAATCCATTTAAGCGCTGCTCCACCTATTCCTATTTTGCTTAGTGTGTTTATAAGCACCGTCTGTGATATGGTGTCAAAGCAGCGCTCAAATCCAGTAGGATGATCGCCACCGTTTCCCCTTTGTCTAATTTCTGGCGGATTTCTTTGGTCACACCTAAGAGTGTAGTTTCTGTTGAGAAACCTGCTCTGAAGCCTGATTGCGAGGGGTGAAGCAGTTGGTGAATTGCTACATATTGTTTTAGGTGTATATGGATATGTTTTTCTAACATTTTTTATAGAATCGGAAGCAGTGAAATGGGGCGATAGTTTTTGGTATCGGATGTGTCTGCGTTTTTTTTTTTTAATAAGGGGTGAATCATAGCGTGTTTCCCGGGAGATGGAATTGTAGACTCTTTAAGTGAAGCATTAAGTAGATGAGTTAAGATTGACATCACTGAATGATTAAGTTGTTTAAGGATATTTGCTGGGATGGGGTCCTTCGGTGATCCTGATTTAATAGATTTAAGTAGCCCTTCTACACTATCTGTTGTTAATATGGGCCAGTCCATTAGAGTGTAGTCCATGGTTTTTTGACTAGGTTCATGTACCGCGTGAGAGGGGCAATCCTCAGGCATGGATACGTTCTGGTTCGTGGGGCTGTTTTGTTCAGATTCTTGTAGGATGATTTCTTGATAGATACCTTCCACTTTGTTCATAAAGAAGGTTGCCAGTTCTTCACATTTAGTTTGGGACAGGATAGGTGGTTTGGCTATTGTGTCTGAACCTGACAGAATTTATAATGTGTTGAATAGTGTTTTTGCACAGTTTGATGCTTTTGCGATAGTTAAGTTCAGGAACGTGGTACGTGCTTGCTTGCATTCTTTGTGATATTTACTGAGGGCTGTTTTATAAGCTTGTTTGGCAGTATGGTCATAGTTTCTCCTCCAATTTCTTTCTAATAATTTACAGCTTGCCTTTGAATTCTTTAAAGAATCATTGTACCATGGTGCTGGTGGATGATGGAGGGTTCTTTTAAGTTTTGAATCCACAGCTTCCATGAGCCAGCTTTGTACTGCCTTAGCAAGGGGATCTACCTTTTGCTCTAAGGATGGTTTATAAGCCCCCAGACAAGTATTTAATTTATCTATGTCCAACTTCTTCCAATTTCTTTGTATATTCTCTGCATTTTTTGTGTTTTTTGATGTGTTCTTATCATGTGGGGAAGTCAGGGAGAAATTTATCTGGTGGTGGTCGGACCAGATGGTTGGTAAGGCCGGTGAACAGATGATCGTATTTAAGTTCGAGAAGATAGGATCCAAGAAGTGTCCAGCTCTATGGGTTGGTCCTGCATTTACTAACTTTAGGTTTTGAGAAGCCATATCTGAGATAAGTCTGATACTATTTTTGCAGGTAGAGTCTTCTAAAAGGAGATTTAAATCTCCTAGGACTTTAAGATTTGCCTTACTAGTTATCTGGAATGAAATTTCTTCCATTAATATAGGAATCCAACTTGCAGTATGCTCTGAGGGTCGATACATAAGCCCCCCTTAGTAGATAAAATTGGGCGAGAGAGTGAATTTAAAAAGGGCAGCTTCGCAAGCTGTGATAGGAATTTGGTCAAGGGTGCAGCTAAACGTTTTTTTGAAAATTATAGCAATTCCCCCCCTATCTTTTTGATTCTGTCCACTCTTACTATAGCATAGTTAGGAGGTAAAGATACTGCTATATCCAGTCCTGAGCTCTCTTGGAGCCAAGTTTCCGTGAGAAAGACCGCATCAGGCTGGTCGTTTAGGAGGAGATCAAAGATATTTGCTTTGTGTTTGGGAAGTGAGCGACAGTTAATGCTTATCATCTTGTACATTTTTGATGGGGGTTTGTTACATTTGTTTGTATGTGGTGTCTTTATACTTCCATTTGATTTTAATTTAAATCCACAATGGTTACAAGTGAAAGCATCCAAGATGTCGTGGGCTCTAGTGCAATTAGACATAGGGGGTTTCCTGATAGTTTTTAGGAAGTTGGGGTCCTATGTGTAGGTCACTGTCTTTCTTGCTTGTTTAGGTGAAGGTGGAATAGATGACATCTCTGTTGTTTTTGTGCCAGGGGTTCTGGCCCTGGGCCCGGACCAGGCGCGGACGGGCGCAGACGGGCTTGCCTTTGGCACGCCGCCGGCGCGCCCGCTGCGCGAAGGCCCTGAGGTGTTCATTTTATGTCTACCTGTGCCACAACAACTAGCCCGCTGCCCGCTCGGATTTCCTCCCAAGATGGCGGCGGCAATTGGGCGGCAGTCCTGATCCTGAATTGTCAGACCCGGGTAAGCTTGAGGCAACAATACTATTTGTCAGACTTGCTTGGAGGTTAAAACGCATGTGAAAAGGAAAATCAAAATGATAATCCATAAACTGCACTCAATGTAGCAAGAGGCAGCACTCCATAGAAATTAAGCATTCGGTTGCGGAGCAGCAACTGCCGGGGCAAATCGTCTCGTGGTACAGGATGTGCATTCATTCTGAAATAAACAAAGTAGCAGAAGCACTCCGCCAACCAGAGCAAGCATCAAGGGAAATCCACCAAAGAGGCTGGAGAAAATCGAATGAAAAAATGCCGGAAACACACCGAATATAGCTTGGAAAGAAGTCACAAGACCACTACTAACAACTTTTAAAAAAAGTGAGCCAGCCCTGTTGTCGAGGAGGTCTAATAGTGTGAAGTAACTTCCCGAAATGCAGGGGCAGATCAGTATTTAATAAGGCATGCACTTCTGTGCTTCATGTGTTTGCCACAAGAAGGACAAATGTTTCATGGGCAGAAGTAAGGGCGACTTCTTTCTGGGACAAAAGAGCTCTTATTCGACTCATCTTGTTGATCTCTGCCTTCAAGGTTGGAATTGACAGCCAGATGGAAACATCCAGCTTCCCATGTGGAGGAGGAAACATTACGTTTTTACAACAAACTACACATTTGGAGACTGTAACGATTTAAGGAATTCCTGCCAGCATACCAAAACAATCTACATTATTTAAAAGTAAATAACTACCGTTTGCTAGTAATGTGAACGTGGGTGTGATAGCAGGTGTCGGTGTACCTTTCAAGATACAAGCCAAATTAGGCGCATTCTGATTACACGAACCATGCAACTGGATATTCCTACACACTAACGAGTGATCAATCAATCAATCAATCAATCAGGAGTTTGTTAAAGCGCGACTACTCACCCGTAAGGGTCTCAAGGCGCTAGGGGTGGTGGGGTTGGGGGGTGCAGGTTCCATTCCATCAAGGAGGGGGTCTGTCGAAGAGCCAGGTTTTGAGGTTTCTTGCGAAGATGGGGAGCGATGTTGTCTGTCTGAGGTGGAGCGGAAGGGCGTTCCATGCTTTGGCCGCGAGGAAGGAGAAGGAGCGGCCTCCCGATCTGGTCTTTCTGGTGCGGGGGACCATGGCGTAGGAAAGCTGGGCTGATCGTAGGGTCCTTTGGGGTGCGGGGAATTTGAGTCGGCTATTCAGGTATGCTGGTCCGGTGCCGTGGAGGGCCTTGTGTGCGTGGGTGAGCATCTTAAAGGTGATTCTCGCCTCGATGGGGAGCCAGTGGAGTGTGCGCAGGTGCTGGGAGATGTGGCAGTGTTTTGGCAGGTTGAGGACCAGTCTTGCGGCGGAGTTCTGGATGTTCTGTAGCTTGCGGATGAGGTTTTTGTTTATTCCGGCGTAGAGTGCGTTGCCGTAGTCGAGTCTGCTGGTGACCAGGGCGTGAGTGACTGTCTTTCGGTGTTCGAGGGGGATCCATTTGAAGGTCTTACGAAGGAGGCGGAGGGTGTGGAAGCAGGAAGATGAGACAGAGTTGATCTGGTGGTCCATTTTGAGCTCGGAGTCCAGGATGATTCCCAGGTTGCGTACGTGGTCTGTGGGGGTTTGCGGGTTTCCGAGGGTGGTGGGCCACCAGGTGTCGCTCCAGGCGTCGGGGTTTGGGCCCATGATGAGTACTTCTGTTTTGTTGGTGTTTAGTTGAAGGCAGCTGTTTTTCATCCATTTGGCGACGGCTTCCATGCCTTCTCGAAAGTTGCGTCTGGCGGTGTTGGGCTCGTTGGATAGGGAGAGGATGAGCTGGGTGTCGTCTGCATATGACACGATGTTGAGTCCGTAGGTTCTGACGATGGGGGCAAGTAGAGCCATGTAGACGTTGAAGAGCGTCGGGCTGAGGGAGGAGCCCTGGGGGACTCCGCAGGTGATCAGTGTGGGGTCCGAGAGGAAAGGGGGGAGTCTGACCCGCTGCGTCCTGCCGGAGAGGAAGGAGCAGATCCAGTCGAGGGCCTTGTCCTGGATTCCTGCATTGTAGAGTCTGCGTATTAGGGTGCGGTGGGAGACTGTGTCGAACGCCGCTGATAGGTCGAGGAGGATGAGGGCTACTGTTTCTCCTTTGTCCAGTAAGGTGCGGATGTCGTCTGTTGCGGCGAGGAGGGCGGTTTCCGTACTGTGGTTTTTTCTGAAGCCGGATTGGGAGGAGTCGAGGATGTTGTGTTCTTCAATGAATGTGGCGAGTTGGCTGTTGATGGCTTTCTCGATGACTTTCGCTGGGAACAGGAGCAGGGAGATGGGTCTGTAGTTTTTGAGGTCGGTGGGGTCCGCTGAGGGTTTCTTTAGGAGGGGGTTGACCTCGGCGTGTTTCCAGTCGTCGGGGAACGAGGCAGTCGCCAGGGAGCGGTTGATGGTTTGGCGGAGCATGGGCGCGATGGTGTTGGCGGCTCTGTTGAAGATGTGGTGGGGGCAGGGGTCCGTGGGCGCCCCTGAGTGGATTGACTTCATTGTCTTCAGTGTGTCTTCAGTGGTGTGGGCTGTCCAGTCATCAATCGCTGGTTTCCGGGTGTCGGGGGTGGTTGGTGAGGGTTCAGTGTGTTGGTTGTCTTCGTCGAAGTTGTCGTAGATGCTCTTGATTTTGTGGTGGAAAAAGATGCTGAGTTTGTCGCAGAGGTCTTGTGAGGGAGGGATGTCGGTAGACTCGCTGGTGGGTTGGGCGAACTCCTTGATGATGCTGAAGAGTTCCTTGCTGTTGTGTGCGTGGGTGGAGATTCTGTCTTCAATCGCTTTGTCGATCAGGTGTTGTTGTGCATTCTTCACCATTCAAATAAACCTCTTTTCCCTTCCTCAGGCACCTATAGGTAAATGGTAGTGACCAAGCTTCATGGAGATAAGCGGTACCCAGAGGCTCATACCTGCCAATAGCATAGTACTTCATGCAAGCTTCGAACTTGAACAGAGGGAAAGGTGATGTTATTAGCCCATGTACGAGCCACACAGCAGAATTTGTCTCAGCCACAGAAAACAGCAAAGGTTCTAATTTTTCAATATGTAACATAGAAAAAGTTGCAAGTTTCATAGACATAAATTGCTGTTTGTCAGTCAAATTAAAAGGGACAAACTATGAGAACGTGTTCATGTTGTCCCAAGGAACTCTCCCAGCCTTTAACGTTTGTAAAGTCCATGCATACTGCAAAATGGAACACAATTGATTTTGCCAATGGTTCAAAACAGAGACATCTTCTTGCACAATATCAACAACAGGCGAAACAATATTATCCAAAGTGTAAATGTGGGAAGAGAGCGTGTTAATGCTGTTATCTACAACTGCTAGCACTTTTTCTAAATTAGCTTGATCTACAGCTCTTAAGCGGGAAGCAGCCTCAATTTGGGACAGTTTCCAAACTTCATTGTAAATAGCATATATCCACCTTTTGGATCTGCCAGAAGCAGGGCCCTTAACAAAGTCATTCAGATCAACATTGTCTGTCAATTTAGACAAATGAAGCTTAACTGACGCTAAAGTGGAGTGTTTGAACCAATTCTGACACAGCTTGCCTACTGAATAGGTAGTCACAGAATGGTCACTCTCAAAATGGGGATCCACCCTAACCTGTGTGTAGCCAGGGGCTAAACCCAGAAAGCGATGTTGGCAAGAATCCGCACTTCTGTGCCACAACAGCCAACCTTTAGGATCCAAACTTGATATGTTAAAAGTAGAATTTAGTAACAGGGCCTGTAATTCTCCAATTGAAATTCTGGTATTATTATCCTAACCTGGTTATTCTTCCAATGCTGGAAAAGAAGGGGCATTTGAATTTTTTAGTTGTAGCCAATCCAAAGCAGGTGGTCTGTGAAATAGTCGAATTCAAAAACAACATGTGGTTCGGGATGAGGCATGCACAATGCAAAGCCTCAGTGCCTTGCACTTGCCAACTTTTAGAACCCCAAACAGATTTAAGATCAATAGTATCTTTCCACAGTTCATAGCCCCCAATAGGTAATTGGTCAAGAAAGGACTTGGAATATAATATTTTTGTGTGGGTCAGTCTAACTTTGGAAGAGGACTTTTCGGTCATCCTAAAATAAATGCGTTAGGATTTGACTGATTGAAATCAGTAAAATAAGTGAATCTCTTTGAAAGAGAATTTGAGCTGCCTTCCACTGGAGCGGGGCAATGGTCCAATTGCATATAATTAACCATATTTCTCCTTGTGTTCGCCTTATGCAGGTAGTGGTTGCCATAGTGTTGATAACAGAACAAATCACCATAATTAGCTGAATCTAAGTATAAATCCTCAGCATCAAAAGCAGCATAATATTTCAAATCTGAAAATAAAGCCTGTACGGCTTGAACATCCCAATCATCAGAGTGAATATTTTGTTTTATCACATCCCCCATAGAAACTCTTAGAACATTCGGGACATTTATAACCTCTGTAGGACCATCTATTTGAAATTTAACGATTCAGAAAAGGGGGTGGTGATGAACAGAGTGTCTGAATTAAGCAGACCACTCTTACCCAGTCCAAAGATCAGGGCTTGATTCATCACCGTTATTTATCTCACTGCACCATCCCAGTTCAGAACCTGGCTATATGCAAATCAGTCTGTCCCTGGCCCAGTGCATCATGGGAACAGGGCGGACTAAACTACAAAGCCAATTCTTCACCAGAAAGGAGACAAGCTACTGGGGACCGGTTTCTGGCATTTCAGCCGTTGTCGGCCCTGCTTGCTTGAATCCTGATGGTGCAGTGAGAAAGGGACTCATGTCTGAGTATACCCTGCCACACCTATAGTGGCCAAAAATGATTCAGAAAAGGGGGTGGTGAGGAACAGAGTGTCTGAAATAAGCAGACCACTCTTACCCAGTCCAAAGATCAGGGCTTGATCCATCACCGTTATTTATCTCACTGCACCATCCCAGTTCAGAACCTGGATATATGCAAATCAGTCTGTCCCTGGCCCAGTGCATCATGGAAACAGGGCAGACTAAACTACCAAGCCAATTCTTCACCAGAAAGGAGACAAGCTACAGGGGACCGGTTTCTGGCATTTCAGCCGTCGTCGGCCCGGCTTGCTTGAATCCTGATGGTGCAGTGAGAAAGGGACTCATGTCTGAGTATACCCTGCCACACCTATAGTGGCCAAAAACGATTCAGAAAAGGGGGTGGTGATGAACAGAGTGTCTGAATTAAGCAGACCACTCTTACCCAGTCCAAAGATCAGGGCTTGATCCATCACCGTTATTTATCTCACGGCACCATCCCAGTTCAGAACCTGGCTATATGCAAATCAGTCTGTCCCTGGCCCAGTGCATCATGGGAACAGGGCAGACTAAACTACCAAGCCAATTCTTCACCAGAAAGGAGACAAGCTACCGGGACCGGTTTCTGGCAAATTCAGCCGTCGTCGGCCCGGCTTGCTTGAATCCTGATGGTGCAGTGAGAAAGGGACTCATGTCTGAGTATACCCTGCCACACCTATAGTGGCCAAAAACGATTCAGAAAAGGGGGTGGTGATGAACAGAGTGTCTGAATTAAGCAGACCACTCTTACCCAGTCCAAAGATCAGGGCTTGATCATCACCGTTATTTATCTCACTGCACCATCCCAGTTCAGAACCTGGCTATATGCAAATCAGTCTGTCCCTGGCCCAGTGCATCATGGGAACAGGGCAGACTAAACTACCAAGCCAATTCTTCACCAGAAAGGAGACAAGCTACGGGGGACCGGTTTCTGGCATTTCAGCCGTCGTCGGCCCGGCTTGCTTGAATCCTGATGGTGCAGTGAGAAAGGAACTCATGTCTGAGTATACCCTGCCTCACCTATAGTGGCCACCCCCTTTTCTGAATCATTTTTGTCCACCATAAGCGTGGAAGGGTATACTCGGATGTGAGTCCCTAGCTCATTGCACCATCAGGATTCAAGCAAGCCGGGCCGAAGACGGCTGAAATGCCAGAAACCGGTCCCCGGTAGCTTGTTTCCTTCCCAGTATAAGAATTGGCTTGGTAGTTTGGTCTGCCCTGTTCCCATGATGCACTGGGCCAGGGTCAGACTAATTTGCATATAGCCAAGTTCTGAGCTGGGATGGTGCAGTGAGCTAAAAAACGGTGATGGATCAAGCCCTGATCTTTAGACTGGGTAAAAGTGGTCTGCTTAATTCAGACACTCTGGTCATCACCACCCCCTTTTCTGAATCATTTTTGTCCACCATAAGCGTGGAAGGGTATACTCAGATGTGAGTCCCTAGCTCATTGCACCATCAGGATTCAAGCAAGCCGGGCCGAAGACGGCTGAAATGCCAGAAACCGGTCCCCGGTAGCTTGTTTCCTTCCCAGTATAGGAATTGGCTTGGTAGTTTGGTCTGCCCTGTTCCCATGATGCACTGGGCCAGGGTCAGACTAATTTGCATATAGCCAAGTTCTGAGCTGGGATGGTGCAGTGAGCTAAAAAACGGTGATGGATCAAGCCCTGATCTTTGGACTGGGTAAGAGTGGTCTGCTTAATTCAGACACTCTGTTCATCACCACCCCCTTTTCTGAATCATTTTTGTCCACCATAAGCGTGGAAGGGTATACTCAGATGTGAGTCCCTAGCTCATTGCACCATCAGGATTCAAGCAAGCCGGGCCGAAGACGGCTGAAATGCCAGAAACCGGTCCCCGGTAGCTTGTTTCCTTCCCAGTATAAGAATTGGCTTGGTCGTTTGGTCTGCCCTGTTCCAATGATTCACTGGGCCAGGGTCAGACTAATTTGCATATAGCCAAGTTCTGAGCTGGGATGGTGCAGTGAGCTAAAAAACGGTGATGGATCAAGCCCTGATCTTTGGACTGGGTAAGAGTGGTCTGCTTAATTCAGACACTCTGTTCATCACCACCCCCTTTTCTGAATCATATTTGAAATTTAACAGCATCCCATACAATCCCATCTAAAATGGTCCAAGCAGTAATGTTTATAAAACTCAGGTCCCTCTTCAATCTGTGTGAGAAGGAATGGGGTGCCAATGTTCCATTAATATGTCGAATAGCAGTCCTCTCTTCAACGTAGTGTCCATTCACAAGACGGAAAAAATACACCACAAATCCAATTGACATGAACAAAAAAATGTAAGAAAGTAGCAATTAAATGTAAGTACAAGGAGAAATCAAAAAATGTTTTTAAACCATGTTGCAAAAACAGAAAATTTTGAAGGAGACTTCGATGTGGTAGAGTTAGTTTCAACTGAAAATCTGGACTCAGTGGCCAAGCATGTTTGTAAATCGGGCTACGATAAGTTTGTGGGGTAAGTATACTCAGTCTCATCAAGATGAGCATCCGGTGGGGTATTCAATAAAGAACTTGAAATTGCAGGAATCTCAATGGCAACATCAAACCTGTTGCTAGGAGCCGGAGCCAAATCAGAATTTCTCAATATCGATTGACAGGAGACCGCAGGTGTCATACTAAGAAGAATCGGCCACTCTGTGTAATTTGACATTGTCAATTGAGATGTACCTTTTTTCCTTTCGACCTGGAAGTGGAGGTAAAATGACTGTTCTTGTGCCCTGCAGGCCAAGTACAGGAACTTGAGCTCGATATGAGGGACTGTTAGAACTGGGATTTCTGGTTGGCTAAGGCTTACACCAAAGCCAGGCAGGAAACATCATTCTAGTCAGGGCAAGGGAGTCACACGCCAAGATAACCCCTGCTCACCCCCTTGGTAGCTTGGCACGAGCAGACAGGCTTATCCCAGAGGCAGTGTAAAGCATTTGCGCATTCACACAACAGCAACAACATCCTAGGCACACCACAAAAGGAACTTCACACAAGGTTATATAAAAATAACTTTTGTATTGTCAAAACACATCAGATAGTAATCACACAATATACATTGTGCCAACTGGCACAGGAAATATTCACAAGGGATTATTTACACCAGGACAGGGCCAAGTGGGCCACTGTCAGAATCAGCACTTAGTAGAACTAGCACTTAGAAGAACTGAAACACCACATAACAATAATAGATCACAACCAGTAACCACTGGTAACAGGTAGGTACACACTACGCAATACTAATAACCATAGGCCTAGATCACGCATGGACACATAACCTCTCTAGTATAACATACTAGGCAAAGCAAACTTCTAAGCATAAGCACCTTTAGAAGTGTAACATAGGCGTAAAGGCAAAGCACATTACGCATAATCACATTTAGGCCTAAACAGTATAACTTCAGTAGGCAATCTCTCACTAGTCTAAACACATTAGACTCTCCCCCTAAGCATAACTCACATTTAGGGGCGTGACTCACAGTGAAGTAAACTCTCACTAACATAAACCTACATAGGTAAAATAACCTCATAATCATAGTAACATCACATGGCGCAAAAATCATATTAGGCAATTACCATTATAAACATAGTAAAATCACATTGCGCAAAAATCACATTGGGGCCTTGCGCCCTACCCACATACCAGCCCCCTGACCAACTGGCCATCTCAAGAAGGGGCTCAAATGCCCTGTGTCCAGAATGTCAGGGCGCGCTGCCAATGCAGCGCCAGTCAGGGGTGCGCCACCGGCGCAAAGCTAAACGTTGCAGCTGCCCACTACTTGCTGAGCAGCTGGGAACAGCAACAGGGCCTAAACGTTGCAGATGGCACTAAGTGCTGCGCAGCTGTAGCAGGCCTGGCATCACCGTGCCATCTCTGTCCCACATAGGGACTCTCTCTTTCACATTGCGCCTTAACGGTGCAGCTGCCCACTACTTGCTGGGCAGCTGTAAATCCACGGGGGCCTGGCACCACTGTGCCGCCTCTGTCCCTCTCAGGGACTTTCTACAAACATGGCACCACTATACCACACCACCGGGGGGAATAGGGCCCCTCTGGGCTCAGCAAGAAATGATTGCCCCCTGGTTGGAGTCCCTCGTGGACTCGAAATACACAAATGTCCCCAGGAGCCATCTGGCTCCGAAAACGAATGGGGCGGGGAGCCACCTTGGCTCCTTAAGGCAAACATGCCCTTGAGCCTCTCAGGCTCCTAAAACAAATAGGGCCCCCTTAGAACTTTGTGGGCTCTAACAACAACTGTGGCTCTGTGAGCCTCTCGGGGCTCGGAGAACAAATCTGGCGCCTTGAGCAACTGCTGGGCCTTTGTTGGAGCCCCGCGGCTCAGTACTAACATTGGGGCAGCCCACTGCCCTCCGGGGCTGCCCTAAATGTACCAGCGTACCAGGGCCGGACTTAGACCAAAACACCAAAGCCCCACCGGTCCTGTGCAACGGGGACTCCTCTGGTCTCTTCTCTGAGGCCGGGGATCCTTCACTTGCGGCGGGTGCGGACACCGGCAATGTGCCCTGCGCCCCCTCCGCCCTCTGCTTACTACTGGCTGGTGCCTGCGGGGCTCTCCCTCAGCAATGGGAGCCCCGCACCGGCGGCACCGTCAGCCATCACCCTGGTGCCTTCCTCTTCCCGCCGCACCTCGTCTTCCGTCTGCGGCCCCGCCCACATCCAGGCGGGCCGCGGACGTGGCGGCCATTTCAGAAACGGCTCGGGCCGTAGCGGTGATCCTCCTGGTGCCAACTGAGGGGTGGGCACCCTCGATTCCAAAAACAGACTGGACACCTGCTAAGGGCGCTTCACACAGGGTGGCACCCGCAAGGAATTTGGCAACACACAAAAGATGTAGGGTGGGCACCTGCGCACCCTGGGGCTCACGAAGGGCAGGAGCGCTTCCCACAGAGGGAAAACGACAGCGCTCTGCCCCAGGAAAAGTAGAATAAAGCGCTCTCAGCGCTAGAGGACCAACAAGGTCCAAGTAGAAATAAAGCTCTCTCAGCGCTAGAGGACCAACAAGATGCAAGTAGAAATAAAGCGCTCCCCAGCACTAGAGACAGACCAGTCCAGGACAAAGGTCAGGCCCCCAAAGGTTTCAGGGACATCCATCAGGCATCCAGGGGCTGGGCAGGGCCCAGGGAGGCAAGCCTTCCCCTGGGCCCAAGCAGCAGCACGCCCCTGGCAGGATTCAAGTAGCAAGACAAGAACCTTTTCAGAGTGTCACAGCACCCTTTTTATACCCCAAATCCTTTGTCTAGCAGGGTTCAGGCAAAGTGAAAACCAGCTACAACTGGTTATGGGGAACTCCTTTGACTGGCCAGGCTAGGGACATCAGATGCACCACAGGGGTTTGAGCCAGCATTGTAGAGGGAAAACCCAGCCCTATTCAGGTCCCAGGTGTACCCCTCCCTCACATCAGCATGCTAATCTCTCCATTCACCACTGGGGCAGACCCATCTTGACTCCTGGAACCAGGCTCACCAGCCAGCTCCAGCCAATCACACGCCAGACATTAATTACACAAACATGCCAACTTCTAGACACAATCATGCCGCATACATCATTGTGCAGCATTCAATCTCACGAGTTCGCACATACCAAACTCGACCCTGCACTCCCCACACATCAGGAACTACCATGGTCACACATATTCCCAATGTATTCCTATGGCAGGGCAGGTCACTCACCACACACATAGAGAGCGCACGTACTTTACACTGGACCACAGTGAAAAAGTGCGCAGGGACCTAAAATCACCAACACCAGGTTATAGAAACAGGCTAGGCAAAAGCAAAAAGTTTCCGGGTGAACCTGCCAAAGGGGCCGGGTCCAATAGGGACAAAATTCTTTCTTGGTCTCGATCTTCTCTTGGAGCAGTTCTCCAACTCTGGGTAGCCAGCCAACTACTGGAATCTGCAACGCAGCATCAGATGTGGAGGGCAAGTGTTCCTTTGCAAGACTGTCTCTTGTCTCTTGTAGATTCTGTAAAACATTACAATGTTCATCTATATCAAAGGGGGCAGCGCCGTCCGCTGGTCTGGACCTTCACGGTCTGGGACAAACATTTTGATACTAAAGAGCATCTCGTATGGGGTCCGCCCAACCAGAGACCTTCTAGGGAGATTATTAAGTGCACGTTGTACGCTATTGAGATGGGCCAGCCAGTTCCTGCCAGTACCTATAACCCTAGCTGTCAATGATTGCTTCAAGTCACGGTTCATCCGCTCCACAACACTATTATCCTCAGGTCGTTATGGAGATGAAAATTTGACTTGGACCCCTAATGAACTCATGGCATCCTAGTACGCCTTAGAGGCGAACGCTGGACCCTGGTCCGAATGGAAGGTGCCACACGCATAAATTCCCAAAAAGACATGCAAATCTTTTCTGACAGTTCGTGAATCAGCACTTCGGTGGGGCCACACCCATACAAAGTGCATGCAAGAATCAACTGCAACTAAGATCTACTTATATGCAGTATCTGAAGAAAAAGGACTGCAGTGATCCAAATAGACACAACAAAGTGGTTTTATTGGAAATGTACAACTGTGTCAGGGGTGGACGCGCATCAGACGAAGGCTTGATCTGCTGACAAATGTCACATTGAAGAACATAATCATGTGTCTGCCCCGCCCCCAAAAGCGAAATTGTAACTGAGATACAGTGGCCAAAATGCCCACATGAGCGGATGCAACACCCTCGTGGGCAGCTGTAATCAGTGCTGACCTGCGGTCGGCGTTGGGAATCAATCTGTCACCAACGTCTGGTATTTTCACACAAGGAACTTTATCAGGACGTAAATGATAAGAATACTTTGAAGGAAATCCAGAAGGATATTTACTTCCCTTCTCAGTAGCGGCAATTGCTGCCAAGATGTCATCATCCATCTTACTTTTGGTACGTGTAACTGCTGCAACCAAATATGTCGAAACTGCTGTCTTTGCATCCTCATCGGCCAAACTATTGCCAACAGCGTGAACTCCCACATACTGATGACCAAGAGTATGAATTACAAACATGAGCTGCAGTTTCTCTTTAAGTTTAGCCACTCGAACTCAGATCATTTTGTGTTTTATTGTGCTACCCTTGGAGTCACAATAGTCATTCTGTGCCCAAAAGAACAGATTGTCATTGTAAGACTGGACACAGTAGTAAGAGTCACTCACAATAAGAGTAGTCACACCAGGGTTATCGTACTCCAATGCAAGCATAAGAGCACAGAGCTCCGCTAACTGGGCGGTACAGTCCCCTAATGTCTGTGTATGCATGACATCGGACTTGAATTCTGCATCCACCATGGTACCAATCACAATAGCGCAAGCTGAGATGTATGCGTGCTTAGATCCATGCGCAACTTGCGCAGAACCATCAGTGTAAATGATTCAATGGAAATCCTCCAAAGGGCGCATAGTCAAATGGGCAGGATGAACAAATTCCTACTGCAAATACTCCTGCAACCGTAATGAGGCATCAAAATGAACGTGACATCCAGAGACGTCAATGATGTTGCCCATTGTATCCAACGTGGGTGAAAAGCTTTAGAATTAGTTACACT
Organism: Lissotriton vulgaris; assembly: GCF_964263255.1. NCBI lineage: Eukaryota > Metazoa > Chordata > Amphibia > Caudata > Salamandridae > Lissotriton > Lissotriton vulgaris. The sequence goes on from NC_141685.1 coordinate 501,380,687, forward strand.
GGCTTTCGTCACTGCCTGCAAGGTAGAATATAGGGCAACAACCAACATGCCTTTTCCCTGCGACAGTGCGCGTTCCTTCAGAATCTCCATTTCCACCGCTGTCAAAACTTTTTTCACAGTGGAAAACTGCATTTCAGCCGAAGTGTACAAGTGTGACTTGTAAGCGATAGGTACTGTGTCACCTTCGTTAAAAGCAAGGTACGTGAAACCACCCGCCCCAGGGACGATTCTTATCACCAGGTTGGTGTGGTTATCACGATTCAGTAAGAATTTAGATTCTAGCAGATCAGCCTGCAAAGATTGCAAAATGGCTGAATGTTGAGGCAGCTAGCACGATTTGGTAAAAGTTGGTTGTATCAAAGCATACACAGGCTTGATACGTGGGCAAAGTCAGGAATGTAAATACGCCCGAAATTTAAAAAATCCCAGCAAGTATTGAAATTTCTGCAGTGTTGTAGGAGCGCGCGGTTGTGCTAATTTCTCCAAGCAGTGAGTTAAGTCAAGTCAAGTCAAGAGATTTATAAAGCGCGCTACATACCCATAGGGTCTCAAGGCGCTAGAGGAAGGGTGCGGAGTTACATGTCGAATATCCAAGTTTTAAGTTGTTTTCTGAATGCTAGGTGGTTCTGAGTAAGGCGAAGGTGAGTGGGAAGTGAGTTCCATGTTTTAGCTGCCAGGTAGGAGAAGGATCTACCTCCCATGGTGGTTTTGTTGATGCGAGGTACAGTGGCAAGGGCTTGGTTGGAGGATCGTAGCTGACGGGAGGGGCTGTAGAAGGACAGTCATCCGCTCCACAACACTATTATCCTCAGGTTGTTATGGAGATGAAAATTTGACTTGGACCCCTAATGAACTCATGGCATCCTAGTACGCCTTAGAGGCGAACGCTGGACCCTGGTCCGAATGGAAGGTGCCACACGCATAAATTCCCAAAAAGACATGCAAATCTTTTCTGACAGTTCGTGAATCAGCACTTCGGTGGGGCCACACCCATACAAAGCGCATGCAAGAATCAACTGCAACTAAGATCTACTTATATGCAGTATCTGAAGAAAAAGGACTGCAGTGATCCAAATAGACACAACAAAGTGGTTTTATTGGAAATGTACAACTGTGTCTGGGGTGGACACGCATCAGACGAAGGCTTGATCTGCTGACAAATGTCACATTGAAGAACATAATCATGTGTCTGCCCCGCCCCCAAAAGCGAAATTGTAACTGAGATACAGTGGCCAAAATGCCCACATGAGCGGATGCAACACCCTCGTGGGCAGCTGTAATCAGTGCTGACCTGCGGTCGGCGTTGGGAATCAATCTGTCACCAACGTCTGGTATTTTCACACAAGGAACTTTATCAGGACTTAAATGATAAGAATACTTTAAAGGAAATCCAGAAGGATATTTACTTCCCTTCTCAGTAGCGGCAATTGCTGCCAAGATGTCATCATCCATCTTACTTTTGGAACGTGTAACTGCTGCAACCAAATATGTCGAAACTGTTGTCTTTGCATCCTCATCGGCCAAACTATTGCCAACAGCGTGAACTCCCACATACTGATGACCAAGAGTATGAATTACAAACATGAGCTGCAGTTTCTCTTTAAGTTTAGCCACTCGAACCCAGATCATTTTGTGTTTTATTGTGCTACCCTTGGAGTCACAATAGTCATTCTGTGCCCAAAAGAACAGATTGTCATTGTAAGACTGGACACAGTAGTAAGAGTCACTCACAATAAGAGTAGTCACACCAGGGTTATCGTACTCCAATGCAAGCATAAGAGCACAGAGCTCCGCTAACTGGGCGGTACAGTCCCCTAATGTCTGTGTATGCATGACATCGGACTTGAATTCTGCATCCACCATGGTACCAATCACAATAGCGCAAGCTGAGATGTATGCATGCTTAGATTCATGCGCAACTTGCGCAGAACCATCAGTGTGAATGATTCAATGGAAATCCTCCAAAGGGCGCATAGTCAAATGGGCAGGATGAACAAATTCCTACTGCAAATACTCCTGCAACCGTAATGAGGCATCAAAATGAACGTGACATCCAGAGACGTCAATGATGTTGCCCATTGTATCACACCCATACAAAGCGCATGCAAGAATCAACTGCAACTAAGATCTACTTATATGCAGTATCTGAAGAAAAAGGACTGCAGTGATCCAAATAGACACAACAAAGTGGTTCTATTGGAAATGTACAACTGTGTCTGGGGTGGACGCGCATCAGACGAAGGCTTGATCTGCTGACAAATGTCACATTGAAGAACATAATCATGTGTCTGCCCCGCCCCCAAAAGCGAAATTGTAACTGAGATACAGTGGCCAAAATGCCCACATGAGCGGATGCAACACCCTCGTGGGCAGCTGTAATCAGTGCTGACCTGCGGTCGGCGTTGGGAATCAATCTGTCACCAACGTCTGGTATTTTCACACAAGGAACTTTATCAGGACTTAAATGATAAGAATACTTTAAAGGAAATCCAGAAGGATATTTACTTCCCTTCTCAGTAGCGGCAATTGCTGCCAAGATGTCATCATCCATCTTACTTTTGGAACATGTAACTGCTGCAACCAAATATGTCGAAACTGCTGTCTTTGCATCCTCATCGGCCAAACTATTGCCAACAGCGTGAACTCCCACATACTGATGACCAAGAGTATGAATTACAAACATGAGCTGCAGTTTCTCTTTAAGTTTAGCCACTCGAACCCAGATCATTTTGTGTTTTATTGTGCTACCCTTGGAGTCACAATAGTCATTCTGTGCCCAAAAGAACAGATTGTCATTGTAAGACTGGACACAGTAGTAAGAGTCACTCACAATAAGAGTAGTCACACCAGGGTTATCGTACTCCAATGCAAGCATAAGAGCACAGAGCTCCGCTAACTGGGCGGTACAGTCCCCTAATGTCTGTGTATGCATGACATCGGACTTGAATTCTGCATCCACCATGGTACCAATCACAATAGCGCAAGCTGAGATGTATGCGTGCTTAGATCCATGCGCAACTTGCGCAGAACCATCAGTGTAAATGATTCAATGGAAATCCTCCAAAGGGCGCATAGTCAAATGGGCAGGATGAACAAATTCCTACTGCAAATACTCCTGCAACCGTAATGAGGCATCAAAATGAACGTGACATCCAGAGACGTCAATGATGTTGCCCATTGTATCCAACGTGGGTGAAAAGCTTTAGAATTAGTTACACTGGCTTTCGTCACTGCCTGCAAGGTAGAATATAGGGCAACAACCAACATGCCTTTTCCCTGCGACAGTGCGCGTTCCTTCAGAATCTCCATTTCCACCGCTGTCAAAACTTTTTTCACAGTGGAAAACTGCATTTCAGCCGAAGTGTACAAGTGTGACTTGTAAGCGATAGGTACTGTGTCACCTTCGTTAAAAGCAAGGTACGTGAAACCACCCGCCCCAGGGACGATTCTTATCACCAGGTTGGTGTGGTTATCACGATTCAGTAAGAATTTAGATTCTAGCAGATCAGCCTGCAAAGATTGCAAAATGGCTGAATGTTGAGGCAGCTAGCACGATTTGGTAAAAGTTGGTTGTATCAAAGCATACACAGGCTTGATACGTGGGCAAAGTCAGGAATGTAAATACGCCCGAAATTTAAAAAATCCCAGCAAGGATTGAAATTTCTGCAGTGTTGTAGGAGCGCGCGGTTGTGCTAATTTCTCCAAGCAGTGAGTTAAGTCAAGTCAAGTCAAGAGATTTATAAAGCGCGCTACATACCCATAGGGTCTCAAGGCGCTAGAGGAAGGGTGCGGAGTTACATGTCGAATATCCAAGTTTTAAGTTGTTTTCTGAATGCTAGGTGGTTCTGAGTAAGGCGAAGGTGAGTGGGAAGTGAGTTCCATGTTTTAGCTGCCAGGTAGGAGAAGGATCTACCTCCCATGGTGGTTTTGTTGATGCGAGGTACAGTGGCAAGGGCTTGGTTGGAGGATCGTAGCTGACGGGAGGGGCTGTAGAAGGACAGTCATCCGCTCCACAACACTATTATCCTCAGGTTGTTATGGAGATGAAAATTTGACTTGGACCCCTAATGAACTCATGGCATCCTAGTACGCCTTAGAGGCGAACGCTGGACCCTGGTCCGAATGGAAGGTGCCACACGCATAAATTCCCAAAAAGACATGCAAATCTTTTCTGACAGTTCGTGAATCAGCACTTCGGTGGGGCCACACCCATACAAAGCGCATGCAAGAATCAACTGCAACTAAGATCTACTTATATGCAGTATCTGAAGAAAAAGGACTGCAGTGATCCAAATAGACACAACAAAGTGGTTTTATTGGAAATGTACAACTGTGTCTGGGGTGGACGCGCATCAGACGAAGGCTTGATCTGCTGACAAATGTCACATTGAAGAACATAATCATGTGTCTGCCCCGCCCCCAAAAGCGAAATTGTAACTGAGATACAGTGGCCAAAATGCCCACATGAGCGGATGCAACACCCTCGTGGGCAGCTGTAATCAGTGCTGACCTGCGGTCGGCGTTGGGAATCAATCTGTCACCAACGTCTGGTATTTTCACACAAGGAACTTTATCAGGACTTAAATGATAAGAATACTTTAAAGGAAATCCAGAAGGATATTTACTTCCCTTCTCAGTAGCGGCAATTGCTGCCAAGATGTCATCATCCATCTTACTTTTGGAACGTGTAACTGCTGCAACCAAATATGTCGAAACTGTTGTCTTTGCATCCTCATCGGCCAAACTATTGCCAACAGCGTGAACTCCCACATACTGATGACCAAGAGTATGAATTACAAACATGAGCTGCAGTTTCTCTTTAAGTTTAGCCACTCGAACCCAGATCATTTTGTGTTTTATTGTGCTACCCTTGGAGTCACAATAGTCATTCTGTGCCCAAAAGAACAGATTGTCATTGTAAGACTGGACACAGTAGTAAGAGTCACTCACAATAAGAGTAGTCACACCAGGGTTATCGTACTCCAATGCAAGCATAAGAGCACAGAGCTCCGCTAACTGGGCGGTACAGTCCCCTAATGTCTGTGTATGCATGACATCGGACTTGAATTCTGCATCCACCATGGTACCAATCACAATAGCGCAAGCTGAGATGTATGCGTGCTTAGATTCATGCGCAAATTGCGCAGAACCATCAGTGTGAATGATTCAATGGAAATCCTCCAAAGGGCGCATAGTCAAATGGGCAGGATGAACAAATTCCTACTGCAAATACTCCTGCAACCGTAATGAGGCATCAAAATGAACGTGACATCCAGAGACGTCAATGATGTTGCCCATTGTATCACACCCATACAAAGCGCATGCAAGAATCAACTGCAACTAAGATCTACTTATATGCAGTATCTGAAGAAAAAGGACTGCAGTGATCCAAATAGACACAACAAAGTGGTTTTATTGGAAATGTACAACTGTGTCTGGGGTGGACGCGCATCAGACGAAGGCTTGATCTGCTGACAAATGTCACATTGAAGAACATAATCATGTGTCTGCCCCGCCCCCAAAAGCGAAATTGTAACTGAGATACAGTGGCCAAAATGCCCACATGAGCGGATGCAACACCCTCGTGGGCAGCTGTAATCAGTGCTGACCTGCGGTCGGCGTTGGGAATCAATCTGTCACCAACGTCTGGTATTTTCACACAAGGAACTTTATCAGGACTTAAATGATAAGAATACTTTAAAGGAAATCCAGAAGGATATTTACTTCCCTTCTCAGTAGCGGCAATTGCTGCCAAGATGTCATCATCCATCTTACTTTTGGAACGTGTAACTGCTGCAACCAAATATGTCGAAACTGCTGTCTTTGCATCCTCATCGGCCAAACTATTGCCAACAGCGTGAACTCCCACATACTGATGACCAAGAGTATGAATTACAAACATGAGCTGCAGTTTCTCTTTAAGTTTAGCCACTCGAACCCAGATCATTTTGTGTTTTATTGTGCTACCCTTGGAGTCACAATAGTCATTCTGTGCCCAAAAGAACAGATTGTCATTGTAAGACTGGACACAGTAGTAAGAGTCACTCACAATAAGAGTAGTCACACCAGGGTTATCGTACTCCAATGCAAGCATAAGAGCACAGAGCTCCGCTAACTGGGCGGTACAGTCCCCTAATGTCTGTGTATGCATGACATCGGACTTGAATTCTGCATCCACCATGGTACCAATCACAATAGCGCAAGCTGAGATGTATGCGTGCTTAGATCCATGCGCAACTTGCGCAGAACCATCAGTGTAAATGATTCAATGGAAATCCTCCAAAGGGCGCATAGTCAAATGGGCAGGATGAACAAATTCCTACTGCAAATACTCCTGCAACCGTAATGAGGCATCAAAATGAACGTGACATCCAGAGACGTCAATGATGTTGCCCATTGTATCCAACGTGGGTGAAAAGCTTTAGAATTAGTTACACTGGCTTTCGTCACTGCCTGCAAGGTAGAATATAGGGCAACAACCAACATGCCTTTTCCCTGCGACAGTGCACGTTCCTTCAGAATCTCCATTTCCACCGCTGTCAAAACTTTTTTCACAGTGGAAAACTGCATTTCAGCCGAAGTGTACAAGTGTGACTTGTAAGCGATAGGTACTGTGTCACCTTCGTTAAAAGCAAGGTACGTGAAACCACCCGCCCCAGGGACGATTCTTATCACCAGGTTGGTGTGGTTATCACGATTCAGTAAGAATTTAGATTCTAGCAGATCAGCCTGCAAAGATTGCAAAATGGCTGAATGTTGAGGCAGCTAGCACGATTTGGTAAAAGTTGGTTGTATCAAAGCATACACAGGCTTGATGCGTGGGCATAGTCAGGAATGTAAATACGCCCGAAATTTAAAAAATCCCAGCAAGGGTTGAAATTTCTGCAGTGTTGTAGGAGCGCGCGGTTGTGCTAATTTCTCCAAGCAGTGAGTCAAGTCAAGTCAAGTCAAGAGATTTATAAAGCGCGCTACATACCCATAGGGTCTCAAGGCGCTAGAGGAAGGGTGGGGAGTTACATGTCGAATATCCAAGTTTTAAGTTGTTTTCTGAATGCTAGGTGGTTCTGAGTAAGGCGAAGGTGAGTGGGAAGTGAGTTCCATGTTTTAGCTGCCAGGTAGGAGAAGGATCTACCTCCCATGGTGGTTTTGTTGATACGAGGTACAGTGGCAAGGGCTTGGTTGGAGGATCGTAGCTGATGGGAGGGGGTGTAGAAGGACAGTCGTGTGTTGAGGCATTCGGGTCCAAGTTCGTAAAGTGCTTTGTGTGCGTGGGTTAGGAGGCGGAAGGTAATCCTCCTATTTACGGGAAGCCAGTGGAGGTTTTTCAGGTGACCAGAGATGTGTTCTTTACGCGGGATGTCTAGTATGAGCCTGGCTGAAGCGTTCTGGATGCGTTGGAGTTTTTTCTGGAGTTTTGCGGTGGTACCGGCGTATAGTGTGTTTCCGTAGTCCAGGCGGCTTGTAACCAGTGCGTGGGTGACCGTTTTTCTAGTTTCGGTGGGGATCCAGCGGAATGTTTTTTTGAGCATGCGAAGAATGTTGAAGCAAGATGATGAAACGGCGTTGACTTGTCTGGTCATCGAGAGTGAGGAGTCCAAGATGACGCCCAGGTTCCGTGCGTGGTCCGTCGGGATGGGTGCTTTTCCAAGGGCTGCTGGCCACCAAGAGTCATCCCAGGCGGAGGGGGAGGTGCCTAGGATGAGGACTTCTGTTTTGTCTGAGTTCAGTTTCAGACGGCTGTGCTTCATCCACTCGGCTACTTCTTTCATTCCTTCGTGTAAGTTGGTTTTGGCGGTGTTAGGGTCTTTGGTGAGTGATAGGATCAGTTGAGTGTCATCCGCGTAGGAGATGATGTCTAGATTGTGTTGGCGAGCGATGGCCGCAAGGGGGCTCATGTATACGTTGAAGAGGGTGGGGCTGAGTGACGATCCTTGTGGGACGCCGCAGATGACTTCAGAGGCCTCTGACTTGAATGGTGGGAGGCGGACTCTCTGGGTTCTTCCGGTGAGGAACGAGGTGATCCATTCCAGTGCTTTTCCTTGGATTCCTACGTTTCTGAGGCGCTGTAGAAGGGTGCTACATCCTCGACCTACATTGTTGAGCTCATAGCCCAGGAACAACACTGTGTACCCTGCAGTGTGAGACTGAGCAAAGTTAAATTTGTAACTGAAGTCCGCAAAATTGCAAATGATGCGGTCACAGATGCACCCATATCTCGTCGTCTGTGAGATAAATGTCATCCACATACGAACACCCATCTGGGTAGATTCTCTGCAAAAGAGAAACTAGACGGGCAGCAAACACACCTGGACAGCCCATTGCCAAACGTTTGAATTTTCTGTGTGCCACCACTGGTGAAAGCAGTCCTTTGACTAGTTAAATTGGAAAGATTGTGGGCAAAAAAGTATTAGCTATGTCAAGTGTGGTTTTAAACCTTTTAGGCACAAGACCATCCACTATGGCAGAGCCGTGGGTATTCTGTACTGCACAGGTACGGCAATGCAAGTTTAGATGCCGGTAATCCAATACCAAACGGTAAGAACCATCAGGTTTGGTCACAGTAAAAAGAGGGTTATTCGTCGGAGACACACAAGTTTCAAACACACCTTGATATTCCAATTGTTCAAGGATTTTTGCGACTGAAGCTTTTGCTTCACGCCGCATGGGATATTGAGGTTGAGGCTGTGGCATAGACCGCAAGGGAATCGGATGTTGGGGGGAGAATTTTCCCCAACCACAGTGAGTATTGTACAATGCAGGCGCAAGGGCCTTAGCCCACTCTTCTGCAAAATTCAGCGCATGCTCCTTTGACACTGTGTACATGAAATTAGGGAGGATGACCTCCCCCCCTCTCGGAGCTGCGAGAACAAAAGGTGGGGGCCAGTCAGCCTCTGCTAACAAAATGTCATATGTAGTTGTAAGATTTTCCCAAAATACCCCTTTTATGGTACGTTGTATGTCAGCTTCAATAAAAAGGCTGATTTCAAATAACCTAACAAAGTATCAGCTGTCTCAACAACAATGATTTTGTCAGTCGCTGTCACCTTCAGTAGTGGATGCAGAGCCTCTCGCACTATGGTAATCTCCACCATGCTGTCCAACAGCGTCAGCACACACGTCTGATTCCGAAGCTGCATTCTCACTATCTGTGGCATATCTCGCTGTTAAAGCGGCAACTTTCTTTTTCTGAAACTGGGGTCTTTTCTGTGAAGAATCGTCCTGCTTGCCTTTTCCGTCTTTCGGGCGGGGCTGGTCACGACTCTGCTGGCCACCCCTTTCTCTGCCTCTTCCTCCACCACCAGACGATGAGGCCGATGTGTCCTGTATAGAACGAGGAGAACTTTGATCAGGAACCTGAAATCGATCAGGTGACTTAATCGTAGTGCGGTCGCGCAAGTCATAAGAGCCCTCAGTAGACGCAGGCAATGGTGACCCAGGATGGGACTCCTGTTTCTGTTGTTGTTTACCCTGTTTCTTGTTTTTGTTCCAATTTTGCTTTGGAGCTTTGGATTGATCGTCTTATTTTCAGACTTCGACCCTTGAGTCTGGTTTTTATCTTTAGCAGAAAAGGGCCTGACACCTAAACTATTACGGCCTATGGTCTTATAAGCCGCGGTAATAATCCTCAATAACTGACGGGGTTTATCGGCATCGGGGACCTCGCACAAAGAATTAGACACTTGGGAGTTCACTGCACCTCCCTTTATATTAGAAAGGACGAGATCGGAAACTACATCTAATGAGCCAACAAGTCTCATTCCCAATTCAAACACAGCTTCTGGTCCGTGTTCATCTTGAACGCATTTGATGACCGTCGGCAGGGCAGCCATTGACGGAGTGCCGAAGCACCTCATGTACACTGCCGCAAAGCTTCTACCCCATGACTCGCAGTCACCGGCTTCAGGTATCAAGTATTTGGGTAAACTCATTGTAAGAATTCTGTTTTTTTCTACAGGACTCGAATTAGGAAAAACAACTTACAGCTGCTCAAATTTCTCAGCAAGCCAGAAAGGCATAACATCCTTATCCTGGGGACGCTTACCCATAACTGCATTAATCATGACGGGACTAAGCTTCATCCCACTCGAACCAGCTGGGAGTGCCGCAATGCCAGGGGCTCTACCCTGGAAATTGCGGGTAATATATTGAACCAAGGCCCTAATAACTCCAATTGCGGAGGTATATAGAGGCCTCAACTCAGCAACGTGGACTGTCCCCGCACGAGGATACGGGGTAAATCCAGCCAAAACAGGCCAAGAAGCGCCTGGAATAACAAAGAACCTAATCTAATCGCCGTTAAACTGTGGAGAAGGGCGCCTTTAAAACAAAAACGGTGCTGCCATGCAGAAATCGGAATTTTTTGTGTCCTATAAGGAACATATTCCCCGGGCACGACTGTGTGAGTGTAAGTGTGAAACACCTGAGTAGCCACCTCCACTGGTGGAAATGTCACCCATGAGTGGAAGATCTCAAACGGGTCAGCTACCTCAGCACTCACCAGTAAAATAACTGTCATGCCCTCCAAGCCAACATTATAAGCCTGCAAATATTTGCGGACCACAATGCGACTATGCTGCGGTATGTCAACGTCAGCCATAGCGACATAGTTTAGTGAGGTAGCATACAAAACAATATAGCACAACTGGGTAGTAATTGAAAGGTAAACCGTTTTGAAAGATTCAAGCTTGAAAAGACCTATGTAACTATAGGTAGATTTATACGTCCCCACTGTTAACCAGAAACAATAGTGAGGGGGTTAAGGACTGATATAAGCACTACTCAAGCGCCATGAAATAAGGCCCCCAACGTATGGGCGCCATGTTGCAGGGATTCTGCTAAGTCACAGAACTGTGCACAGAGACTCAGGACTTCAGTGAATTAGCGTGTACCAAAACTCACCTTAGTACCCAAAATCCCCTACCAGACTAGCCTCAGTGTCTCATTTGCTCTTCGTCCTATAGCAAAGTCACCAATGATTATACAACCAAGAACATGCCTCAGGTAAGGTGGGAAACATGAACACTCTTTCGTTATACTCTCATAACAGTCCAGAACAGGGAGTAAAGGGAGACACAAGCAAGTTTAAAATGTTTATTTTAACGCCGTGATCTCAAGTGCAGCATCTTAGCTAATACAAGCAGACATATGATAAGGCCTGGGTGGTAAATTCCGTTCCTCTTGCGTAATTTGCGGAATTTCGCGTTCCGCGCAGAACACGAAATTGCCCAAAATTCCGCATTCCGCGGCTTCGCGGAATTTTTTGCTTGTTCGCGTTCTCAAAATCCGTGTTCGCAAGATGTTTCTCCCCGAGCACGCAAAAAGCAATCTTGAACAAGAAAAAGGCATCGCGAACAAACAATTCCGCGTGTTCGCAGAATTTCTGCGTGTTCGCAGAGATTTTTTACCGTTTTGCGGAACTTTGCGGAGCACGACTTTGCAAATTCCGCCCACCCCTACAAATGATAAGAAATAAGATTGTCAGTATAGTTACTATTCCCTGAAATACAAAGGGAGAAAGCATGTTATAATGCTAAATGGAAACAGGTTAAATATATACCTATATTTCACCCTCCCTTGCTAGTAGGGTATTTTATAATTAAAGAAGGTCTCTAAGGCTTGCATAGCCGACCCCATACCTCAAAGTTTAGTTGGAGTGAATCACATCACGTTCTGCACAAGCTCTCAGCATATGAAAGTTCTCCAAGTGTGTTCAATCATGCCTACACAGTGTATTATTAAAGGCGTCAGTATGTGAGCTGTCCACAGCTAGATATATGTTATGTCTAGAACGTGCGCTGACCAGTTCGAACAAAAGCAACAGTGTTGATATAACCTTCAAGGCCTCGGCACTCACTGTTCAGACTACGCTTACAAAGCAAGTCTAGCAATGTTGAAAAACAAGTTATTCTCATGTGAAGCAAAACTCGCAGCCTAACGTGAAACACTAACTAACGTGTGTGCAGTGTGCAAGAGAATGCAAAAGGTAAAATGGCGTTTAAACTTCTAATAAGCTCATGCTAACTTAACACTGTAGAAACGCAAGGCTCAGCCCCACTACATGAGGATATTCAAGTCTTCATATCTCACTCTGAACTTAAGTAGTCTTGTGTTCAACTTTTTCGAATATATCAATTTATACAGGCATTCTGCACATTTATACTTGTCCTGAATTTTAGCAGACGTAAGTGATGAATAACATAGGGCATATTTATGCCCCTGCTGCACTTTTACACCGCCGGAGCATCACTTTTGTTCTGCTCAGGAGACGCAGTCTGCTGGCGCATATTTACAGGGCCATGCACAGCCATCCTGCGTGGCTTTTCATTGCCTTGTAAACATAGAGTAAGGCAATGCATCACTCTGCGTGGAAGGGGTGTTTCATAGGTTTTGCTGTGGGTATTCCCAAGATACACCCATGTTTTTTTAAACTGCTCCAGATTCACAACATAGCGTAAATATGGGGCAGCGCCTAAACTAACGCCTTCCCAAAGCAGGCTGAACAAGGAGAAATGTTTACATTTCTCCTTGTTTTTTCCTTGTGCTGCACACATAGAATGAGGAAAACGCCTCCCTTTGCTGCACCTTCCTGCACAAAAACAATTATGCCAACAACACAGACACCTTTGCACCTGTGTTGGCACTCAGCTGCAGTTTGTGCACAAGCCCTGGCAGAAAAGAAAGGAATGCGCTGTATCTTTATAGATACGGCCCACTCCTGCCCTTTTCTTTTGACATAGGGTAAGGCTGCAAGAAGGCTTGCAGCACTGCCTTACTCCAACATATTGCTAATTTGCTCCATAATATTTTTCCTACAACCACACCCACAACAAATATTCATTTTACATGATTCTTCTACTGCCCACTTAGCCAACAAACAACATAAACTATATGTTACAGGAGTGGCGTTGATCCTGATTGTATCAATTTGACCTGCAGGCATCATTCTTCCATACTACATGTATGCTTTATGTGAGGTAATTCAAAACAGTGCGCCCACCTGACTTCCAGAGTCGAATTGATTTCAACATATGGGTAGCTTTAAAGTAGTTTTCAGTATGTCAAGCTCTGCATGTAAAGTTCTCACCATTAGCTCATTGTGCATATAATGAACATGAACTAACAATATCTGCTGCATAAATTTTCATATCTTGAACTAGCAATTACTTCCAAAATCCACCTTTTCAAACTGCCTGTCTATCCTTCGAATTATGTGATCAACTAGATGTGGAGGATGTGGCTTAACCCGAGAGCTACCGACTTTGGAACTGGGGAACCGGTTCAAAATCTCGGCGTCCGCTCAACATCCTGTGATTCTGGGAAAGTCACTCAATCTACCTGCACCTGCAAAAAAATAATGTGTCTTTGTGTAATGTGACTGGTGCTTGTGTAAAACGCTTCAATACCTTTTGTTTGAGTTTGTACTTTATAAACATTGCACAAAAAAACTAGACGAGATACAAACTTCACTGTGCAAACTGCAAAGATGTGGAACAGTCTTGACCAATACAATACAATATACGGCTCAGTACAGGTCTTATGAAATTATTCCCATTCTCAACCCTTTGTTGCTTTGCAGCAAGCAGGCAGGCTTAACTTCAAAGACAGGTATGTAAAGCATTTAAAAATACTAATTCAGTAAATAATTAAGACACAACACTCAATAAAATTCCAACACCAATTTATAACGATAGGAAATATTTTTATATTTAAAATGACACCAAAAGGAAAAGAATCCATTGTAGGTATCTGGAGATCTGATTTTTTAAACATTTAGCACTACATAGAAGCCTATAGCACATATTGGGACATCTGGTCGTGCTAGACCGGGTCAAAGTCAAAGTTTCAGGCTGACCGCAATAGAGCCCTGTGTGGCTACCCCTCGCGGTAGGTCTCAGTCAAAGTTTTTACCTACTGACTTAGAAACCCAGTCTGATCAGGTGATTCCTTCCTTAATCCCACTCTCTAGCCGGGTTCAAAGAGGAGAGGTGTAAATTGAAACTGACTTCTTCTGCCTGTCTCCTCCTTCTATTGAAGAATATGGTTTTCGACCCCTCTCCCCGCTCTGGCATTCCTATGTAGCAAAACCCTACCATCTCAGAAGAGCTGTCTAGTCTAACCCCAGGGGCTATTGATCACCACATCAAAGGAGCTTGGCTAATCCACCTAAATATGACCATTCAGGACAGACCACTGGCAGGCTGAATTTTGGTTTACCGACAAGAAAGTCTTATAACTTCTTGTCTGTACACTTTAGAAGAAATTCAACAATGCCATATTGTTGGATTTATCAATACCATTCTAGGAAGTCTTTGATTGGCATTTTTATGATTCTTCCAGCAGGAATTATTAGTATAATTTCCTGCCATGTTATCCTATGTAGCAGGGGATTTTCAATGGGAAAAGTGACTTGGCCATATATACATCACCAGGGCTTATACAAACCTATTTCATAGGGAACCCTGCCTATATCTACAGGACCCCTTTAGGGGTTGTGAATATGTAACATATTGCAGATCCTCACTCCACAGTGCTCTTAGCACAAAAGATGATTTTGGGAAGCACTTTACACAATATGGGGAGTGAAATGTTCAATTTCAGTAAACCCAGGGCATATAAAACTCCTTTTATAAGGGTCCTCCTTCTAAATATCTGAACGCCACCCCTGGGACACCTAGGAGAGAACCTGGGGATCCCTAATATGCCCAAACATGTAGTTTATCAATTTCTAAGTGACCCAAACACCAAAGTTGAGTTTGAGTACAGTTAGCATTTTAAAAGCAGTCCTGTAACACAGGGCTGCTGTTAAAGTGACCTCAGGCTTCAAAAGTGTACACATGGAAGTGCAGAAAGGGCTTCTGGCCTCTAAACTGCCATGCCCTATTATACATTAGGGATTTAAAGGTAGTTTTAATACCTCTGCCCTATTATGTACCAGGGCCTTATAGGGGAGGTCATGCCAATCATAGTACTTCCCTAGCCCATAGTTTCCCCTAGTGTATGTAGGTGTTTTCACTGTATTCTAAGTGTCTCTTTCAGCATAGCACTGGCCCTGGGCCTGGTTGGGCAGAGCCCAGGGTCAGTCAGTTAGTTACCACCAATACCAGTCAGTCACAAAAGTTGGGGGGTGCCCAGGGCACAGGATGACTTTGCAACAACCAATATTTGAAAAAAGCAAGCAGCAACAGTTTGAGAACAAATGAAGAAAGTTCTGTTGCAGTGACCTTTAACTAGAATAAATGATCCAGCCAAAAGTGTGTGTGTTAACTAATTTACGCATTAAATTGCATTGTACTATAACATAATTTTACCTGTAGAGATACCCCAAGAATCAGGGAAAGACATATCTCCACAAATAACATTTGCCCTCGTAAAGGCTTTCATAATTCATGAACTGCAGCCAAAACTATTCTTTTGAATACCAAGGACGAGACCCTAGTGTCAATGACTTTTTCCGCTTAACAGATGGTGGTTGTGTAATGTATCTTTCTCGTCACATTTGCAGGAATCACACATTAAAATAAAATAAAATTGTGAAAAAGAGAATATCTCTTCATGGATAGTTGATAAAGGTTCTGTGTACATAAATATTCTGTGAACAATTCATAGGCGTTTTAGTTTCAATGCACTTCCTAGAATCAGGCGTCCATATTGTACATGGGCTGAATGCGCTACATTGTGAAATATTAAAATATGTCACTCATTTAGAATCCTCGGGCGCAATTGCATGCTGCAAGAAACGATCTAATCATGTCCCTTAAAACTGCAATTCATTTACTTTAGAACATATTGCTGCCACTATCTCACTTTTAAACATTTTATCTTCCCTACCTCGGTTTTTAGGCTAGATCCAGATTTGACAGAACCTACAATACTGATCTACGTTGATGAGAAGGGAGCTCTTGTGAGGGTGTCGTGTTCAGTGTAATATCACCTCGTTGCCTCTGAGAGTTCTTGATTTTTTCTGGACCCCGCAAGCACAACCTTCACAGTTTGTTACACACCCATGGCAGTGTGAGCCAAAATGCACAGCTTTGACAACATTCTCACAAACCTGCTTTATAGGAAAGGTAATGTACACACCGTGTACATAGACGAATACAAAGCCTGCAGTTTTTTTTCCTCTGCACTGTGATTTATCTCAGCGGAAGAAAATGCTAATCCCATATGGTCTCCTCTATCCATTATTTACATCCATATGCAGAAACAATTTTAACTCAATCTGTTTATCATCAGGTTAATGCTTGACAAAACAGCTAATAACACCTTTAGAGCTATGAACTTTGTTGAAAATACCGGGTTGTAAATAACTCCTGCATCAATAGCAATAGAGATACACGTGTAGATAACACTAGTATTAATTATAGCACAACACATCTCAGAAAGAATCGAAGCGGCAGAACAACCAAAAGTGGTGTACCCTGCACATTATGGCTGGGTTCCATTGGAAAGTGAAAGCAGGGACCTTCCAGTGCAAGAATCCCTAAACTGTGGTGAAGACTGCTTCTGGTCTGTGGCTGCCAGGCCCATAAAATGACAACGGGTAAGAATAAAAACACGTGGAATGCGACATAAATCACAAGGAATCCTTGAAAATGAGAACTGGATGACACAGCACAATGCTGCAGGTCGGACGACAAGTGAACATTACAGCACAAACGTAAAACGGCATAGTCTCACTGGCCCAGTAAAACATATTACACATAGGCTGCAAGACTGAGATCACTCTGTAGAGATGTGTCGTCGTTCTTGCGATTTAGCAATACATACTATGCAATATGAAGTGGCCCATTGAACCGTTCTTGTAGTCAAAAGCATACCAACCATCTTGAATACTAAACTCAGCACTTACAATGTGCTATTGTGCATACGCACTGGTCAAGTGTATGCACATGTAGGCTGCCTAACCTGTACACGTTACAGTGAGCTTCAGAGACATTGCCAATACGAGCAGGTGAACATAGTGATATCACTGTGGTTTCTTTGAATTCAACATCCAGGCAGAGAAGGGATATTATTATGGACCAAATAAGAATCTCAGACTGTTCCACTCACTGCTATCAGTGATGGCAGAACTGTGAACTTGGGCCTCCCAACTCTAGCTCTCATGATCACTAGATACATGACTGACTATAGCAGATTGGGCTCATACTGTTAAAACTCTGTTGGACAAATTATGTTTTTACCTCTGCTGTGATTTGTCACCTCCAGTGCCCACCTGTTAAAATGATCAGCTGCAATGAGCATTTGAAGTTAAGGGGCTATGAGCCGGTTGCACATGATACATGCAACACACATGTGCACATGAGTGCTATGTGACTCGGTCCTGAATCTGACACCAGGTAACAGTGTGGCAAATAAGGCCCAGTTTAAACTGTTATGATTTAATTGGAGACTGAGTTCAACTGCACTCTCTTTCTTAGGTAAATGTATAATGTTTAATGTCCATTGTTATAATTTGTGCCCGTTCTGTGTAAATTGAGTATTAACTGTAACTTCAGATTTGGCATGATAAAAAGATCAGAGTTGCTGCCTTGTATTTATTGAGCCCAGAATCCAGATATGAGGGAATTTTTGATATACCTGGTGTCATTGAGATACTTTGTGATATAGCACATTTTTCTGAGTCAATACTTAATGTAATGAGATATGACCTTGAGCTTTGTAACTGTGTAAGTTAATTCATTGGAACTCTTGGGGAGTCAGTGTTGAACCTCTTGTTCTCGCACACAGTCAGGGTGAATGGGAAGTACAAGGAGAGTTGCCAATCATTGAGGATCTTTTTTTTTCAATTTCAAGTTATTTTTATTAAAATGTTATAAAGTAAACAGTACAGAACCAGCAGAGAAGGAAACAATAACAACATCTCATAGTGGTGTATAATAAAGGACCATGGGGGCTTTGCGGTATGTATAGAGATATGGTGTCAAGGAAGTACAATGTTTCATTAAATGTTGTGATGTTCATGCAGTACAGTAAGTATAGTACTATCCTGCTTACTAAAGATGTTTGAGGCCTCCAATGCTTCTTGGAAGGTGTCGTTTTTTTAGAGCTATTCTCTGTGTTTTGGTTAACCACAGAAAGGCATTGAGTGTAAGATTTATCTTCGTGAAGAAGCTGTCCGACAAATGAATTGGTGGCATGCTGTTTAGAAAGTTGATGAGAAAAGGAATCATCATTTTGATGGTTTCAATACCACCCCACCAGGTGATGAATATGGGCAATCATTTATCTAGTATATATAATAGTTTGGTTAAGGAAATACTTTCATTGTGGTCAAAGGATTCCCTGGAGCCTATTTGAGGCTGTGCCCCCCAATTATTGAACTGTTGCGATGGATGTTCAAGGGCAGAACCTCATTGTGGATGATCTTGTGGAGCAGTGCAATGTACTGCAAAGAAAAGAGAAAGGCCATTCCCTGTTCTGTCATCCTTATTGCTTGGCGCCCAGAATTGCCACTTCAGAAAGTAGTAAAGTGGTAGCCAGGCAATCAAAGTGGGAGCTGCAAAGTGATCATGTCTCCATTCCATGGAAAATGAGTCTGACTTCACATTGTTCTTCTCTTTAATGAGAGGACATGTTAATGTGAAACTCATTTGGTTATGTCTGGTCAAAGGAATCATATCTCTCGATGTAGATATATGTAAATACATTTTATATACATGGTATTTTAGGCCTGGCAGGTTTTTTTCAGCGGGCCTCATGGTTACATCAATAGGAATATGCTTCATATGATTTCATTAAAAGTAAAATATGTTACAAAGTCCATATGTCTGTTTTGTAATTGTAAAATACCTTTATGAAGCCACATGTTTTACAGTTGACTGGTAGAGGGGTATTGCTGGTGTTAGAGTTAGGGCATGTCACTGTGCAAATTGTCACATGGTGACTCAAAGATAATGGAAACACATTGCATTAAAGAGTTAATTGGCAACTTTCACATTTGACATTTCTCTAGGGTGCATGGTGTGCACTCTCGATAGCCTTGATGGTTAATTTGAGAGAGGCCCCGGTTTGTAATTCCACCTCTTATCCTACAAATATTTTAATTTTTATGGATAGTATTTAGGTGTGTGTGAATTAAAGTACTTTTCTTTTTTAAGGGAATAATTGTGGTTGGACAATGGTTTATTAAGTGTTTTTATGTTTTTATTACTTTTGAGTTTCTATTGCACTACACCTCTCTGAGTCAGACTTTGACTGCTCTTCCTCATTTCCCTGTGAGTCTAGTGCCAAAATAGGTTCTTGGTTCCCAATATAAGGGGCCACAGTATGGAGGTCCCAGAACACTACAGGTGAAAGACTACCACTTGCACAATTGGGAATCAGAAACAAATGTGACCAACCAGATTTCTCACATTGTTTCATTCAGCTCAGGTGAAATCCATCAAAAATTAAAACACACATTCACAACACTGCTCCTCTAACCACAGTACGGATCCGGCGGCCTATTTACATTCTTCCCTCCATGGGAAAACTCTTAAATCTAAATGAAAGTGCTCGTTGAGGAACTTCTAGTGTGGCTTTTTCCCACAATGTGTAACAGAAATGTTGCTCCTGACATTCACGAACAAGATAATCACCAGAAGGGACAAAGGCCATGCCTACACATTATTACTTATACGCTTATCTGTGGGATTCAATACCATTGATTTTCTAATGTTCTTGACTGGCTAGCAACCCATTAAAAAATACAGGAGTGGGAGACCATCTATATTGGGGGTTGGGGAGTGGTAATGGGTTGAGCTCCAGGGAATTGAACGTATGCCCTGAGGCCAACCACTGCTGTTCTCGGTGCAGGGACTGGTCAAAGTCTATGAACAGCTTAGGAGCTCTGGGTGGACTGGATTCATATCCCGTGTTCAACCCACGCTATGCATGAAAGTCTGTGAGTAGCATGGGTTGATTGAACGGTGGGCGCGTTGCAGGACCATGATAGGTCCAGCTTCCAACCTATGCTGCACACAGGTGAAGGCCCAACAAGTCACTTCTATCTATTATGACCACTGGCCTTTGTCCATAGGCTTTTAATGTGTAGTTCCTAGGAATCCCTAGGACATGCACATTTTGGATGACCTAAACTGAGGGCTTGGTGCCCAAACCGCTTCCGGACACCCCCACAGGATATGTCAGCCATTAGACAAAATAGCTTTACAGTGCCACTACCTCCCCCCTGTATCTTAGAGTGGTGTAGGTGGTCTCAGGTAACCACAGAACATGACAGCCCTGATTCTTCAGAGATCGTGGAAAACAGTAGAGTATGTTTTGCTCAGACACTTGCGCTTGCTTTCTCTCAGAAAATACACAGGCTGGCAATTATGATGTTTCAATAAGTATTTATTGGTGCGGCGACAGCCTTGTATAAAACATATGTGCTGCGACAATCAATAGACAGTAGCATATGAACGAGATTGCAAGTACCACGATAGACCATAGTAGATACACATCACCATAGTGCTAATAAAATAAACATAAGCAGTTCTGTTAGATACAGTAGCACTTGCATATTCCTGAAATGCTCACCCAAAGTAATATGCCTAAATGTACCCTGCCTAGATCTGTATGTGTAGCATGATTATACGTATGTGTATATATTTAGCCAAGAAACCACTAGGGAAGAAGCAGCCCCCTCACCTGATTGTAGAGAATGAAGGAACCTGTCTCTGCTTCAAGGATGACAGCCTGCAAGAGATGTCAGACCGCTGCGTGTCGAGGATTCAGCATGCAGGACCCCGTGTCAGCTTGGAAGAAATTCTCCTCTAATTTGCAGGGGGGGAAAAGGATCTTATATACTAGAGTGGTCACTCCAGGGTTTATTCTAGAATCAATATGTTTTGAAAACAATCATAAATTTTTTGAAAACAATCATAAATGTTTTTCAAAACAAATGTGATCATGCACAGCTGGCTGTTGGCCAAGGATGAAAAAGGTGGTGACCCTTATACAGAATAATTATACTGTGCCTGAGGACATGTTTATGTGCGTCAGGTACAGGGATTATGATAGAGTATTGAGAGCCTGGTGTCGAAGAGACCGGAGCAAGCTACGAGGTAAAAGGTCATCTGTTTAGAATAGGTATTATCATGCGAATGGGACAAATGTATGTAAAAAGGGGTATACATGACAGGACTAGCCTAAAAGATGTGAGACTATAGTTGTAGTGTCTGGCTACAGACTATGACCAAATCTTGAAACTACAATATGTTATGACTGTTTTTTTAACTGAAACCATTGCTATTGTCAGGAACCCCGCCAAGATCACAACTTGAAAACTACATGGAGAGATGTTCACTGGATGGGCAAGGGAATTTGGGAGGAAGGTTGTAGCATATAGATGGGTGTTAAAAAAGGGTCTATGAGTAGGACAGGACAGTAGTTTAAGACTGGAGTAGGTTTGAAGCAGTGTGCAATCTGCATACTGGACATGAACTTGGTAACGCTTGTGGAGAGCAAAAACTAGAAAGACAATGTTGGAAACGGGGTCTCTAGTTGGCAGGTGTATGCACCCTAGCACAAGTAGGGACCACTGGGTCCGTCAGGGTGGGCCTCAAAGTACCCTAGACCACCCTCCGGTACCTTGGCACAGAGTAGGTCGGCTTAGCTCAGGAGGCAAGGTGTAAAGTATTTGTGCAACACCACCCCACCACTGTAACACAGTAAAACACCACACTACACCAGTGTTTATAAAAAATATAAAAATCTTTATCTATATTTCAGGCAAGGTTAGATCAATAAAAATTCCACAGATGTCAGGGGCTCTCATTGGCCATTCTTTCTGACAGTGTTCTTTATGGAGTAAACAGTTTTACACGTTCTGGTAGTCTTCTAGGGGACAATATTCATGCAATTGCCAGTTCAATCCTGGGTAGTGTGGAGAGACCTGTGGGAAAGCAATTGTGGGCTCAGAACCACAAGGTCCTTGTAGGTGGGTGCTGTCCCCTGTGCGCAGGGCTTCCTACGCTGCACGTGTGGGCCTTAATTATCCTGCGGGGGATTCAAATGGTGCTGTCGAGCTCCCACACGTTAGGACACTGAAGCGCAACCTTCGTGGTTGGTGTGGGCCTTGGGGTGTTGAGGATCCCGAAAAACGTGCGCAACACGGCCTGATGTGGGTCATAAATTGGGGGAGCTCTCAACCCGGGTACTCCCTTCACGTGGCGTATGGCAGCAGAGATTTGTGGCCTTCCCAAAAGACCAGCTCTCATCCATGCGGTTAGCAGTCCTGCGGAACTCCAGCTCGCCCAATCCACTCACAAGCGGCGGCCCGGAGCCAAAATCCTGTTTGTGGTGGGGCCGATTGGAGTGGGGCAGATTGTTTTGGATTGGAGTGGGAGGAAATGGAGTTAGGCCGATTGGATTGGGCAGATTGGAATAGGCAGATTATTTTGGGTTGGTATTTGGAAAGATTGGAGTGGGGCATATTAGAGTGTAGCAGATTGTTTTAGATTGGAGTGGGGCAGATTGGATTGGGATGGTTTGGAGTGGGGCAGATTGTTTTGGATTAGAGTGGGATGGATTGTTTTGGATTGGAGTGGGATGAATTGGAGTGGGCAGATTGTTTTAGATTGCAGTAGGGCAGATTGGATTAGGGTGGGATAGAATGGGGCAGATTGGAGTGAGACAGAATGTTTTGGATTGGAGTGGGGCAGATTGTTTTAAACTGGAGTGGGGCAGATTGTTTTATAGTGGGGCAGATATGTTGTGCATTAGAGTGGGGTGAATTGAAGTGGGGAAGATTGTAGTGGGATGGGTGGACTGGTGTGTGGTGGATTGGAATTATTTGGATTATGTTGTATTGGAGTGGGAAAGATTAGATTGGTCTGGGGTGGATTGGAAAGAGTGGGGCAGATTATGCGGGTGAGGTGTGGTGGATTGGCGCGGATTGGAGTGGGATGGATTGGAGTGTACTGCATGATTATCAGTTAAAACCTATGCCCAGATGCATCAAACATTTTTGGAATCGCAAACGGTGCGATTCCTTAAAATCGGCCGTTTGCGACTCCAAAAATGCTTGTTGATATGCATCATTAGATTTTGTCCAAAATCGCTAATTTTGCGAATTTCTAAAATGCGATTGCATTTAAGGAATCGCAATTTTGCGATTCCTTAAATGCAATGCATCATTGGTTAAAAATTTGCGAATTTCAAAATAGCAAGTGCAAATTACCACGAGTTTCAACCTCGTGGTAATTTGCAAAAATGTTTAATAATGCACAAAAATGCATTTTTTAAACTGTTAAGTTACAGACACACATGTCCTCAGGACATGTGTGTATGTAACTTATAGCTAAAAGTGCATTTCATGGGTGCAGGGGGGGGGGTCATTTGGACCCCCCTCTCCACCCTTGAAATGCTTTGTTGAATTGCGATTTGGAAATTGCGAATTCGCAATTCCCATTCATTCCTATGGGCATTTCAGCCCATAGGAATGAATGGGAATTGCGAATTCGCAATTTCCAAATCGCCTTTTTTTTGCGATTCGGTAAAAATTGCGATTTTTACCGAATTGCAAAAAAAATGCAAAAATAATGATGCATACCATTTTGCGAATCCTAATTTGCGATTCGGTAATTTTCGCAAATTGGGATTCGCAAAAAAGAAGTTTGATGCATCTGGGCATACATTTCAGAAATTGTGCATAAGAAAGAATCACTGTTGCTTTGGAATAAAACAATCCTCATCTTTTGATACCAGTGTCGACAAACAAAAACAAAAGAAAACATGAGTGGAAAGTGAGAAAAGAAGACTTGGCAAATAAAGGAAAGTTAACTATAGAAAATAAATCTTTTGTTTGTCTTGCTGGCCATGTTTTTGCCAGTCACATGCTTTCTCTTTGCAGGGCACTAAAGAAATAAACAAAACAAAATTGTATCTCAATCACTGGAGCAGCTGACAGGTACTGATTAAGTTGAATCAATCAGTGCTACATCCCTGCTCCACAGAGAGGAATGGAAATGATGTTAGGCCTGCCCTGACGAATTACAAAGCTATAAAGAAGAGTTGCACGCAAGCCAACAAATGGCAAGCAGTGGGCGGGCTCCAAGCCCCTGTTTGGATACAAGAGTGTCTTGCAAGTAAGCCACATGTGCTAGAGCATGCTCTTGCTGACTTGACCTTAAAAAGTTGGCTTAAAAGCAATAACATACATTATGGCCTGCTGACCCCAGCCGGCCACCGTACCTGTGATTGTGGCCAATCATAGTGTGTCATAATTTGCGACCTACCTCATGAATATTGATGAGGCCGGTCGAATTGCGACCAAGTACGATTTAGTATTTTGAAAACCTACCTATTATTTTGGTGCATTCGAAACAAGAAATAAAAAAATTATGAATTTCTGTTTGTTGCAATGTACGATTTCTTATTTGGAATCTTTGTACTTGTGGCCCTATTATAACAGACCAACTGTTGGGAACTGTTGCTTTTTTGTATTTTTCACATATATTCACCGCCGAGTTTTCATATAAGCAACAACGGATTCCTAATTACATCACTGTAAAAACCTTAATCCACAGGACATTGTCACTGCATGAAGCTGAGCTCTACGAGGAGATCTATTGACGGAAGCAGGGTTGTTCCTATCAAGCTTTCATTGTGCCTACATCTCTAATCCCGGGCTGCTGCTGCCTCATTCTCCACGTGTTCCACAAAGAGTGAATTCAGTGGCTGGCAGGAAGGTAATCCTTACTGCAAATACCATTGCTGTACCGCATGACACCGAAATAGCAATGTGTGCACCCCATCCCATAATCCCTGCTCCTAATAAAGACTTGGCAAACACCTGCTTTGTTCACTGTTTTCATACCGTGAATACATTTTGTTCTAAATGCATTCTGTTTGATATTTAATCTGACAGATTCCAATGTTTGTGAAACTCTGTAAATGCTGTGTCCAGTAAAGAGCTGTCTGTTTCTTTGGCCACATCGCTTGTCCTCCATATATGACGGTGAAATCCTTGAGATAATCTTTTCAACATATTTGTTCAGATGAATCTGCATCCTAAAAAATCAGGACATGTTACAAGGCGGATTGCACATATCCAATCCATGAGAAGAATATGGTTTGAGAGGGGTTAATTTCAAGATATTGTGTTTTTTTTAAAAAACGAATAACAAAATTTAAAGGCAAATGCAATTCTCGTGGGCTCATGGAGAAACATTTTAGGGATTGTACTTGCAGTTCTTTACTGATGATGTTTCATATGGTGCAAAGTCTATTTATTTTTAGTTTCATAGTTTGTTTTGGTTACAGAAAAAAATGTACACTTGTTCACAGAAAACACATAAAAAATTCAACATCAGTCATAGTTTAACATTTGACAACATGCTCTTTATAATGTAAAATCCATTGGCCCTATCTTCATATGATCTTAAATTCATTACAACCGAAGATAAAGTAATAAAATCAATTTGAACTATCTGTATATGTCGTTAAATTGATCATGGCATAGATGCTATTTTGCAATGATTAAGTCTCAATGCTTTCTGATATAAAACCATGAAAGACCCCGCTATGCAATAAAGTGTGATAGATTGATAGACTCACTCAAATTATAACAAGAAGAAAAAAAGTAATGATTAAAATTAAATTTCCTAATTTTATTTAAAAGTAGTAGTTGCCATAGCTTACAAAAATATTTACAGCTATTTGTTTCCTATAATAAATGATCTAACAAAAAATGATGACTAATCGCTATCACAGCAGCACTTATGTAAATCATCCATAACACATTGACCGAATATACATGCACTGCTACTCTGCTCCTAGAAGTCAAAGTCAGTTTTACGCCCCTCTTACCAGTCTGTTTGCTGATTCAATCACTATTTCTGATTATTTCCCACTTTGAAGCTTTCAAGATATTTGCAATCTAAGAAGTTCAACAACACACCGGCAGAGGCAGGTTTGTAAATCTGTCAGAAGACTAACGAATTCTGCCACACAATTACAAACAATATGTAATGTAATTTAGTTTTTATGTAAAATCCCTCCAATGCCCTTGTGATATGTTCGCGCTATATAAAACTTCATAAAAAATGAAACTTTCATTTACTGCTTTCCAGTTCCAAAGTTCAGTGGTTGAATAGGCACTAAACTACAATCGTCCAGGAATTACTGTCCACATCGGACCTTCCATTGTACCAAAGTCATGTGTAGGATCATTCCATTACACTGACCCCCAAGAGTGGGTGAAATCTTAGAAATGATGCCTTGCTTAATCGGTTACAAAGATCAAACCGCATAACATCTATTAAATAGCAACAGCTCTGACAAAGGGGTATATATACAAATCTTTTTTAGAGGTCGAAAAGGGCCGATTAAAAAAATTGGGCCATTTGCAACCGCAAAAAAGCATATTTAAAGGTAACAAAGCAAATTGCGATTTGGTAACTTGTTACCCAATCACAGTTTGAGTTTGTGATTCAATATTTGGAAGTGGTATGCTTAGAGCGTCCTTCATAATGCCGATTAGCAGTGGAATATATTAATGTTTTGCAACTAAATTATGGTCACAAAACATAACATTTTCTCCGACTGCTAAAAGGCTGTGGTAACCATTAGCAAATGGGACAGAGTCTCCCTTCCCCTATTAAAAATGTTTAACAAAATATTTTTTTTAAACCGGCAATGGTCCTACAGACCACTGGCAACTCTTAAACAAATAAACAAACATTTATTTTTTTATTTCTGAGACACATCCTCTTTTCCTTTAAAAGAAATGGGCTGCATAAAAAAAATATTTGCTTAAAAGCAATCACACCGATGGTGTTTTGCTGACCCCAGCAGGCCATAATACCTGTGATGGGTATTTTTCCTAATGAGCCACACACTGTGACCTACCTCATAAATATTCATGAGGTAGGTCGATTTGAGAACCATTAAGAATCGCTAATTAAGCCTTCTAAAGTTTCTTGCATTAGAAATTACAAGTTTCTCATTGCTATTCAGTAAGAACGGCTAATTTTTGAACACCTGGCCCAGAGTTCTCAGCCTTAAATCAATCGAATTTCGAGTTAAGACTACTGTGTCAATACCCAATTGTGGAATTTTAGTTTACGAGCTGAACATCATCTGCGCCAGCTTGTCACCCACGTACAACGCGCACGACAGCCATTTTAGGTATCATGGTCTCCCTGTCCACGATCGATCGCCAGCGCGCTCCTCTGACCCTGCAAGCATCCTCCGCGCACCCTGGCTCCCCCTCCCTCCCTCACATGAGCATAACCCTTCTCCTCCTGCATGACCCTGTCCTTGGGAGTCACGCCCGCGCCTGACCAGCACCTCCTCTCCTTCCATGAATACCCCTCTGTTGATAAACCATCCCTCCGCGCTTGATTGTCCACGCGGCATGAATACCTCTCCTTTGATGACCCCTTCCCCCGAGTCCGACTGTCCACACAGGTCCGAGGCCATCGCCTAAGCCGGGAGATACCATTTACTGCCCCTTATTGTATGGAGTCGCTCCTCTTCAAAGGATCCACTATTGATCATCGCCTCCCCACCCCATGGGATACGATCAGGCGCACACATCCTAAGAATCGGCGGAACACTCAGCCGCGTGATAGCCCCCTCCTGTTATCAGCAGGGTGGGGACCTCTATTGTGGATGTATGTGGGGGTGGGTTTGACACGAGGATTATGGGGACGTCATTTCATAAGTTTAAAGAGTCTTTTATGCAATAAAGAATGCTCACATGTCATAAACCAGGGTATAAGAGGCCAGGCCTCAGAGAGGCTGTTAGAGCACCTCGAGACAATACCTTATTGTCTGATCTGATGTGTTCTGCTCCGTCGGAATAAAAACTTCTGTTTCCTGCCTTCCAGTCTCCAGCGCCTGCCTCATTGCTTGGTAATTTGAATGGTATAGAGGCGGTTAGCGCCGGGCAAATCTTGGAAAAGGCCATAGCCCTACCCTTTTTCTACAATTGGCGTCCCAAAACGTGGGGCCCATCAGCGGCACGTGGATCCAGTGGGAGAGGTCCCGACGACAGAGTGAACGACTGCAACGATCGGGAGAGCTCGTGTCCGATAGACCCTCATCTGACAGCCGATCATCCGACCTTCACTAGTTCCGAACAGACCTCTCTCGAGTGATCTACGGTCCTGACTGGGAACCATCAGGAGTGCCACGAACATCACGAAGAATAGAGGATGATCGGGCGCTGGATTCGGAAGACAGGAAACCGTCCATGCGGTCCGGGTAAGGTCGTGTAAACACGACAAATTGAGAAATGATTGTTTGATTTGGATAATACTAGTATTACTCTTTTGTTGATCCCTCTGGAGATTCACCGTCTGCAAACGGAGAAACAACAGGCTCTCTCTTTGCAAGCAGTGAAGGATAGGTAACGCAGACTTTTGTCCCCATTGTAATCCGTCGTGCCTATCTTCCTCCCCCACTGTTTTCCCGAACTGTCGTTCGTGGATTGTTGTCTGGAGATTCTCTGTCTGCAAACAGGGAAGAACAAGGTCTCTCTTTGCAGGTAGAGAAAGAGTGGGTAACGCAAACCTTTAACACGTCGTACCCACTTATTCTCCCCACTGATTGTTTGATTGACCGAACATTGATTGTTCGATATTGGTTCTTTTGAGGTATTCACGGCCTGCAAACAACGGAGAATAGAAATATTCTGTCTAGTCTTTGCCCGCCGTGATAAGATAGGTAGTGCAGACCTTTGTCCCCGTTGTAACCCATCATGCCTATCTTCTCCCCACTGATTGGTAGCCTGTTCAGCCCGGACCGCTTATTAGAGATGAACCATCCAGCTCCACTGGAGGGCACCCCTAATAAGGACATGTTCACCAAGCATGGACTAGTCGCTATTGCCTATACTAGGTTATGGCATAAATACACAAAAACGGACCTCAAAAGTCAGTGGCCACTGATAGGTTCCTTTGATGATCATAAAATAAAAACATTAGAAATAGCGCTCCAGAAAAATAAGACTACGCCCACTATGCTCGACAGTATCGGCATGTGGCGCAAAGAAACAGAACAACGAAGAAAAAGAGAGGAAGCAAAAATAGGGAAAGAATTACGAAAGGCAGCCCACCTAGCCGCTAAGCAACTAGAAGAAGAAATAAAAGAAAGAAAGGAAGCTACACAAAACCAGGAATCAGGATCGACAGGTCAATGTCCCGTTAGGACCCCCTCTGCGCTCTACCCTGAATTGCCCTCCAAACAACGGGCGAACGATGAGTTACTGCTAAGTCCCCCAATCATCTACATGCCCCCCCATATGCCCCCTGCCAACAACACCTGCAGGCCCTGAGTGCGAACGAGAACGACCTTAACGCTAGTGCACCAGCCCTCACGGCCTCCGCACCAGCCACATTAGCAGCACCACCAGATGACCCCGAGGCTAGCAAACACCCACCATCCAGACCAAATCGGTTG
This sequence comes from Lissotriton vulgaris, assembly GCF_964263255.1. NCBI lineage: Eukaryota > Metazoa > Chordata > Amphibia > Caudata > Salamandridae > Lissotriton > Lissotriton vulgaris. The sequence goes on from NC_141685.1 coordinate 501,410,078, forward strand.
AGCAAAGATGAGCGGGATGGGATTGACAAAATAGCAAAGGCATTAGTAGAACGAAGGGAGAGCGAAGAATACACAATGAACATGTATAATTCGCATGCCGACAGCCACAGACGGCATTTCATTTTACGATTCAGCTACCACACCCTGAACGCATATGAGGATAGGTATCAGAGTAAGGGCCCCGCTAAACTGACAACGCTGTATAGGAAGATTGATGTTGGGGATGGGACTGAATGTGAGGCAGCGGAGCTCTTCATGCAGATGCTTGAGGTCTTCCGCCACCTCACGGAACAAAAACCAGAAGCCAAGGTTACAGTCCCTGAAACAACCTCAGTAGAAGTAGCCAACACTATGATGCCCATCAGAGAGGCGGCCCCTTACTGGATTCCGCCACGTGGTCTGGGAACAAACGATGATATTAATCACGCAGATGCAAAAGGGAGGGTTGTGTACAATTGGGTTTACCAACCATGGGACCAACAAGATATCCTAACTTTTAGACAAACTCTGCCCGATTTAAGAAAGAACCCGACAGCATTCTATACCGAATTGGGCACAGCCTTGGGTTCGACGATAATGACTTTAGCAGACATTGACTTGTTTTTCGGGTTATGCCTGCCAGCTGACGTGTGGAAGCAAATCCGGAAGGCTGACCACACAGATCTGTTTGGACATACCTGGAACCAACTCAGTGAACTAGATAGACAGCGAGAGCCTGGAAGGAAACCAGTAAAGGACATATTAGAACTCCCAGACAAATTAGTTCAGAAGTTAAAGACACTGATCCCAGAGAAAAAGGTAGATTGGTCGATAGTCACGGCCTGTCGCCAGAAACCCCAGGAAGATGTATCAGAATACTTCTCCCGATTCGAGACAGTGTTCTCCGACTACAGTGGCCAAGACATGACCACCGCAACCGGACAACACCTGTTTGTGCAGAATTAAGTGAAGGGGCTATCACAAGAGGTCTCCCAAAAGCTGCAGACGAGTGAGAGTAGTTGGGGGGCCTCCAAACCCGCAGCTATCCTTCAGATGGCTCAGTATTACGAGCACCAGAAGAATGAGAATGATAGGGCATCCGAGAAAAAGAAGAAAGATTTGAAAGAAAGAGTGATGATAGCCCAGATACAAGGTATAGCGGTCGGACGGGAACCCCACAGGGGGAACTACCAATCGACCATCCCTAGAAATCCACCTCCTAAAGACCACACCCCAACACCCCACATTGGACGTAGAGACATTAGCGATGACCAATGTGCCTTCTGCAAAGGATTCGGCCATTGGAAATCCCAGTGTCCGGTTCTGTTAGAGATGAACAGAAATAGGGACCCCAAGGATGTAGCGGGTGGACCGAGAAATAGGGGACAAGGACGAGGGCACACAAACGACACCAACAATGACAGATCAGGGAGATCGAACACATTTGACCGTCCCCGACAGAACCAGTATCAACTATCCGACGGTGAGAATGCCCCCGATTTTGCATAGGACTGCCAGGGGCAAGGGAGGGATCCAGTCGAGCTCTGTGTTGACCAGCAAGGTCCTTATGTCACTGCTAAGGTCCTGGGTACAGAGTCTCCATTTTTGGTAGACACTGGGGCGACACGTAGTGTGTTATCGAAACGACTGATTCCAAGGGCACCCTTGTCTGGCTCACACATTACATCGATAGGTTTCGATGGGACGCCCTCCACTAACCCCCTGTCCGTGCCTGTCACCTTTGACCTAGAAAGCAACACCACTGACACAACATTTCTGCTCTCCTCCAACTCCCCTGACGCCATTATGGGCATTGACTTACTGAAGCATTTTCGAGCTACCATTAGGTGTTCCCCGGATGGAGTCCGAGTCATCCTGTACGACAACCCAGACATACCCAAATCCTGCCCTGCACGACACATGTGCTCCATAACTGATGCTGACCTGTCCTTGCTTGTTACCCTGCCTCCGTACCTATGGGCCAAAAATGACTCTGATGTGGGACGAATGATGATTGACCCTATTCATATAACTGTGAGACAGGACGCTATGCTCCCGAAACTCCCGCAGTATCGGATATCACCCGAGGGTGAGAAGGCACTGGTAGGGATCATTCAGTCTCTGGTAGATGCAGGAGTGGTCGAAGAAGTGGTTAGCAATGTCTGCAACAGCCCTATCCTACCCATTGTCAAGAAGCAAGGCGAGGGAGATGAGAAAGCGTACCGCTTCATCATCGACCTGCGAGAGATCAACAACGTGGTTGTACCCCAATACCCCGTAGTCTCGGATATAACCACCATTCTGACCCTCATCCCGTCCACTGCCACCACCTTCACTGTTATCGACCTCAAGAATGCGTTTTTCTCTATCCCCATCCATCCAGACAGCCGTTATCTCTTCGGCTTCACCCTGAAATCCCGCTCGTACCGATTTTGTAGAGCTCCCCAGGGGTACACTGAAAGTCCCAGTATTTACAGCCAGGCCCTCAAAAGACAGCTGGACGCCATCCAGCTACCGGATGGAGTGGTGTTGATCCAATATGTCGATGATATCCTTTTGGCGGCCGACACCACCCCACTTGCAATCACAGCCACTGTCCAACTCCTACACTTTCTTGCAGAAAATGGCCATAAAGTCTCTAAAAAGAAATTGCAGTTCTGCCAGCCGCAAGTGACATACCTAGGCCATCTCCTATCCAAAGAAGGGAGGAAACTTACACCTGATCGAATCCAAACCATCCTAGACACCCCCGTCCCAAAAACACAAAAGCAAGTCCGCTCTTTGGTTGGCCTTACCTCTTTTTGCCGACAGTGGTTACCTAATTTTAGCCTCATTGTGAAACCCCTACTTGCCCTGCTGACCAAAGATGCCCCCTTCCCGCTCCCTTGGACCCCTGAGTGTCAAGCATCCTTTAAGGAATTACGAGATGCCCTCTGTTCAGCGCCCGTCCTGGGAACCCCGGATTACTCCAAACCCTTCTCCCTCTTCACCCACGAAAGGGGGGGGTGTGCATTGTCTGTCCTAACTCAATCAATTGGTCCTAAGCAGCGCCCTTGTGCCTACTTCTCCGCCACTCTTGATCCTGTAGCCAGAGCTTTGCCTGCCTGCCTTCGAGCAGTAGCTGCCGCTGCTGTCTCTATCCGTCAGAGCGAGGGAATCGTACTTTCAAACTCCCTCACCGTGTTAGTACCCCATGCAGTCGACACCCTTCTGAACCAAACCAAGACTCAACATCTGACTAGCGCACGACTGACAGGGTACGAATTGACGCTACTTGCACCCCACATCACACTAAAGAGATGCACGACTTTGAATCCTGCCACATTGTTGCCTCTGCCTGAAAATGACCCCGACGTGCCTCCCATACACGACTGTGTGACCCTCACGGACGAACAAACTAGGAGTAGAGTTGACCTCCGAGACACTGCTTTCACAGACCCCGATGGAGAGCTCTGGGTAGACGGCTCATGCATCAAACTCCCAGATGGCACCACTTCAGCTGCCTATGCAGTAACGACAGCCCGAACAGTAGTTGAGACAGCCCGCATCACACAACGATCTGCCCAGGCAGCAGAGCTGATAGCCCTCACACGAGCATGCATCATAGCCACAGGAACCACTGCGAACGTATATACAGACAGCCAGTATGCCTTCGGGGTGGTTCACCATTTTGGGTTCCCGTGTAGGGAAAAGGGATTCCTGACGTCCCACGGCACCCCCATCGTTCACGGAGATCTGGTTTCTGCCCTGATTGAAGCGGTTCTCCTCCCCAAACGACTAGCAGTGATCAAATGCCAGGCACACAAGAAGGTGACAGACTTAGTCGGACAAGGGAATGCACTGGCCGACATCACTGCACGAACCACAGCTGAGAATAGGACGGTGACACGCATGTATGTGACCAGGTCACAAGCAGAGAAATGGACTGACGCAAGGGAAATGATTAGAGACATCCAGTCGGCCAGCACCCCTCACGAACTGACTAAGTGGGCAGGGGTGGGTTCGAAGGATGATGAGGGCTGCTGGCGAACAAAAGATGCAAACAAATGGTTGCTGCCTGACTCATACCTGATCCCCATACTGACTATGGCACATTCCCCCGCGCACATAGGATCTGCACCCATGATCGAACTCATTTCCAAAGTCTGGCACAACGACAAAATCCCCGACTCAGCCAGACGCCTAGTCCAGCAGTGCCTTATCTGTCTGCAACACAACCCCGGGAAAGGAACTGTGGTACCCCGGGGAGGGTTTGGGACCCCCAATCACCCCTTTGAGGTCCTCCAGATGGATTACATCCAGCTGGAGAGATGTCAAGGCTTGAAGTATGTACTAGTCATTGTATGTGCCTTCAGCAAATGGGTAGAGGCCTATCCAACCCGTGACAACACTGCCATGACTACTGCCAAAGTACTACTGAAAGAATTATTTCCTCGCTATGGCCTTTGTCGAATTTTATGGAGCGACAATGGCCCTCACTTCATAGCTGAGGTTATCCAACTAATCCTAAAGGGGTTGGTGGTGAAACAGAGATTTCATGCGGTCTTCCACCCCCAATCCGCCGGCCTGGTGGAACGCCATAACGCCACACTGAAGTTGAAATTGTCAAAAATAGTGGCCACCACCGGACTTAAATGGCCAGATGCCCTCCCACTGGCCTTGCTATCGATGCGCTCCACTCCCACCAAACACCATTTGACCCCCTACGAGGTTGTATTCGGGCGACCGATGAACCTCTGGACTGCTCCCAAACCGACCTCCATTCATGACGTCCCGGACGTCCTACTGTCTGATTATTTGTGCAAGTTATCTAAAACGTTGTCTGTCATTCATCAATAGGTGCAGCAGGCCATCCCCGATGCTTCCAGGGGCCCAGGCCACGACATCCAACCGGGGGACTTCGTTCTAATCCGAAACTTCCAACGGACCAAGAGTTTGGAACCCCGGTGGACGGGCCCCTGGCAAGTGCTGATCACCACACGGACGGCGCTTCGAGTGGAGGGGAAGAGGCACTGGCTGCACGCACACCACTGCCGGAAGGTCTCCGCGACCCTGGCCACGACAGAAAACGTCAACACCCAAGAAGAGCTCCTGAACAAAGACCGACCAACATTGAACTGTTATCCCGATACTGAGGCACTTGAACTTGCAAAATTCTCTGATCCCACTGTGCCATCCAGAGAAGGGTATTTCCTGCGTCGAAAGGAGGGAGCTTCGGCTAAGTAGGCCACGGACTAAGTTGAATCTCAGAACGGTGACCTAAACGCAACCAAGGGTTACCGGGAGAGAAGCTAAACGAAGTCTGTGGTTCTGCCCACCACCGAGCACCTTGAAGATGATGGAAGCGCCAGATAAGAAGATGATGGAAGCACCAGTTGAGAAGATGATGGAAGCAACCGGAAATACCCACTACAGGAACCCAAAGACTGACAACCTGCACAAATCAAAGACAATCGCCTTCTTCATTGTCTTCCTCTTTTGCCTCCTCCTCATGACCTCCTTCTGGATCCTGGAGGAAAGCACACCGGCTCATCAGGCATTGCTGCCCACCGCACAACCAACCCCCATGAAAGAGCACCACCTGATCTCCCTGTCACCCCAGCTCCGAGAGAGACGCAGGGAGTTCTGGAACAATTCCTTCGTGCAACTGTTGCACCAACACAACCTTGCTGCAAATGCCACGAACTGCTGGATCTGCGGGTTGCTCCCGCATGACACTGGACACTCCATCCCCTTCATCCCTTCTCCTTTCTCAGTTCACGGCTCCTGCCTCGCCTGGTTGATCCTCATGCCAGAGAGCCACAAGGATAACGCCACTTCCAGCCAGACAGTGTCGCACTTCTACTCTGGGTTTTGGCGGAACAAAACCGAAAAGACCTCTGCTCCCCTGTGTCCTGCGCTCACGGGCGCCACCTTCCTTAAGGACATTCCAGCCAAAGAACGTGTCGAAGTGCAGGTGCTCCACAATCCAGCTAGATCCACCTTCTCTCATCTGCGAAAACAAACTACCGCCACTCTGACTGTGGCTCTGTCTGTTATCAATGTCACAAGTCTTGTGTGTCTCGAAGGCCAGGGAACACAGCTGGTGGGTCACAGTTCCTGCCGAATCATCAGAACATTGGACTCAGTTGATCCCCCTTCCTTTGTTGCTTCTCCAAATATGTACTTTGTGTGTGGCACCAAAGCTTACACCTGGCTCCCGAAAGGTTGGAAGGGTATCTGCTACATTGCCTTCGTTCTCCCCCCCACGTATGTAGCCCTTGCTAACCATCACCGGCAGAGGCGTGCAGATGACATTGGACAAGCCGACTCCACTGGAGCACAGTTCCTGGATGCAGCAAAGGGACTCGTTCCCCTGTGGGGCCCAATGGCAAACAGCCGCGCTATCCGACACCTGACCCAGGCAGTAGAAACAACGATCAACATCACGGCTGGCATCCTCGCTAACAACACGGCTGAGCTTCAGGCGGTCCGCCTTGTGGCCCTTCAAAACCGCCTTGTTCTAGATGTGGTTCTAGCCGATCGAGGAGGAGCATGCCGCATCATCGGATCTAGCTGCTGCACCTACGTGCCAGATAACTCGCCCTCAGTCTACAAAGCAATCGAACACCTCCACAGACTTTCCTCAGAGGTTCAGCAAGAACAAGAAGGATGGTCGCTTGGGAGCTGGTTTTGGGACACTTTGAAGGACTGGGGTTGGAGGTTGTTTTCCTTCGTACTGATACCTGTTGTGATATTATGTGGGTGTTGTTTGGGTATCCAATGTCTGCCATCTTTATTCGGCCTTGTTTCTAACTGTATGTGCCCAAAGACTTTGGACTTCCGAAATGAGCACATGAGTCCCCTCTATGAAGTAGAAATACGTGGCCTTATGGGGATAAATCCGAACTGACAAGTTGGCGAGACATGTTGAAAGGGAGGACTGTGGAATTTTAGTTTACGAGCTGAACATCATCTGCGCCAGCTTGTCACCCACGTACAACGTGCACGACAGCCATTTTAGGTATCATGGTCTCCCTGTCCACGATCGATCGCCAGCGCGCTCCTCTGACCCTGCAAGCATCCTCCGCGCACCCTGGCTCCCCCTCCCTCCCTCACATGAGCATAACCCTTCTCCTCCTGCATGACCCTGTCCTTGGGAGTCACGCCCGCGCCTGACCAGCACCTCCTCTCCTTCCATGAATACCCCTCTGTTGATAAACCATCCCTCCGCGCTTGATTGTCCACGCGGCATGAATACCTCTCCTTTGATGACCCCTTCCCCCGAGTCCGACTGTCCACACAGGTCCGAGGCCATCGCCTAAGCCGGGAGATACCGTTTACTGCCCCTTATTGTATGGAGTCGCTCCTCTTCAAAGGATCCACTATTGATCATGGCCTCCCCAGCCCATGGGATACGATCAGGCGCACACATCCTAAGAATCGGTGGAACACTCAGCCGCGTGATAGCCCCCTCCTGTTATCAGCAGGGTGGGGACCTCTATTGTGGATGTATGTGGGGGTGGGTTTGACACGAGGATTATGGGGACGTCATTTCATAAGTTTAAAGAGTCTTTTATGCAATAAAGAATGCTCACATGTCATAAACCAGGGTATAAGAGGCCAGGCCTCAGAGAGGCTGTTAGAGCACCTCGAGACGATACCTTGTTGTCTGATCTGATGTGTTCTGCTCCGTCGGAATAAAAACTTCTGTTTCCTGCCTTCCAGTCTCCAGCGCCTGCCTCATTGCTTGGTAATTTGAATGGTATAGAGGCGGTTAGCGCCGGGCAAATCTTGGAAAAGGCCATAGCCCTACCCTTTTTCTACACAATTACGTATATTTAAATACCATATTAACATTCACATCTTACAAATAGCATAAATTGTATTTTTTCTTTTGAGAAAGTCTTACCTTTGTTGACATCAATAGATATAATTGGAGTAATAACAACTTAAAAATGACAGCCTCGCTGATGACATCCTGCTCTACCTCACCAGCCCGAGGGGATCCCTGATGTGTTTTCTTGATGTGCTTGCCATATTTGGGAGGTACGCCGGTTTTGCCATAAACTGGTCGAAATCAGTGCTTTTCGTTCTCAGGGGTGACCCACCGGTCATCCCAGAGACCTGCCCGATACAAATCAAGCCGACAGGATTTAGGTATCTCGGTATTTATGTCACACTGGACCCGATGTTAAGATATGCTAATAACCTGCCACCCCCTGCCCCCCCAGGCTTGGATTAAAGGAGATGTGGCACATTAGAGGGCGCTTCCACTTTTGCTCTTGGGAAGAGCAACACTGTTTAAGATGATGGCCCTTCCCCGATTCCGCTATGCACTCCAGAACGCGATGGACCCGGTGCCGGGTTCCTACTTTAGGGAAATACAAACCCTTCAGAGACGGCTTCTCTGGGATGGTGGACCCCGTATAGCATTTTCTAAACTCACTCTCCCCTGGTACGACGGGGGGATAGGATTGCCAGACCTCCGGAAATACTACTGGGCTTCCCAATTAGCAATGGTGAACCATGCTATATACGGGTGCCCTGGGGATCCCGGTATGCCATGGACCGTTGGCAGGTGCCGGGGGGTGACTTCACTAGGGCACTCTACTCTAGACCCCGCCGCTTCCCCCTTTGAGACCAACGGCGCACGCGGCGCAAGTGTGGCATGCGGCAAATAGGCATCTCAAGTGGGAGGGGAAGTTTACCCTAGCTAGCCCATTGTGGAATTCGGAGAAGCTGGGGAGTATGTGGAAGACCAGGGGATTTGACAAATGGGACCTTATCGGAATCACACAAATCAAAGATATTTGGGGAAAGGGCACAATACACGTTTTTAGTTCTTTTAAGGAACAGTATCATCTTCATGACAATGAGCAATTTTGCTACCTCCAGGTTAGGCATGCTCTACTTATGCAAATTCCTAGAGACACGACCCCTCCTGAGGCTTCCCCACTTGAAGACCGAGTGCTGGACGGCCATCTCCCGGAGTAGACTATCGCATTAATATATAAAAATCTTATAAATTGCATGGAGGACCCACTAGTACACGTCAGATGGTTGAGATGGATGATGAAGACTGGCGTGAGGCGGTTACTTCACCACGGGTGGTGGCGGTCAAGATGAGGATTAGATTAGTGTAATTAAAGATTCTGCGCAGGACGTATTTCACTGGACCTCGCCTGGTTCATATGGGTCGAACAGAGAGCGACGAGTGTCGGAGAGGGTGTAGGGAGATTGGAACTTTTATGCATATACTGTGGCATTGCGCTATGGTTCAGGAGTACTGGAGGAGAATCCATGATACAGTGTAGAAGTTCTGAGGGTGGAGTTGCGCCGGAAGCCCGCATATGTCTTTTAAATGTTTGGGAGCTCACGGAATTGAACACGCACAGGAGAACATGGGTTACGTTGGCGTGTATGTTGGCAAAGCGTAATATTGCTAGTTTGTGGGGTGTCAGCAAGCCGCCCCGGATCCGGAAATGGTTGGAAGATTTTGACTGGTGTATGTTTCGGGAGAGGTTGGTATATGTGACATGGGTCATCCTTAGAAGTGGGGTAAGGTCTGGGGGGATGGGAATCAATACCGTGGAGACATGTGTACGCCCCCGATGCATGTGGAAGGAGTGGAGGTGCATGAGCCCCCTTGATCCACAATCTGTATATTGTGCTCATTATCTTGCATAATATGGAATTGTATTCATGGCAATTATGAAAACGGTTAATGTCATCTGATGTTTTGCATTGTTGGTTGTTAATAAAAAGATTCTTTAAAAAAATAAATGACAGCCTAACCTGCAATTGAATTTGTGTATGTAACATAAGAGCAATGCCATCCCCATAATGCATGGCTTGAGAAGCCAAGTCAAGAGGTGAATGTTAGTTTACATAGATTATGATCTAAATCTGCAAAATAGTGTTTGGACAATATTAGTACCGAATCAAAACCTTGTTTAACACCTCTTCGGACATGAATATTAAATGTACAGCTCTTACTTTCCTTTATAGTTTAAAAATAGTATATGGATTTCCTCCCATATTTTACCTGTTTGTTCCACTAAATATGCCTATTTGCTCAATCAAAAGTAGACAATTTCAGCAGAAGAGCAAAATAGACAAACTACGTCTTTCATTGACACCTTACAACAAGGGATGATAAGACCAGACAGATGTGGGGGGAGGGCGGGTGTAAGTGCTGCTGCCTAATCGCTGATTGAGATTGGGGTAATGAATAAGATGTTTTAAGCCACCACCATAATAAGCACTTCAGTTAGTACTTTACTACCATGATTAAGTATAAGCAAAAGCTTATTTTTCGAGGGGGTATTTCTTTCTCTATTTTTAAATATTGGCACAAATAATGCCTCATTTCAATATAACTGCTTTACAGACAATCTTCAAAATTATTGCCGACCACTCAGGATACCATTTTAGTGCCACACTAGACCATTCCTATGGATGTTGAAGTTTTAGAGTAATTACTTTTATTGACTCACCCAACCATACTTCTCTTCCACTGGGATTAGAAATTTCTTGTTGCGAAATATCCCGATTGTCTCCAGCAAACGTTTGGAATTTTAGGACAAGTCTAGCAGTGACCAATATTACCCTTAACTACCAAGGTCCAGGATAATTTCATGTTATTTCCTTTTTGGACTTGGAAACTCTGTTTGCATCTGCTGAATTAAATATCTCCTGTTTTATAGAAGTTCTCCTGGTGTTTTGCTCACACTTCCGGGTTGAACTATCTATCATTTTTGTCCACAAATGTGATCCTGATTTTTTACTTTTTTTAATATGTCTTTATTGGCAGTTGAATATCACAACATTTATGGCATAGTGAGATAACAGAACATAGTGCAGCATCTAAGCCCTTGCATCAAGGCCATACCTGGCCTGCTTAATAATACAGAGGTGAGTAAGCTATATCTGCTTCATTCGTTGTGTCCAAAATTCTGTTGCTGCTGCCTTGAGTTGCCTTACTCCAATGAAACGACAATACAGATATAAGAAGAGCCATGTATTGGTCAGAGGGAGGGGAAGGGGAAGTCCAGTTCTAGATGTACAATGCCCTGCAGGTCCACCAGAGGCCCAATCCCAGTGTAAGTACATACCCCGAATGTAGGAGTTTCAGGGTAGTCTCTCCGGGACTTGACCTCCACTACAGATAGATAATGTTCCCGGTCTGGTGGTGTGGTCAAGCTGCTACGACCCCCTCCTAGTTTGGGCATCACATCCCGCTCAGATAGTATTCTAGAGCATAAGTCATTAAGCCATCGCTGTATAGGGGGCAGGGGAGACTTCTAACTCAAGGCTATCTTCCCCTTAGCGAGAATTAGAGCCAGATCCACAAATTTATTAGAAGGTTTACGTTCAGCAGTGAGAGTTGTAAGTCCCAACAGACAGTGTAGTGCATCCTTCATCAAGTAGGAACCCAGCACCTCTGAAATATGCGTGATTACCTCAGCCCAAAATATGTTGATGACTGGACAATCCCACACCCTGTGTATAAGTCTGCTGTGCAATGGAGGCAGGCATCTTCAGCACCCAGCTACATCTGCGGAATCCTTTTGGGCGTGAGATAAGTGTGGTATAGGTAATTAAATTGGGTGTACTTAAGTCACGCATTAGTAGAGACAGTTGTAACCATTCTTATGCACCGTGCCAACTTCCCACTTGCAAGTGTTGTGTTCAGCGTTGTCTCCGAAATATGTCTTGAGATTCTGTTTCGGCCTGTGACTGTTCATGCTCAAAGAGCTATTAGGCAAGTGATGCCTGTCTGACCCCTTTGTGCTTTCATAATGTTTGCTAAAAATATGAGATCTCTGGCTCATTTTGTGACTTATGTCAAACCTGTTGCTGGTGCTGTGCGAGGACAACATGAATCAGGAAGGAGCCCTGTGGGATACCGTAATGATATAGATAGAACCAGATCATTGAAAAAATTACCCCATGTGGTTAGACCCACCTCCGTCTACTGGGACACTTCCTGTCGCAGGCGAAGTGCAGTGCAACCAGGCATCACTTAGAGGGGTAAGTCTGATGCGTAAGATGTACAGGTGTGGCAGTTGGTAGTGTAGATGTCCCAGCAGGTCCTGGCCACCTGCGTAAGGATGTCACCATCTCCCATAGGAACCTCCGCCTCACAGCCCAGCAACCATCGTAACACCTCAGGCCCTGCACCAGTCTCCCAGACATACGCGATCTAGCCAGCCAACGAGTCTTTTGGCTGCCACATAGTAGTACTCATAGTTTGGGCCTTTACCCGCACTCGGACAGCGGGCATACAATTTGGATACCACCAACCAGCGCCTACCCTTGCCCCATGTCAGTGCAATCAAAAGTGAATGGAGCCCTAAAACGACCCTTTGGTCAATAGGTCTGGTATGGCGGAAAAGAAATGTAATAGTCTAGGGAGCACTAACATTTTAGAGATGGCTTTGTGGCCCCATAGGAAACAGCGGAAGTGTCTGAAAGGGGAATGTACTCCCTACCACTTTCAGTTCCCTCCCTATATTACCATCCACTAGATCTTTGTCTGCGTGGTACACTCTAACACTCTGATGTTTAAAAGTGTTGCAACTCGGGTTGATATATTAGAACCTGTCTTTACTCTAGCAATAGGTGTGTTATAAAGCAGCAAAACTCAGGCCAAAAACTACAGTCCCACACCAAAATCTACAGAGGACCGCCTTCAAATAAGCTCATCCAAGAGTGTCGAGCCCCTTTTCTATATCAATTGAAGTGACCTAAGCTTTAGTTTTGGAGGTCCTCGCCTAGTCCATTAGCATGAGAAGGCGGCATAAATTTAGAAAGGTGTTCCTCCCTGGAAATTAAGATCTTTTCATCTGATTAAATGTTGAGGCACAGGTATCAATCAGTTGATAAACAATTTCTCCAGGATCATATAGACTGTATTTAGTCCATATTTAAAAGGGACCAAAAGCGATAAGACCCCAGCACAGAGGATCCCTGTCCTGTTCGAGAAGGACCACCAGCACCACCTCCCTCAGGTATTCCCATTGAGTACATGATTCATAGACCTAGAGAAGTCGTGGCATGAGATGCGATGCGAAGGCAGTGTAGAACTCCACATGCCAGTCATCCACTCTCGGGGTCTTACCTTGTTCCATTTGTTAAATCGCCTGGGAGATTTCATCTCCCAAAAGTGGGGTGTGTAATTTTGTACGGTGAGATTCCTGCATTAGGGCTAGATGCAGTGCATTGAGGAACATCCCATTTGCATTGGCGTTATCCATTACCAGTGCCACGTGCAATGTGCCATAATAAGAGCGGAAAGTTAATCACCTTCTGAGACTTGAATACAGTGCCTGCCATATCTCATTTGGCGGTGCTGGGCTCTCTTGGGCAGTCAGAGTGGACAAGCCAGGCTAGGAGTCTGCCCGCTTTGCCATTCTCTTTATGTTTCCTGGCCATGTATTCCCTGTAGTCGTCGGCATCCAAGTTGAATAAAGCAGAATTGTGCGTGAACCTCGCTTGTACAACAGGATTGCTCTATGGGCAATAATAATTTGTGTGCCCTGTATCTCTGTTTCCAAATGATGCAGCACCCACAACAATACCAATTTGGAGCCACAGACTGTTTTGATAGACAGACCCCTGAGGACCACTTTAAATGTGTCCCACTCGATCCGGACCTCAGAGGAAGTACCCTTGTCCTCTGCGAAATACAAGTCTAGATGTTCAGAGAGAGTTGCTTGAAATGCTGCATCTTGCAGTGCCTCTGCAGGTAAGCACCACGTCACTATGTTCAGCTGCCCTCAACCCTAAGTTAATGAGAGCTGGAGCAGGTTGTGGTCAGAGGACGTCTGCCCAATGTATTCAGCCAGTGAGACTTTGGAAAGTGCATTGAGGCAACAATAGAAAAGATCGATTCTGGTGTGGGTGTCATGTAAACTTCAGGAATAGGAGTATTTCCTACTCAATGAATGTAAGCAGCTCCAGGCCTTCACTTGGGTATGGGTCGCCCACCGCTGATGTTTCCTTAAGGAGATGGAATGTGCGCAGAGAACTGGTAAATGGGAGCAGTCTAACAGTACATCAGGGACACGGTTGTAATCACCTCCCCAGTATCACGGAACTAGCGTGTCATAAGCTGGTATTGTACCCCAGCCAAAACATCATTGATTGGCATGGCTAATAATTAACATGGACCATCCTCCTGCTCCCCCTCACCCTACAGCACCCCCACCCCACACCCAAGCACACCACATAAAAGAACACGAAGATACATAAAACAAAGAAAAATGGCTTCAACTTCCTAACAGCCCCTCCCAGGCCAGTGTACCAAAAGGCACCTTGCCAACAGCACTAACATGCAGAAAGACAAGTTAACATAACAGTTAGAGAAAGTACCCATAATATAACTGAGGGTGTAGGGTGGCATAGCAGCTGTATGTAATTCCGGAAAGAGGCCCACATGACCAGTCCATCAGCAGTCAGGGATCCCCACAGATGATCCAGTAGTAAAATGGAAGTACACACAGTACCTGCTCAGGGGGGCTGACATCTCTTTACAAGGCTAATAACCTGACAATCCCGCAACTCAAGGCAAGTCCTCCGACAACATGCAGGTGAAAAATGGTCCCGCCTTCAGCAAAGCATTTGCAAGGCTAGGTCGGTAACTGATGCAACATAGTCCTGCTGTTCCACCTCAATCAAACTCTGCCGTCCTGCCAAGGCTACTGCCTAGGCCTTTTTCCTGACCGCCTGTTCGTACATGGGGCCTTTTCATCTACCATCCTCCAGTTTCCTCCCCCTCAATGGCTGGTGAAGTAACACAATGACTTAACACAATCCAAGCCCATGCTTCACTGGGAGTTGCACAGACAGTAGTGTGGCCGTCAAGCATTATCTTTAAAGTGGCTGGAACTGCAAGGCATATTTAATGTCCAGGGTTAAAAGTTGCCACTTCACCTCCAGAAAGGAGGCCAGGCACCTTTGGACATCAGTGATATAGTCAGGGAAAGTGTTCACATGAGAGTTGTCAACCAACAAGGGCCCCTTCTCCATTTCCACTGATATTACATAGTCTCCAGCCCCGTAGTTAAAAAGGCAGGCAGCCACCAGTCTCGGAGGGGCAGAGGGAGGGATGTTTTGATTGGAACCCTATGGATCCGTTCCACAGAGAAGTTTAATAGCTTATCCCCAGAACAGTCTGCTTGAGCCACTCCTCGAAACAGAGCTCCATGCTAGTTCCCTTGGCATGCTCTGGCAGCCCCACAAACCTTTTGTTATTACGGTGGGAGTGGCTTTCATGATCTTTGACCCGCTTCTTGGGATAGCATACCTCCTCTTGGGTGGGCTTAATATAAGAGTCCGTTTCAGCAACCACTGTTTGTACAGCAGCAAGAGTAGACTCTGAGTCTTCCACCCGGTCTTTCAGCTTCTTGTGTTCATTGCACATGAGGCCCATATTAATTTCCAAGCCATCTATTTTGGGTTCCAGGGAGTATTTAATGTCCAGCACTACATGCAGGATTACGTAAAATTTTCAAGAGTGTTCAGACAGCGTGTGTTTTAGTGTGGCAACAGGAGGATGCAGGATCCCTCCATCAGAGCTTCTGCCCCAGCTTCTGATATGGCCACAATGTGCTTGTCTTGCTTGGGGCGAATCATGAGGTCAACCTGAGGGGCAGGCGCACCCACGGTTGGACACCTTTGGGCACACAGCCCCACACCTAGGCTTGCGATCCATGTCGTAGTAAAAGTCCCCTGAGGAGCAAGGTAGGCAGGTGGCCAAGCAAAGGTGAGAGGAGGGGCTGTGAAACAGGGCACTGACTGCAATGAGGATAACAATGGGGTAAGAGGATCCCCTCTGCAGAAAGTTTCACGGGGGAAGTGGACTGGGAAGGAGCGGAGGAGTTCTGTTGCTCCTCACCCTGAGTTCTCTGCAGGCAGCACTGGCAATTAGAGGGGCACAAGGCTGAAGTGGAGGGAGCAGCCAGTCATACAGTCCCCGCGTGGGGCACCCAAGCTGGAACGCTATGTAGACATGATGGGAGCAGGCAGAGGCCTAAAACAGGGCACAAGTTTAAAGCATCCCCCTACCTCCTCCAGTGTTGCAGAAGGCTGTGGTCCTGTTCATCCAGCAATTGGATGAACTGTGCTGAGCGATCGTTGCAGTACATGTGCCCAGTGTTTGGGAGATGCCTATCATTTGGGGCAGTTTTTGTCTCCATGACGAGCTTTATATTGCAAATTTCTCTAATTGTCTCAGCCCCAGCGTTTTCGACCGGATCTTAAGATGGCCGCCTTAACACTTCCATTCTGGGCCATTGAGATAAATGGCGACTGACTGAATCCAAACTTGCAATTGACTCGTACCTCCTGCCTGAGTTATTGATGGCCGACACAGTGAGACCCTCTACGATGCTATTTCCTCCACTGGTCTATAATCATTGATCACCGTCGGGATCTCAACCAGCCTTCACCCGTCCCTGTCCTAGCTGAGACTTAGCTATTTTTGTCTGATGCCCGGTGGAGCTACCCCCCGAGCTAAAGGGGAGATGGACTTTGGACTCTCTCCTTGACCATCACCTATCCAGCCTGACTTTGGGCAAACTCTTGCGCGTCTCTCCTGACCTTATCTCCCCCTCTCCCTTCCTCCACCCCTCACCCCTCACCCCTCTCCACTCTTACTCTTTTCAGCTTCTGACCTTTGCCCACACCTGTCCTTGCCCTTTGTACCCACCAGTCCCACAACTTCTTCCCTCGCCACTTGAGACCGAACTATTTTGTCAGATGACCCATGGAGCTACCTGGTTTAGCTAAATGGGAGACGGGCCGTGGATTCCCTCCTTGGATATCACCTACCCAGTCGGTCTTTAAACAGACTTCCTTTCGTCTCTTCTGTTGTCTCTTCCCCCATCCTTCCTCTTCTCACCTCCCCTTCTCCCTTCACTACATTTCTCTCTCCTTTTTCTCCTCACTTAATGTATTGCTTATTTTTTGACATTATGTCTTAAACCTGGCATCTTAGACGTGGTTTCCCCTGACTTTTTGCCTCTACCTCCTGTATTTTTGACAATGTGTTGGATTTCGTTTTTGCTGGTTTAGATGCCTTGAGCACTTTGCCACTGCTGATCAGTGTCAAAGTGGAAGTGCTCCCTGAGTAAATTGTTATTGTGATTGGTTAGCCATGATTGGCATATTTGATTTACCAGTAAGGCCCTAGTAAAGTGCACTGAGTTTGCCATGAATGGTGATTCAAATGCTAAGTGGGCCTGCGGCACAGGTTGTGCCACCCACACAAGTAGCTCGAAAATGGTGTCTGAGGCCTGCCACCGCAGTGCCTGTGGGCAGTTGCTAACTATCATGCTGACCTGACCAGTGTCCCCACTGGCCAGACCTAACCCTTCCCTTTCTGTACACATTGGACACCCCTATGGAAGGCCAAGGTACCCCCCTGGGCAGGGTGCAGTGTATGTGAAAGGTAGGGCATGTCCTGATGTAGGTGACATGCCCTGATAGTGAAATACTGCCAATTTCGTTTTTCACTATTGAGAGGGCTATCTTGCCCATTATAATAGGGAATGCTGTGTATAATGTTTACCTGCCTATCTTCCCATAGGAGCAAGATAGAACATTTAAGTCTGGTATCCCTGAACTCAGAATTTAATAACTTATCTCGTAGGAAGGATGGTTTTTAAATTCTGTGTTTGAGAACTGCACTTTTAAAAAGTGGCTTATCTCTTGTCTGACCTTTCTGTGTGCCTTGGCCTGTTTGTGAATTGACTGTTTGGTTTGTGAGTGACAGGGGCTGGGGAACCCCTAGGAGGCTGGATAAGTCTGCTCTAGGCTGAATATCTGCATCTTGAGTGGTGGGAGAAGATAGCACCTGGGCCTGTATAGGGCTGTGCCTGCCTTCCACAATGCTGGCTCCACCTCCTGCTGTGCGGCTGACGACCCTGCCCCTCTTTCTGAAAGGAAAGAAGAAGTCAGGAAAACAAAGTGCTCCAGGACTGACCAGAACTGGTTCTGACTAAGCCATTGCCTCTCTGTCTCCAGAGAACAAAGGAAAGACTGGTATAAAAAGGGTTACCCAGACTACAGAAAATTAGATCATCCTGGAATCAAGAAGGAACTTCTGCCAACGAGAAAGCTGGAAGACTGAAGAGGAAGGACCATCCTGCTGTGTGTTTGTGGGCTGACCTGCAGTTGCTTTGCTGCCAAGGAGAGGGGAAGGACTTTGCTGTTAATTTGTCCCCTTGCTTGAAGAGATCTCCAAGGGCCTGAGGAGAGCTGGCTTCCTGTTAAGAAGTCCCAGGAACAAAAGGACTTCACCCCCAGCTTCCACCTGAACTCTGCTGTATGAGTACAGCCCTTCCTATAGTGCTTGATCCAGTCGTCGCGAAGATCATCGCAGGGCCTGTTGCCCCTGCAAGAACCAACACATTGTTCGCTTGTGGAACGCATCACCCCGGTGCAGGAAGATTCCTATCGCTTCGAGTATCGTCGCAGAGCCTGTCGTCGCTGGGTGAGATCACTGCACCGCTTGCCTGCGGACCCCTTCACGTCGCTGCGAACATCGTCGCAGAGCCATCGCATCGAGGGGCCACGAGAGGAAAAGATCGATGCTATGCTGCACATTGCCGCTGCACCTGAGATCAGCGCCGTCCCGAAGATCGTCGCATCGTGCCTGTGCGAGTTGCTTCCATCGAACCTGCGCACCGGAATCCATAAAAGGTATTGCATCCCTCCCCATACAGACTGTATTCGTTGTGATACCCCGATGTGTCTAGCGGGGCTGTCGCATCATCTCCCCAGGGTCTTAGGAGTGGCGCATCGCTTGTTTTTCAATTCTGCAGCTTCCATTTGGAACTTTTGTCGCATCTACAGGTACTTTGAGATAAACATGACGCAACTGTGGATTATTTTGACGCAAACCCTAGAACTCTTTTAAAATCATGTTCTTGAACTGTGTATGTTGGATTTTTTGTTGTTTTGGTCTTATGTAGTTTAGATAAAGATACTTTATTTTTCTAAACTGATGTGGAGTCCATTTGTGGTGTTTTCCCTGTGTTACTGTGAGTGTTGGTACCAATACTTTACACATTGCCTTTGATAAGCCTGTCTGCCCGCGCCAAATAACCCGGGGTGAGCAGGGATTATCTAAAGAGTGTATCCCCCTTACCCTTACTAGAAGCAAGGGTCCCTATTTGGACATTGGTACCTACCTCTGCCAACTAGAGACCCCAGATCTAACATTATGTGTAATTGTTGATCATTTTCTGTTTCATTGTTGAACCTTATGTGAAGCGCTCTGATACCTTCAGGGCTAGCCAGCGCGATATAAAACTCTTTAAATAAAAAAAAAAATACAATTGGAGTGGTCTCATTCCTCCTGGAATCCCCCAGATAGAGGCCTCAAACAGAAGAGTGAGCTTGGCTGCAGCACGCAGCAGTCCTTTGTGGCCTCAAGGGGGAAGGACTTTTAGGTGTGATGGGGCTGCTCTTCAGATCTCATAGATTCCTCCACAGTCCGGGCCACAGACATGATGTAGAAGGTAAGAGGTAGGGGGTTCGTGGTGGGGGACTTTAAGGCTGCATCAAGCAAGACAGGTTGGGTGGGTGGAGTCACTTAGAGTGCTGCAAGTCTGGTCAACAATTCTGCTACAGGTAGGCAACACCCAGGCCCATCCGCTTCTGCTGCCCATGCTTTCGTCTATTCACAACAGAGCTACTTGTTGGCCCCCGTCTAGTTCCCGGGGGCTTCAGTGACTTCTTTTCACCATCTAAATGGGTGCCAAATGACAGCCCAGTCCAGCGCCGGGCCACTCTGTCAAGGAATGCTGAGGAGCCTGATCAACTTGTGTGCTCCACCCACATCTGCGAGCGCACCTCAGCAACAGATCCAGGCCCCATCTTAATCAGGCCAAGTGCCACACCTGTCGGAGGTCCATGTGGCGCCAACAATGTCTCCCCGTAGTCATCGTGAGATCAACAACAGCAATGCTGGTGTCACCAAGGGTCAGGGATTCTGTAGGATGATGTGCAATCCCCTGGGCTCATGGAGCTCAATTCTTAATACTCATTTGGTCGTCATCTTGGCCACACCCCATCCTCTTTTTTTTACTTCAAGGATCAATTTAGTTTACAATTGGGAGCTTGCTAATTGGTCATTTTGTTGGCTAATTTGTCCACACAGAAGCCCACTAATTGCTGTTAAGAATACTTGGCAATTCATAGCTTAAAGTTGATTCAACTATGATCCACACCCTGCTGCTTTATCCAACAGAGCATCTGTTATATAGTTGATTGTTTACAGATACATTTGTTCTGCATACTTTTCTGAGCACAAAGGCCACACCCACTGTGATCAAGTACTCCCAAAAATGTTATGGATTATACAAAATGCTCTTTCACAATTAAATAATCAATTAAAGGGGAGTAATTTACCTTCTCATTTTGATCATAAAAATAACCTTCCTCGAAATGAACACATCAAAACTATGACACTAAATATATAGAAATCCAGTACAAGAAATGGAAAGAATGAATACAACACTTTAACCATAAAACCCTCAAGTGATATTGGGGCTATATACCCAGCCACAAATGTATTTCTATAGGGAAGATGCCAACAAGGGATTTATTCAAAGGTAGTGATTTACTGCAGTAGGACACAGCCTTTATTATTAAGACTTGAGAAGTGAATGTATTGGGTACTGCTCTAATTGAATTAATTCAAAAGAATGTGAACACTCTATGAAAGCTACCACACTAGCCCCCTAGAGATTATGGAGTTACGTTGATTAATTTAGTTTTATACACCGAATGAATCAGGGAAGACAAATGGAAAGCAACACGAACAGATATTTTTGATAAAGAAAATATTTATATTTCGTATTCAAATGTAAGGGTACATAATCAAAAATCAGGAATGATTGCATACAAATCTTAGGTACGTGGAAACAGCGAAACAATCCATTGTACAAAAGAAACAATCCAGTCTTTAAACAAATATATATAAAATTGACTTCTTTTAAAATAAAATAGAAAGTCAAAGAATAGACTGAAGACTTGGATAGACGTGTCGACGTTTCGGTCTCACTAGTAGTATCCAGAGACCATCATCAGGACAAAAGGTTTTATGCAATATAGATGTCCCTTATAGTGAGTATAGGAAAAGCCTATAAATGTTGATGGCTGTAGTTCAACCTGGTGAAACGTATTCACTGTCAATGGGTCATAGCCTTATGCGAACAACAGATCACGCCTGTAGTGTAATTCTTAATAGGCGATGTTCCTGTACTGAGTCTCAGGATTTAGTCGTTAGAAGCGGTGTAGTACCGGCGAGGGTTCCGTTCCTACGAGTAAGCGTCAGAGTGAAACTGATGACTAAATCCTGAGACTCAGTACAGGAACATCGCCTATTAAGAATTACACTACAGGCGTGATCTGTTGTTCGCATAAGGCTATGACCCATTGACAGTGAATACGTTTCACCAGGTTGAACTACAGCCATCAACATTTATAGGCTTTTCCTATACTCACTATAAGGGACATCTATATTGCATAAAACCTTTTGTCCTGATGATGGTCTCTGGATACTACTAGTGAGACCGAAACGTCGACACGTCTATCCAAGTCTTCAGTCTATTCTTTGACTTTCTATTTTATTTTAAAAGAAGTCAATTTTATATATATTTGTTTAAAGACTGGATTGTTTCTTTTGTACAATGGATTGTTTCGCTGTTTCCACGTACCTAAGATTTGTATGCAATCATTCCTGATTTTTGATTATGTACCCTTACATTTGAATACGAAATATAAATATTTTCTTTATCAAAAATATCTGTTCGTGTTGCTTTCCATTTGTCTTCCCTGATTCATTCGGTGTATAAAACTAAATTAATCAACGTAACTCCATAATCTCTAGGGGGCTAGTGTGGTAGCTTTCATAGAGTGTTCACATTCTTTTGAATTAATTCAATTAGAGCAGTACCCGATACATTCACTTCTCAAGTCTTAATAATAAAGGCTGTGTCCTACTGCAGTAAATCACTACCTTTGAATAAATCCCTTGTTGGCATCTTCCCTATAACAATACGACTGCCCAAGCCCACAAGGGTTTATTGGGTTACCCACCTCTTGCTCATACAAATGTATTTCAGCTGTCTAATCCGCTCGTTTACATTTTCCTAAGTTAAAGCCTAATTGCAAAACATTTTATCATGAAAGAAATAAACAAGGCAATTAATATTCTTGCTCTCATTGAACTGCTCTTCCACAGATCAACTCTTACCACATTTGAGGTACATACTTCGAAGTTAGCAATGTTACAGGCACATTATCCGCATGTCTCCAAGAATCAAAATTTCAAAACTTTTCACAAAGCTGACGAAACTCAGATTATTCTCTGAGTTTGTTATCGATAAACTATTGAGCTCTCACACATTGCATAGTAAGAATCAAATTTGCATTTCTTCTCCAACTTGATGAACCTTGCCTCATTCATATCTACCAATAAGAGATAGTGAGATTATGAACTGGCTTGGGCCGTACTCTCCGAACCCAAGCCGTACTCTCCAGCTCAGGCCGTATGAAGTGTAATCAATGGGCCTTAATGCAATTTTTACAGAACAGTACATTAGGAACATGTGATAAATGGTAGAGGAGGTCATGAAAATCAGTTTGGGCAGGGAAAAGGGTGTGGCCAGATGCTACATTATATCCCAGAATGGTATGCTCCTTTGCAACATGGTAAAGCCAGTCCACAATTTGCACACCCCTCAGTGTTGACTTTAGTGCCAATACTCCAGTGAACACTAAGGGGAGCGCAACGTTGCATTGCTGCCCATTGATTACACTTCATCCAGCCTGACCCAAGCCGGAGAGTATGGCCTGATAGTGAACGTAAAGATAGGACTCGTAAATGACCTCTGTGAATAGTCATAAAGTTAGACTTTTGTCTCAGATTGCCTTTGTGAATCGGGCCCAAAATATCTATCTTGCTTCTGTTTAAATTACTTTTGCTGTTACTTGAGGGAGGGGGAATAAAAGGACAACAAGTAGAACTTTAGAATATATATTGTCATTCATTGGATTATTGTTATTAATATCTGAACCTCTCTATCAATAGGCAACACTCCTTTCACACAAGTTCCCTAAAAGTAAAATTTCTGATACTCCCAGTTAAAATTGACAACACTTCTTATGTAGGCATAGATTCAATACAGGTAACAATTCTCAGGGAGATATCTATACCAGTCAAGCATCAACTCGCAACAGCTGTATATTCAATATGGGCACCATGCGCTAGGTAGGGCTACTCAGTACAGGCAACAGGTGTAATGCAGATAATAGGACCTATGCTGAGATTCTCTACAAGTAATCATTCCTGGGCCCCTATTTGGGACAAGTAATCAGCCTTATGCCAATGTTCACTACAGGGCCTCCCACTAAAGTCAATATTCCCCGCAGGTTCTGAGGGGGTCTCTCAGCAAGGGTGCATGTCCCAGGCAGTTCCCCTCGTGTGTGTGGCTGGGTTGATGAAAGTCTCAGGGCCAGAGGAGCCCCTGGGGCCACCCCTGCCGCTCACCGGATGGGGCCTCCCTGCGGGCGTAAGCCCAAAATCCCCACAACTCACTGGGCAGCTTTGGGGGCAAGCACAGTCCTCACCGCAGCGCAGTCCCAGGCAGGCGCGGCCGCCGCGTCCCCAGTCAGCCCACCTCTTCCTACACTCGGGCCTGGACCGGGGAGGCGGACTCTCTTCCAGCTTCCTCCACTCCATGGGTCCTGGTCGAGGTAGATCACGGCTCCCGCTCTCCTCGGAGCCGGCCTCCCCGATGTCCTGGCCTGGCAGCCAATCAGTGCGCATCTTTCGCGGGGGCATGGACGATGATGCGGCCGGTGCCCCTGTTGCTGGGCAACGCCTCCCAGCGCACTCCAGGCCTGCGCTGCCTTGATTCCACTCACGACACGTGTTCCCGCCTCCTAGGCCCAGCGCGGCCCTTGTCGCAGCCGCGGCAGCCCTCTCTGGACTTCAGGGGCCGCGGAAGTGATCGGGCCAGTGCGCTCCTTCCTTCCCCAGGCAGCAATGACAGCGCAGCTTCCCCGCACGTCTCCCGGGCTGCGGCGGTGATCGGGCCAGACAGCGCTTCCCAGGCTCAGGGCTCTGGACAGGTACCTTGGCGGCGGCAGTGATCTTAGGCAGCCCGCGCTCCTCAACGCGGAGGGGGCGCACCAGCACAGCGCCAGGAGGTGTACAGAATCTCGTGGGGCAGAAAAAAAAAAACGAAACGCCGCGTCGACTAAACCTGTGATTCTTGTTTTAATGTATTTTGTTTTAATTAGGATGAACTGTACAACAATATGTTGAATGATTACCTTTATGTTTGTTTTTACCGTTGTTTTTATTATCATCAAATGATTTAGACTGTATGAAATAACAATAAATTTGTACACTTTTTTATCAAAACTTATCTGTATTAGTTTATATTACTGTCACTCTGGGTCTATAATAGACATTGTTACAATTACGAACATCTCTGCTACACCTATTCATGTTTTATGCATTAGCTACACATCAGTTGTTTGCTGCCTTTTGTCGAAAACCCCACGAGAAAGTTTGATCCCGGGTCTCTTTAGATCTAACAATACACAGAGGTACTAACAGTACTTCCACTGTATAACTGGTTCTCAGGCCTGTAAGAGTGGGACACCCCGTATTTTCTCACTCAAATGCCATTGTGGCATCCAGAGATACCACCACCGCCACTTCCCAGAGCATATCTATCCTGCCCATCACACCATTAAGGCCTAGATTTAGGGCTGTGTTACGGTGAGGCATAAAGTCCGGCTGATCAGGGTGGACTAATTTGCTAAGAACTGGGTCAGCCGGGTTGCCAACAATTTGGCCAAGATTTTGGGCTCTGCATTTAGCAGTGAAAAAGGTCTATACGATGAGCACCTGTCCCTTTGCCTCCGGTCTTTGTAGATGAACACTAGGGAGGCTATCCATTGATCATAAGGGAGGCTCCCTTTCTCCCGGCTCTCCTTGAACATCGCTCGCAAGTGTGGAGCGATGGCGCCAGGCTTTAGTTTGTAGAGTTTGATCGACAAGTTGTTTGGGCCCGTGTCTTACCGAATTGGAGGTTGCACATCGCCTGCGCTATCTTTCTCGTTCATAAAATCTCCATCTAAATATTCCCATTCTTTGACTGAAAGGACAGGAAGCTGTATGTCTGCAAGTAGCACCTCCGAGTCCGCTTCCGGCAAGTCAGTGCTTGAGCGGTACACTCAGCAGTAGTGGCCGGTGAACTCATTTGCAATCGCCTGCGGATCTGTTAAGATTCCGCCTTGCTCGTCTACAAGTTGTGGAACCAGGTGGATAGCTAATTCCCTTCTGTCAAGCCAGGCAAGTAACTTGCCAGCTTTGTCACTTAGGTAGTATACTCTGCCCTCCTTTACACTGCCTCGAGTTGTGGCCATGTCTGTGGCTATGGCCCTTTATTCCTCCCTTTTTAGTTTGAGTAAATGCTGCCCATTCCCCTTCCTCCTCCAGCCGAAGGATGTCTGCTTCCACTTGGACCAGGTCCCTCACCCTTTCTTCTCGAACACCCGCTATGAGTGAAAGGGCCTGACCCCGTAGTACTGTCTTAAAGGCTTCCCAGAGAGTTTGGGCCAATGCAACCGACCCTATAGCTTATGAGTAGTATTGGTCTATGGCCCAGAGGATAGATCCCTTTACCGTCGAATTTCGCAGATACCAAGAGCTAAGGGGCGCAATTTTGACAGCCCGTTTTTCATAGAAGACAAATTCCACCCAGATGGGAGAGTGATCCGGGATACCCGTTGCTAAATGTCGTACCTCTCTGGCACAGCTGATCTGGGGAGCCGATACAGGAGTGACTGTTTTGTGCTCCAGAGTTGAAAGTATATTGAATAGTGGTGGGGTGAAATGTCCGCCAGACATCCCATAGGCCCAGCGCTTCCATAAACTCTGGGAAGCCATCTGTGTGAGGGACCGATGTCACGCAGCGGATAACGGTCTACCCTGCCTGACACTACTGAGTCAAAATCTCCCCCCCCCCCCATTATCCGATGACCCTCTGGAATCGACAGAAGGATTGTCCCTAAATTCTTACAGGTGCAGCTCTGCAGGCCCGGCGGGACATACACAGTCATCAGCAACAGTGTCCTGCCCTCCCATCAGAGATACAATGTTATCAATCAGAGAAGTATCAGTTCTCTAAGATCTCATAAACCATTGAAACAGAAGAAAGAATCACAACTAAACAGCAAAACTGATACAGAGCCCTTCTCAAGGGAAGAAATAAATATAACGTCTTGATCTCAATATTATGGTACTTGTCTATATCAATAAACACAAATTTTGCGCATATTACATTTATAGTCCCATAGTCTGGCAACAGATCCTTAATTAAGTCAAAGAGGGATGCACACTGTTCCCATCTCTCTCCCCATCCTTCAAGGCCATTCTGCTATTTCAATAAAAAATATCTCAACCAGTATGAACGTTTGCCCCTGCTCCCCGCTGGGTGTTATACATCCATTACACCAAAGAGTTCCATCATATTCTTATCCCACATCTCACCAAACAGCCTCAGGGGATATCTTGAGAGGAGAATTTCTATGCATACATTTTAATCTACATCCAATGTATGTGCCAATAAATAGTCCCTCAGTGGTTAGCCATTTATTTTTCGGTCGCGAGGCAGGTGGTTGCAATGTGGCGTATATGTCGCTGGTAGTATCACAGTACATCAAGTCGCGGATCCAGGCCTTCCCTGTTGGGACCTGGGATCCTCCCCAGTGCAATGAACCCTGCCTTTTTGCAATAAGCAAGGCAATGGCAGTGAACATCATAACTCCCTCCTGCAATGGCTTCACATAGACCAGTGAGGCCTTTAGTGGCGCAACCAGAAACCCATGTGTCTAGAGATGTACAGCACTAACCTGCACCAACTTTGGTTGACCACTCCAGCACAATACCAAGTAAGCATGCACTACAAACTGCATTTACCATAATGCTAAGGGACGAACTGTGCTGGGAGGTCAGCAGTGTGCTCCCACCCCTTCCTGTTTGAAAAGGCTCCCTTGAGCCATTGATCTGACGAGCTTGTGGAGATGCACCTGTGAGCCTGTGAGAGGTACTGAGACCTGTAAGAATTGTGGCAGCCTGCTCAGCCACCCCAGATGAAAATCTTTTTTTGTTTATCTCTACTGATGAAAGATAAAATCCAGAAACACATGTGTCTGGAGATGTACAGCACTAACCTGCATCAACTTTGGTGGACAACTCCAGCAAAATACCAAGTAAGCATGCACTACAAACTGCATTTACCATAATGCTAAGGGGCGAACTGTGCTGGGAGGGCAGCAGTGTGCTCCCACCCCTTCCTATTTGAAAAGGCTCCCTTGAGCCATTGAGCTGACGGGCTTGTGGAGATGCACCTGTGCGCCAGTGAGAGGTACTGAGACCTGTAAGAATTGTGGAAGCCTGCTCAGCCACCCCAGATGAAAATCGTTTTTTTGTTTATCTCTACTGATGAAGGATAAAATCCAGAAACACATGTGTCTAGAGATGTACAGCACTAACCTGCACCAACTTTGGTGGAACACTCCAGCAAAATACCAAGTAAGCATGCACTACAAACTGCATTTACCATAATGCTAAGGGGCGAACTGTGCTTGGAGGTCAGCAGTGTGCTCCCACCCCTTCCTGTTTGAAAAGGCTCCCTTGAGCCATTGAGCTGACAAGCTTGTGGAGAAGCACCTGTGCGCCTGTGAGAGGTACTGAGACCTGTAAGAATTGTGGCAGCCTGCTCAGCCACACCAGATGAAAATAATTTTTTTGTTTATCTCTACTGATGAAGGGTAAAATCCAGAAACACATGTGTCTAGAGATGTACAGCACTAACCTGCACCAACTTTGGAAGAACACTCCAGCAAAATACCGAGTAAGCATGCACTACAAACTGCATTTACCATAATGCTAAGGGGCGAACTGTGCTGGGAGGTTAGCAGTGTGCTCCCACCCCTTCCTACGTTTAGTAAGTATTTCGGTCATAGGGGGCAGCCAAGGGATATCAGCCAGTGGTATATACGGAGAGTATAGGAACTCTGGGTGAAGGTAACTCCGCAATTCGGACCATGCACATGTAGGCAGAGTTCGAATTTAAGCTTGGTTTCTTGGTACCCATTTGGATAGTATAATGAAGATTGAGTTCAGGTGAGTCTGAGAGCACTCCGGTTTCAAATATTGCAGCCTGGCATCCATATGTACCAATAGCATGTAAAGTGTATTTAGGCTATTGTTGGAAAGTGAGTTATTGGTAGGGTCAAATGTAGGTCTGCCACTGGCAATAAGGCCACTAACACATGACAGGACTCAGCATAGGTATTAGAAAATTATTCCTATGCTCAACTCTTGGTAACGTGGCTACACGCAGACAGGTTTACCTTCAAAGACAGGTATGTAAAGCATTTAAAAACACAATTTCAGTAAATAATTAAGAGACAACACATAATACAAATCCAACACCAATTTTATAAAAATGGAAATAGTTGTATCTTTAAAATGACCCCAACATGGCAAATATCCAATGTAGGGAATCGGAGATATGCATTTTATAAGATTTAATAATATTTAATAAATTAGAAGATTATAGCACCATATTGTTATACCTGATCACGATAGACTGGGGCAAAGTCAAAATTTTGGGCCGGGCACGATGGAGCCTTGAGTGGCTACAGCTCGCGGCAGGTCCCGGTCTCAATTTCTACCTTCACACTTAGAAACTTTTCTGGAGATTTTCTCCTCAAGGCCCCTCGAAGCTCCCAGCCAGTCTGGATTCGGTGAGGGTTCACCAGCTTGACTTGTGATGAGGTCCCGGTCAACTTCCCTGGAGCGGACTTAGAAAATGTCTCAAGATCCCTTCAGCGGGGCAACCCAGGAATCCAGGCAGGCACATGATGGAAA
This sequence comes from Lissotriton vulgaris, assembly GCF_964263255.1. Classification (NCBI taxonomy): domain Eukaryota; kingdom Metazoa; phylum Chordata; class Amphibia; order Caudata; family Salamandridae; genus Lissotriton; species Lissotriton vulgaris. Next base: position 501,439,011 of record NC_141685.1, read on the forward strand.
GCCGGCGGCTTGGCTCTCACGGTTACTCCGAGTCACCTTTTCTACGAGCGGACTTAGAAATTATTCTGGAGCTTTTTCTTGCAGCATCTCTCGATGCTCCTCATGTAGCCAGATCCAGGGAGGGTTCGCCGGCTTCAGATTTTCTCTAGTCCCGGTCAATCTCTGGAAGTTGGAGCAATGGAGCTTTTAGCGGGACGAACCTGGTTGGCTTGGCTGACTCGCGGTTGAAGGTTGGCCAGGTTGAGTCGGTCCCTCTGTGGAGCTTTTTTTTCAAAGTTGGTCCAATGTTCTCCGAACTTTTTTAACTTCTTCCTGAAGTTCCGCAAGGTCTCCCAAAGTGTCTCAAACTCACTCCAAGGGTCTGGAAGCTCCAAGATGGTACTTGAATGTTGAGGACTTCAGTTCCCACAATCCACTGGTACAAAACCCTTACAAATCCACTGATGGTTCTCCAAGGTGTTGATTTAGTTGGTGATGTTCCAGATGAGCTCTTTTAACATGTAGCTTTCAGGGAGTCCACACTATAGTTCTTTTTCAGCAAGATAATCCACAGGGCTGTAGTTTCCGGTGGTGCAGTCTTCAGAGGTCAGGCCTTAGAAATCTTTGCACAGCAAAACTTCTCAACAGTGCACTTCTTGCTTCAGTAAGTTTCAAGCAGTGGATATGGAGGTCTCTGCCCTCTCAGATACTTATTCCTAGTTCCCTGGGACAAGCAGGAGGTCATTTCAGACCAATGGGAGTAGGGTAACTCCTCCAATATATGACCACATCCTGTAGAGTGTGGCATTATTTTGTCCCAGAGTGCATCAAATCTTCCAAATCCAAAATGGCTGATTTTCCAGCAAGGACGTAAGAGCTGGCTAAACACACCCCTACAATGGCTAATTTACTTAGACTCCCCCCGCATCTGCTCATACCTTCCTTAATCCTACCGTCTGCCTAAGGTGGAAAGTTCAGAGATGTAAATGACAATGGTCTCTACTCTCCTCTTTGCAGAGTATAGTTTACGACTCCTAGCCCTGGCCTGGCATTCCTATGGAACAGCACACTGCCCTGCCGCCAGAGCCGGTGAACCCCAGGGGCGCTTTATCACCGCTTCAAGGCAGCCTGGCTAATCCACTTAACTCTGACCAAACAGGGCAGACCACTGGAAGGCGGAATTTGGACTTACAAACAAGAAAGTCTTATAACTTCTTATATGTACACTTTAAGGGAAATTCAACAATATGATATTGTTGGATTTATTCATACCATTCTGGGAAGTCTTTGAATGGCATTCCTATCTCTCTCCTATCAAGAGGTATTAATCAATAACTTCCTACCATGTTAACCTATGTAACAGGGGATTTGCAAAGGGAAAAATGACTTGGGGCATTTTTCCAGCACCAGGACTTACGGAAACATATTTTATAATTACTTGCCTTATATCTACAGGGACCCCACCCCATGTGTAACTAGGGGAGACTTTAGGGGTTCTGAATCTGTAGAAATATTGCAGATTCTCCCTCCATAATGCTCCTAGTATCAAACTCGAATTTGAGCAGCACTTTACCACAATGTGAGGAGTGAAATGTGAAATTTCACTTTACCCAGGCATATAAAAACTCATTTTATAAAGGTGTACCATATAAATACCTCAACCCCCCACCCTTGGGATACCTAGGGGAGACCCTTGGGGTCCCTAATATGCCAAAACATTGTAGGTTGTCCATGTTTAAGTGCCCCAAACACCAAGGTCAAGTTTGGGCACAATTTCTTTTTTTTAAAGCAGTCCTGGCCCCCAGGGCTGTTTTTAAACTGACCTCAGGCTTCAGCAGTGCACACATGCAAGTGCAGAAAAAGGCTGCTGGCTTCTAAACTGCCATGCCCACGGGTACTGGTAGTCTTCAATCCCCCTGCCCTGTAGGTGATTTAACTGCATTCCATTGTGTCTCTTTCAGCATAGCACTGGCCCTAGGCCTTGTTAGGCAGAGCCCATGGTCAGTCATAATCAGTTACCACCAGTACCATTCAGCAAAAAGATGGGAGGTGCCTAGGGCACAGAATGACTGTCCAAAAGCTATCAAATAATATAAATAACAATCTGGGACCTCAAGTCCCCTGCGTTGGTATGGCATTAGCAGTGTGTTCCATCCTATACATGGCTGCTTGCCTGCCCATATAAGTCGAATAAGTAGGCCACGCAGTGTTTTAAAAAACTTTGCTGATGGGGATATTAAGGAGAAGATATAGAAAACGATGGAGCACCACCATTTTAATGATGGCAATTCTGAATCAAGAGTGGAAGTTTGAACCATCACTCAATTTCCGTTGGGAGGTTATCAATTGCTGGTACGTACTTGAGATAGATCACCTCCGTAGCACTTCAGAAAATACCTAAATACTTCGGGCTTTGGTGCACCAGTGCAATAGAAATTCTATATCAAATTGGGTGATAACTGGCATCAAAGGAAAGAACTCAGATTTACTCAAGTTGATGGTTAGCCCAGAGTTTACTCCAAACCGCACCATCTCTCGTAACAGAGGGGGTAGGTTAACAGCCGGCTCCCTTAAGAACAACATCATGTTATCAGCATAGAAAGAGGCCACAAGTGGCCTCCAGTGAAATCTCAATCCGCAGTGGATGTGCCTCTCAAGGATATGTTATGCAAAGGGGTCCATAGCAAGAATGAAAAGCAGGGGTGATAGTGGGCATCCTTGTCGGGTGCCCCATGAAATGGGTGGATATTCCATCATTTACTTTAAGGCAGGTCATCAGGTTAGTGTATAGCAACCGAATAAAACTGGAAAAGCCAGCTGGGATTTCCAGTTTCCGCAAAACTGCATACAAAAACGACCTTTGTAGTGAGTCAAATGCCTTTTCGGCATTCAATAAAATTGCTACAGCTGGGAGAGAAGAATCCAGCTGGTTTATGAACATAAAGATTGTGCGCAAGTTAACCGTGATGGATCAAATAGGGACAAATCCCGCTTGAAAGCAGCATATGATCTTATTTATTAATAAAGATAGATGGGTGGCCAGGATTTTGGCCAAGATTTTGTAGTGTTGGTTAAGTGATGACAATGGCCCATATGATGTGCAGTTTTGGGATGTCTTCCTGGCTTAAGCAAGAGCGTAATAATAGATTTTCGCATAGTGGGGGGAGCGATAACTCTTGCAAAGCCTCTGCATACACATCTAATAGTTGAGGAGCCAATAGGGTGTTGAAGGTTTTGTAGAACTCGCCTGTTAATCCGTCTAAGCCGGGGGCTTGGCTACTGGCTAGGCTGTCCAACGCTTGTTTATTTTCTTCCTCATCCATGGGTGCAGCCAGGAATTGACGTTGTTCATCGTCTATCCAGACCATGGCCACTTCCTCTAGGTAGTCGCGGAGGTCCCCAATGGGGGTGGGGGTGGGGTCACGTAAAATGTAAAGTTTGGTATAATAAGACAAGAATTCTGAAATGATCACCTCCCCCCCCAGCAGCATTGTCCCATCATCTAAGTCTAGTTGTGTTATATACGTTGATTGGTGTTTGGGGTGAAGTAATCTGGCCAGCATCCTTTCCGGTCGCTCACCTTCACAGTATACCTGAGCTCTGGCATACTTACCCAGACAGTGTACTTCATGTGCCGCTAATTTATGGAATTCTGTTAGGAATGTCGCTCATTCATAAAGCGTAGGGAGGGGGGGTCTGCCATCCATGCATCTATGTGCATGTCCTGGAGTCTCCCCTCCACGGTCTCGAGCACCTTACGTATTACCCGCGGCACTCCCGCCTGTTTGCCTATACACACCCCTCTAATATAGGCTTAAACGGCTCCCATTGTGTGGATTGTCATTCCACTATACCTGTATTTAACTGAAAGTATTCACAAATAACCTCCCCAACCTCGCTGCTGAACACCACAACTAACAATGCTTCAGAGGGGAACCTCCAGGAAGCATGGGGATGTGCCACACTGGGTACGGTTAGTGTCAGGAGGACAGGTGCGTGATCTGATAGTGTATGCAGCAGATAGTCGACTGAAAGTACCGCTAGCAGGAGTCGGGGCTTGAGATACCAGGGATCTATTCTTGACCACGAGCAATGCAGAGCTGAATAAAATGAGTAATCTCATGCTGCAGGGTGCTGAGCCGTCAAGGAGTCCCTTAGAAGAGAGGACTGTAACAGTTAGGTGGGTGCATGCACAGAATGCGATTTGGTGACGTACCCTGCACTCGTCGTGTCCATTGCCGGATCTAGGGTATGGTTAAAGTCTCCACCATTAGTATGTAATCAATATCAAATTGTGCGATATGTAAGGCTACTCTGGGAAAGAACTCAGTAGCGTCCACATTCGGGGCATATATATTATTCAATAGAAGTGTGTCATTTCCCATCACACCCACCACCAGGAGATACCTACCCTTCTCATCAGTCACCACTTCTTGAACTTGGAAAGGCAGCATTTTATGAACCACAATGAATACGCCACATGAATATGTGCTATAGTTGGCAAAGAACTGATTGGCACCCCACACCAAATCGATGAGAGGGGAGCGTTGCATAGTGAGTCTATTGTTGGAAAGCCACCTGAATGGTATGTCTGGTCATATATGCCAGAACTTGGCATCCTTTTCAGGGGTTAGGGAGCCCTCTAATGTTCTATGACAGGTATTTCAGTCACAATCCCTCTTGCTTCATGTATAGCTGGGACATATATGTGGCATAACGCACCATAGACAACTACGCAAATGTGTGATATGCTTATGATCATTTAACCATATTATCATTGCTCTGCGTTCTAACATATGAAAACATACAGTTTTTAAAGAACCAGAACCCCCTCGCCACCTTCCACATCGGATACAAATAAACCAGCACCCGGTGAATCCCTTCATATTCCCTAAAAATGGAAACTTCTAGTCAAACAAAACAGGAAAAAACTTCCTAGGAGGGGTAGGCAACACTCGCGGAGGTCCACCTACTAAAGCCAAATGAGCGTAAGTGTTCTATACCACCTTGTACAGGTAGTTTCCGCAGGTATCAGGTTCTGCCACCACTCAATACTATTGCATCTTCAGTTCGTAGAAGCCCATCAGTGTCCACCCGGCCCAGTCTCCCCTGCACTGGTAAATTGACCAAGTAAAAGTCTATGAGTCTGCCAATTACAATTATGATCCCATTTTCTCCTTGCGCTCGAGACTTCTTCCTGTTTTGGTGTTGTTTCTAGAACTTTGTGGCCTCTTCTGGTGACTCGAAAATGTGTACCTTTCATTCACTTGAATACATAGTTGTGCCAGATAAAGCATGACATAGCGACGTTTGCTGCCTGCAATGTTTGTTTATGTCAGTATACTTTCAGGGCGCTTCTTGTACCATTGGTGTAAAGTCTGGGAATAGTGCCAGGTCAGAGCATTTATCTCTCGGGTGAGTCAAAGCTCCACATCATGATCCTGGTAGTTGAAGAGTCTCGGTATTATTAATCTCAGAGGTGCCCCTGGTGCTGGGGGCTGTCTCAAGTGTTCTGTGTGCTCTCTCCACTGCAAACGTTCCGGAAAAAGCTTGTCTGCCGAATACGTCCTTCAGGACCGCCTCAACAAATCTGGCTGTAGGACCAGAGTTCGTGGACTCGGCCACGCCAGCAATACGTATGTTATTGCAGCACGAGCATGCCTCCAAATCTTCAGTTTTAGAGGCCACTGTTTTGAGTAAGCATCAGCTCTCTCCAATTTCATGTTGGTAGAAGGTTGTGAATCCTCCAGGTTCGATACCAGCTGTTCTACTTTGCCAATGCGGGTTCCGTGCTGCTCAAGTCGCCCATATATATGTAATTTAATTGGGTTGTGAGTGCATCTAAGCGTGTGTCAATAGCTTTAAATCCAGCGCAAAATTCGGCCATTATCGCAGCTGTGCCATCCACGGAGTGGCTTCAGCTCCCGGAGGTCACTCTGTTTCTTCTCGCCTGGGGGTCTTCGTGACGTCAAACGACAGCTGGTTCTGTTTTGGGTCCAAAAGTCCCATCACTAAGTGCGGCTACTTGCAGCAGTATCTGCCCAGGGTATATACATGACTCCGCAAGTTTCGCAATAGAGTCCAGTGATGTGGTACTAGTGACCTCACACAAAGGGGCTGCGCAAATACAGTGGGCAGCAAAGTCCATCAATACATATCTATATGGGGCCATCTGTCCCCATCAATATGGCATCCAAGGAGAGGGAATGTGGCATACAACACAGTTGGCCTTGTTGTGCTGTGCTCTGCAGTTTCCCCCTTCCTGTTGAGTCCGCAGGGGGAGGCGGGGGGGGTTGCAGTGCAGAACACTGCACGTTATTTGAGCCCCATAATAACTCAATACACAATTACATCTTCTAGTGCAATTCGTCAGTGGACACCTTGCCTTGCATGCTTGAAATTGATTGCCACTCATCTTGAGCCCCCCAAGGAGGCTGGGAGAGTCATGGTGCAGATTGTCCCATGTACTTTGGGCCCAGCCGGAGTTCTGTGCACCGGCCTGTCTCACAGCGCTTTGTCATCATTGATCCCCCTGTCTTGCATACTTACAAGTCATCACTGCTGCAGCCCATATGTATGTATATCTTAGTTGGCAGGGCTGTATAAAAAAGAAAAAATTAGTGTTGCATAAAGATGTTGCATAAGTGTGGAGAAGTGTGGCACACTGGTGGAGAAGTGTGGCTCACTGGTTAGAGCAGGCAGACCCTGAAGCAGAGGTCAGACCCGGGACCAGGGTTCGATTCCCGACGCGGCAGGGTGTTGAGCTCAAATGTCCACGGACTCGATAATTCTCGCTTCGGTGCCTGACCTAATCATGGGTTCACACTCTGCAACTCTGGGCATTAAGCTTGCTTAATCTCCATAACGGCCCCCCCGCGGCGGGATGCCTGGCTTTCACCTTGGGGATGCCCTGTAGGGGCTATCTCACAGGGAAAAACCAGGACGGGTTCCCAAGGCAAGCGTGGAGATACCCCTTCGGGGGTCGATTCTGGCGCTGTATAAGAAATGTAATAATAATAATAAAGATGCAAGCTAGGACAAAAGAATACTTCTCTTCAGAGTGAGTGAAGTGTATTGTTTATGTTTTTATTGGAATTGAGGTCCAGATCTTTGGTGAGTAGCATAAGAATTGTTGTTTATTTCCTTTATTTTTATAGCAAACCTAGTGATGTCTGGTTTCATGTGTGACATTCACCGTTAGAAAGAGTGATGGTGTCTGCCAAGAAGGGTGGTGTGGTTGAAGAGGGAGAAGGTGTTGTGGGCTTGTGGTAGGGGATTGTAAGGTGCCTGAAGTGAAGGAGTGACTTGGTATCACTTATAAGTCCTCCAGCATCTTGCTACCTGTGGTAGAAACTCTTTATGTGTGTGAAGTGGAATTCTGAGATGCCAAGAAGATGGTGTTGCAATATGCTGTGGGAAAGAAGATCACCCTATTAAAGTGAAAACTGGCAGTTGGGCAGAACAAGAAAAATTCAGCATTCCTGTAAGGCTTGATCGCTACCACAACTCTTGCAAATAACGTTTACGTTTGGCACAAACAAATATTAGATAACTTTCCAATTGTCAGTAACATAACAAGTGCATTTATTCTGTAATTTACTTAGAAAACACAGAACTAAGTAAAGAGTACATCATGATTAGTAATGTAAAAGAAGTACGTTGGAGTAGTAGAATTTGATAGGGCTGAGCTGTGACTACAATAGTCAGAACAGTTTCAGCAGCAAATGGAATTTGAATAACTTATGGATTAATAGCAATGAATGAGGATCAAGGGACATTAAAGTCATCTAAATTCAAGATGAGTTGAGAGGCTAAATGTGGTGGTGTTTTGTTGCAATCAAGTTAAACATGGGGTAACCCCTTTTACAGACGATCAGCTAGGAGACTCAGATACTGCTGCAGGAGAGCATAATGAAGCCTGTTTGGAAGTTATTCACTTACAGGAAGTTTATACTGGTTTGTAGGCGAATCCCATGTATCCACTATGAGTCAACAGGGAAGATGGAACCATGCACTCTCGCTTTATGATGAAACATAGTAGTGTTGTTTTGTGCACAGTAAAATAACCCCCTCGCACCCACTTCCTCCTGCATTGCAGAGGTATTTCAGGTCCAAAAGATGTCCCAGCTCTGTCCTTGTGATTAGCATCAAGTTATTTTTGGTTTCGCCTAGGCAGCACTTGCATTGTCTCTGAGAGAGAAGCTGCATTCAGGATATGAGCTTTAAAGCTCTTCCCATTTTCAAGGACTGCCCCTGTTACATGTATTGTTACTCAGAGCTTGTGAGCACTATTTATTTCTTTAAAGTGGAGCATTTGAGACCAGTGCTCGTGGTTTACAGAGCTGTGTTGTAAACTGGGCTGTAAATCTTGTTCTTATCTTACTACATTTGCTGTGCATTCAAAGACTGAGGTCTGTTTTGGCTGCAGCTACCTCCTACTCTTTCTGAAACGCACGGCCTGACGTCACGGCCGCTGCCTTCCTATGGTTGCTGCCGCCTCCGTCTCAGATCTCAACAAGCACTTGTAATGCAATAGGTCTTGCATTTTCGGGAGTTTGAGCTATTAGCCATGCAATGCCTTTTATTTATGTGCTTTGAAAACCTACAAATGGTGCGTAAAGACACCCTTTGTACTTATAGTCCTTGCTTACAAGAATCAAGGCTGGAGGTAACTATGCCTCTTTTACTGCCAACCTTGCTTCTCGTAAGCAAGGACTATAAGTACAAAGTGCCTGTTTACTCACCCCTTTCAGGTTTTCAAAACAAATAAATAAAAAGCATTGTCATTTACAATGCTAGTTGCTCAAACTCTTGCAAATGCTAGACCTATTGCATTGCAAATGATTGTTCTATAAGTAATAATGGGTGTGTATTGTTAAGTTGGGCTAGAAATTTCAAGATGAGTAGAGAATTCTTAGCAATTCTTAGCATTTAATATAGGACTATCAAATGATTAAGTTCTAAGATATAGAGAATTATATTATGTTATTAAAGTTATCATGATTCTGAAAATGTTCATGGCTACCTGCCATGTTATGTAGCCTGAATAGAAATGATTTAATTGATCTATAATATTTTTTGGTGCTCTTTACTGCAAATCTATGGGACACTATGATGGTCAAATGGTACGATTGGTAAAAGTTTGATCACAATTAAAATTTGGAGAGTTCATAAAAACATTTTTCTTCAGATAATTGAGAGGATGGGGTATTGTTTAGGAGATAACACGAATGACAACATAATTGTTTTTAATGTTTTGTTATTTACTTTGCTGTTTTTGAATTATGGATTACTGCAAACGCACTATCAATGTAAGGACTGTGATGATGACCTATGATAAAATATGAAGAACAACTGATTATAATGATGTTTGTAAAGAAATGTCTTCCTACAGTAGGTTTGCAGTGATTGATCAATTAATTTTTATTATTTTAGTTGTTTTCTATTTATTTCAATTTCTGTGACTTATGTTCTATGTTAAACTCTGAGATTTAGGGGCACATGCAGCAAGCCCGCATTTTGCGATTTCTAAATAGCGAATTTTACCTATTGGCTATTTAGAAATCTCAAAACGCAATGCTTGAAGGATTCGCAAAAGAAATAGCGATTCCTTAAAATTCCTCAATTGCGACTCGTAAATTGCGAATTGCAATTAAGGAATGCCTTCCCATTCATTCCTAGGGGGCTAAAGGCCCATAGAAATGAAGCGGAAGCCATTCGCAACTTGCGAGTACCAAATAGGACCTCGCAAATTGCAAATGCAATTTGAAGGTTGCTAGGGGGGCTTAAAGGCCACCCTGATGCACCCCCAAATTTGGCATGTATGCTCATGTGGGGCATACATATGCCCTGAGGGCATATGTGTGCACCACATGGCACTTTGAAAAATGCACAAAAGTTGATGGTAATTAGCATTTCCTAAATGCGAAGTCGCATTTAGGAAAGGCTTTGATGCATCCCAAATAGGGAATCGCAATGTGCTATTCCCTAAAAGCATTTGCAATTTAGGTAATCGCAAAATTTGAGATTACATATATTGCAAAAGGGTTTTGGGTTGATGCATCCCAATTGCATAAATATCTGTCGCACAGGGGCTGATTCTGCGAATCGGCCCCTTTAGCAATCGGTATTTAGGTTGATGCATCCCCATAGTCCCCAGAGGTATTTTTTTAGATTTTGTCCAGCAGAAAGGGATCATGATCATTGTAATTATCATATGTTTATGAGATGAAAATTGACATTTTTATATTAAACAAATGTATTCTTATCTGACAGCCCTGAAGAAGCGAGGGTGCCACGAAGCACATGTCGACTGTGGCACTAATTGGTATAGTGTGAACAATAAACAATTTTTGGGAGAAGTTGCTAGAGAAGTGGAATTTCTCAGACTGTGGACAATTACTTAAATAAATTTATAAATTGATGTGGATCCCCGGCAAAGATAACAGGCCTGTTTCATTTAAAATTATACCTCCCTGTATTGTGACGTTCTATCTGGTACAGACGGAGGTTCTTTGATTTTGGTGAGGACCCAGTAAAGATCAAGTGTGATTTCAGAATATCACCATGGATAATTTCATCTGTCTGATTATTTTACTTTTCTTTTTCAAAGAAAAAGTACTGATTGGGCAATCATTTATTGAGGGTTCTTTTTGCATGCCAGTAAATAGTGCATAATATTCCACACCACCTTCCCTGATTAGGCCTTGGATTGCTCTGCTTCGCTACCCTGAAAGAGTCAAGCACTATAGTTTCAAGTTTCAAGTTTTAATGTTTATTGCTTGATTAATTAAAACCTTCACAAACCCCCCCCAACATAAAGCATCTTCACAGGCAGCTAGGATTGTCATTATGCGAGTGATTGTATTACATCTGTGCTCTGTCTGCCATACATTTCGAAAATATACAATTCCGTTACTATAAATTCACACTAAAACTATGTTAAAAATCAAGTTACAGCAGAGAAGTAAAAATATGTACCCCTAAGTAAGTGTGTGGGGATGTTTTACATGTGATTTTGACTAGTCATCCGCCGCTTGCGCTAGGCAACTGTTGATGAGTTTCGTATACTTGACTCCTCGGCAAGCTAGGATGCATGGCTAGCCCTCCAGCCAGCTTATCACTGCTTGTCTGCTAGGACGGATGTTCAGGTTGATAAAAATCGCCTTTAGGTACTGCCTCCTTTCGCTTAACATGGCTGGACAGGTGCACAACAAATGGGTCAGGGTTTCTTTTTGAAATCTGCATAAACGACAACCTCCTGAGTCAAAGCCTGTCACCCATGAGGGGGATAAATCCTTGAAGACATGCACCCCCATCCTGAACTTTAAGAAGCACAATGGGCAGATAAATAGGCTTGTGGCTTTGAAGTCCTATATGATTTTATAACTGTCCATTCGTGCCGCCTCTTTGTGAACGCCAATTTATCTTCCAGTAAAGATTTATTTTTGCTTGCGACTTTCGCAATTTTGTTAAAAGAAACTCGATCCATCTTGTTGTCCCATGCTGGTTGAAGTTCCAACATGGCCAGAGATGTATTCAGGAAACTCCCCCAAGAGAATGGAATTTCTTGCTCCTTCTGTACCCTAACTTCGTCCCAGCAGAGTCTATTCAGAGTGTCCGCTTCGGATAACCGGAGAGTGTGGCAGAATTTAATAAAGTTGCTCATTGCCCTGTATTTATGATCCTGGAGCCCAAATTCCAGTCTTACCTCGGCAGGCGAGGCGCATTTTGGCAGTTCAAAAACCGATTTGTAGCTTTTTTACTGTAATTCATTCTGAAAATGCGAATCTTTGCCACACCAGGGCACAAGGCCGTAGGACAGACTTGGTTGGATTTTGCCAGCCATAACTTTTAACAGATGAGAATGGTTTGGGCATTCCAATTTTCGGCGCAAAGATCTATAAGAAAGGACTAAGTCTTTGCTCTAAGGGCCAGTTTGTGTTCTTTGTGACCTGTGCCCTGCCCGATTATTACGCCCAGATATTTGTATGAGCTTTTTTCTCCTACATGAGCCCCCTTAACCATCCATTTGTACTTTAATTTCCTACTATCAACTAGGCGAACAACTTTTGTTTTATCTTTGTTTAACTCTAGCTGTTCGGAGTCCAAGTAGGATGCCAGGTTATTTATTGATCTTTGTAACCCCACAGGGGTTTGGCTTAGCAAGACTATGTTGTCTGCGTATTGGAGAATTGCAACTGGCTCACTTGCCAGTTTCGGGGTGGCAGTCTGGGTTTTCAAAGTGTCGGGCAATGTCCGATAAGTACAGATTAAAAATGCTGGGGGCCAAGACACAGCCTTGCTTCAGACCGCTTTCTGTAAGAATACTTGCGGTGGTGCTCAACCCATTTTCCCAGTTTGACTCTTGTCCAGGTGTCAGTGTACAGGGTTATGATGGCGGTGAGGAGTACATTTGTTAGGCCCCATCTTTTAAGTTTGCTTCATAAATGATTCCGACTCACTCTGTCGAATGCTGATTTGATGTCCACGAAACAGGCGAAGAGGCGGACTTTCCTTCTTTGCGCCTGTTCCGTCAAGAGGGCTAGAGTTGCAAGATTCGATTGGGTGCCCATGCCTTGCCTGAATCCTGTTTGGAATTTCGGGATGATGTTGTTTTCCTCCATCCAGCCTTGCAATTGGTTCAGTAGGCACGAGGCATATAATTTTGCTTCCAACTCAATCAAAGAGATTAATCTATAGTTCCCTGGCTTGCCGTGATCTCCCTTTTTGTGTATGGGGTGGATGATAGTCCCCCACCAGGAAACTGGGATATTAGAATATGCATAAATCTCATTGAAAACCGGGGTTAGCAATTCCGACCACAACTCTGGATTGTTCCTGAAAATTGCATTTGGTATGCCATTTGGCCCAGCCGCTCCCTCAGACTATAGTTTCTTTATAAGTCTTTTCAGTTCTTTCGCATTTATCAGAGGAGTTTGCTCATTAAAAAAGGAGTTCGAATGGGCTGAGCTGTCTGTTGATTTTACATGGCTGGGTCCGGCTTGGGCCTCCTTTTGATCATGGTGTGGCCCCTGAGATGGTTGTTCTAGATCCCCCGTGGGTTTATTAAACAGGGAGTTTACATGGTCTATCCAAACTTCTGCACCAATTCCTGCCTCTTGCTGAAGTGTTGGACCAGCTGTTACAGTATTGATGATCCCCCAGAAATCGCTGCTGTTAGATTTTTTACTAGCTGTTAATAGTTGCTGCCAGATTGATTCTTTATATACTGATTTTGCTTTCCCCAAGTTCTTTCTGTAGGCACTCCTTAGTGCCTGCAACTTTATTTTTTCATGTGTTGGGCCTTTTTCTCCTTCTCGGGATAGGCGTCGCACTTCTCTCGCGATCTCTCTTTTGCGCATCTTGAGATCATGATTGAACCATGGCTCCCTTCTCGCTGTTTTTGAAAACCTCTGTCTCTTGGAAACCGGGAAGGATTGAAGCAAGAACTCGGCCAGTTGCTCCCAATGATTTACATGAGCCCGTTCTTTTACTGGGCCTTGGGTTTCATTAAAGGCCTTTACTTTCTCCTCCATGGCTTGTGGGGCCACTCCTCGCCATTTTACTTTACGCAAGTTCAACGTTTCTGGGTGCTGCATAATGGCATTACGCTTCTGAGCAATTTTTGTTCTATTCTTCAGGTTCAGGGTTAGCAGCAGGTGGTCACTTTCTGCTTGTGGGATTATTCTAAAAATGTTTATTTCTGAGGACAGATTTATGCTAGTAATGATAAAATCTATTGTCGAGGCGACCTTTCCTCTCAGGCATTACGCTTCTGAGCAATTTTTGTTCTATTCTTCAGGTTCAGGGTTAGCAGCAGGTGGTCACTTTCTGCTTGTGGGATTATTCTAAAAATGTTTATTTCTGAGGACAGATTTATGCTAGTAATGATAAAATCTATTGTCGAGGCGACCTTTCCACTCAGGTGTGTTGCCATGGGGGGCGAGTCCCACGGGGGTTTACCATTCATGATTATTAGGTCAAGTGCTGCTAATTTGCAGACAAGGTTGGACGCACCATTCGGAACATTACAGTTTCTTCCCCGTTTAGTCGCTAAAAGATCGGTGTTGAAGTCACCGGCGAGCACCATATGAGCATTTGTGTGGCTTTTCTGCAATACTTTTAGTAATTTTATAAGAGTTATATATTTACCATTCTGCTTCTTTCTCTCTGGGTGGATGTAGACATTTATAAGGAGGAGTTTTATGGCTTGTTCCTTGACGGTTACCTTGGTCACTTGGATCCAGTTTGCCCCTGTGTCTATTCTGATTCCCATTTCAATTCTTGAGTTATATAAGTTGATAAGCCCCCTCTTAGATGGCCATAATTTGAATATCTTTCTGCCAGGCAATGATGTTCGATGAAACCAGGTATTGAGGTTGCCCCCATGTTCCATGTTTCCTGAAGCAAGATTATTTGTTGTTGCATTAAAAAGGTTGCGGTATCCTGATCTTGGCCCATGTCCCTGAACCCATTCACATTCCATGAACAGAGCGAGATGTTAATTAATTCGTTGTTTTCACTTGCCGGTCCTGGTGTTTGTATTCCTTGGTTAGGAGTGCTTATCATTCAGCGTTTTGGAGATCCAGGCCCAATCCTTGATTTCCTGCAGGCTTCCCCCGATGGAGCCCAGGCTTTCGCTTTTGGGTGCCTATTGTTTTGCACAAACGTAGTCGGTGAGTTGGAACGTGCTCCGCGTAAGCATGTGTGCTGGTATTTTCGTGGGCTTTTCTCTTCATTTGGATTGTTTAGAAAGGGATACGGGTACCTTGGGCGTTGTGCTGCCTTAAGCCTGATTCCCCATGCCTCGAATCTTCCGCTCATACCTACAATGTTGTCCACGAGGTCCTTGGACGACCACGTTGTCAGCGACTCCTCTACCCCCCTTCGGGCTGTTTCCTTGAATTCCACTGAAATTAGGTCACAGGAACGGATTCCTTTTAGTTCGGGGATTTCATGGAAAAGTCTCAAGAGGTTTCCCCTGTTGAGTGTATCCTGGGTGCCTTTTGATGAGTATTCCGGGATAAAAGAGAGCTTCAATTCAAACAAGTCAATTCCGAT
Organism: Lissotriton vulgaris; assembly: GCF_964263255.1. NCBI lineage: Eukaryota > Metazoa > Chordata > Amphibia > Caudata > Salamandridae > Lissotriton > Lissotriton vulgaris. The sequence continues at coordinate 501,454,053 of NC_141685.1, forward strand.
TTGCTTTACAAATAGCAGTGGTGTGCTTTCGTTTCTTCCCCCTGATCCTGTGAGGTTTTGCGGGGGTTCTTCGCTGCTTCCTTGTTCATACTCTGCTGGATTTTTAATTATATCCTCTTGCCTGGCAATTGGAGGGCCTAAATTTATTTGGGTCGACGTCATTATTTGTGGGTCCGCTTGCTCCTGGACTAAAAGCTTGTAGTGGCGATCCTTTGCCCTTAGTATTACAGCAATTGATTTGAAGGGGATTTGAGGGCTGGTTGACAATATGGCCTCCGACCTATTTTCTGGGTACTGCTTAAGTTCTGCTAAGTTGGGCCCCTCATGTGTTTCTTGTTGCCATGCAGGTTGTTGGCTATTTTGTACTTTGCCGCCCCTCGGGCTTCGGTGTACCAGCGATTGCTGGTTTTTCATATGTACCACTTCATCCTGTTCGTTTTCATGTAATTTTGTCTTCTTCACTGCCCGGGTTTCTTTGCCAATTTATTTGTCCTCATGCACTGGGCTTCTAACTCCTTGCTTGTTTTCAGGCACAATATAAGGTATTGCCGTGTGCCTAAGACCTTGACTATTTGCGAAGGACGTCTGTGAATAGTGGGCTTGATTTCTTTCGGTGCTTCCTGCCTCGGATAAGGAGCGAGACGTTGCTTTCCTTTCCGTGGTTGATTTTGCTGTAAAAAGTGGAAATAATTTAACCGGGGCAAGGCTTGGTTGTTTGTTATATTTTAGTCTGGCCTTCCTTGCGCGCTTTCTTTCCCGTTTTGTGATTTTGACTCCCGCCTTTGTTATTGGCTGTGATGCCACTGTTTGACGTTGACTTTGGTTTATCTCAAATTCTAAATTTATTTGAGCTTCGTTTTTGTTTTTTATTTCCTCGTTGTTGACTTTGAGTAGGTGAAAGGTTTGCTCTTGCGCGATCAGTTTTAGAGATGTTCCTTGGTAGTAGGTATTTAAGGACTGTTTTGCTGCCCCATGAACATCTTTTAGGAGTTCCGGAAGTGGTACCAGTTGCTCTATGATAGGGCTACAGTGGCATGTAGCTAGTCGGTTATTTGTGTCACTTGCCTGTCTAGAGTTTCTTTTTTTGTTAATAGCGCTGTTATTACGTCCAGTTGTTTATTTACTCCAGCGATGTGACTGGCCATGAGATTAATTAGATCAATTTGGACGTCCATTTTGTCTGATTGAAAATTTTAGTACTTTTATGGATTGTTCCAGGGTGTGAATCAGAGTTTCAGCCCATTTTGTGTTGTGATGGTCATCATTGTGTTGAGCCAGGGCTAACTAACCAGGGCTTGACCCATTTCCGGAAGAGATAGTTATTGGGGATGACAGGATTAGTTGGTTATTTGTTATAGGACTGTGGCCTTCCTCCTGTGGCTCTATCATGTTGGTATCCTGATTTCTTTGAGGATTCAGGGGGGTTGACGAGACCAGTCGAGCACTAAAATGGGGTGTGTGGTTCCCAGTGGGGAGACAACTGTGTACCTATTACTTGTGCAGACCTCACATCCTTCACAACTAATAACCCAATGTTCCTTCTGTGTAAGCAAGTAATGAACGATAGAGGACGTCAACAAGAAGATGCATGAGTAACTTAGCCTACATTTCATAGTGTGTGTCAGTTGGACATGACTTTCTCTCTTCATTTGTGGAATGTTGGATTTTTGCCTGAGCTCTAGAAATACTTTTACTGAGAGGTTTTTATGCATATCATCTAAATTTTATTGTATGTTCTGTTTATAATGACCAACTAATTTCTCCCCCCTTCTAATATATATGTGTTCCACCTTTCTTCTTTTCAAGCAATTGCATTTTATAATATAATTATGTGATTATTTTTCTGGGTATAATGTGATGTCTGTGTGTCATGAGCAACTATTTAATCAAAATATACCGTAAAAATATAATTAAGAATAAACTCTTTCTGCATCAAAACATTATCCTTATGTCAGTGTGCTGTGGCAAGATAGGTGCCTCCTGGTAAATTGGTGCAAAAACAGCTTCCATGTTGGTTTTTGCAAAGGATGGGATGGGACAGCACTCCGGCAGTACCCACAGTGCATTCGGGATTGGAAATGCTACATGCCATTGGCCCTGCAACAACCCCACAATTGAGAAGCCACTGTATGCTCTTGGTGGCAGGGGAGTTCCTAGCAACTACCATTGTGACATATGCTTGAGAGTCACTTTTCTATTCAGAAGGGGCACATCCCAATTATAAAAGTAACACTATATTGATTGTAAGATTCTCCCCATAGGCGGAAAGCCGGGGGTATAGCTCGTAATTTTTTTTAAAAAAGTGTGCATTATATTTTTTGTTCGTGCATTATTATATTTTGTTTGCTTTGACAACTTTTAAAATCCAGCTTATTACCCCTCACGCCGATCCTCAACCCTGCTCCCTGCGCAGCCGATTAGGTGCTAAGCGGTGGGAGAGAGGGTTGTAGCCGCTATACTGGGTGTAGGGAAAGGGCTGCGGTCCAGCTGCTGGCTTCCTCCCACCCTCCTCTGCCCTCTATATTATGACCATCACATCCCGTCGGCGCAGCGGGCGGGTGCAGCGGGCGCTACGAAGGCGCGCCAAAGGTAAGCCCATCTGCGCCCGTCCGCGGCCGGCCGGGGCTAGGGGCCACGACCCCTGCCCCCCACTAGGACAAAGGAAGCACTACAATACAGGCTCTCTTTATGAACTTAGGACCTCCGTTGCGACAAGCTTTTGTCACTCCTATCACCCCTTGGAGCTACTCCATGTCTGCCCCTACTGCAATGTAAAGCTCATCACTCCACGACACAAGGATGACTGGCGGGACTTTAAAATGTTTCTTCTAAACTCTAGGTCTCTACCTAAACATAGCCTGGAATTATCATTATTGCTGGATGAATTTATGCCTGACGCGGTCTTTCTGACTGAAACATGGCTAACCCCAGATTCCGAACCTGGCTACCAGATTGCCCGCAAAGACCGCGCTCTTGGGAAAGGCGGCGGGATCACAATCATTTATAAGGACCAATACACGTGCCGCTGCACCTCTGAGACTATCACTGATTGCGAAAGTATGCTATTGAATTCTCCCCCAACGACAGTTTCTCAGGCATGCTTATCTATCTCCCCCCTAGCCCACTTAAACAGTTTCATATAGCCCTACCCTCTTCTGTGGCCGACCTGGTCACGTCTCCCTCCAATTTTACGTTGCTCGGCGATCTTAATATGCATTTTGATAACATCTTTGATAACGCCGCAGTGGAGCTGACGGCGAGCCTGGCTGCAGTCCAGCTGGAACAACTTGTCCTATCCCCCACTCACGTCAAAGGTCACCTCTTGGATCCTGTATTCAGTAACTGTGCGCACCTCAAAGTAGGTGCTATCAGTCGTCTACCCTGGACTGATCATTTTTTGATTCCTTTTACTTGGACTATACACAAATCCTTACCCCGCACCCTCATCCTGCGAAAAAAATGAGAAACTGGTCCAGACTTCCTCTGGACCAGTGGACCAGCTCCCTTGCAACCTCTAGACCCATATTCACTTGGGACCCCTCATATGATAACAAGGAGTACGACAACTGAATTTCGAAGTCGCTTGACTCCATTCTTCCCCTCCGTAACACCAGCTTAAAGAGGCAGCGGAAAACAGCCCCCTGGTATTCGGAGGAGCTTTGAGGGTGAAAACGACTCTGTAAGAAGCTTGAAAGGAGGTGGCGCCTGAGATATGCTGCCACGGATAAAGCTATATACAGGGAGGCCATTAGAGCCTACAAATTAGAAATCAAGGCAACACAATCTGCCTACTATAGTGATAAAATCATGTGGGTCAGATCAAAACCTAAAGAGATGTACCAAATAGTAAAGAGTCTGACCATTCTTCCACCACCCTCAGCTACTAACTACAACCCACTCTCTTGCTGTAATGATTTAGCAGAATTTATCAAAATAAAATGTACTTATCATTTCCAGGACTACACTCCCCAACAGAAGCTGAGCACTCCCACCAAAATATCCTAGACCATTTCCCCCCATTAGACTCAGAAACACTTGAATCTCTGATGTACCAAGTAAAGTCAGGCTCCCCATGTGATCCTGCGCCCCCGTGCTTGCTGGTTTCAGCTAGCCAGGCCATTCTCCCCACAATTAAGGAGCTACTTAATTCCTCTATAGCTACTGGTACTGTACCACTCACTTGGAAACAAGCCATGGTGCGAGCACTCCTGAAGAACCCTACCCTTGACCCCAGCAACCTCAACAACTACCGCCCGATCTCTCTGCTTCCCTGTGTGAGCAAAATCCTCGAGAAACACATTAACATCCACATAACCTCGTTTCTCGAGAGTAACCAGCTGCTTGATGTCACCCAGATGGGTTTCCGCCCCAAACACAGGACAGAAACTGCCTTGCTGGTGGTAACAGAGGAAGCCAAGCGTATCTTGAATCAGGGGGGATCAGTGGCAGTTATGCTCCTTGATCTGAGCGCCGCATTTGATACGGTGAACCATAAAACCCTTTTGCGCCGCCTCCATAGTCTAGGAGAATTAGGAGAAGCTCTGGCCTGGCTTGAATCCTTTTTCAGTGGCAGGACCTTTCAAGTATTTGAGAGAGAGTCGGTCTCCGCAAGCAGGCCCCTGGGCTGTGGGGTACCGCAGCACTCATCATTGAGCCCTACGCTATTCAATGCGTATATGAGACCGCTGGCTGAGATCGTGCGTCCTTATGGCATTAAGATCATTATATATGCGGGCGATACTCAGCTAGTGGTCTCTCTCATGCACAAGAACCTGCCAGCAGCCACAGATCAGTCTGACAACCTACTTGGAACAGGTCAAGAGCTGGATGACGGCGTCGTGTCTCAAGCTCAACGGAGACAAAACTGAGCTTATGCTCCTCGGCCCCCCAGCTTCATCCACCATTGACCTTCGATGGCCCGCCAGTCTGGGTGCGCAGCCCACACCTAAAGACAATATAAATAGTATTGGGTGTGGCTGGACTAATCCCTGACCCTTAATACCCAAGCAACTAAACTATCAGCGACTTGCTTTGGACTCATCAGGATGATGAAGAAAATCCTCCCGCTTCTACCTTTTGAAGCCAAGCAAGTTGTTATGCAGGGCCTAATTCAATCCCGTCTTGATTTTAGCAACGCCCTGTACTTAGGGGCGCCTGAATATTCTTTGCAAGAACTTCAGCGGATCCAGAACTGTGTAGCACGCACACTGCTCAGTCTCTCACGTAGAGTTTCGGTGGAGTCTGGGTTGAGAACTCTGCACTGGCTCCCCGTTAGGGAGAGAATTAAATTCAAGTCTATGTGCATTTCTCACCAAGCCTACTGGAAAACTGGCCCAGTAATTAGCCACTCTCTGGTCACCCCTTATTACCCCAACAAACAGCTTTGCTCCACCCACGCCTTCTTGGCGGTAGTTCCTCACATCAGGAGATCCAGAGCTGGAGGTAGGTCATTTTCCTACAATGTGGCCAGGCTATGGAACTCACTCCCTTTCCACTTAAGATCTAATCCTAACTTGCTGGCATTTCGCAAGCAGCTCAAAACCTACCTCTTTAATAAACCAGACTAACACCCTAGGCTGACCACGTTAGGAGGCATGAATCTTGCTTTTAGTCCCTGTACGCCCCAGGGCAGCAGCTGCGCTTAATAAAACCCCTTTTCATTTCATTTCATTTCACTATATCTGAATTTTATGAGCTATGAACTATAACCTACATTTGTCCTACCTTGCTCTACATAACAGTTCAGGCACTGACCTTTTGCCTAGTTATGTGCTGAATAAATTTGTGGTTTTCCCCCAAAACTAGCCTAATTTATTATGCATGAGGATTCCAAGTATAACACAGCAGGATTACCATCTTCAGCATAATGACTCTGTACAAATGTCACCGCTATCGTCACCATTGAACGACAGGCCCACAGTACCATTAAACATCTCAGTAAACTCCCTGAGGCTACCTTTTAGCACCACATCTTCGATGGGCAAATTGGCGGAGAAACTTTCATGCTGACACGAGACGTTGAAGTCCCTGCATGCAGATACTCCAGCACTCAGTAGTCTGACATCCTTTGAGGGGTGCCCAACTCGAGACCAAGACTGAGTCTTTCATTCTCTCCCATCAGGTAATGGGGTTGGCTCTTTCCTAGGGGGATTCTTGGCTCCACACCTACATACATGCTAGGTACACTTAGGTACACTTGGCTAGGGTTCGCATTATAGGAGTATGCTTGATTATTGCTATGCATATATGTGCCTGCATATTTCACTTTTTTTGCACCATGGCAGAATTCTACCTTTTATGTACTCTGTTGGTTCTTGCAATCATATATATGTGTTTCTGTCTAGTGATTGTCGCAGCACACCTATTTTATACTAGAATGACACTGATTTAATAAATGCCTATTGAAATCGTCCACATAATTTATTCTGCATATCTCTCTGAGAAGACGTGAGCACGAGTGACTGAATGAAAAGTACTTTACTATTTCCACAAGCCCTGCAGGATCAAGTCTTGTCATGTTCGATAGTTGCCCAACACTATTTACTCCTTGGTAAGGTTATTGGGCTTATAGTGGCACTGTGAGCTAGCTGGTCTGAAGGCTAACATATCTTTGAGGGTGTCCGGAACAGTCTGGACATCAATCCCTTAGTTTATGTTGTCTAAACGTGCAGATCCTATACAGATTTATGGGAACAACAGACAGGAAGGAAGGGAGAAACAAGAGAGAGAGAGAGGGGGATTAATTATTCCAGATCCACAGAATGGAAAGGGGCGACCACTCGGTCCCCCCGAACGTATGGCAGAGTGCCTCGATCCCCCCGGGAAGCCATTTTGGGCGGGAGGCGCGTCTCGGCTGGTATGCCCGAAGTGGCGTAGCCGGGGCGCGCTTTTTCCCGCCCTAGAGTGGGCTGGCCTAGACACTGACGCGGCCGGCCACGCCCTCGGGGCAGGCAGGGGCGGGTTTACGCCCGCCCTGAAGATGGATAAAAAGGGACGCAAGACCAGAAGACATCCTCTTGTTCCTGTGCTCTGAAGCTGCACCTCCTCGCTGCCCGTGAGCTCGAGACGGAACGAAGAGCCAATTTTTGAGCGTTTTAATCGTTCTTGTTTGTTTTTCAGTTACTCTGTTGGAGAATGCCGAAGAAGGTGGGAAAACGCATGACTACTGAACAGATGCTGCGTGTTCTCATGAAGGAGATGTCCGAACTAAAGAAGCGGGTGGATAAGAACGAGGAAGGGGGAGCAAAACGTCCTTTGGCGGGAGCAGCCCCGGGAGGGAAAAACAAGAGGCCCAGGAGGGGAGCAGCGGGAGAAGACATCCCGGGTCCCAGTGCCCCGCTCGAGGCACCAACTCCCGTGCCGGAGGAGGGGAATCCGATTCCCGTTGTGGTTACCCCCGTGTCCGAAGACGATATGCCGCCCGAGCTGGCAGCACAATTGGCAGCGTGGTTGGGTAAAGGTAACGAGGGCGCCACGGCTGTCGACGCGCAGGCGCTGATAAAGCAATTGCGTGAGAAACGGGAGGCAGCCAAGGTGTCCGTGCCGGCTGCAGTAGTGGACAAGACACCAGGGACGATTGCGACCACAGAGGCAGCGTCCGGTGCAGGTAAGCGGCCATTGCCGATTGCAAGGGATGAGTCAACACCCTCTCGTAGAGAAAGGTTGGGTCAACATGTTCCTTTGGCAATTAAGGAAAAGATTTGGGGGGGGAGTATGTGAACATTTTCTCATTGCTTGTTGATCATTATGAGGTGGAGCATGTTAAGAGTCAGAAGGATCTCATGCATCCGAGTGTTTGGCGCGCAAAAATGGCCGCCTTTAAAGTGAATGAGAATATTGGCAATTGGGGCAATGCTTGGGGAATTTTTACGTCAATCTTGGGGGAACGTAGGCCTGAGTTGCTTTCCGAGTTTCCAATCTATCAATCGCGAATCATGGGGTACTCGACATCGCACCAGGGTAACCATTGGTTTTGTTACGATAATCTTTTCAGAAAGGCAAAGGAGCATAATAAAAGTTTAACCTGGGATTGTTATGATTCTTTGACTTGGGATAAAATGAAGGAGACAGGAATGTTAAAAATGCCGTTGGTAGGAAGTAATGTTGGCGAATCCTCCCGGCAATATGCAGGGACGCCCTTTCGATCAGGTACGGGTACCGACGATTACTCGAAACCTGCCGGCAATACTGGAAAAAGGGGTTTCTGCTTTAATTTCAACAGAGGTAAATGTACTAGACCCCAGGGATCGTGTAAATTCAAACATGAATGTAGTGGTTGCGGGTCGTCCCATCCTGAGTCCACGTGCAGAGCCAGAACGGGTGATAATGGGGGGAGAGGAGGCGCCAAACAGGTCTAATGTAGTCCGAGGGGCGCCTTTACCAACCCCGATTGATACCCTGGCAATGATTCCCTGGCTCAGTGAATACCCGGATCGTACTTCTGCTGGGGTGCTGCGGAACGGTTTTTCGTATGGTTTCCGCATCCCGGTAGGGGACTTTCAGGGTGTGGAGAAGTGCAAAAATCAACTTTCCGTCCTGCAGCATACGCCCGTAGTACAGGATAAGATCCGTAAAGAGGTTGCCCGAGGTCGGGTCGCCGGCCCGTTTAGTGTACCCCCGGTTCAGAATTTTGTTTGTTCTCCCTTAGGGGTAGTCCCCAAGAAAGACCCAGGTGAGTTCCGACTGATTCATAATTTGTCAGCCCCACGAGGTCTTTCTGTAAACGATGCAATCGATCCAGAAGTGTGTTCGGTGCGGTACGCATCCTTCGATGAGGCCGTAGCCATTTTGAATCGCCTGGGGCCCGGGGAGCTGATGGCGAAGTCGGATATCGAGTCAGCGTTCCGATTGCTCCCGGTACACCCAGACGACCAGCGTCTCCTGGGATTCATGTTTCAGGGTTGCTATTACATGGATAGGTGTATGCCGATGGGGTGCTCTATATCCTGTGCCTATTTCGAGAAATTCAGTAGTTTTCTACAATGGGTCTTCACAAAGAAAACGGGTTTCCAATATGTAATGCACTACCTTGATGATTTTCTGTTTCTTGGGGCAGCCGGGGATCTTGAATGTGGCCGGGCCTTGGCCGAATTTTGTGTGTTAATGAACCAGTTTGGTGTGCCATTGGCGCCGGGTAAAACAGTGGGTCCTACGACTTGCCTCGAGTTTCTGGGGATCGAGTTGGACTCCAGTGAGGGTTGTTTCCGTTTGCCAGCGGACAAAGTGTTGAAGTTCAGGGCTGCACTGCAAGTGTGTATAAATGCATCTAAAGTTACGCTGCAACAATTACAGCAGTTGGTGGGACAGTTGAATTTTGCCCTGAGGGTGATACCAATGGCCCGCCCCTTTTCCCGTTCAATTGCCCAAGCGATGGTCGGCCTAAATGAGGGCCATCATCGCACGAGACTATCGGCTGAGGTCCGCCAGGACATGCGTATTTGGTTAACATTTCTGGCGGACTTTAATGGTCGAATAGTCTGGAATAAACCAGCCGTGTCCTCTGAAGAGCTGGGGCTATGGACAGATTCAGCAGGAAGCATAGGTTTTGGCGCCATCTTCGGCACAAAATGGTCGGCACAGAAATGGCCGACATGGTGGCATGAGAATGGTCTGACTAGTAATATTGCTTTCCTGGAACTGTTTCCCATCCTGGTGGCCTTGAGAACATGGCCCGATGGGTTCAAAGATCACTCTGTCATATTTTGGTCTGACAATATGACCGTGGTCGAGTGTATCAATAGTCAGGCAGCACGCTGTAAATTGCTTTTAAGACTGCTCAAGGAAATTGTTTTACTGTGTATGCAATTGAACGTGCTATTCAGAGCGAAGCATGTCCCAGGGGTGATGAATCAGGCGGCTGACGCACTGTCTCGTTTTCAAATGCAGGCTTTCTCGGGTTTCCTCCCCTCAGCGGACCCAGAGCCGGCACCCTTTCCCGAAGCTCTCTGGTCTCTCGGTGCCCCGAACTTCGTCACCTCGTGGGAGAGAGTCTAGCACCAAGGACAAGGAAGGCATACGAAGGGGCGTTTCGGGCCTATTTAGCCTTTTTGGGGACTGATAGAGAGGGGCTTTGGGGCCACGAGGAATGGGTGGTGCATTTTCTGATGTCCTTGCGTAGGGCTGGGAAGTCGGTGGCTACGGCCCAGAGGCATCGTGCTGCCATTTCCTTTGTTGCCAGGGCTCATAATATCCAGGACCCGACAGCGTCTTTCGTGGTACAGAAAGCGCTGCGAGGGTGTCAACGCCTTGAGGGTCGCAGAGTAGACGAGAGGCGCCCGATAGGTTTGGATAGGTTGGCCCAGTTGTTGGCCACACTCCCTGCCACATGCTCATCTCAGTTTGAGACAGCATTGTTCCGAGCCGCTTTTACGCTTGCATTTCATAGGGCGATGAGGGTGAGCGAACTGGTAGCGAGGAACAAACTGGATGTGGCGGGGGGTTTGTGCCAGGAACACGTTCAGATCAGAGGAGAGACGATGACTGTCTCCTTTGTCAGGTCCAAGACCGATCAAGATGGGATGGGTGACTGCATAATCATACGCAGGATTCCCGGGTCCTCCATGTGTCCGGTAAAGTGTTTAGAAGACTACCTAGCACGAAGGGTGGCATCATGGGGGGGGACGTTGTTGAGACACGCGGACGCCACCCCACTGATGAAATTTCAGTTTCAGCGGGTGCTTGCGATGTCAATTGCCGCTGCGGGCTTGAACCCGGGCGAATTTGGGACCCATTCCTTTCGTATAGGGGCTGCTACAGAAGCTACAGCCAGGGGTCTTAATGTGGAACAAGTGAAACGAGTGGGGCGTTGGTCCTCTAATTGTTACAAGAGATATGTGCGGTTGCACATGTTGTGAAGCTGTCATAATGTACTCACGCTTCTTGTTTTTCTTTGGTTTTCAGTTTCGCAAGCTTACAAGGCGGGGCGGACTATGCAGTCGACCCAACACCGGGCCAGCGGTCAGACATCACCGACTGTGAAAAAGGAGGTGTGGGTCGTGGGCCACTCATACGTGAGGCGTGCCGCGGACGTATTCAAAGCAGGTGACATGATTCACGTAGCTGGGGAATACGGGTACAGGGTGTCCTTCTACGGAAGAGGCGGTCTCTGTATTGACCAGTTTCAAACATTTTTCGAGGGTTTGTTAGGGCGGACGAGGTCACCGCCGTCTATAGTTATAGTACATGTAGGGGGCAATGATTTGGTCACCACCGGTAGACGACTTCTCCTGGAGGCAATGCTTTCCACTGTAAGTTGGTTGGCGAGGAGAGTTCCGGGGTGCACAATTGCGTGGTCCCATTTGATTCCACGAAAGATGTGGCGGGGGGCTATTTCTATTCCTGCTTTGAATCATTCTGTTAGAAAGCTTAACAACAAAGTGAGTAGGTTGTTCCGTTCCAGGACATTGCATTCTATTTCTCATGGCTGTATTAATGATGACAGTATGTATTTGGGGGATGGTGTGCATTTGTCTCGGGTGGGGAATGAGTTACTCATAGGAGACTTCTTAGCATGGTTGAAAACGTTGAAACATGACCTTTAGGTAGGAGTTTTGTGGGGGGTCCGGATAGCCGGTCAACTATCCGGCCTGTGGCGGTAAGGTCATGATCGGTGAGCACTAATTGGAAGATCCCTATGAGTGGGCGTCACCCAACACGGATGGGAGCGCTCGGGAGAGGTGGCCTTTGGCCCCTCAACGGGGAGGCGGTCCCTTCTAAGGATGGGTCGCCGAAAGAAAAGGAAAGGCGGTCAAGGCCCCTTCCTGTGTAGGAGGGGTTACAGCCCCCTCCTGGGGAATTTCCCGGGCCAGTGACATCTGCGACGGCAGATGCGGTAAGTTGTGTGGGGTTGGGGGGAGGTCTACGATACCTTCTAGATACCTCACACGAGTCTTCGAACGACCTTTAACTGGCGTCGAGTTTATAGGTGCCCCCGTCAAGTCAAGGGAAATTGGTAGTAGTTGCACTTGAGTACGCCTCAGTGCTGTCGCCCCTCCCAAGTGGGGGGGGTATGTCTGGTTAGGGATCTTGACACCGGTTACGACCTTGCCGTTGGCCCTTAAACGTTAGGATGTACAATTTCAATATTTCAAGAAAATGTTTTGTAGGATGTTAGTTCGGCTAGGAGAACCTCTGTATTAGAGAATCTGTTAAGGTTAGCCAAACATCGCAATGTGGTAATGAAATTGTACATTAATATGAAACTGTTTAATGTTTTTAAATTTTGTTTTAATAAATACGGCCGGGAGGGTCACTCCCTCCCACTTCCAAAAACTTCAAGAACTGTTTCCGGTTTCCCTCTTTTGGGGATTGTGTTGAGAGGGGGTGGCGGGTATCTCAGCCATATGGAAAGGGGCGACCACTCGGTCCCCCCGAACGTATGGCAGAGTGCCTCGATCCCCCCGGGAAGCCATTTTGGGCGGGAGGCGCGTCTCGGCTGGTATGCCCGAAGTGGCGTAGCCGGGGCGCGCTTTTTCCCGCCCTAGAGTGGGCTGGCCTAGACACTGACGCGGCCGGCCACGCCCTCGGGGCAGGCAGGGGCGGGTTTACGCCCGCCCTGAAGATGGATAAAAAGGGACGCAAGACCAGAAGACATCCTCTTGTTCCTGTGCTCTGAAGCTGCACCTCCTCGCTGCCCGTGAGCTCGAGACGGAACGAAGAGCCAATTTTTACCCACCCACCAGCCCCTGAAGACAGCCAGTTGTTTTAATAAAATTGATCGATAATTCTATTTCGTTACGGGTTGTGTTAGTATCGTGTTGATGTTGAATGTGTAATAAAGATTGGTCTAATTTTGTAAGTTTGGTGATTAAAGAAATTCGGATTTAACGTCCATTTATTAATGTGCTTTTCGGCCATAGTGGCCAATGTTGGTTTTTAGTTTAATTAGCATTTGTCGTATTTATTTTGGTCGGGCGGTAAGGTCATGATCGGTGAGCACTAATTGGAAGATCCCTATGAGTGGGCGTCACCCAACACGGATGGGAGCGCTCGGGAGAGGTGGCCTTTGGCCCCTCAACGGGGAGGCGGTCCCTTCTAAGGATGGGTCGCCGAAAGAAAAGGAAAGGCGGTCAAGGCCCCTTCCTGTGTAGGAGGGGTTACAGCCCCCTCCTGGGGAATTTCCCGGGGCCAGTGACATCTGCGACGGCAGATGCGGTAAGTTGTGTGGGGTTGGGGGGAGGTCTACGATACCTTCTAGATACCTCACACGAGTCTTCGAACGACCTTTAACTGGCGTCGAGTTTATAGGTGCCCCCGTCAAGTCAAGGGAAATTGGTAGTAGTTGCACTTGAGTACGCCTCAGTGCTGTCGCCCCTCCCAAGTGGGGGGGGTATGTCTGGTTAGGGATCTTGACACCGGTTACGACCTTGCCGTTGGCCCTTAAACGTTAGGATGTACAATTTCAATATTTCAAGAAAATGTTTTGTAGGATGTTAGTTCGGCTAGGAGAACCTCTGTATTAGAGAATCTGTTAAGGTTAGCCAAACATCGCAATGTGGTAATGAAATTGTACATTAATATGAAACTGTTTAATGTTTTTAAATTTTGTTTTAATAAATACGGCCGGGAGGGTCACTCCCTCCCACTTCCAAAAACTTCAAGAACTGTTTCCGGTTTCCCTCTTTTGGGGATTGTGTTGAGAGGGGGTGGCGGGTATCTCAGCCATATTTAAAGCACCTCCTTGCTAATCTTTCGCTAAGTGCTCTAACCGGAGTGAATTGTAAACCGATCAAGGCTCAATAACAAAACACATATGAAGAAAACACAGATAAACATGTCTCAGTTGTTTTAAATCACAGACAAGATTATTTCCCCAATATTTGGTTAAACTCGGTTTGCAAAATGTTTTTTTTCAGTTGCGAAAGTTCACTGTGGATTTCGTCCACTAATGCCACGTACTCAGTCTCGCCTTCTTCAACCTCCTGCCAGCGAACAATAACGAAACCTCACAGTTAGAATGTGATTACATTTGATGAAATTATATTACCCTCTATCGAATCAACCTGTGTTTATTTCTGTATTGCATTTAAACAAACTGATTTGTAGCATTTATCTAGACTTCACTCGATAGCACACTCTGGCTCGCTCCGTGGCAATGTTGCATGACATTCCATTTGGTACACAGTTTATTTTTAGCCATGGGCTATCAAACTATTTTTCTGCGGGGCTGCCAGTCTGCAGCACGAGAACAAAGGATCGCAGGACTCAAGAGCGTTCCGAAAACAAAGAGGAAACTCTAAGCAGATGGGCAATTACAAATCTAGACCTTCGCAAACTTGCACCGGTAACTAATCCTATTTTCATAAACGCATTTGTGGATTGCCGAAGTTATGCTGTAATTTTTTACTAAAACCGTCATGTCCAATGGGAATTGATCGAAACAATGAAGCATTTGGCTCGAAGTTAAATACAAAATGTCAGAGGACAAACAAGTTAAAGAAATTGCAGAGTTGTAGTCACATAACGTTTTTATCAAATAATAGATTGTTGCACTGCTATATTTACTGAATGGATTTAAATACCAAGGAATGAATTCAGATGAGATGTGAATAGCAATCTAGCACGTTTTTATGTTTAAGGGATGTTTATTTGGAAATTGCAAATCATACTTTTCACTTGGGTTTTTACAAGTGTGAATTTTCAGCTAATTTCATTAATTGTAGACAGTAGGTCTCATTCGAGTTTGGTGGGTTTGGCATCTGCTGATGTATAATGGTTGCCCCACTCCATTCAGAGCTGGTGGAACTGCAGGGTTTTTCAGACACTTGACCTGATCTCTCATTCGCCACTGGGCCACCAGTTTACAGTGGCGGTTGTGTGCCCTAAATATGTCAGGCACCTTCACTACATTTGAATGCCTGCGACTGCCAGGCGTTGCATGGTGGTCCCAGGCAAGGAAATCCACCAATTGGAGAAAATCTCCCTTCGCCAGAGCCAATGAACCTTTTTTTCAAAAACCTTTTACACAAATTCTAGTTTGGGAAGTTTGTTTGTGTAAAACAGGCAGAAATGAAGAGTGTGATCAAAGCAGCATTTCACCGTCTGGCACCTCTAGCTCTACTGTAGGCTTACAAATTCGGCCAGGCAGATGGGGATATCTAAATAGAGAAGGTAGTGCTCGGACAGGGACAAGCGGAGCCTGCAGGCTTCTGAGCCTCTCACCCTACTCAACATGAGAGCATTTAAGTCGACTGGTCATAAGGTGTTTAGATGTGCAGTGTTTAGACAACAAATGTACGACCAATACCAGCGGCGTAACATTAGACCCCGCAGCTCCTGCTGTGCAGGGGGCACCCCGAGCTTTATGGGGCCCCCTCTGGCACTATGCACAGGTAGCGGGCCCCTAGCTTGAGAGCTCCTGACTGGGTCCGGAGAGTGCGGGGTGGCCCTACACGTACTCTGCAAGGGTGTCCCCTCAAGTTTCCTTAGCCTTTGGCCGATACTAGGATTTTTCAGTCCAGTGCGCCAAGTGATATTTTGTCACCCCTCCCATGACAGTAGGGTGAAGTGTGATGTTTAAGGCAGACTGGTGCCTAGTATTTCATAGGGCCCTGGGCAGCTGCCAAAAATTGTCGTGCTGTAGGCTTGACAAAGAAAAGCAGACATCTTTCTTAACCCTTTGAGTGCTCATGACGAGGTCAGCTCGTCATGAGACACGGCGCTCCGGTGCTCTCGTCATGACCTCGCCCGTTCCGTGGAACGCTCGCATGCTGGGCTGATTCCCCTGCTGTGCTGAGCGTTCCATTGGAACAGGTGTGGCCATGACGAGCTCAGCTCGTCATGAGCACCGGAGCGCCGTAGCTCATGACGAGTTGACCTCGTCATGAGCATGGAGGCGCGGTACCTGCCCCCCCAGGCCCCCAACACAGCAGGGGAAACAGCCCGCACGGAAGGGGTTAAATCCTTTAGAGAAATGGATGTGTAGAGGAGACACCGCTAAGCTATCATGATTGCTCCATTTGTGACGGCTCTTCTTTGATGCACACTGGGACCCCCCCTCTTGCCCGTGTACACCTGCTTATTTTATTCCCCCCCTGGGCGCAGTTGTCCCACATTCTGCAACCATTCCAGTCTTTTTTTTTTCTCTCTCTCTCTCTCTACCTAATGTTGATATTGCATTTATGTTCTTCCTCTATCACTTTGTAGAGCTCTGATATCCTTCGGAATCTTGTTCCCGTTATATAAAACTTTATAAATAAAATAAATAAATGAGCTGGAAAATAAAAGAACATAAAAGTTCATTCAAAGACATTGCAATGTATATACTGTAGCGAGAAGTTCATGCCTTTGCTATTCATTTCTGAATAATATAATTTACTTTCTAGAGTGCACAGAGGTACCCAGATTATCTCACTAAAGTATTAATATTATTTAAATTGCATATTTGTATACTTGTTTTTAATTCATGAAACTTATAGAAGTTGTCTAGTAGTATGTTCATATTTATACCTATTTAATATAAGTACATAGAAACCTAAAACTCAGTGGCGACAATAAGGACAGGATGCTGGTTGCTGAAGAAACAATGTTTAAAAGTGCTTTATTATCCCGAGTGGATACCAAGCATGTCTGAAAGTTGTGGTTCAAAAACATTTCGTTTTTCCTCTTTGAAACTCTTGTCTCAAATTTTGTTTTCTTACTTTTATGCCCTAAGGCATAAAAATGTAATGGCTGGAGAATATTTTTAATGTGCGCAGTAATAAATAAGGTGCATATTACATTTAGAACACAGTAACTATCGAATAAACGTTATCTTGCCCATTTTACTGTAAACTAAATCAGATAGATGAAAAGAAGCATGTGAAAAAGTTTCAAATTAACTTAATGACGTTGTTAGGTTCAGAAATACACAAGGCATTTGAAAATACTAATGCACATCAGTAACGAGAGTAACTTTAGAATTCAAATCGTGATTTGAACTGTTTTGGTTCACACTATAGATGTTAATATGCTGTTTGTAACTAATTAAATTTGAATATATCTAATGCTCCAATGTCGTTTAGTTCGTAACTGTATAGCCAGAGTGTTACCAGCTGCTTAGACTAAAGCATTATATGATTGCTACAAACGATCAATCATTCAATCAATGGCCATTTATAAAGTGCACAGCTACCTCACCCAAGGTGTCCCAGCGCTAGAAAACAGACTAGTGAGACTGAGCAGCCAATGATACTGCTACCCCTGCTTAAAGAGCCAGGTTTTAAGGCCTTCCTAAATTCATGGTCTGTTTTTAACAGGCGCAGGTGACTAGGCAGTGCGTTCCATAATTTGGCCGTCCTTACCGTGAAGGTTCTGCTCCTTGTCGAGTCTTTGCGTATCGTGGGACAAGGCGGAGAGACAGATGATTTGATCTCAGGCTCAGATCCTGTCGATATGGGCTAGGCCTTTGCCTGAGGTAGCCGGGATCCTTGCCGTAGGTGGCTTTAAAGTAGTAGTAGTAGTAGTAGTAACTGAGCTTATAAAGCGCCTGGTTACACTAGCCAGTGTGTCCCTATGCTGTACCGCTGAGGAACCCATCCTGGCCTGTTCCTGTGAGGCGTCCACTCCTGGGCACCCCAAGGTGAAGCCAGGCATCCTTAGCGATTAGGGCCGGTGTGGAGATTAAGCAAGCTATTGCCCAGAGTTGCAGAGTGGGACCCATGATTAGAGTAGGCACCGTGACGAGAATTATCGGGTCCGCGGACATTGAGCCCAAGACCCTGCCGCAACGGGAATTGAACCCTGGTCCCGGGTCAGATCTCTGCATCAGGGTCTGCCGCTCTAACTAGTGAGCCACACTCCTCCACATTTTCCACAAATTCAAGGGTGAGTGACTTAAACTCTATCCCCATGGCCACTCGGAGCCAGTGTAGGTGTCTCAAGTGTGGGGAAATGTGATGGTGAAAAGGGACCCATAGGATTAGCCTTGCCACTGAATTCTGGACCATCTGGAGCCTGTAGATCAGGTAAGCAGGCAAGCCCAGGTAGAGGCTGTTGGCATAATCCAGCTGAGAGGTTACCAATGCATGGACCATAACCCTATGGCTCTCCTCTGGCAGAAAAGGTAAACATTTCCTGATGTATCCAGGGCCAGCAGGGCACCCGGGCGTTTTGGTATGCTGCTGAGCTGGGGGCTGATTTTGTTGATGGGGACCTGCGTGTGCTGAAAAATATTTTTTTGCTTTGTTTATTTCGAAGCACACGCAGGTCCCCATCAACGAAATCAGCCCCCACCGCAGTGAAATCAGCAACCAGCTCGGCAGCATGCCAAAACGCCCGGTAGCAAGTCCGGCCCTGGATGGATCTCATTTTCCCAAAACAGGCAGCAACAATTTGCCGGACTTGCACTGTAAAGGAGAGGTCCGTCCCCCACCAACTCCGAGATTTCTAGCTGAGTCCTAAGGATGTTTTTAGTTTGAATTAAAACCCACTTAACACTCGCTGTTTCTAGGGTTCAGTTTCTGTCCTATCAGTTTCACAACTTGTAAAGATTTCTGAACAGCAGATGGAAATAGTGCTTGATTGTCATAAAGCTGGAGTTGCTAGGAGACCATGGATCAAAGAAAAATGATAGGCATAGTTGCCACTGTCCTATGTGACCCCTTGATTGACATCCATCTTACTACTCATATAGTTGGAAAAGATTGTAATGTTTTGCTTTGACATTTATACTGGTATGATGGTATATATCACAAGGACTGTAGCAGACAGGTGTGAAATTTGTAGTGCTCCCGCTACAAGTATCATGAGTTCCTGTTACGAGACAAAATCTCTGGTTTTAATAAGAAGTGTGATCAAAAAGAGAAATACTAAGAGTAATGAAGATTTTCATTAAGCCACAGACAACGTCCGATCATAAATGGAATGAGTAGGGAGAATGCACAGGAAATACACTTGCCTGGTCATTCAAGGAAAAACATAGATGCGTTGTGCAATCCAAATTTCACCATAATGACTACAGCACTAAAGATTATAAATCAAATATTATATTCCTAATTCAATACAAAGAAGTTTATGGCAAAAATGTTCCAGAAATAGCAGAAGTGATTTCTTAAGATATTTGCAAAATGTTATTATCCTTAAACTCAAAAACTAAAGCCGCTCAACCTGTTTATCCATTCACGAGAGTAGAGGTTAGTTAAGCCCTCAATGATCTATCTAGTGTCAAGGCCATCGGAGAAGGTGGGATTCCTATGGATTTTTTTATAAGAACTTTAATAGTGTTCTAACCACTTTATTAATTAACAACCTTACGGATGGCAAACCTCCTCCCCCTCTTTTAGTACAAAGGAAAAATATTATTTTTCCTAAAAAGAAAAGAGATCCCATAGATATCAATTTATATAGACCTATCATCCCATTGAACTCAGACTACAAAATAATTACGAAAGTCCTTGCAACAGAATCTCTAAGATATCCTATAGTTTAATTCGCACAGATCAAAATGTTTTTGTCCCTAATAGCTAGCCATATACTATTAAAATCATCTAGCAGAATCAATAGACCTCTAAGTACAGTGCTCGGATATACTAGCAGCTATTATTTTAGTAGATTTGGAAAATGCATTTGATTTGGTCCGATTGAAAGCATTGTTTACTATTCTGAAGGCATTCGGTTTTTCTGAACAATTAGTGAATCTAATCATAAACCAATATAAAAAAGAAACCTATATAGAAATGCCTCAGCTTCAATTATAGATTAGTGGATGAAAGACAGGGTTGATTAACACAAATTAAGGGGTTGCCCTATGTCCCCTATCCTCTTTGCTGCCTTTGGCAGTTGCTGTGGCAACAAATACAGAGCTCAAAGCCCCCGCAGATTTATCGTTAAAAAGTATGCACTATGACAATGGTATTCCTCTGTCTTTGAAGGCAGAAGGTGAAAATATCCAGCTAGCACTAAATCTGATATATTTTACATTATGCTATTGGTGGATATGAAATAAACCAAACTAAAACTAAAACGTTACATACAGTGCTACACAGAGCATTCTCCACATCACATTAAGAACAGCTACGCCAATAGACCTAAGAAATATCTTGGGATATGTGTTGTTCAGAAGCATCAAAACATATTATCTTTAAATTATAAAACTATATTCTCTAAAATTATCCAGTTGTCCAATAGTTGGGCTTACGTCAATCAACTATGATGGGTTGAATTTGTCTGCTAATTTTTTTAATCTTTTCCCAAGTTAGCTTTTTAATTACAAGCTTTCCAATAACATTGCCTGTGCAGTATTTCACCACCATAGATTCAATTGTATCAGCATTTGTCTGGGGTAAAGGTAAACCAACGTTTGCAAACAATTTTGTCTTCCTAAAGACAGAGACATAAAACTCCACTGTTTGGTGCCTCTGTTGGCTATTAACTCTCATACTTGATTGTGCAGTAATTTAAACTGCATCTGCAACTAGCTGTGTAGAAAGATGGAAAGGGATGGTTTCTCATTAACTAGAGTTTACAATAAACAGAAATTGGCAATCCGTAGAATTTTTTCAACAACATATTTATGCCTCTAAGTGTTGCTTTTGGCTGGCATTTTGCCAGCTGATAACGCTGTTTGATATTTCATATTTACCAAGCAATGAAGGAAAAACCAAAATACTACACACGTTAATTTAGGCATTTGATGGAAAAGTTGGTACGTGGTACAAAATTTTATAATCTGTAAAACAGATTTGCATTCTTGAGAAAGTAATTGCCAGATGGTAAACGGAGACGGGCATTAAACTGACAGGAAATCAGTGGGCAAAATGTAATTATATGAATTTTCATATTTTAAAGAGAGCCAATTTTCACAGAATGTGTTTCTATCATGCATGGCTTTCATACTCTGCATCTGCTACTCTTCGTAAAATGTATTCAAGCAAATGCATGAACGCCCCGAGATGTGTCTCCCCATCTCTTGGATATTGGATGCACATGTTTTTGTATTGCCCACAATTTACATTTTTGGCAAAAATGACTGTATTCTTTGTCTCAATTACTAGATCAACAAGTAAAAAGTGATAAGCATTTTTGGTTGTTTCGCAGATACCACTAAGTCTAAATATGGGCAAATATATATGCCCAATCTTACCACAAGATTGTTAATCACCATTAACTGAAAGTCATATCAACCACCCACTTACGTGGACTAATTGCTAAAAATTAACACAAACAATGAGTGTGAACTGGCGTATGCTTTATGAATTGGTAATGTGAAGAAATATTCTTTGATATTCGCAGTTTGGAATTTTTGAAAACATTTTTGTATAAAAAGATTGATAATTATGATGACTAACGATGTTGTAAAAAGGAAATTAAAGAAGTCATAGATAACAACTAACAATACAACTCAAGCAATGTTATGTAATTTGATTTGATTTGTTTACCTATAAGAGCAACTGCACTAGACGTAAAAGTTCCTACTACTTTTCGTTTCCACGCTCATATCTATATATACTGCTTTATAAGCATAATTTCACTCGAGACACTCTGCCAAATAGCATATATTATGGTAATTTACAGTCAGGAACCTTTATGTGTCTACAGTAATTGTATCAGCTATAAATAAAAAAGGCACAGTAATTGATTGATTTAAAGTATATGAAAACTGTGTTACCAAACACCCCAGTATAAGGGAACACTGACAGACATTATACTGGGCCATTGATAATGTAGATCAATTTATAATCCTAAACTACTCTTACTATTGAACCACAAATAAGGCTGTAGAACTGAAGGCACTCAGGCACTGATGATACTGAGACATTGATGATCCACTGATGATACTAAGTAACCAACAATAATAAGTAATTGATGATATTAAACCATTTATACTGTGCTGCCAATGATGATATGGAAAAACTGATGATCCTCTGTCATTGATAGACATTACACTCTGCCACTGATGACATAGAGCAACCAGTGATACCAGCAACTAATAATATTGAGCAACTGATAATAATGTGCTAATAATCCCACTGGGCCACTGTTGTTGCTTAGACATTGACTGTGTTCAGTCACATTGTTAAATGGTAGTGACAATACAGAAACCCCACTGATAGTAATAGTCAACACACAATAAGGTAACAGTAGTAGTTTAGGCCCTCATCATACTAGTTATATATGTGTGAGTTATGAGGGTATGCAGCAAGGTAACTTCTTCCTCATATTGCCATGTTGCCAAATTGAAAACCATGCTCCAACCCTCATGTATACAAGAAAGTATAATTCGCCTGTAAATTTAATTTTCACGGCATGGATTGTGATGGCTGTTGGTACCACACTATCACTATGTTTGCAGAATTTGGAATGAAAACATTAAATCTGAAAATCAAATCAGGTTCTTAATTTATAATAGATGAAATATTTGTGCTGTTTCAAACTAGAGTAAATCAGAAAAGTAGTTGTTGCTCCTGCCGTGATCCAGATGCAAATGAAGTTGGACATCTATTTCATCCTGCTCAGGCTTCAATCACATTTTACACAATAGAATAATAGGAAGATTCACAATAGGAGCTGGCATGGCTATCTGTGGTTCCATATGCAGGTAAAAAAAATGTCGGATCTTCAGATTAGCCACCTATGGGTCCATTTTTACATTTTGAGGCTCACTTATCTGTGCGATATTACACAAGCTGTTGTAATACATTTGTGGTTGAAAATGCCATGTGTGACTGAAAAGTGACCGTCTTAAGATTTGCAAAATGCAATATTTCTAACAGGTAGAGCTTTCTGCCTTTTTGAATTCCACTTGATCGTGCCAAAACATTGAGCTTTTCATTTCGACCTACATATATATTGATTATATATTGACTTGCTCTATATTGTTAAGGGACTTAGATTTGTAATTAGAATAGTACATTTCTACTTCCCTATCAATGCTTACCTTGATGATACACTGATACATTTCTGGGTTGATATATGTGTGAGTTGATATTTTTGTCCTCAAAATGTTTACATACTCTTCTGGTGGACCGTAGGGTTTCTTCCTTCCCATATATACATTTTCAAGAGAATGAACATTGGATTGGGGCTTGTGGAACTAGGTAGAGATTGGGTTAAGAGTACTTAACCATAGGCAAGGAAGGTTTGCCCAGAGGAATACATGCTCATCCCAGTGGGTCATTGAAATAAGCCTCGAGTTAATAAGAATGGAAGAGTTCTTTGCCTTGGTCTGCTGAAACAATGCTTTATTGCCTGCTGGAGTAATAAAAGGAGACCTGTTCCATCCTCTCACTTAAATATTGTCCTTGATGAATCACTCCTAGATATCTGGGAAAAGTCTCCTGGTTGACTCCTAGGATTGAGGTCTATAGTCTTCTTGGAGTAGCCTACTTTCTTGTCGAGGAATTTGTTTCCTGAAGCCTTATTGCTGGCCCCTGAGATGTTCTTGGTACCAGCAGACACCAGTCAATTGTTTTTCCATTGAAACCAGTGCTACTTCTCCACAGAAAGTCCAGGGTTTTGAAAACCTGCCTTTACCAAATTGGATAGTCAAACCAATAGTTGAAGAGACTGTAAAGGTCAAGCTTTGGAAAATGAAGGAACAACTTCCTCAAGAGTGTTACATATTATCTGAGCCATCAAATCAGGCATATGTAAGTATGATGCTGCAGAACTACAGAAGCTGTGACAACTTTGAACCAGTATAACCATATGAGGAAGGTCAAAGTATTAATCTGAGGCTCTCGAAATAAATTCAGTCTATTCAGGTGAGGTATTTGATATTACACTCAGATGTTCCATAAGCTAATCTGACTATGCTTTATGGTTCCAGGGTGGGTGGAACTGAAAGGCATTCAAATGATGCAAATGCTTCACTATTGACATTCCTGCATATGAGTGCCTTTTTTAATTTGTGCTGGTCCCCCTGCTATTTTGATGGCTTTGTCCAGGTGTATGTTAAATTAACCTCTGGGAGCAGTAAGTAAAGAGTGGGTTGGGAAATTTCATTGTCATGTTTCTGATAGGAAAATCAAATATATGTTGGGTGAATTTATGATTTCTGCAATCTCAATTCTGCGGTTAACCCCAGATATGCAGTTAGGAAGAATGCATTTTAGCTATTAGTCTTGAATGTTGATCTTGTTAGATGATACAGTCTTGACTTTGTTAAGATTGTTGAGGTTACCTTCCATGCCCCTAGTGGAACGAATAGCTCTATCTGCTGCAACATTAGAGACAATCATTAGGTCTTCAGTGCCAAGTGACTCAGAATTATATCAAGTATTCTTCTTGAAGAGTCGGGTCATCCAGTTATATAGAACAGTGCTTCCCAACAACCAAATTTTTAGAACAACTAACTCACCTAGGTTTAAAAGTCTTGAGGCAGGTGATTTTTAAATGTTACTAAAGCATGGTTTGGTAGCACACTATCATTTACTGACATCACATTTTCCATTGAAATGACTACAAAATTAGCACATACATACAGTTTTACTGATAAAACTATACTGCACACAAATAATAGTGTGTGGAAATTGGGTCTCAGTGAATATGTATAATTTGTCCATCACCAAATAAAGTGTCTTGATTTATTTTGATCCTATTCAAATATTCATGTCCATCCCACTTCTGAATTAAAACAAAAAATGCCTAATTTTTGCTTTTGTGACTGCTGACTATGTACAATTCATTTACAGATATTTATATTTAGTTGTGTGTTACAAACAACATGACATCCTATGACGTTTCCTTTAACACTCCATGTACCCCAGAAATATTGCCACATAATTTGCTTAACTTTTTTTTCTTTGACTGCAAACTGAGAGAAGTTTGTAAACACCAAATCCTATGTCAAACAAATAAGCAGTAATTTGTCAGAAGACATAGCCTAACAGTTTACCTCTACCCTGAAGTGCAGAAAATGGCACAAGATAAACAGAATGTATAGGCATCTTCATTTATTGCTTTGACTTTCCCAACTGCCAAAAATCAGCAGGAGACCCACCAATGGGTTGCCAACATAAATTGGGAAATGCTTGTGTACAGGTTCTGTTAGACTTGGCATCTATTGAGTTGTTTCTCCTGACTTTTTGCCTCTACCTCTTCTATTTTTGATGCTGTGCTGGATTTTGTTTTTGCCGTCTTAGATTCTTTGTGCACTTTGCCACTGCTGATCAGTGTCAAAGTGCAAGTGCCCCCTGTGTAAATTGTTACTGCAATGCCTGCACGCAGTTTTGAACTGCCATGTCACCCTGGCAAGTGCCAGTAATCAATTTCTTGTTTAACCACTCTTTGTACCTCTGCCTGTTTATGCTTTGACTGTCTTGTTTTGGAGTGACAGGGCTGGGGATGTGCATTCACTGTAGACAGCCACTGGGGGGGGGGGGGGTTGAGGTGTGCTTGGCCCTTCTGGGACGACTCAGAGCTGAGCTGAATAGGCCCTACCTGCATTTAGAGTAGTGGGAGGAGCTTTCATTACACCTGAATAGGGCCTGTCTCCCTTGCACAATGCTGACTCCAACCTCTATTGTCATACTGCACCAGTGAGGACAGAACTGGTTTGGACTGGGCTCAGAGACGGCTGCATAAAGAATAACAATTACAAAATGGGGTATAAGTAGTGGAACTTCACTTCTGGACTCAAAAAGAACCTTTGCCAAGGAGAAGGGCGGAGAGCTGTAAACCAGAGTACTGACCATTTGCTGTGTGCTTTGTGGGGTTGGCCTGCAGTTGCTGCCTCTGCCAAGGAAAGGACAAAGACTGGAACTTTGATGAGAAACCTGTTTGAAAAAGAATCTCCAAAGGCCTGTGTGTGCTGGCCTCTAGTTCTGAAGTCTCAGGGGACACAAACTGCTGAAACTTCTGACCTGCCTGGAGGTGCCCCCTGTTCCAGTTTTGGGCCTCAGGAGGTTGTTCCTGCTGTTGGGAGCTGGAAGAAACCTAGGAGAAGCAGGAAAAGCAATCTCCAACGCCATCAGTGACACCACTGGGTTGCCCCGACCTGCCCTGAGGCCAGGGCACCGCTCATGAAGTGTGTGATGCACCACCCGGCCTCCACCACAGCTCTGCAGTCATCGGCCTTCCTGATGCGAGTACTCCTACTGACTCCATCACCGCAAGCTCTCACATCCAGCTATCGCTGCGCCGATAACTGCAAAGGGTGACTCCATGAACTCACCGGATTCGCATACCATCACCGGACCCGAGATCTCACTGCCGGCGCAACCAACTTTCCCTGTCATAGATTTGACATGTTGCCACCTCGCAGACATGATGCCTCATCTCCTCCATCAAATAGAAAAAGGCTCCTTGAGGAATTATTTGTTCAAATCTCATTTACTCACTATTAAGTCTTATATAAGTACTTTGCTCAAGAAGAGGACATGAGAAGCATGGTATCTTTCAAAAAACTTTTTATATACTACTTAGAACATGATCTCTTTAGTTTTTTACCTAAGGTTAACGAAGTACAAATGATGGGCAACATAAACAACACTACAAATTCAATCTGTTTCATGTAGTGTAACACATCGTTGGTACAATATGTGATATACAAATATATACATAGAGTGCTCCTGTACACGTAGTCGGCTAATCCATAGATTTACTATATACAAATCCTTGTTTGGACAGGTATAAACCAAACGGTGTATATGCGTCGACGTTTCGGTCTCTATTGTATTTATTTCACCAAGACCATCCTCAGGACTAAGCGTTGCACACGAAATTAGACAGGAAGTCTTCCAAAGTCTTAATCCACTATTGCTTCTTTAGGTAAATGAAACCACTCCTCCACAATAATTCCCCTTGACAATCGGGAGTAAGTTTAAATGATCAGGTGTACCGGGACACACCTCGGTTTTCTGACCGTCTGCCAGACCATATAAATTAGTCGGCTTCCAAGACGCGACCGTAACAATCAGGTCTCCGTCTGTGTCATCTCCTCCATGGCAGCCAGGGTGCTGACCTTAACCTCAGCACTAACGCCTCACCTCCACGAAGCCGTGCATCATCATAGACTACGTTTTCCAAGTTACTGTTTATTTGGGGGTCCGTGTGGCTCAATGCCCGAAGCCTCGCACCTTGTTGTTGGCGCTGCACTTTGGATTTATTGTTATCACAACACCGTAATACCCCCAGGTGGAGCCATTTGTTTTCTACAAGCTTTCTTTTGGAAATAACTGTGTTGAAGTGCTATTTTAATACATGTATGCTAGATTGTTGTTGATTTGGTCTTGTTGAGTATAGATGAAGATTGTTCATTTTTTGAAACAGGTGTGGTGTCTATTTGTGGTGTTATCACTATGTTACTGTGTGGTTTGAGTACAAACACTTTACACATTGCCTTTGGAATAAGCCTGTCTGCTCGTGCCAAGCTACCAAGGGGGTAAGCAGGGGTTATCTGAAGTGTGTATACCCCTTATCATGACTAGAAGCAAGGGTCACTACTTGGACAAAGGTACATACCTCTGCCAACTAGAGACCCCAGTTCTAACAGGTTCTATATTGCTTTGAGGTCTTATTTTACTACTTGCGATACAATCATCATTGGTTAAGCTGTCATTTATGATCTAGCTCTCTATGCCTTGGAGTCCGTGTACATATTTAGATCGGACAGTTGGAGCTTAAAATAGATTAAAAGCATCTACCCAATTGAATCGGAAACAGATCCTGACATGTTCTCTGGCTCCTGTCTCATAGTATTCTCCCACCCTGTTCCCCTTTAATTCCCTCAGCATCACCAATTTTGACCATTTAGCAAACGGCATGGATCTTTAACTACTAGTGAACAAATTGAAGAGCTCATCATTACAGATTTTGCTATTTGTGGACTATAGTGGCATTGAATTGAAAAACATATTAATGTAGAGAAAATGGTGCTAAATTGCCTGACTTCATACATTCATGCATGATTACTTTATTTCAAACAAAAAAAAGTACATTTCCAACTTAAAATATGCCTCATCATCCCACTCAATTGAACATAAAACAAAGAAAATTACAGTGATCAACATAAGAATGTTCAACAATATTTGAAATACTTGCCTCAGGGCTGGGCTTACTTAATGTTGATACAAGGTATTTCTGGAAATATCAAACAAAACAATTCATTCACATTTATTATTCATTTTAGATGAATGGAAGAAAAAAGTTAGTGAATCTTATGCAGTAATCATAGAGCGACTGGAAGATGATCTGCAGATCAAAGAAAAGGAGCTTACAGAACTGACACATGTCTTCAGGTAATCTGATCAAAGTCTGCTTGCATACAAGTCTATCAGGTAAAGCAATCTCATCAGCGTCTGCTTGTGCAAAAGTCCTACTAGTATGAATTTATGAAGACTTACTGCCCTGCACAGTTTCTGGACTTTTGCTGCTGCCATGTCAAAGGGGTATGCATTAAGTTAAATTGCTTTAATGTATAGGTACTTCAACACTTGACTAAGTAGAGTTCTAAAACTCACACTTTTTTTAAATTTAAAAGTTGTGAAATACTCAGAAGTCAATAGCATATTCAACAAGCTATGCAGAGTTACGAGTAGAAGGCTGTAGAGCTGCAGACCTCAAATGGCATGCCAATAAGTTGTTGTATTCATGACAGACTCCCTACATATACAACGGATCACTGACATAATATCGATCACACAAATATAGACTTACCAAAATATCGAGGAAAAAATATAGAATGCAAAAATATCGAATCCCTATCTCGACACAGGTAAGTACAAAAATATTGAATCAAAAATATTGTTGTAAAAAATATAGTTAGTCAAAATATCGCATTTTTTTAATGTCTTAAGAGTAATTGAAAATTAATGAAATAATAAATATAATTAACTCAAACATACTTAAAATACTTAAATACCCTTAAAATTAATAAATAATTAATGTAAGTTAAAAAAAACATACAATTTCATTTTTTATTACATATATATATATGAACATAATATTAATACAAAATATACAATATTTTTACCGTAGGATAGCGGGAGGGTAAAATTTACTATTGCCACTCCAGTGAGTGCAACAGTAGAGAAAGCGGTGGATAACGTAGGGGTAAAAATTACTATTCCCACTCCAGAGAGTGCAACAGTAGGGAAATCGTTGAATAGCGTAGGCGTAAAAATTACTATTCCCACTCCAGTGAGTGCAACAGTAGGGAAAGCGTTGGATAGCGTACGGGTAAAAATTACTATTCCCACTCCAGTGAGTGCAACAGTAGGGAAAGGGTTGGATACCGTAGGGGTAAAAATTACTAATCCCACTCCAGTGAGTGCAACAGTAGGGAAAGCATTGGATAGCGGGAGGGTAAAAATTACTATTCCTACTCCAGAGAGTGCAACAGTAGGGAAAGCGTTGGATAGCGTAGGAGTTCGATATTACTGCAATTCTATTTGATATTTTTGTTGACTATATTCTGTCCATTCGATATTTTGTCCATTCTATTTTTTTAATTCGATATTACTGCAATTCTATATTTTTAACTCGATATTTTGACTAATAAATACATATAATGAATTTCATTTCAGATTATGTCTACAATTACTTGCTATTTAGAAAACCCTTATAGATTGTACTATGTACTAGTGGATTAAGGACCTAAACATCAGAAACATATCTGTTAAGAAATGAAATTATGTTGTGAAGGGACAAAAGGGGCCGTGCACCTTTGCACCAAGGTGCTATTTTGAACCATGGTCCTGATGTATCAAAGGGTTTTACTCTTTCTGTTTCTATGGAGAAATGCATACATAAAGTACGATAATACATATTTGTATGCAGTATGGGGCAGATTTACCAGAACTGGTGCATCTCTGCATATTAGCAGAGATGCGTCAGCTAAATTGCGTGACAGAAAATAGACTTGCGACACCATGGATATGTCACATTCACAATGCGGCACACCGTGGCGCAAGGATAGACAGATGCGTGAGGCATCTTTTGGCGGAAAGGCAGCGCATTGCTGGAGTCGTGTTGTAAGCATGACGCAACTCCAGCAATGGTCAGGAATGCCTATTCCCATCATGCTGCATCACTCCTTACGCCTGCTTCAAGCAAAAGGTTTTGGCGCAGTGGCGCGGTAAAAGTGACTCAATGAAATCTTGTAGATTTTACTGCGTCACTTTTACAAGGCTTCCTTCGACGGGACGCCCACCCTGCATACAATATACCTGACGCAGGTATAATGTAGCGCAGGGCTTTACAACGTAAAGATGAGTCACGTTGTAAATATGTTGCATAGTGACGCATTGTTTACGAAACTGCTGCGTCACAGAAGTGATGCAAAAGCAGCGTAAAGTTGTCGCAAAGGGCATGTAAATCTGCCCCTATGTTTTTATGCTTTTGTTGCGTCCAGCGTTGTTTTGCAGTAACAAAATGCACACATCAATTGTAATCCTTAAAAAAGAAAACTGGCTTGCACAAATACTAAATGAAGAAAATAGTATACCACATCCTGGCTAGTGAGAACAAAAAATATAGCTACTACCCGAGCAGATAATGTGTTCCTGCTCCAGATGGGATGACTGTCCCTTACTCCACAACAAGATTGCTGGCAAATCAGTATCCTTCTTGATGAGATGAAGCTAATTAGTGTAATCAATATAATCATTTGACTTAATTGATTGATTGTTGATGCAAATAGCGTGCCTTTGGTGGTAGTGGTGGGGGGATAACCTCAAACTACTATTGAATTTGACAAATTGAGAATATGTACAATGAAGAAAATGTCTAAGAAGATAAGTTTTAGAGAATTGCTAAGAAGAAGACACAGGATTTATGCCACAGTTCAGGATGGCTGCTAACTATGCAACTGAGGTCCAGTTCTATTATTTGTCTGTAAATTATTATCAAGCCGATATCCCCGACTCCTCGTGGACCTAGATTGTATACCCCAGGTGGAGAGAATGTGTATATTGCCTGAAAACTGTGAAGTGGAAATCCCTTACGTGATATTGAGTCTCAGACCTCAGATCACACTGCTAAAAAGTGAATCACTAAAAAGGAATATGCAATCGAATGGGTTAGTGGTGAGGCCTGTTATCTATACTCTATACTACTAATATAAAGGAAGAACTTTGAGGCGGGTAAACTCGGGAACCACAGCGCCAATCCACACACCCGATACATCGTTGGAATCCTCAGGGTGTGCAGATGGACATAGGCTATATAAAGTAAAAAAATACATTATAAAAAAAGTAGTCCCCTCGAAGTAGCGCCGGCCGCAACCTGCGTGCTGACGTCAGGAGCACGGGGAGGAGCGGCGTCTAGTAGCGCAGACATGGCACGGGGGAGGAGCGGTGACGAGCGGCGAGGAGCGGTGGACTGAGGAGCGGCGGCTGAGGTAAGGTAGCGGGGGTCGGGGCAGGCGGGGGAATGGGGTGATGTAAGGCTCCAAACTACCACGATCACGCTCATTAGTTTTACCTCAAATACAGCTCAGGAAGTTGAACTGCAGAGCGCCAGCGTTTCAGCTTTAAGGGTTTAGGTTGACACGCGGGCATTATGGTACCATGCTGGAATCTCGGCACGCCGCTCAAAGAGACTCCACAGGCAAAAGTGATCCGTCAACCTCAGAGCCGTGTTTAAATGTTCCCTCTTTTCGTGGTACTTTTCATGTGGACAGGGAAAGCAAACAGGGAAAGCAAACAGCCCGAAGCTCATTGCTGTGACTATCATATGTCGCCTTTTTAAGGCTCAGGGGAACAATGTCTGTGCAGGCGGGGGTCGGGGCAGGCAGGGGACGGGGCGGGCAGGGACGGGGAAAGCAAGCAGCTCGAAGGAAAGCCAGGAAATCTGGTTCGGTTTATCCCCACTCTAAACACATGGAAATGGTAATTTCCAGGCGAAGGCTGGAGTAATAGCTGCAATACAGTGAGACGGTTTTACATTATATTGCACTGCTGTGACTATCATATGTCGCCTTTTTAAGGCTCTGGTGGACAATGTCGGGGCAGGCGGTTGTCGGGGCAGGCGAGGGACGGGGCGGGCGGGGGCCCGAAATGCTGGACAATGTCGGGGTAGGCCGGGGCCGGGGAAGCCTGATTGCTCCCGGACAAGGTCCGGACGGGCTGCTAGTACTGTAATAAAGCAAGAACTTTCAGGCTTTGAGGTGGGTAAACTCTGGAACCACAGCGCCAATCTACACACCCGATACACCATTGAAATCGTCAGGGTGTGTAGATGGTTATAGGCTATATAAATTTTAAAAATAAACTTTATTTAAAAAGTTATATTAAAAAAAAGTAGTCCCTCCAAAGTAGCGCCGGCCGCGACGTGCGTCCTGACATCAGGAGGAGCGGCGTACACTGCGGGGAGGAGCAGCGATGATCAGCGCGGGGAGCAGCTGACATGAGCAGCGATCGGAGGGCAGGCAGTGAGGAGCGGCGGCGGGGAGGAGCGCTGAGTGGCGGATGAGGTAGGGTGAAAGCAGAGGCAGAGAGGAGCGGTGAGCGAGCCACAGGAAAAAGAAACGTGTGCAGGTAAGTGGAGCAGGTAGCAAACAGCCCATTACAGGAGGAAAAAGCAGCGGCGGGGACGTGGGCAGTGAGGAGCGTGCAGGTTAAGAAAAATGTGCAGGGCGCCAGCGGCCGCGGAAAAAGAAACGTGGAGCGGGAAGAAAACAGCCCATTACAGGAGAAAAAAGCGGCGGCGGGGACGTGGGCAGTGAGAAGCGTGCAGGTTAAGAAACGTGTGCAGGGCGCCAGCGGCCGCGGAAAAAGAAACGTGGAGCGGGTAGCAAACAGCCCATTACAGGAGGAAAAAGTCACAGAAACGTCTGCAGGTGACAAAAAGTGACGTAGGCAGTGAGGAGCGTTCAGGTTAACAAATGTGTGCAGGTTACAAAAGCCTCCAAAAGTAAACATACAGCCATAATACTGCACTACGTCAGGGTGGGCGGGGGCCCTAAGCCATGATTGCTCCCGGACAAGGTCGGGGCGGGCTGCTAGTTTATCATATTAGGATTTTCCACCTTGTGGATACACTTAAAAATTAGGTTTCAAATCTGAGCATTTATACCCTCAAGTGGGAACCAAATATAGTCACTTATTACTCATTTGAAATGTGCAATGCTGTGTGTTGATTATCATGTTAGGCAATGCATTTAGCTAACATTGCAACCAGGAACATTTAGATAGAAATTATAGCCTCTCTTGAGATCTTTCATTAAGTTGATACCTTCCTTCGACCATTTAGACGTGTTTACTATAAACAAATCTCATACTATTCATTCCTCAAATGCTCCCAGAATCCCCAATCAGCGAGAAATGGCATATGTTGAATGAACCACGGCCCAAATTGTAGATTCAATGTTATGAACCAAGTCAGAACATAATTTTGCAGGTAGACAAAATGAAGACACTTATTTACATATGTAGGTCAAAAGTCAAACAAGAAAAGCTATATTGAAGGGTGCTTTTAAAGGACACTTATCTGAATATTCAGCCCAAAAGGAATTGCTAGAGAATAGAGTGGTTCTGAGTGCTTTCATTAACTCCCACCAAACAAACGCTCAATCTATTTTAGATGCACATTATTTAAACAATTTAGTGGGGAGAATTTCAAAAATAATCCTGCCTTGGATAGTGAAAGAATCTGCATGTTCAAAAGGAATAATCATCCAAAATATTCAGAGGCAGAAGGGGTGCAAAAAGACAATGAATCAAACCCATAAGAGAAGGCAGGAAAATACTGCTGAAAAGTAAGTTTGGTTATAACTATTGTAAGAAATGCATATCCCTCTGTGCCCCAGTGCAGGTATCAATGCACCATTGACTTACCTAATAAATGGGGAGTGGATGTTGCCTTATGGCTAGAGCGGTCAACCTCGAAGCTGGGTAGCCAGGTTTGAGTTTCGGTAATGACGCTCAACATCCTGTGATTCTGGACAAATCCCTTAATCTCCCCGTGACTAAAAAAAATGAATCTGTTCATCTGTAGCAAAACTGGTGCTCATGTAAAGCACTCTGATACCCTATGTCTCAGGTCTAGTTTGCGCTATATAAAACTCTCTCTAAAAATGGTGCTGGAACATGAATGTCAGAATCCATTTCAGAGGGCCATGTGACAAGCAGGGAGTTCTGGGCCCATTTGTGGTGGTTGAGGCCTTTTATTCCTAATGACTTTGGGCCTGGCCTTCTATGGATCCTGAGCAAATGGGCCAAGTACCCCTTCATCACTTGAGTCTCAGCGGTAGCGTGGTTTCAAGAGTCCAAGTCTACTCAGTAGGAGGTAGGTGCAAGGTGAACACAGGATGAAGCCTTAAAATATGTCGAGTAACCCCAATAAATGAATTTCTAGCCAGATACTTGCCTTTATGAAAAAAGTAGCATTTAATTATGAACACAAATGGAAATATAACATACAAAAACAATATTCTCAGCCTTCGTAAAGCTGGCTATCTAGAATTGCCCGGTCCCTCATCCCTCTTTACTGGTAGTGGTTATTCTCCATTTATGATAGGCAACATTCAGGCTAGGCCTCGGTACGGATCTGGGTCTTAAAAGTCCTGCTACAACTTCTTAGAAACCAAATAGTTCCCGTGCTGTAGAGGTACGAGGCAAAGCAAGTTCACCCTGGTCTTTAGTCGACACATGGGCGACGGCCCACCAATACAACAGAAGCTTCCTTCCCAGTGGCCCTCTCTGGCGTATGGGATTGCTGACTTTAGTCTGCACATGGGTAGCAGCCCAATCAGTGCAACACCTTCTTCCTCCTCAACAGCTGCCTCTGGCACACAGGGTCACTGTCTTTAGCCTTCACACTGGCAACAGCAGCTTTGTCACACCTAGCTCTGGGGATCCACTTTCCCAGTGCTTAAGTTGAGCAGGTGATTTCCAGTGTTCGACACCGACTCTTAATTGTCAACACAGGCGCTCATGAGTGTCTGCCACATGTTGTTACTTTTTCTCTAATTCATAGATGAATACAGAAACAAATTTTTATTAATTAAATATACATAAAAATGACCAATACTTGCCATCCAGGCCATTCTCATAGCTTTGGGGAGCCCATAATAGTCTTAATTGTCACACTTGTAGGAGTGTGATGATTAGCAATAGTCTGCTACTGTCAATGCAGGGCTAGTAGGGGCAATAAATGGCACAAACTTCAGAGGTCTTACGAGGGCCCTGACACCTATTTCTTTTTACATATTAAGCACTGCAGTCACCAGGATCCTCCTGTGGACCAGGTGCTCTCCTCCTCCTCACAGGGTCTTCTGGCTTCAGCAGGCAGGCACTGATGCTTTAGAGCTGGTAGTTTTGTTTTCCTTGAATGATGTCTCCTGACCCAGCTGAGAGACTTATAGATCCTGATCTCTAGTCTGGGTGACACAAAGCAAAAAGCTTGATGAGTTTCGCCACATTAAAGTACAGCCCAAGCTGGTTGCTTAACAGTTGACAACTTGGGAGATTCAAGCTCCCCTTTTATGATCCATTTCCAGACACAGATGCAATTTAGTGTCTCATGCTTTGAGGCTCGTGTTGCAGGGGGTGCCTCCTTTGAGATGCCCAATCCTCTGTCCTGTCCTTTGCCCAAGAAGTAGTCTGTCACAGCAGGAGCGACTCCAATCCAGATAGCTCAACAAAACAGGCCACAGTAGTTACTCGTGGGTCATACTTGAATGTCTGCTTCACTGATATATGTCTAACAAAATGCTACAAAAGCCCCCCAGCACTACTCTTTATGATTCCCGTATTAGTCCCTTATCCTTCCTAAAATGTGTTCTGACGCCACTAGCCAGCGACCTTTTCAGAGTCAAAGAGCCCTTGTGAAGTGCACAGGAGAGCCTGGTTCTCCCTTCCTTCAGTGTCGGTCCCACTCAGCTCTCAGAAATCACGCGATCTACAAATCTGTTTGAGGTGTGGGGTGCTTCTCCTCCTTCACATGCCTTTCTCAAGACCCTGAGCACCCAATATGGAACCAACAGGCCTCAATTTGTTGTCCCACTCACAGGCACACATACAACACAACATGCACACACTCACAAATACACATACATATCACAGTGCTACATACTAATACAATGTAGGAGAAAGGGTGCGTTAAGCACACTTCAGCACTTTACAGGAGTGGGCTAGTAGGCCCTACTTCAGTGAAACAAGTTAAAGTTAAACCCAGAAAATCTGTCGAATTCCTCCATCTCAGCAATCAAAAGGGAAAGAATGTCTTCCTTACAAATGAAGGTTGTCAGCATATATTTTCTTTTCATGTGATATTTACACAAACTCAAATGGGGGAATACTTGTCCGGATTTTAAGCTTTTAAGCAACGGGAGTCAAATTAACGGCAGGTGAAAATAGGGCTAGACACACCTTTCCCCAGCCCATCCCCCAGTCTTGCCATTTTTCCCATCACACTCCCTGCTTCGCGGAAGAACAGTGGTAAAATCGAAAGACTGCACTGTGATCCAATTCAAAATAGATCAACAATCATAAGGATATCGTTTTTCACACGTTCTCCCATCTGTGTAGATTTATAGGCAACAATCCAAGTTTGAATGGGTTTATTTGACATATGCTGAGTTTATTTCTTTGTGCTGTCTCACAATGTGAACGACAGATGCATAGACGGGAGTGGTGTGGGTTGGTGTGCAGTTTACAACAGGGACTAAACTATAAACAACCTGCATTAAAAGCTGCTAATATTGCCTTTCACGAGTTTTGCCAGACTGACTAAGACAAGACCGCCATGCAAGTCCTATAATTACACTTCCCACTTCCAACAGTGTCAGTGGTGCAGCTTTGACAGATGAGGCACGTGATATTGCCTTTTTCTGTTGCCTTAATTTTCCTGCGTGGCTCATTAAATTAGGTGATAGCAAAGATGGTGTGTGGGTTGAGGGCTGATGCAATTTGAAGAAGGCGGCTCAAGAAACAGTGGCAAACACATTTTGTTTGTGTGACACATCAAACCCTCGCGTTTTATACACATCTGCTTTATTCATTGAATGAATATTTCAGCTGACTGTATATCTGCATGTATACTCCCAACCCGCTGCTTTAAGGCTTTAGAAATAGAGTTAAATATATTTTAACCATGGGATTACAGGTTGATAGATGAAACAAAAAATATAAAAAAATAAATTAAAATGCATTTCAGTGTTGTACGGTTTGGGTTCTCAAGCAATGTGTCTGTCTGATAATGACATTTTTTTCAAAGCCTAACACATGCATATACTAGGTGTGACCTAATATTTTGCTCTGCTCCTTGGCACCATGGTAGTCTGCGTAATCTCGTTGAGACATTCCTTTGGATTTTATTTTACGTCAAATTATCAGGTTTCTGGAGCTGTGATCAACAGAATGATCCTCGACTTTCTCCTATGTAGGCCCAATCTGCTACAGTGTAGAATCAAAGGGGATCATTGCACATATGCATTAACTCTCCGAAGGGCTCAGCCCCGTCAGGGTCCTAAAGTTTTACAAATGACACGAAAATCGTATAGATGTTTTCAAGAGATTGGGATAAGAAGGGATGATAAGTGTATTTAATTTACAATTTATTGACTCCTATGTTTTAAGCCAAAGTGAAAAGTAATGACGTGTGCTGAATAGCCTGCAAAAATCCAGCTCATATTTCCAGCATTTTCCTCTCACACTTTTAATATCTGAGATAATTTAGGATAAATTGTCAAGAAAATATGTTCCTCCTAAAAGGTACAACCATTAAGGTTCTTATGGATTTTGTCCCAGACTGAAAACAGTGGAGCGCAATAAATATTCTGATAATTTTCCTGGTACACCCTATACCTTGGTACTTTCATGAGTGCCTCTGGGTCCCATGTCATACTGCTAACTCATACAGAAGAAAATGGTAACTTTCTGCTGCAAGGAGGGACCTGTCTCTTTATCTTCACAGCTCCGGCTTCACGACTAGATAAATGCTCTGAAGAGAGTCAACACCAGCCTCTGCCCGTGCAGGTAAGAGCGGTGAGGCCAGATTGGGGGTTGGGGGGGTTTCGACAGACAACGACAATGGGAAATTAATTATTTATTTCATTTTCTCTCATCGTTGTCTTTAGAAATCCCCCCACCCGGCCCTACCGCCCTACCACTCTTACCAGCACGGGTTGCGGCTGATCAACACTGTAATCCTTTTCAGTGTTTGTGTGTTAAAGCAGGTAGAATTAAAAGCGTCATTAGGATTCTAGTCCTCTATGATTCTAGAGTGCTAGAGTGTCTGTGCTTAAACTCTGTATGGAAATTCATGCGCGAGATCAGTTGGACTGGTTCCGTAGGCAGGGGCATAGCATGGCCAGTAAGACTGGGGTGGTGTGAGCTTCAGATTTTCCGTCAATCACCCTAGGACATCATGTTAATTATTCAATGAGAAGCAGCGCTTGAGGGGGGCTTAAGGTCCAATGGAAATGGAAAGGAGTGCAGATTGCGAGGGGTGCTTAGAAAACAGTATTTTGAAAAATACCCATGTTTTAATACGTTCTCAACAGAAGAGTGTATGTGTTTTTTTTGTTTTGAGTGAGTATTTAAAAATCCCAGGTGATATCCGACAAATACCTTACCATACCCAACTGAAAACTCCTGTACCCAACTATTTTCTAAATAATACATTTATTAGGAGGGTGTAACACCCCAACACCCCCCTCCCCAAAGCTACGCCCCTGTCTCTGGATGAATGAGGCACTTTCATGATAAACGCTGCCTTTACATTTCATCCTGGCGTTTGGGGTTGCAACGGAATCCTTTTTGTGACATGACTTCTAGATGTTACAGATACCATGATCTGAATTTGAAGCCATGTATAATATGGGATAAAATTCCCCCTTGCTGTACATTATAAGAATATTGCAAGTGACTGAAGAGTTCAATAACCATAAGGAGGAACGAGGCAAAAGGCCGAGGTGACATGCAATATCCTTAATATGTATGCCAGGGGGTACTTAATTTCACATATTACATGGTCACACCATCACCTTTCGCACAAACCACTTAAAATCTTGGTGTGTAGCTCTTTCATACAAAAGAATAAATATAAAACCTCTAGTGCAAAATGAAACACATTAGAAACCTGTTAGAAATGTGTTCTAAAACAATTCTAGCTTTCTCTAGCTAAGGAATGCAAAAAAATAAACCTATTCTATCTGCTTGTCATTGAAAACTATTAAACTAGAGCTGAAGAAAGAAAATCAAAGTTCCTTTTGTTGCTTTAGACAGCCGCCTCATTATGCCCCGTGACCTGACGAAATCTGCCTTTCACCTTGGCTACTGATTCTGGCAGCACGCATTGTGATGTCAGAACTTGACTATAATAACCTTATAATAGTTATTTCTTTATAATCTTTGATTTGGGATTACATAATTCCATGTAATATTTAGCTATTACCCATGAAAACATACCCTGCTATATCTCTCAATTCACTTCAATCAGTGCCCAGAGAACAATAAAA
Source organism: Lissotriton vulgaris (assembly GCF_964263255.1). Taxonomy (NCBI): domain Eukaryota; kingdom Metazoa; phylum Chordata; class Amphibia; order Caudata; family Salamandridae; genus Lissotriton; species Lissotriton vulgaris. The sequence goes on from NC_141685.1 coordinate 501,493,372, forward strand.
GGGGAGACTTCAATCTGCAATTGGTGCTACAGCAAGGTTACCATGGGCAATGTGTGTAGGGGTATTTATATAGTGTGAACATAGGTGAGGCAAAGGAGCACTTGATAGAAACAAAGGCAAAGAGAATGTCCATCGATCGTTTTATAGGATGAAGGTGCTGAATTCAGAATGCAGATGATAATTTTCTAAGGCATTGAGCGTCAAGATAGAGGCAAACTGCTCTTTGTAAACTAACAGTTACATTTGAATGGAATCTGAGCTAAAATCATAGCATCTTTGTTGCTATCTACTATCTCATTTGCATTCTTACATTTATAGGTGTTTTATGCCTGTCTTTACAGTTAGTTAGTCACACACAGAATTTGTGAATTGAAGAGAGGGCTGAGAAAAGTTGATAGGGCTAGAGAGAGGAAACATTTATTAGATACAAATAAAAGAAAGAAAACCCTATAGGGTCTGGACGTTGGCTCAGAAGGTCTAAAGAATTGATTTTTATGGAAAAGCTTTGGGTTGGATTTGGTACTACAGTGGGTAACTCAAGTTGACAAGAGATTATGAAACCCTACATATGTCAGCTTGACAAAGGGTAGCTAAATATATGACAACTTTGCGGTGGGGAACGAAATGTGGGGGTGCTGATGTTTGTTTGTTGCAAGCTGAAGAGTTGAAAAGGCATGTTTTGATTTGTTATGCACTCAGGCTGTACTAGTTTGAAAGATGTGCACATCTTTAACCTGTTTTGCACTGTACAACTATGCATAGATCATTGTCTGTTCCTGGTTTGCTATGGCCTGGATTTGTGTCACCCCGTGCTACCACAGTGCATAGATCATTGTCCGTTTCTGATGTACTACGTCCTGGCAGCTAATGTCCATTGTTTTTTGTTAAATGAAAACAATAACATTTTGTTTCAAAAATTAGATTTAGTTTAGTTTGACTGAAGGTGAATAATGCTAACCACTCAATACCAACTGTCTGTCTTATTTTAAGATCCCCACCTGCCGTTTGGAAATCCCATTGCCTACAATTCATTAAGTGGTTCGGCGGATGAAGTGTGTGCAAAGTAGTTTGCCAAGTGGGTGCCATGTTTTTCTGGCCACACTCAAAAAAAAATTCAGTTTCTAAAGCAAATCCTGAAAGCCATAAAAAAAGCCCATAATCAATTGCCCTAATGCTCACAGAGCTTTCTTCCTGATGGCTATTGATTGATTTTCCTGTCCAGGATTACAGTTTCTTGAAGGTGATCCTAGACAGGGAAATTTGGTGATAGAGCACATATCCTCATTTACAAATAAAGCTAATTTAATTGAAAACCAAAAATTCAATGGTGAATAACACATGCATAATAAATGTTCATTAGTACTAGGTACTCATATTTAGGCATTATAAGCAAACACATGAATTCAAATATTGTAGTGGTTTAAGTTAGCCCAACTGCTGATGTCAATTTAAATGTCAACTGTACATGTTAGGGCTAAGAGACCTGTTGTGGCATTTATCATTTGTTTTGCATGGGACGTTTTTCTATTCCCACTTCTCCTGAACGCCGAGCCTGTCTCAAAGGAGAGAGAGGTGTTTTTGTCACCGTCGCATCTTCCTGAGATTGCAGGTGGAACGCTAGAGTGCAGCAGAGAGCAGCAAACGAGAGACCGAGACTGTGAGCCCGGGAGTCACGAACTGCGATGAGGAGAGAGGCGGCGGCTCCGGCAGCTCCGGGGTCCTGTGGGAGCTCTGTGGCAGCAGCGGCCCTGCGGCGAGACTGTCAGTGGGACTGCCAGCGGGACTGTGAGCCCTGCAGCGAGACTGTCAGCGAGACTGTCAGCGGGACTTTCAGCAGGACTGCGAGCCGATGGGAGGAGAGGAGAAGGGGCGGCTCCAGCAACGAGATTGAGCAGCTCTGAAGCTTCGCGAGTGCAGCGGCTATGGCACTGTGTGCACCGCGAGATCGCCAGGAGTCATAGAGCTGCTCTGAAAGCGCCGCAAGCGTGAGTGGTGGGCCAGGAGTCCTACGGTGCACAGCGGGTGAAAGGTGTGCTTTGAGACTAATGCAAGTTTGAACAAGTCTCTGACATAAATTACCGCTTCTGAGCTGCGAGGGCCTCCCTGATCTCCCATCCTGAGAAGAAACACAAAATACACAACTCGAGCATTTTAAAACCTAATTAGCCACCAAGCAGCCACATCAACAAGTAAATAACACTAAATAACAAACCCACAAGAAGGTATATTTACACTTACACCTATGACTGGAGATTGACTACTGTTGCTGGGCTCAGGCTGGAGTTGGAGGTGGCGGCGTTTCCTGAAAAAGCAGCGGTGCAGAGGTGGTCAGTGTCTCAGCGAGGTCGTGACAAGGAAGTGGTCAGTTGTGGCATTAGACCTCGGTCCTTCACGGTCCTGTCCCCTCCCCTCTGCTTCTTCCTCTACCTTCTAGTGCTTCTGGTGCTGTTGAGGCAGTTCTTGTCTTATTTGTGGCCCCCCTGGGATGTGGAAGGAGCAGAAGGAGCAGACGGAGCAGAGGGAGCAGTAGGAGTGGGGCCGAGATGAAGGTGTTTTAGGTCCCTTGAGCCCCGACCCCTGAGCCCTGAGTCCTGACCTCAGTATCCAAGTATCCGCAGTATCCAAGGCTTCGATTTTGCAAGGCCCCGTGGTGTAGAGGGGAGCAAGGAGAGTAACCTGGTAAGTGCCATAAGATTCAAAAGACTTAAAAGGGCACCTAGAATTTTAAACATGGTAGTGTGCAGTTGGTGGCCAGCTAGAGTGTAAAGGCTGGTTCCAGCATGTGCATGACAGTTGGAGGAGTAACTGGAAGTCTCAGAGGACGGTATATGCTCACCCTGCTTTTCAAGTCATAGGATATGTAGAGCACCCTCTGGATCCTCAGAGCTGCACAAACATTCTACTTGGAACTTATCCAGTCGTCTTTACACATTTTATATACTTGACTCTGGTTTTCTTTCTCTATACCATCGCGCACACCAAGGCATATAAGAAAATCTGCAGTTCCTAGCGGACCAAGTGACGCAGCCTCTAGATACGCGCTCAGTTAAAGAAAGAACTTTGGGTACTCAAAAAATCGCGCCTGAAAAAATCAAGCACCTAAAGTACTAAAAAAGGCTAGAGTCAAAGCTCAAGCTAAGGGGGTAAATCAGACATTAATTTCACCAATAGCTAGGATGTTTGAAAGATCTTCAAAAATCCATCAGAAATTCGATTTTATGAGATCCAACAACTGAACTCATGTCAATGCAATCAGAACCAGAATAAAAAACTCTACAGACCCCAATTAAGCCAACAAACGAGTCGAAGGAGAATTTAGCCTCAATTGATAAAGTTGATGTAGATTGGGTTTCGGATCAGACTAAAGATCAGCAAGTGAAATATCGCGAAGGACAAAGTAATGAACACACAGAGGAAAGGGATTCACTACACCTAGCAAATCCCTTGTATCAAATATTCTCACAAGAAACGAAATCTAGAGCATTGGATAAAACAAGGATGGTAGAAACAACAAGGAGAGTAGAAGCAATAAAGGAATGTAATCAAATCGATACCAACAAGAATATATACAAAGGAGGAGTTCCGTTCCCACTTGAAGTTAAAGTTGATATTAGGAAAAAAAAGGATGATGCAGTTAACGAAAAGCATTTGACCGAAAGGTCAATGAGGAAGACAAAACGGAACATATATCAAGAAATCAACAAAAAGGCCCTACTGGAACAATTAACTTGGAAGATGGCCCAACTGTGCAAATAAAAGCTGGCGGTGAAAATAATATAGTACAAAGCTATGAAAACCGAAATCAACTAGAACAGGCCGCTACAAACCAACTAAACATATCAGTTAGTTCAAATAATTCTCTAGGAAGCAATGAACTACTCATATCTGCAAATGAACTTACTATTAACAAAACCAGTGTTTTAACGTCAAAATATGTATCAGCATTTATAGACAAAGGAAGCGGTCATGGTGATATTAAAATCCAATCGAGTTTTAAGGCAATAAACATGGACAAAATAACAGAAAAACAAGATAATCAGGATGCAGGATCCATATGGGATATATTCCACCAAATATCTGTACTAATCCTTGAAGCATTATCAGCACAATCAATTAAAATGGATATCCAAATAGATATACTTGGAGTTATGGCCAACGCAGTTGCCGAGATTGAGAACAAATTGGCCGAGCTGAATAACCTCATAATAAAAGCACAAAGGGAAGTTGCGCCAAGTTATATCGACTGCACATGTGCGCCTATAATTGACAAATTAGTAACTATTCCAGAGGTCGTGAATACAATCTTGGAGGATGCCAAAGATATTGTCTGCATGAGGAAAAAGGATTACTGCAATGAGGACGGACACCATCCTAATAAAAGGGAATCTACACTAGTAGAAAAACAGCAACAACCAGAAAAGATTGATACCAAGGACGTCAATATATCTAGCAAGACAATACAATCGAAAACAAACCAAGACACAAACAACACAAAAGGCATTCAAATATTGACGGATTCACCACAAGAATTAAATAAAGAAGGAACAAAGGATGACAACTCAGTAGCCTTTGAAATAACAAAAAGACAGAGAAAAAAGCTACGTAAGGCAAGAAACAAGGCAAAAAAGGAAAGTTTTCCACAAGTTGATATTAAAGAAAGAGGAACAATAATAGATACCAAAATGGATTCTTTGCCAAACACTATTGAAGAAGGTGGAAAACTAAGGAAAAAAATCAATAGATAGTAATGGCAATGGGATGAATCCCAAAAAAGCAAAATAAATCACGAACGGAAAAGAAAAATATTATAAGATTTTTGTTAAACCAATGAATTCTTGTTGTAATCAAAATCCGGCCAGATTAAATACAACTGCATTAGATGTAAGTTCCAATAAAACACCAATTGCTCCTGAAGCCGAATTACATAGGGTCTATGAAGATGAAGCAAAACGTAAAATCACTGGAAACGGTTGTGTAATAAAAGATCTCACTTCGTGCAATATTCAAAGTGATCAAACAAATTGTACGACCAAAGAAATGATACCCCTGAACATACCGGAATTTAGAATAACATAGCATAATCAGAGGGATTCACAAAATTACATAGGTCCGCCAACCCGGAATTTATCTGAGCTAGACCAAAAAACTTCATCCACCCTAGTTAGGAAAACAATCCTAAAAGAAGATAACTTGGCTAGGAACAAATTGGAGATTGACAGAACACTGACTAATTATTGGAAAACAAAAGAAATGACAGACGAAACAACATATATAAAAACTCGAGACAATCTAGTAGTTGAAAGAAGGGGTGAGAACAGACTGACTACCTATGAGGAATTTGGAAGAACTGAGGACAAAATAAGTGAAACAAGGCTCCCAAAAAATAAGCCCGCTCAAATTATCTTCAAACCACTTTAGATTTCAAGAGGAACACATGATATCCTAAACAGAGGAAATATCCTTCGGCTAATGAAAACTGTAACAACACTTGAAAGGATAACATCTGAGGATATCGAATGTGTAGGCTTTCAGCCTAATTCCGAAGGAAGACTTCTACTAACATTGGTAACAATGGCCACTGGGTTTGAAGCAGACACAATCATGAAAGAACACGGAATCTTTCATAATTGGGGGTTATTAATCAGCCAACCAATTCCAATGGTCTATCCAACACCTTTCTTAATTGAAGGAAGCCCCTCAAAACAATTACAGCCTGAATAAATTGACTCTGTTTTCTCCATATTAAAAAATCCCCTTGGCAAAATAAATTTTGAAGATAAAAAAAGTACCAATATATTAAAGAGAGTAAACATAAATGGAGAAAATGAGAAATGGATCATGACAGCCTTTCATGGTAATAACGACCTTTGACAAACCTCATTACAGGCACCATTACAAGAACAGAGCATGGTCACTTCCACAATAAAGATTTGCTCATAGAACATAAATGGGATTTGTAAAAAATTAATTGATGCCCAAATACAAGGATTTTCAAACCATAGCCAAATAGTGCTACTGCTGGAAACATGGGCAATGGAGCCATTCATGTTAAAACGGTACAAGGGATACTTCGAGCCGGCAATCAAATTTCAGAAATTTGGTTGTCTTTTTGGTGACCTAGCAATATTTGTACGGATGGATCTAGAAGCAAAGCACAAGCAAATACAGACGAGTAATTCGAATCTGTTGGCGGTAAAACTATGATATAAAGCTTGTAAAAATAAGTGATACAATACTTTCATTTTAGTCAACATATTCATACATACAAAACAGACCACCAAGAAACAGTTGTGTGATGCTCTTAATAATTTTCTGTTGGAGCAAATCTTGGAAGAGCCCTTTTCTGAATATATGGTAACAGGGGACTTCAATATCAACTTGATAATACCTTTTGTGCGGGATGACTTTGTTCAGTCCCAAAATCAACAATAGGAAATCCCAGAACCAACAATGGAACACAGAACAACTAAAAAACAAAATAGAATGGGGAGAAATTTTGTAATGGACATGGAAGCGCTGGGACTCAGAATACTAAATGGTAGATTCTCAACGGACAATCCACCTGCTTGTTCATTCCACTCATGCAACGGTAATCTACGCATTGATTACACATTGACATCATTGTGTACTTTCAATAAAGTTACCTCCTACCGCTTGAATAAAGTCCCGGACAGTGATCATAGCCAACAAATCACTGAGATAAAGTTATCCTGTCCAAAAACTGAAAAGTATCTGACAATGCAAGGCCAGACCTGCACCATCAACTTATATGGAACCTCATAATGCGAACAAGACTATAGCAAAAGCGAAAAGTTTAGTTAGAGAATGTTTTGATGAAATAAGGACGAGATCAGTAATGGATCAATGGGAAAAATTTACACAGAAGGTAGTGAGTTATAACAAAAATACATCTTGTGCAAAAAGAAGGTAAACGGCCCAGAGTGGAACAAGTGAATCTAATATTTATCTCCCTTATACTGTAAGAAAACTTAGAGGTATGCAAAATAGACTTAATTAAGTTTCCGTTCAAAGAAGAAATACAGGTATTATTAAAATATGCTAGTTATAAACAGAGGAAATTAATCTGGAATGAAAAAAATAAAGCCAGACAGGAGCTGTGGACAAAAATCTTTTACACAAGTAGTTTAACAAATTCACTGGAGTTTTGGAGAATGATTGAAGGTCTAGCTAGACCAAACAAACACACTGTAGGATCTTTTTTAACTGAAGAAGAATGGGTTAAGTTTCTGATAAAACATCTAAACACAGAAATCTCAGCATATAATCAATGTACGAATCAGGAAATGAGGTCAAAGGAAGACCTGGGAGGGGATTGTGAAATTTATATAACCAAATCTCAAGTGGCCAAGTTGATAAAGAAACAGAAGGATGGGGCCCCCGGTCCCAATGGTATTCCGTTTGCACTATATAAGGAAGCACTAGACGTTTGGTCCACCTACCTAGCTGATGTCTTTAATGAAGTGGTTTGGAAGGGAACAATCCTGAAAACATGGAAAGGATCGCTAATAACACCTATCTTTCAGAAAGGTAATTGGCAAATGCCGGAAAATTATAGACTAATTACCTTACAGAATACGGATGCAAAATTGTTTGCTGGGATTCTATTGGTTATTTTAACTGACTGGGCCAAAGAGAGCCAGGTATTTACTGCTGAACCAAATAGGCTTTATTAAAGGCCTCGGAACATCTACAAATATACTAACATTGTAATGTAATGTAATGTAAAATTTTATTTATATCGCGCAGCAATCGCTCCAATGGAGCATCTAGGCGCTACCTCCGGCAAATTACCAGATGACAAAGTGACTCAGAGTTGGACCAAAAACAGAGGCAAGCATCAAACTAGAGTTCTGGCCATGCTATCTTGCAGTTTAAATATCCAAGTTTTTAATTCTTTGCGGAACTCTGTTTCTTTATCCAGAGTTCTCAGGGCAAGAGGCAGAGTATTCCAAGCCTTTGCACCCAGTACTGCCAGGGACTTTCCTCCACAGGTTTTTAAACGAAACCTAGGAATCACCAGAGTATTGGAATTTGATGATCGTAGGCTTCTGGTTGGGCAGTATCTCTTGAATTTTTTCTGTAGATATAATGGTCCTGTTTTGTGCATTGCTCGAAATGTTATAATCAAAACCTTGAACAGGATCCTTTTTACAATGGGAAGCCAATGAAGAGCTTTTAATGCCCCTGAGGCTGACGATCTTTTTGGCCATTTTAGCACCAATCTGGCAGCAGCGCTTTGCACTAGCTGAAGCCTGTAAGTTACTTCTTTATTTGTGCCAGCATACAAACTGTTGCAATAATCTAAGCGCGACGTTACCAACGCTACTGCAACAGTTTTCCTCGCCTCCAAAGGGAGTAAATCAAAGAATTTCCTCAGGCTTTTGATTAAGCCAAAGCACATTCCTGCCACTTTTATTGCCTGCTGCTTGAAGGCGAGATTGGAATCAAACGTGACACCCAGGTTCCGAGCAACTATGGTTGTATGAGGCGGTATTTCTGCCCTTTCTGGCCACCATTGCCTGGGAATAAAGTCATTATTTGGGCCTAGCGGAATGATCTCTGTTTTTCCTGTATTACATTTTAGGTGATTCTTCCGCATCCAATCAAAGGTGGCAGTTAAACATTCCTTGAATGTTTCTTCCCATGACTGGTTGTCCCTATCCGTAACCAGTATTAACTGCGTATCATCGGCATATGCTACTACCTCTATGCCAAAAGATGATATTAGTTTAATCAGAGGCGCAGTGTAGACATTGAATAATGTCGGGCTGAGGCTGGACCCCTGGGGTACTCCCATCGTCTGATGTTTTTCCGTGGAGGTAAATTCCCCCAGGGTTTTCACCTGTCTCCTGTCCCTTAGGTAGTTTTCCAACCACTCTAGTACCGTCCCCTTCACGCCCGATGTTTTTAGCCGATCTAATAGGATGGCATGAGAGACCGTGTCGAAGGCCGCCGACAGGTCTAATAAAATCAGGACGGCCTTCTTTCCTTGGTCTAGGGCAGTGCGAATGGTGTCTGTCGTGTACAGTAGAGCCGATTCTGTTGAATGCTGGGCTCTAAACCCCGCCTGATTGGGATGCCATATCTCGTTGACTTCTAAGAACATGGTCAGCTGTTTGTTAACCAGTGATTCAGCGATCTTACATAATGCTGGGAGAAGTGAGATAGGTCGCAGATTGGAAAGAGTCGCAGGGTCAGGAAGGGTTTTTTTCTGTAAGGGTTTCACTGCCGCAAGTTTCCATTCCAGTGGCACATTGGCCGTGGAAAGTGAATGATTTACGATTTCGTTAATCATAGGGTTTACTTCATCTACCATGAGATGCAGGAGTCTTATGGGACAGGGGTCAAATGGGGACCCAGATTTTGTGGTTAAGATTGACTGCCTTGTTTCTTCCAGGCTAATTGGGCGGAATGTTGCTAACTGGTTCACAATTTCATCAGCACTTCCACCTTCTCTACTGGGTTCCAGAGAGGGAATTTCAAAATCTTTGGTTAGACCCTGTACTTTGTCCTCAAAATAATCAGCTATATTTTCGCAGAGGTCTTTTGAGGGTGGAATTTCCTGTGTTAAAAATGTGGGTTTATTAAAATCATTTACAATGTTAAAAATACATTTTTGTTTGTTTTTTGCAGCAACTATGGCAGATTCGTAGAATTTCCTTTTTGTTGATTTAATTCGCGCATGGTAGGTGCTTATAGCCCTTTTATATTTACCCCGCTCTTCCGTGCTATAGTTTTTTCTCCATCTGCGTTCTGCTCTACGGAGCTCCCCCTGTGCTATTTTTAATTCTTGATTGTGCCATGGAGCTGATTTTTTCTTAGTATTCTGTTTTCGAGTCCTGTTTGGCCGCCCTGTCATATTTTTTAATTCAACCATCCATTCTCTGAAAGTGCTGGGGTCTGAAAACCCTGAGCCTGACCCGGTAGGCTTACAATCCCTAGCCATCTCAATCAGATTTGGATTTGCCATTAAGGCCCTCCATTCTTGTAGGTCAGCTTGGTCGTACTTAACCTTATTGTTACATTCCTTAGGGCTCTGAATGGGGAACATGAATGGTACTAGAGCATGGTCTGTCCATGTTTGAGGTATTGGGCAGTTTGTCTTAAGCGATTGCAGATTGGTAGCTATGCAGTCAAGGGCATGACCTGCGTCATGGGTAGCTTGAACTGTCCCAATCTCTAGTCCGAGGACTTCCATTAATTCTTTAAAAGAGACAGCTGCGGTATCGGTGGTAGACTCCAAGTGTATATTCACATCTCCCAATAGTGTAAAGTTGGAGTAGCTGAGCACCAGAGGACTCAGTGCCTCTCCTATATTTTCCAGGAAGTCTTTACATGTACCAGGTGGTCGGTAAATGAGGGCCCCCGCAAATGTCATGGTCTCGCTGATTTTAATGCAAAAACCCATCCCCTCCGCCTCCTTTAATTCAGGGAGTTCAATCACCGAACATATATATGCCTCCTTGTGAATTATAGCTATTCCTCCTCCTCGTTTATCTCCTCCTCTGTCTCTCCTTTGCATACTGAAACCTGGTGGCAAGGAGTGTACCATATCTGGGACACAGCACGGATTTAGCCATGTCTCCGTAATAAATAAACAGTCCAAGTTGTCCTCAACCAATAGATCGAAGACATGCTGGGCGTGTCTAGGTAGAGACCTAGCATTAAGAAGACCTCCTTTAAAAGTATCATTTAATGCAGGTCTGGGAATAATCTGTGACCAAAGGAAAGTATGGCCACAGTGTAGGCAGGACTCTGGGCCAGTCCCTGAGGCGGGGTCTTACCTGTGACAATCATTGTAAGCTGGCCGTAGGGCGAGTAGTGCCTCTCTGCTATAATTTTCTATCCTGTCCTCACCTGCTGCGGTCCAGCCCGACGGCCCGTCCGAGGCACGGACGGGCGCAGACGGGCTGGACTCAGGCGTGACTCCGGCGTAGGTCCGGCGCGTCCGCTGCACGCGTCCGCTGCGCGGAGACATGGTTGACCGTTTAAAATAGAGCGACTAGAGCGCTCCACCAATGTCAGCCCTACTCAAGATGGCCGCCAAACTGCTACCATCCGGGACCCGGTGAGTTTAGCCCTAAGATCGGCCAAGCACCACCTGGGGAGCGGGGAAAGAGTATTAAAGTGCAAGTCTGCAATGTTTTTTCAATTTAGCCCCTGTATTTGTGCAAAATCCAGCTCGGGGGGGGGTTGGACACAAGGGATAGTAAAACGATCAAAAATCAATTTTAAAAGCTCTAAAATATATGACTGCTCGTAATGCAGCCTCTGGAGTCTGTGGGAGGTAATCTCCTGTTTGCCCTGTAAGCCCTCCTTAAATAGAGCGACTAGAGCGCCATTATCATTAACATTATCGGTATTAATTGATCAATCAATCAATCAATCGTAGCATTTGTATAGCGCGCTACTCACCCGGAGGGGTCTCAAGGTGCTGGGGGGAGGTGGGAGGGGTCTGCTACTGCTCGAAGAGCCAGGTCTTGAGCTGCTTCCTGAAGGATAGATGGTCCTGGGTCAGCCGGAGGTGGATGGGGAGGGAGGTCCATGTTTTGGCTGCCAGGTTGGAGAAGGATCTTCCTCCGGTGGTGGCTCTGCGGATGCGTGGAACGGTGGCGAGGGCGAGGCTGGTGGATCGTAGCTGGCGGGTGGGAGTGTAGAAGGTCAGGCGGTTGTTGAGGTACCTGGGGCCCAGGTCGTGGAGAGCCTTGTGTGCGTCGGTGAGGAGTCTGAACGTGATCCTCTTGCCGACGGAAAGCCAGTGCAGGTCTCCCAGGTGTTCGGAGATGTGGCTGTGTCGGGGGATGTCCAGGATGAGTCGTGCGGAGGCGTTCTGGATGCATTGGAGTCTTTTCTGAAGTTTGGCTGCGGTTCCGGCATAGAGGGTGTTTCCGTAGTCCAGTCGGCTGGTGACGAGTGCCTGGGTGACCGTCTTCCTGGTTTCGGTGGGGATCCACCGGAAGATCTTTCGGAGCATACGCAGGGTGTTGAAGCACGACGACGAGACGGCGTTGACTTGTCTGGTCATCGAGAGGGAGGAGTCCAGGATGAAGCCCAGGTTACGTGCGTGGTTTGTTGGCTTGGGAGCGGTGCCCAGGGCAGGGGGCCACCAGGAGTCGTCCCAGGCGGAGGGCGATGATCCCAGGATGAGGACTTCCGTCTTGTCTGAGTTCAGTTTCAGGCGGCTGTTCTTCATCCACTCGGTGACGTCTTTCATCCCTTCGTGTAGGCTGGTTCTGGCGGTGGTGGGGTCGTTTGTGAGGGAGAGGATCAGCTGGGTGTCATCGGCATAGGAGATTATGTTGATGTTGTGTTGGCGTGCGATGGCTGCGAGGGGGCTCATGTAGACATTGAAGAGGGTGAGGCTGAGTGATGATCCTGTGGTACGCCGCAGATGACTTCGGTGGCCTCGGATCTGAACGGGGGGAGGCGGACTCTCTGGGTTCTTCCGGTGAGGAACGAGATGATCCCCTCCAGTGTCTTCTCTTGGATTCCGATGTTGTTGAGGCGCTGCACTGGGGTGCGGTGGCAGACCGTGTCGAACGCTGCGGAAAGGTCCAGGAGGATGGGGGCAGCTGTTTCCCTGCTGTTGAGCAGGGATCTGATGTCGTCTGTGGCTGCGCTGAGGGCGGTCTCGGTGCTGTGGTTGGCTCGGAAGCCGGACTGCGAGTGGTCGAGGGATCCGTTTGTCTCGAGGAAGGTGGCAAGCTGTATGTTGACGGTCTTCTCGGTGACCTTGGCAGGAAAAGGGAGGAGCGAGATGGGACGGTAGTTCTTGAGGTCGGTGTGGTCAGCTGTTGGATTCTTCAGGAGGGCGCTGAGCTCGGCATGCTTCCAGCTCTCCGGGAAGGTGGCGGTGTTGAAGGAGGTGTTGATGATGTCCTGGAGTTGGGGTGCGATGATGGAGTCGGGTTTGTTGAAGATGTGGTGGGAGCAGGGGTCGGTTGGTGATCCGGAGTGGATGGTGTTCATCACGCGGGTGGTGTCTTCGGTGTTGACCGGGGTCCAGGCGCGGAGGGTGTTGGTGGGGGGCGGTGGCTCGGTGGTTGGGTGCGCCGAAGCTGTTGTGTATGTCGGCGATCTTGCTATGAAAGAACGAGGCGAGTGAGTCGCAGAGGTCTTGCGAGGGAGTGATGTTGTTGTTTCCGGCGCTGGGGTTGGAGAGCTCTTTGACGATGCTGAAGAGTTCCTTGCTGTTGTGGGCGTTGTTGTCCAGTCGTTCCTTGAATGCTGTCTTCTTGGTGGTGCGGATCAGCTGGTGGTGTTTGCGGGTGGCGTGCTTGAGGGCAGTCATGTTGTCTTCGGTCTGGTTGTTGCTCCAGGCTTTCTCGAAGGTACTGCAGTTCTTCTTGTAGTTCTTGAGTTCGTCGGTGAACCAGGAGGCTTTCTTGCTGCCGGGTCTGCTGGGAGGGGTCTTCAGTGGTGCGAGGTTGTCTGCGCAGATGGTGATCCACTGTGTGAGGTTGCTGGCTGCATCGTTGGGGTCCGTGGTGCTGGCGGGAGGGTTCTGGCTGAGGGAGGTGGTGAGCTGGTCGCGGTGATCTTGTTCCAGCTCCTGCGAGGAACCTGTTGCGGGTGGTGATAAGGCAATATTGGTAAAACAACCCTTATACCTGTGTTTTATAGACTTTAAATCTGCCTCAGATCGTGTTGACAGAGAGCTTCTGTGGGCTAAACTTAGAAAACGCAGAATTCCGGAAACTTTGTTAAAAATGATCAGGCTTTTGCACTCCGAAACCTGGGTTAGGGTGAGGATTGGGGATGGAAGCATATTAACCAATTAAACCCTTACAACTAGTGTTCTTAAACAAGGGTGCGTCTTGGCCCCCTTACTTTTTAACTTATTTTTAGCTGATCTTTCAACTGTGTTAAACGAAATTAATGCACATCCATCAAGGTTAGCATACAAATAGATATCCAACATGCGGCATGCAGATGATGTAATTCTTTAAAGTCATACCAAAATTGGAATGAAACAATGAATTGATGGCATTTTTAAGTACTCAAAAGCAAATGGCATGGCAATTAATGAAGCTAAGACCAAAGTAATGGTTATTACAAAAAACGTGCGACTCAAATTAAAAAATAAATGGTACTTGGATGACAAAGAATTGGAACAAGTTGCTGTCTATAAATACCTGGGTGTTATTTTTATCGATAATGGTCATTTCCTGCCTCAAAAACTGGATATTACAAGGAAAGCAAACACTCTTGTTGCAGCATTTAGAATAATGCAGAAATCTATAGGAGACCTGTCCTATCACCCTTATTTAAACATAATCACCGCAAAGCTGCTCTCTACTTTAACATATGGTAGTGAGGCAATAAATGGGAAGGATGCTGAGATTATTAACACTGCCATTGCTAAAACTTACATAATCTTATTCTCCCTACCAAAGAATGCCTCACGAGCTCAGGTGAGGTTGGAATTTGGTCTAAATAATCAACTATATGCAAGAAAGGGCAAATACTAAAAGTATGGAACAGAATAAAAAACGATCAGGACAATCAAATGTCTCGCTTACTGTGGCAAGAAGTAAAAAAATAACAGAAATATACCTGTCTGCTCCTACCTAAACACGGCAATAAAAGAATTTGGTATTACATCGATTTGGAACACCACTATCGCACAGGATAGCTTAAAAAAAACAATAAACAAACTTACCTCTCACCTCTCCCTGATAAAGGATACAGATACGTTTGTAAAGAGAAACCATGGGGGCGTGGTCAAGATGGCGGCCTGAACAGACGTGTTTCTGCGAGGCTCTCCGGCCCTGAACCCCAAAGCTCCTTCCTAACTGAGTGATTTATCCCATAAATGCGCTAATTCCACAACCGGGGTCGAAAATCTTGGTCCCGGTGCCTCTCCGTTGAAGACTCGGACTACGCAGCCTCCCGGAGCCTAGAAACACCTTCCGAGAGCTCCCGCGACAAACAGCAGAGAAATGGCGGGCGCTTGCCGCCCGGAGTGAACACAGAGCCCTGGGACCCGAGGCGGAGCAGTCGGGGTGACAGACGCCGACCCCGCCGCCCTCGAGGCAACGAGTGATCGATCGGGGCCCACGAGGCTGACCTCGGACTGGCGGTGGAAGGACCGGCCTGCGCCAGAACGGAGAGCTGGAGCACTCGAGCCCCCGGCTTAGGGCCTAGTCCAGGAGGAGTCTGGAGCCGGAAAGCAGCTCCCGCACCCAGAGCGTTTGTGAGCCCCTGAGGGAAGCGTCGCACCCACGGCATAGAAAGCAGCAGCTCCACCGGCCGCTACGAGACTGAGCCAAAATAGAGGTGAGCAGGGCGTGAGGCGACGGACCGGGCCTCAGTCCAGAGAGGGCCACGGTTGCGACCCAGAGGACAGAGGCGGGGAAAACCTGTACCACCCCAGGACCCGGGCGCCCCACACGCCTAGCAGTGTTCCCCGGAGACCAGCGGAGGGGCCCCAGACCTACTTCCCCTGGGACAAGGGGCTGGAGCCTGAGACCCCCGATCTGGGCCTGCCTCGGGGAGGCACCAACGGCCAGGGACAAGGCGCCATTTTTCTTAGCCTAAGAGAGGCTGGGGAGCAGACACCTGTAGCCCCTTGGGAAGAGACGCCCCTCAATCACTGACTACACGGGGGTCCCCAGGGGGAGATCAACAGCTGCCACTGCAGGGGACCGGCCGCGGGGATCTCGGACCCAGAGGGGGGGCCCTCATACCCCGGCCCTGCAGGCAGAGACACAGCGGACCCTGACTGGCACTCCCCAGCCCACAGCTTCCACACGAGGCGAGTTGCCCATCGACGACGCCAACTGAGGAAAAACACATCCACCATCGCTAAGACGAACTAACACGCCTCACTCGCCCACCCCTCACCATCGCGTTTGGCCTCTGCCTGTCGGCCCGAATCTGGCCCACCACGAGACAGCCCCCAGGCACCCCGGCCAGGCAGGACTACGTGCCGACCTCAGTGACTAGCGCACGAAGGGCTTTGAGAATCCTCGTCAGATCAACGGACCTAGTGGGTGCCATTTCCGACATCGCCATAGTTCCACCCGCGCCCGCCTGGAATAACGCGCCTGAACACACAGGACTCCATACATCAGCGGCATGGCGCACACAGGACGCAAGGGATCCCGTAATATAGTGGACCTACTCCACAAAGGTGCGCCAAAAGTGGAGAAAACCCAGGCGACGGCGTCCTCGAAGACCCCAGCCAGCCCCCAAGGACAGGATGACAAGACTGCTCCCATAACCAAAGCCTTCCTAGCCTCCCTCTTTAACACCCTGAGGGACGACTTCCAGGCCCTGAAGCAGGAACTGGCGGGAGAACAACAGGAGCTGCGTCGTGATCTAGACTGCCTGGGCGAACGTGTGGCGTCGGTGGAAGAAGCAGACCAATCCCGCAGCATGGAGGTACAGCGGCTGCAACAGGAGATTGTCCGTCTTCAAGACCAGCAAGTGGACCTGCAGGCACACTCGGAGGACCTCGAGAACCGCTCTCGGTGGAACAACATACGTGTCCGAGGTGTCCCGTTGAAGTCCGAGGGGAACAGTATTATTATTATTATAATATATATTTTATAAAGCGCTTGGTTACACCAGCAGGTGTGTCCCCGCGCTGGTTGCTGCCGTTGCTTCCATTAGCGTTTGGATCTGATTGTGAGAGAGAACCTACTTAGAGCACTGAGGTTTGGGGAACAGGATTGTTTTAAGCTCTCTACGGAATGTAAGCTCCGAGGTTTCCAAGCGCAGCCTTTCTGGCAGCTTGTTCCATAACGTAGCAGTCAAGGCTCTAAAAGATTTTCCACCCATTCTTGCTCTTTTTACCTTCGGGACCTGCACCTGCCCCGTGCCACCGGACCTTAACTGGCGGATGGGCTCGTACCGCTTAAGATAGTTATGCAGGTACCTAGGGCCTCTCCCATGGAGGATCCGATGTCCTATACAGAGGGCCTTAAACGTCACCCGTTCCCTAATAGGGAGCCAGTGAAGAGTTCTCAGAGCTTTTTGTGATGATGCCATTCTAGGTAGTTGAAGGATCAGACGCTCCGCCGTATTTTCTATACGTTGCAGTCTTGAGATGCATTTTTCGCTGGCCCCTAGATATAGTACATTCCCGTATTCCAGCCTGGATGTTATCAGGGCATGGACTAGGGTCTGGCGTACCGGCATAGGCATGAGGTCCAGTGTTTTCCTGAGGACCCGTAGTGTACCAAAACAAGTGCCTGCCACTTGTTTGGTCTGGTGGTCGAAGGATACGTTTTTATCTAGCCAAACTCCTAGGTTTTTCACTAGTTTGCTGGGTGTGGGCAATTCACCCAGCTCATCCGGCCACCACGCTGAGGTCCACACTGATGGAGATTTACCTACAATCAAAACCTCTGTCTTATTTCCGTTAAGATGGAGGCAGTTGTCCGCCATCCACTTGGCCAGTTCCTGCATGCAGCTCATGAAATTTGCCGCACATTGCTCCTCTGGTTGTGTCAGCGTCACAATCAGTTGCATGTCGTCTGCATACGACACTGTCTCAACCCCAAATTTGTCTGTGATCACTCCAACAGGGGCCACATACAAATTAAATAAAGTGGGGCTGAGACTGGAGCCTTGTGGGACTCCCTGCTTGAGTTTTATTTCATTGGACCTGAACTGTCCCTGTGCGACCTGGAAACTGCGGCCTGTGAGAAATGATTCCAACCACTCCCATGCTTTGCCTCTCATTCCTCCCTTTTTAAGACACTGTAGCAGTGTGTGATGCGCTACAGTGTCGAAACCGGCACTAAGATCCAAAAGGATCAGTGCCGCTGTCTGGCCTTCATCTGCATATCTCCCTAGGGCTTCCGTTGAAGATAGCAGGGCAGACTCAGTGGAGTGTAGAGCGCGGAATCCCGACTGAGAGGGGTGGAGCAGTCCGTTAGTCTCAGCGAATGCAGAGAGTTGTTTATTGACTGCTTTCTCCACGATTTTGGCAAAATAGGGGAGAAGGGAAATGGGTCGCAGGTTTTCCAGATTTGCTAGACTAATGTTGGGCTTTTTCCTCAAAGGAAGAACTATTGCTTTCTTCCATGCAACAGGTACTTGTCCTGTGCAAATGAGAGAGCAAGTAAGTGACTGATATATGGCTCCAGAGTGGTTATGCTGCCATATAGTTTTTTTGGGGGGGCTGGGTCAATCGGTGATCCTGATTTAATGCTACCTGCTATATGGCATATTGTTTCCTGTGAGGGCACTAGAAATGCCGAGAGGCAGTTGCTGTCCTGTGTAGTTAGGGGAATTTCCACCCTCCCATCCCCTACTCTAGCTGCCTCCGGAAAAGCTGCATAGATTTTGTCTACTTTACTGGCAAAGAACTCTGCTATTTGATTGCAGGCTTTGACTGATCCTCTTATCGGGGCTGCCAGTGGGGCGAGATCAGATAGTTCCCTATATACTAGGAACATTTCCTTCATGGAGTTGTTCCCATTCTTAATTCTGGTTCAATAGTAGGTTCTCCTCGTTCTCCAGATCAGGGCATGATAGTCTTTTAAGCCTTTCTTATATTCGGCTCTGTCTGTCTCCGAGAAGAACCGCCGCCATTTTCTCTCTAGATTTTTACATTTTGCTTTTTGTCCTCGCAGTTCAGTATTGAACCAGGGGGCAGATTTGGATTTCCTCACTGGCGCATTCCGAGTCCATGGCGCTGTGTGGTCGAATATCTGCAGGAACTATTCCGGGAGATCTTGGGAGAATCTGAGGAGTTTGATATACGAATTGACCGCGCACATCGCCGATTTCTTCTACCAGAAAATAAACAAAATCTATTCAGCTTTTTCTCCTCCAAATGCCGACCCGCCCACTCAACCTAACTACCCCCCCAGCCCGCCGCCTCCCCTTACCCCCTACAAATTAACTCACTTCCCCCCGCTAGATCTCTCCACTTTAGAATCACTGGCCCTTAGTGTTAAATCAGGTTCCCCGTCCGACCCTGCCCCTCCTGACATCTTAATGTCAGCATCCCACACTACCTTGCCCGTCATCAGAGAGGTTTTAAACTCCTCCATCTCCTCTGGCACTGTCCCACCCGAGTGGAAACAGGCCATGGTCAGGTCTCTGATCAAAAAACCCAATCTGGACCCGTCTGATCTGGCGAACTATCGCCCTATCTCTCTTCTCCCTTGGCTGAGCAAGGTTTTGGAGAAATATGTGAACCAACAGCTGGTGTCCTATCTTGAGGACCACCATATACTGGATCCCACTCAGATGGGTTTCAGACCCAAGCACGGGACAGAGACCGCCCTCCTCATGGTCGTAGAGGAAGCGATAAAAATCTTGGATCAAGGAGGATCAGTGGCAGTGATCCTCCTTGATCTAAGTGCGGCTTTCGACACAGTGTGTCATGACACCTTACTAAGCCGCCTGTCTAGTGTGGGGATCATGGATGGAGCCTGGGCCTGGTTTGAATCCTTTCTGAGGAACAGGTCTTTCAGGGTTTTTGACGGCGACTCAGCTTCCTCCAGTAGACCCCTAAATTGTGGAGTTCCTCAGGGCTCCTCTCTGAGCCCGGCCTTGTTCAACCATACATGAGGCCACTGGCCAGTGTCGTCCGCCCTTTTGGAGTTAAAATCATCTCATATGCGGACGAAACACAACTGGTGGTCTCACTGGCGCAAGAGTCATCCCGAACAGCGCCAGGTGGGCTCAGAGAATGCCTAGAGGAAGTGAGGAGCTGGATGACGGCATCAGCCCTGAAACTGAACGGAGACAAAACCGAGCTAATGCTCCTAGGACCCTCAGAACCGGCACTCCCCCCTTCCCTTTGGCCCCCCAGCCTAGGGCCGCCGCCAACCCCTAAAAACGCAATCAAAAGCCTTGGGGTATGGCTGGACAGCACACTCTCCTTCAACACCCAAGCCACTAAACTTTCAGCTACATGCTTTTCCATTCTGAGGGTACTAAACAAAATCTTCCCCATCCTCCCCCTGGAAGCCAAACAGGCAGCCATCCAAGGACTCATCAACTCCCGGCTCGATTTTAACAACGCACTCTATCTGGGTGCACCTGAATATACCCTTCGTAGGCTGCAAACTGTTCAGAACAGCGCTGCTCGCCTTTTACTTAAAATCCCTCACAGACACTCAGTTAGGACCGGCTTAATAAGCCTTCACTGGTTACCGGTCCGACAGAGGGTTCTGTTCAAGGCGCTATGTATAGCCCACCAAGCCTTCTGGAACATGGGTCCTATCATCACCCGTAACCTGATCTGTCAGTACATCCCGAAGCGGAATCTCCGTTCTAGCCAGACCCTCTTGGCAGTCGTCCCAAGAATAAAGAGATCCAGAACAGGCGGAAGAACGTTCATGTACAACGCAGCGAAGGCCTGGAATGCCCTACCACTGCATCTTAGAGCCACCCAGAACCTTAATATTTTCCGCAAACAACTGAAGACCCATCTCTTCACATCTGTTTGCTAAACTCCGCTATCTTTCTCTCCCCTCCATGTGCACTGTAGGTTTACGATTTCCCTAGCGCTTGGATGCCCACGGGCAAGAACTGCGCTCTACAAATCCCCAAGTTTACAAGTTTACAAGTTTACATAGAGTCGGTATGGCACGAAGAGCACCGCCCCTCCCGGACATACTGGCCTTCCTCCCGGACTTCTCCTTGAAAGAGCGTATATTGAGGGAGGCCCGATCGAAACAACCACTCTCCTTCCGGGGCGATCCAAGACCTCTCCACCATCACCCTAAGAAGCATAAATCTTTCTGGATTGCAACGACCTTTCTGAGGGACAATAGAATACCATACTCCTGGGGACACCCGTTTCGTCTCATCTTTAGATGGAAAGGATCACTACACCAACTCAAGCCTCTCCGCGACACTTGTGCACTGCTAGACATTGACATGCCGAATGAAGCAGGATCTAGAGAGGCATCCCCAAGCAGATCACAAGATGGACCCTTGCCACGACCAGGCAAAGGTTGGCAGACAGTACGGCGGAGGCGATCCCCGAGGTCCCTCCCGAAACCTGACCCTACCAAAGTCGCTCAGGAATGGGAGGCAGCAGTACAAGAAGTAGCGGCTAACACAGCGACTAAACTGTAAGACAATATTTCCCAGGGGTATACTTTCACAATAGACTTGCCTGGGGGAAGGGCCGGGGAGCCGCCAATTCGGCCGCTGCCACGTTACCCTCCACAGTGACTTACTACGGACCTGCGCTATACACCAGTAGGCCCGAGACTATGAGTAGTATTTCTTTCGGGGATTGCATTGGGGAGGTTGGGGGGTGAACATGGGAGTTGGGAGGGACTTGTTTGGGGTTAGGGCAGTTGGGTGGGGTGGCTTAGGAACGGGGGGTGGGTTGGCTCAGGGAGAGGGATGGATGGGGGAGTGGGTGGGTTGCCCAGTGCTCAGTTCTATACACAATGGTCGTGGTGCGATCCCGGCGTCCCACATCCCGTCAGGCGTCCAAGCCAGCCAGTCCAAGTCCCACAGACATCATGCCACCTACAACCCTTAAAATTTTGACTCTGAATGTCCGGGGTCTCAACAGTCCTGTCAAGAGGCGCGCCATTTTGTCCCTGCTAGAGAACACCCAGGCAGACATTTGCCTCCTGCAAGAAACACATTTGATGGCACGTGATTGCCATCGCTTACGGTCCCGAAAATTCCCCAATCAGCTTTTTTCCTCTGGCCCCAATAAGACCGCTGGAGTGGCGATTTTAGTAGCACAGGCGTTTAAAGGTAAAGTCTTACACAAATGCGCAGAACAGAAAGGGAGGCTGTTAGCATACCGCTTTGCTCTGGGAGGCCTGTTGTTCACAATCTGGTCCATTTATAGTCCCAACGACAGCCAAAAGCGCTTCCTGCATTCAGCCCTCACCAACAATACCCTCACGCCAGACAGACACATCATACTAGGAGGGGACTTCAATATGGTGTTTGACACAGTTTTAGATAGGTCAGCGCAACATTCTCCCCAGGCCGGGACTTTCTCCGCCAACTGCACAGACCGACTAACCGAGCTGGATCTTCATGACCTTTGGCGCCGCACTCACCCAAATGACAGAGAATATTCTTATTACTCTAACGCACACAAGACCTACGCTAGATTAGATCACCTCCTAGTCTCAGGCCCGGTCTGCACACTAGCCACCTCGACAGAGATAGGGGTGCTCTCACTCTCAGACCACGCGCCGGTTACCACCACCCTTACGTTACCACCTACCACTAATCCCCTCAGGGTGTGGCGCCTTCATGACACTTTACTACATAGAAAAGAAGTAGTGAAACACATTCAGGACGCTATCCACGACTACCAATTACATAATGCTAACGGAGACACAACGCAGGCGACGCAATGGGCAGCCATGAAAGCTGTGCTTCGTGGAGAATTTATAGCCCTCTCCACAGCAGAGAACAAAGATCGGCAGCTCAAGCGAGACGAACTTACCCAAAGGGTGCGGGAGTTAGAACGCATCCACCAGCGGACAGGAGCCCCCCGAATTTGGAAACAGCTTAAAACGGCCAGCCACCTCCTGTCCGCGCTGAGACATGCCTCTTACACGGGAGGGGACAGGTGCGGCAGGCTACTGGCAAGCAGACTCCATGTCTTGCGTCATCAACAAACGGTGAAAGAGCTCTCCCGCACCGATGGAGCTACAATCACGGAAGATGTAGAGATTGCGGACACGTTCCGAGATTTCTACACCTCTCTCTATGCCGGTGACCGTCTTGACGGCCAGGCGGGGGCCGAGTATCTACCCCTCCTTAGAGCCCTCACAGGCGGAAGATCTTGATAGAGACATCCGCATAGAGGAAGTGATCTCGGCCATAGCTAAACTTAAACCGGGGAAGGCCACGGGGCCTGACAGCTTCACAGGCCTTTTCTATAAGACCTTCTGCACTATCCTAGCTCCGATCCTCACCCGTCTTTTCAACACCTTCTCGGAGCCTGGTGCCATTCCCCAAGACCTCCTGTGGCCGTCTCTCTCAGTCATCCCCAAACCAGCGAAAGACAAATCTAAATGCAGCTCGTATCGGCCCATCTCACTGCTCAACGTCGACCTCAAATTATACACAAACATTTTTGCAGCTCGACTGGGCCCCCACCTGCCGGGCCTCATAGACCCAGACCAAGCGGGATTCATACCAAACCGCCAAACGGTTGATCACACCAAGAGAGTTACTCATCCTATAGAGAAGACCTCCCGAACTCCAGGGGAACGTATGCTACTGGCAGTTGACATGAAAAAGCATTCGACCGAGTTCACTGGCCCTACCTAGAGTAGGTCCTGAAGAAACTTGGCATTGGGGAAAAATTCTGCACCAATTGCTATAAATCTCCAACAGCAGTGGTCCGAGTTAACGGCCACAGCTCCTTAGAGCTTTCCCATTGAAAGAGGCACGAGGCAGGGCTGCCCGCTATCGCCTCTGCTCTTTGCCCTTTATATGGAGCCACTAGCCCAGAGGATCCGTCAAAACAACGCGGTGACAGGGATAAAATTCGGTGGCTCACACATACCATTAGCCTCTACGCGGACGGCGTCTTGCTCACACTTGACAACCCGCGGACGGCCCTCCTCGCGAACTTGGCGGAACTGGAGGATTTTGTGGGAGTGGCCGGCTTCAAAATGAATGCAGATAAATCACTGGCCCTTGACCTTTCCCTGAAACCCACCACCAGGGACTACTTGCAGACCATCCTTCCCCTCCAGTGGGCGTCAGATGCAGTGCCCTACCTTGGGATCCAGTTGACCTCCACACTCCCAGCGATGACAGTGGTCAATTACGCCACGCTCTAAAAGAAAGTACGTGATGAACTGGGTCGATGGAAAAGCCTTCCCCTCTCATGGCTGGGCAGAATTGCAGCAGTCAAAATGACAATTCTACCTCAAATTATGTACCTCTTCCGAGCATTGCCACTCCAGCCGCCCGTGGGATGGCTCCGGCAAATGCAGGTGGATCTTGCCCGCTTTATTTGGCAGGGACGGAAGCCGAGGATGCGAAAGGCCTTGACCACGCTTGCCCCCGAGGAGGGGGGGCTAGGAATACCGGACCTACGCAAGTATTTCCAAGCGGCGCAACTGCGCTATTTGGTAGAAGGGAGCAGGTGGGAGTCCGAAAAACCCTGGCTATTACAGGATCAAGCAATAGCGGGACGTCCACTTCAGGAAATCCCATTCCTTAGCAAAGCAGCCCGTCCGGTTAACCTATACGCATCATTCGTCACACGGGTCCCGCTGCAAGCGTGGGACGCCACTAACATGGTACACGATCTCACTACCTTTCCCTCACCGCTTACACCCCTGGTCGACAACCCAGACTTCACCCCGGGTATGGCAAGGGGGACTTACACCCACTGGCGGTCGGCGGGATGTCGTTGCCTCTGTAACATCTATGGCCCGGAAGGCGTGCTCCCCTTCCCCCTCTTCCGACAAGAATACAACTTCCCCAAAACGGAATGCATGCGTTACCTTCAGGTTCGCCACTGGGCTCTACAGCCACAGGTGAGGGAAACGGCCGATCGACACTTTCGGCCATATGAGAGATGGTTACTGACTCGCACCTGGGACACAAAACTCATATCGGACCTTTACAAATTCCTCCAACCGCAATCAACCCATCTTTACAACCCAGGAAGGGAACGTTGCGAGTTTTATTTATTTATTTATTTTTAATATATAATAAAGAGAAACCATGCATGGTCAATCGTAAATGGGTTTAAGGGAAAAAAGTTTCAAAAATATCTGGAAACATCATGGTCCAAAAAAAATAAACAGATCTTCACCAATGCTAGATTTGGATGTTTGCCAGGACTATGTCACGTTCTACCATGAAAAAGATCAGAAGATGACAACCTATGCAGGCTTTGTAAACCAGGACAAGAAAACAAACATTACACATTTATTGTGTCTTTGCCCAGATTTGGAAGGTGAAAGAAAACTACACTTAAGAGACTGTTTAATGAACATGGTGTAAGGACATGTAGGCAAGCCCTGATAGCATGTTTAAATTCTGAAGATTTAATAATGAATTCAGCATTGGTGAAATTCCTACGAGCTGTAGAAAAAAGGTGGAGACTTTTACGTGATTTATTAAGGGATTAAGCTAACATGCATAATATATAATCAAGTCTTTGCACATAATCCTAAATGATTGATCGCTTTATAACTTAATCTGTATGATCTATAATCAAGTTTTTGGATATAAGTTGGAATGATGCATTGATTTATATTTTAAAATTTGTTGGTATTTTAGCTATTTTTGAAAGATTTTAATTAATTAAACAAATACAATAAACTTGAAACTCATCCCACTGCAGATGCTGTAATTTTCCAGAAGCTTTCTGTTAGCTACTGAATATGCATTTGTTGAGTATTAGACAATTGATAGTGAGGTTCTCACCTGGCAGTGAGGAGATGGCACGAAATAAGACTTGTGGGAAGAATTGTCTGAACCACAAGATCTGTTCAAAGTAACACACCAATAACATATTGTGTAGCCCATTGTTAAAACATGAGAAAGTTGGGGGGTTTACCTGCTCCCAGAGTTTGCTGCATTCTGATTGGTTTGCGGAGTGGGGCATGAGAAATTTGTTGCCATTAATGTTTTGATTGAATTATATTAACATGCATTCCTTAGACTAAAAACAAATCCCTTCGGAGAGCTTGCTGTAGAATTTAGGAGGCAGATCTTAGAGATGCCTACTTTTAGCAATCCTTCCATCCTATGCTATTCTTACCGGCTCAGCCTTCATGCCTCTATATTCTCTCATCATAGCTCTTTATTTGGGTTTCTAAAACTGACACCTACCTTGTTTATTGAAGATAATTGCTCCTTTATTCCCATCACCTCATCCACTTAAATTAGGGATTTTCCTTTATGGAACACACTTGCTGCATTTTCTCTACCCTACTTGTAATTTTTACCAATGTGGTATTTTGTCTTGAAATATTGATGTATAGATTATTTGAATCTGTAATAATGATGACAAAACTTTAATACATACTGAATTAATAACTGGTTTTGAAATAATTTGTCGACAAACCCTTTAAACTCACACTAAACCTCTTTCTTGATCCCTGTGAAGCCCCAATTGAACTTCACTGTACATTTTAATTGATGTAAATGTTAGCTCCTTATCATCTTTCCATGTGGACTAGCAAAGGTAAAAACGACCAATGTTGGGGGTTATTTGATGACTATACTTGACAATTAAGATATAACAATTCCCGCTCCGGCAAATTGTAGCAGAGTGACACTCGATGCCACAGGAGAAAAGGAGCCAAATTAAATAAATTGTCTCAGTTTAGAATGGCCCATGTCCCTAAAGTCCATGGCCGAATCATTAAGATTGAAGAAGTTTTGCTGATCCAAGGACATTTGCAGTAGTGGAGGTGTGAGTATTAATAGGGTTGTGTGTCGCAATTGTCTATGCTGAGGTTCTGTTTTGTGTGGATGTTTAATGTCCTGCATTCTGATAATGTCTGTGGTATGTGTAAATATGCAGGCACATTTGAGGTTGAGCTGTTGAAATTCCTACATGACTCAGCGTAGTCCAAGATCCCAGGATAGATAAGAGATTTTTTTGGTATTACTTGTCTGGTAAGGTTCTGTCCCATTGGTTCTTGAGGTACCATCAACCACACAATTGAGACAGGGAACATAACAGTCTCTGGAATATTCTAAAAGTTATTGGTATTAGTAGAACCTATTGTGCAAAGGCAAAACTCCCTGTGCCGAACAAAAAAATGAATGTGTCCCCATGTAATGCAATTGGTGCTATGTAAGGCGCTCTGATACACGATTCGGGTCAAGTTTGCGCTATATAAAACTCGGTAAAATAAAAAAAATTAAAAAATACATCAGTCAGGGTGATTTCTGCTGGGCGAGATTTCATCTGTGTGTGAGTGGAAGTTGAAAGTGTTATTTCTGGCAAAAACATGTATGAATGAACTACTTTCAATTTGTTAGAGAAGCAGAGAAGGGTGATTTGTGCCTGATTAAAAGTTGTGGAATTTTGCATACGAGAAAATTGTAAATGAGGGTGTACTGCTGCAAGGAGTGAGAGTTGTGTCTGAGAGAACCATTCTGGGATAGGTCAACTGGGGTGAAATGTGCTGGGATTGATTGATGAATCATCGGGTTCAAGTTTATTAAATAATTGCTGAGTTACTTAAAATCATTGCAATAACATGTAACTAAGTAAGGATTCATAATTCCATGTCGTTCATAAAAATTAACAGGATTAAAATTGAGTCTTTACATTCACATTTAAAAGGTATTGTATTGTAAAACAAAGATAGTGAAGTTCAATGTATTAGTGACCTGGGACAGCAGCGCTATAGCCTTTTTGAGTTTAGTTATGTAGTACGAACACATATGTAAAACGGATAACAGGTTTAAAATGTGATTCTGTACGTTTTTGCATATTTACAGTTAATGGTTTGTTAGAGGGGAAATGGGGTTTGCAGTGGCCCGGGACTGCCACAGTGTTGTCTGATAGAGGATCGTACTGTCCTTTATAGTGCAGTCTGGGTCGGTTGGGCTGGGTAAAAAACGTTGTGGAGCAGTCTTTGCTCGACCTTTAGCAGTAATTTGACCAAGATGCAATTGAGTTGGGGATCAGAGAAGACCATAATTGCCTGTCTTCTTGTACACATTCACCTTTGATTGAAATCCTGTATTAGTAGATGCCTCCTTTCTTTGCGTACAATGTTGAATAAATTTACCAGGTCTTCCCTAACAGTACCGCAAAGGCAGCAGACAGCGGGTAGATTTTTCCACAGCCAGGGTGCCAAATGATCTTTAACTGGTAGCAGCCCATGTCAATATTTTAAAAACTGCAGCTTAGTAAAGGCTGGGTAAGCTGTTGTGAAATAGTTTTGGAGGGCGATAGTTGTGTGATTATTAAGTGTCATCCATCCATGTGCTCTTTTGGATAGTGTGGCCTTATCCTCAATGGCAGACTGGATTTTGAGTGACTTTGCAACCAGGCGCTTGAAAATCTGGCAGCTGGTAGGTGTATTCCAAAGTTATGTCAGTCCTGTGAGGTTGAGAGTCTCTTGTAAGTAGACTCTTGCCAGTGATGTGTTGCTGTACTGTAGTTCTTCCCATAGCATATGGTTCAGTGTGTTTGGTTCGGCTTTCCAAATCTTGTTCCAACATGTTGTGTATACTCTGCGCCTGGCTAGCGACTGTTTTGTCAGTCCAAATTATAATCTTATCTGCGCAGGTGAGGTGTAACTAGGCAGAGAAAAAATTGTTCTGCAGGCTTGGGTAATTGTAGTATCTAAGGTGCTGATATCTCGCTCTTTTACCGATTCGCTTCCATATGAGTTTGTTGGCAGAAGTTTCGTTCTTGCGACTTCAAACAGTGGCTTCAGCAAAGGGCTGGCGAGGTTTTAAAAAAAGTTTTTGATTGCTATCACCAGAGCCAGGCCTTTCCTTTGTAATGTTTCCTTCTGGGCTGTAAAATAGCCTTTCTTGTCGATGATAACCACAAGGTATATGTACTCCGTGTTTTCCAGCCAATTGTTGCCCCAGAAAAAAGCCTGTGTTTGTGTTTTCTTGATGTTGTAGACCATGGTTTTTGTTTTAACAAGACTGATCATCAAGCTATTGGCCAGTGAGTAGGTCTTCATGATGTTTAGGAGCCGTTAAATCCCACCCGAGTGCACATGTCATAGGCTTTGCCGCATAGTTTAGGAGCGTGGGAATTGCAGGTTTGTAGTTGTTCCATCAGGTCAGCCTGAAAGAGGTTAAATAATGTCAGCGCCAAGACACATCCTTGCTTTAGACCACATGTGGTTTTGATTTTGCAGGAGAGTAGCATTCCTGCACCTATCTTAACTTGTATTACTGTCCAGCATTATCAGCATGATTAGCCATTTTTTTGCAGTATTCTCCAACTTCCTAGCTGCTGCCACAGTATCCCTTGGTCCATGCAGTTGAAGGCTGCTTTAAAATCAATGTAACAAAAGAATAGCGGTGTGTCTGTTGCATCAGAAGCATTCATTAGTAAATAGATTGCTACTATGTTTGCAATCGTGCTGGATGATTTTAGAAACCTAGTTTGATTGTATGGTATGATGGCATTGTTGGAGGCTCAAACTGTTATCTCATCAAGCATGATTCCAGCGAAGTATTAGGCATCGGTGTTGATCAGGGTCATCAAGCCATAGTTTGAAGAGGTCTGTCTCCTCCCTTGAAAATTGTGACTATGATCAAGCCTTTCAATGACACTGGCAGATTATGGGCGCTTCTGGCCTGTGTAAACACCAGCACCAACATTTCTGCCCAGAAGTCTGGGTTGTGTTTTAACACAGCCGGGGGAATGACCCGGGGCTCCTTCAATTCGCCCTTTGTTTATTTGTTTTTTGATGATCTCTGCGTCCACCTCAGTCTGTCCTTCGTCTTGTGCTGTAATTGAAGTTTCCCAGATGACTGTATGTGGGATATCTATTTCTTCTAGATTAAAGTGTTTTTTTAGGTATTGGGCACATGAGGCTTCAGTGATGTATGAGTCAATGCCTCTCTGGCCTGGTTTGAGAAATTGATTCACAGTAGCCCAAAATCTAGCATTGATATTGTGTTTCAGGTTGGTGTGTAACTTAGCTCAGAGTTTGTTGCCTTGGTCTCTTTTTACTGACCATCTTAACTTATTGTTCTTTGTTTTGCTGAATCTTAGGGCCGCAATGGCAAATGGGTTGCTTGGTCTTTTCCATAGAGTTTGAAGAGCTTTGACTTGTCAAGTTTTGTGCTTCCAGAATCTCGATTAGTTTATTGCGCTAGTGGCCTCCTTGTGCACAAGATTAGGTTTGTTAGTTTTTGCATATATTACCCGGAGTGCTTCTATGAGGGTTTCCCACTTGTTTAATATGCCAGTCACTTTGCTGAATATCTTTTGAAGTATGTCCCCTATAGTTGCGAGCAGTTGGGAAAGAACAACTGGTGTAGTCTTAATACGTTGTTGTGTAGGTTTTGTCGAATGTCTCATTGATGTACTTTGGGGTACTGAGGTTTGGAGAAAATGCGGCAGGTGGTCACTGCCAGATGTGTCTGACATTTGAAAGGAATTGTTAGAAGTGGGGTTCTCTAGTTGGCAGAGGTAGGTACCAATGTCCAAATAGGGATCCTTGCTTCTAGTCAGGGTAAGGAGGAAACATCCGCGATAACCCCTGCTCACCCCATTGGTAGCTTGGCAAGAGCAGTCAAGGCTTATCAAAGACAATGTGTAAAGTATTTGTACCAAAACTCACAGTAACACAGTGAAAACACCACAAACTGACTCCACAACAGTTTAGAAAAATAAAGGTATTTAGTATAAACTACACAAGACCAAAACGACAAAAATCCAACATACATAGTTCAAGAATATGGTTGCAAAAGAGTTCTTAAGGTTGCCATAAAATAATCCACAGTTGCGTGAAAAGTTCACAGTTGCATCACGTTTAGCCAAAAGTACCTTTTAAAAGCGACAAAGTTCCAAAGCAGAAGCTGGAGCTGTGGAAAACAAGCGATGTGTTGCTCCTGAGACCCTGGTGAGGCGATGCGACAGCCCCGCTGCAGCAGCGGGCGTGTTGCGACGAATCCGGTCTGTATGGGGAGGAAGGCGGACTTGTATGGATTCCGGTGCGTAAGTTCCGTAGAAAGTTCTCTCTCGCAAAGGCATGATGCGATGATCTTTGGAGTTGCAACAATCTCCGGGGCGACGATGCGCAGACCAGCAGTGATCTTTCTCTTGCAGCTCCTTGATGGCTTCTGCAACGACACTCGCAGCGACGTGATGCGGTCCGCAAGCAAGCGGTGTGGCGATCTCACCCAGCGACGACAGGCTCTGCGACGACACTCGCAGCGATGGTAATCTTCCTGCACCGGTCTGGTGCGTCCCGCAAACGAAGGATGTGACGGCTCTGGCAGCGGCAACAGGCGCTGCAAAAATCTCGGCCTTCGTAGCAGCAGGAATTTCCTCGCACTGTCGGGGATGTGCTCCGCAAGCGAGCGATGCGACAAAACTTGTAGAAAGTCTTTAAAAGCTTGGTTTCCAGCTTCCCAACACAGGTACAACTTCTAGAGGCACCACACATGGGCCACGCACTCCAGGAAGGACAGAACTCTCTCAGAAGAGTTCATGGAAACTGGGGGTGAAGTCCTTTTGTTCCTGGGACTTCAGAACAGGGAGCCAGCTCTTCTCAGGTTCTAGGAGATTCCTTCAAGACAGTGGACACAGCACAACGCAAAGTTTGTTCCCTTTGTGCAGGAGGGCTCTGAGCCCGGTCTGAACCAGTTCTGGGTTTTCCTTGAGCACTTTGTTTTCCTGGCCTCTCCTTTCCTTTCAGATAGAGGGGCAGGGTTGTCAGCCGCCCAGCAGGAGGTGGAGCCAGCATTGTGGAGGGAAAGCACAGCCCTGGAGCACTTTGTTGACATGATTCCTTCTCTCCTTTCACAGTGCAGGGCAGAGACATCAGACGCACCACAGGGGGTGGAGCCAGCATTGTGGGGGCGGGCACAGACCTATTCAGGCCCAGGTGCTATCCCCTCCCACCACTCAAGATGCAGATGCAGTCATTCAGCCTAGGGCTGACTCAGCCAGCCTCCTGGGGATCCCCAGCCCCTGTCACTCTCAAACCAGACAGTCAATTCACAAACAGGCCAAGGCACACAGAAAGGTCAGACAAGAGAACATCTACTTTCTAAAAGTGCTGTTCTCAAACACAGGATTTAAAAACCACCTTTCCTAAAAGATGTGTTATTAAATTCTGAGTTCAGGGATACCATACTTGTATGTCCAATCTTGCTCCTATGGGAAGATATGCTGGTAGCCACTATAGCCAGCATTCCCCATGATAGCCTATGGGCAAGATAGCCTTACAATAGTGAAAAACGAGAATGGCTGTAATTTACTACCAGAGCATGTCACCTGCACCAGTACATGCTCTACCTTTCACATACACTGCACCCTGCCCTAGGCTAGGGGGTACCTTGGGCCTTCCATAGGGGTGACCAATGTGCACAGAAAGGGAAGGGTTAGGCCTGGTCAGTGGGGACACTGACCAGGAGGACATGGCAGTTCACAGACTGCACACAGGCACTGCGGTGGCAGGCCTGAGACACAATTTTAGGGCTACTCATGTGGGTGGCACAATCAGTGCTGCAGGCCCACTAGTAGCATTTGTATCACCAGCCCTGGCACACTCAGTGCACTTTACTAGGGACTTGGTGATACAAATATGCCAATCATGGATAACCAATTACAATAACAATTTACACAGAGAGCATATGCGCTTTAGCACTGATCAGCAGTGGTAAAGTGCCCAGAGTCCTATTGCCAACAGTCACAGTCACGAGTCAGGAACAGGAAAAACAAGGGAGGAAGAAGCAAAAAGTTTGGGGATAACCCTGCAAAAAGAGCCATTTCCAACAGGAATGAATGTGTTGAAATGTGGACAGAGATACTAATGTGTAGTCCAGATGTGCTGGTTCTATTGGAGAGGAATTTAGTGGCCGGAGGATTGTCTTCAGGGAACCTGCCATTCAGAGCCCTGAGGCTTAAATGTTCAAGGTCTTCCAGTAGTTGGCTCCCAGTTTTGTTTGGCAGCCAGTTATATTTCTGCCTTGATTTCGCATAGTGCGATTTTGGCTATTGGTAGGTCCCCGGTGGATGTGCTCAGTAGATGTAGGATTAACTCCCCAGATATGACTAGACGGCTAGAATCTTCCTCCTCCACTAGCCTCATTAGTTCTTGCACTACCTCTTTGCGCTCTTTCGGTTTGCTTTTGGGGTGAATTTTAATGTTAATGAGGATTACGTCAAAGGCAGCACCTTTATTTATAATAGTACATTTTGTTGCGCTCATTACTGTGGATTTGGAGTCCAGGGCTGTTGCAGAGGCAATGCTGGCTAGTGTGATGTCGTTAGCCAGCACTCCTGAAAGGTGATTGTGTTTTGCCCGTTTCACAGCTGGGATAATAAAGCTTGTGTAGCCTTGGATGAAGACCTGTTCCGCCAACCAGGGCTCCTGAAAAAAAATGATATCGAAGAACCCCAGTAGTTGTACAAATCCGGTATGCTCAGTTTTGAGTTAAGGGCAATAATGTTCCATGAGCACTTGCAAAGTAATCGGGGAATCAGTCAAGCATGGTGTTCCTAAGCTGTTTTTAGTTATGCTGGCATTATAGAACATCTGATTGTTCTTATTATGTCTCCTTTGCTTCCTTGAGGTCTGACACAAGCAGTTTACAACCTACTCCCTGTGGCTTCTGTATGTTGAGTGTTTTTTTCCAGGAGGCCCTTTGCACCCTTGAGCACTGCTGTGGTAACTCTTTGCTGCTGCTCTGGCTTAGTTTTGTAGCCTTGGGAGAGAAGGGGCATGGGGTATCCTATTGTTTGACGAGGGATGCTGTGCAGCTCTGACCCAATACAACTGCTCCAACAGCTCCAACTCGCTAGGCTCCGGCTCTAACTAAGACTATGTGCGGGTCACACCTCCTCTTGCAGTGCACATGTGCTGAAAACTGAACATGGAGCGGTGAGTCATCAGGTGTTGTGCTGTGATAGGTCCATGAAGGAAAGGATTGTTCTGAGATTGGCTGCAAAAATCGATCTGTATTGAATTGTAACTTAAAATATTGAATATTTGAATTGAAATTGTTCATTTATTGTTGAACTGTTGTGACCAATAAATGTTTCTGGCCCGTTAGAGATTTAAAAAGAGGTGTGCACCTATCTGTGAGGGTGAGGAGGCTCCACCGGAAGGCACGCCAGGTGATTATAGGTCAGCAAGTGTAGGGCTTCATACATTTTTGTGTCTTCATCAATGGTACAAGATCACCAAAAATGAGGGAGCAATATGATTTCCACAGTATAGCACATTTGATTTGAGGGTTATTGAACATTTAAAAGGAGTATCATGTGATATGAAACCACCTCCTAGACCTGCATGAAATGAAGCATTCCATATTTGGGAACATGCAGCATATGCAAAGGAGAATGAAAAATTTAAGACTAGAGCAAACGGAGCAGTAAGTAATTAGGATGATGCTAAATGTGATGAAGAACAGCCTAGATGGAGAAAAATGTGTAGTTGATAGAGCTAAAATGTACCCTGCATTGACAACAGAAAAGCCTAAACATGTTTGGAAGCAGAGACATGAAGATGGTAATATTTCAAAGAAAACTTACACTGATAGTGATTCTAGGAATGATCTTTTGGATGCCCTGTTGCCTTCGCGTCCAACATGTTCTGTTGCTCCATTATGGGTTTCAGATAGAGCTACAACATCTAGGGGTACATTTGCCACAGCTCCTGTTGTCTTGAATGTAGTTCAGATTGGGGAGACACTCCCAACTCTTTTGATTGCAGCTGCACCCGCTGAAACAGACACTGTCATTGCTTCCGGTGTCCAATATCACAAGTCATATCAGCTCAGACATTAGCAATTCCTCTTGTATCCACACCATTAAACATTGCCCTTAATCCTGCTGTTCCAGGTGCTGTAGGTGGAATAGCCACAGCAGAGTTTGTCCCAATGTCACAAAAAATTCACAGATTGATGTCTGGACCCCAATACAAAATGTCCAATCTTTAGGAGAAGGGAGACAAATTGTTTTTACAGTTCCAGTTACTAAAAGGAGGATGGGACTATTCAATAGTGCGGCCCAGCGGTACTGGGCCCCTCGCCCACTCAAACAAACCAAGCCACAAACCTCAAAATCATACCCGACAACAAGCTCACCATGAAAAATCAGATAAACACTTCTCCTCAGCCTGTTTACTCTCCCTCCGCATGCTCCGGAACATTGTCAAATGGCTCCCCATCAATAACGGACGCACCATCACCAGAGGCCTCACTACCAGCCACATGCCCTACAGAAACACCGTCCATGTCGGCATCACCTCACAACTACTGAGCAGACTGAAAACCATCCAAAATGCTGCAGCCAGGCTCATCCTCAACCTCCTGAGAAGAGCCCACATCACCCTCCACCTCAGAGCACTCCACTGGCTCCCCATCCAGAAAAGATGCCAGTTCAAACTGATAAACCATGCCTTCAAGGCCCTAAACAACAAAGGATCAGCCTACCCCAACCACGAATTGAACTTCCACTAACCCGTCAGACAACTATGCTCCGCCCGCCCTCTTCCTCTCCCACACGCCAGCTTCAAAAAAAGCAGAAGCAGCGGCTGAAATTTCTCCCACCTTGCAGCCAAAACCTGGAATGGCCTCCCACACCATCTCCGGACTGCATCATCCCTTCAGAAATTCAGCAATGGCTTAAAAACCTGGATTACCCAACCCCCTCTCCAAGACCTGAATACCCTCCTTGGTGATAAGCACTACTCTACTAATCATTGATTGATCGTTTGATAGTGACATTTTACATTCATGGTTTGAAGAAATGTCTGAGAGTAGGGAGACAGGAGATACAGAGATCCCATCCACAAGTCAAGGAAGGACTAGACCCCTTGACATACCAAAACCGAAGGTAAAACAGCAAGAAATCATTAGTGGTTTAGACATCTGAATCAATATCCGGAAAATTAACTAATATACCTGAGTAAGGAAATTACAAAGCATGCAGCTACTGCACATGAGAAATTAACATAATTGACAGAGAAATACGAGGCAAGGAACATTGATTGGTTAAAGATCAATGGGGGGATCAAGAAGCTAGGGAATCAGTGCATACCTATTGTGAATAGCTGTTTTAAGTGTTTACACAGCCCAGTGGACAATGAAATTTTCAAAGGGGAGATAGGGGAAGCATTCATAGTTTGTTCTTGTGTTGCGCACAGAGATCAGTATGCACATGCAACAGAATGTGATTTGCTTGTAGACTAAACCTTTAGATGAGATCCTTAGGTTTGCTAAGCACTGTAGCGATGTACCGGAAATGAAGTAGAAAAGGCTTATGGGGATATTCATGCTTGTGCAAACAAAGCTGGCTCAGAAAGAGTTTCAATTCATCTGTCTGTAGGGAATGTTGGTGGTATGCACAGTGTTGGTTGCTAGAATTGTGGTCAAATGATGCAAAGTGGAGTTGGTGTTCCATAAGGGAGAGGTTGAGGAGCTCCGGGTGAACTAAATTCAGGGGAAGATATTGCAACATTGAAGAGATCAACTTTTTGTCATTATTGAACAAGCTCAGGCATTAGAAGAGGGAATTTCAACAGAATCCTAATAAAGTAAGTGATGATGGACAAATGCAAAGTGTGAATCCAACTCAAATGCAGAATTTCCCAGTTCAGCATATGAATGGCTGTTGGAAAGTCATTCATCCAAGAAAACAAGTCTTTGTAATTTCTTATCTACTATAAAAAGCTAATTGTTAGGAAACAGTAATTCGGCCTGTATCATCATGTACCTTAGCAATAATCTCCTTTCACTGGTCCTTTGCAGCTGTGTGGTCAGAATCAGTCAACCCGTTCACAATGCCCACATTTGTATGGTGTATCCACAACTTCAACTCAAGTTTTGCTCCTTCTAGTTAGTCTAGCAATTTGCTACGGGCCTCATACATCTTAAATGCCTAGCAATTCTCTGTAGTAAACAATGTAGTTTCTTTCAGTGGACCAGAAAATGTTCAAGAAAAAAGTTATAGGGTGTGTAGGTTTTTGTGTTGCACCCCCAGAATGTTGCCCTATTTGTTTAGGTGGCTGTAGAACTCTGTGCACTGTATACCTACTAATCAGTGGTAAGTGCCTGTGCTGCTGCTTTCGACATGATGACATTAATGCCCCCTAATTTCCATACTTAACTTAGCTATAAATCCCTAGTATGTGGTGTAAAATGTACCCAGAGTCCGTATGTAATGTGTTACTAGTGGACTACAGGACCCATTGTACCATCCTCTACAGTGACAGTGTAAAACATGGCTTCATACCCACCATTGGAGCCTAAAAAAAACATTTTTAAACTCTAGTTCAGCATGTCAGAGTAAACCCTTTGGACAAGTCCCAACCTTTCCTTTAAATATTTATATGTCACACCCATTTAGGCCTTACTGCTCATAAGGCAGGGTGCATGGTATTTGGTGTAGGACATGTAGAAATGTAGTGCCTTTGAGGTGAAAATGTCCTAAAAACTATTTTCTCTGTAACAAGACTGGCTTTTCAATAGGGAAACACTTTTTTTTGTCCTCTTTTGTGCGATTTTTATAGTTTTTAGCAAGTCGAGTCACCTTTTGAGGAAAGTGAACCGTAAGAGAGGCATGACCATGTCTAAAAGACCAAAAAAATCTTTAGAATCCATCTTCACGTAGCCACCCTGATGAATCCACCGAAAATGAATGATCGCGTTTAGTGAAATCATTGGACATATGCCATATTCTTGTCCGAAAGGTCCCAGTATTTCGTGCATTTACACACACACCCTAAGTGTATCTAGTTTCCTAAACTTATTGACTTGGGAAAGCCAGTCATCCACTTTAGGAGGGATGAAAGAATCCAATTTCTGCACACCTTGCATCTAGCCAATAACATTAAGGTAAATAGGAGGCATTTCTGATTTTTGTTTAAGGCAATACCAGGATCATTACCATATAAAATACCAAAGATAACATTAAAAAAGCTTACCTTCATATCAATGTTTACGGCTCTGTTAACTGTCTTACCAATCTCCTTCCAGTAGGTATCGAGGTGTGCACACAGATGAAACATGTGGATGTCATTTGCCTTCATTTCGCCACAGTTGGGGCATTTTCTCATCACCTGATTATTTATTTTTGTTAACCTCTCTGGCGTCCAATAAGAACTGTTCAGAGTAAAGAGATGGTTTCTCCTAAGGGGTGCAGAAACTATAATAAACCATAATAAAGTGCAGGATACTTGCCATAGTTGTTGCACGTCTTGAGCCGGGAAGATCTTCTTCCAAGTGTCATCCGGTGTGTTAGAGTCTGTTTCATCCCTTTCGATCAGGTACCAGTATCATTTCGAAACTTCTTTTGGAGCTGGGTCTTTTAGTGTTTCTTCCTCTAGTTCTTCAGTATTGTCTGACATTTTCTCTTGTTCCTTGCACCAGCTAGCCAGCTGATAGTATTTAAACCTTGAAATAGTAGCATTGGTCCTTTCCAATAATGCATCTCAGCTTATTAAATTACCGTGTTCTATGAGCTCCCCCAGCTTGATATCCCAGCTTTTTCTAAAGGGTCCTTCAAGCATTCTGGTGTACCCGGGGAGTTCCATATTGGTCATTATTGCTGTAGTATGGGAGCTTCCATGTTTTCCTTATTTCGTACCATACTTTGTACACTGACTTTAAAACCTTTAATTCAATTTTTTTTTAAATACTTATGGTGGCCAAACTGTAGAGACAAAAATCCTTGTTGGTTACGACTTTCCAATAGGCAGTATAGATATTTTGCTGATGTTTTTGAAATTGAAGGCTTTATAGTATCTCATGAGGTCTGGACTAGCTATCCCCCTTCGGTTTTTCTTTTGACATAGCTTTTTCCATGCTATCCTAACACCTCTGGAGGCCCAGATGAAGGTGTTTATTTCACTCTGAATCTTTACAGGGGCTAAATAGTATTTTAATAATAAATAAAGTTCATTTGAGATAGCATCTGGACCAGCGACCTTTCCTTTTTTCAGTTTACTTCTCACCTTCATAACCTCCTCTGTTGTAATAACCGCATTTAGCGAGTAACCTACATCTGTATCTAATTTGGGAAGTTGTGATTTCCTAAGATAGGTGCTTATAGCTGAAGGTAAGGGCACTGGATCTTCATCATACAATGACTGAAAGAAGCCTACAAATATATCTTCTATACCTGCCACATCTTCTACTCTTCTTCCATTGGTGCCCTTATTTATTGCCATGATGTTATTCCTATTGGAATCAGTCTTAAGCTTCCAAGCTAACAGTTTTCCGCTATTTCTCCATATTCATAATTTGATAGGCAACTAGCTTGCAACTGAACTTATTCCTAACTCTTTCCTCCAAAAAAAAGTGCTACGTCATTCTTCTTCTATAGTAGCTCTCCCTTAATTGTCCTTTTTTCTTCCTCCAATGTTTCTGTTTCTAACTTCTCCTGTTTTTTTAAAAATATTTCGGACTGGGAGATTTTCTGCGTCCTTCCCTTATTACTGCTTATTGCTAAGCCAATTAGTATACCTCTAAGCACCACTTGTATGCATTCCGAATTAGATTAGATGGGACTTCCCCATTTTTGTCATCCTTAAAGTAATTTACAGTTGAAGTTTTAATTTTTTCTATTACTTCAGGATCCTTTAAGAGAGCACGGTCTAGCATCCATCTTTTCTCACCCTGTGTTTGATTAAGACAAACATCTAGCTGGACTAACGAGTGATCTGACAGGTGTAAAACTTTTTTAACCAGGCCAACTTGCGACAAGAATAAGCTCGACTGTTTTTTGAGACGGAGAACATAGCCGCCGGCTAGGAGCTTTGGCCTCGAGCTCCGCAAATGTGAGGCCACATATACGCTAATGGCTCCTACAAGCAAAAATGCTTACCTCACGTCTTTCCCCTAATTGAAAGGGTTGTTTTCCGTGCGCGGCGAGGGATCTTTGTGCAGGTTTGCACATCGGCTCAGGAGTAGCTCCGTGGAGACCGGCTTCGGGCGACCTCTGCTCCGGAGCTGGTGGAAGTGGAAGGCGCAGGTGATCGTTGGGGGCGGCCACCGCGGCTCTCTACGCAGCGTCTGTGTTAGGCGGTAGCAGAGTGAAGAGCGAGAGCTGCGAGTGAGAGCTGCGGGGACTGCGAGAGCAAGCAGCACTGGAGTTGGAGTCAGACCCCAGCCCAGGACCGGCTCCTCAACACCGCACGGCGTTGGAAAAGGCAGGGAATCT
The DNA here is from genome assembly GCF_964263255.1 of Lissotriton vulgaris. Classification (NCBI taxonomy): domain Eukaryota; kingdom Metazoa; phylum Chordata; class Amphibia; order Caudata; family Salamandridae; genus Lissotriton; species Lissotriton vulgaris. The sequence goes on from NC_141685.1 coordinate 501,533,159, forward strand.
TTGGGCTGCAGCGTCGAGGGAATTTCACCATCAGCATCTCTCCATTAGTAAAGTAAGCTCCTGGGGGCTTTCAAACAAATCATTTTATGCTATTTGGTCAATCTTGGAGTCTTCCTGGTTTGTTCACAGGGCTGGGCAAGCCCATGGGGGGGTTTAGAGACACCACTGAACGGGAGATAAAGACTACAAGGGACACTAAATCCTTAGTCTGAATGAGTTCCACCAGGAAAAGAGGCAAAGGTAAAGGCAAAAGGTAAACACAGAGCATCGACCACCCTAAACTCTAGTACTAAATCAGCAGTGTCCTCTAGAGACACGTCAAGCTCATCCACGTAGTTTCCTCAAACGCCGACATTGGCTCAACGAAGAAATGTCGCAGGTAAAAATAAACTAGCCACAATCTCGCATGAGGAAGACTCTATTAAAGACAACTAAACAAAGGATACCAACACCTTCTGTTATATGCTGAGAAACAAACGGGTGAATTTAGAGTTGTTACCGATAGGAAAATAAACTATTCCTCCTATATCCATTAGACCTGAGGAGGAGTAAGTGCAAGGTCAGGCTGGGTGTACAACAGAAAGAGATACAGGTATAATCTCTGATAAAAAAAAACATAGAGAACAGAAAACAAGTGAGTATAGTAGCGGTGGTCCGAGCTAGAGCTGCAAAAACAGCTAAAAAAATAACAACAAAAGAAGGGATCAAATTTAAAAGTTACCCCGTCTCTTTACTCCTGTTTTAAAGTACAAGACGACTTTTCCACACGAGTAATTGAAACTAAAGGAGTCCACTGGGAACCCTCTCTCTAAGCATAAAGTTACATCCCCCTCAACTGTACCCCAAATGGAATCCTCTAACAGGTATCAAGCCCTTATGCCTACTGATCCAGGGGAGAAGGTCGCCAAAGATATGGAGGAGATACGAGGAAATGAGGAATCTCAACATCAGCAAAGGGGAACACGGAGCAGAGGTCAGGGATACCTGTACAATCTGATGATGGGGTCATTCTTTAGGGAGATGAAACTTAGTTTTGCCAAGTCTAAAAAAAACAAAGAAAAAATTCAGGTGACTTGTGAAGCCTTGGAGACTAAGTTCAATACCTTAGCTGATAGAGTGGTGTCTATTGAGAACACATTGGAGCAAACCAGAGAAGAGGTGAAACTCTGTCAGAGCGAAATTGATGAAATAAGATCAACAGAAAAAGAATTGAGAGACAAAATTGAGGCCATGGAAAATAACTCAAGGAGGAACAATTTAAGGCTGCTGAACATTCCTGAATGCTCAGCAGGACAGAACATTAGGAGCTATATAATCCAACTACTAAAAGAATTCGCCCCAGAGTTAGACGAACAAAGCTTGAACAAAGATATAGACTGGGTACACAGAGATCCCTTCAGGCCAAATAAAGTGAGGAAAAACCCAAGAAGAGTGCTTGTCAATTTTAAGGCATACGCTCTAAAAGAAAAAGTTCTAAGCATGGCCTTGAAAGCAGGCACCCTGACAAACAATGGGTATAGTTATAAAATCATTCTGATATTTCTAAAGCAACTGCAGACAGGCAATGGGCTATAGGAAAGTACATGCCAGACTTGAGAAGTGAAGGCGCAACAGTTCAAATGAAATTTTTGTCCCTCCTGCGCATAACGTGGAACAACCAAACCTATAATATTAACGGAAAGATGTAGAATCACTCTTAGAACGAATATAAGCTAAAAAGAACTCATAATGGAAGCTGTAAGAGCCAAAATAATTACATTTAATACCGCACAATAGCAAACCTCCAACAGGGTAACAAGTGTGCCAGATGACTGTAGGGAGGGTTCTCCAGGGTGGGGGTCGGAGCAAGGGTCTGTTGTATTTTTTTTAACACACTTTAAATAAGGTTTTTTTTGGTGGGGAGCATTGGGAAAAAAAGAAAAAAAATATATTGTCCAGCTTACAAACAGTAAGCAAGCCGGATCAGGGTAAAATGGAAAATAACATCTTATTATGATAGGCGATTTAAAAACCATGTCGTGGAATGTTAATGGGCCTAAAACAAGGAAAGGGCGACAAAAAATATTTGAATATCTTAAGTTAGTAAGGAGTGCCATAATTATAATACAAGAAACCCTCCTCCTTAAAGAAGAATGGTATGAAATGATAAAACATGAGAAGTGGATTGGGAACAGTGCCTGTACAAACCAGTCATGTAATATTAAAGGTGTCTCAATCATTTTTAAAAATCCTTCAAATATAATTTTAACAGAAAGTAGCGTAGACTCAAAAGGTAGATTGGCTATAGCCAAATTCAAGCAAGGTGATATCTCCTTAGCTGTTGTAGGGTAGTATGGCCCTAACACAGATGACCCCACACCTCTTCAATCTTTATATGCGCAATTAATAACAACGTCTATTCCGATTATAATAGGTGGCTACTTTAATATATTATTAAATCCCATAATGGATAGACATCCATCAAATAGGGCATTAAACCTTCCCAAAATGAGAGAGTAAGTAAGCAGACTAAGAGAGGATTTGGGGCTGGTTGATATTTGGGAAACTAAAGGATATTTAAACAACAGATTTACGTAGAGGAACCATAAATATGGTCATGCTTGTAGAATTGATTTTGTCTTAATTGATAAACATCTTAGCAAACTGGTTCATAGGGAAACACTTTGATGGATTATTAAATTTAATATTGCTCTCACCAGCTAGGAAGTCTTGGAAAAGTCAGATTTTTTATGAAAATTAAGGAAAAGGTGTTTTTAGAAAGTTAAAGATTCCATGCTACAAGACTCTTTTTTTTGTATTCCTCATATACCAAAATAGAGAAAGGGCGTTTTTAGATGGGGAATCCCCCCTCTCTCCTACTTTTGTGTTTTTCCGCTCCGATATTCAAGACCCAAGGAGAGAGAGAGAGGAGAAACCCCTCTAGCCTTCACTGCTTGCTCAATCCACTCCGATCTTATTTAACTGGGAGGCCCTTAGTTAGATTGGAGATTAAGTCCCAACAGTGCTCAGGTGAAATCATCGGAATACCTTTATCTGTTCCGCCATACCACAAGGGCCGCCCAGATCCTATCGCCACTAGAGCTGTCACAGGCCATATCAGACTCTTTTGTATAAATAACATGTTTCAAGAAGTCTGGGAAAGTAGATGCTTTCTCATTCTTCCAGGACTTAAAAATTTCCCGCCTTGCTAATAACATCACATAGAAGATGAATTTGGATGCTATGTCATCTAGATGATGTTCCTTGACCAACCCAAACAGAAATATTCTTGCAGTGGTCACCAATTGTATGTCCAATACTTCAGCGATAAACTCGCCTATTTTTGACCAATAATTTACAAGCATTGGGCACTCTACAAACATGTGTAAATCATTGGCGGCCAGGAGTCTGCACCTAGGGCAATGATATTCTATATTCGTAATTCTGACTAGTTTTTTGGGTGAAATGTATACTCTATACAACGTAAACAAGTGATTCCTTTTAAGTGGAGCTGACTTAACCACTGCATGCAACATTGTGAAGTAGTCCACCCATATGTCCTGGAGGTTATTATGCTCCAAATCGACATCGTCGCACCATATCTTTTGAAGTTGAGGCTCTGCCACTCCCTCTGCCTCTATCATAGCCCAATACCAAAAGGATAGCTCCTTTTTCCATGCCCCCTTTCTGTTTACTAAGTCAAACTTTGGATTCAATAGACTAAGCATCCATGACCTAGTGGCCCACCAGCCCGCCAGTTGATAATATTTGAACCTTGTAAGGGTTCTTCCTGTCAGTCTAGAAAGTGATTCCCAATCCATGAGCTGAGAGCCTATTTGTATATCCCGCCAGTGTGTTATGCCAGCTAATCTAAGGGGATTTGCTAGTTGGTCCTTAAGGGCCGGATGTAGGTAGGCATTTACCGGTTGGTAACGGCCGAATTCGGCCGTTACCGACCGGTAAATGCAATTTGAGATGTAGGGCCCTGTATTTTACAGAATCAGTAAATTTACCGATTCTGTAAAATACCGAATCGGTATTTTTTACGATTCGGTAAAATTGATATGTAGGTGGGACTCTTCTGAGTCCCACAAGCATTACAGAATCGGTATTTTACCATCAAATACTATTTGATGGTAAAATAACGATTCTGGTGTGCATGCATATGTGTGCATGCACACCTGTGCCATATGACAGGCAGACCTGCCCTTAGGGCAGGTATGCCTGCCACATGGCCCCCCGAACCTTTTTTGGGGGTGCTAGAGGGTGTCAAAGTGACACCCCCTGCACCCTTGTCAGAATCGGTATTTACCGATTCGGTAAATACCGACCGGTAATGCCCCATTCATTCCTATGGGCTTCAAAGCCCATAGGAATGAATGGGGCATTACCGGTCGGTATTTACCGAATCGGTAAATACAGATATTTACCGATTCGGTAAAAGGAACATCTGGATGTTCCTACATATCCACCCCTCAGATTTACCGATTTTTAATTACCGAATCGGTAAAATTCGGTAATTAAAAATCGGTAAATCTCATTTACCTACATCTGGCCCTTAGTGACTCCGGTGTCCCTGGAGAATCCCATATCGGGGCCTGGGGAGCATAGTAAGGTATTCCCAGCTTTTTTCTAAAGAATACCCAGTTTTTCAAAGCTGCACCTAGGATCTTTAGCCTCACTTTCTTGTAAAACCTGGGATCCCCGAACTTAAACAAAAAATATTCATGCCCTTGTGGTATACTATGTTATAGCGCCTGGAACAGACGGCCCAAGGAAGATGTGTCAGCCTTATCAGCCAATAGCCTGAAATTTTTCAACTGGAACGAGTGGCAATAAATAAGTACGTCTGGCAGGGCTAAGCCTCCTGATTTTAGTTTTCTCCTCAATTTCTTCCAGGAGATTCTTGGTGACTTTGAATTCCAAATGAATGAGCCTATTTTCCCCTGTATTTTTGCTATATCTTTCTGGCTGAACATTAACGGTATTGAGTTGAACAGGAAGGTAATTTTGGGTAAGATAACCATTTTTATTAAGTTCACTCTTCCAAATATATTCAGTGTGAGACCAGACCAATGCTGCAAAAGGCCACAGACCTCCTTATACACTCTATCCAGATTTATTTTGGATATCTCTGTTTATATTGGGTCAAATGAATTCCCAAATATCTCATCCATAACTTAACCCCCGGAAACTCCTCCTCCTGGTTCCACTGCATAAGCTCGGTCTTTTCTTTATTTATTTTGTAGCCTGAGATCTCCCCAAAAGCTTCTGCCTGATCAAAAAGTCGAGGGATTGCCTCATCAGCATTTGAGGCAAAGATTAAGAGATCATCAGCATATAGAGGGAATTTTAACGCCAAGTCTCCGATATTAAAAGGTTTGAACAAAGGGTCTGATCTCAGCTGAATAAGAAAAGGTTCAATATATAAATTAAACAAAAGCGGGGAGAAGGGACACCCCTGCCTGGTACCCCGGGATATTTGTACCCAATCCGTAAGAAGGCCATTCACAAGTATCTTAGCCTTAGGGTTTGAGTATAGTGATCGAATCGACGATATAAAATCTATTGGCATGCCAAATGCAGTTAGTGCCTCCCATAGATAAGAACAATTAACTTGGTCAAAAGCCTTTGCTGTGTCAATGGCCACTATGGTCAAAGGGGATTTCTCATCAATAGCAACATCTATAGCAGCAATAGCCTGAAACGTAAGTTCATTCAGCTGCCTGCTCGGCATAAAGCCCCTCTGATCCTCGTGAACCACTGATTTAATAACTTTAGCCAATCTCGCCGCCAACACCCCTGCAAAGATTTTATAATCAGTATTCAGCAGCGAGATTGTTCTATAGGACTCAACGATCAGAGGGTCTTTATTGGGCTTTAATATTAGGGCTACTGTAGCTTCCGACCAAGTTTGTGGGACAGCCTCACCTGTCAGGTGAATTTTAATAAATAAAGTTGTAAGAACAGGGACGACTATGTCTCAAATTATTTGATATAATTCTACTGGAAGCCCATCTGGCCCAGCTGCTTTACCCTTCACCATTCTTTTTATTTGATTATGTACTTCTCCCTCTCTAATTGCTGAACTTAAAAAGGCCCTATCTATCTCTGTGAGGTGCGGTACCTCTAACTGTTGTAGCCAATTTTCTGCTCTTCCAGGTGAAAAATCACCGCTCTCTGCATATAACTTTAACATATAAGTTTTGGCTTCCTCCGCAATCTGACTATTGTTATATGATATAACCCCTGTATTCTGTATAACCAGGCCTCTGATCTGATTTCTGGCCCTGTCTGATCTAGCCTTCCATGCAAGGAGACACCCACATATTTCTCCATTAGAGAAATTCTGCAGTCTACTCGCATCCCATCTATCTTTAATTATTTTATCAAGATTTGCCTGATAGTCTGCTTTTAAGCTATCCAACTCATGCTGTATAGCCTCAAGATTGGTACGCTGGTCTAGTGAGGCTTGCTGCAGCTGCTGTTCTTTCTGTTTTATTTTACTGAGAGAGTCTGCATCTATTTTTCTAATGTCTTTATTTCTCTTAATCGTGATAGTGGTTAGTATTCCCCTCATGAAAGACTTGAAGGCTTCCCAGACAATTTTGTTGCAGGCAGTACCAATATTAAACCTAAAATACTCATCTATCTGTGTTACTAAGCCATCTTTTACTTCCTCTTTTTGCAATATTGACCTGTCCAGGGTCCACCTTCTTTTTTGTACTCCCTGCGTAAGTTTAACAGTTAACTCAACCATATAATGGTCCGATAACAAAGCTGGGATATATGTAGAAGAGTCGACCACCGAAAATAATACTTGATCAATAAGAAAAAAGTCGATTCGTGAGTGATGCCTATATCTGTGACTGTAGAAAGAATAGTCTCTACTTTTGGCATTTCTGGACCTCAAAACATCCAATAAATTAAATTCCTTCATTATATTTTTAAGCTCGGTTCTCATTTTATGTGGTGGAGTAATCATGACCCTACAAGTCCGATCCAGAGTTACATCAAAAACCAAGTTAAAGTCATCTCCCAGAATGACAGGGACATTCAAGTCTGAGAGGCTGGCTTTCAGATTCACCAAATGTTCAGGGCAATCTCAGTTAGGGCCATAATATACTGCACATGCCAGCCGGAGACTATCCACCACCAGAGACGCAGTCAACCATCTACCTGAAGAGTCTGTCTCATACTTCTCTACTCTAATCCTGCTGTTCACCCCAATTATTATCGCCACTCCACTGGTAGTCCCGCTTTGATTAGAGCAGAGAAGATCCTGAATCCAGCTTTGTTTTCTAAAAGCTGTCCAGTATTCTTGCGACTCAAGATGGGTCTCTTCTAAGAGACAGATGTGAGCCCCTGTTTTCTTTAAGAATTCACAGACTCTATTAACCTTCCTGCCCTCCCTCAAACCGTTAACGTTCCAGCTCACTATTTTAATTTTATTTGAAATATTTGTCATAAAAAAGGACCTTTTCTACAGAGCTCAATGGAAATCTTAACCCAGTCGATACTAAAGAATTGCTTCATGTTCATGTTCTTATTTACAATTTTGGACATATGAGGAATAATTTTTCTCTTTTTCTGCCCCACCCCCCACCACCTGAAACCTCCCCCCTTAAGGAACCCCCCCTTATGAACCTGGCGATATTTATCGCCCATTGGAAGCTCTAACCCCTACCCGGATTCTACCTCTAAATATTGTGAATACTTTAAACACCCTGTTCCCCTATCTATATTAAATAATACCCCAGCATACTTGAGTCCTAAAGCCCCCTAATGTACACATGTGTTTTTTTTTATATTCTTATATTTTAATGCTTATATTTTTTTTAATTTGTTTGAGATCATTATTGGAATATTTTTATGTGTCACCCTTTATACCTATATACTCTGGTATGCACTAACATGATATGTTCCCAGCTGTCATCCATGTTATGGGGTGTCTAGTGTCGTGCCTCTCTCATGCTGGATAAGAAAGTATCAACCTCCTGGGTGGAGGTAAAATTGTGTGTTTTACTCTTCTGAGTCCCAAAAGCCTTTCAGATTTGGTATTTTACCACCCAATCCAATTGGGTGGTAAAATACCAAATCCAGGTGTGCATGCATATGTGTGCATGCACACCTATGCCATGTGACAGACAGACATGCCCTTAGGGCATGTCTGTGGGCCATATGGCACACATGCCTATATTTGGTGTGCTAGAGGGTGTCAAAGTGACACACCCTGCACCCTTGCTGGAATCGGTATTTACCGAATCGGTAAATACCGATTCGGTAATGCCCATTGATTCCTATGGGCTTCAATGCCCATAGGAATCAATGGGCATTACCGAATCGGTATTTACAGAATCGGTAAATACCGAATCTTAACGATTCTGCATTTACCTATTCTGTAATACCTACATCCCCCCCCTCTATTTTACCACTTCTTAAATACCGAATCGGTAAAATTTGGTATTTAAGAAGTGGTAAAATAAAATTACCTACATCTAGGCCTTAGTGCTGCGGGGAATCTCATCATCACCTGTGCTCCTAAGCTTCTTATGTCAGACATGCGAGAGCCCAGCTACCACTGTCTTTGGGCAGTCACTCTACCGAACGGATGAGATACTTAGTGGAGTCGATATGAATAGATGGGTCGACTAAAGCCCTACCTAGGATCAACTCCTTAACTGTAAATGTATGAAAATTCACCAGAATCTTTCCCGGGCCTTCCCATCTGGATGCTGTCTAAACAGATCTCTGTGTGCCCGCTGGATCTCGCTCTCAAGATCCATGTTCGGTCTGTCTTTTAAGACCCCCTCCCTCAACAGTTTACAGATCAGGGACTTCACATCCCCATTTTCTGCCCCTTCCGGTATCTTCAAAAGTTTTAAGTTGTTTCTCCTGGCATGGATCTCTAATCGCTCCATGTCCAATTGCAAAGTCCTGTTCTGTATTCTAAGCTCGAAGATAATTCTTGAATGGCCTTGAGAAACCCTCGAGAGATTAGCGACCTCACTTTCCAATGCCTCAGTCCTGGTACAAATATCATCTAACTTTCTCTCCAAACTGGTACATTTCTCAGCAATTTCTTTCTGATTCCCCTCTGAGATTTCACACCTGGGGAGTAGTTTTGCCAATAAGTCTTCACGTAGAGAGCATAAAAGGTTCTCGAGTTGATTACTCTCATCCCCCCTTGATTGCTCCCCCAGAGGGATCCCTCCTATATTTTCATTGCTGTTATCATCATTTAGATGCACAGGGGACTGAGAACTAGGCTCAAATTGTTGCTGAGAAGTAGAGGTCCCCTCAATGCTAACTTCAGCCTCTAAGCTTAATGGTGAACCATCTACCCCTGTATCTAAGTGTGTCTCTGGTTCAGATAGTAGTGGAGCATACCTATTTACTAGCTTACCAAATGTTTCGGTGACCCATGTAGTAGGGCGCTCAGCAAAGTATAGTGATAGTTTCAATACGCCAATCTGTTCCTGGTGCTTCTAGAGGGAGAGGTGTGGTTACCAAAACACCCACCTCAACCCACAAGAGTAGGTCAAATAAAATAAACAGATCTCCCAGAGCACTCAAATGTATGTTCTAAACATGTATCCAAAGTCCAAAGTATAAAAAGTGTAGATCGACACAGTTACAGATCCGTGGTCCATGTAATGATCAATAACTCAGATCCTTTCAATCAAGGTCGATTTAATTCTCAATAGTTCGTATCTTCGAAATTCATGTTTGTCCACAAACAGCAGCCATCAAAATAAAGCAGCCAACACGTGTTTCGTCGTGTCAGGTAGCACACATTGACTACACAGTCCATCCCTACACCCCCTATATAGACAGGCCAATCACCTCTTACAGCATTACGTTCGTTGGACGCTTTCCAAGAACCAAGTTTAACTTTCCCACCACATATGCCCCCAGAAACCAGGGAACTGCCTCCAGAGCAAACAATATTACTGGTCCACCATGGGTTTCTCCCTTCTTGCCCCCGCCTTACCGACCATGTATGTGGAGGCTCCAATCCTGTTTGGAAGCATAGAAGATGTACCGTACAATTAGTAGGTCGGGGGTAGACCTTTGCTGATGCCGCCCTGATTCTTCTCCAGAGCCTAGCCTGGCTCCCGTAGCTGCTGAATCCAGCGTTGCTCCTTGCGTTGCCCCTCACGTCCCTCGCGCTCTGCTCCACAGGCGTCACAGGCGTCTGCACACGGACGCTCATCCGCAGCCCTCAGGGTCCTGGTGCTCGACAGAGCACCGGGCTCAAAGTTCCGACAGCCGTACCCGGAAAAACAAAAATAAAGAAAAATGCCAAAATTTCAGGTAAGCACGGTGGTATAATCAAACGTAAGAAAGAATCACCGCATCCTCACCGTTCTTCTCGCTTATACAGGGTTTTCAGAGACACCACAGTTTCCCGGCATCTCCAGGTCTGAGCAGTGCTTCCACAGCCGGCATCAGCCTGCCGCCATGTTCCTGGTCCCATGCCTAAAGACTCTTGAGGCTAATTTGAATTAGCCTCCAGTTGCAGCCCTCTGAGTGCTCAACTCTGAATAAGGTATTAAAACTGCTCCCAGAGCAGGAGATAAAGGCTTTGGTGTGAGGGGGTGTTTCTGTTACTCTGACAGGATGACCACTTGAGCAGTGTCCAGAAGCCTCTTTATTCAAAGGGGCCTCCCCTGTCACAGGCAGTTGTCAGATGACACTAGCCCAGGTTTGTCCCCCTCACCCCCCCACAAGACAGGCTCCAATACCAGTGGCGAAGGAGGTGCCCCCAGAGCTACTTTGAAATTAGCACAGATGAAGGGCTGCTCATTTCTCTTGCCATACCTCTGTGGTATGGATGAAGGCAGAGATGGTCACTGTGGGATTGCTTCCAGGGCCACACAGGGCCGGGAAACTGTTACCCCATTGTTTGGGGAGGAGGCAAGAGTCACTTTTACCCACAAGCTGGTGCCAGGAATAAATGTAGGATCCCCAGTACCCTTCTCAAAACACTACTGAACCTGAGGAAGATCAGAAGAGGACTGAGCCTGCTGTTTGATACCTGAGAAGTGCCTTGAAGAACTGGACTTGCTCTCCCTCTTGTACCCAAGTTTAAGAAGTGGACTCCAGGGCTCCTAAGGCTGACCTCCTGTTCAAGCTACAATGGCACAATAAGCTACAGAGGGCCTTTCCTGCCACTGTTCAACTGACCAGTTCCAATTGGACCTATCCTGTACCTTCCCGGAGGCCTCTGCTTGAGTGAGTCTTGATCCCCAAGTGCTGTTCTTGAGTTCTTGGAATTCTGGGCTGTGTCAAAGTGTGCACCTTCTTACATCCTCAGAAACCTGGGTCTTAGATCCTTACATCCTGCGAAACATGGGAATTATAAACCTTTTTGGCCCCAGCAACCTCCGGAGGACCGGAATACACCTGCCAAACAAATCTGAGCAAGGTGCATTGCAACTTGGCTGAAAATTATGATTTGCTCTGCTCCACAGCAGCAGCAAATCCAATTCATCCAGACCTTATAGAGAAGGTATCCAACCTCTTGGAGTCCTTTTTGGCTCCACTTTGCAGCCTTGCGCAGCTGGATGAATCTGAGCTCCAGAAAAGTGGCAAAGAGCTAACTTATAAATCTTCAACATGCAAAGGCGCCGAAAGTATCAGACTAGCAAATGACTTTCCTTGGCTACAAAGTTCAAATTTCTTCTGCTCAGAGCTTTCCTAACAAATGTCTATGGATTCATTGGGACCTCTCCAACAGCTATATGGCCTTCTGGACATCTCCTCGACCACAGCTTGCTGCCTTGCCACATTGAAGGTTTTGGCCTTTTGTGAGAAAGTGGGTTTTTGATTGAGGAAGGTGAAACACTTTCTCAATTAAAAAACACAATCCTTGTCAGGGTGAACCAAAAAGTCACTAAATTAACCGGTACTTATGTATTTATGAAGCACACACACCTTAATGAACTTGAAAGCATAACACAAGAGATATCCCACATCAAGTAAGAACACTTTGTAAAATGTAGTAAATAGAATGTGACCAAGTCGACAATAATCCAGTAGGTAAAACTGGAGCTATCCAATTACAAAGTTTTAAGTAAAAATTTCTCCAAGAAGCAGAAAGTGTGAACTTTTGGTATCTGGTCAAGCTAGACCGGGACAAAGTCACAATTTGTGGCCAACTGCAATTGAGTGTAGGCTGGATACAAGAAACATGTTAGTCCTACTGAAAGAGCTACCTTATTAAGGTCTGGTGCGCAGAGTTCAAAACTTTAGGATTTCACAAGAGGAACTCAAATTATGCCAACCAACAGTCAAGGATCTGGTGAGGCATCTCTTGGAGATCAGGAACTCACTTCAACAAAGGCCAGCAGGGCTCTGGTAGGGTCCAGTTGCTAGTCCAGGAAGGGCCAGTTGCAACAGGTCAGCTGGCCAGTTGTAGGGAGGACTTGCAGCTTGTTGTGTTCCTGCAGGTCAGAACAGGAGGTGAGCCAACTGATCCTTGGAGTCACTCTAGTTTTCCTGAGTTCAAAGATATGTTCTTCAAGCAGCACCAAGGCAGGTGAAGAGCAAGGCAGCCTTAAGCAGGAGGATATTCCCCTTCAAATTAATGCAGGCCTCAAACATCAGGGCAACCCTCAATAGTACAAGGTAGTCATTTTGTAGTCTTCCACAGGTCCAAGTGTACTGAAGAGTGGGCCTGAGGTTCCTAATTATATACCTGGTGCCAGTTTTGAAGTGTTAGAAACTTGTGGAGTCCCCCCTGAATATCTTGAACTACCTGTCTCCCTTCCCTCCTCCCAGAATGTCTGAAGTCACAAAAAGCAAGCGTGAAGGTCCTTTTGTGTGTGCTAAGGCAGGGTCTTTAATGTGCAAGTGGGGCTGTGCACAGTTCACCCCCCATACCACCAGAATCGCCCATCCTGCCAACATCAATCTCTTTTTTTTGTCGGGTTGTCTAGGGGGAATACAGAAAGAATATCCGACAAATAACACCTAGTCATGTGACCCAGAAACAGACTGCATGCATTATATCTTTAGAGAAATAAAATGTCAACTTTCTAAGAGTGCAATTTTCAGAACTGTGACAACAAATGACTTTATTATTAAAGAGGATTTTAAATCAAACTTCCTTAGACACGAAACATGCTATTTCAACCTGCTCCCAAACAAAAGTTATCACTTAATAAATATAATATGGTTAGCCAAAGTTATCTCATGGAAAAGGTAAACCTCACAGTAGTGGAAAACAAATTTGTGAGTTTTTCCCTACCAGGCCATGTAAAACTTAAAAGCATATTTCCAGCTTTTTAAATACAATACATCCTGACATTAGACTCTTTAGGGCCTAACCTCGTAGTGACTTATATGTATTAAAACGGGCATTTTTGGCTTGGCAAGAGGTTTTTTACATCTGCACACAGGCTCCAATGGCAGACCTGAGACATGTTTTAAGGGGCTACTTAAGTGAATGGTACAGTAAGTGCTGCAGGCCCTCTCATAGAATGTATGCTGGGTGTGTTGTATACCACTTAACTTGGGACTTATAAGTACATTAAATATGCCAATCAGGTGTAAATCAATTATTCCATGTTTTAGGAAGTGAGCTCAAGCACTTTAGTACTGGTTAGCAGTAGTAAAGTGCACAGAGTACTAAAAGTCATAAAACAAGTTCAGAAAACAGGAGGGGTGAAGGCAAAATATGTGAGGGTGACAAGTCTAACAGTCTCTGTTTTTTTGAAACTGAAAGTAAAGCTCCCAACCAAATTGATTTGGTTTCAGTATCAGATCTGTGCCCTGTCGCAGTCAGCCCTAAATTGCACCGAGGCCGCTAACAGTTTGCTGCAATTGGCACTTAACCGTTACTGGCTCTTGTCTTATTTAAATATTTAAAAATTCCTATCACTGGATCCCCAAATGGGTTTGGGAGTTTTCTGCTGCTGTGTTTTGTTTGTATTACTCTTTTGTAATGCATACATATTTCACACATTGCCTCTAAGTTCAGCTTGTCTGTTTAGTGCAATAGCTACCAGGGGGTTGAGTTCATGTAGTGACTTTAGTGACTCACCCTGACTAGTTACTTCCATCAACTAATACTTCAATTTACTTCAGTGTGTAGTTCTTCAGTCTCTGGATTCTGCTAGGATGTTATGGCTCAACTGACATGAGCAGTGGTATCTGTTTTACTTATGAAAAGAGAGGTCACCATTTGGATGGCTTAAGAGGGGTGCGGAAGTGAACAATTATTTTTTAAGCCAAGAGAAGGCTTCTTCTTGCTTGTAACACCATTTAAAAGTAAAGCCTGCCTTAGTGAGATGAGTTATGGGTAATATAATTGTGGAACAATTACAGATTAATTATGTATAGCAATTAGCGAATCCAACAAATGTTTGAACTTTTTTCATATTTTTCAGTGAAGACCTTTCCAGGATGACTGTAATAGTATTTGGGTCTATCTACATTTATTGTTCAGAAATTATAACTAGCAAGAATATTACTTCAGATCTCTCAATTTCATGCCTTTCAAGCTTTGCTTTCGTAATAGAGATGTTTATTCTGTGTTCAATCACAAAGCTTGGGAATGCCAAGATGTCTTCCAAGTAAATTACCACATACTTGTCCCAAATGTCTCCTATGATATATTTAACTAGTGTTAGAACTGGGATTTCTGGATGGCTAAGGCTGATGCCAAAGCCAGGCAGAAACCACCATTCTAGTCAGGGCAAGGGAGTCACACGCCAAGATAACCCCTGCTCAACCCCTTGGTAGCTTGCCACGAGCAGACAGGCTTATCCCGGAGGTAATGTGTAAAGCATTTGCGCATTACGCATAACTCACATTTGGGCGTAACAGGTAAAAATACAGTAGGCAATCTCCTCACAAGTCTAAACACATTAGACTCTGCCTCCTAAGAATAAATCATAATTAGGGGAGTAAATTACAGAAGGAAAACATCTCACTAACATAAACCTACATAGGTAAAATAACCTCATAATCACATTGCGCAAACATCACCTTAGGCAATTACTATCATAAACATAATAAAATCAAATTGCACAAAAATCACATTAGGGCCTTGCGCCCTACCCACATACCAGCCACCCGGCCAACTGGCCATCCAACAAGGGGACTCAAAAAGCCCTGTGTCCAGAATGTCAGGGCGCGCTGCCAATGCAGCGCCAGTCAGGGGTGCGCCACCGGCGCAAACCTAAACGTTGCAGCTGCCCACTACTTGCTGGGCAGCTGATGACAATCCCAAGGGCCTAAATGCTGCAGCTGGCACTAAGTGCTGCGCAGCTGTGGAAGGCCTGGCACCTCTGTGCCATCTCCGTCCCACACAGGGACTCTCTCTCTCACATTGCGCCTAAACGGTGCAGCTGCCCACTAATTGATGGGCAGCTGGGAAACAACACAACTGCGACATGGGCCCTCAGGAACAGAAACTGCGTCCCAAGAACAACTCTGCGCCCAATGCTGGAGCTACACAGGCTCTGGAAATAAAACCTGCCACTAGGAGCACCCCAGCTCCTAGACGAATTGTGCGCTCAATAAAAAGACAGAGCTGGTCCCCAGACACTGGTGTCGCAAATAACTGTGCCCCCAGGGAGCCACTCAGGCTCTAAAACAAACATGCCCCCGGAGCCATATAGGCTCTGCAAGCAACTGTGCCCCCGTAGGGGCTCTCTTGGTTGCTCGCCATGTCATTGGAGCGGCCCTCTGCCATGTGGGACCGCACAGGCACCCGTACACGAAATAAGGCTTCCCCTGGGCCCCCTTAATCAATGAGCATGGGCTCCTCCGGGCCCGGGGCTACCACTATGGCCAGGAAAGAGCCACCCAGGGCTCTTTAAGCAAAGACTGCCATCCGTGGGGGCGGCCCGCTGCCACGTGGGACTGCCCAGGAGACCAACAAGGCCAAATCCCTCCTTATCGGCATTACTCACCGGCTCTTAAGGCCGCCAGTCTCCTCCGGTGGCGGCAGGATATCTCTGGCGACTTCGGCGGCCAGCGCGGCACCTGTGGGGCTCTCCCTCAGTCCTGGAAACCCCGCGCTGGCGGCGCCATGTCCTCTCTCTCGCGGCTGCCCTCATTTCCCAGGCAGCTGCTCTCTCCCCCGGCGGCGGCGGGTGGGCCTTCCTGCTGGATTGCAGGCCCGCCTCCGTCCTGACAAGAGGTGCCTGACTTCCGGTTTCCTCGATCCCGGTGCCCGGGCCGCGGCGGTAGAACAAAGAGGCATAACGAGGGGCGGGCACCCTCAGTTGTAAAAATAAAAGTAGAAACGGGGTGAGCACTCGTTAGATAATTAAATAAATGGGGTGCCACCCATCAATAAAATAATGAAATATGCGGGGCATAATGCAGGATAGGCTCCTGCGAAGGCACAAAGTGGAGAATCCCCAGCACACGATGCAGCCCAGTGCTGCAGGGCAGAAACAAAGGCTCCTTTAGGGGAAACAAACACCAACTAGGTTCTGGGGCACAGCAACCATCCAGCCCCACAGGAAAGTCTCCCAGAGCAAGTAGAAAGTCCCCCAGCCATCCTCAGGCCAGGCAGAAGGGTCCAAAAGAAGTCCTGCAGCAATCCAGGGGCTGGGCAGGGCCCAAGGAGGCAAGCCTTCCCCTGGGCCCAAGCAGCAGCACGCCCCTGGCAGGATTCAAGTCAGAAACAAGAACATTTTGTAAGGGGACACAGCCCCTTTTATACAGAAAAATCCTTTGTCTAGCAGGGTGCAGGCAAGGTGAGAACCAGCAACAACTGGTTATAGGGAACTCCTTTCACTGGCCAGGCTAGGGACAACAGACACACCACAGGGGGTGGAGCCAGCATTGTGGAGGGAAAACCCAGCCCTATTCAGGCCCAGGTGCACCCCTCCCCTCACATCAGCAAACTAATCTCAACACTCACCACTGGGCAGACACACCCAGACTCCTGGAGCCAGGCTCCAGCCAATCACACGCCAGACACAAATTACACAAACATGCCAACTTCTAGAAGTGTCACTTCAACACTAGACACATTCATGCCGCATACATCATTACGCAGCATTCAATCTCACGAGTTCGCACATACCAAACTCGACGCTGCACTTCCCACACATCAGGAACTACCATGGTCACACGTATTCCCCATGCATTCCTATGGGAGGGCAGGTCACTCACCACACATACAGAGAGCGCACGCACTAAACACTGGGCCACAGTGAAAAAGTGCGCAGAGGCCTAAAATCACCAACACCAGGTTACAGAAACAGGCTAGGCAAAAGCAAAAAGTTTCTGGGTGAACCTGTCAAAAAGGGTCAGGTCCAACAACTAGGTACTGAAAAGCTGCCGGTGCATTGCATTAGCCAAAGGGCATGAACAAATATTCAAAATGGCAAAACCGAATGTTGGTTTCCATTCATCGTCTTTCCTGTTTCAAACAAAATTATATGTTCTTCCTGGATATGGTTCAGAGAACACTTTGACCATCTTGATTTGGCCAATCGAAACAGAATCTGAGGCAATGGATACTTATTGCACATGGTGATATTACTCAGTTCACAACGGTCTATATAGGGACTGCCATATGATTTCGGAGTGAAAAATATGGGCATCCCAGAAGGGAATGTAAAATGCCTAATGAATAATTTGTTCATATTCTCATTTAAATGTTGCGTCAACATGTGATCTTCTTTTACTGTTAAGGAGTAAACCCTAAGATGTGGAAGAGCTGCATCAGGTACTAAATCAACAGGGCGGTCATATTCGCTGTAAGATATTAGCTCTGGGCTTGCTGACCACATCTGCAAATTCTTAACAGGGTTGTGGAATCTGAAGTTTCTGTTTCTACTCATGCAGTAGAGCAAGATATGTCAACGTTCTGACAATGCTGAATGAGGTCAGAGCGTTGATCAGATCAAAAGTAAGGTGTCCTACATGTCCAGAAATAGCAAGAGTTAACATGAATTGGGATATGTCAGCAAACGGCAAATAGAGGTTTCCCATCTATTCCTTGGATGTATTCTGTTCTAATCTTTTCCTAGATAGAATGTTTGCCATTTTTTAAAATGTATAGTCAATGAAACATTCTGATGCCCAATAATCAGTTAAAGCCTGGAGACAATATGGTCCATTGGGAGCAGTCACCTCAACAGGAAAACAATAATCAGCTCTGAAGTGTGCAAAATCCTGTTTTAAAGAGAGACCTCTCTGCGGTTTGCAGGTTAAGGGCAGGTCTGCTGTTTTTTCTGTAGCTGTGAGCATTTATGGACACATTGCCGATCTGCATAGGTTCTTTCAAGCCTGATTCTTGCTCAGACTCTTTCTCCCACTTACTTTACTGGGGAGGATGAATTCAACCTGGTGTGCACTTCAGATATGGCATTGGTGTTCCACAATGTGGTGTGTTGAATCTATCAGGGCATCAGTAGTAGTTGGTCGATTATCTACTAGGGAACAAAACATCCTTTAATTCCTCTCTCAAACCATTATAGAAGGCATCAGCAGCAGCTTCATTGGTTCAACTAGCTTCCACATTTATTTGGTAGAAATTGCTTACATAATGGACAATGTTTCTTGAGCTTTCTTTTAAGGTAAGCACGCTCATGTGAGCTGCCTGATTTGTTTATTTGAGACAATGTTGGTTCATTGCTTGAGGAGATCTGGGTACATTATAAAAAAAAAGGCTGTCTTCATTTATTACAGGGGTGGCCCAAGCCAGTGCGTCCCTCGTTTAGTGGGATGATACAAAAGTGACCTTAGCCTGGTCATGAAGGGGGAAATTGTGACGAACTCAAAAAATTGCAATTTACATATTGACCAAAACGGACTGAAACATACAAGCGTAGAAGAGTCTACATACAGAAATACAAAATGGCTGGGGGAGTCCAATAAGAGCCACTGATAGAACTGTTTGTTACTACAGCACCATTCTCACCACCAGGTCTTATCTGGCTATTTAAAGAGGTAAGGAAAGTCGTTTCTATAGTTTATTTTATTCCTGCTCGGCTAATAAAAGCCCTTGCAAGTTTGTAATGAGACCGTAACATACATTGATAAAGCATATACAACTGGGAAAGGGAGAGACCTACTTAGGTCTGGTGCCCAGGTAACTGTAAAACATTCAGGTGAGTGATGAAATGAAGATTTCAAATGCATCTCGTTAATAAAAAAAACAGGGTGGTAAACACTGGTTGGCATAATTATAAAAGCATAACAAATTCATTGTTATTAAAATAGTTCAGACAGACTTTAGTCAATATGTTACCCCAAATATTTTTAGTCACTGTGATGTAATTTCGAGCATTTGGAACTCAATCAGCCATTTCTTCTGTTATTGGGGAGGTTAAAGTGCTGGTTCGTTGACCCATACGGTCGTTCTGTGTTGAAACAATTGTATCCTTGTTTTTCCTAGGTTTTTGACATGTGACCCTTGAGGGCACATTTAAAACCTTCAAATTATGAATTTCACTTTTTGTGGGTGCACGTCATTGTTACGTGTAAAACATAAAGCAGTGTGCTTCGTTCCTTTATACAATATAATGCAGAGGGATCTACAAAATGGAAATTTAAGGTCCAGAAATGACCGGGTGAAGACCAGCAAGCTTGATATGCTCGCGAAAGTCATGGAGGGCCATAAGGCCTTAGTCCCTGTTTCCAAAGCCCCAGGGTCCAGCGGTTGTACTAGGGCTGCCCAACCAGTTATTACTGATAGGTCGGTTAACCAACGTGCCCAACCATGTACGGAGAAGCGCCCTGTAGAGAGCAATCCACCAGGCTCCATTAGGAACAGGGGCACGGGGGCAGGGGTGGCGCTAGAACACAGTCTGTACCGTGTGTACAAACAGTAGATAGTCAGCCAAACGGGCATACTTTCCTGGGAAGTGAGGGTACCAAACAGAGGCTCCCCTGTGTAAACGTTCCCCCTGAGTCAGTACCATACACAATTATACTGTTGGGAGTACCTGGAATTGGGGCTGAGAAAGTATAATCACACAGGGAGTTGAAAAACAAAGTAATCTACTGGCTTAATAAGAACAGAACACTCCCTCCCTCTTCCAATACAGAGATACTAAATGTGAGGAGGGTGAGTTGGGTGGGTCATAGTCTTAAGGATCTTGAGGGTAATTGTGTTGTCGTGAATTTTAGAGATCCTTGGGTTGTTGAGCATATTAGTAGAGAACCAAGGTTTGGGAGAGTGGGAGACATCCAATCCCTAGGTCTAAATAACTTTTATGCCCACACGAATCGTGGTCCATCCTACCCTCTACACTATCTTCGTAGAGGGTGACCTTATGGTGAAAATTCTTCTGACAGGGTGGAGCACTATTTCCCCTTGATAACTCGATTCCAGCCACTTATAGGCTTAGAGGGGGTGGACTGACTTATTAACCCTACTGGTGGAAATATAGTGACCCACTCAACGGGCAGGGATTCATATGGAAGCCTTTCTAGCTGTGCAAGGGATGACTTAGTGGATGGCAGAGCAGTGGTTGGTGTTGTTGTGGATAGTGGTACAGCACCATGTGTATGTCTTGGGGTGGAGAATGTACTCCATGAAGTAAATGTTCGGGATACGGTCAGGGTTAGCCGGAAGGCTGGTAAAGGGGTGGATACGTTGTACCCGGGTTCCCCAGTTAGAGAGCCCCCTATAGCGGGCCGAATGCAACCAGGGTTAATTCCGAAGGAGTCTGTACAAATTCAGCCTTTAAACCAGGACGCCTGCTTAAAATTGTCTAGTGGAATATCGCAGGGTTGAAGAGTAAAACTTAAAAGCGAGTGGGCTGATTTTGTGGACGACCACAAGATCTTATTTTTCCAAGAAAGCTGGGCTCCAGATTCGATTTATCGTTTGGGGTATCTAACGGCCACATGCATCATTGTAGGATTTTGCAATTCCTAAATTGCGAAAATTAAGGAATCGCAATTTAGGAATTGCAAGAAATCTGAAAAGTTTTAAGGATTTCTTAAGTTTCTGTATTTGCGATTCCTTAATTGCGAATCACAATTAAGGAATGCATTACTAGAGGCCCATAAGAATCAATGGAAAGGCATTAGCTTTTTGCGAATTAGATTTTGCGAATGACAATCTGTTGATGCATTGCAAGGGTGCTGAGAGGGGTCCAAAGGACCCCCCCTGCACCCTTGAAATGTTTATTTAAGTGCAAGTTTCACACACACATGTCCAAAGGACATGTGTGTGTGTAACATGACACTTTCAAAAATGCATTTTAAAGCATTTTTGAAAGATTTCACAGATTAACACGAGAGATTGGTTCAAGCCGGAAAAGCGCCAGGTATGGACTGCATTCCGGCCGACCTATCTAAATACAATTCTCTGAATTGGGTGCTATATATTACCCTACTAGCTAATGCCATTGTGAACGGGGCACCAATCTCGGATTCTTGGCAGGGGCCGAGATTTTACCAATATTCAAAAAGAGGGATCGCTCGGCCCCGGGGAATTACCGCCCCATCAGTTTAATAGAAGCCTTTCAGAAAATTATAGCCAGGATGGTGCTAGCCAAAATTCAGGATTGGATAGACCATGAGAACGTTCTGTCCCCTTTACACGCAGGCTTCAGTATGACCGACCAGGTGTTTCGATGCCTTTTAATTTACTGGAAGGTGGTTACCTTGGGTGGTGGAACTATTTATGCAGCGTTTGTAGACTTAAAGTCTGCATTTGATTTAGTTCCAAGAGCTAAGTTATGGGATGCACTAGGAACTTTGGGTATGCCACTTAATCTTTTGGAAATAGTAAAAAGACTACATGATGCAAATTTTGCACAGGTCAGGTGGGTTACTCAGGGGCAGGTTACTGAGAGATTTCCTGTCACCCGAGGTGTACGTCAGGGATGTGTACTAGCACTGACACTGTTTTTGTTATTTATCAATAGGGTCGTGCAGTACTTTGCTGAAACACCAACAGATGCCCCAGCCTTAGGTGGTACAAAGTTTCCGCTTCTCATCTTTGCGGATGACACCCTTATTCTTTCTAAAACTCAGAAGGGCCTCCAGACCGCACTAAACAAGTTCGAGGAATTTTGCCAACATAATGGCCTACTGGTCAACGTCTCCAAGACAACATTTATGGTGCTAACTAAATATAGGCCGTTGTCTGGTCATGTTAGCATGAATGGACATGGGTTAGAGCAGGTGAAAGTTATGACATACCTAAGGGTTGTATTGGAAAACAGGCTTAGATGGAAACCCCAGCTTGACGTACTTTCCCTAAAGTTTGCACAGCTGACAGGGTGCTTAATTAAGGAACAGAGATCTTCCCTGAAAAAAAGGATAGGTCCTGCGTTAAAAATATATAATGCTAAAATAAGTTCAGCAATCCTGTATGGTGCAGACTTATGGGCCTTTTCAGACCTTTCCTCGTTAGTCAGAGATCTAAATAAATTCCTTCGAAATTTGGTTGGTCTCCCCCAATCCAGAAATATGAAGCCCCTGTTATTTGAACTGGGTTGTCACTCTATTGATGATGTTGCCCGTTTTTGAACAGTAGCTCTGTGGAGGAGGATATGGACAACTCCGGAACTGGCACTTTTTGCCAATGAAATTTCGGACCTTCGATCCATAGTGGGATCAGGCAACCTCCCCTGATTTAGACAAGTAAGATCCCTATTGCTTTTCCCTCAAAAAAGGATTTCAAAGCACTTTATTGGGCTACAATAGGACAACAACTCATTACCCAGACAGACCCCACCTCTCAGACTGGTAGATTCTTGGTACATAAGCTCGACCCCTCCTTAGAGGATTACTGGGATATCATCACCAAGAGTGGTGATAGGAAGCTATATCACCAGTTTTGGGTCGGGTCGCATCCACTGAGATCATGTACTATTAAATGGCGTGGACAGCCTAACGAGTTTTGCCCATGGTGCAGGGATCCATAGGAGTCAATTGGCCATGTTTTCTTTGTCTGCCCCGCATATTTAGCCCCCCATGAGAAAATGGTTAAAACCAATCTGTATTAATATGAGAATACGGGTGGGGCTGGAGGCCTTATGTCTAATGAGGACCAACACAACAGATCCTGTGGCCATAGCCGTAGCAAGGTTTTTGGGGTGGTCGTGGATTATTAGAGCTAAGCACCCAACAGATAGTTGACTAATTGTATTATAACTGTGTATATATATCTCAGTACGTCTTTTAATCTAATCATGTTTTATTCATTGTTACACTACCATTTTTGTATGACATCTTTAGTTGATTTATTTAGAGATGTATTGTGTTAGGATTTAATTTTTGTGTTGAAATTTTTTTTTATTGCAATGTTTGACAGTTTTTATAAGGGTATTCACTGTATTATGTTTAGTGTTGTGTTTTTTATGCTGTCTTTTAATATGAAATATCTCGAAATAAAGACGTATGAACTGATCTAAACTGACCGGTTGAGAGACTGCTCTGAGCGTTTTGTCGAATGTGCTAAAAAATTTGACCAGGCCGCAGATGGCTTGAGGACAAGTGTCCGTTGGGAAAGAATCTATGACTGTCTGAATTGTAGGGGTCCTTGTTTGATCCATACTTGATGGAGGAGTTTCTGGCGATAGGAAATTAAAGCTGGGCACATACAAGGGAGACCGGTACATTTTCTCATGATTCCCCGCATAGTCGACACTTATTTGACGCTGAGCGCGGAACCAAAACAGTAAAAGGTCCAGGGATGAAAATAGTTCCATCCTGATGTGGCAATACTTGATTTTGAAATGGCCCACGAAAGCGTCTGCGAGATATTTTTGCATCTTGCTTTGTTATAACTTCTCTATATGAGACAGGCATGGTTTCTAGCCATCAGGGTCCGGCGGCCTTGCAGAAACGAAGCATTTACAATTGCTTTGTTTAATACCTTCTTAAAATTTTGGTGTGGAAGATTTTGGATACAAATTGCGGTTGCTGTTTTCAGTTTAGTGCTTTGTGCAAGGGTTTTCAAAGACTGAGAGATTGGGATCAGATGCCTCTTGTCAGATTAGATGTTTTAAAGTTCCTTCCTTGGCAGCACACGTGGCATGTAAGTATTTAAGAATACACGCTTTTTGTGCCAGGACTTGATAGTGTAACCAAAATTCTAGTCGAATATTAGCAGCTGCAGAATAATTTAGAAGTTTAAACAAATATCCTGAAGACTGGACTCTGGGATGTATTCAGAGAGGAGGCCAGCTTGCCGGAGATGGCTTCCGAGCCGTAAGCCAATGTGGGGATTTGTTGGGTTTTTACTATCTTCAACAATGGTTCTAGAGTGAGAGTCATTGTGTGATAAAGGATGGCTTGGAAAGCAAATTTTGGGGCTACCACCTTTGCTTTCTCATGAGTTAAGTGCCCTACCTTGTCGTCGAGCCAAACTCCAAGGTACTTGTAGCTGGGGGGTCTGGACAGTCTGTGCTTGTTAAGGTACCATGTTCCAGGTTTGTTCCTTTTCCCTCCAAATATCACAGCGTTGGTCTTCTCAATATTCACTGTCAAGCCGTTCATAGTGCTATGTACAGATAAGGTGTTTAGCATCCCTTCCAACCCCCTCACTGTTTGGCTCAAAAAAGCATAAAGAAGGGAGGTACTGGGTTGATGCCCCAGCTTTGGTGGATCACTGATAGTCGCATCAAGAGCAGGGACCAAATTGATGAAAAACAAGTTGAAGAGGACAGGTGCCAGAACGCATCCTTGTTTGACTCTGTTCTAGCATGATCTTGTTAGAGACAGTTAAGTTCTGATCTAATTTGACTCTGGCCCATGTTTCAGACTCGAGCAGTAGAATGCCTCAGAGTAATGGCTCTGGGATGCCCCAATGTTTTAATTTTTGCTAGAGAAGTTTGCATTGGACGTAAACGAAGGCCTTGCTAAAATCTATAAAACAGCTGTAAAGGAGTTGTTTTTTGCGTATCTGTTTTGAGACTAGCATCCTGATTGCCACAAGATAATCCTTGGTGCCCAGAAGGGGCGTAAAATCAGTCTGATTTAGAGAGAGCATATTAATTGAGCTTTCCCATGCTTCAAGGTCCTCCTGTAGTAAAGAAGCAAAGTATTTACCTTCAACATCTAAAAGGAGAATGAGGTGGTAACTTCTGGGTTCACCACTAAGCCTTTTTTATAGATGGGTTGCAAGACTGAACTTTTCCAAGAAAGTGATTGGTGTTTGTGATAAGGCAGGTGCTAAAAAGCCTTTCCATCTGTTGTGACCAGAATTCAATATCCTGTTTATAGACCGAGGCAGGGATCCCATTTGGACCAGGGGTGTTGTCTGCTCTACATTTTAAAATTAAAATAGCAATTCTTTTAGCCATGACTTGCGTTTGTTCATTAATATCCCTTTTCTTTCTAGAAATTTGGACAGTTGCAGAGAGTGAAACTTGACAATTTAGATCATTAGAATTAGTTTGGTACAGAGTGCCAATGTATTAAGACCAACAGTCTACAGTAACTTTGTTTCTGTTTTGTCGATAAGAGGCCTTTTCATTGTTTAGTCAATTTAAAATGCTCCAGAAGACTTTAGAGATTTTTTTTCGACAGGTCAGGAATTACTCTAGTTGTTTTGCTTCTTTGTGACTCTTTTTTGCATGCCAAATGGATCATTTATATGTCCTACGCAAGGTGTTAATTTCTTCTAAAAAGACAATATTTGATACAGTTTTTATCTTCCTAATCTTCAGTTGTAAAACACTTTTCTGTATTTTAAGGTCTTTTGCGAACCATGGCAGCATTGCAATAGATCTTACAGGTCCAGGAGCCCACTTGGACCTCTGAGTGTAAGTAAG
Organism: Lissotriton vulgaris; assembly: GCF_964263255.1. Lineage (NCBI taxonomy): Eukaryota > Metazoa > Chordata > Amphibia > Caudata > Salamandridae > Lissotriton > Lissotriton vulgaris. The sequence continues at coordinate 501,558,856 of NC_141685.1, forward strand.
AGTTAGAAGAAGTTGGTACACAAATGATTTCCAGGCTTCAGTTGTATGGGCTCATAGAAGAATCTGACTGTGAAGTGTAGTTTTCCAACGTTAGTATTTCATAGCAATGTCCGTAGACCGTTTGGTACGTTTCCAGTTCTGAAGTGGATTCCTCGAACCAATCATCTCTAGTTTCTCCAGTGCATTGATCTGATGGTCTAAAGACAGCCGCTGGGGCATTTAATCACTTTCAAAATGTGTTCAGATTGCAAAGGTTTTTATGTGGCTTATAAACGAAATTGAGCAAAACCTTTAATCCAGGATCGTCTGGCAATTTTGTGTAAAATGTGTGAAATGGGCTGGCAGCTCGTCCAAACAGCGCCCGTTAAGCATGCGCAAATAAATGCCCTGTAAAGTGTCTAGCAGAGCTTGTCCTGAGGAGTGAGACCTTTGAGGTGGATAGATCTGAGAATCTTTTAGCCTCAGAGAGTCAACTAAAGCTTAGCAGGATTTCGTTGCAGATTGTGCGTTAAGTATGAACTGAAATCTCTGGTCAGCAGTAAATGATCGTTTGGATAGGTTAATTAGATGTCTGGAATTAGAAGCTCTAAATCCTTGATCTTATGCTTCTTTTCACAAGCTGTTGGAAGTATATAGACATTTAATAACATTACTCTGACTGCGGCGGAGTCTTCACCCCAGTTTTTGATTACCACGCATAGACAGTTGCGATTACTGCTGAGGTGAAGAGAGGTATCAAAGGACCAGAGAAGGGATAAATAAATGGATAAACTGCCCATAGCGTGTCCCTTGGTAGATTGTTGGATGGCTGTAGCGAAGAACTCGTGGTAGCCTTCAATCAGAGTCTCTTCTTCGGACCATGATTCCTGGATGCATATAATATCGTGTGATGTTAAAAATGATTTTGCATCTGGATCACTTAAGATATTTTTAAGGCCATCTACGTTCCAGGACAATACGCTCATAGGTTTGGGCACTCTCTTCATGTTCAGTACTAATGATAGTTCCTTTTTATGATTAAGTCATTCAGGCGAGGGACCTACCAAAGGTCTTCTTGTTGGTTTCTCAGGGATGGTGATGCGAATTTATAGAGTCTTCCTTCGTGTGGGTTGGTGGAAATGATCAAGCCTTGTTTAATATTATTCGTAGTTGAGAAGAGAGGCATGACTGGGTTTCTAAGGATTGCTGTAGTACATGGCATTTGATGATGCTTATTACAGATGTTATTTGTCGATGGATCACAAGCGGCCGGGTTTGAGCAACATTGTACGTCTTGCTGGGAGAATACACAGGCATATCAGGGTTTCCAAGGCAATGTGGTCAAGATCCCCCTTTCCTCTGAAAGAGTATTATTTTCCTATATAGTGTTAACTGCTGCTTGGGTGGTCCATGTCACAGCTGTTGATTCCTTTTGGGAAAATTGGGTTGAAGGGAAAAACTAAATACTCTTGATGTCTGTGGAGTTTAGATGAGCAGATAAGAGTTTGAATATGTCCCCCCTGTTCAGGATATCGTTAGAACCTTTGGAAATATACTCTGGATTGAAAATTGTTGTTAAATTGGCTTACAATGACAATGTATATTTGTATTAATGGGCCATGGAAGCGTTAAGCAGGGGGGTCGTTGAAACCACCTGTTGGGTGCCTATTGTTCCATTTTCCTGTTGTTTACTTGAGTGTTGCTGCAGCCTTTGAGGGACTGGCTGATCCTATATGGAGCTTTCCTGGCTTTTATTCATGGAGAACTGGTCCCATGTGAGATTTGGCCAGATTTATATTTTGGTGAAGGGGGAGCCGGGGGACCTTCTTTGATAAGTGATTGCTGATTGATGAGTGTCCATTGGTGGCCTGAGGCTCTTGTAGCAGAGAATCTTGAGGGGTCGTGAGAATTAGAGCAAGGCTCACTGTAGAATCCAGTAAGTGTTTCATAGCAGCAGCTGGTGATGTGCTAAAGTTAGAAGAACGCTCAATGAATTTTTCAGTGTCCCCACCCTGTAGGAGCTTGGGTGTGTCAAAGATGTTGGTGGGCTCTCTTTTTACAGGGGGAAGAAGTTCTTTATCTTAGCCACATGCTCAGCCGCCTTCTGGATGCTATCTTGCTTTTTGTTCTGTTTTCTTTTTCGTTTTGTTAATTGATCAAGATGGGTGATTGAGTCGCAGTTGTTTTCAGGATCCACCCCATGTGATGCCTTAAATATTGGGATTACTTGGTGGTTTACATCTGAGAGCATATGAAGATTCGATGTGTCAATGATAATTTGAGAGATTGGCTTCTGGGGTGCAGAATCGGTTTCTGCTTCAATGTCTTTCATGTGAAGATTCGATGTGTCATTGGTTGTTTGGAGTCTTAGGCTTTGGGGTACGGGATGAATTGCCACTTTGATGTCTTTCGTGTTGTTCATTGGCCCTTGTGATTTAGGATGCAGCGTGGGTGTCAGCATTTGGCTCGAAGGCACTAGGCATGATTGCTTTCTTGAAACCATGGACGGTACGAGGATGGGTTGAGCAGTCTTGTTCTTGTCAATCAGGTTGAATTCCTAGAGTAAGTCGCTTACTATTACTGGCAAGGTAAACAGTTTATCTAGCAAAATTACACAGACACAGTCTTGGGTGTTTTATTTGCTGGCATTTGATGGTGTCAGATTACTACAGTTCTGAGGGTTTGATAGCTATTCGTGGTGTTCAGACGCTCAACGCATGTGTCAATAGATGATGTAATCTAAGCTAGTTTATCTAACAGGGAAATTTGGATATAAAATTTGTTTAATTGGAAGTCCAATGGTCTGACTGTAGCTTCTAAAGTGCTTAACAATTGCTGCCAAGTTCTTATATCAAAAAGTGAGTCTGAACTGTCATTTTGAGATTGCCGATTCAATGCGTAAACTGCTAATAAATGATAATTCACGAGAATGAGAGGCTAGGGAAGGAGAGATGGAATAGTTCTCAGGGGAAGTTGATGACCTAAAAGCAGACAGGTTGGAATTTGTGAAAGGTACTGCAAGTTGTTGAAAACGGGTTTTTTGCGATTTCTTGCATAAAGAAGCAGATGGTTGGCCACCCTCAGGTACAACATACACAGGTGTGGTAATTTAAATGCAGTTTCTGGAGACCACAATGTTTTTTTGCAGTGTCGAGTACATAGCTGTATTTAAACAGGCCTGTGATAGATAACTAGTTTGATGAGAATTTTGCGATTGTTTTATGAGGAATTTAGGAGAGTCTGGGTAGCTGGAAATCTGTTGTTTCATTCAAAGATGCCAGAGGAAGGTGAAAAGGAGGTTATAAATCTGTTACATTTCAATGTAAGCCAACTGAGTGTGTTGCATCAATTGTGGTGAAGTATAAGTAGGTTGATTTGTGGCTTTTTCTGGAGTACCTGTAGGATCACCGGAGATTGTAGAGTCAAGAGCATTTATCTGACCTCTTCTGCTGATGGATAAAGTATAGTGATTTAATCTTTCATGAAAGAATATTTTCATGGCTTATTTTTTTGGAGTTTAGGCCATGAGTCAAATGCGCTAGATGCATGCACTGGAGGTGGTGTTGTCAATAGTTTTCCCTTTGCTAATATTGGTAAAATGGCTGTCCGGGTGTTGTGTTCCAGCATGGGCATCATAGGTTGGAACGAGGTACTTTGGTGGGTTTTTTTCACTGCGGGATGTTGTGTGTCTCTCTGGTTCTCCATGACCTCATTGTTTACAGAAAAATATTTCAATATAGAAATATTCGAGTGTTTGAAACTAAATTATGAGTGCTTGTTGACTTCTCACACAGATTCTATAACAGGGAGCAGCAGCACTTTTGCGCTTATTTTTCTTCTTACTTTTAGTTACAGAGCCTTGATGAAAGGGTGGTGCTTCTGCGAGGTATATTGCCAATGCTGCACCATTATTGTAGGCTATATGGCTTGGCTGGTGGGCAATCTAGTAGCAAACAAGCTGGAAGCCTAGCCCTCTGCACTAAGGGGTGTGCTGGTGTAGCTTGCTAAAAGCTGTAGGCGTGAGCGGGACCCACTGAGATGCCCTCACAAGCCGCACCCAGTCCAAGCTGGACCCCTTCTGTGATGGGGTCTCGAGGCTCACACTCTCTGGTGGCCGACCTTCTAATCAAGTATTTTCTATAGAATACATAATGGTCCAAGAAATAAACTGATATATAGTGTCTAACTCCTGACCACTTTCATTTTTTTTATCTTAGTGTTAGGTGGTGCCATAGCTTGTTTCGGGTTACCATCCAAATTCATGGCAGAAGGAAGTGGGCCTGACAAACTTTTAGGAATGCCCTCTTCCACAACAGAAATAGGTGCAATGAATTTGAAGGTTTATCCCATAATATTCCTGAACTGATATGTCTAGAGCTAAAGGATTGTAAATAACTCTAAGAGAGACCTGTGCAGGAAAAATTGGGCTATGGTCAGGGAAGAACGAGAAGCCATAACACATCTGCAGTCTGTCTGGGTAACTTCTAGACTGAGATGGCCCTAAGACGGACAGTAGTATAACAGCATTACAAGTATGAATATTACCCAGTGACGCTTGCCACTGGGTAGTTATAGTTAGAACTTTGTTTTGACAGGTAAACAATTTTTTTGTTTGTTAATATCTGTGGAACCATTTGAGGAATCTTCAAGAGAGTTTCTGAAAATTAGTTCATCCACCTCAGGTTTTGGGTTGAGCCATCAAGTGGGGGCCAAGAAAGGGGAATACAAATTCGTTTTCCCCATGCAATTTTCCAAAGGAAATTTGAACAGCGATACCAGAAAAATAGCTGAATGGAATTACACCATATTTCTCTGTAAACTAGACATTGGCCACCAAAGTGTGTCTTTTGTGATTTGGTGTAAGTCCAGTAAGTCGTGTTTGAGAAATTAAGGTTTAAAATGTATGTATATATCACACAGTCATAGGGTGTGGACAGCAGGAGTTAGGCACCCACTGGAGTTGGGTGCAGGGTCTGACCCCACACTCCACATGGTAAAGGACATCTTACTATACGTAAAAAAACATAGATATTCCTTGAAAAAAACAAAGGTTAAAGTGAGGTTATAGTTAACAATTATATTAATATCATACTTTACATGGAAAGTAATAGAAATTCAATGAAAAACAAAGGTTTAAGGAACAATATAGTTTGGTTATTAAAATGTCAGTTAAAGCATACCATTTTAAATTAACAAAACCATTGATATTCACCAGTTACAGTCATCTCAAGTAATTATAACTCAAACCTTAAAGTACATGTAACTCGCACTGTCACCATGCACTGCTAAATACTAATTACAGTGATAACATCAATGTAAAATCCAATATGGCATCATTGCTGACATCAGTGTGCATGGTTGGGGCGCAAGTTATAGTTATTTAAAATAACTACAATTTATACATTTCAGTGGTTTTGTTTGTTCAAAACTGTATGTTTTATTTGACATTTTCACCTAATTTGAATGCCTCTCTAATATTTGGTTTCTTCATTCAATATATAAAAGCAGTGGGCCTATTTGATTTATCAAGAGGTCAATACATCAATATATGTAAGGCAGACCTACTAGCTTTGTCAATAACAATAATCGTAAATGTCATAAATTCACACATTGCAAAGTTGAATAATTGTGTATGTCTCATATTATTTTAATAAATACTTTTAATAGAAACATGAAGCATGTGTTTGAAGCTTTTTACAAAACAAAATGAAAGTCACCAACAGCAACCATAGAACCACCCACAAGGGGCTTTTAACTCCTTCTGAAGAGCATAGAGTAATGGTTTAAACATTGGGGGGGGGGGCTGCTGCAGTCTCTACAACTCCTCACAACATAACAAAATGGTTTGTGGTGCCTCTGCCCCTTCTAGGGGCACCATGAGAAATACAATTACTATTTAAAATGTTTAGGGCATTATGGGCTGCTCCTTGGCAAGAGCATTGAATAATATCACTCATGCATTATTCATTTATCGTGTGTGCTGAAATTTTGTTCAAACACTGGAAGCCCTGGTGTCCACCCAGGTTGCCAAAACAAAGGTATGTGTTGAGTTCCACAGGGGGAGCCCCAGGGCCCCTGCTGACTTCACTTAGAATAATGGTGGGTGCTTCAGTGCCGACCTGTGCCACTCACAATGTGTGCATCCATTGGGGCACCCAAGGGGGCCCCAAGGCCCACGGCCCCTGCAGCTTCCCACCAGCACCCCATCAGGGTGCTGGCAGGAGCTGGCTCCATTCTTCTTTACTCTTTTCCATCCAGACAGGAGCAGCTGTTTTCACTGTTTCAATCCAGGCAGGAGCAAAGTTGTGTTTTCTGCCCATGGGAGTTTGGGCAGGGCATGCCTGCACTCCACCGGGCAGAAAACATCAGTGGCCTGAATAATGGAGTTCCCAGGACATCCCTCCCCAAGGGATGTGCTTCCTGAGGCTGATCTATGGCATGGAGAGGGGGACTGCACGACCCACGCTACTTCCCTAATAATTTGATCTGCCCCATGGGGTGGGGTTCCCGGAGCCTCCTAGAAGTTCAGGGAAGAATGCTGCATGCCTGTTTCCTCTAATAATGTATATGACCCATGGGGTGTGGGGTCCATTGGGCCTTTTAGAGGTTTGGGGAGAGAGGGCTGTTACCCCTCCATTTACTATCAAAGCTTCCCAAGGAATTGGGTTCCAGGGGCCTCAAGGAGGTTCAGGAAGGGTGCCGCACGCCCCTCCCCGGTCCCCAAAATGAACCAATGCGCCACCACCTGCGCTTTAAAAAAAAAAGTTTACCACAGATTAGAGGGTCCAATGCTAATTTGTCGTTAATTGTTTAAGCAAAATAGTTTTTGGCCCCTGGGGAGACCTTCTGTAACTCCTCCACCAGTCCTAGAGAGACGGGGTATCCCTACACTGCCTCCTTATATAATTTATTATACTTATTTATAGGACAGTGGACTCAGTCTATGAGTCTTAAAATGGCTGCTTCCATCTCTTTGTTGATGTGGTGGCAGCCAATCAGATTTTATCTCAAGATGGATTGCCGCAGTGGAACCTCTGCAGTGTGAAATATTTAAAATTTTAACCTCAATTTCTCAAAAACGACTATACGGATTTACACCAAATCACAAAAAGCACGCTTTCTGGACTTAAATCTAGCTTTTTGCCTAATTTGGAGTAATTCCATTAATCTGAAGCCCATGCTTAGTAGATTATGCACATTGAGTGCAGTTCCATTCCAATGACCATGAGATGTACCTATTCCTCAACTCCTCAATGTGTATACCTAATAGACATGCATAGTGGATTCTGTAGAATTTATCAACAGGCGTATCTTTTGAAGCCAAATAGTTTCATTGAAAGCTGATTGTTGAAGGAGAGTTATAGTTAAATGCTCGGGCTGTGAACTCTTAAAACTGAAGACGTCCCCCTAAAAAACTTCATTTAAAGTTACATTATAGTTATACATTTTTTGTTTAAAACACTGAAATTCTGTGCTTGTGATCTTACAAAACATTTCACAAATTATATCATTGATGGCCTCACTGGTGACTTCGCATTTCCCATCACCTTTGACATCAACAAAGCAGCTTGTCGCGGACACTGTAGTGCTCAACCATTAGATTAAAGCATTCACCAAACTAAACATCCTGGGGTAGTCGGAAGGCCTTTGGACAGACCCTGATGGTAATGGGAAAGGGTGGTAAAGCCACAGAGTACTTCTGTGACACTAGGTGGCCTTTGGATGCAGCGCCTGTGTTTTGGCCCGTTCTGCACTTGGGAGGAAGGGAAACACTGAGGCCATAGTCTACTTTGGCCATGTGGTGTTTACTCTGGATACATGGCCTGGCCAAAAGACAGGCCCTAAATTCAGTTTTCCAACCTCAGCCATCTGCTATTCCCAGTAATCTGTGAGCCCTGGAATAAGTGCTCCTACTTCCAGCGCACATTGAACATAGGCTTCCGACATACATCAATGAATATTAGATGTACAGCTTATCATTTGACTAAACCATGCTCTGGAGACCCAGATCAACTCATTGGACACAGCTTTTGGCCATGCTCATTGAACTCCTGGTGGAAGCATTGCAAGAGGCTCCTTCCCCCAATAATCTGCTGAGCATAATCTTTGGACATTGTCACTTCGGCTGTTGATGCAACCCGGTGGGCAAGTTAAAAAGGTCAAAATGTTCAGAATACTAGCCTCGCCTTTCACAATGGCCCTGGTACTGCACCATTTCCTCCGTTGTCCATCGGAATCGTGGGTGAAGTCTGGGCAACATTTCATTGCAGTTATTGTTATATTTAAACATTTATTAGCTGCAGTATTAAATCTCTTTTCAGCATTTGACCAGGCTTGCACCTTAGATTCATCAGTTCTGCCTCACAGGCACATGTGCTGTCAGCAGCAGTATTATGAACTGGGTATGGGAGGATCAGCCATACATTTATAAAAATTGCAACATACATATGTGAAGGACCGAGATAGGGGAACGACCCACTGGTCCCCAAGAAAAACCAGAGCAGAACCATGAGAGAAGTGACGCATGTGCCCATCAAAGCATTTGATGAAAGTCCTAAAGGCACCCTCCGTCTCTTCTGCAGCACTGCCGAGAAATGTATGTAATGTAGAAAACACGATGTTTTACTGTGTCAAAGGCTGTCCAAAACTCATGAATACGCAGTCAAATGTGCTCATTAATTTATAAACTACGGTAGCATTGAGCCCGCAAAAGCACGAACAATTCATTTATTCCACTAAGAGCCCTTTTTTGGATGTTACCTTATAATAAGCTTTTAGAAACGTGTTTTAATTGAGCCCTTGGCAACTGTTCATTAGGTAGAACCTCATTGTAATTCTGAGTGTTTTGCGAGCGTGATAAAACATTTTATATTAATAGGTTTCATTCCTAATTAAATATTCATGGTTGGCCTATGGTCCTGAAGAACCTCTTCCTATTCCCCCACGTGACCCGATCAGACACCAGAGGGTGCATCTCTTAACAAGCCCAGGTGGCAGTGAAGACCTACTTTACCACATTGTATTACGAAAAGTGAAAAAATGGATATGAATAGTTTATTTTATGTGTTATTCCTTTTCACATATAAACATGGAATAATTATTCGATTAAATAAATAGATAAATATAACTTATTTTCTCACGCCCCCCAGTTTATACCACTTCAGGGATCCTAGTAAATGCAAATATACTTTTAAGTCATGGAGATGTGTCTAAAAAAATCTCCTATTTTTAGTTTGAAAGAGTTTGAATGACTATTGATCATCTCATCTATGGCTCTAATTCCAAATACATAAGGGGTTATTTGCTAAGAGTTGCAAAGAAGAATGCGCGGTGCCCTGGTTTTTTTTTAATGGTGTGTCTGTATGCGGTATTTCCATGCAATTGTAAGTAAATCGAGGCAGTGCTTTGCTATATTGGAACACCTGTGTGAAACCTTACAATTAACCCCTTTAACTTGCTGATCTGAACAGAAATGTTCACAACTTTTTCGGATTGATTTAGGAAACTAAGACACATTTTGTAGATCTGCATTTTTCTTTCGAGGCATATCTTAAACAATATAATACATTCCTGTGTGTTTTTTACATAAGGTTTCAATTACACATCTTATTAAATGAAGGTACAATTAGAAAAGACAAAGATATTAATAATTCCATATATTTCGCTTTTCAGCTCAGATGAAGCCTTTGGCAAAGTGAACTTAAATTATCGCACAGAGAATGGACTCTCTCTTCTTCATTTATGCAGCGCCTGCGGTGGTGAGTATTTTAATTATATTTTGGTTGTATTTATTTATTTGGACATACTGTTTGATTATTTATTTTGCATGAAATGAGTTGCAAGATTATTACCAATGCAAACAGTAAAAGCTGCATGGTGAATAGAACTTGAAATATTGGGCGACTGAGTGGCTGAATGGCGAAGGGATTTAAATTGGATTTAAAATGGGTCAGGGAAGACGAGTTACTTGAAAATGGTGACCTGGCTGGGCAAGAACTGATTCCACCTTGAGAACTGTCGTGTTTAAAGAGGTGGATCATCAAGGCAGTCTTGAATTTGAAGAGAGAGGACATTTTAGGCATCAATTTTGGGTATTTTGACAGTCAAAGTATTCAGTATGAACAGGTCCTTAGGGTAAATTATCTGTAATAGGAGGAGGCAGAGACAGGTTTAGGCACCCTATGAAGGCTGAGGATGGCGGAGGATAATCTTTTTTTTGAAATGCCAGGTAACGTTTTGAAGAACGTTTTGTGGGGGAGAACCCGGGACAGAAACCTTTTGTCACTGCGGCCATTGTAATAGAAAGGGTTAAAGGGTTGCTCCTTCCATTTGACTCTTTGCCACATATTGCCTTTGTCCGGGCATTGCAAGGCTGACTTAATGAAACCCTCTTTAAAATGGTTAATTGGTATGTTAGAGTTGCCTGTGAGTCCCTAGTATATAGTACAAATTGCACCCAGGGCCTGTATGTTAAATATCATTAGTGGACTGCACAGGAGCGGCTTGTATCGGGGAAAATAGGTGGGACGGGGAAGGAAGAGAGAACCAGGGGGGTGCGGACAGGGTTGATAGAGACAAACAGAAAAGGAATAAAATAAAACTTACTTGCTGCCCTGCTACCCTCCAGCATTAGGTTGAGCTCTTGTGCTCCTCTTCACTGCAGGTGGTTCCAGGCATCCAGCCTGCACTGCGGTCAATCCTGAAGCTGCTCTCATGTGAAAGAAGCTTCATGATTGGCCTGAGTGCAGAGGATTTGCACTCCAGGACATACTGGGAGTCTGTGCCTGCTCTCTCTCCAACTCAGCAATGCAGCTGGGTTGGAGAGAGCTTCACTACGCATGTGGGTTTGGCCAGCTTTGGACAACTGGCCAAACCCACATGTCCGGTAAAGGCAGTGCCCAGCACTCCCCACCCAGCCTGTCACCACCCTATCCCCGCCCCTAAGCCTTGGCACCGGGAAAAATTAAACAATATATTTAAACCAATTTTATTTTTCACCATTTTTAAGTAAACCCATTTTATTTGTCACAGTTTAAGTAAATCCATTTTATTTTTCACCTTTTTAAGTGCTGGCAGGGGGGATGACGCTCTTCGACCACAGCGGAGGAGCTGCCGCTAGGACTCCAGCACCTCTTGTGCCACCCAATATATTCACTATGGTCACAGTGCAAAAACTAACTGTATCAGTGTCAAAACTGCAATGCCACTTGTCCAGATAAACACTGTGACAGGTCAAAACCTTATTTTTAAATAGGAGTAAGTAATCCCTATGCAGGCCTTATAACCTATAATGCATTATGCTATTTTCAAGCAAGGCATGTAGAAAAGTTTTGTTAAAATGTCCTTACAATGACTTGTCCCCAAAAGGTATTTTCACTGTGGATAGGCTGGTTGGTCAATACAGTAACACTGGGAAGCAATATTGAGTTTTGTCTCTGCTATCTCAGGGTAAGGACCAGCTAGAAAGTAGGCACGGGCAGTAATCTCTGCCCATGGAGTTTAAGCACTCCGTGCTTGGCTTGGAATGTGAAGTTTAGCAAAAACTCAGCCGGCTGCTTCATAGTAGAGTTTACTGGCACCCACACTTAAAAGATTATTGCATGATTTTGATCATTAAAATCGTGTACCTGTAAACCAAGCACTGAGTGAACAAGTTAATCATGTGTGAAAACTTTTACATTTTGCAAACCATCCCCGAATGCATTGAAAGGCACATGTTCATTGTGCGCGCCTCATTGTGTTTTGTGAGGTTTAGTCACGCTCTGCAGATTCTAATATAACTAAACGCCATTCAACGCTATTAGTCCTGTATGCACCAGTGCTACTACTGCTATATGAAGGATATTGAGACAGCACTGATAGGTGACCGAGCACTGGTTCTCGGGAGTATTCTGGACCTTTGTCCCTGGCACGCGTCCCGGAGGTCAGTTTCTAATTGCAGGCAGAGAGCAGCGACTGCCCGGTCTCAAGTTACGAGGGTTAGGTTATCCTGGGCATTATTGGGTTTACAAGGCTACGGCTCACTCTGTTGGGCCCCTAGGGACCATTGCTACTTCAGCTTTAGCCCCAGGGCCAGGCTGACGTGTCAATCATGTCAGCGGGGACTTCTGAAAAATGCCAGGACAGACCTGCATGTCTTTTCAATTGCTGGCATTTTTGGACTGCATGAGGGATGGGGTGGAGGGATCGAGGGGGGGGGGGGGGTTGCAGTGTTTTGAACTTGGGAGTTACTGCTCAGACTGACATGCGGGGCACCTAGAGGCAATCCATTTGCCCTCAAGGCGCAAAAGAGCCTCCCGGTCTGCCCTGCTGTTTTTCGGACGTCGCAGCGGACATCACAGCAGTCTGGCCCTGGGGATATGGCTGCAAATAAACACATCTTCGGATGAGGTAAGATCGCACTGGAGCAGCGGCCTACAAGAGGGGGCACTCAGGTCTTACTTTACTCATCTAAGACTCGTCAATTTGTACTAGTTTGAATCCCGGTGCTGCTGGAGAAGATATTATTAAAACTGTTTGCATTGCTGGTCCAACTCTCCTTGCATTCCCAACGGTATTGATTCTAACAAGGAGTATTTCAAATGCAGTGTCATACACTATAGAATGCTGTCCAGATTCCAAAAATATTTGTTCAACTTCTCTGGACTGGAAAACACTAATGCTCCTTCAGAAAGTGGATTTGGTGTTTTTCCAGGTTGATGAATGAATTCAGCTCCCTCCTCAAACATACCGTTTCTAATCCTAGAAAATCTATTTCAAACAGCTGGAAGAAAAAAGAAATAAGCTTTGGAAAAACATTTTTTTACACTTTGCAGTCTCAGCTATTGAGGTTACGATAGGTGAAACTCAGTGGAATATCACAGAGTTTTTTTAGTAACTCTGCAGAATTCCATGGAATTCAACTCCACAAACTCCGACCACCTACTAGAACTATGATGCAATAGATCTTTTAATATGTATTGAAAGCCAAAATTCATGATGAAGTAAGGTTTTTGATACCTGTTAATAAAAAGTAACTCTTAGAATGTTACCTTTTCCCTGCCTAAAACCTCTGCTGGCTAATTCGCATTAGATTTCAGCTGCAGCCCTTTGAGTGTTAAAGCCCTTAAAGAGATGTGAAAATTGCTTTCTGAGAAGAGACAAAAGCCTAGGTGTTGAAAAGTGTTTTGTTCCCCTCGCAGAATAACAATTGTGGCTGTGCCCAGAAGCTTAATATTCTTCAAAGCTGCCTCCCCTGTCACAGGCAAGGGACCTACCTAAGAACTGGGGTGGAGTTACCACAGAGGGGGATTGTTCATTACCCTGGCCACATCTCTGTGTGAACACACAGGCTCTGCAGACCGAAAGGGAGAAGCGTTTCACCATCTTGGAATTAGTGAGAGGCACAGTGGGATTTTTTCCAGTAGGGAAAACAGAAACTGCTGAAAATGTGGGTAGGGCTACCGCTGTGAACATTTCATTCAATTGGTTATGGAGGGGCCAGGAATCATCTACCCACAAGCTAATGTCCAGTAGCATCTAAGACATATTCAGTAACTTCCCCTTACAAAGGGAAGTTTCTAAGTCTAAATAACTCTAGATAATGGTATTTTGGCTTCCAAGCTGGCTTTCAAAGTAACAAATCCAAAACCCCGTAGAAGGGTCCGCCTTCTCACTTTCAAGACAACCTACTTTCAAGACAAAAAACCTGAGGGTAACCCCCTCAAAGTCACTTTTCTTCTTTTTATAACACAGATTCCACTTCGTCACTGGGAAATTATGCTTGCTTAAGTTCATAGTGGGACACAATATGCCAAAGTTTTTTACCTCCTAATAGTAAACACCTACATACTCCCGGGGTCTGCTTTAACCCCTTCGCTGCGGGGCTAATCCCCCCGTGGCGCGGGGGGAGGGGGGCCGCGCACAGCGCCGCTGTGCTGATGACGAGCCCAGGCTCGTCATGCAGCACGGTGCTCGTGTGCTGGTGATGAGCCTGGGCTCGTCATGAGCCCGCCCGCGCAATGGAACGCTCAGCACAGCGGGGGAATTATACCCGCCTGTGAGCGTTCCACAGCTCATGACGAGCCCAGGCTCGTCACCAGCACACGAGCACCGTGCTGCATGACGAGCCTGGGCTCGTCATCAGCACTGAAGTGGTTAAGTTCATTTGTTTATTTATAACAGCCATCACAGCTGCCACTTCAGGAATATAAAAGGTAAGTTCTGAATACAAGTTAGGTATACGATTACTTTTTGTACTACTGAAAAATAGCACAATAACGCGTTGTATTTCAAAGCGTGTGGCTATGTTGTAACCCTATAGCTTTTGGGCTGACAGCCCTATCACTTATCTGACAACGCAGGCTTACAATGCGCCAAAGGTTGTCATCTCATTTGCACATATCACACTGAATTCAGCTGAAGAACCTAGGTAAATAATACTTGCTAAGTTTGATAATGAACAGAAAACAAGAAATGTTGTGGTTCAGCCACAAGCAATTTTCAAACCTAAAGCGGATCAGACTGCTCACTTCATCTAAGTGGAAATGCCCAAAAAATGTAGAGATAGCAATGAGGCATTGCTGAACAATACGACAACAACTGGTTCAGTGTACCAGCCATTTTTTGTCGCAAAGCCTTTGTACAAAGGTCGCATGGCAAATACGATCTCGCAAAATGTCTTAACAAAGGATTCCGATTTAGCAAAGGGAGAAGTCACAAAAGGGATGTCTTCCTCATCCTACAGAATAGCAATGGAATGCATTAATTGTGTTTCAAAACATTTATCTGATATCATCTCCTTGAAGGGTATGATGTCACATTTACAAAGAGGAAGTTGTTCCTGTAGGATAACTTTCACCTTGTGAATGTGTGGACTTAGTTGTTGGGAAATTAGACCTTGGCCCAGGGGACCATGGCATGCTAACCCCAATATCGTTGACTGAATGCCAATATTTTTTAAACAAGGCTCTGTTACTTTAAGGGGCGGGGATGGTTTATAAAAATGTTACTATTCTGTGAATGCAGGCACGTAGGTCTTCTGACCCTAGTAAACCTCCAAGCTTGCATTCAAAGCCATTCACATGGAATTATAAAAGAAGCCTTTCCTTATAAACACTGTTGAGGTAGGAGCTTTTGCAGTTCTCTTCTGTTGGCCCTAGCCCTTTCTGCACGGTCTCCCCCAAAATTTGTACCTTCACTCCTTCTGTTTTCTGAAGCCGTTTTGGTTTTCTTTTATGACTCTGTGCACTTTACCAGTGCTTACCAGTACTAAAGGGCCTGTGCTCTCCTGTAAACTGGTGAAATTGGCTTACATCCAATTGGCACATTTAAGTTACCTGTAAGCCCCTAGCAAATTGGTACACTATATACCCAGGGCTGATAAATAAATGCTACTATTGGCCCAGCTATATAAACAAAGTCCGCTGTGGGTGACTTTCTAGTGAATGGGTCACCCACTATACATCTTACGGGAAGACCACCCATCAATGTATTATTCAAGCAGTCCAGTAGCAAGTCCTCAATTGGATTGCATTCACAAAAACACTCAGACTGAACAGGTATCTGTTGCTGATATATATTATCCAATATGCAAATGGAAGTACAACTTAATGCACAAAAAGTGCAAACGACGCAGTGCTTAGGTGAGTGCATGTAATATATAAAAAAGACACAATAAATTCTCCCTGGTTCATTACACAGTTTTTTAACAAGTCTGAGCATACAATGTTACACAATGCTGATCATAAATGATCTGAGATCCAAGAGAGATACATGTCGACATGTCAACTCCGTTCAACTGAAAGGGTCTCTTCAGGACCAAGCCGCATGGCTCAGTACTTGCATATATTGGGAGCCCGAAACCTAGCATTTCGTACGTTTGTGTGCATCACAAGTATATGTAAATTGCTGTTCCAAAAGGCCATGAATGCCTAATTAAACCTCTCACCAATGAGGAGTACATATGTAGCGTATAAACTCGTCAAATCCCATGACCTAACAATCAGTAGGACTCCTCAATGGGTAATAACATCCTATGGTGTGAAATGGTACTAGATTAATGCTCTGTAGGATTGTGCATGTGAGCTAATTGTCCTACTCACCAGGCAGCTCAAAGTGGCTATGTCACATTCATTCAATAGTTAACAAATAAATAGGCCTATCACATCTATGATAATCCGGCTCTAATCAGTGTCCACCACTGGTCCATGTCCAGACGTGTTCATAAAAGGACTTCTATCATTGTGTTGTTTAATAATAAGTCAGTGGTACATGCTGCTTGTGAATCCATGATCGATATGATAAGTGTAACTGGTGTGACCACGTATCTCAATATGGGTCGGGTCCCCTCTGTACACCTCAGTCTACTACACTATGAGGATTCCTCCTTCATGGCAAACTGGACTCTTCATGCTGAACTTTAAAATGTATCTTTTTCAGTGAGACTAACCTGGTCCCTGTACCTGGCTGGGCTCCATTACGGTTGGTCTGAACTTGTGACTCTCACCCAGTCTCTCACGACCAGATGACCGCGAGTGGTGCTTTGTGCTTTTAGGCTCTACACTTACCTCAAATCTTTGAATTTGCATATCTCTGGTTCTACTGTTTGGGTTTTTGTAATTTTGGTGTCTTACATTTTACTTCATTTTTCTAATAGGTGTATGATTGTTTTGTGTTGTGTATTCATTTTATTGCTGTTTGAGTGCTGCATAAATACTTTACAACTTGCCTCTTAATTAAGTCTGACTGCTTTTGTTTCAAGCTACAAGAGGTTTAATAACAGGTGAATTTAATGACTTTTTGTGGTTCACTCTGACAAGGATTGTGACTGATGCTTTAGAAGGGCTCACACCCTCTTCAACAAACAACAACACAGATTCTAACACCTTTAGATGGGCATTTTGCAATGTGACTAACAAGTAGATCACTTAGATCACAAAACTAAGGAATAGTTGCCTACTAGGGGCCGTAATATACATGGAGTGCATTTTTCTTCAATGTGCTGAGTGCACATTTTAAAAAGTATGCCTGGCGCCATGAAGGAAAATACACCGTATTATGATGAATTCACTGCCTCCAGGGCATCCGCGAACTCGCTCTTCCCCCAGGGTAGCACATTCATGCGAAAAATGGAGCGGCTGCTTTAAAGCCGCTCTTTGTTTTCACAGTGCAGGCGGCAACCCGCCTGGACTTTGAAGGGGAATAGAGATGCCTTGCAGGCTGGTGCAGTGAGTGACTGTACCCACCTCCTTCACTGCACCCGCCTGCAAAGGGATGTCTGGGGGTTTTTGGGACCCCTTTCCCCCTACTAGAAAGGTAGGGGCACACTGACACACTGACAGTGCGCCACCTTTTAGTGCACCTCTTGTGAGCTTCTTTGCCTTTGCGCCCGCATCTGAATTATGGCACTGAGGCAAAGGAATTCCCTCATTAGTATGGGGCACACCCCCATGCAAATGAGGGAAAGCACTTTGAAGATTGCGCTGATGCTTTATGTGTGCCAGTGCTATCGGTATAACAGAAGGGGCCACACAAGCGTCTACGGCCCCTCCTATTATACCAATGTACCCCAGGAACACCCAAAGTGGCCACAAACACCTGTTGCACCCCAGGGCACTTATATATTAGGCCCCCAGTAGGTGAGTAGACTTGTTTGGGCTCAACACTTCTTAAAAGGAGCTATACTGGTAATCGTATAGAACTACCTAATTAACAATTTAATGTACAGTTCAGCAATGCTAGAGTAACCACAGATGATACATACTTGACAGGCTTTATATAATCACTTACATTTTCCACTTTTTACCAATTGTATTTTGACATTTACTGTTTTATAAGCCACAAAAATGGTGTGTTGCCCACTGAAAGCTTTCTAAATATGTTTAAAATAAATTATTATCTGTAATCCATAGTGGAGGTAGAGTAATGGCTCTGTGTAGTTTACAGAAAAATGCATACAGAGTGTATTATTTTATGTGGATTTGGGTGATCATGAAGCGTGTCTATTGTGCTTTATTTTATGGTAACAGAAACCAGTCTTGGATCCCTCATGTTTGTATGGTAAGCAAGATGGTGGATAAAAAGACCCTTCCATGCAGTAATGTAGTTTGTTGGATCATTTCTGAAGCCTTTTGAAGGGGATGACACTGCATTGAAAGACAGGAGAGAGAGAAGTGGCCATTAAAAGTGTAGGGACATTTCGTGACCTCTTCCTGATTTATTCTTCCATAGATTTGTTACAGCAGACAGTTTTGTGTAGTAGTTGGTTTGGAAGACTTTCACTCTTTCTTTTGCTCTTTAGGCCTGACTTAAATGGTGGTGGTTGGCCCTCCGTTGGTAAGAATGACTGAGGTATTCCCTTCTCTACCCTATATTACCTGTCATAGTTAAGGGTTTATTGTTGGCTCTGTTTCGATCTCTGTGCCACTGATGCTCTTTTGAAGGCTCTGAAAGTTTAATGAATGGCCTCCATGTGCCAGGTGACTGCTCGCCAAACTTTTGTGTTTTCCAAAAACAAACTGCCATTCTATGAGTTTGTTTTTTAAAAGCAAACAAATTCATGACACTGACTGAATTTTCTTAGTGTGTGGGGGTCATTTTTCTATTTTTTCTGTTCTGGATGGCACAGGTTACCTTGGCAGTCCTGAACAGAAAGGAAATGCATCAAATCATTGTCTCTAAATATGGTAGCCTATCTGACGTACTTTGCATCGCCTCCTCCAATTCTGTTGTATCAACAATGTAGGGCTTCTGATGGCAGAGCCAATGGGGGCACTGCTTTCAGAAACATGAACCTCAATAGGGTGGGACAACAGGGTACTCTGCAACCTGTGTGTGCAATACTCTGTTCACCAAGTGCTGGATCAGGCCCCATGTCTTTAATTCCCTTGTCAGGGACCACCTAGCTTCACCCCCTCTTCCTGCTGAATATGAGTTCAAAGATTTTGGGGTGGCCAGTGTTGGACCCGGGGTCACCGGCCCGACTAGGGTAGCTTGGCACGAGAGGGAAAGACTTAACTCTAAGTCTTTTGTGCTGTACTTGCGTCACACTCTCTCCAGCACCCCAGCGTACTTCCACTAAAAAAGAAATGACACCACACCGTATTTAGAAAAAGTTAGAAAAGCTTTATCTTTTCTTGTACTTAGTTTCTCAGTTACCGCACAATTTGACAGTTCTGCACTTTAAACATCACTATTATTTCTCATGCTTTTGTAAATTTCCTAAAGTATAGCAAAGATCTAATTTTATTAGCAGACTTTTTCATCAACAATAATCCTGCTCAAATAGGTAAAAGAGTTGCATTACTATGTCAAATTATTTGAAATTACAGTGAATGAAATACATGTCCTGAAAGCAGCTCTGCCATATTGACACTTCTAGCAGAATCACCAATCAATGGCCTGGAATTTAGCAGATCATCACAGTAGCATTGAATGTGTTAATATCGCAGAAAGTCAGGATCACTCTCCAGAGTAGTCTGGCTTTACATAAGAAAAATTCGATCCCCCTTTATGAGTGCTCAGTCCCTATTAAATTGATTTAACTCCGTATAAGTTGGCTGCAAATAACCAGTACACTCTTGGTAGTTAACTTCCCCAATTATGCGCTCCTAATGGTGCAGAGAACATACAGGAAATGGGCCAAGTTTTCTTTTATCAACAAACACCCCCTTTGAAGTTATTCGGTCCGAGTATTCCTCCCAGTTAAGGTTACAATAATGGTAACTCCTCCCTCCTCCTGAAAGGTCCCCGCTTACTGTGACTCAAGTCTGATGGTAATACCGGCTCTGGTAGATTCCGTGATTGAATCTCCCTGCTGTTCAAAGCGCTCCGGTGACTGCTTTCACTTTGCAGTCCTACCGGAAGAAGGCGCGTTGAGAAAAAGGTGAAAGGGGGTTAATTCTGGCGATTTACCCACTGTCAGGTCCTTCACATTTACAGCCTTCCACACGGGGAAGCGCTCCGTGTTGGCCCGGCCTCCTTCCAGCCCGCCCCTCACCTTCCGGCGCCTTCTGTCAACTCGCCGGGCGGGGCTTCACTGGTCCTTCGTTGCTGGGCAACACTCCAAGACGTGGCTCCTTCTCCTCATACCGATGTCAGTCGCCTCAGAGTGCGCGAGGAATCCCAGGGCACACGCTCTCTCCGCAGCGGATTCCCAGGTTAGAAACAGCAATTGAAGGAAAGTGCTAACAGTGCCATGCCGCCCAAGGTCCGTTTCTTTTATGTTATGAACCTCCCGTGTAATCAGCTCCGCAGCGGGCTAGGGGGAAAACTAGCTTCAAAGGGCAGTCCTTAAGGTTTTGGGACAATCACCAGGGTAAAGTGGATTAGGTCAACGGACTTGGGTACCCTGGTTTGTGGTAGATGCCCCCACCCTCCCACTTGGCTTACTAGTCTGAACCAGGGTTCTCCTCACAGAAGAGGGGGATACCAAAATGCGGCTACACCTCGGGGTCAAGAATAAAGGCAGGGCCAGGTCATCAGACCGGAGGGGACATCATTAGAAAAGGGTAGCAGGCCCGAAGACAGTCAATTCCCCCCTCAATGCGCCAGCCTCTCCTATCCAAAGCCTCTGCTCCTGACTGACCCCACTCCTCGCCTAATGACAAATTGGCCGCCCAACATTCCACCTTTTATAGCCTGGGCCAAGAGAGTCCAGAGTGGACCAGAAGGTTATAGAACCCCTCAATGCAAACCTATGGCCCCAAGTCATGAGGTGATTTGGACAGGCCACCATTTGTGTTTCCACCTATCCCTCCATTTTAGAGGAGCCCTTGCGCCACATGGTTAATTGGTAACCATGGGCGTCCAGAGACCTATGGTCAACACCAAAAATATATAGTGGACACACAAAAAAAACAGAAGGCAAAAAAGAGGATAAAAAAAATATTAGGAGGGACCACTCAAAGGGCTGACGGGTCTAACAGCCAGTTTATAGCTGAGACCAACTCCAAAGATGGAGCCCCAGAATCTGCAACTCCATTTGCATAACAAGGCTAATTATTGAGCAGCATCCAAAGCCAATCTGCCAGTCGGCAGTGCTAACAAGACATACTTCAGCTACAATTCCAGTATTCCTAATTGTTGGTTTCCATCCATGTGGGGACAACCTGAATAAGAACCCTCGTATAGACTCTCTGGAGAATATGGAAGTGGCTGGTGGACAAAGAGGATTGCTTGACAGCAGTAACTAGAAGAGAGCCTGTCTTATGGAGTTCTGAGCTTTGCTGTATGATAACTACGGAGCTGTGCAAGGGATGAGATGCATCTGCTTTGAGTAAAAAGCCCAAACCAGCTGTGAAAGTAGTTCTGAATGTGTGCTGCTGCAGGAGGATGCTGTCTAGAAAAGATGATCAGAGCTATTCAAGAAGGATAAATACCTTTGACCAGTTATAGTGACTTCTAAGAGAAAGGCTGCTCTGCAGAGCAAAGCGTTCCAAGTTATATGGAAAATGGTGTAGTTCTTGTGGAAAATGTTTTAATATCAATCATTCAGGATGGCCACAAGAAGGTTAGTGACCGGTTCTAGATACCCATCAGTTCATGGAGAACTTGTGCCCCTTTATATCTTCCACACAAAAAAGGCAGATGCTCAGGAGCAGGGGATACCTGCTGAGCTGCCTCACATGGTGTAACATTTGTCAAGGCACTAGGGAAAATAACACCTGTCGCTACGGTGTCAGCAAAGTTTTAAAGGCCACTGGTAAACAATTCAAGAGTCCTGAGGAACATTCAGCTCTGTTGTAACTAATATTGAGCCTGGATACAATTATGATTTATCTCTTGAGGGCAAGACTTTGCTAATCCACCCAGAAGTATACAATACATTCAAGAATGATTAGGTTTGGACAGAAGATTCCCAGCCCTTGTGAATAGGTTTGTTTAGGCTGTAGGCTTTCTTTTTGAATTATGAAAAATTAGTGACAAAATCTGCAGACTAATTTATATTCGTGTAAAGATAATTGCTATAATCAGTACCTTATTCTAAGACCTTTTACTGGTTCTAGTTTACTTGTAATGTACACATGCAGTGTGTCATTGGGTACCTCATATGTACCAGAAACAGGTTAGGCTTAGGGGGTAGTTTCCCTGTGTAATGAAAGCCCAGGATAGAAGCTGCACACTAGTTATCTGTTAGGACTCATTTTGCAGACATTTTAAATTGATCTTTAAATCCAGAACAAGACCACTGCTTAGTATATTGTTTTTCTATGTGTATTTTTTTGTATTATATTTACAACTGTGTGTCAAATAACATTTGCTTTTAAAAGGTAAGGCACTAACTGGAAAATGATTTATTGAGTATTAGTATGTGCATTACTGAGTTTCCAACCCACATCACATTTCTGAAGAAGCCTTGAACTGTTCTTCCATTGGTACTTGAAAAGCCAAGTGCTGAAGGGGTGTTCTTGGTTTTCACTTTGGGGAATAATAATACGGTATGGGAAAATGCCCCGTTTTTGCCTGGTCATCCCCATTTTTTGCTAAATCCTATTGCTGGATTTTAGACTCTGCACATTAGGGCAGTGCTGCCTAGTATCCAGTGTATGTGCTCCAAACTTTGACATGTAGAAATTGGCTTATCCCTGATTGGCTTATTTAGCCGTTCTATATGGCGGTAGTGTATGGCAGTGGTTGCCAAACATTTTCGACCCACAGCTCCCTTGACCTATTGGTCGTTGACCGAGGCTCCCCACTATGCAACTTTTTTTAGGGTGGGGGGATGTAAGCCTGGCCTTGGGATGAAGCTGCTGAAAGTATTATAATCATATACACAGGGTGTTTCGTATTACTAAGGCGATGCCTCTAATAAAATATTCCTAGTTACACTTTTTTGCCCATGCCTTTTTTAGAGAACCTTCTCAAACTTTGTTTCACCTACTTACAGTACTAGGCAGCATCCCTATACATGTAGGCCCTCTTGCCAAAGTATGTCTGTGCTTGACGAATATTTACAAGCACTTCCATTTCTACCCATGTCATATGTGCCAACACACGTGTCTCAGCAGGGTGACTCACACTTTTTTAAACCAAATGCAGCTGTATTTTAGCAGTTTTCTCCCTAAAATTGCTTACAATTCAATGCAAGCCAAATACATCCCTCAGGTTTCTTTTTTAACTCCCTTTTTCTTGAATCCGAATGTTAGCATTATGCTGCATATGGTGTTTTACTTCACTGTGCTCATGTCTGAAAATGTGTGTGCACTGGACAAAATGTGTACTGGAAGTACATATGGTTCAAATACACATGTCAATGCTTAATAACCATTAGTGTGTTTGTGCGACAGGACAACTTTACTTTCCTGATAACTTTCATTGGTTTGAAATGCATTTGGAAAAGACAAAACTATCTAAATAAAATAAATCAGGCTTCTTCTGCTCACATTGAGAGTGCTGGAATGTGAGGATCCAGTGAAATATGGAGGTCATCTCCCTTGACATGCCATCAAGTAAGTACTATGTTTCCAGCTTTAGGCATGTCACTTACAAATCATCAACATCATGCATTTAAGTCTAATTTGTTTAACTGAAGCCAACAAACCCTTCATCATTAAATGCATGAAAGTGCTTGGTACGCAGCTCCCATGGCTAAGTTTGATGGCGCACCAGGGAGCCACGGCACGCAGATTGGGAATCACTAGTATATAGTGTGGAAATACACCCATATCATGAAAGTTAAATGGCATCAGTTGACTGCAGCACTTATTGTGCAATTGATAAATTAGGCGAAGGAAAACATGTCTTTAGACCTATAATTGTAGATTGACTACCGCAGTTTAAAACCTGCAACTGTGCCTGGACTGGACTTTGCTGTTGTCCTCAGCCCGACACCCTGAGAGCCTCTACATGCACTCCCTGAGTTCTTGGGAGCCTTGGAAGTATATTCCAGTGGTTGTCTGGGCACCAAACGAAGTTTGAGAGCTTTTTCAAAACCTTAGCTTCAGGCCTTTATGGGGACCGACCATAAAATGTATCAGACCGGCAGTTCCACAGCATTGGATTGATATTAAGGTTTGCCTTGTGTGGAGAAAAAATATGCCTTCTCCATAGATAACCTTTCTTGTGCACCTCCTGAGATATGGCTACGAGCAAAGTTTGTTTGCTAAAAAGGAATTATTGGCAACTCAGGTCCACCTGGGGAGGAGGACCTATGTCATCCAGTATTGGCTGATACTAGGAAGAGTACGTGGAAGTTGTGCATGTTGTCTAATTGCAGGCAGAGAGGAAAAGAGAGTAGATCGGAGTGGGTGCCTTTGCAAATTAGGGTATCTAAAAACTTCAGCTATGTCGAGCGTTGAGAGTAGTGAGTAATGGCTTGTTTTAGGAGAGGCATGAGGAGAACTGCTGCGTGGAAGAGCAGGGTTCCAATCGGGAATTTAGTATGGTTAGCTAAGGTATAGCATAGCGCCTGAAGAGAAATAAAGTGCAGAATGAGGTTTGCGGTATTGTGGGGCATGGCATGGGAACTTTTGAATGTTAGGCACACATAGGACCATTTTCACAAAGGTTCTTATGTGCAGTAAAGTTATGAGTGCGGAATCTCCTCACTGAGAACGGCAATGCGGAATTGTGCCCTGAGTGGGGAGACACCCCAAAAAGTGCCTAAACTCTGGACTTGTGACTTTACTGAACATAAATACCTTCAATTAATTGGGCTCATAGTGTACAGCGCAGAGGAGGGTCCTACTCAGAAATAGCACAGAGGGAGGGAACTTATCATTTGAGGTACAGTTTAGTAGTAGTTACATGACAGGGCCAGTTCATTGGTAGATACTGTTCGGGTACAGCGTAGTGATATGGGAGGCAAGCAACATCACAAGGTAATAAAGTAGGTACATGCAGGATAGTCTTCACAGCTAGGTGCTATTTCTTTCAACTTTGTGACTGAGGGTAATGTTTACATTGTTCAGCATTCCGTCCATCATTTGTTCCTTTTGCTTGAGTGAAAGGGGTGGCACCAATTACCCAATGAAATGATCACAGGTAGGTGTTTGCATAATACACTTTACAGGTAGGCCATCCTCAAGTGCAATGTTGGTTAAAGGGAAGAACATAACCTTGGTAGGTTCCCATACAATACTCTTCACAGTTAGATACTTCTCAGGAGGGAGAAGATGTGCATGAATCACTGAAAACGTGTTCTTCCCCCCTTTGAAGACATTCTCAATGGAGTATCTCTACAATATGAGTTTCATTGCTGTCAGGTTACTGCTACTCAAAACATTGTCCCCTTTGTTTAAATTAGTTATGTCCAAAGGCATGAAATGGATAATTTGATCTTTGCAGAGGTGCTTGTGCCAGTACAACAAAGGAGACAAAATATAATAAAACCTGTCACTTCAGTATCTAGGCTTTGTTTTATGCCCTTTTCATTGCATAGAAAGTGCACAAAGATCAATTAACTACAAGTGTTTTCCAAAAGTCTTTTCAGGTCAAAGCCTACCAGATAGAGTAGCTGCCTGTTTCCTAACGACTTCTTGTGGGCATTCTGAAAACTTACCTGGGAATGCATTTTGCCCATTGCTTACTATTGGCGTTGCTATTTGTAACTCACACTTGCTTACTGTCTATTTGCTGGCTTTATGTGATTTACGCTGTCCAGCTTGAGTTCATCCCTCCAGTGGAGTATCTCTTGTTTACTGTATCCTTCTATCTTACTCACTTTTTGTAAACAGCCCTTTACATCTTGTTCTTATCTTGTCACATTTGCTGTTCATTCAGAAACAGAGTTCAAATGTCAAGTTCTGTCTTCGAGGGAGCTTGAGTCTACTTTTCTTTCTTTGACTTCAAAGTGACAGAATGTATGAGACAATCCTGCTGGGTACCCATGTGAGAAGAGAGGCGGTCAGGGGTTATTCTACATAGAATACAACAAAAATAACCTTGCTGATATTTTGGATTCTAGTGGAATTAAGAAAGTACAAATGAAGCACATTTTTTTCTGCAATTCTGAAGTGCAGCGGAAACAAATATTTGAATATGAACAAAACACATCAATACACTAAGTGATGACATTTCAACAAATCATCT
Organism: Lissotriton vulgaris; assembly: GCF_964263255.1. Lineage (NCBI taxonomy): Eukaryota > Metazoa > Chordata > Amphibia > Caudata > Salamandridae > Lissotriton > Lissotriton vulgaris. Next base: position 501,584,845 of record NC_141685.1, read on the forward strand.
GTGCAAATATAATGGTCATTTCAATTGAAAACGTGTTGTCTATAATGGCAGTGCACTACCACACCATGCATACTCCACACTATGCCACTCCACTTCACACTACTCCACTGTACAACACTCTACTCCACTCTATGTTCTTCCACTCCACGCCACCCCACTTCACTCTACGACATACCACTCCACTCTATGCCCCTCCACATTAAGACAGTCTATGCCACGCCACTCCACTCTACTTTGCTCCACTCCACTCTACGCCACTCCAATCTACACCACTCTACAACTTGCCACTCTAATCTATGCCACGCCACCCTATCCACCTCCATTCTATTACCCTCCACTATATGCTCCTCCTCTCTACTCCACTTACCCCACTCTGCTCCAATCTACCCAGTTCCACTCCATTATACCCCAATCCCCTCACTCCAATCTACCACAATCTACCCCACTCCCTTTAAGTCAACTCTACTACAATCCAGCCAATCCATCCCACTGCACTTCAATCTACTGCATACCAATCTACCCATTCTTGAGTCTATCCTGATTCACTCCAATCTTCACCACTCCACAACAATCTGCCCCACCCCACTCCAATCTACCCTACCCAATCCAAATCTACCCCTCCCCACTCTACCACACTGCAGTCTATACCACTGCACTCTACCCAACTCCATTCTACCCCACTCTAATCTACCCCACTCCAATATATCCCTTCCAATTTACCCCAACCTACTGTACTTCAGTATACTCCACTACACTCCAACCTAATCTACTCCACTTAATTCCAATCTACCCTAATCCAATCTACCCCACTCCCTTCCACTCCAATCTACCCCACCCCACCCCACCCCATCCTAATTTATCCCACTCCAATCTATCCCACTCTGTTCGAATCTTCCCCTCTGCACACCAATTTACCCTACCCCACCCAAATTTGTATTCCATCCCACTGTACCCCACTGCATTCTACCCCACTGCATTCTACCCTAATCCTCTCCACCCCACTCCAACCTACCCTGCTCCAACATATCCCACTCCAATTTACCCCAATATACTCAACTCCAATCTGCCCTACTCCACTCCAATCTACCCCATTCAATTCCAATCTATCCTAATCCAATCTACCTAATCTACCCCCTTCCAATCTACTCCACTTCACTCCAATCTACCGCAATCTACTCCATTCCTCCCTAACCTACCCCACTCCAACCTACCCCTCTCCATTCCAATCTCCCTAACTCCGGTCCAATCTGTCCTATCCTAACTCAAAATTACCCCATCCCACTCTATCCCACTGTACTCCACCCACTTCATTCTACCCCACTCCATGCTACCCCTCTCCAAACTACCCAACTCCAATCTATCCCACTCTAATCTACCCCAATCTACTCCATTCCAATCTGCCCCACTACACTTCATTCTAGCCGAATCTACCCCAATCCACTCCAATCTACTCTAGTCCACTCTACCCCACTGCCCTCTACCCCATTCCACTTCAATCTATCCCAATCTATTCCACTCCACTCAAATCTGCCCCACTCCACTCCAATCTACCCCAATTTACCCCACTCTAACATGCCACAATCTACCCCACTCTCTTCCAGTCTACTTGATGGAGCAAGGACTCATAGAAAAGAGACTTGCTCGGAAGCAATCCGCTCCTTCAACTCACTAACAAGTTATTACAATTGTTTTGTGTAAACTAATGCTCACCACATGAATACGCAGGTTAGTGAAGCTTACTTATATGTTTGCTAACAAGAATAACACGAACAAAGGACTAAAACTGCTTTAAATTGGGAAATCTTTACTGCGCATGCGTCAACTGCATCTACGCAGTATGACGAGCTATTGCACATGAGCAGAAGGTACTAAAATGGAGTCTTGAAGACTAGCATGCATGGCATCTGCTGGCTTGAACTAAATCAAGTGGTTTTTACTAAAGCTAACGTGGGGTGAAACCATTTATTTTTTAAAGTAACACCTGTCCTTCTGACTTTATCACTAGTGCGTATTTGGGCCTCTCATGTATAACTGAAGTAAGCTGAGTCACATGACTATTGCACATGACCACTGAAAGTTAACCCAGAATGATGACTGAAGAGGTTGAATGGATGCCAAGGTCGCCAGTTTCCTACCCTGGAAACGGATGGTGCAGAGTTCAGCAATGAGATGTTCCATTCATCGTAGTACATAAACAAAGTGGAATCCACTCAAGGTGGTAGTGATCCCTGAAGTGATGGGGAGACACACAGTGTTGTTTAAATGCCCCTCACACACCAACAGGCCCCTTGGTGTCATGCTTCATCATCGGGGCCTTCGCACCCCTCTACGGGATGCGGCGTGCTACGACTCGCGGATACGCAGGAGCACTTTGAAGTGAACTATGTGTGGGGGTGATCTATTCCAGGGGACCCTTACCAGCCCTTTGGCCAGGGGGGTTGGTCTTCACACCATTCTTGGTAATTATATTTTCACGCTATTTGCGGATGTTCTTTTCTCTCTGTTCTCTCCCTGTCTCAGCATTGATCACTGCATGAGTCCAGATATATGTTTTGATGATTTAATTAAATTTTTTCTCCTAAGAATGATGGTGACTGCACTGTGTATTTGAGATGGTCCACATGGTTTGAAATTTAGATAAAGATTTAAAACTTTCCAGAGTGTTTGGTGATTTAGTTGATTAAAAGAAGAGTTAGCTTATGTCATTTTCACCATCAACTAATTCAACTAATTGTCCATCGACCAGAGGAAAGAACTTTTTGATCAGTGAAAGGTTAGTTAGGAATATTACATAACTAATCATAAAAAAACTGTGGAAAATTATAAACTTAACCCCAGCGGTTTTTGACTACTTGTGAATTTGCGGGCCCAGGTGAGTATATGGTAGTGGAGTATCTGTTGTTGTTGAACCGCCGGATCATACTCTACCTCCAGCTTGCCAAATTCATCCCACCTTAGTCTACCCTAATCCACCCAGCTTCCCTCTTTGCCAATCTACCCCACTCCAATCCAATGTATTCCACATCACTCTACCCCAATCTATCCCACTCCAATCTACCCACTGTCCAGTCTGCCCCAATCCACTCCAGTCCATGCCACTCTACACCAGTCTACCCAACTCCACTCCAATCTACACTATCCACCCAAATCTACACCACCCCACTCTACCCAATCCACTCTACCCCACTCCAATCCATCCCACTCCAATCCACCCCACTCTAGTCCACTTCAATCTATCCCACTCTACTCCACCCTAATCTATCCCGTTCTAATATCCCCTAATCCAATCCACCCAATCTACCCCACTCCAATCTACCCCACTCGACTCTACCTTAATCTACCCCATTCCACTCCAACCTACCCCTCTGCAATTTACCTCATTCCACTCTACCTCAGTGTACTCCTCCCCACTCTACTCTACCCCACTCCAGTCTACCATACTCCAATATATCTGTCTTGCTCCACCTTTCAGATAATACAGAGTTCTACAAATTCTGATTCCACACAGTGGCTCAAACACGAGACATAAAACACAACAACACCTAGAAAGGGTTTCACTTTACAAAATGTAAAGACTCTCTTTTTAGAATAAGGATTGGGGTTTTATTTACTCAATGCTCTCTAACAGAAAGGTTTTCCCAGATGCCAAATGAACCACATTCAAATGTAAATAAAGATATATATTTATATGAAATCATTTGGCATGAACCCAAGGCAGTCCATCTGCTCTATTTGCTCTGGTAATTTTCCTTTCTTCAACTGGCCCATCTCCTTCCGTGAGACTGGTCTGCAATGTGCATACTGACACATAGGAATCACAGTTCTAAGTAAGTCTAGGGGAATATGCATCCCTTCATTCTCTGCCCACCTGCGAGTTGGGTCTTTCTCTTCTTGGTGCTCTCACATAGTCATGCACACTAAATCAGAATCATGTGTTACCACCTCTGTCTCCAATATTTTAGCCTTTTCATCTGTGCGGGAATAACAGCTTACGTCTAGTGAATGTATAGGACTATGAGCATCTACATGATACACAGTAGCTGCGCTTTGCATAACATTTGCCACTTCACTGGGGATTCCTGTGTCTCAAGCATCTCAAATTTCACACCTAGACTTTCTATTGGGACCTGCACCGACTGTTTGCATCTCACCATTGCATTTGAGAAAATTCAAAAGTCAAAATCAAATTATGTCCTATTGTTATCTGCCCAAAGTCTATTTGTGTGCAAAAGCACAAACGCATCTGTATCTGTCCTATCTGTCACAGAACAAAAACACACAGATAATTGTGTCTGCATAGTGTCTGTCAGAACATAAATCAAAATTCACAGTGTCTGTCTTGTATCTATCAGAGCACAACTCAAAATCAACTGTATTTTTGCCCTGTATTTGTCACAGTGCAAGCAAAACATTTGCCAGCATTTGAAAATGTTTCAGTCTAAAAGCACACTCTTCTTTCCTTGTTTTTCACACATACTCAAAGTGGCACACTGCCCCTGAACTGTCACATGTAATTCAATGTCTCCTTTCTGTATTGCCCATATGTTTAAAACACGTTGCATAATCTCTTTTGCAGATTCAAAAGTACATTGCTGTTACTCTTCGAATCTAGACTCAGAGTCAAGTTTAAAATCACATTTTCTTTCATTTTTTTTCAAAATAGCATCTCTTTCCTTGTAAAGCAAGGTTTGACTTTCAGTGACATGTCTGATTTATAACTGCAACAAACAATTGCTAGTTCTAACAGTCTGGTTTGTTTATCTTTTCTGTGGTTTCCAAAATACTCTTGCACGTTTACATTTTCTCGGTTCAAAGTTAATTCGGAAGCTTCCAATTCAACCAAGATACCGTTCATTTCTGGCTGAGGAACATCCTCAAAAGAATTAATTGAAACCTCCTGTGAGCACCGTAAATTAACCTGCAGCTTCTCTGCACCCACAGTTTTCACGAATGAATCACTCTGGCTATCTAAACAGCCTGGCACAATAAGGAGCTTCGGAGATTGGTACATTTCCAACTCTCTTTTCAAAGATTTATTTTCAAACTGAGCGTCAGCTAGCTATCTTGCTAACTCATTACGTTCTTTTTCCACCTGTTCACATTTTTGATACATGCTAAGAAATGCATTCAAAATGACACCACTATTTATGTCTGAAATACCAAGTTGTTTTCCCTCTTTAAGAGAAAAATCATGCACACTTTTAAATATCTATGTTTGCCCCTCAATATTTTATCATGCATTAGAGGCAATCTTCCACTCAAATAACTCAGTTGGCATCTGGGAATATACAACTGAAAACATAGGCATTTTAGAGAGCATCTTCCCCTTATAAAATTGCCCTTTTCATAAATCCTACAAGTGACGCCAAATGTCTTGCTCCGCCTTTCAGATGATACACTCCACTTCACTCCAATCCGATCTACCTCAATTCACTTCAATCTAATCTGTCCCACTCAAATATACCTCACTCCACTCCAATCTACCCCACCCCAATCTACCCCAATGTGTTGTCTGCAATGTAAGTGTGCTACCTCACCATGCATACTGCTCATCACTCCATTCCACTTTACACCACTCTGTCTCTACAACACTCTACTCCACTCTATGTCATTCCACTCTATGCCACTCCACTCCATTGACATGCAACTCCACTCTACACCCCTGCACTCTAAGACACTCTATGCCATGCCACACCACTCCACTCCACTCCACTCCACTCCACTTTAACCACACCAATCCAACCCCATCCCTCAACTTGCCACTTTACTCTACACCCCTCCACTCTATGCCCCTCCTCTTCACACAACTTACCCCCCCTCCACTACAATCTATCCCACTCCAATCCAATCTACCTTAATCCACTGTACGCCTTTCCACTTCATGATAATCTACACCAATCTACTCCACCCAATCTACCCCACCCCCCCCCACTCCAATCTACTCCACTCCAATGTATCCCAACACACCCCACTCTAATCTACTCCAATCCACCCAATCTAACCCAGTCTAATCTACCCCACTCCACACCAATTACCCCACTCCAATCTACCACACTGCCCTCCAACCTGTACTCCACTCCACTCCATCCTACTCCAATCCAATCTATAATACTCAAATTTTCCACAATGTATACCACTTCAATCTACCACAATCTACCCCACCCCACACCCCCTCAAACCAATCTGCTCCTCTCCACTATACCCAAAACTACCCCATACCAATCTATCAATCTACTCTACTCTACACCAGTCTACCCCACTCCACTCTACTGCAATTTACCACAATGTACTCCCTCTTCTCCAATCTACCCCACTATGCTCCAATCTACCCAATAAAGCCCACTCCAATCTACCATAATCTACCACGCTCCATTCTAATCTACCATACCCCAATCCACCCAATTCACCCCACTCCACACCAGTTTAGTGCATTCCACTCCAATCTACCCCACCTGCTCTACCCAAATCCACGTAATCTTCATCAGTCTTCCTATTCTAATTCAATCGACCCCAATGTACCTCACATCACTCTACCCCAATATTCCCACTTAAATCTACCCTTACTCCAGTTTACCCCAATCCACTCCAATCTACTCCACTCCACACCAGTCTATCCCACTCCACTCTAACGCACCCTACCCCACCCCAATCTACCAATCGACCCCTAAGCACTCTACCACACTGTATTCTACTCCACTGGACTCTGCCTCACTTCAATATACCCCAATCCAATCTATTCTGATACAATCTACCCCAATCTACCTCACGCTGCTACATTTTACCCCACTCCACTCCAATCTACCCCACTCCGGTCCAGTCCACCCGACTCAAATCCACTCTATTGACCCCACTCAAATCTACTCCTCTTCATCCCACTCAAATCTACCAGAATCTACTCCACTTCACTCCACCATTATCTACCCCACTTTACTCCACTCCACCCCATTCCAATCCAATCTACCCCACTCCACTCCAGTCTACCCCACTCCAATCAAATTACCCCACTCCATGCAAATCTATCTCCACTCTACTCGACTGCAATCTACATCTATCCACTCCAGTCTACGCCATTCTACTCCAATCTGCCCCTCTACAATTTACCCATTTATACCCTCTCAACCCTACCCCAATCTACCCCACTGCACACTATCCAATCTACTACATTCTACTCTACCCCAGTCTACTACCACTAAAATCGATCCCAGTCTACTCTACCCCACTCCACTCAATGCCACTAGCTTTTAGCCTTGATGAACAGCATCCACAGTGGTGTACAACATGGCTAAAACATTTTGCCAAAGCCAATAGCTCTTGCGTAGACGAGACCATTTGGCTTTGCCAATGCTGGTTGAGAATGGTATATCTTCCTTGCTTGCGACTGCAGCCGGGAGGTAGAGGGGGGCCTGCCCTGCTTTTGGCGTTTTCCATTCTGTCTCTCCAGTCAGGCCCAGCACTGATTACGCAAATTCAATTTCTGGTTAGTTTGATTAATTTATTACATTGTTGAGTTACCAATGAAATACGTTTTTGTAGACTTTCTTGTTAGACATTCTTAAATGGCAAATGTATATTGCCTGGTGACTAAAACACGAGGAAAGTTTCTTACGCGTGTCTGTACACAGCTGGAACCAAAGCCTTCGTTTAACGTTAGCTGTGTTTTCATTAAGGTAACAAGTCACACATTAGGACGCTCATGCTGAAAGGCCTGCGCCCATCTCGACTGACCAGAAATGGATTCACGGCGATTCACCTGGCTGCCTACAAGGTACTGTAAGGAACACTCGTTCTCACCTGTGACATCCGGTCATTGCAATGTTTGATGTCAATGTCATGGGCCCACATTTTTCTCCCGGCAATGTACAACACGCGTGTGAACGGACTCATTTATATCTTCCGTGACAGTGGTAATAACAGCCAAAAGACTGTAAAATGGGCAAAAATATAAATTTGCTGATGGAAGTGGTGATGCCCTATTTTGTTTCTATGGCCTAAAGATATCATCAGGCTCCTTTTGTGAAATATGGTGCCAGGTTTAACTATCTGCGCAGAGCAGCGCATCTAGGACGCACGACGCGTCTGAAACCAGAAGCCTCAGTATGAGTAAAAACAAGACTACATGATATTGTCGAATTTAAACCTAAAATTGTGTCTAGTATGGGAGGCAATCTATGCACTCTGAGGAGAATTACACCCCGTGCTCTTCATTACCAGCATTTGGCATATTATTTCAACCTGAAATGTTGGATATATGCTACATGATGTATGCTTTTCAATATTCTTTTTTGATATAGTATTAACCTTCAATTAAACGTACTCCCATCGAATTGACCTGCAATCCTCGTTATTCCAACACCTTGATGTACTCATCGGTGTGTAATGCTAAGGCTGGATGAGCACATGTTTTTACATGCCTAAAATGAATGTACGCGCATAAAAAGGTCAATGTGTATGGACTTGCAGAACCTTTCCCTCATAAATTAAGTTTACAAATATTAACATTTCAGCAGTATATTGAAATCTCCTTATTCACCAATGTATGGTCATAGACATTCCTCTGTGGTGCTACCTGCAAAAGTGGGCGAAGAGTCACACATGGGTATGTCTATTGGTATTCAGAGACCCCATGCTGGTGGTTTCCAAACCCACTGTAAGCGTGCTTAAAAATGTAACCTTGTTAAGGTCACAAATATTGTATGTGAGAAATTGTTTGACGTTATTATCCTGAGCTCAATAGAGTACGAGCAGCCTATGTTTGTAGATGGCAAAGTATTTTCCTAATGGGTGTCTAATCATAACATTTAAGAGAAGATTTAAGAAATTACCTGGATAATTTTGAAATCTTAATCTTGAAGACTGTTGTGTCAGTGAACAAGAAATAGTAATCGTAGGCAAAGGGGAAGTGAGCCAGCAGTAAGTGTTTGCTCAAGGCAGCGGGGAAGGGGAAGCCAGGAGGAATAGCAGCGACAAGTATGCATTGGCGCAGGTTCTCATATCTCATATGTATACCTTTGTTTCATGCTATTTGGTGGTCAAAGTGGCCCTGGTGGTCAGCATGGGAATGACAGGTGCTTAATTAAACAGATACTCTCTTACTGCAATTCTGTTTAAAGTGTTGAAATGCATCCCTAGCGACTTGTTTCTAAATCTTCAAGCGTAAAGAAGGTTAGGCAGTGGAAAAAGGGGTGTTCTATATCATAGAGATTCCCCTATTCAATACAAGTTGTGCCTGCCTGGCACCTTTCAATGCAATAGGATACACAAGGTTCACCCTGCTGTAAATCTAATGGGTTTCCCAGTGACTGATAAATTCCAGATTGAACAGAAATGCCTAATCCTGATATCATGGCTGTCCCTGGGTGAATAACACACATGAAAAGGAAATGATCTTATTATCCAGTACTGAATCCCAGTGGCTACAGCTATGGGCATGCTAATAGGAGGGGTCTTTATCCTTCTCACTGCTGTTGCATGACGGCTTGGTATTATTTGATTACTCAGCTCAGATCACATTAAAAGTGTCAAATGCTCCAAGGTTGACAGTAAAGAGGTGACATGAGGAATCAACAGTAGGTGCTGATCTGCCGGAGGTCCTGTAACGTTGGGGCCCTTAGTGGAAAGTTGGGTGGCACATACAGGAAGTCCTTTTAAGTGGGTGCCAAGTGGAAGAAAAGCATGTTCAGGCGAATAAAGGGCGAAAAGCTCCCAGGTCACTTGTCCTTGGCGGCCATGAAAGTGTAGTAAGATGGTTTAGAGCTTTGGAATGATGAGCTTTGGAATTTGTAGCTTTATGCACAATAGGGTGCCTTTGTGTGGCTCCTGTTGTTGAGAGAACAGTAACAGAACCTACATATTGCTGACTGAGTGGATACACTGCATAATGCAATCTGATAGAGGTGCAAACAATATCAGACCCTTGGAGTTTCCATTGTGATGCATTGATATGCCTAGAACTCCATCAGGCATCCTCTGCCTAGGCCCAAGTGACAGACATTTACTCTTTTTTTAGGGCCCTTTGGAAGGAAACAGCTCTGCTTTAGATTTGAGAAATTCTAGTGTTTTCTCTTTTGTCCTTCACACATCAGGCCTGATTCACTAAGGCAAACTTACACTTTTGTGTAAATTTACTCTTTTTCAGTTTTCACAAACTACAATTTAATAGGAACTTTATGACTGCGGACATTCCGCAGGCTAGGTGGAGAAATCTGCACATAAAAAGGTAAGCCTATCTTGTCATTTTATGTGCAGAGTTCTCTGCCCTGGCTGCAAAGTTTACACTGTCCTAATTTACTATTGAATTGTAGTTTGTGAATACCACAAAAAATAAACTTACATAAAAGTGTAGGATTACCTTTATGAATCAGGCCCGTAGTGTGTAATGCTAGTGGGTAGATTTAAATAAAGTCCAGACATGACACATGAGTTGCTTCTCTGTGCTGAATTTCCCACTTATCTTGAGACCCATGGCATTAACATGTAGTATTTAGTCTGTGGCCGGATAAATATCCACTACCTTTTGTTATGCATGGAGAAGCCATGTCTTCACCACTTATCAAATTGCTCTTTAATGTAAGCTGTTTGAAAGACATGCACCTTGTTCATAAAGTAAGCTATTTTATTCACATACTTTTTTAACCTAATCAGTTGTACAACATGCAAAGATGGCAAAGTTTAACCAAGCATTGGCTATGCCAATAGGTTTGGGTCAATAATGAAAGTGCCTCTTGTGTCACTGATGTGTTTTAAGAACTCAGTAGTGCATCATATATGTACTGTCATGCATTTTCGAACTCATGCATCTCTTTATTCACCTGACTAATTTTGCATGCATCCTCTGACACCCTCACAATAAAACACACACAAATTCAACAACATATGCACAATAAATTAAATAAATACAAGTAGAAAATAGAAAACATGCCGCTGTCGAAACATGGTGGGCATATCCTTACAATAAGAAAACTGAATATCGCTACGGGTCAGTCTTGAAGAGGTTTTGTAAATAGTCTATCATTGTTTTAAAGTTCCAGCATGGCTGCTACTTTTAGAAAGAACATCTTTTAATGCGAAAACAATGATACACTAAGGACTGCAGCTCCATCATAGTCTCCTGGTTTAGAGGAAGTGCCCACATGGGATGCCGCACACTGTAGATTAAATGAGCGTCAAACAAGTGAATTGTTAGCACTGCCTGGAGAGAGCGCCGAAATATTGACTTAAGAAGCATTCAAATAAAAAGCAGAGAAGCAGAGGAATGAAAGTAGAACTATAAAAGAAGAAAATTGAATAGGAATGGACCAGCCAACCAGCCCTGAATCTAAAGTACACTCATGTCATGGTGGAGGTACTCATATGATCAGAAAATGCCATAATTCACAGTGTGAGAGAGCCAATGGCTGAGGCGACTGAACCATTACCCCATGTAGTACGCTGTCTTGGTTGGGAATCAAAATGGAAATGACAGGCAGACCAATAGTAGACCAGAGCTGACCCAAATGCCTTCTAGGTAACTATATGAATATACGTTTACATATATAGAAGTATGTATTGTTTGTTGGAGGCCTTTTGGGTTTACAATATACTTTTCACAATAAAGAAGCCAGACCTACTTTTAAGGTCGAGCCTAGCGTTGTAACGCATGGCTGCTCGCTTTGCGAGGCATGCTGTATTCAGTGTAGCGTGGAAGCTTTGTGGAAGCTCCGCCCACTCTCCGCCCATCTTTTTCATTGGCTTAGGTCCTAAATGCTGCCTTTCGATTGGTTTTAAGCTTGTAGTACCTCCTCATGATGGCCATGTTGTCATTTGTATTCTTCCATGGTTACTGGCCCCTTTACTTCAAACACAATTTTCTTCTTGTGCCCTCCCCTCCCGCAGTCCGTGACTCTCGGCCCCTCTTCCCCCACCACACTCCCGTTCATGCCTTCTTGTCCGCCCACACTCCCTTTTCTAATATGTAAATGCAAGTCCTATAGCATTGCTTGTTTGGTGTTTTAGAATAAACAAAAGAAGTGCAAATACTGTGACTGATTTCACAGACAACAAACAACTCAATTGGGAACCAGACTAACAATGACTCAATTGCTAGTCGGCTTTTGAAATGAATCAATTGTATTTATTTTTATATATTTTGATATACCTTATTTTTTGTACAGACAAACAAACATTGGCAAAATACTTTGTGTATTTATATGTATATACATAAAAAGACAGACAAAAGATGAGCGAAATAAATTACAAAGTAGGACAGGCAGTCCGTGCTGTGAACACAATCTTTCACGCATCAGTCATTCCACATTCACACTCGCATTCCTTCCATACCATAATCAACATTGTGCATGTGAAATAAGACAAACAAAGAAATAAAGGAGGTCAGGCAAGCAAAGTCAAGAGCAAATCAGAAATAACACTAAAAATGTTGAAAAATACTTAATATCACAGCAATTGTATGACAGACATAATATGTACAATTCCTTTCTGACCAAAGAACCTAACAACAAAAGGTACACAAGGTCGACGCGTTTCGAATCGGACCCTTTGTCCGATTCTCATCAGGACCAGAGAATCTGTGTGTATTCAGTGTTAAGTCACGGGGGTTGCTGCATCAAGTGTTTTTGACCATCGGTGTTTGGTGTTTTAAGCACTATTTTGTATATTGAGTTTGTGCTACTTGGGGCGGAACAACGTGCTTTTTGTGTATTCAGATCGCGGTGCGCGCTTTCACTTAGGAAGCTGCCCAGGACAATCTCAGCTTGTTGTTTTTATTGCTGGTCTAAGAAGTCACTACTTGAAACTAAGCTTTATGCGAGCATTTTGCATGTACTCGACCCCTCTTGCAAAACAGAAAGAGAACAATTGTTTTATCTAGCAGAGATATCACGCTCGCGGCCGTTGACCCCAATGAAGGGCATCACCCGGCTCTGAATCCAATCAAATGGAGAATCAGAAACAGCTCTTGCCTGCTCAAACATTTCTGATAACCATCACCTCCTGCTGAAGGCACTTCTAGGCTATTAAGACCTTAACGAAGGTATGCCTTTTTAAATAACAAAATACATTGTGCGCTATAAAAATCATGTCATGGGCATAATAGGGATGTGGCTTAACGACCAGAGCTGCCGGCTTTGGAGCTGTAGAACCGGGTTTGAGTCTTGCCAGCTTAACATCCTGTGATTCTGGGCAAATCTTAGTGCCACCAAAAAATTAATGTGTCCATCTGCAACGCAACTGGTGCTCGTGTAAAGTACGCTGGTACATTCAGGTCGAGTTTGTGCTACATAAAACTGGCCCCCACCCCTCCAAAAAACAGCTAATCCCAGAAACATGCCCCCAAGCATTACCTGATACCTCCTGCTAGAATAAACAATCTCCAAATACTTCGTTTACAACATCTTCCCGTAGCAGTCCGGATAACCAGGTTACAGAAACCACAAAAAAACGTAATTTCTGAACCCCCAAAGACCTTGACGGCTCTCACTTGCCCTGGCCATCACCACGCTCGCCAAACATGGCTTTCCAACTGCAGAACTTCCAGCGTGACTGGAAGTGTGTGGGTAAAAAAAATCTGACCAGTCCCTGTTCTAGTCCAGTTGCAACTTTAGAAAGGAGTGCATGTGAATGGGTGAGGAAATCCACACCTGAAACGGTGTAAAATATAGATTTGGGCATTTAGCTGTGTTTGAGCTGTATTTTGGTCACCAAACAAGCTTCACACTTCCCCTTTCTTCTTCTCCTCTGTATTGCATTACGGGACATGTAGTTTCAATTGTAGCCCCTCGTTACCAATGCAAATCCATCAAAAACAGCGCCGGAAAAGATCAAATGGAAATAACATAATTGATGAGTTGCTAAATATTTTTGAATCTTATGCCAAAAAATGATGTTGATAGTTTTTCAAGTATGTGCAAGATTTCTTTTCTGCACGTTTTATGTAGCAGAACTTTCTTTTTCATGGGGACCAGATTAAATAATTCAAGATCAGATCTTTTTTCTGGGCACAGGGATATTAAATGATTTGCTCAAAATGACAGGACGCCGGGATTCGAACTTGGTCAGGTTCGACTTTCTTTTGTTTTGGTGGTGCAACACTCTTTGTTGGCAAACATCACTGACAAGAGTGCCTATGAAGTCCCTCATTATTATTCGCTCAGGGGTTCATGTTTTGGACGTGACGTGCCAGTGTCTGAATGTGGCCGCACAGCAAATTCATGACACTGCAACAGCGCTCCCTGCGCAGGGTGCATCTGTAAATTTATTTACGCTTTTGCCAAATAAATTGATGTAAAACAATGTATATTGTTAGGACACACAAATGTAGATGCACATATAGTTGGACACCTGATTCTACCTACTTTACTAAGTTATGCCATTTAGCCAAAATGTGTGAGCCTATGAAAATCACTTTACTCCACTGTGCATTATTTTAATTAAAAATCAAATCTGAGACCACCATTAAATACATTCACTTCAGTTATACAAAGCAAGCATTTGCAGTGCAATAGGTCTCACATTTATGCGAGTATGAGCTATTGGCATTGTAAATGAAAATGCTTCTTATTTATGTTTTGGTTTTTGAAACATTAATAAAATACCTTGTCATTTACAATGCCAATAGCTTAACTACCGTAAATGTGAGACCTATTGCATTGGAAATGTTTGTTTAATAAGATTGTTTCATAATACAGAAGCCAGACCCATGGCATTTGGTATACCATTTCCATGCATATTAATTAAACTTTTTGTGTTTATGACTGACTTGTCAAAATAGCCAGCTCAGACCTTCTGTACTTAGCATTAGCTTTGCCACAAGGCAAACATCAGGCCATAGTCATACAATTACAAACGTATAAAGCAACTTGAAAAAGCAAAATACTACTTCTCCTAAAAGGGCTAATCCAGGATTTTCATGGTGCAAGGTTTCTATACCCATGGTTTGTGAAAGGAGGGAACCAACACCAGAACGCTTGCCTACTAAGGTAATATTTGCGATCCAATGTAAGATAACCCATTTTGGAGGCATGTATTCAAATAACAAACCACCCTTAAATGCAACATGGCAAATGGTAAATGAACTTTGCTATATGCTTTTCACAATAAATACATCAGGTCTAGTGCCTTTATCATACCATTTCTTAAACACACCAGGCCTATAGTCATGATCATTGGCTTGTTACCATGTGTGTGTGTGTAGGCATTTATATAGCGCACTGCTACCCGTAGGCGTCCTGGCGCTTCGACCGCCGCGAAACCCTTTCTGGCTTCCCTGAGAGATGGTCCCTTAATGGGTATCTCCAGGGTGAGACCAGGCATCCCCGGCGGTCTGGGGGGCCGTTAGTGAAGATGAGGCAAGCTAATGCCCAGAGTTGCCGAGTGTGATCGCTGATCAGAGTGGGCACCGAGGCGAGAGAATTATCGAGTCCGCTGACCCTGGTCCAGAAACCTGCCGCGCCGGGAATCGAACCCTGGTCCCGGGCCGTCCTCTGCTCTCGGGTCTGCCGCCTCTAACCAGTGAGCCACACTACTTCACTATAACCAACTCAGTTCTGCTGTATTGAGTATGAGCTTCACCATGAGGCAAAAACAAGTTTACAAGCAGTCTTTTTTATTGGAAGTACACAAATTCAACCGGATCAACCCCTGTACTCAGGAGAATCACTTTGCGAGGGGAACACTACAGCCTGAACCGCTGAACATAATTAAACAAAATTTGTGATAAAACTAGATCTTTGTCCAGAAAGAGTGCTTTTCAGTAGTTTTTGAGTTATTAAACAAAAAATGTATTTGTACATCTAGGGATTTGAAGCCTCTGCCGATCCAACAGGTCTCATGCTGCCAACACTTCAACCAGGAAGTGTTAGCAGCCATCTAGGGAATTGGACTTCTCTTAGTTCCAAGAAAAAAATCCCCCAAAAAAGAAGGGGGAGGGTAGGAATACCCTGCCCACTTAGGCCTGGTGCTGCGGTACCCCACAGAGACCCAACCAGGGCATAAACACTTTTAAAAGAATATTGCCGCAAAGTTGCAGAGGTTCCGCAAATTCACTGCAAAAATAAATGTTAAATGTTAAAAAAGCGAGATCTTCTGTGCTTGTTTTGCATTTTGCACCCTCCGGTCATATGTGGCCCCCTTCCCAAGCCGATTACGGCCCTGGGGACTACAATCCCGGGGCCCGGACGATAATAAACAGTGAGAGGTGGATGAAATTCCCCCTCCTGGGCTAATTTCACCCGCTGGACCCCACCCTTTTGGGGCCCAGACTTGCAATGGAAAGGAAGGGGGGCCCCCAGGCCTGGGCTCCTGCTATGTCCCAAGGTGCCCACCCCTGGGACATAGCAGTTTCATCGACAGCACTAGGGAAACCTCTTTTTGTTCTTGATTGGCAGCAGCAATTAAAAGCTCCTGCCAAGTGAGAGCAAAGAGTAGGTCTGCTCCCAGTGGGTGGGAGCAGGGATAATGCTCCTGCCCGCTCGAAGTGGGCTTTTTATCAGTTTCCTTGCCCGCTGGCAGAGAAACAGATGAAAAGTTGCTTCCACTAGCAAGGAGCAACATTTTGTGCTACTCCCTGTGTGCAGGAGCAGTGCCGGCTCTCTATGGAGGCGGAAAGCCAGCAGAGACCAAAGGGGAATTGGGGCTCCTCCTTCATCCCCCAACAAAAGACAGTGGGTACCATGGGTAGGGCCAATTGACACTCTTACTGGCATGACCATCTAGTCTCTCTCACCCAGCCTGCACTGGTATAGTCTACACATACCTCATTTCATTCCCTTATAGTTCATACATAAGAAAATAAAAAACGCCTTTTCATTTATGTGTACATAACATTGCTCCTATATTTAGTTACATATATATTTATGTATAATTCTTTCGAGGTATGCACACATACATATATAGATTCATATATTCAATTAAATAATATTTAAATATATAAATGAGATGTTCACCTAATTCGAAAGATTATTATTTATACTTTCCATATATTCAAAAGAATGTGTTATCAGGCTATATATGGTTAACTGCTCCAGCTACACTGGTTATATTGTCAACACTGGAGAAGCAGGAAATAGTTCATCAAACATAATTATTCAGTAAGTAGCAACTTACAGTTTCCCAGTGATATTGATGTGTTACTGTTTACAACCAGATCTTTGTCCAGCTTGTATGTGTTCCCTAGAAACGAAACCATTCGGGTAATAGAAAAAGAAATAAGAAGACATAAAAGTCTTAAAATAGAAGATGGCCACCATGGTGCTGAATAAAGAGTACTAGCAAGTATTATTCTATATAAATCACCTCTTACAAGTCCATAGGGTTATGTCTGTTTGAGTATTTCCCCATAGAGTAGAGACAGATGTATTTTGTTCTTGGAGGTTGTTGACAGGGCTGTAAGATATTTTTTTCTTTCAAAAGAGGCTGACCTGTTCAACAAAAAATGGAAACAAAACTGAGTTTTAGAAATCAAGGTACATTGAGAGGTCTCAGAAGAAGCAAGAGATGTTGGTGTGCAGTTAAAGAAAGGCCATTGTAGAGAGACTCCCAGAGGCACATAGAACATGCTCACATAAAGTTAAGCACCTTCAATTAAATGCTACTAGTGGGTCTGCATCACTAATTGTGCCACCAACTTAAGTAGCACTTTAAATATGTCTCAGACCTGCCATTGAGGCCTGCTTGTGAAGTTTAAACTGCTATTTCGACCTAGCAAAGTAATCCTTTTGCTAGGCTCAAACCTTCCTTTTCAATACATATAGGTCACCCGAACAAGGGACCTAGACAGCTCAGTGGGCAGAGTGCAATAAATCTAAAAAGTAGGACACATACTTTCATGTTCTACATGTCTTCGTAGTAAAAACTCTTAAATTCGTTTTTTCACTACTGCAAGGCCGACGTTTCCCATAGGATAACATTGGAGTTACCTTATTACATTTTATAAGAGTAATTTCATAATGTGAATAGGGAACTAGATCATGTTTGTTTTCTATGGAATCCTAGTTTAAAATATTAACTAAATACTAACTAAAAAGTAGGACATGTACTTTAAGTTCTACATGTCATGGTAGTCAAAAACTCTTAAATTCATTGTTTCACTACTGCATGGCCTAATTTCGCATTGATTAACATTGGAATTGCCGTTAACAAGGTGTAATTTCCAAATGGGAGCAGATACCTACTTTGTTTTCGGTGTCTTTGGAAATGTAATGAAAAATCCTAACTTATGGTAAAATTGGATTTTAAATTACAATTATGAAAATGCCACCTTTAGGAAGTTGCCATTTTCCTGCCTTAGCCATTTAGTGCCTGTAGCTTGTCTCTGGTCACATGATTGGATGTAGTTGACAGTTGAGCTTTGTGTATTCCTCCTAGACAGCCTCTTTAGGGAGCCCAGGTGTGTCTTCCAGGATAGGAGGAGGATTTGTGTACCCAGCCCCACTTACACTTTATTAGGTTGTGTCCTGCTTACACACAAAGAGCTGCATACCCCCTGTAGTTAGACTGGAGCCAAGACTGGGAACATATAACACCATACTTCAGTATCACCTACAGAAAAACATCCTCCCTAAGAGACATTCTGACCCAAAGTCATCTGGAGCTCAAACAACAGAAAACCAAAAACACATCGTGGCTCAGCACCCCAGGATTTTGGAAGTGTGCAAAATGTAAAGCCTGTGAACATGCCCAAAACATCTCGGAGTATGAAATCGAAAAAATCATGGACCACATTACCTGCGAGTCAAAATATGTGATCTATAGATTAAAGTGTCCATGTGAAAGATACTATGTTGGGAGCACAATTACTAAATTAAATTTGCGTATCCTTCAACATCTACGTGCAATAAGGTACAAGGATCCGAACTACCCTATGGCAAAACATTTCAATGAACATCATCAAGGAGATTGCTCTCAATTAAGATACTCTGGGATCAGACTCGTGAAAATGGCTGAAAGAGGGGTTGATCATACCTTGAAACTGCGGTAAATGGAAAGCCGAATGATCCTTGGGATGGGCACGGAACATCCATATGGACATAATCTGGATGCTGAACTATATGTACACCTCTAAAATTGGATAATGAAACAAATCATAATCAAAATCTGGGAACCCATCTCTGTGTAATATAATGTATATAATGTAAATACATCTTCTCAATTGCAAAATCGAATTCCATCGGCCTGGTAGCAGTATCACATGTGCATAACGAAAGAAATTAAGATTAAAGACGAGAAAAGGGAAGATGGAAGATGCAGAATTATAATTGTGTATAAGGATATATAAATGTAAATATTGTACATAGCCTTGGCTCTGGCCGGAAACGGTCCAACAGATATGATATGGACAAAGTACTTTACAGAAATATCAACTGAAAGGAATCCGGAAAGAATATATGATTACAAAAAATCTGAAATTAAAGATGGACTCCAGAGACTGTTTAAATCCTGAACAATCAAATGTGGAGCCGGCCACTTTTTGCACAATACCTTATTAATATGTACAGTTTTACAATCTCTGCTCCTCCTCCCCTTCTGTCTTTATATATTTTGTGATTTAGTTTTAAACTTTGCACTTTATCGATGCACTTATATGTATATATAAAAAAGTACTTTACAACAAATAGTAAAAATGCAAAAATAACATCTAAACAAAGATAAAGTCATGCAAATAATGGCCATTATTTGTGGCCCAAATTGTGAATGAAGTTGGTAGTCTAGTTGTTTTAATCATGGAAACAAATGATGGTATGAGCACTGGGCACTTTAAAAAACATGTTCTAGACAGCCAGGACTTTATGGTCCAGTTGAAGAATGATTGCAGTCGAAACACGTAGGCTGTCCTTTTTGCACTTTTTGCACATGGTGTATCTCAAATAAACAACATTTAAATCAACTTACTGTTGTGGTGCCGTGACGTCCGTCGACAAACACGAGGGCGTGAAGAATCTGACTCCCATTGTCCTCACTAAATCTGACATCAATGTCCTATCACTTGGACCTACTTTCAGCCCACCCAGCAATTTCAATTATGCGCAAACAAGAATTGATTTGTACAAATTTACCCGCAAATTGAAACTTAAAAAGTATTTCTTGAGCAATAAATACCAGTCCAAGGTACAGGAAGCGCCCCCAGTGGTAACTGCAGGGGGTTGAAGGCTAGGGATGTAGGCCTCTATCAAACTCTAACCTCTTTAGGCAATGAAACTTCACCTCCAAGCACATTTGAGGACAACTTCGTATTAGATGCACCAAGTTCAACCAACTTCAAACTCAGATCTACTTTCACACCCCTCATATTGCATGATAATGTCGACATCTTTCACGAGGTAACGATTACAGGGATCAAAGAACTCCATTCCTCGACATTAAAAACGAAACAGAAGTCCGGAATTTGTAACACACAATTCCACAACATGGTTAAAAAATTGCACGCGCATAATACCATCATCGTGCGCCAAGCCGACAAAGGAGGAAATGTCGTGCTGTGGCCAAGGGCACTGTACTTGGAGGAAGCTTACCTCCAATTGAACGATGCGCAGTGTTACAAACATTGTGATTTGTCTGCTTTCCGGGAAGTACAAAGTGAACTAAACTCTTTACTGTTGAGTTGGAAAAGTGCTGGCTTGCTTAGTCTAGGTGAACTAAAATTTCTTAAAAAAGACTATCCTGTGATGCAGCGTTTTATCTGATCCCCAAAATCCACAAGAACACTGTTAAACCTCCCGGTAGACCTATATATCTGCGAGGGGCGGTTTGTTCGGGAAATTTCCTAAGAAAGTTGTCAGATATACAGTGGGATGCCGAATATTGGTTGATTACATTAGATGTCTCTGCTCTGTACACCAGTCTTCAACATCAGTTTTATCTGGGCACTAGACCAATCAAGATCAGTGAACACAATAAGGTGCTGGTCACTATGATTTCCTTCTGTTTACATAACAACTACTTCATGTTTAACAACCAATATTTCCACCAGGTCAGGGGTGTGGCCCTGGGGGCCTGTTTCTCTCCCAGTTATGCCTGTTTGCACATGGGCTACTGGGAGAGGCAGGTCCTCTTCGCACACACCATGATGTGGTTGCTAAGCATGCGGTACACTGGTACCACTTTATCGATGATATTTTTTCGATATGGCGGGGTACCAAGCTGGAGGCTGTTGATTTCATTGAGACTCTTGGTGTGAATTCGTTCAATCTAGATTTCACATATAACATGAGCCAAGATCGTATCTGCTTTTTGGATGTTGAGGTTGTGGTGGTAGATAACAGGTTGGAGACTAAGATCTATAGAAAGCTTACCGCAGGCAACACCGTGCTGCATGCGAAAAGTCATCATCATGCGCATCTGATCTGCAGTGTCCCCTATGGGGAGATGCTACGGATCAGATGCAATTGCAGCACTGAGTTGCTATGCAAGGCAGCACAGGAAGACAGTAAGGCAAGGTTCCTAGCAAGAGGCTACACAGGGACTGCTATAGATACAGCAATTCGGAAGGCAAATGCCATCCCTATAAGTGAGGTCCTCTTGCATAGGAGAACTGCGCCAGCGGAAGCGGTGAGACTGATTCTTACTTACAATCGTCAATATCAAGCACTTCGCAAAATCATCACGAAAAATTGGAATCTAGTCTGCAATGATCCGGTCATTGGTAACTTACTGTCTCCCAGACCTGATATCTCTTGTAGAAAGGCTCGCTCATTGAGCGATGCTTTGGTCAAGTCCAGCCCGGAAGTACTTACCAACACTTCTTGGCTTCTAGCCAGTAAGGGCTTCAGGAAATGTGCTAGTTGTAAGGCATGCAAGCAAAAGGGTGAGCAGGACAGAATATCTAACTCCTTTTTCCAACATCCCCCGGTCGATTAAAAAACAACTCACGTGCAAAACGGAGTTTGCAGTCTATGTGCTGGAGTGTCCTTGTGGCCTGCGCTATGTGGGTAGCACTAAGCTGCAGGTCCACAAACGGATACTCCAGCACATAAGGGCCATAGACACTAATGATGCAACATACCCTGTTGCACGTCATTTTAAGGAGCAGCACGAGAACCAAAGCCATTTGCTCAAATATTTTGTAATTGATGCGGTCCCACCCATTCGTAGGGGAGGGAACTGCGAGGCAACTTTAAGAGCACTCGAGACCAGGTACATACTGGACCTGGATTGTAAGTCTCCTTTAGGCCTTAATACGAGTGTTGATTTCTACACTTGCCTGTAAGAGCTCACATCATCCTTCCTTCCCAACCTCCCCCACCTCTCCAACCCTCAGTTACCCTATAGGTTCCCCGTATCAAGGCATTATGATGAATTTACGACCACCTGGAGACACTTCTGTGGGAAGTTCCGCTGGTTTGTTGTCTCCCTCTTGTACTCATTTCAGTGATATAAAATGCACTATGCACAGCACATTATAATTACGAAAAAACATTTAATGTTTTTTTGGTATGTTTACACACACAAAGACAAAGAAAATAAGAAATCAAGAAAAAAAGATGTATATAGATTCTCTGCACAGGTTTCTGTTTCCCGCACTCCTTTCCCATTATATCCTTGTTACATGGGGTCAAGACACATAGCCAGTTGGTTCTTTAGGAATTTTTACAAATTTGTAATATATGATAATTAAGTATACCGAGTGGGGTTATACAATGTTTTAACATTTAAGATCGAGGAGGAGCTTCGCGTGTATCCAAGATGGACGCATGAGCACAGGGCTCCCGAGACCCTTTCCACCTCCCGCAAAATTCGATTTGGCCGCCGGGAACCGGACCTACTGAACTTTGAAACTTGCGGCCTACACCGAAGACCATCCACGGACTTGAGTCCCCGAGGTACCCAGGTGGCAATTGAACAACAAAGGCCTGTGCGACACGTCCACTGCCCCTGTGGTACTTTCGGTTTCGCTCTTGGTCACTGTTGACGGCGACTTGCTGCCGGTCGACACAGCTGACCTGATTCTTGCTGCCAGCTCAAAGCTTGTTTTTTTGCCCTCGTCCCCTCGCCTCTACAAGTTTTCTGCGGAGGGAACCATTCTGACCAGATCCCAAAG
Source organism: Lissotriton vulgaris (assembly GCF_964263255.1). Taxonomy (NCBI): domain Eukaryota; kingdom Metazoa; phylum Chordata; class Amphibia; order Caudata; family Salamandridae; genus Lissotriton; species Lissotriton vulgaris. Next base: position 501,607,868 of record NC_141685.1, read on the forward strand.
GTTCCGTCAGAGCTCGTCGCTCATCATGGCGGGCAAGGCGGATACCGAGAAGCGTGCAACCAGAGGCGCACACCGGGGGGGTTGTCCAATCCCATACTATAGATCGCTTCACCCGCCCGAAAGGATCCCCTGGCGGTGTGAGTAAAGTCTTTGATGAGACTGGTGATGGCTCTCCTGCAACTGAGGAGCTGACACTGAAGGACGTTATGGGCGCCATCGCAAGTGTCCAGACATCTATGGGCCAGCAGTACGAAACGCTGGCTGCTAAGATAGACACGGTGGCGATCAAAGTCAATCTTATCAGGACGGACTTGGGGAAAACCAATGAGCGGGTCAAGTCCCTGGACATCAAGACCGCGAGCATTACTACGGATGTCTCGGATCTTCAGACCGAAGTCCGCAATCTCCGAACGTCTAACGACTTGTTTGCCCGTCGGCTGGATGATTTCGAGAGCCGGGCCAGGCGCAACAACGTTCGCATAGTTGGTGTTCCGTAGAATTCCGTAGACTTATCCACAGACCTTCTGGTAGAAGACCTTGTTCTAAAGCACTTGGCACCAAAGGGCCTCAGTAACTTTTTCATGGTGGAGCGTGCTCACAGAGTCCCCGGCGGGCAGCCCAAACTGGGGGCCGCTCCGAGGCCTATCATAGCCAGGATATTTAATTTTCAGGACAGAGACACTATTCTTCAGTCATCACGCACCAATGGTCCCACTAAATTTGAAAACGCGTCAATCAGTTTTTATCCTGACTTTACACAGGCGGTACAGAAACAACGCATGGGCTTCACGGGGGTGAAACGGTCTCTCAGGGACATGGGACTGAAGTACGCCATGCTTTTCCCGGCCCGCCTGAGGATTGCATATGAGGAACGTGTGCTCTTCTTTGACTGCCCGAGGTACTCAGTGACTGGCTTGATACTCTGCCGACACATCGTACCAGCCCCGAAAGATCGAGGGGCGCTGAAGGTGGCCTGGAAGCACAAGAGCAGTGAGTCTGCGCCGGCGAGCCAACACTATGGACCTCTGGCAGTGGCTCTATGACTGTTATGTATATATAATGTGAATACCCGGGGGTGGGGGGAATCGGGACTCTTCCTCCTCTGGGTTTTTTTTTCTCTCTTCTTGTAGGTTAGTTCAATGGGGCGACAGGCACACTGCAAGTTGGGGTGGCTTTTTGGTCTACCGCAGGGGTGCAGGGTGGGGGGGTGTGTTTTGGGGATTTTCTTGGGGGTGGTCTTTAATGTTTTGATTGTTTCGAGGCTGCGCTTTGTTGCATATCTTATCTCTTGTGCCTGTTTCTTGGCGGGGGGCGTTGCTCTTATTTCTGGGATGGGGGGTAGGGGGCTGAGGGTACTGAGCTGGAACGTCAATGGTCTGGGCGATAGGATAAAGCGGGGGATAGTTTTGCAGTACTTGAAGCGCTGCTCCCCAGATATTGTTTTACTCCAGGAGACGCATCTAATAGGAAACACGTGCCATGCACTGAACAGATGGGGCTACCGCCTGGCGGCTCACTCTGGATTCACCACTGGGTCGAGGGGGGCGGGCGTCCTGGTTAGGAACTCCCTCCCCCTGGAGATAGATGACACTGTGCTGGATGATAGAGGCCGATACGCGGCCATTACGGGCCACTGGGAGGGGAAGACGATCTCCATTTAATCTGTATATGTCCCACTCGGCCTACAGTCCACTACATTTTCTGATTTGGGTGGGGTGGTTCTGGGGTTCCCTGAGGGCATGTTGGTTGTGGGTGGTGACTTTAATTCGGTTGTCAGAGGTGATGAAGATCGTAGCCCCCCCAGACTTCTCCCGACATCGCAACTATGGCTGGGCAACTTTTTGGAAACGTTGGGTCTAGCGGATTGTTGGAGGCAACTGCACCCCGGACAGCTACAGTATTCCTTTTACTCGGGAGCTTATGGGAGTCTCTCAAGGCTTGATTATATCCTTATACCGGCGGTGCAGATGGTCTCTGTAAGGGAAATTAGGCATTTAGCTAGGGGGATCTCGGACCACTCCCCACTCTGGCTCACTATTGACGTACAGTTGGAGACCGGGGTCGGGTTGCTCCGATTAACCCCTGGCACCTTCGTAACCCTAAAATAAGAGCCGAAATTGTTAAGTGCATGGATTATTACTTTGCCGAGAATGAGGAAGGCTTACAAGGATTCGAGGTCAAACTCTGTACTTGATTGCTAGCGAGAGGAAGCGTAAGAACGCGGAAGTGGTTGGTCTGGAAAATGACATTACTGCATTGGAGCAGAGGATGGAGTCTGGGGCTACACCCGAGGGTATACATTCTTTGGCCCTTAAACAGTCTGACTACAGAACTCTGGTGACTGACGCGGCCAAGGCAATGAATCGTGAGCAACAGGGGCGTTTGTATGATGTTGGTGATAAAGCGGGAAAGTTGATTGCTTGGTTGGACAAAAGGGATAGATTGAATCGGTGGTGCCTGTTGTTGAAAAGGTGGATGGAACACGAGTAGTGGACCCGGTTGAGATAGTTGAAGTCTTTGCCCAGTACTTTCAGAAGGTTTACGCGCCGGTCTCGGATAGGCCAGAGGAGGACTCGCACTTGTTGCTTCGGGATATTGCATTGCCTAGCCTGTCGGAATCGGACAAGGAGCTTATGGAGGCGGAATTTTCCGCCGATGAAATAGCGCTCGCCATCCGCTCCCTTCGTTCGGGGAAGGCTTCAGGCCCGAATGGCATCCCGGTTGAGCTGTACAAGCTGCGCCCTGACAAAATGGCCCCGCATCTTCGTCGGATGTTTTCGGCATCGCGAGATCTCGGATCCCTTCCTCAGGATCAGAGACTGGCGTCCATTGTGGTCATCTATAAAGATGGAAAGCCCCACGAACAATGTTCATGGTACCGGCCGATTTCGCTTTTGAATGTGGAGCCCTAGATCCTGCCGAAGCTTTTGGCGAATCGGCTGATAACGGTGGTTAGCGACTTGATACACCCGGACCAATCTGGATTCATCCCCCATCGAAACACCACGCTTAATCTTCGTCATCTTCACGGCGTCTTAGCAAGGGTGGGGTCTCTTAGTGAGCCGGCCATCTTGGTTTCACTTGACGCCTCGATGGCCTTCGACACGGTGGAATGGCCATATTTGTGCGCGGCCCTTGCCAAATTTGGCTTTGGCCCTAACTTCATCGGGTGGGTCAGGCTTCTATATGAGCAACCGCTGGCCGAGGTGGTAGTCAACGGCAGGGCCTCGGAACCCTTTGTTCTTGGACGCGACACGCTGCAGGGATGTCCTTTGTCGCCACTGCTCTTTGCGCTTGCCCTTGAACACCTTGCCGCGTGGCTCCGATGGGAACCCTCGCTTAAGGGTATTCGATGGTCCCCTGACTTCGAGGATCGTATATCGTTGTACGAGGACGATATTTTGCTGTACCTCACCTCTCCTCGTAAGTCATTGGGAGTCTTGTTCGACGTTTTGAGTTCCTTTGGGAAAAATTCTGGCTTGCTCATCAATTGGGCCAAGTCCTGTATCTACCCTCTTACAGGAGAGTTGCCCTCTCTGCCCCGCATCTGCCCGATACCGGTCTTGTGCATCGGCTTTAAGTACTTGGGGATTTACATATCGTTGGACCCCACAGTACGCTATGAGCAGAATTTGCTGCCTCCGCTTGCCCGGCTTAGATCGGATGTCGCGGCGTGGTGTGGCTTGCCGTTGTCCCCCTTGGGTAGAGCGGCCCTCTTTAAGATGATGTCTCTCCCCCGATTCCTGTATGCCATCAAAAATACACTTGACCTGGTGCCTGCCAGTTATTTCCGCGACATTGAGAGCCTCCAGAGGAAGCTGGTATGGGGCAGGCGACCTCGCATAGCATTGGCAAAATTGACTCTGCCCTGGTATGATGGTGGTATAGCGTTGCCTGATATCAAACGCTACTACTGGGCATCCCAACTGAGTGCGGTCAATCATGCTATGTACAGTCCTGCTCCGAATCCCCCATTCGAGATGGATAGGTGGCAGCTACCCGGGGGCGACTATAATAAGGCGCTCTACTCCAGAGCTGCCAGGAAGAATCTGACGGGCCTCACCGGGGTGGCGGTACGAGTACGGGGTAGTGCGACTACGGCCACGGGGTGGACCGACAAGCTAACTAGAGCAACCCCCTTGTATGCTGCGGAGAGTCTGGGCAGTCTATGGACGACGAAGGGGTTCGATAGAAGGGACCTTATTGGCATCAGTAGGGCCGGTGACCTCTGGGTCAAGGACAGAGTCAAGACTTTTGACGAATTAAAACATGAATACAAATTGAGTGATAGGGAATACTTCCGATATATCCAGGTCCACTACGTGCTTGAATCGGTCTTCCCGGCCGGGACTGCTATTCCGGAGTCCTCTCCCTTGGAAGATAGGGTGCTTGACAGGTACGTCCCTGATAGCACTATATCTCTCATCTACAAAAAACTCATTAACGACCGCTCGGACCTTCTTGTACAGCTTCGTGATGCTTGGACCGACGATGGACTGGAGTTGGACGATGAAGACTGGCAGGCTGCGATATCCTCCCCCAAAGAGGTCGCGATTCCGGCGCGTCTCTGGCTGGTGCAATTAAAGATTTTGCACCGTGTCTATGTCACGGGTCCACAACTGATGCTTATGGGTTATTCTGCGGATGGGCTGTGTAGGCGTGGTTGTGGTATGCTTGCTACCTTCCTTCACATTATATGGGAATGTCCGGAGGTTGTGGTTTTCTGGAACCGAGTGCATGTTGTGATGGGAGAGGTGACGGGTGTGGAGTTATTGCCTGAGGCCAGACGCTGTTTGTTGAACATCTGGGAGCCGAATTATTGCAGTGTTGCTCAGACTCAATGGGCCACCCTCGGCAACATGATCGCAAAAAGGAACATTGCCCAATTGTGGGGGTCTCAGAGGGCACCTTTAGTCTCAACTTGGAAAGAAAACATGAACTGGTGCATGTTCAGAGAAAAAATTGTATATGTCTCCCGTGGTAGGCCCAAGAAGTGGGGAAGGATATGGGGTCAATGGAATTCGTACCGAGGAGAGATCTGCACTCCCCCTTTTTTAGAAGCTTCTGACATTCCCCTGTTCCCTTGACTGTGCTTTTCAGGTTATTTGCTTCCTGTTGTCTATGATTTATTGGTTTGCTCTCGGCCCCCTCCCTCCCTTCTTAAGATCTTCATCCTTCATAAAGTTGCTCCCTGATCAATTAGCTCCCCCCTACTGCATGAGACAGCCAATACACTGTGTAGTTCCCGCCTCAAACTTTTTTGTGTTTTCTTTTTGTTTGTTTATAAAATATAAAATGTGAAACCTTTTATTTATCCTCCTATCGCCACAGGCTCTCTATAATGTCATGCATTATCGCTGCAGGGACCTCGGGTTGTCGGCTGATGAGCTGTGTATTGTTGTGCTTTTGATATTTATTGCTACTGACCAGCCTCTGTGGTTGTAGGTCTGTAACTGTACTCCTTTTCTAAAAAAAAAAACATTTAAGATCAAGATCTTTCTTCATTACTGTTTTTATTGTATCACAATTGCACTGCACAACCAACCGTGGGAAGTACAAGGGCTTTTTTTTCCGCAGGACCCATAAACGTTACCCACTTGGATTGTATTCTTTCCAAATTCTCTGTGGATGTCATGCTGTTTAAGGGCTTGCCTATGAATTTTGTGCTATGTGGGGTTATTTAGCATACAATGCAATTTCAACGTTTTTTGATTTCGTTTTTATCATTAATACTGTTTTTTAAAGTACATTTCAGCACTTTTTTAAACTTGTATATAAAATCGTTTGATGGGTCGTTAGGATTCATCCTCACACCTATTATTTTATATGTAGATGTTGAAACTGCTACTGCTCTCCTTGTTTTAACAAAGCATTAAGTTCTAAGTGGCCAGTACCTTCTATATGTCGAGTGATCTCGGTTGTGATATCATCCAATCATGTAACAGGAATCTGCACTTTTGCACTTTAAAAAGTAACTGCTGCCTCACTTACGTTATGTGACCAAGGCCTCTGGGCAGGCCGAAACGTTATGCTGCTGGCGAAAATTGAATGAAAAATTATTCACCTTGAACTTGGGTCAGCTGGAGGTTTTTGGTTCGAGGTTTTCGTATATATATATATATACATATATATATATATATTTATAATATATATATATATATATATATATATATATATATATATATGTGTGTATATATATATATATATATATATATATATATATATATATATATATATATATATATATAATTACCGCTTCTTCATAAAAAATCAAGAAGAAGGTCCAAGACCAGATTTTAAGTAACAAAAACCAGGAAAATAAGACGCTTGGATACCGGAAAAAACTTGCCAGGAAGTAAATATTCCCTAGCAAAGTTTGATTCGCCTGTAGTTTCCAAGTTTTTATTTTCACAGACTATTGGAGGAGGTCCCGTGTAGACCCAATAGATGTGTTTGTATTGAACAACAAACAACAATGTCCTGAAGAAGGTGCAGATTTTGTAGATCACCGAAACGCCGCGTCCACAATTTGTTTGTTAATAAAAATTTAATTTTGCAAGTAAAAAATGTTTTTAAAATTGCGAATTTTTAAATATGTTTTAAGAAATGTGATCATTTGTTTTAAACGGTATAAATTGACTCCAGTACTGTACTGACATTTCAACTAACTATTAATAAATAACATATATTGAATCTCAAGATTGGGTTGTATGTAACCTTGCCCTTGTCAAAATAGTTGCTATTTGACTAAAGTAATTCTGTAAATTTGGTAACCTATGCAAAGATTTTCTTCACATGAACCTGTTTGCTCCTACAGAAAATAGTGACCTGTAAGGCTTTTCCACACTCTAAAGATTTTAGAAAAGGACATTTGTTGTTTTTATGTATACCTGTTACCCATTCCTTTTCCAAGAAAATGGGTATCTCCCTCTATACGTAGTTATCTGTGGTGAATGTTTGACATTGTTTCAGCATCATGTCCATCAATTTTTCATTTTGCAATTGTCACCCTAAATGGGAAGGGAATGCCCAGACATGGGTTCCGTGCTCACCATACCACTGGTGTCAAGCCAGAATGGTTGATGGGGGTTGATATCTTGAAACTAATCCCAGGATGCTTGTTTCTGGTCAAGGAAGGACCTCGCCTGGCAGTTTGAGTTGGACTGCTCCCATAGAGAGCAGGGTCAAGACTGATTTGCATATGGCTGGGTCTAAACTGGAATGGCATGGTATGAAAAAAACAATAGATTTAGGCCCAGATCCCTGTACCCGGGGTGAATGTTTGACATTGTTTCAGCATTCGTTCCATCAATTTTTCTTTTTGCATTTGTCGCCCTAAGTGGGAAGGGCATGCCCAGGCCTGTGTCCCGTGCTCACCATGCCACTGGAGTCAAGCAAGCCTGACTGCAGAGGGGTGATTCCCTGAAACCCATCCCAGGATGCTTGTTTCCAGTCTAGGGAGAACCTGGCCTGGCAGTTTGGGCTGGACTGTAGCCATGGGCAGCAGGTTCAAGGCTGATGTACATATAGCTTTGTCTCATCTGGAATGCCATGATGTGCAAACATGTGATGTGTTTAGGCCCAGATCTCTGTACTGGGGGTGAATGTTTGACATTGTGTCAGCATTACCTCCATCAATTGTTCTTTTTGAATCTTTCTAAAAGTGGTATTTTCAGAATTGCGATTTAAAATCCAACGTCAAGGTTAGATTTTGGGGTCTCTAGTTGCAGAGGTAGGTACCTTTGACCAAACAGGGACCCTTGCGTCTAGTGAGGGTGAGGGGGTACACTCCTAAAATAACCTCTGCTCACCCAATTGGTAGCTTGGCACAAACAGACAGGCTTATCTCAGAGGCAGTATGTAAAGCATTTGTGAACACATACAGTAATCCAGGGACAACAGTACAGACGGACACCACACAAGTTGTAGTATAAAAATAAGTATTTTTATATAGACTTAAAACAAGACCACAAAGACAAAAATCCACAATACTGTACTTTAAAAATGGTAGAATTAGCTTAGTTCTCTTTAGATGTAAAATGTGGCACTTTAAGTTCAATGTACCTTTGGATGCGTAACGCTATACAATGAAAGTGTTACAGGGAAGGTGATGCGTTGGTTCCTTATACAGAAGAACGGTGATGTGTCAGGTACCTACTGCTGCGTAGGGGATGCGTCGGTTCTTCTCCCCATGGTGAGGTGATGCGTCAGTTGCTTACTGCGCTTCTGTGGCGATGTGGCCAGCAGTGTCGTGATGCGATGAAGATCCGGTGCAATGAAACAAAAAGGTGTCTTCTTCTTGATCCGACACGATGCGTGCATGCCCGACGGCCGTGCGGCAACTCAGCGCCTCTGCTGTAACACGTTTCTCTGGTGATGCGACAGCGTCTGCTGCGACGGCGACACTCTTCTACGGTGATGCGAGGCAGTTCGGGTGATGCGACAGCTGCAACACGCTTCTCCGGTGATGTGATGCCATCTGCTGCGACGGCGACACTCTTTTCCGGTGATGCGACGACAATGGCTGCAGCGGAAACATGCTTCTTTGTCTTGAGTCGAGCTTCCAGATGCCAGCAACACGCAGTCTTTCAGAAGGCCCAGCTCAACAGCAGGCACTTCAATTTCCAACAAGGGAAGGCAGGAAAGCTGGTTGGTGAATTCTAGTGTCCTTGAGACTTAAGCAGGAGGCAAGCTCTATCTCCAGCCCTTGGAGATCCTTTACAAGTTGATTTGAAAGTAGCACCAAGTAATTTCTCCTTTCTTTGTCAGTCAGGCAACCACTGCAGGCCAATCCCCAAACATCAATCAGCTTGGGGATAGTCTCCTCCTCAAAGTGATCTAAAGTTCTTGAGTCTGGGTCCAAATATTTATACTGGCAAAACCTTTGTCCTTTGAAGGCAGAGGGTCCTGTACCCAGTCCAAACCAGTTATGTGCAGTCCTGGAACACTTTGTTGACAAGACTCCTTCTTGCCTTCGACATTGTGGGTCAGGGACATCTGACGCATCACAGGAGGTGGAGCCAGCATTGTTGAAGGCAGGCACAGCCCTATTCAGCTCCCAGGTGCTCCCCTCCCACCACTCTGCATGCAGATGGGTCTATTCAGCCTTGTGCTGACTCATCTTTTCTCCTGGAATCCCCCAACTCCTGTCACTCAAACTCCAGACAAGGAATACACAACCTAGCAGAGGCAGGCATGGATAGTTAGGCTAGAAAATACCGACTTTCTAAAAGTGGCATTTTCAAACACAGAATGTTCAAACCAACTTCACTAAAAGATGTATTTCATCATTTCGAGTTCAGGCATACTAATCTCGAATTTCTACCTAGATCCCTGAGTCTCTTAGGATCATAAGGTGTTATAATCAAACTTCCCATTCTGGCCTATGGGGAACAGGTAGCCTTGCAATAGATCAACGAATGTGGCTGTAATTCACTATTAGGACATGCCACAATGCACCCTGCCCTTGGGCCTACCGTGGGGATGACCAATATGCAGAAAAGGGAAGGTTTAGGGACTGGAGAGTGGGTGCACTTGCCCAGTCAACATTGCAGTACCAGACTGCACACAGGCTCTGCAATGACAGACCTGAGACCCACTTTACAGGCAGCTTCTGCTGGTGGCACAACCAGTGCTGCAAGCCCAGCAGCAACATTTGATTTACCAACCCTGGGCGCCCGCAGTGCACTGTATTAGGGTCTGACAGTAAATCAAATGAGCCAATCATGGAGTCACTCATCCATACATCAATTTACAAAAGGGAGAGCATATGCACTTTAGCACTGATCAGCAGTTGTAAAGTGCCCAGAGTCAAAAATCAACAAAAAAGGTCAGAAAAAATAAAGGAGGAAGTCAAAAAGTTCAGGGATGACCCTGCACAAAGGACAAAGTCCAAAAGTCACCATGAGTTGGGATTTTATATTAGGATTCCAGAGACACCAAACATGAACCGGTTATTTATTTATTTTGAAGGTTTTATATAGCGCAAACAAGACTCTTGCGAGTATCAGAGTGCTTTCCAGGTCATAATTAGAAGGCAAGATATAGTATATAAAGGACAATCAATAAAGAAAAAAAATACAATGAATAGACATAGAGTTCAGGTGAATTTAGCCATGAGGATAGCTTTCACTTCTCTTTTGAAGGAGGCAGTGGAAGGGTTCATTCTTGTTTCAATGAGTAAGGCGTTCCATATCCTCGGAGCCATACCAGAAAAGGACCGGTTATACGTTTTTTTCTTGGCAAATCATTGAGGTTGTAAGAGAAGAGTCTTGGCACTCCTGGAGGCTCTGCTGCCCGCAGAGAGCACCAGTTTCTGAGTTAAGTATTGTGGTGCGTTGTGGTAGAGGGGCTTGTGTGTCATGCAAGCGATTTTTAGCTGAATTCTGGCTTCGAATGGTAGCCAGTTGAGGGCTCTCAGGTCTGGGGAAATGTGAGCATTTCTCTTAGATCCTGTGATGAGTCTTTCAGCTGAGTTGAACGTAGCTCTTAGCAGGGCTGTCGATGACCTTGGGAGGCCGCATAGTGTTACTGCTCCGTATTCCGCACCTGGAATTACTAGGGCTTTAACTGCTTGTTTGAAATCCTGTGCGGGCAGAAAGGGTTTCAGTTTTCGTAGGGTCTTTAGGTGGAAGTTGACTCCTTTTGTTGAGGCGCTAATATGTTTCTGCATCTTTAATTTACTGTCTAGCATTACCCCTAGAGACTTCGCTGAGTTGATAATGAGCGGTTGTCCATTGAGAGCTGTTAGGTGCTTCATCCAGTCCAGGATAGTGTGAGTTTTGTTCTGGGGGGGGGCGATTAAAAGGAATTCCAATTTGAGGGAGTTAAGTTTCAGATGGTTTTCGGCCAGCCACGTTAGGGTTTTTTGTAGTGTGGTGTTAAGCGATTTGATGTCCTCCAGTGAGTGTATCTTTAAGTATATTTGGGTGTCGTCTGCATACATGTGGAAGTGTATCTTGGTGAGGCTGAGAAGATCAGTAAGAGGTTCCATGAACAGGTTGAACAAGGTGGGTGATAGGGAGGAGCCTTGTGGGACTCCTAATGTGACTGGCATGGGGTTGGACAGGGATTGGTTGACCTTGAATCTTTGAGATCTGTTTTGAAGGAAGGAGGCGAGCTAGTTAAATACATTTCCAGACATTCCCATTCTGTGTTTCAGGAATTCAAGCAGGTTGTCGTGTTTGACGGTGTCAAAAGCTGATGACAGGTCGAGAAGGATTAGTAGACATGCTTCATTTTGGTCTAGGATTTTGAGAGCATCGTCTAAAACATGTGTCAGGGTTGCTTCGGTGCTGTGACCTACTCTGAAGCCTGATTGAAATTGGTTCAACAAGTTGAATCGATCAATGTGACTATTCAGCTGTATGTTAATGCATTATTCCAGGAGTTTGACTAACATAGGGATGTTAGATATCGGACGATAGTTATTCGGGTCCGAGGGGTCTGCAGTGGTTTTCTTTAGGATAGGTGAGACCTGTCCATTTTGAGGATATCTGGAATGGAACCTTGAAGGAGGGATGTGTTAATGATTTTGGTAAGAGTGGAATGAAGTATTTTAGGTAGTTCGCAGGGAGCGGGTCAGTGAATTGATTGGAGGGCTTCAATGTGTTTAGCGTCTTTAATATGGAGTCTTCGCAATAAGTGTTGAAGTGGGACCAAGTTGCATTGTTTTTTAGTTTAAATAATGGGAGGTCTTTAGCTGGGGCATTAGCTAGGGTCAATGATGGGCTCTTTTTCATGTCTGAAATGGATCAGATTTAATGGATTCTGTCTTAGCGGCGAAGAAGGAAGCAAATTCATCACAGTTGGGTAGAGAGCGTGGGCTGGCGTTGATGACATTAGGTAGGCTCTTAGTTTGGGCTTTGATAAGGTCGAATAGTTTTTGTGGATGGTTCTTGGCTAGGTCTAGTTGCGACCTGAAGAAATCGTTTTTGGATTTTCTGATCTTTAAAAAATAAGCGTTTCTGGATGTTCTTAGAAGACTGAGGAGGTCAGTTGAGGGTGTCTCTCAAGTGTTGTTCAATTACTCTAAGCGAGCCTCTGTCATCATTTAGCCTCCCATCAGACCATGGATTTGAGTCTTTTGAGGATTTTCTTTTCATTTGCAATGGGGCCATTTTGTCTAGGAGGTTGTTCATGTAATGGAAGTAGTAATTTGTCAGCCCCTGTACATCGGTCAGGTCTTCCGGGGGACAAAGAGGGTTTGAGTTAGCTAAGGCTTTAAGGTCATATCCGACGTTTTTCAGGTTTCTCTTCCAGCTCTTAGTTCTAAGGGATTGTGTAGAGAGTTGTTTAATGGTTTCCAGGACTGGGAAAGTAATGATATGATGGTCAGACCAGTCGTCACTTACCATTTGGAAATTACACTTATAAAATTAAATAAGACAACTCTAATATTATCCTGTGGGAGATATAGGCCTTGTAGAAGTAAAAAACGAAGATTATTTCAGAAACAGGACATGTAAAACTTAAAAGTTCATGCCCAATTTCTTAAATACACTGCACCTTGCCCTTGGGAATGTCCAGGTTCTACCTCAGGGGTGACTTATATATATATATATGAAAAAGGAAAATTTGGGCCTGGGAAAAGGTTTATGTTTCATCACAAAAAGATGGACTGGGGCTTGGTAGGTCCAGCTAACGAGCCCCAGGTAGCTACAGCACCCTGAATGCAAGGGGTATAATTTCCCCTCTTTAGCCACATCTCATTAGTCATTTTATTTTAAATCATAGCATGGGAGCCCAGCCATTAAAAACATTTTATGGGATTCTGATAGCTATTTTTAATCCACACGCACCTTTCCCCAACACTACTCACTATACATGCACCCCACTACTACTTTCCAGCTTCACATTGGCAAAAAGAGAGGAGCTCCGGCAAAGAATCCCCTTGCGGGGCCCGTTGGGCATTGCAGTGCCGGCCCAACAAGGAGCTGCCCGATTATGAAGCATGACACCCCACTTGGTGTGTGAGAGCTCCTGCTCCTAATTGGAGCTATTCCATCTTTACTCCCACTCTCCTTTTGAACACCTGGCATCGACTATCAAACCTCTCTCTTCTTTCCCTCCCCCACTTCCCCTTCCCCTTAGGAACTGCATACTCTTGTCATATCCAGCAAAATGGCAGTTGACTACAGACCCTAAATATTTATGGGTAGTCTGTGGATCCAAACTGCAATCTGTGGTTCCAGGGCAGGTTTTCGCTGTTCTGGTGCAAATGTTCTGTGCAAGCTTCACTGGCTGATACCTGATCTTAAGATCCTTTATAGATCCTCAAATCCATGGAAGGGCCTCACTGGGATTCGAATATCCTTCTACCATCCATGGATCCTGTAATTTGTATATTTATTTTAATGATGGGGTGCCTTTGGGACATGCCAAAAAAAGACCTATGGGGCTGCAGTGTGCTAGGATTAGGGTGTGCTCACCCTGCTCCTTTGTATGCCCTTTCAAATGTTTTGGAAGAATCAAAAGAAAGAGTTTAACTTATTTGGCTGATTGAGACTGAAATGGGGTAAGAGAATGATATACATATATATAACAGATTCGGTGAAGATTTTGAGTTTTGCCAATGGCAGACACACAACCATAAGGATCTTTTTGTTTGCGAGCTGTGGCTTTAGCGCCACTTCTAGGCTGCCATCTCACGGTCATCACTCTCGGTCTGAGAAGGCCATCAAGATTTTTAACCTTAACACCCGATCCTTGGCCAAACATTACGCCGACATTTATGACCTACTGAAGTACTCTTCCCCTGATGTCCATTTTCTTACCGAGACGTGGCTCTCGGATGACATGACTGCGGAACCTGGCCTGCGAGGTATAGCATCCTCGGCCAGGACTTTCCCTAATATATTTGGGTTCGAAATTTATAAGGGAGATGGGGTGATAAAAAGATGGGTCCTCAGGGGGGTAGGCCAGGTTTGAGAAAAATCACTATCTCCGCGTGGCGCCAGTCCCTTGGTAACCTTGTCTGGTCAGATGCATCCACAATGGTCACCAATAAATGAGGCTCCAAGAGAGACATATGGGATCGGAGGAATTCCACAGAAAACCCATTGGAACCCGGGGCACGACCTGGCTGGATAGCCCTGAGGGCGTCAGTCAGTTCTTCTTGTTTTATTGGAGTCTCCAGATGCTCCCGGACAGAGTCGGGGAGTCTAAGAGGTGGAATGTCCACAAGGAACTCCCAGTACGTTCGGCAGAGATCTGCTCCTTCTGGGCGTATAGGGATGTAAAGTTCTTCGCAAATTCTTCCGCTACCCCTGCCAGCAACGTGTTTAAGGACCCGTCTGAGCCACAAATAGGGGGTGTGACAGCCGGGGCACCGTCTGCTTGGCTAATCTATGGAGCATTTTATTAGACTTATCCCCCCACTGATATATGCGATGTTGCAACACCTCCCAGATCTCCTTGCGAGAACTAAATTGCCGTGAATGGTGGGGCAGGGTTTGGCACTGAGTTAATTCTTGTTTCAGCTCACAGCTACTCACTCTGAAGGTTTGCTCAGTGGTCGGAAGGGGGTGGTTTTAATTTGCGCTAGTGCATTTGCATGATACAAACTTTGGTTTAGCTGCACTTACTGAAACGCTACTTGCTGTTTTATTTGAAAAATGTGATGTTTTAATATAACTAAAAACCTATCAGGAAGTTACTTTCCTGTGCTCAGCTCCTCTCACATTTTGCTTACCTGCTCTGACTCCGACTTAGGGGGCCAGCTTCTAACAGTCCCTCCCCGGTCCACCGCAGCCAGTCTCTGCTGATTGATTGGAGGGAGGTGTAACTGGAAATACTCACTTCCTGTTCGCTGTCCCCACCAGCATTTCTAGCAGAGTGACGGTCTAGGTTGCAGGAAGACCCGGTTCCAGCCCAGTGAAAAGGGGCTGTTGGCGCAGAAGCACAGTTAATTCTTGTTTCAGCTCACAGCTATTCACGCTGAAGGTTTTCTCAGTGGTGGGAAGAGAGGTGGTTTTAATTTGCGCTAGTGCCTTTGCATGATACAAACTTTGGTTTAGCCGCACTTACTGAAACCTTACTCACTATTTTATTTGAAGAAATGTGATGTTTTAAAATCCTATCAGGAAATTACTTTCTTGTGCTCAGCTCGTCTGACATTTTGCTTACCTGCTCTGACTCTGATTTAGGGGGCCAGCTTCTAACAGTCCCTCACTTCCTGTTCACATCCCCGCCACCATTTTTATCAGGGTGCCGGTCTAGGCTGCATGAAGACCCAGTTCCAGCCCAGTGAAAAGGGGCTGATGGTGCGGAAGCGCAGCGGATGCGCGAAGCGGGTGCTTCGGCGGTACGCCAAAGGCAAGCCCGTCTGCGCCTGTTAGCGCCAGTTCAGCGCCAGATGCCAGACATTTTGCCCCTTTCAAAAAATGTGGGCAGACCTACACAAAACAAGAGCTGTTAGCCATCAGAAAAGGGGTGAGCAATTGCAGACTGCTTTGCGGGAACACTATTGAGGGACCATTCTGCTGTTTGAGCTGTGGCTTTAGCGCCACTTCTAGGCTGCCATCTCACGGTCATCACTCTCGGTCTGAGAAGGCCATCAAGATTTTTAACCTTAACACCCGATCCTTGTCCAAACATTACGCCGACATTTATGACCTGCTGGAGGACTCCTCCCCTGATGTCCCTTTTATTACCGAAACGTGGCTCTCGGATGACATGACTGCGGAACCTGGCCTGGCGCTGCCTACGAGGTATAGCGTCCTCAACCTCAATAGGGCCACTAGAGGAGGGGGCATCGCGGTCATTCATAAATACGACTACCCCTGCATCTTTACTAGCCAGACTGTACCTGGATGTGAATGCGCCCTCTCTAAAGTCACATTTAGTCCAAATTATACCATGTCAGGGCTCATGGTCTATAGGCCCCCTGGGCCAGCTGCAGATTTTAAGGCAGCACTCGCAGAGGCGGTCAGCGTACTTGCAGTTCACGCCGCCAATTTGACAGTCCTTGGGGATTTGAACATTCACCTAGATAAATCATACAACCTTGATTTAGCCAATTTTATAGCAGATATGGCTGCTTGCCAGTTAGTACAACTGGTTTCAATCACCACCCATATAGCCGGCCACCTGCTGGAATCAGTTTTTACAAATATACCCAATCTGTCAGTTCTTGCCCCCATCCCTACGTGGTTGTCTGACCACTACTTGGTCCCTATGTTTCTCCAGGAGATAATTCCCCCACGGAGCAAGGACCAGTCTTCCTCGCTCAAATTCCCTTGGCACAAGCTTAACTGGGAGTCTTTTCAGGCCCGCTTGTCTAATACCTGCCCTAACCTTCCAATGATACTTACGAGACTTACAGGGCATTAACAGACTGGATTAGTCAGCCATTTGATAGCCTTATCCCCGAGAAATAGTCGCTAAACCGTAAATCCAGAACAAGACCATGGTATAATAGTGACCTAGCCGATTTGTGTAAAGACCGCAAAAGGCTGGAACGTAAATGGAGAAGGGACTTTAACACCACCACGAAAGATACTTATCGAGCGGCAGTTAAGAGTTACCAAAGGGCCATTCAATTGGCACGAGCAACGTTCTATGCCGATCAAATCCAGAACAGCAAAAATCCGGCAAAGAGTGTATTTTCAATACTCTCCAACCTCAAATCGCAACAGACTAATGCGGGGCAGAAATTCAGTCCAATGAACAGTGTGAGGACCTTGCCTCCTTCTTTGTTAGGAAGGTAGATAACATCTATAGGTCCTTTCCCACTTCAGTTATCACCCCTCTAGTTGCTGGGCGTGACCAAACTGCCAATATCTTGGAGTCTTTCACACCCATTTCTGCAGACCAGCTGCAAGTATTATGCAGTAAAATTAAATCTGGCTCACCTGCTGATCCGCTCAAACCAGATAAATTTAGGAAGGTGCTGCCTGCGATTATATCCTCCCTGAGGCAGGTAATTAACATATTGATTTCCTCGGCAACTGTACCCAAGGCGTGGAAACAAGCTAAGGTGCTATCTCAACTCAAAAAACCTTTGTTGGACCCAGCCAAGCCTGAAAACTGTTGCCCAATTTCCTTACTCCCCCGGGCAGCTAAGACCATGGAGGGGCATGTCAACTCACTGCTTTCAGACTTTCTGACCAAGAACAACACACTGGACCCCTCCCAGAAGTCTGCCCTCCTGGCTGTGACAGAACATCTTTGCTCCGCCCTAGACGCTGGCCAAACATTGGCGCTGATCCTTTTGGACCTCAGCACGACGTTTGACACAGTGTCCCATGCCATCCTTTTACAGCACCCGGAGGAGGCGGGGATTGTCGGCTCGGCCTTGAAGTGGCTTACTTTGTTTCTCAGCGAAAGGTCATTCGTGGTCACGGTTCCCCCTTTTACATCGTGCACACACTCCATAAAACAATGCGTCCCACTGGGCTCCTCCCTCAGTCCCCTATTATTCAATCTCTATGTCCAAACGCTGGCTGCGGTGGCCAGACAAAGGGGACTGACCATGGTCTCCTACGCCGACAACACTCAGCTGGTGGTGACACTCTCAAGCGACACCAAGAGGGACTCCCTGAAATTTCAGGGCGACCTGGAGGTGATCGTTGAGTGGATGACTGCCAACTGCCTCCAGCTGAATGCCAGTAACTCTGAGGTGTTGTTTTTGGGGAAGGACCATGGTCTGTGGAGTGAACGCTGGTGACCAGAAAGCCTAGGTAGCGACCCCCTCCCAAGCAGGCTGTCAAAAATCTGGGAATATGGTTGGACTCATCCCTCAGCTACCAAGTCCAAACCAAAAAGGTAGGAGGGACCTGTTTTGGGCTTTTGTGGGGACTTAAACCCTTATTGTTTTTTTTTTGATCCACCTACGCGCCGGATCATCATTCAGACATCCATAATGTCCAGATTGGATTATGCCTCCTCTCTGTATTTAGGGGCAAACAAGGCCGAGATTGTGTGATTACAAAGGGCCCAGAACGCAGCAGCCAGATCTTTCTGTTGGCCTATGCGTGTCTTGCCCGGTGTCAACCACCATCCACCGGCTACACTGGCTGCCGGTGGATAGGAGAATTGAATTTGAAGCCCTCTGTATCACTTTTAAAGCCCTCAAACTTAATACCCCTAATATCTTGTTCAACGTAGTCACTCCCTATGTCCCTACACATCAACTCTACTCACTAGGCCAGCACCTGGTGCAGATTCCAATGTTTCAGAGAGTACGGGCAGGAGATTGCTCCTTCCAGAATAGGGCAGCCCACCTCTGGAATTCGCTGCCCACCTATATTTGGAGCCACACCAACTACTTGGCTTTCAGGAAGGACGTAAAAGCCTACCTATTCCCCACCATGTAGCTTCTGCCTTTTACTCTGTATTAGCTGTTCTGCTGTCAGCGCAGGGACACCCTTTTGCTGGGGCAGCTGATGAGCTATACAAATTGCAGTAACATAAACATTAAAATTAACAGCTAGAAAGATAGGGACGCCTGGGGCATTTCTAGGGCATCGAGCTGTTCTAGGGCATCGAGCTGTTCATGGCACATACGTTTCTCTTGTGTGTGATAACTAATTTCGTAGCACCGGAGAGTCGGCTTGAGGGCTTCCCAGAGGGTAATGCTCGAGGGAGCAGATAGGCCATTGTCGGCTAAATAGGTAGTAATCGCTGTATTGAGCATTTCGTGATAGGCCAGACTGCGGCGGGCCATAAGGATCTTTGACATAACAAAGAGAAGGATACTTAGCCGAATGATCAGGCAAGGTAACAGAAATCAAAGCATTATTGGAAAATCACTAATCAGTCATGCAGAAGAGAAACTTGTGCTACAAAGGAGAAAGAACACTTTAGATGAGGATGCCACTTGGTCAAGCACAATGGAGACTCTGGAGTCACTGCTGTCTCCCTAAGGTGAGTAAGTACTCTGCTTAATGAATGAAACAAAAACTACATCCTCTTCAAAGGAAAATTAATTAGAAACAAGAATCTTTGTTGTTTGCAGTGAAGCAAAGAGAATATAAGTTGGAAATACAGATAATGTTATGTTTCTGAATAGTATAAATCAGGGGTCTCCAACCGTTTTAGTAATAACGGCTACTTATGCTCAATTAAAATCATTCCCGAGCTACTAACACAACCTCAATGGTGTTGCAATAATGACCTGCTTACAACAAGTTCACCAGCTGTAATTATCTCGGTGCGGTATACAAAGGGCTTTGTCAATTTTCAATGCAGCTACTGTGTAATACATAACAGCTATGGCTGCAATGCCCCTGGCACTAAGATAATAAAGTAAATTATACATCTCTCCAATGCCACATGATTTATTATTCAAATATCGGATTTTAACATATTTTGGAACTTTACCCATTTTTCTGAAAAATATTCTCTTATGTCCTCTTATGAGCTCTGAAAATATACACATTTTCTTCTTGAAAGCACCCAATTTTGGTATTCATATATTAATCCAACCATGCAAACGTTTCTAATTTAGTAGGGAAGACTGCACACATGAGATCTGATTAGAGGTAGCTGGAAAGCTACTGGTAGCTCGTGAGCAACTTGTTGGAGAAGCCTGATATAAATTATAAAAATCTATTACATGAGTTTCACATCAATGAACAAAATATAGAAGATCACATCGGGAGACTTTAATTGTTGAATGTGAAAGTGCACACTTAAATGTATTGTATTAATTGACAGCAACGTGAAAAAGATTGGTACAGTAAGGTGGAATGAGAATACAACAGTGGAAAGACAGGGAAAGTGGTATTTAATGTGACTGTACCTCCTTCGCGATTGTAGTAAAAATAGCTTTTTTTAAGTGGTACCTAGTAAATACATGAAAAGAATAGTATCACCAGTTTTTTTTCAAAAAGATGATAATTAAACAAATTAATACCACTACACTGGCATCAAGTAAGCAAGTAAATCAATATTGATGGCAGCAAAACATAAATTGAAAATGAGCTTTTTAAGGATGTTAAATTATGTTTAGGAGATTTAAAATGCTGGAAAATAATTGAATAAATGATGGGGCATCATATTGCTTCAGGAACATCAGGAAATATGTCAGGTAGGCATGAGCGGGAAATCCGTTACGCCCGCGGATTTTGCGGATTTTTGGGAAATCCGCAATCCGCGAATTTTGCGGATTTCCCGCAAAATCCGCAAAAAAAAATCCGCGGACGTAACGGGTTCAAAAGTTGAACCCCCACTCATGCAACTATTTTACAATGGCGCCAGCAAGCAGCCAGCGCCGTTGTAAAATAGTTACAAAGTTAGCTTGCACAGGAACCACTAGATAAAACGAAGCAGGTGCTGCTTTATTTTATCTAAGTGCTTCCTGTGCAAGCTAACTTTGTAACTATTTTACAACGGCGCTGGCAGCTTGCTGGCGCCATTGTAAAATAGTTACATCATACATGCCAACATCTCTGCCAACTTCAGCAAGAGTCAAAAGGATTAACAGAGAATGAACCCTCATCTCTTCTCAAAAACAGTTTTTTTCTGTGGAAAGTTTCTGGTAAAGAGCGTGGTAGTGTGTAGAAGTAAATCTTTCACTGTCCTGAATAATATCAAGCCAAACGTAAAAAGAAAGAACAAAGATGCTCTAAAGTGGGAATTACAAGAATGATCGGTTAAATGGATGTGAAGGACATTGATAAAGGGCATTAGGGGTACATTGTCCTGGTTTCTGAAAAATCCAATCAAATCCAATATTTTAAAGCTGGAATATCCGGAACAGGAGCACTCTAGACACCCTCACACTGTCTGAAAGTCTGATCTGGATGAGTAGGAAATCTGGGCACATTGTGTTCGCACAGGTTTCTGCAAGTTCGCGAGGGTTTTGTACAATTTCCCAGTTTGCGAAATTGTACAAAACCCTCGCGAACTTGCAGAAACCCGTGCGAACACAAAAAAAAAAATCCGCGAGAATTTGCGGATTTTCGCAATCCGCAAATTCGCAAATCCGCAAATTCGCGGATTGCCAATCCGCAAAATCCGCCCATGCCTAATGTCAGGTGCTCCCAATTCATAAAGAAGCAAGGTCAAAACTCCATTTAGAATAGAATGAATTGTTGACGGACACCTTGAAAGGATCTGTGGAATTATTAGAGAGACATTTAGGCACAGAACATGATAACATAATTCATTAAACTGAAAGAGAGAACTGGTTGGTGAAGGAAACTAAGAAGGATGATGAGCTACGAACTCTGCTTAAACAAAAAGATGAACATGTAAATAGGCATGAAACAAAAACTAAAAGGTGGGAATGAAAATGTGTGCATTTACTCAGGCCCAGAGAAATGTCATTGATGGAAAAATCTATACTTATGCATAAAGATTTGATCTACTAAAAATAAGGAAAAAATGGATACAGTAACTGAACCTGAGATAATATTAGAACAGTCAATTTGTTTTGAGGTAGACTTAGAAGGAGAATTGAAACAGTGCAATGTGTTGAAAAAAACGGACTTGACTAGGCGAAATGATGCTAATACAAATAGATCAAACATCACACAGAAATAATACAAAATCAAGAAGTAGAGGTGGAATTACAAGCAAAGAGGAAGCTGAAAAGAAGGAGGGAAATGCAAAGTGGCTCCAGAAAGAAGGATGAGATTGAGGAGATGCAAGGACAAAGAATAACAAATGAACAAATAAAAGTGATAAATCTATCACATAGAGAATTAACTATGGGGGAATAATATGTTGTGGAGAAGAGACTTGCACTATGTCCAAAGAAAATAAATTGACCCAGAAAAACTAAAAATTGATCTCTGTAAATTCATCAGGAAATGAAAACGGAATTTTCTTTTATGGAATTGTAGATTTAACAAAAAGATCAGAAGCAGCCTGAAAACCGAATCACAAGAAACAAATTAACCAATACATCATTTTGAACCATTTAAAGCATTTTGAGAATTATGCAATGAATCAAATGAACAGAAACACATGATGACATGGTAGATATGAAAATCTTAGATGATTAGAAACAGATGAATTTACTTCAGGGGGGTTCAATATCAAATCAAAACTTTGTCCAACATTGCCAGTTGGGAATACAATTGATTTTTATGAACATTTACTAAATGGTATAAAAAGAAAACAGAAAAATAAAATTATGAAGTCACGGATAATCTGACAACTGAAAACAAAGCACATTAAAAAGTTTAAAAGAGAATGACTCAAATATAATAGAAAGTAAAGAAAAAGGAGAAAATCTTGTAATTTGGTGTTAATATTAATATTTGAGAGAAGTAGAAGTTTACTGTCAAGTAAATCATAGAATTATTTTAAATGAAATTGAGCAAAACCTAACCATGAATATTGCTCAAGAATATTATGCAAACTCTGTTTATTGGACAGATAGGGATTTGATGGATGACGACAAATATCAATGTTTATTTTTATTGTGGATATTCTCCCGCAAATCTATACAAATAGAAAATAAACCAATGCAAGACCAATTGTTTCTCCCATACGCCCATTACTTGAACAATCTTTACAATATAATAATTGCCTTTCGCTCTATCTGTGAAACATTTAAAATCATATTCAAAGATAGTCTGCTAGCCTACTGATCTGAGCATCAAGGACATGAAAAATTCCTCAACATTTTAGCAAACACAATAAGACGATGGAAGGAGTGCTGAAACTTTTCGGACACTCATCCCCAGTCACAGATCCGGTTTCAGGGTATCACCCCTCATCAGCCAGGCTAGCTTGAATCCAGCGGCAAAGTGAGCAAGGACCCATGTCTGGGAATACCCTTGTCACTTAGGGCAAACATAACAAACACAATAAGTCGATGGATGGAGTGGTGAAACTTTTCAGACACTCACCCCTAGTCACAGATCTGGGTTGAATCCATCATCATTCTTTTGCAGACTAAACCACCCCGGTTTGGACCCAGCCATATGCAAATCAATCTTGACCCTGCTCCTTCTATGAAGAGTCCAGTCTGAACTGCCAGATCAGGTTCTCCCTCGAACAGAAACAAGCATCCTGGAACTGGTTTCAGGGCATCACTACTCATCAGCCAGGCTAGCTTGAATCCAATGGCAAAGAGAGCAGGGGACCAACATCTGGGCATATCCTGGCCACTTAGAGCAAACATAGCAAACACAATAAGACGATGGATGGAGTGCTGAAACTTTTTTAGACATTTACCTCCAGTCACAGATCTGGGTTGAATCCATCATCGTTCTTCTGCTCACTAAGCCACCTCAGTTTGGACCCAGACATATTAAAATCAGTCTCCTACTGGGAACAGTCCAGCTGGAGCTGCCAGGCCAGGTCCTCCCAGGACCGGAAACAAGCATCCTGGGACCAGTTAGGGGGTATCACCCCTCATCAACCAGGATAGCTTGAATCCAGTGGCAAGCTAGCCTGGCTGATGAAGGGTGACACTATGAAACTGGACCCAGGATGCTTGTTTTCCAGTCCATGGGGGACCTGGCCTTGTAGTTTGGGCTGGACTGTTCCCCTGGGGAGCAGCGTCAAGGCTGGTTTGCATATGGCTGGGTCCAACCTGGACTGACGTAGCACCCAAAATAACCATGGCTTAAACCAAGATCTGTGACTGGGGTAAATGTTTGAGAATGTGCAGCATTCTGTCCATCAGCTTTTTGTGTTGCATTTTCACCCTAAGTTGAAGGGTATACCCAGACAAAGGTGCAGTGCTCACTATGCCACTGGTTTCAAGCTAGCCTGGCTGACTGTTCTCAGGCAGATTTACATATCCCTCATCTAAACTTGAATGGCGGGTGAGAAATATAACAATGGATTAAACCCTGATTTGTGAATGGAGGTGAATGTTCTTCAATGTTCAGCATTCCATTTATCATCTTTTTGTGTTGCATTTTCCCCAACATTCCAAACTCGCCCCTGGACCTAGCTGTAGACACCCAAGTATTTTTTTCGAGTCCTGCATCCTTGTTTTGGCTCTTGGGTGTTGAAATCAATCTTTTTGGCTCTTCCTGACCTCAAATGGGCCCATTTGCACAGGGACCTTGTCGCTTGCACTGTAAATCTGCACAAAGCTCTGTCAGCCTGATTCTTTGCACCGATGCATTGACTACTCGCAGGGAAGGTTGCCACAAATCTCCAGCTGCTCCCACCATGACGCCTGCCAGCTGCAGCCTCCTGTGATGCTCTCCTAGCTCCTCCTGGTCCTATGCAACATGAACAGGACTCTTAGCATGGACTTGAGAAGGTAAACCTTCAGCAGGACTAACCTGGGACTGTACCTGACCTGCGCCCAGGTTGGCCCAAAAGCTTTGACTTTGACCCAGTACAGCGGCACCAGATAACCACAATCGGTGCTTTGTGCTTTTAGTCACTGTTTTCCACTTTAATCTTTATAAATTCATAACTCTGATTCTACTGATCGGATTTTTGTTGTCTTATTTTATTTATTACATTCTGCAATATATTTCTAACTTGGTTTGGGATCTTTTGTGTGGTGTTTTCACTGTTTTACTGTTTGAAGCGTTGCAAAAATACTTCACACATTGCTTCTAAGTTAAGCTTGATAAACTACCTGGGGGTTGAGCATAGGTTAATTTGGGCTTTGCTCGTGCCATATACTGATGAGGATTGTGAATGATGCTTGACCCAGGCTCACACCCTACTCCACCAATAACCCAATTTCAAACAATTGGATTTCGTGTCAAAACTGTATGTCCTTGCACTAATCCGCTCAAGTTACACGTAAGTAATGCTGCCTGACAAAAAGTAGTGTAAAGTAGGGCAGTGTGCTATTTGCTCTGAGAAAAGGGCACATTTTCTAGCACAATATAATTTCGTCCCTAATTTGTGCCACTTTTGTGTTTCTTTTTTAATATAGCCCGATGTAAAATCCTTTCAGAGATTTAAAAACCAATGCAAATGGCTTTTTACGTTGCTTTGTAAGAAAAAATAAAGCAACACGGTGAATTGGGCGGCCTTGCATTACTTTGCATCAGGGAGGCATTCAATGGATGGTGCATCAGCATTCTGAAGCATCCATCCATGGGTTGGGTGCAAATTCATATCTGCAGAGAAATGTAGATATGGATTTGAACTAAAATCCTGTGACTGCCTGAGGCTGCTGTAACAAGGAAATTATCTTTATTTCCTCTTTGCATGTGTGCTACATTCTACAATGCACATACATAAATAAGCTTAAAGAGGTCCCTTCCAACACAAACACTATCCTTACCACAATGCAGACAGCTTTCCACTAGGGCATAAGGTTGCCTGCATTGGCACAAGCCAGCACAATTGCACCAGCACATGTAGAGAGCAGAACTGCCCTTTTTCTTTGAAGATATGGGGCAAGCTCTGTTCAATTTAAGAAAGAAAGAGTGCTGGTGCCTGAAATTCACCTCAGAAACCAGCTGCTGAGCATCTGCTCACTGAATACCATGGCTTTTAGTCTTTATGGAACTACCAGACACTCACTGTCCTGTTTTGTACTTCTTACATGTTCCTGCTTTCTCCCTTTGTGATGGTCTTGCACCACTTTTCTCTTCCACCGTCTTTCCAATCTGTATGATTTCCCTCTTTTGCACTTTTAGGGTCTAAACTTGAATGGTGGGTGAGAAATATAACAATGGATTAAACCCTGATTTGTGAATGGAGGTGAATGTTCGACAATGTTCAGCATTCCATTAATCATCTTTTTGTGTTGCATTTTCCCCAACATTCCAAACTAGCCCCTGGACCTAGCTGTAGACACCCAAGTAGTTTTTTCGAGTCCTGGATCCTTGGTGTGGCTCTTGGGTGTTGAAATCAATCTTTTTGGCTCTTCCTGACCTCAAATGGACCCGTTTGCACAGGGACCTTGTCGCTTGCACCGTAAATCAGCACAAAGCTCTGTCAGCCTGATTCTTTATACCGATGCATTGACTACTCGCAGGGACAGTTGCCACAAATCTCCAGCAGCTCCCACCATGACGCCTGCCAGGTGCAGCCTCCCGTGATGCTCTCCCAGCTCCTCCTGGTCCTGTGCAACATGAACAGGACTCTTAGCATGGACTTGAGAAGGTAAACCTTCAGCAGGACTAACCTGGGACTCTACCTGACCTGCGCCCAATCGCTGTTGGCCCAAAACTTTTGACTTTGACCCAGTACAGCGGCACCAGATAACCACAATCGGTGCTTTGTGCTTTTAGTCACTGTTTTCCACTTTATTCTTTATAAATTCATAACTCTGATTCTACTGATCGGATTTTTGTTGTCTTATTTTATTTATTACATTCTGCAATATATTTCTAACTTGGTTTGGGATCTTTTGTGTGGTGCTTTCACTGTTTTACTGCTTGAAGCATTGCAAAAATACTTCACACATTGCTTCTAAGTTAAGCTTGATAAACTACCTGGGGGTTGAGCATAGGTTAATTTGGGCTTTGCTTGTGCCATATTCTGACGAGGATTGTGAATGCTGCTTGACCCGGGCTCACACCCTACTCCACCAATAACCCAATTTCAAACAATTGGATTTGGTGTCAAAACTGTATGTCCTTGCACTAATCCGCTCAAGTTACACGTAAGTAATGCTGCCTTGACAAAAAGTAGTGTAAAGTAGGGCAGTGTGCTATTTGCTCTGAGAAAAGGGCACATTTTCTAGCACAATATAATTTCGTCCCTAATTTGTGCCACTTTTGTGTTTCTTTTTTAATCTAGCCCGATGTAAAATCCTTTCAGGGATTTAAAAACCAATGCAAATGGCTTTTTACGTTGCTTTGTAAGAATAAATTAAGCAACACGGCAAATTGGGTGGCCTTGCATCACTTTGCATCAGGGAGGCATTCAATGGATGGTGCATCGGCATTCTGAAGCATCCATCCATGGGTTGGGTGCAAATTCATATCTGCAGAGAAATGTAGATATGGATTTGCACTAAAATCCTGTGACTGCCTGAGGCTGCTGTAACAAGGAAATTATCCATATTTCCTCTTTGCATGTGTGCTACATTCTACAATGCCCATACACAAATAAGCTTAAAGAGGTCCCTTCTCACACAAACACTATCCTTACCACAATGCAGACAGCTTTCCACTAGGGCATAAGGTTGCCTGCATTGGCACAAGCCAGCACAATTGCACCAGCACATGTAGAGAGCAGAACTGCCCTTTTTCTTTGAAGATATGGGGCAAGCTCTGTTTAATTTAAGAAAGAAAGAGTGCTGGTGCTTGAAATTCACCTCAGAAACCAGCTGCTGAGCATCTGCTCACTGAATACCATGGCTTTTAGTCTTTATGGAACTTCCAGACACTCCCTGTCCTGTTTTGTACTTCTTGCATGTTCCTGCTTTCTCCCTTTGTGATGGTCTTGCACCACTTTTCTCTTCCACCGTCTTTCCAATCTGTATGATTTCCCTCTTTTGCACTCTGTAAATGTTTGATGCAGGAAATAAGTGCTGGTCCTCATGAATGAGTTACAGTGGCCTCCGCTGGGATCCCTGACTCAAATTAAGCCTTTATTACTGTTAAAAAGTGCAAAATTCCAATATGCTGGTGACTGTTTATTCAAACTTAAACCACATTAGCTCCAGAAACACCTCAGCTCTTCACCAGCTCCGGCAGTTAAAGAGCCAACATTCCAACGGCTGTTTGAATGTCAGAATTACAAGATGCTGGCAGGGGAGGGGAAAAGGAAAGGGGAGTAAGAGGGGGAACATAACAAGATAAGGAATGATATAAATACAACACATCTCCCTCCATAAGATACAAACAATGGAATCATCCAGAGCATGACCTTAAAGCAGGAACAGGAGCAGGAACAGAATAAATATATACAAGGAGAAGAGTGAAACATTGACCACAACATTTCAAGACAGTAGTATTATTAAAAATAGAAGTCTTTATGCCAATTAGCGACATTGTGAAGTCTAACACTTCTAGGAATGCTACCCAGAGGCACATTATCATCGCATCAGCCTATCTATACTCCATGTTCTCCCGTCCTCCAGTATTACTACATTATTCTTAAAAGAAATAATTTTCATAGGTTTGGAGAGCTTGGAATCCCCTTTCTGAGGCGGGACCGGGAGTTTAATCAGAACTACATCTCCTACCTTCCAGTCCTCTTCCTTGGTACTATGTTTTGCATTACATCTTTTCCTATACTCTTCTTGATGCGCTCTCACCCGTTAACTTATTTACTCTCTGTCTGCACATTTTGGTTCACTACCTCCAAACTAAGTCGGTGACATTTAAGTTACTGATAGCCTGCCTTTAAGTGCTAGAAAAAGGGATACTTCGGTAATCGCATTTGGTGTAGTATGATATGACCAGAGCATATTCTGTAGGACCTCTCCACAGGTTGTCCAGACATACAACCCAGTAGCAAACACTCTTTGATCATTTGGTTGACCCTTTCCATTGAGCCATTCATCCTGGGACAATGCAAAGCAGTCTTGAGATGGTTTATGGCCATCTTTTCCAGGAAATCACACAGTCCTCCAAGGTAAACTGAACCCCATTGTCGGTTATAATGGTGCTTGGCACCCCTTCAGTCATAAATGCATCTGTAAGGAATTTAATCAGGGATGAGGTATTACTATTCCCTACTACCTTGGTCATAATCCAATGAGAATTGTAATCCAATGTGGCTCTAACTTTGGATTTGGTAAGACTCCTCCCCTGAAGAACTTTGTGAGCTAGCTCTGTTATCCTGTTCCATAACTCTTTGGGGGCTTGTAGTCTCTCACTTATCATAAACTAATATTAACAATGCTTAATTCATGGCGTAGCGCCCAGAAATCTTTTAACTCCTTATCCACGTTACCAAGTTTAACAGGTCAACCCTTGCCAATTTTCTCCTTTACTTATCTAATAGATTGGTCTTTATCCATGCACTTATCCCATTCTTCTTTTGAGATACTTCCCACCAGATCCACAACATTTCTGTCAATGCCATCTTCTCCTTCGCACAACAACCTGATTTGTTACCTTGTACATACTCAACGTTAAAGTTATATCTTTCTATATCAATGAGCCACTTAGCAATGCGAGGAGTAGTAATCTCTCTCCCTTTTGTTGAAAATATTACACCAGGGATTTATGGTCTGTACGAAGAGTAAGAGGAAAACCCCACAAAGAAACTTGTAAGGGTCAATGGCCCAACAACATGCTAAAGCCTCCCGCTCAACAGTGGAATAGTTACGCTCCGCATCCTTAAGGGTTCTTGAAGGGAATGCTATAATCTTTTCATTTCCATCCACTATTTGAGACAATGATGCACCTAAACCATTACCACTTGCATCAGTAGTCAAAATGGTCTTCCTGCTAGTGTCGAAGTTCCCAAGAAACAGTGCCCTAGTATTAGCTTTCTTGGTGACCTCGAAAGAACTCTTGCAATCTGAATCCCATTGAAATGGAACCCCCTTTTATAATAAAGCTCTCAAGGGTACTGTTAGGTCAGCAAAATGTTTTACATATTTGGACATGTATTCCACCAATCCATAGAACAATTTAAGGGGAGGTGCACAATTTACAGCCTTAACAAGATAAAATGAGGGTTTAACACCATGTTTCCAAATAGTATGGCCCGGATAGTCAACAGAATCCACACCAAATAGACACTTATCTTTCCTGATAGTTAACCCTGCCCTCTTGAGCACCGACAATACCTCTGTTAAAGTGGAATTGTGTTGTTTGTCTGAACACCCATAAATCAGAATATCATCCTGGAAGCAAAGAATGTCTTAAATCCCTTCCAGGACCTTTTGCATTACTCTTTGAGAAACTGCTGCCGCAAGGTCAGACAGCATCTTGCAAAACCCATAGGCCCCAAAAGGTGTAATGAAGGATATCCAAAGATCTAGATTAACATTGCAGCACAATTTGATGGTATGCCAAGGAAAGGTCAATAACAATAAAACTTTCAGCATCACCTATCATACTAATCATCTCATTTATATGGGGAAGGGGTAACCTGTCCACCCAAATGTTGGCGTTAAGGTCTCTCAAGTCCACACAGAGCTGCAAGCCCCTACCCCCTGACTTCTGGGCAACGACAATCAGAGCCAACCATAACAAGCTCTCAATTGGTTCAATAATGCCCTGCAACACCAATTTGTGTAATTCCTCTTTAAGAGGTTTATGCATTTAATGCGGTATAGGTCTGACTTTGAGAACCACTGGAACAGCGTTGGTTTCCACCTTGATCTTATGCTGAAAATTCCTTAGATAACTGTGGGCCAGATGTATCAAGCAAATTCGCATTCGCAAAGGCCGAAATTTGCATAATTTCGGCCTTTGCGAATGCGAATTTGCTGAATAGAATGTATGAAGCAAAATCTGGTGCAAAATAAGGAATCGCAAAATTTGCGATTCCTTATTTTGCAATTGCATTTAAGGAATCACAAATTTTGAGATTCCTTAAATGCAATGTATGTAGCAAAATAAATTAGCAAAATGCCCTTAACGAATCGCAAATTACCACCAACTTCTAGTTGGAGGTAAGTTGCGAATTCCTTGAAAAATGCACATTTCTGCATTTTTCAAAGTGCCATGTGACGCACATAAATGCCCTTAGGGCATTTATGTGCGCCACATGTGCACCCATGCATATTTCAGGGGTGCAACAGGGTGTCCTTTGGACACCCCTGCAACCCTGAAATTATTCTCAATTTGCGAGTAGCAAATTGCGAATCGCAAATTGCGAATAGCAAATTGAGAATAACTTCCCATTCATTCCTATGGGCCTCCTGACCCATAGAAATGAATAAGAAATTATTCCTTAATTGCGATTAGCAATCTGCTAATCGCAATTAATAGCAATGAAGGAATTTTAAGAAATTGCTAAAAAATAGCGAATTTCTACATACATCCCAATTTGCAATTCCCAAATAGCGATTTCTAAAAAATCGCTATTTGGGAATCGCAAATGATGGTAATGATACATCTGCCCGTTAGTTCTTCCAAAAGAACTCCAGGAAATTCCTGATTTACACCTACACATCTATTTCTCCCCCCTACTGTCAAGACTGATTTGGATCTGTTGGGTATGTTAAAAAGTATGAAACTCCAATATGCTGGTGATCGTTTATTCAAGATTAAACCACAACAGCTCCACAGAGACCTCAGTTCTTCGCCAACTCCAGCAGTTACAGAGCCAGCATTTCAACGACCGTTGGAATTACAAGATGCTGGCAGGGGTGGGGAAAAAGAAAGTGGAGTGAGAGGAGGAACATAACAAGATAAGGCATGACATAAATACAACACTTGCGGTTCTGTTTTCTCCAGGTGACGCTCCACAGTTCAGCAACTTTGGTTGCTGCTCTGTATTGTATCACTTCTTTGAAAATCTGTCCCTTTGTGCTGTAGAAAGTAAATACCCTTGCAACTGTTTGTGCTACTTTGCATCCCTCGCATGACTTTGCCCCGGGGCGAACCATTGTTTATGTTTATGGCTTTGTATAGCGCATGGCTGCCCGAAGGCTTCGCAACGCTGCGGAGCTGTTAAGCATGTTCAGCTGTCAAAAATAAAAAAGAATGTGGCTTTTATGAGCAATGTTATTATGGCAAAAATATCAGCTATCTAGTTCACTTTACCAGGGGGGCCCTTGTAAGATGGGGCCCCTTGACAACTGCCCACTTTGTACATGCCTTAAAACGTCTCTGTGTTCTTAACCGCACGACCCATCATATGGTTGTGATCGGGTACTCTTAAAAGCAATTCATAGAGCAGTGGCTATTAATATTTAATACTTCCCATTGTTAGACTGATGACTTTTTGCAATTTCAGCAATTTCACTTAATTCCCAAGTTACCAGGGACTGCACTGGAGGTGAATTATATTGTGTTTATTCAGACCTCAAACCACATTGAGATAAACAGTCCTGAGATTCGGAACTTTTAAGAACTGGGGAAACATCTTCAGTGGGTGGAATTTCGAAGAAAGGACCCAAAGTAGAGCAGCTTGCTTTTTCTACATCAAGAAGCCCTTTGTGTCCAATATGAGTCACCGATTTATCGCTGTTGTCACAGGTGAAGAGACATATACATGGAGGACAACAACAAATCAATACCTTAGATTCTGCCCACATGTAAGCATATCAGTTTTATTTGGATTTATTTATTTTATTTATTTTGAAAGTTTTATATAGCGCAAACAAGACTCTTGCGAGTATCAGAGCGCTTTACAGGTCATAATTAGAAGGCAAGATATAGCATATAAAGGACAATCAATAAAGAAAAAAAATTACAATGAATAGACATAGAGTTCACATGAATTTAGCCATGAGGATAGCTTTCACTTCTCTTTTGAAGGAGGCAGTGGAAGGGTTCATTCTTGTTTCACTGAGTAAGGCGTTCCATATCCTCGGAGCCATACCAGAAAAGGACCGGTTATACGTTTTTTTCTTGGCAAATCGTTGAGGTTGTAGGGTTGTATGTTTCAGATTTTTATGAAGGTTCAAAGGTTCAAAGGTTTTTTTATTTGCATAATTAGTTAAAATTATTACAAAATTTGCATAATAAAATAACGATACAAAATTTATTAAAAAAATTACTAAAATTGTTGTCTCTCGGCTATTGTTTTGTTTGGGGGCGGGGCTTGTGAGGTCCTAGGGTTAAGCACGCCCTGTTTGCCCTGTTTGCCCACGAACTGGATGGTCCTCATATTCTATTAGGTCTAAAAGTTTTCTTGCTTCTGCCAAGAATTTGACTCCACGGCATACTAGGATTATGTTGGAACCCCCGAGCCAGCTTGTGACTGCGTGTCTGCAGGATCGAATGTTGAGAGCATTAAAGATGGGTTTCAATAAGAGTCGTCTCTGACTTATCAGGGCCGGACATAAGCAGAAAAGGTGGACAAGTGTTTCGGTGTTGTACCCACAAAGGCGACATTGATTCGTCTGGTGTGATGATTTCCAGGACGGTAGTAAATCCTTTGTGACATGCATCCCCATCCGATAGGCTGTAAAAGACTTTTTTAGATGACCACTGAAGTGGGATGTTAGATATGTGTGTGTTTTTGGGGTTGTGAAGCTGTTCAGGATGGTCCAGGCATGCCGCCGTTTTGCCAATAACTCTTTGTCCTCAAAAAAAGATTTCCATTTTGCTGCTGTATTGGCTGATTTTTTTAGACTTACTTTATCTGTCCCTGATTTCCAAGCGACTGCTAGCTCTAACTTTTCCACGCAGAATGTCAAATACTTTCCCCAATTGTTCATGGATTCAGTTTCCCCTCGTTTTTTAATTTCCTCCCAGCTTAGCCAGTCCAAGGAGTCTGGATCTGCAGATCTAAGTTTGTGGCAGAAGTTCACGAAGCCGCTCATGCTCCGGAACTTCTGATTTTGCAGTCCAAATTCGAGCCTGACTTGTGCGGCTGAAGCAGATTTGGGAAGATTGAAGACCGCTTTATGAATTTTAATTTGTAGTTCATTCAAAAGGTCCACCTCCTTACCGCACCACGTGACTAAGCCATAGGATAAAGTGGGCATAATCTGTGC
Organism: Lissotriton vulgaris; assembly: GCF_964263255.1. Taxonomy (NCBI): domain Eukaryota; kingdom Metazoa; phylum Chordata; class Amphibia; order Caudata; family Salamandridae; genus Lissotriton; species Lissotriton vulgaris. The sequence goes on from NC_141685.1 coordinate 501,641,277, forward strand.
AGCCATTGTTTTTAATAAATGATTATAATTGGGGCAGTCCATTTTTTCCTTTAGAGAGCGATACGCGAAGATTAAAGATTGTACTTTTGCTTTGAGTGCTATTTTGTGGTCCTTATAATTTGCTCCTTTAGTTATTGTAATGCCCAAGTACTTATAGTGTTCTTGTTCTTTCACTGGTGCCCCTTGGGCCATCCATTTGTACTTTAGGTTTTGCCGGTCAACTAGGCGGACCACTTTAGTTTTCTCTTTGTTAAGTGCTAGGCCTTCCCGTTCTAGGTACAGAGTTAATTTATTAATAGCTCTTTGTAAGCCAATAGGTGTCTTGCTCAATAATACAATATCGTCGGCATATTGTAAATAGTATATTGGATTGTTTGCTAAAAATGGAGGATGGTTGTCTGCTGATTCGATCGCGCTTGTGAGGTCAGATTTTTATGTTGCGTCCAGCATTATATATCCTTACCATGCTACTGCTAAATATTTTAGACCTGGCTTAGTTAAGACATTATAAATGCACAATTTGGTTGGGAGTGCAGAAGGTAGCAAGCAAGTGTATCAATATTGGTGTTCTGATACTTCTGTCACCCATCTTTAGCCTCAGGTAATTCCAAACTAACACAAGGACTGATTCAATGCTTTATGTAGATGCTATTATGGGTAGTATCCCTCTAATGCTTGTCTTCATAGTTCTAGAGTTGTTTCTTTGCTAACATCTCCAACAGTTGTTATGGTAATTAGAAATGTTAGGTTGTTTAAATTTCTTGCATTTCCGGGATCCAAAACGTTTCTTTTTTCTAAATCCAAAATGTTGAGCAGTAGAGATTTCAGCAGAGGAGGCCTTGTAGTATTTGTATAACATTTTTAAAGAGGTTCTAGTGGGAATTCAAGTAATTCACAATTTGTTACTAACACTGCACACAATTCCTTTGTTAATGGGGGGAATACCAATAATTATGTGGGATTTTGACCAGGGTGATTTCCATCTCCTTCAATATGAAGGTGAATTGCCACTTATATCAAAGTAGGAAGTCAACTTACAATATTGTTTTGCATTTTTGGAGTGTGAAGTGCCTTTCAAATTAGAATGTCCGAATGTTAGTGGAACAATGGACAAATTCAAGATGTGTTAAGAAAAGTTGAATGTTAGTTAAAATGATGCACAGTGTGTGAGATGAATATAAATGCAAGAGGATTATGTTATGTTATGTTAGCGCATATTTATAAAGCGCACGGCTACTCCCTGGAGTGTCCCGGCGCTGAAAGCAAATCATACGTCACTTAACATAAAGCAAACCGACCAAGGTAGAATGGCTTATTGCTGAAAAACCCACGTTTTGAGATTTTTCCTGAAAGTCAGAAGGTCTGGGCTCTGTCTTATGGAGAGAGGGAGGCTGTTCCACAACCGTGAAGCAACCACATGAAAAGATCTCCTGCCTGTCCGAGACAATCGCACCTTAGGAGTGACAATCAAGAGTTGTGAGGAAGATCTCACGTCCGCTTAGGGAAATAGGGCTGAAATCTGTCCCTAAGATACAGTGCTCCAATCTTATGAAAGGCTTTGAAAACCCGGACCGGGGCTTTAAACTGAATTCTTTTCAGTACAGGGAGCCAGTGAAGTGACGACAGGAGCTGGGTGGTATGAGTTCTGGAGCCTACCAAAAAATGTCTCTGGCTGCTGCATTCTGAATCACTTGTAGCCAGCCCAAGAGGTATTCAGGAATGCCGAGGTACAAGGAATTCACATAGTCCAGTATAGATATTATTAAGGCCTGAGCCACTGTCTTCCTGTAAGGGATAGAAAGCAAGGGGAGAAAGTTATGCAGCATTCTCAACAGCCCAAAACAAACCCCGACTACCAAGTGTATTTGAGCCTTTGAGAGAGTTGAGTCCTTCTTAATTCCCAGATTCTTCACCAAAGAGACATCTGGCACAGGGGGGGGACATATCCAGAGGTCACCATTCCAACCAAGTGTCGGGTGGCCGGTGTCCAAAGAAGATAATCTCCGACTACTCCGAGTTACATTTAAGATGGTTATAACTCAGCAAAGAGAAGACTTTAGATAGGCAAGTGTTGATCAAGTTGCCATCAAACTCATCTCCTTTCTCGCTGGTGAACAGCTGAGTGTCATCAGCGCATGACCCTATCTTGGCACCAAATTACTCAGCGAGAGTGGCAAGAGGGGCTATATACAAGTTAAACAATGTGGGATTAAACAATGTGGGGCTCAAAATAGAGCCCTGAGGTACCCCCACATTCAAAGATGGAATCTCCGCCAAGAAAGGTGGGGTCCAGATGGTTTGAGAGCGATTGACGAGAAAGGACGTACACTATCTCAACACCGTGCCTCCGATACCGCTGTCACTAAGTCTTTACAGTAATCTTGAGTGAGGCATGGTGTCAAAATCTGCGGATAGGTCCAGCAACACCAGGACGGCACTGCCTCCTCTGTCCAATGTAGCTTTGATGGATTTGGCCACTTCCAGTAGAGCCGTTTCAGTGCTAAAATTGGCTTTAAAACCCAACTGGCTAGAGTGTAGCAGCGCCTCAGACTCCACATAATTTGTTAAAACCTGGTTCACAAATGTTTCCAATTAAAATTTATTACATCTGTTTGGACAATGTATATATCTTATGGAGTGTTTCAATGTGACATTCATATTCATTTATTGAGGAATCCATGTTTCTGTATATTTAGTAGGACCATTTAGTCTCAATATATCTACTTATTACTTATTGGAATGTTTCAATAAAAATATAGCAGAACCAAAATGCACAGCTTCTGGGAGGAGTTACAGCTAAATCAAAACAAAGTAGATTAGTGCGGTCCTCTAAAATCCTAATTCAATCATTCTGAGTTGATTGTTCCTCTAAAGGTCTCTTGCTGTAATACTACTGCCAAAACATCAAGCATAGATAATGAGCTAGTAGTCTTCTTCTAGTATGTAATGTCTATTTAAAGATAATGTTAAATTTCATGAACCCAGGTACCACTCACATTAATTTGAATGTCTCCTTACACAACAGTGGTAGGGAGCATAACTATCTATCAGGAATAATCAATTAAAGAACCATAGGGATTGCCATTGGCTGGGCATATGCAAATAAATTTGGGTTACATGTACTCAGGAAGAATAAATGACCGCTAGTTTGAGCACTGGGTGGGACTGTGCTGACATTGGGACCGATCACTTTCATTCTTGTAAGGTAAAGTTCACTTTGATTTGATATATGGCCGCTAGTTTGAGCTCGTCTTGGACCTTCATTGGCTCTCTTATTAGAACCTGATTATACATTAGGATCACTGTAGCCTACAGGTCAAATCTGCTCTGGTGTCCTTCATTAGGACGCTCAGTGCTCAGGCTGTGATGACTCTCTTAGTAGATAAAGAGACGTCCTAACTCAACAGAAGTGCTTTAAGGTGAGTTGAGGTACAGTGCTTCTCACAATTAATTCAGCAGCAGTAACAATGTGACAATGCAGCCCGATTTGTGGGTGTGCAACTCTTTATTAATATAGCAAAATATATGAATATATTTACAGTGCAAATGGAATCACAATAGTAGAAAGTAAACAAACACAATCCACATTAAAAGAGTAACACAATGCAATACCTTGGTAAAACGTGGGCCGGGGCTATAAGACAATGCTGTTTACAACCACTGCATCATTGTGAACCCCAATGCAATCCTGAAAGTGAAAAAAACAACATGATACAATGCAATTAACAGAAATTCGGAATGGTTAAACAATGTCTGTAAACATATTTTAACTTTGATGCTCTGGTTCAGTTGTTCCTCACTCAATGGTGCGACCTTAGAGATGATAGGAGAAGTCTGCAGTTTCACAAACAGCAAGTGCTTACCTTGAAAGAACTTGCTTTAGATCACACACATCTGTCTGGCAGATAAGATAAGGCAAAGGAGCAATTGAAATGAGAAACATAACAGATGTGGTACAGTGAGAGTGCATCTTCACTAGGAATACAAAAAGAACAATTGATTGACAGAATGCAGGACAATGTCATATATTCACCCCAGTACAGAGATCTGGGCTTTAATCCATAATTTTTTTGTTCACCATGCCATTCCACTTTGGACCCAGCCATATGCAATTCAGTCATGATCCTGCGCCCAACGGGAACAGTTGACACCGAACTGCTAGGCCAGGTCCTTCCTGGACTGAAACAAACATCGGAGGACTTTTTTCGGGCTTTCAGCCCTCATTAGCCAGGATAGCTTGATTCCAGTGGCATGGAGAGCACAGGACCCACGTCTGGGCTTACACGTCCCACTTGGGGTAGCAAATGCAAAAAGAACTAATGATGGACAGAATGCAGAACACTGCTCACTGTGCCACTGGATTTACGCTAGCTTGGCTGATAAAGAGTAATACCCAGAAACCTGTCCCAGGATACTTGTTTGCGGTCCAGGAAGGACCTGGCTTGGCACTTCGGTCTAGACTGTTCCCATGAGGCACAGGGTCAAGACTGATTTGCATATGGCTGGGTCTAAACTGGGGTGGTATGGTGAGCAGAAAAACAATGGATTTAACCCAGATCTCTTGACCGGGGTGAATGTCTGATTTATTCAGAATTCTGGCAATCATTGGTTTGTGTAGCATTTTTAACCCTAAGTGGGATGTGTATGCCCCGACATGGGTCCCTTGCTCACTGTGCCACCTGATTCAAGCTAGCCTGGCTGATGAAGGGTAATACCCAGAAACCGGTCCCAGGATACTTGTTTCCGGTCCAGGGAGGACCTGGCTTGGCAGTTCGCTCTGGACTGTTCCCATGAGGCACAGAGTCAAGACTGATTTGCATATGGCTGGGTCTAAACCGGGGTGGCATGGTGAGCAAAAGACAATGGATTTAACCCATATCTCTTGAGTGGGGGTGAATGTATGATGTATTCATCATTCCGTTCATCATTTGTTTGCGTAGCACTTTTCACTCTAAGTGTAATGGGTATGCCCAGACGTGGGACCCTTGCTCACTGTGTCACTGAATTCTAGCTAGCCTGGCTGATGATGGGAAATTCCCAGAAACTGGACCCAGGATGCTTGTTTCCGTTCCAGGGGAGACCTGGTTTGGTAGTTTTGTCTGGACTGTTTCCTTGAGGCACAGGGTCAAGACTGATTTACATATGGCTGGGTCTAAACTGGGGTGGTATGGTCAGCAAAAGAACGTGGATTTAACCCAGATCTCTTAACTGGGGGTGAATGTATGATTTACTCAGCATTCCGTCCATCATTTATTTGTGTAGCAATGTTTACCCTAAGTGGGATGGGTTTACCCAGCCGTGGGTCCCTTTCTCACTGTGCCACTGGATTCAAGCTAGCCTGGCTGATGAAGGGTAGAACCCAGAAACCGGTCCTGGGAAGCTTGTTTTCGGTTCAGGGAGGACATGGCTTGTCAGTTTGGTCTGGACTGTTTCCATGAGGCACAGGGTCAAAATTGATTTGCATTTGGCCATGTCTGAACTGGGGTGGCGGAGTGAGCTAAAAAACGGTGATGGATTAAACCCAGATCAATTGACTGGGGGTGAGTGTTTGTATTGTCAACGCTCCGTCCATCATCACCTTTGGTTTTTCTTTGTTCGCCCTAAGTTTGGCAGGGTATGCTCAGACGTGAGTCCCTTGCTCACTTTGCCACTGGAGTCAAGCAAGCCCGGCTGAAGACGGCTGTAATGCCAGAAACCAGTCCTGGGAAGCTTGATTCCAGTCCAGGGAAGACATAGCTTGGCAGTTCGGGCTGAACTGTTCCCATGAGGCACAGGGTCAGACTGATTTGCATATGACCATGTCTGACCTGGGGTGGCTGAGTGAGCTAAAGAATGGTGATGGATTAAACCCAGATCAGTTGACTGGGGGTGAGTGCTTGTATTGTCAACGCTCCGTCCATCATTTCCTTTGTTTTTTCTTTGTTCACCATAAGTTGGCAGGGTATGCTCAGACGTGAGTCCCTTGCTCACTTTGCCACTGATTCAAGCAAGCCGGGCTGAAGACGGCTGGAATGCCAGAAACCGGTCCTCGGTAGCTGGTTTCCGGTCCAGTGAAGGCATGGCTTGGCAGTTCGGGCTGGACTGTTCCCATGAGGCACAGGGTCAGACTGATTTGCATATGGCAATGTCAGAACTGGGGTGGCAGAGTGGGCTAAAGAACGGTGATGGATTAAACCCAGATCAGTTGACTGGGGGTGAGTGCTTGTATTGTCAACTCTCCGTCCATCATTTCCTTCGGTTTTTCTTTGTTTGCCATAAGTTGGCAGGGTATGCTCAGACATGAGTCCCTTGCTCACTTTGCCACTGGATTCAAGCAAGCCGGGCTTGAGACGGCTGGAATGCCAGAAACCGGTCCTCTGTAGCTTGTTTCCGGTCCAGTGAAGGCATGGCTTGGCAGTTCGGGCTGGACTGTTCCCATGAGGCCCAGGGTCAGACTGATTTGCATATGGCCACGTCTGAACTGGGGTGGCAGAGTGGGCTAAAGAACGGTGATGGATTAAACCCAGATCAGTTGACTGTGAGTGAGTGCTTGTATTGTCAACGCTCCGTCCATCATTTCCTTTGGTTTTTCTTTGTTTGCCATAATTTGGCAGGGTATGCTCAGACGTGAGTCCCTTGCTTACTTTGCCACTGGATTCAAGCAAGCCGGGCTGAAGATGGCTGGAATGCCAGAAACTGGTCCTCGGTAGCTTGTTTCTGGTCCAGTGAAGGCATGGCTTGGCAGTTCGGGCTGAACTGTTCCTAAGAGGCACAGGGTCAGACTGATTTGCATATGGCCATGTCTGAACTGGGGTGGCGCAGTGGGCTAAAGAACGATGATGGATTAAACCCAGATCAGTTGACTGGGGGTGAGTGCTTGTATTCTCAACGCTCCGTCCATCATTTCCTTTGGTTTTTCTTTGTTCGCAATAAGCTGGCAGGGAATGCTCAGACGTGAGTCCCTTGCTCACTTTGCCACTGGATTCAAGCAAGCCGGGCTGAAGATGGCTGGAATGCCAGAAACCGGTCCTCGGTAGCTTGTTTCCGGTCCAGTGAAGGCATGGCTTGGCAGTTCGGGCTGGACTGTTCCTATGAGGCACAGGGTCAGACTGATTTGCATATAGCCATGTCTGAACTGGGGTGGCAGAGTGGGCTAAAGAACGGTGATGGACTAAACCCAGATCAGTTGACTGGGGGTGAGTGCTTGTATTGTCAACGCCCCGTCCATCATTTCCTTTGGTTTTCAAAGACTTAAGTGCCAGGGTCAGGGCCAGACGGGTCGTAGCGGGCACATGGCGTTTCCCTGGTTGGCTGCCAGGGTGGGGCCATGTTTGATCCCCTGGGAGGCTGTTCTTGTTACCGACACCGGTTTTTCAGCATAGCTGCAATATCGGCCCCCTGTAACAAAAGCAGCTGCTGTGTTTTCCACGTACACCTAATTGCCAGGGTCGGTTTGCGTTCCAAGTACGACCCTGGCCAGGGCTCTTCTCGGAAGGCCACAGCACCACAATTTTCCTCTGCCAGTGCTGCCAATGACAAATACCAACATACCAATACCAATGACAAATACCAACATACCGCCTAACCATCACACTCCTGTAAGTGTGACAATTCAGACTATTTTAGGCCCCACAAAGCTTTAATATTGATGTGAGAGGCTGGTATTATTCATTTTCAATGTGATTTTACATTATAAACACAGCTGTGCTCATCTCAAAATTAAACAGACAGTGTTACCATGTGGAGTACTGTCACTAGACCCGGTGCTGACAATGAAGTGTTGGTGTCAAGCACCAGAAAACACCGGCTCAAATTAAACACTACCACTGTCCTGACATGCCAGTCTAGCTCTGCTCATGTTCTTTCAAGGTGTTACCAAAAATTCTGAATATTCTCTTCTGACACATTAAAGCATTTGTTTAGGTAAGCCTCTGACACCACATCACTTTAGGTGTTGACAAAGCAATGCCAATCAGGTCTTTTAATTACTCTAAGAGCGTTAGACGGCATTAAAGTTCCATTTAAAGTGACAGCACTTTATTTAGTCGTCATTGTTTACACCGCAGGGCCAGACTGGCTACTGGACTTTCTTTAATAAACAATGCAAAATAAATGTTTAAAATAGTACCATTTAATGCTATTTGTTTTGCGTTGTTTATTTAGAATGGCGGGCAGCTCCCCAGAAACAAAATGAGCCCTTCCTCAGTGAACCTTGACCCCACCCTGCCACCACAGCAAAAAACACCTGGTAGCCAGTCCCGCCCTGCTACCCCGACCTTAAATTCATTTACATTCTCTGGATGGGACTCTTCATTAAGTTGACTTCGGGAATTCGAGTTTAATCAATAAATCCACTTATGTACTTCCAATGCCACAGTCAAAGATAATCACGGTCAAACCACCTCGGCAAACAATTTTCTAGGAACCCACAGTTCATGATCCTCTACATTACCAATTGCAAAGAAAAGCTTAGATTATCTACAACTCTGAGATACCATTATATTTGATTCATTTCAGTGTAGTCTCAAATACGCCTATCCAAATACAGCCAACTGTACAAAGAAACCCCTGCCTCCTGGTGCCAGTACACACACATGAATGACAGCAATACCGCTGGATTGATTGACCAGTTTTTGCAGTATCTGTTGCAATGAGAGGCCCCTTTCTTGTTCTGACAAGCACTGTAAAGAATTCTATCTACAGAGCTAGATTAAAGCACTGATTCCTAGGCTGTCAAAGGCTCAGAGAAGCCCCTGCATGCCTCTGACAGTTTATGACAATTATTTCTAACCGCTCAGCTTGACACATTGCCTAATTTCTGTGCTGTCAACTGGAAAGAAGACCCCTGTACTAGCAGGTCTTTGGAAAACATTCCAAAAAGCTTGTACTAACCAGTATAAAATCTCAGAGTCATCAATTGTATGGAGATGTTTCAGCATTTCCAATCAACATGATGTCTCTGGCCCCATTTATCTGTATAACCTTCTGAGGTTAACATTTTTGTATTGTCTTTGTTCAGACTGTTTTTCGTGTTCATGTGTGAAGAGTGCTGTTAGGTGAACTATTACCACCACTTCAATGGAGAGAAAAATGTGCAAGTCCAGCCTGCTCACCGCAAGCACACATTGCTTAGTTTTACAATAGATTGCAATTCAGAACAATGCATTATTCTTACCCTATTACGAAATGCAGATCTTAGAATGTGGTGATTTTGCTCCACACAAATCTCCCATAGGGAACATCATGCAGGGAAATCATGCAGACTACCATGTGCACCCTAATCGCAATTCTCAGTTGCCGCAGAATGAGGTCTTGTTAAGGGTGGACCAACATTTTCTGACCACTGCGCAGGGGCTCAGAATTATATGGCATACTGCATGCAATTCCCATTATTGAGGACAAACTTGTGATAGGTGCTATTTATTGCACCCAATAAATTCAGATTTCGTCGGATATGATAAATAGTGCACAATCTTCTGGGCCACTGGTAATATGGACCTTACAGTATACATATGCACAACCTAATTTTGTGGCATATGATACTGACACCTGTGTATCTACAAACACATGAACCTAGTTTATATCAAGGAGACACATTTATTATGCTGCAATGGAAGACCAGGAGAGGTCCCAAGTATTTTATATAAACAGCCCATTTCGGAATTCCTAAACATGAATTAAATTGCCCATCCCAAACAAGAGCATAAGTGTCATTCAGGTAAAGCCGAACATTCAAGATTCCTGTAAGTAAAAGGATAACGGATGTGGTTGCTGTGATTTAGATCATAAACTAGCATAGCGTGCCCTGGTGCACATGTGCACTCACAAAAAGGATTTCCACTTTTGCAATGTATTACTCTCTATACAAGTCTGGAGAGCTAGAGACATCTCGCAACATAAGGCTCCATGACAGTCATGTGGTGGTAGGAACTAGGGAATATCACTTCATTTGAAGCTAAGAAGAAGACCAGGCATTGTTACTGACTGAATACACAGCTTTGCCTGCCCAGCTGCAATTTTCCTTTTTTCTGTTGCTTCCTATTGTAGACCTTTGGCATTGGTCTCACCACGGGTTTAAATGGGATGAACATGTGGGGCGTCTCTAAAACGTGGTGTGGTCTAAGAATTTTAACTAGGCAGTCTTTCCAGGAGACGTGGCCTATGAAATTAAGAGTATGGCTTAAACTATGGGGCACATTCACAATGAAGTGACGGGGTGCAGGGTTAGCCTTGTTGGCTTAACCCCACGCTCCACCACTTCAGAAACGCAGGGCTGGACCGTATTTACAACAATACGGTGCAGATCTGTGTTTCACTCTGCACTGGCACTAATTGCAGCTGCCCTAGCGCCAACGCAGCACTCTTGCACCATTGGACAGGGTGCCTTCCTGCACATAAACATTCACCAATTGTGTTTTGTAACTTCTATGTGGGCGGCAGAATGCAGCACACATAGAAGTTGCAAAGCGTAATTATTTTTTAAAGATTGTTTATGTGCAGGAGCGGACACTTTCCTGGACATAAACACTCATTGGCATTTTGCTGTTTCTATGTGTGATGCACAATGCAGCACACATAGAAACAGCAAAAACAAGGAGAAATAAAGCATTTCTCCACGTTTCGCCAGGGTTAAACCAGGTTTTTTGGGTATTTATTTTGGTGCTGCCCATTATTTACACCATCCTTGTAAATATGGGCCAGCGTCAAAATCAATGGGTGTTGGGTGGAATGCCTTCTGCAACACCCATTGCCCTCCCCTTTCACGATGAGTATTACGTGAAAGGGTGCCTTATTCTTATTTACAAGACAGGGTTAAGCCACGTTACGTGGCTTAATGCTGCCTTGTTAATAACGATTCAAAAAAGGGGGTGGTGATGAACAGAGTGTCTGAATTAAGGAGACCACTCTTACCCAGTCCAAAGATCAGGGCTTGATCTATCACCGTTATTTAGCTCACTGCACCATCCCAGCTCAGAACCTAGCTATATGCAAATTAGTCTGTCCCTGGTCCAGTGCATCATGGGTACAGGGCAGACCAAACTACCAAGCCAATTCTTCACCGGAAAGGAGACAAGCTTCCGGGGACCGGTTTCTGGCATTTCAGCCGTCGTCGGCCCGGCTTGCTTGAATCCTGATGGTGCAGTGAGCACTCAGATGTGAGTCCCTTGCTCATTGCACCATCAGGATTCAAGCAAGCTGGGCCGACGACGGCTGAAATGCCAGAAACCGGTCCCCGGAAGCTTGTTTCCTTCCCAGTGTAAGAATGGGCTTGGTAGTTTGGTTTGCCCTGTTCCCATCATGCACTGGGACAGGAACAGACTAATTTGCATATAGCCAGGTTCTGAGCTGGGAGGGTGCAGTGAGCTAAAAAATGGTGTTGGATCTAGCCCTGATCTCTTGACTGGGTGAGAGTATTCTGCTTAATTCAGAAACTCTGTCCATCACCACCCCTTGTTCTAAAATATTTTGTCCACCCTAAGCGTGGAAGGGTATACTCAGATGTGAGTCCCTTGCTCATTGCACCATCAGAATTCAAGCAAGCTGGGCCGACGACGGCTGAAATGCCAGAAACCGGTCCCCGGAAGCTTGTTTCCTTCCCAGTGTAAGAATTGGCTTGGTAGTTTGGTTTGCCCTGTTCCCATCATGCACTGGGACAGGAACAGACTAATTTGCATATAGCCAGGTTCTGAGCTGGGATGGTGCAGTGAGCTAAAAAACGGTGTTGGATCTAGCCCTGATCTCTTGACTGGGTGAGAGTATTCTGCTTAATTCAGAAACTCTGTCCATCACCACCCCTTGTTGTTAAATATTTTGTCCACCCTAAGCGTGGAAGGGTATACTCAGATGTGAGTCCCTTGCTCATGGCACCATCAGGATTCAAGCAAGCTGGGCCGACAATGGCTGAAATGCCAGAAACCGTGACAGTGAGCTAAAAAACGGTGTTGGATCACTAAAAAGAGACATTCTGGTGGCAAAAGGGGCTTGTAAATATGTATGTCGTCTCATCCGGCTAGTATTCTGGGGCCTCTCTGAGCTTTTTGTTATTGCATCCAGCTATATAAAACAACTGACATATGTCTAAGACAAGGCAGGACTATTGGCTTTGTCGATGCTTGTTAATGGTTTAAGATAAATGAGTAGCAACAGTGACTTTGTTGTACATAATTAATATTGAAAATGTTTAAATTCAGAAAATATGAGACAGTGAATTAAACATTACCAATGTCTTTGGAAGGGGTGATTAACTTCAGGGTGTCTGAATCACTCCCATTCTTCCCTTTCAACATTTTCCTCTGTAATCTATGTTAGATACTTGCATTCCTTTCCAACTCACATCTTTCTGAAAGCTTCCAGCTGCATATGTCATACCACACCTCTTTCTTCTTCACCACCCCCTGTTCACTCTCCTACATGTGCTTCCTCGCACCTCCTTCACTTCACCATCTCCTCATATACACAACGTACCCATTCACTACATTTTCTTTTATTTCCCCCCTGACAATACTTTGACAATGGTGTCCCTCCTTCACAAACATTTGAATAGAATCACAATCACACCTGGCCCACGTGACAATTCTCTATGTGCCTTGCAGTGAGGTCAAGCATTAGATGAGCTTCTATTCTGAACACCTTTATAACCCACTGACACTGGCACTGAGAGAAACCAGCACTTCCTTCAAACTTAACTCCAGAGCAAAGCATGCACTATACTTGCTGCAAAAAAAGCACTATCAGGGAAAGCAAGATTAAGTAAAACATGTGAAATTCATACAGAAACTACATTGCTGTCATGGATTAGCTTAAAGGATTTTTACAGTATATGCTCAGAATCTGATTGTGGTTTTGCATGTAAACTGAAGGACATGAATATAGAGCCCAATAGGATCCAGTTTCATTGCCCATTTCAGGCCGTCCTGCGCTCGCCTGCCCCTACCTTTCATCGCCCTGACCTCTAACCTTTCCCCCGCAGCACTCTACTAAATTGACAACCCCGTCCTGAAGACGATCCCTAGTAAAGAGGATCAAAACGCCGTCGACACCACAGCGCAACCCTTTGGCGTATTTCTGCTGTTCGGCTCATGACAAAAATGGAAAATAATGAATGCGATTGATGTAATTTGATATTCTTTTGAGCCACCACTGTATACATATTCACCTTGCGCCGCTCACGCTGTTCACCTGGATCACTTGCGTCGTCACCTGTTTCCAATTGTATATATCACTATACACCAAGGGCCAGATGTAGGAGCCCTAATACCGATCGGTAATGGCCGAATTCGGCCGTTACCGACCGGTATTAGGGTTTCCAGATGTAGGGGGCCTATATTTTACCGATTCTGTAAAGTTACTGAATCGGTAAATTTACAGAATCGGTAAAATACCGAATCGGTATATTTACCGATTTGGAAAAACCATATGTAGGTGGCACTCCTAAGAGTGCCACAGGCCCTTAAAAATCGGTATTTTACCACCCAATCCTATTGGGTGGTAAAATACCGAATTCAGGTGTGCATGCACATCTGTGCATGCACACCTGTGCACTGTGACACACAGACATGCCCTTAGGGCATGTCTGTGTGCCACATTGCACACACGTCCAGAATTGGGGTGCTAGAGGGTGTCAAAGTGACACCCCCAGCACCCTTGCAGGATTCGGTATTTACCGATTCTGTAAATACCGAATCTGTATTTCACATTGATTCCTATGGGCTTCAAGGCCCATAGGAATCAATGGGAAATACAGAATCGGTATTTACAGAATCTGTAAATACCGACTCTTACAGATTCGTTAATTTTTTACCTACATCTGCCTCCTTCCAATTTACCGACTTTTAAATACCGAATCGGTATGACTCAGTATTTAAAAGTCGGTAAATCGGATTTACCTACATCTGGCCCCAAGTGCCTTCCGGATGTCATATGATTTTCTCTATATAGTGCTGCTATAACTGTATATTCCTATGTAACTGTATGTGATACATATTGGTGATTAACAACCTTAAGACAAACCAATTGAGTCTCCTTGTTTCCTGTTTCTGTAATGCTTCCTACATACATGACTCATGGCAGGGTAGAGCTTTTTCTCATGTCGTGGAGAGCTTTGTGTGCGTGGGTAAGGAGCCTGAACGTGATCCTATTGTTTACGGGAAGCCAGTGCAGGTCTCTCAGGTGGGAAGAGATGTGGCTGCGTCGGGGGATGTCCAGGATGAGTTGTGCCGATGCTTTCTGTATGCGCGGAAGTGTTTTCTGTAGTTTGACTGTGGTTTCAGCGTAGAGGGCGTTCCCGTAGTCCAGTCAGCTGGTAACTAGGGCCTGGATGACAGCCTTCCTGGTTCTGGTGGGGATCCAGCAGAAGATCTTATGGAGCATGCAAAGGGTGTTGAAGCAGGAAGAAGTAACGGCGTTGACTTGCTTGGTCATTGTGAGGGAGGAGTCAAGGATGACTCCCAAGTTGCGTGTGTGGTCTGTGGGCTTGGGGGCGGTGCCCAAAGCCGGGGGCCACCAGGAGTCGTCCCAGGCGGAAGGGGATGGTCCGAGGATGAGGACTTCCATCTTGTCTGAGTTCAGTTTCAGACAGCTGAGCTTCATCCATTCCGCGACGTCCTTCATTCCTTCCTGGAGGCTTGCTTTGCCGGTGGCGGGGTCGTTGGTGAGGGAGAGGATCAGCTGGGTGTCATCTGCATAAGAGATGATGTTGAGGCCGCGTTTGCGTGCGATGGCCGCGAGGGGGCTCATGTAGACATTGAAGAGGCTATGGCTGAGCGAGGAGCCTTGGGGTACGTCGCAGATGATCTTGGTGGCCGCGGTGCGGAAGGGCGGGAGACGGACTCTTTGAGTTCTGTCAGAGAGGAAGGAGGTGATCCAGTTCAGGACCTCTTCTTGGATCCCGACGTGGTGGAGGCGGGTCGTTAGGGTGCCGTGGCAGACTGTATCGAATGCGGCTGATAGGTCGAGGAGGATGAGGGCGGCAGTTTCCCTGTTGTCAAGCATGGTCCTGATGTCATCGGTTGCTGCGATGAGGGCGGTTTCGGTGCTGTGGTTCGCTCAAAAACCGGACTGCGATGAGTCGAGGGAGCCGTTCGTTTCGAGGAAAGTGGTCTTATCTTATCTTATGCTGTATTTATAAAGCGCGCTGACACCGAAGGTTTCCTGGCGCTGTGATTAAGATTGAGGGTGGGAGTCGTAGTTTAGGTGAGTTTTGAGAAGAGCCATGTTTTTAGGCTCTTTCGGAAGCTTAGTAGGGTACAAGAAGTTTTTATATGGAGAGGGAGGGAGTTCCACAATTTAGGTGCCAGGTAGCTGAATCTACGGCCACCCAGTTTTTTTAGTTTGGCCATCGGAGTGGTGAAAAGGTGGAGATGGGCAGAGCGGAGGTTACGAACCGGGCAATGAGGGTTGAGAAGGGATTCTAAGTAGGCCGGGCCCTTGGACTGCCGGGCCTTATATACCAGGCAGCCGATTTTAAAAGCAGCTCGCTGTTCAACTGTATGTTGACAGTCTTCTCAATGACGTTTGCGGGAAAGGGGAGGAGCGAGATGGGGCAGAAGGTCTTGAGGTGCGTGGGGTCGGCGGTGGGTTTCTTCAGGAGGGCGCTGATCTCTGCGTGCTTCCAGCTCTCTGGAAAGGTGGTGGACACGAAGGAGTTGTTAATGATGTTCCAGAGATGGGGTGCGATGATGGAGTCGGCCTTGTTGAAGATGTGGTGTGGGCAGGGGTCGGCTGGGGAGCCGGAGTCGATGGTGTTCATCACGTGGGTGGTGTCTTCGGTGTTGACCGGGGTCCAGGCGCGGAGGATAGTGGAGGGGGCGTTGGTTCGGTGGTTGGGTGCGTGGTCTGGGCGCCGAAGCTGGCGTGTATATTGGCGATCTTGCGGTGGAAGAACGTGGCGAGTGAGTCGCAGAGGTCTTGCGATGGTGTGATGTCGTTGTTGCTGGCGCTGGGGTTGGAGAGCTCTTTGACGATGCTGAAGAGTTCCTTGCTGTTGTGGGTGTTGTTGCCCAGTCGTTCTCTGAATGATGTTCTTTTGGTGGTGCGGATCAGCTGGTGATGTTTGCGAGTGGCGTTCTTGAGGGCTGTCATGTTTCCTGTCGACTGTTCGTGGCGCCAGGCTTTCTCGAGGGTGCGGAAGGCTTTCTTTGAGTCGTTGAGGTCGTCGGTGAACCATGAGGCTTTCTTGCTGCCTGGATTGCTTGGCGGGGTCTTCAGTGGTGCCAGGGCATTGGCGCAGTTGGTGATCCACTGTGTGAGGTTGCAGGCTGCGTCGTTGGTGTCCGTGGTGTTGGTAGGTGGGTTTTGGCTCAGGGACGTGGTGAGCTGGTCGGTGGTGATCTTGCTCCAGCGTCTTCGGGGAACCTGCTGCGGGTGGTGGTGAGTCGTGGTTTTATTGAAGTTGAAGTGGACGCAGCTGTGATCGTTCCAGTGAAGTCCGGTGGAGTAGCTGAAGGAGACGTGGTTGCTGGAGGAGAAGACTGGGTCAAGCGTGTGGCTGGCGTAGTGGGTGGGGGTGTTCACCAGTTGCTTGAGTCCAAGGTTGGCTAAGTTGTCCAGCAGGGTGGTGGTGTTGTTGTCATTGTTTTTTTCCAGGTGGAAGTTCAGGTCCCCTAAGAGGATGTAGTCAGCGGAGGAGAGGGTGTGTGGGCTGATGAAGTCTGCGATGGCTTTGCTGAATTGTGTGCGTGGTCCAGGGGGTCTGTAGATGAGAGTCCCTCTGAGGGTGGTCTTGGGGTCGGTGTGTATCTGGAAGTGAAGGTGTTCGGCGGTGGTGAGGGCGTCGTCAGAGTTGGTCGTGATGCGGATGGTGTTCCTGTAGCCGATGGCGATGCCTCCTCCGGTTTGGTTGATGTGGTCCCTCTGGGTGATCTTGTAGCCGTCCGGGATGGCTATGGCAATGTCGGGGGCTGAGGAGGTGTTCATCCAGGTTTCCGTGAGGAAGGCGACGTCTAGCGATGTTATGTCGAGGAGGTCCCAGGGTCAGAGGTCGCTCAGTCTGGCTGTGATGTTCTGCACTCTCTGAAGTTCTCTGAGGAGTTTCTGGGTGGTGCCTACGTAGAATGCACTGCCGTAGTCAAGTCTGCTGCTGATGAGTGTGCGGGAGACTGTCTTCCTGGCCTCAAAGGAGATCTATCGGTAAGTCTTCTGAACCAGACGAAGAGTTTGGAAGCATGATGAGGAGGCAGCATTGGTGGTTCATGGTGAGTGAAGAGTCCAGTATGATGCTGAAGTTTCACGCATGGTCAGTGGGAGGGGGCTTCCTAGCTCAGTGAGCCACCAGGAGTCTTCCCAAGTGGAGGTGTTGGGCCCCAGGATGAAGATTTTGGTCTTTGTCTGAGTTGAGCTTGAAGCAGCTATCCGTCATCCAGGTGGCAACAGCCTTCATCTTGTTGTGAAAGTTGTTTCTGGTGATGGTGGGTTCATTGGTGAGGAAGAGAATCAGCTGAGTGTCATTGGCGTAGGAAACAATGTTGAGTCCATGGTTCCTGGCGATGGCTGCGAGCAGGACCAAATAGATGTTGAAAAGCATGGGGCTAAAGAAGGAGCCCTGAGGCCCTCCGCAGCTGATCTCAGTGGGTTCTGAGAGGAACTGGGGAAGTCTGACTCACTGTATTATACCACTGAGGAAGGAACAGATCCAGTCCAAGGCTTTGTTGTGGATGCGAGTGTCTTGGAGTGTCGTGATTAGGGTTCAATTAGAGATGGTGTCTAAGGTGGAAAAGAGGTCGAGGAGGATGAGAGCTGATGTTTCTCCCCGGTCGAGGAGGGAGCAAATGTCATCAATGGCAGAGAGGAGTGTAGGCTCTGTGCTGTGGTTGCTTTGGAAGCCAGATTGAGAGGATTCCAGGAAGTAGTTCACTTTGATGAACTCGGAAATTTGGACGTTGATGGCCTTCTCGATGACCTCAGCTGGGAAGGGGAGCAGGGGGATGGGTCTGAAGTTCTTGAGGTCAGTCGCATCAGCTAACGGTTTCTTCAGCAGCAGTTTGATCTCGGCGTATTTCCAGTCATCAAGGACAGAGGGGGTTTAGATGGAGCAGTTGATGATGCAATGTAGATCGGGGGCGATGGTGGTGGCTGCTCTGTCGAAGATGTGGTGCAGGCATGAGTCTGTGTGGCAGGGTATGCTCAGACGTGACTCCCTTGCTCACAGTGCCACTGGATTGAAGCAAGCCGGGCTGAAGACTGCTGGAATGCCAGAAACCGGTCCTCGGAAGCTTGTTTCCGGTCCAGGGAAGACATGGCTTGGCAGTTTGGGCTGGACTGTTCCCATGAGGCACAGGGTCAGACTGATTTGCATATAGCCATGTCTGAACTGGGGTTGCAGAGTGGGCTAAAGAAGAGTGATGGATTAAACCCAGATCTTTTGACTGGGTGTGAGTGTTTGATTGGTTCAGATGCTCCGTCCATTACCACCCCCTTTTGTACCGCTTTTGGCCCCCCATAAGTGTGGCAGGGTATGCTCAGACGTGAGTCCCTTGCTCACTTTGCCACTGGATTCAAGCAAGCCGGGCTGAAGACTGCTTGAATGCCAGAAAGCGGTCCTCGGAAGCTTGTTTCAGGTCCAGGGAAGACATGGCTTGGCAGTTCGGGCTGGACTGTTGCCCTGAGGCACAGGGTCAGACTGATTTGCATATAGCCATGTCTGAACTGGGGTGGCAGAGTGGGCTGAAGAACGGTGATGGATTAAACCCAGATCTTTTGACTGGGTGTGAGTGTTTGATTGATTCAGATGCTCCGTCCATCACCACCCCCTTTTGTACCGCTTTTGGCCGCCATAAGTTTGGCAGGGTATGCTCAGACGTGAGTCCCTTGCTCACTTTGCCACTGGATTCAAGCAAGCCAGGCTAAAGACGGCTGGAATGCCAGAAACAGGTCCTCGGAAGCTTGTTTCCGGTCCAGGGAAGACATGGCTTGGCAGTTCGGGCTGGACTGTTCCCATGAGGCACATGGTCAGACTGATTTGCATATAGCCATGTCTGAACTGGGGTGGCAGAGTGGGCTAAAGAACGGTGATGGATTAAACCCAGATCTTTTGAGTGGGTGTGAGTGTTTGATTGATTCAGATGCTCCATCCATCACCACCCCCTTTTGTACAAAATTTACAAAAGTGGCATTTTCAGAATTGTAATTTAAAATGCGACTTCACCACAAATTAGGATTTTCTAATTAGGATTTCAGAGACACCAAACATGAAGCAATCATCTCTTCCCATTTGGAAATTAAACTTATAAAAATGTAATAAGGCAACGCCAATGTTATCCTAAGAGATAGAAAGGCCTTGAAGTAGTGAAAACAAATGTAAGTGTTTTTCACTACCAGGACATGTAAAACTTAAAAGTACAAGTCCAACTTCTAAAACATATACTGCACCCTACCCTTAATGCTGTCTAAGGCGAGTCTGAGCTGTGACTTTTGTGTATTAAAATGGAAGCTTTGGGCTCGCTAAAGGTTTATTTTGCCAGGTCAACATGGCAGGTTAAAGCTGCACACAAAGGCTCTGCAATGGCAGGCCTGAAACATGATTAAAGGACTTTTAAGTGGGCAACACAATCAGTGCTGCAAGTCCATTAGTAGCATTTAATTTACAGACCCTGGGCACATGTAGTGCACTTTACTAGACATGTATAAATAAATTAAATCTGCCAATTTGGGTATAAGCCAATGTTAAAATATATTTAGAGCAGAGAGCTCAAGCACTTATGCACTGGTTAGCAGTGGTAGAGTAGGAAGAGTCCTATGGCCAGCCAAAACAGGAGGGCTGAAGGCAAAACGTTAAGGGGAAACCCTGCCAAGTATGTCAAGTCTAACAGAAACTATACTCCTTCGTAAACCATAGTTTTTCATTCAAATAGTCAAGGAATTTGAAAGACTAACTAGTGCATACAAGACTAGAAAAATAAACCTACTCCCTAACCGGGAGTTGGTGGCCTACCACAAATAACGGGACACTTCTCTTGCAAAAATTGTAACAGTTTTCATTTGACTACACAATTCAAAGAACTAGACTTAGGGTTACCCAAGAACCGGGAATTGTGTCAGCAAATAATTGTAAGATGGCCAACTGCATCTATATGGTGACTTGTCCATTTCAGCTACACTGCACGGCGAAGATCAGTCAAAATACGAATAAATAAACATGGGCGTACTATTTGATGTAAATGTAATACCACAAAAACTTACAGTGGATTTCTTTGAGAGCAACCATTTACCAAATGAGATGACATGAATAATCTTCGAGAAATGATCAGATGGTCATGATGGTGCAGCCTGTCTCTTTAATAGAGAACAGCATTGAAATGTATAAACTGAAAACATCCAAGAAGGTCTTAACAATGACATTCTGTGGTCCTTACTATGAAGCTAATGAGCAGAAAACTCTAAAGATGCCATAACTCATATTTTCAATAAAACCTATTACTGTTTTTATCATCAGACATGAAACTGGCTAAACTGTAAGCCAACACAGCTGTCCATGTCAATGACATCCTATTGATAGGACTTTGAACGAAAGAAAAACTTTAAACATAATAACTGTAACAAAGGCCATTTATAATAGATGCATCTACTTACTAATATCTTCAAATGGCATGGAAATAAAAGAGAGACTAAGAATTTACACTCCCAAGCTTAAGATCGCACCTATTATAGGCCCACCATCTATCAACAAAGGAAGTTAAAATATATTGAAACTATCGGAAATGCCCATTTCAAGATGGCGCCAATTGATGACGCCAACGTCATGATGAGTACAGGATTAAATATATGCGTAATGATGCTGAGGAAGGGAGGCTACTGAACTCCACTGATGCTTTTATACTTAATTCGATGCTGCTACCTTGATAGCATTCAGGAGTGGAGGACTTGAGTAGGTGAAAAGCCAGCACACCATTATTCTCAGTAGGTGATTCATATGCAGTGACAGACTAGAAGGTACGATTCATGATTAACTAAAGCTGAGGAAACAGCAACTTAATTTTTCATTGCTCACTCAGATCAGTGAACTTAAGTGTGTTAAGTCCCCACATCCCATGGGCACCGAACAACTACGTTTAGAGTAAGAATCCCTCAATACCGTCCAATTCATTTCCGGATCCATTCTAAAGTGGGCACATTATCATGGTTTTAGCTGTGACCATTGCATGGATCACAAGAGTCATGAAATAAACTTTTTATTTTCACCTTTTTGACATGATGTACTAAGCCCTGGCAAATAGCCAATTTAAGTGAGTCCAATTCAAAACGGTATATATGGTGTTTCTATGTCTGTTTGTTTTATTGTTGTTGCTTTTGTCTTCTAGGCTAACATATTGTAAAAACATTAGGTTATTGTCTAGAGATAAATGATAGAATTCTCATTTTGAAAAATAGTTATACTACTCACCTGCTGGGACATATAATTTGAATCCAAGGAAGTTTAGTCTGTCTGCTGTTTGTCCAGCTGCTAATCAGGACTACCTGTTCCAGACGACCACATTGCAAGGGGGATGGTTTGACACGGATTCCCCACACCACGTGCTGAAAAGCATCCTTCACCACAGTGGCGCGAGACGCACGTGACCAAAGCCCAGGCTAAACCCAGGACCAGTCCTGCTCCCTTCAGCACCAGGAGGAGACAGGACAGGGTTACCGCCCTTGTCTCTACAACTGGATACGCCTCGATAGATGTGGGAGCCGTCATTGCCACAAGAGAACTCCATCCCCTAGCAGGACTAGCCACTGATTCACCGCCAATGTAAGCATCGCACCAGGAGGCGCATATAAGCAGATAGGGGCTGCGGCAAGGGGACTCCATGCCCCAGCAGGACTAGTGGCTGTTTCGCCACAGTACCCTGAGAGATGAGTCTAACATCCAGCCAATTAATAAGGCGTCCCATAGGTTGAGCAAACATGCTAGGTTTAACATTGCAGATTATGGGCACATCCTCATGGCTAGGTGGGTCTCTTGGATTGGATACTGCTTGGGACTAGACATGAGAATCACAGTGATCAATTTCTCACTATTGATTTTTCTTTCTATATAAGAAATCATATGGAAAGTCAGGTTATTAGTTTGATATATTATTGAAGTTAGGATATATGACGAGCCACCCAGTCCCTATCGTTCCTTCATTGATCTAAGGCATGAAATAAACTACAGAAACACAACAGCTTGAAAAAAAAACAAATACCCTGGAATTCCACCGTGACTGTAATAGTCTTACAATGTATGGGGGAAAGAACTTTGTTGCATTGTATTTTATTTTGCTTTCTATTTTTATCATTTGAAGTATTATAGTATGATAACAGTGACATGGCACAATCTGTATTGCAGGACAATGCAGAGCTGCTGACGGCCTTGCTACATGGAGGAGCAGACATTCAACAAGTTGGGTATGGAGCTCTTACTGCGCTTCACATTGCAACCATATTCGGTCATCATGAGGTAAGAGGGTGCTGCTCTCTGGTGGAAATGGGGTACCTCTTAGAAAGCTTCGTTTTTTGGGTCATTAGCACTGCTGTTAGCTTTGATAATGCAATAACTGACTAATATATGTAGCAACGTAACAACTGGCATTGCTTACCATTTCAAATCATTATTAATATTGAAATTCTACTTATTACTGTAGAAAGAATTATCATCTCTACTATGCACACGGCCTGTTATTGAGTAAATGTATATTACCTGTTGGTTGTGGGAAACTTTTTTCCCAGAAGGCGGTATGAAATGTAATGCATGTTCAAGGGAAAATGTATATCTGCAGTTGGCGTGAGGACTGTTACTCCTGTGAGATATGTCAACATAGTCAGTGGCGAACTGTGGCAATTGTGCTTGCATCGCCATACTGCTGACAGTGACTCAGCGTGGTCTCTGGAAGCCACTGACAGTGATTGACACTCGAGATCCACAAACAGCTTGAAACAGACTGAAATGTTCTAGAATGTCCGCTGCTGTTGGAACAGTTTAATTGTATTGGTTGAACTATGTTTGGTGTTGATAGAAGATGTTAGCTTTATGGTAATATAAAGAATATAAACGCTGATGTAAGATTTTAGAAGGAAGCAAAATCAGTGCTGAAGCTGGAAACCTGTAAATAAAATAAAATCCACAACACAGCTTCGTCACTTTTCTTCCTCGTGGCCCTTAATTATAAAAGCACCCACCCACAGAGACAGAAAGTTCATTGATTTTTTAATGGTAAACAAATGTGAATCCTCATCTTAAATGAGCCACTAGAGAGCCTGTTCTGTCCTCTGCCCTGAGACATGTTCAAAGTGTGGTTCATCTCTCGTACGTCCTGTCCCTTCCAAGCTCAACGTTGGTAATTAAGGCGCGCGTATCCAATACCACAGCGGCACCGAAATATTTAAAGCCGTTTTCTACATTCTGCTTACACGTGTATCTTACAGTGCTCAACTTTGCTTCAATAGGCATCTGAAAATGGAAAGAATTGCTTCTAAACTCCGGCTCTTGTCTGCCCCTCGTTTGAGGTGATGAAGGGCAAGGAACTGTCTTAAAACAATAATTTTCGAGTTTCTCCGAGCCATAAAGCACAGACAGCACTTCATTTAACTGCTCCCTTGAAGAAGGACACGAATCGTAAGTCTTCGTGTAATGGCTGCCTCGCAGTGCCTTTCCTTCTGCTTGAACTGAAATGCAGAACCTTGGTGGGGTTATGGAGGAAATCCAATTAACCAACGGCGAGAAATGTGCGCATAATGAGCCCGGAGCCTGGAATTTGAATAACCAAAATAAGGCTCCGCGGATCTCTGCTTTATCGCGGCACTCGCTGTCCCCGTTCCACTACTGTATTTTACAATGCCAAGACAGGATTCTCCATAAATCTGTCCCCTCTTCTCTATATAATAACCGGTCCTTCTAAAAATGCAGGTGCGCCTCAGAAATCCGTGGTCGCGAAAAATGAAATATGTCAAAATATAACATTGCCAGGGACACAGGCAAAGGGACGCGCACACACGCACGCACACGCACGGACACGCACACACCCACGCACACGTCTTCTCTGTAGTACTACTAAAGAACGTTCCCTATTGATCCATTGTTAAAGAAATCTGTATGGAACTCATTTAAGTACAACATGAAAATAAACAGTGATAAGCAGGCAATAAAATTAGCATAAACAAGTACTGAGTACTTACTTGTTGTCAGCAAGTAAGTTTTCGAATAGAGCAAAATACAGGGGTTGTCCGGTGGATCATAGGGGTGATGACCTTGAACATTTACTAAAAGGTTGACCTAGACTAGATCTGTGAGTGGATCTACGAACCTTCCCCTCTCCAAGTGAAGGGCTAGTGTGTGAAATAGTTATGTTGTGCCAGGTTGTGAAAAGTGAATGGCTTTCAGTTGCTGTGCAACTCCTATAACAGCATGGCTCATCTGTTATATATAGCCTGACAACTAATGACTCAGTCGATGGAACAACAGCTTTTCCAAATACTGTGAAGGCTTCTCAGCCCTCTGCACTGGTTCACTCACACCAGCGTCGGGGATGCCAGTCCCACTGAGATCTGGTGAAACCTGGCATCACTCAGCCAACTGTACCCATGTCTCAAGGACGTGCATTTGGGGTAAGGATTCCTACCCTGGCTTGACTTTTGTTCTTATGGCTCAAGAAGACAGCAGCATGGCCAGAAAATGAATATAGCTCTTGGAGCCCGTTTTTTGTACTTTTACTGGTTGTATATGGCTCTCCAGCATTTAGAATGTATTAGGGTGCTTAACCATTGAACAACAGATCCTTACTATTGTAACATCTGAGAGATAGGACAGAGAACGCAGGCGCTAATTAGGAATAACGTGAATATATTTCCATTCTAGGTAAATTCATAAGAGGTGGGTGTTTAGGTTTCTTAGAAACAACAGACCAGGGGCCATATGTATCAACACATTTCCCCATAGACACAGAATGGGCAAAACCCTTTGATACATCTGGCCCCAGATGCCTTAGCCTAGGATGTGCTAGGAGAGAGTTTCAGAAATTAGTGCCAGTTGCTTTCTGTAGTTTCTAGGACTTGTCTTTACCACGTGATGTCCTTTTCTCACTGTGCTAGATTAGTTCATTCATTTTTGATATTTCAAAGTCATACACCAATAATTTTTCATTCAGATTCAAAAGGGACAACCAAGATGTCTGCTCAAAAATATAAATAATAGATTTAAATGGGACAAAGGATAAAAACATCATAAAAAGGAACAAAATCCCCTGAAAATATTGAAATTTATACTGAACAATTCTTATATGAAAAGACCAGCTGACAAAATCCTCTATCCGAAAGTAGGCCCCTCTCCAGTGAAGAATGGAGATGTAAATTTATGCTGATGAGCCTAAAGAACATCAGGGGCCTTATCACGAGCAGTTGTGTTTGAAGGGGCCAGGCTCAAAGTTGTTGTTGTTCTGTTTTTTTTTACCTTATTATCTCTCTACTTTTTGAATCAATATGAGTCTACATTTCTGCATGCGACATGAGAACACTGACAACTAATTGTCATATATAAAGGCTAAAATTCTCTGATGACACAATGCACTCAATGATGTACTATGCACAAATCTCAATTATTTTTTTAAATAAAATGCTCAGTTGTGTTGGCTCAGTGCAGAGCCCTTTGCTGGTTTTCATGCTGTTGTACTATCTAAAGCACATACTTACGACACAGAATTTATCTGAGACATGAACTGCAGATAGCACAAGCCGGAAACAGTGGGCAGCGATTACCTCTCTCAGTTCCCCCGAGCTGTATAGTTCGCAGATCATACATTCATTTGGAACAATTCCAGATTGCACGAATCTGCTCTGGACAGTGCAAAAGCAAAAGTCGACTTCCTCAGCTCTGCCCAGAGCCAACACAACTGTTCATTATGTGACTCCAGTGTTGCCATCTGAGTGCAATGACTAAGGTCGGTCGGGGTGCATGCACGATCCAGTTTTCATATCTAGATCATTCGTAGTGATGCATATGGTCCATATACTAATTGGGTACGTTTTGGAGCTTACTAGTTCCTGTCTTTAAGTATTTGGTACCCCATCAATGTTATTCTGTGCGGATTAAGCTTGAAAATGCAGCGTTTCACATGGACCAACATACAAACCTGTGGAGATGGAGAATAACATAGAACATTTCTTACTTCACTTCTCTTACAATGTCTGTTTTCATTCCGTAAAGGAACTGTGGTGTTGTGAGGAATATTAATTTGCCTTCATCCCTATTGTATTTTGTTGTTGTCTTGGATATGAACTTTATTCTGCAAGGATGAACACAGCATTCACTTCTCATGATTTGGGAAGTGTATTTATATAATTCATGAGGAACGTTTCAGCCCACTCTTAATTATCTATTTCCTTATAACATATGGATCTCATTTACCTCTTATTAGGGTGACCAACTGGCATGGGTGCAAATTCAGGACGGTGAGGATAAAAATTCAGGACAAAGGGTCAAAATTCAGGACAAAAATTCAGGACAGGAGGTCAAAATTCAGGACAAAACTAGGGTACAAAAGGTACGTTTTACTGACACATCAAAGGAGATCGTGTAATAATATATAAGTAATCCCATCTATATACAAACATATTCATCCATTTGCAAACCTATCCATCATGTATCCTTCAATCCATAATTTCACTCATCCTTCCCGCCATCCACACTTTCACTCATCCATCCACCCTTTCACCCTATCCATCTGTACACTCATCCATCCACTCTGCCACCCAATCATCCACTTAATTATCCAGCCATCTATCCACTCATCCATCCAGCCATTTACCCTTTTACCCATCCAGCCATCCTTTTACTTACTCATCCATCCACCCAGTCACCCATCCTTCTACCCATTCACCTTTTCAGTCACCCATCCATCCTCCCTTTCTCTCTCTATTGACCCTTTCGCTTAGCCATCCTTCCTTCCATCCATCCACCCATCCTTCTCCTCATCCACTCATGAATCCATCCATTGACCCTATCACTCATCCATCATTTCACTCATCCATCCACCCATTCACTCGCCCATCATTCACCCTTTCACTTATCTATCCATCCTTTCACTCATCCATCAACCCTCTTACCCATCCATCTACCCTTCCACCCATACATCCATCTATTTACCTTTTCTCTCATCCATCCACCCATTCACTCACCGATCATCCACCCTTTCACTCATCAATCCACCCTTTCGCTCAATATCCATCTATTCACCCTTTCATTCATCCATTCACCCTTTCACTAATCCATCCTGCCATCCAGCCATCCCTTCACTTACTCACTCGCCCAACTGAGCTTTTGGCTGCAGAGTTGCAGACAGAAGAGGCCCATCACGAATTTCACCCTTGCTTTAGTTCAAAAAGCAAGGAGTGGGGTGGGGGAGGGTTCACTATGTCAGTGCACATAGGCAATCTGAAAAAGTAGAAGGCATGAATCATGCATGATGCACAGTGCCATGCCATGAGATGACTGTGACATGGTGTTGTTTCCGGGGCTTTAAGCAGGATGAAAGGGGGGGGGGGGTTTCTCAAAAGGTGGTGTTTGATGTAATTGAGAGTGTGGCTTAAAACACCTAAGCTAAAAATCTCTGCTTAGCATAGTGTACCGCCCAACTGGTATTTTCTCTCTTCTGTCATTGTATCCGGATATATAACACAAGTAACGTTACACCTACAACAAGCCAGAACTATCAGCTTTGTCAATGGTTGTTAGTTGCATAAAATAAAAATTCAGCAACCATTGCTTCGTTGCATATAATATTGAAACTGCACTTTTCTAAAATGATGAGACTGAAAGAACTCTAGCCCCTTCTTTTCAACTTGTTTCACTAGCTTTTTTTCATGAACTGGATTCTGTAGGATCATTGGTTCGTTTGCATATTCCTTCCATCTACCCTAGCCCAGGGCAGGAGGAGGCCACCACATGCCGTAAGTAAGACTCCAAACTGGCCCATTGTCATTCTGTATGTGTCAATTAGCCGCATACAAAATGACAATGGGCGGGGAAGGGCTGCTCTTGCGCTCAGAGGAGTGCGAGGTGGCCCCATCAGGAGCTGAGGCTTCATTGAGAGAACAGTGCTGTTCCCTGCAATACCCAAAATTACGGAAAAAAGGTGTCGTTAAAAAGAATCCTCAGGGACAAGGGACATGAGGTCCAAATTACAGACAGTCCGTGAAATTTACAGACGGTTGGTCACCCTAACTCTTATGTGTTCCCTGTGCAGTCACATGGTTGGATTGCTTCTCTCTTTTGGTACTGCATGAGGAATGCCTTTTTGAAGAAAAGTGTCTGCATAAAAAGTGTCAATGTCTCCTAATTTAGGACACCATTTTGACCTGTCTAATCAAAATGATCCGGCTGTGGGATGTAGGTTCTGTCCACCATAAAGAGATGCCTTTAATACAAAAGAGATTGCTGATTTCCCTGTTTGAAAATAGCAACACTTTGAAGAAAAGGAATTTTCAAGCAATATCTAAAGGATTGTTTTTATTGCATGCTTTCCAGAAGTATTTATCGATTTGCCAGAAAAAAAGTTCTCAAAAGTTGTGACAAAACAAGTTATGCTAAAGATAGTTTTTTTAGGAATTTATATATATATTTAAAAAAAATTATTTATAAAATAAAAAGATGTGTTTAAATTAGGCGTACGTTTATGCATATTTGAAATAAATAGAATTATTTCTTAAACAACGTATAATTTGATTAAGGCTAGGGGTATGCATATGGTAATGGCTATGGTAATGGGATGAGACCTAAAGGTTAAGGTGAGGGTAATGATTTAGGTAAGGGTGAGGGAAATAATGATAGGATAATTGTGAGTTTAGGGTCAAGAGAAAGTATAAGGACTAGGAATATGCATTGGCTAAGGGAACAAGGCATGATTCAGCTAAGGTATTTGAGTTAAGGTGAAGTTTAGATTAGTGTTAGAGTAATGGAGACATTAGGGTTAAGGTGATGGCTAAGATGGTGGTTAGTGTAAGAGTAAGGGATACCGTAAATGTTAAATGTGGGACATTAGAGTTCAAGTAAGAGCACTTGTTATAAGTTACTTTTGGGATTTGTTTATGGTAAAAGTGCGTAGCACATAAATGAATCCTTTACTACCACTACATCTTTGTATTTCATAAACATGTTCGAAATAATCTTTTACTGTCAACTTTTATACCACTACATTTTAGACTCAGAGGGGGTCATTAGGATGACGGGCGGACTTAGTCCGCCCGCCATCCTATCGGAAATCGGGACCGCCCGCCAAAGGGCGGGGGTCCCATGGGGGCTATTAGGATGTGCCCTCCACAGTGGCGGGCACATCCTGCATTTTTATCATTGTGGCGGGCGGTGCTCTCAGCATCGCCCGCCACAATGATAACAATGCACATTTGCATTTACATTAACAAAGCGGCAGGCACTGCAAGGTGCCTGCCGCTTTGTTAATGTAAATGCAGGGGGGTACCACAGGTACCCCCATGTGCAACACCCACCTGTCCTTCTCTCCGGGGGCCCACAGTGGGCCCCCGAAGTGAAGACCGCATGCCTTTGCCACGGAAAGGCATCTGTTTTGGGCAATGCTAATATGGCTGGAGGTGTCTAATAGACACCGCCACCATATTAAACCTTTTCCGCCCCAGCCGCAAGGCGACTGGGGCGGAAAACTGTTGGACGGTCTTTCCGTCCGCCGCGGTCACCCCCGCCATGCTAATATGGCGGGGGGTGAGTAAGGGTAGGATGGCGGGCTGATCGCCCCCGCCAGGACGCCGGTGGCTACCGCCAGCCAGGCGGGGGCGATCCTCCCGACATCCTAATGGGCCCCAGAGTTTTTAATGGAGATTTTACATGCGTTCCATTAGTGGTGTAAAACAAGATTGTCCTTGATATTTCGATCTGAGACGTTTTAAGGCTTGGGCAAAGTAGGCAATTGTCCAGAGGCCCCACCTTCCACGGGTCGCCCTGAGAAGCTGAACTTTCTATTTGGGTGTACAGACAGAATATTGAATTTAAAATAGAATGATACCGAAATATCGACAGGAAGAATATCGTGGTCAAGTATATCGACTTGCAGGTAAGAAATATCATTTTGGAAATACCTTAGTTGTTAATATCATTTGCAAAAATATAGTTGTTTAAAATATTGATGTTTTAATTAGTGTTATGTATTTAAGTATGTTTTTCAAAAGTATGTTATCTATTTTTTTGTATAAGAATGTGTCTTGTTTTTTAATATATGTGTTACATTTTTAGTAGTTATTAATTTTACCTTAATTAAATTTTGCGTTTTTAAGTTGTGTAGCAGGTTTTGGGTTTATAGGGGAATACGGTGGGAGGTAATTTAATTATAATAAAAATGATAATTTTGAATGTATCATTATTTATTTAATTTAGATTTTATAGAGTTAATTGAGGGAATTAATGTATTAATATTTTTTTGTTAATTAGTTGTTAATTATTGTTAAGTAGTTAATTGGAAATTATGTAAATTGTGTCATTTTTTTAGGAGTAGGAGTAATTAAGATTTTCTAGTGTTAATTGTTGGAATTTATTGATTATTAATTAATTGGCTTGTGATTATTATTAATGAATTAATTGGTGTAGGAAGGTAGATACCTGACTATGGTTACCCCCAACTTTTTTCCTGGTGTTTTGCTGGTTTTCTGACTTAGTTGACCTGGGGCCCTGCTATTCAGGACCCCAGGCCCACTGCTCTCTCTCTAAAATGGATTCCATGTACCTTAGGTACATTTCCAATTGGTACTGGGCCACCTTCTCAGACCCTGTAACTCAGGGCATAGGTGTACCCAGGGCCTACCAGGGGCTGAAACATGTATTATGCCACCCCTGGATGGCCATCTAAATCTGACACAACTGGCTGCACGACAGCTGGGGCAAGGTGGTGTAATCACCCTTTTGCTTTAGATATAGTATACCTATATCTAACCCTAAAAATGGACACACAGATTCCTATCAGTCACTCCTATGGCAGGCCTTGACAATCCTGAAGGCAGAGTGCTTGGAATCGGGTGAAATGGTGCTCTGGCATGAGCTGAGCCCGTTTGCAGCTTGCGGAACCAAGTCCTAATAGCTGTTCCATGATAACGCATACCATATACTCTTAAGTGCATTATAATCCTCGCGGTTATATGCTATCTCTGGTATTGCTTTATCAAAACATGTCGAGTAAGGTGTCATACGAATTGGAATACTAACCCCTCGCCAATTCTGGTGACGGGGTTAGCATTCCACCCTTCTAGAGGGACACGACATGTATGTAACTGTGAACCCCGGTTAAAGTTAACTGAAGCCTCAGCTCCACAAAATGGATGCTGCCACCACAGACACGAGTCTGACCTCCTGCTGCTGGGAGTCCTTCCAGCGAGGAGAGCTTGGACAAAGGGTTTCCTGTCCGGGGCGGTGCTAGCACCATCCCAGACAGGGTTTTGTGTATCCTGGGTAGGCAGGGCTTTACAGGAAGGTGACTGCTGAGTGGCACCCCGGTGCTCACTACGCATAGGCCGGCCAGAACCAGTTCCAGGGGCACACCAGCCCCTGGCCTGGGGAAGTCCGGCATGGGAGAGGGGTGTAACCACCCCCCTTCCTAGTCCCACCCATAGGCAGGACCTAGTCACCGGGTCAGCCCCTTTTCCTAGTATAAAGTTAGGAGCGGGCCCCCTTCCAGATTAGATCATCTTTGGAATCAAGACACGACTTTCTGCGAAAGGACTTCAAGATTTCTTCTTCAAGATTCTCCCTTGTGACTAAGGAGTAGTCACCCTGCATCCGCAGGCACCATTTTAAGAACACTGCGGTGTGCTGCAAGTCCTTCCTCCGGAATCCGACTGCCCAGCTCGACGAGAACCGGCTTCCCTGGCACCTCTGACCTCTACTCACCTCTACAGCAAAGCTGAGAACCGTGAGTGCGACGAGACCTCGAGGGACCGGCCATCTTCAAGACTGCACGACTTCTTTCCAGCACGACCGCCGAGGGATCCTCTGGTGAGTGCTTTGGGGTCCGAGAAGCCCCGACCCTGAGCAGCTCCAGCACCGAAGTACAGCCTCCCAGCATCTCCACGATCTGCATGGGGCCCTTCTGCTTTTTGCTGCTCACCGCGTTGTTTGGCTACTAGCCCGCTGGCTTGTGGCCTTCTTAACGACGCCCGACGACATCACTGCTGCTGGTCTGGTTGCTCCAGACTGGCCCTTGCTCCCTTCCAAAAGAGGAGCACCCCGGACCCTCCTGGTCCACTCAAGACGCCATTTTAGGTCCACCGCGTGGGCTTGAATTTGCCAAGGCTTTGTTGCCCAATCCTGGGTCCAGCGACGCCGACAGCTTCATCCATCGTGGGACCGCTCGCTCCTCCATCCTGGTCGCCGACAACGCCTCCTGGTCCGTGAGATCTGCAGAGCCCAGCGTCGCCTACTCACCTAGTCGAGGTGACTACCATCCGGTGCCCTCCTGGTGCCACCTGACTACGGGCTAGTAGTCACGAACTTGGTCCCCTCCGCTTTCAGGTATCGTCCATCTTCAAGATCCAGGCTTGGATCACTTCGAACTCTCTTCACTGGTCGCCTGCCAGCATCTTTCTTCCAGGCTCCTGGTCCGTTTACGAGGATTCCCGACGTCTTTTGAGACCTATGCAGCTGCAGCCCCTGGGCTAGGTAACTTCGGCCGGTGCCCCAGCATAGCCTCACTATCCAAGGGTCAGAATCCACTTTCGTTTTCCTCCTACCAGGTCGGGTTCGCCCGAGAACACTAACTTTGCTTTTACTAGCTACCATAGACTTTGTCCCGCATCACGCGTGAGAGTGCACACTCTGCACCCGAGTCCCCTGGGCCTCCTAGAAGTAATCTAAAGATTCTATAGTCAAGTCCTAGCGATTCCAAAGCCTATTAGTACTGTACTTACCTGCTAGTAATTTCGCATTCCACTTTCAGAGTATATGGTTTTCCGTGCCCCTCGGGCATTTGTATATACTGTGCTAACTTAAGTATTTTCGTAAGAGTTTTGTTTTGTGCTAAGTACCCTGTCCTCATAAAGAGTACAGGGCTGTTGTGATTCTAATAAATACACTGTTTATTTTCATAACACTTGTGTGGTGTCCTTTCACTTGGTGTTCAAGGGGTATATGTGATGGTATAACAGCTGGCTTAACACGCCCTCTCGAGTCTTTAGCCTTAGACTGCTCGTATCCACGCTACTAGGATAGCTGGTCTATAAGGTTGACTTACAACCAATCATCAATAAGGGTTGTCTGGACTGATAGATAGTGTTCACTAGAATAGTGAGCACTGCATATCAGGCCAACTTCTCACAATTGGCAATTATATTAATTGTGTCATTGTTTAGGAGCTGGTTGTAGGTTTATAGAGGAATATGGTGGGAAGTAATTGAAATAGAATAAATGTATTAACATTTATAATTTATGAACATTTATTTAATTCATATTTTATAGTGTTAATTGTGGGAGTTATTTTATTAATAAATATTTATTAATTGGTTGTTAATTATTATGAATTAATTAATCTGTAATTAATTATGATAAATATGTAATTTTTTTCGAAGTGGGTGTTGGGGTTTATATGAGAATAAGGTTGGAAGTAATTTATTTATAATTAATTAATAATTGTTTGGTAATTAATGCTAATTAATTAATTAAAAATAAAATGTGGCAATCGTTTAATACATTTTTGATGTAAGTTGTGACGTTCATAGAGGTAAAGGGCGGGAAGTAAACTCTTTTAAATTAATGAATGAGTTGGTAATTGATATTAATGTATTAATGTAAAATTAGTTATTTTAATAAAAAGTAGTTTTTTGTTTTTGAATTATGTTTGAATTTATTTAAATAATATTTCTAGGTATTTGTTAGATCGTTTTAACATTCTAATATGTTTCCATCTTTTGTAATATTTAAAACTTTTCAATATGTTTTTTTTTTTGTTAAATCTTTTGTGTTGTTGGTGTTAATTTGTTTATTTTTAATTTTAAATTGACTCCAGTGGAAATATACATTTTTACCCCTCCGCTATCCAACATTTTCCCTACTGTTGCACAAACTGGAGTGGGAATAGTAATTTTTACCCCTCCGCTCTGCAACACTTTCCTTGCAGTTGCACTCACTTGAGTGGGAATAGTAGGTTTTACCCCTCTGCTAACCAACACTTTCCCTACTGTTGCACTCACCGGAGTGGGAATAGTAATTTTTACCTCTCCGCTATCCAACACTTTCCCTACTGTTGCACTCACTGGAGTGGGAACAGTAATTTTTACCCATCCACTATTCAACACTTTCCCTACTGTTGCACCCGCTGGAGTGGGAATAGTTATTTTTGCCTCTCCGCTATCCAACACTTTCCCTACAGTTGCATCCACTGGAGTGGGAATAGTATTTTTTTTCCTTCCGCTGTACAATATTGTCCCTACTGTTGTACTTACTAGAGTGGGAATATTAAGTTTTACCCCTCCCCTATCCAACACTTCTCCTACTGTTGCACTCATTGGAGAGAGAATAGTAAGTTTTACCCCTACGCTATCCAACACTTTCCCTACTGTTGTACCCACTGAAGTGGAAATAGTAATTTTCACTCCTCCGCTATCCAATACTTTCCCTACTGTTGCACTCACTGGAGTTGAAATAGTAAGTTTAATTATTTTCCTATCCAACACTTTTCCTACTGTTGCGCTGATTATATTGGGCAAATAAAAGTTTAAATATTTTTTCATAGTTTAATGTTTTAATTCATTCTAGAATTTTTTTATATTTTAAAATATTTATATATATTGTATTTTTATATCATTTCGAAGTTATACAATACATTAAAGATAATGGTTTATTAATTATTTTAAAGTAAATATATATATGTATAAATTATTATGTTTGTGTGTTTCTTTTTTAAATTGAGTTTATTCGTAATATTTTTAAAAAATGTATATTACAGTTTAATTAATTTTGTTAACATCAATATTAATATTTAATATATATTATATTATTTTATTTATATGTAAATCAATATTGTTTACTTCTATATTTTTTTACATCGATATTTTTGATTCGATATTTTTGTACTTACCTGTGTAAGTTTTGTAGTCTGTATATTTTTTTCGATATTTTGAACATCGATATTCTATCAGTGAACCCTCTTAGGTTCAGAGAGAAGAGCTAGTTTGGATATGTGTTGAGGGGAGGAAGTGAGAAGGGGATGGGGATCCCATGTCTTGTTAGGCATATCTATATTCGCTGATCTAGTGTTGGCCTAATGTGTTGAATGCTACGGATGGTGAGCTTGATCATTTTCTTGGACTCCGGGCACAAACCAAATATTGCCTAGTATTCGGACATAGTGACATGTAATCTCGGTGAAAGGTCTCCCTGGTCTTGGGTATTGCTATAATTCCTGATGTTGGAAGGGCAACATGACTCTGAAGGGATGACTATTATACGGCATCTACTGAAGGTTCTGTTTTGGTATCTATGTGGGGCATAGTCCTATTTTGTCAATATTGCTGCATTGTCACATTTCTGTGCTGTGCTGTGGTGCCGGGGAAGTGTAGAGAATAATTGAGGGAAAGGAGGGAGGGGTGGGAGTTAGGTAAACAGGGAGACAGGGAAGGAGAAAGAAAGAGTGTGTAGAAATGACAGAGAACACCAAGATACGTAGCTGAGAATGCAAAGTGGCTTAAAATGTGGAATATACAAGATGGGTGATGTAGAACAGATCTGGTGTAGCCATATGAGGGAAAAGGAGAGGGGGGAATTTAAGTTGTATGTGTGAACGCAGATGAGGATCAATGGTAAGGAGGGTGATCTTTTAAACGTGGGATCACCGCTCTTGTTTTTTGTTTTTGTTTTAGGGGGTGTTAAGTAGTGGCGTTGTCGCAACGTGTGTCAGGACATCCACTGTGGGTTACTCAGTAGACTTCTCAGTAGAACCACTCTCCGCGTGCAGGAAAGGTGCCCAAACCTGTAGATATAGATCAGCTTGGTCTTAAAGATTATAAATTACTCATGAGAGGCTCTGTGTATCATGGCTATTAACCAAGCCTCTTGTAATGGTGGGGTCGAAGATCTCCACTGTCAAAGTGTGCATATTCTGGCTGTGGCTAGTGCTGTGTGTAGGAGAAGCTCTGGGGTATTCCGCAGATCATGCAGAAGAATTGTGGTTGGTGAGAGTGGGAGTTGCAAAGGCCTTGAATTATGTAGGACCTGGCCCACATAAGCCCAGAAGGGTTGCACTATAAGGCATTCATATACAATATAGGTCATGTCACAGCCGGTGGCAGCGCATCTCCAGCAGTTGGCATGTGGGAGTAGCCCTGTGCAGCTTTGTCATAGACCAGTGCCAGTCATGGAGAATTTTGAATAAACTCAATTTTAGTCTTGCCCCCCGGTAGCCCCTGTCCAGGTTGTCTAATATCACTACCCATTCCTCATCCTCATAGGAGGCAGAAAGTCGGGTTTGTCATCTAATGCGAAGGTCACCTTATAGAGGCTGCAAAAATAAATGTGATGTGAGTATCTTGTACAAGCCAGATGTAACTCCTTTGTGTTTTCCCCATGTATACATATACTACACTAATGGTGATACCTGTAGTGGCTATGGACCCGGTCCTAAACTTTTCTTCAGGCAATTGCTAAGTTGTACGTAGCTTCTGGATTGTTGTATCGGAAGGCCAAACTCTTCCCTTAATTATGCAAATGTTTTGAGGTCACCGTCGTGAAGGAGCTGATCTAAGGTGTGGATGCCTGCTGCTCTCCATAAGGGCCAGGATAGCGTGGGCCCATTAATGCATATGCCTGTATTACCCCACACAAGAGCTTTCACGTGGATTTGAGGGTTGGAACCCAACAATCAATGCGCCCTTTGCCAAGTCTTGCGCACAGCTGACAGTACCGGATGAGTATGGTCAAGTCAGCTTGTTCCTGTCCCATACAGAGCTGAAAGACCTATTTCTGTAGATCGCAGGTGCCAGTCTATATGTACCCATTGCAGCATGTCAGAGGTCTCTGTTAGCATATGCGCCACTTGGGATAGCTATTAAAGTAAACAACAATGAGGTAACCCTGTGTCCCTCAGAACCTGGGTATGGATATACAAACAACAACAATGATTCTGTAGGGCATAAGCATTATTTCTTTTAGAAAGATTCATTCTTTATACGTTATTTCTTATACAACCTTCATTTGTGTTATCCACAGAATTTAGAAACAATGGAACACATAGCAAAAACACTGATGCAAGTTGATGTGTATACTGATATTTATATAAATTAAGGCATTTATATATACTTGAAAGTTGTAGACAAGGCTGTCACGATAAGGTGAAGTCTAAAGTGATGTGTACTAAGGTGACATTTGTGCTCAGTGGTAGAATACAGTGCATATAATATGTACAAGGTGATTGCATATACAATATGTACAAGGGAAGAGAATGATTAAGGTCAGAATATTAGTACAAAACAATATCAGTATACTCATCAACTTGTGTCAGTGTTTGTTTTTGTTGTTTGTTTACTTGAGATAGTTGTAGCACAAGGGTGAAGTGTTCTATCTATGAGAGGCTCAGTCCTCCTTTAGAGTGAGGCACTTTCAGTTTTGCCATAGCCAAACTAGGTCTCGTCGATCCCCAGACAAAGGATTTTATCTTAGAAGCTATTAGGCGTAGTGTGGACAGGGGGTCTTGAAGGGGGAGCATGCCAAGGGTCTATAACGCGTGGGAGTGAGGTAATTTGAACGGTTTGTACTCTACCCCACTAAGAGAGCACAAGCACCTTCCATTTTTCAAAGCCATGTTGCATCTGAGTGAGCAGAGGGCTTAAGTTATCTGCAACTATTCCCTCCATCCCCCTGTTCACCAAAATGCCCAGGTATTTAAGACGCGTGGGTTGCCAATGAAAGGGGAACTCCTCTACGGCCGCATTTGTGGTCCCGTCTGATATGGGAAGTGCTTCGCCATTGTCCCAATTTCTTTTGTAACTGGAAAAAGAGGAGAAATCATCTACAATGGAGCAGGGATGGGCGGGTGCATGGTAAACTGTAAGAGTGAGTAAAATGTCAGCGTACAGGTAAAGTTAAGATTCTCCCATCGGGAGGCAGATGCGCATGACGTTGGCCGCTTGGCGTATTGTGGCCGCTACAGGTTCTGTAGCCAAGAGGAGGAGGAGAGGGGACATCCCTGACAAGTTCCTCTGCGGATCAGGTACAAGTCCGATACAAAGCCTCCATGTTAGACCTGGCACCTTGGCATGAGTCTCCCTTCCACTTTTGCTGATGTACCTCAGATGTTTTGCTGGGGTTCGATGCTCAGGGCAAGGCACCACGGCCGATCCGTGCCGCAGTGCAAGTGCTCCCAATGTAAAGTATATGTGTAATTGATTTCCACGATTGGATTATTTGGTTTACTGTCAGTCCCCAGTAAAGTGCACGAGGCGTGCAGGGGCTTGTAGATACAGATGCTGCTAGTGGACCTGCAGCGCTAGTTGCGCCACCCACAGAAGCGGCCTCGTAAGATATGCCTCGGGTCCGCCATTGCTGACCCCGTGTACAGTCCTGTACTGTCATGCTGACTGTGCAAGTGCCCACACTTGCCAGTCCCCAAACCTTCCCTCACCTTCATATCAGTCACCCCTATGGTAGGCCTACGGGCAGGGTGCATTGTAAGTGTAAGGTAGGACAGGCCTAGAGTGTGGCATGTCCTAGTAGTGAATTACCGCCTCTCTCGTTCTTCACTATTGAGGGGCTACCTGTTCTCTTAGGCCAGATGAGCTGACAGAGCTATTACACGCTATAGTCCCGGTAGGCTCAGGGAACACGGTAGCAAGTTGAGTTTAGTATGCCTGAACTCAGAATAATAAAATACTTCCTTTAGTAAGGTTTATTTTAATATCCTGTGTTTGCAAATGTTACTTTTAGAAAGTTAGCCTTTGCTCGCCTAACTGTTCAGCCCGCCTCTGCCAGGATGTGTATCTGCTGTCTGGGTTTGTGTGAGTGACAGGGCTGGGAGGTTCCCGGGGGATATTCGGGTGCTCAAGGTGATGAATGAGATGCTTACACCAGGATGGGTGGGCGGAGTAGTCCTTGACACTGAATAGGGTTGTGCTCCACCACTACAATGCTGGCTCCACCTCGTGCGGAGCATCTGATGTCTCTGCCCTGCACCCTGAAAGAAGACGGCAGCGTCCTGTCAACAAAGTACTTCAGAAGCAGGTTGAACCAGGCTCAGGCCCCCTGGCCTGCAAAGACAAAAGAAATGCAGTATAAATATAGGAGCTCCACTCCTTACAAATCAGATCCAGTTTTGACCACGACGAACTTCTGCCTGACCAAGAGAAGCTGAAGGACGGAAACCAGTCTGTATCCTGTAAGACTGGTCTGCAGTGGTGCCTTGCTGAGAACGGAGAGGAAAGGACCAGATAGGACTTTGTAGACTTGTGCCTGAAACAATCTCCAAGGGCTTGATCGAGAGCTTGCCCCCTGAACGGAACCTCAGGACCATTGGGTTCTATCTGCTTGTGCCCGTTTGCTGTTGGGCCTCAGTTCTTATTCCCTCGCCAGAGTTGTGACTCGGGTGCCTTCGCCCCCTCCCAGGTCGTGACAGCTCGGAGCTTGGTCGCCCCGCCGTAGAGAGCCCTGCTCATCACAGAGCCGCTCTCCGCTTCAGTGCCGGGCTGCCTGCTCTCCTGTCACCTCGCCACTTACGGAGCGAGCTTCGCACCTCTCATCTTCTCCAGCCGGAATCTGCACGGAGAGCATCTCATAGCCTCGGACGGTCCGTACGTCGTAACGTACCCGACTGTCTCGCTTTGCGCTCCTGCATACCAAGGCTTGTGCCGCACCTCAAGAAAGGCCTCCCCGTACCGTGGTACCGGGAGCCTGGTGCTGCACCCGTCTGCCCGAGAACTCGACGCCCCTCAACAGATCCACGAGTCAGACCCGTCGTGCTAAGAAGTAGTACGCCCGCAGGCCTGAACGGCGCCTCGCCCCGTGAGCTGCACCTATCCCGGATCGCCGCAACCCTCCACAGTCTAGCTCCTTCACCTCGCTCCTCGAGGGGGATTGAGCCGGAGAGATCCTCTGGAGAACCGTCAGCCTCGTTCGGGGTCCTCCCTCACAAGTAGCCGCACCTGAAACGCCTCGGACTTCCACCAGCAAGGTACACTTGGACTCCGTCTCGAGTTCATATCGGATCCAGGGTCCGCAACGTTCTTATTTCCATGTCATCGTACCTTGCTAAACAACGAACATTGAAAGACTAAGTTTGCCTATTGTAATCTGGTGACCTCAATTTACTAAACGTTATTCTGGTCTTGTGACAATCCTGCTTGAATCTATCTTTTATATAAAGCATACGTATTTTTGATACAACCATACGAAAGGTGTCCATTTGTGGTGGGTCAGTGGGTTCACTGTGTGTGATCATGAATGCTTAACTTACTATCGCCCTGAGGATTAGCCTTGTCTGCTCGTGCCACACTACCTAGAGGGTGAGCAGGGGTTATTCAAAGGAGTAGTTCCCTTGCCCTGACATGGAGCTGAGGGTCCTTGCTTGTCACACGTGCATACCTGTGCCAACCAGAGACCTACGGTTCTAACACTGCACAATGTGCAGTGGGATTATTGTATAGCAGTTGCACCGTGGCTATAAACTGGTCCCTCAATCCGAATCATTCCAGTACTTAAAAAAGATATTCCCACTTGACGTGATCAAACCTCTTCTCCGCGTTGAGTGACAATTCCAGTGCATCATTCAGAAGGGATTTGGCGGACCATAACATGTGGGCCAAAGTGCGCAAATGATCCTAAAGGAGCATCCTGGTACAAATCCCACCTGCGTGTGGTGGATTAGGGAGGCCAGGACACTAGCCAGGATTTTGATATCACAATTTAACAGCGAAATGGGGTGGTAACTTCCGCAAAGTAATGGGTCCTTCCCGGGTTTGGATAGGACGGCAATCACTGCTTTATTTGAAATGGATCCTGGAGAGGCTCTACATTCCGCCTCTTGAAATGCAGCGTGTACAGTGTCAACCATCCCCTCGCCTCCCCATCGGTAAAATTCAGCTTGGGAGCTATCTTCCCCTGGGGCTTTATGGTATGGAAGGTTAGCTATTGCATGCAGGATATCTTCCTTACTAAGTTCCCCTTCAGGAAATTCTCTGCCCTTGTCCGAGAGGTAAGGAATGTCCACTTCTGTGAGGAAAGTAACCATCTTGTCCCGATCCGCCTGTGTCCCTGGAGTATATAGGGACTTGTAGAACAGAGCAAATTCATTTACAATGTCCTGGATCGGTCAACATGGTTCCACCAGCTGACCTTATGGCTGGTATGGTCATAGTAGCTTTTCTTTTGTGTAGCTGTGGCGCCACTAGTCTCCCTGCCTTTTCTCCTTCTTCATATTGCCTCTAAATTAAGGCTTACCGTTTTTGTACCAAGCTACCAGAGGGTTAAGCACAAGTGAATTTGGGGTTCGCAGCTGACAGAGGCTGTGGTTTTATCAGACTAGGGTTTTAGGGTTTAACCACCCTCAACCAGTAACCCAATTTTCAACAGGTTTGATAGTCCATCAGCAGCGCAAAGCAACATGGAAAGTGACAACCCTTGTCATAATTACAATTTAGGCTGAGATCTGACTCAGTTCTGTACACCCAGAGCAGTATTGGGGCCAGTTAACATTGTAGTATAAGACGAGCAGCAGCCCAGGATTAGGGCTGTGCACCAGGAGCAGTGTTGAGACCTGCTAATATTTATGCATAAGTTGAGCCACAATCCAGGATCAGTGATGGTTAGCAGGAGCAGTGCTGGGACCGTCTAACATTGCAGTGTAATCTGTGCCATGAACCAGGGTCAAAGCTGTACAGCAGGAGCAGTACTGAAACCTGCTAACTTTGTAGTATAAACTGAACCACAGCCCAGGATCAGTGCTATGCACCAGGAGCAGTGTTGGGAGCTGCTAACATTGTAATATTAGCTATGCCACCACCAAGGAACAGTTATGGGTAATGGGAGCAGTGCTGGGACCTGCTAACATTGCAGTATTAATGAGCTACAGCCCCAGATCTGTGTATGCACCAGGATCATTGTTGGGGCCTGTTAACATTTCAGTATAAAATGTGCCTCAGCCCAGGATCAGTGGTGTAAACCAGGAGCAGTGTTCGGACCTGCTATTCTTGCAGTATAAGCTGAGCCACAGCCCAGCATCAGTGCTGTGCTCCAGGAACATTTTTCGTAACTGCTAATATTGCAGTCTAAGCTGAACCATAACCCAGGACCAGTGATGGCTACCGGAAGCAATGCCAGACCTGTTAACATTGCAGTTGAAATAGTGATAAGGCCCAGAATGAATGCTAGACCTGTCACCATTGTAGGGGAGACAAGTGAATGCCCAGGATCAGAGTCAGCAAATCACAACATTGTAATGGACATTGTTGGGACCCAGGATCAGTTCTGGGCCCTCGTATTGCTCCTGTCAATATTACCAGCCTGTGTCAGCATCGCACTGCAGGCAATCTCACACATCAGGATCAGTAACAGGATTTACCACTATTTCGGTGTAGGAGAGTGCCAAGGCCCATGACAGTTGCCCTAGACTGACAAGATTGTTGCAAAAACAGCACAAAGACCTAGAAGCGGTTTGATATTTCCAAGGTTCAAGCATCTCTGCCGCAGCCTCCTGCCAGCACTGCACTGGAGACTGTGCTAAGTCCCAGGATCGGTCGCACAGACTGCCAGTACAGTAGATAACACATTGCTAAAGTCCAGGTTCTGTGCTGACTCTACCAGCAGGTCGTTTGTTCCTTGAGTTTGCGGTCATGTGGATGTGATTGCTGGTTTTGTAGTTACAAGCTAGTGACGTATGCGGACGACAAGCTTGTAGTATCTCTTAACCAACCTGACTGTTCCCCTGACAATCTCTACTCATGCTTGTGTGACATTTCTCGCTGGATGGACCGATCCCACCTTAGGCTCAATGCCGAGAAAACGGAGATTATGGTACTAGGTAACCCAGCCTACTTCAATCCAAGCTCTCTGTGGTCTTCCTGTATGGGTCCAGCTCTGACCCCCAAACCTTCCATCAAAAGCCTGGGCCTATGGTTAGACCATGATCTTTCGTTCACAACCCAAGCTAGGAAATCTGCCGGAGCATGCTATGGTATCCTCAGTACCACCTGCAAAATCTTGCCTTTGCTTCCTCAAGACACCAGGAAACTCATCATCCAGAGTCTTTTAATATCCAGACTCGACTATGGTAATGCCCTATATCTTGGCGCCCCAAAGAAAGTAATTGCCAAACTTCAGAGCGTACAGAACTCGGCAGCTAGGCTGCTAACAGACACTACCCGTAGGAGCTCGGCAAAACCAGCCCTAAGGCTTCTCCACTGGCTCCCGGTGCAGGAGCGGGTCAACTTCAAAACGCTCTGTTTGACCCATACATCTTATCAGACACATGTTACTAAAAGAAA
Source organism: Lissotriton vulgaris (assembly GCF_964263255.1). Taxonomy (NCBI): domain Eukaryota; kingdom Metazoa; phylum Chordata; class Amphibia; order Caudata; family Salamandridae; genus Lissotriton; species Lissotriton vulgaris. The sequence continues at coordinate 501,684,675 of NC_141685.1, forward strand.
CCTGCGCTCCGCTCATTATTAGAACAATCAAGAATGTAATGGCACATTGCATCAAAAAGCATTTGCTGTGAAGGATTCTATAAAGTCTGTTTCTGCGAACATAAATCACGTTTTCTCGTTGCAGCGCAGGAAGCTCCATCTTCTACAATCCGCTCGCGACCACTGATGATGTGTACGTAGATGAAAATGCCTCTATCAGCCCTGGGAGTTCCCAGAACCAACAGAAAGATCGACCTTGTGTCAGACCCCTGCAAATTCAACTAGGCACACAGCCACGACCCTACGGCTACCCAGACGGCAAGGCAATTTTAAAAACAATAAAACAATAGCAAACTTCCTGGCTGAAGGCAAAAGTTCAAAATTTCAAAATATCACAATAGGCAGTTGCCTGCTTTATTTGTCCATTTTACGATTCCTTAAGTTATATCTTTGTTTCGCAGGTATTGTCTGATCGGCAAATAGCGTTTCACTGGTAGCTGTTGCAGTGTTCAAGTTCGCAGATGACAGAGTTCTTTCTGATGCAGGGGACAAATGTTCAGAGTTCAAAGGAGTCTTTTCCGAAGGAGAGTCAGAGCTTGGAGTGTCAGTGATCAATTCGGCATCGCTGAAAGGGATGAATTTTGGCGTGCTTTCAAATTCAGAGGAACCAATTCCCTTCTTCACCCAGTCGTCGTAAGGGAGTGGCAAAGGTACACGCTTTACATGGGATGCATGCACCCAATGCTTGCGTCCAGCCACACGAACTGCTGTTCTCGTTGCCAGTAGGACTTGAAAGGGGCCGATGAATCTCGGCTGAAGGTTCTTCGTCCTTGCGAAATTTCTGATAACCACAAACTCTCCTGGTTTCAGCTGATGCCCTGGACTCTCCGGAGGCTTTGGTAAAGCATCGAAAACCTGTTGGTGAATAAGACTCAATTTAGCAGTCAAGTCGTAAAGGTAGTCTATCAACATAGGATATTCTAGAGAACAAAACTCCTTAGGCCTCGGCACACCCCAAATATTTGCCGGACGGCCAAATACTATTTCGTAAGGGCTAAGCCCCACTCTAGAATGTACAGTTGCTCTCGTTGATAACAAAGCCAGAGGAAGGGCGTCTGGCCAGGCTAAACCTGTGGATGCTTGTATTTTGGCTAGTTTCAGCTTGAGGGTGCCATTGTAACCCTCTACTAAACCAGCAGACTGGGGATGGTTCGCACTATGGAACTTTTGTTTCAGACCTAGGCCAGCACACACACTCTGCATAACTTTCCCTATAAACTCACTTCCGTTATCTGACCATACAATCCGTGGCATTCCAAATCTAGGGAAATATTCTTTGAGAAGAATTTTGGCAGTTGATAGGGCAGTATTGTCCTTCAGTGGGTATGCTTCAATCCACCTGGAAAAAGCACAGACTACCACCAGGACATATTTCAAATTATTACAGCGATCCATGTGAATGAAGTCTAACTGAATCACTTCAAAGGGGCAGGAAGGAGGAGCGAAATGACCAGCTGGAGTTGGAGTTCCCTTGCCAGGATTATGCATCAAGCATACCATACAATTTTTCACCACTCTCTCTGCACACTTACTGATCCCATCATTCTTCCAGACTGGAGCCAACATCTTACAGATTCCTTTAGAACTTATATGCGCTACTCCATGCGCCATTGTCACCACTGCAAGCACATACGCGTCAGGCAACATCCAACGCTGCTGTTCCGTCAAATCAATCCAACATCCATTCGAATCTAATTTGCCCGTACTTTCTTTCCATACACGTTTTTCTTCCTCAGTTGCTTCTCTCTGAATCTCTTTCACACTTTCCATAGTATCCTCACACATTCCAGACTCAGCAATCCATCTTGCGGACGTAGCAACATACATTCTGCTCATCGTGTCTCTAGCTGTCTGTTTAGCAATTTCATCAGCAAAAGCATTCCCACGACCAACATCATCCGTGATTGCTTTATGAGCACTGCACTTTACAATCGCAACTTCAGTCGGCAAGGTTAGAGATTCCAACAAGTCGTTAACTAGTTGACCATGTTGGATCTTAGTCCCATGGGACGTAATGAAACCTCTTTCTCTCCACAAACGGCCAAAACTATGGGCCACGCCAAATGCGTACTGACTATCTGTGAACACATTCACTCTCTTTCCCTTAGCTAAAACACACGCTCTTGTTAGAGCGATTAATTCTGCAGCTTGGGCAGAATTCTGACTCACTCTTGCAGTCTCCACAATCGTCTTCAAAGTCGTTACTGCGTAAGCAGCAGTCACATCACCATTCTCCAACTTAAAACATGACCCGTCCACATACAGCGTACCATCTGGATCTGATAATGGAGTATCCTTCAAGTCAATGCGTCCTTTTGTCTCTTCCTCCGTTTTAAAACAACAATCATGTGGCTCGGAATCACTCGACTCTTGATCAGTCGGCAACAGCGTTGCTGGATTCAATACATTACATCTTTTGATCTGAATATGACTCGCTAGTAATGTCAGCTCGTAACCAGATAGTCTCGCACTGGTAAGGTGTTGTGTCTTCGTTCGATTCATGAGTGTATCCACCGCATGAGGAACCATGACCACTAACATATTGTTCATCACCAAACCAGCAGATTGTCGAATGGAAGCCGCAGCTGCCGCTGTAGCTCTCAAACAACTAGGCAACGCTCTAGCTACCGGATCTAATGTTGATAAAAAATACGCACAAGGGCGTTGTTTATCACCAAACTTCTGTGTCAGAACACTCAATGCGCAACCTTCTCTCTCATGAACATAGAGCGTGAATGGCTTACTGTAATCAGGTGTACCCAATACAGGAGCTGAACACAATGCTTTTCGTAATTCAGTAAAACTCTCTTGGCATTCATCAGACCATGGCACCGGACTCGGAACATTTTTCCCAGTCAAAGCTACCAACGGTTTTGCTAAAAGAGAAAAATTTGGGATCCACTGCCTACAGTAAGAGGTAATGCCTAAAAAGGCGCGCACTTCTCTCTGTGTGCGTGGAACACTCATCTGCGTAATTGCTTTTATTCTTTCTGGGGTCAACTTCCTTCCCTCCTTTGACAAAAGATGACCTAGGTAGGTCACTTCTTGGCAGCAGTATTGCATTTTCGAAGGTGATACCTTATGATTCAAATTAGACAAATGATGTAATAACGAAATCGTAGCTGCTTTGCAAGTTTCCTTGTCATCGGCAGCCACTAGAAGATCGTCTACATACTGTACTAGAGCAGAACCTGGAGGAAGGACAAAGGAATCTAACTAGCTTTTTAATGCTTGACTGTAAATAGATGGGCTTTCACAATAGCCTTGTGGAGCGCGTTTAAATCTGAAACTTCGACCTCTTAGACAGAAGCCGAAAATATCTCTGCTTTCTTCGGCTATCGGAATGCTGAAAAAGGCATTCTTCAAGTCGATGACTGAGAACCAAGTAGCTGTAGCAGGAATTAATGTTAACAATGCAGTAATGTCTGGGACTACAGGAAACTGCGGGACTACAATCTTATTAACTTCTCTAAGGTCGATAACAAACCTATAAACTGGAGGTTTTGTAGGATCAGTTCGTTTCTAAATCGGTAGTACAGGACTGTTACAGACATTTCCTCTCGTTTCTTCAACCACACCTTTTTTAATCAAATCTTGCACAATCAATAAAAGTGCACGCTCACTTTCACTAGATATTTTGTATTGCGGAATTCTTGGAAATTTTACATTTGCTTTCAAAGTTACTACATATGGTGGTATTTCTAAAAGGCCTACATCATTAGGACCAGTCGCCCAAAGAGAATCAGGGAGTGAACGTAGCTCTGGCGGGAGTGCATCCATTGACAAGTACATCGGAGAAGTGATATTTTTACCCAACGTAAGCTGTACTCCTTCCGGAGAACAGTACAATGTCGCATATAGTCATTTTAACAAATCTAAACCAAGCAGATTTTCATTACAACCTGTCGTCAAAATCAGAGGTGCTTTTAAGTGACACGGTCCAACAGAAATAGACAAAGGACCAGATATCGGATTGTAAACAGGGGCGCCTGAAAAACCTACAGAGACATTTGTTGAGCCGGACAAAGGTGCGCCAGGGAGTTTCGCATGAATGATAGAACTTTTTGCGGCACCAGTATCCAACAGAAACGGTTCGACTACACCTGATGTTGCTACTGCGACATAAGGCCCACTCTGATCCACTGGAACTGATACTACTCCCTCTCTCTGTCCATGGCTGTCCTAGTACCCATTTTGCTGAAATCCCTCATCCACTTCACAATAATCTTCAACAAGATATTGTTGAGATCTATTTTGCTGGGCAGACTGTCCATTTCGTTGATCAAAGTGATTAGAAGGACGATCATTTGTTTGTGGAGGCATAGCACCTCGCCCTCGACCTCTAGAATTTTGCACAAAACCACCACGACCTCTCTGAGCTGCTGCTGCATTATTTTGCGCTAAGATCGGACATTCATTCTTGTAGTGACCCTCTTTCTTACAGTACGCACATTGGTTCCACTGATATTGAGGCCTCGTTGAACTATAATCTGTCCTTTGATATGAACCCTGTTGCATATTAGTCTGATTTGTGCGAGGCGGATACGCCTGCTGCAAAAGAACTTTAGTCTTTAAATCCTTCGTTTTCTTATCTGATTTTTCCTTTTCCTCTTTATCCCTATTTTCGTAGTACTGTGCAGTCGCAAGTATTTGCGCCGTTGTGGGAACAGCCCACGCACTCTCTGAATCCTTTAATTTATTGCATAACTCAGGTAACAAATTATGCACGAATTTATCGACAAACAGTCTTTGCCCTCCTTCTGTGCTCATATCCTGACCACTGTGATCTACAAAAGTCTCTTCGAACCTCGTGAAGAAGTCGGAGACACTTTCGTCTTTCTTCTGCCTGCATGCTGATAACTTGTCCCAATTAACACGCAATGCGGGCATCAGAGTCTTCATTAGATCAATTATTCTACCTGGAAGGTTAGCAATTAGGGGTTCGGGTTTTGCACCACCTACTTGCTGACCATCCGCTGCAGTGATAGCTGCCCAGTCACCACCTAAGGCAACTTGATGATCCTCTCTACGAATTTTAGCCCACACTGGTTGCGGAACTACATTGCCAAATAACATATCGATGTCTGCTAAGTTCATTATACAAGCCTCAACTGTCTGTGTCAATTCCTTATAGTATCCAGCAGGATTCTTACGCGGGTCTGGCAAGGCCTGCTTCACTGCTAATACTTCAGCTCGTTTCCACGGAATGTGTATCCACACTCTTTGGAATTGGGCCGGAGCAGCTACAATACCATTATTATGATCAGCTTGCACAGCTTCGCGCCAAATTGGAGGAACCTCCCTCATTGGATATTGGCGACTTAGCTTCGTCTTACTTTTCTCCAAATCTCTCGGTGAACGAAGTGATGGATCACTCCTATAACTTAAAATCAGTTCCATCGCTTCTTCTATATTTTCACCCACTATCATTCCAGCAGCAAACTCTTTCTGAACCTTAATTAAGTCTTCCAAATTTGATTCAACATCGTCTTCTTCTATCTCCTCACGCAACAACGAGCACATCTCGTCAAAGACATACCGTTGCGTTGGTTCTTTCCACTGCATAAAGGTTTCTAGCACATCTCTCGTACTATATCTCCTACTCTTCGAAATCCATCTGAGAGCCGTGGAATCTAAAATTCCCCGTTCCTCAGTACTCGGAAGCTGACTACGTCTCTGAACAGAGTCGGAAGTAGGAGTCTTGATTAAAGTTTTATAGAAAGGAGACAGAATGTTAGATACAGAATCAGTGATTCTTCGACGAACAGAAAGTGGAGTCAACATACTTGCAGAAGCAGAAAACACAGTAGAGGTAGGAACAGATAACGGAACAGTAGGAGTATCGAGGAAGATAGTTTGTGGAACAGTAGGTGTAAGCGAGACAGATACAGGTATAGAAGTCGGCAATCCAGGAGGAGGAGGAGCCGTAGGGACATTTACATTGACCACAGGAGGTACGGGAGCTTGATTCTGAGGGACAGGAACACCAGGTTGTCCAGCAACCGGCAATTGTACATTCGGTAAAGGTGGAGCCGTAGCACCTTGTGCATACGGTGGAGGTGACCGTAACAAATAAGATAGCAGAGGATCGTTTTCAGAATCCTCCAGTATCTTAGCTGTTTTCGATGGCAAGGCAGGATAGCACTTGTCAATCGCTAAATTGTGCTCTCTAATGGCCACCTCTATGGCTTTCTCACACTCGTTCACTTGCAGCTGCTTAGCCGCTTGCTCTAGAGTCAACTCTTCTTGCTCTTTTTGTTCTTTCTTTAACCTTTTCATTTCTCTCTGTTTGGATTCCTTTCGCCAGAAGCGGAAAGAATCAAACATTGCCGGCCGGGCTTTCTTCTTAAATAATTTCGCTTCTAAATTGTCAAGAATTTCGGGTTCAAAACTACCATGCAGTGGCCAACTAAGGACACCATCTTTCTCAGTGTATTGGACCCACACCTCATTATAAGATATAGGACCCACACCGTGTTTACAATACAAGTCATACAGGGGAGTCCCAATCGGAGGAACCAGACATGAGTCCTCCAATCGTGAGTCACTGTTGCAACCGAAACAAGACAGCATACAATTTCTCCGACTTACCATTTTCAGTCCGGAACACAAAACAAACAAAACACGAAACAGATATGTGCACTCGAACCAAGAACTTAGGCCTACCAAAACGAACTGACGTATCGATACCCAAACTAAACCAAATAGATTATCGTAACCAGAACAACCAGTGATAATCTTACGAAACCAAACCAAACCAAGAACCAAAAAGGATTTTAACAACCCTCACAAAGTAACCAGCTAGCAACCACTAAATACTTAACTGAGGCACTGAAGACGTCACCAAGGAGAAACCCGTCACGTTTCGCTGTACTAAGGACTGCACCTCGGGTCCAAGACAGGGCGACGGTCAAGGCAACGGCCCACTGCAGCCGTCCTGAACGGGAACCCTCGTGGAAGAGAACGTCGGGCCACTTTTGCGATATGCCGGGATCGATGAAGTGGGGCGCCTCCCTCAGGAATCTTCACACGAAGCTTCTCGAACTCTTCAGGCTTTTGGACCGGTACCGAATGACGTCGCCCCACGTTGGGCGCCAATTGAAGTTCTGGACTTTTTGGTTCCGTCCAGAGGTGTCAGGGAACAACACCCAAAGACCCCGGAGTTCCACCTGCCTTGGTGCACAAATGAACAGAAACACGGGCTTCTCGATGGTGGCGTCAAAGACCAAAGGTTTATTACTGCAGGGACACAGAAGTCACAGAAACTACGCATGGGCAGTAACTAGGAGCCTGTTCAATTTGTACAAAGAGGGTTGCTCCTTATATACTAAATTTTGGCCTTCAGGCGAATTCTTCACATGTTGGTACATTCCCAAAACCTTTGTGACATAAACAATAAATATTTGGCGTACACAGGAACCGTTGACAAAATCTGATACAAAACATTACGAAGAGGGGTTCCCACTAGTTCATCACAATCCCTTGTCAATATTGCATTCAAGAGCTGGACCGCCTCATCGTAAATTTCGTTACCTCCCCCTAATAAAGATTCAGAAAGAAAGAAACGGAGTCAGGTGTGGAAGATAGAAAAGCGGGATAAGAGATGTTTGTAGGTTGTAAATGGGCAAGGCTACCGGCTTCGGCCGCCTAATCGTGATCAGGACAATGGACACGAGAACCAGTTCGGTGGGGCTGGCCTCGGGCAGAGGAGGCAGCCTTTGTCGAATCTTACAGCTACAGCGTGATCTGGTTTAAGGTGCACGTGTCATGAAAGAGGTGAATCTCCGGCTAAGGCTACGTGTCCTTAATCATAATGAAGTGATCAGAGGTTATTGCGTATGTGAGGGCAAGAAACACAAAATGGCTGCCATGATCTAAGATGGATGCCGTGGGTAGATCAGAAATGTGTTCATAACAGGAGTGCTCTTGCTTGTAGCGTAGCGAAAACACCAGGATATACTAAATGGATCATTTGCGGTTCGCTGATACCAATATTATGTATTTCCGACAATATTTGAAACACGGGTTCAAATCGTCACGGAACCTCATCTCCATCTGGCACATGTACCTAAGATCAAAAAGGCCAGCTCGGGAGGCCGTCTTTTCTCTTTTATCGCTCCCAAACTGTGGAACGCTCTCTTACTAACCCTGCGAGCGGAACCCAACCATCTTACGTTCCGCAAGGGGCTGAAAACTTGGCTCTTTCCCTGATTTTTCCTCCTCTACCACTACCTCTCTCATTAGCGCTGGGACGCTCAAGGGCAGCCATGCGCTTTATAAATCCCTATTTCATTTCATTTCATTTCATTTCATTATTTCATTTCATTTCATTTTGCTATTGATTGAGCTGCTAAGGTCCGGAGCTTCAGAATGAGACCACTTCAAAAGAATCCCATGTTTTCATTGGTTTACCGTTTAGATAGAAATCCAGTGTTGACAGACATCATTCAGGTCAGCCAGTTCACTGCCTGACCAAACGTCAGTGAGTTTCTGATCTTTCACACATCGAATTACATACATTACAAGGATTTTAGAACAGCATCTTTTTTGCCTAAATTGAGTAAACAAAATAAATAAAATGTTGAGAGGAGCATGGTAAATGAAAATAAGCTAAAAGGTTACCTGGTACATATAGCAGAGAACACTTCAAAGTAACATTTCACTCATACAAAACCATTGAAGTTGCTCCTATATAGTTAGTTGTACTAACTATATTTCGCGCACCCCCAATCCACTGCTGATGATGTCACATATTACATCATTCATGACATGGTCAGTGACATCACTGGTGACATCTCAAATGACTTCACTGATTTCAATGGTTTTGTATGAGTGAAATGTCCAGCTAACTATAACACCCCTAAAACTTATAGTTTTTTGAGTGAATTTTAAAGTTTTTTAAATGCTAATTCCTAACTATATAGGGCCTGAAACCTATGTTTTTTTCAGTGAATTTCAAAGGTTTTTTAAATGCTAATTCCTAACTAATTAAGGCCTGAAACCTATGGTTTTTTTCAGTGAATTTGCAAGGTTTTTAAATGCTAATTCCTAATTATATATGGCCTGAAACCTATGTTTTTTTCAGTAAATTTCAAAGTTTTTTTTAATGCTAATTCCTAACTATATAAGACCTGAAAGCCCACCAGGAATCTCCAGTATGCGCCAGGGGACTGCATAGCAGAGAGGTGTAATGAAGCCACGCCCCTTTTTACACCTCTCTGCAACACAGCCCCCGTGCATGTTTGAAGAGTGGGAACCAATTCCCCTTGCCTACTGGGGGCCCCTGGGGGCCAACTAGCCCACCTGGAACCTCCAGTATGCGCCAGGGGTGTAGTGTAGTTCCTATTTTCCCAATAGGCCCTGCGCATTGGAATAACATAAACAGTAGTATCGACGTAGAAGTGCGGATCTTCCAGGCCTCTACTGACTATGCTAAACTTAATTGGGTTTGTTACCAACTAGCTCAGAGGTCACTGGAAACTTTCTTGACTGAATAGGAAGTGATCAGCTTCCCTGGAACAGACAAGAAGGGATTCAGTTTTCCAACAACCGTGCAACATGACAACTTTGCTCCTCAGATAAGAGTCAATCTCTAGAGTCGTGTGAACAATAGACAGTTATTTTACTCAGTCAGTTGTTGTGCAGATTACTTTCACAATATGTAGAGAATAGAGAGACGGGCGTTTTCAATAAAGGGTAACATTTATTGAACAGTCTTTCTTCTCGTACAAGAGAAATGAATTGCCATAATTGCAAGACTTGTTATTATAAAAAGTACGTACAGTAAGATGAGTATTGCGAAATAATACTGTAAAAGCATTGATATGGTTTCTTAGCCATACAATGGTTTAAAATGAATAAAACATATATACATTCATATATACATTAGGCTAAAATACTCAACTGGTGCTTCTAACTACTCCTACCCCAGTGTACCTGACCTAAGCCTAATACTTGGGAGGGGAGTAAGTAAGTAGCTTTAAGTTAAGTTGGTTTTGCCAAGGTTTGCTTCAAGAATTCTCTCTAAGGGTTTAGTCAACACCATACCTCTGGAATAGAATGATGGAGGTCTGGTATCTCCTTCAGGGAACTCGATATCCCAGTCACTCGCAAGAGTAGACTGGAAACGCAGGAGCTGGATTTCTCTGCAGGAGAAAAGACAGCGTCTCTCTCAGCGCGTTGAGGAAGAGGAGGGGCAGCGTCCGCGGGCAGCTTGCATCTGCTGGGCTCTTGCAGGGGGACGGCTGTTCAGCTCCTAAGTTCACCACACCATCGTTCGCTCGTTAGCAGCGATAGCAGTAGCGATAGCAGCTATGGTATCATCAGCATAACAGCAGCAACTTCAGCTTCAGCGAAACAGCAGCAGCTTGCTTAAGGCAATGTTGGTAATATTTATACCTGAAAGGTGCCTTGTTTGACGTACGTTTTTGGACGTAAGACGTCAATAAAGATGTCACTAGGAAGTGATCGTCTATCAGTGCTCATTAGAGTTCTATTACTAATCAAAACATAGCAAGCAGGGCTTTCCCAGGTTGCTGAGTTTGAACTCTGAGTGTTAATCTAGGAATCTTAGATAGTAACTTCTGCTATGTCATTGCACTAATTAGCTGCAAAGGAAGTGGCAGAGGAAGCGATTCTGAAATGTGGCTCTGTTCGTGTGAGGCCAGAGACGAGTTTCTGAATATTGCATTTGATCGGTTATGCCAATATAAGGGTGTAAGGGGATTATAGCTGTATAGGGGCATAAGGTCACAGTATCGATCAGGGTCCTAGATTAGAACGTAACACCCACTTCACGAATTCATGTCCATCAAATTTCTAAAACTAGAGCAATAAGATGCATGTGTAACATTGCCCACCCCAAAATACATATATGTATTTGAAATAGGCGTATTTGTAATACGTGAAAATATAGGTACTGTACGTTTTTGAAGCATAGAAATCATTCAAAATTATAGCATATGAAATCAATGAACGATTTTGCAAAAAGAATTACACATGAAATATCTCTGAATACAGAAAAGAAGGGCGAGATAATTTCATCACATATAAATGCATTGCAGTAAAATGTGCTAGAGGCTGGTGCAAAGTTATTATGTCTCTAGATGTATCTAAAAATAGAAGTAGAAGCTTCTGTTCTCTATGAATAGTTCTACTTTAAGCAAATAATTTTTTGTGCCAAAAAGGGTGAATATTAAAAAGTGTTCAATTCAAAAGAATTATTGCTTGAACGGGGAAAATAGAGTTCCAACGCTTTTAGCAGTTTTTGTTGTTCAAAACTGAAGGCCGAATTCAGAGTTCATGGGAACGCTGTGTGTCGGAATGCTTCTCTAAAGTTATTTTTTCTGTTCGGGTGAGAACATCATATCAGACAGGCTCTCAAAGAATTGGTCTACAAAATCAGGTGACAGTTCGACCAAATTCGATAGTGCTGTAACTTGACAGGTGTGAGAATGATTGCTGTCATCAAAGGCTGGATCAGCAATGTTCACAGAAGGTCGTACCTGGGTGATGTTGCTTTTGTCACTCGCTCCACTGTTACCACCTAGTCGTAGTATAGGAGTCTCAACGAATGCCGTCATCAGGATTGGTAGCCGCTGGGGACAACACAATGCGTGAGCCGTTATCGGACTGAGCAAAGTATCGATATCCATTGGTACTGCTGATGGAAGTGCAAGACAGGTGTCCAACACGCACTCTTCTCCGCATAGCATACATCGTAGTACAGGTAAGATGCAGTTTTGCCATATAGGTCTGAATGAAAGGAACCAGGTCATGTTTAGATCTCTCAGCCTGGCCAAACCAAGGACTCTAGTTATTCTGTCCCGGTAGCGCACTGCTAGGATTGTTTCTTCCATTCCCATAGGAGTCATGTCTGAGCTGTGGCTTGCCATATCGGAGCAGGAGGGTCAAAAATAAAATCCCTGCTACAAGTCCCAAAAATAGGGGTATGCCGCCAAAGACTGAATGGACAAAATTGGGAACGATTCCCAGAATTGCTTGAAATGGTGTAAGCAGTCCCGTAAAAATCGTCTTAAATATGCCTGGGATGCCTGTGGCACTAGACATGTTAAGGAGTTGGCTAAGCATTTCTACGAAATGCACGGGGAAATTTGTTGATAAAAGGTCATGAACCTCCGTAGCTGTCCTTGCAACTAGGAGATCATACGTCTCTTTTGATGACGTGATGGGCACTGTTTTCTGCAAAAGCACAGACTTCATTTTGCTTAAGGTATCAATTCGTATAGAAGAGAAATGCAGACGAGGCCAGATGGGAGTCTCTATGTCTCCAGGGCCGCTCGGGAACAATGCTTGCATACAGCATTTGACCATGGAAGTTACGCTTACGAGATATGCTTTCCCTGGCAAAAGGCCACAACATCTGTGATCCGATCTTAGAATGTAACTCCCATTCGCGAGTTGCATAAAGAAAGGCTCTATCTGCGTTGCAGGTGTGACAAGCTGGTGGCATGAAAGGTTGTTAGAATTACCTTCACAGGCTCCGTGTAAATTAATACCCTGGCACAAAAGTATACCGCTTAGTGAACGTTTACAATTTTCACCACTAAGAAATACATTTTTGTCGCTGTCACTATTGCATGAATGTGTGTATGGTAATGTCCATGCTGACTTAACATATCCTTTACCTAATCGTTCATACTGGCCAGTAGGTATGTATTAAGGCACTTTTTAAATCGGAAAGTTGTTATCGGAATTGTGATAATCCCGTGTATTATCCATTCAATGACAGGACTTTCTGACATTGTCAATGGTAATCTCTCAAGTTTTTCGATGCTCAGGATTGTATAGTCTGCTCCTTTCTGTGCCAAGCTGATTTGTTTATCAGTAAGGTTAAAAATGGAAAATAATGATGTTGTGTTGATTAAACGCCAAGGCACATAGCCTGAACGAAGATTTTGCAGCGTCCAGCCTAATTGTACAATAGAACGTAATTGCGACTGGCCATGCTGTAACATTAGCAAGTCTCTGTCTATTATATCAAAGGCAGAGGATACAATATTGTCCAACAAATATATTCTGGAGGACAGAGTCATTAACCCATTGTCCACTACAGAAAGTGATTTTTCCAAATTAATACGATCAATTTCTCGTATTTTTTAGCTGTTTCAATTTGTGTGACTTTCCAAGCCTCGTTGTATGCAGCATAGATACTGGTCTCTATGAAACACTTTTGACGCTGTTTGCGTGGTCCCATAATAAAATCGCGCAAATCAGCACCATCTTTAAGTAAAGACAAGTGTTGCTTAATTTCAGCCAGTGTGGATGATCTTAGCCATTCGAGGCAGAGTTTCCCTACACTGTATGTTGTTACTATCCCTGGATGTTGTCTCTGGGAGTATCTAGGGTCTTGTCTGGTCATTTTTAACCCCTGTGTTTTATTCAGGAATCTATCTTGACAGTTGTTTGTGTCAGTAGGCCAGATTAACCACTTTTTCCAATCAGGATGTGTTCTGTTAAAATGTAAAATTTTAGTTACGTCTATCTCAATATCTGTTGTTGCATTTTCAGGTATTGGCTTTGGAATAGACGGTTTGTTAAGGTCTTTGATCTTAGCTAGGCCAAGACAGGATGTTTGATGAATTGTGTCATTTAGAAACATCATTTGTTCTGGTATCATGCAGGTTCTGAATAATGCTTCTAGGCCTTGTACCTGCCAATCTTTTGTACCCCAAATGGTTTTTGTTTCAATGTTATTTTTCCAATAATCAAAACCAAATGTCATAATTTTTTCATAAAATGCTTCTGAATATATCAATTTAGTGTTTGTCAGCATTGTTTTCAATCCTGCTTTATCTAACAGTTTGTAATAAAACGTTTCTGCATCACTGGTGGTAAACCCTGAGCAGTACTTGAATTTCTCAAAGAATGTTTTAGAACTGCTTTTAGGTGGTGTAGCACAATGTTCCCATTGGTTATACTTAAAAACATTTCTAGGCTGTGCAGATTTATGCAAATAATGATCGCCATAATGCGTAAAACAGAACATGTGTTCATAACTAGACGAACCTTGTAAATAATCATGATCTGTGAATCTAGCTGACATTACTAAATCAGACATCATATTATTAATACTGTCAAAGTCCCAATCATCAGAGAATGTACTAGGTTTTACAAAGTCACTTAAGGAAACCTTCAGTTGATGAGGATACCTCAGGATCTCGACCGGACCATAGATCTCATAGTCAGTTTTCTCCCATACTACCCCACCGGGTATTGGAATGGCTGTGACGTTTACTGTTGACAGTTCTCTTTTCTTCACGTGGGATGATCTGTGTGGTTTGAGGACTAAGTTGATGTTCTGACTTGCTGTGTCCATTGTACTATATTTTCCCTCAATGAATTTTCCCAAACAAAGTACCATGATGAGCCAAAGCAGGGGGAAAAATATACCTAGACCGAACCAGAACTCTAACCATGGAGAAATAAGGTAGATTTCCTTCAGTTGATGAAAGAGTTCCGTTGCTTTTTCTTTAAAAGTCTTTTTTGTTTCTGGCATCACTTCTGAGTTGCTTTGATCCTCGGAAAAGTTGTCGAAGTTGATGAAATAACCAGAGGCAGTTCTGTCAATTGTTGGGATTGTTCTTTCAATTTGTCTTTCGGTAGCACTTTCTGATGCCACATCATTGTAGACTGGTGTTTCTTGACGAACTGTTTCAATCTGTGTCTCAAGAGGCACGAGTTCCATGGCATTATTGCGTAGTCCCTCTCTGTGCACTGCAGGCTGATCGAATGTGATTAGTCTTTCAGTTTGAACTTCTTGGATTGTTGCAAGTTTGGGTATTCTGTTGTTTCTTGGGAGTCCACTGGGCCTACTATTGATTATAGGCCACATGCTTGTGGTTTTACCAGGTCGATTGATACAACTCTGTTCTCCTTTTTACCAGCAAGGGACGGTAGTACTACTGATCTTGTTCCGGTGACTGCCAAGACAGGTACTGCTTTTCTGTAAGAAGGCCCAAGTTCCTTCTTCACCGCTATTTTTTCTCTGACTAGATCCCCAATCTTTGGAATCCAGACAGGCCTTGCTGGGGCTGTTGCTTGTGGTGTCTCATCAGTGGTATCTGGCTGTTGCTTTAACTTTATGTTGCTTAATTATTTTCTTGTTTCATTCAAGTCCTGTGAAACAGCCAAACGATCTTTGATGTCAAAGTCTGTTTTCTTATCTTGTACCACTGATACTTGACTATCTAAGTCCTGAATTCTCATTCTAGTTCCGAACAATAGTTCGTATGGGCTGAAACCTTTTAGAGAATTTCTTGGCAAATTATTAAGACTGATTTGGACACTTATTAAATGTTTGACCCACCCAGCACCCAAACCTAATACCTTCGCTGTTATAGATTGATTTATGTCCCGGTTTTTTCTTTCTACCACACTGTTCCCTTCGGGGTGTGACCGACAAGAATACCGCAACCCAACTCCCATGCTGGCCATGGCCTCCTTATAAGCTCGAGAGCTGAAAGCAGGACCCTGGTCAGAATGGAACATGGCAATTGCGTATGTGCCGATAAAGACTCGCATATCTTTTATAACCGTTCTGGCGTCAGCCGAGCGCTGGAGGCCACATTTTTTAAGTGTGTTTAGCCTTAATGATTAATAGGACGCAGGATGGGATGTAGACAGCGTTACGCTGTTTCTGATTGGTAGCCGGTAGCATAGTTCACTACTGCGATCCCTGTTGCAGTTTTCACAGTTGGTTGCATATATTTGGTGTTGCACACTCATTCCCGGCCACCAGTATACTGATTCCAATTCTCTCAGAGAGTCCCTGATTGTTTGGTGCCTAGGTCCCAATCCCATGTGTGCGTCTGCTATTAAAAATATTCTCCTGTTCATGTTTGGAATTACCCTATCCCCCACTCCAGGGATTTGAGCAAAAGGAACAGAGTTTGCATCGATTACGTATGCATAATTGAGTGGATAGTTCACGGGTAGTGCTGCACAGTCGCCTTTTACGGTCGTTTTTACTGCCAGCATGGTTTCCCCATCTATGTATTTTTCTGCACGTTTTTTTGTGGCTACGGAAGCCGGTTTAGTTGCTTCCGCTGTGGCTGTATTAGCCAATGAATTCCCTGCAACGTGAACGCCATCACGTTGAAGACTCTGTGCGTGTATCACGTGAGTCTTTTGTAGTTCTTTCTGTAAAAGAGCTACCTGGTTCCAGAGCAATTTATGCTTTATTGTGGCACCTGTGTCATCTTTGTAATCGTTTTCATCCAGCTCTGCAACTTATTATTGTAAGAGTTGACGCAAAAATGAGAATCGCACACGATTAGTGTCGGGAATTCACATTCTGCATTTTCGAGCGCCATCTTTAAAGATCTGATTTCAGCTCTCTGAGCCGAACAGTTTCTTACTAATTCAGTTTTTGTTATTTTCGGTCTGAATTTACCGCACAGCCAACGACCTTTAACAATCGCACAGGCTGCATCGTAGGATTGGCTCTCTACGTTGAAATGCTGTACAAATCTATCTGTATAGATTATACAGGCGTACTGTGGGAGAGGCAGAAGTTCGATTGGCAGAGGATATTCTTCTTCATATTCTAAATCATTCAGTTCTTCGAATTGCGGGGCGAAATAGTATTTCACATCTTCAGCTCCTAGAGAATCTACATACTGTATCCATTTCGGATCCAGTTACACTGTAGGCAGGTTTACTGGGCTGAATAGCGCCTCGAAGGCGGATTCCGCTGTGAGGATATTAATCCTTTTACCATGTGCTAGTTCTCGTTCATTTGCTAATGCAATTTGCACTGCTTTCACAGTATTTTCTGTGGGACTGAATGTTTTTTCTGCTTGTGTGTACAAGTGAGATTTAATTGAAATTGGTACCTTTTCTCCCTCATTAGAGGTCAGGTACGTGAATCCGCATCTTCCTGGGAAGACTCGGATTACAAGATTGCGTGTGTTGTCACGTGTATCTAATTTTGTTTTTGCTAACATGTCTGTTTGCAGTGATCTCAAAATTTCTGTGTGTTTTTGAGTCCAGGTGATTTGTTTAAAATCAGGTTTAATTAGTTCGTAGAGAGGTTTAACCCTCTCTGTGTAATTTAGAATGTATGTTCTACCGAAATTCAGGAAGCCTAGAATCGATTGTAAATTCTTCAGCGTTTTTGGAGCTTGGAGTACAGCGCACTTCTCTAAGAAGTTGTCCGCTAGGCTTTTCCCTTCACTTGATAATTCGTATCCTAAAAATAATACTGTCAGATGGGCAATTCGAGACTTTTTAAAGTTGAATTTGTAACCCTCTGCTGCGAACCCAAGTATAATGGTGTTCACTCTTTTCAAGTGAGTCTCCAAGTCGTCGTCTGTGAGATAGATATCATCTACGTAAGATAATGCCTCATCATCATATATTTGTAGTAACTCTGTTACTCTAGCTGAGAATAGTCCTGGGCTGTTCTTGAACCCCTGTGGGAGCCTACAGAACTTTTTCTGAGACCCCATTACGGAGAAAGCGGTCAAATATCTGCCTTCTGGTGCAATGTTTTGACAAAAGAAACCATTAGATATGTCTAATGTCGTTTTATATTTTTTCCTAACTATGTTGTTCATTAGTGCAGCACTATGCGAATTTTGTACTGCAAATGTTTTGCAACATGCATTAAGGTGTCTGTAGTCCAAAACTAGATGATATGAATTGTCTGGCTTGGAGACAGGAAACAAAGGATTGTTCATTTGAGAGGTGCATGTTTCAATCACCCCCTGGTATTCAAGTTGATCTAAAATCTCCCAGACTTGTTTTTTAGCTTCTTGCTTAATGAGATACTGCCTTTGTGCAGTTGGTTCACTTTTTAATTGGATTTTGTGAGGAGGAGATTCCTCATCCCATCCTACATGATTTTTATATAATGCCGGTGCCTGGGCCACTGCCCATTTCCTTGCATAAGTATATTTTTTGTGAATCGGAATGTGATTCGAGAAGGCAGGCATAATCATTTCTTCGCCACGAGGGCACTCCCTGACAAACTCTGGGGGCCAATCTTTTTTAGCTAACAGAATATCATATGCTTTTAAGAGTTTATCCAAAAATAGACCCTTTATTTTCCTAGTCTTATCACCCTCTATACGCAATGTTATTTCGTATATCTTATGGGGCTCGCTAAGTCTGGTGTCGGCAGTTTCAACCTGAATGTATTCATTCATGTCCACTGTCTCCAGATGACTCATCAAGATCTTGCGGGCTATACTGATTTCTGCTGCACTGTCTAACATTGTCTGTGCCCACTCCCCGTTTTTCAACTGTGTCCTCAGTATTCTCAGCATGGTTGATTACTCTAATACTGGCTACCTTCTTTCTTGGAAATTGAGATTTTTTACTCTGAGCAGGTTCCTTGTCTTTGGACTTGGTGTGCTCTCCTGTGTCTGACCGTCCTCTTCTTTCCGATTTCTGCGAAAAAGATCGAGAGGGACGTGTATCAATACTTTGATATCTATCAGGTTTTTTCAAATTATCCCTATTTCTAAGGTTATATCTTTTCTCAGAGGGCTCCCTCTGGGGAGACTGGTGTTCTCGAGTCGGAGTTCTTTCCCTCCGTCGAGGAGACCTTTCTCTGGACTGGAAAACTTTTTCTTTGGGAGTGGATTGTTTATTTCCATCCCAGCTCTTTTTAGGAGTGTTTGAATTATTTTTAATAAATAATTTTTCAGGATTTTCGAGCAGTTGGGGCTTTACCGGTTTTCCACCCAAGCTGTCTCTACCTAATTCTTCATAGCTCAATTGGCTGATCTGTTATATCTGTTTCCCTCAACTTCTGGCGGATCGCCACAGATGCTGCTTCTCCTTTTATGTTGGCTAGTAATATAGCCGAGACCTGCTTGAAGTATTTCAGTAATTTCATACCAAGAGTTAAAGCAGGTTCTGGACCGTATTCATTCTGAATCTGTTTTAGCACCTCTGGTATTACCGCCATTGACGGAACACCATGTGTTTTTGTGTAAATGGAAGCAAAGACTGTACCCCAAGTGTCACAGTCCTCCACGTGTGGTGCGATTCCCATAGGAAGGCAGATGGTCAAGATTCTGTGTTTCTCGATAGGGGTAGTATCCGGAAATACTGCCTCTATTTGAGTGATTTTCTGCGCCAACCAGAAAGGAATGTGTTCCCGTTTTATGGGTGTTTTACCAAGACATGACTGTATGTTCTGTGGTGTAATTTTATTAGTGTTCCCCTGATGAGGGGTCAGCTGTGGTACATTAACAGCTGGTTGGACTGTTGCAGTCCGCATTACATATTGGACTAATTGCCGATGTACTTTTATAAGTGTTTTTAGCTGTACTAACAGCTCTTCTTTTGACATTTTTTCAATGTCCGGATGTGGTGTGTAGCTGGCTAGAACCGGCCACGTTGCTCCTGGTCTACCTAGTGGACCGAGCCTGGTAATATGATCATTATGTTTTAGGGCGCCTTGAAACCAAAGTAAGTGTTCTTGGTATTTTAATGGGATTTCAGTCTCCTCGAAAGGAGCGTACTCTTCCGGTGGATCCTCTACTGTATAGTAGTGGAACTCGTGTGTTGCGGCGTTTGCCGCTGGAAATTTTATCCATGAATAGAATACCTCTGTCTGCCGATATTCGTGTGCCTCTATCACGAAGACGACTGTGCCACCTTGTGTGGTCAGTCCATTTTCTATAAGTTTTAACGTTATAGAGTTTCTTAAATGTGCCGGGATGATTATTGCACCCGGTTCAGTAGTCCCGTTGGGACCCTGCTGAGTCGCATTTACTGCAGCCCCAGTGGTTCCGTTTTCTAAGTCTGACATTTTATTGTCAGATCTGTTTTTGCAGAGCAGGTCTCCAAGGAGACAAAGATTAGGTGCACAATATTTTGGAACACTGTATCCTTCAACGTTGAATAAACCAGAGCTTTACATAGGAATCTCTTCCTACTGAGTTTGGGCGGATTTTAACCTTTCACCCACTCAGACGTCTATTGGAGTATTTACGGGAGAAAGGGGTCTGTGTGAAAAATGCACGACTGAGTTACTCTAACGTCTTGCGTTAGTTTATCGCCTTACCAAACGTTGGGCGCCATGTAGTGTAGTTCCTATTTTCCCAATAGGCCCTGCGCATTGGAATAACATAAACAGTAGTATTGATGTAGAAGTGCGGATCTTCCAGGCCTCTACTGACTATGCTAAACTTAATTGGGTTTGTTACCAACTAGCTCAGAGGTCACTGGAAACTTTCTTGACTGAATAGGAAGTGATCAGCTTCCCTAGTACAGACAAGAAGGGATTCAGTTTTCCAACAACCGTGCAACATGACAACTTTGCTCCTCAGATAAGAGTCAATCTCTAGAGTCGTGTGAACAATAGACAGTTATTTTACTCAGTCAGTTGTTGTGCAGATTACTTTCACAATATGTAGAGAATAGAGAGACGGGCGTTTTCAATAAAGGGTAACATTTATTGAACAGTCTTTCTTCTCGTACAAGAGAAATGAATTGCCATAATTGCAAGACTTGTTATTATAAAAAGTACGTACAGTAAGATGAGTATTGCGAAATAATACTGTAAAAGCATTGATATGGTTTCTTAGCCATACAATGGTTTAAAATGAATAAAACATATATAGATTCATATCTACATTAGGCTAAAATACTCAACTGGTGCTTCTAACTACGCCTACCCCAGTGTACCTGACCTAAGCCTAATACTTGGGAGGGGAGTAAGTAAGTAGCTTTAAGTTAAGTTGGTTTTGCCAAGGTTTGCTTCAAGAATTCTCTCTAAGGGTTTAGTCAACACCATACCTCTGGAATAGAATGATGGAGGTCTGGTATCTCCTTCAGGGAACTCGATATCTCAGTCACTTGCAAGAGTAGACTGGAAACGCTGGAGCTGGATTTCTCTGCAGGAGAAAAGACAGCGTCTCTCTCAGCGCGTCGAGGAAGAGGAGGGGCAGCGTCCGCGGGCAGCTTGAATCTGCTGGGCTCTTGCAGGGGGACGGCTGTTCAGCTCCTAAGTTCACCACACCATTGTTCGCTCGTTAGCAGCGATAGCAGTAGCGATAGCAGCTATGGTATCATCAGCATAACAGCAGCAACTTCAGCTTCAGCGAAACAGCAGCAGCTTGCTTAAGGCAATGTTGGTAATATTTATACCTGAAAGGTGCCTTGTTTGACGTAAGTTTTTGGACATAAGACGTCAATAAAGATGTCACTAGGAAGTGATCGTCTATCAGTGCTCATTAGAGTTCTATTACTAATCAAAACATAGCAAGCGGGGCTTTCCCAGGTTGCTGAGTTTTTATCTTGTTGAAGAACTCTGAGTGTTAATCTAGGAATCTTAGATAGTAACTTCTGCTATGTCATTGCACTAATTAGCTGCAAAGGAAGTGGCAGAGGAAGCGATTCTGAAATGTGGCTCTGTTCGTGTGAGGCCAGAGACGAGTTTCTGAATATTGCATTTGATCGGTTATGCCAATATAGGGGTAGAAGGGGATTATAGCCGTATAGGGGCATAAGGTCACAGTATTGATCAGGGTCCTAGATTAGAACGCAACAGGGGACTGCATTGCAGAGGTGTAATGAAGCTACGCCCCTTGTTTCCCCTTGCATACTGGGAGTCCCTGGGGGCCAACTAGCCCACCAGGAGCCTCCAGTATGCACCAGGGGGCTGCATTGCAGAGAGGTGTAATGAGGCCACACCCTTTTTTTTTTTTTTTAAACCTTTATTATGTAAAGAAAGAGACAGTTACAGACCTACAACCATGGAGGCTGGCCAGTCGCACAGAGCAATATCAACACCAAAGTACACAGCTCTTCAGCCGACAACCCGAGGGCCCGGCAGCGATATCTCGTGATCTTGTAAAAGCATGGGGTATAGTGAGGATTAGTGAAAGGTTTCACATTTTATATTTTATTAGGCATGAGCGGATTTTGCGGATTGGCAATCCGCGAATTTGCGGATTTGCGAATTTGCGGATTGCCAAAATCCGCCAAATCCGCGAATTCGCGCGGATTTTTTTTTTTTTAATGTTCGCACGGGTTTCTGCAAGTTCGCGAGGGTTTTGTACAATTTCGCAAATTGCGAAATTGTACAAAACGCGTGCGAACTTGCAGCAACCCGTGCGAACACAATTATAAGAGAAAGAAGCTCCTGGTCACAGGAACAGCACGGGGATTGCGCTCATGAAAGTCAAGGATGCAAAGGCCTCTACCCAGCATCACAGCTGATTTTCCACAGTAGATTTGGGAAGAGGCAAACCTGTCCAGCCTCGAAGACGCTCATGATTGTTTTTGGGCTAATGAATGAGTCACAGATTTTGAGCATCAACTAGTTCGAGTGGCCATGTGTGTGTTACTATGCAATCGCCCTGAAGGGCGCAGGGGTCCCTTGAGTGACCTGTGTAAGGCTGTAACTATTTTACAATGGCGCCAGCAAGCTGCCAGCGCCGTTGTAAAATAGTTACAAAGTTAGCTTGCACAGGAAGCACCTGCTTCGTTTTATCTAGTGGTTCCTGTGCAAGCTAACTTTGTAACTATTTTACAACGGCGCTGGCAGCTTGCTGGCGCCATTGTAAAATAGTTGCATGAGTGGGGGTTCAACTTTTGAACCCGTTACGCTCGCGGATTTTTTTGCGGATTTTGCGGGAAATCCGCAAAATTGGCGGATTGCGGATTTCCCAAAAATCCGCAAAATCCGCGAGCGTAACGGATTTCCCGCTCATGCTTATATTTTATATAAATAAAACAACAAACAAAACACAAAGAAGATCGAGTCATAACTGTGCGATAATTGGTCTGTCCCTTATGGCAGTGGGAGATAGGTAGAAGACATGCTACAATATAAAGGAGGAGAAATATTGGGGAGGGGAGGGGGGAACCCATGGGCAAAACAATACAATGTAGTCGACAAAAGCTAAGTATCGGGAACGCACAGTCAAGGGAGGAGAAGCGGATCTGGAATGTCAGTGAATGAGGGGTGCAAATCTCTCCACGGTACGCATTCCATTGACCCCAGATCCTACCCCATTTCTTAGGTCTGCCCCGGGAGACATATACAGTTTTTTCCCTAAACATGGACTATATCTCGCTTAGCGACCATATTACCCAATGTGACCCATTGAGTTTGAGCAACATTACAGTCATTCGGCTCCCAAACATTCAAAAGACAGCGTCTGGCCTCAGGCAATAACACAACACCCGTCACCTCACCCATAACCGCATGCACTCGGCGCCAGAACACCGCCACCTCCGGACATTCCCATAGGATATGCAAAAAGGTAGCCAACATACTACATCCACGCCTGCACAACCCATCCACAGAAAAACCCATATGTACCAGTCGTGGGCCCGTAACATACACCTCATGCAATATTTTAAGTTGCACCAGCCCAAGTCGTGCCGGAATAGCGACCTCTTTGGGGGAAGATATCGCCGCCTGCCAGTCTTCATCGTCCAATTCTAGCCCGTCACTGGTCCAAGCATTCCGCAATTGTAGAAGGAGGCCCAAGCGATCGTTAATCAGTTTCTTATAGATAATAGATATAGTGCTGTCGGGGACGTACCTGTCAAGCACTCTATCCTCAAGAGGAGAGGACTCCGGGATCGTAGTACCAGCCGGGAAAACCGAGTTCAGCGCATGGCTGATTTGAAGGTACCGGTAATATTCCCTGTCACTCAGTTTATATTCCCGCTGGAGTACCTCGAAGGTCTTGACTTTGCCCTTAGTCCAAAGGTCGCCCACCTTGCTGATACCGATGAGATTCCATCTGTCAAAACCCTTCGACGTCCACAGGCCACCTAGTGCTTCCGCGGCGTACAAAGGAGTCGACTTAGTCAGTTTATCCGTCCATCCCGTGGCGGCGGTCGCAGTTCCCCAGACTCGCACCGCAACTGCAGTAGGGCCGGTGAGGTGTTTCCGGTCGGCTCTAGAATAGAGAGCTTGATTATAATCTCCCCCGGGCAGTTGCCATCTGTCCATCTCAAACGCAGGGTTTGGGACAGGGCCGTACATAGCGTGGTTCACAGCACTCAACTGGGACGCCCAGTAATAGCGTTTGATGTTGGGCAACGCGATACCTCCATCATACCAGGGCAAAGTCAATTTCGCCAATGCGATACGCGGTCGCCCGCCCCACAACAACTTCCTCTGCAAGCCCCCGATCTCTCGAAAATAGCTAGCAGGTACCAAATCAAGCGTATTTTGAATGGCATACAGGAAGCGGGGGAGAGACATCATTTTGAACAGGGCCGCCCTTCCCAAGGGGGAGAGTGGCAAGCCACACCACGCAGCAACATCCGACCGAAGCCGGGAAAGCGGAGGCAACAAATTCCGCTCATAGCAGGCTTTGGGATCCAGTGAAATGTAGATCTCCAGGTATTTGAAGCCAACTTCAGAAACCGGTATCGGACAATTGCGGGGAAGAAGAAGCACATCGTCTATGAGTGGATAAATACAGGACTTGGCCCAGTTAATGACCAAACCGGAATTCCTCCCAAAGGAGCGTAACACATCAAACAGGACTCCCAATGACTTACGAGGAGAGGTAAGATACAGCAATATATCGTCGGCATAAAGCGATACCCGGTCCTCGAAGTCAGGCGACCATCGGATGCCCTTAAGCGACGGTTCCCAACGTAGCCATGCGGCCAGGGGCTCAAGGGCAAGCGCGTAGAGAAGCGGTGACAAGGGGCACCCTTGTCGCGTTCCGCGTCCGAGGGCGAAGGGTTCCGAAGCCCTGCCGTTAACCACCACTTGAGCCAGGGGCTGCTCATACAAAAGCTTAATCCACCCAATGAATTTAGGGCCGAAACCAAACTTAGCAAGGGCAGCCCACAAATATGGCCACTCCACCGTGTCAAAGGCCATCGAGGCATCACGGGAAACCAAGATGGCCGGCTCCCTCAGGGACCCCACCCTCGCCAAGACGCCATGGGGGCGACGTAGATTGAGCTCGGTATTACGGTGGGGTATAAATCCAGATTGGTCCGGATGGATCAAGTCAGCAATCACCGTAATCAGCCGATTTGCCAAACGTTTTGCGAGAATTTTGGGCTCAACATTCAAGAGCGAAATCGGCCGATACGATGAGCAATGATCACGGGGCTTGCCATCTTTATGAATGACCACAATAGATGCTAATCTCTGATCTCGAGGAAGAGATCCGAGATCTCGCGATGACAAGAACATCCGACGAAGGTACGGCGCCATTTTGTCGGGGCATAGTTTATACAATTCCACTGGTATCCCGTTCGGGCCCGAGGCCTTCCCGGAGCGAAGTGAACGGATAGCGAGCGCTACTTCATCGGTGGAAAAATCCGCCTCCATAAGCTCCTTGTCCGAATCCGACAGGCTAGGCAAGGCGATATCACGAAGTAATAAATGCGAGTCCTCTTCCGGCCTATCAGAAACCGGCGCATACACCACCTGAAAGTGCTGGGCAAAAACTTGGACTATATCAATCGGGTCCACGACACGCACGCCATCCATCCTTTCAACAACAGGCACCACCCGGTTCAATCTATCCCGTTTGTCCAACCATGCAATCAACTTTCCCGCCTTATCACCAACCTCATACAAATGCCCCTGTTGCTCCCGGTGCATCGCCTTGGCCGCATCAGTGACCAGCGCCTTGTAGTCAGATTGTTTCAGGGCCAGAGAATGCAACACCTCTGGAGTGACCCCGGACTCCATCTGCCTTTCCAAGTCAATGATTTCATTTTCCAGATCCACCACTGCAGCATTCCTGCGCCTCCTCTAGCTGGCAATGAGGGACAGGACTTGACCACGAATTACTGGTTTATATGCCTCCCACAATGTAACAGGGGAGGATACCGATCCCTCATTCTCAGCGAAGTAGTAGTCCATACACTTCACCACCTCTGACCTGATCTTAGGATTACGAAGGTGCCAGGGGTTGATCTGAGCGATCCGGCCCTCGGCACCCAACTGTATGTTGACTGTAAGCCAAAGCGGAGAGTGGTCAGAGATCCCCCTGGCCAAATGTCTAATTTCCCGTACAGACACCATCTGTGCTGCTGGTACAAGAATATAGTCTAATCTCGTGAGACTCCCATGGGCTCCCGAATAGAACGTATACTGGAGCTGTCCAAGGTGCATATGCCTCCAACAATCGACTAGACCCAGTGTGTCCAGGAGCTTCCCGAGCCAAAGCTGTGCCGTAGGCAGGGCTCTTGGGGGGCTACGATCTTCATCCCCCCTAACTGCAGAATTAAAGTCACCACCCACTACCAGTATGCCGTCGGGAAATCCCAGGATCACATCACCCAAGTCAGCAAATGTGGTGGCCTGCAGGCCAGGGGGGACATATACAGACAAAATGGAGATCGTTTTCCCCTCCCACCGACCCGTAATGGCCGCATAGCGGCCCCTGTCGTCCAACACTACGTCATCTATCTCCAAGGGGAGGGAAATTCTTACCATGACCCCCACCCCTCTCGACCCTAAGGTAAACCCTGAGTGGGCCACCAGACGGTAGCCCCGTCTGTTCAGTGCGTGGCATGTATTTCCAACCAAGTGTGTCTCCTGTAGTAAGATCACATCCGGGGCATAGCGTTTCAAGTATTGTAATACAATCCCCCGCTTTATCCTATCACCAAGACCGTTGACGTTCCAACTCAGCACCCTAAGCTCCCCCCCCCATCCCCATATTGGGCACCCAACCCCCCACGCCCGGGAACATACACACAGGATAAAAGACAAAACATAGCGCAGCCTCGAACAAAATAAGAAGGAAAAGACCCCCCCACCGCCCCCAAAGAACCCCGAGAAACACACACCCCCACCCTGCACCCCTGCGGTAGACCAGAAAGCCACCCCAACTTGCAGTGTGCCTGTCGCCCCATTAAACTAACCTACAAGAAGAGAGAGAAAGTCCCCAGAGGAGGAAGAAGAGGCCCGATTCCCCCCGCCCCCGGGTATTCACAATATAAAGCAAATCAATCACAAAGCCACTGCTATAAGTCCATGGTAATCCGCTTGCCGATGCAGACTCACTACTCCTGTTCAGACAGGCCACCCTCGGCACCTCTCGAACTCTCGCTACTGGTGCGGTTTGATGGCAATGTGTCCAACCAGTCACTGACCACTTCGGGGCGATCGAAGAAAAACGCCCGCTCCTCATATTCGATCCTCAGGCGGGCTGGAAAAAGCATGGCGTACTTCAGTCCCATATCCCTGAGCCGTCTCTTCACCCCGGTGAAACCCATGCGTTGTTTCTGCACCACCTGGGTGAAGTCTGGATAGAAACTAACTGAGGCATTGTCAAATTTGGTGGGACCTGTAGTGCGTGAGGCTTGCAGGATAGCGTCCCGGTCACGAAAATTAAAGATTCTGGCGATGATAGGCCTCGGTGCGGCCCCCAGCTTGGGCTTCCCACCGGGAACTCTATGAGCTCGCTCCACGGTAAAAAAGTTGCTGAGGCCCTTAGGCATAAGATGTTTCAGGATCAGGTCCTCCACCAGAAGATCCGTGGACACATCCGCAGAGTTCTCCGGAACCCCCACAATGTGGACGTTATTGCGCCTGGCCCGGCTCTCGAAATCCTCCAGCCAGCAGGCAAACAGGTCGTTGGAGGTACGGAGAGTGCGAACCTCAGCCTGGAGGTCCGAGACATCAGAGGTCAAGCTTGCAGTTTTAATGCCCAGGGACTTGACCCGTTCATTCGTCTTACCCAGGTCCGCCCTAATGAGGTTAACCTCGATCGCCACCGTGTCGATCTTCGCGGCGAGAGTTTCATATTGCTGGCCCATATCCGTCTGAACACTGGTGATGGCGCCCATGATGCCCTTCAATGTCGGCTCTTCCGTTGAAGGAGTACCACCTCCGGCCCCCTCGAGAGCTTTGCTCGCTCCACCTGGGGACCCTTTAGGGCGAGTGTAGCTCTCTATGGTCTGGGTTTGAATAACACCACCGCGATTCGTGCCCTTGGTGTTTTGCTTCTCGGCATCTGCTTTGCCCGCCATAGTGGGTGAGGGACTCTTACGGAGCCAGTGGGATCTGGTCAAAATATTCCCGCACTCGATGGTCTTCAAGGGCAAAAAGGCTAAAACCAAAGCAAGCGTAGGATCTGTTGCAGGAACGAGAAGTGTATGGGGTAATCGTAGAGCGCCGTCAACAATGACCCAAATCGAAACCGAAAGTACCACAGGCGCCGTGGGCGTGTCAAACTGGCCGTTGTTGTTGAGTTACCACCTGGGTACCTCGGGGACTCAAGTCCGGGGATGGTCTACGATGTAGGCCGCAAACTTCAGGATGCAGCAAATCCGGTTCTCGGCGTCCGATTTGAGTTCCGAAAAAAGTTCTTAGGATCAGCAGGGCATAAGCAATAAATACCCGTCGTTCAAATCAGGATTTGTAGCAGGATTGATGCGGGAGGCGAAGAGGGTCTCAGGAGCCCTTTGCTCATGCGTCCATCTTGGAACCGCGCGAAGCTCCTCCTTCCCTCGGCCACACCCTTTTTGACACCTCTCTGCATTGCAGCCCCTGTGCATGTTTGAAGAGGGGGAACTAATTTCCCTTGCATACTGGGGGTCCCTGGGGGCCAACTAGCCCACCTGGAACCTCCAGTATGCGCCGGGGGCTGCATTGCACAGAGGTGTAATGAGGTATGCCCCTTTTTACACCTCTCCGCAACGCAGGCCACTGGCGCGTTTGCAGAGGGGGGACTAATTCCCCTTGCATACTGGGGGTCCCTGGGTCATATCTGCCCAAACGCCGATATTCCGAACGATTGAAAATTACTTTTCTTGAGAAACATTTGGATTTGGATTATCATGTCCTATACTTTGGAATTTTTGAAAGACTGATTTTGAGGTTGCTATAAATTACTCAAGTCTGCCCGAATTGTGTGGGTAAAATTGATACCTAGTCACTTTGAATAAGAACATTTGGAAGAAATATCTAGTTATATGACAACAGGATACCAACATAACTTGAAGGAAATAGGAACGCCCTGAAGAAGTTCTGTTGCACAGAACGAAACGCGTCGGCTGGCTGTGGTACATAAACTTAAGGAAAATAAAAGCATTTGAATATACACCAAGATTCAGCGCTTCAATAAGGACTCTAAGTGATATGATTTGATTGGACTTATTGTGCAAGTGGTGCTGTGCCAAACTTTGGAATATTCTCCACTACTCTCTACTACTTACTCTCTACTACTCCACTACTCTCTACTACTCTCTCTCTACTACTCACTCCCTACTACTCACTATCTACTACTCTCTACTACTCACTCTCTACTACTCTCTATTTTCTACTACTCACTCTCTACTACTCTCTCTCTACTACTCATCCTTTACTACTCACTCTCTACTAATCTCTACTACTCACTCTCTACTTCTCACTCTACTACTCTCTACTACTCACTCTCTACTACTCTCTCTCTACTACTCTCTACTACTCACTCTCTACTGCTCACTCTACTATTCTCTCTCTCTGCTACTCACTCTCTACTACTCTCTACTACTCACTCTCTACTACTCTCTCTTTACTACTCTCTACTACTCACTCTCTACTGCTCTCTACTACTCACTCTACTACTTACTCTCTACTACTTACTCTCTACTACTCACTCTCTACTACTCACTCTACTATTCACTCTAGTACTCTCTACTACTCACTCTCTGCTACTCTCTCTACTGCTCTCTACTACTCTCTACTACTCACTCTCGACTCTCTATTACTCACTCTCTACTCTCTCTCTACTAGTCTCTACCTCTCTACCTCTACTACTTTACTACTCTCTACTACTCTCTCTCTACTACTCACTCCCTACTACTCACTATATACTACTCTCTACTACTCACTCTCTACTACTCTCTACTTTCTACTACTCACTCTCTACTACTCTCTCTCTACTACTCACTCTTTGCTACTCACTCTCTACTACTCTCTACTACTCACTCTCTACTTCTCAATCTCTACTACTCTCTACTACTCACTCTCTGCTACTCTCTCTCTACTACTCATTACTACTCACTCTCTACTACTCACTCTCTACTACTCTCTACTACTCACTCTACTACTCTCTACTACTCACTCTCTGCTACTCTCTCTACTTACTCTACTACTCACTCTCTACTACTCACTCTCTACTACTCTCTCTCTACTACTCACTCTACTACTCACTCTCTCCTACTCTCTACTATACTCTCTCTCTGGTACTCACTCTCTACTACTCTCTACTACTCACTCTCTACTACTCACTCTCTACTACTCTCTACTACTCACTCTTTACTACTCTCTACTACTCACTCACTACTGCTCTCTACTACTCACTCTACTACTTACTCTCTACTACTCACTCTCTACTACTCACTCTCTACTACTCTCTACTACTCACTCTACTATTCACTCTACTACTCTCTACCACTCACTCTCTGCTACTCTCTCTACTGCTCTCTACTACTCTCTACTACTCACTCTCTACTCTCTATTACTCACTCTCTACTCTCTACCTCTCTCTACTTCTCTCTCTACTAGTCTCTACCTCTCTACCTCTACCTCTACCTCTCTACCTCTACCTCTCTACCTCTACACCTCTACCTCTCTACCTCTCTCTACATGCACACATATACACACATATATATGCATATATATGCATATGCATTTATATATATGTATGTGTATATATATACATACATATATAAACATATATAAGTTGCATATCTATATAAATTCAAATATAAATGCATGCATACATACACATATATGCATACATATGCATGTTATTTACATGAAAGTTTTAAAAACACTAATAAAAGCAAAGTTAAAAAGCCAC
This sequence comes from Lissotriton vulgaris, assembly GCF_964263255.1. Classification (NCBI taxonomy): domain Eukaryota; kingdom Metazoa; phylum Chordata; class Amphibia; order Caudata; family Salamandridae; genus Lissotriton; species Lissotriton vulgaris. The sequence goes on from NC_141685.1 coordinate 501,715,487, forward strand.
CTCATTACAAACAGAATGGCTTTAACTTAAATGAGGGTGAGATCTTTTACTTTTTCAATGTGTGTTTACTTTGGTTCCATCAAGAAGGCATTCAGATGTGTCAATCATTTGCCATAAATTCTGAATGTTAGCACTCTAGTTGCTCATTGGATCACTGTAGTAAAGCTACTGCTCACCAGGGAAATCTGCTGCTGGTGTTCAAAGTGCATGTTTCAGTCTACATGTCAGAATTTTTTTAATGAAATAGAAGAGGATTTGAGAAGTCACTCAAAATGTGCCCTAATTTTTCTTTCTGAAGCACTAATCATACTTTCTGTGGCAAAATGAACCCCCTCATTTTTTCCTTTTTAAATTAAATGTTTTCAGACTTACCACTTCATTCCAATCAAGATGGCTTCTGCTGTGCCAAACTATTGTCATAAGTAAGACTGTTAGCGCTCTAGTTGTTCTTTAGAACACTCTGGGACATTCTGTCATTGGGCTATACTTGGGCTACACCTGGGTGATATTTGGGCTACATTCGGGCTCTTTTGTCTCTGGTGGCCATCTTGGGAGACTGCATGTCAGAATTTTTTATTGAAATAGAAGAGGATTTGAGAAGTCACTCAAAATGTGCCCTAGTTTTTCTTTCTGCAGCACTAATCATACTTTCTATGGCAAAATATACACCCTCATGTTGTTCCTTTTTTAATTAAATGTTTTAAGAGTTACCACTTTATTCCAATCAAGATGGCTTCAGGTGTGCCACACCTTTGTAATAAGTAGGACTGTTAGCGCGGTAGTTGTTCTTTAGAACACTCTGGGACATTCTCTCATTGGGCTATACTTGGGCTACAACTGGGTGATATTTGGGCTACATTTGGGCTCTTTTGTCTCTGGTGGCCATCTTGGGAGACTGCATGTCAGAATTTTTTAATGAAATAGAAGAGGATTTGAGAAGTCACTCAAAATGTGCCCACATTTTTTTTTCTGCAGCACTAATCATACTTTCTATGGCAAAATATACCCCCTCATTTTTTTTCCTTTTTAAGTTAAATGTTTTAAGAGTTACCACTTTATTCAAATCAAGATGGCTTCCGGTGTGCCATAACTTTGTAATAAGTAGGACTGTTAGCGCTCTAATTGTTCTTTAGAACACTCTAGGAGGCTGCAGTAGAACACAAAGGAATCAACTGACAGTCTCTGTCCTTGTTGTATGTACATGTTTTACTGAGAATGTCAGACTTCATTCTCACATGACTGAGAAAGATAATGTGAATTTACAGAAAATATGCTTTCAGTTTAGCTTATAGATCCCCTTCCAAACCACTGTGGGAAAAGCATGAGATAATAGTTTTCTTTCAAACATGATTCATGATATCCCAGCAGAAGGCTTTTTCACATGGTAAAATCACCTTAGAACACACCACAATTCCTAAAATGAGTATGGTACCATCAACAAATGATTTATAATGTAACTGTTAACTACAATGCTTTTTAATGAGGTGCTATCATGTATATTGGTCCCAAGATGGCTGCCAATACTTCTTGGATGAATTGCTGACAGCCAATCAGATCTCACGATGAGATGTGTGGTTAGGCTTCGCCCAGATATATGTGTTTTCGAAGTTAATTTTCATAAAAACCACTGGAGCAATTTTCAATAAATATAGAAAAGGCCCTTCTGCGTACCAGTCCCTACAATTTTGCAAAGTTTGGTGTAATTCCATTCAGCGGTTCAGGCTGTAGCCTTGTCTATTCGTCCTATGGAAATTAACATGGGGAAAACACGTTTTGGGACCAGCTTTGTTTTTTGGTCCCCGCATGACGAATCCCCCCGAAACTTCCAGGGAAGAAGTGGAGCGGAGCTGGCCTAAATTTTCGAAAATGACACGCAAATTCCTCAACCGGCACCAAAGTTATTCCCAATAGAATGTTGCGGATTTCCTATGGTAGCTAGATCCTAACTATATATACCTACTGGCTATCTTGTGAATATATTGTTTGTATTTTATAGATTGCTTGGATGCTCAGTTGAAAAAAGTCTTTGTCCTGATGATGATACAAATCATCATTATACAAATGTCGAAACGCTGTTGACGCATATGTGGCCGTATCTAATGAAGGACGCATTGTCTTGCTTGATGTTGTTTCAGTTTTTTTCCTGAACCTTCCTTTCTATGTAATTCCTGCTGTCTACCACTTGTCTGGTTTTGTATTGTATGTTAATTCTTTTGTGCCCCAGTGTATGTTTCTGAGCCCATTATTTTAAACTGTTTTTAAAAAATACATATTGAATAAAATTTGTATACTTTCCAAATTTTTCTTAAACCGGGTTTTCTTCCTTTATTCCCCTTTTTTCTTCTCTCTTTCTTTTTCCTTTCATTTATTGTTACTGAATGTTTGTTAATTTGATATTGACAACTTGAACCAGTGTTAGGAATAAATATTGATTGCCCCTGGTTCAGGTGTACAGGGCTGCCCCTGATGTTGGTAATGATAGCTACAGGTACATTAGGCATTTTATTATCCTCGTATTTATTGTACCAACACTTACAGATAACTTGCTGTGTGGACAAGTCAAAGCGTTCCTCTACAAATAGGTACACTGCAAACTTTTGCCAGTTATCAATGTTTTATTTTTCACTTTTTAAATGCAAGTCAACAGTCCATGTTTGAATCATGTATTGACATATACAAACATACTCTGGTTTTTCAGAGCACACTGTGTTACATCTTGTAGTTTCTTCTTTAAAAATATCAACTATAATGCCTGTGTCCTGTTCTGCAACTCCTCCTGTTATCAGCTCTTCATTTTCCGCAGAGTCCTGTTCTGGACAAAAGAAATGATTCTGCACATCATCATAAACCTTTTCTATCTCTGCCACAGTACCATGCAAACATGCTCAATTGATTTCTCCTAAATATGAAGCAGGAGTTTTCACATAGTACAGCCTCCGAACTAAAGATCACATTGTTGAGAGGTATATAGCATACATCCTGAAATTATGAAAGGTGCATTGGCACACTTTCTTTGATAAATAAGCTCGCGAGTATCCCTCCAAACTTGTATGTGTTCTAACCCTGCAAGGATCCAATCCTTGTAAAGTACTTATTTTGTATTTTAAACTTTGCCTTGGAAAGATATGTAGAAATGTTCTTAATATATCAATGGATTGCTGTCGAATACTACAAATACTACTACAATTCCATGTATACACAGAGCCTGACTTGTACCTCTTCTACAGTAAGTTGTTCTATATTTCTAGATACCATCAACTCTTTCGCTATAGGAGTGCCATTCTTCATTTCATAACATCGTCCTCTTTCATCAATAGCATGAACTAATGTGTTATCCTGCAGATAGCTTTCTTTATTAAAGAAAGGCTGTGTAGTAGAAGTATTTATCCGTTCTCCATTAACAACTGTACAGACGTTACTTCTATTCACTCATCTTTTCTTCTGGTCTTGTCTCCTAATGTACAACACAATTTTGTCAAGAGTCTTCATTATATTTATAATCAAAATGAAAAGCTTCCTCTTCAAAACAAAGGCCTTATCAACTACTCCCTCAACATGTTATTTCTGTTTCAGTGTCTCTCCCCGTCTTCTATAGTTCTTCATATTTCTCAGTAGAATTACAACCACTCTACCAGGATACATCCTGGCTCTGATTTCCTTTAACTGTTTCTATCTCCTGGTTAAGGTGTTCTTTCCTGTTCATATAATATAGATTTTCTCCACTCTATTCTTTCTCACAGTTTGCTTTTTATTTTAATTATTTTGTAATCTTTGCAGGTGTCCACATGTATTTTTAAGAAAGGACTTTGTTCTCTTTCCAGTAGCTCTTTTTTTCACGACTTATTCTGCCTTTTGCTCCGTTTGTGTCTCAGTTCTGCATCGATACTGTAGTTGTGTCTGTTGCTTTTTCCTCTGAGCTTTTGTAGGCATTCTAACTATCAGTATTTATGTAGATATTGTTCTGTAATAAAAAAAGTTAATTAACATTTTTACTCTAGCCAACATACCAACTACTTTACTACTGACTTACGCATAATACAAAAACTGTTTTTATGTTATGTTGCAGTTTAAAAATCTACAGATGAACACAGCTATATAACTAAATGCACTTACCTCAATATAAGAAACCCAAAGCAAAAGACAACACCTTATTTATTAGTTATATTTTGACATTAGAACACCCTCTCCTACAACACAACTGCACCATATTTCAGTTCTCACATATACCAGTTTATCTCTTCGGTAGTAAATTTTAAAATGAACATCAACCAAAGTGTAGAAGTACATACAGTGTCTCAATACTGTAAATCCAAAAACACAACATAGTAGCTGTTTGTGTGCCTCCCTACCACTGTGTCATTGCTGGATTTAGTACCTCAGTACTTTTCTACTTAGATGCATCAGATTTAAATTTTGTGAAACGGTGCATATAAAAATGTGCACATTAATCTCTTTCAGATCATATAGCTCACTAATTTTTCAAGTACATACAAAGAGTGTGTGACAGGTTGCCTAGATAATTCCCATCTAGGTTGACACCACCACAATATAAATATAACGAAACAGTAATGCCACCACCATGTTATTAAATGACAAAATCAGTTTTTATTCATGATTTTTTTTCATAAAATAGTACTCAACACACATTAGAAAACATATTGTCAAAACATCATACAGCAAATTTAATCAAAAAGGGTGAAAACGTGAAAACTACATAAAAAGTCGATGCAGCTTTTAGGTGAAATTCGGATTGATCACCTTCTTCAAGACAAAGTTTTCTACAAATGTAATATACAAAAATGCATCAAGTTAACTTTATATTACTAAAATCATGATCAGAACAATACAATTAATTGGTGCCATAATCAATGTCAATGTCGTTAGTCTATGCTTTTGTTTAGTAATGTATTAACAGTAATGTACACACATGCAGAAATGGGTTACCGTACCAACTAACTGTAATATGCTGAATATTATTTTATGGCACCAATTAATTGTATTATTCTGATCATTCACATATTTATTTAGGGACTTGTTGTAGTTACCCTGTCCCTTCTCGGAGTAATAGGTGGGCTCTTTTTGTTGACTTTGCCTAGATAATTCACCAGACGGTTCTAAGAGACTACATATTCCTCATTAAGGGGCTGATTACTATGGCGGGCGGACCAGGTCCGCCCGCCATAGTAGCGGTGTTTGGGACTGCCCGCCAGACATGCGACGGTCCCACCACTGCGATTAGGATGCGTCTGACATACTGGCCATACTGGTGGGGGCATTCTGGGCTTTTCACATTGTAGGCGGTGCTGCTGCTGGCTGCAGCACTGTATGCAATGTGAAAAGTGCGTGCACAGCATTTCCCTGCACCACACGGTGCCTGCCACTTGGTGCATGGAAATGTGCAGCGACTCCCTCCCACAAGGGGGGCCCGCAACAGGCCCCCAAACCCAATCCCCGCCAGCTTTTCCATGGTGGCATCGCCACCATGGAATGGCCTTCCCAAACCCACATCCTGATCTGGTGGACGGTGCCTTCTAGGCACCGCCACCATTTCAGGGGCCCTGCACCGTCTGCCAGGCAATCAGTGTGATTGTCTTTGGTGGAAAAGCGGCAAACAGACTTTGCGTCCGCCGTGATACCCACCGCCATCCTAATTTGGCCATGAGTAATGAGCTTGGTGATGGCGGAAGGACCGCCACTGCAGCTCCAGCGGTGGCGGTCCTTCCGCCATCATAATGAGCCCCTAAAACTTGTAAATACATGCGTTTGAGGTTGAGTACATCAGTACTCACTGGATAATTGAATGAGTGCATAGGTAGTGTCTAGGTGATTACCTGAGGATACAGGCAGTGCACGGATGATTCCCTGAGTATGTGGGAACTCCGTTGGTCATTCCATATCTGCATAGATACTGTCTGTGTGTTTGCATGACTATATCACTACTATCTGGGTATTTGGATGAGTGCATGAGTAGTGCCTGAATGATTAGCTAAGTGCATGACTAATGCCTCAATAATTCAATACATGCATAGATAGTGGTTAGATGATTAAATGAGTGCAACTCTAGTACCTGGATGATTGTAGGTGTGTATGCATAGTATATAGGGGATGTATAGAGTGCGTGGATAATGCGTGTTTGATTGTTTAAGTGCATGCATAGCACCTGGCAGATTGATGAGTGCATGAGAAGTGTTTTGTTGATTGGATGAGTGCATGGGTGCTGCCCATGCGTTTTTGGTTGAGTAAACAGGTAGTGCATGGGTGATTAGAAATGTATATGGGTAGAGCCGGGATAATTGAAAGTGTGTATCAGTAGTGCATGGCTGATTAGATGAGTGCATGACTAGTGTCTGAGGGATTGCATAAGTCCATTGTTAAAGTTTGAGGGATTGGATGAAAGCAAGTGATCTGCTGGGGTGATTGTATTAGTGCAAAAAAAAAGCAACAGAAGCAACTACTGTTTCTTTGCAGAACTGAGACACAAAAGTAATTGAATGAGTGCATAGGTACTGGATGGGTGATAGGTTCACTGCAATGGTACTGCCTGTGTAATTGCATGAGTGCATGGGTTGTAAGTGGGTGTTTGGCTGAGTGCATAGGTTGCACCTGGGTGTTTGAATGATTTCATAGGTACAGCCTTGGTGATAGTATAAGTGAATGGTTAGTGCTTGGGTGATTGGATAAATGCATGGATAGTGCTTGCATAGTTCAATGACTACGTAATTAGTGCCTGCATGATTGGAAGAGTGCATGTGTAGTACCTAGGTGATTGAATATGTGTGTGGATAGTGTATGAGTGATTTGATGACTGTCTGAGTAGTGGCTGGGTGATTGGATGAGTGCCTGAGTAGTTCCTGGCTGACTGTGACAGTACCACCATTGCTGTCAGATACATAACAGTTGTGACTATATCTGTGATTCATTTAATTCCTTCTGTCAGTATCAAACTACCTGTTATAGTTAAGCTATTCTTTTCTACTGAGCTATGTGTGAGTGAAGTCTACATATCACAATTGATACATAATTGGATACATGTCTCTCTAGGAACATACATTGCTCTGTTACTCAACATGCATCAGTAAGTTTATAAAACTCAAAACAACAATTCTCACTTTTTCAAAGCACAGAACCTTTTCTTAATGGAACACCTACCTCATTTCTCAGAGATTTCTTGTGTGTTTAAAACATATATTCAGCATTTCTCAAAGAAAAGCTACATGCGAATTGAAGCTAGCACAAGAACTCTCAAGAGACATTCTTCACTATTAACCCTACGCAATTTTAAACAAAGCATGTTTAAAGAAATACGCCACCCTCAACATATACATGGAATTTTCAACAGCCTCAAAGAACAGAGATCACCATGTAAAAATATATGTGATTTCACCATAGATATAAACCTGCAGGCCATCTGTCCAAAAATATAGTTCTCTACATCTTTGAGCAAACTCAAGAGCCTGATTGTAAATACGACTATCTGCATCCATCGAAACAAATGCAAATCGGTCATATACATTAAAAACCACATTGTAAAACATTTCCTAATGCATACTTAAAGGTTTTACTACTTTATATGTCATATTCAGGCGCAGCACAGTTTCTTGTATTTTATTTGTTACTATACTTATCCTGTTTAATAATGTGACTAAAAGTGCTACAATTCACAGAATGTAAATAACGTAGATGTATCTATTCTGCACATAATGCTTAGACATTTAAACACTTCTTAGTTTTAAGTACATTCCTCATTGTAACTTTCAATAATACTAAACTGTTGTTGTTCTATAAAGTACACAATGGAATAAAGGGGCACTAATTAATTTTCCTCTTACTTCCCAAAACATTGAGTATTAACATTTTAAATACATACCCTCTGCCAGATACAGTTCATCTGATATATTCTCTTCATAATGCTATGATACTTTTTTTTAATCAAACTCCTATACACACCTTCATTTCTAATGTAAATTCTTTAAATAATTAAAATGTTATGTACATACCAGTGAATTGAGTTTGTAGAGTATATAGTTGCTTTAGCTCTTTTTGAATAGTTTTATTAGGATTTGTAAAAACTAACTACAAAAATGGTACACCATATTCATACAAAGCAACTATAAAATGGCAACCTCTTCAACTTTCCACTCTGTGATCAGGAGAAAGGCAGCTAAATAAATTATGTCTTTCATTTTCGACTACTCTATCTCCTCTTGGGAATGGTTAGCATCTATTAAGCCTCCTCTCTTTCAAAAAAGAGATTCCTGTCTATGTATGTTTGCAATGTTTTCGCGCCCATCGTGGAGTAATTGCAAACCTATATTTAGCTTAATTCTTTTTTTATTTACATACTACACAACAGTTTATTACATAGTCCTGAATTGGAAATTGTGTCATAACTCCTCAACATAAAAAACATGTCCTGTCCCTTTAACACCCTTCCTCCCTCCCAATACACTCTTAGGTTGGTGTATCTAGCAACCCAGTGGAACAAGTAGGTCCCAAGTTCCAACAGATTCTAAAGGACTATTCTACTTCCAAATAAGCTACTGCAGGTGTGCCTTACTCTACAGATTCAAAAGCATATCCATATTTGTATTACATTTCTTTTTTTAAACAATAGCCAATATTAGGACTTCTTGCTAATGCATACAACACACTACTTCATTTTGTTCACTTATATGCTGACATCATCCAATGAAATATATCTTTAAAAAAAGAGAACTCCTCCACTCAATTTTAACTGCTTTTCATTTAGAAATCACCTCATTCAGCTCCAAGCTTCTCCTGACTGCAAAAAAGAGAGGTATTAAAAAGGACTTGAGTTTGTCAAATGTGAATATTATTTGGTTTCGGCCAGAGAGGGTTAAAGTTTCATCAGTTGATGCCTTTTGTTAAAACCATTGTGGATTGCCGAGCCCCTCACCTCTTGATTGTGAACTGTGGTGGAAATCATCTAGGCTCACTAACTGGGGTAGGGCTGGAAATCCTAATGAAGGATACCTTTGCAGAACTGATGTCACTATTCCCTCACACAGTCTTGGTGTACTCTAATATATGCCAAAGACAGAAATGGAAGTGGTCAAATCAATTCTGTCGACAGATTGACAAAGCCAGGAAACATGTTAGTATAACTGTTTCTGGATTCCTCAGAAACCATCCCATGGGCTGCATCTCTGAAACCTATTTTCCGTTTTTGCGGTGATGCCGGGACTTGGGATGACATTTGGTACCACTTATCACCGCAAATATGTCAAATTATTGTCTCAGTGGGCCTGTGAGTCCGTGCATTAGTGTCTGAGTGGGTCGGTGACTGGGTGCATATGTGTCTGAGTGGGTTTGTGTATGTGTATGTGTATGGAATTATCTAGGCAACCTGTCACACACTCTTTGTATGTACTTGAAAAATTAGTGAGCTATATGATCTGAAAGAGATTAATGTGCACATTTTTATATGCACCGTTTCACAAAATTTAAATCTGATGCATCTAAGTAGAAAAGTACTGAGGTACTACATCCAGCAATGACACAGTGGTAGGGAGGCACACAAACAGCTATTATGTTGTGTTTTTGGATTTACAGTATTGAGACACTGTATGTACTTCTACACTTTGGTTTATGTTCATTTTAAAATTTACTACCGAAGAGATAAACTGGTATATGTGAGAACTGAAATATGGTGCAGTTGTGTATGTCTCTGACTATGTATGTGAATAGGCACATGAGTCTCTGAGTGCATGTGTAAGTGGGTGCATGAGCCTCTAAATGCTTATGTGAGTTACACACATGGGTCTCTGAGTGAGTCTGTGATTGCGTGCATTTGTGTCTGAAAGGGCATGTGACTGGGTGTATGAGTGTCTGAGTGTATATGTGAGTAAGTACGAGTCTGTGACTGTGACCAGCAAGGCTGTGTATATAGATGTAGATATTTTTTGTTTTATATTTCCATCAATATGAACAATGTTGCATCAATAGTTGCAACTTCCCCACAATGGTACATGTGGGGAGCCACACTGACCGTTGCATTGTTGTTGCGAATATGGCGTGCGATAAAAATATCTATTTTGGACACATAATTTGTGTCACTAACACCTCCACTGCTCAAACAAGGAATCAGCGTACCTTCACCCTGACCCCTTAAGTTAGCTTTCACAGTAAGTTTCAGCCCCAGGAACCTCTCCCTATCAATGAAATAGTGGCCACAACTTTCTCTTCTAGTTGCGTCCAGCCAATCACAGCATTCCTGTTGGCACGTGCATTCGCTATTCATTTTGAAATCGGCACGATATATCACTATAATTTTCAACTTAAAGTTCTCAAGAACTACTGAACTGATCTGCACTGAATAACAATAAGCACAATCTGCATGGCAACATCTACCTTTCTTCACATTTGGTGTAATTCCGTCCAGCGGTTTGGACTGTAGATTTGACAGTGTGTTCCTATGGGAATTAAAATGGAAAAAATCACTTTTTGTAGCCCCCTTTTTCTCAGTCGAAGACTTTCCATGCACAACAGAACTTACTTTGCAACTTTTGTGGAAAATATAGTGAAAATGTATATAGATATATATATATATATATATATATTTATATGCAAAGCAAATCCTCAAACCTCCACGCCGACAGCGTGGCGAAAGAAGGAAACAGACCCCACGACTTCAGGCAAGATGTTAAATTTATTTAAAGACCTTCCAGACGACGCGTTTCGAGTACCACGTACTCTTGTTCACACACCGGTTAAGTGATCAGCCTGTTATTTTTAAATGCTTAGTTTCTCTGACCCCTCCTAAGGGCCACACCTCCTAACGTGCGTCACATGACAGTAAGTGTAGACATAGAAACAGGTGCTGAATTTTGAAATGGGAAAACAGACGACTTTTCATATTGTAATTGCTTAATCACAACACAGCATGGAAATAATACAATGTGTAAAACAAATCAATGTCGTTTTTACTAAAAGTATTTCGTCTTAATTTAAAAAAAATGTATGATGTAACATTTATTAAATATATTCATTTTATCCCATAGCAAGAATTGTATTGCACAGATCTCATTTAGACGTCCTCAAGACATAGATCATGACTGCATCAATGCAGCTACCCAAATAAAAGGAAGCTATCAAAGTGACTTATGCTTTATCATTACTGCTTGAATGCAGATACCCCAAAAGGATATAAAGTGACTAATGCAGGTTGGTATAAACTAGCAATTAATTTTATAATAGACATATGAGCCTTGCGTCCAGCAAATCACAGCATTCCTGTTGGCACGTGCATTCGCAATTAATTTTGAAATCGGCACGATATATCACTATAATTTTCAACTTAAAGTTCTCAAGAACTACTGAACTGATCTGCACTGAATAACAATAAGCACAATCTGTATGGCAACATCTACCTTTCTTCCAAATTTGGTGTAATTCCGTTCAGCGGTTTGGACTGTAGGTTTGACAGTGTGTTCCTATGGGAATTAAAATGGAAAAAAATCACTTTTTGTAGCCCCCTTTTTCTCAGTCGAAGACTTTCCATGCACAACAGAACTTACTTTGAAACTTTTGTGGAAAATATAGTGAAAATGTATATAGATATATATATATATATATATTTATATATACATATATATATATATATTTTTACTTATTTATTATATATATATATATATATATATATATATATATATATATATATATATATATATATATATATATATATATATATATATATATATATATATATATATATATATATATATTACCTACTGGCGGTCGCCAGTAGGTAGTTATAGTTAGGATTTTTTTCAATGTTAAATCTCAAAATTCTATTTGGAATAACTTTGGCACCGGTTGACGAATCTGCCTGAAAATTTCCTGAAAATGGCCTCGTCGAGCTCCGGTCCTTCCTTGAAAGTTTGGGGGGGATACGTCAAGCGGGGGCCGAGATAAAAGGGGGGTCCCAAAACGCGTTTTCCCCATGTTAATTTCCATAGGGCGGTCGATTTCACTTTTAGCCCGAACGGCTGAATGGATTTCCAGCAAACTTGGCAAAATTGAAGGGACTGGTAGCCCGATGTGCCTTTGCTATGTCTCAAGATATGTGCTGCAGTGGATTTTGAGTAATTTAGGTTCAAAAAAATATATATATCTATAGGCGCTCTCAGGTGCGCGCACCGGGGTGCGCTCCAGGCGCGACACGCGACTTGCGCGCAGGAAGCTGATTGGCTCTTGGGTGTCTGTAAACATTCTAAACAGTCTGGAGCGGCCGCCATCTTGTGTCTCGGTAAAATCGAGACACAAGGGGTTTGAAAAAAAAAGGGGCAAATGACCATAAGGGGGAAGAGTAGACCCCCTCTGACCCCCTAGGTTTGATGTGGGGGCTAAAATAGGGTCCTGCGGGGCATTACATTTTTTTTTTTTTTTCGTTTTGCGCGGGGGAAGCGCATGGTACGCGCACCGGCGAAGCACGGGGAAAATCCAGGACCATATTTATGAAGGCCTTGCGCTGCCAGTTTTGCGCCGCCTGTGCGTCAATTTTTGTGACGCACCAGCGGTGTAAAAAAATGCGCATTGTTACGCAATATTTAAAAAGTGACGCATCTATCTAGATGCGTCACTTTTTAAATATAGTGCAACGAGGCACATTTTTTTACACTGCTGGTGCGATGCGTCACTTTTCTGTGCGCACTCCTTATGACATTCCAGATGTGTCATATTTAATGTATGACGAATCATGTTGCAAGGAGTTACAGATACATCAGTATTTCTGACATATCTGTAAACATAAAAGTGACGCGAGGCAGGCGCAAGATTTTGACGCAACAGCATCCTAAAAGTGACGCAGAGAAATCTCATAGATTTCAGTACGTCGTTATTACCAAGCTTTTTGCGGGGGAATGCCCCCTCTGCATACATTATACCTGACGCAGATATAATGTGGCGCAGAGTTTTAAAAAGTGACCCATGTACCTAGATGCGTCACTTTTTAAAAATAGCGTCAGGTATAATGCATGCAGAGGGGGTGTTCTCCCGCAAAAAGCTTTGTAATAGCGACGCAGTGAAATCTTTGAGATTTCACTGCATCACTTTTAGGATGCTGTTGCGTCAAAATCTTGCGCCTGCTTTACAGCAGGTGTTAGACTGACGCAAGACCTTTCACATGGTGCTTTTTCCATGTGAAAGGACACATTACTGGAGTTGTGACGCACTCCAGCAATGCGTTACTTGGAATGTCATAAGGAGTGCGCACAGAAAAGTGACGCATCGCACCAGTGGTGTAAAAAAATGCGCCTCGTTGCGTTATATTTAAAAAGTGACGTATCTAGGTAGATGGGTCACTTTTTAAAATCAAGCGCCACATTATATCTGCGTGAGGTATAATGCATGCAGAGGGGGTGTTCCCCCGCAAAAAGCTTTGTAATAGCGACGCAGTGAAATCTTTGAGATTTCACTGCGTCACTTTTAGGATGCTGTTGCGTCCTTTAAATATAGTGCAACGAGGCACATTTTTTTACACTGCTGGTGCGATGCGTCACTTTTCTGTGCGCACTCCTTATGACATTCCAGATGTGTCATATTTAATGTATGACGAATCATGTTGCAAGGAGTTACAGATACGTCAGTATTTCTGACATATCTGTAAACATGAAAGTGACGCGAGGCAGGCGCAAGATTTTGACGCAACAGCATCCTAAAAGTGACGCAGAGAAATCTCATAGATTTCAGTACGTCGTTATTACCAAGCTTTTTGCGAGGGATTGCCCCCTCTGCATACATTATACCTGATGCAGATATAATGTGGCGCAGAGTTTTAAAAAGTGACCCATGTACCTAGATGCGTCACTTTTTAAAAATAGCGTCAGGTATAATGCATGCAGAGGGGGTGTTCCCCCGCAAAAAGCTTGGTAATAATGACGCAGTGCGTCACTTTTAGGATGCTGTTGCGTCAAAATCTTGCGCCTGCTTCACAGCAAACCTTTCACATGGTGCTTTTTCCATGTGAAAGGACACATTACTGGAGTTGCGTCACTTTTGTGACGCACTCCAGCAATGCGTTACTTTTGTGTTTACAGATACGTCAGAAATACTGACATATCTGTAACTCCTTGCGAATTGATTAGTCATATATTAAATATGACATATCTGGAATGTCATAAGGAGTGCGTCCAGAAAAGTGACGCATCGCTGTTTTCACGTAGCGATGCGTCACTTTTCAGAAATGAGGCCTCCAGTTTATTCACTGTGTCATAACTTTCTTTTCTAACACTCACCTTCTTTCATTCCTCCTACTTCACTTCCTTTCACCTCTCATACCTTTCTGTTCTTTCTTACTCATTCTCCTTTCAATTATCAATGCACTATATTTCACTTACTCTTCATTTTTTTAAGAATATAGCTCTTCGATGAGAATTGGAGGTAGTTCTGAAAAGAACTTTTGGTTTTCTTCTTTTAACTGAACAGGAACAAAAACAGGGAATGGAAACTGCTCAACAGGAGCAAAAAGAAAACAAAAAAATTAGGGGTGGGAAGGGCAGCGATGGTTCTCCAATGCTCGAACCATGAGCTGGACACTTTGCTCCCCATAGGTGAGGAGTTGATTGCAGTATCTGCATTTGACGACCCCATGGTTAAATGCAGGTTGTATGTTTGGCACCTGCTCCTGCGATTGCTCTCTCCCAGAAGAAGTTGCTCCTCCGGTTGATGTAGAGGCCCCATCTCTGGGAACCTCTTGTGCCAGAGCCCTGACACTTTCCCGGGCAAAATTCTGGGGGTGCCTCCTCTCCACATGTCGGATCATGGTAAAGTTCCCAAAAGAGTACTTTTTTGGGGGGTTACCCCGTGACAGAACCTGTTTGCAGATCCTGCACTCCACTTTTGGTGCATTCACCTTTTTCTGGTCTGCTGGAAACTTAAAAAATTTCCAAATGAAATGCTCTTTCACCTTTGGTTGAGGAGGCTCTTCATCGATGAATTCAGGCTCATCTTCACTGCTGGATGGTCTGGCAGCCATGATTAACCAAGAAATATGCAAGAGCAAAAAGGCAGGTCTTTCAGTCACAAAAGTGAAAGAAGAAGTGAAGGAAATGGGTGGGGATTTCATTCATTGTAAAAAAAACTGTTAGCAACCAATGAAAAGTGTTATTTTAGGGTCACATGACCCGACGCGTTTACGCTGCGCGCTCTGGAGCACTTCCGGTGCGTTTACGCAGCGCGATCGTAGGCGCTTCCGGGGCGCAAACGTGGCGCGATCGTAGGCGCTTTTGCGTGCGTTTACGCGCCGCGAACGTAGGCGCTTCCGAGGGCACTTACGTTGCGCGCCGAAGTGACGTCATCAAACTTTTACAGAAATGCATAATCATTTTCCTTATTAAAAAAAACTAATTTTATTTGTATGGTACGAAATGTTTTGCATTATTATTAACTTTTCATTCATATTTTTTTTCACGAACGACAGTAGCGCTCTGGGTGCGCTTTCAGATGAGCTCACGGAAAAGCTTACCGGAGAGCTTAGCTGAAAGCTTCCCGGAGCGCGCACCCAGAGCGCAAAAGAAAAAAATTATATAAAAAAAATGAATACTTAAAAAAAAACAGCAAATTGTAACAAAAAAAAAAGGTTAGAAACTCGATATACAAAGGAATTAGCATTTTAAAAACCTATGAAATTCAATGAAAAAACCATAGGTTTCACACCAGTTATAGTTAGGAATTAGCATTTAAAAAACCTATCAAATTCACTGAAAAAACCATAGGTTTAACACCAGTTATAGTTAGCTGGAAATTTTACTGATATAAAACCATTGAAATTCCCACGTTATAGTTAGATGGACTCACTATAACTTGCGCGTGCAATGCACTGCTGATGACGTCACATATTACATCACTCATGACATGGTCAGTGACATCACTCATGACATCACTGATGACATCATCCTTGAGACAGAGTGACAGACCTCCTTTCAGTGTAATGTAACCCATGAAACACATATTCAAAAATAGAAATTAACATTTTCAAAAAAATGGAGATACACATAAAAGTTACAACAACCAATTCAATAATTCCACCATCTATATACACATCCACTCATTCACCAACAGTTCTATATAGTCACTCATACATATACTCACTCATCATATGTAGTGATACACCTATACATCCTGTTACACACCAACAGTCATCCAAAAGTTACTCTCACACATACTCACACATGCAAGTAAACTATTGAACATCCATTTATTTGCATATACATCTAAACACACACTACCACCTTACTTCTAAGGAAACTTACACATACTTACTCTCTTAAACAATCACTTATAGAAACACATACTTATTTAAACAGGAACTCTTACAATCTCTTACTCTCACATATACTCACTTATATACATCAATATTCACATATACTAGATTAAAACATATGTAGTTACTGATAAAGACACTAGTGAGACAGTCATTCACGCAGTAACACACACATATACACACTCATCCACCCATACAGTCCTGCACATATGCTGTCTTCAAAACACATACAAAGAGAGAGTCAGTCATTCATGCATCTATGTGATAAGTAATACCCCCACCAAACCATACAAACACTCATACTGATACTAAAAAAACATCTAATAACCCATATACCTACACATGTAGCTACTCACCAACCCATGCAGCCACTTATAAACAAAGTGAAACACTAATACATATATTTAAATATTTAAACATTACTCACTAATATATGTATTCACTAACATACACTTAATAAGCCAGTTAACCAATCAATTTTTTTTTTAAAACTATCCATTTAGACACTTATTTAAACATTTATTCTTCCATCAACTTTTACATATACATATATAAAATATATTTATTTTTCAGAAAGACACACATTCAATGGATGGTGTCATCAGTGATGTCATGAGTGATGTCACTGACCATGTCATGAGTGATGTAATATGTGACGTCATCAGCAGTGCATTGCACGCGCAAGTTATAGTGAGTCCATCTAACTATAACGTGGGAATTTCAATGGTTTTATATCAGTAAAATTTCCAGCTAACTATAACTGGTGTTAAACCTATGGTTTTTTCAGTGAATATATATATATATATATACACATATACACATAAATACACATATATACACATATATATATATCTATGGAATTTACATGCTGGGAGTATGGGAGTATGTAGCCATTTCTCCTCATGCTGCCTGACAGAAACAGAAAATTACTTACAACATTTCAGTCTTCAGAGGTGCCTGTGAAAGGAGCTTATACCTTTCAATTATGCTTTGCAGAATTACCAGACCTTTGCCCCAAAAACCAGGACATGTACTTAAAATTAAGAAAATTATCAAGACACTGGGACAGTACTCTGAAAATCATGACTGTCCGGCGAAATGCGGGACTTCGGGTCACCCTAATCTAGATGCATGAATTCACATGCTGGTGGAAACAAGCAATCCCATAGCCAATTGTTTGGCCATTTAAAACCGAGACTAAATGTCTTTGCCACTGCATAGATATATTTTCAGACTAGTAAGCTGCATAGCCAACTGAGATGTGAAATGCGGGCACACATGAGGGCATTGTTGAGTATATAACAAAGGGTATCAAGAAGAAATGGCACATCAGGTGTTATCTTTTGGTCTATAGAACCTGTAGATGGCATCTTGGTAAACGAGGTGCTGTGCTTATTTTCTGCCCTCTGACTACAAACGTACACAGCCTTGAGAATTTCTCCAATTGTCTGAAGCGCCACTCAAGATGACACATTGGACGAGTTACATATGGTGCCACAGGCTGCAAATAACTGAATCCCAGTGAATTCAGTGCATGTCTCAATCACTTTAATATATTATTGTGCAGTTTGCATTTTATATTGACACACCACTATGCATACACTTAACAAGAAACAAAAAAATAAAAAAACATTTGAAATCATTGTTGATTTATTTTATTTATTTATTTATTTATTTATTTATTTATTTATTTATGTGTTTTATAGAGCACAAACTTGATCTGTGAGGTTATCAGAGCGCTTTACACGGTATACAGTGGTTAACAAACAAAACGTTTAAAGTGCAGAAATATCCAAAATCAACAAAAAGGACGTCCAGCGGCCACTGCTTCATGTAGAAGCAGTGGACTTCCAAATGCAAAAGCCTGAAAGTGAGTTAATCACTGCAGTTACGCCTTTCAATTTCAAAGATGGTATGACATAAATGTCGCACATTTGAACAACTTGTATTTGAAAAACAGTTCAAACTGACAGGAGCAGTTTCATTTAGGATGTGGATACAATTCATAGTGACATTAGTTCCAAATGTAGTTGACACATCCCAGCTAAAGCTGCACAATTACATAAAAATGTCCAATACTTTCATTATCTAAGTCACACTATCAGCATTGTGAGGGTGGGCTCCTGTTACCCCAGCTATGTTCAATAATTGAAGCACAATGCATACTAAACCTCAGAAATGTCTGACAAGTAAGAGTGAAATGATGGTAATTACTATGGAGCATTATTATCAAGAGTTAACGCAATGAAGGGCAGCAAGCAAACTTTCTGCATTACGCTGCATGGGCCAGAAAGAGCTGAAAAGAGACATACCTTCTAAAATGTGTTACTCTTCAGCTCTTTCCCTGTGATGGCGTAATTGTGGCTGCCTAGTGCCAATGCAGGCGCCGTGGCGCAAGGGTGCATGCGTTACGGCCAGGATTGTTTATGTGCAAGAAGGGATACATTCCTGCACAAAAACAATCCAGAGAGCATATTCTCTTTCTATGTGCAGTGCAGAATTAATCGTATAGAAAGAGGAATTAATGAGGAGAAATAAACATATTTCTCACCCTTAGTCCTCCCAGTAGTAGGCAAATTAATTTCATGCAATCCCAGCTTCACAAACCTTAGTAAATTCAGAATTGCATGAAATCCAAGGGTGGATGCATAGGAATGCCTATGCTCCACCCATGGAATCTCTGCCACTAAGAAATGTAACGCAACACGGCCCAAGCTTTTGTGTTGCCTTAAATTTCTTTACAAAGCCACACAAATCAGGCCCTTGTAAATCCCAAATAAACCTTTACCATGCCCTACATTGCCTTCTGCGACGCAAGGGCGACACAAAGGCTTAATACATCTGAGAATATATGCTGAAAGCAGTAGCTACCCAACCTGACCTTTTTTGAGCTTTATAGCAGCTTCTCACATGAGTGAGCACAAAAGTATCAGTGTTTGAATAAGATTCTGTGTTAGGGCTGTTCACACTTACTACTAATGGTACCATATCTCCAACTATTTGTTTCTGCAAATATTCTGCTCATCCAAGCTTTTCATATGTATACACAAAACACAAACACACACACACGAGCACGCCCACAATTTTTCATACACTTTAAAACCAGTGCGCACATTTACTCAGTGACATTTAAAGGATTTTCTGCGCCTTGCCCAAAGTATGTTTTGGGGACCCCTGTTTGAAGCACACTTGAATTTAATTACACTATTTTTGTGCTGATTCAAGCTCTTGTGAAGTCAAGCAATATTAAAACTAAACATTAATCATTTAGAAATGAGGGCACAAAAAAAATAGTGGAAAGCTCAAGCATCCAAACCGTACCAAAATCAAGATTGAAGGATAATAGATTCCACCATATAATTTTGAGGTCGAATATAGAATTTGTTTGAACTGTAGCAACAACATTTCACATGGAATTCAGTATTTAACCAAGCGGTTCCCCCAATTGTAGGAAAAACACCGCAATTGTGACTTGCTGGATGTTTAGTGGACTAATACATAACATTAACATAGGACATATGCACATGTAGCTTGAATTATTGTACCTTTTGTTGTAGGATATTTTTTATCACAAATCAAACCTTCATTACTACTGGTGTCCTTAGTACAAGAGGAAAATCAAAGCAGTGCTTTGAGGATTTTCACCTTTACGTTTGGTGAAACCTGTCAAGTTTCTCCTTAAACTCTTCCAGTGCCTTAACCCACTTCTCACAGATTAATGCATGCCCATCTTTGGCTAGCCAGTTACCTCTGACTCTGCTGAGTAAGACAAATGAGAGCATGTGGGAGATAGCAGAACAAGGAGATAAAGTGGACTCAATGCCCCCACCTCACTGGCTACCTTAGGTCAACCACATCACCCAGGGCCCGTGACAGCCATAATTATAGCAGAAGAGACTGAGGAGATTCTCCAGTCCCCACCAAACAAAAATGCTAACTCTAGATGAATATACGACAGGCCTTGGAGGGAGGAGTACGAGCTTCGAGAGGCCTTCACTCGACTGGCTCCGTTCTGCCTCTGGCAGGCGGCTGTGGCACACACCCTAATCACAGGACTCCAGGAATCTGGAGAGACCTCCACAATAGTGGGGGGCAGAGGGGGTAAACCCCACCAACTGAATAAGATGGACTAATACGTGGTTCCCACAGCGACATTACAGGACTCAGATCCGACACCTAAGGAGGTGACCCCAGAGACGACCACAGCTCCTGCACAATCAACGCTCATGGAGATAACGGCAGCAATACAAGGGGTCAAAAACACTCTGGAATCAAAAATCGACTTGTTTGTAGTGGAGATGGTGCTGCTGTGGATGGATGTCAACAAACTGAAGGACAGAGTAATAAACGCGGAGTTCGCCGTAGCAGATCTAACTATTTCCTCTGCTTCCTTCAGACAACAGGTTGCTTGCCTACAAAAGGACAACCAGCTGCTGTGAGCAAAACTTGAGGACATGGAGGAGCGCTCAAGTAAGAACAACCTGCGTCTGGTTGGCGATCCGAAAAAAGCAAAGGGCCATAGCGTAGACTTAATTCTAGAAGTACTGAAACCCAAGGGCCTTTCAAATTTCTCTGTAGAATAGGCCCACAGGATGCCGGGCCTGCCTCCTAGGCCAATTGCCCCCCATGGATGATTATTGCCCGCATTTTCAATTATAGGGACTGCAATGTCATCGTCCAAGTGTCAAGACATGTGACGGACCTGAAATATGAGAATGCTCGCATTCACCTTAATCCAGATTGCATTCTTTAAGAACAACAGAGGTGCATTATTGTGGAAATCAAGAGGGTACTTCGCTCCAGATACTTAAAATATATGATGCTCTTCACAGCTACGCTTCGAGTCACTGTGGAGGGCAAGACCTGGCACTTCAGCACTCTCAGAGAGGCATGGAACTAACTGGAGGGCTGGTGTCCAACAGGTCAGAGTGACAGGCACCTACGACAGGGGGAGGCCAGCCAGTGAGGGGATCAGGAACACCAGCGCTACGAACAGAACTACACAGTGGACAATGGGGTGGGGGACCACCCTGATAGCTGATCACATAGGCATCTCTCATAGGGATGTAAGAACTTACTACGTATACTTCTGACTTCAAGGGACACAGCCCAGGGACTGGGGTAGTTTGACACTGACCATCATTGGCTCTGATAAAAGTTAACTGATATGGCGATTCAGGCGGGGGCCCTTTACCTACTACTATCCTCACTGAGGAGGGCGTGTGCGGGGAGCTGATGGATCTGCACCAGCCTCACCCCAGTTAATAGGAGTAACTGTATCAGTTTTATGGAGGCAACAGGTGCTCCGCTAGTTGGGGGATGGTA
The DNA here is from genome assembly GCF_964263255.1 of Lissotriton vulgaris. NCBI lineage: Eukaryota > Metazoa > Chordata > Amphibia > Caudata > Salamandridae > Lissotriton > Lissotriton vulgaris. Next base: position 501,737,094 of record NC_141685.1, read on the forward strand.
GGCAGTTCAAAGCCAACTATGCAGAGTCGCAGGGAGAGGGGGAAATGTTGTTATTGTTGGGGTTAGTCTATATGCTCACACAGCAGGCACACCATGGACACATGACAGGGGCAGAACAGGCTGGATCCCTACAGAGGAACACAAAAAGACATTATTCAATGTCAAACACACAACCACGTGAGACTACCCAATGCACCCTCAGAGTGATGTCTTGGAGTGTAAATGGCCTGGGCCACAAACTGAAACAAGGCATAGTTTTACAATACATAAAGAGACACAGCCCGGACATCTTACTTTTGCAAGAGACCCACTTACTAGGTGACACTTTTAAGGCAATATCCCCCAATAGATACACCCTAACAGCCCATATGGGCTTCACTTTGGATTCAAGGGGAGTAGGCATCCTTATTAAAAACACTATGCCATTCACTCACACCACCATATTAGAGATACACAGGGGAAGTACGCGGCCCAAACAGGGACAGAGAATGGTAATATTATCACTGTGCGCTTGGTATACATTCTGCCACATCATCACCAGATTTCATTCCCCTTCGATTAGTGAGCTTTTCTACAACTCCCACAGGGCGTGTTGATATTGGGGAGAGATTTTAATGACATCATGTCAGAAGCACGGGACCGACTCACAAGCACCCCACAGATGGGTCTGTGTCCCCGCTGACTAAGTTTGTGGAGGCCATGGGCTTGGTTGAAAGAGGGAGACTCCAACACATGGAGGAGAGCCAATACACATTCTTGTTGGAGTGCACTACAGCGCACCACGCGTAGACTATATTTGTATGCACCACACACACATTTCCAAACTAATCCTAACTAACAATTTAGCATGGGGCATATCAGATCATTCACCACTCTGGTTGGAACTCAGAGGGAAATTCAGCCTTACTGTGGGCCTGAAAATAATAAATCCTTGGCATAAAAGAGATAGAAAATTTGCAGGCAACAGGCAATTATTTTACAGATAATATAGGGTCAGTGATCTCACCCATTACTGTCTGGAACGCATACAAAAATGTCTTGCTAGGAAAGGCTTGCTCACTGATAAATGGGAAAAAAAGGAAACAAGGGCAAGGTGAGATGGATTGCCTGGAAGACAAAATTGACATACTAGAATACAACCTGTGAGGGGAGGCTACAGAGATCCAGGCACATACCCTCAAATTAAAAGAAAAAGAGTACAGAGACCTGGTGGAAGATGCTGCATGCAAAAGGCATATCCTGACAAAGAGGAGATTATATGATGTAGGTAATAAAGGCGGCAAGTTCCTAGAGTGGCTAGGAAAGAGGGGCCAGGTGCACAACTGGGTGCCTAGACTGGTGACGGCCAGTGGAGAGCTCAGGACTAAAGCAGAGGACATAGCGGAAGAATTAGCAAACAATTACTCTGAACTCTCCCAAGCTTTCCTTGGCCATATAGACACCCCCAACTTTCGGCTGAGCACAGACAAATGATAGATAGTGACTTCTCGCCTAGCATAATTATACAAGCCATCGACTCCCTTATCTGGGGAAAAGCTATGGGACCCAAAGGCATCCCGATTGAACTCTATAAGGGACTAAGAAAACAAAATTGCACACCACCTCCTAAATATGTGGAATGAAGCAGAGGGCCATAGGATGGCTACCTTGGGACCAGCAACAGGTCACAATTGTAGTGATCCATAAAGAAAAAAAACCCAGACCATTGCAAGTTGCACAGTACCAAATCCCTCCTAAATGTAGAGGTCAAAGTACTGACTAAAATACTGTCAAATAGAATTAGGCAGATCATATCCATCTGATTCACCTGGGCCAATCGGGCTTTATGCCGAACTTAGGGACCAGACTCAATCTTAGACAACTATTTAGGGTGATGCCCTGCTCTCAAGATCACTGTATTACCACAATGGTTCTATCCATGGACACCTCCATGGCCTTCAATACCCTTGACAGGAATTATTTGCATGCAGTCTTGGAACGCTTCAAATTTGGCCCTGTCTTCCTGGGCTATGTCTGGCTTCTATATCAGTGCCAAGAAGTATGGGTGACGGTGAACAGGATGACTTCACGTACCTTCAAGCTTCATCAGGGAACACGTCAAGGCTGTCTGCTCTCCCCATTATTATTTGCCCCAGCATTGGAACCTCTGTTGATTTGGATTGGAGGGAACCCTCTGATACAGGGAATTACCTGGAGGGAGACATGTTATGTTATGTTATGTTAAAAGTATTTAAAGCGCTCTTACACCAAGCGGTTTCATGGCGCTGGCAGCGGGGTGGCAACGGTAGTAGAGAGACGGTAGCTTACTCGTATGCTTGTGAAAACAAGAGGGTTTTAAGACGTGTTCTGAAATGAGAGTAGGAAGTTACAGATCTGAGTTCAGTCGGGAGGGATTCCAAAAGTGGGGAGCCAGAAAGGAAAATCTGAAGCCGCCATGTTTTTTTTTATTAAAGGAGGGGATCGTGAGCAGGTTGAGGTGGGAAGAGCGGAGTTCGTGTGCAGGGGCATAGCGGTGAATCCTAGAGGAGATGAAGGCTGGGCTCTGGCCAGCAAGGGCTTTAAAGATGGTACAACCCAGTTTGAATACGCAGCGTATAGCCACCGTGAGCTAAGGCTCTTCAATAGAGGGCAGACGTGTTGATGCTTAGACTGATGGAAGATAAGCCTAGCTGCTTTGTTTTGTACCAGCTGGAGACGGCGAAGTTGGTATGCTGGGATACCAACGTAAAGTGAGTTCGCATAGTCATTGCAAGAGATGACCAGGGCCGAGATGACAAGAGTAAGGGCCTCAGTGGTCAAAAATCTACAAATCTTCTGGATTCTGCGGAGGTGGAAGAAGCAGGATACTACTGCACCAATCTGGGGCTTCTGGGACATATCATTACAGATTAAGACCCCAGGCTTTTTACTGTGTCCACTGGGCAAGTGGGGTTGCTCAGGGGTGGCGGCCAGAAGTTGGAGTTCCCGGGGTTTGCAGCATCTCCAGTCAGGATTAGCTCCATTTTATTCGGATTACGTTTTTATTGATTGGTGTGCATCCACTCGCTAATTGAGGTCATGGTAGACTGGAAATTGGTCACTGAGGTATTGGACGAGTCAATGTAGAACACCAGCTGAAGGTCGTAGGCATTATTGAAGGTTATGGCCGGGCTTTTACGTAGGGACACGATAAGGGGTTGCATGTAAAGATTAAATAAAAGAGGCGACAAGGAAGAGCCCTGGGGGACTCCACAGGTCAACCTTATTTTTTGGGACGAGAAATTGGCAAGTGGACTGCCTGGAATTGCTTATGTAGGAAGGAGGAGATCCAACTAAGGGTCAGAACCTGGATACCAGCATTACTGACACAGTCGATCAGGAGATTATGATCGACCGTGGCAAAAAGCTGCGGACAGGTCTAAGAGCAACAGGGCCGGGGTGGTGCTTTTGTCGGCTCCTCTTCTAAGCTCATCCATGACTGTCAGGATGACAGATTCTGTGGAGTGGGCTGGTCTAAAACCCGCCTGCCGATTGTCGAGAAACTGAGAATGCTCAATGAATGAGCTGAGGCAGTTCATAACATGGGCCTCCAGTATCTTGCTGAGGTAGGGGAGCAAGGAAATTGGGCGAAAATTGCTCAGTACCGACGGATCGGCATTAGGTTTTTTTAGGATCGGGACAATCACAGTTTGTTTAAAGGTGTCTGGAACAATGCCTAATTTGAGGGAGTTGTTCAGGAGTGAAAGGGGCGGATCAGGGCAAGCAAGAAAGGACTCTTGTAGAATGTGAGGAGGACAGCAGTCATTGGGGGAACCGGATTCCACCCTTTTTAGGAGAACCAGAAATTCCTCTCTGGAGATTGGGGGGATTTAGTCCAGCGTAGAGGGGTTTTTACATGAGGTTGGAGGGGTAGTGAGGGATGTGGGGGTGGGAATATTGTTTTTAATGGAAGTGATTTTGTCAATGAAAAACGAATTCAGGGAGTCGCATTATATTTGTGAGGGGGCAGTTTATGGCAATCACTATGTCAGGTTGCGTGAGCGACATGGAAAGAATGCACATCCTTGTATGCTGATGGCATTTTATTCTATGCCACAAACCCCACATTCAACATTCCAGAGTCATGCAGATACCCCCCATTTTGGCCTCTACTGAGGATAAAGGATTAATTGGCAGAAATCACTCAAGCACCTAGTTATGGACCTCCGCCGGGCCTGCGGGGCGAGATCTCCATGCCAATGGTGGACAAGGGATTCAAATACCTAGGCATTTCTGTCAAGGTATCCTGAAAAACATAACCTGAAACCCGTCCTGGAACTATTTGAAATGTATGTACAGCACTGGAAGACCTTGCCGCTCTCCCTGCTAGCGAGGATGGCAAAGTTTACAACTATGACCCTCCCACACATGATCTACACATTTCAAAATACCCATACATAGTTCCCAAATAATGTTTTCATAGAATGGACTAGAAAAAACTAGGGCTGGCTCTGATCAGTAAGGCTGAGCCTGATAAACAAAGCAACAGAGGAGAGATGCCAATACTGAAGCTGTAATTCATATATATCAATTTGTCATCCAAATAAAGATTTCTATTAAAAACTGGGAAATACTATTTAATAGCTGTTTATTCTACAAAATATATTGCAAGGTACATTGGATTGACCTTAGTACATCATGTCAGTTATAAATTGGTGACAATAATGAAAAGAGGACACAAGACAAAATAAAATCTCAACCATACAATCATAAGTCAGGCATATCACAGTCATACCACTAACAGTCACACATTCATACTAAGATACTTCGCACAAACTGGGGGGTTAATACACCAGTGTGAGAAGTAATAGGTCTGCTATACACTGGAAGAACAATCAAAAAAAGGGGGGGAGTTTGTGAAACAACACACTCCTTACAGTTCAATTAAATCAACTTTTTCAAAATTTCAACACAAGTGGGTGTATAGTTGTAAATCCTGGTGTAACACAGTTAAACACTAGGGTAACAAAAAGCAGACCAAAGAAAAGGCGTACGCGTTTCGAATCCCTAGCAGTCTTGGGGATTCTCCTCAGGCCCAAACCACTCTGGAAAAGAAGAAAAATAACCTATGTATAAAGGTTTTAGACTAGAGAACACTTGAGAGCATTACAACACCTGGAGACACACAGCTTACCACAAAGAGTGTATCCAAGAAAGCGTGTTCCTGGCAGAAGAATTCTGCAATCATTAAGTGAAGAAAATAAAAATGAAAGAATACAAAAATTGTGTAAGAGAATGGTGTAACCTATAAAGAAACACATATTCTAATCATGGAATGTAGCCTGTAAGAATACCTTTCTCACGAGGAGCAGCGTGTCCTGGGTGGCAGAAGGATTGGTAAATGCTGCCAAAGGACCTACGGGACAGGGTGCATGGTTAGTCACAAGTACCCAATTTCACAAAAAAGGCATACAATTGGCAAGTGATACGTTGGGATCTTACTAAAGGGTCCAGGGACCGCGGACTGTAGAAGGGACTTGTATCGCCACGTTTGAAGTCAGGTATGCAAATCAAGGGAATCGTAAAATCGCCTCGCTGAAAATGAAATGAACGGATTTGTAAAAAACGGGCCGGTGGCAGTCCAAAAAGGTTGTGCTGGTAGTGGACAGCTGCAACAATACCGGGGGGGTTTGACTTACCGGGACAGAAATGTCTCAATAGCCGCGTAGAAATCCGTCGGCGTTCCAAGCAGCGCTGATCTCTAGTGCATGCGCAGTACGTATCTACGGGGATGATGGCATTCCTCTGGTTAAAAGGCTGCAATGGAAAGACACGCCCCCTGTAATGCCGGGGGCTGGCGTACAAAGGGCAGCTAGTCTGAGAGGGAATTAAATCTCGAAGCTGGCAGTATATAACATTTTTATGTCGCAAAAAAGAATTTGAGTTCTGCGCAGGAAATAACGAGTAATGGTGCCCTTTAAGTATGACATTCATTAAGGGTGGCTGGGAGAATGGGGTTGTCGTATGTGTCTAAAGAAACAGGAAGAACTTCTACAGTTTGTAAATTTCTGACAATTTGTTAAGTCCTGTCACGGCTGTGTCGAACTTAATGATAAGGAGCGCCTCTCTTTTAGATAATTTAAGATCCCAATCGCCACCGCGTGGATCCTTCTCAACTCTGGATATAACGGTCCATTTTAGATCATTTATTTGATGTTTACATCAATTCCAATGATTTACAAGTGGCGCAGTTTCAACTTTATTCTTTATTCTTGATTTGTGTTGTGAAATTCTATGGCGGATTTCCTGGTTGGTCTTTCCAATATATAAAAGTCCACATGGGCAAAGTACTCCATAGACCACAAATTTGGACTTACAATTACTGAAAGTCTCATGTTTCCACGAGATGCCGTTGTGTTGGAATAATGCACCCTCTATAGTCAAGTCACAACATAAGCAGGTACCACATTTGTGGTGACCTAAAATGGGAGTCAAACCCATCATTTGTCTTATTGTCGGTTGTGCCTCTTTTTTGGTTGCTGCTCTTACCACATAATTGGCTATACTATTCTCCTTTTTAAATGCAAACAACGGTGGTGCATGTAGGCTTTCATCCAAGTTTTTAACCAGATGCCAATTTTGTCCGATAATCTTTTTAAGTTTGTTGGCATTAGGGCAATAGGTGGTCACGCATACTTGGCGTTTTAACTTAGATTTACTTTTGCGTTCAAGCAGACTTTCTCTAGGTGTCCACCTCGCCGTTTTCATAGAGTTGCGGACTAACTTTTTCGGGTAACCACGATCACATAATTTGGATACCAGATTTTCGGCATGGAACTTATAGTCCTCATTGGATGAACAATTTCTACGCACTCGTAAAAATTGACCAAAAGGCATGTTTTCTTTCAAACTCCTCGGGTGGTTGCTGGAGAAGAGCAAAGCCTTATTGCGATCCGTAGGTTTAATGAATAGTGATGTTGCTAATTTGCCTTCGGCCGGGAATATTTCGACATCCAGGAATGCTGGATGAGTGGGATATGCTGAACTGTATGTCTGATGTTCTCGCGTTCAGTCAATTGAAGAAGGATGTACGTTTTTCTTCCCCACCTGTCCAAATCATAAAAACGTTGTCTATAAAATGTAATAAAATGTAACCATGTAGCAACATGTTCTGCAAAGGGGTTATTGTTGTGGACATAGGTGTCTTCCTAAATGGACATAAATAATACTGCCAGCTCTGGGGCAAAAGGACACCCCATAGCCAATCCTTTGACTTGGAGATAGAATTCATTCCCAAAGCAAAAATAGTTCTTTTTCAGAGCAAAGGCTGCTAAATCCACTAGAAATTGTGTAGGCACTTGGACTGGTCTTGGTTTTAAATCCAGAAAATGTTCAAGTACTGCCACTGCTTCATCCTGGGGAATTTGGGTATAGAATGATGTCACATCTCGTGTGACCAGCAAATTCTTACCCTTATTGAATTCAACCATTTCCAACTTATTGATGAAGTCTGTCGTATCTTGTAAGTACGATGATACGTGGTCCATGAATTGCTTCAAAAAGAAATCGACATATTTAGCTATTGGCTCAAGTAGAGAGTCGCATCCTGCCACAATAAGTCTACCTGGTGGCTTGGTTTGATTCTTATGGACCTTTGGCAAAATGTAGAACATAGGTACCTTAGGAGGTTTATTTTGTAGATACTCGAGTTCCTGTGTTACACCAGGATTTACAACTATACACCCCCTTATGTTGAAATTTTGAAAAAGTTGATTTAATTGAACTGTAAGGAGTGTATTGTTTTACAAACCCCCCCTCCCCCTTTTTTTATTCTTCTTCCAGTGTATAGCAGACCTATTACTTCTCACACTGGTGTATTAACCCCCCAGTTTGTGCGAAGTATCTTAGTATGAATGTGTGAATGTTAGTGGTATGACTGTGATATGCCTGACTTACGATTGTATGGTTGAGATTTTATCTTGTCTTGTGTCCTCTTTTCATTATTGTCACCAATTTATAACTGGCATGATGTGCTAAGGTCAATCCAATGTACCTTGCAATATATTTTGTAGAATAAACAGCTATTAAATAGCATTTCACAGTTTTGAATTTAAATCTTTATTTGGATGACAAATTGATATATGAATTACAGCATCAGTATTGGCATCTCTCTGTGGTAAATAAATTAATTACCCTCAGAATTTCTATACATTAATAAGGATCATGCATATAATGAGAGGCAGAGTCCGTGGTGTCCGATTCAGAAGGGCTTTAATTCAGTAACTCGAGTTAATGGAGAATCGGGTTCAGTCACCACTAGGGATCAGGAAGGATCGTCATCTGATTCTTTATTCATAGAACACATTATATATAGTTAAAACATACATTGACTTGGATAGAGAAGGCGGAGTGCTCCAGGCGGAGCAAGTGCAAGAGAGAGATAAGAGCACATGGCCGTGAAAAGAGGTGTGTAAGAAGGCGTACACGTGGGTGTTCACTTGATGAGTCATAGGTGTGTCATAGGTGGGTGGATACATGGAGGGGGTCTGCATGGTCAGCAGGAACCTTTACCCTACTTGTGCGCGCAAACTGATCATGACGTGGAATTGACGTATAACTGGGGAAAGCTGGGGGGAGCTGACTTTCGTGCTAGTAGAGGAGTCTTGGATGTCAGGACGACCTGCACCTCTGGTATTATCTGATATCTTGAGCTTGGAGGATGTATTATCTGACTTAAAGGTCGCTGGAGCAAAGGCTGCTCATCACTAAATGCTAGTGTGGGCCTATATTTCTTCGTGCATTGCGTGGGGCCATGGGCCATCTATGGATTCGGGTTCTGTAAATCACTTGAATGGAGACAGAAAGGCTAGGCCCTATCTTCTGCAGGCGGAATATGTTTACCCTTTTCATTAGACAGGAATGTGTTTCTGTGGAGCAGAGCAGATAACTGTAGGCAAAATACTGTCTTGGCAGGCCAGGCTGGGCACCTCTCGGCTGAGCAGGAAGTATGTGAGAGGTCAGGGATACATAGCTAAACTGCAGCTTTCAGAGTGTCAGGAGGCTTGGAGCCTGAATTCGGGTCCTGGCTCGGCTGAGCCACGAAAACGAGTTCATCTCGACTTTTAAACGTGTCTTATGTAAATGCATTGGCAACCTAGGCCTCAGTGCAGAATTAACGTTTCTTTCATGGAGGGCCTGGTAACTGACATGCTAACATTGGACGGAAATGCAGAGGCATTGTTATTACAGGCAGAAGAAGGGAATTGCATGATGACATGGACATACATGGGGTATATGTACAGACATAGGGTGCATGTAGGGGGCACACTGGCCACGTAACATTTCTATTTCCTCATTCCCTCCTTGTCCCCTACTGTGCCCTTTAGGACACATCTATATTCATGATACCATATATCTGATCATACAGCATCATTTGCTCATCTTTTCTCTTTTGTATACGTTGACGGGGAATACAGGCAGTGGCACACAAGCCGCAAATCGCTGGGCCACATTGCAGACAGAGACAGCAACTGAATATAACTAGTAGTATTACTCCCAGGAATGACAATACTTTCCATCCCCATGCTGATATTACACTCCAGAGCCAACCGGTCCAAGTCCATGTGCCTGGGTTCTGGTGTATCTCGTGAGCTATCTTATGGAGCCTTGTTATTGCTGCGTACACGGATGGCGCGTTATTAGGAATAAACACACAACAACTGGAGACGGTCACTCTACAAGCCCCGCCCCTATCTGCCAGGATGACGTCAAGAACAAGGCGATTCTGAAGAACAACAAGTCTCATGGCAGACTGCTCCTCGGTCAAGTTAGCTAGAGCAGAAGTAGTCTCATTCACTACTGCCTCAAGTGTTCTCGTTAACCTGCGTATTAATTTACTGTTTTGGATGGGACCTATGAAGAAAAAGAATCCTTTATTGAAATCTGTATATTGCTCCAAAGCTGTCTCAGTCTGATCGACAACTGGGGAATCGATCTCCCTCTTATTTCTAACATGTACTAGTCGGGAATCTCGATGGTAATGGGATGGGGCTAGAAAAACAGGTGGCAGTAGGAACGCTATATAACACGTCCCACCCCAGTCTAAGGGCAGACGCACATAGGCTGTCTGACCACAAATAAAATAGGAATGGCGGGAAGCTTTGAAAGTAGACTTTCCTTTATCATTGAACTCGATCACAGTATTACAATCACTGTGTCCTAAATGCACTGAGCCTTTCTTTCTAACGCATAATTCACCTTTTACTGGTAAGACTGTTATGAACGGTGAACCTGTATTTTTCTCGGACTGGACATTCAGAATCATAAAGTTAAGGGAAACATTTCCTTGGTCGTACACTTCATTTTCTAGATCTGTTCCTTTTCTCTGGGGACCATCTTTGTCTGGAAAACATGCCTCATTCATTACTTTATTTAAATCTCCCCAAATCCCTTCACTTTGGGAATCTATGAACTTTCTGTCTTGTGACAACATTAAAGCAAACCATGCTCCGCACGAACCATTGTGCGAGAACGGGAAAGGAAAGAGGGGCAAAACTCCCTTCGTTTTCTGATAAGGTGGGAGTCGGCCACATACCCAACAGTTTGTTACATTGCTGGTCTGATGAGAATGGTGCAACATGCGAATAAAAGTCTTGTTACGTAGTGCTAGTCGATATGACAGTTCATGAGGTGGCAGATCACTGAATGTGTGCTCTACAGTGTCGTTAAAGGAAGAGTGTATATGTGAACCAAGAGGAGGAAAGAAAACATGTAGCGTCAAGCTTATACATATAATCAATATACTTAGAAGAAACATAATGATCAGAGTTACTATACATCTGCTGCGTAAGGTCTTGCAGTATTTCTCTTTCTTATCTCTCTGTCTACTATTCTGGTCTACGATCTTATACATGTCAGGAACCTGTCTAAACGATTCACCACAGGGTGGACTTAAACAATTAAACGCTGTCTGACTTACTAGACCGTAACTTTGACCTATATTCCTGTTGCAGAGTCTTTTCTAGCAAAGGGGGCTTTGAGTCACTTGTTTCTGGGCAGTCCTTAGTTTCCAGTACAGTTCCGTGTCCATGGAATCGTTTGACGTGTTGGGCATGGATCCAGCCCTTCCTTCCCTCGACCTTGACGGCGGTCCTCGTTGTCAGCAATACTAACTTCGGTGCTCGCCAGCGGGGCTCGAGAGGACTTGAACGATCAAAGTTCCGTACTAACACTGTATCTCCAGGAACGATGGAGTGTTCCTTAACTTCGGTGTTGTCGGGGAAAGCGGCTGCAACCTGTGAACGACAAGAGAGGAGTGCAGACATCAAGGAAGCCAGGTAATCTGTCAGCATATTACTGTCAACATCGGTAATTCTCTTTGGCATAGGCGTACCCCACATATTCGGCGGTCTACCAAAAAACACCTCGTAAGGGGACAGTCCTGTTCTGGAATGAGCTACCATACGCATGTAAAAGAGGGCAACCGGCAAGGCTACCATCCAATCCACGCCTTTTTCTGCACAGACTTTTGCTAATTTTGTCTTAAGTGTCTGATTGTGTCTCTCTACAAGGTCTGCTGCCTCTGGGTGTCGTACACAATGGAACTTCCACTGGTACCCTAACAGAAGAGATACTTGTTTCATTAATTCAGAAGAAAATGGCTGACCGTTATCTGAGTACACGACACGGGGCAATCCGTACCGCGGAAAGAATTCACGAACCAACTGCCTGGCAGTGATCACAGCAGTGTAATCTGGGACTGGGTACACTTCTGTCCATCTAGATAATGCACATACAACTACTAGGACATATTTGTATCCTCGACATCTGTCCATCTGGATATAATCCATCTGGAGGACTTCAAAAGGGTGGTCAGGAGGATGAAATCCACCTTGTTCCACTGGAATGCCTTTGCCTGGATTGAACTGGCAACAGATCATACAGGTACGTACTTTCTGTTTTGCTGCTGCACGCAGGTGCTTGTTGAAACAAATGTTCTGTAAACTGTCTAGCATAGCCTTTTCTCCTAAGTGTGCGGGACTATGTGCTGTGTTTATGATGACTTGAACCATAGAGTCAGGGAGAAACCATGTAGCTTTGCCTTTTGTCATCCAACCCTGGTCAGTCTGGACCCCTCCTTGTTCAGTCCATTTCTTTATCTCGTCTGGAGTGGCATGTGTCTGTATGTCGAGTACATCTTGTGAGGGATCCCTGACTGTCATGCAATTTGTCAGTGCTGATACTTCTGTCTTTGTCGTGTCTGTTGGAGTCTGGGCTGTAAGTTTAGCTGTTCGATCTGCCAGGTCGTTACCCTGGGAAATGGTGTCAGTGACTTTCGTATGTGCTTTGCACTTCATGATGGCTACGGCTGTTGGCAAGTGTATAGCTTCTAATAGAGCCTGAATGAGGGGACCATGCTGAATTTTGGCCCCATGAGAGGTCAGGAAACCTCTCTCCTGCCATAAAACTCCGAAGTCGTGAACGACCCCGAAGGCATACTGTGAATCTGTGTATATGTTTACTTTCATATTCTTGGCTCGTATGCAGGCTTGTGTCAGAGCGATGAGCTCTGCTGCTTGTGCTGACAATGTGTCAATTTGTTGTGTCTCTATGACTTCAGTATCAGTGGTCACTGCATATGCGGCCACTAACTCTCCTATGCTCGTTCTCATGCATGAACCATCCACATAAAGTGTCAGGTCGGGGTCTGGTAATGCAATGTCTGTCAGGTCTTGTCTTGGTTTCGTCACTGTATTTACTACTTCCACACAGTCATGTGGTGCAGTGTCCGCTGTGCTTGAGGGCAAGAGTGTAGCAGGGTTTAAAATGCTGCATCGTCTGATCTCTATGTGTGGCTGAAATAAAGTCAGTTCATATCCTGTCAGTCTTGCTACAGTCAGGTGTTGTGTCTGAGTCCTGTTCAAGAGAACTTCCACTGAATGTGGAACCTGCACTGTCAGGGGGCGTCCTAATACTATGGAATCACTCTGTCTTATTGCTAGGGCTGTTGCTGCAACTGATTTCAGGCACGCAGGCAGAGCCTGAGCCACTGGATCCAATGTACTAAAAAAATAAGCACAAGGCTTGTGTTTTCCTGCTTGATCTTGTGTAAGGACAGATAATGCTGTACCTTCTCGTTCAGTGACAAAAAGTGTGAAAGGCTTGCTGTAACAAGGAGTCGCTAAAACTGGTGCTTGACATAGAGCTTTTTTCAATTCTTCAAATGCAAGTGTATGTTCTTGTGTCCAAGGGAGGACAGTCGAAGACGCTGCCTCCTGTGTTGTTAACTGTATGAGTGGCTTTGCTAGATATGCATACTGGGGAATCCATTGTCTGCAGTAAGAAGTGAGGCCAATGAAGGCCCGTACTTCCTTTTGTGTCTTGGGCTGTGAAAGGTTTGCAATTAACTGAATGCGGTCTTGTGTCAGCTGTCTACCCCTCTTGGACAGCAAGTGTCCAAGGTACACCACTTGCTGTGCACAGAATTGTAACTTCGAAGGGGACACTTTGTGCCCCTTGTCTGCCAGAAAGTATAAGACTGTCAGTGATGCACGCTCACAGTCTCGTTCTGTTCGTGCTGTGATCAAGATATCGTCGACATACTGGAGCAGTGCGGTGTCGGCAGGCATGTGAATACTGTCTAGTTGTCTTTTCAATGCTTGACTGTAAATACTAGGACTTTCTGTGAATCCTTGAGGAGCCCTCGTAAATTTAAAACTGCGTCCATTTAAACAGAAACCGAAAAGGTATTGGCTCTCAGGATGTATTGGGACACTGAAGAAGGCGTTCTTCAAATCAATTACAGTAAAGAACGTTGCTTCGGAATCAATTGCAGTCAGTAATGAAGAAATGTCTGGGACCACTGGGTATTGCGGTATTATACATTTATTCAGCTCTCGAAGATCAATTACTAGTCTGTAGACTGGTGGTGCATTAGGGTCAGTTCGTTTAAGAATAGGGATGAAAGGTGAATTACATGCATTTGAGTCAGTTTCTACTACCACTCCTTGTGCAATGAGTCCGTCAACAATTTTCAGTAATGCTACTACGGCATCAGGTGGTAACTTGTATTGTCGGATTTGTGGCAGTACTACTCCTGGTTTGAGAGTGACACGGTGTGGCATAATGTGCATGTAACCTACATCAGTCGGACCTCGTGCCCATAAATGCTGTGGTACATTCTGGAGTCTGAGATCAAAATCTTTCAACACATAATGTCCTTTAAAATCACGTAAAAACAATTACACTCCTTCCGGAGAACAACAAATAACTGCTCCTAGTTCTTTCAATGTCTTTATACCAAGCAAATTTTCTGGACATGACTTAGTAAGTAACAAGTCTGTAGTACGGGACAATGGACCGACTTCTAGGGAAACTGGCTTTGACACTTTGTTAACAATAGGCTTTCCTGAAAATCCCAGGGAAATATTCTGTGAGCCTGAGAGGGGTGCCCCTGGAACCTCGTCATGACTGATGGTAGTTCTGCTCGCCCCTGTGTCAATCAGAAATGTTCTGTCTTTTCCCAATACACGACTATGTACATAGGGACCCTCTTGATCTACAGGAACTTCAATAAGGGGCAAGCCAACCTCCCTCTCTAGGCTATTTCATGAGTACTGTTGATATTCTGGATAGTCTGACTGGGCGTACTGGTACATTTGTTGCGTGACCTGTTGTGTGGCAGCTATGGGTGAAGGTAGCGCTACTGTCTGTTGCGTATTCTGTGGCGTTGGCGTGTTCTGTGGGGTGCTATTCTGACTGGGAGGATGCAGCCTTTCTTTTGTCTTGCCTGTAGCTATATTGTGTTTCAGGACAGCACATTCATTTACATAGTGACCTGGTTGCTTGCAATAATTACAGTTCCCTTTAACAGGTGCTGTGACCTTTTTATGGCCATCAGCTGGTACTGATTGTGCGACTAGCACTTTCATTTTCGTATCTTTCATACGTCTCCTTTCATGTTCCTGTTCCTCTCTAATTCTGTTCTGGTGATATTGTAACATTTGCAACATTTGGGAAGGGCTATTTGCTTGCCAGGTACTCTCAACCTTCAGTACTCTATTCTTGATCGGGGATAAGGAATTCTCTACTAATTTGCTCACAAAAAGATGTGGATACGATTCACTACCTGGCTTAAGGCCACTATTAATAGTAAAACATTTTTCGAATCTGGAATAAAAATCACTGGTATCTTCATCTTGTTTCTGTTTACATGCTGAAATAGCATCCCAATCATCCTTTTTAGTAACCAGTAGTCTCGGCAGGACCTGTATCAAGAGTTCAGGTAGTTCCTTAGCTTTGTCCCCAAGACCAACACCAGGGTGCCGGCCTTTATCCTCATCTTCCAATTCTGTCCAATTTATCTTTTTCTCTCCCACCTCCCATTCTTTCTCTTTAAGCTTTTCATAAATGCCTGCTGGTAACAGTACTTTTAATAATTTAATGATGTCAGCGCATGTGTAATCCCCTATGCGGAGAATGTCTTTTAATTCACGGTGGAACCCCCCTGGGTCTTTATCATGGCAGGGCAGCAACTTTTTCATTTCCAATATTTCTATTTTCGTCAAGGGTGTGTAAACATATACTCGTTGAAGCTCATTGTTTGCATTTTTGACGGGATGTACCTCTCGTAGGGGGTTCTGTCTGTCTATGTGTAAGATTTTTCTGTCGTGGTGTGGGGCAGGTATCATGTGCGTGGTCAGAAAAGTCAAGTACTTATGTCGTTGGTCTAGAATGACATTAATTAATTCGGTACCTAGGCCTATCCATCTCTCTAAAAGTATATCATCTAGTAATTTATACAAGGGGCCGGGATCAGAACGTTGACTCTCGTACAACGTGATCAGATGTTGAACCATGTAAATACCAGCCAAACGCTGTTCTTCCGGGGGAAGGCTCAAAAAGGTCTGAGCCACTACAACACTATTATATATGTTAGAATTAGTCACCCATTGAACGGCTGACCGGGTTAGTTCCTGTTCGTGTATAGTGTGGGGTCTACCGCCCCCTGCTCGTCTTTTCAGTGCATTCTCAGTAGCTTGGAATAGATGTTCAAGAGAATATCTTTCTGGTATGGGAGGTCCATGTTTGCTGTAGTCGAGGCACTTGGGCCTGTCAAACTGTCTTGCTCGGCCTACATAATTCATTTTATCCATTTCCTCTGTTTCGGGCTCAGCATCATCTGATGCTAAGTCGTCCTCTTTCTCGTCTGACTCTTTCCTGTGTAAGTTTAGAATTTCTTTTCATATTTTCCTGTACATGCATTCCATCTTTGCCATTGTATCATGTTTACAGGCAGCTATGTTGTCACTCCAATCAATCATACCTCTAGTTACTCCTTTATCTGGCTGGTCTTGTTCCCTGATCAGACAATTAATCAAAAAACGTAAAATTGCGCGTTGAACCTCCACTTTTCTTTGTGCCATGGCCTCATGTATACTCTCGGGTCCCTCCCCCGTTCTAATGAAGTGGTATATTTTATCTAAATTGTCTTTCATGCCTGGTAATGTGATCAAATACTCTGCAACGCGTCTTAATCGTAGTGAGTACATGAGCATTGGGCCCACACCTGGTACTGGATCGTATATACAATGTGAAATCGTTACACTAGTCTTATAGGGTGATGCTGCCATTTGCGGTGTTCGTTGCAATGCTAGCTCTTGGAGTGCTCGTGTTGGTGGCGGTGTTTGCGGCGTATTTGTCGTCCCCCCTCCCACTGCCCCTTGTCCTAAATCATCTTTCACAGTCGGTGGCGGAAGCAGTTGTGCCTGCTGATCCTGTGATGTGGTCAGAGGGAGAAAAGGATTGTTGCTAGGAGGAGGAGGAAAACTTGCATTAACATAATCCGGAGCCGGCTCCTCTAAATAGGAGGAAAGGAAGACCTCCGCGGCTGTCTGTTTATGACTACGTACTTTAGTCGGGATTAGTGGTGGCGGCAAATTACAGGGTACTTCCGGGGTCACTTTAGCTAGTCCTTCAGCAAGGACGGGATACATGCCTTTAATAAGGGCATTTCTTTCTCTATCTGCTTGTTCTGCCTTAACCCGTTCCCCTTCTTCCTTTAGTTCTTTTTCTCTGGCTTTTTCTGCTGCTTCTTTACTTCTCTCTGCTTTGTGGAATTCTTTTTCTGTTCTCCTATGCGCTTCTTTACGCCATAACTCAATGGCATCTTTCTGGGACTGTCTAGCTTTCTTTTTCCATAGTGCTTCCTCTACTCTCATAATGCAATCAGCATCCCATGTTCCTGAGGCAGGCCATCTATACTTCTCTTCCAGATCCTTCGTGTAATCTACCCATAAGTCTAAAAACTGTATGGCATCTAGCCCATGCTTCTGGTACATAAAATGGCCAGGTGTGTCTCTAGGCGGGACGGGAACTGCCTCTTCGAGTATTCCTTTCCTGGTCCCTATCTGACGTAATTTCGAAAACAGTGGCATGTTGGAACTAACTTTAACGAAAGCACAATATACACAAGAATAGACTGGAAATAACCATTCACACTACAACATTAAAACATTAAAAACAGATACGTCCTAACTGGTACATAGAAAAAGAACATGATCTTGAAAAACTGTTTACTTTATGTACTGCAAAACAGTACAACCATACCGGTCTCGTAAAGAGACACGTCTTTACCGCGTCCACAAAAATGGACACGTCTTTACCGCGTCTGTGTACCCAGACACGTCTTTACCGGGCTCAAATAAATGAACCCGTCTCTATGCGTTCCCAATAACGGTATTCACCGGCAAGCAAAACTGAAGGCCTCGGACACTCGATACTGCGTGACTGCTACTTCATTCATGCTGCTGCTCATTCATGCGCATGCGCCTCGGAACAGGTGGGCCTCGGGATACCTCGGACCTTGCTCTCTCGGCTTGGGCTCTGGTTGGGATGGTCCGCGATCCTCACCGCCTCGTGTGGATGCCTGGTCGCAGTCTCCGTCTCCTCCGTGGGCCTGAGGGAGTAGGCAGGAAGTCCCGCTGTCATGTACACTTGAAGTCCGTCACGGCTGTAGAAGGGGGCAGGGGGCTGGACCTACATCGCCGGCGCGTGGGGAAGGGGACTGGTCCCTATTTGGGCGCCAGATTAATGTGGTAAATAAATTAATTACCCTGTCAGAATTTCTATACATTAATAAGGATCATGCATATAATGAGAGGCAGAGTCCGTGGTGTCCGATTCAGAAGGGCTTTAATTCAGTAACTCGAGTTAATGGAGAATCGGGTTCCATCACCACTAGGGATCAGGAAGGATTGTCATCTGATTCTTTATTCATAGAACACATTATATATAGTTAAAACATACATTGACTTGGATAGAGAAGGTGGAGCGCTCCAGGCGGAGCAAGTGCAAGAGAGAGATAAGAGCACATGGGCGTGAAAAGAGGCGTGTAAGAAGGCGTACACGTGGGTGTTCACTTGATGAGTCATAGGTGTGTCATAGGTGGGTGGATACATGGAGGGGGTCTGCATGGTCAGCAGGAACCTTTACCCTACTTGTGCGCGCAAACTGATCATGACGTGGAATTGACGTATAACTGGGGAAAGCTGGGGGGAGCTGACTTTCGTGCTAGTAGAGGAGTCTTGGATGTCAGGACGACCTGCACCTCTGGTATTATCTGATATCTTGAGCTTGGAGGATGTATTATCTGACTTAAAGGTCGCTGGAGCAAAGGCTGCTCATCACTAAATGTTAGTGTGGGCCAATATTTCTTCGTGCATTGCGTGGGGCCATGGGCCTTCTATGGATTCGGGTTCTGTAAATCACTTGAATGGAGACAGAAAGGCTAGGCCCTATCTTCTGCAGGCGGAATATATTTACCCTTTTCAGTAGACAGGAATGTGTTTCTGTGGAGCAGAGCAGATAACTGTAGGCAAAATACTGTCTTGGCAGGCCAGGCTGGGCACCTCTCGGCTGAGCAGGAAGTATGTGAGAGGTCAGGGATACATAGCTAAACTGCAGCTTTCAGAGTGTCAGGAGGCTTGGAGCCTGAATTCGGGTCCTGGCTCGGCTGAGCCACGAAAACGAGTTCATCTCGACTTTTAAACGTGTCTTATGTAAATGCATTGGCAACCTAGGCCTCAGTGCAGAATTAACGTTTCTTTCATGGAGGGCCTGGTAACTGACATGCTAACATTAATTAATTAATTAATTGTGGGTTTATATAGCGCTAGGATAGACTCCCGGAGGAGTATCTCCGCGCTTCGACCGCTGCGAAACCCTTCCTGGCTTCCCTGAGAGAAGGTCCCTTAATGGGTATCTCCAGGGTGAGACCAGGCATCCCCGGCGGTCTGGTGGGGCCGTTAGTGCAGATGAGGCAAGCTTATGCCCAGAGTTGCCGAGTGTGATCGCTGATCAGAGTGGGCACCGAGGCGAGAGAATTATCGAGTCCGCTGACCCTGGTCCAGAAACCTGCCGCGTCGGGAATCGAACCCTGGTCCCGGGCCGTCCTCTGCTCTCGGGTCTGCCGCCTCTAACCGGTGAGCCACACTACTGCACATGGACATGCAACATTGGACGGAAATGCAGAGGCATTGTTATTACAGGCAGAAGAAGGGAATTGCATGATGACATGGACATACAAGGGGTATATGTACAGACATAGGGTGCATGTAGGGGGCACACTGGCCACGTAAGATTTCTATTTCCTCATCTCCTCTGTTGTTTTGTTCATAGAATGGAGGCAGCCCTCTGTCTTTTACTGTGGGGAAATAATCCTCCACGAATGCACACCAGAACAGTCACACAAATATGGAGAGAGGCCACTTCACATCTGGGCTGGAAGGGCAGACTGACAGAGATGACCCTTCTATGGTACAGCGATCTCCTGTCTGAGGTGTGCAAGCTACAGGGCTCCACCAAATGGAAATTGATAGGGATTACCAAACTAGGTAACGTATGGCAGGGAACTGCACCACTGACTCCGGCCAAATTGACTTATAAATACCAATTAGCACCTACACAAAGTTATAATTATATTCAACTCAAACATGCCCTTGCCACGCTATACCCGCCAACATGCCCATTGAGGAATCCTCCCCACTCGAGGACTGTGTCCTGTTTGAACTATTATCCAAGAAAGCTGTATCCCTAATTTATAGAACAATATTAAATAATGCTCTCAATAGCATGCTGGCCCTTAAAGCAAAATTGGTAACAAAGGCAGGACAATTTGAAGAGGGCAAAAGGCAAGAGGCACTGGAGGCCCCCTGGAAGATTGCTATCAAATTTGGCTTCAGGCTTGTCCAGCTACGCATACTGCACCACTTCTACTATTCATGAACCACACGACATGCCATTGGCAGATCGCCAACAGGAGCCTGCGTGCGAGGTTGTGGGGAAAAGGAAACCTTTCTAAATATTATATAGGACTGCGCATGACTAGAACCCTACTGGTCCGCCATTAGAGTCACGATGCACACAATCACAGGCTACTAGATGCCGGACACAATCAAATGCTGCATTTTCAAAATTTGGGGCAATGCACCCCCTCCTCAATACAGTAAAATACGTCGCTCAA
The DNA here is from genome assembly GCF_964263255.1 of Lissotriton vulgaris. Classification (NCBI taxonomy): domain Eukaryota; kingdom Metazoa; phylum Chordata; class Amphibia; order Caudata; family Salamandridae; genus Lissotriton; species Lissotriton vulgaris. The sequence goes on from NC_141685.1 coordinate 501,757,573, forward strand.
TCTGCCTGTGGGTAGCTAAGAGAAGCATTGCCCAAAAGTGGAGAGTCATAGACCCACCAAAGCTACAGGATTGGCAAAAGAACATGGTCTGATGCATGCTCACCAAAAAGACGATATTCCCGAGAAGGGGGGGGGGGCCCAGGAAATGGGACAATGTATGGTCCTCTCGGAGAGCTCAGATGATGAGGATGAGGATATTTCTGGTGTTGAGTAAAATGAAGACCTGGAGGGTTGTGTTTTGGTTTTTGCTATCTCATGTTTGTCATTTGAAACGGACATATGTTATACTGATATGTGGCGGCTGTGATGTTTCCCTGTTTGTTTGTTTGTTTGTTTGTTTGCTTCTTTTCCTATCTATGAAACTCAAAAAAACATATTTTTTAATTATGAACCTTTTATTTATAAAATCAATATGAACTTAAAATAAAATGGTCCAACCTTCCTTCTCTGGAACCTGGGTACAATAAATGTAATCAAAGTGATGGCACCTCCGGGTTCTCTATATCTTGTCTGGACGCTGGTATACCATCCCTCCATGCTTCCGGGAACAATTACCAAGTATATATTGACATTAAAAGGAGTCTGAAGAGGATATACATCATTTTCTGCTCATCCTCACCTGAAGAGGGCTTAGGATGCCAGACTCTCGTTTGTTTTATTGGGCTGCATCAGTGCGCTTTGATCGCCCTCACTCTCCAGCCATTGTTCGATCATTTCATGATGCTGGTAAACCCCGTCTTTAGCATCTCTTCAATAGAAGAAACCCAAATGTTAATAAATAATTAGCTGAAGATGGTTTGCGTGCTAGTCTATATCTGAAGCGAATGCAATGCATTTCTTGCCACTCCTGGGATTTTAACTCACACTCATAGTCATACGGTTACAGATATTAGGGATAAAATCCAAAGGTGTTTGCTTATTAATAGTCATCGATGGCATTGAAATAGTCTTTCAAATCTCTCTCTATTTAGTGTAAAGTAGCTGCACTCCACAAGTTTAAATATTCCCATATTCTCATAATTCTTGCTTCAAAGCCTCACTAGGCGTAGTAAGCACTATATACATGCAATTTCCAATTGCCTTTTGCAGTATTTATTTCTGTGTGCAAGCTCTTACTGGTGGTGGTGTGGTAAGCCCGGAAAAACGCATCTTTTGCAGCTGCTTTCCTGAGCATTGTAAACACGACTTGGTGAGCATTAGCAAGAACCTGAGTAGAAAGCTGCAACAACATCACTGCAAAGCGTCTTCCATGCGCAAATAAGCCTAGCAAGTGGTGCCCACGGCAACATTTTTTATGGGACCCACTGCGGTTTGCAATTCCATTTCATAATGAAGACGACACTTTAGCTGCATAAATAAAACATGTATTTGGCGCCGCATAATAGTTAATTCCATTGAAAAAACAAAGGCTAGTCCTGTTTTTTATTATTATTTAGAATACTTTTCTCAACAATGTTGCGGAGCCCCAACAAGCCCCCCATCCTCTTGTAACTATCCAGTAGCCGAGTTTTTGCTCGACATTGGCTAGTCCCTAAGCAGTTATTTTTTAGAAGATCAGGGAATAAATGTTGTTTATAAAAAATATTGCTCCAGTGGGTGCAGATTTCCTCTTGTTAACTCCAATGGGGCGTATTTATGTAAATTACATTTAGGACGTGATGTTTTCTCAGACGTTTTTTAAGCCATGATTTTCTGGTATCATACCTCCTCAAGCCACAGTGAGTGGTGGATTAATGTGGTATTAATTGCTATCCACACGAGCCCACTATTTCCAAGAAGAGGAAGGGACCAGGAAAGTTTAATGCAAAATGACATTGCTACATCACTACTTACATCTTATCACTCTAAAATTAGGAGAAATCCTAATTTCTTTTTGTAACATATACCACAAGTTTTGAGATTGATTTCTATGCAACTCTTTCGTCATTCTTCTGCTTTATTGATTATTTTTCTTAACCTATGCCAAACATAACATATTGTCATCTATTGTAGCTTTCTTTTTTTACATCTCAATAAAAATATGATGGCCGGTCTTGTCTTCATCCATGATCTCCATTCTCTTAAAGTGCTCGATGAGTCGGCTTCTTTAAATGTTCTCAATTCTTTAAATGCAATTTTCTCCATGACAAAGGATCCACTGCCACTCGAGATCTTGAGGTCTAGATTGAAAAAATGACCCTGATCTCCTTGATCACTCCGGGCTACATAGGCGTTGTAATTTGGTGTTGGGGGGTACTGCAGCACCCCTAGTATAAGCACGCTGGAGTTTAGGAGGCAAACGAGCAATACATATCCTTTTACATTTTGTTTGTATCTTGTGACATTTGCTGTGGCTTAAAAGAGAGAGAACAAATGTCAGGCTATGCCTTCTCACAACTTGCTGCCTAGTCTATTAACAGGGAGACTGAGAGGATGTGACCATATTGCCATGGTACAGGACATGTAATTTGAAAGGCTGTACGATGTCATTCATTTTCTAACGCACAAAATTAAAATACCTGTAAATAATCTGTTCAAATATTTCAAAATATATCAGCACTTAGGAAAGTCTGAACACAGCATGTTTTTCTTGTAATTCTGAAGTGTGATGAAAACAAATACTTAACTTGTGATGTGCAAATATTAAATATTCACTGGAACTTCATTCCCACTCTTTATTTGTGGGCCTTGATTTTTATCAGTGGAAGTATAAGTCTTCCCAAATTTAGTGGCCCTTCCAACATTCTAATGGAAGGTGCTCTGCCTGTAAATGAAAGTCCACTAACACATCATGCTTAGGTAATATATTTGTGCCAGCGTGCTCCAAAATGCACCCTCAGCTATATACCATACCCTTACCACTCTCCTGCTGAATGAGCATGACTTATTTGCTATGCTTGTTCTTTATGTGATTTCTGGATTGTCCACAATCTCTATGACTTCAGTGGCATAACATTGATGGCAGCACCCCATCTCTGAAATTTGTTCCAGCACCACTGTCCGGCAACTATTCTATTCACTGTAATCACTCTACACATCCACTTCTATGTAATCCCTGAAACATACTGAAAAAGGCATGGTAGGATTCTTCACAGATTTGATTGCACAAATGCATAGAAATACATTTTTTGTACCACTGAAATTCTATAAGACACACTGCAGTAGATCTCAGAGTGCTGCAAAGGGGAAATTCCACCACCAAATGTGTGTTTTCTTCAAAATCACCATGTCAGAACAGTGCCACAAGTGGCAATGTAGAAGAATGTAACCTTATATATGAAAGGTCAATTCATATTTATTTTCAGCAACTAAATGTCTTGCCACTGTCCTAGAATACAATAACGACATTAAGTTGGCCTATTAGACTCCGCAATTATGATCTTCACTATTGATAGAAAGATGATTAAAAATAACAAATCGGATGACCTGAAAGACCTTCTGTGCTCACCTGATACTAGGCCCGAGTGAAATTTCAATTACACTGGAGTAATGATAATCATTTTGGTAATCCTGACTTACACTTTGACAGAGAATTACTGATAATAACACAATTACGCCCACTCATGTAATTCAGAGTGATTTGGGGAGTAAAATCCAAGAAAACATTTAGTGAGCTTGTGTGGCTGTTCATGCTGGTGAATATGTTCTGTTGCATTTAGTGCTGTTTTCTTAAGATAACATTGTTAGAAATGGAGTTCTCTAGTTGTCAATGGCTTGCACCTTTGTCCAAGTATGGTCCCTTGCTTCTAGTGAAGGTAAGCGAGTTACGCCCTTGGACCAACCCTGCTCATCCCCTGGGTAGATTGGAATGAACAGACAGGCTTATCGCAGAGGCAGTATGTAAAGCATATGTGCACACATACAGTAACACAGTGAAAACACTACAAATTAACACCACACCTGTTTATAAATATAGGTAATCTTTATCTAAACAAAACAAGACCAAAACAACAACAATCCACCAGGCATATAACAAGATATCATCAAAAATAGGTTATTCACAAAAATAAGGCTTGTAGCAACAAATACCTCCACCTGGGGCTATCACGACATTATGACAGATGAAAAATACAAAAGGACGGCACAGGCCGCGAGGTGCACAGCCTCAGGCCAGAACTCACAGGAACCCCAAAGAATAGTACCTTGGCAAATGGGAAAACAAAGACGGTGCAGTGTCGGGAGCTGATACCTCGTTGCGGTCGGGCAGTGTTGGTTCCTTACGACCATAGGGGACGTGAGATGCTGGTTCTTTACTGCAATGCAGGAGAGGTAAGGCATCCGTTCCTTACTGTTACCGAGGAGGTGACATCACAATGGCAGCGAGGCAGCGTGTCCTTACGACACAGTGGGGACAATGGATTTGGGAGGTAATCCACATCAGGTATCGGCTCCGTGATGATGAAGCACTAGCGTCGGTGAGGTCAGGGCAGCGGTGCTAGTCAGGGTGGTGCATCGTGAGCATCACGAGCGGAGCCCTCGGCTCTGGTGTTGGCCTCAGCGATGGCATCAAAGTCGATACGGTGCGGTGGTGGCAGGCTTCAGGGCTGCGGTGCAAGTCGGGGTAGTGCGTTGTGCACTTCACAAGCTGTGCCCATGGCTTCGTTGCAGGTCACGGCATCAGTCGCCGACGTCTGTGTTTCTTTTTCCCTCTGTGGCAGCAGTACTTGCAGTTCCAAGTGCCTGAGGACAGAGCAAACTAACTCTTTGTATCCCTGATACTTCAGAACAGGAGGCAAGCTCTACACCAAGCCCTTCGACTTTTTCTTCAAGCAGGATACACTGCACGGTTTAGTATTTCTCCCCTCCTTGGCAGAAGTAGCCACTGCAGGCCAACCCAGCAAAGCATCCACACAGCAATGGTGCAGTACTCCTCCTTACATCTTCTCCAGCTCTTCCCCTTGGCAGAGGTTCCGCTTGAATCCAGAGGTATTCGAAAGTGCTGGGGTCTGGGCGTCAATATTTCTACCACAATTTCCTTTGTTCTCTTGTGTCAAAATGTCTGTCAGCACATTCCAAACCAGTTCTATCCTCTCTGGTCCAGCTTCTTGGCAGGAGGTGGAGACAACATTGTGCACAGGATACAGGGCCTATTCAGATGGGTTGCATGGCATTACAACGTGGGCTTTAAACACGCGTGCCATTACAACGCTGTTTTTATAATGCAAGTCGTGACAACGATTTGCGCTGTAAGCGCTGGATAGTGGAATAGTTACATTTTCTATTCCAACTCCAGCCCACGTCACAGTAGGAAAGGTGTTGAAATAGAAAATTAAACTATTCCCTATCAAACAGCACCCTCCAGCGCAAGTCATTGTGACGACTTGCGTTGTAGTAGCAGTGTTGTAATGGTAGCGCGTGTTAATACCCGCGTTGTAAAGGCTGTTCCCCTTCAGGTGCAAGGAAAACTCCTCCCACTACTCTAAATGCCGCCCAGGTCTATTCAGCTCAGCTCTGAGTCATCCAGGAAAGGCAGGGCAGACCTTAACCCCCCCCCCCCCACCCAGTGGCAGTCTACAGTGAATGCAAATTCCCAGCTCCTGTCACTACAAAATCAGACAGTCAATACACAACGCAGCAGAGGCACATAGGATTGCTAAGCAAGACAGGGGCTGGAGAGGGGCAGTGGCTCCAGAAGTCTGATGAGTCAGGGCTGAGCTGAATAGGCCTGCTCTGCATTTGGAGTAGTGGGAGGAGTAGCACCTTCACCTAAACAGGGCTGTGCCTGCCTTCCACAATGATGGCTCCGATCCCCTGAGGTGTGTCTGGAGCCAGGGCTCTCACTGACAATGGAGGTTGTTGTGCACTTGCAAAGTGCCCCACATAACTGGTTGTAGCTGGGTACAGACACTCTCTGCCTTCAGAGAACAAAGGCTTTTTGAGTATAAAAAGAGGGGCCTAAAACCCCAGACTTTTAGATCACTTCTGGGAAATCAAGAGGAACCTTTGCCAAGAAGAAGAGTCGGATACGCTGAGCAGGAATACTGCCCCGTGCTATTTGCTGTCTGGGGGTGGCCTGCAGGGGCTGCATGTGCCAAGGAAAGGAGGAAAATGACTTTGCTGTTGGCTTTGTGACTTGCTTGAAGAAAAGATCTCCAAGGGCTTGAAACTGAACTTGTCCCCTGTTCTGACGTCTCAGGGGCACAAAGACTTCACCACCAGCTCCCCTGAATGTCTTTGCTGTGAATTCCAACCTGCATAGAGGTTCCGGCTGCTGTTTAGGTCCTCTAGAGACTGTTTGTCGCTAAGAGCTGGAAAATCGATGCAACATTGAAGAAGCGTGTCGCATCCGCACCAGTTTTCCGACGCATCATTAAGAAACCATTGCAGCGCCTGCTGCGACCCCAAAAAATCCCCGCATGACGCATCGGGTGCAACGATCCCTAAAGTCCGAGATCACCCCACCGATGCCGATGCAAGCCTGCTCTGCGGCTGCACAAAACCACGCATCGTACCAGATTGAGGCATTGCATCAAGGAGCCAAGACTGTTGCATCGTTGAGGCCCGCATCAACTCCTCAATCAGTAAGAAAACAACGCATCACCTCCTCTCCGGTAAGGAAGCAATGCATCAACTCCCCTGCGCTGCAGCAATGAACCAACCTCTCCCGGGGCAAGAAATCAATGCATCACCTTCCCTGTGTGTAAGGAACCGATGCATCACCTTCCCTGCGGTCATTTTGTTTGTTTTACGTGATGCATCTAGGGTACTTTTGAGAAAAGTGTTGCATTTACAACTTGCATTGAGCAGAACTATTTCTACCATTTGAAAGCCTTATTTGTAATACTGTATTGTGGATTTTTGTTGTTTGGTAATGTTTTGGTTTAGATAAAGATTACTTATTTTGCTAAACTGGTGTGGTGTCCATTTGTAGTGTTTTCACTGTATTACTATATGTGTTCACAAATGCTTTACACACTGCCTCTGAGAAAATTGTGTCTGCTTGTGCCAAGCTACCAAGGGGGTGAGCAAGGATTATTTTAGAAGTGTATCCCCCTTACCCTGACTACAAGCAAAGGTCCATATTTGGACAAAAGTACCTACCTCTGCCAACTAGAGACCCCCATTTCTAACAACCCGAAATATGCTCGACCTCTGGAACCCCTCCTTTGGCCCAATGAGATGCCCCCCCTACAATGTCAATAAAAAGCCTCTGCTTTATCATCGATGAGGACCTATCTCTAAAGCAGCAAATTGGTGCAATAACTTCCTTTACTTTCTTCCAACTTCGTCGGGTTAAGAAAATTAAGAAATGTCTTACCACTGATGCCTCGGTCCAAGACATAATGGCCTTAGTCATGTCAAGAATTGATTATGCCAAATTCCCTCTATTTTAGCCTCCCTAAATACCTTGGGGCAGATTTACAAGCAGCTTGCGGCACTTTCCCGTCACTTTTAACATGAGAAAAGTGACGCAAAAGTGGTGGAAAGGGGCTCGTAAATCTGCCCCCTTATGTATAGACGTCAGTTGATTCAAAACCAGACAGCTCGACTGATTTACCAACTTCCCAAATATTGTCACATCTCTCACGTAACAAAAGATCTTCTTTGCTCCCAGTCACACAGAGATCCATGTGCAAAGTATGTTATACTATTTTCAAGGCCTTGCACACCGATAGTCCAGCCTTCATCAAATCTCAATCATTAAATATCCCTCTACTAGAGATCTGATATCCACTCATCTACACTATCTAGCCATTCCTCAACTTAAGAGTAATAGGACAGGTGGTGTCAGGTTCTCAGTCACTGCTCCCCGATCTTGGAACCGGTTGCCTCTGGAACTTAGGACCATCTCCAATTATGCAAAATTCAGGCAACTGTTGAAGACCTCGCCTATCAATAAATATCTTGAGCCATGTTGAATCAGTTACTTATCTCCAAGAGACCGTCTAGTGAAAGTGCGCTCTATAAACTGCAGTAACATAACATAACATGCAACTCATAATTAGGGCATTAGCTTAACCAGCTTGGAAGGGTGTCCTTACTCCTTGCAGCAGTACTATGCATATCTATATTCATTTTCCAGCTCTCTTTCCTGTAAAGACCATGACTCCGTAGGACCACTCAGAGCCACCTCACAGGTTAGATTGTAGCTTCCAGACAACCCTTATAAGTGTAGAGATTACACTGCACAATCTCTGCATTTAAAACGTCACTTTACCCTGGTTCCCACACCCATTCACCTTTCGAAGAGAACATATAGTGTCCCTGTGCAGATGATTCCCCTCTGCGCCCGGTACACACTGACTACTTTGTCTCCGATCATTGTACTTACCACAGCAAGTAGGGATGACTATGCTGACTCTCTTGTACCGATGACCTAACAGTCCACTTTTACCACAGACAATCATTGTTGCTGGTGCACCCTCTGGGGACACACAACACTGCTCCAAAGACTCCCACTGGTGCTACATATCAACCGTTGAACATAATTTCCCTGAATGAGAATGGTCTTTACAACTTTGTGAAAAGAAACAAGGTGCCATGCTACCTTGATTAAAAAAAGCACAAACATAGCTGTTCTTCACGAGGCGCATTTATGGAAAATTAAAACTTGAAAAAAATCTGACTGAGCACAGTGATGTGAAGGAGTCACATAGTATATTCACAGGGTTCAACTTCTAGTGTAGACATCTGTTGCAAAAAAAATGTGGAGTAGCCATCCTTATCCGTAAATTGCCACTTTTTTGAGTACTCACTAATAGGTAGAACCAAAGAGTCAAAAGGATGCTACACTTTGATAAAATTGTGAACACTTGAAATAGCATACCTAATATTTACAAGAAGTTCTTATTCTCCAAAATAATTACGTGGTTTGCAGAACTTGGCTTAACTATATGTGGGAGGCAGATCCTGGATCTTAACCCCTAACCCTGTTTGGATAGGTCTAGCTCAAATCACAGATGCAATGGCAATGATAAAGCTGTGTTATATGACTTAATGAAAGACCACAATTTACGTAATAAAGGAAACTTTTGCAGTTGAGTGATAGAAACAGCCTTTCTTGTCCTTTGCCCAGGCTCGTCCTCCCAGGCCAATTATTTCCTGACTCAATGTTCTTTACTCCCATATCTATCCAAGTGTGATATTCTAGAGACAGGGAGTTACTGATCACTCACCAATCCACATAGGTTTGATTCTTGGACACATTACGCTCTCAACTTCTCAATAGTATAAATAGCCCGCTACATTCAGTACCGCCCAAGAAAACAATACCCTTCGGTTGCATCTACAGGGTTATATAGACGTAAATTGAAGACCCTGCTGCTTTGGCACCAATGCTGTGGGTGGTGGTTAACAAAAACAACAGGTGATGGACCGAATGAGGATCAATGTCACACATTCAACCCAGTCAAAAGATCTGGGTCCTAATCCATCGTTTTTTTGCACTCCACACCACCCTGGGTTAGACAATGGCGATATGCAAATCAGCTCTGACCCTGTGCCCCATGGGAACAGTCCAGTCCGAACTACAAAAGCCATGTCCTTCCCAGAACGGAATCAAGCATCCGAGGACCGGACCGGTTTCGAGGTAACACCTCTCATCAGCCCGGCTAGCTTGACTCCAGTGGTGTGGTGTGCCTGGGACCCACGTCTGGGCATCCCCAGTACACTTATAGCGAGTTTGCAAAAACAACAGGTGATGGACCGAATGAGGATCAATGTCACACATTCAACCCAGTCAAAAGATCTGGGTCCTAATCCATCGTTTTTTTGCACTCCACACCACCCTGGGTTAGACAATGGCGATATGCAAATCAGCTCTGACCCTGTGCCCCATGGGAACAGTCCAGTCCGAACTACAAAAGCCATGTCCTTCCCAGAACGGAATCAAGCATCCGAGGACCGGACCGGTTTCGAGGTAACACCTCTCATCAGCCCGGCTAGCTTGACTCCAGTGGTGTGGAGTGCCTGGGACCCACGTCTGGGCATCCCCAGTACACTTATAGCGAGTTTGCAAAAACAACAGGTGATGGACCGAATGAGGATCAATGTCACACATTCAACCCAGTCAAAAGATCTGGGTCCTAATCCATCGTTTTTTTGCACTCCACACCACCCTGGGTTAGACAATGGCGATATGCAAATCAGCTCTGACCCTGTGCCCCATGGGAACAGTCCAGTCCGAACTACAAAAGCCATGTCCTTCCCAGAACGGAATCAAGCATCCGAGGACCGGACCGGTTTCGAGGTAACACCTCTCATCAGCCCGGCTAGCTTGACTCCAGTGGTGTGGAGTGCCTGGGACCCACGTCTGGGCATCCCCAGTACACTTATAGCGAGTTTGCAAAAACAACAGGTGATTGACCGAATGAGGATCAATGTCACACATTCAACCCAGTCAAAAGATCTGGGTCCTAATCCATCGTTTTTTTGCACTCCACACCACCCTGGGTTAGACAATGGCGATATGCAAATCAGCTCTGACCCTGTGCCCCATGGGAACAGTCCAGTCCGAACTACAAAAGCCATGTCCTTCCCAGAACGGAATCAAGCATCCGAGGACCGGACCGGTTTCGAGGTAACACCTCTCATCAGCCCGGCTAGCTTGACTCCAGTGGTGTGGAGTGCCTGGGACCCACGTCTGGGCATCCCCAGTACACTTATAGCGAGTTTGCAAAAACAACAGGTGATGGACCGAATGAGGATCAATGTCACACATTCAACCCAGTCAAAAGATCTGGGTCCTAATCCATCATTTTTTTGCACTCCACACCACCCTGGGTTAGACAATGGCGATATGCAAATCAGCTCTGACCCTGTGCCCCATGGGAACAGTCCAGTCCGAACTACAAAAGCCATGTCCTTCCCAGAACGGAATCAAGCATCCGAGGACCGGACCGGTTTCGAGGTAACACCTCTCATCAGCCCGGCTAGCTTGACTCCAGTGGTGTGGAGTGCCTGGGACCCACGTCTGGGCATCCCCAGTACACTTATAGCGAGTTTGCAAAAACAACAGGTGATGGACCGAATGAGGATCAATGTCACACATTCAACCCAGTCAAAAGATCTGGGTCCTAATCCATCGTTTTTTTGCACTCCACACCACCCTGGGTTAGACAATGGCGATATGCAAATCAGCTCTGACCCTGTGCCCCATGGGAACAGTCCAGTCCGAACTACAAAAGCCATGTCCTTCCCAGAACGGAATCAAGCATCCGAGGACCGGACCGGTTTCGAGGTAACACCTCTCATCAGCCCGGCTAGCTTGACTCCAGTGGTGTGGAGTGCCTGGGACCCACGTCTGGGCATCCCCAGTACACTTATAGCGAGTTTGCAAAAACAACAGGTGATGGACCGAATGAGGATCAATGTCACACATTCAACCCAGTCAAAAGATATGGGTCCTAATCCATCGTTTTTTTGCACTCCAAACCACCCTGGGTTAGACAATGGCGATATGCAAATCAGCTCTGACCCTGTGCCCCATGGGAACAGTCCAGTCCGAACTACAAAAGCCATGTCCTTCCCAGAACGGAATCAAGCATCCGAGGACCGGACCAGTTTCGAGGTAACACCTCTCATCAGCCCGGCTAGCTTGACTCCAGTGGTGTGGAGTGCCTGGGACCCACGTCTGGGCATCCCCAGTACACTTATAGCAAGTTTGCAAAAACAACAGGTGATGGACCGAATGAGGATCAATGTCACACATTCAACCCAGTCAAAAGATCTGGGTCCTAATCCATCGTTTTTTTGCACTCCACACCACCCTGGGTTAGACAATGGCGATATGCAAATCAGCTCTGACCCTGTGCCCCATGGGAACAGTCCAGTCCGAACTACAAAAGCCATGTCCTTCCCAGAACGGAATCAAGCATCCGAGGACCGGACCGGTTTCGAGGTAACACCTCTCATCAGCCCGGCTAGCTTGACTCCAGTGGTGTGGAGTGCCTGGGACCCACGTCTGGGCATCCCCAGTACACTTATAGCGAGTTTGCAAAAACAACAGGTGATGGACCGAATGAGGATCAATGTCACACATTCAACCCAGTCAAAAGATCTGGGTCCTAATCCATCGTTTTTTTGCACTCCACACCACCCTGGGTTAGACAATGGCGATATGCAAATCAGCTCTGACCCTGTGCCCCATGGGAACAGTCCAGTCCGAACTACAAAAGCCATGTCCTTCCCAGAACGGAATCAAGCATCCGAGGACCGGACCGGTTTCGAGGTAACACCTCTCATCAGCCCGGCTAGCTTGACTCCAGTGGTGTGGAGTGCCTGGGACCCACGTCTGGGCATCCCCAGTACACTTATAGCGAGTTTGCAAAAACAACAGGTGATGGACCGAATGAGGATCAATGTCACACATTCAACCCAGTCAAAAGATCTGCGTCCTAATCCATCGTTTTTTTGCACTCCACACCACCCTGGGTTAGACAATGGCGATATGCAAATCAGCTCTGACCCTGTGCCCCATGGGAACAGTCCAGTCCGAACTACAAAAGCCATGTCCTTCCCAGAACGGAATCAAGCATCCGAGGACCGGACCGGTTTCGAGGTAACACCTCTCATCAGCCCGGCTAGCTTGACTCCAGTGGTGTGGAGTGCCTGGGACCCACGTCTGGGCATCCCCAGTACACTTATAGCGAGTTTGCAAAAACAACAGGTGATGGACCGAATGAGGATCAATGTCACACATTCAACCCAGTCAAAAGATCTGGGTCCTAATCCATCGTTTTTTTGCACTCCACACCACCCTGGGTTAGACAATGGCGATATGCAAATCAGCTCTGACCCTGTGCCCCATGGGAACAGTCCAGTCCGAACTACAAAAGCCATGTCCTTCCCAGAACGGAATCAAGCATCCGAGGACCGGACCGGTTTCGAGGTAACACCTCTTATCAGCCCGGCTAGCTTGACTCCAGTGGTGTGGAGTGCCTGGGACCCACGTCTGGGCATCCCCAGTACACTTATAGCGAGTTTGCAAAAACAACAGGTGATGGACCGAATGAGGATCAATGTCACACATTCAACCCAGTCAAAAGATCTGGGTCCTAATCCATCGTTTTTTTGCACTCCACACCACCCTGGGTTAGACAATGGCGATATGCAAATCAGCTCTGACCCTGTGCCCCATGGGAACAGTCCAGTCCGAACTACAAAAGCCATGTCCTTCCCAGAACCAGTGGGTGGTGGTTAAGGCAGCTTGAAGAAGGCAGTTCACCTATAGCCAGGCATATTTCAGACTATTTTACATTTGGTGAGAAGTCGGGATAAGAGACTTGATGGTTCAGTACAAAGCAGACCCTTCTCCCAAAATGAGAGACAAGCTGGAAGCTGTAAAGCCATCTTTTAACTCTTTCTCGTATCAAAAATCAGAGCTAGACCTGGTTAAACTAAAGTGGAGGCACCTCATTGAGGAGAGAAGTCAGGCAGGTTGCTAGTGGCACACTTACAATAAAGGGAGGCCCAAAAATCAACAGCTGAGGCATGCGACAGCTAGATCTAGCTGTTCACCTACCTTGTAGATATCACCAGTCCTAGTCTTCCTAATATGAGAATCTTCATGGTTCTAGCAACACTGATGCAGGAGGGTAGGGCACTCCTAGAAGCTGAAATCCCTATGAATTGAATTGCTGCTGCAGTTTCCGACATCCCAAACAATAGATCTGTGGGTGATTATGGTTTTCTGTGTAAAATATGTAAACTCATTGTTACATGCATTAATGAAGAGACAAAATCTTTTGGGAATCAAAGTCCGTTTTGCTAAAAAAAAAAGCTAATGCCCTAAAACAGGAAATACTCATTCCAATATTCCAGCTTCCACCTTACTTCTTCGATTGAAATGTTAAGATGTTAAAATCCTAGCTAAGATTCTGGCCAATAGTTTGCCTTCTGTGATATCGTCCATATTCCACTCATTACAGGGGTACTTTGTGGCACTATTTCCTTCAGGGAGCCTCAGGCTGCCACAACCACCTTTGCTGTCTGTGACAGCTTTCTCTCCAACCCAAATTACAACCATTGAGATGCATTTCAGGGGTGTCCAATGATGCAGTTTCTTTTGCTTCTAGCACTCGGGGCACGTAGTGGGCACCGGGCATTTCCACGATTGGCAACTAGGGTGGGGACCGGTTTTAAACCCCTGGGGTCCGTTTTTGTTACCAGGGGGGCGATATTGCAGCATAGATGCAATATCGGCCCCTTGCAACAAAAGCACAAAAGCAGCACAAACCTTTCCCACTGCCCCCTCCCCCGAGCTCTTTGCCAGCGCCGGCTTTGGTTCCCAGTCCAGCTCTGTTAGCACTCCAGCCTCTGTCACAAGCCATTTGACCACTGAGAAGTGTAAGGTTTCATGGGTCAGAAAGTGTCCTTTCACATCCAACATATTTATAAAGGCACCTGACAAGGATACTAGCTGAGAACACAGGTGCCTTTGGGGCTGTTGTAAAGACTCTTATTTTGAGCGCGACCTATTCCCTTCAGGCTGGGTGTGGTGATACTACGATTACTGCACAAACTGTGGAAATCACAGAGATATAACTCGCTAAATGAATCCCACTTCAGGCGCCGTGTAAAATAGTAATATATTGCCTCAGATGGGCTAGTTATGATCTGTCGTGGTAAGTCTGTCTTTCAAAATGGTGTGGCTTACCAAATAATCTAGAAGGCCAAACCTTATGGCCATCTGGATTCATGAAATTATATAACAAAGGCTTTTGAAGAATGTAAAGCAATGCCAAAAAGGAGGTGATGTAGGTGAAGCACTCAAATAAAACAGCAAAAAGTAAAAGTGTGAATGTGCTTCTGTCCTGTAACAGGATTGTATTAAGGGAATGTGTACTGCCAGTGCTTTAAATAGGGAAAAATAAGGGCTGGTACTCATTAAATTGAGCTAGGGGCGTGGCTAATAGGGGGGTTAGAGGCGGAGTGATACATGATAGAAAAACACATCTATTAAGTATTTGTTTGGCCTTGCATTGCCCTAAATAGTGGTCTCAAACTTTCTATATGTGCAGATTAACAGCTAAAACCCTGAATGAGCCAAGCCATCAACAGTACTTCTAGCACTTTTAGGCCAATAATCAATGTGCTCTAGGAGGAGAGAGACTCTGCCACTTACACAGGTTGCGGGACAGAACAAAACATGTGTGAAGTGGATCAACCTAAACAAAACGTGTTAACTTGTTACACAAAATAAAGGCTAAACATCATACGTTCATGTTGTCTTGTTTATTTAATATTTGCAGCTTCTTAATATCATAATATTTCTAATGTTCCTACTTGCACACACGCACAAACAAGCATTACATGCATTTCTTTTCAGATACCTCCTGATTCTGTTCTTCTCAAACATACACTCACTGTTTTCACATCTCTAATCTTGAGACCCCTCCCGCACTCACTTCACTCCCATTTGTAGCTAATTCTGTCCAACTCCTTAACCCCAATTGTATCCTATCATCTCTCTGCCATCACTCCTTCTATTTCTAATCACTGTCTCTGCGCCTCTCTACCTCTTTCCATAGCGGTCTGGATCTCTTCCTTAACTCTATCTACGCTCACCCCTTCTGCCTCTCTATCTTTTCCTACTTTAAACTCTCTGCTCCTTCCCCCTAACTCTACACCCCCATTTTCCCTCCTTTCCCCACAGCAGGAGGCCCCACACCAGAGAGCTTGCAGTGGCAGAAAGTGAGCACTGCAGGACCCCAAGCACGTGCATAGTCCAGCAGTGTAGAGGTCAAGGGAATAACAATACTGGCCTACAATGGGAACCAGGGAAGATGCTTAGGCCTTCTTCACCACCATCATGGACTCAATGTCCCAGCAGGCAGGCGGGGTGGGGGTGGATTTGCAGAGGTAAGTGAGTCTGGTGAAAGAAAGTCAGACCCTAGTGGGAGGCCATGGGGTGAAAATGGCCCTTTGTACCTCGGGTCCTCCACTGACATCAATGCCTGGCAGGGGGTGGTGAGGACAAAGAGTTTCCATCTGGGTAGGAAGGGAGCAGAGGCCCTCTTGCCCCTATGGCAGACCTCCAATAGGCCTTTCTGGACCCACCGGGCGGCTTGCCACAGCTTCATAATACAGATAGACTGCCAATATGCTGACAAAAAAACAGCACTCAGCTGGCCCTCACGCACCAGTCCAGTGGGCACCTTATCAGATTGACCCTGAGAACTGGTACTCTCCTTGACAGTGGAGA
Organism: Lissotriton vulgaris; assembly: GCF_964263255.1. Classification (NCBI taxonomy): domain Eukaryota; kingdom Metazoa; phylum Chordata; class Amphibia; order Caudata; family Salamandridae; genus Lissotriton; species Lissotriton vulgaris. The sequence continues at coordinate 501,773,696 of NC_141685.1, forward strand.
TGTGCCAGTACTCGGACTGGTAAATTTAAAAAGTGCCGGTGATCCGGCAGCGCACCAACAACAGGTACTCCATTACCATATACTCACCTGGGCCCATAAACTCACACACACTTAGTTGAGTAAACCGCTGGAGTCAAAGTTTTATAATTTTTGTTCACAGTTTCAAGATTAGTTATTCAATATTCCTGACTAATCTTTCACTGATCAAAAAGTTCTTTCCTCTGGTCGATGGAACATTAGTTGAACTAGTTTCGGTGAAATTACATAAGCTAACTTATTCTTTATTTAAGGTAAATGACCACAGACTCAAGGAAAGTTTTTTTTAATCTTTATCTAAATGAATCTCATGTGAACCAGCTCAAATACACAGTGCAGTCACCATTACTCTTAGGAGAGAAAGTTCAATTAGACACATACTTTAGATTCACGCAATGATCAAAGGTTAGAAAGGAGAGGACAGGGAGAAAAGAACATCTACAAATGCACAAAGTTATATTTACCAAGAATGGTGTGAAGTCGGGGTTGTGGACAGCTGGGTACTTTCCTACATCAATGTTGGGACTGCCCGACTTCCAGAGATACTGGGGAAGAGTTATCTCCGCCATATCCCACTTATGCCATACCTCAATAGCTCTCACCCCACGCCTCTGCCTTTTGAATGTTTGGGAGGCTACTGATCTAAACAGGTATGAGCCTCTCTGGGTCACACTGGGTTGTATGGTCACCAAGTGCAACATCGCTAGAACCTGGAAGGGGAGAGTTGCTCTTAAATATGCGGAATGAGCATCAGACATGGACTGGTGCATGCAGGCAGAAAAGGCGGTGTACGAAAGTAGAGGTATCCTGGGTAAATGGACCAAGGTGTGCGCCCCATGGAATAAAAGTAGAGGCTTTATTTGTACTCCATTTTCAGAGTTGAATGATGCTGTTGATGATGATTTTTACACCATAGGCTGGCTGTCGCAGGTGTTGTGGACATTATTTTTTCCTTTGTACCAATTTATTGAATGGTTTCATTTATGTTTTCTGTAGTCCTTTGGTATTGTATTTTGTCTCGTAACTTCACCATTATTATGTTTCTTTGTATTATTTTATTTTCAATAATCAGAATTTAGAAAGAAAGAATGGTGTGAAGACCAACCCCCTGGCCAAAGGGCTGGTAAGGGTCCCCTGTGATAGATCAGCAACAAAAGCTTCAAGAACGGAATCAGGACAGGATAGATGACCTCTCTAGATTACGGACGTATGCATCGCACCCCTCTCTGACACTCTCTTCCTCCTTGAGATTCTTCTGTGATCTTTTTTCTAATCCTAATTAATTTAGGATATTAGGCTTTGCATTTGATTCTTCATTAGCATCTCACAGCATTTCTCCCAGCAACAGCACCTCCCGCAGCAACAGCATCACGAATATTGCTAACTAACTAACTAAAGCTATGTCAATTATACCTTTCGTTCTTCATGTACCACCCATCAATGTTTCAATATCGTATAAATACTAACTCTGATTGGTCAGGCAAGGGGGAAGATCATCAAACCATGCTTATATGTCACTATATTCTGTTAGACTATTGTTCAAAACCCATCCCCTTAGGTTTTATTCATAATCTTTATTTCCCATCCGCATTCACATTTCTTCTGCAACATTTGTAATAATCCAACATGTCGATCCTTTCAGCTTGAACTTTTCACCTCTTGTTCTCAGCCAAAGTCATCCTGGGACCTTGGCTTTGGTTCAGGTCAGTGTCATATTCCCTGGCTCACTTTCAGTAGATAAGCGCATTGATATAATACAGTCATATTGCTCAGCTTACTTCAGTTATGCACGAGAGGCCCAAATGTGCTCTAGTGATAAAGTCAGAAAGACAGATGTTACTTTAAAAAATAAATGGTTTCACTGTATACCACCCACTTCTACTCTATTCCCCTGTATTTATTAATATTTTCCCCACGTTAGCATTAGTAAAATCACTCAATTTAGTTTCAAGCAAGCAGATGCAAAACACTCGAGTCTTCAAGACTCCATATTAGTATCTTCTGTTCATGCGCAAGAATTTCCCTCCAAGCGACATCTTGTCATGCTACGTAGATGCAGTTGACGCATGCGCAATAAAGATTTTCCCATTTAAAACAGTTTTAGTCATTCGTTCGAGTTGTTAACTTTAGTAAACACATATGCAAGCTTCACTAACCTGTGTGTTGGTGTGGTGCACATTAGGTTTACACAAAACAGCTTTTAATACTTGTTATTGATTTAAAGGAGCAGATTGCTTTTGAGCAAGTCTCTTTTCTATGAGTCTTTGCTCCATTAATGCCCTCTCGAGCATCACAAAATTACCCATGCCAATCAGATGCCAACTTTAGCATATCTCAGTTTATTTTCCTTCTTTTTCATTCTTAATTGCATTTTTGTTTTCTAAATCTTTCATCTTTTTATATAACTTTCCTTTCATTTCCTCCATTTGGATTTCCTCATATTTTCTTTTCTTTCCCTTACTATTCACTTCATATCTTCCCTTTCTTTTGTTTCTACAGTATGTGCACCATATCATTATTTTTAAAACTATTATTGTTATACCACCTAATGGAAGAACTTTTTGACCTAAAACACTTCTGAATCAGAAAACCATGTCCCTATTGAAGAAATTCTCTTTATTAGTATTTTCCATACACTGTCAACCTCCAGTGGTTTCAAGTCTTCTTGAAGTTTTGTAATATTCTTTATATACCCTTTAGTTTCCTTACTTTTGTCAGGAATGTATGTGCAACAATGTAGAACTTTCATCATTCTACAGACTCTCCCCTCTTTTACCAATAAAATAGCAAGAGCAAGTCCGTTTTGTAAAACCATAGTCCTAATTGCAACCATTTCTGTACTTATCATCATGAAAACGCCAGCAGTATCAGTCAAGAGACGATCAACTACTGTTGACAATTTACAAATTCTATGCAAATTCAAAATCACTCCCTGTTGGACTTGGCCCTTTTTGCAGGGTCATCCCTGAGCTTTTTGCCTTCCTCCTATATTTTTTCTGACCTGTTGTTGGCTATTTTATGACTCTGGGCACTTTAACACTTCTGATCAGTGCTAAAGTGCATATGCTCTCCCTATTGTAAATTAATGTATGTATTAATTGGTGATTCCATGATTGACTATTTGGTTTACTTGTCAGACCCTAGTACAGTGCACTGAGTGTGCCCAGGGCGTGTAAATCCAAATGCTGCTGGTGGGCTTGCAGCACTGGTTGTGCCACCCACAGAAGCGGCCTTTTAAAATGTGTCTAAAGTCTGCCATTGCAGAGCCTGCGTGCAGTCTGGTGCTGTCATGCTGACTGAGCAAGTGCACCCACTTGCCATCCCTGAACCTTCCCTTGTCTTTATATCAGACACCCCTTTGGTAGGCCCAAGGGCAGTGTGCATTGTAAGTATAAGGTAGGACAAGCCCTGATGTGTGTGGCATGTCCTAATAGTGAATTACAGCCATTTACGGATATTTGAGTCTGACCCTAAAAAAGACTGTAAACACCGCGACCAATGTCGGAAATGGAGAAATTTCTCTCAAGAAACTTTTAATAAAAAACTTGAATTTGGAGGACCGCTAGGAGGCATAGATTGTGAAACCGCATACAGTAGGCTACAGGATCGTATTCTAACTGCCTTAGAAAGCACTGCCCCTATTCGCACCATGAAAAAATCTAATAATAGGAAGAAGACCTCCCCGTGGTTCACTCCTGAACTACAGGTTGCTAAATCCACCTGTAAAAAATTAGAACGGGAATGGCGCCTAAACTTCTGCCCGACAGTCAAAACTCAATACAAAAAAGCTCAAAAGGAATACAACATTAAAATACGCACCACCAAAGCCTTATATTATAAAACTCGCATTGGGGAAGCTGAGAACTCCTCTAAGGAGCTATTTAAAATCTTCAAGGAAATCTCTGTGCTAACCAATGACAATACGTCCCATACGGACTCTGTGGAAACTTGTAATAAAATCGCCAAATACTTTTCTGGAAAGATAAAATACATCTATGCCACCTTCTCTGGTAACTTGACATCTGGTCATGATTTTATAGAAAGTGAAGGAGCTAGTTCCACAGAGTTATGCTTACACTGTTTTTCGGTCCCCTCTCCAGAAACACTTATTAGCATATGTAAAAGCATCAAGTCGGGTTCCCCCCGTGTCCAGCTCCTCCAAAGGTACTAGGAGCGAGCTTAACAGTACTGGAACCATACTTTAGAAGATGTGCTCCAAGTCTCCTTTGCTTTGGCCAGTCTTCCTGAAGTATGGAAGAAAGCTATTGTTCTCCCAATTAAAAAGAAACCTAATGTGAGCCAAGACATCCTTGAAAATCTACGCCCCATTTCTCTGCTACCTTATCTAGCGAAAGTGGCGGAGAAAATAGCCAATAATCAACTCATGGCCCATCTGGAAACCAACAAACTCCTTCACAGCTCTCAGTCTGGATTTCGGTCTGGTTACTCCACAGAGACAGCCCTTCTGAGAGCGACTGAAACCCTGCGGTCAGGAGCAGATGCGGGTCATACTATGGCTCTTATTATGCTGGACCTCAGTGCCGCGTTTGACACTGTAGCACACTCCATCTTACTACAGTGTCTAAACAAAGCCGGGGTCAACAAGGCAGCACTGGGATGGCTGAAAGCGTTCCTTACTGACCGCAGCTTTCAGGTACAGAGGGGAACCTACCTCTCAGACAGCATAGCCTTAGAACAGGGGGTGCCTCAGGGCTCTGCCCTGCGCCCCACCCTGTTCAACTTATACATGGCTCCTCTGGTAGATGTGGTTCAATCGTACGGTGTTGAATTAGTATCCTACGCCGACGATACCCAACTGCTTATTTCCCTATCCCAAGCGCCCACCACAGCAGCTGCCAACTTCAAAGCCTGTATGCAGGATCTTGCAGGCTGGATGAACCAACACTGCTTGAAGCTAAATGGCTCTAAAACAGAGGTATTAGTGATAGGAGTTAACGATGCAAGCTGGACAAGAGAATGGTGGCTGGCTTGTCTTGGTCCTGTACCTACTCCCTGTATGTAATTTGGGTATATCGGTTGATCCCAAACTCTCGTTTGATGGCCATATTCATAGAGTAGTAGGGAAATGCTTCGGGGTTCTGAAGACCCTCAATCGCACCCTGGACCTTCTACCCTTAGAGGCCAGACGAACCATGACCCAAGCCTTAGTGACTTCCCGTATAGATTACGGCAATGTGCTACTCCTAGGAACCACGGAAAAAAACATAAGGAGACTGCAGGTTCTCCAAAATACAGCAGCACGTCTGGTCCTTAGACTACCCAAAAGAGCAGCCTCCAAACCTACCCTGGCTGCTCTTCACTGGCTACCAATAAAAAAAAGGATTCTTTTCAAAGCGCTCTTAATGTGCTATAGGATCACTTCGCACAAAGCCCCTCCTTATCTGGCGGACCTAGCCATCACCTATGAGCCTAACAGAACACTCCACTCTAGGGGAACTGGCCTACTCAAAATCCCTCGTGTAAAAAAAGCCAGAATGGGAGGCCGCTCCTTTAGAGTGTTAGCGGCTAACAAATGGAACTCTCTTCCTGTGAAAATCAGGCTAGCAGATACTGAAACTAAGTTTAGAAAACTACTAAAGACTTACCTGTACACCCTCTAGTTTCAGGTCCTCAACAACGGCTTCCTCTTTCTCCACAGCGCGGGGACACGCCGGGATGGCGTCGCCATGCGCTCTACAAACCCCTTTATTATTATTATTATTATTATTATTTTTATTTTTCACTATTGCAAGTCTAACTGTTCTCCATAAAGCGATACAAAAGGGGGATGATGGACGGAGCGTTTGAGCAAACCAAACACTCACCCCCAGTCAACTCATCTGGGTTTAATCCATCACCGTTCTTTAGCTCACTCAGCCACCCCAGTTCAGACATGGCTATATGCAAATCAGTCTGACCCTGTGCCTCATGGGAACAGTCCAGCCCGATTTATAATCCTCATCAGCCAGGCTATCTTGAATCCAGTGGCCAAGTGAGCAAGGGACTCACGTCTGAGCATACCCTGCTAACTTAGGGCGAACAAAGCAATACAAAAGGGGATGATGGACGGATGGATGGACTGTCAGAACTGGGGTGGCTGAGTGAGCTAAAGAATGGTGATGGATTAAACCCAGAACTCAAACGCTCCGTCCATCATCCCCTTTTGTATCGAACTGTTCTACATAGGCCAGAATGCGCTGTTAGATTATTACATGTTTATAATCCTAACAGACTCAGAGAACATGGTAGAAATTCAAGTTTAGTACGCCTGGACTCAGAATAATAAAATACATCTTTTATTGAAGTTTATTTGAATATTCTATGTTTGCAAATACCACTTTTAGGAAGGAGGTATTTGCTTGCCTAACCTTTCAAGCTTGCCTCTGCGAGGTTGTGTATTCCTTTGTCTGGAGTTTGAGTGACAGGGCTGGGGGATTCCAGGAGACAGAATGAGACAGCCCAATGGTCAATAGAGAGATCTGCATCTAGATGGGAGGGAGGAGTTGCACCTGGGACCTGAATAGGACTGTGCCAGCCACCACAGTGCTGGCTCCACCTCCTGTGGTACGTTTGATGTCTCTGCCCTGCACACTGAAAGAAGAGAAGGAAGACTGTCAACAAAGTGCTCCAGGGCTGTGCTTGCCTTCCGCAGTGCTGGCTCCACCTCTTGTGGGGCGTCTGATGTTCCTGTCCTGCACTGTGAAAGGAAAGGAGAAGTCTGGTAAACAGAGTGCTTCAGAACTGGTTTGAACTGGGCACAGGACCCTCTCCCCTCAGAGAACAAAGGATTTTGGGGTATAAATATTGGGACCCTGATCCCAAGAAATTAGATCACTTCTGGACTTACAAGATGAAACCTCTGCTGAGGAGAAGGAACCTGAAGAAACTGAGGAGAGACTATCCCCAAGCTGAAGTGCTGCTTGGGGGATTGGCCTGCAGTGGTTGCCTTACTGCCAAAGAGAGGAAAAAGATCTTTGTGGACTTTTCTTTCAAACTTGTGAAAAGATCTCCAAGGGCTTAGAAGAGAGCTTGCCCCCTGCCCTAAGTCCCAGGACCAGTGGACTTCACCAGCCTTTGTGAATTGCTGCTGGAAACGAGTGGGTACAGAGGCAGGGAGCTGTGACCGACTATCACGACCAGCCTGGTGTCCTGTAGGCACTGCATCAAGCAACGTCCGCCTCGAACAATGCAAGCTCTGCACTCACCGACTCCATCCTGACGCCGTCACCGAGCCGTAGCCTGCACTGCGACTGGTAGACACCACGACGTGCAATACCTCGCTACACCGAATCATACTAGTCTGACGGACGCGGCCACTGCTGCTGACTTCGAGTCCTGTGACCACACCGGAGTTGGGCACTGCCTCGCACGCTTCGCAACGCACCACCCGACTCGCACCGCTGTCTGGACTGATCGACGCCAGCTCCCGAACTCCGGCTCGTTCGCCGCACCGCAAGCTGCAAGCACTGCATCGAAGCACCGTCTCGCCCTGCAACGCAAGCCTTGGATCCACCGACTCTGTCAAGGGGCCGCTGCCTGCACCGCATCGAGGGACACCGCGTCTTGCAATGCTTGCTTTCTGCACAGCGACAATCACCAGAACCGGCTCGCACATCCGTGCCGGCTGCCCCAAGTAAAAGGTACTGTAACTGAGTCTGTCGACCATTGAGTGGGCCCGTACCGACAGGGTCTGCTGGATTTGCTAGACTCTGTTTTTTTTCAACAACGCTGTAGCCCGTCCGGGCTACCGACTCACACAGAACCTTGATTTAAGCCTTTTTAACAAGAACTCTGGAAAGCTAATAGTACTGTGGATTCTTTTTGTCGTTCATAGGTCTTGTGGTAACTCTATATAAAATATACATATTTTTGACATAAAACCTTGCGTGGTGTCCATTTGTAGTGTTGTCACTGGGTTACTGTATGTGGTCACAAATGCTTAACTTACAACGCCTCTGAGATAAAACCTTGCTTGTCGTGCCAAGCTACCAAAGGGTGAGCAGGGGTTATTTTAGGAGTGTAATATCCTTATCCTGACTAGAGGAGAGCGTCCCTATTTGTCACAAGTACCTACCTGTACCAACCAGAGACCCACAATTCTAACACTCCCACTGAAGGCATCAATGAACCAAATATGTCATTCACTATTTCTGAAAAACTAGCTCTCTTTCTTCGTGTTAGTTCATTAGTGTTTTCATTGTTTCAAGTGATTCTTTTTACATGATAGATCTTTGGAAATACTATCCCAAAATAGCAGCTTCCACACCACCGTGCAGGCAATTTATAATAAGCATTATTCCCACACACGTAGTAAACCCCAGGAAATACTGGATCAGTTCCCAATTTTAGTCCCCAACCTCCCAAAATTAGGAAGTTTTGTTCACATTCACTGGACCCAATTAATATGTTATTATAATCTGTCTTTAACCTATTGAGGCAGGTTTTCCCTTTATTCTCAAAGTCCAGGGACATCGCCGCATGAGCCTAGCCAGTGGCATAAATTCCCTCTTTACCAGCCCATGGAGGTACATGGGTTTTCTGTTCAGCAGCCTTCTTTTGGAAATCCTGTCTCCTTTCCTCAACTTAATTCAAAAACACTGTCTCTTCTTCACATAATATACATGTTAGATTATTTTTGTGTGCCTTTACTAAATCTATTGATTTCATTGTTAAGAAAAATTCACCCCCAAACCGTGCATCTTGACGACTAGGTTCTGAATTCATATTTTTTTCGAATAGGAAGTTCTGAAAATACTACAGCTAAGTTTGAATAATAATACCAAAGTTTTCCTGTTGCATATGAGGTTCCGTGACCATTTGAACCCGTGTTTTCAACATTGTCGTAAATACATAATTTTGGTATTGGTGAACCGCAAATGATCCATTTAGCATATCCTGGTGTTTTCGCTATGCTACGAGCAAGAGCACTCCTGTTATGAACACATTTCTGATCTACCCATGGCATCCATCTTAGATTACGGCAGCCATTTTGTGTGGTTGCCCTAACATAGTCAATGGACACGCAGTGACCTCTTTCACTTAAGGACACGTAAGCTTTAGCCGGAGATTCACCTTGCTAGTGACACGTGCACCTTAGGACAGAACACGCCATGGCCGCATGACTCGACAGAAGCTGCCTCCTTTGCCTGAGGCCAGTCCTTCTATACTGGTTCTCGTGTTCGTTGGCCTGATCATGATTAGGCGGCCGAAGCTGGTAGCCTTGCCCATTTACGACCCACAAACATCTCTTATCCTGCTTTTCTATCTTCTACACCTGGCTCTGCTCATTTCCTTCTGGGCCTTTATTAGGGGGAGGTAACGAAATTTACGATGAGGCGGTCCGGCTCTTGAATGAAAAGTTGACATGGGATTATGATGGAACAGTGGGAACCCCTCGTTCGTAATGTTTTGACATCAGATATTGTTGACGATTCCTGTGCAACGCCAAATATTTATTGTTTAGGACACAAAGGTTTAGAAATGTACTAGCATGTAAAGAATTTGCCTGAAGCCTAAAATTTAGTATATAAGGAGCAACCCACTTTGTATAAATCGAACAGGCTCCTAGATACTGCCCGTGTGTAGTTTCTGTGACTTCTGTGTCCCTGCAGTAATAAACCTTTGGTCTTTGACGCCACCATCGAGAAGCCCGTGTTTCTGTTTATTTGTGCACCGAGACAGGTAGAACTCCGGGGTCTTCGGGTGTTATCCCTGACACCTCTGGACGGAACCAAAAAGTCCAGAACTCCACATAGAACAAACTTGCTAAAAGGCTACATGATATACCATATGTTAAAGGTAAGCGGTGATATGTGACTCCTTCTGATACTGAATCTGGTAATTTCTTACAAACATAATCACTAATTTCCATTGTATCTACATATTGAAATAACAACTTGGTGAAGACATTTAAAGACGTGTCATTATCTGATACTGTGTGATGAAAATCTATCTCATCTGCTGCTTCTAATTCTACTCTATCTCCTTTTATTGTAGCTATCTTTCCATTAGTAACTGTATTATTCTTTCTATTTGTTTCATCAAATAAGGCCCCGCCACTGTTAACCCCTTGCGTGCTGCTGTCGGCCAACGGCAGCACTACCTCCCTAGTGCTGCCGTCGGCCAACGGCCGACGCAGCCACGCCCACTCTTCAGAACACCCGCACCGCGGCGGAAAAAACGCTGAGGTTAAGGCGTTAAAAATATTCATGCTGTAATCAATAACAAAATGCTACATATTGCAAGCTCTACAACATCTTTGTGTGCAACTTTGTTTTGGTCGCTCAGGGACATTATTTTTCGCCATCTTAAGCTGAGAAGATAATGTCTCCCCTTTTTTTCCTTACTTGGAAAATCAGATTCTTACTTTAAGGTGGTCTCAATTCTTTTACATTAATCTGTGTAGCATCTACTTCTTCTGATTCCTCATTCAAATCTAAATTCTCAAATTCTTTTAGAATTACATAGGTCTACTCAGGGGCCTTGTAAGTATTATTCAGAATTCTCAGTCTTGGGTTTCTTCGTGGATTTCTCACATTTGACTGTTTAGAATGAGTTTGACTAGTAACCTAATTCACTTCCTCTGGCCTTTGTTTTTATTTCTTAGATAGTATCTTAGGGCCTGATTCACAGAATGAACTTAAGACTCAATCCTAAACTTACTACTATGTTGGTATCCACAGAATGCGCTTACTACTTTTGGCATTCACAGAATTAACTTACTTCTTTTGGTATTCACAGAAGTTAGGATTTTGTCTTAAGTCTGTCTTAAGTCTGTCTTAAGACAAACTTAAGACAAAATCCTAACTTCTGAGAATACCAAAAGTAGTAAGTGCATTCTATGAATACCAAAATAGTAATAAGTTTAGGATTGAGTCTTAAGTTCATTCTGTGAATCGGGCCCTTAGTCTTTTAACTCAAACTGGCCAGTTATAACCTTTTCTGACCCTTTTGACTTGAACTGCATGTTCACCTTCTTTCTAGAGTTCTGTTATTTTCTGTATGTCTAGGACCAATCGGTTCTTGTTCCGAACCACTTTCTACCTGTTCCAGTTCAGGTCTTATTATTGTCACTTCATCCACCTGAACTCATTCTTCTTCCTCTATCTGGTCCTGTTCGGGTCTTATTTCAAGTTGATCTTCTTCTTCCCGAACTTGTTCTTCTTCTTCTAACTGGCCCTTTTCAGGTCTTTTTACAAGTTGCTCTTCTGCTGCCTGACCATGTTCTCCTTTTCCTGTCTGTCCCTGCTCAGGTCCTTGCTCCGCCTGAGTATCTTCTTCTTTCCCTGTCTGATCCTGCTTAGGATCTCCAATAGCTTTGTTCACTTCTTCCTGAGCGTGTTCTTCTACAACTATCTGAACCTTACTACTTTTCTGTATCTCTTAACGAGTTCTTCTTCTTGTTCTGTATAACAATTTCAGGAATGTAAACTACTGGTATCCAACACTCCTGACTTGTGCTCTGTTGTTCCTCGTCTATCACTTCAGAATACATCTCTCTAGTTTCTTTGACTTCACAATCTGCAGCTGCTTCAACTGGTTCTCTCAGTTGTTGTTCTTCAGTAGAACCCGGAGCTCGTTTGGTATGACTTGCATGTATCCAATTGGGTAAACCTGCACACTTCACTGCTGTGGTAGTGACCAGTATGACAACATGGTTTATCCCACCTGGGTGCTAAGCACGACTTTCTGGCGTGTTTCTTCACTATCACCCAGTCTCCAGTATTCAAACCATGTGCCTGTGCTGGCTTCCTGGCAACTGCGTCTTCTCGAACCTAGTGAGAGACAGAATGCACTAGGTCAGCCAATCCTTTGCAATAGTCCAATACCAAATCATTAGTTAAATGCATCAATTTATATCCAGGAATGAATGCTTGTCTCATTGCCCTTCCCATGAGTATCTCATGGGGAATCAATCCTGTTTTTCTATCAGGAATACTTCGGAGTCCCATCAACACAAGAAGCAATGAATCTGGCCATTTAAGTGATGTGGATGCACACACCTTCCCTAACCTTGACTTGATTGTGCCATTCAATTGCTCAACTATTCCAAAAGCCTCTTGATGATAAGCACAATGCAGTTTCTTTTGAATTTTGAATGCTTCAAAGATTAATTGAATTATTTTATTAATAAAATTAGGTCCCCTATCTGATTCCAAAGTGACTGGGAAACCAAAACGAGGAATTAACTCCCTCAACAGTAGTTTAGCAACAGTAAGACTGGTATTTCTCCTAGTGGGATATGCCCCCACCCATCATGAAAACAAACACACTATGAAAAGGATGTACTTAATTCTGTTGCTTGGAGGCAACTCTATGAAGTCAAGCTGCAGTCTTGTGAATGGTCCTTCTGCTTTTCCAATTGTTCCCCAACTGACAACTGTCTTCCTGCCTGGATTTAATTGCTGACAGATCATTAATCTTTGGCAAAGGCTGTGTGCGACTACCCTGAAATTCGGATTGTGTCAATTCTGTTGAATAGTCTAATCATGGCGTCCCTGCCTACATGTGTGTCTCCATGATACATTCTTGCCATTTTTAGAAAGTAAACAGTTTGGCATGACTGGTCTGACATTAGTGTATACCAATACATCATCATCTGTCCTTCTTTCATAACCTGTTTTTATCCAAATTTCCTTTACACTTGTCTCAACCTCATTCTGCAACTGTCTCACCTCATCCCATGTTTCTAAAGCTGAGACAAACCTAAGTTGGAAGCTGATTTCATTTGTTTCAACCTTTCGGTTAAGTGCCATGTTATTTCTTGCACAATATTGAGCAATTTTGTCAGCATATCCGTTAACTGCCACCACACAGTCATTTCCTGACTAGTGAGCAGCACACTTGACCACTGCTATTTCCTTTGGCAATTCTATGGCTTCCAACAATTCTTTTACATTTTTGCCATTAAGTATAGGAGATCCTGAAGAAGTCAGAAATCCCCTCTGCATTGAGAGCTGGCCAAAATCATGCACAACCCAGAAACTATATTGGCTGTCCGTGAATATCGTTATCCTCCAATTTTTCTCAATTTTGCATGCCTTTGTTAAGGCCACCAATTCAGCTACTTGTGCAGATTTGACACCTGGTAAATAGGATCCTTCAATATCCCCCAACATTTTACAAATATCATAAGCTGCACTAAGTTCACCTTTCTCTGTCCTTAAGCAAGACCCTTCTATGAATAGTTCATGATCCGATTCTTTTAAAGGAGTTTTCTTTATATCTAGCGTGGCTTAGTGCACAACTCAGTTTAATTCAGACAATCATGATCCACTTCATCTTTCACTTCTTCACAATATGGGTCTGGCAATAATGTGGCAGGGTTCATTTTCGTACACCTGATTACAGTCACATATGGTCCGGGATGCCCGCCACCTCTTCCACCACCAATCCCAATGGTAGAAGGCAGACACAGTTTGAACTTTTGGAAGGCAGGGGGGCCTCACGACCCCCCCGGCCGTATTTATTAAAATATGAAACAAAATGTAAAACTTTAAATTAAAAACGTTTCATGTATCATGTACAAAATTCAACTTTCATTACACTTGATGAAGACAGGTATCCAGGCTAACCTTAACAAATCTCTAATACAAAGATTTTCCTAACCCGAGTCTAACTTCATGAGATAATGCATACAAATTTTGTACATCCTATCGTTAGGGGCCAACGGCAAGGTCTTAACCGGTGTCAGATCCCTATCACCCAATTTCGGCCATCACGTGTGAGTGGCGCATGCGCAGAGGGCTTTACCCTCGTAGCCAAACGTAACTTCCCTTGTCATGGGGGCCCCCTTTCACTCGGCGCCATCTTAAGGTCGTCCGAGTTCCCGTGGGGGGTATCCATAAGAAGGACAGTGTGGACTCCCCCCCTTTCCCCGCACTTTCTTCCGCCAGAGCGGATATCCGGCCCCCGGGAAATTCGTGGGAGGGGCATATAGCCGTCTCCCCCTGGGAGGGGCCTATGGCCGTCTCCCCCTGGGTGATCCCATCCGTAATGGGTGCCGCCCCCCCATGGGAGGGGCCAATGGCCGCCTCCCCCCGGGCGCTCCCATCCATAATGGGTGGCGCCCCCACTAGGGACCTTGAAATCACTGCTCACCGATCATGACCTTACCGCCCGACCGAAGAATAAATAAATACGACACTTAGTTACCTACTAGGGGGAGAAAACCTATGCTTAATCTTAAATTACAGCTAAGTATATCCAATGAACTATAAACATTGGTACTAAAGGAATAAAGGTCCTATAACAGAGAATGTTTTTATTACATACAGTTCATTACATTTCTACAAAGGAAAAAAGGCCTATAGGCAAGTATTCAGTTGCATGCACACTCTTGCCATCAATCTTAAGATGAGAGCAACGGTTCCAACACGACGTTTATCCATTACAATCAAATTGTGAATTACAACTTTGTTTACTACCAAAATTCTGCAACAGGGGCTGGTGGGTGGGTCAAAAAACTGCAGCTTGTTCCCTTGAGGGCTCACGAGCGCCGAGTGGTGCAGCCTTCAGAGCGCAGGAACAAGAGGACGCTTGCCTGGATTCCCGCGCCTTTTATCTTGCAGCGGGAAGGCGGGGCAGCATCCCCATCCCGCCCAGAGGTGCACTGACATCCGGGTGGGTGTTAGGACAAACCTTTTAGGCAGCGGGGGCGTGCTCCAACCACGCCACTATGGGCATACCGGCCGGGACACGCCCCATGCCCACAAAGGTTTCCCGGGGGATCGGGGCACCCAGCCATACATTCGGGGTGACCGAGACGTCTCCCTTTCCATTTTCTGCTCCCAGAAATACTCTTTCATACTTAGTCATCCGACTAGGGGTAAGGTGCTGTGTTTGAGTTCTTCTTAAAAGAATCTCTATTGAATGAGGAACATATACCTTGACTGAATGTCCCATCTCAATCGATTCACTTTGCTCCAGAATCATACAAGTCGCAGCTACTGCTTTTAAGCAGGCAGGTAATGCTGAAGCCACAGGATCCAAAGTAGCAGAAAAATATGCTACTGTACATCAGTTCAATCCATGCCTTTGAGTCAAAACGAAAGTGCACAACCTTCTCTCTCACAGCAGAACAGTGCAAATTCTTTTGTGTAATCAGGCATGCCCATGTAGGGGCCTCACACAGACAATTTCACAATTTCACGAACGCTTCCACACACTCATCATTCCAAACAATCAGATCTTTTACTATTTTCAGGGTTAACAGAATTAATGGTTTTGCCAGCAGGGAAAATCCAACTATCCACTGCCAACAGTACCCCACTACTCCGAGAAACATTCTCATCTACTTTTGAGTTTGGGGAAGTTGCATTTACTTTATTATTTTTATTCTTGCTGGAGTCACTTTTCTAACTCCTCTTTATATTTTATGCCCTAAGTATCTAACTTCTTGTCAAAAGAACTGCAATTTCTTTGGAGACACTTTGTGTCCTCCTTCGGCCAAATGGTTCAGTAGTGCAATTGTGTCAATGACACAATCTTCTCGTGATTTTGATGCCACCAATAGTTCATCAATCTACTGAATCTCTGGAAATGACCAATGTTTCTAGATACTTTTTCAGGATTTGACAAAAGATTGAGGCGCTTTCCGTACACCCTAGAGGAACTCGGCACCATGCCAAGACACGATCTTCGAACTTAAATGCAAACAAATACTGACTGTCTGGGTGCAAAGGAATAGAGAAAAAGGCTTGGCATAGATCACTTACTGTAAATGAGCCTGCATTCCATGGTATCTGATAAAGGATCACTGCTGGAATTGGCTCTACTGGGCAACAAGGCACTACAATTTTATAGATCTTTCTCAGATCCTGCAATATCCTGTACTTTCTGCTAGGCTTGTTAAGTCCCATGGTTGGCGCATTACAAGGACTACTCACGATTTCTTTTAAAATGCCCTGTTTAATCATTCAGTCAAATTCTAGAGCAACTCCTGCTTTCACTTCTAAATTCATTTTATATGGTCGGTGTTTGGATAAGCTGCACCTTTTTTCACTGTCACTTTCATTGGATCTACATTTGTCATTAGCCGAAAGTCTTTTCCTGTAAAATCCCACACTTCTGGATTCACTGTTGGTTACAGCTCTTCTGGTAAATCATTTTCAGTCATCAAGGAATACATCTCATCTACCTCAGTGCCTTGCTTAGCTAACAACATCTTCATCAGGAGTTTTGGAATGCAACACCATCCTTTGTGCAATAGATATTATTAATTCTTTTCTGGAATTACTCAAAGGAATTGCTACTTCTTGAGGTTTCGGCCAACTCATTTTATCTCCATATAATGGGATAACAGGACCTATAGTCACTGGTACTGTCAATGCTTCAGTATTTAACATCAATTGACACATTTTCTGAACTATTTCCTCCCTAGTTTTACTTAGGACTTCTCTTTCTTTTTCTTGCGGCACCCTATTAACTGATGTATCATGTAAATTTGAGGTATTAAGGGTGTCCCCATTACCGGTGCACTTGGGGTGACTCTACTGGGTCTTTCTTGATACGGTGGAGGGTTTTTAGTTAAGATATCTTCCAAAAATTCATCATCTGATTCACCATATCCTGTCACATTCATGTGTTTCGTTTTCTCCTTACACTTGCTCCCTGACTGTTCCTCAGCCTTTAACACTTGGTATAAACCTTCCAATATCTTGGCTCTTCTCTATTGCTTCCTTTGACCTTCTTAGGATTCATGCAAATATCTGGGGAAAAATCCTTTATATCTTCCACCTCTACATTTCTCATGTTCAAATGACTCAGTCTCCCACTCTTCCAAAGCCTCATACTGAGTTAACCGAGGTTTTGGTCCTAAATCATTCATTCTCATTCTCAAGTTCTGAAGAATTCTCCCATTACATGTACTATTTTCTGGGAAAGCTAGAACTCCATCACCTTTTGTATATTCTATCCAATTTTTCAACCACACACAAGTATGATATTATCTTTCCATCATCATAAAGAAAGCAGGCGTTTTCAGCAGCGGACTGGGAATTCCCTCTATAGTCAACACACGCTTATCTTTCTTAAAGAAATTCTTAATTTTCTTTATGAACAACATTTTTCTCTTTTCTCCATACATTCTAGATGCACAATATATGAATGAATACTCTGCTAACCCTTGAAGTCTTCTATCGGTGCGACTCACACCCGCAGTCAAATCAGAATTTAACATACAATTTTCTTCTTAACCAATGCTAACAAAGCTTCTAATGACCAATTAAAATTCAGACTTGCACTATTTATTTAGCCAATACTAGTGCAGCTTCTATCTAACAACCAACCAGACTCAGGCTCACGCTCGTGGTCCGACCAATGCCAGTGCGGCCTTTTGTGACATCAGTTTTGCTCCTTACTGCTGACCCCTCCTTTACAATCTGCTTCTGTCTCATGCCTGCTGTTTCAACCTATCCCAGCCCGGCTCCAGTGACGTCAGCACAACTCCAGCGACTGTCCCTCCTTTCACAAGGTAACACAAAAGACTTATTTCTTTACTTTTCTTTAAAATGAAATCCATTAGTAACAACATGAAAACATTTGTTACTCTGCCTGTTCCACTAAAACAAAGGATAGATTTTCGACTTATTCTGAAGTCTCAGAATTGCTCCTATTCTACTGCGAGTAAAACCTCTGTTTACCCTTCATTCAAGCTTGGGAGAACCTGTTACTCCTTAAGTGTTACCCTTACTAGGAGATATAAGACCAAAGTTTCACCAGCGAACCTTCTGCTATCACCCGCACTCGACTTTTATACGAAAATTGTCCCTAATTTAACACTGCCAGCCATGCGTAGCTTCTCAATGCTATTCCAACAGATGAGTAACCTCACTGCAGTGGGGCTTCTGTCACCACCCCCTATTCATTACCCGGGATTTTTCCGGAAAACGTAAAACAGGACGCTAACTCTTTTTGTGAACCTTCACACTTGGCTTAACAATCGTTCAAACGACATCCAATTTACTATGTCCTACAGCAGAGAATCACTACCTTTCTTGGACCTTATATTTGAAGTGGAAAAAGAAAAGATTGTTATGAACCTATACAAAAAACCTACTGACCGAAATACCCGCCTACAGTACAACTCACATCATCCTAGAAACCTGAGGGATAACCTGCCTTACGGGCAATTAAGGCGTCTCTGCAGAAATTGCACTAGACGCAATGACTACTTTAAAGAAACAGACCTTCTGATCATGAAGTTACGAGACAGAGGCTACCCCAAAGGCCTTCTCAACAGAGCACGAAAAAGAGCCTGGTATAGACCATGTGACACATTGTTAGAAGTTCAAGACAAAGCTATAGAAATGGACAGATTGATCTGTGTTACCACATTTACCACAAGGAGTCACGAAAAAAACAAAGTGATCAAAAAATATTGGAACCTCGTCGGACCGGAAATTGGTATGCCAGAAGTTCCAATGTGCTCTTTCAAAAGAGCGAAAAACATCAAAGATGATGTGGTCTCCACCTATCTAGAAACCTCCAGAACAACAGACATTAGAACCCAGCTCGGCCTACCACCTGTGACTGGACATCAAAGATGTGGGAGCTGCAAAGTCTGCAAATACACAAAAACTGGAAACTCCTTCACACATAGAGCGAAAACCTATGCCCTTGACAAATTTAGGAACTGTAACATCCAAAATGTAATCTACGCCATCAGATGTCCTTGCCAGATGATGTACATTGGCTAAACTACCCAAAAAGTAAAAAACAGGATTTTACAACATCAAAGCAGACTAAGATGTAAAGTACAAGGTGCACTACAATATCTGCAACCACACACATGAACAAACAGAGTGGTGGGTGGTGGGAAAAATACAACTACATCAAAGAGGGGGCAACATGTCCTCCTCACTTAACTTCAAGGAATGCCGTTGGATCTATACCCTTGAAACCGTTAGCCAGGGTCTGAACGAACATGAAGAAACCTACCTACAAATGAGCAGACTATAACCACATGAAACATTTCATCTACCAGACGTATACACTTGTTTAGGTCTCCTACTATGACAAAGGGCTACCCACTATAGGCCGTCTATGTCTACGGGGTACTGTCCCTAGGCCCTCTTGGACATCTGTGTTAGGTACTGAACCCCTGAAATAGCCTATAACTGCAGAAATTTACAATGTGCTTTTTATTGTACATCCCAGTATAGGGCTACATATAGAACATCCTGGTTAGGTACTGGACCATAGAAACAGTCAGAACTACAGGAATATATAATACTGTACTACCCAGTATAGCGCTATAAAAACAACAGTGATAACTAGAGTACATAGGACCTACAGAATCGCCTTTATGCATCCAAATGATACCGGCCCAAGTGGGTTGTTCAACTGTTTTACCAATTTATGTCTACTGACTATCATGAACTGATCTATAATTAATTTATGATACACTCTCGAAATGTGTGAATATAATTTTATTGAAAAATGCTCTGGTTGATTTGAAATTCCACCTTTTGTAATGCTAAATGTCAAAAAAGAACTAATAGATTTGTTTTAATGCATCTAATTGATGCCTATGCACGTAGCTTGTTCAACTGTTTTATTAACAAAGGGCTACTGACTGCCATGAACCGATCTAGCATTAATTCAGGATACATCTTGGCATTGTAATATTTGGGAATGTGTGAATATAACTTTATTGAACAATGCTGTTGTTTATTTAAACATCCTCCTTATGTAATGTCAAATGTCAAATATACCAGCAATGCAATTGACATGTGTACCTTCGTATTTGCAGCACATGGTATTGGTACTGCTTTTACCTTAAAAAAGTAATTACAACGGCATTCTGCCATAAAAAGCACGTAGTACATATGTATTTACATGAAAGTCCTCTAAGAGTAGCCTCCAGGTTTTACTAGTCACCCTCATCCAGATGACAGACATGCACGCATACACGTAGGCTATGTAATCACAAATGTTCGATACAAACGACGTACACGGCTCAGGAGCCATTCATCGCCGTTTGAAGACTGAATCGGACGTCTTCTGCCTAATCTCCAAGTAAGCATCCATCATCCCTGGGACACCACTTGCTGCATGAATCAATCTGGCCAAATTTGTTAGCTCACGACCATTGTGTAGCTATGATTCCGATCATTCCCCCCCTTCTTTTTAATTAATTCCCGCACTATGCATTAGGCGATCTCTCTCCCGTTTGTGCCGCTGATATGTATGATGTTTATACTTGGATTTGATTACATACATGCTCACGTGTTTTTCTTTTCGTAAAACAGGACCAATATCGTAGGCTAAGAGAGCAATCGACTATGTAAACAATCTGACTGTTTTTTCATGATTAAGAGAGCACACATGCATTCATGCTTTCTAACATATCCTGCTGATTCCGGTCAATCTCCCACCCCCTTCTTTCCAATTCATTCCCGCACTATGCATTAGGCGACCTCTCTCACGTTTGCGCCGATGATATGTATGATGTTCATATTTGGATTTGCTTACATGCAAAACTTGACAGTTTTTGCATGATTAACCCCTTTGATGCTCATGACGGAATGGTTCCGTCATGAGCATCGGTCGAGCTGTGCTCATGACGGAACAGTTCCGTCATGACGACACCCATTTTTATTAGGGCCCAGCACCAGCGGTAAATCTGCACCGAACGGATGTGGTTAAGAAAGCACACATGCACTCATGCTTTCTAACATATCCCGCTGTAGCTCACATTTTAAATACACTGCTAGATCTCTCGCGGAGATGCGCTGCCACTGAGCAGAGATCTAATAACATGCTGGATTGTTTGCATACACCCACAGTTTACGCACACGTTTAAGCATAAGACAGAATGCACGTGCACATCGAATTAAATGGCCCCTAACCACCACGTTCTATACGATTCACAACCTATGTACCCAGGGCCCCAACATGAACGAAACGGCAAAGAGCACTTTAATCAACCCAAACATAGTTAACTGTTGATGCACCAACTAGAATGTATGGGGATCCATTGGCTTAGATTCTTCTTTCCTCCTTTTTACTTTTGCATGTGATCGCTAAAGCGGCACTTCACTGATATCCCCACCGGCTGGTGAAGAAATTGTACCCATTTGTTACGAGGTACGTACACCACTACATAGCTCCATTCTTGTAACATGTCCAATGGTCCATATACTGACAGTTATGTATCTATCTCCCCAGATCTCTCCTTACAAGGAAACCATTACAAGGAAACCATTAGAAGGGTGTCGGCTGACACCTCGTCTTTTAAAGCATCCATAGATACCTGTAGATTTACAATCTTTCAGGTGAGAATGCCATTTGACAATGTTCGCTCTTTTATCTTTGTTACTTTAGACACACACAGAATGTTAAACTCCTCCTTTACAATTACAGGCTGTCCTTCCTTCCACAGCGTAGGGTCGAAACGTCGACGTTGTATATATCAATCTGTCCATGAAAAGTTATGACACAAGAAAGAAAAATAACTCAGTTTGTTGTGACAATTGAACTCTAAATGGACTGATGATAATTTATGTTCCATACTACTGTATGTCAATATGTTATTCTTCATGATCCTTGTGTAGCACACTCATCACTTGTCACTACCAGTCACTAAAGCTTTTCACTTTGTATGTGATTGTACATCACGTTTGTTTTGGTCAGTCCTACTGTATACTTGACTTATACACGCAAAAGACTTATAATCAATAATCAAAAATCAATATTTATCACCAAACCAACACTAATAACCATAGCTCTGCTGCCAAAAACGGATACAGCGGCGCACCAAAACAGGTATTCCAATACCATATACTCATCTGGGACCATAAACACACACACACTTAGTTGAGTAAACCGCTGGAGTCAAAGTTTTATCATTTTTCTTCACAGTTTTCAGATTAGTTAATCAATATTCCTGACTAATATTTCACTGATTAAAAAGTTCTTTCCTCAGGTCGATTGATCATTAGTCTTTATCTAAATTAATCTCATGTGAACCATCTCAAATACACAGTGCAGTCCCCATCAATATTAGGAGAGAAAATTCAATTAGACACATACTTAGATACTTAGATTCACGCAAAGATCAATGCTCAGAAAGGAGAGGACAGAAAGAAAGGAACTTCTACAAATGCATAAAGTTATATTTACCAAGAATGGTGTGAAGACCAACCCCCTGGACAAATGGGTGGTAAGGCTCCCCTGAAATAGATCAGGCAACAAAGGCTTCAGGACAGGAATCAGGACAGGATAGATGACCTCTCTAGATTACCGACTGTGTCGCACCCCTCTCTGACACTCCCTTCCTCCTCGAGATTCTTCTGTGATCTTCTTTCTAATCCTAATTAATTTAGGATATTAGGCTCTGCATTCGATTCTTCATCAGCATCTCACAGCATTTCTCCCAGCAACAGGACCTCTCACCGCAACAGCATCCCGAATTGTGCTAACTAACAAACTAAAGCTGTTTCAATTAAACCTTTCGTGCTTCATGTACCACCCATTAATGTTTCAATATCGTAAAAATACTAACTCTGATTGGTTAGGCAAGGGGGGAAGATCATCACACCATGATTATATGTCACGTTATTCTGTTAGACTATTGCTCAAAACCCATCCCCTTAAGTTTTAATCATGATCTTTATTTCCCACCCGCATTCACATTTCATCTGCAACATTTGTAATCATCCCACATGTCAATCCTTTCAGCTTGAACTTTCCATCGCTTGTTCTTAGGCAAAGTCATCCTGCGACCTTGGCTCGGGTTAAAGTCAGTATCATCATCCCGGGCTCACTTTCAGTAGAACTGCGCAGTTGTACAATACAGTCATATGGCTCAGCTTGCTTCATTTATACACAAGAGGCAAAAATGCGCACTAGTGATAAAGTCACCAAGACGTTACTTTAAAAAATAAATGGTTTCACTGTATACCACCCATCTTTTCTCTATTCCCCTTTATCTAATAATTCGTTCAAGCAGGCAGATGCAAAACACGCGGGTCTTCAAGACTCCATATTAGTACTTTCTGCTCATGCGGATTAATTTCCCTCCAAGCGACAGCTCGTTATGCTTTTTAGATGCAGTTGACGCATGTGCAATAAAGATTTCTCTGTTTAAAGCAGTTTTAGTAATTTGTTCTAGTTTTTAACGATAGCAAACACATATGCATGCTTCACTAACCCCCGTGTTGGTGTGGTACACATTAGTTTTACACAAAACAGTATTTAATACTTGTTAGTGAGTTAAAGGAGCGGATGGCTTTTCGGGCAAGTCTTTGTTCTATGAGTCCTTGCTCCATCACTGGTACTCAGTACCAGTGAGTACCGGCCCATTTAAAGCCCTGCTACCTGCCTTCCCAAATGTTAAATCTCCGGGGGTGCCTCCAAACAAATAAGAAGGCACACCTAGAGCCAAATGAGGACATTATCTCAGACAATGCAAACGGCTGCTTGCTGTCGAGGATGTTATTGTCTTCAAGAGGAACCTTTTTTGTAAAATTTCCAATTTCTAACCTTGTCAGTGGTAAAAACTGTATGCTTTTCCATCATTTCACTTCTTGCTCCTTTGAATTGTGCTACTTGAACTGCAGACCGGCAAACCTTTCTAAGCAGAGGTGTGGTATTTCACCTATATACTGTGGAGCTTGCTGACTTTTAAGAGGTCACAGGTTACTCTAGGTACAACCAATCTGAACCTGGCTCTGAGTGTCTGGTCTAAAAAGTATGAGACTTCTGCTCACATACTCTGCTCATTAGACCTTACTGCCGCACTCCAGCATCAGTGTGGTTCTCTGTTTTGCTTTGTTACTGGTTGCTCTACAGCAGGCAGGTTAAGCATATGGGGTCTGTCAGCATCAAGTGGCTGCTACCACAGTCATGGTGTGCTGCGCCTTTTTAATGACTGTCTCCAAAGACTTCATGTTCTTTTCATTTTCGTTTGTGGTTTGCCTCGTCGCTCTTAGCTGTCAACTGATATATCATGCTATCTGGCATTAATTTGGTGAGATCGGTCCCTTGTCACTAGAACAGCTCCTGGCACAGTGTGCACTTGTCAACAACTAAACATACTGTCTCTTTGGTGCTTTTTCTCGTCACTGTCAATCAGATTCCCCGCTGTCTCCCTGTCCCAACGCTGGCCTCTGCTGGAGTGCGCCTCCCAAGTGGATGAAATATTACGTATTTTTTTTTCCTATACTCCTCTGTGCACAGTTTTTAGCTCACACATCCCTAGTATGCTTCAGCTCCTGTCGCAGGCAGTGCCTTGGTGTGTCACTGTTGATGGCTGATCGTCTCACTACTCGTCATGGCAGTGGCATCTGATTTGGTGACTATTTCATGTGCGTACTCCATCTGTCTTGTAGGCTAGAAGATGATTTTGGTTGGTGGCAGCTGCTTGCACTTGTTCATAAAGCAGAAACTGTCACTGATTGTATACTGATAGCATTTGACAGGGGCTCAGAAGGGTATTAAGTACGAAACGTACTGGTACCTTTGTTCAATATCTCGATTCGTGGACAGCTTGCACCCGATGCTGTCTCTTAGTGCCCGAATACAAGGTGGCCGGATTTAATTGCAGAGATACCTTGTGGCTGGAAATAATGTTTTGGTCAGCATCCCTGCATATAAAGCGTATATCATGAGTATTTGGGTAATACCACGTGGAGCGGGAACTACCGGGTTCAAATCTGTCTGCAGGGTCCCCATTCTGGGGACAAATGTGCTTACTTTAGCCAACTGCTCTGCGAAGGTGAGGTGGGTGTGGTGTAAGGACACAACAGGGCCTGCATGCTGGCAGTGGTGAGCGTTTCTTGGTGCCCTGTGCCATGAAAGGAGGGTGAGGGAGGATCAGGCGGGGGCCAGGAGCCAAGGCCAGATTGTGCTTGCAGCCTAACTCTCATGTGATTTTACCGACAAGTAAAATGAGTTCCGGTGTTCTCACACCTGGGAAACTCAGTTGAAGGTGGATGTTAACGGGATCCCATCCAGGCATACTGCCCCTCTCCAATTTATCATACGGGCACAAGAGTGTGTTTCCTAACCTTCGTTCTGATTTTCAGTAGACACCCTGGGTGCTGGTCTTGCTTTTTGAAATGGTTGTGGTTTTATCCCATAAGTCCCACATTCAGTGTGAATGTGGGAGGATGGAACTCTGACTGTAGCTACTGAGTGAAAATGACTTGCTCTATAACCCTGTGATTTCTCCTCAGTGTCAGTTATGACAATGATGCTGTCCGTGAGTATTTTCGCATATGGCCCCAATGACATAACCAACCTTTACGTCGATAGATGTCCTTGTATGTGAAGAGCATTGCACATCTGTGTATTGGATGCTCATATCCACATTGATTTTTTTATTTTTTTATTTATTTATTTAAGAAGCTTTTTATAGTGCTGGCCTGACCCAAAGGTATCGGAGCGCTTTACAGCAGAAATTAGCAGATAATCGCTAGATACATAGCAGAAAATCATCATATGCAAAAGCGCATCAGATCAACAGATTGTCCCGCAGGACAGAACTGTGCGTTGCTGTGCACAAGTCAGAATTAAGGACTGCGAGGTCTCATGAATGTTTGTCAGTCTTTGGAATGTCTATTTCTAGCACGTCCTCTGCCTGTGTTTTGTGTATTCCGTATTTGCTTCCTATAACAGGGTATAGTGTTGCTGTGCGCTGTACCTCCAGTGTTGGAAGCCACCATTGTCCAATTGCCTCCTACATTTGATATTTTTGTGCATGATAAGTAACGCTGGGATATTGTATTTGCCACTGCACACTGGAAATGAATGTGCTTACTGAATTTTCACTTCATGCGGACCCCGGGACACATTCAAATTCCACAGCCCATCTGGCCATATTGGTAGCCGAAACATCCAGCGCCGGACCAACATTGCTTCCAAGATTGCGATTCAGCACCCAAACATGTTTCGAACTCTCAAATTCTCCATTGTCCATGGTCCAATATAACAGTCCAACATATGAGGATGTCTGTAAGTTCAATATACTTGGATTGCCAATAGAAAAATTGGTGGACCGATTGTTTAAGATACTGCCCACTACATCCATTTTGTATTTTTGAAAAAATCTGGAGTTTTTCTATCTTTCCATGTACTACTCCCCTAGACAGAAGGCAGTGAGCCAAAGGAGCCTACAAGCACTATACAGACATTACTCTGACTCATCCACTTCGTGGCTTCCTGATAAAGGCAATATGTCGAATCGCGTGTAGATAATCAAATATATAATGATTTTATTCTCTGGCCACATATATGTACAGATGACTGCTGTATTAGCTAATTAAAATATGTTGATTACTTTTGTGACGTAAATACACAACGTATACATACAATGTACTATTGCAAGACATTGAAAATAGGAGTGATAAGAAGTGGATGTATGAAATGAGTATGAATGAGTATCAGTATGTCTGATAATTATCCCCTTCACTGCGGTGGCTATTCTGCCGCAGTGCTAAGGGGGCGGGGCGGAAGAGTGGCGGGCCCATGCTGGTGACAGAACCGCTCCATCACCAGCGTCGGTTGCGCTGTGCTTATGACGGAGCGGTTCCGTCATGGCCCTGCCCGCTCAATAGAACGCTCAGCGCAGGCGCAGAATTCGCGCCGCGCATGAGCGGCGGGCGGGCCATGACGGAACCGCTCCGTCATCAGCACAGCGCCACCGAAGCTGATGACGGAGCGGTTCTGTCATCAGCACGGAAGAGGTTATCATGCATGTTACTTATTTATTATAGATTTCTTTTGTTGATACTTAATGTTAAAGACACTTTGACATTGTTATCTATCAGGATTTTCCACTTTTGTATCAATTACATTGGCATGCCATTTGTCTTTCAGTGTGCCCTCTACCTTATTTTATGACTAACTAACTTACCCGTCGCGTGTTGCTGCGATCTCAGAAGAAAGGAAATTTAAGGAAACTTGTTATGATAACATTCAATTTTACATTGTGTCATTTTTATTGAAACTTATTCATTTTAATATGGAAAATATTTTAAAGTCTTGTTTTAATTCTGTTTATTTATTTGAGTGCTTGTGGATACACGGTATTTTTTGTTTTTCCGTCTGGTGCGTACATGAATAAATCAGAAGGTTTTCCGACGCGTGAGCTGGCCACATACAGTTGTCCATGTGAGAAGCACGGATTCTCCAAATGTAGTCCACACACTTGCAGCGATTGTCCTTGTGCTTTGTTGATGGTCATTGCAAAAGCGAGTCGCACCGTAAACGTTCAGTATTGGAAAGTTTATGAGGGCCCTGGGGGGCTGGGGGGCCGATATTTAACACGTTTCTTTTTTTTGCCATAAACTTTCGCGGGAGTGTACTCAACAACTTTTAACACATTTTTTTTATTTTATTCATTATTTTTTTTATTTTTTTGCCAGAAACCTTCGCAGGAGTGTACTCAACAACTTCCCAAAGTTTCATGGCGATCGGATGAATGGTGTAGTAATGCATAAAGGACAAACAGACATACTTTTGTTTTAATATATATAGATTGCCTGAGCTTCTTTTGTGCAATTTATTAATATGATCCCTGTTTGGGCAAGCAATCTTGTTCCAGGGAACTGCTTTTCCTCCAAATCACTGTGCTTGCTAATTCATGCATCCCATCTTGTGTACTTTATGACTAGGTCTCTGGTGTTTGTGCACGACAGGAAGAGGTGTATTGTCTATATAGATAGTGGATGCATCCATTGTGTCGGTGTGGTTCCTTACGAATATGCATATGTTTGCATCTGTTGTCTGAGTGTACCTGTATGATATTGTGTAGACATTTGTTCTGACATGGTACTGATTCATGCATAATCATGCCTCGGTCTGTATAAAAAGTCAATTTCCAAGAATATGTACAGTAGTGTTAGGGTGATGGGGTGATGTTGGTGACATCACAGGGCAAATGCTTTATCACGGAAATGGTTTTTATCTCTATAGGTATGGCTATGGCTGTTTGGTTCTAAAGGATTGTTTTACATGCTATTTCGGGGTTTTGATTGTCTGCTTGGTGTTTTTTAATGTATAAACTACATAGGAAATTGAATCCAGTGGAGTAGCTTCAGGGAGAGTGTTTGGGATGTTAGAACCCCTAAAAAATGCATTCTATAGTAAATAGTTGGGCGCAGTTGCTTTCAGTCGAGTATGGTGAGGTATCTGTCGTTTTTCACTCTGGATTTTTACATGCCCACTCTGACAAAAACTCTCTCTCGCCTCTGCCTTAAAACTTGGTTAGTTTGAAAACGCTTGTGTTTTAAGTAGCACTAACAATACACAATCCTCTCTCTTACACTGCCTCTTAAGCCCCCTTCGTGTCCTGCTTTCATAATGTATTTTAACAAGATATGCCAGTGTGGTTGTGGTTGTTGATACATCTGAAGTTTACACCCCTCAGTCTCACTGACCGAGCTACGCCCCGGATTGATCCCCTCTTCCGCAGAAGAATAATTAACATGACTTGTTTTTCGACCAAGTGCCTGGTGCACTGTTTATATTAACTTTACCTCGAGTCTTCCTTTGCTTGCCGGTGCACATAGTGCGTGTAACCTCAAGAATTGCATAAACTGTCTCATATCCTCACTTATATGAGAGTGTCCGGAAAGGTACTTTAAGTTGGGCAACTTTTCAGAAAATTAACCGAGTGGTGAAGTGAAATGAATCAGGTGTTCAATGTCATCAACTGGAAAACCTACTACTGTGTTAAATTATGTGGAAGCAAACATGACTTACCTACTGACCTAAGAACATAATATTTTGCCACCCACGGAGACTGATATGCTCTTCAATTTAAAAGTACATTTTAAAGGTCATTGCCTTCCTGCTCAGCCCTGAAATTTTCCTCTGCACTGCAATATATTTTAGTATTCCGGCTGTCTTGCCGTGTTCAGTTTGGGGAGACTGGTCGAGAGAAATTCCTATCTAAGTATATCTGTTCTTGGGTACAGAACAACAAATGTAGACTGTCATCACCAACATCAAGTGAAAAAAATACAACAACCAGCCAGCAATGAACAGAATAATAAGTATGCTGGAGTCTGCTCGACGAACCCTTAGCTATCAAAATGATAAACGATGTATTTTGACATCACTTGTATGTTTCTTCTCGTGAAATTGCAATACCGAGAGGTTCAGCGCAATCAAAAGTTAATATTTAATAATTCTATGCCGACCTGAGAGCAAACTCACCAGAGTTTTTCAGTAGTTTGAATGTCGCTAAACTTTAGGCATTATGTGTAATCTTGGGCACAAGAAACAAGCACTTGTAATGCATACGTTTGAACGAGAGAAGGGGCACCAACCATGCCTCGGATTATGGAAAGGCTGGCTCGGGACTCTTTGTGGGTGTTGTGCGGTATTCTTAACTGTGTGGGGCTGTGACCTCGCCGCAGTGTTTGCGAAACGTGCTACTCTCTCACTTCTAATAAGTTCTGTTGTGTCTCCACATGGACATGGCTGTACTAAAATAGTAGTATACAATAAAACAACCAAGTTCACTCAATTCCAGTAAATTCAATCAGGCAGACTGCTGTACACCAACTGTACGTATTCCTACAAAGATGTAACCCTTTGCGGGACAGAACGACATTTGTATAACTACCACATCACTGTGAGGTCGTTTCAGAGGAGCATGCATTATTCACGGAGGTTAATGCAGTGATTATGTTTCATTTGGATCCCCGGATGAAAAGAATATGCATAATCTCCTGGGTATAAACCCAGTGTCAGTTTAAGAATTTTGGGAGTCGAAATAATTTGAGGTCCACCTTCGGAACAATTTTTAATTTGTAACTTATTTCCTGATAATTCAAACCTGATGATGCCAAACAGTATATATTTCTATGTTAAAGGTATAGCGAAATATACAAAAGTGAGATGGAAACTTCACTTTCTCAGGGACCGCTTGACAATTGTCCACTTTGCCTATGACTTAAAACGGCTTTTCTCTGGACAGGCTTGTGAGTGCGAATGCTAGCTATTTGCTCCCGCTGACATTCCCCATTCACTGCTATGATTCATCTGTGTCTCACTGTTCACAATAATATGAGTCAAGCCTGACAAATATTTATTGCATCCCCATCCTCAATCATTCTATTTCTAGACAGGATAGAAAACTGTGTGTTTACATAACAACACTGTACATGTGCACCTTAGCTTTATCCTCCTACCCACAACCCTTTAAAGTCACAATTTTTCTCAAATTTCAGACAGCAGATTCAGTCCTTTTCTAATCCTGCCCAGGTCCAGGAGTGTTCTGAAGTGGGTGCCTGGCTAGGCCACATTTATGGCTGGTACGAACTAGGGGCTGGAAATGATTCCTGGGCATGCCTTAAAAAAATGAGGCAAAAGTTCCCAGCAGTAGCCGGTCCTCTTCTTTTGGGGCATCAGGGCCTTGACCCCCTATTTATTTGACCCCCTTGTGCTCCCTTTAATGTGAAATAAATACATTTACAATTTATGTTTTAGGGCACAGCTTTTCATTGCAGCAGGAGAGTAAGATTAGGAGGTGTGCAGGGGTGGGGCAAAATCTTGATGTGAGTAGCACTCCATGAATGCTATGCACACTGCACACAACTGCGCATGCCAGGTTGGCCGGCTGCCTTTCACCGACCATTAAGACAATGGGGTGACCCAGAACGTCAAAGAGACCCGGGTAATAAATGCTATTCAAAGACAATGGTCTCAGACAATTATTTCTACTCAAAGATTTTTATGATCACTTTCTCTTAGTCATGGGGCATGTCCAATTAATCAACCCAAGCACATTCAATGATAATATGTATACAATCAAAATCAAAAAAGCAACAGCAATAATTATAAATCCAGGGCAATTTTAATTCATTGCAATTATGGCTATCTCAGTGTACAGAAGGAGAAATTCGGTTGCCCAAACTAGAGTATGTGCAAGAAACTGATTATAGCGTGTTAGGATAGAAAGATATAAAAGGAGCATAGAATGAAGAATACTTCAAATTTGGATACACAAACAATAAATTTATACAATGAACAATTTGCAGATGGCCTGGCGTGTGATATTTTCAAAACAAATTCTTATGGAGACAATGCTTCCAAAATTATATTGCACACAAAAAGGTGTATAACAACATCCAGGACAAAGATTCAAATGGCGTCGACGTTTCGACTCGTCTTTGAGGCCTTATGGAAAATTAAACCTTGGCCAGCGAGTCTTCATCAGGACTAATAGTATGGGCAGCCAGAAGAGTAGCAAGGCCCTGAAACAGATTAAATATATGTATAAGGCTGTTGCATAGCCAAAATGAAAGTATGGGCTATAGAGTGGATTTTGGCTTACCTAATCAGTGTAGGTGGCAGGGGAAGGGTGATGTTTTCAATCTCACACCCAGAGATAGGGAATTACTACCTAAAAATATAACAAAAATGGTCACTGGACCAATCTTGGACCAATCTTGGTCCAAGAACACCACATATACTTTTACATCAGGGCAAACGATAGCGTTATGTAAGACCCATGAATCACCAGCAGGCCCTGAAATATGTGGACCACCAGCACATAAGTCACAGTGCCACTATGCACGCACCCCGAACAAAATGTGGGCTTTTTAACCACTGCACTCCTGTGCTTAGACCATGCCACCACATAGGTAGCTACATCCTCACTCTCAGGGAAGCATCCTCAGTCCCAAAGTACAAATGTCTCCATTGGCGGGGAGACCTCACGTGGTCCTCTGCATCCGCAGCTGACACAATGTGCAGCTGCCTTCTGGGATATTCGAATCCCCAGTAGAGATAACCCCCTGGTACTTTCAATCTCGTAAGTCTCTTCCGTGAGACTGTCTGCCACTCGTTGTCCATCTCTCCCCCTAACAGGCAAATGGCAGTGGGGAAGCTGCAGAATGGAGCCTGCGAGGCTCCGGATCTATTGTGCGGCTACAGGAGCCTGCAAGGCTCTAGTTCAGTGTCTCCTCCCAACCCCGTCCAAACAAGGCTAAAGAAACCTGCGGGCACTCCACTTACTCACGGGAGCCCCACCCAGGATCAGGCATCCTCTACCTGACTTCTGGCACTCTGGGGATCACGGAGCAAAATCAATGGAGATTTCGGCAGCTTCCTTGCCATGACACAATGGCACCCGCTGCCCGCACGGCTGGAGCCCACTCCTCGGGCTCAGGGAGATAAAGCTGGGAGCATCGACCACGTGCTTCCAGTGCGTGACACTGAACTTTACAGCTCAGCATAAATGAAGCGCTCCACGCGCTTGGCGGATGAGCATCTCCTCACAAGGGGAGAAAAAAAAGCACAGCGCTCACTCAGCGCTGCTTCAATTTCTTCCAATGACAGCAACACAGCTCTGGTAAATTCATGGAGACCCGGCTTGGGCAGGCCAGCACACTGGGTCTCTTAAGTAGAGCAGCAGTCCCTTCAGCTGCCAAGCAGGGCAGCAGGTCAGTCTCTAGTGGCAGTATCTCCTGGCACACCGTAGTCGACGCAGTGTTTTCTCCAAAGTTCCAAGCAAGCTCTAGAAGGTTGCAGTTCAACAGACATGGTGTCACAGCCTCACTACTTATAGCACAAAAAGTCTTTGTTCTGCCCTGGCCAAGGTCCCTGAGCCCAGTTTAAACCAGTTCTGGGGCACTCTAAAAATATAATTACAGTGCACAACACTCCCTATTCAATGTGTAATTCCTTGCTCCAGACACACTGCAGGGGGGGTGGAGCCATCATTGCTTAAGGCAGGCACAGCTCTATTCAGGAGCAGGTGCTACTCCTCCCACCACTCCAAATGCAGACCAGGCTTATTCAGGTGCACGGGGAAACCCCTCCTGCTACTCTAAATTCTGCCAAGTTCTGTTCAGCCTAGTGCTGAATCACTCAGGCAGGGCAAGATACACCTCAATAACCCCCCAGGGACTGGGTGGAGAAAATGCGCATCCCTTCTCCCCCTGTCAGTCAGAACCAGACGGTCAATACACAACAGGCAGGCATCAAGACACATACCACACAGAAAGGCCTATTCTAAAAGTTGCATTTCTAAAAAAGTAATACGAAATTGCTTTCACCAATAAGCAGGATTTATCACTACTATTCCAAACATACTAGGCTTGATCACGCTACCCCTCTCATGTCAGGAATTACCACTGAAGCACATTTCAGGGAATCCTCAATGCATCCCTATGAGAGGGCAGCCTCACAGCAGTGAGAAACCAAATAGGCTGTTTGTTGTTACCAGAACATGCCACTCAGTTAAGGCAAATGTCCTACCTTTTCCCTACACCGCACCCTGCCCATAGGGCTAGCTAGGGCCTACCTTATGGGTGACTGATATGAAGTGAAAGGGGAGTTACAGACGTGGCAACCACATTATGTGGCACATCACAGTGGCAGTAAACAGAGCTCACAGGCCCTGCAGTGGCAGAGGCCTGAGACAGGTTTGAAAGGCTACTTTGGTGGGTGGCGCAAGCAGCACTGCAAGCCCACCAGTAGTATTTAATTTACTGGCCCTGGGTATATAGGATACCACTGTACAAGGGATTGACAGGTGAATTCAATATGCCAAACAGGTGTAGACCAATCCTACCAAGTTTAGGAAAGAGAGAGCACATGCATTTTAGCACTGAACAGCAGTGATAAAGTGCCCAGAGTAAAACAAGTCAGTATGATTTATGAGTTGTACAAATGTAACACACTCAGTTGTATCCATAGGATAACAGTTTTAATACACAATCAAAATAAATTAATGGAAGGTAAAGAGAGAACACACAGAGAAAGAAATATATTTGGCAAATTTATATTTACTAACATAAAATTGGGGAGATGAATACAGACAAATAAATTGGAGCAAAAGTCATGAACAGAAATAAAGAATATTTTCTCTACAGTTCACAACTAAAAACATCAACTCCTCATGGATAAAGCAGACAACCTAAATTAATTAATAAGAAATGGTTGTACGTTTGTGCCAAAGCAACATTTCAGGAGATGATGAAGTGTCGACGTTTCGGTCTAGAGGGCAGTCGTCATATAGACCATCATCAGGACGATATATTTTCAATGCTGAAAAGACTCCCTATATAAAACAATAGATCTATGTTACAAACAAAGTATATTGATAAATCACTAAAATTATATATATACATGAAAAACTCTATGTGTCTGGCAGTCACTTCATGTCTAATCAATACCAAGCTATTACTCCTTCCAAGTAATGCCTGGGAAGCAATCATTAGACAAACAGTCGTCAATATGACTCAATTAAGTTTCAATGAGTATCATAAAATCAATCTATGGATGCTCTAAAAAAATTTTTTAAAAAGAGAACATTTCTAATCATGTAAACAATTGGAAAACATGAAATATTTGCATTGATGTAACATTCAAAGAAACAATCAGACAAAAGTCGAAATCGGAGAATTAATCTCATTAGATAATCATGTAATCATGTAGGTACATCGAACAATCAACAGGGCAGTTATTAACACATGGAACTTCTGAGAGCATGCCAAATGGAATGATAGAAAACGGCAGTGGACGTGGGGCACAATGACAGCCACAAGTGAAATCTGTAAGGGTGCAGAGCTCCTATTAGTTTAAGATGAATAAATAAGGATATGAGACCTAATATAACTGAAGGGTTCAAAAGGCCTACCTTAAATGTGGATGAATTAGGCCACACCGGTTGGCCAGATCTCGGGTAACAGTCGATTTGGTAATGTAACCCAGTCATTCTGTAAAGAATGAGCATATTGTTTCAAGTGACTGGTGAACAATATCAGTTTGACTAAAACGGCGTATCAAGTGTTAATGTTGAATTAACTATTCTAATTGCAGGGGAGTGACATGAGAACGGCATGTAAACCGTACGGTTAGATATTACTGAGGTACCACTGCTTGATAATAAAATTACGCAAAGGGCAGAAAAAGATTCAAAAGTTTGAAGCCTACATAGTGTCGATAACAACGACATCGATAAACTGATGTGGTAAAATCCTAGTAACATCAAGGGTATGAATCAGAGATCTTAGCAAGGGGTGAAAAAGACCTCATTTTATGTTGCCGGTGAAAGCCTCAGTAAAACAATAATTACATGGTTTTCCATGGGTGGTAGTAGCATAAATGGCTTCGATCTTAAAAAATATCAAAAGTCCGGTAACTAATTGCAAGTGGCGAATAGTAGGGTGCACTTTGTTGGAACAAGAGCTCAAGTAGCGTTCTACGTATCCTTCGTATCCTTGCAGGTTCATCAGAAACGCCGACTGAACCGGGGTTAAGGAATTTATGCTCACGACCCGGAAGTAAAACAATTTCATGAAGGACTAATCCGGAACTTGTCTATCAGATGAATGTAAACATCGGCAGTCGCCATGTTGAGTGAGGAAATCGCTCTTCGGTATAAGTACATCATTTGGAGTGATATGAAAGGGGATGCCAACTAGTAGGAGTGTATATTTACAAAATTCAAAGTGACAAATCCACCGATAGTAGTTACATTTCAATATATCAATGATAAATCAATAACAATCATTAATAATCATCTTAAAAATATACGATCATCAATACTCATCTTAGAAATTTATACCACAAAGAAAAAGGTGTGTAAAATGAGTCTATTGATGTATATATATTAGACTGAACACATTGGAATTAATTACAAACGGTGTAGAGGTAGCTATTTAGTTTAGGCAAGACAAGCAAGTGTATGCCATTCTGTGCAAGAATTAAGGCCGGATTTCACTGAGTCTGCCAAACAGATCCAGCGTTGTTCTTTTAGAGTCAATAGATGGTCTACATTGGGTTGTCTGATCATGGGTTTGATAACCTCTACCACCCACCAGTATAGCTCATTTTCACTATGTTTCTTGGCAGAATAGTGGTCGACCCGCGGGGCATTTTCAGTGTGACAACGAATTCTGGATTGATGTTGCAGAATTCTTTTTTTGATTGGCTGGGTGGTCTTGCCAAAATACTTGAGTCCACAGGGATATTCTATGCAATACACAACATTGGTTGTGTTACAGTTTGAAAAATTATTTAACCGAAAATTTTTGTTGTTTAGATTGAATTGTTTGATGTTAGCCGTGGTAGCACAGGCTGCACAATGGTTGCATTTGTAATGTCCTTGTAGTGGACTTAATTGTCTCATGTTGTCAACTAAATCAGTTTCTTTGTTTTTATAAGCATGCACCAGCCTGTCTCTAAGGTTTCTGCCCCTTTTAAAGGCAAACATCGGTTTATCAACCAATTCTGGTAGATCTGAAAGGAGGGACCAATTCTTTTAGATCAGTTTCTTGATGGAATTGTTAAATGTACCAAAGGTCGTGACACATACCAGTTTGGGTTCTGTTGTTTTTGCCTTGACTTGAAGTAGTAAATCGCGGTTATTGTACCATGCCCGCTTAAGTGAGCGTTTCAGTAACCTATTAGGATAACCACACGCGAGCAATTTCAATTTAAGTTGATGGGCTTCTCTGAAATAATCAATTCGTCTGAAGCAATTTCTACGCAAGCGTAGAAATTGGCCAAACGGTAGCCCATCGCGCAAGGCTTGAGGGTGACAGCTGTTTTATTTTAAGAGAGTATTTTTGGCGGTAGGTTTAGTAAATAGAGTGGTGTACAAGGTTTTATCTTCGTTGACTTTAATGTAAATGTCCAGGAAGTCAATGCTGAGATTATTGGAGACCAATGTGAATTGTAGATTGACATTTTTAGAATTAATCCATTCATAAAATTTGGTGAGTTCAGCAAAGTTGTCATGCCAAATAAAAAAGATGTCATCTATGTAACGCAGGCAACATCGAAGATGGGCTGCGAAAGGATTGTTGATATCGTAGATGAACTTATCTTCAAAATTAGACACGCAAATATCTATGTGTCTAATTTTGAAGATAAGTTTGTACAACTCATAAATCATACTGAATATTTTCTAAATAACTCCCGTGTAGCATACTCTAACCTTAACCATATAGTGCCCAAGCCTACAAGGGTTTATTGGGTTTTCCCCTGCCTATAACACAGAGTGAAAAAAAACACCAACAATAGGTCAGACAAAATACAGAAGGAAGCAAAAAGTCCTGGAATGACCCTGCAAAAAAGGGCCCCGCCGCCCGCCCAACACTTGGCCATTAGATAATTAGGGCCTGATGCTCTAAAAGCTCAGAAGGGGATTACCGTGATATTGAATAGCACTATTTTATGAATGGGGAGCCAGTGCAGAGACTTTAGGGCTGCTGAGGCTGAAGAAAGACGCAGTGGTATAAGCACTAGGCGTGCTGCCACATGTAGAACTGTCTGAAGCTTTTTAACGATTGACTTGATCGCGCCTGCACACAGGTTGTTACAGTAATCCTCTCTAGAGGTAATTAGACCCAGAGCCACTGTCGTTCTTGCCGTACATGGAAGCAAGTCAAATATCTTTTTTAGATATTTTATCAGCTGGAAACACTTCCTAGCCACCGCTCAAGGTAGTTTAGCTTACCAATGGTCCACTGGCTGTGTGTGTTGAACTTCTATGTGGCAAAGCATATTGTTCTTCCTGACCCATCTGATTTCGCATTTTATAAAGTGCCAGTTGCAGTTTGAAATGCAAAGCCTTGTGAGTTTGTTCACTTTGCAGAATATCTGAAAGTGACCTTCTTACAATATTGAGCCTTTCAAGGGCTAAATGCGCGGACTGTTTCCAAACAAGGTAGTTTCAGAGCACCGAATGTAGTGACCAGCAAGTCTCAAGGAACCCTAAGATATCTTGCTGTCTATCAGTCTCTCGGGAGATTGTTAGGATACTCTTGGAAAATAGAAACTGTTCTTCTCCCAGATCTGATAACCATAGTAATACTCTGGCATCTGCTCTTTATCTGAGCATGACTCCTCAATGACCTGCAGTTATATTTGTTGCACATGATGTCATTTTTTCTTCTATAGAAGATAATAATATTCCGGTTTGTTATCTCTGTTCGAGGATGTGCCATACTCTTCAAAAGGGGATGCGCCTATGAGAATTGTAATTGTAATTGTATTTACATAGCGCTTACTACCCCTGTCAAAGCGCTTTTTCGGAAAGACACATGCTACTTCAGAACCTAAAGAAGATTAGTGGTGAATTAGTATAGGGAGATGGAATTAATTTGAGCTGTGGACATATGAGTTTGTTATTTGGATTGAAAAGGACAGTGAATGGATAAAAGAGGGAAGAGTTAGCATTTATATAGCACTTGCTACCCCTGATGAGGTTTTGAAGAGCTTTTCATTGGGTAGCATCCTACTACCGAACCCAAACAGGATTAGTAGGGAATTAGCATAGGGAAATATGAAATTTATTTGAGCGGTGGACATGTTGGTCTGTTAGCTGGATTGAAAAGGATAGTGGAAGGATAAAAGAGGGGAGGGTCTTGTATGATATTTTATTTTCTTGTGAAGCTCATAGCAGAAGGAGGAGGTTGGGATGAGTAAAGAGGAGCTAGAAGGGGAGAGAGTAAGAGGGAAGGGTTTAGAAAGGCTTGATTGGGAGATCTGAATAGTAAAAAGAGGTAAAAGATGAAGCAAGGGGGGGTAGAGGAGGGAAGAGTCTAGAAAGGGTTATTTTGGGTATCTCAGAAGTAGGCTTGGGTTTGGGTTGAGTCAGAGAGTAGAGGTAGAGGATATATTGAGACAGGTATAGGGTGAAACATAGGGTAGTGCATTGGAGATGCTAAATTAGAAGTAAAATAATAATTATAAAGATATATAAGCACATGGAAGGTATATATGCGCAAAGAAGGTAATATATGTACATGTAAGTTGTATTTAATAAGCTCAGTCTTTCAAGTGTTGCTGTACGTCAAGTTAATTTATCTGCTTTTTTATATTTTTTGTACTTAAATAGTGATGCAACTGTAGATAAATAATTATGATACATATTTGCTTATGGATGCAGTGACCTATATGCAAGTTAAACATAGAATAATATAACCATAAATAATATGTATATTTGTTAAGCAGAACTAACAAATATCTATACATTTATTCGCATAATTATTATACACATTTATACAAAGCAATACACAAGTGGTATAGTCCAAAAAAGCTTATATAAACAGGGATATGCTGTCTATGTTTGAGTATGGTGGTTATGTGGGAAAGAGCCACCTCGAGTAGTCTTCTCGAGATAAGATAGTGATCTGTGGATCTTATGTTTTTGGTGAAAAGAGTTCCATAGCTTGGCTGCTTGAACAGAGATGGGCCACTTATGTTTTTTTTCTTGTATTGTGGGATTCTGAGGTGGGGTGCCAATCTAGAGTGCAGGTTCCTTTGTTGAATGTATTTGGTGATTTTATTCCTGATGAAGAGCAGTCCTTTTTCATGTTTTGCTTTTTTGGGTGATACAGAGAAGTTTGACTGTGGATCTCCTGGTAAGAGGTAAATAATGTAGGGCCTTCAAGGCAGGGGAGATGTGAGCTTGTGGCTTTATATGTAAGAGTAGTTTTGCAGCAGAATTCCGAATCCGTTGTAGTTTGTTCATAGTTAAAGATAGAGGCTATTGGAGTAACCAAGTTTAGACAGAACAAGAGACATAGTAGCCAAGACCTTGTGTGGAACTCCCAGGTGGGGGACAGAGCATTGCAGACTTTTATAGTAACAAAGCTAGATCTTTCTAGTTTGTCCACTTGGGCATTCATTGATAGCTTGGAGTTCATGGTAATTCTGAGGTTTCCTATTTCTGTTGATACTTTAGGCGGTGTTCCCGTATTGTCAGGCCAGGAGGCGAGTGGGTCATCCTTTGTCCAATCACCACATGTGAGTATTTCCGTTTTGCAAGCACTCAATTTGAGATTGCTCCATGTCATCCACTGATCAAAGGCTCTGAGGCAACTGAAAATGTGTGAGTTTGCAATGTTTTTGGGGCTTTTTAGTTTAAGGAGTATTTGTGTGTAATATGCAAAGTTATAGCATTTGAGTTGAAATTGATCGAACAGTGCCAGTAATGACTTCATGTAAATGTTGCAAAGCATGGGTGAGATGATAGAGCCTTGAGAGACCCCCTACTTTTGTGAAGTATGGCTTGGACGAGAAGGGGGGTATGAGTGACATTAGTTCTGTTTTGAAGATAGGATGTGATCCAGTCGAGAGTAGTACCCCCTATGCTGGCTTCGGAAAATCTTTGTATTAGAGTGTCATGGTCAACTGTGTCAAAGGCAGATGAGAGGTCCAAGAGAAGTAGTGCAGCTACCCGGTTCCAGTCAACTGTGTTCTTAAGATCATCTCAGACGGCAATGAGGGCACATTCTGTTCCTCTTCCTGGATGGAGACCTCTATGGAATTATTTTCAATGAATTGTGACATCTAGGTGATTGCTGCTCTTTCTATCAGTTTGCCCAAGAAAGGTCCATTTGTAATAGGTCTGTAGTTGTCAGGGTTGAACGTGTCCAGGTTTGTTTTCTTAGTAATGGGCATTTGTATGACTTTTTTAGATCTTTTGGAACTATTCCCATGTTAAGGAATTGTTGATGATTCTTCTTTCAGTTGTGGCAGTGGAAGTAGTAGAATAAATTATTTGAAGGTTTGTGGTAGGCATGTGTCAGAAGGGCTGCCAGCAGACCTTTTTTCTTTGACCAGATCCATAAATACATACTGTGATATTTGTTGGAAGGATCACAGAGGCTGGGTTAGCCATCTCTTGGAGGGTTATTTTTAAAAAGGGTTGGTGCTGTTGGTTTTTCCTTGATTTAAATCGGAGTCCAACATGTCTGCTTTGGTCATGTAATGATGTTCTCTGTCTGTCATTGTGCACACAGGTATGTTTACCATTCCAAAATGGCTGACACTTTTCTCACTCATGATTCATCCCTTTGCCCTAGTCCTTTCTTTGTGTTCCTCACCTTATACGGCTACGCGCATGATTCACTCTCACCATACTCCTGTAGTTGGGTTCTTCTGGCAGCATGGCATTCAATATTGGCTGTTAGACGCGGCAAGCTATTCAGCATGTGAGAATTTAGGATTGTTGGTGTATTTATTTTTATTCCACTCATTTCCTATTCCTCCCATATTTCCAGAACGTATACCTTGAATTAAATGTAGTGTAATAATTGGATTACACAGCATGGCTCACAGAGGTCATTTGGATGCATCTATGGCATTTATAATTTTCTTTGAAACATTATGGATGACAGCCTTATACCGTTTTTACACACTTACCATATATTGCTCTAATTGCCATCCCTTATCCATTGTTAATTGTATCCTTCAAACTGTTGAACCTGGCCATTCTCATGATAATTTGTGCAGGAGCTTTACATACATAATGCCCATATTTCACTTTGCCCATGTTTACTGTCGCCTCGCTCACTATTGATGATACGCCCCTGCATATTTTCAATGCTTTGACACTTTACAGGCCCTCGAACTACGTCCAGTATGTAGCATGTGATATGGTTTAATTGAACATTTGTAGTGGCATCCTTGGTATTTGACCTTCCTGATTCATTGTAAATGTTGCGGGTTGTTTCTCTTGTATCCTCTTGAACTGTCTCACAGTTCGTAATATGGCACTTTTTGAGTGAGTCATCATTAGGTAAATTCTCTGGACCTGGCCAGAAGCAGTTCACCTTAGTTCTCATACGGTACTTGAGGGGCAGCTATACTTGGTAACAATCGTCTGTACCGCCCTAGCTGCTGGATTTTCCCACTACACCATTTGGACAGATTCCAAGAGAGCATTACTCTTCCACACAACTATAAGCATGATTGTATGCTTCACTTGTGACCACTCTGACATGCTTTTGTGATACTAGTTTCTGAGATCTGATTTATTATTTTTTGTTCTCCATTTTCACCCTTACTTCTACAAGTGTTGGCCTATTTTTTTCTTTTTTTTAATAGAATACATGTAATCAGAAATAGATCTTTGCTGTCCTGATGATGATCCTGCATTGATTATGGGTTGAAATGCCACCAACCTTAAAACAGTCCCTATGAATGTGAATATGTGGTTTTTGGTTTCAGCAGTGTACTATTCTATAAAAAAGTGAACCCCACTGTATACACTATTGATGGCCATTTAATGTTTTTTTGTGGTTTTAACACTTGTTGAGGATTACCCCGTGGGAGGTTATCTTCTATATTTTACTGTACAATTTTGAAATAAAAAGATTGCTACACATCAATTGGACAAATCCTCGATAATATTTGTCTCCCCAGAGTATTGGTTTTTATCTGTCACTGTAGTGGATGGCACAATGGGCGCTGCACTCCACTACTGAAATTTAACTTATATGTCCTTGATACCCTTTGCACCATAAACTAGGGTTTTTTTGTCCGCAGATAGAGAATACCAAGAAACATGTCAATAAAGCTGTTTCTGCATTTCTCCAAGACCACAACATAGGCTCTATATGCAATATCAACTTATGCTTCGACATGGACAGAATATATCAAAAACACAGTATCTATTTCAAAGACACAGTCAACAGGGTTTTCCTCAACAACTTAAACACTGCATCCTGTTCTATTTGTAATTACTATCTACACACCTTAAACACAATGGCTCTTTTTAGAGCCAACCCTTTTCCCAAACACTTGTTATTTTTATTTTCAAAACTGTTTTTTTATATTCATACTGTCATAGAGCCACTCAAAATCCCATACAGTCAGTCACACCCATTTACACATGCAAACTGCTGCTTAGATAGGCTCATACACCCATTCACACAACCACTCACACACTCATGCAGTCACTTACACACAAAGCCACACACACAGATACAGCGACTTATGTACCCAGGTATACACTT
The DNA here is from genome assembly GCF_964263255.1 of Lissotriton vulgaris. Lineage (NCBI taxonomy): Eukaryota > Metazoa > Chordata > Amphibia > Caudata > Salamandridae > Lissotriton > Lissotriton vulgaris. Next base: position 501,816,451 of record NC_141685.1, read on the forward strand.
GATACACCTATTCACACACCCAAACACATACACCAATAGAGATACTCGCATACTCAGTCATACACTGATAAAACCACATACAGACTGACACATCTATGTACAGACCAATGCAGCCAATGAAACACCCAGGGAGTCACCGAAACAGACACTGAGAGACCGAGGCTCACACTGACACAACATCTGACAAACCTAGACACACACTGATACAACTTCTGATACACTGAGCCACACACTGATACAGAAACTGACACACCCACACACATACCTATACAGCCAATGACACACCCAGTCACATATCTATACAGTCACCTAGATATTGAGCCAAACATGGATACAACCTCTCAAACACCCATACACATCCTTATAAAGCCTTATAAATCCTTTTAAAGCCAGTGACAGACCAAACTACAGACACTAAAACATCCAGCCAAACATTAGTGCATCCAATAAGACACCTATGTACACACTGACGCACATACTGACACACCTCGGCATACACCGATGCATCGACTGATACACCCAGGCATACAGGGTTCCCAGAATATGAACACCTAAAATATCCCCTTACCAAAATGTTGTGTTGTAAATATCGATGTAAAAATATCGACATCCTATATTTAAGATGGCAAGTACAAAAATATGGAGAAAAAAAATTGATGTCATTAACATAGTTGTACAGAATATTAGGCCTGATTATGAGAGCAGTCAGATGGGACCGCGTGACTTGCTGTCAGCGGTCCCACCATAGATATTACAATACGACTGCCTTCAAGGTGGTTACTCACAAACTGTGGGCCAGGGGGAAAGGGGAGCCCGCTACAGGCCCTCAATGCCCCATACCGCCAGCATTTTCATGGCGGGTAAACCTCCATAAACCGGCCGGCGGAGAGGGACATCATAATCCCTACGGCTGTGCCTGGCAGGCACCGCCACCATTGTAGGATTTCATGTTACCTCCGATGGTTGAACAGTCTCCTTGAGCCTGTCAGATCCCTGGCAGTCAGTCTCTCCAACTGCCACGCATCCACCCGCCATACTAATATGATGAGTGGAAATATTGCGATGGCGGTGAGACAGCAACTGACTGGCTATCGCTGGCAGTCCCACTGTCATTATAATCAGGCATATATATATATATATATATATATATATATATATATATATATTACACAACTCCCTTCTCTCACAAAGGGAAATAATCAGCACTCACAAAAGTTCCTTTCCCAATCCTTTTTATTTCGTTATCATTACTCCAGCAATACAAAGTAAGAACCAACGAACGCGTTTTGCAAAAAAACTACATTTCCCATCTAACTTCCTGTAAGCAAACAGGAAGTGAGATCATTAACAGAGGAGTTCTGGCGGGTCCTTCGAAAATATAGGAGGAGTATGAACGTTACTGCACTGACCGTGAACAAGCAACAGTTGGTTGCGAAACGCGTTGGTTCTTTCTTTGTATTGCTGGAGTAATGATAAAGAAATAAAAAGGATTGGGAAAGGAACTGAAGTGAGTGCTGACTTTTTCCCTTCATGAGAGAAGTGAGTTGTAAAATATATTGAAGCGGGGCTGTGCTTGGAAGTCAAAGCACTAGTGAAAAGAGCACCATTGGACCGCAGAATCGAGCCAAGGTTATGTATATATATATATATATCGCAAGCAAATAACTCCTTCCACTTCCACCAAAGCCTCGGCGGCGAAGAAAGAGAAGCGAACCACTTCTTTTTTCAGGCAAGATGTTTTATTTCAACCTAGCAGCAGCCAACAGATGAGGCGTTTCGGGCTCAGGCGCCCTTGTTCACATAAAGGCTGTAAATGGTTGAAGCCATTTTAAATAATATGCCCTTCCCACCATAGTCACGTGTTCAGAAAGTTAATGATAAACATAGCAAACAGACTGCATGATTCATATACAATCGATGTGATTTTGCTGCTCCTTAGTGCCATAAACCATATTAACATGACCTCAACATCATTTCCGAACATACCAATATAAATAACGGAAATTTATATTATTATAAATTGACGTCAAGAAAACCTTTTGAAATCGCAGTTGAATTTCAAAACAAAAACTTCATTTTGGCAATTTGGAATTCCTGGATAAATCCAAATACACGTTTAAAAAGTGCAATAATTCATTCTAGCTGCATAAATGCACGTAATCACTAACTGATTTGTGACTTTGTTTTAAAAGGAATGTGCAAAGAAGATAAAGTGCAGAGCAGAGCTAATTATAGAATTTTTCTACAAATATACCATGTGCAATTGATGTGTTGTTTCGTGTAAAAATAAAATGGTTACAAAATAAAAATACATCTTGCAACCAAACCCCGGCTGAGACATGACACAAAGTGGATATGCTAAGAGATGGCATTAACTTCTGTTTGGAAGTCATATTGTACATTCGGACCAAGTCCAAGTTAACCATTTTTCTTATACCAATAATGCCTTCCCTCTGATAAAATGTCTCTGCCATAGTGTGAATAAGTGAGGAAAACAATTGACAACCATCATAAATCATATGTCAAAGAACACTAAACATTCTTATATTGACTACAAAATTAACGGTAAAAACACAATCCAAGAATACAATATCTGTATCCAGGCCAAAAACAAACTCAAAAAATGTACAGTATGCCTCACTCCGCTCAGGGCACCAATCAGAATACATAATTACAAGCATGTGTACATATCTTTGGTGTTATTCAGACCATTTGGGCATTTGCTGTCGAAGTTAAGAATGAATTTAGTTTCCAATCTCCTAAGCAAAGCCTCTCTATTCCCTCCTCTGCGTGGTTTAGGGACGGCAGATACCACATACTATTTTAAACAAGATAAGTTGTTACCATGAACTTGTTTGAAGTGGCGTGCCACTGGGTAATTGGGATCACTATGCAGAATGGCACGTAGATGTTGAAGAATTCTCTCATGTACCTGTAGCTTTGTGCTTTGTGCTACTGATGTAATTGAGTCCACAGGTACAAGTGAGAACGTAAACTGCAAATTCAGTTTTACAGTTATATTTTCCCATTATCTTGTGTGGTATAGGACTGAATGGAGTACAGTATTCTGTTGTGTTTACCCCAAACTTGCACGCCCGACATGAGGAGTATTTATAGAAACCATCTTTGGGTTTTAACCAATTAGGTTTAGTTCTTATCTCAGGGCTTGTGGGGTCTAACACAGCTCCCATGTTTCTAGCTCTGCTGAATGTTATAGTGGGGCTAGATGGCAGACTCATCCTCAGAACGGGGTCAGTGAGTACTATTCCCCAGTTCTTGTTGATGATGGATCTGATTTTACGTTCGTTCTCACTGTACGCTGTGATTAGTCTAGGACATTGGACCTTTTCGACTGTCCCGGAAATTGTTGGTAAGTCAGATGAATCATGCGGGACAGGCTCTTCCTCTATGGGGGCTGGAAGTAGACTGGCTCTAGATCTAGAAGATGTCTTAGCTAAAGCCGATGTCAAGATCTTATCTGAATAGCCTCTAGCTTTCATGCGTCACATGGATTCTGCAGCACAAATGTTAAATTCAGCATCAGTGCTGCATATCCTTTTCAGGCGTAGCAATTCCCCATAGGGGATGCTTGCAATCAGGTGCCTGGGATGGGCACTTGAGGCATGGAGTGTGACATTGCCAGCGGTGGACTTTCTGAACAGGGTACTTTCTACTCTTCCATTTACTACATACAGTTTGACATCCAGAAATTCCAGGCTGGAATTGTCTATGTGGTGGGTAAAGTGGAGATTCAAATTATTTATGTTGATGTTTTTAATGAATTCCAATGCTTTCTCTTTACTACCTTGCCACACGATGAAAATATCATCGATAAACCTGTAGTAGTGTATGATGTTTTCTTTAAAGATGGAAGAATAGTCCCTTTTGAGCACCTGCTCCTCCCACCAGCCAACGTGCAAGCACGCATAGCGGGGGGAGAAGCAAGCTCCCATGGCCACACCCCTTAGTTGTTTAAACAGCTCCTTTCCAAATAGAAAGAAGTTGTTGTTGAGACACCAACTCATCATGCTAACTAGAGCCTTGTTGTGCTGATAGAATTCGCACGGTCTTTGGTCCAAAAAGAATTTTACAGCCGATAATCCTGCCTGGTGGTCTATACTGGTGTACAAAGATTCAATGTCTAATGAAATTAAGTACATCCCATCTGACCATTGAATATTCCTAATTTTACCCAGGAAATCACCCGTATCTTTGATGTAACTAGGCAGTGTTTTTACATGATTCTGCAGAAAAAAGTCTATGTATTGGCCCACCTGTTCCGCTGCACTTCCTATGTCGGAAATGATAGGCCTGCCAGGAATGGGAGAAACACATTTATGCACTTTCGGTATTAGATAAAGTACTGGTACAATTGGATGCTCATTGTGCATAAACTTAAACTCATCATTAGAAATAAGGCCATCACTGCGTAATTGCATTAGCAACTTCTTGAGAGAATCTGTAGCCAAATTGTATTTTTTGGTGTTAGATGGCTCATAACAGTTAATATTATCAAGTTGGCGCTTTGCCTCCTTGATATAATCTTCTCGGGCCAGATTACTAAGTTGCCGCCTTTGTCTGATTTCTTAATGATGATTTCATTGTTCTCACTCAGTTTTTTCATCAACTTGGCATAGTCTTTTTTCCTTTGTTCAACATGCTTTCTTTGTTTGAATTTTTTAGACTGTACTTGTTTATTCAATCTTTTAATGTCCTCAACTACACAGTCGTGGAACGTATCCAACGCATCCCTTGGCATCATGGGGATGTATTTGGATTTTTTCTTGAAGGGGCTGATCCCAGCACCTTTTTGTAGCAGGTTGATGTTGTTGATTCTAGTCTGCGTAGAAGGATCACATTCTGTCTCATCACTTACTGCCTCGCCAGTGTTCAGATCATGTAAGTCTGGGTAGGTTGGAATATCTGCAGCCCTAATGCCTAAACTCTCCACATGATTGTTCATTCCTTGTTGTAGCTCTTCGTCTTTATCTTTGGCGTTTTTCAAAGAAAAATGTTTTTTCAACTTAAGTTTTCTAACAAATCTAAAGACGTCTATTCTCGTGGAGCTGTAATTAAAAGTTTGGCCAGGGCAAAAGTTGAGACCTAAAGACAACAAAGTTTTTTCAGCATTAGACAAAGGCACTTTGGACAGATTGATGATGGTTCTATCCAAATCTACTTTTTCCGTGTCCAATTGCTCTTCTTTTTGTTTTTTCCTCTTTTGTTTATTGATTTTTCTTCTTTCTTTTCTTCGTCTGTTTTTTCTTGTGTTTTTTGCTGTTGTTTGCTGTCCTTTCTCGGTCTCAATGACCGCAGTCTCTCTGCTACTAGAAAATCCAATTCCTCTCCCATATCAAGTACAATTGCTGGTGTGGGCCTCTCACCGCTCTCTATGCTGGATTCGCTTGAAATAGAAATCGAATCAAAACTGGCGCTTTCTGCCGCTGCACCTCCTGTCGCGGCAGACTTCTGCACACTAGTCTCCACAATGCTCTTGCCCTTTTGTTCCCCGAATTTTTTGCGGTTTTCATTATTGTACTTTCGGGCGAATGTGAAGATTTGCCCGTTGTTGTAGTCTGCTTCATCCCTGGCAAATTTATGTGCTTTGCGTTGTTTTATTTTTTCTTCGTGTTTGCGCAGTCTTTCATCGATAGCGGTTCTGGCGGTTTTGATATAATCAACTTTGGCAGATTTCTTTAGTTCTTCTTCGATATTTTCAATTCTTTTAACTATTTCCACCCGGTCGATTGCTGCATATTTGATTAAAATGCGGACTGAGGTCATGGAAGCTTCCAAGTTGTTTTGTGCCCATTCTTTTAACATCGCAGGGTTGGGGTTATCATAACTCGGGGCCAAAAGGATACGAAGACCTCTCGGGACCCGTCCGACCTCTGCATATTTAGTTAGTGAGCAATGCTCCCACCACTTAGTTATTTCCAAGCGCATGTACTTTTCTAGGTCTTTGAGTAGCGTTTTTTCGTTTTCATCCGCCCCTGCCGATGTGCTAGCAGTGGGTACAATATTTAAGTTTGTTGTTGGTCTTTTGCAGAATAATTCTTCCGCTGCCGCTTCACGCTGGCGTACAGCCTCGTCCGTCATGCTGACTGATAGGTTTATGTTACCAGTGTAGCCCGAATCGTATCTCGAGTTACTTCGTAAGAGCCTGTTATCTCCCCACCTCTGCCACAATGCCATCGTCACTCACCGGGTACTGTTTCTGCTTCACCTTCGAACCAGTCCGGTTCTACTCGCCGACCAGTATCCCTTTGCTCTCGTGTGACGTGTGGCGGCGCGAGGGGGCTGCTACCAATGTTTCACCATGAACATCCAGCTTTTTCGACTTCTAGGCGGCAGCCGCTTCCGGGTGAGAGGGTTCGTCGGGCGGAAGAAAGTCGGACTTCCGTGAATTTCAAATCGCAAGCAAATAACTCCTTCCACTTCCACCAAAGCCTCGGCGGCGAAGAAAGAGAAGCGAACCACTTATTTTTTCAGGCAAGATGTTTTATTTCAACCTAGCAGCAGTCAACAGATGACGCGTTTCGGGCTCAGGCGCCCTTGTTCACATAAAGGCTGTAAATGGTTGAAGCCATTTTAAATAATATGCCCTTCCCACCATAGTCACGTGTTCAGAAAGTTAATGATAAACATAGCAAACAGACTGCATGATTCATATACAATCGATGTGATTTTGCTGCTCCTTAGTGCCATAAACCATATTAACATGACCTCAACATCATTTCCGAACATACCAATATAAATAACGGAAATTTATATTATTATAAATTGACGTCAAGAAAACCTTTTGAAATCGCAGTTGAATTTCAAAACAAAAACTTCATTTTGGCAATTTGGAATTCCTGGATAAATCCAAATACACGTTTAAAAAGTGCAATAATTCATTCTAGCTGCATAAATGCATGTAATCACTAACTGATTTGTGACTTTGTTTTAAAAGGAATGTGCAAAGAAGATAAAGTGCATAGCAGAGATAATTATAGAATTTTTCTACAAATATACCATGTGCAATTGATGTGTTGTTTCGTGTAAAAATAAAATGGTTACAAAATAAAAATACATCTTGCAACCAAACCCCGGCTGAGACATAACACAAAGTGGATATGCTAAGAGATGGCATTAGCTTCTGTTTGGAAGTCATATTGTACATTCGGACCAAGTCCAAGTTAACCATTTTTCTTATACCAATAATGCCTTCCCTCTGATAAAATGTCTCTGCCATAGTGTGAATAAGTGAGGAAAACAATTGACAACCGTCATAAATCATATGTCAAAGAACACTAAACATTCTTATATTGACTACAAAATTAACGGTAAAAACACAATCCAAGAATACAATATCTGTATCCAGGCCAAAAACAAACTCAAAAAATGTACAGTATGCCTCACTCCGCTCAGGGCACCAATCAGAATACATAATTACAAGCATGTGTACATATCTTCGGTGTTATTCAGACCATTTGGGCATTTGCTGTCGAAGTTAAGAATGAATTTAGTTTCCAATCTCCTAAGCAAAGCCTCTCTATTCCCTCCTCTGCGTGGTTTAGGGACGTCAGATACCACATAGTATTTTAAACAAGATAAGTTGTTACCATGAACTTGTTTGAAGTGGCGTGCCACTGGGTAATTGGGATCACTATGCAGAATGGCACGTAGATGTTGAAGAATTCTCTCATGTACCTGTAGCTTTGTGCTACCGATGTAATTGAGTCCACAGGTACAAGTGAGAACGTAAACTGCAAATTCAGTTTTACAGTTATAGTTTCCCATTATCTTGTGTGGTATAGGACTGAATTGAGTACAGTATTCTGTTGTGTTTACCCCAAACTTGCACGCCCGACATGAGGAGCATTTATAGAAACCATCTTTGGGTTTTAACCAATTAGGTTTAGTTCTTATCTCAGGGCTTGTGGGGTCTAACACAGCTCCCATGTTTCTAGCTCTGCTGAATGTTATAGTGGGGCTAGATGGCAGACTCATCCTCAGAACGGGGTCAGTGAGTACTATTCCCCAGTTCTTGTTGATGATGGATCTGATTTTACGTTCGTTCTCACTGTACGCTGTGATTAGTCTAGGACATTGGACCTTTTCGACTGTCCCGGAAATTGTTGGTAAGTCAGATGAATCATGCGGGACAGGCTCTTCCTCTATGGGGGCTGGAAGTAGACTGGCTCTAGATCTAGAAGATGTCTTAGCTAAAGCCGATGTCAAGATCTTATCTGAATACCCTCTAGCTTTCATGCGTCGCATGGATTCTGCAGCACAAATGTTAAATTCAGCATCAGTGCTGCATATCCTTTTCAGGCGTAGCAATTCCCCATAGGGGATGCTTGCAATCAGGTGCCTGGGATGGGCACTTGAGGCATGGAGTGTGACATTGCCAGCGGTGGACTTTCTGAACAGGGTACTTTCTACTCTTCCATTTACTACATACAGTTTGACATCCAGAAATTCCAGGCTGGAATTGTCTATGTGGTGGGTAAAGTGGAGATTCAAATTATTTATGTTGATGTTTTTAATGAATTCCAATGCTTTCTCTTTACTACCTTGCCACACGATGAAAATATCATCGATAAACCTGTAGTAGTGTATGATGTTTTCTTTAAAGATGGAAGAATAGTCCCTTTTGAGCACCTGCTCCTCCCACCAGCCAACGTGCAAGCACGCATAGCTGGGGGAGAAGCAAGCTCCCATGGCCACCCCCCTTAGTTGTTTAAACAGCTCCTTTCCAAATAGAAAGAAGTTGTTGTTGAGACACCAACTCATCATGCTAACTAGAGCCTTGTGCTGATAGAATTCGCACGGTCTTTAATCCAAAAAGAATTTTACAGCCGATAATCCTGCCTGGTGGTCTATACTGGTGTACAAAGATTCAATGTCTAATGAAATTAAGTACATCCCATCTGACCATTGAATATTCCTAATTTTACCCAGGAAATCACCCGTATCTTTGATGTAACAAGGCAGTGTTTTTACATGATTCTGCAGAAAAAAGTCTATGTATTGGCCCACCTGTTCCGCTGCACTTCCTATGGCGGAAATGATAGGCCTGCCAGGAATGGGAGACACATTTATGCACTTTCGGTATTAGATAAAGTACCGGTACAATTGGATGCTCATTGTGCATAAACTTAAACTCATCATTAGAAATAAGGCCATCACTGTGTAATTGCATTAGCAACTTCTTGAGAGAATCTGTAGCCAAATTGTATTTTTTGGTGTTAGATGGCTCATAACAGTTAATATTATCAAGTTGGCGCTTTGCCTCCTTGATATAATCTTCTCGGTGCCAGATTACTAAGTTGCCGCCTTTGTCCGATTTCTTAATGATGATTTCATTGTTCTCACTCAGTTTTATGCTAAGAGATGGCATTAGCTTCTGTTTGGAAGTCATATTGTACATTCGGACCAAGTCCAAGTTAACCATTTTTCTTATACCAATAATGCCTTCCCTCTGATAAAATGTCTCTGCCATAGTGTGAATAAGTGAGGAAAACAATTGACAACCGTCATAAATCATATGTCAAAGAACACTAAACATTCTTATATTGACTACAAAATTAACGGTAAAAACACAATCCAAGAATACAATATCTGTATCCAGGCCAAAAACAAACTCAAAAAATGTATAGTATGCCTCACTCCGCTCAGGGCACCAATCAGAATACATAATTACAACCATGTGTACATATCTTCGGTGTTATTCAGACCATTTGGGCATTTGCTGTCGAAGTTAAGAATGAATTTAGTTTCCAATCTCCTAAGCAAAGCCTCTCTATTACCTCCTCTGCGTGGTTTAGGGACGGCAGATACCACATAGTATTTTAAACAAGATAAGTTGTTACCATGAACTTGTTTGAAGTGGCGTGCCACTGGGTAATTGGGATCACTATGCAGAATGGCACGTAGATGTTGAAGAATTCTCTCATGTACCTGTAGCTTTGTGCTACCGATGTAATTGAGTCCACAGGTACAAGTGAGAACGTAAACTGCAAATTCAGTTTTACAGTTATAGTTTCCCATTATCTTGTGTGGTATAGGACTGAATGGAGTACAGTATTCTGTTGTGTTTACCCCAAACTTGCACGCCCGACATGAGGAGCATTTATAGAAACCATCTTTGGGTTTTAACCAATTAGGTTTAGTTCTTATCTCAGGGCATGTGGGGTCTAACACAGCTCCCATGTTTCTAGCTCTGCTGAATGTTATAGTGGGGCTAGATGGCAGACTCATCCTCAGAACGGGGTCAGTGAGTACTATTCCCCAGTTCTTGTTGATGATGGATCTGATTTTACGTTCGTTCTCACTGTACGCTGTGATTAGTCTAGGACATTGGACCTTTTCGACTGTCCCGGAAATTGTTGGTAAGTCAGATGAATCATGCGGGACAGGCTCTTCCTCTATGGGGGCTGGAAGTAGACTGGCTCTAGATCTAGAAGATGTCTTAGCTAAAGCCGATGTCAAGATCTTATCTGAATAGCCTCTAGCTTTCATGCGTCGCATGGATTCTGCAGCACAAATGTTAAATTCAGCATCAGTGCTGCATATCCTTTTCAGGCGTAGCAATTCCCCATAGGGGATGCTTGCAATCAGGTGCCTGGGATGGGCACTTGAGGCATGGAGTGTGACATTGCCAGCGGTGGACTTTCTGAACAGGGTACTTTCTACTCTTCCATTTACTACATACAGTTTGACATCCAGAAATTCCAGGCTGGAATTGTCTATGTGGTGGGTAAAGTGGAGATTCAAATTATTTATGTTGATGTTTTTAATGAATTCCAATGCTTTCTCTTTACTACCTTGCCACACGATGAAAATATCATCGATAAACCTGTAGTAGTGTATGATGTTTTCTTTAAAGATGGAAGAATAGTCCCTTTTGAGCACCTGCTCCTCCCACCAGCCAACGTGCAAGCACGCATAGCTGGGGGAGAAGCAAGCTCCCATGGCCACACCCCTTAGTTGTTTAAACAGCTCCTTTCCAAATAGAAAGAAGTTGTTGTTGAGACACCAACTCATCATGCTAACTAGAGCCTTGTGCTGATAGAATTCGCACGGTCTTTAGTCCAAAAAGAATTTTACAGCCGATAATCCTGCCTGGTGGTCTATACTGGTGTACAAAGATTCAATGTCTAATGAAATTAAGTACATCCCATCTGACCATTGAATATTCCTAATTTTACCCAGGAAATCACCCGTATCTTTGATGTAACTAGGCAGTGTTTTTACATGATTCTGCAGAAAAAAAGTCTATGTATTGGCCCACCTGTTCCGCTGCACTTCCTATGGCGGAAATGATAGGCCTGCCAGGAATGGGAGACACATTTATGCACTTTCGGTATTAGATAAAGTACCGGTACAATTGGATGCTCATTGTGCATAAACTTAAACTCATCATTAGAAATAAGGCCATCACTGTGTAATTGCATTAGCAACTTCTTGAGAGAATCTGTAGCCAAATTGTATTTTTTGGTGTTAGATGGCTCATAACAGTTAATATTATCAAGTTGGCGCTTTGCCTCCTTGATATAATCTTCTCGGGGCCAGATTACTAAATTGCCGCCTTTGTCCGATTTCTTAATGATGATTTCATTGTTCTCACTCAGTTTTTTCATCAACTTGGCATAGTCTTTTTTCCTTTGTTCAACATGCTTTCTTTGTTTGAATTTTTTAGACTGTACTTGTTTATTCAATCTTTTAATGTCCTCAACTACACAGTCATGGAACTTATCCAACGCATCCCTTGGCATCATGGGGATGTATTTTGATTTTTTCTTGAAGGGGCTGATCCCAGCACCTTTTTGTAGCAGGTTGATGTTGTTGATTCTAGTCTGCGTAGAAGGATCACATTCTGTCTCATCACTTACTGCCTCGCCAGTGTTCAGATCATGTAAGTCTGGGTAGTTTGGAATATCTGCAGCCCTAATGCCTAAACTCTCCATATATATATATATATATATATATATATATATATACATATATATATATATATATATATATATATATATATATATATATATTCACTGAAAAAACCATAGGTTTCACACCAGTTATAGTTAGGAATTAGCATTTAAAAAACCTATGAAATTCACTGAAAAAACCATAGGTTTCACACCGGTTATAGTTAGGAATTAGCATTTAAAAAACCTATTAAATTCACTGAAAAAACCATAGGTTTCACACCAGTTATAGTTAGCTGGAAATTTTACTGATATAAAACCATTGAAATTCCCACGTTATAGTTAGTTGGACTCACTATAACTTGCGCGTGCAATGCACTGCTGATGACATCACATATTACATCACTCATGACATGGTGAGTGACATCACTCATGACATCACTGATGACACCATCCAGTGAATATGTGTCTTTCTGAAAAATAAATATTAGTGAGTTATGTTTAAATATTTAAATACATATATTAGTGTTTCACTTTGTGTATAAGTGGCTACATGTGTTGATAAGTAGCTACATGCGTATGTATATGGGTTATTTGATATTTTTATTAGTATCAGTTTGAGTGTCTATATGGTTTGGTGGGGGTATTACTTAGCACATAGATGCATGAGTGACTGACTCTTTGTTTGTATGTGTTTTGAAGACAGCATATGTACAGGACTGTATGGGTGGATGAGTGTCTATATGTGTTCGTTAGTGAGTGAATGACTGTCTCACTAGTGTCTTTATCAGTAACTACATATGTTTTAATCTAGTATATATGAATATTGATGTATATAAGTGAGTATATGTGAGAGTAAGAGATTGTAAGAGTTCCTGTTTAAATAAGTATGTGTTTCTATAAGTGATTGTTTAAGAGAATAAATATGTGTAATTTTCAATAGAAGTAAGGTGGAAGTGTGTGTATAACTCTATATTCAAATAAATGGTTGTTCAATAGTTTATTTGCACGTGTGAATATGTGTGTGAGTAACTTTTGGATGAATGTCGGTGTGTAACAGGATGTATAGGTGTATCTCTTCATATGATGAGTGAGTATATGTATGAGTGACTATATAGAACTGTTGGTGAATGAGTGGATGTGTATATAGATAGTGGAAGTACAGAATTGCTTGTTGTAACTGATATAGGTATGTCCATTTTTTAAAAATTTCAGTTTCTATTTTTGAATATGTGTCTCAAGGGTTACTTTACACTGAGAGGAGGTCTGTCACTGTGTCACAAGGATGGTGTCATCAGTGATGTCATGAGTGATGTCACTCACCATGTCATGAGTGATGTAATATGTGATGTCATCAGCAGTGCATTGCACGCGCAAGTTATAGTGAGTCCAACTAACTATAACGTGGGAATTTCAATGGTTTTATATCAGTAAAATTTCCAGCTAACTATAACTGGTGTGAAACCTATGGTTTTTTCAGTGAATTTAATAGGTTTTTTAAATGCTAATTCCTAACTATAACCGGTGTGAAACCTATGGTTTTTTCAGTGAATTTCATAGGCTTTTTAAATGCTAATTCCTAACTATAACTGGTGTGAAACCTATGGTTTTTTCAGTGAATTTCATAGGTTTTGTTAATGCTAATTCCTAACTATAAGTTTCACTTTATAAATTAGACTGTTAGCACTCTAGTTGTTCTTTTTAACACTCTGGTACATTCTGTCATTGGGCTACAGTTGGGCTACATCTAGTTGAAATTTGGGCTACATTTACAATTTTTGGTCTCTGGTGGCCATCTTTGGGCTACATTGGGCTACTTTGGGCTACATTTGGGCTACATGTTGGCTCTAACATATATTAAGCCCAATGTAGCACAATACATATTTTTATAAAGTTAATTTTTTTACAAACCACTTCAGAATAGGGCTACCTGTCCCTACAATTATCCCATTTTTTTTTAAAAAAATTTGGGGGGGAGCGCTCCCAGAGCGCGCCCCGGAGTGCGCCCCGAAAAGCGTATTTCCAAAAAGCGACCCCGGGCGCGCTCCGGGGAGCGTCCCGTGAGCGCCAATATCGCAAACGAAAACATGATCGTGACGTATCGCGTAACCGCGACCGCGTGATACGCACGGCATAAGCGCACCCGGAAGTACTCGAGCGAATACGATCGCAAAACGTAAACTTCCGATGCGCTTACGCTGCGCGCCCCCGGGCGCGTAGCGTAAGCGCGTCGGGTCATGTGAGCAGAAAATAACACTTTTCATTGGTTCATAACAGTTTTAGTTTCATAATGATGAAGCCCCTGGTCTTGTGACCTGAAAATAACACTTCTCATTGGTTCAGGACAGTTTTTTTTTCTAAATGATGAAAGACCCCACCTTTTTTGCTTATTCTGACTTTGTCCTTTGACTGAGGAAGACCTGTTTGTTGCTCTCTCTACTTTTTTGCTCCAAATAATGGCTTCAGTAGTAGCATCAGCTGGTGCATCTGCCCCACCACCACAACCACCAAAAGGACCAGCTCCAAATTATATTGGTGGTCAAGAACAGGAGGGGGAGGAAGAGGAAGAGGAGGAGGGGAGAAGAAGATGGCTGCCAGAAGAAAATACACCTTACAAACCCAAACCACACATTGTATGGCAGTTTTTTTCAATCCCAGAGGGGAAAAAAAAGGTGAATGCGCCCAAGGTGACTTGCCTCATCTGCAATGATGAACTTTCACGGGGCAACCCAAACAAAAAATATTCTTTTGGTAACTATACCATGATTCGGCACATGACCAGAAAGCACCCAAACAACTACTCTCGTGCAGAGTTCAGGGAACTGGCCAGTAACCTCCCCCAGTCATCAAGGACCCCCTCCCAAAGAAACCAACCCACCTCATCAGAACCAGAAACATCCGAGGTGATGCCTTGCATTCAGCCGAGATTTGTTGATTTTAAAATCACTTGTTCTGCATGTGGCAAGCTTATCGCCTATGGCGAAAAAAGCGTTAAGCTCATCGTCCTTGCAGGTGATAATCACAAGTGCCCCAAAAAGAAGTAATTTTTTGGGTTTTTTGTTTTTTTGCTCCAATTGAGCCAGTTTCAATTCCCTTTTTTTGTTTCTCCCCCTAAAAAAATACAAAAAAATATATAAAACTGTTTTGAAAAGCCAAAAAAAGTTCAAAAAGTTCAAAAAACACAAAAAAAATATAAAACAACAAAAAGAAGAAAAAAAAAAGTTCTTTTTAGAACTACCTCCAATTTCTAAATAAAAACTTCATTTTTTTAAAAACTCTGTCATCTTTTTCCCTCATTTTACGCTCCCCGGTGCGCTACCTGGTGGGCGCACCGGGCGCTTCCCCCGCGCAAAACGAAAAAAAAAAATATTTTAAATGCCCCGCGGGGCCCTTTTATAGCCCCCACATCAAACCTAGGGGGTCAAAGGGGTCTATCCCTGACGCCTTATGGTCAGTTCCCCCTTTGTTTTAGCCACCTCTTATGTCTCGATTTTACCGAGACACAAGATGGCGGCCGCTCTGGACTGTTTCGAATGTTTACAGACACCCGAGAGCCAATCAGCTTTCCATGCGCACCTCGCGTCACGCGCCCGGAGCGCTCCCTGGTGCGCGCACCGGTGCGCTGCTATAGATATATATATTTTTTGTAACCTAAATTACTCAAAATCCACTGCAGCACATATCTTGAGACATAGCAAAGGCACATCAGGCTACCAATCCCTACAATTTTGCCAAATTTGGTGGAAATCCATTCAGCCGTTCGGGTTAAAAGTGAAATCGACCGCCCTATGGAAATTAACATGGGGAAAACGCGTTTTGGGACCCCCCTTTTATCTCGGCCCCCGCTTGACATATCCCCCCCAAACTTTCAAGGAAGGACCGGAGCTCGACGAGGCCATTTTCAAGGAAATTTTCAGGCAGATATATATATATATTATCCATCAAATGCCCAAAAGCTATTTTGGAAGGGCACACAGCAGCTCAACCACCATCCGGTGTACCGTTTTCTTATTCACATCAAACCCCTGGTAAGTTCATCCTTCGCCGACGCGTTTCAAGGATCACTTGCCTCTTCCTCGGGGCTGGATATCAAAAAGCAATGCGACTTGCTTTGGCATCGTATTTCCGTTTTTTATTGGTTTTTGAGCCTCTTAGTGGGCTTTGCTCATTACGCACATTTTAGTGATGCATTCTGGGATTTATGGTCCCCAAAGCGATTTACAATTTTCCCTAAGTGGGTGCTTTGACATTTTGCATTTTAAATCAGTTTCTCTCCTTATAGTAAGGTCCAGGAGCTTGAAGTGAATGTCATTATCATTGGCTCGCTGCGCTGTTTCAAGTCCGGAGCCAGTTCCAAACTACAGCCTCCCATTCACGGTGCTCCTCCCCTCCGACCCTGGAAGCCGCGTGAAGATTATCCATCAAATGCCCAAAAGCTATTTTGGAAGGGCACACAGCAGCTCACCCACCATCCGGTGTACCGTTTTCTTATTCACATCAAACCCCTGGTAAGTTCATCCTTCGCCGACGCGTTTCAAGGCTTACTTGCCTCTTCCTTTGGGCTGGATTTCAAAAAGCAATGCGACTCGCTTTGGCATCGTATTTCCGTTTTTTTATTGGTTTTCGAGCCTCTTAGTGGGCTTTGCTCATTACGCAAATTTCAGTGATGCATTCTGGGATTTATGGTCCCCAATGCGATTAACAATTTTCCCTAAGTGGGTGCATTGACATTTTGCATTTTAAATCAGTTTCTCTCCTTATAGTAAGGTCCAGGAGCTTGAAGTGAATGTCATTATCATTGGCTCGTTGCGCTGTTTCAAGTCCGGAGCCAGTTCCAAACTACAGCGTCCCATTCACTCTTTCAAGGGATGGTGCTCCTCCCCTCCGACCCTGGAAGCCGCGTGAAGATTATCCATCAAATGCCCAAAAGCTATTTTGGAAGGGCACACAGCAGCTCACCCACCATCCGGTGTACCGTTTTCTTATTCACATCAAACCCCTGGTAAGTTCATCCTTTGCCGACGCGTTTCAAGGCTTACTTGCCTCTTCCTCGGGCTGGATTTCAAAAAGCAATGCGACTTGCGTTGGCATCGTATTTCCGGTTTTTTATTGGTTTTCGAGCCTCTTAGTGGGCTTTGCTCATTACGCAAATTTCAGTGATGCATTCTGGGATTTATGGTCCCCAAAGCGATTAACAATTTTCATTTTCCCTAACTGGGTGCATTGACATTTTGCATTTTAAATCAGTTTTTCTCCTTATAGTAAGGTCCAGGAGCTTGAAGTGAATGTCATTATCATTGGCTCGCTGCGCTGTTTCAAGTCCGGAGACAGTTCTAAACTACAGCCTCCCATTCACTTGTTCAAGGGATGGTGCTCCTCCCCTCCGACCCTGGAAGCCGCGTGAAGATTATCCGTCAAATGCCCAAAAGCTATTTTGGAAGGGCACACAGCAGCTCACCCACCATCCCGTGCAGTCCTGCCACAACTGCAGCCCCCTGAATGCAGTATATCCGGGTGAATGTTGTTTGAGGGAAACAAATTCCTGGAAGATGCGGAGTGTTTGAAATGACGAGTCTCTGCAGGAAACAAAGTTCTTCCTTCAGTCCCCATTGATGCTCCAGCCTCTCAGCGCGTGTACCCACAGGTTCGTGAGACAGGATGGGTTATCTCTGCCTCCTCGTGGACTGACGATCTGCATAACACAGCAATTCCTGGAATGGGATGCACTCAGGGGCGTGCCGGTGAATATCAATAACTTGAGCGGGGGACCAGTAACACACCGGCCTCTTTGTGGAGCGGGACCCTTGACGCGCCTCTGGCTGGCGCGTACACATCCACAATTTCCCAATACCAAATGGACAAGGTATATATATATATATATATATATATATATATATATATATATATATATATATATATATATATATATATATATATATATATATTTAATAAAAAATAATAAATATGAATTTAAATTAAATAGTAACAAACAAACATAACAAATAAACTTAATTTAAAAAAGTTCAACACACAATATAATTCATTTATATTACCTACTGGGGGTCGCCAGTAGGTAGATATAGTTACAACCTAGTTTCCATAGGAAAAGCAGTTACTGATTTGCTAATAACTTCGGCGTCATTTGACAAATCTTTGCCAAATAAACCCTAAAAAAATTCTATCCAGCTCAGCTTCTATCCTGAAAGTGTGGGCGTGAGCTTGGTTCGGACAAGCGACCTTTTTTTTTTTAAATGGTGTAAATCCGTTCAGTAGTTTTTAGAAATTCAAAAAATAAGAGTGAAAACATCAATTTCCCATAGGAAACTTTGGGCAAGGCGACAGCCGAAACCACTGAACGGAATGACCCCAAATTTGGCAAAAAGGTAGTGCTTGCATCAGAAAGCGACCTTTTTTAAATGGTGTAAATCCGTTCAGTAGTTGCTGAGAAATTAGAAAAATACGAGTTTCATTATCTGGGCAGAGCCTAAGTCCCTTGCACGAGCTTCACTGTGATTGGCTGCGAACACTCCAAAACAGCCGTCTTGTGGCGAGCCACTAGAAAACAGATAAACAAAGGTATAAAGCAAGAGAAGGGGCAAGGTAGAAACACCCTGACCCCCTAGGCCTGCTCAGGGGGTCCCATAAGGACCCCAAGGGCCAAGAAAAGCATTTAAAAAAAAGAAATTGGCACAATTTGCACTGGGGTCACAGGTTCCAGCATTTTATATTACTGAAGCCCCCAGGTGGGCTAGGTCCCGGGGCATTTCTTAAAAGATAATAGCGGGGTCCGCTGGGGCCCTGCAGCCCCGGTGCTTTATTCATGTTGGGAGGGGGATTCAGTAGGCTGTAGAAATTATATCAGAAAAACAACAATGCGCCGTATTGCGGCCTTCCTTTAATATATTGCGGAATAATGTTTACTTATAATGTAGTGTTCACTTTTATCACAGATAGTGTCACTTTGTTACAGAAAATGTAATATTATGTGGGAGGGCGTGTCCTGAATCTGTGCGCGGACAAAATTAACATTTAGTTGGCTGAGGTATTCCAACAACAAGCTTAATGTTAATTGGCTGTGAACCATTGAAAGTAGAAGTGTTTCCAGCCAATCACTTCCCCCCCCGCAGAGTAGCAAAGATCTCTGATTGGCTCACATCTTCTAAGGAGGACCTTCCAGTGGTTAATGTACATTGGGTGCGAACCACTGAAAGTAGAAGTGTTGCTAGCTAGTCCTTTCTCCTCCGCGGAGTAGGAGGGACATCTGATTGGCTGACGTGTTCGAAGGCGGAGCTTCCAGAACCTAATGGTGATTGGTTGCGAACTATTGAAAGTAGAAGTGTTGCCAGCCATTCAAATCCCCTCCGCAGAGTAGAAGGGACATCTGATTGGCTGACGTGTTCCAAGGTGGACTTTCCCAAGCTTAATGTTGATTGGCTGTACACCATTGAAAGTAGAAGTGTTGTGAGCGATTCCTTCCCCCTTCGCGGAGTATTAGGGACATCTCATTGGGTAACGTGTTCCAAGCGGGAACTTCCCAAGCTTAATGTTCATTGGCTGTGAAGCATTAAAAGTAGGAGTGTTGACAGCCATTCCCTACCCTTCTGTGGAACACCATGGACATTTTATTGACAAAAAGTGCTCCGAGTACAAGTTTGCTCCTGATTGGGTGGGAACGGTTCACTGCTGTCAGCCATTTTATGATGCACTTCAAAGGAGTACGGGAAAAGAAAGTAGTAGAGGGGAGTGTAGGAACACTATTAACTATGTACAGTGGTCACAAAGTGGTGGACAGGGACTGTGAAGGTAATTTTTAAAAATACATTTTAAGAGCCATTTATATAATTTGCTTGGGGCCTACAAATCATGTGTGTTGCAGTCTTCTTTTTATTAAGTCAGTGGGTGGGATACTTCACAGGAGCAGTATTTACTTATAATGTGGTGGTTACTTTTCTGACGGGGAGTGCTACATCTTTGGAGCTAATATAATATGGAGGAGGGGGTTGAAAAGGAAGGCGCGCTGTTGCGGTCTTCATTTAGATAAGGTTCTGAGTAACCTAATTCTCTGGAGCAATGTTTACTTATAATGTATAGTTATAGAGCAGTGCTTACTTCTGTTGCAGGTAGTGCTATTTCTTTGCAACAAAATAGTAGGTGTGGTTGCGCTGCAAAAAATTAAGTCTAGGTTTGAAACAATTTTTATTAAGCAATCACAAAATACTTTCTTATGAAAGTAGAGCTGTATATATTGTCACAGGGATTCTGCTCCTACACAGAACTGTGCACAGAGACCCAGGACCTCTGTGAATTGTGGTGTACCAAAAATTCTCCTTAGTGCCTAGAAACCCTAACCAGCTAGCATCAGTGTCACATTATCTCTTCATCCTATAGCAAAGGCACCAATGATTAGACAACCCAGAACATGCGACTTAGGTTATACTCAGGAATAGTAAGAAGCAAGAACACTCTTTCGGTATACTCTCATACCAGTCCACAACAGGAGTAAAATGATACACAGGAAAGGTTAAAATATGAATTTTAACTATGTGCTCTAAGATGCAGTATCTTTGCTAACATAAGCAGACGTATGATTAGAAATAATATTATCAGCATTGTAATAATTCCATAAAATACAAAAGGAGAAATCATATTACAATTATGGTGAAAAAAGGTCTTATACCGCCTAGTATATCACCCTCCCTACCTGCAACTATGTTTTATAAAATATAGAAGGTCTTTTAGGCTTGTTTAGGGGACCCCATACCTCTAAGATCAGCAGAAGTGTATCATATCAGGATCTGCAAAAGCTCTCTGTCTTTGGAAAAACGGTCTTCTTCCAAGTGTCTGAAATCTTGCTTACAGTGCATTATTAAAGGTGTCAGAATCGCGTTGGCTGCAGCTGCATATATGTTATGGCTAAAACTTGGGCCGATCAGCCTGAACAACAGCTACCTTGTTATGATAACATTGGAGGCTTTAGAACTCAGTGTTCAGACTAGAGTCACAATGTAAGTCTAGGGATGCTGAGAACAAGCTATTCTTATGTGAAGCATTTCACGCAGCCTAACTTACAACAACCGTTTCATGCAGTGTCATGTGCAAAAGCGGCAAAAAGGTAAAATGGCGTTTAAACTTCTTATGAGCCTATGCTAACTAACAATGTGCGCAACAAGGCCCAGCCCACACTACACCCTCCCTTGATCGGAGAATGCACAATAGCGGGGGCAATTTTTTAGAACACTGAGTTCAAGTTCGAATGAGACTGAACCAGTTCAAAATTTCGCCAAACTGGATAATTGGGAGAAAAATCCAAATTAGTAAAGCCCAAACATTTGTTTTCAAATCCCAACAGTGGTGAATAGAGTGAAAAAAAAATGAAGTGGAAAGAAAGAAAAAATATTCATCAGTCCATTATGTGTCTATGAAGCAGAAAAACTGAAACTTTAATCCAACAGAGTATAGGCACAGTACGTTGCAACTGCCTCCAATAGGAAGTTGTTGTTCTCGTCAGTGAACATTTCAGCCATCCAATTCAATAAAGGAAAAGAACACACAGGTTCTTCAACAGCCGGAGCCTCTAGTACCATCAGAGGACAACTCGGGTGTTCTTCGAGATAGCTGCGTGCCAAAAAGTCATAGGCTGCAGTCCATATATTCCAATTGCCCAGGACCCCGTGAGCCCCTGCATAGTCCATAATTCCAACTCCAGAACAGTCTAATTCATGAGCAACTAAGGGGCTCATTAGTAGATCATAATCCGGGTTAGGAGACACCGTATTGCAGAGACACAAATCTAGAGCCCATTCAAAATTGAAATCCAGGCAGTGGAAAACTGGCTGCACGCATGCATGCAAAGTACGAAAACCGGAAAGATAAACCATACGGCACACTCAGAGTAGCCAGAGGTAGCGATCCATAGTACTCAAGCATTCGGTTATGAAGTTGGAACAGCCGGGGCTGGCTGTCGTGGGGCACATACTCTTCAACCCTTTTGCAGTAAGCAAATTGACAGCAGTACACCGGCAGCCAAGGCGAGAATTAACGGGAAACCGCCAAAGACGCTGGAGAAAATAGAATGAAAAAATTTGACTTGTGAAGGACATCTGGTAATGACTAGGTGAACTGCAGCTCTTTGTAGAATTATTTTGATATTGGATACTATAATATTCACTGCCCACTGCTTATCTTGTCCCATTATGCTTTGCAGGGCCTTTGGTTGGGATTGTTTTTTTGCCAGTAACTGTGCTTGGGGTGGTCCTAAGAGGATAGGACCACCACTGAAGTTCAAGAAAATTTGCTTTTTGTTTATGCTCTTTGTGTTCAAGGTATCTGCTTGGTCCTCCCCCTAGGTTGAGGGGGACCCCAAAATCATCAGCTTTCTCATTGCCTAATCTTTTCGTTGTTAAAGTTCACTTTTTTTCATTTGACACGGTGGACCACAAGATCCTGATCCAGTGACTACTCAACCTGGGAGTGAGGGACAAGGCACTCAGCTGGCTCTCATCTTTCCTGAAGGACAGAACCTTCCAGGTCTGTGAAGGGAATATACGATCAGACCCATTCCACCTCCAGTGTGGGGTTCCACAGGGCTTTTCATTGAGCCCCACACTATTTAACACTTACATGGCCCCCCTGGAGGATGTGGTAATTCCGTTTGGGATAAAAGCCGTAACATATGCTGACGACACCCAAATGGTTGTGTCCTTTTCCCTTGAAGGTGAAAAGATAAAAAACCTTCATGATTGCCTTGAGGGAATCTACGAGTGGATGTCCAACTCAAGGTTGAAACTCAATGGCTCCAAGACCGAGCTCATGTTGCTGGGACACCAATTGTCGCCTCTCCTGTCCGCCATGTGGCCCTCATGCCTAGGTCCCCTTCCTCAGCCCAAGACGGAACTCAAGAGTTTAGGCTTCTGGCTAGAACAGGATCTATCTATGAAAACACAGGCCAAAAAAACTGCCGGCACCTGTGTTGGCCTACTTCGCTCAGCCAGGAAGATTCTCCCTCTACTCCCTGCACAATCACAAAAACTGCTTATCCAGGGCTTAAGACTATCGAGGTTAGACTGTAGTAACGCCCTCTTCCTGGCGGCTCCAGAAGCTACCTTTAATGTTCTCCAAAGAACACAGAATGCCGCTGCTCGGATACTGACAGGAACACCCCGGAGATCTTCTGCTAAACCAGCACTAAAGGCACTTCATTGGCTGCCGATTCGAGAAAGAGTCATATTCAAGGCCCTATGCACCACCCATAGGGCCCTGCAAAACCTAGGGCCACCGATGCTGAAGACCATGCTTTACCCATACAAACCCAATAGGCCCCTCCGCTCCTCTCAAAGGAACCTGGCTACGGTCCACAGAGCAAAGAAAGCCGGCACTGGAGGACGCCGTTTTTCGGTCACAGCTGCTACTCTATGGAACGACCTACCAACCCTTCTTCGGGCCGAACCCAACTACATGAAGTTCCGGAAACTACTCAAAACGCACCTCTTCCCACAATAAAGCTTCTCCTTCCTTCTTTTACCCTTTGCCCCCCCCCTTCCTCCCCTCAGCTGTTTATGCAATCTCAGCGCTGGGACGCTTTCGGGCAGCCATGCGCTATATAAATCCTGCTTTCATTTCATTTCATTTCATTTCACTTTTGTGAATTGGTTATATGCTTTTAAGCATGCAAAATTGCTTCTTCAAAGCATCTGAGGATGTTGTTGATGTAGCTGCTACGCTACGTGATTAAGCACAGTTTTGGTACTGTACTACGTGCAATTTGCAAAGTGTGAATTAGTACAAGCTTTGCATGCTCAGTCAGCATAGCGTAGTATTATGCCCAGGGTTAGTGTTAATCCTAATATCTACAACTGCAAGTACTTTTCCTTAATTAGCTTGATCAAACCTAGAAGCAGCTTCAATTTGGGACAGTTTCCAACTTCGTTATATATGGCATAAATCCATCTTTTGGATTTGCCTATTTCAGGACCTTTCACAAAGTCATTCAAATCAACAACATCAGACAATTTGGACAGATGCAGCTTAACTGACGCTAAAGTGGCGTGTTTAAGTCAGTTCTGACATAGCTTGACTACAGAATATGTAGTAACGGAATGGTCACTCTTTAAAAGGGGATCAACTCTAACCTGTGTATAGCCAGGGGTCAAACCCAGAAAACGATGCTGGCATGAATCTGCACTTTTTTGCCATAACAGCCAACCTTGGGGATCCAAACTGGAAACGTTAAAAGACGAATTTAGTAGCAGAGTCTGTAAGTCACTAAGGGACCTACTGGTGTGATTGTTCCAATTGGGGTAATTTTTCAAATCAGGAAACGAGGGGCCATTTAATTATTTAGACGTAGCCAATCCAAAGCAGGTGGTTTGTGAAATAGTTGAGTTCAGAAACAATTTATGGTTCAGGATGAGACATGCACGATACAAATGCCAATGCTTAGAACCCCAAACAGATTTAAGATCAATGGTATCGTTCCAAAGTTCATAACCTCCTATAGCCAATTGGTCGATAAAGCACTTTGAATATAATAACTTAGTGTGGGTAAGTCTAACCTTGGCAGAGGACTTCTCAGTCATCTTAAAATAAAATGCATCCGGGTTTGATTGATTAAAATCAGTAAAGTAGGAAAACTTTTTCAAAAGAGTTTTGGAGCTGCCTTCAACAGGAGCGGGACAATGTTCCCACTATGCATAATTAACACATTTCTAAAGGTGTTTACTTTGTGCAGAAAGTGATTGCCATATTGTTGGTAACAAAACAAATCACCATAATTCGCAGAGTCTAAATATAAATCTTCAGCATCAAAGGCAGCATAATATTTCAAATCCCAAAACAGAGCCTCTACGGCTTGGACGTTCCAATCATCTGAGCGTATATTCTGTTTACCCACATCCTCCATTGAAACACGAAGTACATTAGGGACATTAATAACCTCTGTGGGTCCGTGGATGTGAAATTTAACAGCATCCCATACAATCCCATTTAAGACTGGACAAGCAGGCATATTCACAAAAGTCTGGTCCCTCTTCTTTCTGTGTAAAGAGGAGTGGGGTGCCAAAGTTCCCTCAATTAATCTAATTGCAGTTCTTTCTTTAACATAGTGTCCATTCACAAAACGGAAAAAATACAACCCCCAAAACCAATGGACACAAATAAAAAAAAATTAAAAAAGCACCAGTCAAATGTAAATCCAGGGTGGAATCAAAAAATGTTTTTAAACCAAACAGCAAAATTGAAACTTTAGAGGGTGGCTTTGATGTGTTAGAGTCAATGACAAATGAAAAAAAGTGACTGATTAGCCACACAGTTCTGCAAATCAGGCATCGATAAGTCTGTGGGGTAAGTGTACTCAGTATCATCAAGAGGATTACCAGCTGGAGGATTCAACAAAGGAGTTGTAACTATATCCATCTCAATGGCAACATCAGACCTGGTGGTAGGTGCCAGAGGCACAACAGATTTTTAAAGCATCGCTGGACAAGAGACCGCAGGTGTCGTACTAAGAAGAATCGGACATTCTGTGTAGTTTGACATTGTCAATGGAGATGTACCTGTTTTTCTTTTGACCAGGAAGCGGAGGTAAAATGATTGTTCTTGTACCCTGCACGCCAAGCACAGGAACTGGAGCATGATATGAGGGACCAAACTCCTTCTTTTTGTGAATTTTTCTCAGACCAGTTCACCAACTCGGGGTAGACAGCCAACTACCGGAATCTGCGACGCAGCATCAGATGTGGAGGGCAAATGTTCCTTTGCAAAATTGTCATGGGTATTTTGTAGATTCTGGAAAACATTGCAATGTTCATCTACGTCAAAGGGAGCAGCAGATGCTGTGTGGTCTAGACCTTCAAGGTCCGGAAAGAACATTTTAATACCAAAGAGCATTTCATGTGGGGTTCGCCCACCCAGAAACCTTCTAGGGAGATTATTTAGTGCATGCTATTGAGGTCAGCTAGCCAGTTCCGGCCTGCACCAAATACCCTAGCTGTCAAGAATTGCTTTAAGTCATGGTTCATCCACTCCACAGCAGTATTGCCCTCGGGTCGATATGGATATGGCAACCTTGTTTGCCTTAGAGACAAAAGCCGGATCCTGGTCCGAATGGAAGGTACCACATGCAAAAATTCCCCAAAAGACATGCAAATCCCTTACGACAGTTCGAGAATCAGCACTCCTTTGGGGCCACACCCACACAAAGTGTGTGCAAGAATCAACTCTTATTAAGATGTACTTATACGCAGTGACAGAGGAGAAAGGACCGCAGTGATCTAAGTTAACACACCCGAGCGGTTTATTAGATATGTACAACTGTGTCTGAGGCGGGCGTGCAGCAGTGGAAGGTGTAATCTGCTGGCAAATGTCACAATGAAGGACATAATAACGCATCTGTTTGTACAATCTGCGCCATCAGTAACGCTGTTGTAGGAGAGAAACAGTAGCTGACAGCCGGCAGGCACTGAGCCTATGCCCTCGTGTGCCGCTGTAATCAAAGTCTGCTTGCGGTCCGCGTTGGGAATCAACCTTTCACCAACGTTGTTAATTCTCACATAAGGAACTTTATCAGGACTTAAATAATAAGAGTATTTAGAAGGGAAACCTTTCGAGTAATTACCTCCCTTCTATGTTGCGGCAATAACTGCCAAGATGTCATCATCAATCTTATTGTTGAAATGTGTAACTGCTGCTACTGAGTATGCTGCAACTGCTGTCTTGGCCGCTTCATTGGCAAGACGGTTGCCAACAGCGTGAACTCCGACACGCTGGTGACCAAGAGTATGAATTACAAAGATGAACCACTCGAACCCAGATCATTTTATGTTTAATTGTGTGACCTTTGGAGTAACTATAATCATTTTGAGTCCAAAAGAACAAATTATCATTGTATGATTGAACACAGTAGTAAGAGTCACTTACGACAAGAGTAGTCACACTAGGATCTGCAAGCATCATAGCACGAAGCCCTGCCAATTGGGCAGTACAGTCCCCTAATGTCTGTGTATGCACGACATCATGCTTGAATTGACCATTCACCATAGTACCAACCACTATTATGCAGGCCTAAGAATAGGCGTGCCTTGAATCAGTAGCCGGTTGCGCTGAACCGTCAGTGTAAATGATACAATGGAAAACTTCTAATGGCTGCATGGTCAGAGGAGCAGGATGAACAAATTCATACTGCAAAAACTCTTGAGTCTGCAAAGAGGAATCAAAAATGAACGTGACATCTGGAGATGTGAAGGACGTGGCCCATTGTATACACTGCGGGTGCAAAGCATTTGAATTTGTTACACTGGCTTTCGTCACTGCCTCCAGGGCAGGATACGGAGTAACAACCCAAATGCATTTTTCCTGTGACAGTGCACGTTCCTTCAAGAATTGCCATTTGCACCGCTGTCAACACTTTTTCCACAGTGGAAAACCGCAGCTGGACCGAAGTGTACAAGTGTGACTTGGAAGCGATAGGGACTGTGTCACCCTCATTAAAAGTCAAGTATGCGAAACCCACCGCCCCAGGGAGGATTCCTATCACCAGGTTGGTGCATGTCAGGACCACTAGATCTATTGGCAAAAGAGGGCTGACAGTAAGTCTAGCCTTACCTGAGGTTGGCAGGAATAATAAAAAGAAATGTGCAGCAGCAAAATTCTTACCACGACCCAACACCATATGGCTGAGATACCCGCCACCCCCTCTCAACACAATCCCCAAAGGAGGGAAACCGGAAACAGTTCTTGAAGTTTTTTGGAAGAGGGAGGGAGTAACCCTCCCGGCCGTATTTATTAAAACAAAATTAAAACATTAAATCAACATTTTATATTATGTACAATTTCATTACCACATTGCGATGTTTGGCTAACCTTAACAGATTCTCTAATACAGAGGTTCTCCTAGCCGAACTAACATCCTACACACATTTACTTGAAATCATGAAATTGTACATCCTAGCGTTTAAGGGCCAACGGCAAGGTCGTAACCGGTGTCAAGATCCCTAACCAAAAATACCCCCCCCACTTGTGAGGGGCGACAGCACTGAGGCGTACCTCAAGTGCAACTACCAATTTCCCTTTGACTTGACGGGGGCACCACTAAAACTCGACGCCACTTAAAGGTCGTTCGAGGACTCGTGTGAGGTATCTAGAAGGTAGCGTAGACCCCCCCCAAAAACCCCGCACAACTTACCACATCTGCCGTCGCAGACGTCACTGGCCCCGGGAAATTCCCCAGGAGGGGGCTGTAACCCCTCCTACACAGGAAGGGGCCTTGACCGCCTTTCCTTTTCTTTCGGCGACCCATCCTTAGAAGGGACCGCCTCCCCGTTGAGGGGCCAATGGCCACCTCTCCCGAGCGCTCCCATCTGTGTTGGGTGACGCCCACTCATAGGGATCTTCCAATTAGTGCTCACCGATCATGACCTTACCGCCCGACCAAAATAAATACGACAATGCTAACTAAATGACTAAACTAAAATTACAGTAGCAACTATCCTTCATTAAAAGCATGCTACCAATGAACACTAAAGCAGAATTTCTTTATTTGCAAAACGTAACACAAATCGACATTCTTTATTGCATACTCAAAATCATCACGCATAATACCACAACCTGTAAACGAAAATCAGAGTTATCCATCAACTTTATTCAAAACCACTTGCTGTCATCAGGGGCTGGTGGGTGGGTCAAAATTGGCTCTTCGTTCCGTCTCGAGCTCACGTGCAGCGAGGAGGTGCAGCTTCAGAGCACAGGAACAAGAGGATGCCTTCCGGTCTTGCGTCCCCTTTTATCCGTCTTCAGGGCGGGCGTAAACCCGCCCCTGCCTGCCCCGAGGGCGTGGCCAGCCGCGTCAGTGTCTAGGCCAGCCCACTCTAGGGCGGGAAAAAGCGCGCCCCGGCTACGCCGCTTCGGGCATACCAGCCGAGACACGCCTCCCGCCCAAGATGGCTTCCCGGGGGGATCGTGGTACTCTGCCATACGTGCGGGGGGACCGAGTGGTCGCCCCTTTCCATATGGCTGAGATACCCGCCACCCCCTCTCAACACAATCCCCAAAGGAGGGAAACCGGAAACAGTTCTTGAAGTTTTTTGGAAGAGGGAGGGAGTAACCCTCCCGGCCGTATTTATTAAAACAAAATTAAAACATTAAATCAACATTTTATATTATGTACAATTTCATTACCACATTGCGATGTTTGGCTAACCTTAACAGATTCTCTAATACAGAGGTTCTCCTAGCCGAACTAACATCCTACACACATTTACTTGAAATCATGAAATTGTACATCCTAGCGTTTAAGGGCCAACGGCAAGGTCGTAACCGGTGTCAAGATCCCTAACCAAAAATACCCCCCCACTTGTGAGGGGCGACAGCACTGAGGCGTACCTCAAGTGCAACTACCAATTTCCCTTTGACTTGACGGGGGCACCACTAAAACTCGACGCCACTTAAAGGTCGTTCGAGGACTCGTGTGAGGTATCTAGAAGGTAGCGTAGACCCCCCCCCCAAAAACCCCGCACAACTTACCACATCTGCCGTCGCAGACGTCACTGGCCCCGGGAAATTCCCTAGGAGGGGGCTGTAACCCCTCCTACACAGGAAGGGGCCTTGACCGCCTTTCCTTTTCTTTCGGCGACCCATCCTTAGAAGGGACCGCCTCCCCGTTGAGGGGCCAATGGCCACCTCTCCCGAGCGCTCCCATCCGTGTTGGGTGACGCCCACTCATAGGGATCTTCCAATTAGTGCTCACCGATCATGACCTTACCGCCACAGGCCGGATAGTTGACCGGCTATCCGGACCCCCCACAAAGCTCCTACCTAAAGGTCATGTTTTAACGTTTTTAACCATGCTAAAAAGTCTCCTATGAGTAACTCATTCCCCACCCGAGACAAATGCACACCATCCCCCAAATACATACTGTCATCATTAATACAGCCATGCGAAATAGAATGCAATGTCCTGGAACGGAACAACCTACTCACTTTGTATTAAGCTTTCTAACAGAATGATTCAAAGCAGAAATAGAAATAGCCCCTCGCCATACCTTTCGTGGGATCATATGGGACCACGCAATTATGCACCCCGGAACTCTCCTCGCCAACCAACTTACAGTGGAAAGCATTGCCTCCAGGAGAAGTCGTCTACCGGTGGTGACTAAATCATTGCCCCCTAGATGTACTATGACTATAGACGGCGGTGACCTCGTCCGCCCTAACAAACCCTCGAAAAATGTTTGAAACTGGTCAATACAGAGACCGCCCCTTCCGTAGAAGGACACCCTGTACCCGTATTCCCCAGCTACGTGAATCATGTCACCTGCTTTGAATACGTCCGCGGCACGCCTCACGTATGAGTGGCCCACGACCCACACCTCCTTTGTCACAGCCAGTGATGTCTGACCGCTGGCCCGGTGTTGGGTCGACTGCATAGTCCGCCCCGCCTCGTAGGCTTGCGCAACTGAAAATCAAACAAAAACAAGAGGCGTGAATACATCATCACAGCTTCATAACATGTGCAACCGCACATACCTCTTATAACAATTGGAGGACCAACGCCCCACACGTTTTACTTGTTCAACATTAAGACCCCTAGCTGTAGCTTCTGTAGCAGCCCCTATCCGAAAGGAATGGGTCCCAAACTCGCCCGGGGTCAAGCCCGCAGCGGCAATTGACATCGCAAGCACCCGCTGAAACTGAAATTTCGTCAGTGGGGTGGCGTCCGCGTGTCTCAACAAGGTCCCCCCCCATGATGCCACCCTTCGTGCTAGGTAATCATCTAAACACTTTACCGGACACATGGAGGACCCGGGAATCCTGCGTATGATTATGCAGTCACCCATCCCACCCTGATCGGTCTTGGACCTGACAAAGGAGACAGTCATTGTCTCTCCTCTGATCTGAACGTGTTCCTGGCACAAACCCCCTGTCACATCCTGTTTGTTCCTTGCCACTAGTTCACTTACCCGCATCGCCCCATGAAATGCCAGCGTAAAAGCGGCTCGGAACAACACTGTCTCAAACTGAGATGAACATGTGGAAGGGAGTGTGGCCAACAACTGGGCCAACCTATCCAAACCTATCGGGCGCCTCTCATCTACTCTGCGACCCTCAAGGCGTTGCCACCCACGCAGCGCTTTCCGTACCACGAAAGACGCTGCCGGGTCCTGGATACCATGAGCCCTGGCAACAAAGGAAATGGCAGCACGATGCCTCTGGGCCGTAGCCACTGATTTCCCAGCCCTACGTAAGGACATCAGAAAATTCACTACCCATTCCTCGTGGCCCCAAAGCCCCTCTCTATCGGTCCCCAAAAAGGCTAAATAGGACCGAAACGCCCCTTCATATGCCTTCCTCGTCCTTGGTGCTAGACTCTCTCCCACGAGGTGACGAAGTTCGGGGCACCGAGAGACCAGAGAGCTTCGGGAAAGGGTGCCGGCTCTGGGTCCGCTGTGGGAAGGAAACCCGAGAAAGCCTGCATATGAAAACGAGACAGTGCATCAGCCGCCTGATTCATTACCCCCGGGACATGTTTTGCTCTGAATAGCACATTCAGTTGCATACACAGTAACACAATTTCTTTGAGCAGTCTTAAAATCAGTTTACATCGTGCAGCCTGGCTATTGATGCACTCGACCACGGTCATATTGTCAGACCAAAATATCACAGAGTGATCTTTGAACCCTTCTGGCCAGGTTCTCAGGGCCACCAAAATGGGGAAAAGTTCAAGGAAAGCAATATTACTTGTCAGACCATTGTCATGCCACCATGTCGGCCACCTTTGTGCCGACCATTTTGTGCCGAAGATGGCACCAAAACCTATGCTACCTGCTGAATCTGTCCATAGCCCCAGCTCTTCCGAGGACACGGCTGGTTTGTTCCAGACGACTCGACCATTAAAGTCCGCCAGGAATGCTAGCCAAATGCGCATGTCCTGGCGGACCTCAGCCGATAGTCTCGTGCGATGATGGCCCTCCTTTAAGCCGACCATAGCTTGGGCAATTGAACGGGAGAAGGGGCGGGCCATTGGTATAACCCTCAGGGCAAAATTTAACTGTCCCACCAACTGCTGTAATTGATGCAGCGTAACTTTAGATCCATTTATACACACTCGCAGGGCTGCCCTGAACTTCAACACTTTGTCAGCTGGCAAACGAAAACAACCCTCACTGGAGTCTAACTCGATCCCCAGAAACTCGAGGCAAGTCGCAGGACCCACCGTCTTACCTGGTGCCAATGGCACACCAAACTGCTTCATTAACATACAAAATTCAGCCAAGGCCCGGCCACATTCAAGATCCCCGGCTGCCCCAAGGAACAGAAAATCATCAAGGTAATGCATTACATGTCGGAAACCCGTCTTCTTTGTGAAGACCCATTGTAGAAAACTACTGAATTTCTCGAAATAGGCACA
Source organism: Lissotriton vulgaris (assembly GCF_964263255.1). Classification (NCBI taxonomy): domain Eukaryota; kingdom Metazoa; phylum Chordata; class Amphibia; order Caudata; family Salamandridae; genus Lissotriton; species Lissotriton vulgaris. The sequence continues at coordinate 501,848,764 of NC_141685.1, forward strand.
AGATATAGAGCACCCCATCGGCATACACCTATCCATGTAATAATAACCCTGAAACATGAAACCCAGGAGACGCTGGTCGTCTGGGTATACCGGGAGCAATCGGAACGCTGATTCGATATCTGACTTTGCCATCAGCGCCCCGGGCCCCAGGCGATTCAAAATGGCTACGGCCTCATCGAAGGATGCGTACCGCACCGAACATACTTCCGGATCTATTGCATCGTTTACAGAAAAACCACGTGGAGCTGATAAATTGTGAATCAATCGGAACTCACCCGGGTCCTTCTTGGGGACCACCCCTAAAGGAGAACAAACAAAATCCTGCACCGGGGGTACACTAAACGGGCCGGCGACCCGACCTCGAGTAACCTCTTTCCGGATCTTATCTTGTACCACGGTCGTATGCTGCAGGACCGACAGTTGATTTTTACACTTCTCCACACCCTGAAAGTCCCCTACCGGGATGCGGAAACCATACGAGAATCCGTTCCGCAGCACCCCAGCAGAAGCACGATCCGGGTATTCACTGAGCCAGGGAATCATCGCCAAGGTATCAATCGGGGTAGGTAAAGGCGCCCCTCGGACTATGTTAGACCTGTTTGCGCCTCCTCTCCCCCCGTTATCACCCGTTTTGGCTCTGCACGTGGACTCAGGATGGGGCGACCCGCACCCACTACATTCATGTTTAAATTTACCCGATCCCTGGGGCCTAGTACATTTACCTCTGTTGAAATTAAAGCATAACCCCTTTTTTCCTGTATTGCCGGAAGGCCTCGAGTAATCGTCGGTACCCGTACCTGAACGAAAGGGCGTCCCCCCATATTGGCGGGAGGATTCGCCAACATTACTCCCCACCAATGGCATTTTCAACATTCCTGTCTCCTTCATTTTATCCCATGTCAAAGAATCGTAACAATCCCAGGTTAAGCTTTTATTATGCTCTTTCGCCTTTCTAAAAAGATTATCGTAGCAAAACCAATGGTTACCCTGGTATGATGTTGAGTACCCCATGATTCGCGACTGATAGGTCGGCAACTCGGCAAGCAACTCGGGCCTACGTTCCCCCAAGATCGACGTAAAGATTCCCCATGCATTGCCCCAATTGCCAATATTTTCGTTCACTTTAAAGGCGGCCATTTTTGCGCGCCAAACACTCGGATGCATGAGGTCTTTCTGGCCCTTAACATGCTCCACCTCATAATGATCAACAAGCAACGAGAAGATGTTCACATATTCCCCCGCCCAAATCTTCTCTTTAATCGCCAAAGGCACATGTTGACCCAACCTTTCTCTACGAGAGGGTGCTGACTCATCCCTCGCAATCGGCAATGGCCGCTTACCTGCACCGGACGCTGCCTCTGCGGTCGTAATCGTCCCTTGTGGCTTGTCAATTACTGCAGCCGGCGCGGACACCTTGGCTGCCTCCCGTTTCTCACGCAGTTGCTTCATCAGCGCCTGCGCATCGACAGCCGTGGCGCCCTCACTACCTTCGCCCAACCACGCTGCAAGTTGTGCTGCCAGCTCGGGCGGCATATCCTCATTGGACACCGGGGTGACCACCACGGGAATCGGATTCCCCTCCACGGGTGCTGGGGTTGGCGCTTCAAGCGGGGTACAGGGAACCGGGACGTCTCCCCCAGCTGGCCCCCTTCTTGGCCTCTTGGCTCTCCCTCCTGGGGCTGCTCCAGCCGAAGGACGTTCCGGCCCCCCTTCCCCCTCTCTCTCCGCCACCCGCTTCTTCAGCTCGGTCATCTCCTTCATGAGGACCCGAAGCATCTGTTCAGTCGTCATTCTCTTTCCGCCTTTCTTGGGCATTTCTCCGACAGAGTATCTGCAAGACAAAAAGAAGGATTACAACGCTCAAAATTGGCTCTTCGTTCCGTCTCGAGCTCACGTGCAGCGAGGAGGTGCAGCTTCAGAGCACAGGAACAAGAGGATGCCTTCCGGTCTTGCGTCCCCTTTTATCCGTCTTCAGGGCGGGCGTAAACCCGCCCCTGCCTGCCCCGAGGGCGTGGCCAGCCGCGTCAGTGTCTAGGCCAGCCCACTCTAGGGCGGGAAAAAGCGCGCCCCGGCTACGCCGCTTCGGGCATACCAGCCGAGACACGCCTCCCGCCCAAGATGGCTTCCCGGGGGGATCGTGGTACTCTGCCATACGTGCGGGGGGACCGAGTGGTCGCCCCTTTCCAAGATGGCGGCAAAAGGTTCTGAGATTATTGGGCAGATTAGCACGCTAGTGTTGGGGCCCAATCACAGGGAAGCAGGTGAAACACCTGAGGCGTTGCGGACTTCATCTGAGCTTTGAGGAGGAAAAGAAACCCGAGTTTGACGCTCCATGAGAGAAGGAATTAAGGAGCATTTGTTGTCATGTTTCGTCATAGGAATTAATGGTTAATGTTACGGAGGTTCCGAAGGAGTAAAGTAAGACTGTTCCGGTATTTTGTTCAACTGAAAGTATGTGCAAATGTATTTTTTTCTGAAGCAGAAGGCATAGAGACTGCGTAGTTTTTGAAAGAAGATTTGCATTCATTTCCTGGAGCGAGCTCTTGACAGAAGCAGCTGCTCGGAGTGCTAAGAGTCAGAACAAGTTGTAGATATTTTTTGAAAGAAGATTTGCATCCATTTCCTGGAGCGAGCTCTTGACAGAAGCAGCTGCTCGGAGAGCTAAGAGTCAGAACAAGTTGTAGATATTTTTTGAAAGAAGATTTGCATCCATTTCTCAAGTGAACACTTGACTGAAGCCAGCGACGGCTCGTGGAGGGAGTTACGGTGGGGCAGGAGGGTGGGGAGGGGGAGGGGCAGGGTGGAGGTTGCTAAAAACCGGCATATGGATAATTGCAGGTAAGTAAACAATTTAATTAATAAAACGAATTTCGTAGCTCGCACTGCATTGCATTTTGCGATGCAAGGCGCACTACGAAATTCGTTTTATTAATTAAATTGTTTACTTACCTGCAATTATCCATATGCCGGTTTTTAGCAACCTCCACCCTGCCCCTCCCCCTCCCCACCCTCCTGCCCCACCGTAACTCCCTCCACGAGCCGTCGCTGACTGAAGCAGCTGCTCGGAGAGATTTAGAGTCAGCACAAGTTTGTATTTATTTTTATTTGCAAGCTGATGTTAATACTGGTTATCCTCCACAGTGAAAAAATAACTTGAAGGTTAAATGTGGGAGATACTAGGCAAGTAATATTATTTCAGAAAGCTTGAGCAAAGTACTTCACTTAATCTATATGAGGCAGGGCAAAACTGCAAGATTATTTTTAATCGAATAAAGAGAAGGTTAAATAATAACAAATAAAGAAGTCTTCAAGCATCAGGTGAAGATAATACTTACCCACAACTAGAATCCCATTAAAAGTGGCAGCTGTGACAGAAAAGGTGAGAAACCTAGAGAAGAAAAAAATAGAATAAATAATATTAGAATAGCAATATAAAAGGGACAAAAAAGGTTTTCTTACATTTCGTTACTGCATACCAAGCAGAAGAAAAAAGTCATAGCTGAGAGAAAAATAAGGAAGAGGAGTAAAGGCCACGCTAGAGCTGGGTAGGTAAATTGAATAGAAGTTGAACATAGAAATAAATTAGAGGAGTTAGAAGAGATATTGATAACTTTTGCTCTTGTTACAGTGAGATTCTACCAATAGCCAGTTAAGAAGAAAGGAAAAAAGCAAGACAAGAAAAGACATCTGAAGCAAGAAGAAAGAGTAGAAGCAGTGTGGCGGTCTCTTCTCTGTCCCATCCCCTTTCCCCCATGGGGCTCTTTCGGCTACTACGTTAAAAAAGCGTGTGGCAGGGGAGTTCTAGGAAAGAATTGGGAACTTGCGACATTCTGCTCCTGTGTTTGTTGAAGAGCACGTTCTGACAAAGTGAAGTGCCAACGAAATATTTCAGAACCTGAGCAGAATGGCGGAAGGGTTGGATTTGAAGAAATTGGGAAATATACTAGAAGGAATACAGAGGGAATTAATATCAGTTAGGCAAGAGAATAGAGAACTTAGAAAAGAAACAGCAGAATTAACATTGAAAGTGAGTAATTTAGTGTTTTTTTCCAGTACTAAGTATTCGTCTTCCACAGAAGAGAATCTTAGTGAGACTTCAATATCCCAACCCAATATTACCACACAAGTTATACACTCACTCTCCCAGGTGATTCCTTTGGCACCACCTGAGAGCTTTAGTGGAGACCCCCAAAAGGCTCAGGTGTTCTTGACACAATGTACACTGCATTTCATGTGCCGGCCAGCAGTTTTCCCAGATGCACAATCTAGAGTGGCATTCGTTTTGTCTTATTTAAGTGGAGACGCTGCGTCTTGGTCAATGCCTCTGGTCACCAACAATGATCCAGTTTTATATGATCTGGAAGAATTTAAAAATTAATTCCTCAGAATATTCGACAGACGAAGGGTCTCACAAGCCACAGACAATGAGTTGTTGGAAATAAGACAGGGCCATAGAGATTTGGTCGCTTTTCTGGAGAAGTTTAATAAATTAGTTGTGGAAACGGAATGGCCAGAGAATAAACGAGCAGCGGTGTTCTATTGAGGTTTAAAGGATGAGCTAAATGATGAATTGGCAGAAGTGCAAATAGACCCACGGAAATCTCTGCACTAATAGATCTGGGCTTAGAGATTGACTTTCGCCAAAGCGAACGAAAAGGGGAGAGAAGGAGAGATTATCGCCCCAGTGTGCCAAGATTGATAGAGCCAGAAATGAAGGTAGCAAGGAAACAGACTCGAAACGAGGAATAGAACCCATGCAAATAGGAACAATTTGGGGGCCTCTCTCTAAGGAAGAGAAGGAGAGAAGACGCATCATTAAACAATGTCTCTACAGTGGAGGCAGTGGACATTTTGTTTGTAATTGCCCCAGGAAACCTACGATGAAGGTGACGGAAAACGCTTTGCACCACCAGTAGCTGGAGTTGGACTGGTGGTTGCAGAATGTAAGACAGCTCCGGAGACACATACCCTGGAAAATACTTTATAATTTGCATCTCCACATTTGGTGTTAATGATGACCATACGTTTTAGAGACAAGGTGTTAGAACTAGTTACCGTGATGAAAGATTTAGGTGCTACGGGAAATTTTTGTGATTTAAAGTTTGCTGACAAGATTGGTCTGCGTGCCATCAAGAAGGGGAAGAGTGAAGTACAAGCAGTTGATGGTACAAATCTCTCGTCTGGACCCATCGTGAGTCATACAGAACCTGTGGAATTGGAAACGGATGAAGGCCATATAGAAACGTTACAATTCAATGTAATCGATGCCCCGCAATTCCATTTAATATTGGGACTCCCATGGCTCACAGAGCATAATCCTACCATAGATTGGGGGGCCCGATCTATAACATTGAATTCCAAGTATTGTGAACAAAATTGTCATATGAAGTGTGTGCGAGAATTTGAAAAATCACTGGTGTATCATTTGAGTGAAAATGAGACAACCATTTGTGTGATAAATACAGTAACCCTGCCAGAAGAGTATCAGGAGTTTCAAGATGTGTTTAATGAAGTGGAGGCCAAAAGACTTCCTCCACATAGAGAATTTGATTGTAAAATCGATCTGGAACTAGGGTCAAATCTCCCCTGCAGTAGAATTTATGCTTTGACTGAGCGAAAAATGAACATTTGAAGGCATATCTCGAGGAATATTTGGAGAATGGATTCATTAGACCGTCCCAGTCTCCAGTCTCTTCCCCCCTTTTTTTTATTCCCAAGAAGAGTGGTGAATTGAGACTCTGTATCGACTATAGGGCAAAAAATCGAATAACCATTAAAAACTGTTATCCTTTGCCCTTAATTTCAGTGCTACTGGATCAGGTGAAAGGAGCGAAAGTTTACACAAAACTGGATTTGAGAGGGGCATATCATCTAGTCAGAATTCGAGAAGGAGATGAGTGGAAAACTGCATTCAGAACGAAGCATGGGCTCTATGAGTATCAAGTAATGCCATAAGGGTTAAGTAATGCTACGGCTGCCTTTCAGCATTTTATTAACGATGTGTTGAAGGAGTAAATTGATCGAACTGCCATAGTATATATTGACGATATACTAATTTATTCAAACACTGTGAAAGAACACGAAGAAAATGTAAAGCAGGTGCTGCAGAAACTGCGAGAAAACAGTTTATTTGTCAAACTAGAGAAGTGTGCCTTCAATGTTTCGATAGTTGAGTTTCTGGGGTTTGTACTTACACCAGGAGGAATAACTATGGATGAAAATCAAATGAAAGCAGTGATAGAACGGGAATCTCCAAAGACAGTAAAAGAAATACAAAGTTTCATCGGATTTGCTAACTTCTATCGGAAATTTATTCGGAATTTTTCTAAAAAGTTGATTCCTATCAACAGATTATTGAAGAAGGGAGTTCAATTTGATTGGACAAAAGAAGGGGAGGAGCCATTCATCCAATTAAAAAAGGATTTCACTACAGCACCAATATTGATGCATCCTTCTTTGTGGAGACCGATGCATCCAACCTGTCACTGGGCGGAGTGCTGTCGCAGAGGCATAAAACTACAGGACAATTGCATCCAGTAGCTTTCCGTTCCAGGAAACTGACTTCGGCTGAAGTCAATTATACCATCACCGAAAAGGAGTTGTTAGCTATTAAGGATGCATTTAAAGAATGGAGGCACTATTTAATGGGTGCAAAGCATGTAGTCACTGTTTACACAGATCATAGGAATCTGAAATTCTTGAGGTCTGCAAGAACATTATCACCAAGACATTTGCCTTGGTCGTTATACTTTGCTGATTATGATTTTGTCATTACTTGTCGACGAGGTACTCAGAATGGTAAAGCTGATGCCTTATCCAGATTGGGCACAGAAGCAGTCATGGAAGAGATTCAAGATCAGACTATAATACCTGTGGAAAAGGTGATCGGTGCAGTTTTACAAGAGACTCCCAGAGAAGAAGAAGATCAAGGCGTGATGTCAGAAGAAGAAATGACAAATTGGGTAAAAGAGGATCCAAGATGAGAAATTCGAAGAGGATTACCTTATCATCATGGAGCACTATTTTTACCCATGCTCGAAATGGAACAAAAGGCATTAAAGGAGTGTCATGATAGTATTCTAGCAGGAAATAAAGGAATCACAAGAACAGAAGATTTAGTGAGAAGGCGTTTTTGGTGGCCAGACATGATTAAGGGTGTGCGTCAATATATAGTCACATGTGAGATCTGTGCAAGGGGAAAATCAGAGCGGCAAGCTCCACAAGGGTTACTGCAACCCTTACCTACACCACCCTTCCCATGGCATACAGTTACACTAGACCTGATAGTAGATTTACCTTCTAATCAAGGGTTTGATACCATTCTGGTATGTGTGGATGCTTTTACAAAAATAGCACATTTTATACCTTTAAAAGGTGTGCCCACAGCCAAAACTCAAGCATGTACCTTTAGTCAACACATTGTTCGAGCACATGGTATTCTCAAGGTATTGGTGTCAGATCGAGGTTCTCAATTTTTGTCCCATTTTTGGAAGGCATTCATTAAGAAGTTGAATTTAGAAAATAGGTACACTACTAGTTATCATCCTGAGTCCGATGGTCAGACAGAACGAACTGATCAAGAATTAGAGCAGTATCTTTGATTTAGTTTATTAGACCAAGAGGGTGATTGGCCAGACTATTTGTGGGCAGCTGGGTTTGCACACAACAACACCAAGAATGCCTCCACAGGTTATACACCATTTTATTTAAATTCTGGAAGACATCCACATCACTCATTAAATTTTCAGGAAGTATATGTTCCATCAATCACAGATCTGGTAGAACACATGACTCGAGTACATAGTTTAGCAACAAAAAATTTAACCAAGGCAAAGGCTAACTATAAATTCTATGCAGACAAGAAGAGAATGAAAGAACCAGAGTTACAAGTAGGAGATAAGGTGTGGTTAAACACAAGAAATCTTAGACTCAAGGGAGGTTTTAAACTGCAACCACGCTTCATCGGCCCTTACCAAACTGAGAAGAAATTAAGTACCTTGAATTATCAGTTAAAATTACCCAAGGTTTTGCAAGTACATCCAGTGTTTCATGTTTCCTTGTTAAAGAAAATGACTACTGGATTACAAATCAGCAAATCTCCAAAACCCATTCAGACTGAGAGAGGAGAAGAATTTGAAGTACAACAGGTTTTAGATTCTAGGATTCAGAAAGGGAAAATGTACTATCTGTTAGATTAGAAGGGTTACGGTCCTGAGGAGAGGTCTAGGGAACTATCTTCAGAGATACATGCCCCTCAGCTAATAAGAGAGTTTCATAACAGATTTTCAAACAAGCCCCGAATGGAAGGAAGCACCTTGAAGAGGGGGGGGGGTACTGTCAGGACCACAAGATCTATTGGCAAAAGAGGGCTGACAGTAAGTGTAGCCTTAACTCAGGTTGGCAGGAATAATAAAAAGAAATGTGTAGCAGCAAAATTCATACCATGACCCAACACCAAGATGGCGGCAAAAGGTTCTGAGATTAACGGTCAGGTTAGCATGCTAGTATTGGGGCTCAATCACAGGGAAGCAGGTGAAACACCTGAGGTGTTGCGCACTTCATCTGAGCTTTGAGGAGGAAAAGAAGCCCGAGTTTGACGCTCCATGAGAGAAGGAATTAAGGAGCATTCATTGTCGTGTTTCAGCATAGGAATTAATGGTTAATGTTACGGGAGTTCGAAGGAGTAAAGTAAGACTGTTCCGGTATTTTGTTCAACTGAAAGTATGTGCAAATGTATTTTTTTCTAAAGCGGAAGGCATAGAGACTGCGTAGTTTTTGAAAGAAGATTTGCATCCATTTGCCAGGAGCGAGCTCTTGATAGAAGCAGCTGCTTGGAGTGCTAAGAGTCAGAACAAGTTGTAGATAATTTTTGAAAGAAGATTTGCATTCATTTCCGGGAGCAAGTTCTTGACAGAAGCAGCTGCTCGGAGAGCTAAGAGTCAGAACATGTTGTAGATATTTTTTGAAAGAAGATTTGCATCCATTTCTCGAGTGAGCGCTTGACTGAAGCAGCTGCTTGAAGAGATTTAGAGTCAGCACAAGTTTGTATTATTTTTATTTTCAAGCTGATGTTAATGCTGGTTATCCTCCACAGTGAAAAAATAACTCGAAGGTTAAATGTGGGAGATACTAGGCAAGTAATATTATTTCAGGAAGCTTGAGCAAAGGACTTCACTTAATCTGTTTGAGGCAGGGCAAAACTGCAAGATTATTTTTATTTGAATAAAGAGAAGGTTAAATAATAACAAGTAAAGATGTCTTCAAGCATCAGGTGAAGATAATACTTACCCACAACTAGAATCCCATTAAAAGTGGCAGCTGTGACAGAAAAGGTGAAAAACCTAGAGAAGAAAGAAATAGAATAAATAATATTGGAATAGCAATATAAAAGGGACATTTAGTTACTGCATACCAAGCAGAAGAAAAAAGTCATAGCTGTGAGAAAAATAAGGAAGAGGAGCAAAGGCCACGCTAGAGCTGGGTAGGTAAATTGAATAGAAGTTGAACATAGAAATAAATAAGAGGAGTTAGACGAGATATTGATAACTTGTGCTCTTGTTACAGTGAGATTCTACCAATAGCCAGTTAAGAAGAAAGGAAAAAAGCAAGACAAGAAAAGCTATCTGAAGCAAGAAGAAATAGTAGAAGCAGTGTGGCGGTCTCTTCTCTGTCCCATCCCCTTTCCCCTGTGGGGCTCTTTCGGCTACTACGTTAAAACTCGTGTGTCAGGGGACTTCCAGGAAGGAATTGGGAACTTGTGACATTCTGCTGCTGTGTTTGTTGAAGAGCACTTTCTGACAGTGCAGTTATCACGAGTCAATAGGAATTTAGATTCAAGTAGATCAGTGTGCAAAGATTGCAAGATGGCTGAATGTGCAGGCAGCCAGCAAGATTTGGAGAACGTTGGTTGTCCCAAAGCGTAACGAGACTTGATACGCTGGGCATAATCGGGAATGTAAGTACACCCGAAACTTAAAAAGCCCAGTAAAGACTGTCGTTTTTTCAGTGTTGTGGGAGCGCACAGCTGGGCGCATTTCTCCAGAAAATGAGGTGCCAAACCTCGACCTTCATTGTTGAGCTCGTAGCCCAGGAAAAACACTGTGTACTCTGCAATGTGACTTTTTGCAAAGTTGAATTTATAGCCAAAATCCGCAAATCGGCATATTATGCGGTCAACACGACACTGATGCGGCCATAATTCGTCGTCTGTGAGATAAATGTCATCCACATACGAACATGCATCTGCGTCGAGTCCCTCCAACAGAGAGACAATGCAGGCGGCAAACACGCCTGGACTGTTTTTATAACCCATAGCCAAATGCCGGAATTGGCGCAGTTTGCCACCACTGGTAAAAGCTGTCAATTGACTACTAATAGAGGACAGGTTGTGGGCAAAGAAGCCATTGGATATGTCAAGTGTGGTCTTAAACCTTTTTCGCACAAGATTATCCACAAGAGCAGAACTGTGGGTATTTTGTACCGTGCATATATGACAATGGGAGTTTAAGTGCCGGTAATCCAATACCAAACTGTACGAGCCATCAGGCTAAGTCACAGTAAAAAGAGGGTTTTTCATCAAAGACATACATGTTTCAATCACACCTTGATATTCCAATTGTTCAAGGATTTCTGCTACAGGAGCTTTCACCTCACGTTGCATGGGGTATTGGGGTTGAGGCTGTAGCATAGACCGCAATAGTATCTCAGACTTGGTGTAAAATTTGTCCCATCCACAGTGAGTATGGTACAAAGCTGGTGCAAGCACCTTAGCCCAATCTTCTGCAAACTACAGAGCCTGCTTCTTTGGCACTCTGTGTGCAAAACTAGGTAGTAGTTAGATTCTCCCACAACACCCCTTTTATAGTACGTTGTATGTCAACTTCAATTAATAGGCCAATTTTAAAAAGTCTCTCAGGGGTTGCCACCATAGTGTCAGCTGCCTCAATTACAACAAATGTGTCAGTTGCTGTCACCTTCAGTAGTAGAAGCAGTGCTTTTCGAACTATGGTAATCTCCGCCGCGGTGTCCAACCGCGTCAGCGCCCATGTCAGATTCTGAAGCTGTGTTCTTACTATCCATGGCATATCGTGCTGTTAAAGCAGCAACTTTCTTTTTCTGAAAGTGGGGCCTCTGACATGGTGAGTCGTTCTGCTTACCTTTACCGTCTGTCTTGCGGGGTTGCTCCTGCTTCGCACCCCTTCCTCTACCGCCGTCTCCTCCACTGGTGGGTGAGACCGATGAATCCTGCAAAGAGCAAGCAGAATGTTGTTCAGGGACCTGAAAGGATCAGGTGACTTAATCGTAGCACGGTCGTGTAATTCATAAGTGCGCTCAGTAGACACAGGTATTGGCGAGGCAGGACGGGACCCCTGTTTCTTTTGCTTTTTCCCCTGTTTTTTGTTTTTAGTCCAAATTTGTTTAGGACCTGAGGGGCGATTATCTTTGGCAGACTTTGCCGCCTGAGTTTGCTTTTGCTTTTGTGTGGCAAAAGGCTTAACACCCAAACTATTACCGCCAATGGTCTTATATACTGCTGTAATAATTTTCGGCAACTGACGGGGTTTCTCTGCATCGGGGACGTCGCGCAAAGCATTAGACACCAGGAAGCTTACCGCATCTCCCTTAACATTCGCAAGGACGAGATCGGAAACTACGTCAAACACTCCAACGAGTCTCATTCCCAATTCAACAGCCGCCTCTGGTCCGTGCTCATCTTGAACACGTTTAATGACGGAGGGTAGGACAGCCATTGACGGTGTGCCGAGGCACCTCATATAGACTGCCGCAAAAATCATACCCTAAGTCTTTCTGCAAACTAATCGTAAGGATCCTGTGTTTCTCCACAGGAGTTGTAGTAGGAAATACTGCCTCCAGTTGTCAAATTTCCCGGCAAGCCAAAAAGGCATTTCATCCTTATCTTGGGGACCTGTGCCCATAACCACATTAACCATAACGGGACTAAGCTTCAACCCGTTCGGCCCAACTAGATGCGCAACAACACCAGGGGCCCCAGCCTGCATGTTGCGTGAAATGTAATGAACCAAGGCCCTTATAACCCCTACAGCAGAGGTATAAGGGCTCCTCACTTCAGCAACGGGAGCTGTTCCGGCTCGGGGGTGGGGGGTAAATCTAGCCAAAACATGCCAAAAAGCGCCTGGGATGGACAAAGGTCCTAATCTGACCACTGTTAAAGAGTGGGGAAGGGCACCATCGAACCAAATACGGTGCTGCCTAGCAGGAATGGGAATCTCATGTGTCCAATATGGAGTGTACTCCATAGGCACGGCAGTGTGAGTGTAAACATGAAACAAATTGGTATCTGCATTTACCGCAGGAAACGTAACCCATGAGTAGAAAAGCTCAAATGGGTAAGCCATGTCTGCACTCACAACAAAAACCACTGCCACCACTACCACTTCCAAGGGGACGTTATAAGCCTGCTAATGAGTGCAAACCGCCATCCTACTATGCTGCGGGATGTCAACGTGACCCATTTTGGCACAGAAGAGAAAGAACAATGCAAAATAACGTAGCACAACTGGGTAGAAATTCAAAGAGAAACCATTTCAAATCATCAAGCTTGAAGGGACCTATTTTACTAAAGGTAGGTTTATTCATCAACACTGTCAACCGGAAACAATAGTGAAGGGGTCATGGACTGATATAAGCACTACTTGAGAGTCTCGAAATAAGACCACAACTTTAGGTGCGCCATGTCGCAGGGATTCTGCTCCTACACAAAACTGTGCACAGAGACCCCGGACCTCAGTGAATTCTGGTGTACCAAAAACTCACCTTAGTGCCTAGAAACCCTAACCAGATAGCATCAGTGTCACATTAGCTCTTCGTCCTATAGCATGGTAACCAATGATTAGACAACCCAGAACATGTGACTTAGGTTATACTCAGGAATGGTCAGAAGCAAGAATATTCTTTCATTATACTCTCATACCAGTCCACAACAGGAGTACAAAGAGACACGGGAAAGGTTAAAATATTTATTTTAACGACGTGCTCTAAGATGCAGTATTTTTGCTAATTTAAGCAGACATATGATTAGAAATAATATGATCAGCATTGTTACAATTCCATAAAACACAAAAGGAGAAATCCTATTACAATGATGGTGAAAAAATGTCTTATAGCGCCTAGTATATCACCCTCTCTACCTAGGAACTATGTTTTATAAAATATAAAATATATCTTAGGCTTGTTTGGGGGACCCCATACCCCTAAGATTTATCACATCAGGATCTGCAAAAGCTCTCTATCCCTCTAGAAAAACGGGCTTCTTCTAAGTGTCTGAAATCATGCTTACAGTGCAATATTAAAGGCGCCAGAATCACGTTGGCTGCAGCTGCATATATGTTATGGCTAAAAGGTGAGCCAATCAGCCCGAACAACAGCTACCTTGTTATGATAACCTTGGAGGCTTTAGAACTCAGTGTGCAGACTAGAGTCTGTCTAGGGATGCTGAAAACAAGCCATTCTCCTGTGAAGCATTTCAGGCAGCCTAACTTACAACAACAGTTATATGCAGTGTTGTGTGCAAAAGCGGCAAAAAGGTAAAATGGTGTTTAAACTTTTAATAAGCCTATGTTAACTTAACATTGTGAGCAACAAGGCCCAGCCCACACTACAAAATCAGAGGGGTGACAAATAAAAACGCAATTCATAAAATATCCCTTAAGCGTGGCCACACCCTCCTTTTTTTGTCGCCTATAGTTTGTAAAAGTGTTGCCCCATATTCTTGTTAATAGGGCATCAGTTACTTTTAGATAAAGCAGAAAATAAGTGCTACAAGAAACACTCCCGCACTACATCATCTCAGGTCAGAAGAACTATAACAAGTAAAAAACAATTAAACATAAATTATGTCATATTACCTCAAAATGTACGGTTCATCAAAACATTAAATAAAGCACTATGTATACAGCTTTTTTTAAGACTACTATTTTATAAAATATTAGCAGTGTTACAAACTGTGAGGTAGTAAGTTATCAATGGAAATAACTGTAGTAATTGTATGTTGCAGAGATAGATCTCCAACTCTGAAATACTATTAGTTCACAGTATTAAAATATACACTGTGACTTTATAGTATTCCACAGGAGAAGAAGAATAAGGAGCACAATAAAAAAAACATTTTTACAATCTCTATTCTGTAGAAGTCAGGAAAGTTTTGTTGTAGTGCTTAGAGGTTGCTCACTTCTCTGGTAACAGCTTGTGTAGTCCATTAAGAATACATAGAAAAGAAGTAATATATACAATACTATTTTTATGTACTCTACAGGGAGAACGAGAATAGGAACCACAGCAAAGAGAAATAAGAAAATATCAATTAAGAAATGTAGGGTTTATCAAAGGTATTCAGTAAAAAAGTATTTATTTAAATAACCTTTTTTAAAACTGCAATTTCGAAAAATATTCTCACTGTAAAAATATCTGCTTAAGTAAGTTATAAATCTCAGTAAGCTGTATTTGAGATGGTTTATTCCTGGCAGCGACAAATCTCGAATTCGTCTTGTGTAAAAATATGACACTCTACTACAATATAGAGAGTTTCACTGATGCCACACGGAAAAGGAAAATAAAGTCATAAACACAAAAGAAGATCAATAACAAATTATTTTTCAGCTGTGAATATGTTCAAACCTTTTTTTTTTGGGAACTTCGAAATCTTTCGTCTTCACGCCGAAGGCTCATAAACACCTCTCAGATCATAAGGACTGTAAATCTTATAATATACAGATTTACAGTATATGATCAAAGGGGGAAAACAGAGTAAGAAGGAGAAGTTGTTCACATTACATATGAATCTTTAGTCTTTCAGTCAATGGGCCACCAACACCTCTGAGATCTGCTATACTTTGATTATTACAATGTAAATAATCACAGTATATGATCTCGAAGGAGCCAGAAAAGGGACAGTGTTTCCTCTAGTCTGGGTGTTTCTCAATCCCACCTGCTGACGTTACATATAAATGGCAAAAATAACCAATACCACTTTTTTCGTGATACAAATCTTTAAATATTCACAAATAGCTACGTATTATAATTATCTACTATGCCATAATCAAACAACTTACAACTCCGTTATATGTTTTGATGTCGCAAAAGAAGGATCCAATGCTAGAAGCGGGAACCTGCATCACAGAATGGACATGCAAAAATAACTTGCAAAAAGTGAACTAATCGAACAACGGGTGTGGTTTATATACGTTTTTGTTATTGAGTTGTCTATGGAAGGAAGATGCGGCTCCGCCCATTTAGATGTCATGTTTTACAGTTGACACATGCTTCCGTTTAACTGTTTCACTTGTGCACGTTTTGGGAAAAGTTACAAAATGGGAAGCGGTAAAGGTTTCACTTTCGATCCTCATAAGTATAAGTTCCTTAATATGTACATACGTTGGAAAGCTTGATAACTGTTACCCGGCAAACCATGTCATTTCCTTTCTCGTGACTAAAACATATATTATTTGCTGTAATTCTCATATTTCTTTTCACTATGGTTTTAAATTAAAAAAATACCAGCAATTGTAAAGCATACAGGTACTCCCGGAAAGGTGTGCTGGCACTGTGGGCATTAGGAAGTTTAAGCAAGATGTTGCCCATAGTGACATAGTGGTGGGCTAACGTGCCGCTGGAGCTGGGAATCGAACTGTGA
This sequence comes from Lissotriton vulgaris, assembly GCF_964263255.1. Lineage (NCBI taxonomy): Eukaryota > Metazoa > Chordata > Amphibia > Caudata > Salamandridae > Lissotriton > Lissotriton vulgaris. The sequence goes on from NC_141685.1 coordinate 501,864,434, forward strand.
ACGCTGTTGTTCAAAGTCAGGATTCAGAGCTGCTGTGTCACACTTTTTCGACACTTATATGGTAATTACTGCTAATTAAGTTTTAAACATTGCTAAATTATATTTTATAACCGCCTACTGTTACAGTTAGTTTTTCAATACAAAAAGGATGCAAGTCTTTTTAAATTGTACTTAAAAACAATATAGGTTTTAGGGACATTCTAGTTAGAAATTAGCATATATAAAACCTTTGAAATTCGCTGAAAAAAACAAGATTTACAGACGTTATAGTTAGAAATTAGCATTTAAAAAACCTTTGAAATTCACTGAAAAAAACCATCGGTTTTACAGACGTTATAGTTAGAAATTAGCATTTAAAAAACCTTAGGAATTTACTGAAAAAAACAAAGGTTTCAAGACGTTATAGTTAGCTGGGCATTTCACTCTTACAAAACCATAGAAATTCCACCGTTATAGTTAGTTCAGCTAACTATAACTTGCGCTGCCGCAATGCACTGCTCATGACGTCACATATTACATCATTCATGGCATGGTCAGTGATATCACTGATGACATCATCTACGTAAAAATCTGATGCACCTCCTCACAGACTAATGTAACCTTTGATACACCCACTGTAAAATACAGACTACCATTTTCGAAATCATCAAGACACCAATACAGTTTCTGCACATGCTCTCACTGATTCCTAGGTCTGCATACACATCCACTATTCACCTACACAATTACTTACACATGCAGTCTCTCATGAATAAAAAACTATCATATGCATTTATACACATATTCAGACCCTCACACACCACCACTCATCCATGGAGTTATGCACACACCTATTCAGTTATGCAAAGAATTAATCACATTCCCATTTACTCACCTATACAGTTATACACACACCACCTCACTAATTCATACAGATAGTAATGCATTATCACTGATACAAGTACACACTCATCCATACAGCCACTCTCACAATCAATCACTCTCAAATATAGTTATTTATATACAACATCATCACTCACATATACTGCCTTTTACATATGTAGTTACTTGCACATGTACCACTGAGACATCCATGTACTCCGTAACACACCCATACACACACTCACCCATACATAGAGCTGTTTCCACATGCACGCTTGAAACCCATAACCCAGTAAATCAACTACTCTCACATCTATGCACAGAGTCACACACCTCCAACCCATCCACACATAACCTCCAGCCACCCACCCACACATACACTCAGGCACCCATAAGAAAACTCTGGAAAACAATAAAAAAAACATATAGACACTCAAGTAGCAACTTACGAACCCATGTACCAGCTTACACAACAGACAGGTTGATTCAGACATTCACATAGTTTAGTCACTAACCCATATATTCAGTAAGACACGTTTGATGGTGCGTTACTTTTTTTGATGCACCGGCAGCACATTTTCCTGCCCCTTATTTACAAAGACATGAAAAGTCACCCTGCATGGCTTTTCCTGTTCTTTTAAATACACCCCTTAACACTCCGCACTTCGCTTGAAAGGGGCGTTCCATGGGTGTTGCTGTGGGTGTACCCATGCAACACCCATGGAATCTGATACATTTCCAGATTTACGAGAAATCGTAAACCTGGAAATGCGTCTGAATGCTACGCCTCCCCATTGGAGGCATAGGGAGATCAACAAGGAGAAATGTATTCTTTCCTCCTCGTTTATTTCCTCTTTCTATGCTTGCTGCATTCTACAGCACACATGCAAAGAAGAAATCACCTCTGTTGATTGTTTATGTACAGGAAGATGTCCCTTCCTGCACATAAATAACCACTAAAAAGAAAACAATTTACAAGTTCTATGTGTGCTAATGAAGCACACATAGAAGTTGTAAAACGTCATTTCAGATTGTTTATGTGCAAGAAGGGAACCCTTTCTGCACATAAGCAATCATCCCTGTGACGCAGGCATCCTTGCACTATAAGGGTGCCTGCTTCAGCTCATGGAAGCCCATTGTGCACAAGCGCTGGGGAGATTGCATGAATGCGACATATTATTGTAAATATGTCGCATCTCTATGCTTTGAAAATGCTGCAGCATGGCACAGCCAAAAGGCTTGCGGTGCCGTGCTGCGGCACTTTCTTGTAAATAAGGCCCCATGTCAGTAAGCGTTGGCTAATCTAGAGGCTTGATTCAGGGGGCAAGTAGCGAAGCAGAGCAGTCCAAAGCTTACCCAGGAAGGTGGTGGTGTTCTACATGCTAAGAATGCAACAGTACAATTAATAACTTCTTCTCCTGGTATACTACTAACAAAACTCATCTAGCTAGGCCATGTAGCAACGGCCTGGGCAATGCTACCCATAGAATAGATGCAGCTCCATTTTGCCAAGCACTGGCTGAATGCCAGCCTCAGCTCCCTGAGGATTTCAACCTGGCACTCACGCACTTTAATAGGTGGATCAAGAAGGCAGTGGTTCACCTTACCCCGCAAGCCAGACCTAGGCGCCTGAAAATGTCTATTTCCAAACTGTGGTTCGCACCCTCGTTAAAAATACAGAAACAGCAATGCGAAAGGTTAGAAAGGAAATGGAGACAGAACTATAGTATGGAGGCCAAAGCTGCACTCAAAACAGCCCAAAAAACTTACCATGCTGCTATTGTGCAAGCTAAATGCTCACTCTATACTGAACACAATGCCCTATCTGGCAACAACGCCAAAGACCTTTTTAATATTGTACAAAGTTATGTGACTCCCAAAGCCTTGACCCATATCCAAGCTCCATCTTTTTCATGGTATGAAGACCTCTCAATTTTTTTTATCAATAAGGTTAAGGCACTCCAATCGCTCTTTAGCAATCACAACACCCAGGTTTTTACAGTGCTCTCTGACCAACAAGCTTCTGCCCCTTCCAAGGCCACATTTTCCATCTTTGACCTAATATCGCTGACGGACTCCATGGTCACTTTATCCACCCTTAAATCAGGCTCCCTGAATGATCCGTGCCCTGCCAAACGTTTGGCTAGCGTAGCCATCATTATCAACCCTCTCCTGAACGAGTTGATAAACACATCTTTGGCTTCGGCCATTGTCCCTCCTGCATGGAAACAGGCGCTGCTCATTCCCCTTATTAAAAAGGCGTCTCTGGATCCCAACCTCCCGGCCAGCTAGCGCCCCATCTCTCTCCTCCCTGCCATTGCTAAGGTCTGTGAAAAGATGGTCAACAAGCAACTGACCTCCTTTGACGAACAGCATGGCCTTCTTCACCCGGCCCAATCTGGTTTCAGAGCTTCTTACAGCATGGAGTCAGCATTGGCGGAAATTGCTGAATCCATTCATGATACCTTGGATTCTGGGGTAGGACAGCACTGGTCCTGTTGGACCTGTCTGCTGCTTACGACGCTGTCCCCCACTAACTCCTTCTGGCCCGTCTGCAGAAGCTGGGTATCATGGGTTCCGCCAACAAGTGGCCAAAATCCTTCTTAGAAGGCAGAACCCAACAAGTTTGGATCACCCCTTTACGTCTACTACTCAAGTACTTAGGACTGGTGTCCCTCAAGGGAGGGTCTGTGTTGAGCCTGCTTTTGTTTAATATTTAGATGACCCATCTCATTCAGCTGGTGGAGGAGTTAGGAGCTAAGGTTGTCGCCTATGCTGAGGACACCCAGCTTTTATTCACCTGGAAGAAACATGAGTCATCCACTGCTCACCTTCAAACTTGGCTTGCAGCTGTGTTCAATTGGCTCACGTCCGCCCAGCTCAAATGCAATGAAGATAAAACTGAATTCTTATTCTTCGCGATTTCCCCCTCTGTTCTGGCATACTTTTTGGATGGATGAGTCAGCCAGGCCTTCTCCTTGAGGCCTTCCTGTAAAAAACCTTGGGATTTGGTTTGATGAAAAGCTTAGCTTCTGTACTCAAATCAGGAAACTGACAGGTACCTGTTTCAGCATTCTGAAGCTACTCAAAAAGTTTCTGCCTCTCCTGCCCTTAGCAGCAAAAGAAATGGTTACTCGAGCTCTTGTCACTTCCCGTATTGCCTATGCCAATGCACTTCACGTCGGTTTTCCCGGCTACCTCCTGGACAGATTATAGGTGGTCAGAATGCTGCTGCCCGACTGCTTCTTAATCTCCCTAAACAAACAAGTGTCAGGCAGCATTTGCGCTGGTTACCGGTGAAAGCAAGAGTCAAGTTTAAGGCACTGATAATGGCTCATGCTGCTCCCTATGACTATGGCTCTGCCTATCTTAGAAAGCACTTTCAGTTCTACTTCCCCAGTAGGCACTTGTGCCCCTCTAATATGTTAAGGGCAATTATCTCCAGATTCCGCCTGAAAAGGAAAGGTGGCAGTTCTCTGGCCTACTTGGCCTGTATGGCTTGGAACTCGCTCCCTTTTAACCTACGCAGCCTGCAGAATCCCAACCAATTTAGAAAGAAGCTTAAAACTTTCCTCTTCAACTGATCTGTTCACCTGTCCCCGTCACTTTCTCTTGGGCTTGCGCCGAGACACAATTTTGAGTAGCTCGGCGTGTTATAAACTTTGTTAACATAACATAACGATAAACAATTAATAAATAGTTGTCCATTCAGTATTTTAAATATTGAAATATTAAGACCTACTTTATCCTACACACAATGCAATACTGTTCATAATAAATATGGACAATAATTATGCGGTGTTCTTGAATACCTAAAAAAATGTTTCAGTAGAACACTTCCAGTAGTTAAACTTTGTACTAGACTTATACTAGTCTTGGGATGATTTTCACCTGGAGCACTCTGGAGAACGGTGAGCTTGGAGACCAACTCGACCTTATTCAAGCTAGTTGGCTTTTTCTTAACCCCCCACCCCCACTCCCCAATTACCGCTCTTTGGAAGTTTATTTCCTTATTTTCTCTCAATTTCCGGTTCTTTGGAAGTTTAAAATTCCTTCCCCATCTGAGTGCACAGTATATTCTGTGTCGACATTTAGCTGGAAAGTAGCATCTGGCAGTGTCACTGATCAGCAGTTCAATGCCACTCAAAATGGTGTATGTCTAGCATGGCCCACAGAGCGACTGCATCGAGGTGCCAACCGCCACCCAGTAGACAGGGTGACGCTTGGTGATGTGGGTGCCAGCGCTCAAGGTTTTAGGGCTACATTGCCAGATGAGAGGAGGTTGCACTAAGTTGACAGTATTCGCAGTCCTGGACATCCTGCAGCCGGGGTTATTCCTCAGGCTTAGTTGCAAAAACTCTGCTCCCAAACAAGCCAGGTGTTGTCTCATCAGTTGTTGGAAATCTGCATAAAGTTTCTTTGAAGTGTCACTGTGTCCAGGCTTTTTTTGTGCTCAGATGCTTTTCGTTGCTAAATTTCAACCATAGAACTCCCACTAAGTGAATTTCCACAGCACCCTCAGTCATCTTTGTAGCAACATATGCTGTGGGCGCACCATGGAGCACAGTGGTGTAAGTTGCTCTCTGTGTCACAGTGTCCGTGTTGATTTATTTGCCTGGAGTCTGTGCAGCCCCTCTTCCTCAGTATAGAATATTTCTTATGCAAGGACACCTTGAATGCCCCGCCTGAGTATTCATTCAACTCCCCTCCTTGAAGCAGCGTCAAGAGAGCTCCTCCAGGCAGACTGGACCCTGGTTCAAGACAAGCTTTGGAGCTGCCCTTGCACAGGAAGATTCTACTCTGATGAAGAAGAGCGACATCCCATCCTGCAAACTGGCAAATTCCCCCAGATTACTGGTTCCAAACCTAGCAAGGGAAGTTAACAGTAGGGACTCAAACCTCGAAGTCCATAGAGATCCAGGTTCCCATTGCTGTGGATACCCTGCATTCAGAAAAGACAACTCGACAGTTGTGTATTATAGCTGTCACTTCTTAGTCCTTTTCCGGGCAGTACCACCATTTTACTTTATTGTACACTGTACTGTGGTAAGCGCAAAAAAGTCACAGATAGCTCCAGCGAATTTAAGGCAGGTGCACACGCTCTCTCTAGACATACCAAGGGACCTTTCTTTGTTCGTTCTTTAAATATTTAGAATTCCAAGTAAGTTAGGCAGTTGGTATTGAAGAATGGTTTGAAATTGTAAAATATGTCCTTTAAAATTCAAGTAAATGCAGTTGTTGACAATGACAAGGGTAATCAGAATTTGTAACAGGAAATAAAATACTAGCTAAAACCGACATCTTTATATTTCCTATAAAACAAAATAATTATATGTGGTATTGAAGTTGAAAGCTACAAATAAAATATATTGAGCATGCAGTTCATAAAATATATGAACAATTCTCAGGATGTCTGTTTATGAGACTTACAAGTTAGTGTGATGAAAGTCATTTATCTAAAACTACATATTTAATTGAGTACGAGGATGTCAACGCTGTGATCTATATCTACCATCTTGCAATAGTTGTTGCCAATATATTAAGTAGGAAAATGTATTATTTTTTTCCAATGTTGTACGTTCTGCTTCTTGCAAAAGTTGCCCTCACTGACACCACACTCACCGTTGTAGAATTGAACAACTGTTATGTCTACATTTAAAAGTTTAACAACCAGCCTTAGGCACTCACCTACACCACTTACTTGAAGACAGCTCTCAAAGGGTTTTGCTGCAAAAAACAAAACAGACACGGAAGCATGCCTGAAACCCTGAGCTTGAACCTTGCCCGTATCGCATCAAAAAGTGCAGAACAAACACTTTAGGTAAAATCTAAACAGGATGCAATGATCGAGAATACATTATAAATACAACTGAGATTAATTCCTAACATTCAATCAATGTCTTGGCAGACTATGAGGGAATAATTCTTATGCCGGAACACAGCTTTTAAGGACGTACAGCAATACATGTACACACATATCAACAACATTTAAATTAGAATTCAATATCTACGCAACTAATAAACACAATATATAGAAAGTTCACCTATCTTTGTGATATTATATTTTGGGATGACGACCAGACATTTCATTAATGATGATTTACTCTCCTTCACGGCGATAGATATTGAGCATCTCCGTGGAATACAGAACCAGCATAACATTACCTCGTTTTAATTTCGGTTTGTTTCCTTTTGTGTAGAAGGAAGCATTCATGATAGGTTGTGAGTATTTGTGTAGGTCACGTCTGCAATTATTCTGTCCTCGTGGGGATGTGAGTGTCTGAAAACTGCTTTCTTGCACCGTTCTGGTTTTATTTTGCGGATTGAAGTTTGTATTGCAGGGGTTTGTTGTACCATATGTTCAGGGGGGTATTTTGTACAGACAATCGGTTTAGCAGTGTAGCAAGCTGTGGGTTGTAGTGTTTTCCAGGAGGCATTGGCTCACAGCCCACTGATGTTCAACTGGAGATCCAGTCGGTGTTGGTAGTTTGGGTGGGATTTTTGGTAGTGGTGTGTGCCTTTGAAGATCTGTTTTACTATAATGGAGATGAGTGTAATGTTCATGACCGCGAGTCAGCGGTCCAGTTAGCCGCGCACCAGAGGGTGCGCATACGCGAGCGCGTGACCTCACGCGCTTGCATATATAATAAAGGGGGCATGGCCGGCGAAGGGAGTCCAGACCACGCGGTAACCAAAGCTGAGTGTCCCGAGTCTTATTGCTGCCGTGGCGCTGTTACCACCATGCGCGTGCGGCCTAACGACTCCACACTGGCGACGAGGGTCTGAGAACCCATGCAGTGCCCCAGAACACTGTGTTTAAGCCATGCTCCGATGCTGTAGGAGCATACAGCGGGCCATTGATTTTTATGATCGGCAGGCCTGGAACGAACCTGGAAAACCGCTGGCAGATATCCTGAAGCTAGGGTGCTCCAAAGAACTGTCACAAGCAAGAGCGTCACACATGGAAGCGGCTCTCCACCGGCCAGTCAAGGCGGAACAGGTCAACACGGCTGAACAAGTCAACGTCGTCCGACCGAAAACACGCCAATTTGGACGGAGGAAGCCACAAGACAGGGCCAGAGAATGCGGATACTGTGGAGGCCAGCCCCATCGCGCTCAAGACTGCCAGGCACGAGGGAAAAGATGCAGCTCGTGCGGACGGATGAACCACTTCGTGGCAGTATGCAGAACCACGAAGTCGAAGAATGAGGCTGCCCACGCCATAAGGGAAAGTCGGGACAGTGAAGACATGGACGATGATTCCAACAACTACCCGGTCCATTACGTGTTCGCCATCGACCAACCACAGAGACAGAAGAGGCGCCTCCCGAAGTGTCGCATAAGAATACACCAGCAGGAAGTGAGGGCACAATTGACACTGGAGCCTCTATTGAGCTCATGGCGGCGAACGTGTATAACCAGCTAAGGAGTAAACCGACTCTGCAGACAGCAAGAATCCGAGTGTTTGCGTATGGGCAGAAGACACCGATTCTTCTGATCGGTTGCTTCTGGACCGAAATACAGCACCAAGACGAGAAGGTCCCGGCGACCGTCTATGTCACCAAGGAAGGCAGTGGCATGCTCATCAGCTGGCAGGCGGCAGAGGAACTCAGACTGATATCGTTCGCGATGGCCGTACTAACAGAAGAGTTAGACACGATACTGGAGGAGTTCGAGGACACGTTCCGGGGTATTGGATGCCTAAAAGGGAAGGAGGTGTCACTCCACATTGATCAATTGATCCAACCTGTCGCACTCAGACATCGGAGAATAGCCTTCCACCTCAGAAAGAAGGTTGAGGAAGAACTAGAAGCCCTCGAATGACAGGGAATCATTGAAAATGTCAGTGGGCCTACCCCGTGGGTGTCTCCAATGGTGGTGGTGCGCAAGCCTAAGCAGCCTGGCCAGGTCCGGATCTGTGTAGATATGCGCCTACCCAATGCAGCAGTCAAGAGAGAAAGGCACCTGACCCCCACAATTGATGACATTTTAGGGGAACTAAACGGAGCAAGGTGGTTCTCCAAGATGGATCTCCGATTGGGCTATCACCAGCTGCCCCTCCATCCAGACTCCCGCTACATAACCACTTTCTCCACCCACGTGGGCCTCAGACGTTATCGACGTCTCAATTTCGGCATCTCCAGTGCCGCGGAGGTGTTCCAGAACACCATCCGGGAGGTCCTGAGTTGGCTCCCGGGAGTCCTGAACATCAGTGACGATCTGCTAATAAATGCAAACTCGATCGAAGAACATCACCAAAGGTTGAGAGGCGTGCTACGGAGAATCAAGGACTCCGACCTGACTCTGCACCACGAAAAGTGCCAATTTCTCCGAAACAAAATCAGCTTTTTCGGCTACACCTTCTCGGATCAAGGAATAGCCCCTGACCCGGACAAGGTGAGAGATGTACAGGAAGCACCCGCACCCTCCAACATATCGGAAGTGAGAAGCTTCCTGGGCATGGTGAACTTCTGTGGGAGATTCATCCCAGACTTGTCAAACCTCACCAGGCCACTCCGAGAACGCACCAAATCAACCACCCCCTGGCAGTGGGGAGATGAAAAGGAAACAGCGTTCCGGGACACCAAAGCAGCATTGTCGGAAGACAAGACCCTATCTTACTTTGACCCGGCGAAGCCTACCAACATAGCCGTGGATACCAGCCCTTACGGCCTGGGAGCCGTGCTGACACAACGCCAAGGCGAGGATGACTGGGCACCCATCGCCTATGCCAGTCGGTTTTTAACAGAGACAGAGCAAAGATACTCCCAGATAGAGCGAGAAGCGATTGCGATTCACTGGGCCTGCAGACATTTCCACGTCTATGTATACGGACACCCGTTTACAGTGTCAACGGACCACAAGCCTCTAATCTCGCTCTTCCGAGGGTCAGTGTCTAAACCACCACCCCGGATAGAACAGTGGATTCTCCAACTACAAGAATACGACTACCAAGTAGAGAACAAACCGGGAGCGACAAACTCAGCAGACTATCTTTCCAGGCATCCCCGAGCAGCCACCAACGTGGAAAAGGAGGACGCGGAAGAGACCAAAGAATACGTGAAAGTCGTGCTGGAAAGGTCAAGACCCCTACCGATGAGTTTGGAGATGATCATTGAGGCAACTCGTAACGACAAAGTGCTCCTGCTGCGGATGAGTGCCCTACAAGCCAACGACTTGAGAGCTGTTCAACCCTCACTGAACAAGAGGACACCACAAGCGAAAAATTCCCTGGAAACATTCCTGAGAATAAAAGAAGACCTGTCAGTCGACAGCCAAGGGTGCTTACTGAGAGGACCACCGATTGTGATGCCTGAAAGCCTGACCCGGCAAGCGGTCGAGCTAGGACACCGCGGACACCAGGGTATAGTGAAGACAAAGAGCAGGCTCCGAGCCAAGGTGTGGTTCCCGGACATAGACACCAGAGTGGAACAAACGGTCAAAGAGTGCCGATGGTGCCAGGCCGCGGGGCAACCCGAACGTCCGCCCCCAGTCCTCACAGAAGATAGCCCGCAGAGGCCGTGGGAATGTGTCAGTGCAGATTTTGGGCACCTCCCAGATGGAAGATATGTACTCGTCATCATAGACAACTTCACCAAATACCCTGAGGTGGAGGTCGTAGCAACTCTCACTGCCAAGGAGGTCATCGCAAAGTTTGAGTAGACCATAGCCACGCACAGCATCTTCTAGAGCGTCAAGACGGACAATGGACCACCTTTTCAAGGACAAGAATTAGCAAAATACCTCAAGAATTGGGGAATCCATCACCGGAAAGTGACCCCCCGTTGGCCTCAAGCCAACGGGGAGGTAGAGAGGTTCATGCGCACACTGAATAAAGTCATCAGAATCGCCCATGCAGAAGAGGGCCCCCTAGAAAGAGCAATCCACACCTTCCTGAGGGAGTATCGACTTACACCACATCGTACTACCGAACCCTCTGCAATGGGACGGATAGTCAGAGACACTCTCCAAAGCCACCCTAGCTGGGCTCCAAACAAAGTAGACCCACGGAAAACTCTGTCCAACAGGGCCCGGTCCAATAACTATGCCAGCTTTCGGCGAAGGGCCAAAGAACCGCCAATCCAAGAAAATGACCAAGTCTATGTGAAGGACAGATATCCGGGGAGCAAATTCCGACTCCCATTCGAGCCCCGACCGTGGACGCTCATGCGCCGCACCGGCACCATGGTGACGGCTCAACGAGGGATGGAAACGGTCACACGCAACATATCCTTCTTCAAGAAGGCCCACCAAGGTTCAACAGGCTCCCAAGAGCAAGAACCAGAAGGGGAAGCATCAAGCCAACCTGAAGGACCGAGCAGTCCAGGAGGAGGTGGAAATGATGCTCAGAGCGAGGAAACGGCGGCAAGCCCCTCGATCACTGATACCCCCAGAGTCAACAGTCCCCGATCCCCGGACGATCCCTGAGGTGCCCGAGGATCCCCTCACGGGACCCCATGGAGGGCACCCTCCCGAGGAGAAGCAGCAGGGTATGGACTACGGAGGAACCCAGCCCCGTCTTCCCAGCTGGCGGACTTTGTTGTAGACTGATCACGAACTATCCATTCATCATACTGGTAACTGGCCGGATGGCCCAGTATTTTTCTTTCTACTGTGATTCTTAGTGACTCTTAAATATATGGTTTTGTTTTAATTAAAGGTTGAAAGGAATGTAATGTTCATGACCGCAAGTCAGCAGTCTAGTTAGCTGCGCACCAGAGGGTGCGCATACGCGAGCTCGTGACGTCACGCGCTCGCATATATAATAAAGGGGGCGTGGCCGGCGAAGAGAGTCCGGACCACGCGGTAACCAATGCTGAGTGTCCCAAGTCTTATTGCTGCCGCGGCGCTGTTACCACCATGCGCATGCGGCCTAACGACTCCACAATGAGTATAGTGCAAGTGACATTTAGATTCCTGCTGTATGAAGGAAAAACAGTTTACTATCGGCCGCTGCAGGCGTAAAGGATTTCGAGTGTTTTCTGTGGTGTCACTACCCACAGGAATGGTGCATAGGAACTGCTCGAACTCTCCCCAACACACCAAAAGGTAATTCTTTTAGTGTTTTACAGGAATTTGCGGTCACCACGAGATGACACCCTAAAACTTCTGCACTACCTTTCTTTATGTAAGTAATGGCCTTCTGTGCCATCTAGAGTGCTAATCAGCCAATAGGAGTGTACTTCACATGGTGTGTTCCGCAGCTTTGGGTAGAGTGTGTTCTGCACACACCATTTGATTGATTAGCTCTGTCATTGTAATGATTGTAAGATCATGGGGCAGGAGGGGGAAACAGCCTAAATTGTACTTTTTGCTTATGGGTGCTGCTGTTGAAATGTGAGATTATGCCATTTGTAATGTCTTTTGTTTTGTGCCAATTGTGTGGAAGAGGGATGAAAGTGGCACTAGCGTGCTTGTTTGCTATATGCCTGTTGAGGTGCAACATATTGATATCTTATTGTCAATCTTTTTGCTTTTGTGAGAGTCTGACCTTTGCACATATAGTGTGCACTGTTGTTTCAAGTATGGGATGGGGCGTACGCTTAGTGTTGTGCCTTTTGTGAGTACATATGTTCATGGATGTCAATTCACAAAATTCACAGGGGTAGCAGAAGTAACATCACCCACCCTTTGACAGCGGTGACTTCAAAGAGAGTAATGTCAAAGGCACATTTATCAAGAAAGTTATTAAATTATATATACTTCCATTTTATTTACCACCCATATACTACCAGCTTTTCTCTCTTTGTCACTTCCCTTTACTTAATTCTCTTCCAAAGGACATTTCTATGCAGAGGCACCATGGATGGTCTCTTATGGTGCCTTCTGTTTTTGAGTGCTAATCATTAACCAACTGAAGGGTGGTGTGATTACATGGGTCCCAAAAATAAAAGCAGAGTGAAACCATACCTAGCATGCCAAAATACAGTGATGTGAATCTGTACCTCCTTATGCTCTCACATTTAGGCTTTCATCCTATTTATGTCCACACACCCATTCCTCTCCCTTCATCCTATTCCCATCAACATTCACTTCAGTTATTTACTCGCACTTTTCCTTTTCGGCATTTAATCACTCTCTTGCTTTGTAACTCCATTCAAGCTATATAAACCTCCCAAACATACAGGCATTACCTGTAGTTCCATTCCTGTTTCCGGTCATAACTTACTTTGGGCCTGATTATGACTACAGTGGTCCTATTGGCCTCTGTAGCCATGGTGTCAGTGTGGGAACGGCTTCACCTCTTAGGACTTAGGCTGCAGGCCTGCCATGGTACCTCTGCTACCAGCAAGGATACGAGATCCCTGGCGCTCTCCCAGCAGTCTGAAGCCAGCAATATACTGGTGGTGGCACTGCATCACCGTCAAGCATATTACAAGTTTTCTTGACTTGCACAGTTTTCATGGCAGTGAGCCCTCCATGAAAACTGTGGAGTTGAGGAAACTAAGGCGGCCCTTTTTAGTACCCTGGTGCTTCAGGGCCATGGTGATGCATGCAGGGGGCACATGGTGTGCCCTCCTGTCTGCATGCATGCCCAGTTCCTGCACAGAATGGACTTAACAGTCCATGCCGTGCAGGAACTTGCTTTGTCAGTGCCGTTGCATTGCCTTTCTAAGGCTCACTACCTGAGATCAACAAATCACCGACCGCCAGGCCAGAAGGAAACTCCTAATCTGGCGGGTGGTGTCAGTACGGCTTTGGCGGTATGGCAGTGGGGTTCTGGCACGGCAGCCCGCTGCCACACCACCAAATTCATAATCAGGCCCTAAGTCCCTCATCATTCTAAGGTTGCAAATTGACTACTATTAAAGTGGGCCTTCGCACCCTGTATCATTCATAGTGCTCATACCAGTAACTCAGTAATAGCAAGCACTATATAAATCTACTGTCTAGTCTCCAACTTTTTGCCCCTGTCCTTCCACCTTCTCCAAACAGGTCTCATTACTTTCACTCACTTATATCTTCACCTGTCCTCCATTCTCTGTGTTAATCCTTCCTTTCTCCACGGTTTCCTACCTTTCCTAACGTTTCTCCCTTCCCGCCCTTCATTCCTTTTCCATGTTTTGTCTACTCATCTCTTTACACTTCCACCACCTTCCCTTTCATCTCTCTGTTCTTCTCTCTGATTTTATTTCCCATGGTCCTCCTGCCTCATTCTCCCTTGAGTTTCTTCACCACATTATCTCTCTACGTTTTCTCCCCTTGTTCGTGAAAAGCAGAGGCTGAACTGTACCCCGAGTTGACCACCACACACGGATTATGCATTCCTGCTTTTGTGCTAGGAACTTTTCCTCGCAGTGAAGTGACTGACTAGTTCAGCCAACTCTCCAAGATGCCCACACTCTTTTTTTGCACCTGCCGAAAGGGGTTTTTCCCTCAAGTCTGACTTTCGAATCACAGGCATCTCTGCCAGAGTGTTTTAGCTCTAAGCAACCCCAGGGAAATTAACTTTTTCAAATAAAACTTGCAAAAATGTTACTTTGGTAGCAGGTGGCTCCCAAACAGTTGCAGGACCCCATTGTCAGCTGGAAACATATCTGCTTACTCATATCCAAGAGAAGGGGCTGTAAGATCGCTGTATAAAGCAACCCACACTCTAGAGCATTGCTTCGCCTTTTGTTCCAGGAATGTTTCCTGCAGTCTCCAGGACAGGGCAAAGTTACCAGGGCATCACTTGATAAAGCAAAAGGTGAGCAAGGAGTTGGCAACCCCCCAAATGGCGTCAATGCTCATGTTTGATAGTTTTCCAGAACATCTGAAAGTGTTAAATATGAGGAAAAAACACAACATCATCTGTATGATCTATGATGCTGTGTTGGCTGTATGAAAGTTTGTTGTTTGTACCCCTAGTGCATTTTATTCACATTGCTAAATGTTAAATTGCACTATCAATACAAAGTGTAGTGCATCATTGATGACCTGAATAGGAAGTGACTAGCCCCAAGCTAAGTTTTCTCATTTCCATAGTGTCATTTGCTTGTGCCTGTGGTGAGGACACATCTTGACCGTTTAGATCTGTAGTTGGTTTTGGAAGGTGAGTTTCTTCCTGGAAATTGGTTTTCCTTTCCTGTTTAAGATCTTGAAGGTGGCAATCCTAAGCTATGAGATCGACAGTTTTTTCACTTTGCAGTTAATTGCTGGTAGTTAGAATGAAAGCTGGGATGCACACATAGGCAGTTTCCTAAAAACAGATTGGGACTCAAAATAGACCCCCATTGAAAATATTGGTAAATAACATTGATTTATTTCGTTTTTTTCAAAAAATATACATGCATTTAATTTCATTAAAAAATTATATATACACAAACAAAGAATAATGTTTTATGGTAAAATATTTTGATAACGTATTATTTAAAATAATTAGAATTTACATTTGTTAAATATAATTCACCACCACTGGGGTGGATCTCTCCATATAATAAAGTATTCGGAAAATGTAACAAGTTGATTTAACTTAAAAAGGTAAACATAATATTATTTTTAATATTAATGTAAATTAGTTTTATGTATTTATTTCCTCTATTTCAAATGTAGATTAAGATTTTAAAACTGCGTACACATTAATGACATTACTTTGAATTAAATATTAAATAAATGAAAAAATATTAGATTAACTTTTTTTCAAGATTTAATACACAAGGCAAGTAATTTTTTGATGATTATACACTTGTCTTTAATAGATATATTTTAAAACTAGATAAAATCTTGTTATAAAAAAAAGAGAAGGAAAAAAGAACAACCCCCCCATCTCTCTACCCTGCTTGTAAACCAGGCTAATACCCAGTACACCACTATTTAATATATATAATCTCAATTCCATAAATAATTAACTAAACCTATTGCATTGCTAGTCCAAACATATTTAAAAAATGTTTGCCAATGCGGACATCACGTCAAAAAATTCCATACTTAACAAAAGTTCAAGTGCATCATTGCGACAATTTTTGTAATATCTTTGAAAAACCGGTTTTAATAGCAAACGACAAAGCCTATTAAAAAGTCGGTTAATAAATGGAAATTAACATTTTAAAAACACAGTCCACATGTGCAGTTATTCTCTGCATCTAAGCAAACTTAACACTTTTCAGCTCTTATATATCTCACATTTAAAACTATCTGAAATTGTAATAGTAAGAGTAATGGGGCATCAGGAAGTACTGATAAATATGGAAATGCTTTCCTACTTTTCCAAGAATCTACCATGTACTTTGCAGAGGGTCTGTTCCTTACAGACTCCATATCAGTAAACCTGGACTCTTTTCTACAGACCATTTTTAATTCTACTTTAGAAAGATGTGAGACCTCGATTATTTATCATTCCATTTTTAAGTCTCCTGCGATGGCTTCTAGCCTTTTCCTGACCTTCACCGCCCACTTTAATTCACTCTTTCCTATGACAGCTGCACACAAGGCTGATATATTCTGTAACTTTGAGACCCAAAGTTTATACCAAAATCGCAAGGTTGCTTTATAGGTTTGAAAATTCCAAGCCTGAAGGTTTCCTTCAAATCGTATTGCCTGGGTCATTGCACCTTTTGGGAGAGCCATCAATTGTTTCAAACACTTACTCTCACATCTCTACCAGTTTCCCTCGTAGGTTAAGGACAGTAATTCGGTCCCTTAGAGGCATTGAGTGGGGACTATTTTATTGTAAGATGCAAAAGGGGAGACCAGGAAGGTCCACTGAAAGAATTCTTAAAACAAACAAGGCCCCTATTGTTGCTGCTGCCCTCGTCTCCACCAACTCTTTATGGAAGGCCCAAATCCACTGTCTTGCAAATGTCATACCCAAGTACTTGTATGACAGCACAATCTCAACCCTATTATTACCTAACAGCCACTTATATGGCTTTCCTGTTTCCCCCAAAAGAGATTAATTTTGTTTTTCCAGATTCACCTTGAATTTCTTAGCCTTACAATACTTATTGAGTTGGAACACATTTACAATTACTTTTGGTTCATTTTGGCTGTACCAATTTTAGAGGTGCAGTTTTTGAATATCAGTGGGTTCATTATTTTGTTGGTGGGTGTCTATTGCTTCCTAAACCTCTACTTAGCCCTCCCTCAATCCCTTCTTAATCCTCGTTAAACCTCTCCCATTTAGTAGCAAGTATTCCCCTTACTGAAGGCACTTCCCTGGTCTCTCCTACATTAACTACTTATGCAGCTAACTTACATGTGTAGGGATATTCCCACAGAAAAAACAGCTGACTTGTAGGTGGAGATTTACACTCACAGGATTGCATGGGGGCACACTGCCTCTCATTTTAGCACAGTTCACCCAATTGCATTATGGTAAATGCAGTACACTTACTTCAAAGTTGCCATAGTTTTCCACCAATGTTAGTGCAGATAGTGCTGTTATTTCGATAAGCATGTTTATGGGCTTGGCCATTCTTCAGTGAGCAGAAGTAGTAGAGAGAAAATAATTACCATCTAGATTTGCTGGAAATGCTGCCCAAGTGTTTGCAGGTCACAGTACCACTCACAGACACACAGGTGTATTCCAGGAGATTACGTTATACCAGTGGTGAGCTGCTAGGGTTCACGCACTACCACAGAAACCCAATGGGTTTCAGGGCAAGAACCTGCCAGGTGATACCAACTAAAAAAACACCACATTTTGAGAATTAATTGGAAGCGAGACAGGTTGTGCAGCATATATGTGCTTGAGTTCCTGGGACAATACGCTATGATTTTTTCTTAGTTCTGTATTTATTTCTAGCCAAATGAATGAAAACATAGAACAGCTGACACATGTTTGTCTGTATAGTTGGTACACCAAGGGCTTTTTCAAGGCAATATTTTAAATAATGTGTCCAACGGTCATCCTAGTCTGTTGATGAACAGGTTGACAAGCTGCAATCACAATAGTCCCTCCGGTCCGATGCCGGTCTAGATGGTGACTTAATGTCTCTTGTATCACATTGCGTGGTGCAAGAGTGAAGCAAACCTGGTCATAAAAATGGCCCTTAGTCTTAGGTCACTGTTTGTAGGAGAATGCCCCAACTAGCCTCTCGGAAGGCACATTCATTCAGGTAGTTTGGAGCATTGCACCTTTACTTAAGACTAGCATGAGAATGTTAGCTTGGTTATTGTATCTTGACAAATTGGCGCTTTGAGGAGATCTTCCTGAGCAGATCAAAATAGCTGTTTCGTTTCCTTCATCCCTACGTTCACTTGTAGTTCAAAAGAAAAGTGGAGTGAAAATAATGTTGTTATGGTTTTTACTGTTTGAGACATAGAAGATGGTGCCTAATCAGTATGTGGTCTGGGTGGTCTCTAGACTGAACCCAATATGAAACATTTCTGTCTTAAACCCAATTCTGGCATATATATTTTTCCATCTAAAAAATCAATGAATGTGTTCCAAGAAGATATTTGTGATTCACTCAACCATTCTCTAGCCAAATGTATAGCTGTGTACCTTTCTTGTACAATTTCAAATGGAGTTGTTGATGTTATCTGACCTGTACCATGAGACAAAAGCATGCATTGACATAAAGACGTTAGGTGGGATGACTATCCTTGCAAAACCTTGCATGTTTTCTTCAACATTTTGCACATTCTTATATTTTAGACATATAATTTTACATCCATGTTAAAGTACTCGAAAGATCCTAGCGCTTAGTACTTAATTTGTAAAAAAACAAAAAAGTGTAGGGTCCCACAGTGTTCTTTAAGACCTTACCGCCAGTAGTGCTGAGTTCTGGAATTGCTGACCACCAAGGCTGCTTGTTCTTCATTTCACCTCATCCATCTTTCGCGGTCCACATCTCCTGTCTTTCTATCTTATTCTTACAGATTGTTTTCATTACCTGCTTTCTACCTTTGTCACTGTTTTCTATCTTTCACTTCCTCTAATGTGACCACCTCTCTGAAGATCATTAGGCACACTGTCTCCAGTCCTGACATTTTCACATAGAAATCGTTGATTTCAGAGTCAGTATCACAAACCATTTTTTGTGTCAAATATTTGTATTATTTTTCATAATATAACTGCAAGCACATCAAGGAGTGTACAAAGACCTAGTAAATGCATTTACAGTATTAAAAGAACGCCAAGGATCTGGTTGTACCACATTTATGGCTAAGGGGAAATATTTGATGCAAAAGTTGGAGAGGTGCAGAGGGAGTAGGAGGGTGACTGAGAAAATGGGGATGGATTGGGGAATCCTGGTAAAATAACGGAAGGCTGGAGAGATGGTCTTAGGCTGGCTAGTGGGTGCTCAGTGACATGTCAGGTGCATGCGTGGTGTGTAAACGCCCAGGGAGGGGAAAAGTGATGGGACTTGGAGGCGAGTATAGGGATCCAAAGGGTAAAGGGATTGTGTCTAAGTGGCCCCAGGGGCACGTTTACGTGGGGTGGGTGCCAGGAGTAACTGTAAGTGTCTGTCAGGCATTCTAGGCTCTGCATTTCGTTCAAAGAGTCATAGGGCACAGAGGCGCTGAGGGGAGAAGTACTGGTATTCTAGTGTGAACATGCAGTCTAGCTTGGGCTGCCAGGTATGGGAGAATTCCATTAGTAATGTGATAAAGTATGTGTGATCTGTTCCATGGTGAGTATGAGCCACATCTTGTGCAATCAGAATGCTGAGTCAGGGGCTTCCTGCTTGTTCCAATAGAGGGCTTTGAGCTGTTTGGAAGCTCCTGTTATGTGGCAGATGATTATCCTGTTAGATCCTGTTATGCCCCTAATGGATGGGGGTGTCATGCCAATGAGTACTGTGGATGGATCCACTGGGATGGTGTACTCTAGGATTCATCTGAAGTGGCCCATATATCTCTTTCCAGAATGTCTGAGTTATTTCATGTCCACCGTATATGCAGGAATCTCTCTTCTCCCGACTCATAGTGGCAGCACAGTGCCAGCACAGAGGGGAGGCTGTGAAGCACGTTGCATTGATTACTTTATATGCTGATTCTCCCTGGGGGATGATGCGCGGCGCCTTAGGAATTTCATGCCAAAGCTGCTCTCAGAGTTTAGTCGGTATCTCATTACGTGGGTCTTTCTCCCACCAGGATTCTCAAGTATATGAGGGAGTAGGTTTGGAGACTTGCAGGACCTGGTATGTCCTAGATGCTAAACCTTTCATGCCAGATACCATACAAACCAGGCACTCAAACGATGTAAGAAGTGTTGTGGCTGTGAGATGGTTGGGAAGGTGTAACGCTTAGTGTGGCACTTAACAGTTTTGAAGTGAAGACATTTCCACAATGTGAAAGCAGTGTTTGGTTTGCTCAAAGGATTTAATAAAGAAACAGGATGTTGAAGGTTTTGCAATTCCCTGGGGTCCAAGCAGAAAAAGACTTGGGGTCGAGGGCTGGAGAGAAGTCAGGATTATTAGCTATTTGTGCATTCGGGGAGAAGGTTGTCGAGGACCCTGTTCACAGCTATGTGATCCCATATGTTGAGCAATCTTTTTGTGGGCATGGCTATTTAGGAGCTTTTGAGTCTAGACTGATGCCGGACCACGCAAGGTCCCATAGCGTATGATAGGCTACTGCATGGTCCATATGGAACCAGTGTTTCTTACGTTCTCCAACACCTCATTCTGATATATGACACAGGTGGTCTGCTAAATAGTTATCTATAAGGTTTGGGAAGGCTAATCCCGCTCTCTGGGAAGCAGGAGAAATGTATTTAAAATATCAGGGTTGTTTCCCGTTCCATATGAATGAGCGTATGTGGGCTTGGAGTTGGGAGATTTTTTCCATGGAGATTGGGAAGGTCAGGGTTTGAAAAAAGGTAAAAGAGTCTAGGGAGGTTAATCATCTTAATGATGATGTTACATCCCAAACATGATACATATAGTGGATGTCAACTCCAAACAGCTTCCAGAATACCTTTATGGCAGTTGACTCAATTTACCCTCAGCCATACCACACATTGGGCGGTGATGTGGAGACCCAGATATCGGATCCAGTAGACTTCCCATTGAAAAGGGGTGTGTATTTCTAAGGATGATATGGCCTGTGGGTGTACTGTAATGTTGAGGAAGTATGGCTTATCTTTATATATTTTGAAGCCAGGTACAAGTTTGAACGGATCAAGCATGGCGATTAGCTGCGGTATGGATTTCAAGCGGTTGGCTAGTGTTAGAAGCATGTCATCTGTGAATAGGCAGATTTTGTGTTCTTGACCCTCAAATGAAATTCCTTTGATTGGTTATGTTTCCCTGCTTTTAATAGCTGGGGGTTCTACCACTAGGGCAAAGAGAAGGGAAGAGAGGGTACAGCCCTGCCCAGTACCCCTGGTGAGCTTGATTGAGGCAGTGCATTGTCTATTGACTGTCATGATTGGAATAGAAGAGGCATGTGCTGCCATAATTTTATCTGTCATCTTGTGCCCTAGCTGGATTTTGCTGAATATTGCGTCTAGGAAGGGCCAGTTTACCAGATTAAAGGCTTTTTCGGCATCCAAGGAGACTGGTAATGTTGGTGCATCCTGTATTTGTATTTTCTTCCACCCAGTAGGCAAGGCTCCTGGCATTATTCAGTCCTTGAATATAGCAGATGAAGCTTAACTGATCTGGCTCTAGCAAGCATGGTAGGAGAGGTTCCAATCGGAGCGCTTATGTCTTAGTGTATTAGTTCGCATCTGTGTTGAGGAAGTTAGTTGGATTATATGATGGTCAGAATTTGGTGTCAATCCCAGGTTTTAGAAAGAGTGTAATATCCACTTCTCACATTGTGGGAATCAGGCTGGGCTTCCACAGGAAGGAATTGAACAGATGAAGTAAGTGGTCTTGCAGTTCAGGATGAACATTTTGTAAAATTCTGGAGTGAGACTGTCGGTGTCTTGGGATTTTCCAGTGGAAAGCTGTTTAAGGTCATAAAGGAGTTTAGGGATGTCAATAGGGTCTTCAAGGCTTTCTAAGTGGAGGGGATCTATGGGTGGCCATTCACCATCCTGAAAGTAAGGGTGTACGTTGGTGGGGTTTTTGGCTCCACGTTCAGAGAGGACCTGGTAGAAAGTGTGAAATGTTGCCCGCCTCACGATTTATCCATTTTTTTAAGTACTTTTGGACTTGCGGACATGTGCGACAAGCTATTTAGGTGCATATGTAAAAGCATTTTTCTGGTCAGAAACTGCTCAATATGCAGGGTCTTTTGCAAAAGCAAAAATGCTTTTTTAAATGCACTAAAGCACATTGTGAGGCGAGAACATGTTTCTGACTTGCAATTTATGTTAGCAGTTTGGCATGTGGAATGGGCATGTGTAGGGCATCCCTTCCAAAAAGAAAATCGCAGGAGTATGTATGCATGTTTTGTGACCGAATTTTAAATGGAAAAGATTCATAATTTACCGACACCTCAAAGGAGGTGGTAACCGTTCACAAATGGGAGTGGAAGTGGCGAATGTTGAAACAAATATTTTTTAAGAGTGGGCAGTTTCCAGGGACCACTGCCTACTCTTAAAAATTGAAACTTGAACATTTCATTATATTTCTTTAAATGCATCCAGTTTCCCTTTAAGGAATATGCACTGCAATTAAAAAAAAGAAAATGCTTTATTAAAAAACAATCACAGACATGGTGGTCTGCTCATCCCAGCAGGCCACTATCCCTGTGATGGCTGCAATTCCTAATGGGTTGCAGACTGTTACCTACACCCTTAAAATTCATGAGACAGGTCAATTGCGACCCACAAGGCGTCACTATTTGAAACTTGTTTATTTTTGTACATTAGGAATTGTGATTTCCTAAATTCTGTTGATATGACCCTTAGTTCTATGGATCCTGGCATTGTGTGTAAGGAAAGGGTCCACTTTATCCCCTTTATCATAGAAATTGTTGGCCCATGGCTGGGAGTGATCTTTCTGTGTTCAAGGGCTTGAATGTCTGAAGTGAGGATTTGTTGTGCAAGCCATTCCTCTCTTGCTCTGTCTATTTGGATGGTGAATATTGAGCCCCGTATTGTGGCCTTGATGGCATCCTAAAGTACATGTGAGGATTTTGCTTGATCCACATTATGCGTAAAGTATTTGGTGATAGGGGTGTGTATGGCCGATCTATTCACTGGATCCTTCAAAATTCGGTGGGTCCTTGTGAGGAAGGAGACTGACTCTCAAAGTGATGGTGAAGTGAGTGCGCTTGGTCAGACATTAATATGTTGAATATCATGACCGTTTCTAGAGTGGGGAGCAAGGAGTGGTCAGAATGTTTTAAATGCATGAGTATGTGGAGTGTATGTGGATCAGGGATGAGTAGTTTTTCCTGTCCCAGTGTAGGTGGCACCAGGTATGAAGGAGACGCACAGATTTTTTAAGGCAAGTGGACATTGCTTCTTTACCTTGACATATGATTACATTTCTGTCCTGTTCTGGGTCCCATGCTAGGTTAAAATCACCTCCCATTATACTGTGGAAACGCACATTTTTGAGCTTTTTTGTCAGGAGTGTGTGTAGATGTGAGTCTTGTGCAGTATTAGGGGCATATATATTTAGTAGTGTAAGGGGCTACCTTCCCTCATTTGAGTTAGCGGCCATGTGGGTCCTTGGTGACAGAGGATTGTTTCCTGCTAATATGGGAATTTCATAGGATGGCGACTGCCCGCCAATTTAGTAGCAAGTGATGCCCAGTATTGATGGTGGTATTTCTGATGTCACATGTGCCGTTGGTTCTCTTTAAGTAGGTGGGTTTCTTGTGGGAAGATAATATCATCTTGCTGGAGAAGGTAGCAACAAGCATGGTGTCACTCTTCAGGCGAATTGAGTCCATGAACTTTGAGTGTAGGTGGCGTCATTGTTGGTGGAGGTATGTGTGGGTTTTGGGTAAGATAGCATAACATAACATGTGCATTTGTAAAGTGCACGTTCACCTAGAAAGAAGGGTATTTGGCTCTGAATAATAGATGTATATTGTTGACCAACTCAAAGGTACTCATTTGATCAACCTCAGAAGGATGAAAGGTTGAGTGGACCCACCGGGAGCTGAACCTGTGACCATGAGGTCAAATGGAGGCCCTCTACAGTGGATGCATGAGGCCCCTATGCCACCAGACCCGGCATACGAATAAGGAAGGTGTCTGGTTGAGAGCCAAAAGTTGGGCTTCCTCCATGTCTATGCATGCTGTGTGAGTTAGACTGTGTGTTCGAGAGGAGAAAGGAGGTGAGAGGGGTACCATCAAAAACAAGGAACTTTAAGACGCCAAATGGGCTTGGCTAACAATCTGGAGCAATTAGAATTATGGGAGAGATCAATAGTCCCCAATAAATATAGCAGATAAGGCTGGTGTAGGCTTGCTGGGTATGTGGTCTTATATTGAGGCAATACCTGGTAGAATGGGGAGGCAAAGGGGAGATGTATATATCAGTATGACAGTGCTCAGCATCCCTTCCCAGGTGTGCTTGAATATGCCCTTTTGGCGCTGCACCGGTAGACAGCCAAATTAGTCAGATGTTATTTGGCAGGCACGTCATCAGTCTATGATGAGGGCACCGTGGATGAAGGTCCTTTGTTCATTCTGAGAAAGTCTGGAATGACATCTGCTTTGGCTTCTGCTGGGGTCTTGTCAGTGGTTCATTGATTTCTTTTATTCCTGTGGCTGTTCTGCCATTCTGGGTGAAGGTCTATCCTCACCTTGGGTTGGTCATCCAAGTTCGATTTAGTTACAATGTCCTGGGGAAGGCCCAGCAATGACCTCACCTCAGCGAGGGTGCAAATAGTTCAAATTATACCTGCTGAACAGGTGTACCTATTGGTATTTGATTTGATGCTCATTAAGGAAGGTTGTGATAGAACGAAAGTCCCTGTGGTACCAGAGGGTGGATAATGGTAGGTCTTGGAAGAGGCAGATGGTGTGGCCTTACAATATAAGGTTTGACTTTCCCCTTGAAAGCGCATGATTTACTCTTTGTCCAAAGTAGTGCACACACATGTGGATGTCTGGGCTAGCAACCGTATGGCTACACTGCTAATGACCCTTTGGCCCGATCTAATCCGGGTGCTGGCAGATCCGGATTACATCTACTTGCCTGTAGTATGTCTATAGAGAAGTTCATGATGACCGCTCCTTCTCCACTTTAGGGACCTCCCTGGATGCATACGTTGTTGCATCTGCTGTGGTTTTCAAGTTCCTCCTGTTTTTTTTTTTGCAGGTCTGCATTTTGTTCTTACAGTATTTGGACCCTTGCCATTGATGATCTTGATATTTGGTTCTGGAGTCCATGGTGCGTTCTGAATCGTCCCCTCGCTTACCCAATTTGCATACTTCTTTGAACAATTCCTTTATGAAGGACTTATTGTCTATTCAAAGCAGTCCAATTTTGGAGTGCATTTCAGTCAGGAACCAGTCCAGATATTCTTGCATGGCTGGAGTAGTAGTGGGCTCCATGCTTTTTTATGGCGGGTTGTCTGATTTACATGTCCCCCCACTTGTTCCATTTTATGTGTCTGCTATCAAACTCTCTTTATGGTTGATAAAGTTGGGATGGAGAGCCAATGCTGGAGGGAAGGGGTCCCCTAAGGGTTTGTGGAAGTCCACTGTGGGTAGGATGAAGGAGCTGGTCTTAATACCTTCGCTGCTAGGCCTTCCCCCCTCTTTGCTAAGCATTGTTGTGGCTATTTGGGGAGGTTTGTGCTGAGGTCCCCGTAACTTATTGTCTAAATAAGGTGTCCATGCCAAAATTGTATCCTTTTTTCCAACATCCTGAGGATTCAAAAGGTACCCAGGGTTTGTGGATTCCCCTGGAGGGGACTGAGAAATTAGCCAAAATACATGTACTTTAGTTTTTTTGGGGGGGAAATGGGAAAAAGTGCTGCAAAAGAAAGCTTCTTTTTTTTCCCTGTAAGTGGAATCAACTAAGCAATTGCAGTGCTAAGAGACCATCTTCTCAGCTTTCAGGAACAAGTAGACTTTTGACATAAAACCAACATTTTTTACAAAGTTTTGCTATATTACTGGGACATAGCCTATTTTTCCTACTGTTTATGCGTTCAACCTCCTTCAAATTAGTGGTAGAAATGTGTATGAAAACAATAATGGACCCTGGTAAGCTATACATTACTGAAAACTAGATCACATTCTGTATACAGTAAGTGGTCATTTGTGTAGCTCCTTCATGGTTTCCCATAGAAAGTAACAGTTGATATAAAAAAATATTGCAATTTGGTTGAAATAAACAGCTATCTGTGCCTAAGCTTTCACCAGTAACTTCTTCTAACTATGGCAGATTTTTGTAAGCAATATACTGCTGCGGCCGTCTAACCCTTATGGTTGCAGTAATATATAGAGCTTATAGTTTTATCAAGAGCCCGATGTAACCAGAGCTAATAACTGAGCAGCACCGTACAATGGTTTTTCATTTTTTACCCGGTGTACAGAAATTAATTTGGTAAAATATAAAGAGTGAAAAATCGGTATCAAGGAAACCTATGTATTTCCAAAATGGAAACAAGATATGGAGTTTATAAGCAGTGGTTATTTGCACATCTCCAAAATCATTGTTACCCATACACGCATGTGAATTTGAGGTCATTTTTCAAAATGACTTCTTTTTTACAAAGTGTCTTACATTTGGAAGGCAGAAATGCATGGACAGACAATTGGTGATAACACTGGTTCTACTCTTATGGATTCCCCTAAGTCTCTCAAATAAAAATGGTACCTCACTTGTGTGGGTGGCCCAAAACGCAACGTGGACGCATAACATTTTTTCACTGAAAACTGATAATTTGTTTCTAATTTGCCTAGCTGTAGATTTAGGCCATAGCTCAGCTGGCACCTGTGGAAACCTAGCAAACCTATACATTTTTGAAAATTAGACAAATTGAAATCCAGGATGTAGTGACTCGTGTGGCTCTCACCAGGTTATGAATCCCTTGCAAACCTCAAACTTTGTTGAAACATATTTCCTCATATTTCTGTGATGCAAAGCTCTGGAATCTGAGGGGAGCCGCAAACTTCCATGCACCCAGCATTCCCCCTAGTCTCCTGATAAAAATGGTACCTCACTTGGGTGGGTAGGCCTAATTCCCACGACAGGAAATTGCCCAAAATGCAATGTGGACACATCACATTTTTCAACTGAAAACTGACACTATTTTTGCAATGTGCGTTGCTGTGGTATTTGGGCCCTAACTTAGTCGGCACCTACAGAAACCAAGCAAACCTGTTCATTTTTTTAAAACTAGACACTCAGGAGAATTCGGAATGTGGTGACTTGTGTGGCTCTTGCCAGGGTCTACTACCCAAAATTCCCTGCAAACATCAAAATATGTAAAAACAACTGTGATGGAAAGTTCTGGAATCTGTGGGGAGCCACAAAATTCCACCCCCCCCCCCCCCAGCATTTCCCCAAGTTTCCTGAGAAAAATGGTACTCCCCTTGTGTGGGTAGGACTAGTGCCTGTGGCAGGGTACAGCCAAAATATCAATGTGGACATATCACACTTTTCCACTGGAAACTGACCCTTTTTTGCAATGTGCCTAGCTGTGGTGTTTGAGCTCTAGCTCTGCTGCATCAAAGAAAACCTAGCAAACCTGTAAAAAAAATTAAATGTGTTTGTTGATGAAATACAGCCATACAGATATTCTTAGACAACATTAACAAATCTAGCAATATAGCGCCAAACCATACAATAAGACAGAATATTCATCATGCAGTGTCATCATGTTCAGTATGTCTACGCATCTCCAATTCCACCATAGGGGACACACAAATATCTCCACGGTATTTATTCCACACCCACTTTTTAGGGCACCCCCTAGCCACAAAAACTTCAGTTTCTGCCACCATAAATCTGTCTAGCTCTTTTGCTCATCCGGTAATGGGCGGCAGGTTTGATCCCTCCATCCTCTTGCCAGTTCTCGTTTAATCAGCGTGTATCCCAGTGTTGCAAATTGTTGTTCGATTTCGGTGAGATCCGTTGCCTCACATATATTCAGCAGTTCCAGTTGTGGCATCAAAACTACCACCTTGCTCAAGGTTGTCTGCATATGCTCTAACGCTCCCTCCCAGAGTATACCTATCTTTGGGCAGCTCCACAGAATATGGTAAAAGGTGGCCTGCTGTCCATATCCCCTCAGTCATAAATCGTCAGGTCTGGAGCCTATTTTTGCCAAGGTCTTCCCTGTCATGTATGATCGGTGAAGTATCCTAAGCTGTATGAGCCTGAATTTCAATGTGATGGCTGCCTCACGAGGGGACATAAGGGCAGCCTGTCAATCCTCATCCCTTATTGGGCCTAAGTCGTCCTGACACCTCTTCCAAAGCTTTTGAAAGGTATCCGGTAGATTATTACACAGCTTTTTATATGTGAGGGATATCACTTTGGAACTCAAAGGCCTATCCAACAGCCAGTCCTCCAATGGTGACGAGTCTGGTATATCTTCAAGGGATGGAAAAGCCGTCAGCATTGTGTCTCTAATTTGCAAGTATCTGTACAGTTCTCCCTGAGCCAGGTGATATTGGCTCTGAAGCTCCCCAAATGTGAGTATAGCCCCCTTCTTGACTAGGTCCTTCACTGCCGAAATACCTATGAGGTCCCACTTATCAAACCCAGGCTGATAGCACAACATCCCCAATTTCTGTGCGTACCACAGCGGTGCTACCTTGGAGAGGACAACGCCCATCCCAGGCGTGAATGTACAACACCCCAGATTTCTAATATGTGTTTGGTAGGTCCGAAAAATTTCTGTTTGTTCTTCCTATCACTAGAATATAAGGCCCCAAGATAGCCGGATTGATCAGTCTGGTAACAGTCGAGAGCGTATGCTGGTCGCCGGGAGAATGATACATCCAATGGTTAACAGTCACCAATTGTGCCACACAGTAGTAAAGTTGCAGGTCAGGCAACGCAATACCGCCATAGTACCAGCTTTTTGTAAGTTTCTTCAGTGCCACCCTAGGGGCCTTCCCATCCCACAACAATGCACAGATTCCGCCCTCTTTGCTCTAAAATACGAGTCGGAGACTCTGTGTGGGCAGTAAGAATGTAGAGGAAACGAGGAAGGGCCAGCATCTTAAAAAGTGCAGCGCGACCCACCAGTGAGAGAGGCAGGGACCTCCAATGCTTCACATCCCCGCGTAGTCGAGCCAATGGGGGGGCTAAATTGGAACTATAAAATTGAGCTGGATCCAAAGTGAGATATATCCCCAGATATCGATCCCCTCCCCTGCCACCGCTATGGTGTATCCTGCGGGAAGTCGGAGAACTTGACCATGCAGCATAAACAAGACGGATTTGTGCCAGTTGATTGCATACCCGGAATAGTTACTAAAATTTGTGAAGATGATGAGTACCACGCTGATTGATTTGTATGGGTATGCTAAATACAGCAATATGTTGTCTGCATATAAAGATATATGATCCTCTAATTCAGCTGCCCAGCGCATCCCTCGCACCATCACATCTTGGCACACCCAGGCCGCGAGGGGCTCCAGTAAAAGGGAGAATAGCAGTGGTGATAGCGGGCATCCCTGTCTAGTGACCCTACGTAGCCTAAATGTCCGAGACGTGTAGCCGTTAACCCTAACCTGCCCCAGGATGTCAGTGTATAGAAGCTTTACCCAGGCTATAAATTTAGGGCCCAATCCCACCCTTTCCAAGACTTCTAATAGATAAGGTCATTCTTTGGAATCATAGGCCATTGAGGCATTCAGAGACAGCACTGCAGCATCTTCCTCAATGTATTCCCTTCTAGCCATCACATGGTGTAGACGCCAGATGTTGAGGGACGTGTTTCTCCCTGGCATAATCCCAGACTAGTCCGGGTGGATCAGTGATGTGATAACCGTCACTAACCTGTTAGACAGGACATTCACCAAAACCTTTGCCTCTACATTTATCAGCAAGATGGGTCTGTAGGAGCTACAACTATCCGCCGGTTTAGCTGGCTTGTGGATTACCATGACAGTAGCCAGCCATTGATCCAGTGGTAGCCGACCCCCCTCCAAGCTTTCCTCATACATACCCTTAGGTGTGGCACAGTTAGAGAGGCAGTGGCTTTCAAAACTCAACCGGCACACCATTGGGCCCCATCGCTTTCCCAGATTTAATCTGCCTGACTTGTTTATTTCCTCATTCGAGAGATCACACTCCTGGATCTCCCTGAGGGTCGGTATGTCACTATCCTGGAGAAGCTGTCAAGAATCTTCAGTTGTGTAGTGGGTAGAGGGGGAGTACTCCCTTTCCAGAATGGCTGGCGAACTCCTCCGCTATTTCCCGTGGATGTGTCATAATATCACCTCCTGATGTTGTCAATTTAGGCACCTATCTCGTTCCCTGCTCTGGCCTCTCTAACCACGCTAGTGTCCTGCCTGCCCTATCTCCCATCTCATATATTCTAAGCTGGGTGCTACAATACTTGGCCGACATGTGTTCCCTAGTTTTTAACCGATATTCGTCCTGCTTCAGTAGAAGCCTATGGCTAGTGTCTGGTGAGGGATCCTGTGCATGTTCCTGCTCCACTTCAAGGGGGTCTGCCTCCGTCTGGACGAAAAGTTCACACTTCTTAGCAATGTATCCCGACTTTAAAGATAAAGCTTGCACTTTCAGGACCACCTTATATGCCTCCCAGAGTGTGTGTGCAGATTCAACCGATCCCACGTTTTCAGTGAAATAATTCTCTGTTTGAGTACGGAGTTCCTCCCTAATGTCTGGGATGTGTAGAAGCCATAGATTGATGACAATGGTGGTGCGCATCCGACGTTCCCAGTGTGTGTACTCCATCCCAGACTGGGG
The DNA here is from genome assembly GCF_964263255.1 of Lissotriton vulgaris. Lineage (NCBI taxonomy): Eukaryota > Metazoa > Chordata > Amphibia > Caudata > Salamandridae > Lissotriton > Lissotriton vulgaris. Next base: position 501,894,985 of record NC_141685.1, read on the forward strand.
AATGATCCGATATACCACTTGGCAAAACTCGAGACTGGGCAAAATACCATATGGAGGACAGGTGCGTAAGAAAGTAGTCAATGCACGACAAGCTCTGATGCACATTTGAAAAGTATGTGAATAAGTTCCCGGTGGGTTGAAGCGCTTGGCCTGTGTCAGTCAGCCCCATCGCCTCCACAAACCCATCCATCAGCCCATTAGATTTTGCTTTGGACCTCGGCAGAAGATGATCAACTGTATCATCTAAAGTCATATTAAAGTCCCCACCCATGATTAATGTACCTTCCCGGAGTCCCGTCAGCCTACTACCCAGGTCCTCCAATGCTGATTTACCTAGGGCGGGGGGTAAATAAACTGAGAGTAGATGTATGTGTCGTCCATCCCACTAGGCCCCCACCCCAGCGAACTTGCCCCCTGGATCCGCCCATGTCTTGTGAACTATAAGAGGCGTGTTTTTTTCACCATGATTGACGTCCCCTTTGACCCCGTGGTATAGTCTGCGTGTATCAGGACTTCGTACCCCCATCTAGTGAGGACCTTAGTCTTCTGTCCTACCAAGTGTGTTTCCTGCAGCAAAACCACACCGGGGGCATGTTGCTTCAGATACTGTTGACCTATGCCTCTCTTGATCTTATCGCCCACCCCATTGACATTCCAGGTTAACACAGAAAGAACCCAATCTCTATTTACCCCCATAGGCATTTGTAACCCCATTCTCTAACATATGGATCAATTCAACCAGAAAAGAAAGTCGCCGTATCTCACTCATCTTTGTACGTCTAAGCTTCTGCATGGCCACTTTGCACAGTAACATCACAAAACCACATATTGAACCAATAAAACAATAAACAGTTAAATTCCTCCCTCCACCCAACCCCTTCATATCCACCCCCCGCTCCCCTGCTCTTGGATTCAGAACTACCCACACCCATACATGGCAGGGTGCCTCTCAACCCCCCTGAAATGCTGAAAACGCACGGGGTTAGTCAACTCCTGTTCCCACATTTACACATCACAACCATCTGAAATTTTAGCCATCCACTTTTCCCATTGATCTAGTCCCATTCAAATCACATCA